>NC_059155.1:47125739-49826572 GCF_020740605.2 Lemur catta | reverse complement strand
CTCAACTTCTTTAAAAGTTGTAAGAACTTCTAAGGAAATTATTATAATAATGTATCATTGGATTTCTTAATATACAGATGAAATATATATAACAACAACAATTTAATGCAAAAGAAAGTGGTTAAGGAGGAATATATGAACTAAAAAGGTATGAGACATATAAAAAGTAGCAGCATAAATCCAACCACATCTGTAATTACATTCAGTGTGAATGGATTAAACAATCCAATCAAAAGACAGTGAGTACCAAAATGGAATACAAAAGAAAGAAAACAACTGTACATTGTCCAGAAGAGGAACTATATTACATTCAAAAACACAAACAATTCAAAAGTAAAAGTATGAAAAAGATATAAGAAAGCTGGAGTGGCTATATTAACATCAGACAAAATAGACTTTAAAACAACAAATGATAATGGAAATCAAGAGGGACATTTTATAATGATAAATAAGTCAATCCATCAAGAAGATACAATAATTATAAACATATATGGACCTAACAACAGAGCCCCCAAATACATGAAGCAAACAATGACAAAATTAAAGGGAAAAATAGATGATTCAATAATAATAGTTAGAAAATTCAATAACTCATTTTCAATAATGGTTAAAACTAGATAGAAAATCAATAAAGAAATATAATACTTGAGTAACATTGTAAGTTAACTAGACTTAACATACACGTATAGAACACTTTACCCAACAACAGCAGAATACATATTCTTCTCATCTGCACATATAAAATTCTCCAGAATATACTATATGCTAGTTCACTAAACAAGCCTCAATAAATTTGAAAGAAGTGAAATCATAGAAAGCATGCTTTATGACCACATAGAATAAAATTAGAAATCAATAACAGAAAGATGGTTGAGAAATTTACAAATATATGAAAGATAACCAACATACTACTAAATAGTAAATAGGTAAAACAAGAAATCACAAGCAAAATTAGAAAATATTCTGATATTAAATTAAAATAAAAAAACACAACATACAAAAACTTAAGGCATGTAGCTAAAGCAGTGCTTAAAGTGAAATTTACAGCTATAAATGCTGATATTAAAAAAGAAGAAAGATCTCAAATGATTCACCTAACCTTCACCCTTAAGACACTGGAAAGACAAAAGAGAAAAACAAAATAAACCTACAGCAAGCATATGTAAGGAAATAATGATTACAGGAGAAATTAATGAAATAGAGAACAAAAAAAATAGAGAAAAATAACAAAATCAAAAGTTAGTTATTTGAGGCAGGGTGTGGTCGGTCTTGCCTGTAATCCTAGCACTCTGGGAGGCCAAGGCAGGACTATCACTTGAAGTCAGGAGTTCAAGACCAGCCTGAGCAAGAGCAAGAAGACCCCATCTCTACTAAAAATAGAAAAAATTAGCTGGGTAGGGTGGCGGGAGCCTGTATTCCGAGCTACTCCAGAGGCTGAGGCAGGAGGATCGCTAGAGCCCAGGAGCTGGAGGTTGCTATGAGCTAGGCTGACACCAGGGCACTCCAGCCTGGGCAACAGAGAGAGACTCTGTCTCAAAAAAAAAAAAAAAAAAAGATTAATTATTTGAAAAAGTTGACAAAATTAACAAACTTCTAGCTAGACTGACCAAGAAAAAAGAGAGAAGGCTCAAATAACCAAACTCAGGAATGGAAGGCGGGACATTAATATAATCTTATAGAAATGAAATAATTATTAGGGAATGCTATGAACAAATATATGCCAAAAACTATCTATATTTTTGGACATAGTATTATATACAGAAAATCCAATGGAATCCAGTTTAAAAAAAACTATTAGAGCTAATAAATACATTTAGCAAGTTCACAGGATATAAAATCAAAATACAAACACAAGTTATATTTTTAAACACTAGGCCGGGCGCGGTGGCTCACGCCTGTAACCCTAGCTCTGGGAGGCCGAGGCGGGTGGATCGCTCGAGGTCAGGAGTTCGAGACCAGCCTGAGCAAGAGTGAGACCCCGTCTCTACCAAAAATAGAAAGAAATTATCTGGCCAACTAAAAATATATATACAAAAAAAAAAATTAGCCGGGCATGGTGGCTCATGCCTGTAGTCCCAGCTACTCGGGAGGCTGAGGCAGTAGGATCGCTTAAGCCCAGGAGTCTGAGGTTGCTGTGAGCTAGGCTGATGCCACGGCACTCACTCTAGCCCGGGCAAGAAAGTGAGACTCTGTCTCAAAAAAAAAAAAAAATAAAAAAAAAATAAACACTAGTAATGAACAATCCAAAAATCAAATTAAGAAAACAGTTCCATTTACAATAGCCTAAAAATAAATTTAACAGGCCAGGCACAGTGGCTCCCGCCCATAATCCTAGCACTTTGGGAGGCCAAGGCAGGAGAATTGCTTTAGGTCAAGAGTTCAAGACCAGCCTGAGCCAGGGCAAGACTCTGTCTCTACAAAAAAACAGAAACATTAGCCAGGCATGGTGGCTTGTGCCCTTAGAAAGTAGAATATTAGACGCTTGGCGGTGGTCACTGCGCAGATCGGATCCTTCTCGCTCTCGCGCCTCGCTCCACTTCTCTGCAACCATGTCTGACAAGCCCGATACGGCTGGGATCGAGAAATTCGATAAGTCGAAATTGAAGAAGACAGAAACGCAAGAGAAAAATCCACTGCCTTCCAAAGAAACGATCGAGCAGAAGCAAGCAGGCGAGTCGTAATGAGGCAAGCGCCACCAATATGCACTGGACATTCCACAAGCATTGCCTTCTTTTAGCTGTTTAACTTGGTAAGATGCAAAGAGGTTGGATCAAGTTTAAATGACTGTGCTGTCCCTTTCTCATCAAAGGATAGAGAACTACTGACAACGAAGGCCGCGCCTGCCTCTCCCATCTGCCTGGCTGGCAGGAAAGGAAAAGAATTTGCATGTTGATGAAGGAAGAAGCGGGGTGGGAAGACAGTGAAATCTAGAGTAAAATCAAGCTGACCCAAGGTTTTCTGCAGGCTGTAAAACGCAGTTTAATCTGAGTGCCATTTTTTTTGTTGTTCAAATGATTTTAATTATTGGAATGCACAATCTTTTAATATGCAAATAAAAAGTTTTAAAATGTGAAAAAAAAAAAAAGAAAGTAGGATATTAGCACAGGAAAACCCAAGAGAGGAACCAATGTAATCTCCGATTTTACACAAGCGGAAACCGAGGCTGAGAGGAAGAAGGTCCCTATTAATTGTCCACAATGAGTTACTGGCAGGACCAGGGCTTAATTCCAGGACAGACCTCTTTCCACCAACCTCAGCTGCTTTCTCCAAAGTGCTGTATGCTGGGAATGTTACTATTTTCACAAGGGTAAACTAAAGCCCCCAAACTATTATACTTCAAATGGTGTTCATTGTAAAAAGACAACAATGTAATCTCAATTTCTCTCCAGAGAATTCTGGGAAAACAATCCAATTTGTTAAACTACCTTGTGACAATCTCTCATGTGTATATACAACACAGAAATAGGGTGTAAGAAGCAAATGCATTTTTGTGGACCCTTTCACATTTGCAAATATGATTTTTGATACTATATGTCAGAAAAAGGACACATATACCAAGCCTTTCTCCTTCACCTGGCTCCTGCCTAACCCATTCTCCAGCGTCTTTTAGTAAAATGGCAGGAGGCCTGAGCTCCTTCTAGTATTCGCTCTGCCATTTACAGCTATGTGACCTTGGGCCCTCTCTGGGCTCCATTTCTTCCTTCATCAGTAAAAGAGGAGCCTGCACCAGAGGACTTCAAAGGTTTCTCCCAATTCAAACATGTTGTGATTCTGTGACCCTGAATTAACATTGCTATCAGTCAATATGTCAATACCTCTATGTTCAAATGTGTATTTCCTTATAAGAAAACTAGGAACTCTCCTCAGAGAAATTGGCTGGCCCTCGTGGTCTAAATTCAAAATCTAGGCATCAGAAGCTATGAATTCTATTTCTAGCTCTGCTAAGAAGCTCTCTCTGGGTGAACTTTGGAAAAAATCCAAAGCAAGGAACCAATATATCCCAGGTCTGCTGATCAGTCAGGCTAATGTGTGAAGAACACTAATTTTGCAAGAAACTTTGGTGAGAGAGAAAAGACACATAGATTGTGAAGACAAAAGCTAAGTTCACCAACCAAACGACACTTTAATACAGCAAGGTGTCGAGGAATACATGTTGGCCTGGGAATCAGTAGAGTTGGACACCAGTCCTGATGCTGCCAGCTGTGTGCCCTCATAAGAACAAGAGGCCAGAAGCAGGGGGAGTACTACCCTGTACTACACACCCAGTACATGCCAGGCATACAAGTTATCTGAAAATGACAGGGGCGGACTAGCCTCCCCATGATCTCTTCCAGCTTAAATATCCAAATTTAATCCCAATCAGTGCTTGGGGATGAGATAAAGAAGCAGTTGGCTGCAATCATGCAAAAGTCATTGCAAATATTTGGTTTTATAACAGGATTTAAAGAAAAATGAGGTTAGTGAAGGTGGAGGGCATAACTAGCAGACTAATTAATTATGTTTTGAGGAGGGAATTAGCAAGTGTACGAGTAGAAGACAGGGAGGAAAGAAGATAACAAATATATGAACATGGTCAGAGCAAGAAGCCCATGAGGTGATCATGAAACATGAGTGAAAAGAAATAATAAAGGGAACAATTTATTAATCATGTACCAAAATAATCTCAACTATCTACAAAATATATGATATGCTTACAAAAAAAGACTAGAAGAAAATATGTCCAAACAAATGGTTGTTACTGGGACTGGGACTGTGTGTGATTATTACTTTCCTGTTTATACTCTTCTATATTTGCCAAATTTCCTTAGGGAGCATGTATTAATATTGCTATTATAGTGGGAAAAACAATAAACCTCATGCAAAATGTTTACTCAGCATCTGTTTGGTGTCAGGCATTGCTTTTGTTTGTTTGTTTGTTTGTTTGTTTGTTTTGAGACAGAGTCTCACTCTGTTGCCCAGGGCTAGAGTGCTGTGGCGTCAGCCTCGCTCACAGCAACCTCAAACTCCCAGGCTCAAGCGATCCTTCTGCCGCCTCAGCCTCCCAAGCAGCTGGGACTACAGGGATGCGCCACCATGCCTGGCTAATTTTTTATATATATACTTTTAGTTGTCCAGATAATTTCCTTCTATTTTTAGTAGAGACGGGGTCTCACTCTTGCTCAGGCTGGTCTCTAACTCCTGACCTCGAGCGATCCTCCCACCTCGGCCTCCCAGAGTGGTAGGATTACAAGCGTGAGCCACCGCGCCCTGCCGGTGTCAGGCATTGTGATAGGCACTAGGGCTACAAAGACAAATAAGAGAGCAACTATTATGGTATAGGAAAGACTTCACCAAAGAGTGACAGGTATTTGGCTGTGACATCAAGGATAAGGTGATATTCACAAAGGTGAGAAGGGAGGAGGAAATTCTAAGCAGAGGAAATAGATAAACAGATAAGGAATCTGTAAGAAAATTAGAAATATTCTGAGAGCCTCACGCAGTTGGCAAATAGGAGGTGTGGGAAGGAACAGTAACAGATTAAACTGGAGAAGTATAAATACAAGAGAAACTTTGGGCCAAGCGCGGTGGCTCACGCCTGTAATCCTAGCACTCTGGGAGGCCGAGGTGGGAGGATTGCTGGAGCTCAGGAGTTAGAGACCAGTCTAAGCAAGAGTGAGATCCCATCTCTAAAAAATAAATAAATAAATAAATAATTTTAAAAAAGACAAACTGTGGAGAGCCTTGAATGCCACCCAAAGGAGTTTAAATTTCATAAGACCTGTTGTTCGATAGATCAGTAGGGTAACTGGAGTTAACACTGATCTATTACACATTTCAAAATAGCTAGAATATAACAATTCAAATGCTCGTAGCATAAGCAAAAGATAAACATTTAAGGTGATAGATATCCCAGTTACCCTCATTCAATTACCTGAATGTATCAAATTATCACATGTACTTCAAAAATATGTATATTATATATCAATAAAAAATAAACATTTTTAAAAAGAAGTTTAAATTTCAATCTATGAAAGCTTGTATAAACCAATGAATAACCAAACCACATTTTCATGGTAGGAAGAGCCTTTAACATGCCAAGTATTACCAGGGTATAGGACTGCCTCTTGTCTCTGCCATATTTTCACATCCCTTGCGGTCCCCAACCCCCTGGGCTGCAGAGCTCTGCTGCCCCTCTCACACTCCCGTGGAAAAATTGTCTGCCATGCAACCAACCGGTCCCTGGTGCCAAAAAGGTTGAGAACTGCTGCCTTAGACCACATACTGTCTTTTAGTGATTTCTTTTTTTTTTTTTTTTTTTTTTTTTTCTCAGACAGAGTCTCACTCTTTTGCCCGGGCTACAGTGCCATGGCATCAGCTTAGCTCACAGCAACCTCAAACTCCTGGGCTCAAGCAATCCTGCATCAGCCTCCCGAGTAGCTGGGACTACAGGCATGTGCCACCATGCCCGGCTAATATATATATATTTAGTTGTCCATAAAATTTCTTCCTATTTTTTAGTAGAGACGTGTGTCTCGCTCTTGCTCAGGCTGGTCTCGAACTGCTGACCTCGAGCGATCCTCCCGCCTCGGCCTCCCAGAGTGCTAGGATTACAGGTGTGAGCCACCGCGCCCGGCCTCAGTATATCTCTTTTGATGAAATCGAATTAGAATGATCTTGGCCATTAATAATGTCTCTGGATAAGGTACCGTTGAGCAGTATTTGAAGAGTCATGATGAGATAGAAAGAACACTGGGTTTTTAGTTCAAATTCTAGTCATACATCTTACTGCCTGTGTGATCTTCTTTAAAATTTATTATTTTTAGGCCGGGCGCAGTGGCTCACGCCTGTAATCCTAGCACTCTAGGAGGCCGAGGCGGGTGGATCGCTTGAGATCAGGAGTTCGAGACCAGCCTGAGCAAGAGTGAGACCCCGTCTCTACCAAAAATAGAAAGAAATTATCTGGCCAACTAAAATATATATAGAAAAAATTAGCCGGGCATGGTGGCACATGCCTGTAGTCCCAGCTACTCGGGAGGCTGAGGCAGTAGGATTGCTTAAGCCCAGGAGTTTGAGGTTGCTCTGAGCTAGGCTGACGCCACGGCACTCACTCTAGCCAGGGCAACAAAGTGACACTCTGTCTCAAAATAAATAAATAAATAAATAAATAAAATAAAATTTATTATTTTTAATTATTATGGGTACATAATAGTTGTATATATTTATAGGGTACATGTGATGTTTTGAAACAGGCATACAATGTGAATTAATCAAATCAGTAATTGGAGCATCCATCACCTCAGGCATTTAACATTTCTTTGTGTTAGGAACATTCCAATTCTACTCTTTTAGTTATTTTAAAGTATACCCCAACTTATTGTTGATTATAGTCACTTTGTTGTGCTATCAAATATTTTCATTCTATCTAAGTATCTAACTATATTTTTGCATCCATTAACCATCCTCACTTTATCCCCCAATCCCCACACTACCCTTCCCAGCCTCTGGTAACCATCATTCTACTCTCTGTCTCCATGAGATCAATTGTTTTTAATATTTAGCCCCCACATATGAGTGAGAACATGCTTGACTTGTCTTTCTGTGCTTGGCTTATTTCATGTAGCATAATGTTTTCCAGTTCCATCCAGGTTGTTGCAAATGGCAGGATTTCATTCTTTTTTGTGACTATAGAATATTCATTCCATTGTGTATATGTACCACAATTTCTTTGTCCATTCATGTTCGTTGATGGACACTTAGGTTGATTCCAAATCTTAGCTATTGTGAATAGTGCTGCAATAAACATGGAAGTGTAGATATCTTTTGGATATACTAAATTTCCTTCATTTGTATATATGTCTAGCAGTGGGATTCCTGGGTCATATGGTAGTTCTATTTTTAGTTTTCTGAGGAACCTCCATAGTGTTTTTCATAGTGGTTGCACTAATTTACATTCCCACCGACAGTGTACAAGGGCTCTCCTTTCTCCACATCCTCACCAGCATTTGTTAGGGCATGTCTTTTTGATAAAAGCCATTTTAACTGGGTGAGATGGTATTTCTTTGTAGTTTTGATTTGCATTTCTCTGATGACTAATGATGTTGAGCATTTTTTCATATACCTGTTGGCCATTTGTATGTCTTCTTTTGAGAAATGTCTATTCAGATCCTTTGCCCATTTTTAAATCAGAGTATTTGATTTTTCCTATCGAGTTGTTGGAGTTATTATATTCTAGTTATTAATTCCTTGTCAGATGGCTAGTTTGCAAATATTTTCTCCCATTCTGTAGGCTATCTCTTCCCTTTGTTGATTGTTTCCTTTGCTATACAGAAGCTTTTTAGCTTGATGTGATCCCATTTGTCAAATTTTGCTTTGGTTGCCTGTGTTTAGGGGATATCACTACAAGAAATCCTTGCCCAGATCAATGTCCCACAGCATTTCTCTGATGTTTTCTTTTAGTAGTTTCATAATTCCAGGTCTTAGATTTAAGTCTTTAAGCTATTTTGAGTAGATTTTTGTGCATGGCAAGAGATAAGGGTCTAGCTTCATTGTTCCGCATATGGATGTCCAGTTTTCCCAGCACCATTTATTAAAGAGACTGTCCTTTCCCTGCTGTATGTTTTTGGCAACTTTGTTGAAGATAAGTTCACTATAGATGCGTGGATCTTTGTGATATTAAAGCTGTCCTCATCCCTAATATTTCCTACTCCCAAAAACTCTCTCAAATCTTATGGATATATACATATCCTAAGCACATATTCTGTGGGTTGCCATGGACAGCCAGACCCTGTCTCATACACATAATTGTTGGGCTCTAGAGGGGGCTCATAACTCAGTGGCCTCAGATTGGACAATCTGAGTGAGTGGGCTAGTTTCCCTGCATATTAGTCAGCCTATATTTATTCAAGCTTTGCAGAATTCTTTCATTTTTAGACTCAAAAGGCTTTTACATTTTATGTGGCTGTGACTATAAAAGCTTCCTCTTGAAATGCAAAGACAAAGGAAAATCTTTCTAGCTGTATCAGAAAACCTGGTAACTGCATCTAGAATCTCTAAGAAAATAGATTAGTAAACCAGTAAAGGAAACTGCATGGGACAGAGGCAGGGATAAAATACATGAAACATTACATCTGTCCAATGTGGAAGATTAAGATCTGCTGCAGAATGTAGACCAATAAAACCTGACCATGGCCCTGACATTTGATCATTTCAGTTTTTGGCTGATAAATGTGGCTTAATCTCTCCCACTCCAGTTCATATTCAGACGTAGGCTATCTATGGCAGGAAGAAAGGCTCAGATGCTTTCAAGATGAAATATTTTCCTATGTTAAGAGGATGGAAAAGAACTTTCTTAGCTTAGCTTTGAGGCCACCATGCAAGATCAATATTCTTCTTTCTGAGATATTTCAAAAGCCACGTTTTGTCTCAGAGAAGAGATTCAAAATACAATTGCTGGTGCTTATTTTGAACTGTATATGCTTCAAATGTAGACAACTCTTGATGTTGTCTTTACCTGTTCCCCAGATAAAAACAATCATAAGTGATGGTTAATTTTATGTGTCACCTTGTCTTGACCACGGTGCCCAAATATTTGGCAAAACATTATTCTGAATGTTTCTGTGAGGGTGTTTGGGGATGAGATTTAAATTTACATCAGTGGACTTTGAATAGATTGCCCTCTCTAATAGATTGCCTGCCTATGGGTGGGCCTTGTCCAATCAGTTGAAGGCTTGAATAGAACAAAAGGCTGACTTTGCCCAAGCAAGAGGGATTTCTCTGGCACACTGCATTTGGACCTCATCTGCAATGTCAGCTCTTCCTGGTTCTCCAGAAAACTGCCTTTGGACACAAACGGAAAGTTTTTCCTGAGTTTTCAGCCTGCAAGCCTCTGCCATTAGAGTTTAAATTTGCCAAGCCTCCAGAATCGTGTGAGACAATTCCTTAAAGTAAATCTCTTCCTATACATATACACATGCTATTGGTTCTGTTTCTCTGGAGAACACTAATTAATATACCAAGGTCTCACTTTCAAATGGAGAGGTTTTTAAAACACGGATGAACCTGGAAAACATTATGCTAAGTGAAAGAAGCCAATCACAAAAGATCATGTGTTGCATAATCCCTTTTATATGAAATGTCCAGAACAGGCAAATCCATGGAAACAGAAATCAGATTAGTAGTTGACTAGTCCTAGCAGGGATGACAGCAAATGAGGAGTGACTGTCAATTGGTATGAGGCTCCTTTCTGGGGTGATGAAATATTCCAAAATTGATTGTGGTGATGGCTGCACAAGTCTGTGAATATACTCCAAACCATTAAATCATACAATTTTTTTTTTGAGTCAGGGTCTTACTATGTCACCTAGGTTGGAGTACATATAGCTGACTGCAATCTCAAACTCCTGGGCTCAAGCAATCCTCTCGCCTCAGCCTCCCTAGTGGCTAGGACGACAGGTTATGAGTCATGCCCCATTTATCTTTGTATTTTTTGTAGAGATTAGGTCTCGCTATGTTGCTCAGGCTAGTCTGAAACTCCTGGCCTCAAGTGATACTCCCACCTCAACATCCCAAAGTGTTGGGATTATAGGCGTGAGCTACTGTGCCCAGCCGAAATTGTACAACTTAAATGAATGAGTTGTTTGGTATGAGAATAATATCTAAGCAAGTTAAGATATATTTTCTCACAGTCACTTCCAGGTTTTCCATAACATTTCTCCAGCTCTCAGCAAAATGGATTTTATCTGTTTTTCTCTTTTTGTTAAGACTGGTATTGATTTTGTTTGACCGTTTTTATTGAGATGCGTATATCTGAAGGCCAAAAGAGGTCAAAAGAATTGATTATTCCGTGATTACATACTATTCTGGGACCCAGGCAATTAAACGCAAGGAGTAATTACATTAAGAAAGCCAATTTGCACTCTGGGAGGCCGAGGTGGGTGGATCGTTTGAGCTCAGGAGCTCGAGACCAGACTGAGCAAGAGCGAGACCCCATCTCTACTAAAAATAGAAAGAAATGATATAGACAACTAAAAATATATACAGAAAAAATTAGCCGGGCATGGTGGTACATGCCTGTAGTCCCAGCTACTTGGGAGGCTGAGGCAGGAGGATCGCTTGAGCCCAGGAGTTTGAGGTTGCTGCGAGCGAGGCTGACGCCACGGCACTCTAGCCTGAGCAACAGAGTGAGACACTGTCTCAAAAAAAAAAAAAGAAATAGCCAATTTGGCTTGTAAGTCATTACACAAAAGGACTGTCTACCATAGGAGGTCATGTGCTCCTTTCTGTAGATATCTTTTAAAACAGAGTTTATAATAATGGGGAATAGTGAATTTTGAACTTTGCCTAACTAGAGGCAGAGTACTGAATCAACTAACCTCTTGAGGTCCATTTAATTCTTTTCAAATTATATAAAGAGGTCCAAACCTGTCAAAGAATCAAATAGAAGGATATGGTAATTCCCAAGTCACTGTTATCTACAATACTAACACTCAGCTCTTTGACTACTGCACTTGTAGGATTCTCACTTTATCAAATATCTACTTTTGTGTTAGGCACTTTTACATCCATAATCTTATTTATGACTTCATGCCATCAAAACCAGAGTTGTTAGCCACCTTATTTGCTTGCTGCCTTATCTATTTTGTGGTTTACTTTGTGGGTTAAGAATTACATTTTTTGGATATGGAAGCTGAGGCTCAGAAAGATTGAGTAACTTGTCCCAAATCACACAACTATTAAGTGGTAGAAATGAGATTCAAATCCAAGAATGCCAATGCCAAAAGCCCCTGGAGCTAGTGCTCTCATTAGCAATTCCCATCTGTCTTCTTTTTCTATTCTCTCAAAATGGCAGCCCTGGTATACAGTTTAGAAGAAGTTTTCTCATCTGGAAAAGCCAACGTGGCCAGGAGTTCTCATTTTAACCTAAGGTTTTGTTTGATCTCTGTTTTTTAAAAAATTTCATTTACAGTCACCATCTCTCTTCAGCCATGGTTACCCCTTTTTATGTATAATAAACTATTTTGATGCCCCCCCCAATTTTCAGACTCTCTAATATGATTATAGTTGTAATTTTTAATAACTATCAAGAAAGAAAATGTAAGTGTATTATGATTTCATTATTTGTATACATTTGAAAAATAGTGCTCATACTATTACTCTGCAGAGAAAGTCTGGGGTATATGTGGATTTATAGATTCTTTATAATAACTGCAAGCCTCCAAGGGTCTCATACCCATAAGTTCTACTGTTTTTATGAGATAAGGTGGCTAGAAGACAGAATGAATGACTTTCTATTTTTACGAGGAAGAACATGTGATCACAGTAGGAAAACATAGGAGATGACTAGAAAGGAAATTTCCCTGGGGCGTGAGCCTCCAGGAACAGTTTATAGACAGGCCCAAGAAATGGCACATCTACCCTGATCCCATGTGCAGTAGTAATATCTCATCACTGGCTAAGAAACCTCTAGAACAGTGTAAGAGCCAGGCTGCCTAAGTTCAAATCTCCACACTAAAATATAATAGCTGTGTGGCCTTAGATAAGTTACTTAACCCCTCTGTTCCTCGGCTTCCTCCTCTGTAAAACAGGCATCTTAACAGCACCAACCTTATGGGTTTTCTTGTGAGGATTACATGAGTTAATATAAGTGCTTAGAACAGTGTCCTGTAATTATATATACAGGCAAATATATTAAGTGCTTATAATTTATAAACTAGTTGGGTAACACTAGTCAGCTTAACTCTCTTAAAATGAGTGGCTCAAGCTGTAAAAAGACAGTTTGAGAGGATTTCCAGCTTCAAGGTCAGACATGTAAGGATCTTAAAAGTTGTCACTACCACTCTCATACAACAAGAAAAAAGCTGAACAAACCAAAAATCAATACTTCTTAGATCCATCACAGAACTGAGGTCAAAGCATAAACCGCTGTCCCAAAATTGTAGAGACAGCTAGGCAGATACAAAGAATCGTATCTCACTGGAGCAAAACCCCAGAGTACAAACGAGCAGTGGAGCCAATACTGGGGTAAGAAACCTTAAAACTGTAATTGAATTTTTAGAGACTCAATACGGACAAGTTTGAGATTTAAAAGCTCTGGGGGGTGGGTAGTCTTAGGGGACCCCCCACACTTCTGTGAATTTTACCACCAGGAGCCCTACGACATTCTCATAGTGAAGATTAGAGAAAATTCTCAAATTTCCGGAATTAATATTGTTAAAATGGCAATACTACCCAAAGAAATTTACAAATTCAATGAAATCTCTATCAAAATATCAATGACATTCTTCACAGAAATAGAAAAAAAATCTTAAAATTTATATGGAACGATGAATGTCCCCAAATAACCAAAAAAATCCTGAGCAAAAAGAACAAAGCCGGAGATATCACACTACCTTGACTTTAAAATTTACTACAAAGCCTTAGTGACCAAATCAGCCTGGTACTGGCACAAAAACAGACATATAAACCAATGGAACAGAATAGAGAACCCAGATATAAATCCACACATTTACAGCTAACTCATCTTCCACAAAGGCACCAAGAACATACAATGGGGAAAGGACAGTCTTTTCAATAAATGGTTCTGGGCAAATGGTGCTGGGCAAACTGGATAACTATATGCAGAAGAATGAAACTAGACCTCTATTTTTCACCATACACAAAAAATCAAATAAAAATGGATTAAAGACTTAAAATCTAAGACCTGAAACTATGAAACTACTAGGAGAAAACATTGGGGAAATGCTCCAGAACGTTGGTCTGGACAAAGATTTCTTGTGTAAGACCACAAAAGGACAGGTAACTAAAGAAAAAATAGACAAATGGGATTTCATGAAGATAAAAAGCATGTGCATAGCAAAGGAAACAATCAACAAAGTGAAGAGACTACCCACAGAATGGAAAAAAAATATTTCTAAACTATCCATCTGACAAGGGATTAATAATCAGAACATAAAGGGACCTCAAACAACTCACTAGCAAAAAAATAATAAAACCTGATTTTAAAATGGGCTAAAGATCTGTATAGACTTTTTTTTTTTTTTTTTTTGGAGACAGAGTCTCGCTCTGTTGCCCAGGCTAGAGTGCCATGGTGTCAGCTTAGCTCACAGCAACCTCAAACTCCTGGGCTCAAGCGATCCTACTGTCTCAGCCTCCCGAGTAGCTGGGACTACAGGCATGTGCCACCATGCCCGGCTAATTTTTTCTATATATATTTTTAGTTGTCCAGCTAATTTCTTTCTATTTTTAGTAGAGACGTGGTCTCACTCTTGCTCAGGCTGGTCTCTAACTCCTGAGCTGAAACGATCCCCCACCTCGGCCTCCCAGAGTGCTAGGATTACAGGTGTGAGCCACCGTGCCCAGACCTGTATAGACATTTCTCAAAAGAAAATATACAAATGGCCTATAGATATATGAAAAAATGCTCAACATCATTGATCATTGAAGAGATGCAAATCAAAACGACAATGAGATATCATTTCACTCCAATTAAAATGGCTTTTACCAAAAAGACAGGCAATAATGAATGCTGGTGAAGATGCAGAAAAAGGGGAACCTCGGACAATACTGGGAGGAATGTAAATTAGTACAAACACTGTAGAGAACAGTATGTAGGTTCCTCAGAAAACTAAAAAGTAGACCCATCAATTCCGTTACTGAGTATATATCCAAAAGAAAGGAAATTAATATGTCAAAAAGACACATGCATTCCCATGTTTACTTCAGCACTATTCACAACAGCCAAAATATGGAATCACCCTAAGCATCTATCAATGAATGAATGAATAAAGAAGATGTGGTACATATACACAATAGAACCTTATTCACCCATAAAAAAAGAATGAAATCCTGTCATTTGCAACAACATAGATGGAACCAGAGGTCATTAAGGAAAGTGAAATAAGCCAAGCACAGAAAAAGACAAATATCGCATGTTCTCACTCATACGTGGGAGCTAAAAAAGTAGATTTCACGAAGATAGTAGATTGGTGGTTACCAGGGAAGTGGAGGAGGGGAATGAAGAGTTGATTAATGGGTACAAATATATAGTTTGATAGATGAAATAAGACTTAGTGTTAGATAAATCAGTAGGGCGACTATAATTTAAAATAATCTATTGTATATTGTAAAATAGCTAGAAGAGAAGAATTGGAATGATTCTAGCATAAAGAAAAAGGAAATATTTAAGATGATGGATACCCCAAGTACACTGATTTGATCTTTATAACTTATTATGAATGTATTGAATTATCACATGCACCCTGAAACTATGTACATTTATTATGCATCAATAAAAAAAGAAAACAGTGAAGGAGAAATAAAAACTTTCTCAGACAAACAAAAGTTGAGAGATTTTATTGCCATTAGATATGCCTTGTAAGAAATATTAAAAGAAGTTTTTCAGAGAAGGACAATATGTGAGAAACTTGCATCTACATAAAGAAAGGAAGAGCATTAGAGAACAAATAAATGATAGTAAAATAAAACCATTCGTTTTTCTCATTCTTTGTTGACTAAACACATAATAGTTGCCTCAAAATGATAATAGGGACAATGTATTCAATAATTATAGTGCATAGATAGGTAAAATGAATGACAGCAATGTTATAAGGAACTAAAGAAAGAAACTAGGAATATTCTGCTATAAGATACTTGCACTACCCATGAATAGAGTAGTGAAAGTAGACTTGGATTATTTGTAATTGCAAACTCTAAAACAACCACTAAAAACGGCTTAAAAAGAAATATAATTGATATGCTAAGAGAGAAAATGGAATCATATAAATGCTCAATTAAAATGACAGGAGGCTGAACAGTATTTATTGTGTATACATACCACATTTTCTTTATCCTTTCATCCATTGATGGATACTTAGGTTGATTACAAATATTGGCTATTGTGAACAATGCCGCAATGAACGTGAGAGTTCAGATATCTCTTCAACAACTGATTTAATTTCCTTTGGTTATATGTCCAAAAGTGGAATTGCTGGATCACATGAGAGTTCTACTTTTAATTTTTTAATTAAATTTTAAAATTAATTTTTAAGGAAATTCCATACTGTTTTCCAAAATGGTTATACTAATTTACATTCCCACCAATAGTGTACAAGGTTTCATTTTTCTCCATATCCTTGCCAACATTTATCTTTGATCTTTTTTATAATAGCCATTCAAATAAGTATGAGGTTACATGTCATTGTGGTTTGAATTTGCACTTCCCTGATGATTAGTGATATTGTTGGCCATTTGTATGTCTTCTTTTGAGAAATGTCTTGTTAGCGCCTTTGTCCATTTTTTAATCAGGTTATTAATTTTCTTTGAATTGTTTGAGTTCCTTATATATTTTGGATATCAACCCCCTATTGTATATATGGTTTGAAAATATTTTCTCTATTCCATAGGTTACCTCCTCATTCTGTTGATTGTGGTCCTTTGCTGTTGAAATCGTGTCATTTGCAACAACACGAATGAACCTGGAGGACATTATGCTAGTGAAATAAGCTAGGCACAGGAAGCAAATACTGTATGACTTCACTTATCTGTGGAATCTCAAAAAGTTGAGCTCATAAAAGTAGAGAGTGGAATGGTAGTTACCAGGGTCTAGGGGATAGGGGAGGATTGGGGAGATGTTGGTCAAAAAATACAAAATTTCAGCTTGACAGGAGGAATAAGCTCCAGAGATCTATTGTGCAGCATGGTGATTATAGATAGCAACAATGTAATCTACATTTGAAAATTGCTGAAGCAGATTTTAAATATTCTTACCACAAAAAAAATTATAAGTATGTGAGGTGATGGATATGTTAATTAGCTTGATTTAGTCATTTCACAACATATACATATATCAAAACATAATGTTGTATACCATAAATATATACAATTTCTGTCCAGGCACAGTGGCTCACACCTGCAATCCTAGCACTCTGGGAGGCCCAGGCAGAAGGATCGCTTGAGACCAGGAGTTGGAGACCAACCAGAGCAAGACCAAGACCCCATCTCTACTAAAAATAGAAAAAATTAGCTGGGCATGATGACACACGCCTGTAGTCCCAGCTACTCAGGAGGCTGAGGCAGGAGGATCACTTGAGCCCAGAAGTTTGAGGTTGTACTAGGCCGGGTGACACAGCAAGACCCTGTCTCAAAAAAAAAAAGTGTGTGTGTGTGTATATATACATATATACACACACACACACACACACACGTATAATTTTTGTCAGTTAACAAAAATTAAAATTAAAAAAACAAAGAAGGCAGAAAAAGAGTGAAAGACTGAAAGAGAAACAAACTAAAAGGACAACATATAGAAAACAGAAACAAATATGGTAGATATTAGTCTGACTATATCAATAATCACGTTGAATATCCATGGTCTAAATACACCAATTAAAAGACATAGACTGTCAAAATGGATTAAAAAAAGCAAATGTAACTACATGCTGTCTACAACAAATCCACTTTAAATATAAAGATAGTTTAAAAGATATGCCATGTTAACACTAATTAATAAAAGGCTGGAGTAGCTATTAATATATTAATTTCAGACAAAGCTGCCTTCAAAGCAAAGAAAATTATCTGGGATAAAGAGAGTTACTACATAATGATAAAGCAGTCAATTCTCCAAGAACACATAACAATCCCTAACAGCAGAGTGTCAAAACAAGGGAGGCAAAAACTGATAGAACTAAAAGGAGAAATAGACAAATCCACTAAATTCATTGGAGATCTCAACACCCTTCTATCAGTAACTGACAGATACAGCAGGGAGAAAAATCAATAAGGACACAGTTGAACTGAACAGCACTATCAATCAACTGCATCTAACTGACATCTGCAGACTCCTTCATCCAGCAACAGCAGAATACACATTATTCACAAGCTCACACAGAACATTTACCAAAATAGACCACATTCTGGGGCACATAATACATATTAACAATTTAAAAGAATAGAAATCATACAAAATATGCTGTTAATCCACAAAGGAATTGAACTAAAAATAAATAACAGAAAGATACCTGCAAGACCTCAAAATATGTGGAGATTACACAAAACACTTCTAAATAACATATAGGTCAAAGAAGACGTCTCAAGAGAAATTTTAAAATATTTAGAAATAAATGATAATGAAAACACAACTTATCAAAAGTTTTGAGGTACAGCAAGAGCAGTGCTTAGAAAGAAATTCATAGTATTGAATGCAGATATTAGAAAAGAAGAAAGATCTACATCATAGTCTAAGCATTTACCTTAGGAAACTAGGAAAATAAGAGTAAATTATATCCAAAGTAAGCAGAAGAAAATAAATAAAAATTGGAGCAGAAATCAATGAAATCAAACATAGGAAATTAACAAAGAAAAATAAACAAAACCAAAACTGGTTCTTTGAAAATATCAAGAAAATTTATAATCCTCTAGCCAAATTAAGAGAAAAGGAGAAAAGACACAAATTACTAACGTTAGAAATGAAAGAGAAGCCATCACTGCTGATCCCATGGACATTACAAGCATAATAATGAACAATTCTATGCTCACAAATTTCATAACTTAAATGAAATGGACCGATTCCTTAAGAGACACAATCTGCCAAAACTCACACAGGGAGAAACAGATAATCTAAATATGACTATATCTATTAATGAAATTGAATTAATAACTAATAACCTTCCAAAAGTGAAAGTACCAGGCCAAGACAGGTACACTGGTGAATGTTACCAAATATTTAAAGAAGATATTATACAAATTCTCTACAATTAGTTCCAGAAAATAAAAGCAAAGGTATTACAATATTTCCCAATTCATTCTATGAGGACTATGTTACTATAATACCAAAAATAGATAAAGGCATTACAAGAAAGGAAAACTATACACCAATATCATTCATGAATATAGATGTGAAAATAATCAACAAAATATTAGCAAATTGAATCTAAAATGTATAAAAAGAATTATACATAATAACCAAGTGGTATTTATTCCAGGTATGCAAGGCTGGTTTAACATTCAAAAATCAATGTAACCCATCATATCAACAGGTTAAAGAAGAAATCATATGATCCTATCGGTAGATGCAGAAAAAACATTTGGCAAATACCTATTCAGGATAAAAGCTCTCAGCAAACTAGGAATAAAGGAGAACTTCCTTAATTTGATAAAGAACATCTACAAAAAGCCTACGTCATACTTATTGCTGAGAAATTAGATGCTTTCCCTCTAACACTGGGAATAAGGCAAGGATGTCCCCTCTCACCACTCCTTTTCAAATGAAGTCCTAGATAATGTAATAAGACAAATAAAGAAAATAAAAGATATACAGATTGAGAAGGAAGAAATAAAACTTTGTTCACAGATGACATCCTTATCTACGTATCCCCAAAAAAGCAACAAAAATCTCCTGGAACTAATGACTGATTATAGCAAGGTTGGAGGATACAACATATGACAGCCAATTGATTCCCTATATACCAATAGTGAACAACTGAATTTGAAATTAAAAATACAATACCAATTTCATTAGCACAAAAAATGAATAATGTATAAATCTAATAAAATATGTACAAGAGCTATATGTAGAATATTACAAAACCCTGATGATAGAAATCAAAGAAGTTCTAAATAAATGGAAACATAATATGTATGTGCACAGAAAAACTTAACGCTGTCAATTTGTCAGTTCTTCCCAATTTGATCTAAACATTCAATATAATTCCAGTAAAATCTAAGTAAGTTACTTTGTGTATATCAACAAACTGATTCTAAAGTTTATAGGAAAAGGCAAAAGACCCAGAATAGCCAACATAATATTGAAGAAGAACAGTCAGACAACTGACACTACCCAACTTCAAGACTTACTACAAAGCTACGGTTTTAGAGAGAGTGTTATATTGGCGAAAGAATAGACAAATAGATCAATAGAACAGAGCAGAGAGCCCAGATACAGACCCACATGAAAATAGTGAACTTAACTTTGAAGAAGGAGCAAGGGAAATTAAATGGAGAAAGGATAGTCTTTTCAACAAAGACTGGTGCTGGAGCAACTGGACATCCATATGCAAAAAAAAAAAAAATCTAGATACAGACCTC
Organism: Lemur catta; assembly: GCF_020740605.2. Taxonomy (NCBI): domain Eukaryota; kingdom Metazoa; phylum Chordata; class Mammalia; order Primates; family Lemuridae; genus Lemur; species Lemur catta. Next base: position 49,806,514 of record NC_059155.1, on the reverse strand, counting down.
ACATCTTTCACAAAAATTAACTTAAAATGGGTCATATACCTAATATAAAACACCAAACTATAAAACTCCTAGGAGAATACAGAGAAGAAAATTGTAAGTGACCTTGGGATTGGTAATGACTTTTGAGATACAAAATCAAAAACATGATCCATGAAAGAAAAAATTGATGAGCTGGATTTTATTAAAACTAAAAACTTCTGCAAAAGCCACTATTTACAGAATGAAAAGACAAGCCACAGACTGAGAGAAAATATTTGCAAAACACTTATCTAATAATGGACTGGCATCCAAACATACAAAAAACTCTTAAAACTTAACAATAAGCAAACAACCCACTTTAAAAATGGACAAAAGATCTGAACAGATACTTCATGATAGAAAAAATACAGGTGGCAAGTAAGCATATGAAAAGATGCTCAACATCATATGTCATTAGAGAGTAGCAAATTAAAACAGCTAAAAAATCCAAAATAGTGACATCAAATCCTGGCAAGGATGTTTAGCAACAGGAATTCTCATTCATTGCTGGTGGGAGTTCAAAATGGGACAGCCAATCTTGAAGACAATTTGGCAGTTTCTTACTAAATTAAACACAGTCTTACCATATGATCCAGCAGTCACGCTCCTTTGTGGTTATCCAAATGGGTTAAAAACTGATGTCCACACTAAAATCTACACACAAAGGTTTATAACAGCTTTATACCTAATTGCCAAAACTTGGAAATAACCGGTATGTCTTTCAATAGATGAAAAGATGCATAAGCTGTGGTACATCTAGACAATGAGATATTATTCAGCAATAGATAAATGATATATCAAGACATAAAAAGATACAGAGGAATCTTAAATACATATTACTAAGTAAAAGAAGCCAGTCTTTCACTGGCTTCATAGTATAGGCTACATACTATATGATTCCAAATATATCACATTCTAGAAAAGGCAAAACTAGGCAGAGAGTTAAAAGTTCAGTGGTTGCCAGGGGCCCCAGGGGAGGGAGGAAGGGATGAATAGGTGGAGCACAGGGCATTTTTAGAGCACCGACACTATTCTGTATGGTACTGTAATGGTGGATGCATGCCACTATGCATATGTCAAAACTCTGTGCACATACAATACAAAGTGTGAATTCTAATGTAAACTATGGACTTTAGTTAATAATAGTGTATCAATATTGGCTGATCAATTGTAACAAGTGTCTCACACTAACCATAAGATGTTAATCATAGGGGAAACTAGGGGAGGGGCTTGAGGAGTATATGAGAACTGTGTACTTTCCCCTCAATTTTTCTGTACAATTGAAACCACTCTAAAAAATAGAATCTATTTTTTCAAGACAGTTTGAAACAATCAGGAAAATGTAAAACAGACTGGGTAGTAGGTGATATTAAGAAATTACTAGCAATTTGTATCTCCCTATTGAGTATGATGATGGTGCAGCGGTTATCATACACTAAAACAGTCCTTATCAGAGATGCACACTGAAATACTTATGGGTGTAATGACATACCTGGGATTTGCTTTAAAATACTCCAGAAAAAAACACTGTGCTTTAATTTTTTTTTCTTTTTTTTTTTCTTTTTTTTTTTTGAGACAGTGTCTCGGCTCTGTTGCCTGGGCTAGAGTGCCGTGGCATCAGCCTAGCTCACAGCAACCTCAAAGTCCTGGGCTTAAACGATCCTTCTGCCTCAGCCTCCCAAGTAGCTGGGACTACAGGCATGCACCACCATGCCCGGCTAATTTTTTCTATATATATTTTTAGCTGTCCAGCTAATTTCTTTCTATTTTTAGTAGAGACGGGGTCTCGCTCTTGCTCAGGTTGGTCTCGAACTCCTGACCTCGAGCGATACTCCTGCCTCGGCCTCCCAGAGTGCTAGGATTACAGGCGTGAGCCACCGCGCCTGGCCCAAAATACTGTGCTTTAAAATACTCCAAAACAAAAAAAATACCAGGTGTGAGGGCTGACAGTAGCTGAAATGAGATCGGAAAAAAATGTTGGGTGATGGATACATGGCTTCATTATATTAGACTCTCTGGTTTTGTATATGTTTGAAAATTTCCATAATAAAAAGGTTTTTTTTAATACATTTGGATTGAAATACAAGAAGAACACAAAGGTTTCTTCTGGCCCTAAGATTCTTTGATTCTACAGCCAGGGACATGCCCAGCTCTTACTCAGTGCATACACTGTGTGGGAGGCTGGGTGTTCTCAATAATTAATAAGAATGCATTCTCCATCAATCTCTAACATCCACCCACAACAACAGCCTGTCATAGATTTTTCTCTGGAACTTCTTGACATGTTAGCAGTGATGTTGACCACTGGGTGCTTTTCAAAATCTCCTGTTCCTTCAGCCCAACAGCAATTATCGTTAATATGATACTTCCAGACTATAGTATTAATGTGATTTTAAGCTTCCTTTGGAATAATTATTTTTACATATTTGTGTTCAAGCCACAGCAATAACATTTTCCCCCAGAAATCTATTGCAATCTGTTTCATCTTTGTGCTTCATAGTTAAATATAATGGGAAATTGAGTTTTAAAGTAATGACAACATTTATTCCCAACAACTCTTCCAATTTCTACAATCTTACTACCAAGTGTAAATAATAATGATAAACTGCTAAATATATATATACATAGAAAAGGTGATCTTTCTGTTTCCATCAGGATGGAATTCAGATTTTTTAATAGAGTAATTGGTCAAATAACACCGGTTGATAGAATCACTGGGTTAAAGCTAAGAGAAAATCCTAGACAGTCCTTGAAGGATCAGAGTTCACTTTTCTGCATGTGGCTATTTAAATTTAAATTCATTAAAATTAAGTTAAATTAAAAATTCATAACCAGGCCCTGAAATCCCAGCTACTCAGGAGGCTGAGAAGGGAGGACAACTTGAACCCAGAAGTTTAAGTTGCAGACCAGCCTGGGTAACATAGCAAGACCGTGTCTCAAAAAAAAAAAAAAATCATTTCCTTAGTCACCCTAGCCACATTTTAAGTGTTCAGTAACCACACATGGCTAGTGGCTACTGTACTGGAAGGAACACATAGACAGAAGTGCACTGTGCTAGTGCATAGGGGCTAAGAGCATGAGCTTTGAAGTTAAAACAAATTTTTACTCCATGCTCCTCAATCACCCAACCCTGTGATTTTACCTAACTTTGCTAATCCTCACTTTCCTCACCTGTGAAATGAGAATGACAACACCATCTACTTCACAGGGTGAATGTGAGGATTAGTGAGATAATACATACAACAGTGAACTTCCATTGCTCCGTGTGCTAGGTTTCTGCAATACAAAGAAGAAATAAACATGCTCACTGACCTCAAACAAACATACACTGTAACAGAGGAGAAATGCTGGCCGGGCGTGGTGGCTCACGACTGTAATCCTAGCACTCTGGGAGGCTGAGGTGGGAGGATCGCTCGAGGTCAGCAGTTCGAGACCAGCCTGAGCAAGAGCGAGACCCCTGTCTCTACTAAAAATAGAAAGAAATTAGCTGGACAACTAAAAATACATAGAAAAAATTAGCCGGGCATGGTGGCACATGCCTGTAGTCCCAACTACTCAGGAGGCTGAGGCAGAAGGATTGCTTGAGCCCAGGAGTTTGAGGTTACTGTGAGCTAGGCTGACGCCACAGCACTCTGGCCTGGGCAACAGAGCAAGACTCTGTCTCCAGAAACAAACAAAAAAAAAAAAATAAAGGAGAAATGCATGTAAACAAATAAATTATAATATGCTATTCCAGACATAGGAATAATGTTATTCCTCAAAAGTCATCAACAAGGCCTTACAAAAGAGGTGACATTTGAGCAGAGGCTTAAACAGTATGTAGGAGTTTGCCAGGTCCAGAAGAGGAAAAAACATTCCAGCCAGAGAAAAACAATGTGAGCAAAGGTGTAGAGGGACTAAAGATCCTACCTAGCATGTTGCAGAACTGGGACAATACGAGTGCAGAGAGTGGGTAGGGGCATGTTTAATATAAGGTAGCCTCTGAAGAAAACATCAATAGGAAGCAAAAATCTCAGAATGTACCAGCTGACATAAGGCAATTACCATTTTGTTCATTTTCCACAAACAGCTGTGCTCTCCTCACTCAGCATTAGGAATGTCTCTCTAGAGAATTACAGCTTCCAGCTGCTACCTTTCCCTCAGCCACAAACAAATTCACCAAGGAGAATAATGTTGATCTAATTCTACACATTCATAGTCATAAACAAGGTTTGAGCTGAGAGGGGAGAATGTTAGTGAACACACTTTCTCTAAGAAGTAGAAGAGAGAACTAGCATTTAGTGGACATGTACCATGTGCCTATCACTATAATGAAAAGTGATGCCATTTCACATTCTAAACAACTCTATGGAGTAGCAATTATTCTCATTTTTGAGATTTCTAAAACTATTCCACTCAAAGAAGTTAAATGGCTGCCCAAGATCTCATGGTAAGGAAGGGACAGCTGATTTTGAAGCCCACATCCATGCTCTTAAGAAAAGACCCAACTTGGCTTGGCATGGTGGCTCACACCTATAATCCTAGCACTTTGGGAGGCCAAGGCAGGAGGATCACTTAAGGCCAGGTGTTCGAGACCAGCCTCAGCAACATAGCCCACAGAGACCTTGACTCTACAAAAAAATAGAAATATTAGATGGGCATGGTGGTGTGTGCCTGTAGTCCAGGGAGGCTGAGGCAGGAGAATCACTTGAGCCCAGGCATTTGAGGTTGCGGTGAGCTATGATACCACTGCACTCTATCCTGGGCAACAGAGTAAGATCCTGTCTCAAAAAAAAAAAAAAAAAGACATATGGAAAACAAATAGCAAAATGGCAGAAGTAAGACCTTCCTTATAAATAATTACTTTAAATGTAAATGGATTAAACTCTGCAATACAGAGACTCACAGTATAGATTTAAGAAACAGAATCCAATTACAGTCATATGCTACATAAGGATGTTTTAGTTTTTTGGTCAATGAAGGATCACATATATAATGGTGGTTCCACAAGATTATAATACTATATTTTTCTATGTTAATACTGTACCTTTTCTATGTTTAGATATACAAATACCACTGGATTACAATTGCCTACAGTATTCAGCACAGAAACATGCTGTACAGGTTTATAGTCTAGGAGCAATAGGCTATACCGTCTAGGTTTGTGTAGGTACACTACTTTGAACAACAATGAAATTGCCTAATGATGCATTTTGCAGAATGTATCCCCATTGTTAAGCGACACATGCCTGTATATGTTATCTACAACAGAGTTACTTTAGTCCAAGACAGAATAGGTTGAAACTGAAAAGATGAAAAAGGATATTCCATGCAAACAGTAACCAAAAGAAAATTGAGGGTTATGCTAATATAAGACAATAGAGACTTTAAGTCAAAAGTCAACAAGAATGCCAGATCCATTCAATGGAAAAAGAACAGTCTGTTCAACAAATGGAGTAAGGACAACTGTATTTCCACATCAAAAAAAATGAATTTGGACCCCTGTCTGACACCATATATAAACATTAAGTCAAAATGAATAAAACCTAAATTAAGACCCACACCATAAAACTCTTAGAAGAAAACACAGGGCAAATCTTCATGACTTTGGATTTGGCAATGTATTCTTAGATAGGATACCAAAAGCATGATCAACAAAGAAAAAACAGATAAATTGGGCTACATCAAAGGACATCATCAAGAAAGTGAAAAACCAAGGCCGGGTGTGGTGGCTCACGCCTGTAATCCTAGCACTCTGGGAGGCCGAGGCGGGTGGATCGCTAGAGGTCAGGAGTTTGAGACCAGCCTGAGCAAGAGCGAGACCCAGTCTCTACTAAAAAAAAAAAATAGAAAGAAATTAGCTGGACAACTAAAAATATATTAGCCGGGCATGGGGGTGCATGCCTGTAGTCCCAGCTACTCGGGAGGCTGAGGCAGTAGGATTCCTTGAGACCAGGAGTTTGAAGTTGCTGTGAGCTAGGCTGACGCCATGGCACTCTAGCCCGTGCAACAGAGTGAGACTCTGTCTCAAAAAAAAAAAAAAAAAAGAAAGTGAAAACCAACCTACAAAATGAGAGAAAATATTTGGAAATCATATATCTAGTAAGGGTTTAATATCCAAATTAAGTTTTTAAAAAAAAAACCTCCTACAACTTAACAATGAAAAAACAAACAACCCAATGCAAAAATGGGCAAAGAACTTGAGTAGACATATTTCAAAAAAAGATATACAAATGGCCAATCATCATATGAAAAGATGCTCATCATTAGTCACCAGGAAAATGAAAATCAAAACTACAAAGAGATACCACTTCACATCTACTAGTTTGGTTACTATTAATAATTAAAACACACACACAAGTGTTGACAAGGATATGGAAAAGTTGGAACGCTTATACACTGTTGGTAGGAATGTGAAATGGTGCGGCTGTTGTAGAAAACAGTTTGACACTTCCTCAAAAAGCTTAATATAGAATTACCACAGGAGCCCGAAATTCCACTTCTAGGTATTTACCCAAAGGAACTGAAAATAGGTATTCAAACAAAAACTGGGACATGAATATTCATAGCAACACTATTCATAATAGCCAATATATGAAAACAACCCAAATGCCTATGAACAAATGAATGGATAATATGTGGTAAATACATATAATGGGCTATTTACTATTTGGTAATAAAAAGAAATGATATATTAATATGTACTAAAACATGGATGAACTTTGAAAACATTATGCTAAATGAAATAAGCCAGACAGAAAAAGACAAATATTATATGATTCCACTTTTATGAAATTTCTAGAATAGGCAAATTCGTACAGACAGTAAATAAATTAGAGATTGCTAGGGTCTGAAGGTGAAAGGGAATGAGGAGTTATTGTTTAATGGTTACAGAGTTTCTGTCTGGGGTGATGAAAAAGTTTTAGAAACAGCAGTGATGGTTATACAACACTATGAATGTAATTAATGCCATTGAATTGTATATGCTCTTTTTTTTTTTTTTTTTTTTTTTTTTTGAGACAGAGTCTCACTCTGTTGCCCGGGCTAGAGTGAGTGCCGTGGCGTCAGCCTAGCTCACAGCAACCTCAAACTCCTGGGCTCAAGCGATCCTCCTGCCTCAGCCTCCGGAGTAGCTGGGACTACAGGCATGCGCCACCATGCCTGGCTAATTTTTTCTGTATATTTTTAGCTGCCCAGATCATTTCTTTCTATTTTCTTAGCAGAGACGGGGTCTCGCTCTTGCTCAGGCTGGTCTCAAACTCCCACCTTGGCCTCCCAGAGTGCTAGGATTACACGCATGAGCCACTGCGCCAGGCCCAGCCCTATGCACTTGACCACTATGTATGACATCGCAGTCCCTTCCAGCTCCACCTCCCTGGCAGCTTCCACATCTTTAAAACATGAATAATAATCCCTGCCCTACCTCTCTCATCCTTGTTCTTTTTTTTTCCTAAGGCAAGCACGAAAGTGAGGTTTATTGAGGAGAGAAAGATAGCATTATAGAACAAGAGTAAATAAGACACAGGTTTACAGAGCATGATATATATGCCACAGATGACGACCAGACAGACCCACTGTCACCGGAAAGGGAGAGAAAAAGGAAGGGGCCAAAAAAAGGCTCATCCTTGTTCTAAGAATCAGATTAAATAGGAGACGTGACAAGACTTTCTAAACTACAAAGGGCTGAAATCAGGTGCCATTAATATCTTGGAGATTTATACATAAAACACCACACTAAGTTGGTCTTCAGTACTGTACAATAAAATGTATTTGTTTTGCCATATCTAGCTAGCAGTTCAAAGATAATTTCAACTGCGGTGTCAGTTTCCAGTGACACTACTCCAAGCAGGTAAAACACTACACTTGACCAGACTGATAAAGATCGCTGGTCAGACTGGTTGTGACTACAACTTTTCCACTTAATAGCATACTTCCTTTCTGCGTATCTTGCACATGCTTGTCACAAAAGATTTATTCACCTAGGATCTGAGAACACTGATCAAAGAGGAAGTATTTTTTTTTTTTAAAAAGAGACATTGCAGCTGTCAGCTCTTTCTCAAGGAGACTAAGGAGAGTTGCCGGGGAGCCTACATGGCATGGAGTGCCAGGGAGAACAGTGAGGATCAACAAAGTAGCTGTGGTCTCCAGTTTTTGAAATGGCTCCCAGACTAAGACCTACCACAGGCACAATCAGCTTCCGCAGAGGGTTCTTCAGCCTTTTCAGTTCTGCTGAGCAGTATGTTTTAGAAAGCGTCCCCAAAGGGGACCTGGCACATCACCAGGTTATTGGCAGCGAAGCAGCGGTGCTCACAGCAAAACATGTTCTTAGACTGGATTTGTTTGGAGAACAGAGGGTGAAAGCCTTCCAGTGCAGCTACTCAAGGGCATCTTGAAGTGAAAAACCAAGTCCAACACCTCCAAACAAGACTAAGGGGCCAGTGCTCAATAAGAGGTAACCCCAACACCCTATTTTATTCAAATTCAGGGTCTAGAACTTTTTGGCTTTACCCAGATGATCCATAACATCTGACTTCATTTTCCATTTCATGTTTCTGGCTACACACTCTTGCCTTGTATTGAACTGGCCCTGGCCTCAGTTCCCCTCCCAAATGGAAATTGCTGTGACTTCCTAACTACAAGTGGTTTTACTCATCATCCCAATAGAATGCATCTGCCAGAACCCTACCAGCACTAGACTAAGTACCCTAGCATCCTTGAAAATGATAAAAAAGGACAATGTATTACATGTTTTCAAATTCTATAAATCATAGCCAGGCACAGTGGTGTGAATCTATAACCCCAGCTACTTGGGAGGCTGAGGTGGGAGGATAACTTGAGGCCAGGAGTTCAAGGTCACAATGTGCTATGGTGGCACCTGTGACTAGCCATTGCACTCCAGCCTGGGCAACATAGTAAGAACCCATCCCCCCAAAAAAAAACATCACTAGACTTATCCCACCCCCAAATCCCAAACTGGCCTCCTTCATGAACATGCTTCTATTTGACTTAAATAAAAAGAGCTAACATAGAGCACTTACTATGTGCCAGGAACTATCTTAAGCATTTTATATCTATTAATTCATGTAATTCTCAAAACAACCCTATGATGTAGGGACTATTATGATGTTCATTTTATAGATAAGAAAATTGAGACACAGAGAGATTAAATGACTTGCTTCCAGGCCCCACAGCTAGAAAATGAAGGTGCTACAGTATAGTCCAACTCCGGAATTATGTTCTCACTACTTTGCCATACATCCTTATTCCTAAATTCGACAGCCTCTCCCTGACACACTCTTCAGACCCTGGGATTTTGGTTCCCATTTAAGTTCATTAAAGATATATAAATATAGAAGTCTTGAAGGATTTCCTAGATAAGACTTAGGTATCTATAGTCTTCCTTCAAGTCAGCAAGCATTTCCTTAATGCCAACCCCAGCACTAAGAACCAGGGATCCAGAGATGGACAAAACACAATCCCTGCTCTCAAGGAGTTTAGTCTAGTGGTGGAGACTCATATGGGACAGCTACAATTCAGTGCAGTAACTGACAGTGGGGAAGATCAGCAAAGGCTTCCTAGAGGAGGGGAGACAGGAGTGGAAGATGCAAAGTTAGAGTTTGCCAGGAAAATATGGCAAAGAAGAGCACTTCAGGCAGAAGGAACTCTAAGTGCAAAGGAATGCATTAGAGGGGGAGACAGAGAGATATAAATGAGACATAGAGAGAGAGAGATCAGGGAACTACATGTGGTTCCATGTTGTGGGAGGGCTGGCTGCTATAAAGGGTAGAGGTGAGGCTGCAGAAGGCGTGTGGCCAGCACTGTGTGCAGTACCTACTCCACAGCCATGTTCCCCTTCTTTCATGCTGGCAACCTCAAATATGGCAGAAAGGAAACTCCCTGGGGTAAAGGCAACCTTGGTCACCACTACACTCCCAGTGTCTAGCACAGTACTTCTTACAGAATGCCTTGTACCAATTGGACTTTGTGATTTAAAATTCTAATTTATGACTTTAAATTTATGTAATTTAAAATCTCTAATTTTCTTTTGACATGAAAAATTAAATTGCTACTATCAAGAATTCCTGGAAGGACTGAAAAGAACAGAAATGCAATTCTGACAGGCACTGTCCATAAGGGTGACTTTTCACATTTGTACAGCACTATATAACTAACAAAGTTTTCATTCACATTATCTCAAGTAATCCTGATAACACTCTTGCTGGTTAGGTACTCCTAACCCCACTATATAGAAAAGGAAACAAAGCTTAGAGAAGTGAAGTGACCTAAGGTTACTGGCAGAGTCCAAACCATATGGATACAAATCCAGTGCTTTTCCCATTATACCACAGCTGAGAGACTCAGAGGCTAGGCCCAGCTCCCAGTTGCCCTTGACTTTCCTATCTGCCTCTAGGCCTCTCCAAGACTAACTTCTCACTTCTTCCTTTTTTTTTTTTTTTTTGAGACAGAGTCTCACTCTGTTGCGCGGGCTACAGTGCCGTGGCATCAGCCTAGCTCACAGCAACCTCAAACTCCTGGGCTCAAGCAATCCTCCTGCCTCAGCCTCCCGAGTAGCTGGGACTACAGGCATGCGCCACCGTGCCCAGCTAAGTTTTCTATATATATTTTTAGCTGTCCATATAATTTCTTTCTATTTTTAGTAGAGACGGGGTCTCGCTCTTGCTCAGGCTGGTCTCGAACTCCTGAGCTCAATCCACCCGCCTCAGCCTCCCAGAGTGCTAGGATTACAGGCGTGAGCCACCGCGCCCGGCCAACTCACTTCTAAAGCTCTCCTTCTGTCAGGCAATCCCAAGGATTAACACTATGCCAAAATGTAATATGAGAAGTTTGTCAATGGCTCTCTGCTATCTAAAAGAAAAAGTTTGAAATCTAACTCTGTAACCACCAGTCCCTACACATGAGACTCCCTATCCCCCTCTTCTTTGTTTTATCATATTATCTGATCATACAAGCGACTTATTTGTTTTTCATCTATTTTTCCAAATAGAATTCAAGTTCTTTAAGGACAAGGATTTATTTGTCTTTTGCCAAATGCTCTACTCCCAGTGTGTACAAGTTTGCTTGGCACACAGTAAGTGCTTAATAAATATCTGTTAAATGAATGAATGAACTTGTTCACCTGGCATGCATGGCCCTTCATAGTCTGACTTGTACAAACCTCTCCTACCCATCTCCAACCTATATTAAGGTCCTCCCAACATACTTGCCAGCATTCCCTCTCCTATGCATTTGATCTTATTTCCACCTAGGTTCAGCTAGAGCCCACTTCTTCCAGGAAGCCTTCTCTAATCACCCCAGCCCACATTAATTTCTCTTTTCACTGAGCTAAATAGTGTCAACCATCTGCGGCATGTGCATGGCATCTCTCGAGTGTGGCCTTACATTGTCAACCGGCCACCAACTAAACTGCAAGTTTCTCGGGGATAGGGTCTCTCTCTTCTCTCTGCATCCCACATTGCTAGCCCAGTGTCTGGTATATATAACAAGTGATCAGTAAATACTGATTTACTGACCTGTTTATGGTAGAACATCTCAAAACATAGTATACATAAATGAAAAGGTGCTTGGTCCTATCATGTGACCAAAATGTGACAGTGTTATAAGTTGTTAAAAGCTATGAAGACAGCCTATGTTAGAATCTAAGATTCACCACTTATAATGAGTTTGATTACAAACAACTTTTAAACTTCTCTATGTCTCAGTTTCCTCACCTGTAAAATTAGTATAACATCAGTCCCTAACTAACAGGGTGGTTATAAGTATTAAATGAGACAACACATGCAAGTACTCAGCCAAGTACACAGAATAAACTTTCACCAAATATTAGCTATTATTATTAACATTGACCTAGGTTTAAGAGTAGGTCTTCATAATGGGTTTCTTTTGTGGGTGATGAAAATATCCTAAAATTGATTGTGGTGATGGGTATACAACTTTGTGACTATTCTAAAAAAAAACATTGAATGGTACACTGTAAATGGGTGAATCTTGTGTGAATTATATTTCGATAAAGCTATTTAAAAAAATAACCCCCCTAAAAGAAAAGGTCTTGGATCTATACATGAGTTGCAATGGAGGGTAGAATAGGAAAGGGCTCTCCCCAAAAGCAAGTTATCAACACTATTTGCCCAAAGTCTGTAGAATCCATGAGGTTCACTTTTGTTTTTGGTGACAGGCAAGATCTTTGTAGAGTTTGGTCCACCCTGAGGAGGGGTGAGGGTCATCATGCTAAGCATGGAGCTTACATTGAAAATGCTACTGAATAGGATCAGAAATGAAGGGGGAGGAAAACAGACCACCTCTCATCTCAGACCAAATGCAGACTGCCTAAGTCTACTCAAAAAGCATTTTGGCCAGCCTGAGCAAGAGGTCTCTACTAAAAATAGAAAGAAATTATATAGACAACTAAAACTATAGAAAAATACAGAAAAAATTAGCAGGGCATGGTGGCACATGCCTGTAGTCCCAGCTACTCCGGAGGCTGAGGCAGGAGGATTGCTTGAGCCCAGGAGTTTGAGGTTGCTGTGAGCTAGGCTGATGCCACGGCACTCTAGCCTGGGCAACAGAGTGAGACTCTGTCTCAAAAAAAAAAAAAAAAAGCATTTTGGCATGATCAAAAAGGAATTAAACAGGCAGTGCTGAAGGAAAAGCCTCCAAAGGGAGGCTCAACATGGAAAACAAGAAAAAAAAAGGAAAACAATGGGCCCTCCAAAAAAGGACAAGCCCCTAGATTCTCAGAAAACTCCAATTTGTTCTTCCAATTCTTTCTCTGATCCACAAGAGATCTAATCACAGTTTGGGAATCTCATGGCAGAAAAGACGATTCTGTGTTTACTTCTTTGCCTCAGTCTTACTGGTGACAAAGCCAAGATCTAGAAGCCACTTGACCTGGGAGTGAGTTCAGAATCATTTCCCCAAGGAGAGACCTTTCCCAGGTATCTGATCAGTCCACACTCTGACCTGGGATAAATAACTGGAAAGTGAGAAGAAATTTATGTCATCTACAACTTATGAGAGAGGAATGATTGAAGAAAAAATAAAGAAGCTGGTGATAATACTTGATTCCTAGTGAATACTGGGAAGGAGTTATAGAGAAGAAAGAAGAGAATAGATTGTAAGCATTTCAAATATATGTATATTTTTTCAAAATACACTTAATTTATTTATTCAACATTATAAGTAATAAAAACTCCTTTAATATCAGAAATCCCCCAATTCTTCAAAATTAAAAGCTACAGTGCCTTTTAGGACTACATGGAATTAATTTTTTCAGATTATATACTGTCTGTAAAATTCAATATTAATATGTTGATATTTCTTTCATATCTAACCTAATGGGCATCCAAAGATTTTAATAGTATCCTCCCCATCAATCCTACCTTTCCCAGTCATCCTTAATATTCAAGTCTCAATTTTTGGCCCAATCTATTAAAACTTTAACAGCATTTTCCATTTTCTCAACCAAACACATTTTTACACTACCCATTCCCCTAAGTACTAGGGAGAAAAAGCACTGGCAAACCACCAGCAGTGCAGTGGGATAAATGCCGATGATTCAGATAACTGCAGAAAACGGAATTTACGTTCCTGTGACTTTCTCAAAACCAGGCAAAAACATATGTATCCTGTACTACTGATGTTATTTGTATGTTTGATTTGTATAGCACACAAATTTCTCTTTTCTACCAGTTTTCCATAAATATTAAAATATCACAGAGTACTGATTTTTTCTGAGTTTTCAAAATGATTATGAGATTTTCACTCTATTTAACAGAAAAATAAAACCAAGCTGCCAAACCTATGGGTTAGGCAAAAAAAAGTTTTTTTCAATAAAATGTAGAAATATTTTAATTTACATATTACGATGAATCAATATGGAGTCAAAATCCACAATTACATGTTCAGAAAAATTCCACTCAGAATAATCAGTTTCTGTACAAAGATTTACAGGTGTCCAAGTACGTAGGTTTTCTTCACTGTGCGACAGAGTTTAGAGGTTCCACTCGAATATTCCCCAATCAAGTACAGAATCTGTCTCTTCATCAATTTCTCCAATGACTGCAACATTGTCACCTCTTACCATGTATGATCCTAGTACCACTTACCCTACTGCCTGTGAAAAGCTGAATACTTGTTCATGGTTTTCATCCAAAATCAAATTAATGGTCTGGTCAAAAATTTTCAGTGTTCCCACAATCATTCTCCCATCAGAAGTAATAACATCAACAGTTTGGTTGATACAGGTCTCCAGGGCAGACGTCATGCTGCTTGGCCCAGCAATTCTAGGCAACAGAGTGGCGCCGGCTACAAGTAGAGCTGATCAAATATATCTCAACTTAAGAAAATGGTCACCCTCTAGATCCTTAAGTAATTTCCCTTATATCAATGCCCCCTCCCATTTATATTATTTCAAAAGTAGAGTTTTATGGGAGGTACCATTTTCTCAGGCTGTCACACAGCAGACACACAATAAATTTCTTGAATAAAAACTGGAGTATATTATTCTTTGGTTAAATCCCATATTCTACCACCTTTTGACCATATTTATACCGAGTAAGACCATCTCACCAGTCAAAAAGCTCTAAGAGCACAAAAACATTAGTATAAAAGTATTTAAATGGGCCGGGCGCGGTGGCTCACGCCTGTAATCCTAGCACTCTGGGAGGCCGAGGCGGGTGGATCGCTCGAGGTCAGGAGTTCGAGACCAGCCTGAGCAAGAGTGAGACCCCATCTCTACTAAAAATAGAAAGAAATTATCTGGCCAACTAAAATATATATAGAAAAAAATTAGCCGGGCATGGTGGCGCATGCCTGTAGTCCCAGCTACTGGGGAGGTTGAGGCAGTAGGATTGCTTGAGCCCAGGAGTTTGAGGTTGCTGTGAGCTAGGCTGATGCCACGGCACTCACTCTAGCCCAGGCAACAAAGCAAGACACTGTCTCAAAAAAAAAAAAAAAAAGTATTTAAATGAAGCTAGGCATGGTGGCTTATGCCTGTAATCCCAGCACTTTGGGAGGCCGAGGCAGGAGGACCCTTGAGGCCAGGAGTTCAAAACCAGCCTGGCCAACACAGCAAGACCCCATCTCTACAAAAATTAAATTAGCTGGGCACGGTGGCATGCACCTGTTGTCTTATCTACTCAGGAGGCTAAAGTAGAAGGATCACTTGAGCCCAGGAGCATAAGGCTGCAGTGAGCTATGATCATGCCACTGCACTCCAGCCTGGGCAACAGAACAAGATCCTGTCTCTAAAAACAAAAAAAAAGTATTTTAATGGGTCCCTCAAAACATATTCCATGAAAGGACACTAGTCTAGAACTCAGAAAAGCTGGGTTTCAGTCCAGTCTTGGCAATAGTTGTATAACATTGGAGTAGATTTCTCTGGTCCTCAGTTTCCCCCTCTGAAATATGAGGAGTTTAAACTAGATCAGTAGTTCTCAACCACAAGGCAGCACTACTCTCAAAGGGGTATTTGGCAAGGTACATAGGTGATTTTGCTTGGCAAATGACTGGCAGAGGTATGCATTGCAGGGCTGGTAGGGAAAGCTAGGAATACTAAACATCTAGCAATGCCCAGGACAGGTAAACACAATGAAGAACTATCCTGTCCAATATCAAGAGCATATTACTCACCCTCCCCCGAGAAATAACTGGACTAAATAATTAAGATCTTGTCAACCTCTACAATTCTTTGCCATAGGCCAATGTAGCAAAGAATACTGCTAAACTGTGGTTGATTGTCTATTAAGTCTGAACAGTGGTAAAACAGTCATGTTTTTCTTTGTAAACAAGGAGAAAAGAAAAAGAAAAAAGGAAATTACTCTACATTTCATTTTCTAAAATGTGCAATTAACAAAACCTTCCAGAAACTGGAGTTATAAGAATAAGATCTGAATCTGGCAATCAACCTTACAACTTAAGAACTTAAGACATCTCTCTCTCTCTCTCTCTCTCTCTCTCTCACTCTCTCTCTCTCTCTCCCCCTCACACACACACACACACACACACACACACACACACACAGGAGGAACCTTATTAACTGTGACCAGATGTTTCTTAACAACCATTTGTTTAAAAAATCACAAACAGTAAATTCCATTAGACTCTGTTGTTCACATTTGAAATCCAAGTAAGTCTGAGTTAGGGGAAAGTAAAAAAAAGGTTGGAAAGTGTGCACAGAACAGCAAGATGTTCATTCTGCTGGTTCCATGTGTTTTGTGCCAATAAAAGAACATGGGTGGTTGTTTTGTTTATCAGCTTCATCCCAAGAGTGAAGAGGGTGGAGCTGGAAAAGCTTTGCTTATTAATATAATTTACTATTTTTAATGCCTGCTCTCAACTGCTTCCCACAAATCTGCATTATGTACTCTGCCTTATGGAAGGGAAACGGTGAACTCATTCTATCTGCTACTTGTCAACCTGAAGGTACATCGGTTAGAATAAAAATTCTAATTCCAGGGACTTAACCACAAACGATTGTGAACCAGTAGTTAACTTACTGATACAATACCAGAGACCAAAAAAGCTTCCAGCACCCTAAGAGAAGAAGGGCCAACATTGAAATAGAATCTTTTGAGGAGATGGCTTTGAGAAGAAATAGCTTTTCTGATTTTTCTGGACACAAATTATGATAACTCCATCCAAACCCACTGCTAATCAAAGCCAAATTTAACCCCTTCCTGAAACTAGACAAGAGATTACAGTGAATAAACCATTTCCTTTTAAGGATTCGTTCTTTTTAAAAAGCAGTTATTTTCTATGGCAGAAAAGGCAGAGCTCTCTGGCCAGCCCCACCTTGGCAGCAGTCTCCTAGAATATAGCCTAGAGTTCCAGAAATTTAAAAATCCTGAATCTGCACTAGTAGCTTTTGCCAGTGGCCTCACTGGGCTGGTATCCAAACTCTAAGGCCTAATGTTTCAAAATAAGGCCAAACCCAATGCTGAACAATCATCCTTACTGTTTACCAGTGTCTTACTTCTAAGAATCTTTTGCTACCAGCAAATTCTCATATATATGGGGGAAACTAATATTCATATGTGGCCCTGATGAATCCATTATTTGCCCTGCCAAGTCGATCTATCTGCAACTGTTATTAACCTTCACAGACCTACACAGCCCTTGTTAAGGGCCAGTTGTGTGGGTTGGTTTACTTTGTAAACTGAATAAGGAAGGAGAGGGGCAAACATCTCGTCTCCATCTAATATTTGCAAAGGGTAGAATATAAGAAAAACCTAGGTAAGCTCTAGCAACTTTAATGCCACAGTGAACTTTTAACTGTCAGAATGCTTCCTTCACTCACCTCTGTTCCCAAATATCAGAGAACAATAAACAAAGGGTAATGAAGCCAGACCACCAAAAGCTACCTGTGTTTTATTCATTTCAAATAAGCATCTCAAATTTATGTCCAAACAAAACTCTCTTTTCTCCTCTTCTCTTCTTCTTCTTCCTCTTCCTCTTCTTCTTCTCTCTCTCTCCCCATCTCTCCTCCTCTCCCCCCACTGGCAAGTAATGATGGCTCCACTTTCTAAGCATATACTAAATCTCTGCACATTTCTCACCACCTCTGCCCCCTAACCACCACTTTAGCCCAAGCCACCATTATCTCTTGCCCAGATTACTGCAATAGCCTAACTGATTGCCCTGCTTCCACTCTTACTCCTATAATCCATTTGGCTCGAAGAAGCCAGAAATCTCTTCTAAAAATATAAACCATGAAACTCTGTATTTCATTATCCTGTTGTTTCTTCACTGCACTTATTGCTATCAGATAATACTGTATTTATTTGTTTCTAGTGTATTTTATGTCTCTCCCTATTAAAATTCAAGTTCCATAAGAGAAGGGCCTCGGTCTGTCTCTTTCACCAACGTATCTGCAACATCTAGAACAGTGCCTGACATACAGGAGATGTTCAATAAACATTTGTGGAATGAATGAGTGAATGATTACTGGACAGACTGTTAGTGAGCACTTATCTGACAAATTTGTTCTAGGTGCTATGGCTGATGAAGACAAATAAGATATAGTTCCTGCCCTGGAGTAGCTTATAGGAAGGGCAGAGACATGAAATCATTATAATACAATGTGGTGAATACAATAATAAAAGTATAAATCAAAGGCACTTGAAGTATTATAGAAGAGGAGTCACTTGGCTGTGTATGGGCACAATGCAGAAAGCTTTGAAGAGGGAAGAAATTTGAGCTGGAGCTTGACGAATGAGTACATTTTCCAGATTGAGAAAAACTGTGATGGGTGTAGCATGCAAAGGAAACAGCACAGGCAAAAAATGGAGTCTTAAGCAAAGATATGGGGCACAAGAATGTGGACTGTGTTCAGGAAACAATAACTAGTTTGGTAGGTGGAGTAGATGACATATGTGGGAGGAAATGATAGAAAAGGAAGCTTGAAGAGGTGGGCTGTGGTCAGATTATAAAGGGTCTTATATGCCTAATTAAGTTTGGTATTAATTCTTATATAGACAGTGAGGAGTGAAAGAGATTCATCCATTCAACAAATATTTATGGAGTGTCTGATCGGATTCACTTTTTAGGAAGATAACCCAGGCAACGGGGGCAATTCTATAGCATAAAAATTGTGTTTAATGCTAACATACTTACAGATGAAATGATATGATGTCTGAGAATTTGCTTCAAAGTAACCCAGGCTCAGGGAAGGAAAGTACTACGTGAAGGGTAGATAAAACAGATTTGGCCATATGTTAATAATTGTTGAAGCTGGGTATGGGGACATAGAAGTCCTTGATATTATTATCTCTACTTCTGTGTATATTTGAAATTTTCCTTATTAAAAATGGAAACAAATTTAACTAAGTTTACAATGGAAATAATCTAAAATATGTAGTAATAAGACCTTATTTAGTAATAAATTATGGTAGATACATAGAATGGAATACTATGCAACATTTTTAAATGATAGCAAAAAATTCACAAGGACATGGGGAGATGTTCAATATGTGTGACTTAGTAAAAAAGAGAAGTTATCAAAAGCAGTACATATACTATGTTCCAATTTTTCAGCAGGATGTACAGCTTGATAGATCAGAGTTTCTGACACTTACTATGTGACCTTGGGCAAGGGAGATAATAGCATTTACCCATCATAAGGTTTTTGTAAGGATTATATTGATATAATAAATGTAAAGCCCTTAAAAGCTTATTATTATCAGCTACATGTGGCAAGAGATACTTAAAAAAAAAAGGAGGCCAGGTGCGGTGGCTCACGCCTGTAATCCCAGCACTCTAGGAGGCTGAGGCAGTAGACTGCTTGAGCTCAGGAGTTTGAAACCAGCCTGAACAAGCACAAGACCCTGTCTCTACTAAAAATAAAAAAATTAGCTAGGCATTGTGGCGCACACATGTAGTCCCAGCTACTCGGGAGGCTGAGGCAGGAGGATTGCTTCAGCCCAGGAGTTTGAGGCTGCAGTGAGCTATGATGACACCACTGCACTCTAGCCAGAGCAACAGAGTGAGACTCTGTCGCAAAAAAAAAAAAAGGAAATTGAACCTCCCTCCTTACTCCCCCTTCATACAAAAAAAGGAAAATACTAGAAACAATTTTAATGTCCAAAATAAAACAATGATTAGATAAATTGTGGTATATTTATTGATTTATTACGTGAATAATTATTGAGGACCCACTATGGACAAGACACTGGAAATATAATGGTGATCAAGACATAAAATGGTTCATACCCTTGTGAAACTTGCAGTCCAGAAAAAAAGGGAAATAAATAAACAAGCAATAACATTGAAGAGCCATTACAGTGTTCACAAGAAATGTTTAAGCATATGGGGAAATGCTTATGATTTAAAGATGTTGGTGGCACACACCTGTAGTCCTAGCTACTCGGGAGGCTGAAGCAGGAGGATAGCTTGAGCCCAGGAGTTCAAGGTTACAGTGAGCTCTGTTCACACCACTGCACTACAGCATGGGTGACAGAGTGAGCCACTATCTCTAAAACAAACAAACAAAAAGTACAAAGGGGCATATAATAAAGCATAAGTCTTTGTCTTACCCTTGTCCCTCAGCCCCCAGGTTCCTACCTCTAGAGACAACTACCATCAGCAGTTTCTTTTTCTTCTAGAAATAAGGTATGTAAGAACAGTCTGTGGTAGGCTGAATAATGTTCCCCCAAAGATGTCCACATCCTAATCCCCAGAACCTATGAATATGTTACCTTATATGCCAAAAGGTATATGCTTGTGATTAAATTAAGGATTTTGGGATTAGCCTGAATTACCCAGGTGGGCCCAATGCAATCACAAAGGTACTTATAAGAGGCAAGCAGGAGGGTCAATGTGTGAGAAGGCAGCAATATGACCATGGAAGCAGAGATTGGAGAGATGAGCTTTAAAGATGGAGGAAGGGTCCAGGCATAGTGGCTCACGCCTGTAATCCTTGCACTCTGGGAGACCAACGCAGGAGAGTCGCTTTTGCTAACCAGTTTGAGACCAGCCTGAGCAAGAGCAAGACCCCATTCTATAAAAAATAGAAAAATTAGCCCGATGTAATGGTGTTTGCCTGTAGTCTCAGCTACTTGGGAGGCTGAGGCAGGAGGATCACTTGAGCCCAGGAGTTTGAGGTTGCAGTGAGCTATGACAATGCCACTGCACTCTAACCCAGCAACACAGCGAGACTCTGTCTCCAATCAATGAATCAGTCAATCAATAAAGATAGAGGAAGGGCCCACAAGCCAAAGAACACAGGAAGCCACTAAAAGCTGAAAAGGGCAAAGAAACAGATTCTCCCCTCAGAGCCTCCAGAAGGAACCAGCCCTGCCAATACCTTGACTTTAGCCCAGACTTCTGAACTCCACAACTGTAAGAGAATAGATTTGTGTTGTTTTAAGCCACTAAGTTTGTGGTAATTTGTTACAGAGGCAGTAGGAAAACAATAAAAGGTGTACACATTATCAAAAAATACAGTTTACTCAGGAAAAACAAAAGTTTGAATTGTCTGAGCCCACTTATATGCAGATTTTCTTCCACGCCTGTATACATGAATTTTCTTCTGCCTCTGCCACCCCTGAGACAACAAAATCAACCTCTCCTCTTCCTCCTCTTTCTCAGCCTACTCAGTGTGAAGCCTAGGATGAACCTTTATGATGATCCACTTCCACTTAATAAATAGTAAATATGTTCCTATTCATTAGGAATCATTTACATTGTAATTTTCTTTCTTTCTTTTTTCTTTTCTTTTCTTTTTTTTTTTTAAGAGACAGGGTCTCACTCTGTCACCCAGGCTGAGGTGCAGTGGCATGATCATAGCTCACTATAGCCTCAAACTCCTGGGGCTCAAGGGATCCTTCTGCCTCACCCTCCCAGGTAGCTAGGACTACAGGTGCACACTACCACACCTGGTTAATTTTTCTTATTTTTTGTAGAGACCAGGTCTTGCTATATTGCCCAGGCTGGTCTCGAACTCTTGGCCTCAAGCGATCCTCCTGCCTTGGCTTCCCAAAGTGCTAGCTAGGATTACAGACATGAGTCACCATCCCCGGCCTTGAAACTGTTTTTTCCTTCAAATGGCTACCAACATAACCCAACAACCATTGTCAAATAATTCATCTTTTCTCCACTGATCTGAAATGTCATCTTCATCTGATGTGACATTTCTGAGTTCAGTCTATTCCTAGCCTTTTAGTTTGTTCCATTGTCCTTATAATCATGTACCAATACCACAATGTTTTAACTACTGTAGCTTAATAATATATTATATTTTAATCTTTGATAAAACTAGTCTCCCCTAATTACTCCCCATTTCCTAATTTCTCTGGGATTTCATGCTTGGTTGTTTTTACATATGAATTTTACAATCAGCTTGCTTAGTTAATAAAAAATGTATCTTTATTTGCACTGAGTCTAATTCACCTTAACAAATTTACTTAGGTGAACTGATATTTTTATGTTATTATCTTTCTTTTTCAAGAATATGACATGCCTTTCTATTAGTCTCAGTCTTCCTTTATGTCCCTCAGTAATATTTTCTTCTTGTAGAACTTATATATTGTTTATTAAATTTATTCTTAGGTATTTTTTCTTTTCTGTTGCTAACAAAATAGGGTCTTTCCTTCCATTGTATATTCTGATTGTCACTAGTTTATGTCAAAATGATATCAGGATGCCTGAGGAATCTAGTATCCTTCTTTGAATGTATATCCAGGATTTAGACCAACAGATTACTGAAAGTGGAGGCTGGCCAGCGGGACCCTCAAGCATCCCTCCCTGAGACAGAGCAAGGAGGACTACCTTGTATGTCCAGTAAGGACCAAGGCTGTGGAGGCTAAGTGAATCCACATGCCCTCTCCCTAAGTCCAAAGCAAGGGGACTTGTGTGAGGGACATCCAGGAAGTCCCTGACTCTGAATACTAATGAGTAACCTGCTCTCACAGTATGAGCCTCTGTTAAGTAGTAACTGGCTAGAAGGTTACACATTACTCTTCCCCCATCCCAGGGGAGCTTGCCCCTAGAAGCATGGGACTCTCTCTGGACTGAGGTGCTCATGGAAACTGCAAATAACTGGGTCCTCTCTGGGTGGCCAGTGAAAACTACCTCCTTACTGTAAGCAGCTCTTGCCTTGGGAGCAACATTAGTCCTGCTTAGCAAGAGCTGTGTTGGAATACCCTCCGGCACAGTTCACCCAGATTTCTTTAATCTTCTCTCAGCCTGTAATATAAATTCTATTCAGATAAAATCATAGCAATTGTTAACGACTTTTTCCTTTGGTTGTTTTTTTCCTTCTAACTTCTAATTGGCTATAAACTAGGGATCACAGGGGCTTGCTAAAGGATTCCCATAGTTACAAAACAGGCCTCCCCGGTGCCCCAGGCCTCTTATCAGTGAAGCCCATTACATTTCTCAAGTGCAAGTCTGCAAGTGTCCCAGTAGCTGAGTCCATTTCCACACTATGGCCCTATTACATCCCGAGAGTCTGTTTCTTTTGGCCTTGCATGTACATATGTGTATGTGTGTGCGTCTGCTAGGTTAACTAGTTAACCCCTTCTTAATTCCCTGGGCTTTTTTTTCTTTATTTCCACCATCTTCCTTTTACCACTGGCAGATCTAACACTGCTCTTCCTTGTTACTTTTTCTTCTTCTCATATCAGGCTCTTCCCATTCTCCAACAGTAACAAAAAGATGATTTAATGATCTTGCTTGGGGTAGGGGGACTGCCAGGAGAGACAGCCCTGGGGCCAGCTGTTTCCTAATCAGAGCATCTATAAGAAAAGTACCAGACTGGGGGCACAGAGTGCTACAAAGAAACTGAAGCTGTCCTTGATCTTATGTTGTCCTCTACCTTTTCTCTCCACCTCCATTTACTAGTTCTTTATTTGCTGGTATTTTGGGGAGGCACTTTGATGCTTGCTCACAACTGTATGTGTGTGCACTTTCCTCAACTTATGTTCTATCCAATGAGAGAAAGGCCCACCTAAAGATCACCTTCTTCCACAGGGCCGCAATGCTTGCATGTTTTGGTTTTTCATTGGCTGCACCATTAATTGATTTCAGCTGCAATTATAATAATCCCGTGGAACGGTTTCCAAGGATTTCAAGCCAACATATTTTTCACTTGAAATTTTCAAACCCACAAAATGTTCTCCAACCCCTTCTATGTGTTCCACTGCTGTGGTGATGATGCATTTAATGGTGGAAAAGAAACCACATAGGAACACAGGGCTATCAGGCTCATAAAGAAGCCACTTGCTCTGGTATGTGGATCACATTTACACAGTATCACACAGCTAAAGCCCTAACATAAAGGCAGTTACTGCCTCAGACTGAGAGTTAGGAAGGCTCCTCAATATATATAAAATCTAATACCAATCTTCTCTACCAAACAGGATTTCCCATCTCATAGAGTGGCCCCACCACCCATCCAGAAACCAGGGAATCATCCTTGATATCTCCATCTCCCTTGCCTTCTATACCCAATCCATCACCAAGTCACGTTGATGTAAACTCCTAAATATCCCTTTAACATAGTCCTCATCCAAGCCATCTGCATCTCTCGCATGTACTACTGCAACTACCACCTCATCAGTCTCCCCTCTTCCATTCTTCCCCATATTAAATTCATTCTACGTTGTGCAGTCAGAGTAAGCTCAAAATATAAATCACATCACTTGAATCTTCCTGTTTTAAACCCTCTGATGGGTTTACACTGTATCTCCTTAGCATGGCCTCCAGGCCCTGAGTGCTCAGGCAACTACTCAGTCAATACCTTCCAACCACACTGGTCTTCTTTTAATTCCTTGAATGAAAAAAAAAAAAAAAAAAAGAACAAGCTCTTTCCAAGTTCAGAGTCTTGGCACACACTGCCTGGGATGTTCTTCCTAATCCCCTGCCCATATCTGTGCGTGGTTGGTGCCTTCTTCTCATTCAATTCTCAAATTAAATGTCATCTCTCCTGAGAGGTCTTCCCTGACCACTGTACCAGAAGAAAGTCCCCCTCTATTATTCTCTAAGCCTCTGTTTATTCCCTTCACAGTTTTTATCACAACTTACTATTATTTTATTTGTCTGCTTACTTGTTTTTTGCCTGTCTCTGGAATATAAGTTTCATAAACGCAGAGACCATGTTAGTCTTATTTACCACACTATCCCAGTGCCTACTATATAAAAGGTGCCCAATGAGCCTCTCTTAAGAACTTCAGTTCTGACTGAGCTGAACACTTCCTTATCCCCCTCCCTTGCCCTTCCTCAGTATCCCGGATTAGGTTTTTGCAGTATTCTTTTCATAAAGTCTTTACCATGTGTGGTAGGTATTAGCGCTATTCACCGAATATTACCAAGTCCTCCTTCAAGGCACCTGGTCGGATCGCACTTCCTCACCTGCCTCAAAGGCAGCTATGGCCATATAACTTGCTTTGGCCAACGTACTACAAGCAGAAGTAATGTCTGTTATTTCCACCAGAAGCTTTAAGAGCCATGGAGCAAACCCGCATGTTCTTTACCCCCTTGCCCCAGTGAACATAAAAGCACGAGTGAAAATGGAGCTTCCATCATCCTCGGCCTCTAAGTATCTATGATAAGCAGAGACCCCAGCCAGACTTCCATGGATATACATCATGATTGAGAAATAAGCCTTTGTTGTAAGGCCATTGAAATTATGGCGGTCATTTGATACTCCAGCACAATGTAGACCATTCTCACTGATATACATTATCACTGATTGTTAGTACTAGATTCACAAACAGATTTATTTTAATGCCATAGATTTCCACTCTTGCATCCAACTGTCATCCCAGATGTGTTCACACAGTCACTACTTCCCAGTGCATAGCGGAACTTCACCATTCAATCTATGACAAAAGCAGGATTCTTAGAGAGGGTTTTGGAGAAAAGTTGTTTTATATACTAAACACTCTAAGAGTGTGGCTGATTGGTCACAAGAATATCTTACCTTGAAAAGAAAGTAAGAAAAAAATAGAAACATTAGGATAATTATATTGAAAGAGCTACACAATTCAACTAACAGTCACTGAATGTTTATTATGAGCCAGACACTGTGCTAAATGGCATGAGATATACAATGATAAATCAAAACCGATCCCTCACCAAGGAAAGGAGGTAGATAGTCACAAACACAGCTAACTTAATAACAACACAGATGGCTCAAGTGTGGTGTAAACAACGTATCAGTGACCATCAGAGGACAAGGTGTTAAATCTAACTGAGAAGACATCCCAAAGGTTGTAGCATTTGGGCCTGGCCTAGAAAGATTCTATCCAGTAATATATCTGGAATAGCAAAGAAAGTTAAATAAAACTCTACTCAATTCCACAAATACTTTCTGAAATCTTGGTATATGCAGGGCTCTAGGCTTCCAATTATACAGTAATACAATGACTATTAAGAGACAACTCTTGTCTTCCAAGAGCATCCATCCTATGTAGCAGTGAAGATGAATGCATAAATATCTATAATATCGACCATCATACCAACATCTTGAGGTAAATTGTCCCAAGAGAGTTTGAATGAGAAAGAAATCACATTCAATTGGTGAGATCTGGGAGAAATGCAAGGAAAAAGTAAGATTTAGGATGGGTCTTACAGGATTGGGAGGATTTCAACAAGAGTATTCCAGGAAAAATGAATGGCCTGAGCAAATGCGTATGAGGAGGAACAGAGGTGAGCATAGGTCTGGAGAACTGTGAGGAGTCCAGATTAGCTTGACAGCAAAAGATATAAAGGGAGGTAGCAGGAGATAATGTTGGAAAAAATGGTTGGGCCCATAATCTTGAAAACCTCGAAGGTCAGGCTGAACACTCTTTTCTTTTTCTTTTCTTTTTTTTTTTTGAGACAGAGTCTCGCTCTGTTGCCCCGGCTAGAGTGCCATGGCGTCACCCTAGCTCACAGCAACCTCAAACTCCTGGGCTTAAGCGATCCTACTGCCTCAGCCTCCCGAGTTGCTGGGACTACAGGCATGCGCCACCATGCTCAGCTAATTTTTTTTCTATATATATTTTTAGTTGGCCAGATAATTTCTATTTTTTAGTAGAGACGGGGGTCTCACTTTTGCTCAGGCTGGTCTCGGACTCCTGATCTCGAGCGATCCACCCGCCTCGGCCTCCCAGAGTGCTAGGATTACAGGCGTGAGCCACCACGCCCGGCCCACTGTTTTCTTGCAGAAGCTGCCAGTGTGGGAAGCCATTGAAGCTTTCTGAACAGGAAGTGGCAGAGTGCTTTGGTTTGGAACAGTCCATCTGGAATCAGTATAAGATGAACTGAAGGGGAAAGAGATAGACAGTTGGGGACTAGAATTTGCTCAGGCAAAAAGTAACAAGGGTTTGAAATGCAGCAGCAAGAGGGCCAAAGAAAAGGTGGAGATAAATGTAAAAGACACTGCTAGAGGTAAACCTACCAGACTTGGCCATTTATTGGATGTAAAGTTCATGGGAGAAAGGAAGAAAGAAAGGCTGTCTTTGAGCTTTCAAGTCTGGCTGACAGGCAGACTAGGGTTAACATAAACCAAAATAATAAAGTCAGTAGGATATGGGGAAAATGCTTAGCTGGATTTTGACTCAAAGCAAAGACAAAGTAAATAATGACTAAATGTCAGTTTAATCTCATCATTAAAGCCCAGGTGTAAATAAATTCAATATATATCTTATATTGATAGACCTCATGATCTGTTCTCTTCAAACAGACCAATAAGAGATATGGATAGTGCTATATCAAGAATTAGAAACCAAAGAAACAGGTTCTGACAATATATTCAGAGGAGTGCTTATCAGATCAGGTTCCCAAATGGTTCCAAATATTTTCATAATGAAAAGAACTAAGATAGGTTCCACATATGGCCAGTAGTTTTTAAACTCTGGGAGTCAATTGAACACTATATCTCTCTCTCTGAGAAAAACAAACATAAGCACAGGCAGACTCACACATTAAAAATGTAAAATTGGGGGAGAAATTTTCACAAAACTACTAATGGAGAGGTGTAATTGTACATGAGCATCTGAAGTAAAGATTTTGATAGCATGCCTAGAAAGAATGACAGTGTCCTAGAATATTGGAATTTGAACAAGCCAGCACTAGATCATAAGCAGGGGAAGATGATGAAGAAAACAAAGTCAAAGACAGAGAATTAAGATACAGTTCCAGCTGCCAAATGTCTCTGTGTGCTAATTAGGAAAAGGAGCACAGCTGCCAAATGTTTCAAGCCTACAGACTCCAGCAAAACACTCTTTATTCAGGAATCTATGGTTTCAGGAGTTTTTCTTGGAAGCTTTCATACCCCTAGCCTCAGAGCCCAGATACAGAACCAGTGTCAAATGCCTTTAACTTTAGCAGAATAGAATATTGAGACTTTTCCTTCTTGAGGGAAGGAAAAAAGGCACCAAATAAATTGAAAAACCAAATCCACAAAACCCAAGTGAAGGAGACACAACTGTTGGGAGGAAGCATTCCTAGAGAGAAGGGTAGTGTTTATTACAACTGAAATATAAAAATCATATGCCTTTTTTTTAATTGCTACTCTTCCCTACAGATCAGCACTTTTTTGCACATCAGGAATGTTTTCCAATCAAAGGTGTTGATGTTAAAATGACATCTTTCCAGCCGGGCGCAGTAGCTCACGCCTGTAATCCTAGCACTCTGGGAGGCCGAGGTGGGAGGATCGCTTGAGCTCAGGAGTTCAATACCAGCCTGAGCAAGAGTGAGACCCCTGTCTCTACTAAAAATAGAAAAAATTAGCCGGGTATGGTGGTGTGAGCCTGTAGGCTCCTGAGGCAGGAGAATCTCTTGAGCCCAGGAGTTTGAGGTTGCTGTGAGCTAGGCTGACGCCACTGCACTCTAGCCCGCGCAACAGAGTGAGACTCTATCTCAAAAAAAAAAAAACAAAACAAAACAAAACAAAAAGACATCTTTCAATCTGCAAAAGTCTAAGCGGGGGCAGGAGGGCAGGGAGCTCAGTGCTCAGCAACTAAATCAAAGAGCAATTGTGCCTTTCAACTTTAAAAAACAAACTTCCCTATCACTGACCTACTACTATAGAGATTCACAGAGCTGTGCCAGTTGCCTGCTTCCTCATATGTGCCTTGTATGTGATCCTGAGCTGAATAGACCAAGGCAAAGGAGCAATGATGAGTCTCAAGGGAAGCAGCATTCTGAACGCTAAGAAGTCAGGTACCGCACAAAATGCACTGTTTGATGGGCGGGGCATATCTTGAGTGAGGGGGACAGCTGTACCACCTAGGCTCAAGGAAAATGCTAAAAGAAAAGTGCCACAATCATGTCTGAGGAACTCTGGACGGGTGGCACAAGCAGCGGAGTAAGATAGGAGGAAATGAGATGCTGAATGCAGAGTCAGAAGACCTGGGTTCAAGTCTGAGCTTTACCACTAGGTAACTGTGTATATAAGTCATTCAGCTTCTTTAGCTGTAAACAGGTTTAATGATAACAACCCTACCTATTTCAAAGAATTGGTATGGGATGCCAAAATGCTGCAGCCACTATGGATAACAGTATGGTGGTTCCTCAAAAAATTAAAAATAAAATTACCATATGATCCAGTAATTCCACTTCTGGGTATATATCCAAAGGAATTCAAAGCAGGATCTCAAAGAGGTATTTGCACACCGATGTTCATTATAGCATTATTCACAATAGCTAAAAGGTAGAAACAACCCAAATGTCTATTAATGTATGAATGGA
The DNA here is from genome assembly GCF_020740605.2 of Lemur catta. Taxonomy (NCBI): domain Eukaryota; kingdom Metazoa; phylum Chordata; class Mammalia; order Primates; family Lemuridae; genus Lemur; species Lemur catta. Next base: position 49,777,327 of record NC_059155.1, on the reverse strand, counting down.
TAAACAACACGCGGTATACACATACAAAGAAATAATTACGCAGCCTTAAAAACGAATGAAATTCTGACACATGCTACAACATGGATAAACCTTGAGGATGTTATACTAAGTGAAATAAGTCAGTCACAAAAGGACAAATACTGTATGACTCCACACATATGAAATAATTGAAGTAGTCAAAATCACAGAAACAGAAAGAAAGGTGGTAGACAAGGGCTGTGGGGAAGGAGAGCAAATTAGCGTTTAGTGGGTATAGAGTTTCAGTGTTGCAAGACAACAATATTCTGGAGATCTGTTGCACAACAATGTGAATATACTTAACACTGCTGAACTGTACACTTAAAAATGGTTAAGATGGCCTGGTACAGTGGCACATGCCTATAGTCCCCGCTGCTCGAGAAGCTGAGGTCGGAGGATCGCTTTAGCCCAGGAGGTCAGCCTGGGCAATGTAGTGAATCCCTGTCTCTTCAAAACAAAACTGGTTAAGACCAGGCCCAGTGGCTCACACCTGTAATCCTAGCACTCTGGGAGGCCAAGGTGGGAACATCCCTTGAACTCAGGAGGTGGAGACCAACCTGACCAAGAGTGAGACCCCATCTCTACTAAACACAGAAAAATTAACCAGGTGTCATGGCACAGGCCTGTAGTCCCAGCTACTCGGGAAGCTGAGGCAGAAGGATTGCTTGGAATAGAAGGCCCAGTGAAAACCACTTTAGCTATTTAGAGATCTTTTTTAGGGGGCCAGCCACTAGACTCCCAGTTTTATTCTAGATGTTGAGATTATTAGAAAACTGACCTTCAAATGTGTAGTGGTATTACTACTATGAGGCAATGATAGCAGTGACAAGATTCTAATCGTTAAGCATATTAAATTAGTTATTCTAATTAGCAACTGATCCATGGGCTTATAAATAAGAAGTTAAGCCAGGGAAGCAAAATTACTTGATACATCCCGTAGTCTTTTTCTGTGTTTTTTTTTTTGTTTGTTTGTTTGTTTTGTTTTTTTTTTGAGACAGTTCTCTCTCTGTCAGCCAGGCTCGAGTGCAGTGGCGTCATCATAGCTCACGGCAACCTCGAACTCTGAGGCTCAAGCAATCCTCCTGCCTCAGCCTCCCAGGTAAATGGACTGCAGGTGCACACTACTACACCCAGCTAATTTTTTTCTATTTTTAGTAGAGACGGGGTCCCACTCTCGCTCAGGCTAGTCTTGAATTCCTGAGCTCTAGGGATGTTCCCGCCTCAGCCTCCAGAGTGCTAGGATTACAGGCATGAGCCACCACACCCGGCCCAATCCTATAGTCTTTAAGTCTCAATTAATCAACATTTCCTTACAGGCATACAGCATTTAATAGGAAAGAACTTTCAATTCCATGATCTCACTTGATTCTCAGAATACTCTTGTGAGGTGAACTCTTGATCCCATTTCATATATAGGGAAACTGAGGTTCTACAAGATGAACTGTACTTAAGATTATATAGTTAGCAAAGATTTGGGACTAGAATCCTAGTTCTATGAATCCTAGGCCAGTGCTCATTCTGCTGGGCCACACTGACTTTCGTGAACCCACTGGAGCATCTCCGTAAGTAGAATGTCTCTGGAGAACATTTTATCAGCTACAATCCTGAAGAGAAGGAATTGTGGACTATTTCCAAAAAGTACAGGCCCAACAATATGGTAATCATCACTACGCAGGGGATTATAAACTTTGCAGACCAAGATCGCTTTTATAGGTTCAGCAATGCCCCAGAATGCTGAGGACAACGTTCAGAATGTCATAAGACAGCTGGAGATGATCCAGAAAGATGACAAAAATCTGACCAAGCAATGGATGTGTTTTTAAATGAGGCACTAATAGAAAAATTACAAACCTTTTGTCTGAAAAGATTAGGAATGAGGTCTGAGGGTTGAAAATGGAAATCTTTAAAATCATACAAGGTAAGGATATGTGAATACACTTTATTTTAGCAAATCTAAAAACCAGAATTTGAGGGGGTATCCTCTTAAAATTTCAAAGAATTATTTTTAGGATAAATTAAACAATGTCATATTTTTATAAGGTACACTTAGGGAACTCTTTTATGTGGGTTAGAAGGTTTAGGAATGATTTAGAAAAATTAATATGAGATCACGACATAGAGAAATTACGATTTCTTAAGTATCTAATCACTGTGTGAGGTAATATCATTCTTCCCATAAACCATCTCCTAATGCCACTGTCTAAAACAAAACTCCTGGCTGAATGAATGATGGGTCTCAATCAAAGTAGCATATCTAATGCTTTTATGAGTCAGTTCATGCAAATATTAGGAACCCTGAAGAAAGCTTTAAAATTATTTATCACATTCTTCAAAAAATTAAAAATAGAATTACTATATGATACAGCAATTACACTTCTGGGTATATCTTACTCCATTTGTGCTGCTATAACAAAATACCACAGGCCGGGAAGTTTATAAAGAATAAATATTTCTTTCTCACAGTTCTGGAGGCTGGGAAATCCAAGATCAAGGTGCCAGCAGGTTAGGTGTCTGGTGAGGGTCCAGGCTCTGCTTTCACATGGCAGAAGGTGGAAGAGCAAAAAAAGGGACGAACTCCCTTCATCAGGCCCTTTTATTTTTATTTATTTATTTTTTTGGAGACAGAGTCTCACTGTTGTCCAGGCTAGAGTGCCATGTGCCGTGGTGTCAGCCTAGCTCACAGCAACCTCAAACTCCTGGATTCAAGGGATCCTCCTGCCTCAGCCTCCCGAGTAGCTGTGACTACAGGCATGCGCCACCATGCCCAGCTAATTTTTTTTTCCATATGTTTTTAGTTGTCCAGCTAATTTCTTTCTATTTTTTTAGTAGAGACAGGGTCTCATTCTTGCTCAGGCTGGTTTCAAACTCCTGAGCTCAAACGATCCGCCCCGCCTCAGCCTCCCAGAGTGCTAGGATTACAGGAGTGAGCCACCATGCCCAGCCATCATCAAGCCCTTTTATAATGGCATTAATCCATTCATGGGGACCGAGCCCTTATGACCTTAACACCTCACCATAGGCCACACCTCCAGCAGGGTACATATCCAAAGAATTGAAACCAGGGTTGCAAAGAGATATTTGTACATCCATGTTCATAGCAGCATTGTTCACAATAGCCAAAAGGTGGAAGCAACCCAAGTGTCCATCAACAGGTGAATGGATAAATGAAATGTAGTATATGTACATAACAGAATATTATTCAACCTTATAACGGAATGAAATTCTGACATGTTACAACATGGATGTGTTGGGGCCAAGGGAAAACTTCCCCTCCATCCTCTGAAGATTTGCTGAAAAGTCCACTGACAAAAGGCAGATTAAGGCTGGGCACAGTGCCTCACGCCTGTAATCCTAGCACTTTGGGAGGCCGAAGTGGGAGGATCCCTTGAGGTCAGGAGTTCAAGACCAGCCTGAGAAACAAAGTGAAACCCCCATCTCTACAAAAAAATTGAAATAATAGGTGTGGTGGTATGCGCCTATAGTCCCAGCTACTCAGGAGGCTGAGGCAGGAGGATCACTTGAGCCCAGGAGTTTGAGGTTACAGTGAGCTATGATGAGGCCGCTGCACTCTAGTCTGGGCAACAGAGCAAAACCCTGTCTCAAAACGAAAAGCCAAAGAAGTATATTTTGGGTTGAAATATTTTGGTTTCCTTCAGATGAACCTTGAGAACATTATGCTAAGTAACATAAAGCAGTCACAAAACACTGTATATTTTCACTTATATGAGGTACTTCAACTTACAGAGTAGTCAAATTGGTGAGACCGAAAGTAGAATGATGGTTGCTAGGGGCTCAGGGCAGGAGGAAACAGGGAGTTGTTGTGTAATGGGTACAGTTTTAACTTTGTTATATGACAGGAGTTCTGGAGATGGCTGGTGGAGATGGTTGCACAAAAATATGAATGTACTTACTTCCACTGAACTATACACTTCAAAATATTTAAGGTGGTAATTTTTATGTTGTATATATTTTGCCATAATTAAAAATTGTTCATCAGACTTAAGTATACCCCCCTTTCCTGCCCCTGTAAGGAAGGTTGAAAACGAAAAGGCTATTTTATAAACTGAGAAGAATTTTCTTAAAACAGCGCCTAAAAAGAAAGATACTAGGCCTATCTCAGCCATGCACTTGGCACCTGGAAAGGGAAGAAAGCAACTAAGTATGGCTTTTCGTGTGAAACTGTTGATTTTATTGTCCAATATTAATGTTTTAGAGCATTTCTTCATTTATACTATTTTCAGAAGCATTCTAAAAGTAGTCCAGATGTCAGATCAGAAATCAAAATTCCTGGGTCCCATTGCCACCTTGGCCAAGGCTCCCTACAATCACAAAGAGCTGCTACAGCGACTCAAAGCCAGGCAGGAAGCAAAGGGAGAGGAAAGACAAACAAGTCAAATAGTCTGCCATGAATGTGAAATTATTCCTCTCCAACTTGTTTAGGCCCAGTGTGTAATAGACCCTGTTTATGTATTTCTTCTGGGGGTTCTAATTACTTCTGTAACAACTGGGGCATAGTAAGAAGTTCAAAAAGAGGCCAGCTTTCTAGAGACAGAGGATGTTTGTATATTCTGTAAGAGGAGTTCTAAGCACATCTCCATTAATGTACACTGTGGCTTTGTCTATCAGAATAACCAGAATAACCAACATGAAGGTAATCAATGCTAAAATCTCTGGGGAAGGTAGGCAGATTCAAAGATTTGGTACTGGAGAAGACAACATATCCTGTACGCTCACACCCACATATTACTGTTACCGTGTTTTTCTTCCAAGCCAACACCATCTGCCTATAAAATCCACACCATGACCACCTATCCTTCCCCATAACCCCCTCCAGGATACTTTGTTCAACCTCAACTATTATGAAACAGGCATAAAAGGGGTTCTCTCTATTTGTTGCAGTTCCAATAACTAAGAAACCCTAGATAAAACATCACAATTTGAATTGCCATATGGCACTCTCATTGTATCTTTATCTACTCTCTTAATTTAGGCAGAAGCAGCTGGTAAGGGGGAAGGAAGTCTCTTTACAGTATACTGCACAATATTCACGGGACAAGAGGAAAGACAGCCTTGAAAGGGATAGATTTATGTTAAGAACCAGGGCAGCACACCAGGTCCCATTATTGGGACCTTAGATTAATCCTTAGATGAGCCACTTAACTGTTCTGTGTCTCAATTTATCTCCCACAAAATAGGTTCTTATTATTCATTCATATAAAATACTTAAAAGAACACTGAGGGACAGGTACCATGTTAGGCACTTTGACCAGACCTAAAGATTATTCCCTTTCTCGGTGCCAGTAGAGACACAATGAAGATATAACAACCACACTCAAGGGCATCACAAATAACAATGCTAATCTTTCTCAAATGGTTATTATAGAAAACCACCAGGCACACCAATACCTTCTTGGTGAGTGAGGCTGCTTTTATATACTCTCCCAAAAGGCTTTCTGACCAGTCCCTACTTTACTGTCAGTGGAGTATCTGCAGGGCTGTCTGACAAGAAGAAATATGTACTAACATTCATTTGCTCTTCTCTTTATAAAGTGTATTCTTGAATTCTCAAAGAATGACCCACATTTAAACTCCAACTAAGTTATTAAATACTACAATTTGTTTATTTATGGTATCGGCATTGACACGTTTTTATTAAAAATATACGTAAACAGTAGAGACTGATATTTATTAAGAGTATATTACTTTCAAATATGTTGTTTCATTTATATACTCAACGACCAAGGTTGGTGTTACTGTCTCCATGTATAGTTGAGGAAATTGAGACTTTAAGAAGTCCGTAGCTTGCCAAATGCCACCCAGATAGTCAACAGCAGGCAGGGAATTTGAACCCAGGTCTGTGTGCCTCCAAAGCCAACATTCATTCCCACAACTTAATGCCACTGTGCTAAGCCTTGCTATTACCATTACTTAGTGATGGGCTCAATTTCCTAGATAGAGAATATGTTGAAACCTAAACTCAGTAACTGGTAACCTAACTTCAACCAAGACTATGTTTTTAACTACTTTAGCCCAAGTGTCCTTTAGGTACATAAGAGTTTAAAAAAAAAAAAAGAATTAAAGCCCCAGGGTCCAAAAGTTATCATTTCCCCTAACAAACTAGTTTCTAATGCTCCCAAAAAGACAGAAGTTAACAATGGAAGACATCTACCAGGCAACAACCTAACTCCATTCCTTCTCTAGCTCTCAACTGTCTTAGCTGATTTAGGTAGCTGGAAAGCAGAGAGCTTGACTCCGTGACCTCCCAGAACCCCTTCTAACACTATAATTCCGATTCTCTTTGTCCTACTTACACAAGGGAACCTCTGATTATTCTCTAAAACTAGGTTTTAGAGGCCAGATTGCTCCATTTTAGTAAATGTACCATAAATAACATGAGATTGCATCTTATAACAGCCACACTTTTAAAATCCCTATTAAATCATACCAAAATAATCACACTAAAATAACAAGATCATACTAATCAATCAGAGGGAATAAATAAGAACCAAGGAAGCTAAGAGGTGCTCCTGTTTATAACATTTCTTTTCTTTAGACCTCAGTAAAATATTATCTGACCCACTGAAGAAAGCGTAACTGGGCAATATGCCCTGTGGTGCGTTCTATGGTTCCTGTTCTCTAGCCTTCACTGCCTGGTATATTACATCATTGTTAACTATTAATATAAAGGGAACTGCTGTCTGGCTGGCCCCTTTAATGAAGCAGAAGTTCCCAAATCTGTAAAAGAGAGAAAAGGGTCCCTGTTATCTTATGACAAATAACATATCAGAAACCCTGGGTTTCTCTAACAGCAGAGCTGTAGACTGCTTATATATTATCTGTACAATACACTTTAAGGCTAAATATACAGGTTCAAAGTTCGAACTCAACAAACGCATGCAAACTATTCAAAGGCTTTGTAAAAGATCCTAACTACCTATAATGGGAAAGAGAAAAGGGGTTCATGACCAAATACCCAAAGACATACAAACAAAAACAAACTGTTTCTGCACTGGAGAATCAATGTGTTTCTGATTGGCCACTGGGAAAAGCAAAACCCCTGGATGATGGTTTCTTGGGATCAGAACTGAGATTGTCAGGCCCTGGGCTAGGCACTAAGGATACATTACTGGTGATGGACAGTTTGCCCATTCAAACAGGAAAACACCCAGTAGCACCATCTGGATTCCAAGCTTTCATTATGTATGAAGGAGTAGGCCATTTCTAAAACCACTTCCTTGCATATCTCTCCACATAAACCCAGGTGAAGCTGGACACAAACAAGAAGGTCCAAGGAACACTCAAGGAACTCCCTGCCCTACCCAACAACAGCCAATTAATGTTGCACAGCCTATTTTAGTCTTTAAGGGCTATTCTGTCTCTGTTGCAACAACTCAACTCTGCCATTTTATTGCAAAAGCAGCCATAGCAATATATAAACAAATGAGTGTGGCTATGTGCCAATAAAATGTTATTTACAAAAACAGACACTATTTACAAAAACAGGTGATAGATAGGATTTGGCCACAAATCATAGCATACTGGTTCCTGCTTTCCTGAAAATAGAGAAAAGAGACCTCTTTGAGAAATCATGTTACATCTTTCCCTTCTGTGTAGGACTTCTAGGAGGGCACAAAAAGCTAAGGTACAAAGCTAGAAAGTTTTCCTTAATCAGTTATTCTCAAAAGCAGAAGCTACAAAACACTTGGAAGTAAAAAAAATGCCTGTGGGTATCCATGCTACTTCTACTTGTTACCATTAGAAAATAAAAATCTTTGCTGGTTCAATGGAGAGACTAGAGCTACCTTCTCTGGTGTGCCAATAGGATGACACATGTTTTTTATTAAACATCACATTATTAACTCCTGCCTGGTTCAGAAACTCAGACAGTATCCCATCAGAAACATCAAAGCCATAATTGGCCAGTAGCTTTCAGAACGGAAGCTGCTGGGGTGCCACTCTCACACTTCGGAAAAGCCAGTCCTCACCGGGGCTGGTAACTCCTTAAAGGTGAGACCACTACCAAAAAGGAGAATTCGCCCTGGAGAGAAGACCTGCCAACCAAGTGCCTCCTTGCCCCATGGCCAATTCAGTGCTTCAATCAGCCAGATCTTGCTGGACTTGTTAGACCTGACAAAACAACAGCAATAGCTTTGGTAATAACGCCCGACATGGGCAAGCACAAAATTGCCTGCTGCAGTGGAAATCTCTATAATGGGCTCTGCTCAAAAAACAGGCCAATTATCCCCATATTGCCAGGGGAGCAGAAGCTGATTAAAGGTAAGAGGAGGCAAAAGAAATGGTCCTAGGCCGGGCGCGGTGGCTCACGCCTGTAATCCTAGCACTCTGGGAGGCCGAGGCGGGTGGATCGCTCGAGGTCAGGAGTTCGAGACCAGCCTGAGCAACAGCGAGACCTCGTGTCTACTAAAAATAGAAAGAAATTATCTGACCAACTAAAGTATATATAGGAAAAATTAGCCAGGCATGGTGGTACATGCCTGTAGTCCCAGCTACTCGGGAGGCTGAGGCAGTAGGATTGCTTAAGCCCAGGAGTTTGAGGTTGCTGTGAGCTAGGCTGACGCCACGGCACTCACTCTAGCCTGGGCAACAAAGCGAGACTCTGTCTCAAAAAAAAAAGAAAAAGAAATGGTCCTAAATATCACCAAAGCAAACCTGTATTTATGAGCCCCTTTTAATGGGGGTTGCCTATCACGTGGCATAAGAGGGTCTAAAAAGCTTGAAATTACAATTTGATGGGTGGCAGGTGATTTATCAGAGCAGGGACAGTTGGCTAGGAAGGCAATTGCATAAACAAGGCACAGTAAGGCAAGGCCTCTGATAGGCTTCCTCAAGGTCCCGGAGGAAGAAGAAGCTGGTAACAGGCAACAGGCCACCCTGGGGAGGACGCATGGTGACTACAGGGGTCAGGGGCCAGACGGGAAAGCCCGGAGACACAAACTTCCCAAACCCACCATGCAAGGCATAACCACTGACACGCTTTCTACAATATATCATAATGTAGTGGAAAATTTGCCACCCTTAGGAGTCAGAAGATCTGGGTTTGGATCCCATCTTGCCACACATTAGCTGAGTAACTTTGTGAGAGTGACTTAACTTCTCTGAACTTCAATTCCTCATCTGTAAAACAGGGGGACCATTATCTGCCCTTGGTTACTTCACCTATATAAAAACACTAATAATGCCCTGCCTGATTACTCATAGGGTTGTGAAGATCAAATCAAGATCATAGGTGAAACTGTTGGTGAACTAAAAAACTACTAAGAAGGGTATTATACTGTCAGTATTTTTATGAAGCATCATTATGTACAGTTTCAATACAAACACACAACTCCATCTAAGGATGAAATTGGTTTCAATCAAGATGTGTATCAGTCTTCAAATTCAACACTCACAGATAACTTGGACTAAATGATATCTGCGCCATCTATGAAACTTCTAGAACAGAAAAGCAGTATAATCCTTTTTCTTCTTTATTAATGAATTTACAACTTTTAGGCTTGTTTCCACCCTAAATATGCAATGAAAAAAGTCCTAGGGTCATCTCTTTCCCCATCACCCATATGAAGCTGCCCTAATTTTTTTAACCAGCTCCCTTGGCTTCAGGGAATTCTCCTTTATTTTTTTTCTTTATTTTTACTCAAGGAACCATGCTTGAGACTAAGAATCTCTGTCTTACTATGAAATGGAGTTAGACAGAGATAGTTACGTATCAAAGGCTTTAATTAGGGGGAACGACAATAAAACACGTCAGTTATATTGTAATAGTACCCACATGGGAATTCTCCTTTAAAGACCTCTACCTTGGGCCGCGAGGTGGCTCACGCCTGTGATCCTAGCACTCTGGGAGGCCAAGGCCAGAGGATCGCTGACCAGCCTGAGCAAGAGCGAAACCCCATCTCTATTAAAAATAGAAAAAATTAGCCAGGCAACTAAAAATAGAAACAAAAAATTAGCCAGGCGTTGTGGCAAGCACCTGTAATCCCAACAACTCGGGAGGCTGAGGCAGGAGGATCACTTGAGCCCAGGAGTTTGAGGTTGCTGTGAGCTAGGCTGACGCCACAGCACTCACTCTACCTGGGGCAGCAGAGTGTGTCTCAAAAAAAAAAGACCTCTACCTTGGTCTTGGTCTTGACTGTCTCCTCATCAGCAGCTTTCACAGAATAGCACACAGTTGGCTAATGACGCCAGAAACTCCTACCACAAGCTTAGTTGTCTCAGCCCTGTCTGTGCCCCACTTCTCTGTGGCTGTTCTCCAGCTTTCAGATCTTTTCTAAGGGCCGCTTTCTACGGATATGTGCACTGGCACCTGCTCCCATGTCTACGGAAAGCCCCCTATCTCTTCTTCATACCTCCACTACCTGTTCTTCTTAACAGTACTTATGTGCTCTTTCACCGTTAAAGGGAATAAAAGCAATGGAGAACAGTGGAAAAATAGTCAGAAAATCTAAGTCTTAGCCCTACTACCGACTAGCCGTGCAATCTTAGGGAAGTATTAAGTTTTCTATAGAAGAGCCTTAGTTTCCTCATCTATAAATCAGAGATAATAACACTTTCCTTCCCAGATTAAGCTATAGAATGTATGTTAAAAAGTGTTAAATGCTATAAGGAGCTTGGCAAATGGTCGTTTATACCCATATCTACCTGTGTATATCCACATCCAGGAATTCAGTCAGCCTTAGTGAACTCATATTCATACATCCCAGCCTTGTTGTTGACCAGGACAACCATCATCATACCTAAAACCCAACCCAATTTGTATTAGAGTTGCTTCTTCCTCATTCATAAATATTAATAGATTCTCTAAATTCCACATGTTTGGGGAAAAGGTCTATTATAGAAGGTTTGTCTCTTGATCGTCTATTTTATCAAGCTTCTACTAGGCAAAGGCCAACCAGAAAAACTAACAGCAGTAATTTCAGACTCCCCGAACCTTCCCCTACTCCTGCTGCTCCACTCCTGCAGGTCTGTAAAATGCTTGGCTGCCTTCAGGCCCACACTGGAGGTACATTCTTGGCAAGAGGCACAGAAGAGAAAACAACTCTTTTCTTTCACAAGCTGAAAGTGATTCTCAAAAAAAAAAAAAAAAAAATCAAAGAGAGGTTCACATAGGGTAGAAACTGTTTTCATGAGGCACAGTGACATCGCACAGAGCCCAGAAGTGGGAGCAATTATTGAGTTCAGTACTGATTCTGTGTCCTTGGACAAGGAACATTCCCTCCCAGGCCTCAGTTTCCTAGTTTGAAGTATGAAGGAATTAAATGAAATGTTCTTTTAAGGGCCCTTTGAACTCTATGAGTCCATTTCCAGCAAGATACTGCTCATTAGTCAAAAAGAAATGGAAATGGTTAAACAGCATCTGCTCTTCACAAAGGAAAAGCAAACAAAATGCCAGCTATTCCTCCTCTTCCATTCTGCTTGCTTGGCCATACAATCCCTGGCCGAGCTGTTACCCAATTAGCACACTGGCACCCCTTGCTTTCCCATTTAGTACCATTATGAACGATCACCCCCATAATCCCTGAAACGCTAAGCATGGATTCTAGAAGGCAAACCTCTCCAAATCAACCAAAGAAGGACGAATATCGATTATTTCCCATGCTTAAGAGCAAGAGAAATTCAGTATGGCGATGACAGTGTTAGGGATTCTCTTTACAACTCTCCGTGATTTTTCTTTCTAAACAAAAGTTGTAAGGGGCAGCTATAAAACACCTTTATGGCTTGTTACCCACCCTCCTCCCCCAACCTAATGAATTCAGGATGGATGAATTCAGGATTAGTCTCCAGCTGTCAACTGCCACATGCATAATACATATTTTTCCAATCACAGGGAAAGGCTTTTCCATGACAGCCTGACTCTTGAAAGAGTTGGAAGCTAAAGTGTGACCCTCCTGCTTCTGGGAAGTCCTCAATGAAAACCTTTTGCAGAGTACCGCCTTGAAGTTTCTAATATGGTACTATAGTGCTGGACTTACTGCCTGCCACTTGTGACAAATTCCATGCTGCCTTACGATAAAAATAATATGGGGGGAGGACTTCGTCACCCATTAGTAATACCACACGTGTCCCAATATACACTGCTCACTACATGAAAAGCAGTTGTGTTTGCCATAAGAGGTTGACAGAGAAGAGGGGAGACTTAGGGAACTGCCCATGCAGCTGGTGTAGGCTCTTGGGGCAGGAAACAAGGACAGGTGTCACACCAAGATGTATTGCCATTCTTCTATGACAAGAGAAAGAAAACACAACCAGGCCCTAATTAAATTGGGGCTAGATTGCTCAACAGGGAAACCACCTAATCCTAGCTGTGATGGGGAGCGGGAGAGGGAATGAAAGGAAACCTTCCATTAACTCAGAATTTTGCTGCCAACTAGGTCATTTCAAACAAAAGCACCCCAGCCCCAGTAAAGAACATCAAAATAGTTTGAATGCAAGGTACCTGCTTCAGAATACAGTGCAGAAAGCACCTTGGAATGGGAAACCAGGAATTCTGATTCTGGTCCCAATTTGGACTCTAGCTCTAGGTCCCTGGAGGAGTAATTCTCTCTTGACTTCCTTTTCATGCATATAAACCCAATGGAGTAGATGTGAAGCTTTCTAAACAACCTTCCAGGTCTGATGTGCTATAAGGAAGAGCCAAAGTAAGATACAGGTACAAATACCTTTGTTTCTCCAAGCACAATGTTTTTCTGAAACAGCTCTGAGATATAACTCACACACCACAAAATTCACTCTTTAATTTGTACAATTAAGTGGGTTTTAGTATACTCACAGAGTTGTATACCATCACTGGATTCTAATCTTCGAAAATTTTCATGACCCCAAAAAGAAACCCCTTACGTATTAGCAGTCACAACCCATTCTGATCTTCTAGCCCTAGGCAACCACTAACCTGATACTCTCTCTAAAAGGTCTGCCTATCTGAATGTATCATATAAAAGGAATTATGAGCAATATATAGTCTGATGACTGGCTTTTTTCACTTATCATAAGGTTTTCAAAGTTCATCCTCTTGTACAATATATCAGTACTTCATTACCTTTTATTGCCTAATACTATGCCATTGTATGTATATACCACATTTTATTTATCCATTTTTCAGTTGATGGACATTTAGATTGTTTCTATTTTTCAGCCACTATAAATAATTCTGCTATGAACTCCTGTGTATAAGTTTTTGTGTGAACATATATTTTCATTTCTCTTGGGTATATAGCAAGGAGTAGAATTGCTGGATCACGGGGTAACTCTATATGTAACTTTTTTTTTTCTTTTTGAGACAGGCTCTCTCTCTGTCACCCCAGCTAGAGTGCAGTGGCGTCATCATAGCTCACTACAACTTCAAACTCCTGGGCTCAAGGGATCCTCCAGCCTCAGCCTCCCAAGTAGCTGGGACTACAGGCATGCGCCTAGCTAATTTTTAAAATTTTTTGTAGAGATAGAGTCTCACTCTTGCTCAGGCCGGTCTCAAACTCCTGATCTCAAGAGATCTTCCTGCCTTGGCCTCCTAAAGTGCCAGAATTACAGACATGAGCCCACACCTGGACTTTTTTTTTTTTTTCTTTTTGAGACAGAGTTTTGCTCCATTGCCTGGGCTAGAGTACAGTGGCGTCCTCATAGCTCACTGCGACCTCAAACTTCTGGGCTCATGAGATCTTCCTGCCTCAGCCACCCCAGTAGCTGGGAATACAGGTGTGTGCCACCACATCTAGCTAATTTTTGAAATTTTTTGTAGAGATGGGGTCTCTACAGTTTTTGTAGGGATGCTATGTTGCCCAGGCTAGTCTCAAACTCCTGGCCTCAAGCAATCCTCCTGCCTCCGCCTCTCAAAGTGATGGGATTACAGGTGTGAGCTACTGTGCCCAGCCTGTTTAACCATTTTGAAGTGCTGCTAAACTTCTTCCTAAACTGGCTGTACCATAGTGCATTCCCACCAGCAATATATAATTTGTATCTATTTATTTATATTGTCTGTTTGATGACTGTTCCCATGCTTTCCTTTAAACCTTTAGACACGGTTTCCTTTAGTTTTTGAATATTTATAATAGATAATTTAAAATTTTTATCTAAATTCCAACATTTAGGGTCCATCAGGGACAGTTTCTGTTAATTGTTTTTTTTTTTGTTTTTTTTTTCCTGACTACGGACAATACTTTTCTGTTTCTTTATGTGTCTGATAATTCATTGTTGAAAATTAGACATTTTAGGAAATATAATGTAGTACTTCCGGAAATCAGATCCTGCCCCCTAGGTGTTGTTGCAGCTCTTTGGTTGTTTAGTGTCTTCCTTGGACTAATCCTGTAATGTCTATTCCTGTGGTATGTAGCCACTGAAGTTTCTGCTTAGTTAGCTTAGTGGTCAACTAGTAATTGTTCAGAGATGTCCTTAAATGTCTAGAATTATTAAGTCTCAGACCTTTCACTGAGGGGCTCTGTGTGCATGTTGGGGCACGCCTTCTACACTCAGCCAGGCAGTTTACAACTCTGCCTCAAGTTCACCCACAAGTGAGAAACTGAGGCACTCTCAGGTCTTTTCTGGGCATGTGCACAGCCCTGGGCAAGTGTGTGTCCTTCTAAATCCCCAGGAATATGTCAGAGCTTTTCAAAGCCCCCTATGAACACCTCATTCCCCAGTTCTTCCTTTTGTGTTTTTGGCCAGGCTGCATCAAAGCCTCAGGCAGCTATGATGTTAAACACCCTGGGGATAGGGCTTTTCCCACTGAGCTAGCTCTGTATCACGTGAAGTAATGAGAAGCCCTGTGAATGGGGCTTTTCTAGGAAGCTGCAAGACAGGTTAAATAGTGACAAGCCTCTGGGTATGAGGAGACACAGACCCAGTCTTCCCCTTCAAGTGCTGGAAGGCTGCTGATTTTCACAGCTGCCCTGGTTATGAAGCTGCTGGTTTTCAAGGCTATCTCAAAGCTAGGGAGAAGGGAAGGGAAGGCAGGGTAAGTTAAAATGCCACAACACTGCTGCTACAGAGAGTCAGCAGCTTTTCTTCAATAAACACTCCTCAGATTGTTGTAAGCCTTTGGTAAATTTCCAAAATTCTGAGAAACTTAATTTTGACATTTTTTGCCAGTGTCCCTTTGCTTTTATGGAGGAGTGGATTTTCAGAGGTCTTCACTCCACATTTTCTCCAGGTACAACCTTAAAGAAATCTTGCCCCAGAGTGGCTGAGAATTTGCCTACAGTGGAACTCCCAAGGAGGCAGAAGTTGAAAGGAGCACCGGGGAGGTAAAGTCTTTTTAAAGGATAGAAAAACTGTTGACAGTAGTCCTTGCCTGTAGGGTAGAAAACTGGGAAACTGGGATGTAGAAGGAGGGAAAAGGTTTGCCCTTTTGGATCTTTTGAATTTTGTCCCATGTTCATGTGTTATTTGTCCAAAACAATTTTTAATATACTTAGAAGAATAAAGCAGTAGGTGCTTTAGATTTTCCCTAAAGATCCCATGAGATATACTGCATCCTGTTTGCTCTAAGAATCTTGCTCATTACCAACTATCAAGATAGTAAAACAGGTCTCTTTGATTAGGAAGCCTTCGTCAGTTTACTCTTCTTTCCAATAGACAGTCACATCCCATGGTTTAGCCCCTTTTTTCCCCCACAAATCTCTACTTTGTAAAATGTGATAGAATATATATCACACCCTGAACTTCCTCTTCAAGGGCCTTCTCACAATTGTAATGAATTAAGTAGGTAATTAGATATTTAATGTATGTTCCAACAGGGCAGAGCCTATATAGCAGCCTTATTCACCACTGTATCTCCAATTTCCAGGACAGTGCCTGACAGATCGTAGGGACCTAAAGTGAATTGCTTTTATATAGCTCAAGGTTTAGCACTTGATGCAAGCCTGGCAAAGCAGCAAGAGGGCCCCTCACCTCACTAGAAAATAAAATCAGCTCAAGATTTCCAGAGTATTCCTCTGGAAAACTGTATATCTTTCCAGATCCTCATAGGCTTTTAGGAAATTTCTGTAGTAACTGATTAGAGAAACAGATGCCAGATTAAACAAAAGGTCTTGGCTGTTTTTTTTTTTTAAATAAAGCTATAAAAATGAAGCTGAAAAGTAAATTTCCTTTATCACTCTTAAGTCTGATTAGAAAACTTTTCTTGATGGGCAAGTCAAGGTAAAATCTTCCCTACCCCACCCAGCACCACCCCCCACACCTAAATAAAAATAGTTTCTTAGAAATGGACACACTGAAAGGTTGGCTTGGTTCACTTTTCCACCCTAGTTCCCAGAGCACCCCGAGTCCAGCTATTTTGGAATCTGGTCTTCTGAGGACCTCCAATGAACATGGCAATATATTACCTCCATCAATTCCATTTGACACTGCTTCACATCTACTAACAGCAGTACCAAATGACATACCCATTACGTTGATCTCATTTATTCTGGAGAAGGTCTAAAATAACTCCCTGTGCTCAAAGGCACTGATTAAATATCACTGGGATAATGACAGGATACCTGCTGAGTGAGAAGGTATATTATATCATCAACTCCTTCCTACACACCACAGCACTACACCCACCCCAAAGGGATTAAAAGCTTTGGTCTCTCTCATTATAGAGCTATTCAGGATGGAACTGAAGGTTAACACCTCCAAAGAAGCATTCACTGAGAGGATAATCAGATAGGCCAGCAAGATTCAAGTCATTTATTCACACTGAACGTATCACTTGGATTTTTCCTTTACCTACTCTCCTAGAGCAAAGATGAATTAGCTCTGAAGTTTATAACACAATCAACTCAGATTGTTTAACTATTTGAGTAAGATGGTGGTAACCAGAAAACAGGGAATAACAAAACCAGAAGGAATCCTAAAGATTACTGACCAAACCTCTAATTTTTTTTTTTGTTTTTAGAGACAGGGTCTCAGTCTGTCACCCAGGCTGGAGCACAGTAGTGCAATCATAGCTCAGTCATAGCTCACTGTACCCTCAAACTCCTGGGCTCAAGCAATGCTCCTGCCTCAGTCTCCTGAGTAACTGGGACTACAGGCGTACACCACCATGCCAGGCTAATTTTTAAGTTCTTTTGTAGAGATGGGGTCTCACTATGTTGCCCAGGCTGGTCTCAAACTCTTGGTCTCAATCGATGATTGTGCTTAATCCTCCCAAAGTGCTGGGATTACATGTGTGAGCCACCATGCCTGGCCCCAAACCTCTAATTTGATAAATGGGAAACTGAGGCTCACAAAACTAAAGACTTACTCAAGGTCATACACCTAACTAGTGGCAGAGTTGAAACCAAGCCATTCTTCCAAGAAAACAATCACTCACCAGATAGGCAACACAGTTGCCAAAATGTGAGCTGAAAAGGCAACTCAAAAATTGACCTTTGGCCGGGCGCGGTGGCTCACGCCTGTAATCCTAGCACTCTGGGAGGCCGAGGCGGGTGGATCGCTCGAGGTCAGGAGTTTGAGACCAGCCTGAGCAAGAGCGAGACCCGTCTCTACTAAAAATAGAAAGAAATTATCTGGCCAACTAAAATATATATATAGAAAAAAATTAGCCGGGCATGGTGGTGCATGCCTGTAGTCCCAGCTACTCGGGAGGCTGAGGCAGTAGGATCGCTTAAGCCCAGAAGTTTGAGGTTGCTGTGAGCTAGGCTGATGCCACAGCACTCACTCTAGCCCAGGCAACAGAGTGAGACTCTGTCTCAAAAAAAAAAAAAAAAATTGACCTTAATGTAAACATCTAAAACTCTTGTCTTTAAAAGTATGGAATGTAAGAATGTGACTTTTAAAAAAAAAATGTAAGACTAGGTTATTAAAGCTATAGAATTATATTATTTCCACTTTATCAACTTTAGGCACATTTGTAGTACAGAATGCATCTTTTGGATTCTTTTAAAACATAAGTTTTGTTAGTCCAAGACAGCTTACATATGTGTGGTTATGCATGTATATGTGTGGGTTTAGCAATATAATTTTTTTCTGACATCTGTTTTACATACACAGACATATATATAATGCATGGTATCCTTGGTTTTGAAAGGCTATTTGAAAATTGTATTTGAATTGTTAATTTAAATAAACACTATCATATGCCCTAAAATAACATGAAAATTTATGTAATCATAAAATAAGACACTGTCATTCCTTTCTCAAATTGCTAAACTACAATATGCAATGCAAAAAATAATTAGTCACGGAATGTTAGAGCTCAAAGTGAGTTCATAGACCCCTTACTCGAGTCCCATTTTGTAAAACCGCAGACCCTGGGGTCCCAGTGAAATGACTTACAAAAGTCACAGATCCCATTAGTAACAGAACCAGTACCATGCCCAGGTATCCTGATACCATATCCAGGATATTTCCCCATTATACCATCATTCTCCCACTGCTATATTTTACCCCAATAACTCTAGCTCTATTAACCCACTTCCCACAGCTTCATCCTTTTCTGTTTTCTCCTTGGCCTTGGACAGCATTTCAAACTAGGATCCCTGAATCCAGAGCAGGCATAATCAATAGGATACCAAAGTAAAACCAGTTGATTAAAAAAAATGTGTGGCCAGGCATGGTGGCTCACACCTGTAATCCTAGCACTCTGGGAGGCCGAGGCGGGTGGATCGCTCGAGGTCAGGAGTTCGAGACCAGCCTGAGCAAGAGCGAGACCCCATCTCTACTAAAAATAGAAAGAAATTATATGGAAAACTAAAAACATATAGAGAAAAAAAAATTTTTTAAATGTGAAATATGGCATTATGTTCCACCAATAGCTACATTCACTGCCTTACCAATAAAAATCCATTTAGGTCTTGTAGATTAACTAGCTACACCAGAGGTCTGCAAACTTTAGCTGGTGAGACAAATTCAGCCTGCCACCTAATTTTGTATACCCTTCTCCCCCAGCCAAGCTGAGAATGGTTTTTATATTTTTAAATGGTTGAAAAAAATTCAAAGGAAGAATAATACTTCGTGACATGAAAATTATGTGAAGTTCACATTCAATGTCAATAAATAATAAAGTTTTATTGGAACACAGCTACTCTCACTTATGTATTCTTTATGGCCGCTTTCTTACAACAATGGCAGAGTAGTTGCCACAAAGACTGCATGGCCCTCAAAGCCTAAATTATTTATCATATGGCCCTTTACAGAAAAGGTTTGCCGATCCCTGAGCTATAGCACAGAAAATTTAAAGCTGCCCATTAAGTGCTGAAAAGTCGCAGATATTTATGTGGGATTGCTAACACCTTACACATCACTCTCAGATGAATCTCCCTAAAACACAGCTCAAACCATGCCCCCCCTCCTACAAAAACCTTCTCTTAGTGCTTCCTGCCCACAGAGGGAAGTCTGAAATCCTTAACAGTCAGGCCTCAACCTTCCATTCCAACCTCATTTCCCAAACCTCCCTTTCTATACCCTATATCCCAAATGAGTTGATTTATTTGCTGTCCTTTTTCATTCTCTGTATCATTCCTACAACGTGAAATGCCCTGTCCTGAATACAGCGTCATGCAGTAAAATAAGCAGGGCCTTTAGAGTCAAGTCTATATTCTAATTCAGCCTCTTGCCCTATTAGTTGAGAAAGTTACTTAACTTCTCTGAACTTCAGTTTCCTCATTAAATAGAATGGGAAAAATAATCCTTATCTCATAAAACTGTTTCAAGATATAATGCCTGGCACATAGGAACAGCTAAGCAAGTGATAAGTGTTATTAACTCTGCCCAACTCCGATGCTACTTCTTCCTTTGCTTTTCCCTCATCCTTCGACTGAGAAATGAGTTCTCCCTCTACTGTCACATACCATCATGTCCACCTGTCCCACTCTTATGGCTCTCATCCGTAACTACTATCTTATATGACAGTGATTTCTACCCATATCTTGTCTTCCCCTACCCATGTCTGCCTAGGAACCTCTTGAGGACAGTATCCATCTGTGACTCATTCTGTATGCCTGACAGCTCTGAGAACAATGGCTTGAACATAGTATGTGCCCAAGTATGTATTGAATGAATGGTATGTGTTCGCTGAACTATATATAACACTTATTGGGTGTCTCACGTTACCTTGGGATATAAGCAGAGGCCATATCACTTGTTCTGAATAATGCCTAGCCTCAGTTCTTAGCAAATATTAAAACAACATCAGGGACTAAAACTGCCAACATAAAAACAAAACAAAGAACAAACAGAAAAGCAGGCAATATAGTCATCTTTCACAGCGATAGTGTTTTTGTTTTCCATTGGTTTATATTATAATCATCTTGCACTCCAACAATTATAAATAGATCACATTTAAGGGGAGGAGGGGAAATCAACCACTTCCCCAAGAGAGACATGTTGAATATCATTCATAACATCAATTACCTCTGAGCACAGAGCTAAGTAAATCTAAATATTCAAACAGGACCTACGTTTAATGAATTAATCATCACGCGCAGTTGTGACTAAAGCCTTATCTAGAGCTTTGTACAAAATCAGACACAAGCAGCCTTATCTACAGTTTTGTACAAAATCAGACACAAGCAGTATAAAATGTAGAAATCAAGTTCCGCCTGGGTTAACAACTTTAAGAAAAACTGCAGCTGATTTTTGCAGCACAGTACGTCAGGTCGTATTGGTTCCTAGAAACACTAGCTACTTGATATTGACCGTCAATTTAATTAGTTAAATAAAAAGGTGTCAATCATTCTTCCTGCCTTTTAATGCCAGACTCCAAATACCAAAATAGATCCACGCACGTGAATACAAAATGCATTGCTGACACATGCCAATGTAGGGAGTGACATTTTCCAACAAGATCACAGCCAAAAAAAAAGTCTCTGCTTTGAACTACTTCTGCTTATGCATTTCCCTTCAGAAACCTACTGAAAATTACACATTCACCAACATATATTAGTAACCTGAAGATACATTACCAAGAACTTACATTGTTTAGTCATTTCCATTTACAAAGCACTTTCATAATCCATTAATTCCTTTGAGCTTCACAACAACCCTGGGAGGTGGGTATAATTACCCCCATTTTACAGATAAAGTAAGTAATTTGAATCAGATCCCTACATAGTGAAGCCAAGACCCTAAGCCCGGTCTTCTAACTCCAATTCCAGTACTCCTTTTTGTTTCTTCCTCCATACAAAGCAAGAGCATACCTTTGTTTTGCTTCCACTCTACCTACTCTCAGAAAGGGGCCCAGCTGGCAGTGTGAGGAAGCAGAGTGGGAGTATAAACATTACTGTGGTCAAGACAGTGGGAAACACCCAGCCTTTGCCTCTAGCTAGTCAGGTTTTTAGAATCCATGCAACTGAAAGGAAAGAAATGGAGCATGGGTTAACTGCTGGGTTTTGTTTCCTACTGTCCCATTTTTGGCTTTCTATGTATACTAAGACACAGAAAACCACAAATATCAAGGAGCTCCTGGCTCAGAATATCTCTTGGATCTTTTGCCCATATGCAAATGTTTCAGCCTGCATAAGTCAGCCTGCTGACTCTTCCCACTTTTAGACTTAGAAAAAAAGGAAAGAATAAAGACTGCTACCTGCCCCTTGCTTACAATTTTGACCTTCCCCCAAATGTTTTATTGAACTTATTTTTTCATACAAATCTTAATCTCTCTGATATGCCTTAGCTGGTCATTTTTTAGCACATACACTCTCAGTTCACCATCCACTTCACAAAGCCATTTCCTTCCTAGGGCTTATGATGAGCTTGGTTTGACTGTGGATACTGCACCAAGCAGTTTATTGTAATAAGTAAACAAAACCAAAAAAAAAGTCCAAACATTCTCCCTTTTCCTTTCGGTGAACCCTCACCTTTCTATTTTTGTGGCACAACCTACATATTCTTAACCTCTCAATGAACTCTATTAAGTGGAAACACAACCCAAAGCCTGGCCTATAAGTCTCTAAGGACGAACATTTCAAATACCCTATATTTAAGGTGCTACCAGGAGTTTACTCTTGGTCAGGCCACAATAGGACAAACCATCAAAAGATCAAACTCAACCAAGTGACCTGCAGGCACTTGGTCAGTTTATATATTCTGATCAAAAGTGGACAGATAACATGTGCAGGGAAAGGAGACTCCAAGGGACAAATCAGAAGAACTGCATAAGAAACACAGGCTCATAGCAGTTACCACCACGCTGCCCCTTCTAAGCCTTTCTCCCTGCTCTTGGTTGGCTGCATCTGCCTAAGAAAGTCCCCACGCTGGTCCTACACACAATATTTTGGAGATAAATCCACTGGAAACAAAGTTATAAGCACATAGGACATATTTGCCAGTGACTTTGACCTTACTTTTCACAATCATCTTTCAGCCAAGAGAAAAAATTAATTATCACTCCAACCAATCGTTACCCTCCATTATTCTGGGTATATACTTTGGCACAAAGGGCACTTGCCTGCACTCTTGTTGGAGATGTTTATTATTCTTTCTTTTACTTCAAGCCAACCAGCAAAAATAAAACCTCAACACACAGTAGGGGAGGCAGGGGGCGTCCCACAGCTGAGTCAGCTGTGACCACTGAAAAAGCCAAGCTAGGTGAAGTTTCTTCAGTCTCTTGACCCCCAACCTTAGCCCTATATTTTACTCCCTGAGGACTAGGCTCCTTGTGCCAGGGAGTAGGCTGATCTTTGTTCCACACTCAAGCAGAATTCAGTGGCATGTGAAGCCATCCATTGACTGACCTTGACCTAAACCATACCTCAGTATGTTAAAGAAAAAATTGCTGGGGCAAAGGTGCTTTCCTTAGAAAATAACTTGTCATGGGGAATTTTTTATTGCCCCCACACTTACGTGTAGCAACCAGAGGCCAAGACAAAATCATTATTCAAGCTGCTGGCCTTAATTCCCAATTCTTTAGGAGGGGCTGGGGCAGCTCCTTGGTTAGCTTTGATGTCACCTTGCCCCAGACAAGGGTGCTGAATATGTCTGACAGTACAGGCAGATTGTCCCCTCCGAACAACGATCTGTCAGGTAAGGGTAATTATAGAGCAAGAGTGTCCCTGGCGAAGCTACAGATCATATGAAGCCAAGGCCACTAAAGAAAAAGGCCCAGGCCGGGCGCGGTGGCTCACGCCTGTAATCCTAGCACTCTGGGAGGCCGAGACGGGCGGATCCTGTGAGCTCAGGAGTTCGAGACCAGCCTGAGCAAGAGTGAGATCCCCGTCTCAGTTTTAAAAAATAAATAATAATAATTTAAAAAAGGCCCTGAGTTCTAGTTCTATCCACCACTTTCCACTTCTACTGTCCTCACTCTCATTCGCCTCAGAGACCTAGGCTGGGAGTCACCCTGCAACCTCCCTTCCCCCTGCGGTGTGGAAAAGGTTAAAGACCAGAGCCACTAGCTCAGGAAAACAGCTCATCTAAGCCTTCCACTTACTTCTCATAGCGCTGATAAGCGCGTTGCCATCTTTGATCACGTCTTTGATGAATTTATTGGTCCTCTCCAGCTCCTGCTCATAACACTTGAGCCTCTCACGGAAGTCCGGACTGTCCAGGTAGCAGTCGCTGAACTCCAGCGGGGGATGCCCCATGGTTCTGAAGGCGTAGGGGAAAGGCAGGAAAGACACAAAGACCGAGAGCATCAGCGGCACAGTAGAAGTAAACCGGATGGACTGAGCGTAGGACCCGCTTAGCTTCCCTCCCTTTGGAGGACAGGTACCTGTTCCAGTGAGACTCCTGGGGAGCTCTGGCAGATCTGTAAGGAGAACCGGCGGCCCGGCGGTTGCTTCAGGGCACAGGGCGAGCTAAGTATTGCAGTCGGATCCCGGCGGGGTGCTGCCTAGTAAGCAGCATGCCCCCTAAGCATCGCCCCCCACCCCGCCCCCATACGCAGCAGATGCTGCAGCCCGGCTCGCCTCCAGAGACGAGCCGGATCCTTCCCGAGCACTTGCAAACCTGACACTTCGGCCCGCCCAGAGTGTAGGAGCGGGTGGGCGCCGGGGCAGGGAGCAGCCTCTTCTTGCTCCCGAGCTAGCAGAAGCTTTGCCTTGCCGAACTCCGCGGGCAACCCGGATTGCACTGTCCCCTCCCCCGTCTTAAAGCCAGCGCCTGCGCCCCGCCCCAGCGAAGCCGGAGCACCAAGCCCGAGCACTCAGGCTCCTTCCCAACTGTTTTCCTTGTACCCTGGGGTTGCTTTACCAGGGCCCGCCGGCTGCTGCGAGCTCTTCCTGGTCCCTGGGAGCCGGCCCGTGTCCTGTTAGGCGCCGGAGGGGTTAAGCCGAGGCGGCGATGAAGCGTAGCCTTCCTCCATAGACACCGAAGCGGGAAGAGGAGGGCGATAGCGCGACGCACAATAGCTGTGGTAGCCCGGCGCTTCCCTGCGGAAACCGGGGAGCAGTCAGCGCCCTAGGAGTCCATCTGAAAAGCGTGGCGGCCTGGGAGATGTAGTCTTTCCGTTTTCACGCCCCATGACTCCTCCCTGCCGTCTCCCCACCACCCCGCCAGGGCGGCTGCTCTCCCGGAACGGCATTCCCAGCCTGCCCCAGGCTCGCTGGCGGGACCCAGCCCCGAGGGACAGGTGCGCGACACTGGAGTCTGTGGGGAAAGTTTCTGAAACTGGAGCAAGAACCCAGGAGAAATAGATTGTGGGAGGCTATCTCTCACTTCCTATTATTCGGCTGGATTGTGGATTTTTTTTTTCCTTCCTTTATTTCCAGCCTTCCTCGAATCTACCAACTTTTTTTCCTCTTCCCTTTTCCATTTCTCCTGCTCTAATTCCCATGGGCCTTCGAACTAAAGGGTTGGCTCTAGAGTCTGTGTTAAGCTCAGAACTCCCTACCAAAGAAAGAGAGGCTGTAATGCGGAGTTAACTTTTTCCTGAATAGGACCTCAGAGCTGGTTTTTGTGACCCAAATCATTGCATAGGCTGATGATTAAAGCATATGATTTTCCATATGTAAGTGGAAAATGTAAGAAGAGGATGTTATAAATTGTCTTGCAGCTTAGCAAAGAGGCCTCTTGTCCATTGTCCATTGTAGGAGAACTGGGGCTGCTCTTGAAAGTGGCTGCATTGAGATTAAGAGTAGCTAGAGCCTCGACAAACTGAAAAATAGCGTGTACATGGGCAAAAAGATACTTTTTTTTTTTTTTTTTTTTTTTTGAGACAGAGTCTCGCTTTGTTGCCCGGGCTAGAGTGAGTGCCGTGGCATCAGCCTAGCTCACAGCAACCTCAAACTCCTGGGCTTAAGCGATCCTACTGCCTCAGCCTCCCCAGTAGCTGGGACTACAGGCATGCGCCACCATGCCCGGCTAATTTTTGCTATATATATTTTTTAGTTGGCCAGATAATTTCTTTCTATTTTTTTAGTACAGACGGGGTCTCGCTCTTGCTCAGGCTGGTCTCGAACTCCTGACCTTGAGCGATCCACCCGCCTCGGCCTCCCAGAGTGCTAGGATTACAGGCGTGAGCCACCGTGCCCGGCCAAAAAGATACATTTTGATTTTGCAGGTGTTTAGATTAGATTGCCCTGTGAAGAAAGCCAAGAAAAGCCAGAATTGAAGCCGGTTGTGCTTGTAAATCGAGTAATAATGACTAACCCACCTGCATTAGTGTCCTGTTGCTTCTATAACAAATTACTGCAAACTTGGTGGCTTAAGTCAACACAAACTTATTATCTTACAGATCTGGAAGTCAGAAATCAGAAATGGGCCTCATTGGGCTAAAATCAAGATGTCAGAAGGACACTGGACACTCTAGGGGATAATCCATTTCCTTACCTCTTCCAGCTTCTAGAAGCTGCCCACATCCTTTGGCTCATAGCTCCTATCCTTCATCTTCAAAGCTAGCAGTGGCCAGTCAAGTCTCTCTCACACTGCACCACTCTAACTCTGATTCTCCTGCCTCCCCCTTTCACTTACAAGGACCTTGTGATTATAATACATTGGGTCCATGGGATAATCCGCGATATCTCCCCATCTCCTGATCCTTAACTTAATCGCATCTGCAAAGTTCCTTTTGCAGTATAAGGTAACATATTCATAGGTTCCAGGGATTAGGACATGAACATCCTTGAGGGAGGAAGAATTCTTCTACCTACCACACAACCTATAACCTAAACCCACTTTACTAATCCTCAAAACAACTCTATGAGGTTGATATTATTATTTTATCCATATAAAAATAAGGAAGCTGGGTCAAAGAGAGGTTAAGTGAGTTGCTCAAGGACACACTAGTGGCCGCACTTGAACTTGAGCCTAGCCTGGCTGGTTCTGCAAGGAGCACCTCTAGTGCTCTTAACCAGTACACTATATCGCAGAATGGTAAAGAGTCCAATGAGGAAACTCCCTCTGAAAATTAATAAGCAGCCACATCCCAGGGAAGGATTTTGTTTCCTCCTCTTTTTATCTTTAAGGTTATTTATGGGAAAATGCTTAAAATGGGCTTTAAATGCCCCATGGGTTGAGAAATGCAGGTACTAAGGGAAGGTACCCAATGAACAGATATATATAGTCTCCCGCTCTAGCAAATTTCCTTTTAGCATTCATTCAGTCATTCAACAAGCTTTTTTTTTTTTTTTTTTTGAGACAGAGTCTCACTTTGTTGCCCGGGCTAGAGTGCAGTGGCGTCAGCCTAGCTCACAGCAACCTCAAACTCCCTGACCTCAAGCAATCCTCCCACCTCAGCCTCCCAGAGTGCTAGGATTACAGGCATGAGCCACTGCGACCGGCCAGCAACAAGCATTTTTTGAACACTTGCTATATGTTTTGACTTACAGAGCCTATACACATTTTTTTTTTTTTTTTGAGACAGAGTCTTGCTCTGTTGCCCAGGCTAGAGTGAGTGCCGTGGCATCAGCTTAGCTCACAGCAACCTCAAACTCCTGGGCTTAAGTGATCCTACTGCCTCAGCCTCCCAGGTAGCTGGGATACAGGCATGCACCACCATGCCCGGCTAATTTTTCTATTTTTTGTAGAGATGGGGTCTAGCTCTTACTCAGGCTGGTCTCGAACTCCTGGCCTCAAGCAATTCTCCCACCTCTGTCCTCCCAAAGTACTGGGATTACAGGCATGAGCAATTACAACTGCCTGAGCCCCAAGGGTTTTTACACCCTGGGCCAAAGCACCATAGTAAGATTCTTGACCTTTAAGAGGTATGCTTTCCTTTTGAGAGATTAAGAAGGGGGATGGGAAAGTGTTCCCTGGTGAGCAGGTCTATGCAAACCTACTCTTAAAGGTCTAGGAAGCTGAAAGGCCTAAGAAAGAGGCTGACAAATACAGTTTATCAGAAAGAAACATCTAATAGGGACTTACGAACAGAAGCCATGTCCCCATGGGTGGCAGTGGGATAAAATGGTGAATCTCCAAACTGTTACCCCTCTAGACCAGGGCTTATATACCATAGGGAAGGAAATGAGGAATGTGCATGACACACCTCAGGGAAAGGCAAGAATTTGCCTAAGTGTAGAGTTTATAGTAAGTCAAGGTTGTTTTGACCTAAGGGAAGGATTTATGGTAAGTATGTGAAAGTAGAAATCTTAGAGGCATTCCCAGAACATTTATCCTCCACAGAAAGGAAACTTGGAGGTGAGTTCTCAGGCAAATTCATTTTTACAAAATAGTATTAAAGGAAGTTGAGTATTTGGAAATTGGTTCCCTTTTGGCTACCTGGTAACTGCATAGCCCTTAGGTTTCCATGTACCTTGCTATGGACTGAATATTTTCATCCTCTCCAAAATTCATATGTTGAAATCCTAACCCCCAAGGTGATGGTATTAGGAAGTAGGGCCTTTGAGACTTGGTTAGGTCATGAGGGCAGAGCCTTCATGGTTGTGATCAATGCCCTTATCCCTTCTACCATGTGAGGACACAGAAAAAACAGTGATCTATGAATGAGGAAGCTGGCCCTCACCAGATACTGAATCTGCCAGTGCCTTGATCTTGGACTTCCTAGGCTTCAAAACTATAAGAAATAAATTTCTGTTGTTTATAAGCCTCCTAGCCTATGATATTTTTATTATAGTGCCCAAATGGACTAAAACATACCTCTAGGGCTTAGGTATACACCAGTGTAAAGACAGCTGCTATAGTGTCATTATCCTCAATTTATAGGTAAGGAACAATAGGCTCGAAGAGTTTCAGTAATTGCCCAGTCTCATGCAGCTAAAAAGGGTTTAACAAGCTCCACTAGTTAGGTACAATCTGAGTCTGTGATAGTAAAATGAATACACATGTGCATGCACCTGGAAGCAGGGTTTACCACCATTTTACAGGTAAAATGGTACATTTTACAGGTACATTTACAGGTACATTTACAGGTACATTTAAGGAAGCAAAAGAAATGCCATTTTGAATGTTCTGGGGGTGATAATGGTGTTCTACACCTCAATAGGTGCTTGGGTCATACAAGCATATGCATTTGAATAGATACTTAAGATGTTTGCATTTCATGTAAATTCTAAGGAAAAAACTATAAACACATGTGGAACTCTATTAATGATATGCATGCTTCAGTATGTAAAAGAGAGTACTAATGTCTGCAATTTACTTTGAAATGCATAAAAAAGATGGATTGATAGATGAATAGAAGAAGGATGAATAGATGAAGAGATAAATGAAGTAAATTCTTTCCATTTTGCCATATATTTGAAATTTTTCGTAACAAAATGTTGGGAGAGAAAAATCCCATGTCCCCTGTGTTGATTATATGTGAAGGTAATACCACCCACATAGTCCTAATACAAGACAGTATCTCTTTCCTAAGCCATCACTATTTCAGCTGTGATGCTGTGGATAGGACAAGCACCGAGCTTGGAGTAATTCAGATAATACAGAGCTGATGTCAAGTCTAGCTCCACCCGTTAGAAGCTCTGTGACCCTGAGCAAGTCACCTAAACTCTCCTCACTTTGAATAATACCTTCTCAACACATTTTTCTAAGGATTAACTATAGATAATGTACGTAAAAGTGTCTGGTACAAAATAACTCCTCAGTAAATGTTGGTTTAATCCAGTGCTTTTTCATTGTTCTTGTTCTGATGGATAGCACCAGAGGCAGAAAAGAATTGGATTGTTCACAGTGATATTCCTAGAAAAACGCTTCTAGTTATATGACAAGTTAGCCCCCGTTCATTATCATCATAGGAAAATTATTAATAAACGCCATGCATCTGCTGAGAGGAATTTGCATTTCGACTCAAATAGAAACTCTAGCCCGGTTACTGGTCTGGTTAATATGCTCTCCCAACTTTACAGGACATTCGCAGAGCCTGTAGCATAGCATGTGATCAATACCCGCTTTGGGGGTTTAAGCACCAGAACCTGAAATCCTCCAGTCAATCATTTCAGCAGACTAAGGTGGAGTTGTAGGATGGCTGTTCAGCTCCGGCCATCCAGCTCAGTTATCCAGCTCAGGTCTCAACACTCGTCAGCTTGCTGAGCCCTTCATGCTGAAATCTGAACCATCACCCTTTAATCTAATGAAGCAAAGTCCATAAGGTCAGGATCAGCATCCTGTAAATTGAAAATCATTTTCACAACTTGAAAGAAATAAAGAGACAGAAAGAAACCAGATGGTATAGATTTCTAGGAAAGGCAATGTACCTCCTAGGAAAGCCAAATTAATATCCAATATTAACTTACTATGACAGCTTCTGCTTAGTCTCTCCCAGCTGGGACCACAGCTAGCTTCATTAAAATATTTCTTTACAATACTCTTTAATCATTTGCTATTCTCCACATATGAAAAAACTGTTAAGGAGCTTTTAAAAAATTTGTCTAGGAGGCTGGAAAGAAAAGGTAATTTTCCAAATGACATTTGTAGGCTTCAGTAATTTATTCAATATGTTTTAAAAGAAATTAATCCTGCTGGGCAAGGTGGTATGTGCCTGTACTCCCAGCTACTGTGGGGGAAAAGTGGCTGAGGCAGGAGAATCACTTGAGCCCAGGAGTTTAAGATTGTAGTGCGCTGCACTGCAGCCAGGGCAACATAGCAAGAGTCCATCTCTTAAAAAAAAGTTTTACCCTAAAGATATAAAGTAATATTTTATAGCCTCTGTGCTTTGTGATCATAGCTCACTGTAACCTCAAACTCTTGGGCTCAAGCGATCCTCCTGCCTCAGCCTCCCGAGTAGCTGGGACTACAGAGTACATACCACCATGCCCAGCTAATTTTTAAATTTTTTAAAGAGACAGGGCATTTGTCTCTAAAAACAGTTATGTTGCCCAGGCTGGTCTCAAACTCCTGGTCTCAAGGGATCCTCCCACCTCAGTCTCCCAAAGTGCTAGGGTTACAGGCATGAGCCACCACACCTGGCCTCCTGTGTTTCTTATAAAGGATCCTAAAAGGTCTTTGTCATGAAATGTTACAATCCTTCCTTCACAAAAAGGTATAGAAGATATAGAAGTGAACTGACTTGTATCAGTAACCAGAAAAGAAACTGGACAGGAAATAGAGGTGAGACGTAAAGGGACAAAGGGCAGCACAGGTTGATGGATTCTCTTATGCCAGGCACTTTACATAAATGATCTCATTTACTTTGCATGACAGCTTCTTGAGGAAGGTTCTATTGTCACCTTCATTTTACAGATGAGGCAACTGAAACTCAGAGAAGTTAAGCTACTTGGCCAAGGTCACCCAGAGAATAAATGATGTACCAGAGATTTAAATCTAGGTCTGCATTCAAAGCCATTTTTTGTCCTTGAGTTACAGTGCCTTCCGGTCATCAACATCAAATCATCCATTTCCTCCTGCTTATGTGACTGGATGTACTTGGAACTATAATATGGAAAAAATCCTTCAGGGTCACTTGTTGGTAATCGCAGCAAATGATTTGAAATTATCCCAGGTTGAATATTAACAAAGGATTTTTGCAGTGATCTTCTCTGAAGAGCTAGCTGACAGAACTGGCTCCCCTGTTACGTATGCTCAACCCTCTAGAATTTCCAGACTTGCACTGCATGGGACATAAGACAAAGTGCCTAAGTGCCCCTCAGTCCTGCCACACTGCTAGGCTTGCCCCTAGTTCTAGCCTGACCTAAATCCCTTACTACTGTTGTGCCATTCCCAGCTCCAATCTTGGCTCTGATTCATTCTCTGCACTTGGCTTAGTTTCTTTCCTTAGCCTAAATGAAGACTTTAAAACTTTTAGGAGCTAGAAGTGACAAATGGTTAAAGGAAGGAAAAATCCTCTTTTGTAATTCTCTGTGCATCCAACTCTCCACTTACCCTCCCCCTGCAAGTCTCCCCTGTATGGTGTTTCTTGGTGAAAAAAGCCATCAATTTATAGCTTTCAAAATGTCATCTACTTTAATCTATGCGTTTCAATATCCACCAAAATTCTTTATTCACAGGAATCACCATTTTCATCACATTCTCACATCCGCAGGATAATATCAAGGCTATCTATTGGTAAGGACCTAGGGATTCTTTTCCTTGTGACTATTTTCTGTGGCCATTTTGATTCCCAATTAGCCATAGTTCAAAAAAAAAAAGAAAAAAGAAAGAAAGAAAGAAATCCAAACAGGGTGTGTTTTAATTCTAAGAGATTTTGTAAGGGTAATGAAGGCACAGCTGTATATTACTTTTTTTTTTTTTTTTTTGAGACGAGAGTCTCGCTGTGTTGCCCGGGCTAGAGTGAGTGCCGTGGCATCAGCCTAGCTCACAGCAACCTCAAACTCCTGGGCTTAAGCGATCCTACTGCCTCAGCCTCCCGAGTAGCTGGGACTACAGGCATGCGCCACCATGCCCGGCTAATTTTTTCTATATATATATTTTTTAGTTGGCCAGATAATTTCCTTCTATTTTTAGTAGAGACGGGGGTCTCACTCTTGCTCAGGCTGGTCTCGAACTCCTGACCTCGAGCGATCCACCCACCTCGGCCTCCCAGAGTGCTAGGATTACAGGCGTGAGCCACCACGCCCGGCCTGTATATTACTTTTTAACTCCCAGGAAGATACCAATATCTAGCATCCCAGCACAGCCTGCAGGGTTACTCCATTTTATAGCATCTTAGAAGGTAGTATGCTCTGCTGAGGGGCCAAAAACTTTCCAACAGCTCCTAGAACTCCTGTTGAATAGTGGAACCTAAATTATAATGTTCTACTAATGATTCTTGAACTTTGTTTTACATAAGAATTACCTAGGGTGCTTAGTGAAAATGTAGATTTCCTTGGACCTCTCTCCCAGAGATTCTGACAGTATGATGGGGATTGAGGTATGGGCTGATGCCAGACAATATGAACTGAAGCCTGACAATATCGAAGAATCAGAAAATTGTCACCACCTGAGAACTTGAGAAAAAAATTAATAAAAGAAAATTTGGGGAGGGCAGGGAAGGGAGGAGTCCTAGGTAAGGCTGTAGGAAATCTGAACGTTTAACAGTTACCACAGGTGATTCTGATGGAGGGGGGTCTGCAATGCAGGCACCCAGTCTTACGCATTGATAGGGGGTTTTATCTACTAAAAATTGGCTGAGACATGACAGTCCTCATACAACAGTGGTTTTGATTAATAACATGAGTGAAAGTTTCTATTCCTCATTTTGGCAACAGTTAGGCTTTCTGGCTTCCATACTAGTTTATCTTACATTTGACTCTAAGCTATTAATTAAATAAACATGATTAAATAACTGCGGTATTTGCATAACATTTTATATGTGGTCATTTTCACTCGTATCATATAGTACATTACACACTTTTTTAACAGAATTACTAGAATGATAACTTGAGGAAAATAAAAAACATCTGAAATATTTTTCAACAGATTTCTGGCCCTGGGGATGGGAAGACATGAAGAAGCCTTCAAACCACCGAGCCTAGCAAAGTTCTTTTAGTTTCTCTTAAAGTAAAACCACACAAGGCAAAACATTCAATTCTTTCCAATTTCTAATTCTTTTCCCTTTTCAGCAACAAATGCTTAATAGACAAATGTTCAAAATAACATGTCACTGACTGCAAATGTATGTGTATCTAGACTTAGAGTAGAGCAAAATTCTAAGATACAAAACAAAGCACTTTAACAAAGGATTCTAGAGCAGTATTAATTGGTCTTTTTTCAAAGACTTAATAATTTTCATGCTAGTAATTTTATAAGTGGACACATCACACAAGACAATGGACACTGAGGTGGTTATTTAAAGAAGGAAACAGTACAGTGGCAATGCTCTGGCAAAGCCTCAAAACATGCCAATCATGCTTTCTCTCTCACATGGTGAAACCAGCATAACCACAGGAAGGAAACTGGTTTCAGAACCTTACTAAGTATGAATTGTGGGTGAATTCACATTTCAACCTTCAAAAAGCTTGATTAAACCACTAAGTTACTCTACTTATTCTCCTTAAGAAGAACAATTTTGAATTTTAAGTTAATGTGAAATACTGAAAGGTAAATGAAACACTATCAATCAACATTTACTATGTCCTAGGCGCCTGCTTAATCTTTACAACAACCACCCTTCAAAGTAGGTACTGTTATGTCATTCCCACTTTCCAGATGAGGAAACCGATACTTAGAAAGGTGAAGTAGCTTGCCCAAAGTCACACAGCTTGGAAGTGATTGAGCTGGGAACCAAACCTAGCTTCTGGGGCCTGAGGACCTCACTCTTAATTATTGTGCTAGGTTGGTTCTGCACTGAGATACCATTTTCATCACGTTGGACAAGTTTTAGAATAAAAAAAAACTGAGATTGACAGAGAGAAACAGGAGTTCTCATAGGCTGTGGGAATGTAAACTGGTATGAATATTTTGGAAGGCACTTTGGCAATATCTACCAAAATTTTAAATGCATGTACCCTTTGACCCATCGGGTCTACTTTTAGGAATTTGTGCTTTAGATTTCACCAGAGAAACATGCAAAGATATCGGCAAATATATCAACCGTAGCATTTTTTTGCCGTAGTAAGCTGGGATCCCCTCAAATGACCATTATTATAGGACCAGTTATTTAAACAATGTATATCCATGCAATGGGAAATTATGCACACATGAAAGAGAACAATTTACTATAAAAACACTAAGTATATAATTGAACAAAACTTGTTGAAATATAGCTGCACATTAGTATTTAGATTATGATCGTATTTTGTGTGTTAAGGGATGCATATATATGTAATGCCTCAATAAAACTGTGATATGTCTATGTTTGTATACATATTTCTTCACAAATAATTTTATTGGTTTTCTGACTTGGAGGAGTTAAAATGGGATAGAAAGAGGGAGATTTTCACTTTATTTTTATTATTATTTTTTTTTGAGACAGAGTCTCACTTTGTTGCCCAGGCTAGAGTGAGCGCCGTGGCATCTGCCTAGCTCACAGCAACCTCAAACTCATGGGCTTAAGCGATCCTACTGCCTCAGCCTCCCGAGTAGCTGGGACTACAGGCATGCGCCACTATGCCCGGCTAATTTTTTCTATATAGATTTTTAGTTGGCCAGATAATTTCTTTCTATTTTTAGTAGAGATGGGGTCTTGCTCTTGCTCAGGCTGGTCTCGAACTCCTGAGCTCAAACGATCCACCCGCCTCGGCCTCCCAGAGTGCTAGGATTACAGGCGTGAGCCACCGCGCCCAGCCAGATTTTCACTTTAGACCCTTCCAAACTGTTTGAATTTTTACTATGACCATGTCTTACTTTTATATTCAGAACAAAATTGAGACAAAAAAACCAAAAACTTTAGCACCATCTAATACAGTAATTTTTACACTTTTTTGACCATAAACATAGTAAGAAATACATTTTATATCATAGACCAGAATAGACACACATATAGCTAAAACAAGTTTCACAAAACAATATTTACTATATGAAATATGCTCTAATATTCTATCTTCTATTCTATCATTCCATTCTTCTTTTCTCTTTCATTTTTATAAAGCTAGTCAATACCCACTAAAATTATTTCATATCCCAAGTAAACTTCAACTTGGCCTGCTGACAAGGGTACAAGCCCATCTAGATGCCATAATCCAGAGGAGACTTTAACACTGCTGCCCCCAACCCCCGGACCACGGACTGGTAGTGGTCTGTGGCCTGCAAGGAGCCAGGCCACACAGCAGGAGGTGAGCAGTGGACCAGTGAGCGAAGCTTCATCTGCATTTACAGCCGTTCCCCATCACTAACATCACAGCCTAAGCTCTGCCTCCTCAGTGGTGGCATTAGATTCTGCATTATGGTGAGTCCTATAATTATTTCATTATGTATTACAATGTAATAATAACAA
This sequence comes from Lemur catta, assembly GCF_020740605.2. Classification (NCBI taxonomy): domain Eukaryota; kingdom Metazoa; phylum Chordata; class Mammalia; order Primates; family Lemuridae; genus Lemur; species Lemur catta. The sequence goes on along the minus strand of NC_059155.1, from coordinate 49,742,175 downwards.
AAATAAAGTATATAATAAGGGCCAGGTGTGGTGGCTCATGCCTGTAATAATTCTAGCACTCTGGAGGCCGAGGCGGGAGGATCGTTTGAGCTCAGGAGTTAGAGACCAGACTGAGCAAGAGTAAGACCCCATCTCTACTAAAAAAAATAGAAAGAAATTAGCTGGACAACTAAAAATATATATAAAAAATTAGCCGGGCATGGTGGTGCATGCCTATAGTCCCAGCTATTTGGGAGGCTGAGGCAGGAGGATTGCCTGAGCCCAGAAGCATGAGGTTGCTGTGAACTAGGCTGATGCCATGGCACTCTAGCCTGGGCAACAGAGTGAGACTGTCTCAAAAATAATAATAATAATAATAATAATAATAAATGTAATGCACTTGAACCATCCCTTTCACCTTGCTCTGTGGAAAAATTGTCTTCCATGAAACTGATCTCTGATGCCAAAAAGATTGGGGACCACTGCCTAAACATGCATAGCAGACCGTGTCTAGCCAGCACAGTATTTACCTAATCCAGAAACCCAAATACTCTCAGCCAATCAATATCACTCAGAAATTTTGCTTTCTTAAAGTAGGACAGACATAGTTTGAGATCTTTTGACTTCAAAAGACATATCCTATTTTCCCTTTCCCCAACCTCATATCCCAGAACCTACCTAGACTCTGTACTGTGTTGGGCTCCCTGCTTGGCAGTAAATTTTTTTCACTAAATACTCAATCATTAGTCTTTATTTTTTTATTTTTTTTTTTTTATTTTTTTTTTTTTTGAGACAGAGTCTCACTCTGTTGCCCAAGCTAGAGTGCCCTGGCGTCAGCCTAGCTCACGGCAACCTCAAACTCCTGGGCTCAAGCAATCCTACTGCCTCAGTCTCCCGAGTAGCTGGGACTACAGGCATGCGCCACCATGCCCAGCTAATTTTTTCTCTATATATTTTTAGTTGCCCAGATAATTTCTTTCTATTTTTAGTAGAGACGGGGTTTCACTCTTGCTCAGGCTGGTCTTGATCTCCTGACCTCAAGCGATCCACCGGCCTCAGCCTCCCAGAGTGCTAGGATTACAGGCGTGAGCCACCGCACCCGGCCTAATCTTTATTTTTAAATTTAAAAAGCCATTAATGATTTGTGGCCTGCAGTTTGATAAACACTGATCTAATACACTAGGGAACTAAAAGATGTTTGTTCTGTTGCTGATTTGTTTTAACACAATTTTTCCATTTTCTTCCCAATGTACTGCCAGTTGGCATAACCAAATTCTTATTTCTTGATAAGAAGCAATAACACATTTTTTAAAACCCCACAGAACCCAAAGATGTGGGAAGAGTTTGGTTGACCAGGAAATTTAGGGAGAGACATTAGACTATTTAATGAGGAACCAAATTTAGGAAACCAAGAAGCAGGGGAGTGGGAGGGAGGTGAGGGATAAAAACTTACCTTTTGGTACGAGTGCTATTCCAGTGACAGGTACACTAAAAGCCCTAACGTCAGCATTATACAATATATCCATGTAACAAAAACATTTGTGCCCCCTTAATATTTCTCAATAAAAAAATTTACAGCATGTATTTAAGAAAATTCTTACTTGTTTTTTATTGTTGATGGGAGCTTATGTAAAACTGCCTTGTTAAACTATATTAGTAAAACAAAAATAAATCAACAAAACATTGAGAAGTAAATACAAAATATTTTTATGTTTTTATCATGCTTTTATTAATAAACAATAAATTGAAACTATTAAACATTACTTTTAAAAATTTTCTGTAGAGACAGACTCTCCCTATGTTACTCAGAGTCGTCTTGAACTCCTGGCCTCCAGCAATCCTCCTGTCTCAGCCTCTCAAAGTGCTGGGATTAGTAGCATGAGCCACTGCAGCTGGCTAAACTTTAAACAAATATGAGAGGTGATGGGTATATTCACACCTAATGGGTGCGGTGTGCAGCGTCGGGGGGGGGGGGTGGACACGCTTGAAGCTCTGACTCAGGTTGGGCAAAGGGAGTATACATAACCTAAATATTTGTACCCCCGTAATATGCTGAAATAAAAAAAAAAACTAAAAACATAAACACATATGAGAGAGAGTGCGTTCTTCAGATCTTTAAATACCATTAACCATTTTGGGAGAACTGAAAAATTCTGTCACTCTCTTGTCTAACCAATACCTTGATGCAACCGCCCTATACTTTTTTAATATAACAACTTTTTTTTTTTTTTTTTGAGACAGAGTCTCACTCTGTTGCCTAGGCTAGAGTGCCCTGGCATCAGCCTAGCTAACAGCAACCTCAAACTCCTGGGCTAAAGCAATCCTCCTGCCTCAGCCTCCCGAGTAGCTGGGACTACAGGCATGCGCCACCATGCCCGGATAATTTTTCTATATATATTTTTAGCTGTCCATATAATTTCTTTCTATTTTTAGTAGAGACGGAATCTTGCTCTTGCTCAGGCTGGTCTTGAACTCCTGAGCTCAAACGATCCGCCCACCTCGGCCTCCCAGAGTGCTAGGATTACAGGCGTGAGCCACCACACCCGGCCCGTAACAACTTTATTGATATATACTTCATATAGCATACATTTCATTCATTTAAAATATACAATCGAATGGTTTGGGGTATATTCATAAAACTGAGCAACCATCACCACAATAAATTTAATACATTTTTATCACCTCAAAAAATACCCTATGCCTTCGGTCCCCAACCCCCAGGCCACAGGCTGGTACTGGTCCACGACTGGTTAGGAACCAGGCAGCACAGCAGGAGGTGAGGTGCAGGCGTGCTATCGAAGCTTCATCTAAATTTACAGCCACTGCCCATAAGCATAATCTCCACCTCCTGTCAGATCAGCTGTGGCAGCATTAGATTCTCATAAGGAGCGAAAACCCTGCTATAAACTGCACATGTGAGGGATCTAGGTTGTGCACTTCTTTTAAGAATCTAATGCCTGATGATCTGAGGTGGAGCTGAGGCGGTGATGCTAGTGCTGCGGAGCAGCTGCAAATACAGATTATCATTAGCAGAGAGCTTTGACTGCACAATAAATGTAATGGGCTTGAATCATCCCCAAACCATACTCCACCCCTGTGGAAAAATTGTCTTCCATGAAACCAATCCCTAGTACCAAAAGATTGGGGACTACTGCCCTATACCCATTAATAGTCACACCTCATTTCTCCCAAAACCCATTCTCAGCCCCACTAGCCTCTGATAACCACTAATCTACTTTCTGTCTCAAGAGATTTGCCTATCCTGGACATTTCATGAAGTGGAATCACACAATATGTGGCTTTTCTGTGTCTGGCTTCTTTCACTTAGCATAATGTTTTCAAGGTTCATCCATGTTCTAGTACATACCGGTACTTCATTCCTTTTTATTTCTGAATAATAATTGATTATATGGATATTCCACACCTTGTTTATCCATTCAGCAGTTGATGGACATTTGGGTTGTTTCAACTTTTGGGCTATTATGAATAATGCTGCTATAAATATTCATGTGATAAAATTAGAAATTAATAACAAAAGAACAGCTAACAGAACCACAGATATTTGGGAATGAAATAACATATTTACAAATAACCTCTTCGTTTAAAAAGGAAGCATAAAAGAAATTAAGAAATACTAGACTGCAAAAAAAAAAGATGTAGTGAAACATAAAAGAAAAAAAAAGAAATACTAGAATAGAATGATAGAATGATGACAAAACTATATATGTCAAAATTTGTGGGCCATGCCTTAAAAAGTTATATAGGTATAAAGGGCAAAATTTATGTAATTAAATAAGTTGATCAGCAAACAAGAAAGATTAAACACAAAAAATTTGAATAGTCAACTCATAAATTGGACAAAAAATTCATAAAGCAAATATAAAAAAGAAAGAATAATAAAGGTAAAACAATGAAATGGGCCAGGCGCAGTGGCTCACGCCTGTAATCCTAGCACTCTGGGAGGCCGAGGTGGGCGGATTGTTTGAGCTCAGGAGTTCAAGACCAATCTGAGCAAGAGCAAGACCCTGTCTCTACTAAAAATAGAAGGAAATTATATAGACAGCTACAAATATATATATAGAAAAATTTAGCCGGGCATGGTGGCACATGCCTGTAGTCCCAGCTACTCGGGAGGCTGAGGCAGGAGGATCGCTTGAGCCCAGGAGTTTGAGGTTGCTGTGAGCTAGGCTGACACCACGGCACTCTAGCCCAGGCAACAGAGTGAGACTCTTTCTCAGAAAAATAAATACATAAATAAAACAATGAAATTAAGAAGAGAAAATTAATTATTTAAAAAATTGAGTTCTTTAAAAAGATTAGTAAAATAGAACTTTGGCAAAAATAAATTAAAAAATTAAGACTCAAGTAAACAAAATGCAGAGTAAGTACAGACATCACAAAACCTTTCAGTTTCTCATTTTATGAAGCTAAAATAATTTTGATATCACAACCAAAATGGAGCAGTACAAGAAGGGAAAATTACAAGTCCATTTCACTTATGTATATATATATATACATCAAGCCTAAACAAATATTAGAGAACTAAATCTTACAGTATAATAAAAATATACCATTATCAAGTGGGGCTTATTCCAGGAATGCACGAATAATTTTATAGCTGAAAATCTCTCAATGACACCCTATGTTGTTAGAATAAATGAGAAAACCCATGAAATTATCTCTAAAAATACAAAAGGCTATTTGATAAAAATTCAATATCTTTTCTTGATTAAAAATTCTTAGTAAACCAAGAATAAAAGTGAACTTCCTGCCGGGCGTGGTGGCTCACACCTGTAATCCTAGCACTCTGGGAGGCCAAGGTGGGAGGATTGTTTGAGCTCAGGAGTTCGAGACCAGCCTGAGCTAGAGCGAAACCCCATCTCTACTACAAATAGAAACAAATTATATGGACAGCTAAAAATATATATAGAAAAAATTGGCCGGGCATGGTGGCATTACCTGTAGTCCCAGCTACTCGGGAAGCTGAGGCAGAAGGATCACTTGAGCCCAGGAGTTTGAGGTTGCTGTGAGCTAGGCTGATGCCACGGCACTCACTCTAGCCCAGGCAACAGCGTGAGACTCTGTCTCAAAAAAGAAAAAAAAAGTGAACTTTCTTAATCTGAAAAAAAGGAATGGAAAAAGTTCCACAGCAAATAGCATCTTAAATAGCATCTTAAATGGGGAAATGTTGAAAGTTTTTTCTCTTTTTATTGGTGAGGAAAGTTTTTTGTTTAAAATTAGGAAAAAGCCAATAGGTCCATAATCAGCTTCCTTTCAACATCTATCGGCAGTACAAATCTGAAAGATAAGAGAAGAAAAACTAATTAATGGCATAAGAACTGGAAAGGAAGAAATAAAATGGTCATTATTTGCAAATGATTTGATTGTCTTAGTAGAAAATCCCAAAGATTCTACAGACTAATTATAAAAATACCAGGAGAATTTTGCAAGGAAGCTCAAATCAAATGACAAATTTTCACAAACTGGCAAAAAATAGACTACATAACTTTTAAAAGGCTCTATTTGTAATAGGAAAAAAAGATAAAGTGCTTACTGAAGGACACTGAAGGATAGCTAAACAAATGGAGAAATATGTCATATTCAAGGATAGAAAGATAACATTACAAAGATCTCAATTCTCTCCAAATTAATCAAGGGATTTAATACTTTGCCAGTTATAATTTTTGTGGAACTTGGCAAGTTGATTCTAAAATTATATGAAAGAGGTTACTATGAACTATGATCTTCCACTGCACTGTAGCCCAAGCAACAGAGTAAGACACCGTCTCTTAATTAATTAATAATAAATAAGTAAAATTATATGAAAGAACACAGGAATACATTGCCAAGATTAGCCAAGATAATTCTGAAGAAGAGTGAAGAGAGACAGATTGCCCTACCAAAGACTTGTAATGAAACTACAGCAATCAGAACAGTGTGTGTAAGCAAGCACAAGGTTAAAGTTGATCAACGGAGCAGATCATAAAGCCCAGAAACAGACCCATTTATAATATATTGTGAACTTTGGTAATTGACGGAAATCATGCAGATCACTGCTAAACAGCAGATCAGAGGGACTGTTGAACAAACATGGCTGGAAAAACTGGTTATCCAATTTGAAGAAAATAAAAATAGATTTCTACTTCATATTATACACAAAAACCACGTCTAGATGGATTAAGAATTCAAATAACCAAAGCAGAACTTTAAATCTTTTTTTTTTCTAGAGGCAGGGTCTCTCTGTCAACCACACAGAAATACAGTGGTGCAATCATAGCTCATTGCAACCTTAAACTCCTGGGCTCAAGCGATCCTCCTGCCTCAGCCTCCTGAGTAGCTGGGACTATAGGCATGCGCCACCATGCCCAGCTAATTTTTCTATTTTTTGTAGAGATGGGGTCTAGCTCTTATTCAGGCTGGTCTCAAATTCCTGGCCTCAAGCAATTCTCCCACCTCAGCCTCCCGGAGTGCTGAGATTACAGGCTCGAGCCACCACTCCAGGTCCAATGTGACCTCTTAAATAGGCTGCTGGGAGTGTAAATTGATACATTGGCTTTGTAAGACATTTTGACCTTATTGTGTAAAGCTGAGCTTTTCATACCACTTTTATTTAAATATCAAATAAAATTTTAGCACATGCATATAAGGAGACATATATAATAATGTTCATAGCATCAATGTTCATAATAGCAAAAAACTACAGACCAAACAATTGACAGGAGAATTAATAAATTGCAGTCTCTCTTTTTTTTTTTTTTTTTGAGACAGAGTCTCACTGTGTTGCCCGGGCTAGAGTGAGTGCCGTGGCGTCAGCCTAGCTCACAGCAACCTCAAACTCCTGGGCTTAAGCGATCCTACTGCCTCAGCCTCCCGAGTAGCTGGGACTACAGGCATGCGCCACCATGCCTGGCTAATTTTTTCTATATATATTTTAGTTGTCCAGATAATTTCTTTCTATTTTAGTAGAGACGGGGTCTCACTCTTGCTCAGGCTGGTCTCGAACTCCTGACCTCGAGCGATCCACCCGCCTCGGCCTCCCAGAGTGCTAGGATTACAGGCGTGAGCTGCCGCGCCCGGCCAAATTGCAGTCTCTTTACACAAGTATTATACATCAGTCAAAATAAATGTAGTTCTACAGATCAAGGAAAATGAATCTTAAAAACATAATTTTTTTTTTTTTGGAGACAGAGTCTCACTCTATCGCCCCAATAGAGTGCATTGATGTCATCATAGTTCACTGCAGCCTCAAAATCATGGGCTCAAGTGGTCCTCCAGCCTCAGCCTCCAAGAGTGCTAGGATCACAGGTGTGAGCCACTTGCCCAGACAAAAACATAATGTCCAATCAAAAAAGCATGCCCCAGAAGACATTACAGAGTATGGTACTCATTTTCAAATTCAAATAAAATTAGAAGATATGTTGTTTACACGTAAATATGTATGAAATAAAGCTTTCTTTAAAAAAGAGAATGACAAACACCAAAATCAGGTAGTCTCTGGGAGGAGACAGAGGGGTGGTTTAGAGAAAGAGCCCTTAGATAGATGTAAGTTACTATTAATGTTATATTCCTCAGTTTGAGTGGAGGGCATGAATTCACAGGTGCTCATTATTTTATTAAAGCATAACTGAATTCTTAATACAAAAAACCAATATTGTATATGAACCATTTATAAGCATATGTCATGAACCAATAATTATATTTTATTTTGTATTAATAAAATTTTAAATTTTTTAATTTATTAATTTAAAAAAATTTTAATACCCAAGAGAAGCAGTGGGAATGGAGAAGGAACAAAGAAATCTGTAACTGTCAATGATTATGATTAATTCTATTTTATGCATCTGAAGTCCACAAAGATAAAAATTTTAAAATAAAACATAAAAAAATAAGATACCATTTACTACAGCACCACATAAAGGAAAATAAAAATCTCAGGAGCCCTTACCTCAACTCATTATGCCAAAGGGAAGATCAAACATGGAGGCTGAGTCATGCAACACCCTCTTCCAAACCAATAGCTGTAACTATGCATCAACCAGATCCCCAAGGAAAGGTAAAATGCCTCAGGCATCTACAAAGGACTGCCCCCATAGATCAATCATAAGGAAATTCTTTACTGGCCTACTATATACAAGAACAAACCAATCAAAGCTTTAGGTCTGTAATCTAAGTCTAGTTCCTAAAACTAAAATCTGTTCAATTCAGAGACAGAGACTAGAGGAGATCAATCCTTCTTCCACATCTCCAGGGACATCTGCATAGTTGATTCTTCCTTTTCTCTTCAAACATTCACCTTATCTTATGTAAAATGTAGATTTCTTGGGCACCAAGGAATGTCTCACAAGAATGTAACCATTTGTCTTACCACCTACCTGCCCCTCTTCCTACATATCTGCCCCCTTGCCCCTTTAAGTAAATGTATAAATACTAAACCTCCTAAAAACCTCTTTGGAAAAAAGTCACAGTGCTTCTGTGGCTTTTTTATTTCCTGGAGGTGCCCTAAAGCTGGCTTAATAAACTTCCTTTGAGGCCGGCAGCAGTGGCTCATGCCTATAATCCTTGCACTCTAGGAGGCCAAGGTAGGAGGATAACTTGAGGTCAGGAGTTCCAGACCAGCCTCAGCAAGAGCGAGACCCCATCTCTATTAAAAATAGAAAAAAATTAATTAGCCGGGCATGGTGGCGCATGCCTGTAGTCCCAGTTACTCGGGAAGCTGAGGCAGTAGGATCGCTTGAGCCCAGGAGTTTGAGGTTGCTGTGAGCTAGGCTGATGCCACGGCACTCACTCTAGCCCGGGCAACAAAGTGAGACTCTGTCTCAAAAAAAAAAAAAAAAAAAAAATTAACTGGACAACTAAAAATAGAAAAAATTAGCCGGGCGTGGTGGCACAAGCCTGTAGTCTCAGCTACTTGGGAGGTTAAGGCAGGAGGACAGATTGAGTCCAGGAGTTTGAGGTTGCTGTGGGCTAGTCTGACCCCACTGCACTCTAGCCTGGGCAACAGAGCGAGACTTTGTCTCAAAAATAAATAAGTAAATAAAATAAACTTCGATTGATTGAGATCCTTGCCTCAGCCACTTAACAATTCCAGGCCAGGTGAGGTGGCTCATGCCTGTAATCCTAGCACTCTGGGAGGCTGGGACAGGAGGATTGCTTGAGGCCAGGAGTCTGAGACCAGCCTGAGCAAGAGTGAGGCTCTGTCTCTAGTAAAAGTAGAACAATTAGCTGGGCATGGTGGCACATGCCTGTAGTCCCAAGCTACTCAAGAAGCTGAGGCAGGAGGATCCCTTGAGTCCAGCCAGGAGTTGGAGGTTGCACTGAGCTACAATGACACCACTGCACTCTACCCAGGGTGACAGAGTGAGACTCTGTCTCAAAAAAAAAAAAATTCCAATTTTTTAAAGAACCTGATGAACTTTTATTAAACTTTATGTAGAAGAACAAAGATCTACTAGTAGCTAAGTTTACCTCAAAACAAACGAATAAAGAGAAGAAGCTTGTTTTATTAGTTACTAAGATGTACTATAGAGAAAGAACTATCCATGTCGTAGTGGCATATCTACAACAACAAAAGAAACCCAAAAAACAAACAAACCCAGCACCAAATAGACTAATGGAGCATAATAGATAGTTTAAGGATATAACAATGTACATAGGAGCCTAATATATAATAAAGGTAACATCAATAATGAATGGAAAGGAATAGATTATTTAGTGGCAAGTTTGGGGAAAATTGGCTCACTGTAAAAATAAAAGCAAAACTACTTCTCTTGTCTGAGGTCACATACAATTATGGGCTCCAGGCATATTAAAGACCTAAATGTGAAAGGTAAAACTATGCTTTTAGAAGAAAATATAACAGTATTTTGTGACATAGAGATGATTAAATGTACAAATATAAAAGACTTTTTTCAAAGCCCAGCCAAGACTTATTTTTTTTTAAAAAAACCTAAATATGGCAAAAAAAATTGACGAATTTTATTACGATGTGGTTCAGGGGCTTCCCTGAAGGAGTGTGTAGACTAAAGAGAAAAAAAAGTCAAACATTTAAAGAATTAAAGTTAGTTTTGGCCAGGTGCGGTGGCTCACACCTGTAATCCTAGCACTCTGGGAGGCCGAGGCGGGTGGATCGCTCGAGGTCAGGAGTTCGAGACCAGCCTGAGCAAGAGTGAGACCCCGTCTCTACTAAAAATAGAAAGAAATGATCTGGCCAACTAAAAATATATATATAAAAAATTAGCCGGGCATGGTGGCACATGCCTGTAGTCCCAGCTACTCGGGAGGCTGAGGGAGAAGCATTGCTTTAGCCCAGGAGTTTGAGGTTGCTGTGAGCTAGGGTGACGCCACGACACTCTAGCCTGGGCAACAGAGTGAGACTCTGTCTCAAAAAAAAATAAAAATAAAAAAATAAAGTTAGTTTTATTCAGAAGTCTTACTGAGGCCTACAGCCCAGAAGCTGACTGCTCTCGTACCAGTCTATAGTCCTCAATAAGACTTCTGAATAAAATTAACTTTAATTCTTTAAAGGCTTTATTTATTTATTTATTCGTTTATTTATTTATTTAGTCAACAAGCCTGAGCATTGATTGAGGCTTTTATAAGTTGAACAGGAAGTGAGACAAAGAAAATATTTGATTGGTTAAACTGAAGCAGGATCCTTATTTGGATCATTCCAGTAGAAATTCCCCAGTAGAGGATACTTGATGGGTTTTGATTGGTTAAGCTTAAGTTTTGTTTTCCTAGAATATGACCATTTACAGTTTGCTTAGTAGGAACCCAGGGCACTGGAGCCACTTCATTCTAATGGCTTTCCATTTAATTATTTTAACCAGGGAAATATAAAGCAAAAGTAAGCCAGCACTTCCACTGGATTTGCAGCCTGCTTCATGCCATCTGATTGGCTCTGCAAACATCAAGTCTTAAAATTCGATTTAAGTGATCCGAGGCTGGTAGTTCCCCTAAGAGCCAAAGAGAAGTAAATAAAAGATCTCTCTGGAAAGAGATTGCATTTTCCTAAGCCTAAACTTATTTCTACAAATATATTATACCACATAATCACAGATAACCGTGCACACAACAAAATAAGTAAGGTATCTTTAGAAACAAGGGTCAACAGAAACAGATCCACACAAAAAACTCATTGGATATTATCATTATCAAACACAGACTGTAAAACAATTATGCTTTCAGTGTTTGAAGAGTTAAAAAGCAAGCTTGAAATGTTTATCTGCCAACTGGCGACTAAAAGAAAACATGGATGAATTCCTCTATAACCTGGGAGTGGGAAAAGCTTTTCTTATTGTACCTCAAAATCCGATAGCAATTAGGGAAAAGACTGTAATTTGGACTAATAAAGAATTTTGCCGGGAAAAAGAAAGCAAAGTAAAAAGACAAATGGAATAAAAGACAAACTAAGAAAATTATAAAAGAGCTTCTCAATTGAGAAGTGTGCTGATAACAACTTACTTTGCAACATATCAAAAACCAAACCAAACCATACCCCAAACCAAAAAATCCAAGATGGGTTAATGGATGGGGAAAGAGATGAATAGGTGGATAGATATGTGATAAAGAAAGTATAGTGAAATGTTAATGGTAGGATCTAAGTGGCAGGTAGGTAAATGAATGCTCACTGTAAACTTTCAACTTTATAGTGTTTCAAAATATTTTCATAATGAATGTTGGGAAAAAACCTTCTAAAATACAAAAGAAAAAAGTCAGGCCGGGCGCGGTGGCTCACGCCTGTAATCCTAGCACTCTGGGAGGCCGAGGCGGGCGAGTTGTTTGAATTCAGGAGTTCGAGACCAGCCTGAGCAAGAGCGAGACCCTGTCTCTACTAAAAATAGAAAAGAAATTATACGGACAGCTAAAAAAAACCATATACATATAGAAAAAATTAGCCGGGCATGGTGGTACATGCCTGTAGTCCCAGCTACTCCGGAGGCTGAGGGAGGAGGATTGCTCGAGCCCAGGAGTTTGAGGTTGCTGTGAGCTAGGCTGATGCCACGGCACTCATTCTAGCCCGGGCAACAGAGTGAGACTCTGTCTCAAAAAAAAAAAAAAAAAAAAGTCAACATCATAGAAAATAGGCAGAAATATGAAGAGAGTTCAGATATAAAAATGCAAATTTTCCCTAAATATATGAAAAATGATTGACCTCACTCAAAAGAAATAAATGCAAATCAAAACTACACTGCAATATAATTTCTTAACTATCACATTGGCAAAATTTCAAAAATCCAGCAACATTCTCTGTTGATGTGGCAGTAGGAAAACTAGCATGCTCAAAGTTTGCTGGCCAGAATATAAGATGCTACAACTCCTTTGGAGAGAAATTTGACAAGATCTAGCAAAATTATATATGTATTTAGCTGTTGATCTAGCAATCCCACTTTTAAGACACACAAAGACACACTAAAAGAGTATGAAAAGATGTATGTATAAAGCATACATTGATGTGTTAAGGCTTATAGCCAAAGATTGGAACCAACATGAATATCCATCAATATGGTACAGGTTGGAGCAATGATGAAACCACTGAGAAAAGAAAAAAAGAATATCTCTATATGCTACTGTAAAGTGATCTCCGAATATGTTTTTAAGTGGAAAAAGAAAAGTGGAGGAAAGTGTGCATAGTATACTACTGTCATCCACCAAGACAGGAAGGTAATATGAACATACTCTCTATAGAGTCTGTGTCTATAGACATAGACAAAAATATAAACAAACAGAAAAACAGGTTACCTATAGTTAGCTATACAAGAAGGAAGAGAAAGAGAATAGGATGGAGGGGACAGGGATAGAAGCTATGCTTCTCTTAACATATATTGTTTTGTAGATTGCTGTGAGACAGAGTCTCACTCTGTTGCCCGGGCTAGAGTGAGTGCCGTGGCATCAGCCTAGCTCACAGCAACCTCAAAACAATATACAAAACAAAATAAATGTTTGCATGGTCCCAAAGTCATTTGGGACCATGCAAACATTTATTTGTAAACAATATTAAATATAAAAACATCAAAAAGTTAAAAGCAAATGAACCTGTGCATCAAATTGGTGGCATAACCAACAAAAGGAAATTATTTCAAGTGAACTTGAAATATAATAATTTAGCTGTGCATTCCTAGAGGTATATACTCTTAAAATAATCAAAAAGAAATCTTAAACTGTTGTTTATAATTATATTGTTAGTATTAGGTATAAATGCCTACATGAAAAAAGAAGAAAGATCTCAAATCAGTAACCGAATCTTCAACCTTAAGACACTGGAAAAGAACAGCAAACTAAACTTTATGCAAGCAGATGGAAGCAAATAATAAATATTAGAGTGGAAATTAACGAAATAGAATGCATAGAAATACAATGAAAAAATAGAGAAAAACAAAAAAAGTTCTTTAAAAGTCAACAAAATTGACAAACTTCTAGCTAGATTGACCAAGAAAATAAAAGGAGAGAAGACTCAAATTACTAAAATCAGGAATGAAAGAAGGTACATTATTTCTCACCTTACAGAAATAAAAAGGATCAGCTGGGCATGGTGGCTCAAGCCTATAATCCCAGCCCTTTGGGAGGCCGAGGTAGGAGTATCACCTGAGGCCAGGAGTTTGAGACAAGCCTGGGCAACATAGTGAGACCCTGTCTCTACAAAAAATAAAAAAATTAGCCAGGCATGGTGGCACATGCCTGTAGTCCTAGTTACTAGGGAGGCTAAGGCGGGAGAATCCCTTGAGCCCAGGAGTTTGAGGTTATACTGAGCTATGATCGGGCCACTGTACTCCAGCCTGGGTGACAGAATGAGACCATATCTCTTTTAAAAAAAGAAATAAAGAAAAAGAAAATCACAGGCCCAGATGGCTTCACTGGTGAATTTATTTTCATATTTAAAAAAAAGAATTTTTAAAGAAGAATTAATACCAATCCTTCACAAACACTTTTTTTTTTATTTCAGCTTATTATGGGGGTACAAAAGTTCAGGTTATATATATTGCCCATGTCTCGCCCATCCCCCTGAGTCAGAGCTTCAAGCGTGGCCATTCCCCAGACAGTGTGCATCGCACTCATCATGTAGTTATACCCACATCCCCTCCCCTCACCCTCCATCCCCCCGAGACAGAACATTCAAGCGTGTCCAAACACTTTAAAAAACTAGAATAGGCCGGGCGCGGTGGCTCACGCCTGTAATCCTAGCACTCTGGGAGGCTGAGGCAGGAGGATTGCTCGAGGTCAGGAGTTCGAGACCAGCCTGAGCAAGAGCGAGACCCCCATCTCTACTAAAAATAGAAAGAAATCATCTGGACAGATAAAAATATATATAGAAAAAAATTAGCTGGGCATGGTGGCGCATGTCTGTAGTGCCAGCTATCGGGAGACTAAGGCAGAAGGATCGCTTGAACCCAGGAGTTTGAGGCTGCTGTGAGCTAGGCTGATGCCACAGCACTCACTCTAGCCTGGGCAACACAATAAGACTCTGTCTCAAAAATAAATAAATAAATAAAATAAAAAACTAGAATAGAAAGAATCACTTCACAACTCATTCTATGAGGACAATATTACCATGACATCAGTACCAGACAAAGAAATTAAAGTAAAAGAAAATTACAGACCAGTACTACTGATAAATATAGACACAATGATCTTCAGCAACATACTAGCAAATAAGATTCAGCAATATATAAAAAGGATTATATCCCATGACCAAGTGTGACTTATTTAAGGAACACAAGTTTGGTTAATATCTAAAAATCAATGTAATACATATAATCAATAAAATGAAGGACAAAAACATATTCACCTTAATAGATGCAGAATACACATTTAACAAAATCCAACATGATTTCATGATAAACACACTCAAAAACATAGGAATAGAAGGGAACTTAACCTGAAGAAGAGCATTTATGAAAATCTCACAACTAACATATTACTTAAAAGTAAAAGACTGAATGCTTTCCCCCTACTATCAGGAACAAGACAAGGTAACCTTCTATTCAATATTGTAAGTCTAGCAAGGACAGCTGGGCAAGAAAAAGAAATAAAAGTCATCTAGAAATGAAAGGAAGATGTAAAACTATCTCTATTTGCTAAAGATGTGATTTTCTATATAAAAAAATCTTTAAGAATCTCCAAAAAATATTAGAACTAAAAAAAAAGTTTAGCAAGTTTGTAGGAGACAAACTCAGTATACAAAAATTAATTGTATTTCTATATGCGTACAATCTAAAAATTAAATTAGAAAATAATCCCTGGGAGGCTGAGGTGGGAGGATCGCTTGAGCCTAGGAGTTTGAGGTTGCAGTGATTGATGATGCCACTGCACTCTAGCTGGCGTGAAAGAGGGAGACTCGGTCTCAAAAAAAAAAAAAAAAACAGAAAAGAATATAGATGACGTGAACTACACTCTAGCAACCAACTTGACCTAACTGATAATTATAGAACATGCCACTCAACAAGAGTAGAAAAGATGTTCTTTTTAAGTGTACATGTATCTTTCACCCAACATAGACTATATTCTAAATCATAAAACCAACCTGAACAAATTTAAAAGAATATAAATAACACAAAATATGTTCTCAAACCATAAGGGAATTAAATAACAAATTGGTAACAATGATATCTTGAAAAATTCCCAAATATTTGAAAATTAAACGACACTTCTCAAAAACCCATGAATCAAAGAACAAGTCTCAAAGGAAATTTAAAAATATTTTGAACTAAATAAAAATAAAACATATCAAAATTTGCAAGATGCAGCTGTAACAGTGCTTAGAAAGAAAATTATGGCATTAAATTCTTATATTAGAAAAGAAGAAAGATTTTAAATTGGTAAATTGAGCCTCCAAATTAAGAAATTAGAGGGAAAAAAGGGCAGAAGAGAATTAAACCTGAAGTAAGCAGAAGGAAGAATGAAATTAAGAACAGTAAAAGACAGAAAAAAATCAATGAAACCAAATCTTTGAAAATATTAATTCAATTGATAAACTTGAAGCCAGTCTGACCAAGCCAAAACAACAAAAAACAAAAACAAAAAACAAAGACAGAAGGCGAAAGTTACCATCATCAAAAATTATGGAAATTTCTACTGATTGCACAGAAATTAAAATGATAATAAGGGATTGAGTGGAAAAAATACACTCAAAGTGTTTTTTCAATCTCTACCTGAACAACAATCAACACAGAAGAGTTCTGTAACTAAATTTGTGGGGATTTCTCCCCATCAAGAAGTAAGCAAACAGGCCAGGCGCGGTGGCTCATGCCTGTAATCCTAGCACTCTGGGAGGCCGAGGGGGGAGGATTGCTCGAGGTCAGGAGTTCGAGACCAGTCTGAGCAAGAGCAAGACCCCGTCTCTACTAAAAATAGAAAGAAATTATATGAACAGCTAAAATATATATATATATTAGCTAATTTATATATATATATATATATATATATATATATATATATATATATAAACAATTGTCAACTAAAGAATCCCTAAAATCCACCTATATTTTGTAAGTTCCCACTTCAAGATGTTATGCCTTTTCGGCCGATTTCAATGTATACCTTCCATGTATTGATTTATGACTTTACCTGTAATTCTTGTCCCCATGAATGTATAAAACCAAACTGTAATCTGGCCTCCTCTGGTGCTAATTTATATATGCATATATATATATATATATATATATATATATATATATATATATAAATTAGCCGGGCATGGTGGTGCATGCCTGTAGTCCCAGCTACTTGGGAGGCTGAGGCAGAAGGACTGCTTGAGCCCAGGAGTTTGAGACTGCTGTGAGCTAGGCTGAGGCCACAGCACTCTAGCCCGGGCAACAGAGTGAGACTGTCTCAAAAAAAAAAAAAAAAAAAAAAGTAAGCAAACAATTCTGCATCTGACACCAGCTGAGTATTCTCCAATTCAATTCTGAAACTACCTGGAGATGTTATTGAATCCTATGGGATCTAATACTGAGTCTCCAAGACAGCACTCCCATCCCTTCCAATGCGGATGGCAAACCCTAGATTGTTTTACCTGTGCTTCTGACGAATCAGCTATAAATTGGAGTACCCACAATCCACCCCCCCCACTTGGGTTTGGTTAATTTGCTATTTAATAGAATGGCTCACAGAACTCAGGGCAACACATTTATTGGTTTATTATGTTGATGAAAAAATCCAAACTCTAAAATAATTTAAGCGGTTTATTCTGAACTGAATGTGTGTGACTGTGGCCCAGGGTCGAAGTTCTCAAGAGGTCTTGAGAAAATGCACCAGAGGAGGCCAGATTACAGTTCGGTTTTATACATTCATGGGGACAAGAATTACAGGTAAAGTCATAAATCAATACATGGAAGGTATACATTAAAATCGGCTGAAAAGGCAAGACATCTTGAAGTGGGAACTTACAAAATATAGGTGGATTTTAGGGATTCTTTAGTTGACAATTGTTTGGAAGATTTAAGCTTTGTCTAAAGACCTGGAGTCAGTGGAAAGGAATGTTTGAGTTAAAATAGGGGTCTGTTAAGGTGCTTGAGTTATGATAAGGGGGTTTTCAATCTCTCATGTGATACTACACCAGAACATGCTGGGAAGTGAACCACATTCTATCAGGTTAATAAAACATTCTTAGAGAGATTTTATCATTTGTAGGCATGACTCACCAGGCCTCTTAGAAAGGAATTTGGGGAAAAAAAAATGTCAGAGTTCAGTCCTCAATTATAAAGAACATCACAGGTGGCGTGCACCTGTAGTCCTGGCTATTCGAGAGGCTGGGCAGGAAGATCACTTGAACACAGGAGTCTGAGGTTGCAGTGAGCTATTATGATACCACTGCACTCTAGCCCCAGCAACAGACCGAGACCTTGTCTCAAAAAAAAAAAAAAAAAAAAAGAATATTACAAAGGATATAGACGAAGAGATACATAGGGTGAGATATAGGGGAAGGAGTATGTAACTTCCCATGCCCTACCTGGCCATACCACCCTCCAGCAACCTCCCTGAGTTCAGCTATCAAGAAGCTCTCCCAACTCTGTCCTTTTTTGGGTTTTTATGGAGGCTTCATTACATAGGCATGATTGTTAAACCACTGGCCATTGGTGATCAACTTAATTTTCAGCCCCTCTCCCCTCCCTGGAGGTCAGGGGTAGGGTGGTGCTGACAGTCCCAACCCTCTGATAGTGCCTTGGTCTTTCAGTGACCAGTCCCATCCTGAAGCTACATAGGGGCTGACAGCTATCAGTTGACTCACTAGCATACAAAAAGATATCACTTTGGAGATTCTAAGGATTGTAGGAATTGTATGCCAGGAAACAAGGTGGAAGACCAAATATATATTTTGCAATGTCACAGGGATTACTACAAACAATTCTATGCCTATAATTAAACAAGTTAGGTCAAATGGAGCTCAATTCCTTAGAAGACACTGACATTACAAGAAAACTACAGACCACAATCCTTTCCAAACATATGCATAAAAATCCTCAACAATATATTAGCAAATCAAATCTAATAATATATGACAAGGATAATATATGATGACCAACCTGGGTTCATTCTAGGATAGCAAGGCCGGTTCAACATTTGAAAACAACTAACATCACACTTAATTAGATTAAGAACACGGCAAGGGTATCCTCTATTACCACTTGTATTCAGGGTCATATTGAAAGTTCTATCAAGTGCAAAAAGATAAAAAGGAAATAAGAGGCATTGTAACAGAGTAGTTATCCTCCTCCCATACATATGGGGATATTGACGGGGGTGGAATATGTAACAGAAGAAATGGCTTGAACAAAATGACAAAAATGTTTTATGTCTCTCTAAAACATCCCCCACTCCTTTTGGAGAACTAGGACCTGCATCCCTGCCTCAGGCCAAATGGTCAGGAGACGCAGGGGAGTATCCTTGGTTCTTTGTGCCACAGAAGAAGGGATTAATCCGGGTGGAGGTCACGAGATTGTTTTAGCCAAAGATGGGACTGTGGGATTAATCAGAATTTTTAAAAGCTCTGTACTTCTGCTCAGAAGCAGGATGCTGGTACTTTGAGACAAGAGTCTGCCAGCTTCCTCATTTGCCGGCAAATCAATAAACTCCTCTTTCCTTCTCCTTAAACCACTTGTCCTCGTTCTTCTGATGTGGCCTCGGTAACAGAATCTAGATTGGGAAAGAAAAAACAAAATTGTCCCTATTCACAGACAACATGATTGTTCATGCAGAAAATCTCAATGAATCTAGGAGCTTTTTTGTAAAGCTCCTAGAACTAATGAATAAATTTAGCAAGACTGCAAGATAAAAGATCAACATGTAAAAGCCAGTTATATTCCTATATACTAGCAATGAGCAGTTGGAATCTGAAATTGAAAAAAATACCATTTACAATAGCACTGAGATAAAATGAAGTACTTAGGCATAAATCTAACTATATATATTATATGTTGCTGAAAACTATAAAATACTGCTGAAAGAAATTAAAGATTTAACTAGAGAGATATACTCTATGTTCATCGTTTGTAAACCACAATACTGTTAAGATGTTAGTCCTTCTGAAGTTGATTTACAGATTAATTGCAATTCCCATCAAAATCCGAGTAGAATTTTTATCTAGGAAGGCTGTTATCATACCAAAAATCCCCATTAATTCTTTAACATCATTAACTATCTCATCAATATACAAATTATCCAGATTCTCTCAAAATCAACATTTTTTTTTTTTTTTTGAGACAGAGTCTCCCTTTGTTGCCCGGGCTAGAGTGAGTGCCGTGGCGTCAGCCTAGCTCACAGCAACCTCAAACTCCTGGGCTTAAGCGATCCTACTGCCTCAGCCTCCCGAGTAGCTGGGACTACAGGCATGTGCCACCATGCCCGGCTAAATTTTTCTATATATATTTTAGTTGGCCAGATAATTTCTTTCTATTTTTAGTAGAGATGGGGGTCTCGCTCTTGCTCAGGCTGGTCTTGAATTCATGACCTTGAGCAATCCACCCGCCTCGGCCTCCCAGAGTGCTAGGATTACAGGCATGAGCCACCATGCCCAGCCTCAAAATCAAATTTTTAACTGATTTTTTTGAACCAGGATCCAAATAAAATCCATATCTTGCAATTTATATATGTCTTAAATCCATTTTAATTATAGGTGCTCTTTCTTCCTCTCTCTCTCTCTCTCTCTCTCTATCTCTATCTTTTTGCCCTTGTAATTTACTCACAAAGTCAGAACTGAAGAGATATTGAAGTTTTTACAATAAACCATGAACAGTACTGTTTGTAAATTAGTTTCCCTCATTGTTTTTTTTTTTTTTTTAATTTTTTTTTTTTTTTGAGACAGAGTCTCACTTTGTTGCCCGGGCTAGAGTGAGTGCCGTGGCATCAGCCTAGCTCACAGCAACCTCAGACTCCTGGGCTTAAGCGATCCTACTGCCTCAGCCTCCCTAGTAGCTGGGACTACAGGCATGAGCCACCATGCCTGGCTAATTTTTTTGTATATATATTTTTAGTTGGCCAGATAATTTCTTTCTATTTTTAGTAGAGACGGGGTCTCACTCTTGCTCAGGCTGGTCTCGAACTCCTGACCTCGAGCGATCCACCCGCCTCGGCCTCCCAGAGCTAGGATTACAGGCGTGAGCCACCGTGCCCGGCCTCATTGTTTTTTTCTTTCTTGAGACAGAGTCTCGCTCTGTTGTCCAGGCTAGAGTGTAGTGGCATCATCTAGCTTACTACATCCTCAAACTCCTGGGCTCAAGCGAGCCTCCTGCCTCAGCCTCCCTAGTAGCTGGGACTACAGGCATGCATCACCATGCCTGGCTAATTTGTTTTATTTTTTGTAGAGACGAAGTCTCTCTATGTTGCCGAAGCTGGTCTTGAACTCCTGGCCTCAAGTAGTCCTCCAGCCTTGGCCTTCCAAAACATTGGGATTACAGGCATGAGCCACAGTGCCCAGTGATTATACTATTTTCTTTACTTGTATATGCTAGACATTTTCCATAATACACATTTAAAAAGGCACATACTACATTTGAGAAAAAGGACCAAATAGAAATTCTTGAACAAAACAGTACAATAACTAAAATTAAGAATTCAGTGAGGCCGGGTGCAGTGGCTCACACCTGTAATCCTAGCACTCTGGGAGGCTGAGGCGGGTGGATCACTTGAGGTCAGGAGTTCGAGACCAGCCTGAGCAAGAGCAAGACCCCATCTCTACTAAAAATAGAAAGAAATTATCTGGCGAACTAAAATATATGTAGAAAACATTAGCCGGGCAGGGTGGCGCATGCCTGTAGTCCCAGCTACTCGGGAGGGTGAGGCAGTAGAATCGCTTAAGCCCAGGAGTTTGAGGTTGCTGTGAGCTAGGCTGATGCCACGGCACTGTAGCCCGGGCAACAGAGTGAGACTCTGTCTCAAAAAAAAAAGAAAGAATTCAGTGCATCTCTTCCCCTTCTACTTCATTTTACTCTTCCATTTCCTCTTCCCTTTCCTTCTCATCTTTTCTTTGTCTATTTTCCTTTTCCTCCTCCACCCTTCCCTCCCCTTTCTTTTCCTACTTTTCCTTTTCCTTCCAGGATAAATAAATTAAAAAGGCATTAAAAATGGCAAAGAAAGGTAGGTTTCTGGACTAAGGATAAGGAGAGCTACGGTGGTTCAGAGCAGGGTGTCTGAGCCTGACCAGAATGAGGAGACTGTCCATGTGGAAGCAATTAGTGACTTGTCACATGGTTTCTGAGCCCATATGAGATGCACACATAATCCTTGGCTCTGTCCTCTAGGAAGGCTAAGAGGAGCAATACCTTCATAGCAGTGTGCACATTTTTATTTTTCCTTTGATACTTATAAAATCTTAAGCTGTCCCCCAGCTGACTGAATGGGTGCTGTCGCGCCCGCCTTGCCAGCAAGGAAGACGCGGCAACAGGAGTTCTTCTACAGTGCTTTATTGGGGATCCCTCTAGGCTTCAAGATGCGGAAGACCCTGAGCACAAGCTTTCACACAGTAATATACCCTCAGGGAAACAGGAAGTAACAGAGATAGGTCAAAGTCAATCACAAGCGGTCACCAACAGGCCGAGTCAGAAAACCTCATATGCATACTTATGTAACAGACCTACAGATGTACTACGCATGCGCCACACTTGTTTACCTCAGCCAAGCCACCGGAAATCGGCGCCATCTTGTAATGGCGTCCGCGCTCCCCACAGGGTGCCCTCTTGGCCAAGGAGATACCCTACAGCTGGGTTGCTGGTCATGAGAAGAGAGGTCAGCCATGCCTCCTCATGCCCCCTCCCTTGTTGTAGACATCCTTTGTAACTCATTAACAGGCCTAAGGCTATGCAAGACAAACCTGCAGGTCCCCAATTATGTAACAAATCACTTGAGTCAGGGTATATGGCTGGTGGCTTGTCTCTGATTAACAGGCTTCCTTATCTTAACTGAAAACATTCCAAGCCTTTAGACAAAGCTTCATTTCTTTAGCCAATTACAAATCAAAGAGTCTTTAAATCCAGCTATAACCTGTAAGACCCCACTTTGAGATGTCCCACCTTTTCATGGCCAAACCAACGTAATACCTTCCATGTATTGATTTATGACTTTACATGTAATTCCCTTCTCCCTGAAATGTATAAAACCAAACTGTAATCCAACCATAGCAAGTAAACTTGCTCAAGGATTCTTGGGCACTGCTCTGGGCCATGGTCCACAAATTTGGTTCAGAATAAACTTCTTTAAATTATTTTACAGAGTTTGGCTTCTTTTTTGCTGACAAGACAGAGTCTCACTCTGTAGCCCCAGGTAGAGTGCAGTGGCATCATCAGCTCACTGCAACCTCGAACCCCTGGGCTCAAGTGAACCTTCTGCTTCAGCCTCTCCAAGTGGCTGTGACTGTAGGCGTTTGCCACCACATTCAGCCAATTTTTCTAAATTTTCTGTTTTTGCAGAGGTGGGGGTTGTCTCACTATGTTGCTTGGGCTGGACTTCAACTCCTGGCCTCAAATGATCCTCCCACCTCAGCCTCCCAAAGTGCTAGGATTATAGGCAAAAGCCACCATGCCTGGCCAGAGTTTCCCTCATTTTGTGTTTTGTTGATTGCATCCCTGTGGTGTCATTGAACATGTTTCTCATTTTCTATATTACTTGTAAACTGGTAGCTAGAACTACAACAGGGATTGGCAAACTACAGCCTATGAGCAAAATCTGGCCTGCATTCTGTTTTTGTACTGCCCCTGAGTTAAGAATGGTTTCTATAATTTTAAAAGACTGTAAAAAAATAAAAATATATATAACAAATAGAAGAATATGCAATAGAGACCATTGGTGGTCCATATAACCTAAACAATTTATTCTTTGGCCTTTTACAGAAAATATTTGTCAATCTCTGATTTGGAAGAGTGATTCTATAATGGTTTTAAATATGTTTTTACATAGTCATTGTTCTGATGAGGTTTTCTAAATTCTCT
The DNA here is from genome assembly GCF_020740605.2 of Lemur catta. NCBI lineage: Eukaryota > Metazoa > Chordata > Mammalia > Primates > Lemuridae > Lemur > Lemur catta. Next base: position 49,718,779 of record NC_059155.1, on the reverse strand, counting down.
TGAGTCAATTTTGATCATTTATATTTTTCTAAGAAATAGTTCATCTCCATGATGGTTTCAAACTTGTTTGCATAGATTTGTACATAGCACTCATGTAAATTAAAAATAAAAACAATTTTTCCATTATTATTCTTGGACTAAATTTTAATCCCACCTTTACCGTTAACAAAATTTCTGAGTAACAATGGAACAAATCACTTACTTCTTTTCATTCTCATTTTCTTATAAAATGGGAATAATAATAATTCCTGCCTCATAGAATTTTTGTGAGGATCAGATGCAATAATGTATGTGAAATTAGTTTGTAATCAAGCCATTTCACTTACATGAACTGTTCCTTTTAACCTTGAAATGTTATCCTTGAGTGGGAAGATATGATATGAGACCTAGTACACAAGTGAAAGGGTTAGCTTTAGATGGTACGGACAGTTATGAGGAGCAAAGGCAGAGAATGTGCTTACAGAAGCTAAAAGTGGGTAGTTGGGGTGGTGGGAGTCTATAGAAATTCTTTTTTGATCACTTTTATTTTCTCAGTGAAGTAGGAGGTAAAGCTGTCATCTGATATTCAGAGGAGGTGTTGATGCTTTGAGGAGAAACAAGATATATAATCTTTTAGGGGAGCGGGCAAGTAAATAGACTTAAGCAGTATGTGTGATCACCAAACAGCATTAAGAGTCTATAAAGGAGGCTGGGTGCGGTGGCTCACGCCTGTAATTCCAACAGTTTGGGAGGCTCATGTGGACAGATCCCTTGAGGCCAGGAGTTCAAGACCAGCCTGGGCAACATAGCGAGTCCCCAAATCTGTACAAAAGAAAAAAAAAATTAGCCAGGCACAGTGGTACACGCCTGTAGTCCTAGCTACTGGGGAGACTGAAGTAGGAGGCTCGCTTGAGCCCAGGAGTTTGAGGCTGCAGTGAGCTATGATCAAGCCACTGTACTCCAGCCTGGGCCATCACACTTAGCTGACAGTGCAGGCACCAAGTATATAGAGTGCGGGCTTTAACCAGGGTTGGTCTTTTGCCAAGTGAGTATGATACAGCAAAAGAGGGGTCAGGGAGTTGAGAGTGTTGCAAAGGAATGAATGTGGTGGTTGGTAGTGGAGTTTAAGCTGAATAAGGAGGGAAAATAGGACATTAAGGGGATGAGGGACAGCAAAATTTTGATATATCAATAGATTGTTAAGTCCTAACAGGATCAAAGTATAGAAGGAGTGAGGTGGTCTTATTTCTTTCCTTGAGCTTTTATCACTTGCTTTTTCTTAGACCACATCTTACGTACATGAAAGTCATGTGCTTTTCTTAGAATCCACACATAAACAGATAGGAAATAATTTGGAGGGCTAGACTGAAGAATTAACTATGTTTTCAGTTTGCATGCAAGCAGCTGAGATATTAGTGAGTCACATACTCATCTTAAGGGACTGCAATGTGTAAGGAAATCAGTGGCATCTGCCAACCTTTCTCATGCCCACTCGTACCATTCTCCTTTCCCAATCTTATTTTAGAGGAAACTTACTTTAAAATGATTGCTCTCTGCTGTATTTCATGTCAAAGTTTGCTTAAAACCAAGTATGGGAAAAGTTGCTGTTCCATACTCCTCAGGGTATCCTTTCCTTTGCACTCCTTCCTCCTTTCCTGCTCTTCCCTGGAGAAAGAGCTGTGGAGAGGGGTGGGAAGTAGGAGTATGTAATACAATGGACATGTTGCTCTCTGCCCTGCGTGTAATTTTAATGGCAATCTAATTGCATAGGTTTTGTTTGCTTTTCAAAAGTGCACTTTTCCGATGAACTTATTCAGAATAAACATTGACCAGACATTCTATTTTTTCAGCTCTTTTTGTCAGCTGAGCCAGAGAATTCTTCCACAGTGGCCCTAAGTTCCCCTTTTTCCTGGTTATAAAAATTGAGGCATTGCTGCTAAGAAGTGCTGCTAAGAAGCAAGGTAGGGGAGGACCAGAAACAGAGGCAGAAGGAATGACAGAAGGAAGTAAGGGAAGGAGCCACTCCCCTTGGCTAGCTAGATATCTAATACCAACGTTCACCACTCAGTTTATCCAAGTTCCGTTGTCTCCCTCAGCTTCCTTTAGTCCCTCGGCCTGACTTTGCTGACAGAATAGCTTTATATCATCTTCCAACTGCCTGAGCCCAAGGGTTCCCAGCTCAATACCCTGTTCGTGGGCCTTGCTCTTTCCAACCCATCACTGAAGTGTGGGTTGATTTTCTCTTCCTTGAAAACAAAAACATTCTAACAGATGTGGGACACTTAACTTTGTTTTCTATATAATTATGTGTTGTGAATTTATACAGCAAATATATTTCTTTTTTTTTGTATTTGTTAATTTTTTATTTATCAAGAGAAACTATTCCTCAGCCCACATATTGATAGCTCAGGGACACAGGTCAGTGACAAACTTCTAGGTAAATCAACCCAAAGAAATTCTTTATATTCCAAAATCACTTTGCACTCTGAAAGATACCAGCCTTCCTCATTTCCTCAAAATCTTTCATAGAATCATACTTTCTGTAGAAATCTGCATATGCCTTCTTTCTTGGTTCAGCCACAGCAAACTTATACAAAGCTGCAACCCCAAGGGATACAAGAAATGCTCCAGCAATATGAAACCGCAGGCACCTGGCCAGGAGGCCACGCATCTGAGGTTTCCTCAAAGCACTGGAAGCCATGGTAGTTACTGTCCTTGGGTATGCCAACCTCAACATGTCCTTCCTGCAAATATGTTTCTATTGAAAATATTAATAGCCAATTCAGTCCTCACAACTCTTTAAGGTAGGTATTATTATTATCTCCATTTATAGATGATGAAACTGAGGCACAGAGAGGTTTAGTAACTTGGCAAAAGTTATATTTATTTACTAATGATGGAGCTGAGTTTCAAACCCAGATATTCTGGCTCCAGAGTTTGTGTGCTTATTTGCCACACCAGGCTGCTCCTCCTTTTGTGAATATAAATATAAATATAAAAAGTAAAGAAAAAAATGAAAGAAAAAATTGCTCCCTTGACACTTCTACTGCCATTGCTCTTTTTCAGATGACTATCACCTTGTGTTTAGACTCGACATCAAACACAGTTCATGCCCTGCTTCACATTCCCTCAGCCCACCATTCTGTAAGCAGGTCAAACCCAACAGAACTTGCCTACTCTGTACTTGATCTCACTTTCCATCATAGGGCTTCTTCTTGCCTGTGGGGACCTGTTTTGCCTTTCTAAAGCTTGCACAAGTCTGGAGGTGCAAGGGAGTTAACATATCATATAGTGACCCCTGACTAATGGGATAGGGGAGCTGTAGAGAAGTCTCCCTCTTCTGTCCCTCCAGTGGACAATTCTGAATTGTATTCTACATGGCTCCTTAGTGGGATTGGCCCTCAGATGCCTAGCCGGAAAACATACTCTTCTAATGACTTTCCCTCCTTTGCTGTGAAGGGCAGAAGGGGGAGCAGGAGTGACTCCATGACAGGCTGAATCTCCTGACACAGGCCTAAGTTTCGGTTTCCCCAAGATGGGTGGGCCTAAGTCACGAGTTCTTGGGATGGGTCCTCTTCCCGCCCAATGACTCTGCAAAACAGCTGGAAAAGTATTGGGACGTGGAGCACCTTGGAGCCAACCAATCAGGAGACAACTCAATCAAGCCACCTTTGAAGGAGCAAATGAACTAAGGGGGGAGGGGGAATGGTGTGCACAGCGTATGTAACCTACTGAAAAGCATAAAAGCTTAGCTTTTACCCCAGGGCGGGGTCCTAGTTCGTAAAGAGACCACTGCGTTGGTGCTCTGGGACTTGGACCCTGGCTCGAGCCAGCCAATAAACTCCTTTGCCTTTTGCAGCCTTGGACTCTGCCATTCTGTTCCTGGGGCCGAACGGAGAACTGGTTCTAACAGCTGCTGCACTCTCCCAAGTTCCCCACTCCTGTTGCATAGGATTGCTTCCCAACGTCAACACCCACATGAAAGTCCTTGCCTCATGCTCTGCTTTCTGGAGGAAATGCAGGAATAGTCAGACTACTACTACAATATGATATATTCAACTTTACTTTTAGCACCTTACTACTTTCTCATACATTTTCTCAGTTAAGCCTCCAAAACTTCCATTGAAATAAATTAGTATTGCTATATCCCCATTTTAAATGAAGAAATTGTTTTATTAAAAAAATAATATATGTGAAGATTGTTTTTTTAAAAATTACACAGAACATGGAAAGGTCAATTTTAGCACATGGGCTCCTTTGTCCTCATCTTTGTCTTCTCTTGGTTGCAAGACAGTTGTTGCACTGTTGTACATCCAGACATCATGTCTGTATTCAAGACAAGAAGACTGAGAGGAGTAAGCCATGTAAGCTGAGTCTGTCTCCTCTATTCAATAAAGTAAAAGCTTCCCCCAAAGCCTCCCTCATACTGTAACAGAGAGAATGACCTGAAAAAACAGCAAAAATATTTTCTGTCTCTTTAAAATTTCCCCCACTCTTTTTGGGATCTGTGGCCTAGCCTGCATCCTTGGGGCAGGGAGAATGTCTTTTGTTCTTTGTGTTACAGGAAATAGCTCAGCTATCCCAGTAGGGTGCCAGCCTCCTAGGTGGGCCCAGGTGGGTGGAGGTCACAGACTTTGTCTTCAGCAGAGATGGGATGATTAGAATCATTAACACAGTAGACTAGAACTGAGGGCCCTCCCTTTAAAAGCTCTGTATTTCTGCTTACGTTCAGGGAATTTTGGATTTTGAGACAGGAAGTCTACAATTTTCCCCCTTTGCCGGCAGAGTAACAAACTCTTTCCTTCTCAAACCATTTGTTCTCTTTCTTCTGATGTGACCTCGAGGACAAGTGTTAAGCTTTCAGTAACAATAACTTCTATTTTGTTCTCATTAGCCAAAACGCAATCAAATGGTCATTCCTGTTGGCAAAGAAAGCTGGGAAATTGGAGAACAGGATTGCCATGATTGACTTGAATCAATCATGATTCCCTGCCTAGGCCTAGACATGTTGCCACATAGAACAAAAGTGGAGGTCTGCTAAGAGTAAGGGGGAAATGGATATTAGTCAGGAAATTCAATTCTTATGTGTACATTAATCCTTATATTTACTTAAATCATGTTTTTATAAGCTGCTTTTTTTCATTTAATATATCATACGCATCTGTGTTAGTCAGAATACTTAACACTGGGTAGTTTATAAAGAAAGGAGGTTTATCTGGCTTACAATTCTGTCAGCTGGAAAATTCAAGATTGGGCCTCTGCATCTGAAGAGGGCCTCAGGCTGCTTCAACTCACTGCAGAAAGCTGAAGGGGAACAATGTGTGCAAAAAGATCACACGGCAAAAGAGGAAGCAAGGGTGGGGAAGTGCCAGGCTCTTTTTAACAACCAACTCTTTTGTGGGAATTATTTAATAATTGAGTAAGAATTCATTCACCCTTGAGAGACAACACAAATTGATCCATGAGGGATCTGCCCCTGTGACCCAAAAACCTCCCACCAGGCCCCACGTCCCAGTATTGGCACACTGGGGATCAAATTTCAACATGAGGTTTCCAGGGGATAAACATCCAAACCATAGCAACATCTTTATATGTCAATACACCATGATATATCTTATCCTTTTAAAAGAATGCATGCTGAAGTGTTTAGGAGTGAAGTGTACTAACGTCTGTAACTTACTTTGAAAAGTGGAAAACACGAGCTAGGTGATGGATCAATAGATTGATGGATAGATAGATGGATAAAGATGTGGTAAAGCAGAAACAGCGAAATGTCAGTGGAGGAACTTAGGGAGTGTGTGCATGGATGTTCACTGTACTATTCTTTCATCTTTTACCCTATTATTCTTTCAACTTTTCTATGTATTTGAATATTTTCAGAGTAAAATGTTGGGGAAAGTATTCATGAAATTGAATAACCATACATATAAATATATATGTATGAAAAATAAATTGGAAAATGACCCCTTTTGCTATAAAATTAGAATTAGGAGACATGTTAATTAAGTTTTTGAATGTAATTTTATGGATTAAGAAGAAAGCAAATGTCAACTGCTCTACTGAAAATGTCTATAGTTTGAAAGAGAGTTAACTAATGTGGGTATACACAATTATAAATGTTGCTGGATATTTTTTTTTTTTGAGACAGAGTCTCACTCTGTTGCCCAGGCTAGAGTACCATGGTGTCAGCCTAGCTCACAGCAACCTCAAACTCCTGGGCTCAAGCGATCCTCCTGCCTCAGCCTCCAGAGTAGCTGGGACTACAGGCATGCGCCACCATGGGCCCAATCTTGAATTTTCCAGCTGACAGAATTGTAAGCCAGATAAACCTCCTTTCTTTATAAACTACCCAGTGTTAAGTATTCTGACTAACACAGATGCGTATGATATATTAAATGAAAAAAAAAGCAGCTTATAAAAACATGATTTAAGTAAATATAAGGATTAATGTACACATAAGAATTGAATTTCCCGACTAATATATATATTTTTGTATATATTTTTAGTTGTCCAGCTAATTTCTTTCTATTTTTTAGTAGAGACGGGGTCTCACTCTTGCTCAGGCTGGTTTGGGCAACTTTTTTTAAAGTAACACACATATATGGTAAAAATTTCAAACTGGGTGAAAGGTCATACAATGACTAGTCCTCCCATGAAAGTGAATCCACCCCTTATGGCCAGTTCCTCAATTTCTCGGAGGCAATTAGTTAACCAGTTTCTTGTGAGGACTTCTGGACATAGTCTGTGAATATTCAAGTACAGAATATGGGGATATATCCGCTCCTCTTAATTTTTTACCCAGATGGTAGCGTACTATACAAACTGTTCTGGATCTTGCTTTTTATGTATTTTTTATTTTGTCTTCTAAAATTTTATTCTAATGAGATTCCCTACTTCTTTCTTGAATCAATTTTGACCATTTCTCTAGGAAACTATTTCCTTGATATTTTCCCATTATTTTCATACAGTTGTACATTATACTGTCCTGAAACACAGAACAGCCAACAAAAGTCTCCATACCTATTGGCTTAAATATTAATCCCACTTCCACCACTTACAAAGGTTCTAGGCAACTTTGGGCAAGTCTTGCAAGTTCTGCCTTACTGTGCTGTAAATGTCCGTGGTCTGTCAGAGAATAATGAGCACTTTCACAAGATACATTTCCAACTAAAAACATAGAATAATTCCTATTTTAGGAATTTGTCCAAATTTAGGAATTTGTCCCTATGCCTCCTTCCTTCCTGGGTTTCTTCAAAGCATATTATCTCACACTCAACCAGAATCCTATTAGTTACAAGAATAAAAGGGGCACTGAAGCTGAACACTCACTGCCTCAACAATTATTTTATGGCCAGCATCAAGGACATCGTCAAACTCTTGGTGAAGAGGTCAAGAGATGAGGTTAAGAGAAGTTGGGGGCTGGTGGTTAGGGAGAGATAACTAATTTTGGAGGTTGGTAAGGAAATGGAATAGGCTATCAATGGCCTCAGGGAAGTGTAAAGGGACTTGGTGATTGGATAAGTTTTAGAAATCATGGGGGTGGGGGGATGGGGTGGGAATCTTCAGGCAGGGAAGGGCGGGTTGGGGCAGTTGCATAAGATGTTCTCTTTAATTAAAAAAAAAAGGTTTCATATCTGCTGGCCTGAATTTTAATCTTAATGTCACTTCCAGCAGTATTTGTGCAAGTACTGGAAATGTGCTCGGTTTGAATGAGAATTAACGTGACATTTAAACAAAATACAAAAGCTCCATTAGTTTGGGCATTTTATCCCTCCACATTCTTTCTCCTTAAGTTTACTATTACACTTCGGTGCTTTCCCAGATGGCCTATCCAGAAATATAAAGCACTTTATTTCCCACCCATCCCCTACTTGATTAAATACTTCCCACCTCCAAAGGGCACTCAGGTATCCTAAATACTGACTGCATCAACAATGGCTGTTATTATGTGACCTATTACGTGACCACATTTTAGCCTGGAGCCAAGGTAGCCGAGTCAGAGACACCGGGAAAGCCCTAACATGAGGTATGGAGAAAGGGGTTGGGACATGCAGATTTGTTTAAGTTATTCTTACAGTAGTTTACCCTCTTTTAGACAGGGAACATTTTCAGTACTTGCCCCAAATGGCTTAGCAACTTTGGAAGTTGTAGTGGGATTAAAAAGTTTGGCCAATGAAGCTTTTTTTCCTCCCCCTCCCCAAAGAGGGTGAGGGAGAAAAGTAATCCTGGAGGGTCCGTGTAGAGACAGCAGAGAGGTTTATAAAAGGCCAGGAAGTGGGAAGCGGCTTGGCGGCGGGGTGAGAACCGCAGGGAGTGAGCGGGTCAGGGGCTGGGGCGGAGGGAGTAGTCGGCGACGAGGCTTGATTCCTCCAGTCGGGAACACGGAAACTTGAATTTGCTCCGTGGCCAGGGACAGGGGCGGGCTTTTGGCCCCAGGTACTGTGCTTGGGGATGCTGCACTCCGAGCCAGCTCCTGAGAGCGGGAAGGGGGTGTGTGGGGTCGGTGGGGTCGGGGGCGGCTGCGGTCGCGGTCGGGAGACCGACGGAGCGATCTGAGGGTCAGGGTTGAGTGTTAAAGGGGGAGCGTGTCTAGCGGGACCCATGGCCCCTTAGAAGCGAGGCGACACGGAGCTCTTCCCGACACCCGGAGGGCTAGGGACAGCGAAGGGCTGAGGGCGCCACCCGTTGCCAGGCGCCTTTCAGTGACGCGACCGCCGCGCGATGACGCGCTGACCGGCCGCGGCCTCCACGTCTCAGGTTCCGCGAAGGCCTGTGGGAGCGACCCCGGAGAAGGAGGGCCAAGATGGCGGAAGCGGAGGAGTCTCCAGGAGACCCGGGGACAGCATCGCCCAGGCCCCTGGTGAGCTTGGGATCTGCGACAAAAGGGACCGAGGGTGAGGCAAGAGTGCCCCCTAAGGAAGTCAGGGGACGGGCTCGTGACCTGAGAGAGCTGGAGCCCTTTCCGCCCGGCAGGCCCTTCCTGTACCTGACTCCAGAACCAGTCCCAACACTGCACCTGTTCTTTGGGCTAATGGCTTTGGCCCCTGCCCTCCTTATTCCTTCCACGCCTTTCCTTTACGTACTCTTAAGGCTGATCCTCGTCCCCTACATTGTGTTAAATGCTGAGTTTTAAGAATTCTAACGTATCTTTTCTTCTGCTGTCCTCTCATATGAAAACCTGTCACCAGCCCTTGTTGGATAGCAGCATTCTAGGAGTAATGAGAGATTGCTTCCCATGGGACATTAAGGTGTTATTGCTTATAACTTGAGTCTTGACTTGTTCAGTTACCCCAGTGGGCTAAATTTAATCCCTGCCCTTCCTGTCCACAGCTCCTTGCCATCCTCTTCCCAAGATTCTCTTGTTTCTGTCTCTACAGGGGGTAGAATTTCTATTGCAAGTACAAGCCCAAAGTGTGGACAAATATTTAAGAACACAGGTTTTGAAGTTAGACTTACCTGGGATGTTATCCACCCACTCTGCTGCTTGTATGAATTTGGGCAAATCATTTCATAGAGGGGGTTTCTTCATCTGTAAAATGGAGATTAAAATACCTGCCTCAGAGTTTTAAAAAGATCAAATAACATAATTTATGTAAGGTGTCTAACACAATCAATGCCATGAACTGAGGAGTATAATTAACTTGACATTCAGCCCCAATGTCCCTCTTCCCAATGTGTTTAGTTATATAGTAGTTGTTCAATAAATGGTACTTACCTTTTCTTTGTTTTAAATTGACAACATAGTGGAGAACTGAACTGGGAGCCAAGTGAACTTGATTCTAGTCCTAGCTCTGCTGCTTACTAGCTCTATCTGCTCATCTCTTCCTTCATTTAAAAGGTATTTACTGAGCATCCACTATGTTCCAGGAACTCTTTGGCACTGAGGGTATAGCAGTGAAAGAGAGTGAATTGGACTAAGAACTCATGGAGCAGTTGTGATCTTGAGTAAAATCACTCTGAACCCCAGTTTCCTCATTTGGAAAATGGTGATAGAAATTCATCACAGGATTAGTGAGAGGACTGAATGAGCTAATGTACACATGGTACCTACCACAACATAGTCATAGGTGCTTAGCTGTTTTTAGTTCCTAGCTTTCATCTAAACTGCCCCACTCTTCTTCTGTGAAGCTTTTCCCAGTTAATTTCAGTGGTTTTGGTCACTCAATACTCAGTATCCAATCCATTTGTATTCAACAGATGTTCTTTGAACTCCCACAGTGTGTAATGCACTGTGCTAGTTGCTTTAGGGAATACAAAGGGCCTGCCCCTATGGTGCTTACAGTCTAATTTGTAAGGATAAGACAAATATACAATGCTAAAATAAGGCGATATATAAGAGAAAGTTGCACATACAATATTAGGGAAATTTAAAAGAAGATTCTATCATGTCCCGTTGGGATGACCAAACAGGCTACATGGTAGAAGTTATATTTGAAGGGGCCTCAAAGGATGAGTAGGATTTGAAATTTCAGGTGAGCCTAAGAGCTATTAATACTTGAGCACCTGCTATGTGCCAGGCATTATGCTAAACATCCTTTGTGTATTTCCTAAATTTTACAGCAACCATTTCAGTTAGGTGGCTGTTAACTACATTTTACATACAGATGAGGAAATGAGATGCAGAGAGGTTTGATGATTTCCCTAGAGTCTACATCCAGTTAGTGGTTAGGCCTGAAATTTGAGCCTAGGTCTGACCCTGAAGCCCAGACTATGTCCATTTATGCTACACAGCCTCTCATGGACAAAGGCACAGAGATTGGAAGGTGCTAATGTATCTATAGAATAATAGATAGATCACTTTGGCTGAAGCACAGGGAATTATTAGGGGATAAGTTTTAATAGGTAAGCCTACTGAATTAGGGAGGCAGTATGGGACAGCAGTTAGGAATGTGTGCTCTGGAGTCAAATTGCTTAGGTTTTATTCTAAGCACTGTCACATAACTAGTGGGATGTTGGGGGAATTACCAAAAGCCGTCCATGCCTCAGTTCCCCCATCTGTAAAATAGAAATACAGCAATACTTCATAGAATTGTTAGGTAGATTAAATTGAGTTAACACATTAGATGAGTTAACACACTTAATAGAGTGCCTGGCACATAATAATCATGCAATAAGTTGTTATTATTGACTATTAACCTGGGAGGTTTAACGGGCTAGAAGGAGCCAGTGGATATTTTTGAGGAGTAAAGGGTTTAAAATCATAAATTGGACAACGTAACAGAGGATAAATTGCAGTGGGGGAATGTCTAGAATCTAGAAGACCAGTGGAGCTGTTGCAGTAGTCCTAGGAAGAAATGATGGCATCTGGCAGTAGTGGGAGATGTGAGGATTTGAGAGATAAGACAGAATCCATGAAGGTTTGTACTGTGCTAGGGAGAGTATGTCTTAGATCAGTGTTTTCCAAACTTTAATGTGCACAGCAGCATCTGGGGAGTCTTGTTAAATTGTAGGTTCTGATCAGTTGGTCTAGGATGGGGCTTGCAATTCTGTATTTCTATTAATAAAAGGCTCCCTGGTGCTGCTGCTGCTCCCAGTACCACATTTTGAAAAGCAAGGCTATAGGCCGGGCATGGTGGCTCATGTTTGTAATCCTAGCACTTTGGGAGGCTGAGGCAGGAGGATCATTTGAGGTCAGGAGTTTGAGACCAGACTGAGCAACATAGCAAGACCCCATCTGTACAAAAAATAGAAAAAAAAAAAGTTAGCCAGGTGTGGTGGCACGCGCCTGTAAGTCCCAGCTACTCAGGAGGCTGAGGCAGGAGGATCGCTTGAGCCCAGGAGTATGGGGTTGCAGTGAGCTATGATGATGTCACTCTAGCCTAGGTCACAGAGTGAGACCCTGTCTCAAAAAAAAAAAATAGAGAGAGAGTGAAAGAAAAGTAGGCTTATAGACAACTGACAGTATAGTGATGACCTGAACAAAGATAGATAATATACAAGGAGAGTTAGCTGGGTGAGGGCCTTAAAAGTTGATTAATTCAGTTTGGGACATGTTCAGTTTGAGATACTGGCAGGCCATTCAGTAGATAGCTAACAGGCAGTTGGATTTCAGGGCTCAGAAGAGGCCAGGACTAGAAATGTTGATTTAGGAGTCATCTGCACAAAGTTAAAAAGACAGAAATTTGGGTAATGCCTATCTATATTTAGGGAGCAGGAAAAAGAGCTGTAGTGATGGCTGCAGCTTGGGCTATGTGAGGAAGCTGGCCCCAGGAGAAGGGGCTGGCTGGAGAACATATCACTAGCCACCTTCCACCCACTCCTTGGAGCCAGGCCTCTTGGACTGAGCTGAATCCTGCTTGATTCTCCCTTGTTGACTCCTTTCTCTCACCAGCATTTTGGTCAATGGTATAAGCCATCAGCTCCCAGCCATTTTTTTCAGGGCTGCAGTCCCGGCTTTTATTGTGTGTTTTTGGCTCTGCTTCTACCTGTTCCTCTCACTGCCCAAGCCAGGCAACAAAGTACGCATGTGTGTTTGTGTGCACATGGGTGTATATATGCAAGAGCCTGCCTGCACATGGGAAAGGGGAGAGGCCTGGAGTCCAAGTCACCTTTCTTTCCCACTGAAGGTTAGACAGAGAGCAGATCTATTAGCTGAGGGCCTGGAAGTCCTGTATATAGGGGGCTGGAGGGCTGTAGTTCCTGGCTCAGCTTGTGGAACATTGTCACTAGTTCTCTTGAGAGGAGATATGGGGGATTGGGGGGATCACCTGACACTTAAGTGACTGCAATGACTTCTGACACCAGCCACCTGGAATTAGGCCAAACTTGATAGGTTAAAAGCATAGTCCTCTACAAGACTGCTTTTACTTCAGATACCAGCCACAAGTTTGGAGGTTCCCAGGACCACCCTCACTTCTGACCCAACTGGCTACAAATTCAGGAGTTCCTTTGATCCTAGAATGACTCACAGAACCCAGGACAGTGCCATACTTAAAATTACAAATTCGGCCGGGCGCGGTGGCTCACGCCTGTAATCCTAGCACTCTGGGAGGCAGAGGCGGGTGGATCGCTCGAGGTCAGGAGTTCGAGACCAGCCTGAGCAAGAGTGAGACCCCCGTCTCTACTAAAAATAGAAAGAAATTATCTGTCCAACTAAAAATCTATATAGAAAAAAATTAGCCGGGCATGGTGGCGCATGTCTGTAGTCCCAGCTACTCGGGAGGCTGAGGCAGTAGGATTGCTTAAGCCCAGGGGTTTGAGGTTGCTGTGAGCTAGGCTGACGCCACGGCACTCACTCTAGCCCGGGCAACAGAGCGAGACTCTGTCTCAAAAAAAATAAATAAATAAATAAATAAATAAAATAAAATAAAATTACAAATTCATTGTAGCAACAGGATACAAATCCAAAACAGCAAAAGGGAGAGATATGCAGGGTTAGGTGGAGGAAGGTCCCAAATACAAAGATTTCTTGTTTTTTCCCTATGGAGTCAGGGTGTGTTACCCTCCTGGTAGATCTGTGTGTGACAATATGCAGAATATTGCCAACCAGAGAAGCTCACTCATGTGTCTAGAGTTTTTTTTTTTTTTTTTTTTTTTTAAGACAGAGTCTCGCTTTGTTGCCCTGGCTAGAGTGAGTGCTGTGGCGTCAGCCTTGCTCACAGCAACCTCAAACTCCTGGGCTTCAGCGATCCTACTGCCTCAGCCTCCCCAGTAGCTGGGACTACAGGCATGCGCCACCATGCCCAGCTAATTTTTTTTCTATATATATTTTAGTTGGCCAGATAATTTCTTTCTATTTTTAGTAGAGACGAGGTCTCGCTCTTGCTGGTCTCGAACTCCTGACCTCAAGCAATCCACTCGCCTCGGCCTCCCAGAGTGCTAGGATTACAGGCGTGAGCCACCGCACCCGGCCGTGTCTAGAGTTTTTATTGGAGTTTCATTGTGTAGGCATGATTGATTAGATCATTGGTCTCATAACTGAACTCAGTCTTCAGCTTCCTACTGTCCCCAGAGTTTGGTCTTATATCTTGTGACCTAAAGCCCCAACCCTCTAATTATATGTTTGGTCTTTCTGATGTGGTTAGCCCCCATCATGAGTCATCTCCTCAGCGTAAACTATCTAGTGGCCTACCATGACTCACCTGTTAGCATAAACTATCAGAACCTACCATGAATGACAAAAGTACTCCTATAATTCAGGAAATTCTAAGTTTAGACTACCTCCCAGGAACAAGGCACAGAGAACAGCCAAATTATTTTATAACAGTGACAAAACTGGATTGACTCCCTGGGAATGTTCAGCCTGAGCTAACATTTATCTAGCCCCTGCTGTGTGCCTGATATTAAGTGCTTTACGTGTATTAATACATTTCTTTCTCACATCAACCCTGTGATGATGGTACCATTATCTCAATTTTACGGATGGGGACACTGAAGCACAGAGAGTTCAAGTAACCTGCTTAATGTTACATGAATAGTAAATAATGGAGCTGGGATTTGAACCCAGCCTGCCTAGCCTGCACTCTTACCAGTATTCTCCAAATACTATATGTTGAGCATTGACTATGTGGTAGGTGCAATGCAGGTGTTATGCAATTTTTATAGCAGTGCTGTTTCCATGTGAGAACAGAGCCCTATTTGGCTTTAAAGCGTATTTCTTATACTGCACTGCCTTGCCTCCCTTAACAGTAGCAGGCCATAAGGAAACTCGAAACAAGTAGTCCTGGAGCTTGAAAAGATAGTGTCATAGTAGTAAACAGAGAATACATCTTCAAAAAGGTGTGGTTTAGGCCGGGCACATTATACCTGTAATCCTAGTACTTTGGGAGGCCGAGGCAGGAGGATCGCTTGAAGCCAGGAGTTTGAGACCAGCCTGAGCAACATATCGAGACCCCATCTCTATAACAAATAGCAAAATTAGCTGTGGCATGGTGGTATGGGCCTGCAGTCCCTCCCAGCCTCTCGGGAGGCTGAGGCAGGAGGATCACTTGAACCTAGGAGTTCGAAGTTGCAGTGAGCTGTGATGATGCCACTGCACTCTACCCTGGGTGACAGAACAAAACCCTGTCTCAAAAAAAAAAAAAAAAAAACAAACCAGAAAAAGTGAGGGGTGGTTTACACATTAAATGCTGCAGAATATTCGAAGAGGATGATGAAAACTGAGGAAGGATCCTTGTATTTCCTGATTAGGGGAGGTTACTATTAGAGAGCAGTGTCAGTAAAGTTGCAAGAATGCTGGATTACAAAGGATTGAGTGGGAGAGTAAAGAAAAATTTGATTAGGAAAGAGGAGAGGAAGGAGAGTAGTTTGAGAGAATGGCAAAAGCAGGGAATGATACTGATATATGTGTGTGTGTGTGTGTGTGTGTGTGTGTGTGTGTGTGTGTGTGTATATTTTTTTTTTGAACAGACAGAGTCTATGCCTCATCATAGCTCACTGCAACCTCTAACTCCTGGGCCTCAAGCAATCCTCCCACCTTCACCTCCCAAAGTGCTAGGATTACAGGCATGAGCTGCCACGCCCAGCCTGGAATGATATATTTTTAAATTTTATTATGGAAGCTTTCAAATATATAAAATGAAGAGTAGTATGATAAACCCATGTACCTATCAATATTTTGCTATTCTTATTGATCTCACCACATTTTTTTTCTGGAGTTTTTTTTAACCATTTTATTTTGAACTAATTTTAGACATACAGAGAAGCTGTAAAAATAGTTCAGAGAGTTCTATACCCCTCACCAAGATTTCTCTAATGTTAACATTGTACATAAGCATAATGTACTGATGAGAACCAGGAAATTACATTGGAATAACATTATTACCTAAACTATAGACCTTATTTGAGTTTTACCAAGTTTTCCATGAATGTCCTTTTTTGTTCCAGGATCTTATCCAGGATTCCACATTGCATTAGTTAGTTAGTTTTTTAGTTTCCTCCAATCTGTAATGTTTTTTAAGTCTTTCCTTGTCTTTCATGATCTTTTCAGAGTATTTTAAAGCAAATCCCAGACATTTCACTTCATTCAGAAATACTTCAGTATGTTTCTCTAACAGGAAAAGACTTTTTCTTTGTTTTCTTTGTTATCACACATAACAAAACTAATAATTCCTTCATATCATCTAATCCCTGCTTATCTTCTTTCAGTTTTTTTTTAAAAACAAGTCTTTTTTGCTGTTTTGTTCAAACCAGTATCCAAACAAGGCCAACAAATTGCATTTGGTTATTTAGTTTTTTTTAATATATTGTTCTCTTTTTTATGTAATTTGTTTACTTAAATTGGGTAATTTGTCTTATATTTGGCTAATTGTATCCTTGTGGTATTTTTAGTATGTTCCTCTAGCCACATATTTCCTGCAAAATCTAAGATCTAGAAGCTTAGTTATATTCTGGTTCACTTTGTGGGGAGGAGACAAGAATAAAAAAAGAACTTAACCCCTAGAATTAAGAATGTTTGTTTTTTAACTTTTTAAAAATTTTTTTTAGTTTTTAGTTTTTATGGATAATTAACAGGTGTACATATTTATGAGTACATGTGATACTTTGATACAAATATACAACGTGTAATGATCAAATCAGGATAATTTGGATATCCATCAGCTTAAACATTTATCATTTCTTTGTGTTAGGAACATTCTAATTCTGCTTTTCTAGTTTTTTGATACAATAAATTATTAACTATAGTCACCCTCTTGTGCCGCCAAACACTAGATCTTATTCCTTCTATCTAACTGTATTTTTGTACCCATTAGCCAATCCCTTTTTATCCACCCCACTCCCACGCTCCCCACTGCCCTCCCAGCCTCTGGTAACCATCATTCTACTCTCTATCTGCATGAGATCAACTTTTTTAGCTTCCATATGTAAGTGAGAACATGCGATATTTGTCTTTCTGTGCCTGGCTTATTTTTAACATAAGGTCCTCTAGCTTCTTCAATGTTGTTGCAAATGACAGGATTTCATTCTTTTTTATGGCTGACTAGTATTCCATTGTGTATATATACTGCATTTTCTTTATTCATTCATCCATTGATGGATACTTAGATTGATTCCATATCTTGGCTATTGTGAATAGTGCTGCAATAAACATGGGCAGTCAGGTATTTCTTTGATATACTGATTTATTTAATACTTTCTTTTGGATATATACCCAAAAGTGGGGTTTCTGGATCATATGATAGTTCTATTTTTTGTTTTTCAAAATATACAAAAGGAGAATGGTAAATTGGATCCCCATGTACTCACCTTTAATAATTATCATCTTGTGACCAGTCTTCTT
The DNA here is from genome assembly GCF_020740605.2 of Lemur catta. Taxonomy (NCBI): domain Eukaryota; kingdom Metazoa; phylum Chordata; class Mammalia; order Primates; family Lemuridae; genus Lemur; species Lemur catta. Next base: position 49,701,582 of record NC_059155.1, on the reverse strand, counting down.
TCTTCTATAGCCCTACTCAATTCCTTTATTATTTTGAAGCAAGTCCCAGGTATCATTATATTAATAAATATTTAGTATGCATCTATAAAAGATAAGGATTCTGTTTTTAAAGAGAATATAACCACAATAACATTAACAGATCTAAACAATTAATAATTCCTTCATATCAAGAATCTTGTCAGTGTTCCATTTCCAATTATCTCCTAAATGTTATAATATATTTTTATAACTTAACTGACCCGCTGTCTTTTTGTAAGTATAATTTTATGGGAGCACAGTTATACTTATTTGTCTATGTATTATCTTTGCTTTCATGCTGTAATGGCAGAGTTGAGTAGTTGCAACAGAAACTGTGTAACTTTCAAAGCCTAAAATATTTATTGCTTGACACTTCACAAAAAGTTTGGCAAACCTGTGCTTTCGGCAGTTATCTTTTAGAATAATTAGAAATAAGAAAAAAAGTCATATTTACCTTCAGTTTAACCACTTTTGGAGATCATCATTTCTTTGTGTAAATCTGAGTTTCATTCTGATACCATATTTCTTCTTTTTTTGAGACAGAGTCTTGCTGTGTTGCCCAGGCTAGAGTGCCGTGGCATCAGCCTAGCTCACAGCAACCTCAAACTCCTGGGCTCAAGCAATCCTCCTGGCTCAGCCTCCCGAGTAGCTGGGACTACAGGCATGTGCCACTATGCCTGGCTAATTTTTCTATATATATTTACAGTTGTCCAGCTAATTTCTTTCTATTTTTAGTAGAGACGGGTCTCGCTCTTGCTCAGGCTGGTCTCGAACTCCTGAGCTCAAACGATCCACCCACCTCAGCCTCCCAGAGTGCTAGGATTACAGGCGTGAGCCACCGTGTCCGGCCCTGTATTTCTTCTTGAAGAACTTCCTTTAGCATTTCTTATCTCAGTTTTTGCATATCTGAAAAAAAGTCTTTATTTTGCCTTCAGTATTGATAGGTATTTTCAATAGTAAATAGTAATTTTCAAAACTTTGAAACTTTTCAAACTTTGAAAATTTTATTTGCTCTGTGGTTGCCAGATAACCTGGGAAAAAGAGTGTAATCAAAGTGTATTTTGCCATTTCCCTGTTTTTTTCCTAGTTCCTTTTACGTTTCACGTAATGCTCTTTTTTAGCCAGCAGAGGCCACTAGAGCCTACTCAGGAGCAGAAGTGCAACAGAATGAGGTGGTTCTCAGCCTGAGCAAGAGTGAGACCCCGTCTCTACCAAAAATAGAAAGAAATTATCTGGCCAACTAAAAATATATATACAAAAAAAAAATTAGCTGGGCATGGTGGCTCATGCCTGTAGTCCCAGCTACTCGGGAGGCTGAGGCAGTAGGATCGCTTAAGCCCGGGAGTCTGAGGTTGCTGTGAGCTAGGCTGATGCCACGGCACTCACTCTAGCCCGGGCAACAAAGTGAGACTCTGTCTCAAAAAAAAAAAAAAAAAAAAAAAAAAAAGAATGAGGTGGTTCTAAGATATGATTGCTAAAAGGTCACTTTTTAAAGCTTTGCAATTAATATTTCAATCTTGCTAGTGTGTGTCATGTGAAGATTTCATGCTTGAAAGAAACCAGATATTGGTGGGCAAGAAAAGTGTCTATGGCATTTACTTTAAATATTTTTTCATTATATTCCATCTCCTTTATTTTATTTTTTTATCTCCTTTAAATTAAAAGAAATAAGCAGTTGAGAATTATAGTCAACTCCATTGCTTAATGTCTGTTGAGCTCACACCTACTTTAACTACTATGTAAAACCCTACAAAAAGAAATGGTCCCTACTCTCTAGGAAATGATGCTATCTCTGAGGAATGCTGCAGTTTATTACTAGCTTAATTTTTTTTTCCTGACTCTTCTCAGTTTGCAGGCCTTTCCGATATATCTATTTCACAAGACATCCCTATAGAAGGAGAAATCACCATCCCTGTGAGATCTCGCATTCGGGAATTTGACAGCTCCACGTTAAATGAATCTGTTCAGAATACCATCGTAAGTTAGACTAGTTGAGAGAACTTCTGTTCGGTATCATGGGACTAAATAACTGATAGTACTGTGCAGTATTTTCATTTGGTTCACTGATTTTCCGTATGTTTTATTTATTGAAGTTTAAGATTCTCCCCTAGAGAATAATTCGGTACAGCCATTTTGGAGAGCAGTTTGGCTATAATGGGTATTAAAATCTTAAAATGTCCAAATCTTTTTAAACTTTTTGCTTCTCTAAATATAGTATAAGGAAAAATAAAGTAAAAAAATTTTTTGAGCATAAAAAATATCAACATACAAAGATGATCATTATTGCATTTTTTTTGTAATGGGGAAGTTGGAAACAAATTAACAACAGATGGGATACTAGTTAAGTAAATTATATTATAGCCATGTGGTGGAATGCTAAACAACTATTAAAAGTTATGTTTATAAAGAGTTTTTAATGATATGGATTAGGTGAAAAAACTAGGACAGAATTATCTCAATGGTATTTTGACAGGTTATATTTGCATTGCTGAAGCTTTCCTCAAATGTCTTGATTTCTTTTGTATCTAGCTTCTGGGATTCATTTACCAGTTGAAATTGGGAATGTTGGAAATTATTTTATATACTAAAAAGAATGCGGTAGCTAGGGAGCAGGCTGATGGGCCCTTGGGACCTCATCTTGTATGAAATGAATGTCACATACTATATTTTGCAGAGCAGCTTTTCATAGTGCTGTTATTTTGGTTTCTTTATGTAGCATATCGAGAGGACTGTTTCTCTTTTAGAGTTTTCAAAATCAAAACAGTGGATATGGAAAACTGTTAAATGCTGGCTTAAGGAGTTAATAGAAAAAGCATGCTCTACCTGTCTGGTTTGTTGGTACAGTGAAAGGGTTGAACTGGAATTTGCTTGAAAATTCAATGAAGAGCTTTCAGGAGATTCAAATAAAAGAGATTTTAGCAAATTAAGTGAGGGGGCTGCCTGGCAATCTTGGTCATCACAATACAAGTTGTTTGTGTTTTTCAGATGCGTGATCTAAAAGCTGTTGGGAAAAAATTCATGCATGTTTTGTACCCAAGGAGAAGTAATACTCTCTTGAGAGATTGTAAGTATATGAGGTTTTTGAGGATTTGCTTCATCTCACTGTATCTTATCATAAATACTTTATAAAGCAAAGAGTCTGTGGTAATAAAACTGACATCATTTTGCAGGATGAAAAAATATGCAAATGAATATATAAATGAAATTTTGGGAAGAAATTTAAAATTTAGAATGGAAGTTCAGGCCAGGCTGGGCGTGGTGGCTCACGCCTGTAATCCTAGCACTCTGGGAGGCTGAGGTGGGCGGATCATTTGAGCTTAGGAGTTCAAGACCAGTTTGAGCAAGAGCGAGACCCTGTCTCTACTAAAAAAAATAGAAAGAAATTAGCTGGACAACTAAAAATATATAGAAGAAATTAGCCAGGCATGGTGGCGCACGCCTGTAGTCCCAGCTACTTGGGAGGCCGATGCAGGAGTATTGCTTGAGCCCAGGAGTTTTTGGTTGCAGTGAGCTATGATCGCACCATTGCACTCGAGCCTAGGCAACAGAGCAAGACTCTGTCTCTTAAAAAAAAAGAAAGAAATGGTTAAAATGACAGATTTTGTTATATATTTTACAGCAATAAGAAAATAACTAAAATACTGTTACAAATTTTCTATGAATTAAAAAAATCTTCAGTGCATTAAAAAAAACACAGTGTATTAATGTCATTATATACTCATGTGTCACTTAACAACAGGGTTACATCTGAGAAATACATCATTAGACAATTTTGTTGTGTGAACATCATAGAGTGTACTTCAAACCTAGATGGCATAGCCTCCTATACTACACCTAGTTTACATGGTATAGCCTATTGCTCCTAGGCTACAAGCCTATATATAATAGCATGTTACTGTACTAGTACTGTAGGCAGTTGTAACACAATGGTAAATATTTGTGTATCTAAACATACCCAAATACAGAAAAGGTATAGTAAAAATACAATATAAAAGGTTTAAAAAAATGGTACACCTATAACAGGGACTTACCATGAATGGAGCTTGTGGGGCTGGAAGATGCTCTGGGTGAGTCAGTGAGTGAGTGGTGAGTGAATGTGAAGGCCTAGGACATTACTATACACTTAGGCTACACTAAATTTATAAAAAAAAATATTTTTCTCTCTTCAATAATAAATTAACCTTAGTTTACTTTATAAACTTTTTAGTTTTTTTAAACTTTTTGACTCTTGTAATAACACTTAGTATAAAACACAAGCACTTTGTACAGCTCTACAAAAATATTTTCTTTATATCCTTATACTATACCTTTTTTCTGTTTTTAAATTTTTTATTTTTTTACTTTTTCAAATTTCTTTTAAATACTAATACACAAACATACACGTTAGCCTAGGCTTACACAGGGTTAGGATCTTCAATATCACTGTTTTCCACCTCCACATGTTGTTCCACTGAAAGGTCTTCACAGACAATAATATGCATGGAACTGTCATCTATGACAATGCCTTCTTCTGGAATACCTCCTGAAAGACCTGCCTGTGGCTGTTTTACAGTTAACTTGTTTTTTTAGTAAGTAGAAGGAATATACTCTAACTATAAAAACATAGTAAATACGTAAACCAGTAACATGGTCATTTATTATTATTATCAAGTACAGTATTACGTATTGTAAATAAGTATATGTGCTATACTTTTATGTGATTGGTAGCGCAGTAGTTTTGTTTATAACAGCATCACTATAAACACCTGAGGGTTGGTCACTAGGTGATAGGAGTATTTCAGCTCCATTATAATCTTGTGGGACCATGTCATATGTGTCATATGTTAATGACTGAAATGTCATTATGTGGCACCTGACTGTACTTGAATTCAGTTTTTCAGGTGATCAGTTAAAAAAAATTAATAAGATGGACAATAGTTTTATTAGAGTGAGAAGATTATGATTATTTATATCTTTTCTAAACTTTTTGCAGTTGTGTCAAAATTACTTATAAAAAATAATATTAAGTGTATACATATGTATACCTCTCTTAGGTAAAAGATATGTACATATGAGGTTGAAGTTAAATGTGGGATATGTACCCTTTTTTTTTTTTTTTTTTTTGAGGCAAAGTCTCTCTCTGTCACCTGGGCTAGAGTGCCGTGGCGTCAGCCGAGCTCACAGCAACCTCAAACTCCTGGGCTCAAGAATCCTCCTGCCTCAGCCTCCCAAGTAGCTGGGACTACAGGCATGCACAAGCACGCCTGGCTAATTTTTCTATTTTTGGTAGAGATGGAGTCTTGCTCTTGCTCAGGCTGGTCTCAAACTCCTGACCTCAAGCAATCCTCCTGCCTTGGCCTCCCAAAGTGCTAGGATTACAGGCATGAGCCACCATGTCCACCTTCTACCTTTTTTTTTTTAATTAGTTGAGGAAAGTAATTGTGCACTAAGTTGTGTGTTACTGAACTGTTGGCATACTAATCACTGAACAGCTTTTGATTGAGGACCCCTGTTAGCTAGATCTGATGTTGTCAGAGCCTTTTATAATTTTCAGAAAGCTTTCGTGTTGTTAAAGTTTAACCTTGTGGAATTACCAATATTGGGCTGTTTTTTCACCTAGAAGAACAGCTACTCCATATTAGTTCAATGTGATAATTGTAAAAGGGAAGCAGTGTAACAGGGTGGCAAGAACTTTGGGACTAAGGATCAGAAGACCTAGGTTCTGGTGCTACCTCTACATATAAACTTGGGCAAATTGCCAGGTGCAGTGGTTCACACCTGAAATCCTGGCAACTCAGGAGGCTGAGGCAGGAGGATTGCTTGAGGCCAAGAGTTCGAGTCTGCAGTGAGCTATGATCACACCACTGCACTCCACCCTGGGCAACAGAGTGAGACCCTGTCTCTAAAGAAATAAAAAAGTAAACTTGGGCAAGTCACTTCCTTCTTAGTTCATTTTTCATATTCATGAAGTGAGCATGATTATACTTGCCTTGTCTAATACAGTCTCAGATTGGTAAAGTGTCTTGGCTATAATCTTTTTTCTGAGGGTACAGGATGGGGTACCTATGTCTTCTGACTGCTTGTCCATTGGTATTTAATTATAGCATGCTGGAATGTGCTAGTATATGGAGAGAAGGGTGATTTAAAAGATATGTGAAGAAGTGCATTCAGGATTAGGGAACAGGGAGGGCAAGTAGTGGGATAGGAGAGGTGGGAAGGCTTAGGCAGACAAAGAGAGCCTTGATGTCTGAATTCCAAGAGTGGGAGAGGTAGCTATTGGAATAAAGATAGAAAATATTACATGTTTGCTTCTTATCCATCTTCTGTCTTTCTTGCCTTGTAGGGGATTTGTGGGGCCCTTTGATTCTTTGTGTGACACTCGCATTGTAAGTACTTACATTTTCTTTGTCATTTGAGCTAAACTAGACTTTTTTTCAGATTTTTAAAATTGAGGGGAATTTTGATTGAATATTTCATTTAGGACTTGTATGACATATTGTACTTCTTAGGTATTTAAGACCAAAAAGGCAAGCAGCTTTCCAGATAAATTAAAACATAATGGAATTAAAGATGTGGAAATTATGTTTACCTTTATTTATCAATGATTTCTTAGTCTGTTTTATTACTCTCATGTACCTCCCCCCATTAAACTAAGTCACTTAAATATTTATAGGTTTAAGCATCTTTTGTTTACAGACATAATTTTCTTTAAATCTTACTAAAAATGTGAATGAGAATAAATTAGAATTGAAGTGGTAGAGAGTTAAAAGCAAGATCATGTTTCAAAGTGCTATACTTTCCCATATGCATTGTATGTAAAGTGGGGGGGACAGAAGAAAAAAGGAAGGTTTCATTGGAGAGGGGAATATAACCATTGATGGAGTGGAAAAAATACTGCAGTTGGATTCAGTTCTAGATTCTCATCCTGACTCTGCTATCAGTTAGCTATGTGACTTTGGGCTACTAATAACCAAAGTTTGCATAATGATTTTGCCCAGTTTACAGAAAACTTTTATATACTTCCTCTTATTTTATCTTCATAACAAGAATTCAATATTATTTTCCTTTTTTGACAAACAAGCTCAGGTTCAAAAAGGTTGAAGACTTAACCAAGATCACATAATTAGTGGTAGGCCTCAGGTTTCCTGACTGCCTGTTTTGTATCTCTGTGATTATTACGCATCCCTTCCCAATTAGCCACTCTGGGTCTCCTCTTCCATATTTATAAAAGGAGATGGTGAGAGTCCTTTCCAGGCCTAACCCTTTATGGTTCTAAATTCAACAAATTTCTTATTGTCTTTTCTACTAATTTTTTAATTTAAATTGAGCATATGTTAATTTAGGTAATAATGTAGAGTGTTATGTCTCATGCCTTTAATAACCATATCAAGGAAGCAGGCCAATGCCTTGATGGAAGGGTTTATATTAGAAGTTCTGAGCATATAATTTTTTTAGTTTTAAAAGATTAACCTTAGAGATTATGTAGTTTAACCCCACTAATTTGCAGAGAAAACTGAAGTCTTAAGACATCAAGTGACATACCTAGTGACAGGACTAGAATCAGTATCAGGGTCTCCTGCTTTCCAGGCTAGTTAATATTCTTTCCATCATAACATGCTGAAGCAATAGGGATTTGAGACAAGTGATGAGTGCAGGCACATTCTTTATATCTGATTGTCAGGACTTGGAATGGAATATACACAGCCATAGAATACAAAAGCCTGCACATACTGGCAAACAGCATAGCAGAGCAAGACTTACTGTGTGACTTCTCTATATTGTGTAATAACAAGAGGTTGTGAGCTTGCTATTATTTATTATTTTTCTAGGAAAACTAACACCAAGTCCAGGTATTCTAAGTCCAAAATTCAAGACAGTTTATGCCTATAAAATTCTTAGACAAAGAATATTTGCATGGCTGTTCAACTACTCAATTTCAAAGCAAAGTCCTTTAGTAATAATCTGTGTTTTTATTTTTTAAAAAAAAATCTACAACTAAATAGATTTATGAACAGTTTCCAATTTTAAATATGTGAACTAAAACCTTAACCGAAGAATTACACATTCAGATGTGTCTAAAGGCTAGAGTAGTAATCTAAATGCATGCAGTAGTGGCTTGGTGACTGTAAGCCCCTTGGTATTATGTCAGCTGCATTTGGTTGTTGTCCATGTTGGAATGCAGGCCCAGCATTAGAAAGTCTACTGCTTTTTCGAGAAAATCCAGGATACATATTCTTATGTGAAACCTACCAATGTCAACTTAAATTTAAAACCATTTAAGTATTATATAAACCAAAAACCTCATGTCTGTGAGCCACATTTGGCCCTTTAGTTTATAACCTCTGCTTAAACAGAAAAGGTCTTCAGTAATCCATTTAAACATTCCAACAAGGTCAAATTGAGTACCCCTTGTAGTCTTGAGGCATTTGGAATTTGAAGTAAGGGAGCCTTGCCAAATACTTCTGGCATTTTCCTTTTAGCACAACCTACATATTACAAATCTTCAGGTGAGGTATAGCGCAGCAATCTGATTCAATGTTTGAGAACTCATGCCTTAACTTTGTTGCTCCAAGTAAAAGATTAGGCAATTATGCTGTTTTCTTGTCTCAGAATGCTGCAAAGAGGCTCTGCAGATAGTGAAAAAGATGGAGGGCCCCAGTTTGCAGAGGTGTTTGTTGTTGTCTGGTTTGGTGCAGTTACCATTACTGTGAACTCAAAACTTCTTGGAGGAAACATGTGAGTATCATTAAAATGCATCCCTTCTTTTTCTCTTGCCAGGAAGCATATCTTAGATTTTTTTTTTTTTTTGAGACAGGGTCTTACTTTGTTGCCTGGGCTAGAATGTAGTGGCATCGTCATAGCTCACTGCAACCTCAAACTCTTTGGCTCAAGTGATCTGCCTGCCTCAGCCTCCTGAGTAGCTGGGACTATAGGCGTGTGCCACCATGCCCGGCTAATTTTTTTTTTTTAATTTGTGGTAGAGACAGGGTCTCGCTGTGTTGCCCAGGCTTGGGCTTGTCTTGAACTCCTGGCCTCAAGTGATCCTCCCCCCTTGGCCTCCCAAAGTGCTAGGATTGCAGGTGTGAACCACCGTACCTAGCCACATTATCTTATATTTTTAAGGAAACCAGGCTAGTTAGATATTTTTTAAAAGAAAAATCAAACTAAATGAGGGCCAAAGAGAAAGTTCTCTTAAAACTACTACCACTGCATAGACAGATAACCTAGCTGAATTAGAGTATGTTAAATTATCTAGGGTCTTTTGGTAAGCTTCAGATGCTCTCTCCAGCCCCTGAAATCACGGGCAGAATCTTTTGTTAGAAGATTATGTACATTTTGGGAGGCAGCTTTCAACAGATTCTCAAATAGGTCTATAAACTAGCAAACGAGAACCACTACCTTAGAGGTTCAGTGGGAGAAAGTGGTCTCTAGGAATTAGAGCAGATCATTTGATATTAGACAGTTGACTCTTTTAAGGGGTTTAAGAGGAGAGGAGTGAAAGTATAGGGAGAGAAAATTAAAGCGTGCAATGTTAGAGTATAGACATTATCAGGAGGGAAGCAACACTCCACAATGCATAGAAATCTGTGTAGTAAGTTGTGTCATGATACATCAGCCGTACTTATGATATTTATGGATGTATTTTGTTTTTAGATCTTTTTTTCAGAGCCTCTGCGTATTGGGCTACTGTATACTTCCCTTGACGGTGGCAATGCTGATTTGCCGGCTAGTACTTTTGGCTGAGCCAGGACCAATAAACTTCATGGTTCGGCTTTTTGTGGTGACCGCGATGTTTGCCTGGTCTGTAGTTGGTAAGTATGTACTTATCTCTATAACAGCAGAATAGAACAAAAACATGAATTAAAGGTGAAGACAAGATGAGGAGCAGTGTAACTCCAGAGTCAGATGTGAATGATAGGATTCTTGCCAGTGTCATCCGTAGAACCCTCTGCTCTAAGCAGGCATTGATGGGGAGGGATGGTGTCTATCTTAGTTGAGTATCTGGACTTAGAAGATGTGGAGAGTCACATCTTTATTTTTCCTTAAATAATGGACAGGATTGGGAAAGTAGGTTACACTAGACTCAGCTCAGTCCTGGTATATACAAGGCATAGGTGAGATGACTTGGATCTTTTCCTGACAAACTAATCATAATAAAAATAATAGCATTTATGGATTGTTTACTATAGGCCAGGCATTGTTGTGAGTGCTTTATATATATTCTCTCATTTAACCCTCACAGCTACCCTAATAGATAAATACTATTTTTAGTTCCATTTTATAGATGAGAAACAATCACAGAGAGGTTAAGGACCTTGCCCTAGGACACGTAACTAGTGAGTAGGGGAGTCAAATTTCAAACTCAAGCAGATCATGCACCCTTGAGAACTATAGCACTTTCCAGTGTAGGTTTAAGTCTCATTATGTAGTACTGTTTTGCTTCTAGCAAAAGTACTAGAAGTACTTTTGCTAAAGATGAGGAAGGGAATCCAAGCATGGTGGTGCACACCTATTGTCCTAGCTACCTGGGAAGCTAAGGTGGGAGGATCGCTTGAGCCCAGGAGTTTGAGGTTATAGTGATCTATGATCAGGCCACTGCACTCCAGCCTGGGTGACAGAGTGAGACCCTGTCTCTAAAAAATTAAAAAAAAATGATTAGGAAGGGCCTATATTAATGGCTGTGAATGTTCTGTGCTCATTGTTTTTATATTTCTAAAATTCTCTTAAAATTCCAGCTTAAACTAGAAGTGTTCACTAGCTTCTGATTTAATGGGATAGACAGACTGCCTAATATTTTTAAGTGTAGTAACATCTCATTGCTTTCAAACATGGTTGAAAGCTAAGAATTAATCCAGAAAAGGTCTGAGGAAGCCAGAATTTGATGTTCTAAAGACTATATTAAGCTTGGGTGCTTACTCATGAGACAGCCCCTGCTTCCCTCACTTAGAGTCTGATAATTACCACACATGCAATACTAACTAGCTTAGTTATCTAGTGTACCGGCGCACAGCAGATCAGAAAGTAGAATCTTAGGAGAGAGAGGCTTTAATTCAGCAAATGTCCATCACAAACTTCGTCAGGTACAGTGCTAGGCATTGACCCTGTCCCTGGAGTTCCCAATCTAACGGAGCAGCCAGACATGAAAACACTTAAGGCAAGGGCAGCAGGTGTTCCAGGTGGGAGATGGAAGTCTGTGCAGGGTACAGTGAGAACACAGAAGAAGGAAGTGGGCAGTTTCTGCCTGGGGTGGCAGAATACCAGGTGATAATTCAGAAAAGATAATTTCAGCAAAGAGGGGTGATTCTTGATGAGTAAAAAGATGAGTAGGTTTTGCCTGGGTGGGCAAGAGAGGATGGTTTTTAAAAGAGCTGATATCTAAGAAGAACAATGAACTCAAAAAGCATAGCAGTATGAGGCAGTTTACCATAGGCATGAATAACTTTACACATCTTTATTAGCCTGTTCAGCACAGTTCAGTAACTTCTCAGGAAAGGTTAAGAAACTCCTTTTAGAAAGGTTTCCATCCAAAATGATTGAAAACTTTTAAAGCTTTAATACTTGAAATAGGAAGCCCCCAACTATCTGAAAAACTGCTGCAGAATGCCTTTTTGTCTGAGGATCAGAAATGTAACTGAACTTTTAGTGTTAATCTATGTTCCAGATTATGCCAAGCACATTAAAGTTTAGTAAATGTTAGTAAGTGTGACAATATTATTCTGCTAAATATTCTTTTTTGTTGTGTCTTGTTTTCCTTAGCCTCTACAGCTTTTCTTGCCGATAGCCAGCCTCCAAACCGCAAAGCCCTCGCCATTTATCCGGTTTTCCTATTTTATTTTGTCATCAGTTGGATGATTCTCACCTTTACTCCTTAGTAAAACAGGAAATGGGAATTCAAAATGAGCAAACTGAAAGGTCATCTGAAACATGCAATCCAACATGAAGCTTTGCCTCTTGCCCTCTTTTGTTTAATTTTAGAGGTATTTGGTAACTGGGTAGATGAGGAGATGAAAAGGGAGCCATATAGCACTATTGCCACTTATGTGAGAAACTGATGTTTGAAAGGCGGTCCTTTTCCTCTTAATGTCCTTTCTTTAAAATACATGTGCATACAGCACATAGTATAATGCCTCAGAAAAGCGTGATGGAGTCACTGTGGTCCATTTGGGTGAAAACCAATGACTAGGGAAGCACATGGATATGTCCTATAAATTGAATAGAGTTGGTAACTATTTTCAGTTTTGAGAATACCAGTTCAGGTGCAGCTCTTAATATTGCCTTATGACTATTAGAATATGCCTCTCTTTTCATAAGACAGAATGGATGGTCTATATCCATTTTCTTTTGTTTCTCTCAAGCTTAAAAAGGCAATGACAGAAGTTAAGGGGGAGTTTCATAGATGTGGAATGAGAAAATATGCATTAGCCAACATCCAGATTTTGATCAGAGGAAATTCTAAACTTATTGCTGAAAAAAAAAAAAAAAAACAAACAAGCTGGGTACAGTGACTCCTACCTGTAATCCTAGCTCTTTGGGAGGCTGAGGTAGGAGTATTGCTTGAGGTCAGGAGTTCAAGACCAGCCTGGGCAACATAGTGAGACTTTGTCTCTACAAAAAAAAAAAAAAAAATAGTTGGGCATGCCTGTAGTCCCAGCTATTCAGGAGGCTGAGGCAGGAGGATTGCTTGAGGCCAGGAGTTGGAGTTTGCAGTGAGTTATGATTGTGCCACACTGCACTCCAGCCTGAGTAACAGAGTGAGACCCTGTCTCAAAAAAAAAAAGAAAAAAAAAAAAAGAAAGAAAAAGGCGTCTAAAGAATCGGCCTTTTTATTCTTTTTGTATAGTTACCTTTCTGCCATGCTTAACAGCACCTCGGTTGGCACTCGAGTTTTTAATCTTACTTCCTGGCTCTGAATATGCAATCTAAGATGTTAGCAGTCCACATGTAATTTGCCTTCAACTGAAGTTCTCAGTGGTCCAATGCTGGAGCTTATTCAAATAGAAAACCCCAGAAATTTAGATCAGTAGGTCACTAATACATAATATCATGTGGGTACCTTCTCATAAGGGTAGAATGAGGCAGTTTGGATACAGTATAGCTATAAGGAACTCTTTATTATTCTGTGTATTCTGGCCTCTAACTAGAAAGTAAAGCTAAATCAGAAGCCTACATTTAACTGCGTGAACATGGAGGGATTTAGTGTTCTGATGGATGATTAACAGAACAGCTAGATACTTAGAGCATGACGTAGGAGGAGTTGGGTTTACAGCTGCTGCCTTTCATAGTGGGCTTAACAGTTTTTCTTTAGATGTGTTTTTCAGGTTGGGGAATAGCAATTTATTTTCTTGGTTTTAGACTTTATTTGTCAAGCTAATTAGCTCCCCTTTAGATAAGTACATTTTGCACATGTGCACCTACTTGTACTCTCAGATACTTATGCACACAAGTGTGAAGGTTTTCCCGGGGGCAGAGGATCTGGGACAGGCTGATTCTGAGCTAACCAGGGCTCCTTTAAGGTAATATGAGCTGTTGTCTTCTATAAATTGCACATTGAAGAACTCTAATAGACAAAGATTAGGAGGCAGACAGGAAACACTCATTGTAAATATATAGCTAGTGACAAAGATACGAATTTCTTATTCCACACTTCTCGTTTATCGTAGAATTTAAATATTTATTCATTTTGTATTTAAAGGCTACCTACACATAAGTATGGTTCTTAAAACGTATTTTTCTCCATCCCCAGATTAACCAAGTGAATGATACCAGGCCAAATGGGTTCTTGAATGATAGTTTCAAAGCATTACAAAGTTGGTCCCCTCTGTTCTGGCCTTGTCCAGATTTTTTGGTTATATATTTGTATTTACTGCAATTTACTTTTTAAATTATAAAATAAACCCTTTCAGGACAAAGCCAATGTTTCAGTCTTGAAGTGGTAAAGGAAATATTTTGGAACTGATCCTAATTTTGAAATTAGTCTTTAATTATCATCCATTTCCTATGTCTTTCTAGCTTTCCACTTAAAATATGTCCTCTCCCAAAGTTATTTCATAATCTGCCTCAATGATTATAATGTAAGATTAAAGAAGTAACCATGCTTCTCAAAGGGAATTAAGTCTTTACCAAATTTTACTCAGGCTAAACATTTGATCAGAAATTTCTAAGGCCACAGCTTTGGGGGATTTGTGTGTGTGTACGTGAGGAGTGGGGTATACATATTGGGTATTAAGGCAGCTTGTTCTGTGTATTAATCTTTGCTCTTGGGTAACTTAGGGAATGGTTTTATTTGATTTAAATGAAAATGGATAAAATGGATGTTTAATTTTTCTGAAAGTGAGTGGTCAGTTTGAAAGTATGAATAAATATTTTCTTAATATATGCAAACAAGTACAATTGCTTTCTGTGACAAGTTAAGACCTGAATGTCTGGAAGTTGTAACCCTCAACACAGCTTTTCCTGATTCCCTGCAAAGGTACATGGCTAATGATAGAAATGAGGACTAGAAGGACAGGGGACTCCAACAAAGGAAACCCTGTTGCAGGAATTGGGAAGTTTCATGCTTCAGATGAAATTCAAGACCACTGCAGAACGTGGTGTGTCACTGCCATCCTGAGTAATCACTTGCTGCTCCTACTTTTGAGACTGAGACTCTGCTGTCATATATCTTTAGCAATAGGAAGGGTGAAGACTGGATTTAATTGCTGTTCAGATGATAAAAACTCAATTAATGCCAACATATTTGAATGTGCAGTATAGTCTTAAAAGTCAACCATTAATCATTAAATCTTTTGCCTCTTAAGAGGTTTATTACATGAGTTGATTTTGATCTTTTCACTGTGGTGTGGAGTTTTTCTGTTGTTGCGCAAGGTGGGGTCACAGGGCATGGGACTGGTGAGCATTTTACTGTTTACTGTATTTGTCTTTTTATAAAAAGTATCCCCCAAAATGTGATTAGAAGGCTAGCAAGCCTGGAGATTTAATTATGTACTTTATATAATCTAACTACTTATTGTATTTGGACTGCCTGTTTATTCCTGGAGAGGAAAATGAAAATCTCCTGTCAGTTCAAATTCTTGGATAATATCAAGTCCTTGGAATTTAGCTAAAGCTTATCATGATTTGATAAGACATCCATTGCATGCAGCTGTTTTAGCCCAGTGTAAAGCACTGAAATTGTGATTCTTAATTAGACTGTTAGTTTCTGAGACATTTGGATGGAAATAAATGTATGAATGTTAATTCATATATGTAAATTAGAAATACTTTTCTACATTCTGTGGGCTTTTATTAAGAAGACTTTCTTGGGATTTACTTAGGCTATAGAATGGCCAAATAATATTAATAATAATGACAATAATAGTACTGCTAATAATAGCTAACTTTATTGGGCACTTAATGTGTACCAGGCACTATTCTATTTTTTTAAGAATTTTTATAACAGCTTTATGAGATACACTTTATCATGAAATTCACCTTTTAAAGTGTACAATTCAGTGGTTTTTAGTATATTCACAAAGTTGTGCAACCATCACCACTATCTAATTTTAGAACATTTTCATTACTTCACAAAGAAACCCGGTAGCCATTGGCAGTCATTACTATTACCCTTTCACCCCAGCCCCTGGCAGCCACCAATCTGCTTTCCGTCTCTACTGGTTTTGCCAGGCACTGTTCTTCAGTGCTTTTTGTGCATCTCCTCTAGTCCTCTGCATACAGTACTACAATTCACATTTCACAAATAGAAAGTTGCAGCACAGAAAGGTTAAGTAAATTGCCCAGGGTCATACAGTAAATTGATTTACAATAACACATTAGATGAGCATAGTAGGACACAATTTTGAATTGCATTATTGTGCATTGTTATGCATTATTATTATGCACATGAAATGAACATACCCCTTCCCCAGGGTGTGTTCCCTGTTATTAGTCTTTGCACCCTAGAACTGACTGGATGTCGGTAACTTTTTTTCCTGAGCAATGGAAGACCATATCGTCAGCATCTGAGAAGAACACAAGAGCAGTTATACATTGGAAGGGGTTAGGTTTGTTGCCCTCCTTGAGCCCCTTTTCTCTCCCTTCCCTTTCCACCACCACACACATACCCCTTTTCTCTCAAAGTCTTAAGAATCAAACAACTTCTGCCTCCTTTTTAATTCTCCCAGAGGGATGGTTAATGCATCAAAATGTAGCTTGTGCTATTCAGGTGTTTGTAGTCAAGGGATGCATCTGGTCGCTTATGCTACCAGTTATATTCCTAGGCCCTCCGAGAGCAGTAGTACAAGAATAGAATGCCTTTCTATTTGGCGTTAAACTAGGTGGGAGGAAGAAATAACAGTAAAGGCTTTGCCTTATGAAGTCATTGTTCCTGCCTAGTAGGAAGTGGCCACACGCTGCTCTTGTTCACTCTGTTCTTTCAGAGCCATTGTACTCTATGTCATCGTGGTGGTAATTTCTCGGTCCTTTTCAAAATTCCATTTTAATCCTGATCTTTCCTATAAATAATAAAGCTGTGAAAAGAAGAAATCTATAAAATGATTTGTGAATGTTAAATGTGCAAATAAAAACACTGGAAAAGGAGAATTTGTGTCTGTCCTTGTGCTGAAGGCAAAGAGATACTTGTTGCATACTGATTTCAGATATGATACATTGTCCTCAGACAGTATTGAATGCTGTGCAGGACTGCACAGAGAGCAAGTAAGAAGGGGAAGTCATTTATTCAGCAAATACTATATGCCAGGCACTTTACTAGTTGTTTTATAAACAGTATCTCCTCTTATCACACCAGCCTTTTGAGGTCAGTGACATCCTTAAAGTAGAGGAATCTGGGGCTCAGGAAGGTTAAATAAATTGCCCAGAGTCACATAGTAAATGGTGCAACCAGAATTCTGAAGCTCCAGTTTTTGATTACAAAGCCTCTTTCTTACATTAGTTCCTTACCAAAATAAAACCATACCCACTTAAACTAAACCAGGCCAATCAGGCAACTTAGGAGCTTGGTGAGAAAAACTGGGTTTTCAGCCTTCTGCTGGGGACTATTCCTGTCCCTGCTCTTAGTTTCTAAATCACTTGGAGAAACCAAATTCCCTGCTGCCCTACACACATAATAGTTGAAAAACATGGTTTTTATTTTTGGTACCACTTAAAATACCCGAGTGATCAGTAAAAGCAGGAGGAAGTCTTTGAAGTATTGAGAGAATTGGTATCATCCAAGAGAAGAGGAAGGGCATTCCAAATGGAAGAGCAAGCTTATGAGCAAAGGTAAGAGGGACCAAGCAGGCCTGTGAAGCTGTCTGTGCACGTGAGAGTGTGGCACATTGTCCTGTACATCACCACAGTGCTTTGTGACACTTTTTTTTTTTTTTTTTGAGACAGTCTTGCTCTATGGCTCTGGATGGAGTGGCATGGTGTCATCATAGCTCACTGCAACCTCAGACCCCGGGGCTCACGCGATCTTCCTGGCTCCGCCTCCCAAAGTGCTAGGATAACAGGTGTGAGCCACTGCACCTGGCCTCCCTGTATGCTTTTTAAACTTGTCAAGTCTCAACTGGACTCAGCAGGTCCTCCAAAGCCTGCTCCTTTGCCTAAGTTCCTTATTTTAGAGAACCACCATTCTATCTAGTTACCAAGTTAGAAATCTAAGAATTGCCCTTAACTCCCCCTTCAGTTCCTTATATACATTCAGTCACTAATCTTGCTAATTTTACTCACTAAACATTTCTCAGCCCCATCTCTTCCTCTCTATCCCCCCTGCCATAGTTTGGTTCAGGTCCTCCTCTTCCCCTGTTTGGACTGTAGCAACAAGCAAACAAGCAGCTATGCAATCTCCTGTTTCCATGTTGCCCTTCTCAAATCCATTTGTCACACTGATGTCAGAGTGACCTACTTTAAGTATAAATTTGACCATATCTTCAGCTTAAAATGCTCCACTGCCTACCTAGTTCCTTTAGAAAACAGCCGATGCCTCTTATAACATGGATTGCAAGGCCTTCTGTGATCTGGCCCTAGCTTTCCTCTCTCTGGGCCTTGAATTCTGTACTTCAGCAAGGAAATATTTGTTCCCAAGCACATGCTGTGCTACTTCTCACCTCCATGCCATTGATCATGCTATCTCCTCTGAAATGCCCTCCACAATCCCCTTTTCCTTTAAAAATCAGTCAGGCCTCACCTCATCGAGGAAGCCAGTTGCCCTCCTCACTTCCTATTCCCTGCCCTACTCCCCCTGGCTTAGGTATTCTCTTCTGCGCTACCATAATACCAGTCAGTCAGTCATTCAACAAGTATTTATTGAGTACCTATTAATAGTGAACAAGACAGAGTCCCTACGTTCATGGAGCTGACATTTTCTTGCCTTCCCTTGTGGTTAAATTCACTGCACTTAACTACACTGATTAAGTTAAATTATACTTGTCTGTGTCTCCTACTAGACCACGAAATCTAAAAGGACAGAAACTATGTCTAATTTACCTCTTTATCTTCAAAACCTAGCCTGGAACTTGGTACATACTAGGCACTTAGTATTTATTGAATGAATTAGACTCAGAAGGGTCATTCCAGTAGACTATGTAGAAGGGAAATAGGAGTAGGGCTAGGTCTGATCTCCAGGGGACAGGGGAAGAGAGAGAAGTAAAGAGAAATTTAACTACAATGTGGAAAGCATTTTAATAGAGGCATGACCAAAGGCTGTGGGAGCCCAGGGATGGGGCATTTTTATGTAATGTGTTGGGGTGAAGATGGTGAGGCCATTCACTCTGTGTTGGCAATCGTCTCTGGGAAGGGGGAAGCCCGCTCCTCTGTTGACAAGGCAGAGAATACGTGCTAGACATTTAGTATATGCTTTCACTGAGTCCTTCATCTTAGCCCTGCAAGATGTGTATTATTAGCAGCATTTTATAGATGAGGAAGCAGAGACAAATTAGTCACCCAAGGCCACACAACTAGTAAGTGGCAGAGCTGGGACTTGAACCCAGGTCTCTCTGATTGTAGAGGGCACTTTCAATTAGAGTTAGCTGAATATAGGCTGCATGTAACAGAAGAATCCAAAAGTGGCCTGATAGATGCTTATTTCTCTCTTATATGAAAAAGTCTAAAGGTGGGAGGCCCAGAGCTGCTACAGTGGTCCCCTGGCATCATCTGGGACCTAAGCTCCAAATTCCTGGTGCCACCATCTTCAGTATTAGTTTCCTTCCTGAAGGTGACTTCATGGTCCAAGATGGCTGCAGGAGTCCAATTCATTATATCGTTATGGCGGCAGCAGTTAGAAGCAAGGGAAGATAAAAGGGTACTTTTTCCTGGCTGAGTTAGCTCCCTTGAAGCTACCTTCTTAGAAGTTAAACATAGCACTTCTGCTTACATCTCATTGCTAGGGAGCTTAGTCGCATGGGCATATCCAGCTGTGGGTAGGGGGTGGGAAGTTACAGAGGATAAGGGTGGGGACTGAGAAATGCATTCTTTTAGCTATATGCATTGATGCCCCAAATAAAATTAGAGTATTGTTATTAAAGAAGACGGGGGACTGGATATTGAGTGCAGAAGTGCAGAAGCATTCTTTGTCATCATTGTTAGAATAAATTTTAAGGATAATTTACATTGAAGGAGCTCAGGAAATTTCACCTCAAATCATGATTCCTTGGTATAAAGAGTATTTTGAAGTAAAGGCCCTTAGAGATCAATAGGCCTTGGAAGGGGCTTTCCCTTTATCTGCATAAACCAGACAGACCCACCAAAAAGAACAATTGACTTCCCGTCCCCTCCCTGTTATCTCAATATATTGCAGGAAAAAAGATCAAGAATGGAAGCAGACCTGGTCCAAATAGGTAAAATATAATACCTGTCTCTCAGGTTAATTTACAAGTCAATCTGTTTTCCCCCAACCATTCATCCTCCCTAACAACCATTTATTGCCCCTAAACAGAATTACCTATATTCCTCATCTTCCCCTCCCCTCTAAAGGGAGGGTATATGTGTTTCTGGACCCCACTGGGATACTGGGTAATCACTCTGTGATTCTCCCTGTGTACATGGAAAATAAACCTCTTTCTCTTATTAATCTGCTTTATTGTGAGTTGATTGTTCAGCAAAACTTCTGGGGTGACAGGGTGACAGGGAAGTTTCCCTTCACCTCCACTACATACAATAAGTACTCATTTTTAAATGTACAGACTGATGAGTTTTGACAACTGTAAACAGTCATGTAGGATGTTGAATATTTTCTTCATTTCTAAAAGGTTCTTTGTGTCCCTTTATAATCAATCTCTTCCAATCCCTGGCCTCAGGTAATCAGTGATCTGCTTTCTGTCACTTTATGTTAGTTCTTCCTAGTCTAGAATTTCATGTGGTCTCTGGCATCTGGTTTCTTTCACTCTGCATGTTTTTGAGGTTGAGGCTTGTTGCATGTAGCAGTAGTCTGTTCCTTTTTATTGCCGAGTAGCATCGCACTGTATGAACCAGTCTCCTGTTAATGGGTGTTTCATCTGTGCTCTAAAATTCCTCCCTGCATTCTTAACAAAGCCAGGCTTCCCATGGGCTGCTCCCTGCAATGACTGAGTGAGATAGGGGTATTTGACAGGCCCATTCCGGGGAGAAGGGGGTTTCTCTGATGGTTGAGTTTGGTTTAAGGACTCCTCACCAGCCTTGCTGCACTTTTCCTAGAACTGCACTGCAGTCTGAGGTGCTTCCACTCAACTTTCCTTCTTCCCTCTCTTCTTCACTCGTGATCAGACCTGCATCACGGTATGATGGCTCTCCCAATATCCCCCTTAGCTCCCCACTCGTTTACTCTCACAGGATTCCAATTTTGACATCTACTTCTCAGAGGACACACACTATTAATAACATAGATTATTTTTAGTGTTTGGCTGTTATGAACAAAGCAGCTATGATCGTTCTTGTTCAAGTCTTTTTGTGGGCTGTGCTTTCATTTCCCTTGGGTGAATACCTAGGAAGGGAACTCTTCAGTCACGTGCTAAGTGTATATTTAACTTTATAAAAAATTATCAAATAGCTTTCCCAAGTGGTTATACCCATTTACACTCCCACCAGCAGTATTTGAGAGATCCATTGCTCTATATCCTCCCCAGCACTGGATATTTATAATTTTATAAACTTGTGTTTATAATTTTAGCCATTCTAGTGCATGTGTGGTGGCATCTCATTGATCACTGTAATTGTTAATCCTTACAATGCCAGAATTTGACCCTAGGCCTGCCTGAGTATAAGGCCTATACTCCTTCTCCTGCATGAGACCACCCCCCCCAAGAATGAAAGAGATGAGGAAATATATTAAAGGATTATGTAGAAAAAAAGGATGAAATTAATACTGTGCAGAATTGGCTTGTGTATAAATGAAGATATAAATGAACAAGTGTATAATTATTAATAAGATAAGACTCCCAAAGTAAAAATAAATGGGACTGTGTATGCAGTTTGTTCTTAATAAACATTTGTCAAATTGGGTAAAAATGCAGCTGCCTTGGAAAACAGTTTGGTAGTTCCTCAAAAAGCTAAATACAGAGTTACCATATAACCCAGCAATTTCACTTCTAGGTATGCCCAAATGAATTGAAAACAGGTACTCAAACAAATACTTGTACACAAATGTTCATAGCAGCACTGTTCACAATAGTCAAAAGGTGGGAACAACTCCAATGTCCATCCATGGGTGAATGGATAAACAAATTGTGCTATTATACATACAAATGTAATGTTAGCCATGAAAAGGAATGAAGCACTGATACATGCTTCAATGTGGATGAACCTCAAAACATTATGCTAAATGAAAGAAGCCAGACCAAAAGGCAATATATTGTATGATTCCATTTATATGAAATATCCAGAATAGGCAATTCCCAACTCTCTAAGAAGTGAACAGCTAGTAACTTTTTGTAGGAAGTAGGTCCCTGATAGGACCAGAATATAGACACTTGCCTGCTCTGCCATGTCCCATTTTTTGAAGCTCCCATCTGGATCCATGTAGAAATGCTGAAAAAATAAGCAACAAGTAGAGTGCCGATGAGATGACAGCAAAAGAAAAAAAGTCCATAGTGTTTCATCTATATTTGTTAGTATATTTAGGGAAAGTGGTTGGGGACCAAAAGGAACTATTAATAGCAAGCATATAATTGGGTCATGTTTTATTATTTTTTTATTCATTCTGATGATCTTCATCTTTTAATTGCTGTGTTTAGTACATTTACATTTGATGTAATTATTGACTTGAGTTTAGGGCTACTATTTAATTATTTCTTTTCCTTTCTCCCCTCTATTTTTCATTACTCTGTTTTCCCTTTCCTGACTTCTTTTGAACAGTTTTAGTATGCCATTTAATTTTACTGTATCTCTTTGCATTTTTTAGTGATGGCATTCTAGTGATTACAATATACATACCTAACTTTTAACATATTTTTCAATAATATTTTACCACTTTTATGGAATTTAGAAAATTTATAATTTCATAGATCCCTTTACCTTCCCTCATGTTATAATTGCCTTATTAATTACATCTACATAAATTAAAACTCCATTGTCAGATAATGGTATAATTTTTCTTCAAGTGTCAAACATATTTTTAAAAACTCAATACAAGAATGATGTATTATGTTTATCCAAATATTTACCATTTCTGTTGCTCTTCCTTCATTTTTGATGGTCTAAGTTTCTTTCTAGTGTAATTTCACTTCTGTTTAAAGAAGTTTCTCTACTATTTTATAGTACATTTGCAGTGAATTCTCCAGGTTTTTTTTTTTAATCTGAGAATTTTTTATTTCGATTTTATTCCTAAAGAATATTTCCACTTGATATAGAACTCTGGGATGACAGCTATTTTCTTTCAGCACTTTGAAAATGTTCTTTCACTTTCTTCTGGCCTCCCGGGTTTCTTAAAGAAATTCAGTCATTTTAATCATTATACTCCTATAAGTAATGCATTGGTTTTCTCTGGTTGCTTTCAAGATTTTTTTCTTTTTCTTTTTTTTGGGGGGAAGGGGTGCTGGTGGACAGGATCTCACTCTGTCACTCAGGCTGGAATGTAGTGGCGTCATCATAACTCACTGCAGCCTCAAACTCCTGGGCTTAAATGATCCTCCTGCCTTCTCAGACTCCTGAGTAGCTGGAACTACATGTGTGTGCCACCACACTGGGCTAATTTTAAAAAAAATTTTTTTTGTAAAAACAGGATCTCGCTATGTTGCCCGGCCTATTCTTGAACTCCTGGCCTCAAGCAAACCTCCCATCTCAGCCAAAGTGCTAGGATGACAGATGTGAGCCACTGTGTCCAGCTTCAAGATTTTTTTCTTTGTTGTTAGTGTTCAGTAGTTTGATTATTATGTGTCTGGGCATGGATTTCTTTGTGATATCCTTCCTGCTTGGAGTTTGATGAACCTCTTGAATTTATAAGTTTATGTCTTTCACTAAATCTTCAGCTATTATTATTTTTTTAATGATTAATAGATTTATTTAAGCATGAATACATGTAGTCATGATTACCAGACTTAATATGAAATGTTAAATGTTCGATCCAATTTCCCTTCCTGGATAAGTTTTTCTTTCCTGTCCCTGTCAGTTTTGATAACACAATACCAGAAGAAGAGGGGCCCAATTGCACACACAGCTCCTAAGAGTGAGTTCTTGGGAGTGGGTCTAAAATTGGGATAGACATTTGCTGATCTTGCATAGGTCCAACGAATCAAGGCAGGATCTTCAATGAGCCCTCGGCGGTTGGGGTCGTTGTACTGAAGCAGGTACTCCCTTTTAAGCCGGGCTCTTATGGCCAACCGCTCGGCTTGTGCCCGCCGAGTTTCCGGAGATATGTCGTATCCCGCCTGGTCGAGGGTCGGGGACAGAGTGGCCAGGCGCGACGGAGTGTATACTTTGGGAACGACATCTTGGTGCCCCCCCCTTCAGCTATTATTTTTCAAAGTTTTTTTCTGTGTTTCAATTTTTCTTTTTTCCCCTCTGAGATTCTGAAGAATTTTAGGCCTTTTGGTATTGTCCCACAGTTCCCTAAGGCTTTGATAGTATTTTTCCAATTTTTTCCTCTGTGTGCTTTAGATTATATCAATATTACTTGATTTGCCTTTTGCCTCAGGCTCCAATGTGGCTCAGCATAGCACTATTGCTAATTCTGCCTTTATTTAAAATTTTGATATGTTGTTCATCATGGAGTTGGGTTTTTTTTTTTGCTTTAATTTTGATTTTTAAAAATGATGGCATTAAAATATTAGTTATCTTGATTATTGAGTATTTTGGTACTCCCCTCCTCCTTAAATTTTGTGCCTGAGGTGATCGCCTCACCTGTTGTTAGGGACAGGTGCGGTTGGCAGCGCTAACCACAGGAAAAGAGGAGGGGGGTAAAAATGAGGAGGCCAACGAACATTTAGAACCTAACCCGCAACAGCAGGAGCTTGCTGTTAGGGACGTTTCCCGGCCTGGAGCATGCGCAGAAACTAGGAGTTCATGTCTAAAGGTGACCTTTTTACCGTTAACTTACATTAGCGTAATAAAAATCACACCCCTCAGCGCCATAACAGTTTACAATTGTCATGGCAACCCCAGGAAGTTACCCTATAAGGATAAAAACGGGGAGGGCCCTTAGCTCTAAGAACTCTCCACCCTTTTTCCAAGAATATAATGCATATTCCATCGACCATTTAGCATATCATAAGGTGTAGACCTAAAAGCAGAAGTGTAGTAAGACCCCGGCGTCTTCTCCACTCGCAGAGATAGACCCGTGTCCCCGTACTTTGGCTTTCTATTTCTGTGCAAAAATAGCCTGCAGTTAAAGCTCTTGTGAGTTGCTCCTATCTGTCATCACTCTGTGGCACCAGCCAGCCTTGTGATTCTTCCAAGCCAGGAGCCAAAGAACCAGGGCAACACCCCTCAAAAACATCAACCCTGACACTGTGCCCCTAGTTTGGGTCCTATTGGATAATTTCTATTACACTATCTTTAAGTTCACTGAGTTGTTCCTCTGTCATCTCCATTGCTCTTGAGACTATCCAGTAACTTTTAAATTTTGGTTATTTTTTTAGTTCTAATAATTTCCATTTGGTTTTTCTTTATATCGTCTATTTCTTTGCTGCAATTTTAATATTTCGGTTTCCAGGCATTAACATTTGCTTATTATAAAGGGGTTTTATAATAGCTGCTTTAAATTCTTTGTCAGATATTTTCAATACCTATAGCATCTCAGTGTTAAGGTCTGTTGATTCTTTTCCCTTATAAGTTGAGATCTTCCTGGTTCTTCCTATGCCATGTAATTTTGGACTGTATCCTGGATATTTTAAAGATTATTTTATGAGACCCTGTGTCCTGTTTAAACCCTAAGGAGAATGTTAATATTTTTTGTTTTAGCAGGCAGTTGACTATTAGTTGAGTCCTGCCTAGCCTTCTATGGGTTGCAGTTTCAATGTCCATTCAGTTTTCAAAGCCCTTGCAATGCTATTCAGATGTGCTCCACCCAGTGGCTGATCTGGGACCTTGGTGGTGTTCTACCCTTTACTTCCGTTCTCAAAATCTATGTATGTTATTTTGGATCAGATCCGTGTATATGCAGCTTGAGGTGTAAGCCCAGGAGTTTATAAACAGCTTTAAACATCACTTTTCTGAATTCCTCTGTCTCCATGATCTTCCTGATACTTTCTGCTTTTCTAGAGCTTCCCTTTTCAGTCCTGCAGCCAGAAAGCGGAGACTTTAGGAACTCTGCTTTGCCATGCACTTCCTGCAACTGTGCCCACATTTGGGCCCAGTAGCAAGAGGACAGAGAGAAGAAAACATGCACAGGGGGTTCACTCCACCTGCTTGGGACCACCACAGTTCTGACTGGAGAGGAATATTTTCCTCCCTCAGTGTTTTGCATTGTATGGGCTACGGTTGTCACCACTGCCACTACTGCAGAGGATTGCTTGGGACTGGGGCACAAGAGAATGGAGAAAAGAAAACAAAGGGGGGAAAAAAAGAAAAATGGAGGATTTTTGCATTGTTTCTGAATATTAAGAGACCCTCTTTCAGCTCCCTGCACCAGAACTAGAGGGCTTCTCCTGGAACCCTGTCTGCACTAATGCCCACTTCTGAGTTTGGGGCCATATTGAAGTCAGGCTGGGGGATACTGGAAGGAAGAAAATAGTAAATTCACTGCCAGCAGTAGGCATGCTTGAACTCTAGTCTTCTTTCTCAGTCTTCCTGCTACTGTTTACTTTTCAGAGTCCTCAAATCAACCAGGTTTTATAGCTGCATTCCGTGGGAGAGACAGTGTAAAATGTGCTTAACCAGAATCAGAATTCCTAAGTATTATTATTTTTTAAAAGGAATGTTGCTTGGAATGATATTATTATTGCAGAAAAAAACACAATGATGGTTATCCCAGTGTCATAAGCACAGACTAAAAATTCTTAAATTACTGACAGAGTACCATCTGGGGTGCTCCCCGAAGACCCGGACTTCCTGAGACTCAAGCTTACTTCCCCTGGGGAATCTCTGTGACTGCCTACCTCAAGATGATGTTAGAAGTGAAGAGAGTAGATGAGCTGTAAGTGCAAGGTTTTCGTAAGCCTGAGGACTCAAAGAAGGCCTTCTGGTATACTTGAAAATAGCTTTGTGTTTTTTTCCTCTTTTTAAGCCAAGCTATCCTTGATTCAAATGCAACATGTATTGTATAGACGCTCCCTATGTTACCTAGACAAAAGAGGAGGAGAGACTCTAAGGGGAGTTTGAGCATCCTCTCATGCTTCATAAAGTTCTCGGGCTGTATGGAGCTCATTAAAAATCACTGGCATGGACTCAGGCTTTGGAAACATACATGACTATATATATATATATATATTTTTTTTTTTTTGAGACAGAGTCTCGCTCTGTTGCCCGGGCTAGAGTGAGTGCCGTGGCGTCAGCCTAGCTCACAGCAACCTCACACTCCTGGGCTCAAGCGATCCTCCTGCCTCAGCCTCCCCAGTAGCTGGGGCTACAGGCATGCGCCACCATGCTCAGCTAATTTTTTCTATAGATATTTTTAGCTGTCCATATAATTTGTTTCTATTTTTAGTAGAGACGGGGTCTCACTCTTGCTCAGGCTGGTCTCGAACTCCTGACCTCGAGCGATCCACCCGCCTCGGCCTCCCAGAGTGCTAGGATTACAGGCGTGAGCCACCGCGTCCGGCCTACATGACTTATATTTGTGCCACTTTGAGCAAGTCATTTCACCTCTCTGTGCTTCTTTATCTGTAAAATGAGTCTAATTATATTTATCCCACACATCTGCTGTGAAGATCAAATGAGCTTTCACAAGTTAAGTGTCTAAAAAATAACATGTTTTTAATGGTAATTTTTGTTCTTTTAAAGCCATATTTTCTTAAGATATATTTGATAATACTACTGCTAGTCAGGCTAACCACAGATATTCTATGTCTTTATTCAAACTTCTTTCCATCTTCAAGATGGAAACTTTCCTCCTGTTGAAAGCAGTCTAGTGTTAGACAAACCTAGGTTTGAATCCAGGCTTTTCTGCCAGTCGTTCTGTGACCATGTTACTTCCTTCTTCTGAGCCACAGATTACATACTGTAAAGTAGATGTGATGAAAGTGTTTACTTCAAAGAGTTTTGTGAGTCTTAACTAAACTAAGTACTTAGCATAGTGACTGACATATATTAAAAATTGGCATATAGTGAAGATATTTTGTGGGTGAAAAGACATGATGTTATACAGCATCATGCTCAGAAAATGCAGGTGACTCCTGTGTCCTCACCTCCATCCTTGCCATCTCTAGTGACACCTGGGTTGAAACCTCTGCTGGTGCATGAGAGTTGTTGTGGAGTATCAGGCCATTTCATTTCTCTGAGCCTTCCTTTTTTCCTGCTTAGGTTAGAGAACTCTGCCTTCCTTCCCCAACCATGACACGCGGGGAGAAAAGGAGGAGTATGATGATTTAAAACTATGTCCACAAACTCTTTGGCACTCTCCCCTCCAAAAGGTAGAACCTAAATCCCCTTTCCTTTAGGACTTGCTCTGAATGAATAGCATACAGCAAAAGTGACAGTGAACAAAGCCAGGTATGGTGGCTCACACCTGTAATCCTAGCACTTTGGGAGGATCACTTAAAGCCAGGAGTTTGAGACCAGCCTGAGCAACACAGCAAGACCCTATCTCTACAAAAAATATAAAAATTAGCTGGGCGTGTTGGCACGTACCTGTAGTTCCAGCTACTGAGAGGCTGAGGCAGGAGAGTCGCTTGAGCCCAGCAGTTTGAGGTTGCTGTGAGCTATGATGATATCACTGCACTCTAGTATCTGGGCAACAGAGGGAGACTTTGTCCCCCCTACCAAAAAAAAAAAAAAAAAAAGAAGTGACAATGAGCAATTTTAGAGACTAGGTCATAAAAGACAGTGTGGCTTCTTCTGAGCTTTCTATTAATATTATGGATCAGTCATTCTGGAGGAAGTTAGTTGTCATGTCATGGGGACACATAAACAGCTTGAGGAGGAGCCTACACGGTGAGGAACCGAGGTTTCCTGCCAACAGCCATGTGAGCGAGCCATCCTGGAAGCAGATCATCTGTCACCATTCAAGCCTTCAGATGATGGCAGATTTGCTTATATCCTAAATGCAGCCCAGTGACAGACTGTGGACCAAAATTTTCAGATAAACCACTCTCAAATACCTGACCAATAGAAACTGTGAGACAACATATGTAGGGTGTTTTAAGCCACTAGGTTTTGGAGTAATTTGTTATGCAGTAATAACTAATACAGATTTGGGTGCCTGGAAGCAGGGTGCTATCATAACAAGTCTCTTTTAGGTAGTTTTCCAAAAGCTGGAAGGACTTTGAAGAGAGTGTTCATGAAAGGCAAAAAGTTCTTGAACAGACTGTTAGTAGAAGTCTGAGTTTTGAGGTGGTGCCAGTGAAGGCTTAAATAGAAGTAAGGAGGCCGGGAGTGGTGGCTCACTCCTGTAATCCTAGCACTCTGGGAGGCCGAGGTGGGAGGATCTCTCAAGGTCAGGAGTTCAAGACCAGCCTGAGCAAGAGCAAGACCCCGTCTCTACTAAAAATAGAAAGAAATGATCTGGACAGCTAAAATTATATATATATATAAAAAGTTAGCCGGGCATGGTGGCCCATGCCTGTAGTCCCAGCTACTCGGGAGGCTGAGGGAGAAGCATTGCTTGAGCCCAGGAGTTTGAGGTTGCTGTGAGCTAGGCTGACGCCACGGCACTCTAGCCTGGGCAACAGAGCGAGACTCTGTCTCAAAAAAAAAAAAAAAAGAAGTAAGGAATGTGTCATAGGCAAATGAAGACAGAGAGATCTTGCTGTGTACTGGCAGATCTTGTCATTTAGCAACACTGTAACCCAAATCTGGGGTCTCCAACCACCGGGCTGTGGCCAGTACCACTCTGTGGCCTGTTAGGAACCAGGCCTGGCATCACCGCCTGAGCTCTGCCTCCTCCTCCCCACTCCCCTGCTCCCATCCGTGGAAAAATTGTCTTCCATGAAACTGGTCCCTGGTGCCAAAAAGGTTGGGGACTGCTGACCTAAAATTATTTGAAGGTAGAAAATGTACCAAATGAACTGGATGATCTAGCTAAAATAACTTCCAGCTAAAGTGTTGATGGTCCTGCCTGGTTTCTACCTGCTGCTTATAGTAAAAAGTGAAAGGACGGAGATAAGGTACAGAAGAACTGGTAAACATGCTGGTTTTGAGGATTCCTAGATCCTTCAAATGGTAAACAATGCTACAATTAAGAAATGACTTTGGAATAAATATCAAATCCAGGGTACTCTCAGGAAAGCATGATCTAAAAATAAATCTAAAGATATGAGTGTAAAATCCTTTGTTAAAACCTCAGAAAGATCCAAGGTCATGCCTCAGAGTGCTGTTCAGTCAAGCAATAGGGCTTTTAAGAAGCTTAAGGGCACGGTGCCTCAGTAGTCTCAGCAGACGCCTGATGTTAGGAAGGGCTTATCTCAAAGATATTTTTGGATGAGGCTTTGGTGTAATGGGGCAAACCTTAATAAGATTCACAGAACACTCACAAAGTTTCAACGAGAATTATATTTACAGGAACACTGGACTGAAAGAGATAGAGACAGTACAAAATGAGAAGACAGGCCGGGCGCGGTGGCTCACGCCTGTAATCCCAGCACTCTGGGAGGCCGATACGGAAGGATCGCTCGAGGTCAGGAGTTCCAGACCAGCCTGAGCAAGAGCGAGACCCCGTCTCTACTAAAAATAGAAAAATTAGCCGGGCATCATGGCTCATGCCTGTAGTCCCAGCTAGTCGGAAGGCTGAGGCAGGAGGATCGCTTGAGCCCAGGAGTTTGAGGTTGCTGTGAGCTACGATGACATCACTGCGCTCTAGCTGAGATGAGAGAGTGAGACACTGTCTCAAAAAGAAAAAAAAAAAAAAAGAATCAGAGACTCCTTAGTGCCTATTTTCCCCTTTCTTTGCACAAAAACATCTGTAGAAGTTATCCTATGCTTTCCCACCATTGTATGTTGGGTGTGTGGGAGGCAGATGATTTGTCTCTTTGCTTCATAGGTCCTCAGGTTGAGAGGAACTGTGCTCAAGAAGCTACACTTAAAGGACTACATCTGAGGAGCCTCATGTGCACCTGGACCTGATTTAGATGACAGTGCAGCTTCCTCTGTGCTCACTCTGTGTTCAATCATTTGCTCTAGGGGAAGTTAGACTTCCCCTAGACTAAGCCATCATGGAAGCGAGTCCTCCAGCCCCATGCAAGCTGTCGGATGCCTGCAACCGCATTAGAGACCTGGGTCAGAACCTCCCAGCTAAGCTGCGCCTGAATTTCTGACCCACAGACACTGCGATGATATACATTTGTTGTTTTGAGCCACTGTGTTTTGGGGAGTGACTTGCTACTGGTAATAGATAACTAATGCAGGTACTGAGTCAAGGTGGTAGGGGACAGTGGGACACAACGAAGAATATAGAGAAGCAGGAAGTGAATCCAGGCCACGAGCCCTTGATCCCAGGGGCACCTTCTATAGCCACAGAATAACTTGTGGCATCGGAGATCCTGCTACCCTGCTGCATTCCACTGAAAGGACCCTCACCCTCCTGCCCGGTGCCACTGTGCCCTGCTTCTGTCCAAGTGGTCTTAGGTGAAGCTGGTTTCCTCATGCAGTTGAAAAGCTTCATGGACACCCAGGCCTCGCAATTCTCAGAGAAGTTGAGCAAGTGGCAGATTTGATACATAAGACTTCTCACTAGGCAGGCTGGCCACCCTTTTCTGAAAAGATACTATGTGGTTTCTCCAGCCGTGTGTCTCTCTCTCTCTCTCTCTCTCTCTCTCTCTCTCTCTCTGCGTGTGTGTGTGTGTGTGTGTGTTTGTGTGCGTGTGGTGGGGAGCAGGGAGGGGATGGCCAAGTGTCTGTTGCCCGAGGAAAAGCGTAGTAGCACATCTACTTTCTATCTTTTCCAGGGGAAGAGTAGATTAACCGGAACTGGTCCTGTGTTAGAAGGATGACACCAAGCACCAAAATTCTAGGAGGAGTTTTCAAGCCCCTCCACCACTAGCATGGAAGCCTGACTAAATTGGTGACTACAGAATGTGTGTGTGGGCCGCCCAATACATTTCATGACTCAGGCCCTACATGAGTCACTTCCAAGGCCAATAATGAGCTCACAGGGCTATATGGACTGTGTCTCCCTAAGGTCTTCTTTTAGACACAAATGCCACCAGCATATACAATTGTGCCTCTCCTAGGGACAGGTTGTGTGCTTTGCCTTGGGTGCCCTGTTATCACTGCTGGGAAATCTCTCAGTCCACTGGGAAGAGGAAATTGTCCATGTTCAGGCTCACACTTCCTCTGCTCTCTCTACCCTGATTGGCTAACTAGGGTACTGAGGAGACAGGGCTGAGACCGGCGATGTGCTAGAGCCAGCCAGTACCAGCTCACAACAGCTGGTTGCTAAATTTTTCAGAAGTTTTACTTGCTGGTTATTAATCACAGCCCAAAATTAAGGCTGTGATTAATAACCAGCAAGTAAAACTTCTGAAAAATTTAGCAACCAGCTGGTCTCAGCCCTGTCACCTCACGCTTGAAGTTCTGACTGGGGGGGATGGGGGTGGGGGGAGGGGATGGGTGCATACCTACGTGATGAGTGCGATGAGCACTGTCTAGGGAATGGACACACTTGAAGCTCAGACTCGGGGGGATGGGCAATATATATAACCTGAACTTTTGTACCCCCATAATGAGCTGAAATAAAAAAAAATTAAATTCCATAAACTTACTATTAAATACATTGTATTAAAATATAGTTAGTAAATACTCAAAACTAATCAGTTCCTAGTTGTTTACTACCTTTTATCTATACCCTTGAAGTTATTTATGTCCATTCTGTCTGTATGGTGGAAATACTGAGCATATGTGGTGTGTTACTGCACCTTTCTTCTCATCTCTGCATTCAGTGCCATAACACTGATAGCTTCAAATCAGCCATAGTGGGAGTATTTGCACCACGGAAATCAGCAAATGCTATATATATGTCGAGGCTTTTTTTCTCAGGAGAGCTGGTTGTTACACATTTACCAGCATACCACTGTCTGGGCCCCACCTGTAGATCCAGACAAGTGTAGACTCCACGGCATTTCACAACTTTTTAAGCTGAACTTTGTGTCATAGATTCAGCTAGGTGACCTTTTTGAAACTACAGCAAGTTTAAATGGGTGAGGTTAATATCATCTCCTGCTGGAAGGAGTCTGTGAAACCCTGCCTACCCTTGCGGGTCAGGATAGGGACCCGACAGAGACATGGGTGCTGTCAGTCACTCATGGATACATGACTCAGAAGACCCTGCCATATCCTTCATCTAGGGCAACCTGGGGGTCATATCAGTGGCTGTCCAGTGTGCCTCACCAGGCAAATGGGCATCTGTCTTAGCCCATTTGTGTTGCTATAATGGAATACCTGAGGCTGGGTAATTTATAGAGAAAAGAGGTTTATTTGGCTCACAGTTCTACAGGCTGTACAAGAAGCATGGCGCCAGCAACTGCTTCTGGTGAGGGCTTCAGACTGCTTCCACTCATGGTGGAATGTAATGGGGAGGAAAGGGGAGTTGGCATGCAGAGATCACAGGGCAAGAAGGGGGCAAAAGAGAGGCAGGGAGGTGCCAGGCTCTTTTTAACAAGCAGATCTCACAGGAACTAATAGAGTGAGAACTCACTCATTACTCTAGATAGCATCAAGCCATTCATGATGGATCCACCCCCATGACCCAAGCACCTCCCATTAGGTCCCACCTCCAACACTGGAGATCCAACTTTAACATGAGGTTTGGATGGTCAAATATCCAAACTATAGCAGCATCCTAGAAAAGATGTGTCTGAGAGGGATGGGCAGTAGCTGCTCCACGCAGTAACCACATCTACACCGTTAATATCACCCCAGGGTCCTGAGCCCTTGCAAAAGAAGGGACCATTTCAAAGGAAGAATCTTAAGAGTCAGGGGGTACCCCAACCTGAACTTGTGTGAGGGGTCATCTAGCACTCAGATCCTCCTGTTGGTACCCCCATTGTTCATGAAAATGAAGACAAGTGGGACGTTGATTCAGTGGCAGTGCGGGTCATTACCTGCTCCTGCTCAATTGCATCCTGTTGTACAGTTCCAGCAGATCCAGGAATTCACAAAATCTGAACTCAGTAGCCATTTATCTTTACATGCAATAGAAGGACTAATGAAAGTCAGCATTTCAAATTGGGCTGGGATGGTACATAAAACTGGGGCTGTCCTGTTGCAGAGAGAACTAGCTGATGACCAGAGGTTCAGGCTTCCCTTCCATAGTGTAGAGTTGTTGCTGAGAAGAGGCTTCCTGGCCAGGGACTACCACTTCCCAGCCCCGCCCCACCTCTGGGCAGGATCATTTGACTAGTTCTTGCCAGTATAATGAATGGATGGGATGTGTATCATTTCAGGGCCAAGGTGATTGAGTAATGAGCGTGTGATTCTTCATGCTCATGTCTCCATCTGCTGCTGGAACACTAGGATGATCTTGAAGCCACAAGAGGGAAATAGCTGGATCCCTGATTCATTACTTGGATGAGAGTCACAGACGGTCCAACAGATTGACTTGAGAAAAAATAAACTCCTATTGTGTTAAACCTTTGAGATTTAAGAGTTGTTGGTTACAGCAGCTAGTGTTACTTTGATTAATACATGTTCTCTGGCCTGTGCAGTACTCCAAGTAAATTCTAGGGCCTTGTTACTAGTATCCTCTGAGACCTCCTGAACCAAAGAGTGGTTGTCTATCTCTATCTCTAAGATATTTTGTTTCATTCAGAATGAGCCCCTGATCTGAGTAATCCTGGTACCAACCGAAGACTAAGGGAAATCAGATACTGTCCCTCCCACCTTAAGAAATTCTTCATTTGGTGATATTTTGAGTGAATCCCCTGCCCCATTTCAGGCTGAGAGGCCCTTCCAGGGTAAAGCAGCAACTCCCTCGCCCAGGATGACTGAGTCTGGCAGAGCTTCAGGATCACCCTGCCTTGGCAGATTTCATGGAGCATTCCTGTGCCAGCACAGCCTTCAGGGAGTCCCCAGCGAGGGTGCTATGAACCAGGTGCCTAGGCCTTATTGGAAGACAGTTTTACTTTGGAAGACAGTCTGACAATTAACCTGCTTATTAAGGCTTTTGGTGGGGCTACATCTGGCCCAGTGTTCTGAGAGATACAAAAACCATGCAGGACCAAGGATAGACTGGGAAAATCTCTGGGGAACAGAAAACTGAGACTTTGTCTCCTACTTTTATCCCTCCCCTCCCAGGCCTACAATGCCACATTCACTGTGGGGCAGATGCCCTGACTAATACAGTACACTCCTGCTCTGCCATTTCAGTTCCATTACCTGCTGCCCCACTGTCTGAAGCCTGCAGGAATCTCTTCCATTCCTTGACTTGCACTGCCATGCTCTGTTAAATCAAGAACCCGCCCATCTTGTGCCTTTCCCAGGGTCTCCAAATACCATTCTACCTATCTACTACTTACCTCCTTCATATAAGTGGTCAGATGAAGTGTGTTGAACCAGACCCTAAAATGGTAGCCCTGGCATTCTGCCTGCCACAGACGGGACTCTTGAGCCCACTGACCTCCCTAACATCCACTGGATGGATATGTTAGGAAGAGAGTCTTGACGTATGGAGTCACTTCTCTCTTGCTGGCTGCAGGAGAGGCGCAAAACAGTTCATAGACACCTTGGTTTTCACTGATAACTGCTGGAATGGGGTTGGAAGGAAGCAAGGGATGGCAGTTGTTTCCAACTCCTAGATTAGGAATTTTAGTCCTCAGGCCGTGAAGGTCCCGGCCAGAGTTCTACTTCACAATGCATGCCAGCATTCCACTGGCCCCAAGACTCCACTTGTTAGGAGAATGGGATCGAACCTGATGATTCATTTTCTGCCTCTTGGTTTTGCTGTTTCAATGATGATCGCTCTCCAACTATGGTGTTTGCTCTTATATGGCAAATTTCGTATGAATTTTCTAATTCATATTAATTATGAAATTCAGTTTCCTCATTTGTAAAACATAAATTATAATCTCTACTTCTGAGACTTGTGAGGAGGAATAAATGAGATAATACATGTCAAGTACTGAGAACATTGTCTGCAAGAAAGTAGCTCAATAAAGTATCTCCCACTTCTTCTAGTTGACTTTCAGCCTTGCTTTCAACCCCTCTGTTTCAGCCATTTTCCATAGGTGCCT
Source organism: Lemur catta (assembly GCF_020740605.2). NCBI lineage: Eukaryota > Metazoa > Chordata > Mammalia > Primates > Lemuridae > Lemur > Lemur catta. Next base: position 49,665,883 of record NC_059155.1, on the reverse strand, counting down.
GGGGCTTATGCACAATTCTCAAACACGAAGGAAGCTCTGATGTTACTGTGTCCCTTGACAATAAACAACAGGGACAGAAGTTGATGACAGTGACTCATAGAAGTTTTGGTCCAATCTGATAGAAGAAAAGCAGAAGCTTCTGTCCTCAATCTTGCACTGTCATACTTTTTAGGTACTGATGGCTTGTGAGTCATGTTCAAAGGAGACACATAAGGCAAGGGTGAGAGACAAAGGAAGAAAGAGAAAATAAGATGAGATCACCTACTGGCTGGCCAGCCAACCTCATGGGGAATAGACCAGACCAAGTGCAATGCAGGAACCAGGTGGCCTCTCACCTGGAGGAGAAGAGAGCGCACACAGGTGTGACAGAAGTGAAAAAAGGACTTACAAGAATTAGGACATAAAAATGTTTAGATACATGCAATCATATAATGACAATAGTAAGTCACCATTAGAGAATGCCAATGAAACCAATTTACCTCATTTTGAAAACTAGAAACTAAAGGAAATATTCAAGCATTTGTCTTCCTTTTCCTAATATGAAAAAGGTGACCAAATAATAAATGTGGGGAAGTTTCTTCTTATTCCAGCTAAGAAACGAAAAAGTAATGATAGAATTAGAGTATAACCATTCTAAACCCTAATAAATTAATGGATTTAGACATTGAGCATCACTAGCTGATAACATCACAAAACAAGACACAAGATTATGTGCCTCCAGGTGAAGAATCCAACACTACCAATGAAGTATTCTTGACAAAAAAGTCAAGCTAGACTCTAATCAAGCTTTAACATCAGCTGCCAATTTACAAGAAATACAGAGTAAAAGAAATGTTTTAAATGACACCACAGGGAGGCAGTAAGCATAATCTAGGATGTGGGGAAACTCTACCAGCTGGATAACTGACTCCGTTTCTTCAACAGATAATCTTCAAAGAAAGGAAAAAGAGAGATGGAGAAGATGAAGGAGGATATTTACGGATTGAAAGAGACTTAATAAGACATGTTAATGAATTACAATATGTGGACTTTATGTTGATCCAGTTTCAAACTGAATATATAAATATATATATGATATTATGAGGCATTTGAGAAATTCGAACACTGGCAAGATATTTGATGATATTCCATTTCAAGATAGTTTCTAAATATAGATACATAAATATTTCAAAGATAATAACTGTAACAATATTTGTAACATTCTCTTAGACCAGTCAGTCACCTTTCAATAAAGCCAGTAAGTTGAAATAAAAAATAAATAAATAAATAAAAGTGTTCATTTTAAAGAAGTGATAATGGCATTTTGATTTTAAAATCCTAAAATAAGTATGGGTGAAAGTCTATGATGTTTGGGATTTGCTTTAACATAATCTAGAGTAGAGGATGGGGGCATAGGATACTGTTAACAAAATTGGGCATGAGTTGATCATTGTTAAAGCTGGGTAATGGTTACATGGAGGTTCATTATTCTATGTTTGTATATGTTTAAAACTTTCCATAATACAAAATTAAAAGACAGAGTTAGGACAGTTTACCTTCGTGGGGAGGGTAGGGGCTCTCACTAACGTCATGAGTTGCTTTAATTAGCACTGAGAGGTGGTTATGGGATGAGGAAAGTGGAATCAATTTACTAATTCCTATATGACCCTGGTATTTGAAAGAGCAACCCTGATAGGACTGGGTGGGAACATATGACTATTTTTTGTCAAAGATTTGTGAATGGAAGTGACATATATTATTTTCAAGGCAGAGGATTGAGAACCTACAAAAATCTCTGTCCTTCCTGTATGGCAATTAGCATCATTAGCACATCAGACTGGGTCTCTCAGTGACTAAGAAGAATAGCAAATAAACAGAACAAAACAGAAAGTTTTAAATGAGAAAACCAAACAAATAGAGCATGCCCAAGACAGAACTCTAGAACTTAAGGAGCATAACTTTTACGACCTTCTAATTCATACACTCAGATTCAGAAATATATTACATTGATAAAGAAAGAATGGGCTGCCACAACAAAAGAATAATCATGAATAAGAAAGACTTCCTAGAAATTAAAAAATTACATAAACATGTATTGTTTTATATTTTACATGTATTGTTTTATGTTATAAATTTAGAATATGAAGTCAAAGAACATGGAGCATAAACACAAAAAGCTAAAAAATAAGAGAGAAAGTTGAGATATGGAGAATCAGTCCAGTAGGTCCAACTTTGGTTTAATAGTTATTCCTAAAAAAGAGGACAGATAAGATGGAGGTGAAGCAATAACTTTTTAAAGGAAGATAATTTCTCAGACATGAAGAAAGACATAGTTTAAACTGAAGAACTCTCCAATTTAGAATAAATTCAATGAAAAAAAGATCAATACTTATCCCTGAAGAAAATTACAGGCTCAGTTGATTTTGAGTTCTATCAAATATTTTAGAAATGTAATGTAAAGAAGGAAAACCAATTTTATACAAACTCAGCTTTCCTGGGTCTCCAGATTGTAGATCTACAATCCACAGACAGTAGACTGTGGAATTTCTCAGCCTCCATAATTGTGTGAACCAATTCCTTATAATAAATCTTATTATATACCCTACCGGTTCAGTTTCTTTGGAGAACCCTCACTAATACATATGCCAACAAATTATACAAAATACATGAAATAGACAAATTTCTAGAAACACACATGCTACCAAAAATGAGTCAAGAAGAAGTAGAGAATCCGAATGGACCTATAACAAATACAGAGAGGCCTAGGAGGCCAGTATTATCTGCATAACAAAGCTAGACAAAGACATCACCAGAAAAGAAAACTACAGACAAATCCTGTTGTATGTTACGACATGGATGAATCTTGAGGATTTATACTAAGTGAAACAAGCCAATCACAGAAGGACAAATACTGCATGATACCACTTATATGAGGTATCCAAAGTAGTCAAACTCATAGAAGCAGAAAGTAGAATGGTGGTTTCCGGGGCTGGGGTAGGGGGATGTGGAGTTGCTGTTCAGTGGGTGTAGAGTTTTGACTACACAGGATGAAAAAATTCCAGAGATGTGTTGTACAACAATGTGCGTATACTTAACAATACTGTACTGTACACTTCACAGTTGGTTAGGAGTATAGATCTCATGTGTTTTTTACCACATTAAAAAAACAAGAACAATTTCATTTACAGCAGCATCCAAAGAATAAAATACTTAGGAATATATTTTGAAAGGAAGCGGAAGATGTGTACACTGAGAACTACAAAACATCGTTGAAGGGGGGACGGGGGCGGGGCAAGGGCAATATACCTAAACTTTTGTACCCCCATAATATGCTGAAATTAAAAAAAATCATTGAAATATATTAAATATGTACTACTAAGTGAAAATAAACACCATTCTTATGGACTGAAATACTTAATATTGTTAAGATGGCAATACTCCCCATAAAAAGGAGTGAAGTACTGACACATGCTACAACATGCATGAACCTTGGAAACATCACGCTAAGTGAAAGAAGCCAGATGTAGAAGGGGACAGATTGTATGATTCCATGTATATGGAATGTCCAGACTACACAAATCCATAGAGACAGAAAGCAGATCAGTGGTTCTTAGGGGATGGGGGGAGTGGGAATTGGGACTAGCTGCTGATAGGTATGGGGATTATTTTTGTGGTGGTGTAAATGTTCTGGGATTATACAGTGGGGAAGGCTACACATAATGAAGATACTAAAAACCACTGAGTGCAAACTTTAAAATTATGGATTTTATATTATGTGAATCATATCTCAGTTACAAAAACACAGTGAGATACCTTAACACACCCACCAGAATGGTGAATATTAAAAACACTGCAATACCAAATATTGTGAAGGATGTGCAGAAACTGGAAATCTTATACACTGGTGGGAGTGTAAAATGGCACAACCACTTTAAAAACAGTTGGACAGTTCTTTTAAAGTTTAACACATGTATTTCCTATGACCCAGCAATCTATGCTTAAGTATTTATTCATGAAGAATTTAAATATATGTGTACATGGAGACATGTACACAAATGGTCACAGTTGCTTTACTTGTAATAGCCCCAAGCTGGAAATAATCTGTATGTCCATAACATGACAATTGATGTACAGACTGTGATATATTCATATAATAGCATACTATTCAGCAATAAAAGGAATGAAATTATACAGGCAACATGGATGAAGCTATAAAATATAATGGGTAAAAAAGCCTTTGTACACTATCTTGTTTCATTTATATGAAATCCTAGATTACACATGATGTCGTTTCATTTATATAAAATTCTAGAACAGGAAAAACTACTTTATCTTGGGAAAAATGGTGATTTCTCTGGGGGACTGGAGCAGGGGATTGACAGGGAAAGGTCATTAGGGAACTTTCTGAGGTGATGCTAATATTTTATGATGGGGTTTGGGTTACACAGATATATGTATTTTTCAAAATTTAGTGAATATACAGTACGATTTGTACATTTTATATAAATTTTTTCATCAAAGAAAAAACTAAATATTTAACTCTAGTTAATGATATGCATTCTGATGTGTTTACAGGAAAATGTACTGATGTCTGCAACTTACTTTGAAATGAATCAAAACATAAGGTGAATTAATAGGTAGCTAGAGGAATAGATAGCGGATAAACATGTGATAAAGCAACTATAGTAAACAGTTAATGGTAGAATCAAGGTGATGGGTATCCAGATGTTTATAATTTTTTTCAATTTTAATGAGTGTTTGAAGAGAATCATAATAAAATGTTGGCAAAAAAAATCTAAACTTGAGTACATCCTTGTGAAACTTCATAGCCTACAATCTCTCAGAAAAAAAACAAAAACAAAACACAAAATAAACATGTAACAAAGGAGCAAAAATCAAAATGGCATCAAAATAAGATTGGTATCTGTGAACTAAAATAAAATCTTAAGGGATCCCCACCCCCACCCCCCACCGGCTCACTGGACCCCCTCTTAGCCAAGGGGATATGCTAAAACTAAATTGCCTGCCAGGAGGAAGGAGGTCAGACCTGCCTCATCCTGCCCCCCTCCGTGCTTGGAGACATCCTTTGTAACCCATTAACAGGCCTAAGGGTATGCAAGGCACACCTGTAGGTCCCCAATTTACATAACAAATGCGTGTCCTGTGGCTTGTCTCGGGTTATCGGCGCCTTATTTTAAAACATTCCAAGCCAAAGCTTCGGGTATTTAACAAATTACAATTCAAAGACTCTTTAAACCTACCTGTAACCTGAAAGCCCCCACTTCAAGATGGCCCACCTTTTCGGGCTAAACCAATGTATGCCTCCCACGTATTGATTTATGACTTTACCTGTAACCGCTGTCTCCCTGAAATGTATAAAACCAAACTGTAACCCAGCCACAGCAGGTCCACTTGCTCAAGGCTTCTTGGGAGTGGCTCTGGGTCCTCATGGTCCTCAAATTAGGCTTAGAGTAAATCTCTTTAGAATTATTTTACTTTGAGGTCTAAAAACTCTGGAAAGAGAAAAAAAGAAGATTAAAAAAAGAATTATTTTACAGAGTTTGGCTTCTTATCTGTTAACATATCAGACTCCTCCTTAGCCACAGTAGATAATAGAAGACAGTGGAACAATTCTCTCAAAATTCTGAAAAAAAAAGTGATTTTTGAATCTAGAATTCTATACTCACTCAGCATAACTACCAATCAAAATCAGAACAAAAGAACACTTTTCAGACATGAAGATACTCTGAAAATTGCTTCCTATACATACCCTTTTGGGAAAAGAGAATGAATTGATGATGTTCTCCAGCAAAATGAAAAAGGAATCCAAGAAAGAGGACAATATAGGATTCAAGAAATAGCAGACAGCTGTGAAGCAGGCTTAGTAACTAACTGGCAGAAAATAGAACGAGAAGTCAGAGAGTATGCAGTAGAATGTGTTCAAGGAGAAAGTGGAATCTGCTTTAATGAATAGATGATTTAGAAACTGGATGATCTTAGCCATATGATGAAGCAGATATAGAACATTTTCCCCAAACAACAAGTTGAGGTCTTTGTTGCTTTGAGCCAAAAGCATCCTACGGTATAGAAAAAGCACACACTACTTTTGTCAAGAAACATAACTGAGTAACTTCAGGAAATAAAGAAGGGATGTACAAGAAAGTTATGAGCTAGATACAAAGCAAATTAAAATGTGGCATGATTTGAAGCAATCCATGGAGAATCAGGAAAGAGACCATTTGGTGTTGATGATCAGAACATTATTCAAATAGCATGGTTTTAGAGACATACAATTAGATTTCCTTCTGTATGGGCTCAATTACACTACTTGATTCTGCAGTAAATAATAATTGTGTAATCCTAATAGTGTAAATGCTATTGTTTTTAGTATTTTGTAAACAACATATAAACAAAGCCTAGACAACATAATCATATTTATAGAAAAACATAAGTGCTATAAATCTGGAGAGTTATGAAATTTTATCTAACATAGATTTTAGAGGTGGAGTGGGGATAGGGACTGAGGAAAACTGAGGGTTTCAAGTTACCTTATGTAAAGGGAGTCAAATGATAAAGTCTAAGGTGAGGACTGCATGGTTTCCAACACTGGCTCTACTACTTATTTGCTTTGTGACCTTGGGCAAATTACTTAAGCTCTCTGTGCCTCAGTTTCCTTATTTATAAATGAGGAAAATAATAGTACTTACATCATAAAATTGCCATTAGGATAAAGTAAATTAATATGTAAAAAGGGCTTAACAGAGTATCTGTCATGTAAGTGTTCAATAAATATAGCTATAATACTATTGCTTCTGTTCTCTTTCCAGAAACAGTGGTTAAAGTACATTAAAGTTATAAAAGTAATCCATAGGAGAATTTAAAATAATAATGTTAACTCTAAAAATATGGGAGATAGGGGGAGTGTAAATGGGCTAATTTCTCACCTTTTATACCTTGGGGAGTGTGGAGATGAGGAGAAACTTCCCCTTTTCCCTGACAGTTTGCTGAAAGATCAAGTCACATTAAAGTAGATTAATAACAGGTTTCTTTACTGTGCGCAGGGGGAGAATCACAGAGTGATTACCCAATATCACAATGGGGTCCAGAAATTAATATGCCCTCCTTTTAGAGGGCCGAGGGAGATGAGGAATATAGGTGATTCTGTTTAGGGGCAATAAATGGTTGCAAGGGAGGATGAATAGATACTTGGGAGAATAAATGGCTGGGGGGAAACAGACTGATTTGTAAATTAACCTGAGAGTTGGGTATAACATTTAAAATGATTGGGCCAGGTCTGACTGCATTCTTGATCTTCTTTCCTGCAATATATTGAGATATGGCTGTACTATATTACATTCCCACCAGCAATGATTGAGTGATCCAGTTTCTCTGCATCCTCTCCAAAATTTGGTTTTGCCACTGTTTCTCATTTTGTCCATCCCAGTAGAAGTGTCATGATCTCTCATCATGGTTTTAATTTATATTTCCCTAACAGCTAGTGAAGCTACATATGTTTTCATGTGCTTTTTGTTCCCATCTGTTTACCCTCTTCGTTGCAATATTTGTTCAAGCCTTTTGTCCATTTTCTAACTGGATGTTTGTTTTTCCTATTGAGTTTTTGGAGTTCTTTATCTATTTTATATATGAGTTCTTTGTGAGATTTGTGTCTTGGGGATATTTTCTCCCACCTTGTAATTTCTCTCTTCATCCTCTTAGCAGAGTCTCTCAAAGTTTAAAGTTTTTTAATTTTGATGAAGTTCAATTTATACATTTTTCATGGATTGTGCTTTTGGTATCATGTCAAAGAACTCTTCATCAATCCCTAGGTGCCGAAGATGAAAATCTTGATCTATTTTGACTTAAGTTTTATGAAGTGTGAGGTTTAAGTCAAGGTTTATTTTTTTGCCTATGGATATGCAATTGCTCCACCACCATTTATTGAAAACGCTGTCCTTCCTCAATTAAATTCTTTTGTACCTTTTCCAAAAATGAGTTGGGCATATTTTTGTACCTCTGTCTGTGGGCTTTCTATTCTGTTCCAATGACGTATGTGCCTCTACCTCTGCAAATACCACCACTTTCTTGATTCCTCTAGCTATATTGTAGGCCTTAATATTGAGTAGAATAATTCCTCCCACTTTATTCTTCTTTATCAAGATTGTTTTAGCTATTCTAGGGCTTGTGCCTCTCCATGTAAATTTTAGAATAAGCTTATTCATATCTACAAAAAACTTTGCTGAGATTTGATAGGAATTCTGTTAAACCTATAGATCAGTTTAGGGAGAATTGACATCTTTACTCTGTTAAATCCTTCAATCCATGAGCATAGTATTTTTCTCCATTTATAAAGATCTCTGATTTCTTTCATTAGCATCTTACAGTTTTCAACATACAAATCCTATACATGCATTGTTGGACTTATACTTAATAAATTTTTCAAGTTTATTTTAGATTGATGGATAAAATTGCAAATATCTGTTTAATATACATATTTTATTTTCTTTTGGATATATACCCAGTAGTGGGATTGCTGTATCACATGGTAGTTCTATTTTTAATTTTTTGAGGAATCTCAATACTGTTTTCAATATTGGCTGTGCTAATTTACATTCCTGCCTTGTGCAAGGATTCCCTTTTCTCCACATCCTCACTTACTATCTTTTGTCTTTTTGCTAGCAGCCATTATAACAGGCATGAGGTGATATCTCATTGTGGGAAGTCTGAATTTGAATTTCCCTGATAATTAGTGATGTTGAGCATTTTTTCATATACCAGTTGGCCATTTCTATATCTTCTTTTGACAAATGTCTGTTCAGATCCTTTGCCCATATTTTAACCAGTTTTCTTACTATTGTTGAGTTTCTTACATATATTGGATATTACCCTTTATCGGATATATGGTTTGCAAATACATTCTCCCAATTCACAGGTTGTCTCTTCACTCTGTTTATTGATTGTTTTCTTTGCTGTGCAGAAACTTTTAATTTGGTGTAGTCTCATTTGTCTATTTTAGCTTTTGTTGACTATGCTTTTGGGGTCACATCCAAAAATTATAGCCCAGACTAAGGTCATTTTCCCCTGTGTTTTCTTCTAGTAGTTTTTATAATTTCAGGTCTTAGGCTTAAATCTTTAATCCATTTTGATTTGATTTTTGCATATGGTGTGAGATGAGGGTCTAATTTCATTCTTCTGGATGTGGTACTATTTTACATTCCCACTAATAATGTACAAGGATTCCAATTTTTCCACATCCTCATCAACACTTCTTATTGTTTACCTTTCTTATTTAACCTACCCTGGTGGGTGTGAAGTTTATCTCATAGTGGCTTTGATTTGTACTTCCCTAATGACGAATGATGTTGTGCATTTTTCTATGTTTTTGTTGGCCATTCATATATATTCTTTGGAGAAATGTTTATTCAAATCCTTCGCCCATTTTTTTTATTGGGTTATTTGTCTTTCTGTTCTTGAGTTGTATGAGTTTTTTTTTTTTTTTTTTTTGAAACAGAGTCTCATTCTGTTGTTCAGGCTAGAGTGCCGTGGCGTCAGCCCAGCTCACAGCAACCTCAAATTCCTGGGCTCAAGCAATCCTACTGCCTCAGCCTCCCAAGTAGCTGGGACTACAGGCATGTGCCACCATGCCCGGCTAATTTTTCTATATATTTTGAGCTGTCCAGATCATTTCTTTCTATTTTTTTTTTTCAGTAGAGACGGAGTCTTGCTCTTGCTCAGGCTGGTCTTGAACTCCTGGCCTCAGGTGATCCTACGCCTCAGCCTCCTGACTCTCTGGGATTACAGGCATGAGCCACCATGCCTGGCTATACCGCAGTTAAATTAATGAACTAGATTTACATACATGAATGAGGATAAATCAGGAAAACATGTTAAAGAAAAATAAAAATGGAGGCCACATTTTAGATCTACCCCAAGGCCAACTGTCCATAACCACATAACCAAAATTTAAGTCATTCTGATTTCCCCAAAATGTTGGCCCTAATCAAAATCAAAACACGAAAGGTGAACATTAATTCGTCATCAGCATGAGTCAGTGAAATAAACCAATCGACTAATAGACAAATCAGCTTAAACAGCTCTACTAGCCCCCAAAAGTATGTTAATATATAACAGCCAATCAGGAAAAGGGTCAAAATACTTCTTTTTTTATGCATTATAAACTGCAAGTAACTGCTATGACCTGAGCTTCAAATCCCCACTTTGGGTTTGAAGTTCCCAGTTAGAGAATTGTTCTTTTGTATGTGCAATAAGCTACAATTTTTTAACATGATCTAATTTTATTTTTGACAATCTGTACAAAGCAAGTTGCAGATGTATATGTACAATCTGATAAAATTTATGTAAACATCTAAAGCTTAATTAAAAATACCAGATATTATTGATGGATACAAGTACATGTGGTATATCTATAGGAAATAATTTAAGAAAACCATATTCAGTACACCAACTTCAAGATAATGCTTACCTTGGGGGAGGCGGAGAAAGGGCAGGGGTGCAAAGGTAGCTGAAGCAAACATGGCAAAATATTTGTTACATGTGGGTCGTGGGTACCAACCCGGATGGTCTCTACTTCTGTATGTTGAAAATGTTGCTCAATTTAAAAACTAATTTAAAAACAGCTATTGCTCATGCAGCCCATGCCGAAGGCCTTACATTTAGTGCTGCACTTGGGACCTGTACGTACACCAATTTCAGGGATAAGGAAACTGGGTCAGAGAGCTTGGGTTGTGGCTTCAGGATACCAATGATCACTGAGCACCAGATGATAGCTCTGCTTGTGCCCCCATTTGCAGAGCGACAAACAGGCCCAGAGGCCACTGGCTTGGCCAAAGGCCATTATATCATGAAGGCAGAGGAGGCAAGGCCTCCCCAGCCCCCAAGGCCTTTCAGGTGACCAGATTCCAGGAGGATATTGGTGGTGTCCTTTGCATTCCTAAGGGATAGGCCTTGTGAAAGGAGACGAGGGATGGAATATCTCTCATTACCCTCCAGAAAATAACTACACAAATATACACACAGAGGGAGGGGAAAGGCCTGCTCCTGGGTGGCTCGGGGGCCCCCACCCAGCCGCATGAAAGGGGGTGATTGATCAGGTTCCCACCACATGGGATAGTCATGGTTCATAAAAAAAAATTCTGGAAGAGCTGAGGCCATGGCAGGGAGATTTGCCCAAGCAGGGGCAGATGTGGGTTGGGGACACACGGTGGTGGGAGGGGCTGGCAAAGGTGAGGGCTACAACCTTGGAGGAGCACAAAGACCCCCTCTCAGCCTTACTGGTCCCCCTCAAAGGGACCAGAGATTTTCTGCTGCAGGCAGATGGAGCACCCACTACGCTCCCTCAGGGAGGTCTGTCTGTCCCAGTCCTGACAGACAGGCGGGGTCACCCTGGACAGAGAACTTGGTGAGCTTGGCACAGACTCCCAGAGCAGGATGTCCACCCCTGCCGCTCCACCCCGTTCCTGCCCTTCAGAGGAAGGTCGCAGTGTGGCGAGGGGAGATGAGCAAAGGCAGGCCCACCTCCAACGCGGCCCCCGGCCCGCCCCCACCCCCACCGCACACCCACGTGCACACACAGCAGCTGAGGCCACAGCAGCCCTCCCTGTATCCCCCCAGCCCTCCCCTCGGTCTGGGTTAGTCCCAGCCCTGCAGCCTGCTCCTCCCTGGCTAGGCCGGGCTCTTTTTCCAGAACCTTCTGTTCTTCTGTGAGCTCTTCATGTTCCTGTAGGAGTGGGGCTCCTAGAAGCTGAACATCCATGGGACTTCTTCGGAGGAAGGGGGTGCGGTGGCGTGAGGGTCCTCTGAGGGTAGGGGTAGCTGGATGCCGGTCCAGAAAGAGGAGGAAAGTGAGAAAAAGAAGGGCAAGGGTGGGGGCGCAGGGTGAGGGCCAAGCCGGCCCCGAAGCCTGGATCCCTGGTCTCTGTCCCCAGGACTGCCCTCAGCTCAGCCTGGGGCCAAGGGCACCCACAGTCCCTGAACAGACCTCAGGATCCTGTGTCCTTTCCTGGAATCCTTCCCTGTGTCCCTCCAGGGCCGCAGCTCCCAAGAGGAAAACTGGCGGGGTGAGGAGGGGTGGAGGAGGCGGAAGGAGGGGCTCTCCCTGCCCACCCGCAGGCTCCCCCATCAGCCCACCATGGCCTGACCTCATGCTGCCACCAGACCCGGTGTCCAGGAGGTTGCAGGGCTGCCAGGGGAGAGGTGTGTGGCTTTTACGGAACCCGCCCAAGCCCGGTCCCCTGGCTCAGCCCTGTGATTAGGTTTCTCTAGGGCTTGGCAGTGTCCATTCAGGCTGGCTGAGTCTGTGCCCCAGCCAACCACCCCCCACCATCCCACCCCCAAACCCCCATCTCCCCACCCCCATCCGTCTCCTGGCCCTGAAGGGCAGCCCTCAGAGGCTCCAGATGGCATCAGGGAGGGCACAGAGTGTGCGCTGAGCATTGAGGGCCACTCAGCACAGGGTCTGGGCTCCGCTTGGCCTGTGAGCTCCTGTGCCCTCTCAGTGGGCCCTTCCCCAACACAGCGCCCCCGGCCCCCGCCACGCACACACACATTCTCGCTAACTAGGAGTTCTGATCTGACCCTCAGCCAGGGCTGGGCCTTCCCCACACGTGCATCCACCGGTCACATAACATGGGTACCCAGACCTTGTCTGTGCCAGGCACTGGCAAGGGGCAGGGGCAGGGAGTGGGGCAGACAGGCCACAGCCAGGGTCCCTGCCTTCCTGGAGCTCCCAGGCTGGTGGGGGAGGCAATGGCGGGCCCTAGGCACAGAGTTCCCGTTCCAGGCAGGTGGGTGGGCAGCCCCGTCAGGTCGGGGAGGACAGGAGGGGCAACCAGGCTCCCAGGGTGGGCAAGACCTGCTGTCTCTGGATCAATAGACGCCCAGGAAAGTGGCTCCTGGATCAGGGACCAGGCCACTGGCCTCTACACTGCTTCTATCACAGAGGAGCTGTGTGACCTGGCTGAGAGTCTTCCCGTCTCTGAGCCTCAGTGTCCCCATAGGTACAATCAGGGTCTGATCTGAGGATCTCTGAGGGCCCTGTGTTTCAGCTTGTTCAAGTTCCATGGCAAATCTATGGCGAGAAACCCAACTGGGTTGATTCTTGCCCCCTGCCTAACTGGGTGAAGGTGGAGTGGTGGTAGGGAATTCCTGGAACAAGAAGCCTGCAGAGATATCTGGAAAAGCTCAGGCAGGAGTCACTTGCTATCTCGACCTAGCCAAGGCAAAGGCCCCTCCATTTCCCCAGGTTGTGTCTGTTTCAGAATGGGTCTTGACCAGACTCTCCCCAGATTCTTCGTCACTCCAAATACCAAAGTGCCTCTTACAGGGCTGGTTCTCAGGACTAGGAGTGGGCCCCTGGGGCCAGCAGCAGTGTCCATTATGGTGAGATTTCAGGGTACTACTCCCTCTTGTATGTCAGCTAGGAACAGGGCTGAAAGATTCACTGTGGTGTGCCCCTGTGTTGTGCTACCTCCCTGCCAGCACACACACATACATATCAGGAGATGCGGCACATTTCACAAAAGTGGCTCCCTTATACTGCTCACCACGTCTCAACATGGCACCCCTGTGTGTATGCTAGCCTTATTTTATACATGAGCAAACAAGCTCAGAGACGTGAATATGAGTGGCAAGGGCTGGGATATTACTCCCAAGGCCACATGAAGTTGATTCTAGGGTCGGGGCCAGAGGGAAATGGGTAGCATATGGCCTGCTAGAGCTGGTTGGACGAGCATTCCTCAGCCTGTGGTATAGACTGAGGGTTGAGTGTGTGGAGATGGCTCCAGCCTGGTGCTGCAGGCCTGTGCCCCTCCTTCCTTCTTTCCTCTTGATCAGCCCTGAGTCTGGCTCTTACACGCCGGAGATGAAAGCAGGATAGGAAAGGTGGAATGGGAAACAAATCATGGAAGAAGGCTGTAACTGGTCCAAAAGGCAGCATTCCTCCGTGGGTAAGCAAAATGGAATGGTCTGATTGCTACACAAGGTGGACCAGAGCTTAAAATAATTTACTGCAATGTCAAATGCCCTTTTGAAAAATTCCAGATGAGGAATAAGAGTGAGACAGGCTCGAATGGATTCAAAGTTCCAGAAGGTTAGAAAATGGAAGGCTCTGTGACATGTTTCTCTCTTTTTCTCCTCCTACCAAGAGCTTTCCAGAAATCTTCCCTGCTAATTAATGCTGAGCAATGAGAAAGGATACTTTTAAAGGTGCTTCTTGTAGTATAGATGGAGTCTCCTGTTTGGTTTAGTAAAAGTGATGTCTGGGAGACCAGAATGGACTGATAGAACGAGCCTTGTCTTGAATCCATAAGGAGACCTGGATTTGAGACCTAGCTCTGCCATTAACCTGCTCTGGGAGCCAGGTCAGGGCCCTCTGGGCCATCATTCTCTTATCTGCAAAATGGGAGTGATGGGGAAGATGCTAGACTAAGCAATCTTTAAAGTCCTTTCTAGTTCTGTTGATGCTCAGCCTGTCTCTTCTCTCAGGAGTGGTTTCCTTGTTACAAAATGGAAGCGTTGGGCTACATTACCTTGAAGGTCTCTTTCAGTCATGGCAGAGCCTGGTGGCTCATCCCTGTAGTCCCAGCACTTTGTAGAGCTGAGGTAGGAGGATCGGCAACATAGAGAGACTCTGTATCTACCAAAAATAAAAGAAAAAAATTAGCCAGGCATGGTGGTGTGCACCTGTAGTCCTAGCTCCTTGGGCGGCTGAGTCAGGAAGATCGCTTGAGCCTAGGAGTTCAAGGCAGCAGGGAGCTGTAATGATGCCACTGCACTCCAGCCTGGGCAACAGAGCAGGAGCTTGTCTCTCAAAAAAGAAAAAAAAAAAAGTGAAGAAGTCAGGTGCAAGATATTTGAAAGAAATTGGATCAGAAAAATAATGCAATCGGGTCTGCATTTTGGAACGATCACGTTGCTATGTGCATACATATGTATGAAAATACACAGGAAAGGTCTGAAATGATAGCTGTCAACTGATACTGATGATCACCTCTGAAGAGGGGAGTGGGCTTGGCAGAGGTGAAGGAGGATGTGCACTTTTTACTTTTAGCAGGGGTTCTCAACAGGGAGAGATTTGTCCTACCCGCCCACCGCCACCCAGGGATATCTGCCAATGTCTTCAGATGGTTTTTAGTTGTCACAACTGGGAGAGTGCTACTGGTATCTAGTGAGCAGAGGTCAGGGATGTTGCTAAATGTTCTACAAGACATGGGATAGCCCCCCAAACAAAGAATTATCCAGTCCAAAATGTCAGTAACGCTGAGGCTGAAAAACCCTGGTCTATACACTTCCTTATTGTTTGTATTGCTTACTACAAAAACCTACTCATATAGTATTTATGTTTTAAAAATGTTTAAAAACATAATTGCATTACTCAAAATTTGTAAGCTGTGTTGGAAAACAGATTGGAGAGGTGGAAAGTGGAGGCAGAAAGAAGAGTTAGGAGGTTGTTGCAATATTTAATTCATGGTTCGTTCCCTCCCTCCTTCCTTTCCTTCCTTTCTTCCTTCCTTCTCTCTCTTTCTCTTGGCAGTAGAAATGCTTTTTTTCAATAGAATTTCAAATGGGTCCCAGTGTATAAATCAGTTAATCAATCAGCACTGCTCTGGCTGAAGCAAGAGTGGGGGCCGAGCCCTAGCTTCTCACACTTTCCCTCTCCCCTCGTGGTGGTCTGCTGTACTTCCAGAACAGTAGGGCTGTTTGGAACAGCTTGAATATTCCCAGGTAGAAGCTGGCTGAGGCAGGGTAAGGGTGATAGGGATGGAGAGGCCTAGAAGATTCAAGAGTTAGGTGTGCATGTTTTTTGTTTGTTTGTTTTTGAGACAAGGTCTCACTCTGTTACCCAGGCTAGAGTGCAGTGGCATCATCATAGCTCACTGCAACCTCAAACTCCTGAGCTCAAGCAATCCTCCTGCCTCAGGTTCCTGAGTAGCTGCGACTACAGGTGTGCACCACCATGCTGGATTGGTGTGTGTAGTATGTTTACTTCTGTCAGTAAGAAGGGGCACTTTTTTGACCATTTCTAATTTGCTATGAATATCTCCCTTACCATTAATACCAAGTAAATTTAAAAAATCGACAAACCATGAGAGGTAGTCAGAAGGTGGAACTGATGGAACATGGTGATCGGATGTTGGAATAATAGAGAGAGGAAGCGCAGAGGATTCGCAGGTTACTGAGTGTGCGGGAATGCTACATATTAAGGTGAGGAATACAGGAAAGGGCACCACAAAAACTTCAGTGTTGCATGTGTTGCCTTTGGGGAGGTACATGGGTCTGGGTTCAGGGAGAGGTCTAGGCTGCAGACAAATCTGGGAATCATCGGCACATAAGTGGGGGTTAAAGCTTTGGAAATGAATCAGAACATGCAGGGAGAGTAGAGCAAGCCTAGGAGAGGACTTTAGAGAAAAGCAGTAGTTAAGAAACAAGCAGAGAAAGATGTGTCCTCGTGAGACAGGGAAGAGGTGAAGCAGAGGCAGAAGAGGAGAATAAGGAGAGTGAGGAGTCATCAAAGTAAGAGAAGTGTTTCGAGAAAGAGAAAGTAATCCATAGTCAGATTCATCAGAGATGTCAAAAAAGGAAATGACTAAAAAGAGTGTTGCATGGATTCTCTCCTGACAGTGTTAGTTGTAAAAGATTTGAGGATGAAAAGTCAAGGTTGGAAAAATTTCAGGGCTCTTTTTGTTAGAAATTGACAAAAAAAAAAAACAAAAAACCACTACACCCCCAAAACACAAAACAAAATTTGCTTAGGCAAAAAAACATGTGATGTAGCGTTGAGCAAGCAAACCTTGGGGCAGGCAGGGATGCACCTGGGCCTCAGGAACCACTACAGCCACGGCCTTCAGCGCCGACAGGCTTGAGTCTGCTGCATCTCTCTTGTCAGCTTCTCTCTGCGTGTCACCTGCAGTATCTCCTCCTGCAGACTAGTCCTGTCACAAGATAACATGGTCTGTATGCTTCATATAACCAGAGAGTGACTGAATCCTCTCCCCAAGCTATAGATAGGGAAATGAAAGGATCCAGACTCAATGATCCTAGGTCAGCCACCCAGTCCTAGATCCATCTCTGGGTCAAGAAGCTGTGGTCAGGAAGTGATTTTTAGGAGGCAGTGGTCTAAGAATATGACAGGTTCATTAAAAAAAAATGGAGGGCACAGCATTTCTCAAAATATGGGGGATGCTGTTATCTAAATGGAGGGAGTTGCTGAGCAGACAAAATAATTGAGCAGGACAGATTAGTGAGGCATCTGGAGCCTCTGGGCTCCTAAGATGTCAAAGTCTCCTTCCACTTCTCTCCCACCCTTTTCCCACTGGAGTCAACTCTGCATACAGACCTGTCCACAGGAAGCCATCTGGCATCCCTAAGGCCTGCTGGCCCTGCCCTCACCCCTGCACCCCTTCTTCTCTATACTCCAAATGTTGAGGGGCAGGGGATTGAAAGGCTTATTTTCTTTATGCGGCCAGATGAAGTCCCTCTCCTCCTGAGATCCTCTCCGTGTATGGCACAGCAGTGAGTCCCCTTCCCCACTAGTAGCCCAACCTAGCACAGCTTGGCCTCCTTCTCTTGGGACCCCAGGTGGGCCCAAGGAACCCATCCCATCCCAACACTTTGCTCACTTTTGGTGCCAAATAACCTGATCTTCCAGATAATTAGGTCCCACTGGAGTGAGTGATTCTACATTAGAGGATTCTAGAACGAAATGTAATGGAGTGTGCATTTGAGAGTACTAACACATTTCCATGGTGTTTTTCAATTTGCAAAAAACATTTTACGTGCATTAACTTGTTTAATCCTCACGATTAAGAACAGCTGAAGACCAGTGAGAAAAGTACTGAATTGTACCTAGGTGTTTGTGTATTTAAAACTTGCCTGTGAGTTTGCATTTGATTTAAATGTTGAACTTAGTAGAGATTGATGCTAAAGCCAGGCTGCTTTCATAAAGAGTTCCATTCTTATGGAAGAGGTATAAATGAGTTGAGAAGCACAGCACTTCCCTTGTCTGAGTCGGCCTCCCCCACAAACAGCCAGCTTGATGCTGGGACTACGGTAAATACCCCTGCCATTTGCATAGCACTTGACGGAGCCGCAGTTGCTGTCACATCCTTTCTATCATTTAATCATAACAATTACCACCTAGGAGGTGGATAGGACAGAGGCTTTTATCCAGATTTTTCAGAAGGAGAAACTGAGGCCTGGACTGATAAAGAGGTTTTCCCAGGATCACCCAGTTATAAGGGGCTGAGCTAGGACTACGAGGTACACCTAGTGCCTCTCAGCTGCGGGCTCCTTCCCTTCTAATACAGAGGTCTGTTCTGTCTCTGAGACTAGATTGCAAGCTCTTTGAGAGCAGGACTGTGTCTTATTCATTTCAGGTAAACCCACAGTAGCTGATGCTCAAAAAAGAAGTTGCCGCCTGCCTAACTTTCTGAATGGAGCTCAATTAAATGCCGTCTGAAAAATGAGGGGCTTACTCCCAGGGAATTCCAGGAACTTCCAAGAAAACCAGCCTCTCCATCCATTGCTTGGCCTTGCCACCAGGGATCAGCACAAGGGTGGGGTGCACGGACAGGAAAGACAAACTTGAGCTTGTGTTCCTGATGTCTAGCAAAATGACTCCCATTGCCTATGCTAGAAACCACCCCACCACCCTCATACACTGAACCCTCGGCTTGGTAGGACGTGCCAGGCCCCAGGGTTTCTGGTGGGCGTTGGTAAAATGTGGGCTGGAGGGTGAGGAAACAGAGTAGTACAGTGGAAGGAAGCCTGGGCTGGAACAGAGACTGAGGCTCTAGTTCCAGCTCTTGTGCCTTGATCTGCTGTGTGACTTTGGATAGACACTTTTTACCCTCTGGGCCTCAGTTTCCCTGTTTGTTACATAAGAGATTAAACCAGAATAGTTCACAACCAGAATTTTTCTATCAGCATAATCTGAGAAGCTCCTTTCAAAACACACACGCGGTGGCTCACGCCTGTAATCCCAGCACTATGGGAGGCCGAGGGCGGGCGGATCGTTTGAGCTCAGGAGTTCGAGACCAGCCTGAGCAAGAGCGAGACCCCGTCTCTACTAAAAAAATAGAAAGAAATTATATGGACAGCTAAAAATCTATATAGAAAAAATTAGCCGGGCATGGTGGTGCATGCCTGTAGTCCCAGCTACTCGGGAGGCTGAGGCAGAAGGATCGCTTGAGCCCAGGAGTTTGAGGTTGCTGTGAGCTATGATGACGCCACGGCACTCTAGCCAGGGCAACAAAGTGAGACTCTGTCTCCAAAAAAAAAAAAAACACACACAAGGCTCATGGGCCCCACTCCCAATCTATTGAAGCAGAGTCCTCAGGAGGTGGGGGTCTGTTTTGGTGTCTTTGGCGCTAGCTCCCCAGGGGACTCTGCTGCACACCCCCGGTTTAAGAACTGCTGGACCAGGTTGTTGCCAAGGACCCTCCTGGCAATGTTTGGCCCCTGCTTCTTCCCAGGCAGTACCAGGCAAAGGGGCTCATGGGCACCGTGCCTGCCCCTGAGCTCCTCCCCCATGCTCCTCCCAGAGCACATGCTGGCTACCCAGGGAGGATCCCCCCCCTTCCCCCGGCTTTCCTGCTCACCCCCAGGCTCTCTGGCCTTCCTGGGTGGAAGCCACAGGGCTCCGGAAGTGCCACTTCCCCTGCCTGTGGGCAGCACACCCCAGGCCCCTGGCATCCGCTCTGCCTTCGTCCTGGGGAAGTGTCCTTTGTATAAAGACCTACTGAGGCATCTGGGAAGGAACCATCACAGGACAAGTGGGGGAAGGGCAACACCCATGGGATGGGAGGTGGGAGAAAGGGGTCTCTACTGAGACAAAAATCAAAAGGCAAAAAGGGGACCCTCTGGCACCAAGGGTAAGAGTGGGAACCACTTCTTCCTCTGGGCAGTTTTACGGCTTCCACAGTCGTTAAGCACTTTATATTCTGAGCCTCAACCACAGCCCTTTGAGGCAGGCGCCATTGTCCCCAGATCTCAAGGCTCTGCTTTCCTGAGTACCCTAGCTAAAATAGCACCCCCAGCCCCAACACTTGTCATCTTCTTCCCCTGCTACATTCCTGTGGCCCTTATCATTACTCGGCATTTCATTTGACTTTATTATATATTTACTCGTTTGTATGTTTGCATGTTGTTTGTCTTCCCCGCTGGAATGCTAGCTTCAGGAGGGCGCAGACCCTGCTTGCCTCATTTACTGTGCTGTCCCCAGTGAGGAGAAGAGTGTCCGGCATATGGTGATAAACGTTTGTTTAGTGAATAAATGAAATATATAAATGGGGAAATCGAGATCCACAAAGGAGAAGTGCTTTGTCTCAAATCCCGTGGCCAGTCACTGCTTCAGACAGGACTGGACCCCATGTCCCTCTTTCTCTTGACTCCCAGGACAGTGCTCTCTCTGCTGCCATGGAGTCAGGGCTTAGCTCAGAAACCATTCTCTGTTGATTTGGCAGCCAGGACACTAGAAGAGGGGCATTGGGCTTCGTGGTCGGCGGCCTGGTGCCAGCTAACAGCCGATGGCAATTACTGCAGTCTTGAGAAGGGCCGGCTGGTGTGCCTTCTAGAGAGGGAACTCTGTAGCCAAATCTGAGCCCCTAGGCCTGGCCGGCAAAGGCCACCCAGTGGTCTGGGGACTGAGTGAGAGTGTGAATGATGACAAACCCATCCCCACTGTTGGGGACAAACTGCTGACGGCTGGCAGGAATAGTTGGGGATTTTTTTATTTTTCTCCCCGTGAGTTTCCTTGTGGAAGGCTGTTGAGCATGCGGACTACTTACAGAGCCAGCCTGCCAGGATTAGAAACCTGGCTCTACCCCTTACCGACTATATGACCTCGGGCAAATGTCACCTCAGTTTCCGCATCTCCACATGCCTGGCAGGGCTGCTGTGGGAATGAAATGAGGTAATCCACGAAAAGTGTTAGGGAGCGTCTGGCACGTAGAAAGTGCTCTGTGTGTTAGCCATGACTGGTTATTTTGTGAGAACCCATCATTACATTTTCTTCTTATTGTTCTATTTGTATTTATTGTATTTTCACCATCCTCATCTTTGCTATTATTACTCTTATTTTGCTTTTTCTCCCTCTCTCTCTATATTCCATGCATTTTATTCCTCCAGCGCTATGGATTGATGGCAGATGAGGAAATGGAGGCACAGAAGCTGGGCAGTGACTTGTCCCAAGTCTCGGTGCTCACCAAGTCACCAGGAAGGCCAGAGTTTCCCAGCTGAGGGCTCACTTTGGCTGAGCTTGGGCCACTTGGGAACCCCTCTTGCCACTACAGCAGGGTCTGAGTCAAGCTGTGCAAGCTGAGTTGTGTCAAGCACGGGGAGGCAGGCGCTTCCGGACTGGTCTTGGCCCCGGGGGACATCTACTATCTAAGCTTGCCTGGTACCCAGCCACTGCTGGTCTCCTCCCACAGCTGACACCTTTTGACCCCACCCTCAGGCCCGACTCCATCTCTCGCACCCATCCTGGCACTGGGCAGCCCTGGGCCCACCTACCGGCCTCCACATCAGACCCTTGCTGTGGCCTGGCCCTGGCCCTGTGCCCTGGTTCTAGTCACTGGGCTCTGACTGATAATGGTGACCAAGTCCCCACCTTGGCCCACCCCGGCTCTGGTCCCTGGGTTCCCTCCTTGGTAAACTGAGAGCTGAGCCCTGACTTCTTATTGCTGGTCCTCTCATGGACTTAAGTCTGACCCCGTTTCCCCCAGCAGAGTCTTGCTGCCTCCTCCCCAACTGTCCCCTAGAGTGTTTGGCATTACCTACCCCTGGACACCTTGTCAGTTGCTGTGTCCTCTCCCAAGACACTGTATGAGACTGAGACCTCCACCCCTGCCCCGGGCATCCCCACTTCTGACTGTCGCCTCGGCTCTCAGAGAACCTGTTCTGCAAGTGTAGCAAGGTCTGTCCCCACAGTGCCTGCCTGGGTCCTGCCATCTCTCAGGGCAACCAGCTTCAGCAAACTGTGGCCATGATCACTCACAACAAGGAATGTGACTACACACCAAGCCTGGCAAAGAGGTCCCCAGCACTAGCTGCCACTAACTCAGGCTCTCCCTGAACTCTGTTAGGCCCTGAGACAGGCCTGTGGGCCATCCGGGGACCCTGGGAGTAGGTGCAGAGTCTCCACTGTCGCTGGCCCAGACTTTGCTCCAAGCCAGTCTGTTTCTTCCTCCTGCACAGTTTTTCAGTTACCCTCCCCCAACCTTTGACTTCTTCTCCCTTTCCCTCTCCTCTGGCCCTGCTCTCTCGGCCCTGCCAGGTTCTGGCTGATCTGTTAGAGCCAAGACGGCAGCCCTGCTGCCAGAGTATTTGGAGCCACCACTTCATACAGAAACTGCTTACTTGCTGGACCGATGACTGGCAATCCTCTGATGGTCAGATGCTGATGGGATTCAGCCCCCCAGTTGCCACCACTTCCTGTGAGGCCCAGAGGGACCGGCCTGTTGGCAAGTGCGTGTCCCGGAGAGGTGAAGTGGGTTGGCTCAAGGTGGGGGCTGCTGCGCCTGGCTAGGAAACGCAGCAGAGCTTGGTCCTCGGGGATCTCATATCCCCTGCCCTGCCGCTAACTCTCAGCATCCCAGGCTGGCTGGGGTAGGAGCCACAGGAGCTAGGAGGTGCTGAGCTGACCTACTTATGGGCAGTAGCCACTGCGGCAGTGGGCAGGGACCCTGCGTTCCTGAGTTGGGAAGTCTGGATTTCCTACCCCAGGCCCTGGTGACTGGAAGACCAGACTTTCCAACAGCAGGAATTTCACTTCTCCACGGGGCATCTCATGTCTTTTCTAGAGATCATGCTCAGGCCTGCCTCAGTCTCTGGCTGCTTGCCTTGATGGTCCTGTGACACACGGAACTCCAGTCTCCATCCCATCTCCCAGCTATCCTGGGCCCCTCCCTCACGCAGGAAGAAATTCCTACCAACGCAAGGGACATTGTGCAGCAAGGAAATGATCAGCTGCCTCCCACCTGCCAGAACTCCCCAGAATGTGGGCATTTAACATGGTGGCCTTCTGTAAGCTGAGAGAGGAATGGAAGGGGAGTTCCAAAGTCTTTCGTAGAAATGGTTGGGCCTCACTGATGCAGGAAGGTTGGGGACAGAAGGGACTCAGGGATTTAATGGTACAAAGGTATAGCCTACCTCTCCAGTATAATCAATTCTTGGATCAGCCACAAATAACATAGGAGCTAGATGGGGGTCTTAGAGCCACCTGGCCCGTTGGTTTCCAAACCCAGCTGTTCATCAGAATCACCAGAGAACCAGGCCCTACTCCTTAAGGTTCTGATTCAGAATATCTGGGGAGAGGCCTGGGAATATACATTTTTAAAAGTAGATGTGCACCAGGTTTAGGAACCACTGGTCTAGTCCAGTGCTCTCACATTACAGATTGTGGAAACTGAGGCCCAGAGAGGCAAGTTTTCAAGGTCATTTGGCAACTACCTAACCTGACATTGAAGGCCCTCTATGATCTGGTTCTAATCTGCCCTTTCTCATTCTAGCATCCCATTTATGCACTCTCGGGCTTGCCATATAAAACACAGAACACCGGTTAAATTTGAATTTCAGATATACTTATACTAAAAAGTTATTCATTGTTTATCTGAGATTCAAATTTCACTGGGTATCCTGTACTTTTATTTGCTCAATATGGTAATTCTATGCACCCTACTCTGCAGACCTCTTGAATGAACTTTCTCACATATAATTTTTTTTTTTGAGACAGAGTCTCACTCTGTTGCCCGGGCTAGAGTGAGTGCTGTGGCGTCCTCCTAGCTCACAGCAACCTCAAACTCCTGGACTCAAGCAATCCTCCTGCCTCAGCCTCCCGAGTAGCTGGGACTACAGGCATATGCCACCATGCCTGGCTAATTTTTTCTATATATTTTTAGTTGGCCAGATAGTTTCTTTCTAGTTTTAGTAGAGACGGGGTCTCGCACTTGCTCAGGCTGGTCTTGAACTCCTGAGCTCAAACGATCCGCCCACCTCAGCCTCCCAGAGTGCTAGGATTACAGGCCTGAGCCACCTCGCCCGGCCTCATATATAATTTCTGAATTCCTACTTCTAGACCTTTGCTTATGCTGTTTTCTCTGTCTGGAATACTGATCCCACCATTTCCCCAAATCCTGCCCATCTTTCAACCAGAATGCCACCTCTTCCCCCAAGTCTTCTTATCAGTTGAGCTGACCTTCATCTAGCTTCCAATGACACTTTCTCTGTCTCTCTACTTCCATCTCCTCATGCTCTATTTTGGATCAGAGCTCTTTTTCTAGTTGGCTTAACTCTCCTGTAGAGCATGAGCCAGCCCTTTGCCAGGGTGAACATATCTAAGCAGAGGGTAAAGTGTCAAAGTGTGGGCTCTGAAGTCGGGTGGCTTTTGCTTAAATCCAAGCTCTATCACTTACCAGCTGCGTGACCTTGGGCAAGATTTCCCACCTCTCTTGGACTCAGTTTCCTCATCTGCAAGACGGGAATGGTAAGAGTAATTTCCTCATAATGTTGCTGTGATACTTTGAGCTGTATGAAACACCCTATTCCTCTCTAGGGGAGTAAATTGCTGTTAGAGATTGTTACACAAGTGTCTGTCTCATAGGAGCACTCCTAGGCTTCTGTTCTCTATAGTAATGATTGGAAATGGAAATCCAGACCTGTGGCTTTCACAAGTCCCTGGCTTCCTGTGGAATGCTGGGAAACTTTCTATTTCCATTGTGCTTTGCTCTTTCTCTCTTTTGTAGTGCAATGTATTAATTGAAAGACTAGAAAATACTTGGAGACCGAGAAAAAAAGATGAAATGCAAGTGCTGAGTTCTGTTCAGGATTACTTTTCTGATTCTTCGCTGCTACCCTGTGATGGTTAATTTTAGGTGTCATCTTGACTAGCTTAAGGAATACCTAGAAAGCTGGGAAAGCATTATTTTTGGGTGTGTCTGTGAGGTGATCAGAGGAGATCAGCATGTGAGTCTAAGTGGACGAGGTGGGCAAGATCTGCCCTCAATGTGAATGGGCACCATCCAATCTGCTGGGGGCCCGGGGAGAATGAAAACAAAGAAAAAGCCAATATGTCGATCTATCTGCTGAAGCTGGGATACACACTTCCTCTTCTGTCCTTGGGCATAGAACTCCAGGCTCCTCAGCCTTTGTACTTTTAAGACTTACACCAGTGCTCTCCCCCGCTGGGTTCTCAGGCCTTTGGCCTCGGACTGAGAGTTAGACCATTGGCTTCCCTGGTTCAAAGGCCTTAGGACTTGGACTGAGCCATGCTGCCAGCATCCCAGGGTCTCCAGATTACAGACCTTGCAGATGACCTGTCGTGGGACTTTTCGGTCTCCATAATTGCATGAGCCAATTCCCTTAATAAATCCTTTCTCGTATATATATGTATATCCTATTGGTTCTGTCTCTCTGGAGAACCCTGACTAATACACCCCTTAACACATGCAATAGTCGAGGGTTCATTGGGTTCATGGCACTCACTAAAATGGGCATAAAATGAACAGGTAGAGAATAAAATAAAAGGAGGCAAAACAGGTACTTTTCTAGTGCAATGAAATGTAAATATTATTTTTATCTGAAATCACTTATGACTTTTGTTGGAACAGGGCATCTAGCCCATTACCTGGTATATAGTAGATATCAAATAAATATTTGTTGAATAGATGACTGGATGTTGTTGAGTGAAAAGTAGAGTGTAAATAGATAAATATATAAATAGTTTTGTAATAAAATAAATGTGGAGTAATTCTTCTACTCTTTCTTTCTGCCCACCATGTTCCTGTCTCAACCTGGAAAAGTGACTGATTTGGCCCTGTCACGGGAACCCTGCCTGAACTGTGGTGTAACTACCATTTATCATCACCTCTCTTAGGCCCTTGAGGTTGATAGGAACCCGAGAGGTTAGTTGGGCTAACCTTTCCCTTGTATACCTCTAGTGACAGGGAGCTCACTACTTTATGAGGCCTCCTGTGCTATGATCTTTGGATGCTCTGAAGAACTCAGTGACAGACCTGGTGCTGGAAACCAGGCCTCTCTATCACCCAGATTAAGGTACTCTCCACTATACCACTGCTGCCACCCTTAGAACTATGAAACTGGATTTTATTCAAAGGCAGTGGGAAAAGAACTTTCCTAGGAAGCAAGAGACCTGGATCCAACTCTGAGCTCTGCCACTGACTTGCTATGTGAAATCAGGTACTCTCTTTTCTCCCACCCAAGTACTAACCAGGCCTGCCCCTGCTTAACTTCCAAGATCAGACGAGATCAGGCATGGTCAGAGTGGTATGGCCATAGACTCTCTTTCCTTATTTGGGTCTCAGTTTCCCTTTTTTGTACAATGAAGGGTTTCAAACTGGGTGCTCTCCAAGACTCTTCCAGCTCACATGTTCCAGGATTTTCTAATGAGGTCTAGTTAAGATCTTCTAATGCAGTGGTTCTCAAAGTGTGGTCAAAGACAAGAATCCCTTGGGGTCCCTGAGAAGCTTTCCAAGGGTCAATGAGGTCATTTAAGACTACTTATCTGCAGGAGGCAGGATTTTCTTCGTATACTTGAACCCAAACTGTATCTTGCAAAAGACAATGCAGAAGCAGCTATGAGAATCCAGCTTTCGCCTATTTAGCCGGACATTAAAGAAAATAGCAAAAAGTGTAAAACCTTGTCACTCTTCTCAGTAAATTTATTTTTGTTTGAAAAATACTGCCATTCTTCATAGAATATACAGAATGTAGTCTAAAAATACATTATGCCTAATTTTTTTTTTGAGGCAGAGTCTCACTGTGTTGCCCAGGCTAGAGTGCTATGACGTCAGCCTAGCTCACAGCAACCTCAAACTCCTGGGCCCAAGCAATCCTCCTGCCTCAGCCTCCCGAGTAGCTGGGACTACAGGCATGCGCCACCATGCCCGGTTAATTTTTTCTATATATATTTTTAGCTGTCCATATAATTTCTTTCTATTTTTAGTAGAGACGGGGTCTTGCTCTTGCTCAGGCTGGTCTCGAACTCCTGAGCTCAAACAATCCACCCGCCTCGGCATCCCAGAGTGCTAGGATTACAGACATGAGCCACTGTGCCCGGCCATTATTCCTAATTTTTAAACATGTTTTTTAAATGAATGAATGAATCAATTATTCTTTAAATGTCTCAGTCCTTAATTTCTAACATGGTAAATGTCAATACATAAAAACCACATAATTAAAAGCTCGTTGGGGTCCTTACTAACTTTTAGCAATGTAAAGCAATCCTGTTCTAGTAGGTCTCTGACTCACATCTGCCTCTTTCTGTCTCAGCCCCAGTGGTTACAGATGTGATCTGCTCCATATCTGCCACAGGATGGACACAGTGGCCTTGAAAGGGAAGCCATTCTCTTTTCCCCACTGGCCTCAGCCGTACCCGGTCTCTTTTCCCCTTCATCTGGGTTCCTTGGCACAGACTGGTGACTTGGGCCTTAGACAAGACACCCCTTCGTGGGTAATGCCAGTTCCCGGGTGCAGAAATAAAGCAGCTGGTCAAGTGAGGGTTGATGTGACAGCCCCCCTGCGTGCCTGCCCACAGCTGCCCTGCCCCTCCGGTTCCACCTTCCCTAACTGCGCACTCTCCATAACCCCCACCCAGAGAAAGCAGGCTTCATGCCTGCTATGCCGGTCATGGCAGGCCTTGGGTGTGAGGCAAGGGAGGCCCTGCTGGATTCAGAGCCCCCACAGGCGATGGGGAGGAAGGAGACAAGGAGGAGGAAGGACTTTTGTTAACTGAAAGAGCCCACTTCACATCAGGCCCTGCATGTTGCTTCTTTCTTAATGACAAACCTGGGAGGTGAGTAGAGATCTTTGTCCTCATCCTCGTGTTATAGCCAGGGAAACTGAGGGTCCCATAGGCAAAATGACTTGCTTAAGGTGTTCACACAGCCAAAAGTAGCTGGGCTTGGATGGGAACTCACGTCCAGATGATGTCAAATCAATGTTCCTTCTGCTTACCGGAAACAGGGAGAGCCAGGAGCATCCAGGACAGGAAAACGGAGGAAGGGAACTAACATTTACTGAACTTTTACTATGTGCCAAGCATAGTGAGTGTGTATGAAAATTATCTCATTAACTCCCAACAGCAGTCCCCTTATGTAAGCAGTAAATCCGCAGTTTGCAGATGAAAAAACAGGCTTGGAGAAGTGAAGTGGCCTTTGGGAGTGCACACTGCTAGAAGGCAGGAGAACCGGGATTCAAATCTAAGTCTGTCTGGCTCCAAAGCCTCTGCTTCTTCAATAATAACAAATATTAATAATATTTACTAGGCCGGGCGCGGTGGCTCACGCCTGTAATCCTAGCACTCTGGGAGGCCGAGGTGGGTGGATCGCTCGAGGTCAGGAGTTCGAGACCAGCCTGAGCAAGAGTGAGACCCTGTCTCTACTAAAAATAGAAGGAAATTATCTGGCCAACTAAAAATATATATAGAAAAAATTAGCCGGGCATGGTGGCGCATGCCTGTAGTCCCAGCTACTCGGGAGGCTGAGGCAGTAGAATCGCTTGAGCCCAGGAGTTTGAGGTTGCTGTGAGCTGGGCTGACGCCACGGCACTCACTCTAGCCCGGGCAACAGAGCGAGACTCTGTCTCAAAAAAAAAAAAAAAAAAAAATATTTACTGAGAACTTACTTTATGCCAGGTACTGTGCTAAATGCTTTCACTCATTCAATTTAAACCTCCCACGGAGATAGGTACTGTTACTATCCCCCATTTTACAGATGGGAACACTAAGGCAGTAATAGGGCCCAAGGTTACCCAGTTAGACAGTAACAGAATCGGGATTTGAATCCAGGCTGTCTGCTTCCAGAGTTCATGGGCTTAACAACCTCAAGGCTAAACTGGCATGAGAGACCCAGAACTGAAGCTGAAGTTTCCTGGTTTCTGGGGTCAGCGTGGTGTGCTGCGCCCTATCATGACTTCTGAATGAATGCCCAAAGGCACAGCTGGCGCATGTCCTCCTAGGGGCCTGAATGGAAAGATGGAGGTCAACTCCAGGGAGCACAGACTACTCGGCCTTCCTAGGTGGTTGTGCTGCTTCTCCTACAACAGTTGCTCCCTGGTCTCCATCCTCTGGCCTCCGGCTACAGGGGAAAAGGGCTCTTTTTCTGCTCTGGCTTTTCATGTTACGCCCCACCCCATGCAGGGGGGGCTTCCCCTCATAAGCCTGTGTGCAACTGGAGGGGTGTGGGAAGGAGCCACTGTCTTGTCCCTTGTTGACTATCTTCCTGATATGGCCCTACAGAACTCACATCTGAGATGCCCTGAGGTCAGAGGTAGAGAGAAGGTGAGAGATCAGTTAATGCAACCTCCTGGGGGTAAAAATGGGGAAACTGAGGCTCACAGAGTAAGCTGTAAGCAGAGCTGGAGGGACCCTTATAGACCCTCCGGACAAATCTCAGGACAAACCACCGATGAGGAGTCCTCGAAGGTAGGCAGAGGGTTGCTCAAAGCAGGCTAGGACCTTCTAGGGTCCCAGGACTTGGCCCTTTGCCTGACCAGCTTGGGTCTCTGAAAGGCAAGTGAGGCCAGGGGGAGTAAGTTATTCTGGGCCTCGTGACGACGTGTCCCCAGAGACCCAAGCCTGGCCCATTGCCACGGGGTCCCTGGGTGCCTTCTGGCCACCATCCATGGCACCCTGCCTTCTGAGGTCTAGGGAGGGGCCGGGAGGGGGGATTGCTTCTTAATGGCTTCCTGCCCAGAAAGCCTCTAGAATTCCCTGCTGCTAACTCTCTTCCTCTGAAAGAACTGACTTTGGAGCATCTAGAGGGTTCAAGTTTAGATTCCAGGCTAAACTGGTGGACTTGAAGGGTTCTGAGCATGGCAGTGGATAAAGGAGGAAAGTCATCATCTCTTCAGCTGTCTGAGCTGGGAGAGGCAGGGGGATGAATGAAATGACCTTTGAGGACTCAGATTCTCTTTAGGGCATTACCTGATTTCCTATGGACTCCCAGAGGCAGCTTGGGAGTTCTAAGAGGATCTGTAATTGTCCAGAATGGAGTTTCTTCCAGGCTTGCCCTGTACCTAACCCCAAATAAGAGTCATACGGTAGACTTGAGACTTAGAGACCTCTAACCCTGCCTCTCATTGTCTAGCTAGGAAAACTGAGACCCAGAAGGAAGAAGCATCCCTGAGGTGCCAGACTGAGTCATTCCTGACTTTAGAGCCCGTCTGGAGAATGACCCCCTGACGCAGGGCCCAGATCTCCTGTCTGAGAAGGGTTCCTACTGCTGCAAGCTTCTCCTTCCACTGCCGCCTTCACACCTTGCTGGGTCCTGCCGGAGCTGAAGGCTCTCCTTCCTTGGTTCCTTTCTTTAGCACTCTCTGCACAGTCCCTGCGTGGTCTGGGTTGTACTGGAGGGGGCAGGGAGAGCTGGGGCGTTAGTGGGGGAGGCAGGCAGGCAGGCGTGCTGGCTCGCAGGTGGCGGGGCTGGCGGGTGAGCTGGCAGGCGGGCTGGACACCAGGAGCTGGGGAACTGTAATGTTCAGGGAATTTCAATTGGCATC
This sequence comes from Lemur catta, assembly GCF_020740605.2. Lineage (NCBI taxonomy): Eukaryota > Metazoa > Chordata > Mammalia > Primates > Lemuridae > Lemur > Lemur catta. The sequence goes on along the minus strand of NC_059155.1, from coordinate 49,635,376 downwards.
GCTGTCCAGTCCCAGCCAACTGGTTAACGGTGCCGAGTTTGAATCAGTGACCCGCCTCCTGGTCCCTCCTCCTTAGCCGGCCTCTCTCCCTCCCTCTCTTCTTCCCTCCCTCGGCAGCCCTCCGGGAGGCGGAGGCTCCTGCAGTCGAGGCAGCTGAGCTCTGGCCGCCCCTGCTCTCCGCTTCTCCCCTCCCTGCCGGCTGATGGAGCGCAGGGCCAGGGCTGGCTCTTGCTGAGCGGTCCCCTCTAGCCTAGTCCCCGGACAGGGAGAGGCCTGTGCCCAGCAGAGCTGCCTGGCCCCACCAGCTCCCCGCACACTGCCATGCCTCTGCTGGACGTTTTCTGGGCTTGCTTCAGGAAGGCGAAGGTAAGCGGCTGCCCAGCCCCAGCCCAGCCCGCTGCTCGGGGTGGGGACTTGGGGGGGGGTGGGCTCAGCTGGGGACCATTGAGTGCCCTCTAGGAAGGCAGGCCAGATGGGCTTCAGAGGCTACCCACGGCTCTTGGAGCTAGAAAGGCTTGAGTTCAAGTCTTGCTTTGTCACTTAATCGGCTCTGTGACCTTCTGCTACTTTCCCATGGAAACAAGTAGGCTAGCTGGCTCTTTCTCATAAAACTTGTCTTTGTTGCTTCCTAGGCCTTGCCACAAGGCTGAGATACTTAACCTCTCAAAGCCTCAGTTTCCTCAGCTTTAAAATGAGGACAACAGTAGCATCAACCTTATAGAGTGATGAGGTTGGTGTTATTGTTTCCGTATCAAACATATGCAAACACAAGAGGTAATGTGTGTAAAGTTCCTAGTGCGATGCCTGGCATGGAGCATCTACACAAGTAATGGTATCTATTATTCTTATTCTTATTCTTAATTTCCATCGACAGACATATATCAAGCATCTACGCTGTGCTGAGCTACACAGACAAAAAAGGACATGGCTTCTGTCCTCAAAGAGGAGATAGGAAAAGAGACAAATATTTATCAAACACCTACTATATGCCAGACAATGTGCTACATAGTCAGTTGGTCGCTAAATATTTGTTGAGCGCCTACTATATCTTGGCCATGGGGGATACATGAGGACAGCAGAGCCTAAAGGGATGTGTAAAGCACGAGCTCTGCTCTCAAGAACCAAGGAACTAGGCCGGGCGCGGTGGCTCACGCCTGTAATCCTAGCTCTGGGAGGCCGAGGCGGGTGGATTGCTCAAGGTCAGGAGTTCGAGGCCAGCCTGAGCAAGAGTGAGACCCCGTCTCTACTAAAGATAGAAAGAAATTATCTGGCCAACTAAAAATATATATACAAAAAATTAGCCGGGCATGGTGGCTCATGCCTGTAGTCCCAGCTACTCGGGAGGCTGAGGCAGTAGGATCGCTTAAGCCCAGGAGTCTGAGGTTGCTGTGAGCCAGGCTGATGCCACGGCACTCACTCTAGCCCGGGCAACAGAGTGAGACTCTGTCTCAAAAAAAAAAAAAAAAAAAAAAAAAAGAACCAAGGAACTAATATGTAATTTAGTACCCACTGTGTACCAGATCTAGGCACTTTTAATTCATTCCTGCGGGGGTGATCTTCACCACAACCCATTGTTCTCCTGCTTTTGTAGATAGGAAAGGACACTGGGAACTGTTAAAGAAATATTTACAAGGTCACTCAGATATGACTGATGGAGATGAGATCTGAGCTCCTAAGTCCGTGCCCTTCTTGACACCATGTGGTTTCCCACAGTCCAACCCGGTAGGGAGACTTTCAAACCACTAGCCTGACTATAAGATAGGATGAAAGGAATGCTGGGACCTTTGGGAAGGAAAGATCCATTCCACTGGGAGGGACTTGGAAAGGTTTCACAGGAGGTCACATTTGGGCTGAGCCTGAGGCTTGAAGGAAGAGAAGAGTTTGTCAGTCCAAAAGGGGGGGAAGGGCATTCCAGGCATGCCTGGCAGAGGGAACTTTGTGAGCAAGAGTTTGGAGGCAGTCAAGTGGTGGCGGGCCGGGAAAGGGCTTGTGTGGTGATAGGGCTCAAGTGCAGGGTTCGAGGGGAGAGGAGCTAGAGAGAAGGAAGCAGGGGCTATCGCCCAAAGGGTTTGAAATTGATCTGTGGGCTCATGGTCCTCACCTAGTGGGGCCCCAGAATGAAATTTTTCATCCCTCTATGGTGGAATGAGAGAAAAGTAGGGCTAATGTTGTGCAGTTTTCATAAAGCTAAATTAATTCAATTCAAAGGACTATTCTTTTTTTTTTTGAGACAGAGTCTCGCTTTGTTGCCCAGGCTAGAGTGAGTGCCGTGGCGTCCTCCTAGCTCACAGCAACCTCAAACTCCTGGGCTGAAGCAATCCTTCTGCCTCAGCCTCTCGAGTAGCTGGGACTACAGGCATGTGCCACCATGCCCGGCTAATTTTTTCTATATATATTTTAGTTGTCCAGATAATTTCTTTCTATTTTTAGTAGAGACGGGGTCTCACTCTTGCTCAGGCTGGTCTCAAACTCCTGACCTCGAGCAATCCACCCGCCTTGGCCTCCCAGAGTGCTAGGATTACAGGCGTGAGCCACTATGCCCGGCCAAAGGACTATTCTTTATTTAGAGATTGTTATGTCCTTCCTGTGAGGGTGAGGGTTCAAATGATCTTTCTTTTACAAAACAGGAGTGAGAATTTTTGAAAATGTCTGTCCTCAGCAAAATAAAAAAAAAAAACTTCATAACACGCTGACTGTTCCCCTATTCATTTATTTAAAAATTGTTTTCCTCATCCATGAGATCCCATAGTCCGAGGACTACTGTTTTGGGGGATGGAGGCTGATTTCAGTAAAGTAGGAATATAATTAATTGGACTGTTTTAGGGAAAGCACTCCAGTGGTAGCAGGCAGGTTGGTGTGGAAGAGCCCAAGTGGAGACATGGAGGCCAGAAAGGAGGTGTGCAATGGCAGTGAGGATGGGTGGGGAGCAGATGATGAAGAGCTGGATGGGAGAACTAACGCGTCTTTAAGGTTTGATGCCTGAGAGGCACCACTGTCCGCTACCCTGGTTAACCATCCTGGGTGCTTGGCGTAGAGTTAAATCCCTTTTCACTCGTTACCTCAAGTTCTTAGACATTCAGCAAATGTGCCCCAACCCGTGTCAGCCTCTTAGAAATTGTCAAGCTAGGAGAGCTCCAAGAGAAGGTTGGGGATCTCTATGCCAGGTCGCAGATACTTGCACACATGCACATATTCACTCTGTGCGTGTCCACAAACACAGGACATACACATGAATTTGTGCACTCAGCTATGCACACATATGCACCGGCATGCCATTCAAGTGTACAAACACACCTAGAGACAAACACACGTATACCCAGGCACAAACACACACAAATGCACATGCACACAGAGACCGTGCACATACACAAGCACATGGACTCACACACATATGCATGCATTCATATGCAGAAGTAGGCACACATGCACACAGATGCACACCCTGCCACATGCAAGCATGCAGGCACGCCCGGAGACACACAGATCCAGGCGCATATCTACGAAATTCTCTAGGTATACACAGGCATGCACATATTGCAGAGGCACATGTGCATGCACATGTGCACACACGGGTCTGTGGTTGCATGTGTACTTGGCATGTGCAAATCAACACATGACTAGACCTCAGGGCTAAGAGGCAGCCTGCCAAACCCACGCACAGGCTTGGACTTCATGCTCCCTTTTCCAATGCTGCTGCTTTCAGGCCTCAGGTGGGAAGGCAGGCTCTCTGGGCTCGGAAGCCCAGTCAAGGGCATGGGCTGCTCTGAGCCACCCTCCGTCTCTGAGTCCGGCCCCCCGTGAGCAATCACAAGGCTGTGGGAGAGCTGACTGAGGGAAGGGGCATGGCCATGGCAGAGCCTGCTATAGCTAAAAAGATCCTCTCAGATCATCTCATTCAACCTTCTTGTGGTCCTGCTAGGAAAACTGAGCCCCCTACCTCCCATACCACATGGAGCTCACCATCAGCTGACGAGGTGTGAGGAGAGACAAAGCAGACAAACTTGGGGTAAAATTGTACCCTACACTCACATGCACATGTACTAGCTGCATGCCTTCGAGCAAGTCCTTTCCAGACCTCAGTTTCCTCGTCTGCAAAATGGCACTGATTAGTGCCTGCCTCACAGAGATGCCATACGAATTTGGTGAGGTTGTGTTTTTTTTTTTTTTTTTTTTTTTTTTGAGACAGAGTCTCACACTGTTGCCTGGGCTAGTGTGACATGGCGTCAGCCTAGCTCACAGCAACCTCAAACTCCTGGGCTCAAGCAATCCTACTACCTCAGCCTCCCAAGTAGCTGGGACTACAGGCATGTGCCACCATGCCTGGCTAATTTTTTCTATATATTTTTAGTTGGCCCGCTAATTTCTTTCTATTTTTAGTAGAGACGGGTTCTTGCTCTTGCTCAGGCTGGTATTGAACTCCTGACCTTGAGTGATCCTCCCGCCTCGGCCTCCCAGAGTGCTAGGATTACAGGCGTGAGCCACCGCGCCCGGCCCTGTGAGGTTGTGTTTTTAAAATGCCTAGCATGGAGGGTGGTCAATACACATGACTTGTTGGAAGCAGATTTCTAAACTGTATACTGGGGGCACCAAAGCAAAGAGCAAGTGTTATTCTGTATCTGGAAACTCCAGGGTTAGGGTCTCGGGTCTTGTCTGCTCCTTTGCCACAACCCCCTCCTCCCGGTCCTCTACTTTGACCCTGCCTGGGTCTAGGAACAGAAGTGACCCGTGTGGGAGCTGAAGGGTGTCACCTCAGAAGCCAGGGATACTGGGAAGGTGGCAAGAGGCCAGGACAGGGCTCAAGATTGCTTTGAGCTGCTCTGGAGTTAGGGGCAGCCAAGGGACAAGACTTTGGGTGTGAGATGAGCCCAATATAAATAGTTCCATACGTGTCTGATGTGCCTTCCTTGAAAGCCAGCAGGGGCCGGGAAGGGAACCACGGCCTCTCAGCACAACCAAGCATGCATACAAGTCTCTCTCTCTCTGTCACACACACACACAACCATTTCTTTGATGTGTCCTTTTGCTCCCTTTCAGCACCTAGCACGAGTGCTCAGAACATGACTCCTCTCTCATGTTACCCTCTTCATTTCAGGTGGGCATATCAGGTCCTAAAGGGCACTGGCCTGGCGGGGTTGAGAATCTGGCTGGAGCTCCATCTCAGCCGTGACCTCTGGGTGACTCTGAGAGGGTCAGTTCTCCCTACTGTGCCTCAATTCCCTCCTCTTATAGCATAGGTAGATAATCACACATGAACAGAGATGGAAAGACCCTTAAAGGGCATCTATTCCTCATTCTCTGTTCCTCTCTCCAAACTATTGATGAGGAAACTGAGGCCAAGAGAGGGGAGAGATGTGCCCAAGGTCACAGAGGGAGTCAGGACACAGCCAGAATCAGATGTGGTCTGTGTGACATACTGTAATCTCCCACTTGTTCTGTGGCAAAATGCAAACACAACTTGTCTGTGATAAAATCTAACAGCAATACTAGGCAGGGCATCTGTACACATGCCACACACACATGCGCACATATACATATGTGGTAACAAGCCTGCCTCACCTACCCACTAGGTTTGTATGGGAGTCAAAGCAAATCATGGGCAGAACAGTCCGTTGTAAACTGGGAAGGCTCGTAGAGGTTAGCCGTGACCTGCGGGTGACTTTGAGAGGGTCAATCCTCCCTACTGTGCCTCAGTTCCCTCCTCTTATAACATAGGTAGATAATCACACAATATCAGAGAAGGTCCAACATGGTACCCCACGGCTTCTCCCAGTTGTTGTACTCACATGTTAGGTCACGCGTGTGAGTGCATATGGACACAAGGGCCCTCCCGAGTTCACCCAGGTACACATTCTCAAGCACCCTCTCCTGCGAATGCTCTTCCCCAAGTTACTGGAACTTCCGTGTTACTGCTCTTAGGCCTGGTTGCCTGGACACCTGTGCAGATGGGCGTGAGCTTTCACATCCCTTGTGCAGGCTCACGTTCACGTACATACACACACGTTCCCCCTTATGTGTGCTCGCCCACGCCCCGGCCCTCGCTGCCCTCAGGCCAGCGTGCAGCTTCCCAGTCTTTGCCGGGAATCAGCCTGGCAGGATATGGGGTGAAAGTGTGACGCGGACTGGGTGATTCAGCAGTTCCACTCCCAGCCTCCAGGATGTCTCTACTTTTCCACTCTGCCCTTGTCAGCCCAAGCAAGACCAATTGGCTGCACACAGTGTGTATGTGTCGTGGAAGGGGCAGGGGGAGTATAGAGAATTCAGGAGGGCACATGAGTGTATATAAACTCTTGGGGTTGGGAAGGGACCTCAGAGATCTCTGGATGCCATCTCCACATTCCATGTAGGGGTCCCCTCTATCACATCTCACCAAAGGAATAGCCAGACGCTGTTGTATACCTCCAATGATGTGGAGCTCACCACCTCTGCAGGTAGTCTATTTCATCTTGGGACATTGCTGCAGGTCCCTTAACCAGTCTGATGTAAGTGTGTGTGTCAGCATGTGGACAAGGCCCTGTATCCCACTGAAGGAGGTTTCACCCCCAGAGTCCTCTCTGCAGAGTTCCACAGCCCAGTCAAATAATGTGTCAGCTGAGTAGTATACTAGCTTGGGACGTGCATAAAAAACCCACACTGTCTGTGGGCTGTCCCTACATGGCTAATTGTACGTCGCCTAGATACTGGACATGAGCCGTGTATCTGTGAGGCACAGGCACACGGACTGAGGCAAAAGAATAGGTTGTAGTAAGGTTATCAGCACAGATGGAGTTAAAGAGAGTTGTGAATTGGTTTCTGGGTGATCTAGGAAGCTTTCTGGTAGGAGTTTCCCTGTTCAGAATAGAAGGCAGCTTGGTGTGGCAGAGAGAGCTCTGTGGACACAGTCAGATTGCCTTGGATGTCATGCCCACCTCTGTCACATCTAGGCTGAGTGGTCTTGGGCAAGTCACCTCTCATCAGTGGATAACACTTAATGCAGTTGCCAACGAAATGCCATATGGAAAGCCCACATAGCGGACGCTCCCTCGCATCAGAATCTGAAGGGATGACCTATGGAGGAAAAGAGCAGGGGGCTTCCTCAAGGAAGGGCAAGGCTGGAGACAGGAGAGGGAAGAGGCACAGATCTAGGGGACTTGCCCTCAATGGGGGGCTTGGGTGTGAAAGGTGATAGGAGGATGGGGCAGAATGAGAGACTTTGAAATTCGTGTGTGCGAGTTTGAACTTGATGCTCCTGATCCAGTGAAAAGACCAAAATATCTAGAGTAAGAAGACAGGGAGTCAGGCCCTTCACCTATCTGAGCCACAATTTGCTAGCTGTGTGAGCTTGAGAAAGTTAGTTACTCCACCCTTCTTAGCCTTAGTTTCTTGCTCCATAAAATGTAGATAATAGTAATACCCACTTTGCAGGCTTGTTCTGAGGCTGAAATGGGTTAATATGTATAAAGCTCTTAGAAAAGTGGCACATTGTAAGTAAGCATTAACCATATGCATTACTTGTTCATTGGGAATAATTATGATTGCACTTACGAGGCTGTAGTGAGGATCAAATGGAATAGTGATGGCAAAACCTGTTGAGATGCTTTGTGTTATCTTGAATGAAATGCAGGGGAGGGGATTCCTCAGGCTGGAGATTGCCTTAAGGAATTCATTCCCTCACTCATTCAACCAGGCAATATTTATTCAGGGCCTACTATGTGCCAGGCACTGTGGCCCTGAGCAGATAGATAATGGTGAGCAAAATAACCCCTCATGGAACTGTTTACTGGACATAAAATGAATTTTTCCCACTCACAACCTGAGTGCCCTGTTGGTGGGTACGATTGATTCAGTCGGGAACATTTCAGGATATGAAACTGATCAGTCAACAATTTCAGTCTCTCTAAATCCCACCTAGTCCTCACGGCAAAGGGATACCCACACTGGAGTCCAAGTAATTTCCTCCAAACAGCAAAGCCTGGAACAATCTTGAGCCCAGCTCGCGAATGGGGATGGGGACTGCCCCCGCTTCCAAATTTGCCTGATCTAAAACTGCTGACCCTTGCCTCATCTCAGTACACCTGGTGCCATCTGCTCAAGAGTCATCTGAGATTGGATAGTATTTGTTCTGGGGGGTGGGAGAGATGGGATGGGCATTGGGAAGGTGAGAGGAGGAGTAGGAGGCAAGGCTTTGACTGTGACCTATGTCTCTTTGGATACAAATTCTCACTTTGCCTTCAGCTTCTTTGATGCCAAAAGGTGTATAAGTGGGGGCGCTGGGGGGTGGAGGGTGTACCTCCTGTGGCTATGGTGGAGGCTGGTGGAGGCAGAAGTAAGCAGGAAAGGCTGCAGATTGGCAAAGCCAGGTTTGTGTTTTTCCCCCAAAGATTAGAGAAAGAACTAATTAATGCTAGTTAATATTTACAGAGCACATACTATGTGGCGGACACTATCCCAAGCCCTTCACATATATTAACTTATTTCACCATCACAGTAACCCTGCAAGGCAAGCTATTATTCTCATCACCTTCATGTTACTGAAATACAGAAAGGTTTGGAAATTTATCCAAGGTCACACAGCTATTAAGTGGTGAATTTGGGATTTTTAACACAGGTAATCTAGTTCCAAAGTCCACTGTGTTTATGTGATCTGTGCCTCAGTTTCTCCACCTGTAAAATGAGGAGAGTTGGATTGGTTTATCTCTGAGAGTCTTTCAAGCTCTGATACTCTCATTATATTTCACATATATTTCTCTGAACTTCCAGGCCAAATGAAAAAAAAAATTGCTGTTCCCAAAATGTCAGTGATTTCCACTCAAGGTCCCTGGAGAGGAGGGAAGGGAGCCCAGGCTCAGGGAAAAGAGCCTGCACTGGAGGCTGGTCCGCCCAGCAGCCCCTAGAGCCTGAGAACAGCTGGAGGCCTGGGAATTTCTGGGAGCCAGGGCCCTTCCTGCATTTCTAAGACTCTTAACAATAACAAGGAGCAGCAGCTCAGGCGGCCTGTGCTGGGATTTGGGGTCAGAGGTTTCACGGTGAGATGGGGAAGTGGAGCTCCCTGACCCCATCCCTCTGGCCAGTCCCTGAGCTGTGCTGCTGCCTGCGACCTTGGAGTGCAGGTCAATCTGCAGTTCCAAGGCTGGAGCTGCCAAGGGGCAGAGGAAAGGAAGTCCTGCACTTGGGGAATGCGGGTTGAGGCCCTGGAAATGGTTGTGGGCTGACTTTCCCTGGTCTTTCCGCTACCCAGGGTTGGTCGCCCTCTGGGAGCTGGAGAGAAGAATGTGGTAGGATGATAGAATGTGGTAGCTGGAAACAGGACACCAATCCACTAGCCCAGGTTCTGCCTCTTCTCCTCTCTGAGCCTCAGTTTCCTTATCCATAACATGGGGAGAACATTCCCTACTTCCCGATTGATTACAGTGATGGCATATGTGAAAAGGACTGCCACAGAGTAGGTGCTCAGTAAATATGAGTTCCATGTGAAGACAGTTGATTGGCTGTTCTAGGTGACTCTGGTGCCATGGTTTGGGCCCTCAGTTTTTCATCAATAAAATGAAGAAAATTTTCACCTGCCATTTTTTTCATCCCCTGGCTGAGGAGAGCCTAGAATTGGGGATTTCTTGTGGAAGTAAAAGGGCAGTAGAAAACGCTGATGTTACTACCCTAAGGCTGAGGAAGTGTGTCTTTTGGACAATTCCCCCATTCCTCCTATTCCCACCCCTACTACCCCCTCTGATGAGACTAGCTCAGAGTCTAGAAAAGAGGCTCCATCCCACACTGGAACCACTGTGTCTCTCCCCTCCAGCCCTTCCTACACTCATGCTTCTAAGGCCTCTCTCCCGGAAAGACTCCCAAGCTCTGAGCCGGAAGGAGGTTCCCTGTTGGCCGGTGGGAAAGTCAAGTCTTTGGGACATGACATTCCTGAGATTATCCAGGGAACCCCTGGGGGTTGCAGCTGCTGCTCACTCTCCTCCCAGGCCCTGCTCTTGGCCTGCTGTGGAGGCTGCAGAAGGCTGGGGGAGGGGGGAAGGGGCCCAAAGGCAAAGAGCCAGGCCTGGAGCGGCCCTGCGGGCCAGGTGAGGGGTTGCAGCAGGGCAGGAGGGAAAGAGGCCCTGTCTGAACTGGCAGGAAGGAATTAAGGGGAAAAGAGCCCAGGGCAGTAGGAATTTCTGTCAGGGAAGGGGATTTATAAAACCATCAGCGTTCCTGAGGCTGCTGGTCAAGTGCCTTTTCTGGAGATGGATGAGTTAGGTATGGGACCACAGTAGTCAGGAATGGAGAGTCAGGTTTCTGAGAGGCCCACGCACTCCAAGCTGGTATGGGACGGCTCGTACTCTCAGTGAGGCGACAGAGGGGAGATAGGCCCTCGAAGGATTTCTCAAGAGGCAGTCCCAGACTCTGAGTTCTACAAAAGCCTTCTGGAAGTCCTTTCTGCTACTGCTGTTTCTCAGCTGCGATTGTCCCTCACCCTCTCCCTTGTATGGAAGGATAAGAATTGTCAGGGACCCACCTATCATTATAGGCAACAAGTCTGAGGCCCAGGAAAGAATTGATCAAAGGTGCAGGTCAAGCCCAGGGGATATGGTCTGTCAGTCCTTCTTGAAACCAGGTCTCCTCTGCTCTTCCCAGGGGAGATATTGGCATTCTCCAGGGCTGTAGCACCCTACTCCCAACAGACATCACACCCTGAACATGAGCGCATGTCCCCAGGACATTGGCATGGCATTTAAAAGTGACACCGTGACACCAATGCTCCATTTTAAGGCCTGGTGGCAGGCTCAATCCAGTCTCAGCCCACACACAGTGCTCCATCTGCCCAGCTGTTTCCGTGTTGGACTGTGAGCTCTTCTAATGACCCAGCCTGTGTCTTATCGACCCCTGTGTCCAGTGACAGCTTGGCCCAACACAGCCCCTATTCTAGGCCTGGCCTAGAGAAAGTTTGCTGGGTGCATGGAACACACATGCACACTCACGTACGTACAAGTGGCCAAGCCCATTGCAACCACCTCCCAGCTGAGAGACCCCAAGAGACAGAGGAGTCAGCTCCAGAGGGGTCAGGAGAGCCTGCTTCCCACAGTGCCCATAGTCTGTGTTGGCAAAACACAGGCTAGGCCTGGGGGCAGTGAGAGCCCACTCTGGAGGGAGGGAGGGCCAGGCTGTGAATAGGGCTCTGTGTGGCCCGGCTGAGAGGGCTGGGGGAGGCTGGAATGTGAAGAACGTGCTCTCATGACTGTGGCCCTAGGCCTGGGTCTATGGCACAGGGCTGGCCAGAGGGGTTTGGGAGGCAGGCGGAGGATGGGTGGAACAGAGAAACCCGGCAAGGAAAGGACAAAAAGCCTCTCTAGGCCTCCCCTCAGATAGCAGGGCAAGGGCTGGGCCTAGAGCCTGCAGGCTGAGCAGACAGGATGCCTGGGAGAGCAAGCTCCATCCCAGCCACTTATGGCCAAGGATGCCTGGCTCTGGACAGAGCCTGTCAAAAGCCTTTTCAGCTTGTCTCCAAGCTACCCCTCTCAGCCCTCCCTACTTCTCACCCAGCAACCATCTTTCCGCTTTTATCCTCCTTTCAGCTCTGGCTTTGTCTTTTTCACTCTTTCGCCATGTTTCCCTTCTTCTCACAAAAACTCCTGATCTGTCTGGCCACTCTATCTCCCACGAGACTGCAAGGTCCTCCAGGGCAGGGGCCGTGTCTGCTTTGGGGCATCTTAGCATCTGCAGGTCTACCACACTGCCTATTGGACAGCTCTGAGCAGGTGCTCCACAGACCCCTTGAACACAGCAGGTCCAAGGTAAAATTCATTACAGGAGGAAGATTTCCCTCCCATGGACCCCAAACCATGTTTCCCTCGGTTCCTGATCTCAGTCAACAGCACCATCGTGCACCCAGTTGTCAGGCCAGAAACCTTGGAGTCATCTTTGACTCCTCTCTTATCCTGTCCACAGCCTATCATTTCCTTTGGTTCTACCATGTAAATAGTCCATATATTGGTCCCCTCCTCCCTATCCCAAAGGCCACTGCCCAATCCAGAACCTTACCCTTACTCTGGTCTCCCTGTCTCTCGTTTTGCCTACCCCATCATTCTCAAGCCATCCTTGACTCAGCAGATAAACATTCTGAAACATAAATCTGACTGTGTTACTCCCCTGTTTAGGCCCCTTCAAAGGCTTCCCATTGGGCTCTGGATAAAGTTCCAGCTCCTTAAGATGACCTGCAAGTCCTTCATGATCTGGCCCTTACCTGCTGCTCCAGACTCATTTCTCTCTCTGTCTGGCACTATGCTCTCCGGCTGGACTCCACACAGTTAGTTCTCCAAACCACACATTTTGACACCTCCTTGTCCTCATCTATGCTCAGGTTCTTTGCCCCCTTGTCTGCATGATGAACAGCTACTCAGCCTTCAAGACCTGTTCCAAATGCTACCTCCTTCATGAAGATCCTCATGACAATGTAGCCCTACTCCCAGCAATGAATTACTCCCTCTGCTCAGTTCCACAAGGCTTCATACTTTCCAGTAGTACTTATTAATAAGTACTTACATGAATTGTGACGATTTGTGCTTGTGACTGACTCCCCCACTTAGCTGTGAATTCCTTTTTTTTGAGACAGAGTCTCTCTCTGTTCCCCGGGCTAGAGTGAGTGCCGTGGCATCAGCCTAGCTCACAGCAACCTCAAACTCCTGGGCTCAAGTGATCCTCCTGCCTCAGCCTCCTGAGTAGCTGGGACTACAGGTGTACACCAGCATGCCTGGTTAATTTTTTTCTACTTTTAGTTGCCTAGCTAATTTTTTTTTTCTATTTTTAGTAGAGAGGGGGTCTCGCTCAGGCTGGTCTCGAACTCCTGAGCTCAAGCGATCCTCCCACCTCAGCCCCTGAGAGTGCTAGGATTACAAGCCTGAGCCACTGTGCCCAGCCAGCTGTGAATTCCTTGAAGGCAGGGCACATATCTGATTTATCTGAGCCCTGAGTACCTAGTGCAGGGCCTAACCCTGAGGAGGCACCTAGTGAATGAATGAATATATGAATGAATGACCCACTGGATGGGAAGATTGTCACTGCTACTCCTGGTCTTTTTCCAGAGTAACTGTCTTTTGTAGCTGCTGGACTCCTGGCTCCTACGTTCAGAACCCCCAAGTGAGAGGCATATGTTCTACAACCAGGAAACACAAAGGGCCTTCACTCTGTAGCAGAATTCTCTCATGCAAAAGTTCATACATTGTCTTCTCCTGAAAGTTTTTCAGCTACTAAAATTGCGTCAGGATCAAGGTCAAAAGCAGAGTGGCACTCATGGTCTTAGCCCAATCCAGGCTATCCTGGAATCCAGAGAGAAAAGAGTAGGATGCCATAAAATTAGGAGCCTATAGACTTGGTTTTGACATTTACTAGCTGTGTGACCTTGGGTAAGTCATTTCACTTCTGTCAGCCTTATTTTCCTCGTGCAGAATGATCATGACGGTTAAAGAAGGTCGCTCATTTGTAACCTATAAATTTCTGTGTAATTTAAGGCCTAATTATGTCCCGAACTATCTTTAATTCTGTTATACCTATGACGGGTTGGGCTAGTAAGGCAGGGGAGTAGGAGATTTAATACGACTCTATTCCACCTTCCTAATTTCCCAGAACTGCCACATTTAGGACATCACAGGGGCCTACCTTCTCCTCTTTTTCTTTTTTCCTCCCTTTTTGTCTACCACTGAGAATTATACTGACTTGCTTAATCATAATTCCACTTTGTAGCTTTGTATGGGACTTTCATATCTGTCCTTCTCTGTTGGTCTTTCACTTCTGGTCACATCTATCAAATTCTAGAGCTTTCCATCTCCTTCACACTAACATCCCTCAAGAGCCTTGCCAATGAACACTCAGGGGGTACAGCCCCCATCCCTCCTCTCTACTGCGGCTGATTGTGGTCTATAAGGGCGTATCTGACCTTTAGTCATTTTAGGGTGATCTAAGGCTGAGACAAATCTCCTAGGATTAGGAACCATTGTGATCAAGTGTCTGCACCTGGCGTGGCAGTTATTGTGCAGAGGATAAGAGATAAGACACATACTATGGCAACTCCTTCTCTGACAACCTTTCAGTCGGTTTCGAGGCTGGCTGCGCAAAGGCGGAAGAACAGGCAAAAAGACCCTTCTACCTCTAAGAGGTCCCCTTGTTTCCTTCCTTCCTTTTTCTCTTTCCTACTACCATTTTAGCCCAAGCTACTGATGTCATTTGCCTGAACTGCTGTAAAGGCCTCCCCGCTTCCACTCCGGCCCCACAGTCCACTCCCTACCCAGCAGGCAGAGTGACTTTTTGAAAGTGGAAATCAGATCCTGTCCTTCTCCTGCTCTATACCCTCCAATGGCTGCCTACTGTAATTTGAATCAAAGCCGAAATCTTCATCCTGGCCTTCCAAGCCCTACATAATTTGGCCCTTGCTTCTCTCTTTAACCTTTGCCCGGAATGTTTTGCACATTGCTGACTCCTTCTTGTCATTCAAGTCTCTGCTCAAAGTTCAACTCCTCGGTGAGACCCCCTCTGGCCACCTCCTTATTCCCCTTACCTGATCACTCTCTATCTCACCCTTTAAACTTTCTCCTTGGCTCTTGGTGACTCCCGAAATTTCCTTATTTCTTTGTTTACTTATTTATTGTTTGTCCCTTCCCACTAGGAGCTCAGTTCCATGAGGAACTTATCTGTCTACATCACTGCTAGATCCTTAGCATCTAGCATTGTCCTCTATAGGGCATTGGTATTCCATAAATGTTTGTTGAATGAATTTATAAAGTGTTTAATCATTTTAAAAAAGTGCTTTCATGTACATTAATTTCTCACGAAGCCTGTGAGGTCATGATTTTTAATCTCCTAGTCTCATGGATGCAGAAACTAAGCCTCAAGAGGTTATGAGTGATGTCCAATGCCAAATAATCAGTAAGTAGAGGAAGGTGGCTCTGAACTTGGGCTCTCCAATTCTAACTACTGCTCTTTCCACCAACACACCTTGCTTCTAGCCTGGTCGATGCTATACCAGGGATAGTATGTGCCAAGGAAATGTTGACCTATTCTTTGACAATCTTTATTGTCAGGCCTTGGAACAGTACTGTGAGCCCTGGCAGACTGTCTCCAATCCCCTGACTTGGGAGCACTCTCCATTCAGAGAGAGGGAAATGAACCAGAGGAATCAGCCAATGGGGTAGGAGAAAGCACAGCTGTATGCAGTGGGCAGTCAGGAGCCTGAGATTCTAGGCTCCACTTTGCTTCTTGCTTCATTTTCCTTTTCTGTGGGCCTCAGTGTGTCCTGCTATAAAATGGGTAGATGGAACTTGCTGACTTTAAGATATCTTCTAGTTTGGATGTTGTGTCTCTGCAATGCCTTGACTTCGTCTTTGTTTCCTTTGCAGTGCTTCCCGTTGCTGCAGGTGAGGAAGAATGCTGGTAAGTACACCATGTGAGGATCACAAACGGCATACAGTGAGACTGAGCTTCTCAGTGGTCTTCATGGAGCAGCTGTTCTGGTCTCTTGGCAGCAGAGCCAATGGCCGAGATGCAAAAGCTGGAGACGTTCTGTCTGTCTCCCTCCACTGGGCGTTTACTGGCCTTCTCGGGCCCTGCCTTTTGGCTCGAGTGCAGGGCCTCTTTAGTTCTGAGAGAGAGGTTTTGCTCTTGTCAGGGAGCCAAAGGTGGACTTCCTTCCAAAGCTATCAGCAAGTGGCAGCCACCCATAAGCTTCCCTTGTTCTCCAATGCCTTCTTTCCACTGGGAAGTGTATTAGGGGTGGGAGATACGTCGGGAGAGGAAACAGGTAAGTGGAGGATGAAGGAAGGAAACCTGCCATTTGGAGTTCAGTGTCTGTGATGTTCCCAGCACTTGCTTTATCTAGAAGGCTTTCAAGAGGAGGTAGCCTTCAGAGTTAGTTATACATAGCTAAGGATATACATAGCCCTGAAGTAAAAAATTCCCTCCTTTTGCTCTCTAACACGTTTCTTTGAGCCTGGCTTTTTATCTGCCTTCTGCCTCTGGTATCCTATTTGGGTGTGGACAAGTGGGTGGCAACTACCTTCCGTTGAGGAGGACAGAGTTGTCTCAAGCGGGATGACAGCATTGTGGAGGAAGAGAGAGAAGGATACAGCCGGGCTTTGCTGAGGTCACCGAGGCCAGCCTCCTGGCTCCAGCCTGACCTCAGTCATTCCCACTGGCTTCAATTTTTCTTCAGGATGAGCTCATGACTTGAATGAGCATAGCTCCTAGGTGACAGTTAGGGCTGGGGGGTTGCTGAAACAGGAACCAATTAACAAGTGAGTGGTGTGCTAAGGGCCTGTGCGAGGCATCTTGGGAAGACATTGGAAGAGACAAGCAGAGCCCTTGCTCAAGAGGACCTCCCGAAGTAGTTGGAGCTGGTTTGGGCAAGACTTCCCAGGAGGTAGACAGGGGATCTGGTGACCTCCCAAGGACTTGTCCACCTTAGGACCCAGAGTTCTTGGGTGGTGGCTGCTACAAAAGAAGAACTGACAGGGTGAGGTGTTTATTTGCATTGCCATGACAGCAGATGAGAGGGGACCTATTTTGAAGCAGGAACACTGCTTTGATCAGCATACAGCATACATCTGTTTCTCCACCCCCCACCCCACTGTCTTCCCCCCATCACCATTCCAGGGCTTCTTGCTGAGCACAGTTCCTGCTTTGCGACACAGACTTCTGGGGGCACAAGGTCTGTGCACTGCCCATACTGGGCGAAGGACAGACTTCTCCATTTCAGAGACACCAGCTGCAAAGGCTAAAAAGAAACCCCTCAGGCCCTGAAATAGTGACCCCCTAGACGAATGCACTTGCAGCTGCCAAGTTGTCTCTTTAGAATGTCTGTGCCAGGCTGAGGCGCCAGCACTGAGCCCTGGGAGGGTGGGCACCAAGTGGCTGAGTGGTCTGTGGCTTCTAGAGGAGAGAGGGGTATCTTTTAGGGGGTGGGGCCAGGCAGAGGAGGTTGCCACCTACAAAGCTGAGATGGGATTGGTCTTCCTGCTTCTTCTTTAGGTTAAAGTTTGAAAATGTCTATTTAAGGGCAAATATGAACACATTGTCTCAGGCTGATTCAAGGACAATCTGGCAGAAATTATGAGTTTATGTGGATGCGACAATGGTATCAGCCAGGCAATCAGGGAATCAGGGCACCTGGATATTAGCCCAAATATATCATTACACATTCACTGTGTGAGCCCAGGCAAGAAACTTCCTCTCTCTGGACTGGTATCCAAACCTATAAAATGGAGCTTATTGGGCCAGGCGCGGTGGCTCACACCTGTAATCCTAGCACTCTGGGAGGCCGAGGTGGAAGGATCGCTTAAGGTCAGGAATTTGAGATCAGCCTGAGCAAGAGCAAGACCCCATCTCTACTAAAAATAGAAAAATTAACTGGGCCTCATGGCGCATGCTTGTAGTCCTAGCTCCTTGGGAGGCTGAGGCAGGAGGATCGCTTGAGCCTAGGAGTTTGAGGTTGCAGTGAGCTATGATGATGCCATAGCACTCTAGGCCTGGTGACAGAGTGAGACTCTGTCTCAAAAATAAATAAATAAAATAAAATACAAAATAAAATGGAGCTTATTGCATGGGACTCATATGGATCATAAGAGATAGTACATTAAAAATGTCAAAGCATCGAACAAATGTGATTATTTCTGAGATTTAGCTCAGGGAGTGAGCAGAACTCTTGATTTGTTTTATTACTTATTTATTTGTGGAATCAGTAATGCCTTCACATACTTCAAAACTGAAGAGGTATAAAAATAAAAAGTCTCGGCTGGGCGTGGTGGCTCATGCCTGTAATCCTAGCACTCTGGGAGGCCGAGGCGGGAGGATCGTTTGAGCTCAGGAGTTCGAAACCAGCCTGAGCAAGAGCGAGACCCGGTCTCTACTAAAAATAGAAAGAAATTAGCTGGACAACTAAAAATATATAGAAAAAATTAGCCAGGCATGGTGGCACATGCCTGTAGTCCCAGCTACTCGGGAGGCTGAGGCAGGAGGATCGCTTAAGCCCAGGAGTTTGAGGTTGCTGTGAGCTAGGCTGACGCCACGGCACTCACTCTAGCCCTGGCAACAAAGCGAGACTCTGTCTCAAAAAAAAAAAAAAAAAAAAAGAAAGAAATGAAAAAAAAATAAAAAGTCTCTTCTCACCACAGTCCCTCAACTACCCAGCAATCCTCTTAGAGGTGACCAATGTTACAAGCTTCTTGTGCCCTTGAAGAGTTTAGAAGGTTTGAAGAAAGTGAGCTGTGCTAGACAGGACTGCAGTGGGGACTGGCGCCGCCTGATTGGGGTGGGGCAGGGGCTGAAGGGAGCAGGAACTGTGGGACAGGAGGTGCGGGGCAGTGGAATCACCATTCCACCATGGTCGAATGATCCTAAGTCAGAGCCTTCCCCTCTCTGAGTCTCAGTGTTCCCATCTGTGCGTTGGGCCTCCTGTGTTCTCATATGCCGTTCTCCCAAGCGCCACCAGAGCAGAACCGAAGAGGTAGAAGAGAGGACCAGCCAGGGACATTTTAGTCCTGAAAAAGCCAAGACACTAACTCCAAGTTGACAGTTGCATATAATTTGCATATATAATCTTCCTTCTATTAGGATGAGTCAAGTAAAGATTTCTCTGATATGCTATTGCTTTTGTCCTAGTGGTCCCACTGACAGAGGCAACCTTGGAAGGGCTTTCACGGGATCCTTTGGTACTCTCTTCTAGGAGGGCATTAGGAATATCCAGCCAGCCTCAGCACATGTGGTGCTGCCCGAGCCCAGGAGGGTGACCTGAATGACGTGTGAGGGCCCTGCTAGCACGGTTCCAGAATCCACTAGCACAATCTTTCCCAAACTTCACTTATTTGTGAACCACCTTCACAGTTTTTGCCATGATGTCATCTTTGCCATTATGTACCTTAATATTTTTCTTTAAATCAACCTGATTTTAAGCAATAACCTCACCCTAAGCTGTAATATATGTGAAATTGGGTTTTTACATACTAGTTACTAGTTACATTTTTCCCAATATACATTAAGTTAAATATATATCTATCACGATTAAAAATACCAATGTATCACCCCAAATCATCCCATGCCAACATATACCAAATACTGGAAAATACCGAGCTAGCAGTAGTAAAACCAGCAGATCAGGAGAAGGCGCAGGCATTAGGGACTCCAAGACTCGCTCCACGCTCTCAGGCTCCCTGCATCACTTTATACTTCTTCCAAGTCCTCCCATCATGTTGCTTGAGAGTGAATTGCTCCTAAAATAGAAATAGGTTCTGGAGCCTAAAAGGAACCCCATCCTCCAAACAAAACCCACAACTCCAAACTGCCTATCAGGTCCTGAAGTGAAAACACTTGACTAGGGGAGCCAGGAGCTCTAGGTTCCAGTTTTGGCTTTGCCCTTTGCCAACTGTGTGATCTTGGGCCTGTCCCTTCCCCTCTCTGGGCCTTAGTGTCCCCAGCTATAAAATGAACAGTTTGCGTTAAATGACCCCTAAGGTATCTTGCCACTCTGAAATTCAATGGCTCCTTGACTTGCAAACTGCCCTGCTGTGCCTATTAGCTCCCCTTCCCAGCAGGCGGGAGACGTAAGGAAGCTGCTGACCTTCCCTCCCCCCGCCCTTGCACCAAATCCTCCCGGAGGCCACTTGCTCCCAGTACACAAAGCTCCTTTTGTTGCCTGGAGCTGTTCAGGGCTTCTCTCCAGGCTCCTGCTGAAGTGGCTGAGGCGACCTGGGGGGTAATAGTTTGTCTGTAACAAGAGCCCCTACTCCCAACCCAACTGGCTCCAGTCTGGCTGCAGGCTCGGCCTCAGCACCAGACTCACTCCATCAGCTGCCCCAGACACCACCCCCCCACCCGCAGCTCAGAGGGGGCGGGGAGACCGATTTGAAAGGCAGAAAATAGAAACAAATACACTTATTTGAGATGCTATTGGGTGTCACCTCTCAGACCGGCAGTAGACTGAAATACTAAGCATATGAAAACTGTCATCATCATCATAATATTTCAATCCACTTCCTTTGTTTTGTAACTAGTTTTTAACACTTCTGGTCATTTAACATTTGCTATTTTACAAAGAACATTTGCAGGGCGTGACTTATCTAACATTTGACAGACATTTTACCCAGCAACTTGGGATGATCTACTTAGTTAGGGTGCACCTGGAATTTATTATCATTTGAGACAGGAAATCTTTTAAACATGATCTATAGTGAATTCAGCCAAAGTAAAAACACTGGGCTGTTAGTCTGAGAGACCCAGGATCTAGTCCCACCTGCCTCCGCTCCCTGGGCCTCAGTTTCCTTCTACCCAAAATGAGTGAGTTGTCCAAGGTCCTCTGAACTTTGACTCTATGTCGTCTCCTGCCTTCTGCCCCCACCAGAAATCAGGCTGAAAGGAGAGGGAGGTAGGGGTAGGGTCAGCGGAAAGGGTAATTTCAAGATGTTCTTTGGGATGGGAGGAGGGTTTCTAGGCCTGTGAAGGAGTAGAATGGCTTCCTTTGGGGCCCAAGGGGCTGGGCTGGGAAGCCCAGATTCTTGGTTCCTGTTTTCAGGAGTGCAAAACAGAATCAGGTCCAGGTTTACAGAAACAGGTCAGGCAAATGTCCCCATCACAGCCTCGCTGTTGATTTTCACAGCCTGGCCCAGTGCAGAAGATCAGGGGCTGGAGAGGGTATGAGAACTGCAGGTGGAAAGATAAGTCTGAGAAGGACCTGGGAAGTGCTATTGGACGCTTCCACCAGAAGGGCCCATGGATGATTCAAACTCAACACTGAAGATCTTAATTCTTCATTCCTCTGGAAACCTCCTCCTTCCCCAGGATTCCCTTTCTTGGTGAAAGCAGCACCGTCTATCCGGTCACTTTAGCAACAATCATGAGAGTCACCTGCCCTCCATTTTTTTCATTTGCTGCCATTCAGTCAGCAAATCATGCACATGAGACTTCTTTGTAATGCTTCCTAAATCCACCCCTTCTTTGTCACCCAGTCTACCCTAGCCCTCCATCTAGGCCCTCAGCAGCTCTGGCCTGGACGGATTGCTCCCGCTTCCTAACTGGTCTCCCTGCCACCATGTTCTTCCCTCCCGTTCACCTTCGACACTGCTGCCAGTGTTCTCTCTTCAAAAGAAAAACTTAGGCTGGGTGCGGTGGCTCACGCCTGTAATCCTAGCACTCTGGGAGGCCAAGGCAGGAGGATAGCTCAAGGTCAGGAGTTTGAGACCAGCCTGAGCAAGAGGGAGACCCCGTCTCTACTAAAAATAGAAAGAAATGATTTGGACAGCTAAAAATATGTATAGAAAAAAAAATTAGCTGGGCATGGTGGCACATGCCTGTAGTGCCAGCTACTCGGGAGGCTGAGGCAGTAGGATCGCTTAAGCCCAGGAGTTTGAGGTTGCTGTGAGCTAGGCTGACACCATGGCACTCTAGCCTGGGCAACAGAGTGAGACTCTGTCTCAAAAAAAAAAAAAAAAAGAAAAGAAAAGAAAAATTTAGGCATCCTCAAAAATCTTTGATTGTTTTCTACCGTTGGTCAAAGTCCAGCTGCTTTGTTTTGGCATTCAAGGTCCTTCACAGCTGAGACAAGCTGTCTTTCTTGCATCTCCCACCTCATTCCCACATTTCTGAGCCCAGTGGGACAATTCGCTACTCCCTGGACATGCAGTGAACCCTCATATTGAACTCTCTAGGGGGGGTGTGTCTTTGCCAGTCCCCTTCTTGGCCTGTCAAGCCATCCCCTGGCCTCCCTTGCCATCTTGTCCGTATCTGTTATACACACACATCACACTGTTTTGCATTGGCCTCTTTTCTTTCCTGTCTCTCCCACAGCTCACGAGCTCTCAGTGTACAACAGCTACATCTGATGACCCCTCTATTCCCAGAACTCACATAAACAATGAGTCTGCCGAGGATTGTCTTTTATTTTTGATGGCATAGCAAAAGAACTTCTGGTAATCACTGGTGACTTCTTCCTTTCAGCAGACTTTCTTCCCTATCATTTCAGGTCTGAACTAGCTATTACAGATCAACACAGAGCCCCACTGGCTCCAGATGACAAAACGTCTCAAGACAGGGTCTTGAGTCCCTTGGTTCCAGCCAATAATGCAGATCAGTGTGAAATACATTTTCACCAAACCCTTGAAACTTGGAGGTTGCCCTACATCCTGTCTCACGGCAGGAAGGACACTTAAGGACCATACTAACCAGTGCTTTTCAAACTGAGTACTGAGGAGCCTAGAGTCCCCAGAGATTCCTTGAGGGACCTGAGAGGAGGACAGAGTTGAGCGTGTCTCATTCCCACTTCATTCAACCAAATCTGTTTTACCTTTAGAGCCCATGAAGATGAGGCGGGGTGGGGGGTGTGTGAAACTTCCCTTCCCCTCTCCCCCCCCAGCTGAAAGATCAACTCACAATTAAGGTAGATTAATGAGAGAAAGATGTTTATTTACCATACATGTGGGGAGAATTGCAGAGTGATTACCTAGTATTCCAATGGGGTCCAGAAATTGGTATACCCTCCTTTGAGAGGCCAGGGGGAGATGAGGAATATAGGTAATTCTGTTTAGGGGTAACAAACTAAATGGTTGCTAGGGAGGATGAATGGATGGGGAAACAGACTGACTTGTAAAGGATTTTCTTTGCAAATTAAATTAACCTGAGAGACAGGTATTATATTTAAAATGATTTGGGCCCAGTCTGGTTGCCTTCTTGATCTTCTTTCCTGAAGTACAGTTAGAAATAAAAGAGAAGCCAAAGGAAGTCAATTGTTAGTCCCCTCTAAGGCCTATTGATCTCCAAGGGCCTTTAATTCAAAATATTCTTTACGGCCTGGCGAGAGGTCTCGTGCCTGTAATCCTAGTGCTCTGGGAAGCCCCAAGGCAGGAGGATCACTTGAGTTTAGGAGTTTGAGACCGGCCTGAACAAGAGGGAGACCCCCTTCTCTATTAAAAATAGAAAAAATTAGCCGGGCTTGAGAGACTGAGGCAGAAGGAGCACTTGAGCCCAGGAGTTTGAGGTTGCTGTGAGCTAGGCTGATGCCACAGCACTCTAGCCCAGGCAACAGAGTGAGACTCTGTTTCAAAAAAAAAAAAAATACTCTTTATACCAAGGAGTCATATTTTGGAGTAAAATTTCCTGAGCTCATTCAGATGTAATTTGGAAACTGGAGTTGGCCAAATAAAAGTAAATGCTGGAGATCACAGCTCAAGTCTAGTGTTCAGTTGCTAACCAGCTCCCTTTTATACCATTACTGCTACGTGTCCACTTGGGCTCTGACCAGATTCTCCAGGTACGGTGAAGCCTCCTTTTTCATTCCATACTCAGTTGAAAGTTCTTTATATTGAGCTGGAATCTGCCTCACAACAACTTCCATCCAGTGGTCCCGTTTTTACCCCTTGGAGTCTCATGGAAGTAGTGTGCCTCTTCTGCCCTGTGGCCAACTTGCTGGCATTTAGAATTTCCCAAAGTCTGAGATGGAAGGGACCCTAGAAGTCATACAGTCCAATACTCTCATTGCAGTTGGGGAAGCTGAAGCCAGAGAAAGTAAGGGATCTACACAACAGCAGATAGCTAGTTGGTGGCAAAACTGAGACTAGAACCCAAGTCCCCACTCATCTATAATGCCCTCCCCAGAATCTGTTCTTCCCCAGCTCCTAAAGTCACTTCTCACAGTCTGGATGCCTCTTCCCTATATTACGTCCAGTTGGCAGTAACGGGTGGCTGAGACTGTGAAAGCTCCATGGCTCCCAGGCTTTGGTCTGCCTGGGGAAGGGGCAGAAGCAAAGGAGAACAAAGTGGCTTCAGAAGCAGAGCTGTTTCCTCATCACAGCCTGCATGTCACCCTCGTCCTCCTCTTCTTTCCATAGGACTAAATTGCACTCAAACAGCCCTCCCTTCCATGGCAGGGCAGCCAAGGGGCAGCTTTCAGAGGCCCCTTCTGACCTGTTTGCTACAGGGTTCCTGCTGTGTGACCTTCCAAATCCCAAACCCAGAAACAGGAAGAGTTAGTTTGGTTTGCGTTTTGAGAAGAAAAATGAAAACATAGGAAGCAGGGCTTCTGAGAACAGAGGCTTCCAACTCTGTGTCCATTTGTCCCTGGAGCAGGATATTTCAGGGATACATTCCACAGGGAAAGGGAACAGCCTCCCTTATTAAAAACAAAGCACAAAGCCCTTCAAGGTTGGAAAGAGAAAAAGGCCAAAAGGAGACTCTTAAGGAGAGGAGGGGCAGTTGCTTCAGAATCTCTAGCCTTTCCCGCCCCACCATCCGCCACTTGGAGCTGTCATACTTTGATCTCGCTGCTGTTATCACCACATCTGGCTGTCAGAGAGGCCTTGCTCCCTTTAACCTATGGCCCAAGAGAGAGTCCAAACCCCCTTTTTTGCTTCCCTGAGGATCACTAAAGTAGGCTGGCACTCAGAACCTTCCTCTAAAACCAAGAAAAAACAGATATAAAAATAATTACAGAACACACAAACAGTGGATCAACATTCAGGTTTTCCAAAGTACATGCTTCTTATTTGAAGAAGCCTAGCAAAAGTAGGGAAGCGCTTTGTCCATCCCCAAATATCTCCCAGGATGACTACTTTCTCGCCCCTAATGAGCTGCAGTAAGTTTGCCCGGCTTTCTCCCCTCTCAGCTCTCCATCACTCGGAGGTGGATGCCATCTTGTTTCCCTACCACTGTTGCTAACAGGGCCAATGCAAAAGGTCTTTTAGAAAACAAAAAATTCCAGAACCCCAAGGGTCCTTTTCAGTTCTGATTTCTGGGCTGAGGAACATGGCTAGTTCCCAGATAGTTGCCAGGGTAAAAGTGTGGGTCATTTTTGGGTACCAAAGAAACATGGTCTTGCAAGGAAATCGCCTCTGCCCACCTCTGGAGCTTCTACAGGCACACATGTACACGTGTCACATGTGTGGTGTGCACACACACGCATAGCCACTTTACAAAAATTTTAGTTTCAATGTATAACAAGACCTTGACCATGCAAAAATATACGTCTGTCTCCCCTGGGGCCAGAGGTAAACAGAACTTCTTCCTAGACAATACTTCCAAGAGCATCTGCTTAGAATGGCTTTTTTTTCCAAAAAAATCTGGGGGCCAAACATCAGCTTTAAATTTTAAAAAAGACAAAGAGTTGTTGTAGAATAACATGCAAAATCCATATGAATGTGTAAGATAAAAGTGGAGACTTCAAAAAAATTTCTCACTTGTGGCTGGCTGCCTGGGATCCTCTGGCTTCCAGGGGCTACATGAGAATAGGGGCTATGCAGGGAATGAGTGAATTGTGTTCAGCCATTTGGGGGTACTTGGTGCAAAAGTCTGAGAAGTGCTGACAAAGATGGTGAGCTCCTTCAGGGTAGAAACTGTCTTATTTCTCTTTGTATCCTCACATACAGAGCCAGCCACAGATAGAGTGCTTGCAAACTATTTGTTCTGTCCATCCAATTCTGACTTTGTCACTTATTAGCTGTGTTATCACCCCTCTGAGCCTCAGTTTTCTCAGTTTTAAAATGGGGATCCAAATACCCAACTCCTGGGTTGTCGTGGGTCCAAAGTGTGGTAGTGGGAGTGAGAGCACTCTATAAGCTCCCAGGCAATACACTTATTACAGTTACTAAATGATTATAAAATCACCACCAGGACTAGCCCAGGCAATAGGGTGCGGGGAGGAGGAGATGTTTTCTCCAGTCCAGAACTCTGACTTGAGATTAAGAAAGCTGAGAGCTGAGTCCTCAGGAATGAGCTGGGGGCAGATGGAGCCCCACCCCCACTCCAGGGCGGCAGTGTGCAGGCCAGCGGGGAACTTGGGGTGGAGTGATGGAAGGATCAGATGTGCCTCATACACCTCACGTCTCCGAAGACCAGATGTGCTTGCCTTCTCATGTCTGCCAATGAGCCCCTTTGAGGCCCGGTTTGCAGCAAGGGTCATTCATCACTGGGGCTAAAGTACAACCAGGAGTGATGTGTTGACTTGGCTGCTAACAGACTCTGTGACCTTGAGTATGTCCCTTCTCCTCTCTGGGCCCCAATTTCCCCATCATTAAACTGAAAGGATTGGATCGGGTGGTTTCTAAGGCCCTTTGAGCTCCTACACGCTATGTTTATATGACCCTTAATAGGTCATATAAGGTCAAAGAGGTTTGACCTTGATTTTTCAAAGATGTGAACAGTGTGATTTGCCAAAAATGTGATCGATCTGATGGACAGTTTGACACTGAATCCTGAATCCTGGTGAAAAAGCGAAAAGCAGTTGCAGGGTTGAGGTGGGTTCACCTGGCTGAGGCCCAGTTTTGTTCGTAAGTGTCCTGGAGTCCCTGTGGAGTCCCTATGGCTGCTTCCGTCCCTGTCTGGCTGAACTGGCCCAGCTGGACATCTCCAGAGCAAGCTGAGATCGCAGTCCAGGTAAGGAGCATGTGGATACAGCAGGTGTTTCCCAAGCCCTGGGCTCTGGCCCAGGTACCTAACAATATAAAATGAGGAAAGGAAAGAAAACAGGAAATCCTACCCACTATATGCACCTAATTGTTCCTTCTAGGCAGGCCCGTTGTCTCAGAAGCCAGCAACAGCTGCTGAGTTGGAAGGGCTGACTTCTGTAGTTTCTGAGATTCTTGGATTCTCCCTACCCCATCTCAGTCTGCTTAGACCTTTTCCATTCTTCAAAGCTCAGCTCAAATATTGTCTCCTCCCTCTCTCAAATCCCCAGCATACTGTGTGTCTGTCTTATGGCATGGATCATGTTCTGCCTTGTGTTTCAGCTGTTTCCTTTCACATATGGATTAAAAATAAAATACATGTTCTGGTAAAAATTCCAACCTGTATATCTGGATATAAATGACTAGCCAAAGTCCCATAACCCTTCACTGCCACTTTCCAGAGTTAGCCATTGTTAAGAGTGTTTTTTTTTTTTTTTTTGGTAGCTTTCCAGAAATCTTCTATTGTCAAAGCTATTGAAAATGCAAGACCATGATTTTTTTTTTTTTTGAGACAGAGTGTCACTCTGTTGCCCAGGCTAGAGTGAGTGCCGTGGCATCAGCCTAGCTCACAGCAACCTCACACTCCTGGGCTCAAGCGATCCTACTGCCTCAGCCTCCCGAGTAGCTGGGACTACAGGCACTCGCCACCACGCCCAGCTAATTTTTCTATATATATTTTTAGCTGTCCAGATCACTTCTTTCTATTTTTAGTAGAGACGGGGTCTCGCTCTTGCTCAGGCTGGTCTCAAACTCCTGAGCTCAAACGATCCACCCGCCTCGGCCTCCTAGAGTGGTAGGATTACAGGTGTGAGCCACTGCGCTTGGCCAAGAGCATGATGCTTTGAAGAGAGCACTGGCTCTGGAGTCTAAACACTCGGATTTGAGTCTCAGCTCTCCACTTGCTGCTCAGATCTGCTTGGGTGAATTCTGTCTCCTCCTTGACCTTCAATCCTTGGCTCTGTAAATGGGATAATAGTTCTGCTATCTCACAGGGTTGGTGTAAGGGCCCATTGAGACAAAATAGATGAAAGCATCTTGGGAACTGAGGGCGCACCCAGTTTATCTCCATGCTTACCTCTGTGGCTTGACTGTAAGCACTTCTGAAACAGAAACCTTGGCTCACCTGGGGCCAGGTCCCCATTGCCTCTAGTTCTGGTTTGTGCAGAACAGGCAGGTGCTGATGCCGGGGGATGCGGAGCTGAATCTCCAGGGTGGTGCTATACCCGGAGGTGTTCATGCTCTGCTCCTGCTCTGGTTCTGGGCACACAAGTCCTTGACCTTTCTTTGAAGCCAAAGCCAGCTGAGAGGACCATTTTTCTAAAGTTACTTGGCTGGCAAAATACCGTTATTCCATCAAGTGGGCACTATCCCAGCCTCATTGCCCCAGTGTGCTTTTGTTACTTTGAAAAATTCTACAGCTCTTGTTCCTACCCTCTACCGCCCTCAGCTCCTAGTTCCTCAGATTCTGGCCCCACCTAGTGCTTTCAAAGTTCCCCACCAAAATAATAATAATAATGTACATATATATAAAGGAAGCAGAATGAATTGGCCAAGAAGATTCAATTTTCTAAATGGATCAGGTGTAAAACTGTTGAAATCAGAGCTGGAAAGCTCCTCAGACATTACTTAGTCCAACCTCCGTCACTCCCCTTCAACCTTTAACAAACAGGGAAACTGAGACCCAGAAAAGGGAAGGTACTTGCCCATGAAGTTAGTGGCTGTGGCAGCCACATCAAGGGGAGAAGGGGAAAAGCTCTGCAATTTACCTGTGTGCTGCTGCTGCCTGCTGAGGGGGTTAAAGTGGAGGCAACTAGCCTGGGGAAGGTGGGTGGGGCTGGGGAAGAGATGAATGTGGCCAGAGAAGGGAGGATCAATCAGGAGGGACTAGCTGCAAAATTCCCCTGGAAAGTGGAAATAGAAGAAATATGAGGGCTGTGGTTTAGTGAGCTATTATGAGTCTTGCTGAGCAAGGAGAGGGAGGAGAGAGGAAGAAAAAAATAGAGGAGGCCAGAAAAGGAGTGAATAGGGAAGAAGGAAGGCCAAACCGGGAGAACGGTGGTGACTGACAGTGATAGGGTCAGCAAGGTCTGAAACGCAGCAAATCAGTAGAGTCCTGTCCCATGTGGGGCATCCAGCCACCTTCTAAGTTCCCACCAGATCTACTACCTGATTTCTTCTAGGCTCTGAGCACACGAGCCAGTCCTTATTTTCTTAGCCAACTCAGCACTTTTCCACTGCCCACTTTGGAGAAGTGGCTCAGCAGATCTGGCACACCAACATGAGGGTACCATGCAGCCTGGCCTGGCCACCAGAGCAGGCCCTAGGTCGCCCACTCTACAGCCTTGATCTGATTTTAGTCATAGTCACATTGTGAGGTGAACTCAGCCCATTTTACAGATGGTGGGTAAAATAATTTACCGATGAAAACAAGAAGAAGAATAAAACCAAATATATATTGAGAAGCAATACATGTACTGATTAAGAATGAGGGGCCAGGAGCCAAACTGCCTGTATTCAAACCCTACTTGTACCCCTCATTAGCTGTGTGATCTTGGACAAGTTGCCAAACTTCTCCATGCCCCAGTGTCTTTGTCTGTAAAATGAGGATAATGATAGTGCCTTCCTGAGAAGGTTTGGAAGGATCAAATGAACAATGCCTGACACGTAGTCAGTGCTCAATAAATGGTAGCCATTATTGCCGTCATCATTAGTATGCGCTGGGTGCTGTTTTAAGTGTTTTACTTATATTATGTCATGTAGTGATCACTCGGAGGTAACTGACACCCAGGTGCAAGAAGAACACATCTGCTCCATGGCTTATAAAACTTCTCTAGATGTGGATTCTCCTTACCCCCCAGTTGAATCCTGTGGGAAATCCCAATATATAAAACAGATAAAAACTGCATGGCTCTGATTGAAGCGAGGTGGGGTAGGGGAGGGGGCCTGGAGCCTCCTGGCTCAGCTCTCCCTTGTTCTCCCCTCCTCCAACATCCCCATGATAGGCCTTGAGGCTCCTCCTCTAGTCACTGATCTAGTCCATCTAACTTTCTCATGTTCAGATGAGACATTTTTTTTTTTTTTTTTGAGACAGAGTCTCGCTTTGTTGCCCGGGCTAGAGTGAGTGCTGTGGCATCAGCCTAGCTCACAGCAACCTCAAACTCCTGGGCTCAAGCGATCCTCCTGCCTCAGCCTCCCAAGCTGCTGGGACTACAAGCATGCGCCACCATGCCTGGCTAATTTTTTCTATATATATTTTTAGCTGTCCATATAATTTCTTTCTATTTTTAGCTGTCCATATAATTTCTTTCTATTTTTAGTAGAGACGGGGTCTTGCTCTTGCTCAGGCTGGTCTTGAACTCCTGAGCTTAAACAATCCACCCGCCTCGGCTTCCCAGAGTACTAGGATTACAGGCGTGAGCCACCGCGCCCAGCCCAGATGAGACATTGTAACCCTGAGAGGCAAGTAACATGCCCAAGTTTACTCAGCAAGTCAAAGGCAGAGTGGAGTATGGGTGGCACCACCAGCACAGAGGACAATAACTTGGTCAAAAGGAACAGCCTCCTTGGTTAAACTCCAGCACAGAACATCCCAGGCTTGGGTGGAGAGGAGCTAGGAAAGGAGGGTGAGCAGGAGGAAAAGGAGGTCCCTGAATGTGAACAGCCCCACTGGATACTCATATCTTGCTGGGGCCACCCCAGACTTCAAGACAACAAGAAATGGTCCTATCTGTATGGGGTCTCTCACTGCACAGGGTTTGGGGTTATGTTGTGATAATGAATGTAGTCCCCTCTCCCTTAAGTGTCCAGTCTGTGAGATGCAGCTGACCTGGGGCTAAATCCTGTCATCCAGGCCTTCTGATTGGGCTCCTGGGCTGAGCTGGCATTGTCACAAGGCTCCGTCTCCTCCAGGATTCCACGATGGCAGCCCGACTTCCAACCCATTGCTGTTGGGGAAGGGGGGGGTGGCTGGCGCTCAGCCCTTTTCACAGCTTAGGTGTGTGTGTGCATGTGCCCCTATCTGTTCTAGGCGTGCCGCTGCCAGTGCTGTTTATTTAAGAGCCTGTGTGTTGCCAACTTTTGTTTCCAGAACTTCAGCGTGGGTTACCTGGGGACACTACACTGTGGAGAAATTATAGGAGAAATTCCCCTAGAGAACTCTGGGACTTCTCTGGAATCCCTTCTTCTGGCCTGATCTCTTGAGGCGCTCAGGCTTGTGTGAGCCCTGGAAGACTGAATCTGCGGGGTCAGGCAAGGCAGGGCAGGGCAAAGGATGATGTCACTGCACCCCAGCCTGGGCAACAGGTGAGACTCTGTCTCAAACAACAACAACGAAGTGAGGAAACTGAGACTCAGAGAAGTGATATGACATGTCATCTTGTAAGTGTTGAAGCGGGTGTTCAAGTCCAAGGCTGCCTTGAGAATTGTAGTTCTCAGGGGACCCTTCTCTGGAACTGATAAAATCTGTATGCATATACTACTGCTGCCATCAGCAACCCTTCCAACACTTGGCTGCAAAAGCCTAGAAATTATCCTTCCCATTTTACTAAAGCCCAGAAAACTCTAGTGATTGGGCTGTATCATCCTTAGCAAGGTAGAGACAGGTGAAAGACTGAGACTTGGGGCTTTCTTTTTTTCAAATTTTTTTTTTTGAGACAGAGTTTCACTCTGTTTTCCGGCTAGAGTGCCGTGGCGTCAGCCTAGCTCACAGCAACCTCAAACTCCTGGGCTCAAGGAGCTTCCTGCCTCAGCCTCCCGAGTAGCTGGACTACAGGTACACACCACCAGGCCTGGCTAATTTTTCTATTTTTATTTTTAGTAGAGATGGGGTCTTACTATTGCTCAGGCTGGTGTCGAACTCCTGAGCTTAAATGATCCTCCCGCCTCGGCCTCCCTGAGTGCTAGGATTATAGGCGTGAGCCACCGCGCTGGCCAGTGTGACTTGGGGCTTTCAATTGGAAAGCTGCAGCTCACTGCTAGAAGCAGCACTCCTGTCTGTCTGTGTCTGGCTACTGCCCACTTACAAAGTGCTCTCAGATCCATTATCTTGAGGTTTACAGGGCAGAAAAAAACATTTCCATTTTCTAGGTGAAGAAACTGAGGTTCAGTAACTTGCCAGAGGTTGCACAGCTTCTGAATTGGCAGAGTCAGGATTAGAGATCAGAGTTGTGAGCAAACTCCCCTTTACTTTTCCATCAAACCCCAACTTCCCGGGGTGACATCTAAGCCCTTTGCCCTTTTCCATATGAACCTCTGAATTGCAGAGGCAGGCTTGGGGCATTTGAGGGGCACACAGAGAAGCCAGTGAGCTCAGTTCTCCAGTGCAGACCCCAGGCTTTCGTGGCTAACTAGATGGCCCATCTGCTTGAAGACTTTGTGGTCACCGTGCCAGGTTTGGTCCAGCCACATGAATGGCAGGAATGGGGGCAGGGGTTCTCTCTCTTCCCATCTTGCCACCTGTGGTTGCATTTCATGCTTGGTCACTGAGTCATTTTTATGCTCCTTCATCCCAATGACACTGGGGAAAGAAAACCTCAAATCTCTCAGTCACTGTTTGGTTTGGTCAAGGCTGCTTATGGGCTTTCCACTCACCCACCCACATACTCACTCTTCATTCAATCCTTTAACATAGTGGTCCCCAATCTTTTTGACACCAGGGACTGTTTTCATGGAAGACAATTTTTCCACGGATCGCGGTGGGGGGGGGATGGTTTTGGGTTGATTCAAGGGCATTATATTTATTGTGCTCTTTATTATTATTACATTTTAATATATAATGAAATAATTATACAACTCACCATAGGTTGGGGACCCCTGCTTTAACAAATATTCTGTAAGTACTAACTCTGTGCCAAACCCCTTCCTGAGCAATGGATATGCCATAAATAAATAATAAGATACAGTCTCTGCCCTCAGGGAATTCAAACTCTTTTTTTTTTTTTTTTTTTTTTTGAGGCAGAGTCCTGCTCTGACACCCTGGCTAGAGTGCCATGGCATCAGCCTAGCTCACAGCAACCTCAAACTCCTGGGCTCAAACAATCCTTCTGCTTCAGCCTCCCGAGTAGCTGGGACTACAGGCATGGGCCACCATGCCCGGCTAATTTTTTCTATATATTTTTAGTTGTCCAGCTAATTTTTTTCTATTTTTTAGTAGAGATGGGGTCTTGCTCTTGCTCAGGCTGGTCTCGAACTCCTGAGCTCAAACGATCCTCCCGCCTCGGCCTCCCAGAGTGCTAGGAATACAGGTGTGAGCCATCACGCCTGGCCAATTCAAACTCTTATTGGGCAGGAAGATATATAGATAAATAAACTCAATATAGAATGATTACTGATGTTAATTGAGCTGTGGAATCACCCAGAAGGAAATGGCTTATGCTATTCATAGGAGGTGCTGCACTAAAAGAATACATAGCACTTTGCCAAGTGCAGGAGATAGAGCAAATAATTTAAAATCTCTTTGTGCCTCAGTTTCCTCATCTGTAAAATAGAAAAATCGTACCTACAGGGTTTCTGTAAGGAGTTTATGAGTTAAAATGTGCAAAGAGCTTAGAATAGTGCCAGGCATATTGAAAGCATATCAGTGTTTGAGAAATAAGGAAAGGAAATAAGGATAAGCATATTTGTGTGAGAGACGAGCACATGTAACACATTTGGAGGGTTAACAAAGTGTTGTGTGTTCCAAGAATGCAGCTGAGTTGGCTGGGTAAACTTGTGCACCATTCTGAATGCCAACCTTAGAAGTGTGGCCTTTTCCCTGTAGGTGATGAGCAGCCATTTCTGAAGCTAGATCTTTGCTATGGAGGGTGGCACAGGACTCCTGTGTGAAATGCTGGTGCTGTATTCACCAGCTCAACAGGTGCTAGGCCCAAGAGACTGCCACCAGCCAGGAAAAAGTTGCCAAACCTGCATGGTAGACCAGCCCTGTGCATGACCCAGCCCCAGGCTTATCATCCATGTGGGGCAGGATGGAGTGCAGGGAGAGACACCATACCTCTGCCCTCAAAGAGATGCTCATCTAATTGGAATAAATCCTACTTCTGTCAAGAACCAAATCAATCCTCCTGCTGGGAAGTGGTGGAGGTAAATAGGTAAGAGAAGCTCTCCTGTGGCCTGAGTGAGGCAGCATGTATAGTGGCTACTAACCAAGGCTGACAGTCCAAACTGAGTGACCTTGGGAAAATCCCTTGACCTCTCTGTGCTGCAGTTTTCCCATAATGGGGAAAATGCTACTAATTTGATCTCCCCATAGAGTTGTTGTGATTATTATGATGACTGAATCATGCAGAAAATGCTTAGAATATTTGCTCACAAGACAAGTGCTCCATAATATTTAGCCAGTCTCAGTGACTAAGGGCCTGCCAAGCAGCCAGGTGTCTGGAACCCCTGGGGTGCAAGGAGGTGGCCTGGGAGCATATGAATTCACAAGACCAAAGTGACATCTTCCTGGAGTGTCAACTTCCTTGGAAAACTTAAAGAATAAAGACACCAATTTTAATACGAAAACACCAGAGACCTACACCGGAGTTAACTGGAAAATTCAAATGAATGTTTAAGATAAGAGCTGAGACTTCAAAGACATTCCCTGCTTAGAGCCAAAGCTTCAGGTTACTTGTCAGCCCCCCCAGGGTTTTTTCACATTCTTCCCCCTCAGCCCTTAGGGGTACTTGAGTACAAAAAGTTACAGCAATGCAGACACTCGTGAGTTCATGCAACCCTCAGGGTGGTCGATCATTCTCTGTGGCAGGGATAATCCACACCATTGTATAGGTGAAAATGGAGGTACAAGTTCTCAATTCTGCCATTGTCATTCAGCTGTGTGAATTTAGCAGGTTACATTACCTTTGTGGTCTCTGGGTTTCTCCATCTGTAAAATGCGGGAGAGGGGGGAAGGTGATAATAATATACCTACTTTAGAGGGTTGTAGTAAGAATTAAATAAGTTAATACCCAAAAAGCACTGAGAACAACGCTGGGCATATAGCTAATGCTCAATACACATCTGCTCTTATGAAATCCATTCTTCCATCTTCTCCCACAGCAACATCGTCAGCTAGGTGTCATGTTGTTCATTTTATGGAAGAGGAACTTGAAGCTATAAGGGGTTTCATAAGGTGCCCCCTCTTTGCTACCAGTGAGCATTCCTGCAGTGGGGAGGAGGTGGGAGGGAATAAATGACCTCAAAGGTTCTTCCCAGCTCCAAGGGTCTGCGGTTCAAGTTAATCTTTGGAGCCCTTTCATATCACAGTTCTGGCTGGGGCTGAAGCAGGGGAACTCAGGAAACAGGGGAGGGACTAGCCAGGGAGGGAGATGCCTTAGTAGGGTAGGAAATGGCTGCAGCCGCCCTTCCTTCTAGGCTGCTGCTGACGCTGCTGCTGCTACCGCTGCTGCCGCCTCCCCCGCCAGGGCTGTGTCCTACGCTCCTGCCCAACCAGAGAGCAAAAGGGAAACTCCTCTGCTGGGAGGAAGCTGACTGGGGCCTCCTTTTCCTCAGGGGGGACTTGCCCCTGTGGCAGGGGCAGTGCAGGGCCTGCTGAAAACTCAGGACTCAAAGGGTTGGCAGCACCCAGCTGGGCACAGAGAGAGGAGCATCCTAATGGCTGTTTGTCCTGGCTGGGCTAGTCCAGAATGGGGATTGCTGATAGGCCGAAGGGTGCTGGGAGACAGAAATGGGCTTCCCACTGATTTTTATGATCATTTGGGGAAAAAGCAAAAATAATTCCATGAAATAGAATGGCCTAGTGAAAGGAGGAGCAGAGTCAGATATGTCTTGGTTTTGAAAGGGGCTCACTGTGTGACCTTGGAAATATTTTGTCAATACTACTATGTGCCAGCATTGCCCTGGGGAAAAGGTGAATGGCATGGAGATCAACATATTAACCTCTAATTTTCTTCCAACTCTGACTCTGAGTCTATGAGGAGTGGGTGCCTATATCATGCAAATAAGCACCCATAAGTGCAAACTCTTCCTTCTCTTAGCCTATCCCTCACAAATGGGATTGCTTAGCCCTAGATTGCAGGCACCAGCTGTGGAGACTGTACACGGGAGGGGCTGCGATCTTCACCTCTGTATTCCTTATGCTTTACAAAGCATCTTCCTTATTCCCATTGTGTCACAGGATTATTATCCTCATTTTACAGATGAGGAAACTGAGGCTCAGAGAGAAGAAACCACCCAGGTTATGCCACAGTTAGTGCAGAGCTACTGTTAAAATCTTGGCCTATTTACTGGCTACTAACAGAAGTGGACTGGAAATGACCCTATCTGAGAAGCTGGCAGCCTTCTCTCCACTGTAAACAAGTTTAGCCCGGAGCCCCCACCATCCCCAAATCAGGTAATGCAAGTTTGCTTGCTGCCGGTGGGGGCTGGGGGAAGAGAAAGGGTTATGTACCTTAGAGTCCTGGGTCCAGGGCTTTTTTTGTGGTAGATCCTCCGGGCTGAACTCTTTGGGACTGAAAGCTCGATCTTTCTTTATGGAGCTTATACTTTGTGCCAGGCACCATGCCCAGCCCTTCAGATCCTTACAACAGTCCTGCAACATAGAGATAACTGTCCCAGTTTAGATGATGGCCAAGTCATTTGTATTGTTGAGCCTCAGTTTTCCATCTGTAACATTAAGAGAGTCTATAAGGACTGTTTTCACTCCAGGTGATTCTTGGTACCAGGAGGATTTCAAGGTGTCATTGGTGGAACCGAGCTGGTCCTGTTGCTCTGGCCAGCCCATGGGAAATCAGGGTTAGGGTGTTGAAAAGCGGTGGGGTGGAGGAGGCTAAGGAGTGAGTCAGTTTGCCAAGATAGCGGAGCCATTGCTCCCCCCTCCATCTGGCTGTTGCACAGTGTCTTCCTCCATGTGACATGGTTGGTGAGATTTGGGGGCAGACGGGAGGTGGAGGGCCTGTCCTGGTAACTAGGAAGACCCCCCCCCACACACACACAATCACGCACTGGGTGTGAGAACAGGAAGGAGAGGGATCAGGGGTGAGACACCTGTCAAATAGGGGGCCGGGATGGAAAAGGCGAGAGGGTGACTCCAACCCAGGAGACAGAGCCCAATGGTGATGGGGAGGCAGAGTGGCAAGTAGATAACTTGAGGCCCGTGTAGCTAGAGAAGGGGAAGACCCTGCCCAATGTGGGGGGCGTGGAACTCTCAGGTCGATCCTGAGGGGGCGGGGCAACCACAGCGGGCGTCCGCTCAGCCCCTCCCTCTCTCCCCGCTTTTCTGGCCGGTCCGCTCAGTCCGGGCGCGACTACCCCAAGGCGCCAGCGCTTCGGCTACCTGGCTCTCTTGCGGGCTCCGGAGTCGCCCGACGCGGCGCGGTGCCCACGGACACATGGCCGAGGTGTGGGGCTGGGGTCCAGCCTTGCGGCTCCCGAAGCCCCGGACGTGGACGCCGTGGGGTGTGAAGGGCACCCGGTGGGACGCGCCGCTCTGGAAACCAGGTGAACAGACAGCCGGGCAGACCCAGGCGGGGAGGTCGGGGCTGGGCTGCACTTCGCCGGAGCCTCCCGCGCCGGCTCATCGAAGCTCCCGTCCTCTCCCCTCGGTCTTTGGTTCCACTCCCGTTTTGATCTATCAGTCTTAAGTCCCTTCGTCTAAAACCCTAGCCCTGGCTGGCGGTCCCCTCTTTTCAGACCTTCCACCCCGCACGCCTGCTTGGTTGTAATTCTTAACCTTCTCTTTCCCTGCCCTATAGGTGCCCCATCCTCTTCTCCCAGATGTCTATCCGGCTTCGTCCCCACCCGCCTCTGCCTTCATCGCCCTCTCAGAAAGAAGGGAACTTTGCTTACTAACGCATTGTAGGCTTTTAGTAAACAGTATGCCCCTTACCCCCATTCCTCCAGCATGTTATTTGTCTCTGCCGCTGTCTTCTGCGTATCTTCCTGTCCCACTGTAAGTCTGATCCTCAGCCTGTATTTCTCCTTGCTCATGCCATGGTCTGTCCTTTCATCCCTGTTTTTGGTCCCCATGTTCTTGGGTCTTATCACCTACATGGTAGTTCTTTACATCGGCCTGTCACTCCAAGGGACCAGGTACCTTCTCATTCTGTACCACAGTTGCAGGACACAGCCCAGTGACTCTGGCATCGCCTTGTATTCATCTTGCATTGCCTGGGAGCTCCTTCCCAAGGCTTCTTTGGATTCTAAGGGATCTCCCAAAGTGTTTGGCACTTTTTTTGTTGTTTGTTTTGTTTTGTTTTTTTGAGACAGTCTCGCTCTGTTCCCCGGGCTAGAGTGCCGTGGCATCAGCCTAGCTCACAGCAACCTCAAACTCCTGGGCTCAAGGAGCTTCCTGCCTCAGCCTCCCGAGTAGCTGGCACTACAGGCATGGGCCACAATGCCCAGCTAATTTTTTCTACATATTTTTAGTTGTCCAGCTAATTTCTTTCTATTTTTTTTTAGGAGAGACGGGGTTTCGCTCTTGCTGAGTCTGGTCTAGAACTCCTGACCTTGAGCGATCCTCCTGCCTCGGCCTCCCATGGCACCTTGTTTTTTAAACATTGAAAAAGTGTCTATGCTTTTGGGCACTTAAAAAATTTCCAGGCTTTGCCCATTACTTTCCCCCAGTAATTCTCTCTTGATTCCACTCAATATGGCAGGGAGGAAATAGCAAAGTGGGTTGGGTTTCTCGCCATAGATTTGCCATGGAACAAGCTGAAACACAGGGCCCTCAGAGATCCTCAGATCAGACCCTGATTGTACATATGGGGACACTGAGGCTCAGAGAGCGGAAAACTCTCAGCCCCGTCACACAGCTCCTCTGTGATAGAAGCAGTGTAGAGGCCAGTGGCCTGGTCCCTGATCCAGGAGCCACTTTCCCGGGCGTCTGTTGATCCAGAGACAGCGGGTCTTGCCCACCCTGGGAGCCTGGTTGCCCCTCCTGTCCTCCCCGACCTGACGGGGCTGCCCACCCACCTGCCTAGAACGGGAACTCTGTGCCTAGGGCCGCCATTGCCTCCCCCACCAGCCTGGGAGCTCCAGGAAGGCAGGGACCCTGGCTGTGGCCTGTCTGCCCCACTCCCTGCCCCTGCCCCTTGCCAGTGCCTGGCACAGACAAGGTCTGGGTACCCATGTTATGTGACCGGTGGATGCACGTGTGGGGAAGGCCCAGCCCTGGCTGAGGGTCAGATCAGAACTCCTAGTTAGCGAGAATGTGTGTGTGCGTGGCGGGGGCCGGGGGCGCTGTGTTGGGGAAGGGCCCACTGAGAGGGCACAGGAGCTCACAGGCCAAGCGGAGCCCAGACCCTGTGCTGAGTGGCCCTCAATGCTCAGCGCACACTCTGTGCCCTCCCTGATGCCATCTGGAGCCTCTGAGGGCTGCCCTTCAGGGCCAGGAGACGGATGGGGGTGGGGAGATGGGGGTTTGGGGGTGGGATGGTGGGGGGTGGTTGGCTGGGGCACAGACTCAGCCAGCCTGAATGGACACTGCCAAGCCCTAGAGAAACCTAATCACAGGGCTGGGCCAGGGGACCGGGCTTGGGCGGGTTCCGTAAAAGCCACACACCTCTCCCCTGGCAGCCCTGCAACCTCCTGGACACCGGGTCTGGTGGCAGCATGAGGTCAGGCCATGGTGGGCTGATGGGGGAGCCTGCGGGTGGGCAGGGAGAGCCCCTCCTCCACCCCTCCTCACCCCGCCAGTTTTCCTCTTGGGAGCTGCGGCCCTGGAGGGACACAGGGAAGGATTCCAGGAAAGGACACAGGATCCTGAGGTCTGTTCAGGGACTGTGGGTGCCCTTGGCCCCAGGCTGAGCTGAGGGCAGTCCTGGGGACAGAGACCAGGGATCCAGGCTTCGGGGCCGGCTTGGCCTCCACTCCGCGCCCCCACCCTTGCCCTTCTTTTTCTCACTTTCCTCCTCTTTCTGGACCGGCATCCAGCTACCCCTACCCTCAGAGGACCCTCACGCCACCGCACCCCCTTCCTCCGAAGAAGTCCCATGGATGTTCAGCTTCTAGGAGCCCCATCCCCACAGGAACATGAAGAGCTCCCAGAAGCACAGAAGGTTCTGGAAAGAAGAGCCCAGCCTCTGTTTTTCCAGATGAGGAAACTGGGCCTAGCCAGGGAGGAGCAGGCTGCAGGGCTGGGACTAACCCAGACCGAGGGGAGGGCTGGGGGGATGCAGGGAGGGCTGCTGTGGCCTCAGCTGCTGTGTGTGCACGTGGGTGTGCGGTGGGGGTGGGGGCGGGCCGGGGGCCGCGTTGGAGGTGGGCCTGCCTTTGCTCATCTCCCCTCGCCACACTGCGACCTTCCTCTGAAGGGCAG
Source organism: Lemur catta (assembly GCF_020740605.2). Lineage (NCBI taxonomy): Eukaryota > Metazoa > Chordata > Mammalia > Primates > Lemuridae > Lemur > Lemur catta. Next base: position 49,595,698 of record NC_059155.1, on the reverse strand, counting down.
GAACGGGGTGGAGCGGCAGGGGTGGACATCCTGCTCTGGGAGTCTGTGCCAAGCTCACCAAGTTCTCTGTCCAGGGTGACCCCGCCTGTCTGTCAGGACTGGGACAGACAGACCTCCCTGAGGGAGCGTAGTGGGTGCTCCATCTGCCTGCAGCAGAAAACCTCTGGTCCCTTTGAGGGGGACCAGTAGGGCAGGCCAGAGGCCCACCCTGGGTGTGCAGCACTGTCATGGCCCAGGGTCTGCGGTGTGGGTGCGGGGGGCCTCCTTCCATCAGGTTGACACCTCGCCTGGTGTCTGTTGGGGGGAGATGACAGGCTCCTGGGTGTCTGCGTGTGCTCTGTGTCCTAGCTTAGGGAGGGGTGACGCAGAGAGGTTAAGTGACCCTTGAACCTCGCTGGCCTGGGTCCCAGCATTCCTCACTACCAGCCAGCCCAGGGCTCTTGGCCCAGCACAGAGCTCCTCCTTCCAGGGCACTAGGGTGGGGATGGGGGTGGGAGTGGGGGGCGCAGCCACGGTGCTTTCCTGGGCTGGGGCTGAGAGGGGGTCTTTGTGCTCCTCCAAGGATGTAGCTCTCTGTCCCCCATCCACACTTGACAACGCATAGACAGTGAGGTGCCTGTGTGGCCCTCACCTTTGCCAGCCCCTCCCACCACCGTGTGTCCCCCACCCACATCTGCCCCTGCTTGGGCAAATCCCCCCGCCATGGCCCCAGCTCCTCCGGAATTTTGGAATTTTTTTTTTTTACGAACCGTGACTATCCCATGTGGTGGGAACCTGATCAATAGCCCCCTTTCATTCGGCTGGGTGGGGGACCCTAGCCACCCCGGAGCAGGCCTTTCCCCTCCCAGGCCTGCCTGGTGGGCTTCAATGAGGCATGCAGGAATGTGTGTACAAGTGTGAAAGCCCATATATGAGGGCACCCGTGGTCATGTGCTGGGTGGGGCCGGTCTGAGTGTAATTCATTTCCCCCTCACTGCTCCTCCTCTCCTTTTTAAAACTTCCCAGCTGAGTTCCTTCGAATGATTTGCTACTGCTCCTTTAGCTCCTATGGGAAAGCACAGTGAAATGGTCTGTTTGGTTCCTTGCCGACCTTAACCTCAGGCATTCCGGAGTGGGGGCATGGGTCTGCCTGCAACTGCTTGCGGAAGTCTCATTCCCAGGCATGGAGGGTGTAGGGACTGTTGGGTGTGCTCAGACAGGCCCTTATTGGGACCCAATGGTCTCAGAATGAGGCTCAGGGTAACGGTATATGGAGTTGCTCTTTGCTACAGCCTGTAAGAAAAAGGCCGATTAGCCATGAAAAAAGCTAAGTTCTACAGCACCATCAATGCCATCGTGTCACCTGCCACCACCAGCCCTTACAGCCTCTCACGTCCATTGTCTCCACTTTTTTCACTGGGTGTTATGCTCTAGTCTTGTTTTACAGGTGAAAAAACTGATGGGCATAATGACGTGTCCTGAGTGACATAACCAGACAGTAGTAGAACTGGGACCAGCATTCAGTTCCTACTTCCTCATCCAGGGTTCTTTCTACCACTGCTCAGTGCCTCTGACAGTTAAGAGCACCCACTACGTGCCAGCCAACATTCTAAGTGTTTATTTAGCACAGTGGATCTCCTCCACAGCCACATAAGGTCAGTACTGTGATTATCATTCACACTTTCCAGATGAGGGAACTGAGGCACAGAGAGTCACGCAGCTTTTGTAAGTAGCAGAGTTGGGATTTGTACCCAGGCCACTTGATCCCAGAGTCCATTATACTCCCTCTTATATGACCCAGCTGGACTGTGGTGGTGGTAGAATGAGGGAAGCCCCATGCCCCAGGCATAGAAACACACCCACGCACACACACGTCCAGGCTTTCTCACCAACCCTCAGCCTGCTTCACACACTCTGCATTTCCCCGCCTGTTGACTGAGCTGGCATCCAGGGTAGTGGCACTTGAGGCAGTATAGGGCACACAGGCAAGAGTGGGGTCTTGTAGAAAAAGGAAAGCCAAGGACCCAAAGGCTCTGGTTATCTCTAGAGCCACTGAGGCTGCAGCTCAGAAATGAGCTTGTGAAAAGGTACCAATTTGTCGTCCATTCCAGGCACTGTTAATATTTGGTCCATGCAAGATCCTGGCTTGGGCTGGGTGTGGGGAACAGGGGCTGGCAGTGGTATTGAAGGTGATGAGCTAACCTTGCCCTTTGAGCAGGCTGAGCTTTCCTTGGGATAAGGGAGAGAGATCAAAAAAGACCAAAGGAAATAGTCCTGACATTGCTTGGGCCATTTCAAAATGTCCCAATGTGCATGGCAAATACTATGATGATTGTAGTTTTCCCTTGACTATATTGTGTTCACTCTGTCATTTAACAAAAATTTTTAATAGCACCTACTTGGTGCCAGGCACTGTGAAGTTCTCATTGTAGTTATTTATAGCAGTTGCCTTTTCTTCTACTTTTCTTTTTGTAGTTTTTGTACTCTCCCCCACCCCCTTTTGCAGTTTTCTGGTTTGACTTTTTTTTTTTTTTGGTAAACAACTGGTGTCTCTGAACCCGACCTATCTGATTCAATTAAATCCATCTACTAAAAGATAAGTTTAGTTTGCTCACAATTCATATGATTGTAATTGTAAGGTATTCAAGGTTGTCCCTTAAATACCTTTCAACATTCATTCATCCATTAGCAAACAATACTGAGAAACTGTTGGTATTGTGCTTGGTGCCCTGGGGTGGATGGAATCGGCTCTGACAGGTTTCTTGCCCTTAAGTAAGTGATAGGATCTGAGCAGGACCCCTCACTTTTATGTCCCTTCTAGCATTGTGCATAAGCAAGATGCCTTTGGCTTCAACTCAGAGCCTTAGAGATGCTTACAATTGTTATAGCCCAGCCTCAGGAAGGAGGTCATATCCCTTCCCACCCATCAGAAGGATTCCTGATTCTGAGTAGCATTTTGTTTCTGGGAGTGAGTTCTGGTGTGTAGGTCCCAATTCACATCCAAGACCCACAGGGAAATGGCTCACCTTGAACAAATTGCCAGTGGATACCAGCTGCAGCCTTGCCATTGAGCTGGAAAAGAGGTAGCTTTGCTCCTCAGATTCTTATCAGGGCCAGCAGGAAAGAAGGTGAGAGAATTTCTATTGGGTCTAGTAGACTGAAGGCCAGACAGGAGGGGGGCACCCGGGGATAGGCTAGGTCTGGCTCTGTCTTTGCCTCAGGTGACTTCCAGCAAGTTGCTGACCTAAGAAACATATTTTTGCTCTCATCTGTTAGGTACTCTGGCAAGGAAGTTAGATGGATGCAGTTCCTGTCTTCTAGGATTGGTATGGAGAAAATAGCCAGCATATAGGTATTGTCCCTGCCATGGATTTGCTGGGTAGCCTTGAGTGAGTCACCTCTCCTCAGCTTCTGTATTTGTAAATAAATGTGAGGGATAGTGGTTGGATTGCATACGGTCTTGGATACTCCCAGCCCTGGCTAATAGGAGTCCTCAATTCAACAAGGAAATCAAGGTTGTGAACTTGTGTTGGATCCCTGGGAGGAAAGGCAAGAGAAGAATCAAGTCCTACCTATTGTTTCTTGCTGAATTTGGGCTTTCTGGTGGTACTTGCTGTCAGAACTCTTGGAAGCCCACTCCTGCTAAGATTAATGCCAATGCGCCAAGTTTTCCATGCATTTCTCTGAGGAGGTAGATTTCAGACTTAGTGGGGAGGAGGGCTGGGATTATTGGGGAAGTTGTAGTACACAGGGGCTGAGCAAGGAAGGGATGGCAACTTCCTGCTCAAATACCAAATTATCCGTTTTTGTCTTGGTTGCTCCTACTAATTGGAGATCTCACCGGTTGTGTCTTCTGGACACCTCATTAATTACCCTGAGCAAGTCACTGAACCCTGCCGTGCACGTATGTATTTAAAGTCCCTACACAGTGCCAGACACATTCAGAACTCAGGAAAGAATTAGTCTGTGTGCCTGATCAACTCCTTCACCCTCAGTCGTTGGCTCTGGGCTTGCACCCACTCTGTCCCAGCAGTGTGACCTGAGGGAAAGGCGGCAGCACAGGGTGCGGGGTGGGGGGGGAGCGTTGGGGAGCCAGCAGGCTGAGACCCGCCCACCCGGATTTGGGGGACTTTCTGGAGAGTCTGGTGGGCCGGACTGAGCCCCCATTGGTCGAGGGCAAATGGGCGGGGCGTCCCTACCGCCCGACTCCCGGGCGCTCCCTCCCCACCTGCGCGCCCAGTGGACTCGGCTTGACAACGGCTAAGCAGCAGCGGCAGCTGCGCCTCTGGCTGGCACCGTTATCCCCGCCCGACCCCAGGCTCCGCGCGTGCCCTGGACGGAGCAGTCCCTCCCTCGCCCGCCTCCTGCCTGCTCGCTCTGTGTCAGGGCCTGAACCAAAGGGGGGGTGGACGCGGACTCAAGGTAGGAGTTGGGGTGACAGCAGGGGGAGATCCAGAGAAACAGGGGCGTCTCGGCTCCCTCGCCCCGCCTAGCCTCCCGGGCGCGCTCCTGCTCTCCTAGCGGTTCGCTGGGCGGCGTGCACCGGACACCGCAGGGAAGCCAGCCGAGCTGCCTCTGTCCCTGGGATTTGGGGTCGGAGTCGCGGAAATTGGGGGACCCCTGAGCGCGCCAGCTGCAAGTTTCCCACCGAAGCCCCTTCAGTGGGGCGGTAGAAGGCAGCTGTCCGCCTGTTACTCCCGGGCCTGGCCGGATCCTAGGGCCGTGATCTGGGGCTTTGGAGGGGACATGCAGCTGGGCGGGGGTGGCAGGCTCTGTGGCTGGGTCACGCCGCCGCTTTTCCTGCCCTCTCGTTTCTCTGCTTTTGAGGGCATTTCCAGAAAGCCCTGGTCCAGCTGTGTGGGCTTTCCCGTCAGCCACTTACCTCATCGCCTTCGCTTTTGAGAAACGCCTAGGACTTTCAGGGTATTAGAGTAGTTTCAGAGACCAAGGGAAAACCTTTGGAAAAGTCTCATCTTTCTAGGGCTCACTTTCTCCGTGAAGTCCAAAATGGGTTTGGATTAGGGAACCTTTTAGTGGAAGTTTTTGGGATTTCCAAATTAGGTAGTCTGGGGTTCTCTCCCTGTCTCTTCTCCCAGCGCTTGTTGAAGTTGAGCACTGAATTACGATTCAGGAAACTGGGGTTTAGCCAGTTCATGTGATCTTAGGCAAGTCATACTACTTCTGTGGGCCAGTGTTTTCAGCCACACCTCAGCTGGCCACTTGATTTCAGTATCTAAAAGATCCAGTCTCTTTCCCCCTGACAGTTGGTTTCTTGGTTCTCAAGGCCAGGCTCCTAACTGGCAGGTAAAGGGTTGTCTCCGAGACGCTTGGGGCAGCAGGAGCTATGCACATGGAGAGCTTTGTGGTGATTAGGAAGCTAAGCCAGCTGGAAAACTGGAGTGTGTGTGTTGGGCGGAGGGGGAGAACAGCAGCCAGACTGAAGGTGGGGAGGAGTGGGAATTTCCTTTCAGAGCCTAGGACCCCAGCGGGTGGGGACCCCAGAGATTGGGCTGGTTTGGAACCTATGCTAACCCCAAGTCCTGGGGAGGAGAGGGTAATGAATCACACCCAGGGCTATTTTCAAACCCTGACTCCTCCTGTGTGACCTCCTCCAGCCCCCATTCAAGGGTTTGCCCCCCTGCCCCCCCCACCTGTATCCTTGCTGTCTGAGATTTCCCCTTGCTTTCATCTTCCTGGAATGAAGGAGGGATAAATCTTGTCTGGGGATGGGAAGGTGGGCGGCCCAAGGGTGTAGAGAAGATGGCTGCAGGTGGTTTCTGGGTGGCCGTCTGAGTGGGAAGTGTGATGGAAAGGGTGGTATTTGGCTGTAGGGGGGTGTGGTGGGGGTGGGGCTGAAACTTTTTCACCACAAAGGTACAGCTGCCATCTAGCTGGACATTCTGATTTGGTCCTCATTTAGGGATGTAGCCTTTTGTCGTTTTCTGGATTTTGGATTTGAAATTTCTGCTCCCTAGATGTCTGTAGTTAGGGCTAGGAAACACCACACCGGACGGAGTTCTCGTGCCTTCTTTCCATACCTTGAGCAACCCTTGGGGAAGTATTTTAAACCTCTGTCCTTCTACAGCTCCGCTCCCCCATCTGGAAAGGAGAGGCTGCTGGGAGATGATATCTGGAGGTGTTCAGAACAAGAAGAGGGGCTGAAGATGTGCCCATGCAAAAGGGCTGTGTACCCTGTATGCGTGCTGTGGGGGGGGGCAGTGAGTCGTTTGAGGAGGATGGCAAGGCCTTTCTTATTCAAACACAACACCTCCCGAGTTCTAGCAGAGGAGAAAAAAAAGTGGCATCAAGAAGGTCTGAACTTTGATATTTTCTGTCTTCTTGAAGTTTTGAAATTCCATGATTGGGACTATAGATTGGAGAGGGAGCCGAGGACCCCTATGTCCAGGTATAGAGATAGCAGCAAAGACAAAAAAGCGAGGAGGTCCCAAAAGGAGGAGGGGATGGAGTCTCTAACTGGGACGTGGCCACAGCTGCTGGTGCTTTTCTGCTAGGAGATTCCCGGAGCTCCTTGTTCAACACATGGCGGGGTTTTGTTTGTTTGTTTTTGCTTTTGTTTTGAGACAGGGACAGGGTCTTGCTCTGTCACCCTGGGTAGAGTGCCGTGGCATCAGCCTCGCTCACTGCAACCTCACACTCCTGGCTCAAGCAATCCTCCTGCCTCAGCCTCCCGAGTAGCTGGGACTACAGGCATGAGCCATGATGCCCGGCTAATTTTTCTATTTTTAGTAGAGATGGATCCTCCCACCTTGCCCGGAGTGCTAGGATTATGGGTGACTCCTAGCCCACATGGCAGGTTTAGCAAAGGCAGGGTGTGCCCTCACCTCTTCTCTGGTTACAGGAAGGAGTTGCCTCTGACTTGAGAAGAAGAGAGAGAACTTTTTCCTGGGGCTCCCCATTTGGGTAGGATCAAGTGAGGCTATTCAGGAGATAAAATACGGATAAGGGATTTCAAAGATGCAAGGCCTTTAGGATGGGAAGTGTGAGCTCTTCAAGGTCTAGGTGAGTTTGATGATAATCTCTCCCACCCACAACTCTGAACACGGTAGTTTAGCACTGGGATGGGCACACAGTTGTTGTTGTCAAGTGTTTGTTAAGGCTCTATTCACCTGTGACTTGGGGTCTTGGTTTGGGTGTGTGCACACGTGTGAATGCACGTGTGTCCGGGGAAAGTCCTGGTGGACATGGGCCAGTGGACTGGAGGCCATAGTTTGGGCCCTTGTCGCAAGTCTGAAGTGCTGTGTTTGTGTGTTGAATTTCCTCTTGCTCAGCCCTCCTTGTTGGGAACTTGCACGCTAAACAGTTGCTGTTCCTGTTTACCTCGACCACATAGGAATTTTAGAATTTTAGAACTGAATGAACTGAATTTTAGCATTTTAGAACTGAATGCTAAGTTCCTTAGCAGTCCAGGGTGGTGTGGAGCAAAAAACGGGATTGGGAGCTGGAAACATGAAGGTTTAAATCCAGGCTCTACTGTTCTCCTCTAACTCTCAGACTCTTGGTTTCTCCTCACATTTTCCACTTCACTGGATGAAACGGGGGGGATCCATGGCTGAGTACTTTGTAAACTATCACGTGATGTACAAATTATTAGTCATTAAGTTCAGTCTTGGTGCTAGGGCTTGTGGTGGACACAGAGTTCTAACTCCCACCTTCAGGGAATTTACTATCTAGTTTGAGGGTTAGTGGTATAAATAATACATGACCCGCTAAGACTCTACCTCCGTGAGGGCTTTTAAAAAGTTACTATGAAGAATTTCAAACATATATAAAATAGAGATAATTAGTATAATAAGGTTCCTTGTACCCATCACCCAACTTCAACAGCCATTAGCCTGTGGCCAGTCCTGCCCTATCCATGCCTCCACCTACTTCACTTGCTTTCTTGTTATTTTGAAACAAATCTGAGACAATTTATCAATTCATCTATAACTATTTCAATATATCTCTAAAAAATAGAGATTCATAAAAAATAACTACACTACCTTTATCATATCTAGAACAGTCCCTTAATATCAAATATCTGGTTAGTGTTCATATTTTCAATTGTCAAGGAGGAAGTTCTGCCCTTGGAGTCCAGGGAGCGATTGCTTTTGACTGAAGGGAAGAGGACTGACAGAGGCAGTGACATTTGAGCTGACCCTTAGAAGAGAGGCCCATGAAGGGTCCAAGCCCAGATGTTAGCTGCCTCTGGGGCTCCGGGCCCAAGGCTGGCTTGTGGCGGCTTCTTGTGGAGACTCTGTGCCTTTGTTTCTCTAATGGTAAGTGAGTTCTCACTCTCCCACGTGCCCCTCAGTTCCAGGGCCACCCAGGAGCTTGAGGTCCTCAGGAGGCCACTCTCCACACAGGCCCCTCCCCTGCTCCTGCCCCTGGCCCTGAGGCCAGTTCAGAGCAAAACAGGATGCATTCAGGATGAGCGCCTTTCCCAGCTTGTCGTGTAATCACCAAGGCCCAGCTTGGAGCTTCCTCTCTCATTCATGATAAAAACCCTCACTGTCTCTCTTTTCCCTCCTGCCCCAGTAAGGGTGTGCTGACTTCCTCCACATCCGGGCTAGCCCTCCTCTACCCACATGTGGGGCTGAGGGAGAGCTTCCCTCAGTGCAGGCCTCTGCCCCCGCCCGCCCCACCGCAGCCTGGTGGAGAGGGAGAGAACAGCCCCAGGAATGCTCTCCCTGGCTGTAGCCTCTTGCTCTTGGGCTGTCCTTGGGAAAGGAGTGGCCCCTCTCCAACAAGCATGGGGTCCTGCCACTGCTTGGTTAATAATTGAGCCACATAATAACCACCTTGGAAAGTCACCTCTGGGGGATAGTCATTAACTAACTCCCTGTCCACCGCAGGCCTTAAAGGGACCCTATCCTGAACCCTCACTTTCCCCCAAGGGGACGTTGACAAACATTCAGTCACGGGAACTTATGTGGCCAATTAAAATTCTGCCCTTCTGTCCTTTACTTGGGCAAACAGAAGTAAGTACTCACAATTTGAAGGACACAGGCTTAGCTTGGATGGTATTAGGAAGTGCAGAGGGGTTGAGTTGATAGGGATTCGGATGGGCAGTGGGGTCAGGGGCTTTTTTAGGCATTGGAGTCAGAAACGGGCACGGGTGTTTCTAGGAGCAGTTGACCCCCTGATCTCCATTGGAAAATCTAAAAGAGCAAGAAATGCCCACCCAAAGGGTCTGCCATTCCTGGAGATGGGGTGAGGCTGTGTGAGTGTGTGTTTGTTTTCAGTACAGCTGTGGGTCACTCCGCTCTAGGCTGGGGGTGGGGACTGCCAGCCACTCCACTGCTGCTGAGGGCCCCTCTAGTGGAGAAGGGTCTCAGTAGAGAGGCCCTCAGCTTGTATCTAGACAAGCAGTGGGGCTTGAGATGGGGTGGGCCAGGGGGCCCAGACCCAATTTAGAAAGCTCCAGACCACAAGCAGTTTTCTGCAGTTTCAAGGGGAAGAGAGGGAGCTAACATTTAGTGAACGCTGGTGGGCCTACTACCGAGGCAGGAAGCTTGGCTTCTGGTTCTGCCATTCCATAGCTGCCTCTCCGTGAGTGACTTTAGAGAAGGTGTTTGCTTTCTCTGGGCCTCAATTTCCACATCTATAACGTGGGCAGGGCAGGCAGCATGGCCTTGGTGGCCTGTCAGGCTCCCTTTGAGCTGCTCAAGTGTACCATCCCACTCAAGACCGTTAGCTTGTCTACAGGGCAATGGAGAGCTATCTTCAAATTGAGCCAGGCCCAGTCACTGAATATACTCGGCCGGCTGGGTCAGTTTGAGCTGGTTGGGCCCTGAATTGCCACAGCTTGGGTTCTCCTTGGGTATGGGCTTTTGTGCAGTTTGCTCTCTGGCCCCTCCCCATGCTTGCGTCTGACCCAGGTGGCCACCCTCTGACCCATTCAGCCACAAGTTAATGAGTGACCCGCTCCCCCAGGTAGTACCAGCCCACGGTGCTCCTGGGATCCCAGGTCTCTGTGGGAAGCATCCAAGGGCCTAGCCAGCTCCAGTCACCTTAATGCTTTTTCACACAATCCACCTGGAGGTAGGTACACAGACAGAACTCACGGGAGAAGGGCTCTTAGAGGTCCAACTGTCCTTCTAAAGCTTAGGGCTTCCGGGCATGTACTTGTGTGGTTCCTGCTCACCCATTTTCAATACCTAGGAGCACGATATGTTTCAGGCAGTTGTTTTCATCTGTGGAACGTCTGCGAGATTTTTCTCATGTTAAACTTAACTGTGCCCTGCTGAGGCTTCTAACCCTAGGTCCCAGGTCTGCCCTCTGGAACCACCTAGTCCCTTTCTGCTCTCTGTGACTTCTCCAGGCCAAACAGCCGCAGGTCTTTCAAGTGTTCCTCCTCAGACCTGGGACAGCCCCCTTCCCAGCCTCATCACTGTCCTCCCTGCCTGCTACTGTTATGGCCCCCTTAACATGTGGGCGCAGTGGCTCACACCTGTAATCCTAGCACTCTGGGAGGCCGAGGCAGGAGGATCGTTTGAGCTCAGGAGTTTGAGACCACCCTGAGCAAGAGTGAGACCCTGTCTCTACTGAAAATAGAAAGAAATTAGCTGGACTTAGCCGGGCATGGTGGCGCATGCCTGTAGTCCCAGCTACTCAGGAGACTGAGGCAGGAAGATCGCTTAAGCCCAGGAGTTTGAGGTTGCTGTGAGCTAGGCTGACGCCACGGCACTGCACTCACTCTAGCCTGGGCAACAGAGTGAGACTCTGTCTCAAAAAAAACCAAAAAACATGTGGGGGCAGGAAATGGGGTGCTGGAAGCCCCTCCTTCTCCTGTTTATTTCTGGTCTGAACTTTTCCATATGACTTCTTCATAATCGTTTTCTGGGGACTCTAACAGGTAGACTCTGAACCCCCAGAATCTTGGGTCTAAACTCCTCATCCAACTGTCTCTGATGTGCTGGTGGTTCAGGTCCATAATTGGGGAGCCCTTGCAAGGCAGGTCCTTCTTACTGGTGTAGAGGACAAGCCCAGTAGGAGTGGGCACTCCCTTGATGAGCTGAATACAATGTAGTATGCGGTGGCTTCCAGTATACTCTGCTTTCCTGCCACTTGGGTTCATCTGGAGCTGGTGGGGAGTGGGGGGAAGAGGATATTTTAGGGAGTACTGAAGCCGGAAATGAGTATGAGCCACGCTCAGAGTGGGGCCTAGAAGAGTGAATCAGACAGGGAGAAACACCAGCTCAGCCATTCCTTCCCCTAGCAGTCGATGACAATGACAGTGAGTCCTCCCATTTCTTTAGTTTTTAAGGCACTTTCACTTCCCATTCTGTTCTCAGAGCAACCCAGTAAAATAGATGGTAGGATTTCCCCAGAGTGATCCTGGGGAAGGGAAGGGAAGAGTCTCCAGTGAGGGAGGATTTGGAACCCAGGTCTCCTGACCCTCAGCCCTCCCTGTTTTCCCTAAACCGCACCCGGCAGCCAAAGCAGCTGGGGCTGACTTGGCAGCTTCCCACCACAGAGGAACCTCTGGCCTGGCTGCAACTCTGTTCCCTGGTAGAGGGAGCAATCTCCAGGGGAGGTGGCCTGGGGTTTCCTGCCCTCTATCTGGGCTGGCCAAAGGCTGGCCTGTCTGAGGTGTGAGATAGGCACCTGCAGCCAGTCTTTCTGCTGGAGGCTGAGGCCAAGGCAGGCTGGGGCAGAGGCAGGGAGCTTGTAGGAAGAGCTTGGCCGCAAACATCTGGCCCAAGCAGCCCCCACCCCAGCAGGGCCTTCTAAATGGAACAACAAAGAGGGGAATGTGGGAAAGGGGCCAGAGCGGAGCAGAAGTAAAACACATCCTGAGCTGTACATGAATTCCTGCAGCAGCAGGGTGTCATGGGCAAGGGCATGAGTTCTGGTATACATGGCACTGGGTGACTTTGGGCAAATTACTTCTCTGAGCCTTTATTTTGTCAGCTATAAAACGGAGATATGTGCCTACCTCATAGGGTTGTTGAATATTCAGTCCAGTAATATAAATAAAATTTTTGTCAATATTGTTGCTTGGTAGTACTGTCTGCAACATTTTCCCTTTGTTGTTTTTCACTGACCTGGGGATGTGCAGTACTCAAACCTGCCACTTCCTGGGCATCAGGTCTGGACTTTTCTGTCACTTCAGAGTCCGCCTGATCCAGAAAAGCTCTTCCTGGCCATGCCTGCCTATAGGGCTTTCTTCCTCTGGCCACCTTTAGTGGCACTTATGACACTGCAACAGGCTATAGTAATAATAACACCAATAATAATGGTGAACTCTTCTAAATTCTTCACACATTTTAACTCACTTAGCACGCTTAGCAGTTCTGTAAGGTAGGTACTGCTATAGAGGTTAAATGAAGAACTTGCCCAAGGTTACACAGCCAGGGAGTGATGGAGCTGGAGCAGGATCCAGGCAGTCTGACTCCACCGCCTGACATCCTTAGTTGACTGGGCCATGCCTTGCTCTCCAGATGCCTGGCCAGGAGGCAAGAGCTGAGGTGTGGGTCTCTCTCTCCCTGAGTGCTCATCACACCCACCAGTGATTAGTCACTCCTGGGCAGACAGTCCCCAGGTCCTTGCCTGCCTGTCCCCGCCCCCCACCCCCATCACCAAGGTGGACAGATGGATAGGAGGGAAAACATGAAGGAGTGGGTATTGATGCTCTAAGACAGAGCCGCGTTGGGCTGGGGAGGGCATGCAGGAGGGAGTTGGGAGGTGGTTCTGACATCAGCACCAGGCCTGCCTGACTAGCACCTTCCAGCACCGGGGGTGGAGAGTAGGGTGCTGGGTGGCATAGGGAAGAAGAGATATTTTAATGTGCTGTCTTGACAACCAGGTTGCATTATTTAGAAGGTGTGGGTAGTTAGGGGCAGGCAGAAGGCTGGCTGGATTAACTCAAGTGATCCCTCTAGCTGGTGTGGCCCACGCCAGAATTAGGTATGTGTGGGTGGGAGGGTTGTCCAGAGACCTGGCCCTCCCCACAGTGTTTCCATCTCAGGATCCTTGGGGCTGTATGCTACCTTCCCTCAGGCTGTACCAGCTGCTATTGCCATTGCTTTGGAGCTCATTCCCCGTTATTTTGCCTCCAAAACAAACTCCGGGGGTGCTTCAAAGGCCAGTCCATGTTAGCCTCTGCCTCCCTGAGAAGGATGGGCCGGCCTGGCAGCAGCTCCGGCCAAGAACTGCAAGAGTGTTCAGCTTTTGCTCTGTTTTCAGAACTTGGTGCCCAGCATAGGGCCTGACACTGAGTAGGTACTTGGTACTATTAGTTGAATAAATGCACAGCCAATGGGGAGTGGATTCAGAGGGGAGAGCCGAGGGAGGCTGAAATGGGAACAGATCAGCAGGAGGGCTGTGGGTATTTAGGCAGGCTCTTGGACCCCATCTGGAGTCCAGCAGAAGCTACTTGACCTTTTGTAGCCTCAGTTTCCCCATCTGTGTAATAGGTATTACCTGCTTTGGACACAGGTTGTTGCGGGAACCAAATGAAAGGGAGATGATCAGGTGCTCTCTTGGCTGATGAAAGTTACTTCAGGCTAAGGGGTCATACTGCAAAAACCCTGACAGATATTTTTTGTGTCTGCTGTGTGCCAGGCCCCAGCCTAGGCAATTTCTCCTGTTTAATGAGGAAGATTCTACCTTGGTAGCTCTGACTCTGGAGCCGGACTGCCTGGATTTCCATCTTGGCCTACCACTTCTTAGCTGCTGATGTGGGCAAGTTACTCCATATCTCTGGGTCCCAGTTTCCTCATCTGTAAAATTAGAGATATTATCAGAGTACTTACCTCACAGGGTTATTGTGAATATTCAATGATACAATCATTATAAAAAGAACCTAAAGAGATGCCTGGGACATAATAATGGCTCAGTGTACTTGAGCTATTATTATCATCTCATTTTATCCTTTCAAAATCCTCATGTTGTTGGTTAGATGATTATATCCCTATTTTACAGCTGAGGACACTGAGGCCTAGGGAAGGCAAGTGACTTGCCCAGTATGAGCTGCATAAAGTCCTTGGCCCAGGGCCTGGCACATAGTAAGTACTTAATAACTATTAGTGGCAGTTATTAATTATTATTAACCATTACATTCAGTATCATAAATATTGTTGCCATTAATGAGCACAGCCACAGTTAAAAAGTAGCAGAGCCAGGACCAAAAGCCGGATCTCCAGGTTACTAGCCTACTACTCTGCTGATTGTACCCAATAAACTCTATGCCCATAGGCCTTACACAGCTGTTAGGCCACCATTTTGGGTTCCCCTTCCCTTGGCCTTACCATGACCTGAGCATGCACATTGTCGTCCCTGCCCCCAAAGCCGTAGGCTCCTGCCACCTGCTATGTGCACAGCATCACAGCCCTCCCTGTGGCTTGCTGCAGGGCTCATGGGAGGGGCTCTGGCTTCCGAGGAGGCCGCTTCTCTCAGGCCCATTTCCTTTCTGTCAGAGACAATTTTCTCAGGATCTCAGGGTGGGGCCAGGATCCTTCAAGGCATTTCCTGCCCAGGAGTTTATATTTGGCCTCAGCAAAAGGAAAGGGAAGTAGGCAAGGGGGGTGGGTGGGATGCAGAGGTGGTGGCACAGGGTCAAAACAGGCGAGTGCCAAGACTTTGCAGGCCAAGAGAGGGAAGCAGGAGGCAGTGCCTTTTTCTCAGGTGAACTAGGACGCTCTCATGTGAGCTTGAAGTGGCAGAGCTAAGTGCTCCTTCAGGTCAAAATGCCTCAAGCAGAGTTCATTTTCTGTTCTTACAGCTCCAGGCCTTGGTTGCTGGCCCTAGGGTTTCTGCCCCAGGGCAAGGTTTTTCGCCAGTCAGTGAGTCCAGTCAGTGAGTCAACTTTGCGTTGAAGGTTGAAGGCGTGTGCTCAGTTCTGTTCCTTGTGCTGTGGTGATACCAGACACGGGAGTGGAGTCAGAGGCCTGCACGCTGTGTAGTTGGGAAACAGGGCTTCCTGTCTATGTGTTGCCAGAACATTCAGTAGCCCTTACCACAGTGCCATGGGGACACAAAGACCGATAGTATCCAGTGCAATGGAGCTCCCCATTGAATGGGGAAGATAGACTCGCATGTTGCTGAGAAGATAATGGAAATGTGTAGGGGCCACTTAATGTAGCTGAGCCATTGGTTGGTAGGGGATTGGTGAGAGGTCAGGGGAGGCTTCCCACGAGGGGATGTTTGTCCTACATCTTGATGAATAAATAGGAGTTTGCAGCTTCAAGTCAGACTGGGTCTAGAATGTGCAGGGCCTTGAGCGCCAGGTGGAGTGCAATGTCCTATCTGCCCCCAGCTGTGGGCAATGGGGAGCCCCTTCGGTTGCAAAGCAGGAGAGTAGCCAGGTTAGAGCTGGGCTCTTGGAAGACAAAGTTGGCAGGATGGCCCATTGGGAGGAGAGACTGGAGGCTGGGAAGTTGGAGGGCTGAAGTAGCCCAGGCAGCACAAGCGGGAGAAACTCTGACCATTTGGTGGAAAAGTTGATAGACCTTGGTGACTAAATACATGTGAGGAGAAGAGAGAGGAGGACAAGGATGACTTGAGGATTAGGCCTAGGTGTTGGGCACCTTTGGAGGCAGGAACATCAGGTTTGTGGGGGAGACAGGTTTGGTCTTGGTCACCACTGAAGATCCTTTCTTGGGTCTCAGAGTGGAATGTGAAGGAGGACAGCTCTCACTGCCTAACCATCCACTGCTGACCACACGCCTCTGCTCTGGCTCTACATTTTGGGGAATGGCCCTTAGGAGATGGGGACACTGAGGCTCAGACAGAGGAAGTGGCTTGCCTAGGGTTACACAATGAGTTGCTAGTGGAGCTAAGGCCAGAGGGTAGTTTGCCTGACCTTCAATGCAGTACTTTCTACCCAAACTGCAGTGGAGAGCAGTGACTGCTGGTCTAACATCTGCCTCAGACCAGTTTGGCTGGCATCTCTTTCTTCTAGGCCGGGGACTGGAGGTGGTGGAGCAGCACATGGCTTATTAAAACACCTGTCTTTCCTTGTCACCATGACCTTGTCTGAGCACCTGGGACTGGGTTGGGGGCAGGAGCCCCTGGGGGTAAGGAAACTAATGGAACAACTGTGACAGAGCAGGTGGCAGCTTTGACCTCCGTTGTCACGGGGAAGCCCTGGGCCAGGCAGGAATGTCAGCTGTCTGCTTTGGCCCTGCTGAGTCAAGTGCTAGCCTAGGAGACCACAGACCTGGCCGCCTCTGGGCCCACATTCTCAAGCAGCCCCAGTGGCCTGAGGTCAGTTTAACCTCAGGGCCCTCGTCACTCTCCCTCATTACAGCTGCGTATAGGAGCTCAGGCCGCAGCTTTGTGGAGGGGAGTGGGGAACCATAGTTGGGTTTTTTTTTGTGTGTGTGTAACTTCCACACTTAAATAAAACTCCAAACCAGAGCTGCCACCTCTCCCTGGCTGGCCCTGCAAGGTGTCCGCAGTGTGCAAAGTCAAGGGATCTCCACTGAATGTTGCATCCGTGCTTCACCTCACCCCTCTAGGACATCCCCAAAGGTGGGATGGGCTGCCCAGAGGTGCCTGAGTCCCCAGGTTAGGTGGAGGCTGACCCTCAGGGCCTCACACTTCAGATTTGGAGCCAACTTTTCTTTGTTGTGGGAGGCTGTCCTGTGTGATGTAGGATGTGTAGCCACATCCCTGGTCTCTACTCAGTAGATGCTCGTAGCATTTGCCCACCCTCCCCAGTTGCGATGACCAGAACTGTCTCCAGACATTGCCAAGTATCCTCTGGGCGGAAAACTGTCTCTGGTTGAGAATCCCTGTGGTAGAGACTTGAAGTTTTGCCCTGTGACTGTGGTGTAGATGTGGAGTGTTAGACAGAGAAGGATGTTAGAGCCACACATCAGAACCTGCGACTGGCCAGCAAAAAGATTAAGTGGCTTGATTTTGCTGCCACGCTGTCCCACAAGACCCTCCTGGGCTGTTTGTTTTGGTGGTGCTTCATTTGTGACTGATGGTGAGGCTCCAATATTGTTGCTCACATGGGCCCAGGAACTTGGCATCCAGCTGTAGCCACAGCCGACGCTGAGGCTGGCATCTGAACAGGTGCAACAGGGCCCCGAGTTCTGTCCGGCGACCTAATGAGCCAGAGGCCAGCCAGTGTCTAGCAGTGCCAAGCTAGGCTGGTCGAAATACAGCGGCCTTCACTGCAGTGCCCCTCCTGTGAGGACTGGAATGTGGGATGAGAGCTATTTTGGTCTTGTCTCCCTTCCTCCCTGTGCCTCCCTCCTCTGCAAGAATCGAGTTAGAGTTGCAATTCCAGCTAGGAGCAGCAGGAGCAGAGAGAGCCACCAGTGTACTGGCCCTCCCAGTGGACAGGGTATTGCAGACCCCTCTGAGTGTCTACTCCAAGGTGGCGAGCAGAAGTCTTGATGGCCCTGGAATCCCTGACAGCTCTTAGTACAGGCCCTTATGCAGGCCCCTCTCCCTCTGGCTCCCAGAAAGGTGTCATAGCCAGTCAGTCACCTGTTGCAGCATCTCTGCAGGTGTCACTGCCAACCTAGAAGGGTACCTCTGTGTGAATTCAGGTGATGCACCACCTCTGAGGGTTGCAGCCCTGTGCCTGGGCTCAAAGGTGTGTGGGCAAGCTGCTTTTGGCCTAGGCCTTTAGTGTGTGCTTGAGGGTGAAAGGAGCTGCTCATAGCACTCGGGGATGAGTGCTGAGGGGGGTACCTTCTGAGATACAATCCGTCTGCCAAAAAGCCAGCACCACCTCTTTCAGAAGAGGGGTCTCTGTCTGGAGGTAGAGAGCAGGCAAAGGAAATGAGCCTTGTAGCAACCGAAAGAAATGATCTGAGAGCTATTTGCCAGGGCCTAGCACTTCCCAGCTGCAGCAGCAGGGCCTGCAGTGGTAGGTTGTCCGTCTACCTGCCTCAGGGGACCAAGCTTGGCCTCACAGAGCCTAGCCTGGGAACTTGGGCTGTCACACAGACAGTGGCATCCCAGGACACTGACTTTTCCTCCTGTGCTCACGGAAGGTGGGAAAAACCAGTGCTGATTTCAGATGCTGTTTTGGAGGCCCCCATCCTCTAGGGAGGGCAGTGGAGGACACAGTAGGAAGCGAAGTCAAGTAAAGGAGACCAACCCATCTGTTGAAATTTTGCCTTAGGCCCCATCATATGTGTACGTTAATGCTTACTGCTCTCTCCTGCAAGCTGTCTCTTCTGTCCTGCTCCTGCAGTCCAGCCTAGAGAGCACATGGGCTGCGGGTTAGAACAGGCCTGCTGCTGGCCTCTGGCTAGAATCTTTCCAGGGACCTATCCTCGTGGCTTTAGCTGGCCATGTCTCTTTAGAGCAGCGGTTCTCTGTCTTGGCTGCACTTTAGAATCACCTGGAGAGCTGTCAAAAACAAACCAAACAAAAAATGAACCCTACCCTCAGAGATTCTAATTTAATTAGTCATGGCCCCAGGCACTGACATTTTTAAAGGCTCCCCAGGAGATTCTAATGTGTAACCAGAGTTGAGAGGTGAGGAAGAAGAGAGATAGGACATACAAGAGCTCCAGCAATAACAAAGGGAGGGCACTTTCATCTAGGTCCCTGTGACGTCCATTCATTGCTTGTCTTGGGACCTGTGTCTTGCCTGGTCCCCAGGCCTGAGCTGGTCTTTTTGGTTGGGAAAGAGTAGGCTGAACCTGGGGCCTGGGCAGCTCTCTCACAGCCCACTGGGTGACCACAGGGCACAAGGACTCTAGTTGCCTAGTAGTGGTGTGAAGAGGAGGTAACCAGGTCAAGAGTAGGGGTGTTGACAACAGCTGGCTGAGGCCTTACCTCCTGCCATCTAGTTACCAATTGCCTTCTCCCTTCCTCCTAGCTCTCTTTTCTCTCCTTTCTTCACAACTAGGACACAATCTGAATTGTGCCTTAGAGACTGTGACTACAAAGTTCAACTAGTCTTATTAGAGAAGGCTATTTTTGTTAAGTTTCATACAGCCACTTTCAAAACCAGCAAAAGCCTGATCAAATCCACATGGTAACCAGAGGTAGGCAGGAAAGTTGTCAGTTTCTACTGTACAGGTTTGGAAAGCAAAGCTTGGAGAATGAAACAAGTTGCTGCAGATGACTTAGGCAGCAAGCAGGGAGGCAGGGTCCATTGGAAAAGGCTTTTTTTCCAACTGGGGTACATCTTTGGGCATTATTGCATTTCCTCTGGGGAAAATGTTGCTGGCTTTTTCCTGGGTGCATAAACTCTACCCTCACTCATAGAGCATTTCTCAAGAACAGAAGCCCTGCTTTTTTGCTTGTTGGCATAGAAAAATGCTCCATGCCATGAGGATCTCTAGTAGATGGCCTGCATAAATGTAGCTGCAGATATTGCCACTGACCTCTGAAACCATGTGCTGCTGCTCGGCCATTCCTTCTTTGACACTGCCTCTGGGAGACATGTGGGCATGGCTGTGGGGCCTGATTTGACTCTGGAGCTTTCCAGTTTGCCCTGTCCCCTGACTCTTGTGGCTTGGATCATCTGGGCCCCTCCCCAGGGAGAAAGTGTGAAGTCTCAGTGGAATCTAGTTTGTGCCAGCTGAGTGCTGTTACTGACCTGTCCTGACACACCACCTTAGCTTTGGCCAGAGCACGCATGGCCTGCAGAATATAGCAGTTAAATCTGCTGGCAGCCACACCCTGGAATCTGCACATCTGGACACGGAGGTATGGCCAGGAGCCACAGACATTCCTACCTCACTCACCTCAGCCTGCTCGGTGTCACTCTTCCCACCAGGCACATAAGTCAATCCTCAGTCTGGGCCGCCTGGGCTCCAGTGCCAGGTGAATTGACTCTACTGGGGTTGGGGGTGGGGTCACTCCTGGCCCCGGCCTGGGCAGGCTGGGCAGGCTGGGACGGCTGGGAGGGACGAAGGCAAAGCACCTTAGTTCAGCCCTTAATCACGAAGACATATGTCCCTGACTGCTCCATCTGGGAGGAAGCCTCAGGGCCTCTCAGCCCTCCATGAAATGGTGTATTGTCAGGAGCCAATGTCCCTGACATCCTGTTTGGTAATAACCCATTACATTCTCTGGATTCTTGCTAGGGAGGGCTGCTGGGGAATTCAGTGTGTAGCCCTACTCCCAACTCCTTTGCTCCTTTGTCTTTTGGAGCAATTGCAGCCTCTTTGAAACTTCTGCCTCCTAATCATACTTCCCTGAGCCATTTGGCTCCAATTCTGACAGTATGGGCGCAGCCATCATCCAGACCCAGAAGGGTACACTAGCTGGGCCTCTTTCTACAGTTTTCTCTTTTTCTTTGGGACCCTTCAGAGTCAGAACTGGGAAGGAATACATTTGTTGAGTGCTTGGTACTAGGTGCCAGGGGCTTTTATTTTCTCCAGGATTTTATTTAAAGTTCTCAGCAGCTCTAAGGAGTGCATGCTATGCCCTCCCTCTCTGTTTTACAGAGGGGGAAACTCACCTGTAGAGAGAGGTTGTACAACTTGCCCAAAGTCAAAGAGCTAGTGACTTGACCGTATCAGGATTTGAACCCAGGCCTGTGACTCCACTAGACCAGAAGGAGAAGAAAAAAAGTTTGGGGGCCTGGAGTTGCTTCCTTTGAGTCTAAGCCCCTTGCTTGTGTGACATCTGAGGGCAGATGGCGTAACGCAGTAGAAAGGAGCACTGGACATGGAGTTCCAAGGTCAGACTTATAGTTTTCAGCTGTGGCACTTAACTGGGTATGACTTTGGAAAAGTCCTTTGGGCCTCAGTGTGCCCATGCTGCAGCTTTAAAAAAGTACTGATGTGGGGAGTCCCACCACAGACTTCCTTCTGTGGATGGGGCCCCGGGCACATGTATTTTTAAATAGCTTCCTAACTGATTCTAGGGATGAGAACCGCTGAGCTATGTGATTAGACTGGCACTTCTCAAACTTTAATGTGTGTGCAGATAGCTTAAGGATCTTGTTAAATGTAGATTCCGATTCAGTGGCTCTGGGATGGGCCTGGGAGTCTGCATTTCATAACAAGGTGATGTTGATGCTGGTGGTGTGAGACTACACTCAAGTAGCAAGGGGCTAGAGGGCTCTAGGTGGGAAAGAAAGAACTTGGCACCCATGTCGAGTGAGCTGCTTCCCTTCCTGCCAACCCCGGGCCAGGGCCACTGCCTAGCATCAGGGGAGCAGGCAGCTCCTCACTCTCTCATGGGCTCTGTGGCTTTGGCAGATGGTGCAGATGTGTAAGCTTCAGGACTTTATTTCTGCCTCCTTCAGGCTGAGGAAGGAGGCCAGAAGTAAGGGAGGGAAGTGCCTCTCTCCTACCCTCTCCTTCACTCGCCATGAGTGACTGAGGGCTGCAGGCAATTCAAGGTATGTTCCTGGCATGCAGGCCTATCCCTAGGGGTTTGTTCCCCTGCCTGAAGTGGCCATACTTGTGATCCTTTAGAGGTTACTGTCTCCTCCTTTGCCCACCTCTCTGGAAATTCTGACCTGGTCCATCCCTTGGCACCCTTTTTTGTCCTAATGAGAGGGATGCGGAACTGGCTGCCAATATCGGCACTGAGGTGAGGAAAGGTCTTCTCCTGAGGCTGTGGCAGGAACAGGGGACGGGGAAGCATTGTGGCAGCTAGCTCAGCTGTCCTAGCAGCAAAACCATGTCCCTCGGATGCTAACCTGGGCTGGTCTCACCGCAGCACCCAGGCCACCGCTGATCTAGAGAGCGCCACCCTTTCTCAGGCCTGCATTGCCCCCTGCCAGACAAGCAGAGGTACTGCTAGCAGGGCTCAGTCTGACACTCTCTAGAACCCCCGGAGGACCTGGTGATTCCTAGATCTATCCTAGGTTAGGAAGTTGCAGTAACATCAACTCATACACACACAGATACAGGTGCGTGCACACGCGGGTGCCTGTGGGTATGTACAGGTGCACGATCCCACACTGATCCTCATGGATTGTGGACATGAGCAGACGTGGCCACACTCTATGCAGACATGCTGGGGTGGGCACCGACCTGGTGCATTCACTCACGGACATGCACAGATGTTCATCCCTGCCCTACCCCCGTTTGCCCTGAAAGCCTTCAGGGCTGCAGAGCCTTCTCTTCTCCCCTCAAATCCTCATCAGTGTGTGACCCTTGCACAGCCTATTATTTTTTTCTGATTGACTTCTACCTCCTCCCCGCCTCCCTTTACTTACTCACCATCTCTAGAATACTATTTTGTCCTTTATCTTATCAGAACCAGCTGCCAGAATCTCATCCTGGATTTCCTTGTGGGCAAGCACCGGGAAGAGAGAGCTCTTCCTGTCTTGGAAAAACCCCACCAGTCTCCTTGGAGTCCTCTGGTCAGCAGGGCCAGGCGAGACTCTGGCCACAGGTGCTAAGGAAATGGACGTGTTGGGGGCAGGACTCCATGACCAGAGCAGCTCTGCCGACACCGCAGCCTTCCCCCGCCAACCGTGCGATGCCAGGTCCTGTGGTCCCAGCCCCACTGGTCCTTGGCACTACCCAGGTGGGAAGCAAATAGCTGCCTGTGTGGTCTCAGGGCTTCGCTGCTGACATTCGGCCCACCCCGACTAGGAGGGTGTCGTGCTCTGTGCCAGAACTCCCAGAGCAGAGGTGAGAGGCTGGCCTGGCCATGGCCCTCCAAGACCCCTATAGGCTAGCACTGTGTCAACACAACACCATGTCACAAATAGGCTGAGCCACCGAGTGGAGCTGGGCCAGTGCTGGGGAGGTCCCCTGGCGAGGGAGGCCTGGAAGGAGCACTGGGGAGCTACTGTCAGAAGGTAGGGACCCTGAACTAGAGTCTGGCTCAGCAGGCACTCCTACCCCGGCACTGGTGCTTCGTCCACTGCGAGACTGTAGGCTGAGCCTGCTTTGTGTATCTGTAAAATGCAGATAGGGAATAGGGAAACCAGCTTCACGGGTTATTGTGCATGCAAATGAGATTTGGCTGTCAAAGTGCTGAAGAATGTTAGGTATGATGATGAGAAAGAGAATGATAATTATCCTTGAACATTTCCTGTCTCCTGCCTAGACTAGGGTGGTCTACCCAGGGCCTTGGAAAACAATGGCGCCCTGAGGAAGGCCTGGCTGGAGGACCCAGCTGTGGCCTCCTTGACCCCAGATGAACCTGGGAGTTGCTGACAGGGGTGGGTTCTGTGCTTGGGCAGTGGGCAGGAGAGTGGGAGGGGTTTGGCACAGGCAGGGAACGGGGCTCAAGAAAGCCTTGGCCAGGATGTCCAGAGAGTCTGCATGGGGAGCAGAGAGCCTCCTAGCTGGCTGTGACCGGGAGCCCATGTGCCAGCCCTTCTGCACTTCTTGCCATTTCTGGATCACCAGAACTACAGGTGCCTGCCAGCTGGAGGTGAGGCAGTGTACCCAGGGGACTTGATGCCAGCACCCTCCTCACCCTGTTTCTTTCCCTCTGTTCTGTTTTAGAAGCTGAAGCCAAAAAAGCATGTGAGTGGCTCCGAGCGACAGGATTCCCTCAGTATGCTCAGCTTTTTGACCGTAAGACCACTCTATTGCTTGCCCTCCCCCATCCTACAACTTTCCCTATCCCTCAGTTTTGCATCTGTAAAATGGGCCAAATCAGATCCTCTCTCCAACCACACACAAGAAGCTGTGTCTCCTGGCCCTGCTCAAAAATTTTCAGGGACTTTGCTCCCGTAGTCGCAGCCTTTCCCTCCTACAGCATCAACCCGCTACTGCATTGCTCTCATAAGCCTCCACAAGCTCTGGTGTTGCCCATGTTTTAAAGTACCTTATCTTACCAGGGTCACTATTCTGTACCACTCCCGAGGACACCATTTACATGGATACAATGTCAAGGGTGTCCCCTGGAGTCAGGTACCCTGGCAGCCCAGCCTTGACCTCACTTTCTCCACAGCAACGGCCTCATCATTTCTCTGTTTTCCTTCATTTTTCTGTTTTTCTAGAGTTCTTTACACGATTTCCACTTCCCCTCTTCTTCCCCACCCACACTGCTCCCTGGCTTCACCCCCATGTCGCCTTGTCAAAGTCACCAGTGACCTCCATGTGGTCACTTCCCAGTCTTCATCTTACTCCATCTCTCAACAGCATTCAGTGTAGTTGGCCACTCCTTCTTTTGGCTTCTGGAACCCTTCCCTTTCTTGGCTGCCTCCCTGGCTGCTGCTTTCAAGTCTCCTTAGCTGACTCCGCTGCCTAAAGTGATGTCTAAATGTTAGCTTGTCCCAGGGCTCATTCCTGGGCACTCTTCTCTCTCAACATTTCTTTCCCCTGAGATGGTACCTTTGTCCAGGTACCATCTATTCTGATGACTCCCAAATGCCTCTGTCCAGACTTCATTCCCAAGCTCTAGATTCATTTTCTCTACTCAGATGTATGAGAGATGTCTCAGATTTAATAGATCTAAAACCCGACTCCTAAAGGCACCACCATCCACCCACTCGCTCAAGCCCCATATCCAGGAATCATTCTAAACTCCTCCGTTCCCTCATCCCCCATCTCTAACCCTTCAAGTCTTTGCTCCCTCCAGAATGTATCTTGGATCGACCCGCTTCTTACCACCTCCTCTGCCGCAGCCCAGCCTCCTTCCCGACTTCCCTGCTTCTGCTTTTGCCCTCCTGTGCTCTCGTCTCCACGCCACAGCTAGATAGCCCCTGTTGGCCGTGGGTCTGACTGTGTCCCTCCTCTGCTCCAAATCCTCCTCTGGCTTCTCAGCACACTCAGAATGAAGTGAGCCCAAATGCTCTACTCTGGCCGACAAGACTGCATTATCCAACTGCCATGTATCACTCTCTCCTCTGCTTCCAAGGCTCCTCTCCACTCTGCTCATACCAAGTTCTTTCCCTTCTCGGAGCTTCGAAACCTCGATATTGATGTTACTCCTGCCTAGAACCCTAGAACCCTCTTTCCTGTCTCATTGCACAGCTGGCTGCTTCTGGACTCAGCCCCGAAGTCACCACCTCTGCTGACCACCTCTCTACAAATAACCCCATGCCCACCAACCTCTCTCTACCCCATCACCCTGGCCGATGTCTTTTATGGCATTTGTAACTGCATTATCTTGGTTTCATGTATTGCTTATCTGTTTCTTTTTTTTTTTTTTTTTTTGAGACAGAGTCTCACTCTGTTGCCCAGGCTAGAGTGAGTGCAGTGCCGTGGCGTCAGCCTAGCTCACAGCAACCTCAAACTCCTGGGCTTAAGCGATCCTACTGCCTCAGCCTCCCGAGTAGCTGGGACTACAGGCATGCGCCACCATGCCCGGCTTATTTTTTTTGTATATATATTTTTAGTTGGCCAGACAATTTTTATTTCTATTTTTAGTAGAGATGGGGTCTCGCTCAGGCTGGTCTCGAACTCCTGACCTCGAGCTATCCACCCGCCTCGGCCTCCCAGAGGGCTAGGATTACAGGCGTGAGCCACCACGCCCGGCCTGCTTATCTGTTTCTTAGGAGAGTATAAACTCTATGAAGGCAGGAACCATTTTTCTCTTGTTCACTGTATGCCCAATGTCTTGTGCAGTGCCTGGCACAAAGTAGGTGCTCAAGTAGTATTAGTTGAATGAATAAATGAACTAATGGGCCTGTTTTACCAGTAAGGCAGAGAGAGAGCTGTGGGACTTTTCAGATTCTCTGTCCCCTTCTCCCTACTTCCTTTCTCTGCTCTGGGCAGTAGGGGAAAGCAGAGGTATTGTTTGGCTTTGTGCTGTCCCCTCTTTCCTTGCTCCTTCCCTGTTACTCCCTTCAGTTTGCCTTGGGCCAGGGAGAGGGTTCCCTATCTGAGCAGCCCAGGATTCAGAGGGGATTGGGGACGGGGTTGCGGGGTGGGGGGGGGGGGGTCCAGGTTGGCTCTTGGCAGCCACCTAGTGTCTCAGGTCTACCATTGCCCATGGACCTGCCTCACTGACTGACGGGGATCTTTGGTGCAGCTCAACCCTCCTGGCCTCTCCCAGCCCTTTCCCCTGACTGCCAACCCTGAGCTCCCTGGACCCCCTTTACGCCTGGCTTTTTGCCTTCTGCTCTGATTCTTGCTTTCCTGCTTCCTGGCCTCCCCCTTCCAGCTCAAGGGCCACTGGGGCTGAGTTTCCGATCTACTGCTGGGCTCACCTTTGCTTCTCTTTCCTGTACAGAAGGTTTGTTTCCCCTGGATATTGGCTCTGTGAAGAAGGACCACGGTTTTCTGGACGAGGACTCTTTGGGGGCCCTGTGCAGGTAGGTGGGTTGAGGGCCAAGCCTAGGAAGCCAAGGGCCCAGCTTGGGGCTTCCTCATGGTAAAAACCATCCTTTGTGCCTCTAACAGAGGAGCCCAGCTTATTAATGAAGCTTATCTTCTGCAGTGACATTGCTCATTCTGTTTTCTGTGTCTGTAACACCCTCGCGCATGCAGTCATGCTAGCTAGAAAGCCAAGATTGGCCTTGATATATCCTCAAACATTCCTCTGATACAGCCTCTCTCTGCTTATACCAGCTCAGTCCTTGTCTGAGTCCAATCCATGGCTTCTCCTTGGATCTGTTACAGTAGCCTCCTGACTGGCTTCAGTCTTGTAGTTCACCTGCCCCCTACCCCTGGATCCATCCTCTTGACAGCCACCATAGCCAGCCTTTCACAGATCCAAGTGGGGCTTCCTGCTTAAAATTTGTCAAGTGCCTACAGGTAAAAGCGCAAAGCTTTTTTTTAGCATGACACCCAAGGCCCTTTGCAATCTGGCTTTTGAGCTACCTCATTAACCTCGGTCCTAGCCTCTCATGCCCACACTGGTCTGTTTCCTGTCTGTTTCTACCTCCAACCTTGTCACGTGCTCCTGTGGAAGCGTGGGATAGGAGTCCCTGTTTCTCTGGCCCTCAGAATCCCGTTTCTCTCCTCCTGGAAGCCTTCTCCAATTGCTTCAAAGTTCCTTGTCCCCACCCTCTGTGTGTCTGCTGTGCCTCCTGCTCTTATTTTGAACACGTCCCATTTCTGTACTTTATTTCCCAATCTATAAGCTCCTGGAGGACAGAGGCCGTAATCTTCCCAGTATGGTGTCTGGTGCTTAAACCTTCACGAACACTAGTGCTTGGGAGAAGTTTTGATGGCTTGGGTGTGTGAAGTGGTAGATGGCATCTTGGAAGTGTCTGAGTAGGCCAAGCCAGGCTTTGGGGGTTGGGAACCTTAGGCAAACATTTATATTTTGTTGCAGGAGGCTGATGACCTTGAACACCTGTGCCTCGATGAAACTGGAGGTTCATTTTCAGTGCAAGCAGGTGAGTCATGGCAAGGGGGGTGGTCTGTGGTCTTGTGGCACCATCAGGAAACCCAGGACATACATAAACCACTTGTGAAACTAGCTGCAGTATCCCAGAAGTCTGAGGTGTCCAGAACAGTACCTTGCCCCAGCCTGGGGGTATAGATGGAGGGGCTCGATGAGGCTGCTGGGTTTGGTAAGTCTGGTTTAGAGGTTGGAGTGTGAGAGCAAGTGCCCTGGGCCATGACATCCCCCCACCCCCTCAGCCCACCTCTCCCTCCTGCAATTGTTGGTACCTTAACCTAGTAATGGCTTCTCATCAGAGAAATCCATCTGCCTCCACTACTTGTTTTGTGATGTCTAAAATTCCTTGAATAGGAGACAGGGACAGAAAAATGTGGTAGAAAGATCATGGCGTCCATGGTCTTAGAAGTTAGGATCCCCTAGTGACGCCCACAAGGTCTTAACCCTGAGTCTCATTTCCCCCATCTTTACAAAGAATTGGGGGAGCTGGATAGCCTCCAAAGGCCTTTCTGACTCTGCCAATCTGGGATTGCGGAAACTGAAAGGACGCACATGGCTCTGAAATACAGCCGATAGGAGTGACCCCATCCTTTCCTGGGGACAAGCTTTGTTGGTTTCCTCTCTATGTAGCTTTCTCCACAAGAGGCCTGCAGTCAGGTAGGGACAGCCAGGTTGCCAGAACCCTGGGCTGTGAAGCAGGAGCCCCATGGGGCCTCGTCCTGTCTCTGCCACTGACTGCCGAGTGGCTACAGGCAAACCTCTTTCCCTCTCCGGGCCTCAGGTTCCCCACCTTGCAAAGGAAGAGATGAATTAGAAAATCTGGCCGGGCGCGGTGGCTCACGCCTATAATCCTAGCACTCTGGGAGGCTGAGGCGGGAGGATCATTTGAGCTCAGGAGTTCGAGACCAGCCCAAGCAAGAGCGAGACCCCGTCTCTACTAAAAATAGAAAGAAATTAGCCAAACAACTAAAATATATACAAAAAAATTAGCCGGGCATGGTGGCGCATGCCTGTAGTCCCAGCTACTCGGGAGGCTGAGGCAGAAGGATCACCTGAGTCCAGGAGTTTGAGGTTGCTGTGAGCTGGGCTGACACCACGGCACTCTAGCCTGGGGGAACAGAGTGAGACTCTGTCTCAAAAAAAAAAAAAAATCTAAAATCCCTTTCAGCTCTGGTGTTCTGTGATTGTAATCTAAGACTATAGCCTGGGAGGCTCTGTCAGGGATTTGTTCCATGTCATTGTACGGCCTTGGGCAAGTGGCTTCTCATTTTTAGGTCTCAGTTTTCCTATCTGTACAATGGTGGGGGGTAGATTCATTAGATGACTATTACCGTACATCTGGGCTTGCTCTGTAACTCTGGGCTTCTCTGACCCAAGCCTGTGGTGCCCTCCCCAGAATGAAGACTCAGACGAGGAGGAGCAGTGTACCATCAGCAGCCGCTGGGCCTTCCCACAGGAAAGGAAGCACTGGGCTCGTGTGGGCTCCTCTGACCTGCTGGCCCCACCGAGCCCTGGCCTGCCAGTGACCTCAAGCTGTGAGAGTGTTCTCACTGAGCTTAGCGCCACCTCCCTGCCAGCCATCACCGTGAGTCTACCGCCTGAGCCAGCAGACCTGCCCTTGCTAGACTGTGCCCCCAGCCCGAGTGACCAGTCCTTCCTCAGCCCCACCCAGGGCCAGGAGGGTCCTCAGGACAAAGCCAAGAAGCACCGTTCCCGCAGCTTCCTCAAGCACCTTGAGTCTCTGAGGCGAAAAGAAAAGGGTGGCAGCCGGCAAGCAGAGCCCAAGCATGGCTCAGCCACCTCAGAGAAGGCCACCAAAGCCTCATCTTTCCGCAGTTGCCGTGGCTTCCTCTCAGCTGGATTTTATAGGGCCAAGAACTGGGCAGCCACCTCAGCCAGTGGCAGTGGTGCTGGGACTTGGAGGGCCTGGGCAGCTTGGCCTGTGGCCACGTTCCAGCATCCTGAGCGGGTACACCGGGGTGACTGTCTGGTGCATGTGCCCGGGGACCACAAACCAGGCACTTTCCCTCGCTCGCTGTCTATTGAAAGCCTGTGTCCTGAGCATGGACGCCTGGCAAATTGGCAGCCATGTAGGCACTGGGGCTGTGAGGGGCGCCGGGGCTCTTGTGGCTCTTGTGGCTCAACAGGCAGCCATGCCAGCACCTATGACAACTTGCCGGAGCTATACCCAGTTGAACCTAGACTGGCCGATGCTGAAGATGAGGAGGGCAGGGACAGCTACACTCACGTCAGTGACATCCTCCAGCACGTATGGGGGCTGCAGCAGCAGGTTGAGCTCTGGTCTCGGGCTGTATACCCAGCCCTGGGGCCTGGAGATAAGGAAGAGGAAGAAGATGAGGAAGAGGAGGGGGCCACTTCAGTAGAAATAGCCACAGCTGAGGTTGAAGGCCAGGCTGAGGCCCTGGCCCAGGCAGAGGCTCCGGCCCACGGAGAGCCCGCAGCCCGGGTCCAGGCTGAAGTGCAGCCCGCAGTCCTGGCTCAGGCTCAGGCTCAGGCCCCAGCTGAGGCTGAGCCATCGGCACGGGCAGAGGCTGAGCTCCAGGCCCCGGCCCGGGACAATGAGCAAGAGGCACATTCAGGCGGAGAGCCCACCTCTACCTCCAGCCTGTCTGTGGAAGAAGGACACTCCATTTCTGACACTGCGGCCTCCTCCAGTGAACTTTACAGTAGCGGGAACTCCATGAATGAGGCTGAGGTCGCAGGGTCCCTGGCTGGACTCCAGGCATTAGAGCCCTGTGAACGACGTGATTCAGGTGTTGGGGCCTCGCTTACCAGACCCCGCAGGTGGGAGTTCGGGTGGGGGTGGGGGCAGGGGCTCTTTTCTTTCTCTCTCTCCCCCCCCTTCTCTCTCCTTCTCTCTCTCTCTCTCTGAATCTGATTTCTTCGTCACAGGCCCAGAAGCAGGTCCTTGGGTACTGGGTGATCAATCACCTCCAGGCAGTCCGTCCCAGGAAAGAGAGTACAGGACTCTGGAAACCAGAATGTTAGGTTTAGGACCTGCCTCTGCTATGGCCTTGAAGAAATTACAGCTTCTCTTTGGGCCTCAGTTTCTTCATCTGTCAAGTGAGGGTATTAGAGGAAATGCTCTCTGATCCTCAGCTTTGCCATCTGGGGTTTCTTGGGGCAGCCCCTGCACAGTAGTCTTGGATTGGGTGGGGGGCTGTTCCTGCTTATTGGCACTAGATGGGCCTGAACTCTGTGCTACCTCCTGAGAGCTTCTAAGTACATCATCATGGCTCACAGCAACCTCAAACTCCTGAGCTCCAGCGATCCTCCCACCTCAGCCTCCCAAGTAGCTGGAACTACAGGCATGCACCACCATGCCTAGCTAATTTTGCTACTTTTAGTAGAGATAGGGTCTCACTGTTACTCAGGCTGGTCTCAAACTCCTGAGCTCAAGCAATCCTCCTGCCTCGGCCTCCCAGAGTGCTGGGATTACAAGTGTGAGCCACCCTGCCCAGCCTCTGAGAGTTTCTTGTCCCCTGCTCAGACCTGGTAGCTAAGATAAAGCTTTTTTCACCCTGGGTCCTAGTAGCAGTGTTAAAAGTGGCCCCATCTCCCTGCATTGTCTTTCTTTTGGGAGAAAAAAAAAAAGACGAGAAAAACACAACCTTTTCTATGGTTTAGCAAACCCTGGTCCTCTGGCCTTCTCCACCCCTTTTACTCACCAGGAAGCTCCGTTGGCACAGCTTCCAGAACTCCCACCGGCCCAGCCTCAACTCGGAGTCACTGGAGATCAACCGGCAGTTCGCAGGCCAGATCAACCTTCTGCACAAGGGCTCGCTGCTGAGGCTCACCGCCTGCATGGAGAAGTACACTGTGCCCCACAAACAGGGCTGGGGCTGGTGAGTGGCTCCGGGGCTACTGTGGGTGGGGAGCTGCTGACTTAGAACCAGGGCCCTGGGGACGGTCAGCCCGGGAGGTAGGAGCAGGAAGGCAGAGCCCACAGGCCAGTGGAGTGGTGTGATGTGCTAGGAGGGTGGGTGTGGGGTGGGGGACCCTAGTCCTCCAACTGTATCTTCTCCATCCCAACCTCCATGCTGCCATCAGCGAGATTATCATAAGATCCAGCTTTGTCACTCTCCGGATAAATAAACACCCTTCTGTGGCTCCCCATCGTCCAGACTTCTTCTTACCATGATTGCTCCCTGTTGCGGTCCTGCTCCGTCCCTCTGGCTCTTTAGCCTGCCACTCACTCCTAAGTAATGCCATCTTACAGGCCCGTGGGACTAGTCGCCCTTCCTGGATGTACCACGGTCTTTTTCCTGCCTCTTTGCCTTTGTTCATGCTGTTCTGTCTGCCTGGAATGCCTTTTCCCCATTTCTTCTCTGGGACAACGCCTTCCTGTCCCTCAAGAGCCTGCTGAATTACCACCTCCTCTCTGAAGCCCTCCCTGATCCACTAGGTACTGTTCCCCTCCCTCATGGGTCTTCTCCCAAGTTCTTGGCCAGTTATCTCCTTGACCAGACTGAGAGTTCTCTGTGTTCCTCTGTGACTCCCTAGGGCTGGGCCCAAAGCCGGTGCTCAGTGAGCGTTGACTCTGGGGATATGGTGCGTTCCTTACCCCTGCCCCCACCTGATCCCCCAAGACTGCAGAGTCTCCAAACTGTGTTCCCCCTCCCTGATAACTTGTCCTTCCCACAAACAGGTCAGTGCCCAAGTTCATGAAGAGGAACAAGACCCCAGACTACCGGGGACAGCATGTATTTGGGGTGCCACCTCTCATCCACGTGCAGCGCATGGGCCAACCACTGCCACAGAGCATTCAGCAAGCCATGCGCTACTTGCGCAGCCAGTGCCTGGACCAGGTGAGCCTTCCTGGGGGAGCCTGGGTAGAGCTGGTGCTGGGGGTGGCCGGGGGGAGCCCAAGGCTAAGGATCTAGGGAGGGGAACTGCTCTGGTCTGCCCGTTGGGTTGGGCTGGTCCACCAGAGACCTTTCCTGTTCTTAGCAAGGCCCAGCAGGGATAGAGCCAAAACTCCTTTCTACTCCTCGGGGCCAAAGCCTCCTGCCCAGCTCTGTGGCAGCTTCTTTCTGGCCCAGGCTCTGTAGTCTCCATCTTCTAGGAGTCTCCCTTAGCCTAGATCCACCTTCCCCTATTCATCTCCGTCTTTCTCTCTGGCCCTGAGGCTGTAAAAATCCTTCTCTTTGCTTTTGCCATTTGTCTCCTACCCTGCCCAGCAGGAAGCCTGGCAGGCTTCCAAGTCTCTGGGGTGGGCCGTGTGCCTGACACCCAGTTCAAGGCTGCCCTCACAGTCTCCCTCCCTCCCCTGCATGGGCCAGGTGGGCATCTTCCGCAAGTCTGGAGTCAAGTCCAGGATCCAGAACCTACGCCAGATGAACGAGACCTCGCCTGACAACGTCTGCTACGAGGGCCAGTCTGCCTACGATGTGGCTGACCTGCTGAAGCAGTATTTCCGGGACCTGCCCGAGCCCATCTTCACCAGCAAGCTCACCACCACTTTCCTGCAGATCTACCAGCGTGAGTCACCTGCACCTGTCCCCAACAACCTGCCCCATTCTCAGCCTCCCTGGATCCTAGGGCTTGTGGAAGATAAACCTAGTATGGGAAAATGTAGCTGGACCCATGAGCTCATTGGAACATTTACTATCTGAAGTTAGAAAGGCCCTCGGAGAGAGACCACATTTTGCTTCCCCAGACCCATTATATGGAAGGGTAGACTGAGGCCCTGAGGAAAGGATTGGACCTATTACACTGTACGTTAGTAGCAGGGCTAGGTGTAGTACCCAGAGACCTCTCCGGGCCAACCTTTTCTCTCCACTCTCCCTGGCTCCCCTTGGGCCTGCTGTGCCTTCTGCATTCTTGCAAGCAGGAGGCTTGCTGCCAGACAGAGCCCCTGGGGAAGTAAGAAAGCCCCTTCCACCATTGCTTCCTCACAGTCCTCCCCAAGGATCAGTGGTTGGCAGCAGCGCAAGCTGCCATCTTACTGCTCCCCGATGAGAACCGAGAGGTGCTACAGACCCTGCTCTACTTCCTAAGTGACATTGCCTCTGCTGAGGAAAACCAGATGACCGCCGGCAACCTGGCAGTGTGCCTGGCACCCTCCATCTTCCACCTCAACATCTCCAAGAAGGATAGCCCCTCGCCCAGGTGAAATGGGGCAGGGCATGTCGGGGCCCAGGCAGGGAGGGTTTGGGCGCCACTGGACTAGGACTATTTGTCCTTTGATGGCTGGCACTTCTGTGTCCTGGCCTCAAGGGGTCAGCCCAACCCACAGGGGCCCAGGGCTGGTTGGATGCTGTGGAGCAGGCCCTTTCAAAAGGCAACAGGTTGTTTTGTGGTCAGGACTGGGAAAGCGGCTTCCTGGGAGCTGGGAGCCAGCCTGTTAGCCATGTTGTGTTGTGCCGTTGTGCCGTTGTGCCATTCTCTCCTCTGCCCCCTCTATGCAGGATTAAGAGCAAACGCAGCCTGGTTGGCCGGCCAGGCCCCAGGGACCTGAGTGAGAACATGGCTGCCACCCAGGGCCTATCACACATGATCGGTGACTGCAAGAAACTTTTCCAGGTGAGTAACCCCAGGCCATGGTGCCTACTTACCAGACCCGGGGGGACCACCAGGCCTGACCTTAGTGCCCCACGTCAGAGATGGGACTCAGTTTGACACAGAACCCCTCCAGCCCCTTGACTTCAGCTCTTCCCCCACAGGGTTTCTTACCTACCTTGCTGCAGTATTTGCCCCTCTCCTGGGGTCTCCTGCTCCCAGGGTCCCCAGCCCACTGTGTGTGTGTGTGTGTGCCCTCTCAGGTGCCCCAGGACATGGTGCTGCAACTGTGCGGCTCCTACAGCGCGGCTGAGCTCAGCGCTCCCGGGCCGACCCTGGCCGAGCTGCGGCGAGCCCAAGCCGCTGGCGTGAGCCTGAGCCTCTACATGGAGGACAGCGTCCAGGAGCTGCTGCGCGATGCTGCCGAGCGCTTCAAGGGCTGGACGAGCGTTCCAGGGCCCCAGCGCACGGAGCTGGCCTGCAGGAAGGTGAGCAGCGCACCGGCCACGGCTGCCATGGGGCTGGGGGGCGGTGTGGTGCAGGCGAGGGGAGTGGAGGAACCTAGGGAAGGAGCCAGGACAGGGCTGCCCTGCCAGTGTTGCTGTGCCTCGGCCTGATACTTGGCGAATGACAGCCAGCGAGCAAGTACCTTAAGGAATCAAGAACAAAATGAGACCAAGGGAACTCCCTCAGGGACCACCTGCCCGAATGACCTCCAAAAGCCCCACTCCAGATCCAGCGCTAGCCTCCGCTCCCGTCCCTCCCTGCAGGGCAGTCAGGCTGAATCCTTGCTTTCATTCCCACCTTTGCGCTCATGCTGTCCTGCTGCCCGGACTGCCCTGCCCCCAAGCATGACGTTGCCTAAGCCACCCTTCAGCTTCAGTGGCATGTGCCCCTCCTCCATTCAGAGCCTTCTTTCCATCCGAATTGGGGTGAGAAGCTTGCACCGTGCCTGGCACATACAAAAGTCTCCGTAAATGGCAGCTTTTGTTGTCGTGCGCACGTGTTACTTCCCACACTAGACGGCGAGCTGCTTGAGGATGATCAACATCTCTCCTGCTCACTTCCAGAAATTCCAAGCATTGTGCCCATTTCATGGTAGGGCCTAACAGGCCTCTGAGAATGTGTGTTCCATCATCTCTTCGTGCTCTCGCGTAGGCTGAGAAGCAGACATTCAGCAAGGACAGAGAGGACAGGGAGAAAGGGGATGGCGCTGTCTCAGTCTTGCCAGGGCTAGCAGAGGAGTTCTGCAGCCTTCCTTTGTCAGGTGCTAGAGCAACGTGAACCTCAGGCCTTGCAGTTTGAGGCCTGGACTTGGGGGTGGAGTTGGAGTTCTCCATCCCTGACAGCTGCCCCGTCCCCATCCCCTGGCTCGCAGGCACCTGATGGGCACCCCCTGCGGATGTGGAAGGTGTCCACAGAGGTGGCGGCCCCTCCAGCTGTGGTGCTGCACCGTGTTCTCCGGGAGCGGGCCCTTTGGGACGAGGACCTGCTGCGGGCCCAGGTGCTGGAAGCTCTGATGCCGGGTGTGGAGCTGTACCACTATGTCACCGACAGCATGGCACCCCATCCCTGCCGCGACTTTGTGGTGCTTCGGTGAGGGGCTCTCCAGTTGCCACCCCGCTGTGCTTGGAGGACCAGGGAGGTGGGGAAGGGCTCAGCTCTAGGAATCTGAGTGTGTGTGTCCCACAGGATGTGGCGCTCTGACCTGCCTCGTGGGGGTTGCCTGCTTGTCTCCCAGTCCCTGGATCCCGAACAACCCATGCCAGAGTCGGGGGTGCGGGCCCTCATTCTCACCTCCCAGTACCTCATGGAGCCTTGCGGCCTGGGCCGCTCCCGGCTCACTCACATCTGCCGCGCTGACCTCAGGTACCAGGCCTGCCCCACCCCCTTGGCCCTACCCCGTCCTCTGCCTCTGCCCCTGCTTGTCTGCCCTTTGCATTGATCGGTGAGGGCTCCAGGGAAAAACCCAACGCTCATGCCTGGCTTCTTCTACCTCCCCAGGGGCCGTTCTCCTGACTGGTACAACAAAGTCTTTGGGCACCTGTGTGCCATGGAAGTGGCAAAGATCCGGGACTCCTTTCCCACCCTGCAGGCAGCCGGCCCTGAGACAAAGCTGTGAGCCTTGGGCTGGGCCCAGGTTGGCACCATCCAGGCCCCCTGACACCAAGGGAGTGAGGGGAATTAAGAGCAGATGCTGCTGCCAGGGGCCAAGCAAGGCCCAGGTGGCTCCAGCCGCCTGTCCTGGCCCCCTTACTTCCTAAAGCCACCTCCGGACACATAGGGGAGAGAAGGAGAATTTGGGTGTCCCACTTACACTCCGCCTTCATCCCCCACACTGTTCTACTCTTCCAAGAGAGGAGAATCGTGTCAGCCCTCCACCTGCCCACAAGGCCACCACTCAGCCTGAAGCCTCTGCAGCCCCTACTTGCAGGGGGAAGGAGGTCGAGCACAGTACGTGGTCCACACAGCTCAGTGCTCAGTGCCACACTGAAAGGCCAAGCCATCCTGTTTGGTGTGAGGGTTCTTTTGAGGTTGAACAGCAGGTTCTGGACCCGTCTTTGGGGCCAGTGCTGGCCCTGAGCTAACTGGATTTTCCAGAGAGCTTGGACTGGAGCAGATGGGCACAGGGGCAGAGCACAGGGCAGCCCCAGCCACTATGAGCTCTTTTATTTGTGTGAATACGAAGCTGACGTTTATGAGGTTGATTTAGAATGGGCACTAATGGGCCCCTACTAGGCAACATGACGATTTGGGGTAGCTTGGGATTTGAGGGTGAGGAACCTTCCTTTCTTAAGTCTCAAGACACCAATGAACCAGTCTCCTCTGCCTTGGGCTTTACGCTTGACCTGCCACTCCCTGGGTCCCATGTAGCCTTTGGCCTCGGACTGCCACATGTCTGGAGAGCAAATAGGCTCACTCCCACCACCCAGGCCAAGCAAAAGCAGTGAGTGGCAAGGAAACAGGTAGCTGTGTCCTCAGCCCTTTTGCCTATGGTGGCAGGCTAACATACAGCCCCTTCCTGGAGCACAGATCTGGCCCCTGGGCCAGCTAAATGGAAGGGCCCATCTTAGCCGGCTGGGGCTTGAGCCAAACCTAATGTATCCCACCTAAGGCTGTCTTTGTTAGTATGGAAATTCAAATACCATTCAAAGGCCAACTGGTGCTTTATTTTTCTATTTGCTGAATAAACTGGAGTGGGATGGGTCTCAGCCACCATTGTAATTTTTAAGCTTATTTTATTTGTACCTGTAAATACTGTACAATTGGAATATATATGTGTATTTGTATATATAGATACATATATGCATATATACACACATGTACACACACATATAGTCTCTCATGACTTTATTATAAATATCTCTGGGTGGGGGCAGGGATCTGGAAGGCCTCAGGGCACAGGAGCATAAGACAGGAGAGGTGGGGGAGAGGTGGGGGGCCAGGGTCCCTCAGCAGAACAATAAAGCATTACCAGAGATGGGCTCTGGCTGTGTGGCTATCTCTTTGCTGAGACAATGGGCTAGGGACTGGGGACAGGTTGCAACTAAGGCTCAGCATTGGGTCTCAGAGGTTGTGAGCATTCACTGCACCCTGTCCTGAGTCTCAGGAGCAATGGGGAGGGCCTCAGTTCTTCTCTTTGGGGGATGAATTGTTTGGAGGGCAGTTAGAATTTGGGAAGCCAGAGCTTGGGCAGAAGCTGCAAACCCCACCTCATGACCTGGCCAGACTCTCAGATCTAAGCAGGGCCTCAGGCATCCTTGGGAGTGGGGAGCCTGGCTCAGTGCTCCTTCCTTCCCCTTTTAAACACGTCACAAAGGATGAAGAGTGGAGACCCAGTCCTGGGAGGCTTGGGGGACTTGTGCCACCCATAAGCCAACCTAAGAGAGGTCTGGTTGCCTTGAAGCAGCTTCGGGTCTGCTTTGTCACCAGCAAAGCCCAGGGGGCCAGGGCGGCCCCCTCATCTTGACCCCCAAAGGAAGGGACTTTGCCATGCTGCTGTGGCCACAAAATTCCCAGGCTCTGAGAAGCAGCTAGAGAGAGTCCAGGCTTTGGAATCAAATTTGCATTTGCGGCCTGGGCAAACAAGCGCTGCTGTCTCTCCAAACCTCAGCTTCATGGGGCCATGAGGCTAGTCATGCCTTGTCATAAGCCTGGCTCAGTAGGTGCTCAGGTTGGCCCACCCCATCTGCACCCAGAGCCAGCCTGAACAGATTGGGGCACTTGTCAAGTCCCACTGCTCTGACACCTTCCATTCTCTCCTGGGTTCAGTCATCTCTGCATGTGTTATCCTTTCCTCACTGCTGCTGCCTGGGGGTCTTGGCTAGCCCTGGAAGGGAGCAAGGTGAAGCAGCTGACTACTCAGCCCTTGGGAAAACTAAATAGAGCCCCTGTGGGTGTGGGTGGCCTGGGAGATGCTCCAGGGGTGCTGGGCTTAAGGGACACCAATGAGACGCTCTGGCTAGTGGTTTTCAAGGAAGGCGTCAGGGGCCTTCTGGCCCAGGCACTGCCCACCTCACAGAAGGAGGCTGTGAGGATGCTGTCGGTGGGTGGCAAAATGGCCACCCAGGAGGTGATGGTCACTAGGAGACAGATAAAGAGGAAGGAGGCTCCTGGAGAGCCAGAGGATTCCCACAGCCTTGCAGCTCTGGACTCTGCTGCCTGGGACCAGCATTCTGCTAGAGGTAGCTCCAAGTAGGGGAGCTTCTCTGGGCCTTAGTGCCCCCTGTATAAAGCAGGCTCCCATCCCCTGCCCATGTCTCTGCCTACCCCACCTGCCATGGCCACTAGACATGGGAGTGCGTTCCCACACATTGCAAGCACCATCCAGGGCCATTTCTCGCCCTCGTCCTTGTACCTCTGTCCACTCCGAGGTGCCAGAGAGCTTACCCGCAAATTCCCAGCCCTGTGCTGCTCTTATGCTTCCCCAGGCCAAGTGCCACAAAGACACCAGGCTGTAGGAAAGTCCCACATAGAAATAGGACAATTTATCTGAGCTTCAATTATTATTTTCTAGTCTCCAGTGCCCTGTTGCCAGAGTGGCGGAGGGTAGATGGTAGTCAGACCCAGGCTCAAATCTGGCTGCGTCTTTTCCTGGCTGTGTGACCTTAGTGGCACATTTAACCTTTCTAATTTTTTTTTTTTTTTTGAAGCAGAGTCACTCTGTTGCCCGGGCTAGAGTGCCGTGGCATCACCCTAGCTCACAGCAACCTCAAACTCCTCAGCTCAAGCGATCCTCCTGCCTCAGCCTCCCGAGTAGCTGGGACTACAGGCATGCGCCACCATGCCCGGCTAATTTTTTTCTATATATATTTTTAGCTGTCCAGATCATTTCTTTCTATTTTTAGTAGAGACGGGGTCTCACTCTTGCTCAGGCTGGTCTTGAACTCCTGACCGCAAGCGATCCTCCCGCCTCGGCCTCCCAGAGTGCTAGGATTACAGGCGTGAGCCACCGCGCCCGGCCCTAAACTTTCTAATTTTTTTCCTCCTAGAAAGGGTTGTCGTCAGGGTTAAATGAGCCAGCAGTTGTGAATGTGGCTGCACAGTATCTAGCACATAGCAGATGTCCAGAAATGGTGGTCTCCCCTGCCCTGCCTCTTCCCTGCCAGCCAGCCTCCGTGGGAGAGCACAGGCCTTCACCTGGTTCTCCAGCTCCAAGGGGAAGAGGAGCTGGGGAGCTCTTCTTCCATCAGGAGAAAGATGGGTGGCAGCATCTGCCCAATGTCAGTGAAGACAATGAAGAAGAAGCGCTTCGCAATGGAGACATCACGGGCAAGGTGGGCAAGGGCACCATGCAAGCGGGTCCAGTTGTATGGATGGAGTAGAACATACTGGTGTAGGAAAGATGATGGCCATGATGGCCCAGGGGGTTCAGAGCTTCTGAGCTCCTTGCTTGGGGAGGGTGGAGGGTGGAGACAGGAGCAGGGGAGAGCCCCAGGCAGTCGGGGGTAGAGGTACAGGGATTCAGGGGTGGGGCTGCGGAGAGCCAGGAAACCCCGAGAGCTTGTTGGGATTTAGAGAGGAGCATGGGGCCTCCATTGCATGAAGCTTCAGCCAATGGGGAAGAAGTCTCAGAAGGTGGCTTGGGGCTGGCAACCAATATGATGCTTTCTGGGCAGAAGGCCAGTCACCTTGTGAGCCAATCAGTGGCAGGACCTGAATATCAGCTACTCGCCAGGTGCCAAGGAGGGAAGCAGAGCAGCACCTTCCCCTTCATCAAGGGCCAGCTAAACTGGTCGGGAAGCTGGGGGCCTGGCCCCTGCCCACCATGCCTCCATCCTCACCCAAGAAGGTGGCAGGGTGGAGTAGCACTGGGCAGCACAACTTGCATGTGCATCAGACAGGAGAGGAAAGCAGATGCCATTGTTGCTATAGCAATTGCTCAAGTGGCCACAACACCAGAAGGGCACCATGATGATTGTGGAGCCCAGCAGCCTGGTGGCAACCAGTGTGGCTGGGGTCTGCAGGTGGCCTGCACAGTGGGCGCTGAATGGAGACACAGTGCTCAGGCACTTCAGGGTAGTGCAGGGGAGCAGCAAGCTGGAGACCATGGCCAGGCTGCCCAGGGCCTGACACTGGGCGTGCTTGTACCCGCTAGCATAGTGTGGGTTGTAAACTTCAATGAAGAAACAGTAGATGCCCAGGAGGAAGTCAGCACCTGGGGCAACAGGGAGAAAATTGCCATCGGATTCCCACTGCCCTGACCCTGGGCCTTCTGGCTGTGTCCTGGGTGAGCACTCACGGGGAGGGATCTTGGGCCTATGCATGCATGAGCAGGCTCCTAGCTGCCCAGGCTGTCACACCCTTTCCCAGCCTCCCAGGGGTGCAGCATGTTGCCACAGAGAAAGTGTTGGCCTGGGAGTCAGGGTGATCGGGGTTCTGTGGCTGTAGGAAAGCCACTTCACTTCTGGAGGGGGTTGGTCTAGATTGGTTCTGATGGTTGGGCACACATCTTTCCAGCGTTTATAAAATTTGCACACAAAATAACAATTGTTTAGTGAATGTTTTTGTTTTATCGATGATATTGTTTCAAACATGGGGTCCATGGGGAGAGGGTAAATTCAAAGGGGCTCTTGGGGATTCATTACATGAAACAACCAGAATTTGTTATTTGGGGCAGTTGAAGGCATTGAAAACAAAAACCTGCTTTCCTTTAGTTTGTGGAGAAACTGGAAAAAAAAAAAAAAAAAAAAAAAAAAGCTCGCAGACCACTACCTTCACCACCTCCCAGGAATCAGGAAGCCCAGGTTAAGACCCATCACATCGGCAAAGTATGGGGTAGTGATTGAGACTGTGGCTCTGGAGCCAGACTGCCTGGATTCAAACTCAGCACTACCACTTACTGTGACTTTATGTCATCATCTCAAGGAGTCACGTGGCTAGTAACCCAGGTGGCCATGCGGCTAGTTACCCAAGGGGCCTCGCACCAAAGTGTTGTGCTCATAACTCTTCCATTGGGTCACGAACTCTAGTGAGCACCATCACCCAGGCAGCCTATTAAAACATGGCTTGCTGGGCCCGACACCCAGAGTTTCTGATTCACTGGGTCTGCGGTGAAACCTGAGAATGCATTTCTGACAAGATCCCAGGTGCTGCTGATGCTGCGGGTTTGGGCGCTAGGCTTCGAAAACCACTGATCTATAGAGTGAGAGGTTGATGTTCATGACAGTTTCATTCAACTGAATTCAGATCAGAAGATATTTGAACTCCGCCTCAGTCCTATGCACAGACCCTACAGACCAGGGACTCAGGGTTCAAAGCCAGTACCCCTTTCTAGCTACATGGCTTACTTTTCCTCTCTGAGCCTCAGTTTCCTCATCTTTAAAATGGGAATAATACCACCTTATAAGGAATTATGAATAGTCAACTTTATTGTTTCTAGCATATGGTGGGTCGGGGGGCACCTTAACGGCTATTTGCCTTGTGAGTAATATTACACAGCACAGAGCCCGGTGCAAGGATCAGGCAGAGATGAGCCCAGGAAGGAGGGTCTGTAGGAGAAAAGGACATAAAAGGTGCTGTTCTGGCCCCGCAGTGTATCACTCCTTGGTCTCTGACTTTAGGGCTCTTCCTCTCTGGAGACTCTCCTTCCAAGATGTTCCATTGCTTGTGTTTCATTTTTTTATCTTTTTTTTTGAGATAGAGTCTCGCTCTTTTGCCCTGGCTAGAGTGCCGTGGCATCAGCCTACCTCACAGCAACCTCAAACTCCTGGGCTTAAGCGATCCTCCTGCCTCAGCCTCCCAAGTAGCTGGGACTACAGGCATGTGCCACCATGCCCGGCTAATTTTTTTTCTCTATATATTTTTAGCTGTCCAGATAATTTCTTTCTATTTTTAGTAGAGATGGGGGGTCTCGCTCTTGCTCAGGCTGGTCTCGAACTCCTGACCTCGAGCGATCCTCCCGCCTTGGTCTCCCAGAGTGCTAGGATTACAGGCATGAGCCACCGCGCCCGGCCAGCTTGTGTTTCATTTTAATAAGGCTGCCTGTTCCCTTCCCGGAAAACTATAGGAGTCTCAAACTGAAATTTCCGCAGGAGCCAGGCAGGTAGCACAGATAAGCAAAGCGTGCCGTGTGAAGACCATGGTGACTGGAGAGGGCATGCCCCATCTAGAGGGGGTGGCAGCCATTCCCTTCCCATCCATTATGGACAGGTGGGAATGTGAATTCATAGCCAGACAGCCACATCTTCTGATTTTTCCAGGGAATCTAGGAATCCAGGTTTTTATGTGGAATCTACCCTTTTAAAAATGTTGGTGATTAATTAGAAAAATTTAAAAATAACACGCAATAGGCCAAACATGCACAGCCTCTACTCTAGAGCCACATTTGCAAAATCATGTGACTTTCCCTCCAGGGTTATGGCCAGGCATCTCATCCCTCTTGGCCCTAGTCCCTGCATGGGCCAGGGGTCACCCAGTGCCGGCCCACACTCACAGCACAGGCACTTGATGGCCATGGCCTGTGGGCTGTGCTTGGGCACAAAGCAGGCACGCATGCACGCTGCAGAAAGGCTGCCCAGGTAGGTAGCACAGGTGCTAACCCAGACACAGATGCTAAGCAGCAGGTTCTCAGAGGAGGAGATACTGTCTGTGTTGGGCTTGCAGCTGTGCACATTATTGGACGCGCTAGAAGCAACTGTAGGGATCAAGAAAGCCTGTGTGAGAGCTGGCGCTGGAGTGTGGAGGGGAAGTGCCAGCCCTGAGACAGCCAGGCCCTGGCAGAGTCCACAAGGGGGCACTGTTGCTCTATGTGGGGCCACGGGCCACAGGCGATAGGAAGCTGCTGGGACGCTTAACCCCCGCCTCTGCCCCCACCCCCAAGTCTTCTCAGTGTCCCCTTGTCTCTGCCACTTTCCTTTCACAGGGTCCCCCAGACCTTGTCCCTTCCCTTGTCCCCTCAGCTGTCTTTGCCTTTCTCCAT
The DNA here is from genome assembly GCF_020740605.2 of Lemur catta. NCBI lineage: Eukaryota > Metazoa > Chordata > Mammalia > Primates > Lemuridae > Lemur > Lemur catta. The sequence goes on along the minus strand of NC_059155.1, from coordinate 49,552,635 downwards.
CTCAGAGCCCTTATACTCCTGCCACTCTCCCTCCTCCCCTTGATTCCTTGGGGTGGGAGAACTTCTCTCCAAGTTGAGAATCACTGTCTAGTTGATCTCCCGATTGCACAAATGAAGACACGGATGAACATACAGTTGACGAGACTTGCCCAAGATCACTAGGGGGGACTGGGCAGTGCTGGGATGGAACCCATGTCTGTTGGGATCCAAGGGTGTCCTTTCCAGTGGGCCAGCTGCTGACTCGACAAACACTGAGTGTGTATTATGTGCCAGGCACTGTCATGGGCACCAAGGATAGAGCAGTGAATGAAATAGATAAGAATCCCTATCCTCATGGAGCTGGCATCCTAGGGGAGCAACACACATAGTAAGTCAATGATATAGCGTGTGTTTGAAGGTGATAAGTGCTTTGGAAAAAACTAAAGCTGGGAGGGGGATCAGGAGCCCTGCAGTGGGGAGTGGTGGCTGACATTTTAATAGCATGATTATGGAGAAGGTGACATTTGAAGGTGAAGTAAGTGAAGACATGAGGCATGTGAAGACAGAGCATGTCGGGCCTTGGGGAACCAGAAGGCAGGTTTGGGGGTGGAAGAGTGGGTGTCAGAACAACAAAAGCAGGGCTTGGGTGTCACTCCCATCTGGGGCGTGTGGATATGCACATCATTTTCCTCTTGGCCCCCAAGGCCCAACTACCCTCTCAGCCCCCAGGCCCCACAGCCTCAGCCTCCACCCTTCTGGACACACCTGCCTCTTCCCCAGCCTCAGTCACCTCCCTGTACCCTAATCACTGATTGGTTTCCACTCCATTTCCTTCTTGAGAATTTGGCCCTGTGGCCATATCTTCCTCCTTGAACCTTGCCCTCCTCCACACTCCAAACCCTCTCCCCAGTCTTAGACCACAGCTCCTTGGCCCTCTTTCCCTGCCCCTAAACACGTCTCTTCTCCTTCGGCCCCACTCCAACCCCAGGCATTCGTTAAAGTTCTTCCTTCTCTTTCTCCACCCTGCCTCACCTTGCTCGTTAGGGCAACTTAACTGACATCCATCGTTTCAGATTATGCCTCTGTGTGCCGCCCTCCACATCACTCCCCGGTCTCTTCCTCGAGCTCGGGCCAGTATTTCCCACCACGTGAGTAGACAGTTCCACCAGGAGGCCTCCCAGGCCCAAGCCACACTCATCAGCTTCCCACACACAATCTGCCCCCTGCTGCCTGCCCTGTCTCTGTTGGTGGCACTGTTACCTTCCTGGCTGCCCAGCTCAGATCCCCAAATCAACCATAACCCCTCCCTCCCTCTTGCCTTCCCCCACAACCAATGCGCTCATCCGTGCATCCAGTTATCCATTCAAAAGTTCATCCATTCTTCCATTCACCAAGTAGCTGTGGAATGTCTGCTACATGGCAGACTCTGTTGGGCTGCTGAGAATACAGCAGTGAACGAGTGAACCACGCAGACAAGGCTTCCTTGAGCACACGTTCTGTAGATGGCCGAGTGGAGGGAGGTAGATGACGAAGAAACACAAGCTACCTTCAGCTATGACAAGGGCCATGAAGGTGACAAAGTAGGACGAAGTAGTAGTGACTAGGTGGTTACTTCAGTAGGGTGGTCAGGGAGGACCTCTCTGAGGAGGTAACGTTGGAGCTAAGACCTGAATGAGGAGAAGAAATCACCTATGCAAAGATCTCAGGGGAAGCGTTCTGGGCCGAGGCGATAGCAGGCAAGTGCAAGGGCCCTGGGGTGGGAACAAAACCGGTGTTTTCAAAGGTCAGCAGTCAGTGTGGCTGGAGTGCAGGGAGCAAGGGAAGAGCTGGAGGAGATGGGTCGGAGAGGTAGGTAGGGGCCAGGTCATGCGGGCCCGAATGAGGAACTGGCCAAGTCCTGTCTATTCTACCTCCTCAGTGTCTCTGGTGGCCAGCCTCTGTCCCCAGTGTCTGAGGCCCCCTAGTTCCTGCTTCGTTCCTTTCCACCTGGATGTCAAAGAGAGTCCCTCACCTCCTCTCTCTTTTCTCCCACCCATTTCCACCTACGCTGGTGCCAGCTGAATCTTTCTGGAGTCCAGTGTCATCGTATGTCTTTCTGGCTCAAAAACCATCAGTGCCTCCACCTCCCTGCAATTGACTACCAAACTGTAGCATTCAGGACCCCATGGTATGGCCTTGACCTGTCCGCCAAGTTTCCCTTCCCCTTCACATCCCTTCTGTAGCCGTGTCCAGGGCCTGCTCCTTTGGTTCCCTCTACCAGGAGTGGAGGTGGGACTGCTCTTGGACTCAGAAGACCCAGGTTCCAAGTCCCAGCACTGCCAGTTCTTAGCTGTGGGGCTGTGGGCAAATTAAACCTTCCAGGGCCCCACTTGCCCCACGCAAAGATGTGTGGGTTACTTTGTACTGTAGGTTGTGTATTGCAAAGTGCTATCACCCTACCCAGGGGTTACTGTGTTTTACGGCCTCCTCAAACCTCATTGGTCTGGCAACACTCAACTCAAATGCATCTTGACCATGAAGTCATCCCTGAAGCTTCCAGCAAGATCTCATCACTCCCTCCTCGGAGTTGTCATTGTCCTTTGCATCTCTTTTAGGGCCTTCATCTTGCTTATGTCTCCTCTTAGGGTTCTTTGGGTTCCAATCACATCAGCAGTCTTTCCAGTAGCCTGGGAGCACCTGGGGTCAGGGTCCTCACACGGTTCACCTCTGAGCCCTTCACAGGCCGGACTCAGGGAGGTAGGGAGGCCCATTGGAAAACATCTGGAGCCACACAGAAGTGGGTTCAAATCCTGGCTCTGTCACTCACTTCTTAGCAGTGTGATCTTGAGCAAGCAATGCACTCTCAGAGTCTCAGTTTTCTCATCTGTAAAATGGGCACAGGAGCGCCTACCTTGCTAGAGAGTTGAGAAGATCCTATAAAATGTGCGTGATGCACCCGCCTAGCATCAGTGCCCAGTCTAATCCCCGCTCATTGTGTTGGCCATACACTCTAGGCCCCGACTAGGCTGCAAGCCTCCGCCAGCCTTTCCTAACCAACCCATCGTGAAGCACTTTCCAAGCAGACTTTTGTCACATGAAACTAACCTCAAATGTACAGTCTCTTGGCCTAGGCTATGACTTCAAGGACAGGGCCCGGTGAGAGTCATCTCCTTGGCCCCAGTGTCCAGCACAGGGTCTGGTCAAGAAAAGCCTGTGTTTGGGGAGCTCAGGTAGTGTGGGCCAAATGCAGATAGATACTTGTGCATAGGAGCAGGGAGACATGAGAGGACATGAGGCAGGGGCTGGGGATATGGAAGGGGACACCAGAGCTTGAAGGAACCTGGGGAAGGGTGGCTGAGGAAGGCATGGATACTGAGTGCCTACTGTATACCATGCCATGGCACCATGCCATGTACTTTCCCACACGGGATGTCCTTTCAACCTCAAATATCCCCTGTGAGGTGCTAGCATCCCCTTTCTCTGGATGGGGATTTGAGAGTCTGAGGAGCGCGGAACTGGAATCCAGACTCTCAAGCTGTCTTCTTTCCACTGCAGCCCAACGCAGAGGGAGGGGAGACTCGTACCTCCCTCTGGGGCTTTCAGGAGTAGGGGCGAGTGGGGAGGGAAGCTGGCGTGCTAGGTATGAGAGCCGCTGAGCAAAGGAGGAAAGCCCTTTGCAAGAGGGCGCTCCAGGAAAGCTGCCTGAAGAGAAGTGAGAGCAGGAGGGAGGAAGTGGGGTAGGGCTGCCGCCATGCACACAGGCCACAGACGCTGACTCCTTGGCCGCCCAGCCCCACGGCCTGCCTCCGGAATTCTGGCCACATCCGGAGGGGCCCTACGGTGGCCCTGGGCTGCCGCAGCACCTCTGGAGCAGGCATATGGGCCTGGCATTGAGCAGAGGCCAGGGCTGCATATGAATTTTCATAAGCCCTACGTGCTCTTGCCTTCAAGGGACCCTTCCTCCATAAACAATATTAAAGATTTTATTTTATGACTGCATTCGTATAAAGACAAGTATTATCCAGGCTGTATGAATCACTATATATTGATTAATATGAAATTCATTTTTTTCTTCTGATGCTAAAATACATTAAAATGAAAACATTTTTGTAGGCCCTAGGTGCTGGGCCCACTATGCTTAATGATGACAAGTGGGCCCTGGCAGAGGCCACACAGAGACTGTGACAGAGTGAAAACCCTGCTGCTCAGGAGAGAGAGGTACTGAGATCTGGCAGCTGGAAACCTGTCTCTACACTTGCCACCTCCCTTCTCATTTCTCAGCTCCACTGCAGCCATCCAGAGATCCAGGCAGGTTGGTGCCAGGGCCTCTAACTGGGTCCTGTGACCTTGGGTGAGCTTATTGCTGTCACATGAGAGCAATTTATGGCACAGGGCTCCTGACCAGTCCTTCCTGGGGATGGAGCCAAGCCTGAGGAAGCTCTAGGGAGAGCCTCGGGGCTCCCAGCCTCTTTTCTTCCGAGGGGAGGGAGAAGAGCTGGGCCCACCCTAAGGCTGGCCTCCTTCCAATCAGTGGGGGGGTGGGGGACAGCTGAATTAGTGGCTCCAGCTTGTCCATGGAGTGGGACATGTTGTCCAGGCCACAGAAAAACACCAGCATAAACAAGCACTGCCTGTGTAGGCACAGGAAATGGCCATGTCCTGGCCTGTGACAGCTTTACAAGGAGAGGAGGTAGAGGATGTGCAGATGGGAAGATGGGGTAAGAAGGTGGGGTGCTATGAAGGGAGGCAGGGCTCAGGGTCCAGGGAAAGGAGGAACCACAAACATAAAAACCAACTGCTCTCCAGTGTGGTTGACACAGTTCACCACCTCTTTTCTCATTAGATAGTCACAGAACAGTCTAGGTGGGTAGAATTTTGAATTCCCATTCTAGAGGTGCAGAAATAGGCTCAGAGAGGTGAAGGAAGGAACGTGCCCAACATTATACTCAACTAGTTAGTGATGAAGCTAGATTTGAACAAACCATGTCTGTGTGACTTGTAAGTGTTGGGTGGCTGGGAAAAGATCAGTCAGTGAGGGTGGGAGGGAGGCGGGTGGGGAGTGAGACAGGAGTTCCTTTTGTCATGATTTTACCCATTTTGGGAGCCAGGTAAGTCTCTGCACTGCCTCCAAAAATGTACACTTGATTTGTTTCCAGAAGACCCTGAGGTGGGTATCAGCACAGTAGCTTATATTTATTAAGTGCCTACAATATGCCAAGCACTGCTTACACACTACACGTGCCTTTCCTCCTCTAATACTTATTGTGCACGTATCATGTCAGACACTATGTTCAGCGCCTTATATGTATTAGCTCATTTACTTTGCACAACAGTCCTATTATTAATATAGTCAAGCACCCCATAATGAAGTTTTGGTCAATGACAGACTGCATATATGTAGATGGTCCCATAAGATTATAATACCGCATTTTTACTATACCTTTTCTATGTTTAGATACACAAATACTTAGCATTGTGTTACAATTGTCTACAGTATTGAGTACAGGAATGAGCTGCACAGGTGTGTAGCCCAGGAGCAACAGGCTAGACCACATAGCCTGGGTGTGTAGTAGGCTGTGCCATCTAGGTTTGTGTATGTCCACTCTATGATATTGCCAATGAAATCACTTAACAGCACATTTCTCAGAATGTATCCCCATAATTAAGTGATGCATGACTGTAGTTCCATTTTATGGATGATAAGACTGAAACCCAGAGAAATGAAGAGACCTACCTGAGGTCATAGAGCTAGTAAATAGGGGAGTCTGGATCCGAAGCTTGGTCTGGCAGACTCTGAAGACCAAAGAAAGGCTGGGGTTGGGCAGGATGGTGGGCATTAGAACAGATGAGATAAGCTCAGCAGAGCTAGGGGCACTGAAAATGGAGCATAGTTAGAGACAGAGCAACAGATGACTGAGCCTAGTCTTCATCCAGAGAGTGGTGAGAAGTTGTTTTCCATGTCCATGAATAAAAGAGAAAAAGTAGGTTTAGGGAATATCCTCATTCTGTGGATGAGGACTCAAATTGCCTGGAAAACAGTAGGACTGAGCTCCTCTTCTGGGGACCAGCCCATGAGTGCAGGTGGAGAGAAAACGGAATGGGCCCGAGCTCCAGTACTACACTTCTCCCACCATCCACTCTCCCAGATCCAGTCTGGTTTCTGGTGTGTATTTGATGTTTACACTCAAGTGGCAAATCTACTACTTACTTATATTCTTGGGGAATTGGCCTTTTGATCATTATATAATGTTGTTTTTATCTCTTGTGGCCATTTTCTGACTTAAAGTCTATTTTGTCATATATAAGTATAGCCACCCCTGCTGTCTTGTTTACCATTTGCATGGAATAACTTTTCTCATCCCTTCACTTTCAGCCTGTGTGTGTTCTTAAATTTAAAGTGAATTTCTTATAGACAGCATATACTTGGATCTTGATTTTTTTATTTATTAAGCCACTCTATGTTTTTTAATTTAATTTTTAATTGATAAATAATTGTACATATTCACGGAGTACATAGTGATGTTTTGATACATATGATGTATGGCGATAAGATCAAGGTAATTAGTATGTTCATCACCTCAAACATTCATCATTTCTTTGGGTTAGGAATATTCAGTATCTCCCTTCTAGCTATCTGAAACTATGACATACTATTGGTAACTATGGTCATCCTGCAGTGGCATAGAACACTAGAACTTATTCCTCCTATCTAGCTCTAATTTTGTATTTTTAAAACAGAGAAATGTTGGTGAGGATGTGGAGTAATCAGAACCTTTGTATATTGTGGATGGGAATGTAAAGTGCTGCAGTCACTATGGAAAATAGCATGGAGGGTTCTCAAAAAATTAAAAATAGAACTGCTACATGATGTAGCAATCCCATTTCTGGGTGTATATTCAAAAGAATTGAAATCAGGATCTCAAAGAGATATCTGCACTCCCATGTTCATGGCAGCATTATTCATACTAGCCAAGGTGTGGAAACAACCTATATGTCTATTGGTGGATGAAGGGATAAAGAAAAAGTGGTTTTCAGCCCCATGTGTTAAAATGCATGACCTAGATCTACATGTATCAAAATTGCTAAGTTTCCCTAAAAATGATACTGAATGAAAATTTATTGTGAAAGGATATATTTGTCATAATACCGTAAGGGATAAAGATAAGGGATACCATAAGGGATAAAGAAAAAATGGTTTTGGTTGTCACAGCTGGGGGCAGAGTTGGGGAGTGTGCTATTGGCATCCAGTCCGCAGAGGCCAGGCTGCTGTTGCTGAGCGTCCTGCGTGCACAGGACAGCCCCCATGACAAAGAATTAGCCTATTTGAAATGTCATTGGTGCTCAGGTTGAGAAATCCTGGTCTAACTCAAATCCCTCCAGCTGCCATTGGGGTTAACTGGCCAAGGCCAGTAGGACCAAAGTCCATCAAGCCAGAGATCAAGGGTGAGAAGATGAAGGGAGAAGAAAAAAGGGAATAGAAGGAGCGGACTGCGTGACCCACAGCTCTATTGCCAGCGCTCTGAAGGAGCGGCTCCCACCGCCAGCCCAGCTTAGGCATCTGGGTGCAGGCACACGGGGCAGGCATGTGGCTGAGAGAATTGCTCAGCAGGTACATAGAAGGTGGCAAGCAGACAGGACTGAGTGTACTCTGGGGGCACAGCACTCCACCAGACACCCCAGGGAGACACAATATCTAAGAATCATTCCTCACAGCCACATGGCCCTTTACACCCAACCAAGCATTGCTCCATCTACTGGCTTATGTGGGCCTCACGAACGCTCCATGAGATTGGCAGGATGCAGGCTCTTCTCTCTGCTCTAGGGTAGTGGAAAACACTGCTCTGGGAATCAGGAGCCACAGGGGTCTTGTGAACTTCATTGCTTGTGAACTATGTGACTCTGAGTGCAAGATCCCCTACCCAGCTCTTCCTCAAAGTGCATTCTGTGGAAATGGAAACACAGTCTAGGGAGCAGAACCAGGGTCTGCCATCCACCCCTCCGTCAGTTCCAGGGCATGGACTTGGGGACTTCTGGGCCCCTGCTGTCGGGGAAGAAACCCCTGTCCCTGCCCTGTGTGCAGGTAGGCCTATGCATATACACACGCCCACAGACATGTGCACCACACGTGCATGCTCATGTGTATGCACACAAACTCACATACACACAGGCATGCACAGAAGAGAGGGAGAGGGGTGGCAGAGAGGTCAGGAGAGAGACTACTCCCATTGTCCAGGCAAGAAAAATGAGAGTCCTGCCCATAGCAAGGGTGCGGTAGGATGGCCATGGAGTTGGGGCCCTAGTCTATGAATTGGGTCCTGTCAGTGTGCCCTGAAGCCTGCCCACATCCCAGGACTGAGCTTCCTTGATCAGCCCAGTCCCACCCTGAGTTGGTCTCTGACAGCCCTGAATGGCCCCCTCACTCCTGAACTCCTCTACCAATCCAGGGTCACCAATAGAGTGGAGCTAAAGGGTGAGGGGAAGATGCACTTTTCAAATAGCACCGGCTAATAATACTCTCCCCAGCCCAGCCCTATTCCAGCCTCCTGGCCCCGGCTCCTCCAGACTGCCCACAGTGCTAGCATGCTGGCCTCTCCTCACCCTGGAACCTGGAAAGGCTGGGGTCCCGTGAAAGCCACAGTCCTCAAGTCATTTCTCTCAGGGTTTGCAGCCGGGGCAGGCCCACCCGCAGGCTTCCTTTTCTTTTATGAAGCATTTTATGACTTCCAACTACAGAGACTTTGTGGGAAAGGCTGGACTGATGGCCGTGATGAAACGGAATGGGGAGAGGTCTGGGCCAGAGGAAGGTGCAAATAGCAGCTCTTCTCCCTGTGGATCAGCTTCATTTCCTCACCCTGGTAAAGTGTGGAGTCGAGGTCGCAGGTGGAAACTTCTTGCCAAGCCATTTCTATGGGCAACGCTGATGGACACCTTTCCCCACATAGATGCACACAGTGTAGGCTGAACAAGTCCCCCTACAGAGACCTGGGAGGGCCCAAATGTTCATAACAGGCAACATGTAGCCAGTGACCCTAATGTACTCACTTAGAGGCGGACACAGACAGACACACACGGGGGCATGACATTTTGACCTGGCTGCTTTGATGCATCCATTTGGACTCCAGGAACATTTTGTTCTGACTGCTTTAATGGGGTGGTTTTGACACAAAGAGGTTTTTACAAGGCCTAAAATTAAACCATTAAACTTTCAGCTTTTAAAAAAATGAGTATTATTAGCTGGTGCTATTTGAAAAGTGCATCTTCCCCTCACCCTTTAGCTCCACTCTATTGGTGACCCTGGCTCTGCTGGGGACTGGTAGAGGGATTCAGGAGTCAGGGGGCCATTCAGGGCTGTCAGAGGAGCCGTCACCTCACAATAACAACATGGTGACTTTGCACTGCAATGTAGCCAGCTGGGCATAGTTTGTGCAATGGCTCCAGAGGAATGGTCCTCAAAATGTCCCCAGTGTTAGGATGTGCTGTATTATGGTCATGCATGGAGACACAGGGCACACAGGCATGTGTCCACAGGGTGGCACAGAAAATAACCCCAGGCACAAAGACTCGCAGGTGCACCCACACAGCCACACGGGAGTCTCTAGTGCATATCCTTTCCCCGTCTCATTTCCTGGTTGTGTAACCCTGGCTGGTGGGGTGTCCTGGTGACCCGGCGTCTGCTGGAATCCGGCTGTGTGGTGGGCACACCAGTCATGGGGCAAGGGCAAAGGCATGCAGGCACTGACTGCCCTTCAAAATGTGGGGATGGAGCGAGCTGCTTGTTTAGGGCCCGGGGGAGCTGATGGTGCTGGAGGTTCCTAGAGACGGGCAGGAAGGAGTGCCCGAGACACGGGCCCGGGCCCAGCCACACACCCGCCTGCAGCCCTCGGCCAGGGCTGAGTCCTACACCTGGTCAGCCCCGCAAGCAGGGGCAGCAGGGCCTATGTGGGTTCGCTGGTGGGCTGGTGCCGCTCCTCCTGCCCTTTGCGGGGCGCTGGGAATGTCTTTGTCCCCAGGCACTTACCTCGTACAGGAAGAAGGCAGCCTGTCAGGGACAGGGAAGAGACAGGGCCTGGCCCTCCAGCTCAGCTCTGTGGGACACCATCTCCTGGGGCTGTGGAGAGGAAGGGGACAGGAGGGCAGTGGGCTCTAGGCTGCAGTGAGGTGTTGGCCCAGACAGCTCCTCGGGCTGGGCCTTCTTTTTTTTTTTTTTTTTTTTGAGACAGAGTCTCTCTCTGTTGCCCGGGCTAGAGTGAGTGCCATGGCGTCAGCCTCGCTCACAGCAACCTCAAACTCCTGGGCTCAAGCGATCCTCCTGCCTCAGCCTCCTGAGTAGCTGGGACTACAGGCATGTGCCACCATGCCCGGCTAATTTTTTCTATATATTTTTAGTTGGCCAGATAATTTCTTTCTATTTTTAGTAGAGACGGGGTCTCGCTCTTGCTCAGGCTGGTCTTGAACTCCTGACCTCGAGTGATCCACCCGCCTCGGCCTCCCAGAGTGCTAGGATTACAGGCGTGAGCCACCGCGCCCGACCTGGGCCTTCTAAACAGACCACCTTGGCAGGGGACAAGGCTAGTGGCACACATTCCCCTCATTCTGGCCAGGCCCTGCCAGGTTATGTGGGGAGGGACCTCTTCTTTCCAGAGCTCAAAAGTCTTTGCACAAGACCCTCCCACAGCCTCTCTCCTTCTTCACTGGTAATGGGCACCCGCAGGCCACGCCGGCTCTGCAGCTGGAGGGGATCGGCCTGGCACAGGCACTGTCCCTCACCTCCGTCCCACATCCCCGACACACACATACACCACCACACACACACACACACACACACACACACACACACGTGCGCGTGCGCACCCGCGTACATCACTGGTCCAACCAGAACCTTCTCTTGTTCTCAGGGGAGGGTCTACTGCCGCCCGACCTCCGTGCTTGCAGGAACGCTGTTCCAATGTAGATACACCATTGGTCTTCTCTGTCTTATTTTCCCAGAGGCTTTGGTGGCTCTTTCCACCCAGCCATCTGTCACTGCCCTTGAGCTGCTGCAGAGCCTGGGTACTCACAGGACCATCACACTACCCGAGACCTGAGGGAACTTTCTGAGGCTCTGGGCTGAGCAGTCAAGTGTATTGTCCCTAGTGCTGCAGCCCTGAGAGGCTGCAGGACAGCACAGACCCTGCCCCCCCCCACTGACCAGTGAGCCACCTCTGGGGGCCAGCTGGTATCTCCTCTGATCAGTGGGCTCCCAAAACCCCCAAACCTCCCTCTGTCTCCAGGCAGATGAGCTCCCCACACTTGTCTTTCACAACTCTCACTCTCAGGAAGTTCTTCCTGATGTCTTACCCAAATTGTTCATGTGATCAATTGAACATTTATGACATATCGCTCAGCACTCAATCTGCCCCACTCCCAATCCAGTGTAAACTAAGTCTGGCTATTCTTGGGAGGCCCCAAGGGAAGACAGTACCACTTCAGGCTGCTAGGTAAACACAGAACTGAAAGTGAGTATCTCTGTGGAGCTTCCTAGATGGCACCGAGGGTGGCTTTAAGGTAAGAGCTGGAGGCAGTGACTTATACACTGCAGCATGGGAGAATAATAGTGAATACAGTGACGACACCAAGTCATATAGTCTAGTGGCCATGGACACAGCCCGTAGACTCCAACCCCTTGAGTTGAATCCTGGCTGTCAGTACATGCTTTGGGGCCAATTACTTAACTTCCCTGCACCTCAATTTCCTCATCTGTAAAATGGAGATGGCAATAATACTGTGCATATCATAGGTTCATTGTGAGGATTCAATGAGCTAATATTTAGTTAATAATTAGAACAGTACCTGGCACATAGGATGAACTTTATGTGTTTAAAATAAATAAAAAAATAATAGCTACTCTGTATCAAGTACTTACCTGACGCCCGGTGCTTTGCATGCATTATTTCATTTAATCCTCACAGCTGCCCGCGAGGTTGGTACTGTACTTACCCCATTTTATAGATGGAGAAGCTGAGGCCTGGCGAGGTTCAGGAACCTGTCCAAGGTCACTCATGTATTAAGTGGTGGAACGGGGTTTCTGATGCAGGCAGTCTGGCTGCAGAGCCTGGTGTTTAATGTCTAGGCCGCACTGCCACGTGAGCTGGCTGTGTAACTCTCAAGGGCCACTCCTCCTCTCTGCCGTGGGACCAGAGTCAAGGCTGGCTGGTACCCAGGCCTCTGGGATAAAATCTCACATTCACCTGCCCCTGCCCACGTGCCTCATGGTCCATCGCTACACTCCTTCACATTCTTTGCTTCAGCCACATCCAACTTCTTGCCGTTCCTGGAATATGTCATGCTTTCATTTTCCTCCTAGACTCTGAGTGTGCAGGTCCCTCTGCTTGGAACGCCCTCTGTCCTTTTTGTGTTTGGCTCTTATTTCTCCTGCAGCTCTCAAGTCGGACCTCACTTGCTCCTGAAGACCTTTCTTGATCTTCCTCCCCAATCCCAGGCTGGGGTCAGTGCCCTGTGCGTTCCTCACGCAGCACTGATGCCACTGTATTTGCATCACTGGGTTTCGTGCCTGTCTCGTCAACCAACCAAGTATCATCGGAAGTCAGGGACTGTGACTGCTTTTTCCCAGAGTCCCCAGAGTTCAGCCTGGCCTGAGAGGGGCTCAGCTCGTGCCTGCTGAGTGACTGACTGAGAATATCAGCTGAGCAGGGCAGAGATGGGACCCTGGAGAAAGAGGTACAAGCAACCGTCCCACCTGGGCAGCCCATTGAGGGCAGGAGAGGGCATTAGGGAAAGAAGACAGAAGCAGAAAAGATGCCGTGCTGTGGGTGGGAGGAAAGAAGGAAGGAGAAGACTGGGGAGAGAGGTGGCAGGAGGAGAGGGACAAAGAGAGAAAGAAAGGAAAGAAATGTAAGGACACGTCCTCTGTACCACCAAATGCGTGCTGTATGTGTGGGCGTGCCCTTCCCTAGGAAAGAGGCAGATCCTCACACAGAATCCTCAATTGTGAGAGGTGGCCCTTTGGTGGGAAATCGCCTCTTTAGCTCTGTTAGAGCCCTGAGCTCTCGGGGTCTAGACTTGGCAAGGAAAGATTTGCTTTCCTTGGGTTTGTGGGTGGCAGCTGCATTGTGGAGGGAGGCCAGGAGCTGGGATGGCACTGGAATGGACCTTGAGGATGGCTTCTTTTGTAAGTCAGGTGACGCGCTTTCCTGTTATTCTGTGTTTTTATTTCCTTGTGAGCATCCATGTGCCTGTAGGAAAGTCTTAGTTACACATTCCAGGAGGAGAGCAGGGGATTAAGGGACAGGCCCTGGGTATCCGCCACGGTCCAAGCATGAAATGGATAGTGCCAGTGTGTGTACGGAGTCCAGGGACAGCAGAGGCAGCAGACATTAGTGAGAGATCCCCAGGGGGACGGAGAGTGTCAGCAGACAAGGTTTGGCCACCTATCTTCATGTGGGGAGTCTCCCTTCACTGACTAACTCTGGGGCAGCTGGGCTTTCTTTTTTAAAGGATGCCAAGGACATTTTTTACAAGGAACAGAAAAGAGGACCAGGAAAGAAGACAAAAGGGGAGGGAGATAGAAAGGAAGAGAAGGAGAAGAGTGGAATGTTAGAAACACCTCCAAAGCTCCCAGGACTTGGATCCTGCTGGTTGTTAAACAAGTTATGTCTTTTTTAATAAGAGACATCCGGGAAAGAAATCTTGGCAATTAGAAGCTAATGACAACCTTGCATAAAGGGCTATTAGCAAATAGGCTTCCTGGAAATATCCTTCATTCACAGGTTTGTGTGTCAAGAGGCTGGACTTTCTGGTCCATTCTGAGCAACAGGGCTGAGCATATCTGTTCCTTGAAGAGGGACAGGGAGGGGGGAGACAGAGAGATAGAGATGGATTGATTTGGAGAATGGGGTCAGAGCTGTCTGCTTGCCAAACCCAAGCAGCTGGAGCTGGAAGAGATCCGGGCCCAAGTCTCCGGGATATGGCTCCATGAAAGGCATCTCTGAATCTACTGTGGAGATGGCTCTTCCCTTTCCATGAGTCAATGTCTCTTAGACTCCTAGAATGGTCCAGTTCTTCTTGACCACCCTCCTTCCTATATCCATGGGAAAAATGAGACCCTGAGGGGGGAAGGCCCCAGCCCAAAGCCATCTGGTGACATAGTAACAGAGGAAGAGCCAGAGGCCAGCATCTGGCTTCAAGGCTTTTCTTGCTCTGCCAGAAAAAAAAAAAAAAAAAAGATTTTCTCTCTTAATTGGAAGGTGGGGGTAGAGAGCTGAGAACTTTCATTTCTTGTGGGTCTACCATTATCTTATGGCTGACTGCATCAACAGTGTAGCAAGATTTACATCTGCAAAGACCCCTTTTCCAGGAATCAGGACTTGATAGGTGTGGGTGGCTGTTGTTCAACATACTACAGCCGATGAGGGTGTGTTTCAAGACAATTTCAGAGCACCTCCCTGTAGTTCTCTTGGTGCCTCCCTGATCCATCTGAAAGCTTCATCCTGGATGTGGTTGCAGGATGGCTGCCATTGCCTCGGTAGCCTTTCTGGTACGGGGACAGCAGAAGGGAGAGACCATTTCTTCCTATGTAGCTCTGTTTTTGTTTTTGTTTTTGAGACAGAGTCTTACTCTGTCGCCCGGGCTAGAGTGTGATGGTGTCATCATAGCGCACTGCAACCTCTACCTCCTGGGCTCCAGCAATCCTCCTGCCTCAGTCTCTCGAGTAGCTGGGATTATAGGCACATGCCACCACACCGGCTAATTTTTCTATTTTTTGTAGAAATGGAGTCTTGCTCTTGCTCAGGCTGGTCTTGAACTCCTGAGCTCAAGTGATCCTCCCGCCTTGCCCAGAGTGCTAGAGTTGCAGTTGTGAGCCAGCACGACTGGCCTATAGCTCTGTTTTAAAGCAAGGAAACCTTTCCCAGAAGCACACCCAGCAGGCTTACCAAGGGATCTCATTAGCCTGAACTGTGTCACATGCCCATCCCGAAGCCAATCCCAGGCCAGGAGTTGATGCCTCTACAAGAGGCTTAAAACAATCAGAACCCATCTCTTGAAGCACGTAACTATACAGAGGACGGTGGGTACCTCGACAAAATTGGGGTTCCAATAGAAAATTGAAAACCACGGAGTCGGGGAGGCCCTCCTTTTCCTATTGTGAATTGGCTATAACATGATTGATTAAGTAGGGGACACTATTTACATCTCATGGATGCTATTGGTTATCAGCTAAGCTCAGAGTGTATAGAAAATGTGTTGCTTGTGCTGCAGAGGCCACCTGATACTGGATGTGAGGAGTCGACTGCTCAGGTGGCATGTCTTGTGTTTACAGATGGCAGCAGTGACCTCTCTTATGAGTTTTTAAAGGTGAAATTCATATAACATACAATTAACCACGTTCAAGTGTACAATTCAGTGGCATTGAGCGCATTCACAATGTACAACCACTACCTCTCTCTAGTTTCAAAACTTTTTCACCATCCCAGAGCACTCCATATTCATTAAGCAGTCACTCCCCATTCCCCTCTCCTGGTATTCCCTGGCAACCACTAATCTGCTTTCTGTCTCTAGGATTTGCCCATTCTGGATATTTCATACAAAAGGAATCATACATGTGACTTTTTGTGTTTGGCTTTTCCCATTTAGCTAAATGTTTTTTAGGTTTATCCAAGTTATACCATGTATCAGTATTTCATACCCTTTTTATGAGTGAATTAATATTTCACTGTATGGATATACCACAATTAGTTTATTCATTCACCCATTGGTAGACATTTGAGTTGTTTCCACATTTTGGTTACTGTGAATAGTGCATCTGTGAACATTTGTGAGCCAGTATCTGTTTGAGTGACTGTTTTAATTCTTTTGCGAATACACCTAGAAGTGGAATTGTTAGGTCATATGATAATTCTATATTTGACTTTTTGAGGAACCACCGAAGTGTTTTCCACAGTGGCTGCAACATTTTACATTCCCACCAGCAATGCATGAGGGGTCCTATTTCTCCATATCCTTGTCAAGAACTATTATTTTCCTTTTTTCTTATTATAGCCAACCTAGTGGGTGTGAAGTTGTACCTCATCATGATTTGGATTTGCATTTCCTTAATTATTAATTATGATGAACATCTTTTCATGTACTTTTTGGCTATTTATATAGCTTCTTTGGAGAAATGTCTATTCAAGTCCTTTGCCCCACTTTGAATTGAGTTGACTTTTTGTTGTTTAGTTGTAAGAGCTCTTTATATATTCTGCATACTAACCACTTATCAGATATATGATTCACAAATATTTTCCCATTCTGTAGGTTATCTCTTCACTTACATGATAATGCCCTTTGATACACAAAGGTTTTTTAATTTTGATGAAGTCCAATTTATATATTTTTTCTTTTGTTGCTCATGCTTTTTGGTGTCAAATCTAAGAATTATTTGTCAACTCTGAGGTCATGAAGGTTTATCCCTATGTTTTCTACTGATAGTTTCATAGTTCTTCCTCTTATATTTAGTTTGTTGAACGATTTGGAGTCAATTTTTACATCTGAAATGAGGTAGGAGTCCAATTTCATTCTTTGCATGTGGTTATTCAGTTTCCTTGGCATCATTTGTTGAAGAGATTCTTGTGATTATTTATTGTGATTTATTTATTTATTTATTTGTTGAAGAGACTCTTGTGATGGTTTAGAAACTCAGTGATCTTGGTCTGATTTTATGTGCCGCTCACATTTTAGCTGTGTGACCTCAAACCAAGTCCTTCACCTCTCTGAGTTTCAGTTGCCTCATCTGTTATGTATACTGACATAGTATATCTGGAAGGGTTGCTGTGACGATATTGTGAGGCTAGCTAGACCCAGAAGGAGTCTCTTCCCTCTTTTCTGTTAGCCATAAGCAGTATCTCCCCTTAGCTTATGCAAAGCCCAGACACAAACCATCATGGTCGTTATTCTTCGTATTCTCTTTATGCCTTGTTCCCTCCTGGAGTTAGGGGGCAAATTAGATGCATAGATCTAAAAGACCACCTGCTGTTCCCACCCCTCTTGCTCCCTCTCATGTGTTAGAGGAATTCCTAACAATGGAGATGACTGATTGCATCCTGATAGAGAAGATAAGCCCTTAAAGTTGGTCTAGTGTTTTTCTTGGACTTTTATGAAGTACTTTCCAAACCTTATCTCAAGTGGTTCTCATAATAAGTTTTAGAGCTCTACAGAGCAAAGATTGCTATCAGTTCTCCTCTCCCCACCACACACAATCTGACTAGTCAAAACTCCATGGTTTTGGGAAAGGGAAGTGACCTACCAGAGCTCACAGTGCTACCAACTGGGGGGATAAGATTGAGGACCAAGGCTGGGAGTGGTGACTCACGCCTGTAATCCCAGCACTTTGGGAGGCCAAGGGAGGAGGATTGCTTGAGCCTGGGAGTTCAAGGATCAGCTTCGACAACATAGTGAGACCCTGTTTCTACAAAAAAGAAGAAAAATTAGCTGGGTGTGGTGGTGCATGCCTGTAGTCCCAGATACTCAGGAGGCTGAGGCAGGAGGATCACTGGAACCTGGAATTTGAGGCTGCAGTGAGCTATCAGTGAGCTATGATGACACCACTGCACTGTAGCCAGTGGTGTCTGTCTCAAAAAAAGAAAAAAAAAAAAAAGAAGACTGAGGCCCTGCTGACTCCAAGGCTAGTGCTCTCTCCACTGGAACACCGTGTTCTCTCACCCCCCAGAGTCCTCTCCCTGCCCACCCACAGCCTTAGTGGCCAGTCTCTTTATGCCATGGAATTTAGGCCTGAAAAGGTGTTTGTTCACAGACCATCTAGGGTAATGGCTCTCAACCCTGCCTGTATGTTGGAATCACCTAGAAAACTTTAAAAAATATCGATGCCTGTGTCCCACCCCCAGAGACTCTGATGTCATTTGTCTGGGCTGGGATCTGGGCATCTGGAGATGTCTAAGCTCCCCAGGTGACTCTAACACACCCACCGTGAGCTCCACCTCAGAGGTGCCAGGGACAGTCCTTTCGCAGCTCCCCAAGTGATGCTGAGAATCCAAGGGCTTTCCTAATCTGCAGTCAGCTTCACCATAACCCTGGGAGGGAACAGGGCACTGCTTAGCAGCTCCACTTGACAGCTGAGGCTCTGGAAGCTCAGCAATTTGTCCCCAGATGCTCAGTGAGTGGTGGAGCCAGGGTCAGAAGCCAAAGCTCCTGATGCCGACACACACGAGAGAGACATCTCCGAATGCCCTGAACCCTTACGGAGTTCAGCCTGGAGCGCTTCAGGGCAAGTTTGATTTTTTTTTCTCAGTCTTGCCTCGTTTCGCTCTCTAGTCCAGCCAAGTTCCTCCCAGAGAAATGCTGGTTTTCAAGGAAACTCTGGTTCCCTAATACTCCATGTCCTCCAGGTCCCCAAATTCCCTGCCTTTCAGGACACACAGATGGCCTCTCGGCCAACACAGAGCACTGAGCTCTTCCTCCCTTTCCTCTTTTCTCTCCCTCTCTCCTTTCCTTTCTTCCTTCCCCATCCCTCCTTCTTTTTCTTCCCTCATTTTTTCTTCCACACCTCCAGGCCATCCAAGCAGACCAGAGAGGAGAGAGTAGATGTTTGGGGTTAGAGAGGCCTAACCTGGTGAATATGACCCTCAAACAGCTTCCGGAAGCCTTAATTCCAGGCCTCAGACAGCCATGGCCCCAGGTCCTGTTCTGTCATTGACTGTGTGTGACCAAGGCAAGTCCCTTCTCTCCTCTGAGTCTGTTTCCTCTCATCTGTAACATGAAAACCCTGAAATGCATCTGTGGTTTCTATACTTCTAAAAAAGATAATAAGAATCCTATGTTCAAATGAAAGCCAAGAGAAAAAAATATGAAACAAAAGCAGCACAGCTCTGGTGAAGGGGGTGCCTAAGCTCAGCCAGCCTGCCCGTCCACTGCTGCCCCTGAGGCATACCCTGTGGACCCCAGAGCTCCACCCATTCATGTACTGAACAAATATTTTTGAAAGACTGCTATGGCTAGCCTTCAAGTTGGTGCTCTGCAGTCCTTTGTGCCATCCAATATTAAAGGGACGTGTTACAGGCTCAATTGCTGGCACTCGCACCTCTGGCTCCATGTCTCTGATGCCCACCCTGTGGGGCCACCCCCCAGTACCCACCCAGCACCTTGAGGCGGGCCCCCTTTGCTTCCCTCTCCCTCTTGCTCAATTCCACACCTTCCCCCACCCGCAATGTCTTGCTTATCTGCCCACAACTGTGTTTTCCAAGGCAGGAGGGGAAAAACTAGACCAATTGGGAGGTGGTGAACCCCTATCCCAGCTTCCTTTTCCTCATTTTTTTCTCAGATCACCCTGGGGTTTGCAGCTGCTAAAAAAAAGGGAAGGGAGAGTGTCTCCTAGGGCTGAGGCCTCATCTACACTTACGTTTTGAGTATCTGCTTGTTGCCCAATAAACTTGCTAGCGTAGAGTCCAGGGCGAACTGCTCTGTGGGGGCCCCTGCAGCACCCCCTACCCATAGCATACACGTACACACATGCACACGCACATGTACGTGCATGTGGCTGGTCCCAAGGCTCATGTCTGGGGGTAAGAAGAGGAGGAGGAGAGGGACGACGGAGTTACTCAGATGCTGCAAACCCTACTCCTAGGTCCAGTCCAGAAGAGGCCAGTCCCTGGCGCCTCTGAGGTGGAGCCCAGGCTGGGTGTGTCAAACAGCACCCCAGGGCGTCGGCATCACCGGGATGTTTGGGAAACGCTGGATCAGTGGTTCTCAGCCCTGGCGCCCATTAGAGTCACCTGGGGAACTTGGACATCTCCACATGCCCAGGTCCCAGCCCAGACTAATGACATCAGTCTCAATATTTCTTAAAGTTTTCCAGGTGATTCCAACGTACAGGCAGGGTTGAGAGCCATTACCCTAGATGGTCTGTGAACAAACACCCTTTCAGGCCCAAATTCCATGGCATAGAGACACTGTGTCCGCTAAGGCTGTGGGTGGGCAGGGAGAGGACTCTGGGGGCTGAGAGGAGCATGCCTCGGGGAAGGCGGCGCTGAAGCAGAGAGAGCAGAGAATTGTCTGGCCATCTGCTGGGAGGATGGAGGAGGAGGAGGAGTCCCAATATCCAGCTGAGGAGCCAAGTCCTAGAGGAGTCAGTGACCTGGATAAGGTCCCCAAGGTAATTAAAGGCTAGTGCGGGAGTCTCATGGTTCTTCACTCTGGGCTCCTTCCCCTGGAGCTCTCACCCTCTCACGGAGGCCGCCCTCTGAGAGTAATTCCCTTTTCACTTCTCAGGCAAACAAGGGCAGGGCAGAGGGAGGAGTCCTGCTGAGGCTAACGTCTTCCTAAGCACTGCATGCTCTGAGCACTGCCCGCAAACAAAACCCCATGACTTCCCTTAGCTTTCAAGACAAAGCCCACACTTCTCAGTCTGGAATCACTGGCCCTTCGCCATCTGGTCTCAGCCCATCTTTCCAGCCTCTTCTCTCACAATCTCCCCCTCCTGCTGCTGGCAGGGCCCAGCCACACTGGGTGACTCATTGAGTCACCCAGCTCCAAGCTGTCGCAGGCCAGCATCCCTTTGCTCACACTACTCTGCCCAGGATGCACTCCTACCCGGGACTCTGCCTGGAAAGCTCCTACTGTTCCTTCCAGACCAGTACGAACGTGACCTCCTACGGGCAGCTTTCTCCGATGCCCGCCTCCTTCACATCTTCCCGGCTGCTCTCCCGACCCCACCTTTGGCAGGGTATGCATCAGCGCTCGGCCACACCATGGGGGACCCTGAGTCAAAAGAAAAAGTCAGTAATACCCATCCTGTCTTTATGTACAATTCTGATATATTGTTTATCATTGATTTTCTGTATTCATTCTAATGTTTAATATTGCATGAAAGTATTCTTTAATTACTGAAGCCACTTAATTGCTGAGCCCCCTTAAATCTCCCAAGGCAAGTGCCTCACCCTAGTCTGGGCCCTGAAATCTCTGTCCCCCTTAGCACCATGGCTGGCTCCTTGACTTCATGCACATTTCAGCTCAAACGTCACCTCAATCCAGAAATAGCGTCTCACTTATATGGTCACTAACATACAAGGCCTCCTGCTGTGATTCTGTAGAGGAAACAGTGATCTTTTCCATAAGTGGTAGGAGCCATTGGCTGTCTGTGCAGGAAAAAATGACCCTTATCGCCTACCTCCAATCACATACAAAAATTAATTTGAGTTGGATCATAGACCTAAGTACGAAAGGTAAAACAGCTTCTAGGAGAAAAAAAACGTACATTCATAACCTTGGGGTGGGCAGAAATATCTTAAATGGGATATAAAAGCACTAACCATAAAGGAAAAGACTGATAAATTGGGCTTCACTAAATTTAAGAATTTCTCTTTATCAAAATGAGTCAAGAGAGTAAATAGGCAGCCTCAGGCAGGGAGAAGATATTTGCAACATATATACTGAAATAAGACTCAGATCCAGAATGTATGAAAAACTCCTACAAACCAATGTTCTTAGCAGCTTTATTCATATTTTTTGGCATAATAGCCAAAACGTGGTAAGAACCCCCATGTCCATAAACAGGAGAATGAATAAACAAACGTGGACTATGTATGGAGACATACACAGCAATGACAAAGAATGAAAGGACACACAACATGCTTGAATCTTACCGACATGATACTCAGTGAAAAAAGTCTGATAATGGCAAAGCTAATTGATGGTGACAGCAGTCAGAATGGTGGTGACCTCCAAGGTAGAAATTGGGAAAGAGGGAACTTCCTGGGTGCTGGAAATTATTCTAAATTGTGATCCGGGTGGTGCTTTCTAGGTGGCTATACATGTAACAAGTCACCGAGCTGTACTCTTCAGATTAGTGCACTTTATTGTACGTAAATTATGCCTCAAAAAAAGCATAAAAAATCAGCTCTCATGAAGCTGCTGCTGACCATCCTGTTTAGGATAGCAACGCAATCAAAACATCACCGTGTACACCATGGATATATAAATATATATAATAAAAATGTATAGATATATACAATTTTAAAAATAAATAGATGCAATAGCACCTGATCACTTCCAGCACACTGCCCCATTTTGTTTATCTTCAAAGCACTTATCGTGACATAACATATCATTTATTTATCTACTGGTTTATTGCCTATCTCCCCAAACTAGACTCTAAGTTCATCATGGCAGGGACTTGGCCTGGCATGTACTAAGAGCTTGCCTTTCTTAGTGGAAGAGCTCTCACCACACTGCGTGGGGTGCTGGGATTGTCATGTTCAAAGGTACCAGAGCAAGCACACAAGCTCTGGAACCACACTTCTTGGATCCCTGTCCTGGTTCCATTGCCTAGGAGCTGAAGGGCCTCAGGCAAGCTTCTTCACCTTGCTGTGTCTCAGTCTCCCCATCTGGAAAATGGACAATATCTCAGTTCCTACTTTGCCATAGCCCAGAGCAAGTAGTTGAACACTGCCGTCTGCCTGGGACTCCGGCCCGCAGTTAGGTCCCCCTGTCCCTCCCCACACCTGCCTCAGAGGAGTCCTGTCGGGCGCCTCAACCCTCTGAAAGGGAAGGGTGTATTGTGTAGAAGGGTGTTCCCAATGACTGCTTCTAAAGCAGGCGCTGAATGTGTCCTCTGTTCCTATGGCCGTGGGCTAAACTCCTGGTTTCCCTTGATGCTAGCAGCAGCTCCTCTTTCTCCAAAATGCTCTATGCCCATTAAAAGGTATAAAAAGGGTACAAAGGCCTATCCCAGAACCTATGGTCGCTCTCGGCTAACACAGCCTCTAGAGACCTCCCTCAGCTTCTGGTGCAGAGACCGAAAGAGGGCAAAGAACTTATCCCAGGTCACACAGAACCTATCCTAGGTCACTCCTTATCTAGAGCAGGATTAGAACAGAATTTCTGACTGCCAGTCAGTGCTCTTTTGATTACACCACGACATCTAATTCACTTTCACACCTGAAGCCCCTCCCCAAACCCAGGCAGGTCTCAAATTATAGCTTGTCTACCTTAGACAAGCCCAAGGGCAAGCTGGGTGAAGAGGGGCAGAGGTGGGATGGACGTGGCCGCGAGGCCCTGACTGGTGCCAGCTTTGGCCCGCAGACCTGTGTTCAGTAAGCCTGAGCAGAAGCGTGTGCAGCCGGGGCGGCTGGAAGCAGCGTGCCCAGCTCTCCTGCAGGCTGTTTCCTGCCCCGACGCGGCAGCTCTCCTGGAGCCTTCCATGCGAGGATTCTGACGTGTGTGTACATCCTCTACCAAAGGTTCCGCATCCGGTGGTGACGCCTGCATGCGTAGGCACAAGTGTGTTCCCCTCCCCAGAGAGACCCAGGGTGCCCCGTCCTCGTTACCGCTGCTTCTCGCCATATTTCAGCTTTACCTGGTGATTTATACTTTTGAAAATATGTCCTCATCCGTTTCATGCTTTCTTCCTTACAAAGCCAATTGAGGCAGACCCAATGATTTCACAGTTATAAATGGGAAACTGAGAATCAAAGACCAGAACGGACTTTCTCAAGATCAGAGTCAGTGGTGAAACCAACACTTGAACCCAGGCTCCCTGACTTCCTGGCTCTGCGTCACTTCCACAACAGCAAGGCCACCTCCTCCAGGCATGTGGCTCGTACGCCCTCTCATGGGCTACGGTGTCAGCGTCTGAACACTCCTCACTGAGTGTTGCCTTTTTCTACCATCTGACCCCAGTCTCTGTGGCTGGCACGCACAGTCCAGCACCTCCAATTCTGCCACTGTGTAACATCTGAGATTGCAGAGAATGTTTTGCCAAGAGATGCCCAAGGTCCCCACTCCCCTGCTTTGGAAAGAGGTGGGGAGGTAGGTAGGGCAGAGGGTGGGTGGTCCCAAAATGACTTCAGTGCCAGGGCAAGGAAGAGAAACTGAATGTACTTGCTCCATCTATGTCGCCTATCACGTGCCCTGCTCTCTGATGTTCCAAGGGTATTGTTAAGAGCCCAGGAGGGCGTTCTTGTTAGAGAGAAAGCGACCCCTATGGAGCCTGGCAGCAAGCAGGCAGTGCCCCGGCCAGTACGGCCTGGTCTCCGGAACGTTTGCTCCTTGGGAAAGGTGAAGGCCCAGCTGCCCTGATGGAGCGAGCTGCCACATCCAATTTCATAGTTCCATTTACCTTTTTGGATGTCCCCCACTCTGCAAAGTGACCAGAGCTCTCCCCAAGAAAGATATGACCATATGGTCTTATTTATTGACTTCTAGGCAACCCTGACCAGAACCAGACCAGAGATCCACATCCTACCATTCCCATTTGCCACACCCAGCCTGAGCCTGACCGCTGGGCCCTCAGCCACTGGGCTCCACAGCCTCTGCCTCGAGGCTGACCCCTCCCAGGCAGCTTTCCTTCCCTGGCTCCATTTTGCTGCCCTTTTCCTTTCCGCGCCCCTCCCCCGGCTTCATTCTTTCCCCTTCTCTACCCTGCTCTTTACCCGCGACGCAGCGGGTACTGACCATTAGGGACCGTGTCACCTGGCCTCCCCAGCCCCCTGGCTTCCCTTGGGGTTCAGGCAATGGGAGGCACTGACAGGGGATGGGAGGGGAGGAGAGAGAAGTCAAGGTATTTTCCTCCCCTCTACTTCTTCCCTGTGTCAATACCCTGGTTGTGGCAGAATCCACCCCTCCTGGTGGGGCCACCCTTCCATGACTCCAACTCTTTGGGACAGCAGATAGGCTGGGCTCTCACTCACCCACTTGACTCCTGGGGAACACATCTCTGGTTGTTCACGATCTGGCCCCAATCTACATCCCAACTTTGTCCTCCCCCACTCTATTAAATAGTAGTACTATTGCTATTTATTGAGTGTCTACAAAGATCTGGATACTATTTTAAGAGCTTTTCATGTATTATCTCATCAAATTCTCATACCACCCCTACAAGCGAGGTCCTATAACCATCCCCATTTTGCAGATGAGGAAACTGAGGCTCAGAGAAGTCAGGTATATTGTCCACGGTGACATAGCTATGAGGGCCAGAGCTGTGGCTTTCATTTCTAACTGATGCTTTACTCAGTGTTCTACCCACCACAACATGTATCCCTGGACTGCTGTTTTTGCTTCCTTTCCCTTGGTTGCCTGGCTGAAATTCTATCCACTACCCTTGAAAGCTGCTTCAGACTCAATGTCGTACTGGAAGGCTTTCCTGATCACCCCCATTCATGCTGCTTTGAATAGAGCAGCTCCATGAGCAGGAACTCCCTTGTGACTGTCATGTGACATCACGAACCAAGCCTGCCCTTCCAAAACACAGACCTCGCTGTGAAAGCTGTCTGCACCACCTTCTGGCCTTGTGACCTTGGACAAGTCACTTCACCTTGCTGAGCTGCCTCAGATTTCTCATCCACAATATAGAGCTAACGACAGCATCTTCCTGCAAGGTGGCTGGAAAGATTCAGTGAGGCAGTGGATAGGAACGAGGCCTCCGGTAGTGGAACTGCACTCCCTCGAGTAAGAGCGGACTCTGGTTTGCTGGTGTGCTCGTCATATCCATGGGTTTGCTCTCCTCAGAGAATTAGGTCACAGGTCGGGTAGGCACCGGTCCTTGAATGGCTCTGTTGCTGATGAAAAGAAGGGAAGGGGTCCATTGCTGAGGCCCTCCTGCACATGCAGCCCTGTACTCTGTACCCTACATACCTTCTCTTACTGACCTTGACAACTCTCCTGTAGGGCAGTGTCATTATCCCCATGTTGCAGATGAGAACTCCAAGGCCTTATAACGGGAAGTGAGAGTAGAAAACAGGGGCCAGCCTGAGACTCAGACCCCCACCCTGGGGAAAGGCCCCAGTGCATTGTGGGAGAAGCTGTTCTACTGCCACAGTAGGGCTTGGTCCCTTCTGTCTTCCAGAGTCTAGAAGAGGCACCCTCTCCCAGCTATGGGTGGGAGTGCCCACTATGTGTGGTGAGCCTTGTCCTAAAGGCTGCATGTGCCTTTGAAGCATCCTCTAGGATTCAGCTACTTACCAAGCACTCCCAAGAGGAGACCACCCATGATGCAGACAAATATGCACAAACTGTAAAGACGTTTCAGAATAATTTATAAAGGAATAGTACATCCTACCCTGGAGAAACGGGGTTGGTATAGGGCCGAGAGTGGATGCTATTTAAGCCTGGTGGCACATTCTTGGGGTAGGTATTCATCTCTCTGGCCCTACTCACATACTCCAACTTATAATTTGTAGATAATTTATAATTTTATATTTCCTGTAGCAGATACTCCCAGAACTCCAGCCTGGCTCCAGCCTGTGGCAGCCATGACCATGGAAAGCTGAGACAGAAAGTGAACAAGAAACCAAGTAGAGAAAAGCAAATTCCCATTTGCTACCTGACTTCTTTCAGACGCGTGTGTGCGGGTACTGACTTGCATGTGTGGAATCTGTCCTCACTGGCACCTCTGCTCACTAGCGTCTCTCCTAGAATAACGTGTTCTTCCACGTATTCTCTTCTCCAGAAAACCTCGTACAGCCTGGGCACTTGAAATACATGCTTGCTGAGAAACCACACAGTTCCTCTAATAACAGTGGCCTATATACATACACGCACGCACACTACGTTGAACAGTTTGGGAAGTGCTTTCATGTAAATTATCCTACCTCACCCCCGACCCCAGAGTCCTACCAAACAGTTCCTGAAATGTCCATTTGACAAACGAGAAAACTGATGTTGAGAGAGGCACCTTGAGGGGGAGGTGGTAAGTGGAACGCACGCTGGAGAGGGATGCAGGGGTCCTAGGGAAGTCCTGGAGTGGCTACGTACTCATTCTGTGCCCTTGAGAAACTTACTTCCTTGCCGCGTGCCTCAGCTTCCTTAACCATGAAATGATGAGATTAGGTCAGATCGGGGACGAAACCTTAAACAACAGGTAGTCATCTGGATACAACGACAGATAGTCATCTGGAACCCTGGCTGGAGCTAGAGTTCAAGCACACCTGGCTACAGGGCGCCCCATGACAGGTGGGCCGTGGGGGCAGTAGCACAGGTGCTCGCACTTGCCATCTTTGGACCAGAGAGTATTTAAGAGCCCTTTCCAGTTCTGAGCATTTGGGGTTTTCAAGTGATTTGCCCCTGAGGCTACTCAGTGAGTCAATGGCAGAGCTGGGACTGGGCTCATTCCTCTGCCCCATGGCTTTCTACCTGCCAAGCTCTGTTGTGGGGCACTGGCCTCAGAATTGACTTCGGTCCTAGGCATTTAATCAAGATTTGCTGAGTATCTGCTTTGTAGCTTGGGGAAAGCCGTCTCCCCTCTTTGAACCTCAAGTTCCTTCCTCATTGGCAGAATGGGGCTAATTGGACATGCGTCATAGGCTTGTGAGAATTCGATGACACAACTGTTCACACCAACTTCCAGCAACTCTATCCTGCCACTTTCCAGATGTGGAAACTGACTGGGTAAGGGGAGCAGCTAATGGTGGTTAATAGTCTGGGCTCTGGGAGCCAGGCAGCTCCTGACCCTGCCACCATGGAAACGCAGGCAGGCTACCAGGCAGTGCCTCAGTTTCTCTACTTGTAAGCTATGGATAGCACCTGCCTTATAAGGTTATGAGGACACAAGGAGCACATACGAAAAGCTTAGAAGTGCATCTGGTTTGTTGGTCTCTAATAGATGTTCACTATTATTACTGTCCAAGGTAACATAGCAAACGTGGGGCAGAAATGGCCTCCAGGCCAAGAGTTTCTTCACTGTGTGGCATGTCTTCCATCAGGGTGACCCAGGCATGAGTGAGTGAGCAGGACAAGAATCCCAGGTCCTGAGCTGTGCTCAGAGCTGGCCTCTGACTGAGTGTATGCAGAGTGGGCCTGTCTCCCGGCCCGTGGGCAGGTGGCAGCAGTCCAGCTATGTAACTGTGGGAGGGTGTCAGGCCCTCCCCTGCAGCTCTGCAGAGCCTGGGTACAGGAAGAGAAGGGGCCTGCAGAGCCTCTAGGTCCCTGGACTGCTACTGGGGTGGCAGGGCCACCTGGGAAGGAAGCCCTGCCTCTGAGCTACTCTCTTCTTTCCTTCCTCTCCCTCCTCCTTCTCTCCCTCCTCCTCCCCTTCCTTTTCTTCCTTCTTGTTTTTTTTTTTTTTTTTTTTTTGAGACAGAGTCTCGCTGCGTTGCCCGGGCTAGAGTGAGTGCCGTGGCGTCAGCCTAGCTCACAGCAACCTCAAACTCCTGGGCTTAAGCGATCCTACTGCCTCAGCCTCCCCAGTAGCTGGGACTACAGGCATGTGCCACCATGCCCGGCTAATTTTTTCTATGTATATATTTTAGTTGGCCAGATAATTTCTTTCTATTTTTAGGAGAGACAGGTTCTCGCTCTTGCTCAGGCTGGTCTCGAACTCCTGACCTCGAGCAATCCACCCGCCTCGGCCTCCCAGAGTGCTAGGATTACAGGCGTGAGCCACCGCACCCGGCCCTTGTTGTTTTTTTAAGATTTCTCATTTTATATTTTCCAGATTATAAAAGTAACGTGTATTTCTTAAAGTTAGATTTCATTGTACATTTTAAATAATAATTTTATTGAGATAAAATCTACATACTATACAATTTACTCATTTAAAGTATACATTGGGCTGGGCATGGTGGCTCATACCTGTAATCCTAGCACTTTGGGAGGCTGAGGTGGGAGGATGGCTTGAGGCCAGGAGTTCCAGACCAGCCTGGGCAACATAGTGAGACCCTGTCCTTACAAAAATATCTTAAAAAATTAGCTGGGTGTGGTGGCACACCTGTAGTTCCAGCTACTTGGGAGGCTGAGGCAGGAGGATCGCTTGAGCCCAGGAGTTCAAGGTTACAGTGAACCATGATGACGCCACTGCACTACAGCCTGGGCAACAGAGTGAGAGACTCTGTCTCTAAAAAACAAAATAAATAACTAAAGTGTACATTGAATATGGTTTTTAGCATATTCACAGAATTCTGCAGCCATCACCACAATCAATTTTAGAACATTTTTATCAACGCCCCCAACAAAGGAACCCCATACCCTTTAGGTGTCACCCCCAACTGCCTATCATCCCCAGCTTTAGGCAACCACCAATCTACTTTCTGTCTCCATAGCTTTGCCCACACTGGACATTTCATGTAAGTGGAATCATATAATACCTGGTCTTTGGTGACTGGCTTCTTTCACTCAGCATAATGTTTTCAAGGTTCATTCATTTTGTAACCTAGATCAGTACTTCATTATAGCACGTATTTAACGTACAGAATTTGGTAAGTACTGACAAGTACAAAGAAGAAAATAAAAATTACGTGTAACTCCACCACCCAGGGTAATCACTGCTAACATTCTGGTGTATTTCTTCCCAGTCTTTATATATATCATTGAGCCCCTCACACCTGTATGTCCCCTGACTCAGATGGGACCGCTGAGGGACAGATCATTCCCCTGGACCAATGCCATTCTGCCGGGAGTTAGCTACTCCCCCAGCAAAACAGGCCTCAAGGCAGGATCGTCGCAAGGGATTTGGAAATAATAGGAAATAAAGAAATAATATAGGCAGAGAAATGATTGAGACGGAGACAAAGTGCAGTCTAAATGATGGGGGACTTAGGGGGTCTCCAGCATTCCCGTGGGCTGTGGGATCACAAGTGAAGTCCAGCATCAGTATTTATTGTCACAGCAAATAGTTGTCTTTTGTTAGATAATTACATCTACAGTTCATTTTTTGAGGTTTCCAGGGGAACTTTACCTAATTCTGTCTACAAGAATAGACGGTTACACATTTTTTTCTAAGATAAGCATGTTAAGCCCTAAGTTAGAAACAGACCTAGCTGAGCATACCAATTAAAGATAAAATGTATGAAGTGAGAACACTGAGTCTGTGTACTACTCTAATCTACTTCTTCTAAACACAGAGACATGTAGTCAGGAGTGAAGCAGGAATAGCCTTGAAGTCTAGGATAGTTCCAGCTGCACGTTATCTGCTGGGCAGGCATTTTAATCAGCTTCTCCGCCAAGGACCCAAACTGAGCTTCTGCCTTGCAAAAAAGCTCAAGACGATGGTCGGCAGCAAAGAAGAAACATTGCTTTGCAAATGTCTTCTGACAATGCCTCCCTTTTTGGAAGCAGATTCTATTCTGTGAACTAACATGTCCACAGAGTCCTTCAAGGCAAAGCCCTGCAAAACTCCTGAAACCTTTCACGTCTCTTAGCTTATTTCCCAACACCGTTCTTCTGAGATGGGACATGAACTTTGACAGCACAGTCCAGGGAAAAGAGATAACCAAATGACATAGGAGAGGGTTCAAGCTTTTCCTTCTTTGGGAGTAGTGAGTTCCCCGTGGCTGGGGGTGTGCAAACAGAGGCTGTGAGAACAATTGCTGGGGATGCTGCAGAGGATTAGACTTTCCTACTCCTTTGAAGTTAGATGTGCTTGTGTAACTAGTTCTGGCCAAAGAGGTGAGGGCAGACGTGACAGGGGTTACATGTGGATCTAAGCATTTAATTACAGGTCCTTAACTCTTCAGCTTTCTCTTCCACAGATGATGGTGGAAGCCCATGCCGGGATGGCGGAGTCATAGTCAGAGGCTGGTGGCTGCTCCCCCAGTCTGGGTCCTAGAACCCTCCTGCTGACCCGCGATGGACATAGAATGTGAGTGAGAGTAAAGTCTCTTTTTAAGTCACTGATGTGGGGGTGATGTTTATTACTGCAGCATAACCTGGCCTATCCTAAAACAAGAATCCTGGGCAAGTTACTTAACATCTGTGCCTCAGTTTCCTCATCTGTAAAATTGAGGTTGTAAAAGTACCAACATCCTATGGATATAAGTATTAAATGGGTCAATACAGAAGAGGATTAGAACAGCCTGGGGCGTACAATACAGCCTTCAATCAATGTCAGATTTATTACTGTTATTTCATCCTCCTCCCTTCCTGGAAAGTCTTCTCCTCAAAATGTATTGGACTAACCAGAGAGATAAAGAAACAGACACTTAGGAATGAGAGCGATTTTAAAGTTCTTGCTTCCACCCTATTTTGTGTTTGGATCTTCCGTGTGGCATCTGTGCCAAGCGGTGCCTGGCTCCCCTGGAGGTCCTAGCGCAGGTTCCAAAGGCAGAGCTGTGACTTGTGCACACACGCCCTCCCTCTCCCCACCCCCAGGGCGTCTGTAACAGGGGTGGGACTCAAACCCGGGATTCCTGCCTCCTTGTCTGGTACGCATCTGGTGACACTGACACCACACAGGACACGAGTTTCTGCTGTCACTGATATAGTCATTGAGGAAAGGAACTGGGTGACCTTCCTCTAGAGCTACGTGGAAATCATGTCATCCCCTACCCTCACAGAGATCTCTGCCCTGGGCTCCTGTCGGTGCCCTGAAAGAGTCCTCCCTGAACACGCGTCCTGGGCTCAGAGCCCCTCTGTCTCCCTCGGTCGCTCTATCTCCTTTCCGTCTCTTAGGTTCTTTCTGAAAGAGGCAGCCCGCTGCCCTCCTCCAGCAGGCCCCTGTATGTATTCCTCCCACGCTCCGGAAAGCTGGCTCCTTGCCGCCCCACGATCTGTACTCCCCTCGGTGCTCACAGCTCCCCCGGCCCCAAACACAGGGGAGGATTGCAGCAGAGGCCGCGGGCAAACAAAGCTCCCTTGGCTCAAATGTTAGCAGATGGAAACAGATTTGCACCTTAGGGACCTCTGTGGTCACACGTATGAGGTATCATCTGAGATGATGGGGGGAGAGGCTGGATCCCAATGTCACTCTCACCTGCCACTCACAGTGTCTCGAATGCCACCATTTGCCATAAGGTATAACGTTGCGTTCAATTGCAGAGAACACAGGCAGGTTACCATCCCCGGCCATGTAGATGACTTGGGGCAGCTGTTCTCGAGGCTTGGTAGGAGGAACTCCTCCTTGGAATTATCTGGGGTGCATGTTAAAAATGCAGATTTCTGAAGTGGCTTCATGAAGCTGGTTGTCTGCCATTGGAAGAGGGGCACCTTCACCCCCTCCCCCATGGGCCACCCACATCCTATCTACAACTTCTGCCTGTGACAACACCTCAGAGGTCTGAAGTCAGAGATCACGTCCCCCTCCCCGCCCCGCCAGCCATGATCTTTACTTTCAAGTAAAAAAAGAGTGGGACGCCACAAGATTCAGGAAGGCAGTTGTAGTGTTTGGAGGACACCTGATCCCACCTCGGAGAGCAAGGACTAGCAAGAGGGTATGGGTGGAAACTACAAGAGAGTCCATAGTATGACTGCTGATCAGACAGGAGGAAGAATTCCTGGCAATAAAACTTCCTCCCATTTGTGCAGTGGTTTATAGTTTATATAGCTTTTTCGTGTTCGTACTCTTCTTTAAGCCTACCACAGCCCTGTGAGGTAAATACTGTTATAAGTACTTCTATTTTACAGAATTGGAAATTGGGGCTCAGAGAGGTCAAGCAACTTGCCTGAGATCACACAGCTACTAAGTAGTAGTGAAGGAGAGATTTGAATCCAGGTTTCCTGCCTCTGTGACAATTATGGGTTATTCTGTGTCAGTTGGGTGACCCTGGCATGGATTCCAGGTCTCAGAGAGGGCACCAAGCTGGTTAGAGGCCCTGGAGCGTCCCCATCTACATTGTGATTAGCCTTTTTCTCCCTAGGGAAGATGGACCTTGGTCCTTGTGGGTAATTAACCTTTATTGCTCTCCACTGAGCTCCTAGCTATCAGCAGCCGGTGTGGGAACAAGGATGTCTCCCCAGCTGGTCTCTGGGCCGGCTGATAAGGCCCCACGCCTGGCTCGAATGGGAGACTGTTCAGGAGGAAGGCAGCTGTCTTCATTCTCCTCCCATGGGCTGGTCCCAGTGGCTTTCAGGAAAGGTGGAAACCTTACTACTTACAAGGGGATATTTGCCCCAGTGATAACACAAAGGGGGCAGAGGTCAGCCTACTACAACCCCTATCTTAAAGGAGAGGCAGAGTCAACTGTGCAGCCATGCTCTGCTGAAGGAGTTTGGAAGAGATTTCACAGCTTTTCTTTGTGTCTTGTTGGCACACGGCCAGCCTCTCTGTTTGCTCAATATCTCAAGTGCACCTTTTGTGTTAGGAAGAACCCACGGCATGTACTTGAGCACCAGCCTGGGGTACAGCAAAGCCAGGTTCTAGTCCCCTCTCGGCTATGAACTCATGGTGTGACCTTGGCAACTCACTGCCCCTCTCTGGCTCTCTGGGCCTCACATTCTTTTTTTTTTTTTGAGACAGAGTCTCACTCTGTTGCCCGGGCTAGAATGAGTACCGTGGCGTCAGCCTAGCTCACAGCAACCTCAAACTCCTGGGCTTAAGCGATCCTCCTGCCTCAGCCTCCCGAGTAGCTGGGACTACAGGCATGCGCCACCATGCCTGGCTAATTTTTTCTATATAGATTTTTAGTTGGCCATATAATTTCTTTCTATTTTTAGCAGAGACGGGATCTCACTCTTGCTCAGGCTGGTCTTGAACTCCTGACCTCGAGCAATCCACCCGCCTCGGCCTCCCAGAGTGCTAGGATTACAGGTGTGAGCCACCGCACCCGGCCTGGGCCTCACATTCTAAGGGCCCTTCTACTTAATAGCTCAAAAAGCCTCTCCCTTCTCGCTATTGTACTTGATTAGTCTTTAAAAAAACAGCCTCTGATCAGATGGTGCTATGCCAAGAGTTAATGCGCACATCTGAAATTAAAGATTCACCGTGGGGAAGAAATTGACAGGAAAGAGAACAATGTATCAGCTGGAAACTGCTGTACTCAGATGTACCTAGGGATATTCAGCTGTGGAGGAGCAGATAATAACATAATGGCAAGGAGGTGGGCAGACAAGCTGATGGCCTTAGAGAGAAGAGGGAAGGGAGGTCTGAGCAAAGAGATCTGGTAGGCGTGACAGCACAGGGGTGAAATGATGAAGAGAAGGGAGAATCCAAAGACAGGCAGGACTGAGCTACTTGAGGGAACTGTTAGCACTCGAGAGTCCACCTTCCTGCTGGCCATCTCCCTTTGGATGTCCCATCAGCACCTCAAAGCCACCATGGTCCCAACTCAACTCAGCACCTCTCCTCTCCCAACCCAGGTCCTCCAGCCAATCAGCCCCCATGTCCAGTGGATTTTTTCCTCCTCGCTCTCTCTCAAGTTTGTCCCCTCCTCCGTAACTGCACTGCCACCAGTAGGCCATCCTCATCTTTCACTGCTCACCTGGCACACCATAGTGCCTCCTAACTGGTTTCCCTGAGCTCATTCTTGCCACTCCAATCCGCGCTCCACACCTCTGAAGTACCCGTCAGTGCCTCCCCATCGCTCTTCCGATAAAATCCAGACCCCTTGTTGTGGTCTGCAAGTCCCTGAGTTCTTCCTCCTCAGCCTCATCTCTCGCCACCCCTCCCCCCCGGGGGATGGTGACACTCCACCTCACAGATGGCTCCAGCTCGTCTCCAGACTTTGGCACACGCTGCCTCCTGTGCCTGAAACGTCTTCCCTTCCTCCTACTTCATCACTTGGTGAGTTCCTTCTTGTCCTTTGAGCCTCAGCTTACACAACCTCTCCTTCTGGGGAGCAGCCTGAGTTGGGGGGGGTCCTTCTGTGGGCTCCCATAACCCCTGTGCTTCTCTTTGTCACAGCACTGATCATACTATTATTTATCTGGTTGTATACTAGACTCCCTCACATGACTGGGAGCTCCTTGAGGACAGGAGTCATGTCCTTTTTGTCTTTGTATTGTGTCTTGTAGGTGCTTAGTACTTGTGTGTTGAATGAACTCTCTGGAAACAGCCTGGTACCTTGTGCACAGTAAGCCGATGTTTTTTGGATTGCATTACTACCCAGGAGAGAGGCAGTAGACGGAGACGTCGATGAAACGGGGTAGGGTTGGGAAGAGTTTAAGGCAGTGGAGCAGTTTGGGCTGGAACCTGAAGTGTCTGCTAGGAAGGACTAGGTGAGTTCAGAGAAGGAGAAGCCTGTTGGGCCTGCAGGGGTTGGTGGGGGTGAGGATTGTGTCATGACATAAAAAATCTTAAGGAAAGACAACCGGCTTTGGTGCTTCAAGTGCACCAGCCAGCCCTCAGCAACTGTACTTGACATCTGCCCACTGTGGTGCTTTGCAGGCTGGATGGCTGGCAGAGGGCAGTTTGGGCTCTGAGATGCCATCCATTGCAGATATTTATTTAGCACCCATGATGGGCCAGGCACTGTTCTAGACACTGAGGAACACAGCAGTGAATATGAGAGACCAAAATGTACAAAAAACTCATCCCTCAGGGAGCTTATATTCTAGTGGAGGGAAATAGACAATGAAAATGTAAATACAATGTCTAGAATGTTAGGCAGTCATAAATCTACAGAGAGAAAGTAAGTAGGGAAGGGAGCTAAGGAGTTGCTAAGGGGGCGTGCGTTTCAATGATCAGTACGGGTGTCAGGGAAGGCCTCCTTGGGAAGGTGACATTTAAGCACAGGCCTGCAGGAGATGAGAAGCAGCTCCCGCGGGGGATGTCAAAGCCTGACAGGGCCAGGAAGTGCGAGGTCCCCTGCCCAGCCTGGAAATGAAGGCTACAACCAATGAGGAGCCAGTAACCTAAACAGGCACCCTGGAGAGCAGGCTGGCCCTGGAATGTCATCACAGCTGCATTCCCATCTCTTCCCATAACCACTCCGGCCACCACCCTTGCCCCTCCCACACACACAGTAATAGCGCATCAACCCTGGCTGTTGTGTTATGCCTTTAGCTGAGACTGCTGTTCACTCCTGCGGTTGGATAACAAGCCTGATCAGCCGTGGTGGATTATATCTGCTGTCTCAGCGTCCTGCATTTATTAGGACGGTGGGAATGAGTGTGAATGAATTACCGCCACGGAGGATCCAGAGGGCTCCAAAGCCAAAGTGCTGTGTGAGCTTGCTGGTGCTGAGACTCTGCATGCAGCCTCACTGACTCTGGGAAGTTTCTGTTCCCTGTCTGACCCTCCGTTTCCCCATTTGCAATGTAAAGCCCTCGCCCTACCTCCCTTACAGGGTACGTGGGGATAAACATGAAGTGAAAAGTTTAGCGTGGGACGCAAAGACCCTTGGGGATGCCACCCTAGAGCAGTCTGTCCCGAAAGGTGGAGATGGCCCAGCCGCTCTACACATCTGCCTGTGCCTGGCCCTTCCATGAGCTCTGCGTGGTGTCACTGAATTGGTGATGAGTTGACTCTCTGTCAGACAGAACTGCTGGTGACCCAGAGCAAGAATACTGCCTTTTTACCTGGTAACAGAGAGGTGTCCAGGGGATGGGGACATGGTACAGGGTGCAGGCCTTTCTCACTTGCTTACCATCCTTCGCGAAGTAACCAAAATCTATTCTCCTTGAGTAGATCCTGGAAATTTAGGAAGCATTCATCACAGCAGGCACTGCACTAAGCACACTGTGTGTGTGTGTGTGTGTGTGTGTGTGTGTGTGTGTGTGTGTGTGTGTGTTGGTGGTGGCAGGCAGAAATACAAAGATAAGGTCTGGTCTCCACCTCAACGTCTCATCATTATTTAGTAAAAGGAGAGATATCTACAAAACTAGTTCGAATCTAAGGCACAAACTGAATGCAGTAGGAGGAGGGGAAGGAGAGCTTGATTTCAATGCATAAAATCTAGCAAGGCCTCAGAGAGCAGATGAACCTTGAAAGAGAGGTAGATTTCTGACTTTCAGAGAGCATAGCGGAAGCGACAGCACAGGACACTTCGGGGTATATCTGGGGAATTAGCCAGTAGCCAAGTGCGGCTGGAGTGAGAGGAAGGGGGAGTAAGAGATGAGGTTGCAGAACATAGGTGAGACCTGACTGGGCAGGGCCTTGAATGCCGTGCTTAGGAGGTGGGGCATCTTTGACGGGGACGAGGAAGTGTGCCAAGTAAGCTTTTAGGATAGTCAGTGTCGGTGTGGAAAAAGGGGTGGCTGGAGGCAAGGTCACCTAAGAGACTTTTGCTGTGGTCTGGGGAAGGGAGGGTGGTGTCTTGGGCTAGGGCAGAATCAGTGAGAACGGAAAGGAGGGTCCTTCCCAAGAGCCAAGCTGCTCGTGTTTAAGTCCCAGATCTGCCACTGACCAGCGATGTGACCTTGGGCAAGCTGCTCAACTTCCCTAAAGGCACAGCTTCCTTGTCAGTACTATAGGGTTAATAACAGTATCTGTCCCGTAGGGTTCACGGGAGGATTGAGTTAATGTGTGAAAAAGGCTTGTCTGCCACATAGTAAACACTTGATAAATGCTATAATATTATCCTTATTGTTCAATTCATTTTTCTCAAGTACCTATATTGTGCCTGACAGCGTGCCAGATACCCTGGGAGATGCAGGGAAGAATTAGGCCCGGGTCTGGGAGAGAAAGGTACTCTAACTGGCCAGACTGCAGCGGGCTCGGGGCGGCGATGGAGAGGGGCTCAGAGAAGGCAGGAGATCATGGAATCTGAGGAGGTGAAGTAGGGTGGAGAGGGAGGGGGAGAAAAGTTCTCTGTTTGGACAGGATGTGCCAGGCCTCCCCTGAGCAGTGGGCCAATCATGGCCACCACCTACTAAGCCGGGTATATGAAGCTCTGGAGTCCTTTCCCAGGGCAGGAGGAGGGCTTGCGGGGGGGGGGGGGGCAGAAGGTGCTCTATAGCCCTTTTCCCAGCCTAGCTCCTCATCTCCAAGGCTTTGTGTTGAGTTAAAGCGATTATTTTATTTCGACTCTGAAAGTAATTCTGCATCAGTTAGGATTTAGTTGCAGACAACAGAAATCACTCTAGCTGCTTTGAGAAGAAAGGGGTTTATTACCAGATAGTAGGGGGTTCTCACAATTGTCAGAATGGTTGTAAAGGCAGATTCTAGGCTAAGCCTCCGGGAACAATTCCAGCCTCCAGAACCACACTGCCTGCGCCACTAGCAACATCAGCAAAACTCAGTGCCAAATTCAGTCGCAATGGATTGGCAGAACGAAATCACTTCTGGAACCCCAGAGGGGGTCTGAGGAATGCATCTTTTAGCCTTTCGTGCTGCAATGTTGGAAGGCACATGTAAAAGGATGCTGAGGCCAGTTCACAATATGTAGCACACAGGTTCGTTCCTGGAACTTTGTAAGGTATAATGTGAAAGAAAAGAAATCGGTAGTTCCACCATACAAAGACAGCCACTGTTTAATATTCTGGTATGTTTTCTCCAGGAAGTTTGAACCAATTGGTGCTCTCACCAGTTGCGCTGGACATCTTCTGTCTGTCCCCTCCAGATCCACTTGCTACTCTTTCCCACCCTGCTCTGTGTCCCTTAAGGCTGACCTACATCTGCAGTGCTACCCTCCCTCTGGGTCTCATTGAGTGTGGCTAGTGGGGATTTCTTTCCTTCTGCTTGCTTTACATATAGCTTGCTCTTATTTTTCCAGTGTCTTAAGGTGAAAGATTAGGTTATTGATTTGGAATCTTTGTTCTTTTTTAACACAAGCATTTACAGCTACAAATTTTCCTCTAAACATTGCTTTTCGATTCACAATTTCAAGATTATGGAATGAACCTAAGTGCCCATCAAACAAGATATGGTAAAGAAAATGTGGTATATATATACCATGGAATACTACTCAGCCATAAAAAGAATAAAATAATGTCTTTTGCAGCAACTTGGATGGAACTGGAGGCTACTAAGTGAAATAATGAAGGAATGGAAAACCAAATGTAACCAAAACCACCTGTACCCCTAAATCTATCAAAATTAAAAAAAAATTTTTTAAAACCCACTGTTTAAGCCACATTTTATACATTTTGGTATGTTGTATCTTCATTTTCATTGATCTCAGAGTTTTTTCTAATTTCTCTTTTGATTTCTTCTTTGACCCATTGGTCATTTAGGAGTTTGTTGTTTAATTTCCACATATTTATGAGCTTCCCAAATTTCTTTCTGTTTTTGCTTTTTAAATTCATTCCATTGCAGTCAGAGAACATAATTTCTATTATTTATAGCCTTTTAAATTTATTGAGGTTTGTCTTATAGCCTGTCATATAGTTTATCCTGGAGATTGTTCCATGTGCACTTGAGAAGAATATATATTCTCATTAGAAACCATGAAAGAGAGAAGGCAGTAGGATGACATATTTAAAGTGTTGAAAGAAAAAAAAAACCTGTCAACCAAGAATTCCACATCCAACAAAAATATCCTTCAAAAAGGAAGGAAATGTTTGTACCCCCATAATTTCCTGAAATAAAAAATAAAATAAATGCCATAGGAGAGATATGTAAACTTAAAAAGAATACTAATTCAGTATTGAATGACAAAATTCTGAATTCTCATATCAAATATCTATGAAACTAATATAGAGATGACAATAAAATATATAAAAAGTAAGAAAAGAAAAAAAAGGAAGGAAAAATGAAGACATTCCAGATAAGCAAAGCTGAGACAATTTGTCACTAGTAGACTTGCACAACAAAAAATGCTAAAGGGAGTCCTTCAGGCTAAAATAAAAGGACACCAGACAGTAATCTGAAGCCTTATGAAGAAATAAAGAACAAACGTATCAGGAGTTTGATTCTGTATCTCCTGTTAAAAAAAGAAAGGTAAATGTAACTACACAGGTAAACATAAAAGCCAGCATTATTGTATTTCTGGTTTACAACTCTTTTTTCCCGTATAATTTAAAAGACAAATGCATAAAACAATAATCATAAATCTGTGTTAATAGACACAATGTATAAAGATGTGATCTGTGAAAATAACATAAGAGGATGGGATAGAGCTATAGAACAGCCTAGTTTTTGTACACTATTAAAGCTAAGTTATTATTAATTCAAATTAAATTGATATAAATTTAAGATGTTAATTTTCTATTTCTTGTTGAGTCAGTTTGGTAGTCTGTGTTTCTAGCAATTTTTCCATTTCATCTAGGTTATCTAATTTATTGGTGTGCAATTTTTATAGCATTTTCTTATAATCTTTTTTATTTATATAAGATAAGTACTAATGTTCCCACTTTCATTTCTGATTATAGAACTTTGAGTCTTTTCTTTTCTTGGTAAGTGTAACTAAAGGTTTGTGAATATTGTTAATCTTTTCAAAGAACGAAGTTTTAGTTTCGTCAGCTGTCTCCATTGTGAATTTATTCTCCATTTTGTTTATCTGGGCTCTAATCTTTATTACTTCTTTCTTCCTTATCGTTTAGATTTATTTTGCTCTTCTTTTTATACTTCCTGAAGGTATAAAGTTAGGTTGTTCATTTGAGGTCTTTTTTCTTTTTTTTTAATGTGGTATTTACAGCTACAAATTTCCCTCTGAGTACTGCCTTCACTGCATCCTATAAGTTTTAGTATGTTGTGTTTTCATTTTCATTTGTCTCAAAGTATTTTCTAATTTCATAGCATAGCCACAATAATTCCATTACGTTTATTTTCAATGTTAAAAATCAACCTATAGAGAAACCATGGAAAATTTAATTATGCTTATAGAAATGTCATCAATCTTGACAAAGTTAAATTAAAAGTACAGAGGGTATATAGACAGGAAGAGAGGAGCTGAGGAGGAAAGCAGGGCCACTGATATTCTTATATCATAGAATGAGGAGTCAAGAGCTACTGTCTGGAGTTGATTGAATGAGAAATACAGGTACAAGTATATTAT
Source organism: Lemur catta (assembly GCF_020740605.2). NCBI lineage: Eukaryota > Metazoa > Chordata > Mammalia > Primates > Lemuridae > Lemur > Lemur catta. The sequence goes on along the minus strand of NC_059155.1, from coordinate 49,512,172 downwards.
CTAAAGCTACACAGAAAAGCAAGGGAGGAATTAAATATAAGGTGTATATTGGGAAGATAGGAGTAGGAGAGGTTGTGTCTTAGTAGATCAAGAAATAGCAGCTTATGCATATCATTAGGGATAAATGAAGGAACTAATTACCAGGAGAAAAAGCTAAAAGAGGAGAGGGTCTGGGATGGGAAAAGATGGGGCAAGGGACTGTTGGCTATTACAACAAACATTTCTGCTGTTTGACTTTTAACCATATATATGTATTATTTTGATTTCAAAAATACTTCTTGAACTCTGTGATTCTAACCATGTCCACTCTTGGCCTTAAATCCTTTTAAGCCTCCCCAGTGATATAGGTTAAATTATGAATTCTTTATGTGTCATTCAAAGCCCTTCAGAATCTGGCCCCAACCTACATTACCAGCATCATAACTGTGCTTTCCCTTAAAGTACCTGGAACTCTGGCCACCACAATCTATTTGCAGCATCTCTGGTGCCATTCTCTTCCATTCCTGTGCTTTCATGCATTTTGTTGCCTCTGCCTGGCACGCTCCTTCTCCTCCTCCTTGTCTCCCTGATGAACGCACACTTATCCTTTCACATTCCGCAAATTTCACTTCCCCCAGGAAGCCTTCTCTTCCACCTTGCAGGAAGAGTTTTGCCCTCTTTCCTCCCTGCTCTCTCAGCTTTGTCCACCTCTCTACTATAGCTCAGATCACATGGGATTTAACTTGTTGTGTGTCCTTCTCCCTCTGGACTGTGGGCTCCTCGACCACGGTTACCAGCTTTAATTCATGTTTGTATTCTCAGGGCTCAGCCCATGCCTTATTGAATTGAATATATTTTTTGGAAGGATGATTGAAAAAAATATTTTTTACTAAGAAAACTATGAAAAAAACAATTAAGAAAGTCTCAGGAAGCTAGTACAGTTGATTGTATTAAAGCATCACCATAACGATAAAGAAAGAAATGCAGATAGTTTTGCTGTTCCTCAAAATGTCAAACACAGAGTTACCATATGATCTAGCAATTCCACTCCTAGGTATATACCCAAAAAGCTTGTACACAAATGTTCACAGCAGGGTTATTCATAATAGGAAAAGGAGACTGCCCAAATGCCCGTCAATCGAAGAATAAATAATATGTGGTACATCCATGAAATGAAATATTATTTGGCCATGAAAAGGAACAAAGCACTGATACATATTACAACATGGATGGACCTTGAAACCATGCTAAGTGAAGCCGGAAAGAGCATGATTCCATTGTCATGAAATGTTCAGAATAGGCAAATCTATAGAGACAGAAAGTAGGTTAATGGTTACCTAGGGCTGGGGCTGGAGTGGGAGCAAATGGGAGCAACTGCTAATGGGCACAAAATTTCTTTTTGGGGCGATAAAATGTTCTAAAACTTGATAGCAATTATGGTCACACAACTTTGTGAATATACTAAAAATGATTATATTGTATACTTTAAAAGGGTGAACTTTGTGGTATTTAAATTATATCTCAAGGAAGCTGTTTTAAAAAAAGAAAAAGAAAAGAGAAGAGAAGAAAAGAAAAGAAAAGAAAAGAAAAGGAAAAAAAAAACTTATTTAATGGAAAAAAGCCTGGAAGGAAATATACCAAAGGGTTGCCAAGTGGCTGACTTTGGGTTGTGGGATATTTGTGAAGGTGATCGTTACTCTTTTCTTTTCTTCCACTCCATAGTGTTTTCCATACATTCTATGATGAATGTGTATTATTAAAAACAGTTTATGTTTTAAAATATCAAGGAGGAGTGGAAAGAGGAGAATGAGCATGTTCCGAATGCTTACTGTGTACTAGCTAGGCTAATCCCCACAGCATTCCTGTCAGGTTGCTATTTTTAGTTCAACTTCACCAGTGTGACAAGGACAAATTAGATGTGAGGATTCACTGTCTTCTCCCATACATTTTCCCCCTTCTAAGAAGCTTCTTGGGTTTTCTTGCTTTATTTGGGGCTTTTGCATTTGCTGAACTGGTAATGACAAGGAATATTGAAAGGGGCCTTGAAAGGCTGGACTGATTTACCATAAAAGGAATAGAGCGACCAAAAGAAGAAGAGAAGGGAGCTGGGGAGAGATCAGAGGAGGACCTGGAAAGAGAAGAGGTGGCCAGGGCTGAATGTAGTGGGATTGGCCTTGTGGAGTAGAAGGGTGGACTCATGCAGTGCCCGGTTCCTTTTATCACTCTGATCCTCAGCTCAGACATGGCTTGTTCAAGGGCACGCCCCATGCCTGCCTCTAGAACCCCACTGTCTATCCCTTTCTAGTCCCTTACCCTGTGTCATCCTCTCCAGAGTATTTATTACTATCTGAAAGTGTCTTCATCACAGATTCATTTCTTTTCTGTCTCCTCTCACTGGGACACGAGTGCCATTCCACAGCCAGGACTTTCTCTGGCTTCCTCACTGCTCCATTGCAGGGCTGACAAACACATCTGGCAATGTGGTGGTAGAACAGTGAGAACTGCTGTTGCTGTTGTCATTCATCCACTTCCCTCCCATCACTTACCTCTACTTTCTCAAATGCTATTCATCCTCCAAAGCCTCGCTCAAGACACAGCAACTCCTAACTCATACCTCTTGGCTAAAAGTGAACTCCTGACCTTGACACATGAGTCCTAAACTACTCCCACACCTGTCTCATCTCTCCAATGGGATGATACTCTCTTTGATTCCAGGGTCCATTTCTTATACTTCGTTTCAGATAATTTTACTGAGCTTTGTGTGTGTGTGTGCCAGAGAGTAAACGCATAAAGAAAATGACAATTTCAGGCTGTGATAATTGTTATGAAGAAAATAAAACAAGATAATTGCCTAAATAATGACTGGGGTTGGGGGAGTGGTACTAATTTAGTCTGGATGGTTGGAGAAGGTTCTCCGAGGAGACGGCAATTGAGCTGAGGCCTGAATGATGGGATCTGAGTATCTTTCTGTATCTCCTACAATGCTTTGCATATGTTATGTGGCACACACTATATATTTGCTGATTGACTCATCATGGAGTCTCACAGATAGAAGTTTCCTTAAAGATTGTCTAATCCAGGTCCAATCCCATATAGGTTTAATATCCCCACAGTAGAATACTGCCCCCAACTGGGACAACCTGTCTCAAGGTCCCCAAAGTTCCTCACTGAGGGACGTTCTCAAGACTTCTTTATGGACAGCTGCAGAACCAGCATTTTCCAGGCACCTGCTATGTAGGCATCTTCTATACACAGTATCTTACTTAACTTTACCTGGAAGTACTATCATTATTCCCATTTGAAAGATGAGGCAAACTCAGAGAATTTATATAACTTGTCCAAGGCTGCCCTGCCAGCATGTGTAAAATGAATATGCCTGACTCCGAAGCTGGTGCATCTTGCTACCATTTCTTGTTCCCTTAATTCTGAAATTTAAACCATACTATTCAGGCTTTAGAAGTTCTTTGAGATTCCTAACCTTAGGACTGGCTTGATTTCATTGGGCCTTTCTCACTGGAGATACAAGCTCAGCCTTTTCCACATAGTGACCCTATGGAGACATGAAGTTTCACTGTCTTTATTTTCATGACCATAAAACGAAGAATGAGATCTTATATGTCCCCAAATGCCCGTGGCTGGACATTCCCATGTCGTATTCAGTCTCCCTTCTCCAAATCTGGAACTCCCTCATATTTCCTCTGTGTGTGTGTGTGTGTGTGTGTGTGTGTGTGTGCGCGCGCGCACATAATAAGCTGATGCTCTATGCTTGCCTGGTCCCCAGGCTAAGAGCTCATTTCACTCCCCTGCATTGCAACTTCTTCCCATCTACCTGCAAATCTGGAGGACCTGTTCTACCTCCCTTTTTACTCTCCTGTGGGTCAACACGAGGGATCTACTCTTCCATGTGCCAGGGAGGATCCTCTTAATCTCCTTTGCCTCCTCCCTCCCTCAGCCTCCCTTGCAGTCACAGGGCCTGAGCCCGCTGCCCAGAGGTGGAAATGAGAGCAGGGGCTTGGGCCTTCTCTGGGAGTCTGTGCCGTAGCCTGTTGTGAGAGGGGCACGCCCTCGTGTGTTCGCCTCTTGTAAGTGCAGTCTGAGATTAGAGCCTTGCTGTGGGAGCCTTCTCCGTGACCTGACCGAGGTTCCTAGCCTTTGCTTGCCTGTGCCGCTGCCTCTCTGGCATTTGAATCAAGCTAGGTCTTGGGCTGTCATCTCGGTCTCACTCCAAAAGTAACTTCCTGGTCATTTTCCCCTTTGTCTGTCTATCTCAAAACTTCAACTGCACAACAATGACAATAGCCACTCTTTTGCCAAGCTTGGGGTACATGCCAGGAGATTTGCATACATTAGCTCATTCAGTCTGCACAGCACCCTGACAGGTAAGTGCTACTTTCCTGGCACATAGTAGGTATGTAACGAATGAATGGTTTCTCCCAGTTCATCATAGGGCAAACAGAAACTCAGGGAGGTCACACAGGTAATAAGGGACAGAAATTGAACCGAAACCCAAGTCAATTTGACCTCAGAGCCTGGGCTCACGACAGCTATATGAGGATGGTTCTAACACTACTGCAGCTCTTTACATCCCAAAGCCCAGGCTTTTCTGAGGCGGAGGCTGAGGGTTGTGGTTAGGGATACTGAGTTTGAAGTCAGACAGCTAGTAAGTGGGCACTACCACTTCCTAGCCATGTGAGTGTGGGCAAATCACTTAACCTCTCTGTAGCACAACTTCCTCATTAGCAAACAGCAGTAATAATAGTAACAACTCAGAAGGTTGGGCCACTTTAATGCGATAATGTACATAAAGGGCTTAGCATGGAGTTTGGCACATAGTGATTACTAAGTGAGTGTCTGTGAGATGACAGTACTGCCTGATACAAATACATTGTGACAGTCCTACTTCTGCCCCTTGTGCCTCGCCCTCTTATCCACTCTAGTGAGCTGAATGAGAGCCACCAAAAAATGTGGTCATGTCCTAAGTCCTGGAAGCTGTGACTGTTTGCGTATTTGGAGAAAACATTTTTGCAAATGTGATTAAGTTAATGAACTTGAGATGATGAGAACATCCTGGGTTATCTGAGTGCATCCTAAATCCAATGACAAGTGTCTTTATAAGAGAGAGGCAGAGGCAGATTTGAGTATCATATTAATAGTATCTAAGTATTGTTAACGTTACTTCATAATATTTAAGTTACAGAATATCAGAAGAGTAAACATCAGTCAAGGACTTTACCTCCTCTTCTTGGGAAGGGGTTAGGGTGTTTTGGGTTGTATGCAGGATAGTTGTGTCATGGCAGACAGAATTATGACCTTGTTATTCTCTTTATTTGGAGAGTACAGTTTAAGGAGATATATATAAGTGCCAAGTTGATGTGGGGTGGACTCATGATGGTTAATTTTATGGGTCAACTTGACTGGGTCATGGGTTGCCCAGTATTTGGTCAGATGTTATTCTGGGTATTTCTGTGAGGGTGTTTTGGGACAAGATGAATACTTAAATAGGTAGACTGAGTAAAGCAGATTGCCCTCCCTAGTGTGGATAGATCTTATCCAATCATTGAAGGGTTGCACAGAACAAAAGGTTGACCCTTCCCTGAGTAACAGAGAATTCTCCTGCCTGACAGCCTTTGAACTGAAACATTGGCTCTTCCTGGTTCTAGAGCAGCCTGTTGGCCTTAGGACTCAAACGGGGACATTGGCTCTGCAGATTTTGGACTCACCATCCTCCATAATTACATGAGCCAATTCCTTACAATAAATCTATTTATCTATCTATCTGCAATTATTTCTCTGCAGACTTGTGACTAATACAAGGAGGGAATACTTCCTAATTCATTCTGTGAAGTATTACCCTGATAGCAAAACCAGACAAAGACATTACAAGAAAACTACAGTCCAAACTGTATCCAGTAACATATAAAAAGGATTAAACATTCTGAACAAGTGGTATTTATCCCTGGAACGCAAGGTTTGTTGAACATCCCAATAATCAATCAATGTAATATACTACATTAATAGAATAAAGGACAAAGCCCACATGATCACATCAATAAACATAGAAGAAGCATTGGATAAAATCCAACATCCTTTCATGATAAAAAAAAAAAAAACTCAACAAACTAGAATGAGAAAGGAACTTCTTCAACCAGGTAAATGCACCTACAAAAAACAAACAAACAAACAACAACAACAAAACAAAAACAAAAGCACCCACAGCTAACATCTTATTTAACGGTGAAAGACTGTTCTTTTCCCCTAAGTTCAAGAGCAAGACAAGGATGTCTCCTCTCACCACTTCTATTCAGCATTTTATTGGAGGCTTTAGTCAGGGCAATAAAGCAAGAAAAATATGTAAAAGGCATCTAGATAACAACGGAAGAGGTAAATATTTATCTCTATTTGCAAAGAACATTATCTTGTATATAAAAAATTTTAAGAAATCTACTAAAATCTAAGAAAAAGTAACAAACAAGTTAAGCAAAGTTGTAGGATACAAGATCAATGCACAAAAATGTGTATTTTTATACACTAGCAATGAGCAATCTGAAATGAAATTAAAACAATTTCATTTATGATAATATCAAGAAGAATAAAATAGGAAAAAAAACTAATAAAAGAAGTTCAAGACATACTTCAAAAACTACAAAACATTATTAGTGGAAATTAAGGAAGACCTACATATATGGAAAGTCGTACTCATTGTTCATAAAATGGAAAACTTAGTATTTTAAATGTAATCTCCAAATTGAAGTATAGATTCAAGGTAAAATCCTAGATGGCTCTTTTTTTGGGTCACAGATTTGATAAGCTAAAATTTGTATGGAATTCAATGGACCTTGAATAGCTAAAACGATCTTGAAAGAGAAAATTTGTATGGAATGTAAGGGACCCTGAATAGCTAAAATGATCTTGAAAGAGAATAACAAAGTTGGAGGCTTCACACATTCCAATTTCAAAACTTACTATGAAGCCATAGCAATCAACACAGTGTATAGGCATAAAGATAGATATATAATTCAATGGAATACAATTGAGAGTCCAGAAATAACCCTTCATATTTATAGTCAATTGATTTTCAACAAGGATGCCAAAATAATTCAATGGGGAAAGAAAAGTCTTTTCAACAAAGGTACCGAGACACAAGGATACCCACATGTTAAAAAAATGAAGTTGGATCTCTGCCTCATACCATATACAAAAATTAACTCCAGATAGATCAAAGACCTAAATGTAAGAGCTAATACTATAAAATTCTGGGAAGAAAATATAGGGGTAAATCTGTATGACCTCATATTTGGCAATGGATTCTTATATGTTAATATAACACCAAAGCACAAGAAAATAGATAAATTGGACTTCAACAAAATTAAAAACTTCTCTGTTTTAAAGGACACTGTCAAGAAAGTGAAAAGACAACCCAAAGAATGGGAGAAAATATTTGCAAATCATACACCTGATAAGGGGCTTGTATCCATAATATATTGAGAACACTTATAGCTCAACAATTTTAAAAAACAATTAAAAATTGGGCAAAATATTTAAATAGACTTTTCTCTAAGAGTGATACACAAATGGCCAATAGGCACATAAAAACATTCTGAACATCATTAATTATCAGGGAAATGCAAATAAAAACCACAATGAGATATAATTCACACCCACTAAGATAACTACAATTAAAAAGACAGAAAATAACAAGTATTGGAGGAAATGTGGAGAAATTGGAACTCTAGTACATTGCTGGTGGAAAGTAAAATGGCACAGCTGCTTTGCAAAACAGTTTGCAGTTACTCAAAAAGTTAAACGAATTACGATATGACCCAGCAATTCCACTGCTAGGTATAATATGTAACCACAAGAAATGTAAACACATATGTCCACACAAAAATTTATACATAAATGTTCATAGCAGCATTATTCATAATAGCCAAAAGGTGGAAACAATCCAAATGTTTACAGAGTGGTAAGTGCATGAAAATTATGTGATATATCCATAAAGCGGAATATTATGTGGCAATAAAAGGGAACAAACTACTGACACATGCTGCAACATGGATGAACCTAAAAACTAATATGCTAAGGGAAAGAAGCTAGGCACAAAAGCCCACATGTTGTATGATTCCATTTATATGAAGTGTCCAGAATAGGCAAATCCATTGAGACAGAAAGTAGGTTGGTAGTTGCCAAAGGCTGGGGAGAGGGAGGAATGGAAATGACTGCTAATAGACATGAGATTTTTGGAAGGGGTTGAAATGTTCTGAAATTAGATAATGATGATGTTTACACAACTATACAAATGTACTAAAACCTACTGATTTGTATACTTCAAAGGGGAACATTTTATAGTATATAAATTATATCTCAATAAAGCTGTTATAAAATAAGAAAGAATCTGAAAAATAGTAACATAATAAAGATCATTTGTGCTCCAAACTCCAGAGAGTTTCAACAAAAATGAACGTTCTTAATATATAAATTGTTCTTACGAGTTAATAAGGTAAAAATCACAAATGCAAAGGAGATGAATGTGCAAAACAGAGACAAGATACAAATGGCTAAGCAATACGTGAGGTCACAAGGACAGCTGATAGGGGCCAACACCTCCATGGCACTCACTGTAGAAACGCCTCATATATTAACTCATTTAACCTTCACACCGCCCTATGAGGTAGGCTCCCAGCCCCTCACAGGAAATGCCACAGGCTATTCAGGACTGTGTGACACCCCTGCCCCAACCATGGTTCTCTGCTGATCTGCAGGGGGTGATGTGTGCCCCCACGATGCCCATCTGGGGACCACTGACGGTAGTGGCCTGACTTCATGCAAGGAGTCATTGAGGGTGTCAGGAGAGCTTGCTGGACTTACACACCTTCAGGCAAGACTCCCAGAGACATTCTTTCTGGAAGTGCGAGTTTTGCTATGTGCTAGGTGGCAGCGTGCGAGCCCATCTTCCCTAATGAGCTCCTGGAGTGCAAATATTCTGCATGGCGGGGTATGTGCGGTACTTGCACACACATCGGCCTTAGCAATCTGCCAGGCTGGGAGGCTGTCAGCTGCTGGTGGAAGCCGAGTGGCCCGGCCAGGGCACATCTGCTCCCGAGAGGAAGACCACTGTGCTCCGGCTCAGCAGTGGACCCTGGGAGGCCTTGCTGGCAGGGCCAAGATTTCCTGCAGGAAGCTGTTCTGTTCTGCACCAACCAGAGGAAAAACTGGCAATCACAGTCACAGAGTCCTGGACCTTATTGCCTAGCTGTGGTAATTTCAGCCTGGACATTTTTAAAAGCAGGTGTTACCAATTGTCCACTTTGGCCATAAAACCCCTTAATAAAGTGCCTGTGGAAAGTCCAACCTGAAACCTGCAAGCTCTGCTGCTTGCAGAATGTGCCTGGGAAATGGATTATGCCGCCTCTTTCCAGGGTTGTCAACTCCAAGCTAGGGCCTCATTGGAACCCAAATGGTAGGGGCAGGCAAGGGAAGGGGAGGAGGGTGGGACCGCCTCAGATCCCCCACAGTGGGTTCTTTTCCTTTCTAGTCTAAGCAGACAATCTTCTCATTACGGACTGTGAAGAACTGAGTGACCGAGAGAGTCTCAGGTGAGTGGCTTGCTCGGGGAAGGGGAGAAGGTCCAAGGTCAGCAGGCTGGAGAGAGGCAGAATGTCTCAGGCAAGCCAAGGACAAGAGAAAGTTCAGGCTGGTGGGCCCTCTGCTTCAAAGTCCTTCTTGGCCTAAGACTGTTGGCTAACTGGGCACAGCACGTAGTGAGCGGAAGTGACTCGGGTGTCTCTCTCATCTCTTTAAGTCTCAGGTCCTGGCACCTGCCAGGGTCTCAGGGGAGGCCAGCAGTGTTTGTGAACTGGACTCACCCATGTTGATTCCTGGGAGAGACTGGTAGGAATCTCTGATGGAATCTCTCTCTTTGGCCCTGGATTCTTGACTTTTTCAGGTATCCATTCTCTGTAGGAGTGTCCTAGTTGGCCATAGCTTCCTTGTGTGATGGGATCTCGGAGACTGCCCATCTGGGCTGGGCAATCTTTTCTTCTGTCAAATGATCAAACTAGAGAAGACTTGCACTGACATGAGGAGAGAGGAGAAAGAGGACAAACGCTGACCTAGTCCCTCCATGTTCCGTGGAGCATACAGGTCTTTGCTGTGGCTGACATCATGCCATGTTGTCACAGGCTGAGTCATCCATATGTCCTTTCCAGTAATACAGGCAGTGTCAGGCACATGGGAGATGGAGACGCCTGTGGCTTGGAGCCAGAGAGACATGCATCAAACCTCGGGTTCTGCTGCTTCTCAGATATGAGACATTATTTAAATTACTTGGCTTCTGAGAGCAGCAGTTTCCTCATCTATATATAAAATGAGTTTTGCATGACTGTTGGTGCACAATAAATAGTAGCTGTCACAACCACCACCACCATCATCACCGTCACCATTAGCATTTGTTGAGGGCCTCCTTATGCCCATCCCTATGCTCGGCCTTGATGCAGAAGATAAAGGAGAAGCAGTCAGTGGTTTCTGCCCCAGGTTGGTATCCAGCGGGAGAGCTAAGATGTACACAAATAAAGAAAATCCAAGTGACGAGCACAGGCAGTCACAGGATATGGAGCTCAAAGGAGGGAAGACCCTATGGGCTAGGGCCTTCCAGGAAGGCTGCCCAGAGGAGGTGGGTGCTGAGGCAGGCCTGGCTAGGTTGGATTTCCATTGTCCGGAGGGAGGATGGGGAGAAGGGAGGGCGTTTCTGGCTTAGCTCAGCCCAGGCCAGCACTGGAAACTGGTGGTGTCCCAGTCTCCTGTCGGGCTGTTGGGAGCCAGGCTCCCTGCTGGGGCAGCTCGTAGGCTGCAAGTACCGAGATGGCCACTGGAGGGGGACAGAGTTTGAGGAATAGGGAGGCTACTAGGGCGAGGAAAGGATTGCCTTGGGGACTCCAGCTCTTTCATTCAACAACCTGCCTGATGCCTCCTTTTTACCTACCTCTAAGATCCCATCCCTCCCCGGTCTTTGAAGCCAGAATCCTCTCAGGCCCTCTTAGTTCAGAAGCTCTCAAACTTGCTGCCTCCGGCACCTCTGCCCAGGACATCAATCCCAGGAGAAAAATTCCCTCCCACGCCCCGACTCCATCCTCCTGCCTGAGGCAGGGGCTGCCATAGGCTCCGCTTCGTGTCCTGGAAAGAGGCTGTGGAAGAAAAACAAGCCAGGCCAGGGAGATTTATGTTCCTCTGAGGGGCTGGCTTCCTGGTGAGGAAGATGCCGGATGGTTTGTCAATCGAGGTCTGTCAGGGACCCAGCCTCACCCCAACCCCTCCTTGGGCAGTCCTGGGGAGGTGGAGATCTGGTGGGAGGGGGATGGGGGAGGCTCGGAGGGGAGACTAAAGGCCTAGAAAGAAACTGGGCCGATCCTGGGGCCTTTTTGATTGAAGGTTCTTGATTGAAGGTGGGAAGCTGGACTAAGTTGTGAGTGGGGAAGGGAGGTTTCAATGTCAGAGATCCTGGTCGGGTTGCTTCAGGGGGGCAGCTGGAGGTTGGTGGCCCTGGGTGCCATATAACTGCCAGGGGTTATCTGGCCAGCTGGGTCCAGTCCCTTATCTGTCCTCAGGATGCCCCCAGAGGCGCACTGCCTCTCTCCCGGTAGGCTTGGGGTTATTGGCCGAGAAAGTCCAGAATCTGACCCTTTAGCCTTCACGGTGGGGTGGGAGGAAGGAAGCTAGCTCATGGTCTAGTGAGGGCTCAGGGCTGGGAGGCCTGGAGGGCTGAGGAAGCAGCTTCCCTTTCCCTCTGCTTCTGGTCTGTCCAAGTGCTTGCTCGGCTTGGGTGTTCCTCCATGGGAACTTTATTCCTTGTGGTCATGGGGCCTGATGTGTCCTTTGTGTTCGCCAAGGAACCCGGAGCAGGACAGGACAAAGATGCCATTTCTCTTCCCCCAGGCCTACCGGCCTCTGAGATGGAGAGCTAGGCTGGGGTCAGTGACAGGTGGGGACAGCTGCTGCTCCCCATCCATGAATTCCTGAGTACTCGACAGTGATGAATGGCCCGGCCCCTCCTTGCACATTCCCCAGGTAACCAGAGTGAGGGAGCGACAGGCGGGCTGGGACAGGCGGGCTGGGCGGAGTGCCGCAGGCTTCCCCCGACCTAGGCTGCCTCCTGCTGGGCTGGGGTGGGGAGAGCTGCTAGAGGAAGCTGAGCCCAGATCAGCGAAACCCAGGAGGGCAGGGATGTCTGAGGATTAGGCCTCCGAGTAGGGTCCCCCCAGGGTCCCAGCTGCCGTTCAGAGCCTTGCCCACCTGCTATGCACCCCAAGTCATGCTCTGGCTCTCAGATGCCCTGTCATGGGCTCTTTTCAGGGATGGGGGCAGGCCATTTCCCTGTGTGGGTCCTGAGGGCTTGGGACAGATGTCTAGGAGTCCAGGGTAGAGGTAAAAGTGTACGAGGAGGGGATAAAGAGAGAGGGAGGGAGGGGGACCAGGCCCATCTCAGGAGAGAGGGGTTCCTCCCATCCCTGGTGTCACCCTGCTGTCAGGCTGACCCAGGCTGGCCCCTGGCAGCTCAAGGTGATATTAGTGCAAACACCCAACCGGGCATGCAGCTGTGGAGGGACTGGGAGGGGTGGGGGGAGAGTCTGGTTGAACCTTTGGCCTTTGGGACCACCCCCTCTGTCCCCAGCCACTGGAAATTGTCGTGGATCCAGACTTCTAGATCTCAGCCACCCGGGGCCTAGATCTGACCTGGCCCTGGGGTGTGGTGCAGCCAGAGCAGGGAGGAGGAATAGGAGGGCTTAGGCCCCACCCTGGGCTTGCCCTGAGACTGACCCAGAGATAGAGTGACTTGGGAAAAGTGAGGTAGCCAGTCTCAGCTGGGGCAGGTGGGGGCAGAGGGAAGAACAGGAGAGAAGGGGGTGGTAGCAGTCAGCTGGGTGAACAAGAGAGGGCTTTGCAGGCCTAGGTTGGTGGGGATAGGGGATGCAGCCAGATTGAGCCTGGAGCCTCAGTTTTCTCATCTGTAAAACAGGTCTATTAACACCAACCTCAGGGATATTGTGAAGATTAAATAAAGATAATGTAGCGCCAGGTAAAAGCACCCAGCCGTGGTGCCTGGCAAACAGTAGGTGTTCAAGCAGTGCTAGCTCTCCCTCTTCCTGTGGAGAATAGGTGTGTGTGTCTTTGAGGACTGCAGGCAGAAGCCATAGGTCTTCTAGGGGACAGACAGTAGGCATTGGGCAGGCCAGAGATGACTGTAGACTAGAGAGGGGGCTGCTAGCCCCACTGGGTTGTCCCACTTGGCATTGCCCTGGGCCTCCAGCTAGGAGTCTTGCTCCCTGACCCTTCAGTTTGCTTTTCCATGTGTTGGCTGTGCTGGCCTGCTGGCTCACCAAAGCCCACACCTTGGCACACACTGCTTTCCAGAGCCCAGGGATAGCAGTGTAGAGTCGTGATTAGAAGCTCAAGTTGTTTAGCCAGATGGTCTGCGTTTGAATCCTGATTTTTCCACTTCCTGGCTGTGTGGCCTTACGTGAGTTACTTCACCTCTCTGTGCCTCAGGGTGCAGGGCAGGCAGGGAGAGGTCAAGGACAAGGGCCACAGAAAAAGAAAGGAGGTGTGTGCATGTTCCTGCATGTGCATGGATGACAGCCAACGTGAGAAAATGTGGGGGCTAGACTCTAAGTTCCACGAGGGTAGGACTCATGCCTGCCACCTGATGCTGAACGAATGGATAGGCGAGAAAGAACGAGGGTCTGTGTGTGGATACGTACGTGTGTGAGAGTAGAAGAGGAGCTACAAAATGTGTGTGGGGCACACAAAGCACGCGTGAACGGGTGAGAACATGTGTGACTGGGGATGACAGTGTCTCCATGGGAGGCTCTGTGGAAGAAGAAGAGTTTCCGTTTGGTAAGCCCCGCGGCGGGCATGATTTCATTCACCCTTCACCACAGCTCTGTGACTGCGGGATGATCTCCAGGTGACAGGCAAGTAACTGAGGCACACGGAGCTGAAGTGACTTGCCCAAGGAGACACAGCTGATAAGCAGGGAAATCTGTGGCTGCAAAGTTTATACCTCCCCGCCACCCATGGGTGTGGGAAGCTGGGCTCAGAAGAGCCCCCCTGTAGCTCTGAAGGGGCTGCGCGCTGCCAGAGGCTTCCTGCAGCTGCCCGAGGTTCTCCTGCGTCCTGGGTCCAGGAGCCCCCGCATGCGGGTTGCGGTGCTTGGTGGTGCTCCTGTTTGGGTCACCAGCTCAGAGGCCAGCACAGAGGCAGTGCTCAGAAAGTGCTGGTGGACTTGAATCCTGACAGGTGTGTGTGTGTGTGTGTGTGGTGACACAGTGACCTGGGAGGCTTGGGTTGGGGGTGTCTGCCGGTAATGTAGGGAGGGCTTGCATAAGAGAGGGCCACCATCTCCCACAGATCCTGACTTCCTCTCAGGCTCCCCTGGGGAGTAACTTTTTCCTGCTTCAGAGGTCTGAATCACTACATGTGAGGCCTCTGCCAGGGTGGGGCAGGGGGTGGGAACCTGGAATCACCGTGGCAGGGAGTGGGCCCAGCTCTGCCACTGAGGCCCCTGCAGCTGGTATGGGCAGGTTGAGGCAGAAAGGCTGTGCCGTGACCAAGGGTGACCAGTGTGTGGAGCAGGCCTGGACACAGAGTCCTCTCCTCATATCCTCTGCCACTCTCCCCACCCAGGATTAGGTGTTGGCACACTCAGGAATTGCTTCTGTCTTCCCAGGCTTCTCAAGTCTGGCAGTGCAGCCTCATCTCCCTCATCCCCCACCTGGTCCTGGGCTCTGCTCCTGAGGGGCGCCAGGTGTGTTGGCCGTGGGGAGGAGGAATCCAAGCCTGGTTCTGGTGTTGGCAGTGGTGGTCTTGGCTGAGAACTTTGGGCTGTGGCCAGTAAAATAGATGAACTTTCCCAGGCCTACTAACCTCTCGAAGGACTGTGAGTGAAGAGTAGAGTCCTGGCCATCCTGAAGGCTGCTGCTTTCCAGGCATGGACCAACTTCTAGCTGGAAACGAATCAAATAAGCAAGTAAGCAAGGAGGGGCTGGAAATGTGACAAGTCAGTATGGTACAGGGGAATGGGCATAGGCTTTGGAGGCAGATACGTCAGGATCCATGACTGATCAGCTTGGTGACCTCAGATGAGTCACTTCTTGAGACTTACTTTCCAAACCCTATGTGAAATGGGGATAGTGGAACTCATCTGGAAGGACTGTGAAAGGGAAAGCATCTAGCATGGCTCTTGACACATAGTAGGCACTCAGTAAGCAGCAGGCTGCTTTCTATGTTCAGGGCTTGCTGTCCTCGCATGCACTTCGGGGATCCTAGTCTCCCAGCTATACCACTGGTGTGTCCTTACACCTCATTCTTCTCATCTCTGCTTGCTTACACCCCAATGCGGGGACCAGCTGGGAGCTGAGAGAACCTAAACAGCTCCTTGTCTTCCCTGTCTATACAGAGCCATCTCACCCTCAAGGCTCTATACCTAGAGGTAAGAGCCTTTTTACTTTCCCAAAAATAGAGTTCTACTCTACAGTCACAGAGATCTTCAGAGGATCCAGTGAGAAACTCAGTAGCTCAGTCACCTATTAAGCAAGATAATGGACATGAAATTCTAAATAGTAGGGCACTTTGGGAATGTTGCTCATCTAATTATCTCCATAACAAAGCAGAAGACTTTATATCCTTGGCAGTCCCTAAACCAACCCCAAACCCAGACCTTCCTCCAAGTTCTTTCCCTTCCTCCCCATAGAGGGTGGTAGTTCTTGCCAAGGCCACGCCTGTCCCAGATCTTGTGTTCAAGCGCGTGTGCCAGGCTTGTGTGTGCCACGCTCCGGGTGGGAGCTCCTGGTTTGTCCCAGGCGCCTGCAGTGCTACGGAAGACCAGCAGGGGGAGACATTAGCACGTGGGTACCTTTGATGGGGTCTGACCAAGGAGAGTGGGTCGGACCGGGAGTGTCTGAGCTATGGGATCGAGCCAAGTTATAAGCAAAGAGGCAGGGAGGGGCGGGGAGAATGGGCCAGGGCTGGGAGACAAAGACCCAGATGGCGAGGCCGGGAGAGGCTGAAGTCCGGCGTCTCAGGGCCAGGACACCCGCTTTTGCTTTTTCAAAGGGCTCCTGCTCTGTTACCTTTTCCTCTTGCCCTCGAGGTGTCTTTCATTATTGAGATGCCCTCTCATTCCCGCTTGTCTATCGCCTTGCCCGCGCCTTCGGACGAGACTCTAAATCTGGGCCCCAGGGGTCCCACACGGCTCCCCCTCAAAGCTGGGATTCCGAAGGCATGGTCCCCAGGGGCGAAGAACTCGCCTTCCCCTCCGGACCTCATACCTGACCATCCCTGAGTCTTCACCTTCCGCTGCTATCCACTTTTATGTTCCAGACTCCAGGTCCAAGGGCAAGTGGACAGTGTATTTCGAGGGCGGAAGGAGGAAAGCCCACCAGAGCCCTACGTGAGACGGGACGGGGAGCAGATAGGCTGTCCTTGACATGGAGGTTTGCACAGAGCAGGACTTCAGGGTTCTTGTGTGTAAAAAGAGAATGGAAGTACTTTCCCCGGGTACTTGGGACAGGGCCTGTCTGGCCCAGGTCAGTGGGCTGGGGTGTTGACCAGACGCGCGGGAGGAGAGCAGGCCAGCAGCTCTTGAGAAGTGCCAACTTCCCACGGGCTGAGCGCTCTGGGAACAGGACTAAGCCGGACCCAACCCTAACCGCACGAGCCGCACACTCAGATTGGTGCCATCGGGAGCGCGGCGTCCTTAAGAGCTCCCTAAAACCCCGCCCCCTTCCTGCTCTGGGGGCGTGGTATGGGGCAAGGACCCCGTCACGGAGCTTGCTATTGGCTAAGAGGAGCAGGGTTGGCCTTGCGTTCGCCTGAGCAGGGGAGTAGACAGCTCAGGGACAGCGGAGGGAGTCTATGCGCGCTGGACAGCAGTGGGAGGTGTATGAGGCTTGCACTGGCCGCAGACCCTCCGGCTCAATCGCCGGGGAGCAAGGACTCGGCGACCGGGCTGCCGGGCTACCCGGCCTAGGCTTCAGAGGTGCAAACTAATGGGACTGGCTCGCTCGGCAGCATCTCGCCGCTCTTCTAAGTACACTGAGCGGGGCCCGCGCTGAAGTAGAAGCTGTCGGGGGGCGCGCAGCCCGGAGTCCCAGTGTGGCCCGGAGAAACGGAGCCCGTGCCGGGGCGGCCCAGTCGGGAGCCCGGGAACCGAGCTTGTATTGTGGGGAGACCCCCACTTCTTCCCAAGGGCACCGACCCCGGGACGGTCGAGGCGTCGGAGCGGCCTCCGAGCCCTCCCGTCGGGGAGAGGGCGCGCAGTCCCGAACAGTCTCGGGGAGCCGAGCGGAATCGGGCGGGATCACCCGAGGGCTCAGAATCCCCGTCGCACCTAGTGCGGCGGCGAAGAGGCCAGGGGAACGAGCCCTCGGAGGCCGCAGCCCATGCCCGGGTTGGGGGCGGCTGCCCAGTGAGTCCTCCTGGCCGGCCGGGCGGAGAAGAGCGACACCGAAGCCGGCGGGAGGGGAGCACTTCAAAGCCGGCGGCTGCGGAGGATGGGCGCCTGAGCGGCTTGGAGCGCAGCGCGGCACGGGAAGGCGAGGCGAGTTTTGCTGAGGAGGCGCCAGGGGATCCCGAACTGCAGCCTGCCCCCGGGAAGATGGCCCGGCCTGGGCAGCGTTGGCTCGGCAAGTGGCTTGTGGCTATGGTCGTGTTGGCGCTGTGCCGGCTCGCCACGCCACTGGCCAAGAACCTGGAGCCGGTATCCTGGAGCTCCCTCAACCCCAAGTGAGTAACTTATCCGCTCTGGTCCCTGGGGGTGGGAGACATTCCTTCGGGGTGAGGCCGCGCGTCCCTGAGTGCGTGTCGGGAGGTCTTCGGAACAAGAGCGGCGCCCCATTTTGTCTCCGTCTTTTTCGAGTATGTTTTCCTGCGGGCGGGCAGAGCAGGGTGCGGCGGGGTGGGGTAGGGGCACTCGGATGGGTTGTGACCCCTGGACTTCCCGGCTTTCGCCTCCGCACGTCCCGGATCGTAGTCGAGATGGTCGCACCAGGCGGAGCTGGGGAGTCCGGGCGCTCGAGAGCGCACCGGAGAGCTGGGTGGGGGCGAGAACGCAGCCCCCTCTGGGGCCCCTGGGAACCTGGTGGTTTTCGCCGAGAGCCGCTCTGGGGACAAGCTTGACTTGGGTGAGGGACGAGGTTGGAACAAGGCTCCTCGTTTGCTTAGCTGTGGAGGGAACGCGGAGCGGGACCCGGCGCTTGGGGCGGGTAGCAGCGCCTGCATCCCCACTCGGGCTTCTCCCATTTTCATTTGTCTTTCTTCCCTGTTTGCCTCCCTGGCTTTTCGCTTTGCCATCTCTTCTTGCCCCCCCACCCCTTCTCCCTGCCGGGGCGGTAGAAAGGCGGGCGCTGCTCCCAGGCTCACAAAGGCAGCGGGTGGAGAGGGGCGGAGTGGGAGAGGGGTTGTTGGTGGGGGGGTTCGATCCAGCGCCCGTCGGGGGTCCAATGGAGCCGGCAGCAGAGCTTCAAGGGCCCGCCAGGGCGGAGAGCGGCGGCTGATCCGGCGAGGGAGGTGGGTGGGTAACGAGCGATTCCTGCCCAGGCAGGTCCGGTTGGCCCCCAACTCTGTGTCCCCCAGATTGGGGAGCTGTGCTTAGCTTTCCCAAAGGGGTTGGGGGGCAGCTATATAAAAAAGAACCTTTCTTTTCTTTCTTCTCCTTTCCCGTCACAACTCTCCCCTTTCCAAACAACACATACACCTTTCAGGGCGGTGGCTCAGTGGTTTCTGGGCTGTTAGTGGGGAGTCGCTGGGGCTGTTGTGGTGACCTCTGGACCTTTTTCTCTCTTGGCATCCAGGACTCAGGTTGGAATCCAGAGTCAAAATTGCTCTTCCTCCCTGTTTTCTGGAGGTCCCGGCAATGTGCAAAGACCCCCACTTAGCGGGAAACTGGGGGGCCTTGACCTGCCCTATCCCTACTCTCCGATTCCTGTATCTGGAATTTCTTCCTGTCTACTCTTGCTGGGCTCCCCGCTAACTTCCCAGGCTCCTGCCTGCCTTGGCTTCTTGGGTCCCAGAGGCAGTGTATCTCAGCCCTGGAGCAGGAGAAGGCAGCTTCTTTAGTTCTCTTCCTGGGTTAAGGTAGGGTCGGTCCTATTACTGGTTGGTGGGATGGCTAAACCAGGGTCACGGTGGAGGGCTCTGCCTGAGTACAAGGAAAGGAATTGGCAAGAATTTCTCCCCTACCCACAGTCAAACTGGGTACAGCACTCTGCTAACAGCAGGGACTCAAAATGGTCTGGGGGCCCTGGGCTGCTGAGCCTGGGGCGAGAGGTTGTGAAGTGCTCTTAGTTCCCCCCGTAAGGGTGGAGGCTGGAAATGCTCTTTCTTGAGCCAGGAGAGTTGAAATCGCCTGGGGTAACCCATCATAGGGACTCATGGGAGTGACCTAATTGCTCTCTCTGGTCTCTAACCAGAGATAGCAGGCAGCTCCACAGCTGGAAAGGAGTCCTCCTGCAGAGTTGATGGGGGCTGGAAGAAACAAGATCTGTCTGAGCTTCCCCCTTTTTGTGTTCTGAGCCTTAAGTGCTCTGGACCGGTTTACAGGTTTGGGGAGGTTGTATCCCTTCTGCTTCCCCTCCCCATCCATCTCGAGCTGAGGACAGGCGTCCTGGGTGGGGGTGGGGAGTGGCTGAAGACTCAGTAGAACCTGCCGGAATTCCATCCTGTAATCGGGCAGATCCTGGGAATGGTCAGGGACTGATCCTGGTGTGTGTCGCCCCCCAGTCCCATCTCTGCTCAGGGGTCTGGAATGCAGCCGCTGTCTGTGTGTGTTGGCGTGGGGTGGGGGGCAAGAGGACAGGAGGGAGGTGCTGCCCTCAGCTGTACTTGAGCTCTGGGGGCTGCCTGCGCCACCGCGCCCAACCCTCAGGCTGCCACAGCCTTTCAAATAAACACTCTCTCTGTCTCCCTCCCTCTCTGCCTCCTGCCTGAGTTCTCCCTCTCAGGCCCATGTCGTTTCGCCCTCACACCCTCCGCGAACAGCGCTCACCTCCCCTCTCCAGCGAGGCTCGCCTGCTCTCCCTCTTTCTCACACTCCCTCTCACTCTTAGTCACTCTCTGCCTCTTTTTCTCAAGTCCTTTTGTTTCTCGCACATGCCCATGCTCTCCGTCTCAGGCTCATTTTCTCTCTTCCCTCCCCTCTTCCATCTCCGGCTTTTGGTCTCTCTCCTCAGCTCTGTCAGGAGCTAGCAAACCGCCCCCCCCAGCAAAAAAATCTCCCAGTGCCTATAAACCCTACTTAATTGCTTCCTCCTTGGGAAAAAAAATCAAAATAAAGAAGTGGTGAGGTTGGGGGTCTGCTTCCAGGTTCCAGGGTGCGTGCAGCCCAGCCCTGACTGGAGGGACAGCCAGAAGGGCTGGCACAAGACTCCCAGCCTCTTGCCCAAATTGGTGCTGTGCTTTCCGGGGTGCTAGTCCCTGGGTGGCAGAGCTTCTGCCTCCTTGGCCCCTCATGTTAGATTTGCCAGATGAGTGCAAGATGGGGGGATGGGTTTGGTCCCGCTGGAGTTTGGTAGGAACCAGAGTGTATGTGTGCACATGTGCTTGAGTGTGCATGGGCGCACATGCCTGGGTGGGGGGCTGTGATCTAAATGGTCCCAGGGTGGGCCCCTCCCCCAGCCGCTTCCCCTGGGGAGCTTGGGGCAGCCAGCAGGCCTCACACTTGAGTCCTCAGCCAAGTCCAGCTGCTGCAGTTCAGTCTCTCAGTCCTGTTCTGACCCCTTCCTGCCCCCCACTCAGGTTCCCCCACTTCCAGGGAGTGAGAATGTGCCTGAGATCACATTACAAACCTTCCCTTCAAGGGGGCGGGGGGGGGGGGTTTCAGCTTGGCATCCAGGACCCTTGACTCTAGCATGGGTGGGGGCAGCTGCAGACCCCAACCCATGCTTGCCTGTTCCAAGCCAAAATGTTGGCCCCAGCCCTGCACAGCTGTTCCAGCTCACAGTCCTGGGGAGGCCAGCTCAGGGGGCCCCTTCCCGGGGTGGCTAGGGACCTGACCTCTTCTACTCTGTGGCTGATTGGCCACAGGTGGGGGCCTCAGAGTGATGAGAACCCAGCAGCTCCTAAAGTCCCCTGTTCCCCTGCTTCCCCACCCCCACACAGGGCAGCCAGGCAAGGGCAGGAAGGACCTGTGAGGCTGGGGTGGGGACTGAATTGAGGGTTCCCTTTCTCCCCTCAGGGTCTCTGTTGCCCCATCAGCTCAGGTGAATGGGGATGGGTGGGCCCCGGGTGCTACAGCTTTCTGGGGTTAGGACCATGGGCACAGTGGGCCAGCCAGGAGGCTGCTGGTTGCCATGGGAGTACCAGGTTTTGGGGAGAGTCCACCCTGTGATTACTAGGGGAGCTGAGGTAGGGGCATGCTCTCACCAGCCACATTCTGGGTTCCTTGGCTCGTGGACCGTAGCAGCCCCTCCTGGGTTTGTTTTCGTGGTCGTGGTTTTAGGTCAGGGTGCTCGCAGCCAGGAGCTTTTTACTTCCAAATGGTGCTGTGTTTGGCATGCTAGGTAATAGCTAGGCAGCACCTTGCTCCTTGCAACGCATTCTCATATATGATCTCATCGGATGCTCTCAGCAGCCCTGAGAAGTAGGTATTGGCCCCATTTTCCAGATAAGGAGGCATATGCCCAGACAAGGGAAGTGACTTGTCTAAGGTCAGTCAGTGACTTGCCTAAGGGGGCAGAGCTGTGCTATGTGCCATTCATTCGACACCATCCTGCTGCCTTGGAGTCTAGGAGAGATCAGAGTTCAAGGTGGGGTTTGGGAAGAGGCCCTGGCTCCCTGCCCCTGGGTTCCCCTCTCACCTCACAGGTGTGCTTGCATCTGTCCTTGTGACTCAGGCCCTGCCTGCGTGGGATGAGCAGTGCTCCAGCTTCCTCATTTGACTTTGCTAGGCCTACCTCCAAGGGCCAGCCAACTCTCTCCCCCCTGAGCTCTGAGTACCACCTTTGGTTCCTTTCTGGGCCAGGAATCTCTCTTATTCTCAGGGACCCCACAGAAAGCAAACAATGGGGAGGCGGGGTGGTTAAATCCCCATGGGTACTAGCTTTGGCCAGGTGGGGCAGAGGGAAGGGCATAGTTCAGTGTAGGTGGGGAGGGTGACTTCCTCTGGGACTCTCCTGGCTTCCTCGCCTCCTGCCTCCGACAGAGATGTGTGTGCCAGGACCCAGCTGCTGTTCCTGCCCACCCACGCCTGGGCGGGCACTGCTGGGACACGCCAGGCCTGCTCCTGCCGCCTCGGGGGCTGGGTGGAGCTGGGGGAGTGAAAGAGGAGCCTTTAATTTGGGGGCTCCCCACCCTAGCTGCGATGAGAGCATACTTGAGCTCTGGCTTGGGGTCTGTCCTCCATTGGTCTGGCCACCCTGGGGGTGTAGGTGCAGTGGTGGTGGGGTCACTGAATCAAGGCTTTGGCTAGAATCTTCTGCCAGTCTTAGACTTGCATGGCCTGGGACCAGGATCCCACTTCAGCCACTCTCTGACCACAGGTTGCTAGAGCCTGAGGGAAGGGTGAGGGGGAAGGAAGTGTAGACCTGGTCAGATGTGGGCAGCTTTCTGGGCATGACCATCCCAGCTGCAAGCTCTCCGCCCCCATTCCCCCCCATAGATTATATGTGTATGCGTAAAGAAGGGCTTATTTGGACTAAATAATGGGGGAGGGGGCAGTTGGTTTCTGACCAGGCCAGGGCCTTGGAGGCTACTGACCCTGGACCCATCAAGGCTTTTCATATCCCAAGATTCTTTTTAGCAGTCATGGCAGTACCTCTAAGCTCTTCTAAGCTTGCTAGAAAGGCTGAGGGAGGAACTGAGGCTAGGGTGGAGGGGAAGAGGCAGGCCACAAGATAGCTGGGATAGCTCAGGCTGCCTCCCCCAAGTCCTTTTACTCCCTAGGGTGGCTCCCTGGGGTCCCAGGGCTTGCAGGGGCTAGAGAGGGAAGGCCTCAGGGGTTACCATGGAGACCTGCTTCAGGCTTCCTGCTGGCCCATGTCAATCCGTTTATTTTCCAGAAAAGGGCATTGTTGGGGGTGGCCCCAGTCAGGAAAGCTTGGCTTGATAATGGGGGGAGTAGTAAGGTGGGGGATAAAGAGTTTAACTTGAGGACAGTCTCTTCCTCCTCCTCTCTTACCCCTACTCCTAACCTGGTGAGTAAGAGGAGAGATCTATAAAGTGTGACCAGTGCTCTATCTGGCCTTGGGCTTCACTCTCACTGGCTACATACCCACCCCTTGTGACCCCTGACCACTTTCTTGGGCTTCTCACAGGCCATGACAAAGTTTGTCCCATGGTGGGGAAGACACTAAGATGGCACTAGTATGCAAGATTAGGGTCAGGGAAGGTGGTTCTCATCAGGCTCCTCTCCCTTCTGCACTTTAGGGGAAGGTGAGTTTCCTTCTGCCAGTTTCTATGCAAATAAACTGATGAATATTTATGAAGTCTGTTCAGTGAGGTTGAGAAGAGTCTGAGGGGTGGAGGGGGCAATAGTTCTCTTCTCCCCCATTCCCCACCATGTAGACATCTGTTTCCTCAGTGTCTCTGGGTTTAAGGTAAGACCCCAAGCAGCTAGAAGCCTTGTTCCAATTCCAGGGCTCTGGAACCGGGGTGGCTATGGGAGACTGCACTCAGGGCAGACAAGACTCCCTGGTGAGTAAGGCAGGGCTGAGTGGTTAGAAAGGTGAGCTGGCTGGTCTCCCTTTGCATGCCTTCTGTGTAGCTGCATGTATATATCTTGCTGAGGTGCAACTGTACAAGGATTCAGCCAAAGTTTTAGGACCTCTTAGACCTCTACAGGTTACCATCCTGGGTAGGTTTAGGCCCCTCAAGTTGGCTTTGAGACCCTCTCTTCAATGGGAATGTTCATCTGATCACTCATTGCCTCATGCAAGGGGCCTGGACTCGGTAGATCTCCAAGGTTCCTTCTGGCGCTAAGATGTTAGAAGTTGTCTAATCCTGCCATCTGGACAGAACCAGCATACGTGTTGCAAACTGCAAAATGCCTTGGGAATTCTAGAGGCTTTGGGGAAACTTGTTGACTTTGTATGGTGCATGGGATGTGGGCATTTCCTCTCAAATGTTTCTCCAGGCCTCTATCCCACGCCTGCTTCCTTTTTGACCCCTGTAGAGCCATAGAGTTAGGTACCAAGGGAGGAGGCCATCTTGTTCTGGCTCCTACCCTCCTGCACATCAAGACAGCAATTCCAAGCTTGATAGAGCCTCACTTGACGTGGAAAGAATGCTGCTTGTCTTCATCTACTTTATCCATGTGGTCAATTTCCCTCCTCACCTACTTGGAAATCATTTCCCTCCCTTGGATGAGGACACAGGTTTGACAAGGCATTTGCCCAGAGCTCCCAAGTCGGCCCTTATTGCTTGTTGTGCCCACCATGTAATGGGCCCTCAGGAAATGGAACCACTCTCTTCTCAGATGATTGTAATAGCTGTGAAGCAGTGCTCTTCACCAGTGCAGCCCCACGCCACTGTTAGCTTCATTCTCTTTAAGCACTGCCTTCAAGCTTCTGTTGTCTCTCCTGATAGAGGGTTTGTCACCAGTGAAATGAGACCCACTCTGCTTATTGTGACCCTTGAGGCCTTTTAATGTGGCCCCAGCTGATCTCTTCCACCTCTCCTTCTGTTCCTCTCTCCCCATTCCCAGCCAAGCTGGACCAATCACTGGCCTGGATTTTGTGTCCCAGCCACTGCTGTCCACTCTTGGTGTGTGTTGACTTCTTATTCATCACCCAGGACCTACTTTCATCCTGCCTTTTCTGTGGAACCATCTCTGACTCTCCTGGGCAGATGAGCTGCAGCCCTTGCTGTGTGAGGCACTGTCCTCACACATAACCTGCAGGTAGCCTGCTGCTATCTATCACTAGAGCATGGGCCATTGACTTTTCTGATCCAATCCAGATGATGGGACCGTATCTTCTCTTCCTAGTTCCCCTCCAAGAAACAAGACCGAGCTCATGGGTGCTTAGTGTTAGTATCTGACCTGCCTCTTCGCACACTGTTTCTGAGAAGGAGCCAGACATGTTGAGGACCCCCGTGTGCTAGGTGTTCTCCATGTGCCATCTTGTCCCCCCATCCACTACTGGTAGGTAGGGGCTCTTACCACCCCCAATTTGTAAGTGAAGAAACCGAAGCTCAGAGAGGTCAGGCAGCTCTTCCAAGGTCACAGAGCTGGTAAGGGCCTTGCTTTGGAATCTGATTCCAAAGTCTGTGTTCTTTCTCCTCCATGATGCTGCCTTGCTCTCAGCACCAGCCTGCCCGGACTCTCTGACTGTGTGCTTAGGCAAGGACAGAATTGGATAAATAGGTGGCCCTGGGCAGCTGACCTCCCCTGTTATCCCCTAGTGCCTGGCCTTCTGGATTAGAACATGAACTGGGCTCAAAAGGCATGTGTTCCTCTCAGGAGCTAGAGTAGGAGCAGTGTGGAAATGAGGAGTTAAAATACAGATGAGTGGGGTTCCTGGGGCCCTATCTTATATCATCTGTCATCCCTGGTTGGGCCCCTTCTCCTCTCCCTCTGTTCTTAGGAGTGAGACTAGTAGAGTTTGGGACCTCATGCTTTTGCATTATGAGGGTGGAGTGAGCCACTGGTAGGACACTGGGCAGTGGAGCAGGGAGAACTATGTGGAGCTGCACCTGGCCAGAGACTGTGGCCATCATCTGTTGGCTCCAGGGGATGCCTGTCCTATCTCACCATCATGCCCACGATTAGCAAGGATGGGGGAGAAGGCACGGGTCCCAGACAGGTTGAGCTCCCCCAGTCTTTGGCTGGGAGCTGCGGGGGTGGTGACTAAGGCATGTGTGGGCTTGTTTTGTGTGTGTGTTTGTGTGTGTGTGTGTGTGTGTGTGTGTGTGTGTATCCACGCGCGTGCGCGCACGTGTGTTATGTAGGGGAGGAGGTAGCAGCGGCCATGAAGGAATGTGAGTGTGTCGCGGGGTGGGAGGATGGGGCTGCCACCTCTAGGCTGCTTGGGCCTGACGCCTTGGTACCCAGCCCATTGGCCACGTCAGCCCCCTGCGGAAATGCCACATTAGGACAAAGGGCTCCCCCAGCCAGGCAGTGCCCCACCCTGCCGAACAGTCAAAGCCTGACAGCCTTGCCCATGGGCCACCCCTTCCACGCCCTGCTGGCAGTGTGGTTCTTTCTCCCCACCCCCAGCCTGAGGATGGAGGAAGGGCAGGAGGCCTACTCTCACCATCTCCACCCAGTAGGCCCAGCCCGGCCCTCGTCTGCTCCCTTGGTTCTGGCATGGCCTTGGCACCCCAAACCCTGAGGCCAATCATCTTCTCCCTTCCGGGCAGGTTCCTGAGTGGGAAGGGTTTGGTGATCTACCCGAAGATTGGAGACAAGCTGGACATCATCTGCCCCCGAGCAGAAGCAGGGCGGCCCTATGAGTACTACAAGCTGTACCTGGTGAGGCCTGAGCAGGCAGCTGCCTGCAGCACCGTGCTGGACCCCAATGTGCTGGTCACCTGCAACAGGCCAGAGCGGGAAATCCGCTTTACCATCAAGTTCCAGGAATTCAGCCCCAACTACATGGGCCTGGAGTTCAAGAAGTACCATGATTACTACATTACCTGTGAGTCCCCGCCCATCCCCTCCTGTGGCTCTCTCCCTGGGCTTAACGCTTTCCTATCCTGTAGCAGTGGGAGCGTCTAAGTGGTGCAATGCTACTGCACACAGCTAAGGCCCTGCCCGATCTGATCCCCTGTGAAGGCTGGCATGCTCTCCTCCCAGCCTGGCCTTGGAATTCTGGCCCCAACATTCACCAATCGGCCTGCCGCCAGCTCTCTTTGGCTCGAGGGGTTGGGTGGGAGAGGCTTCCAATTTATGTTGCTTCTCTCTTATT
The DNA here is from genome assembly GCF_020740605.2 of Lemur catta. Taxonomy (NCBI): domain Eukaryota; kingdom Metazoa; phylum Chordata; class Mammalia; order Primates; family Lemuridae; genus Lemur; species Lemur catta. The sequence goes on along the minus strand of NC_059155.1, from coordinate 49,485,302 downwards.
TTCTTTTCCCACCTAAGTTCTAATCTTGGGAGTGGCAGAGTTTACAGGGCCCTTTGGGATCAGCCAGCTGTTCAGCCTCTTTCTTCATGGGAAACTGAGGCCCCAAGAGGTGAAGGGGCTTCTTACCTTAGATCACACAGGGAATTAGAGACAGGGTTGGGACGCCAACCCAGTTCTCCTGTTTCCTATTCCAGGATACCTTCCAGTCTGTGTGGAAGCCTCCTTCCTGGTGCCAGCCTGATAGCTTTGCCTCTGAGCAACATCTCCCAATGAGAAGACATACTTTTATCGTTGCCACTGAGAAAAGAGGGGCCAAGGCCTGTTCATGATAGAGGATCAGTGGCCATGGGGGAAGGGCAAGTTCTTGGCCTGGCCTGGGCTGGGCTGGGCTCGGCTCGGCTCCTGTGTTCCTAGTGGGTGGGAGGGAAGTCAGGGTTCACAGGTAGGTGGGAGCTGCTTGCCACTCCTGACTCCCAGGGCTGTCCCTGTTGGCTGAGGCAGCACTGGGGTTTCTGGGTGATGCCGGCAGACCCTTTCTCTCCTCCTGACTTCTCTAACTTCTCTGGCCTTTCCCTGCAGCGACCTCCAATGGGAGCCTGGAGGGGCTGGAGAACCGGGAGGGAGGCGTGTGCCGTACACGCACCATGAAGATCGTCATGAAGGTTGGGCAAGGTGAGTGCCCAGTCTGAGGGCTCCCCACTTAGGCCTTTGGAACAGATGTTCCTAACTGGGTGTGGGTGTGTTGGGAGTGGCCGGGGGAAGTAGGGGTAGAGTGCCATTCTTGGCCCACACTAAATGATTGAGGGCGCCTATGCTGGTGGGGTCCCTCCCTCTCACTTGTCCTCTCCCCATCTTCAGATCCCAATGCCGTGATGCCTGAGCAGCTGACTACCAGCCGGCCCAGCAAGGAGGCAGACAACCCTGTCAAGATGACCACCCAGGCCCCTGGTGGTCGGGGCCCCCTGGGTGACTCTGACGGCAAGCACGGTGAGTGTATAGGTACTTCCCGGAGGGCTGAAGCCATAGCTCAGTTGCCCCCTCCGGCCTTGTCTTGGAAGAAACATGAGCTGGGCCCAGCCTGAGATCTGCCCTGTGCCCCTGGCTGACCTCTCCTCCCTCCCCCTTCCTCAGAGACTGTGAACCAGGAAGAGAAGAGTGGCCCAGGTGCGAGTGGAGGTGGCAGCGGGGACCCTGATGACTTCTTCAACTCCAAGGTGGCATTGTTTGCAGCTGTTGGTGCTGGTTGCGTCATCTTCCTGCTCATCATCATCTTCCTGACGGTTCTACTACTCAAGCTGCGCAAGCGGCACCGCAAGCACACGCAGCAGCGGGCGGCTGCCCTCTCGCTCAGTACCCTGGCCAGTCCCAAGGGGGGCAGCGGCACGGCGGGCACCGAGCCCAGCGACATCATCATCCCCTTACGGACTACAGAGAACAACTACTGCCCCCACTATGAGAAGGTGAGTGGGGACTACGGGCACCCCGTCTACATCGTCCAGGAGATGCCACCCCAGAGCCCAGCGAACATCTACTACAAGGTCTGAGTGCCCGGCGCGGCCTTGGGCCCCTGAGGGACAGTCGGCCTGGACGGGACCTCTCCTTTCACCCCCACGACCCTTCCCCTTGCCAGCTGTGCCCACCTTTGTATTTAGTTTTGTAGTTTCTTGGCTTTTATAATCCCCTTTTTTTCCCTGCCCCCTGGGCTTGAGAGGGGGGTACTTGTGCCCCTACCCCCCAATGCTCTTGTGCCTTCCCCCTCTGCCAGGCCTCTAGGCTCTGTGGGGGTGCCCCTTCGTGGAGGGCAGGGTTGGATGCTGATGGACAGCAGGCAGGGAGGTGGCCCCTTGGCCCTGCCCCTCTCTTGCCCCCGTCCCCCCTTCCCAGGACTGCTTGTCCGCTATCATCACTGTTTTTAATGCTTTTGTGTTCATTTTTTAGCTGTCAACTCATTTACATCTGTTTTTTGAAGAAAAATGGAAAAATGTAAAAGGCAGCCCCTCCCCAGGCTTTCTGAGCCTGGCCTGACCCAGTATAAGAGGGCCTGGGGCAGGATACGGCCAGCCAGGAAGCATAGAATGGCACTTCTTTTATAGACTCCTTGATATTTCTAGGGGAGGGGAGGGCAGGACAGGGCTGTTCCTGCCCATGAGGGAAGAGCATAGTGCCACTGGGCAAGGTGTCCCACCCTCCCCTCCTGACCTTCCTTCTGCAGAGCTGATCCTGGCAATGGGGTAGTGGCTGCCACCCTTCTACCAAAAAAAAAAAAAAATCCCTTCCTTGTGGGATTCTTGGGCATCTCCTGCCTCCCTCACTCTCACGGTAATTAATGTCTTAATTGGCTGTTGCCTGGGGAACAGGAGAGCTGCTGCAGGCATATGACCTCATGGGGGGTGGAGGGAGGTGAGGTGCCCAGGTGGCTATTTGCCCTGCAGAGTTGGGAGTTCCCCCCCATCCCCCCGCCCTGTTCTCTCCCCACCTTTGGCATCCTTCGGCCTAGTGGGGAAATAGAGGCCCAGGGTGGAGACCTAAGCGGGTATAAGGCCAGGTGGCCTGCTCCTTTTCTGGGCTCTAGCACAGGTGGGTCCCCCTCACCCAACCCAGCTCCTGTAGCCCGCCCAATCTTGGGCTGGGGCCTGGAAAGAGGAAGAGGCTGCCGGGGGCTGGGCCAGCCCGCCGTGCACTTTGACCCCGGCTCCTTGCCAGCACGGCTGCTAACAGACTGCCTCTTGAGTGCTCCTTGCAGGCACTCCCCGAGTGGCCCTGGGAGGAGCTGGGCCTTACACCATCCACCTCCACACTGCTTCCTGGCCAGCTGCCCACCCCAGTGCCAGGTGGGAGAGGGAGCAGAACAGCCAGCCCCTTCCAGGTGGCAGTCGGAAGGGTTTTTTGTTTTTGTTTCTGTTGCCATTTGTGTAAATACTAGTCTTTTTGGAAAAAATAATGTAAAGATGTTTTGTATAAACTCTGAATTATTTTCTTGTTGCTTTTTTCTTAGAAAAAACTGAGAACTAAAAAAAAAAAAAATTAACCACATGGAGAAATGGGTGTAAAATGGTGTCGTGATGTTGGGGAATGGCGTGTGAGAGCGTGTGCATGTGTACGTGTGTGTGCTTTTTCCTGTGCCCGAACCATTGGTGACTGAGGCAGGTCTGGGAAGAGGATGGCCGTCCTAGCAGAGCAAGATGTTTCAAATACCCTATCCCCCTGCTCCAGGTTTCTCTGCTCTTTCGTTCTGCTGTCATGGAGCCTGGGACCATTTCTCTCTGTCCATTCTGTCACCTCGGTAGCATAGGCCACGGGCATCTGCCCAGTCTGGCACCAGCCTCAGCTAGAGAGGGTTGATGGAGGAAGGGATGTTCCCATGGGGACCTGGGTGTGTCCACAAGTACTGCCACCACCTGGCTGGGGCTAGATCTGAGACCTGCTGGCAGGCCCAGCCCTGCCTTGCCTCAGGATGCCTGGAGGTGGATAGAAATAACTTCCCAAGAGCTGAGCCTCAGCTGCGGCCGACTGGGTACTGGGCTACTATGGGCTGCCCGGTTCAACTCTCAGCCAGAAGAATCCTCCTGTCTTCACAACTGGGCTACACCAGAGATGCCACCATGGCATACTTGGGGGCTTCTGGCTGGCAGTCGATGCCCTCAAGCTAGAGCAGCCCTAAGCACCCAGTCTCCCTCCCACAGGCTGATGAGTAACTTGCTCTGGTCGAAGAGTGTGGTCAGGGCCCTGAAGAGGGTTTGGCTTTCATCCCACAGCAGAGACGCAGACTGGCAGGGCCTGGGGCCTTCCTGCTCCAGGCTGGAGCAGCCTGCTGGTCTTGTGGGGGGACTCCCTGTGGAGATGGCTAAGACAGATGTCAGGGGAGGAGGACAAGTGAGGTCCCAGCGGCTAAAAATGGGTCAGAAGGCAATAGAGGAAAGGAAGAGGAGGGGGACAGAAGGAGAGGGTTGGTTAGTGATCCGGAGCAGGAAGCCCCAGTGAACCAGCCAAGGGGCGGCCAGAGCTATGAGGGAAGTGGGGAGTGGAGGAGGGAGGAGAGCCACAGGACCTGCAGGGTCGGGGGAAGGGAGGCTGGGCTTGCGCAGGGGCAGGGCTGGGCTGGGCTGGGGTGCTCCCGGAGCCAGCTGGGGCAGAGGCTGTTTATTTGGTTTCTCATTAACCAAAGGAAGTGCCTGGATCAGATGGGGCCTCTGCTCTTGACTGCCTGCCCAGAGTGGGGCCCCACTGGGGCTGGGGGTCTCTAACCAGAGCTGGTTCAGGCCAGATTAGTGTCTCTAACTGAGGTAGAGCCTGACCCAGATTGGGTGAGCCCTTCTCGCACTTCTCCATCTGAGTGTCCTCTCGTGGTCTCCCACCCAGCCGAGGATACCAGCTGCCCTCACCCTGCTGGTGGGGGACAGAGTTCCTGGGGGACCCCTGGGAGTAGCTGTGGGGGTGTTGTAATCTGAGGGAGAAGGCAAAGGGAAGTGTGGGGCAGTCGGCTGGACAGCCCAGATTTGTGACTGGCTGTTCCTGCTGGCCCTGGCACGGGTGCCGTGGCCGACGCTGGTTTGAGCTCAACACCCACACTGTGCTGACCACACAGTAGTCCTTAGTAGCTCCCTGTGCCCTTTACCTGGACAGCACCTGCTACTTTTTTAAACACTGCACACCATCTCACTGAGTCTCATAAACTGCCCCGCGATGGTGGTGGGTGGGGAGTTATTTGACTCATGTTTGAGATGAGGAATCTGAGACCCTACGAGGGCTGTGACTTGCCCAAGAACACACATCCGGTGAACGGGGAGCGCGAGGATTCAAGCCTGGGTTTATCACACCGCTTCTGAGCAAACAGAAGTTCCTGGAGAGTGAGGGGCATGGCTCCCCTGCTGTGCCACTTCTTCCCTTTGTCTCTGAGCCTGAGCAAGCGTGCTTCCTTGGGGATCTTGAACAGGAGCCCTCCCCACCCCACTCCCCATTCCTTCCCCTCTGTCTGGGTCAGGGAGGGACCAGGCTTGGCTCACTGGAGGCAGGAGGTGTGAGCCTTCAGTGGTAGGGCCTCAGATTGCCCCACCCTCGACTCTCCTTCCTGTCCCAGCTCCTGGTGAGTCAGGGATAGAGGATGCTTCCCAGGTGAGGGTGGGGCTGCCTGGATTCCTCCGCAGGCTGAGCCTAGTGTGCCAATGAAGCCAAACTGAGCAGGTGCTCACTAGGCCTCAGTTTCCCCAAAGGGACAGGCCTTGTGGAGCTAGAAGGCCAAGGCTCTTGTGACCTTTTTGCACTGGTCAATTGTAAGCTCCCAGGAGGCCTCCCTGGGGCACCAGGGATAGGAATGGTCTGGCACCCTCTAGGCAGGGTCATGAAGGTGAGCCGAAGAACCCAAAGAGACCCAGGCCCAACTGGGGCCGTCCTGGGTTGGGCCCTGCTGAGCAAGTGGCCCTCTGGCCACCTGGCATCAATCACTCTCGGAAATCCGGCCCGCCTGCCTGCCTGGCCTCCTGTCCTGCCTGGGCACATCACAGTCCCACTGACACCCCAGCTGAGTCAGCCCCAGCCTGCCTGGGGACCCTCCTCGCCCATCTGCTGTCAGCCTTGGGTACAGCTGGCCACTGGCTTTGGGGGGCTGGGGCCCCAGCTGGTGCTTGTTAGGTTGGCTCCCCCTTTGGGAGGCTGCTGAGGGGGAGACCAGCCCCCACCCAGGACAGGGGTCACATAACCCAAAATGAAAGCAATTTAAGGGCATGGGGGAGACAGTTAATTACAGGTTCTGTTTCCAATGGTTAATTATCCAGCTGGCAAAGGGAAAGGAAAGAGGGAAAGCTGGGGGTTGGAGAGAATGAGGAACTTGCGAAGGGATATGGGAGGGTGGGAGGAGTTTGCCACGGGGCCCTTTAATCCAGGGGAAAGAGCCTCAGCCCAAGAGGCTGCAGACCTTAGGGCCTGCCATTGCTCTGCCATGACTCCCCTTTGGACCCCTGGTCCCTGCCTCTGTGGGCCTTCATTTCCTTGTCTGGGTAATGAGGGGGTAGTGCTAGCTTTATTCATTTATTCAAAAAATATTTACTGAGCACCTACTATATGCCAGTCAGTGGTGTGGGCACTGGGATACAGTGAGGAACAGAATAGAGAAGGTCCCTGCACCCAGGGAACTTGCCTTCTAGAAAGATCTTTAAGTGCCTGGCTAACTCTTGATTCTGCTTTGTGTGGACTGTGAGAGGCAGAATGGAGGATGTACAGATTAAAAACTGGGATTCTAAAGTCAGTCTTTCATCCATTCATTTATTCATCCTTTTTTCCCCCAACAAATGTTGAATGCCTGGCACATAGGAAGCACTGATAAATGGTAGCTGTTGCTTTTTACATGAGGTATGGAGTGGACAGTTTGGCTTTGGGGTTGAGCTTCCTGGGGACTCTTCCTACTTTGACAGTGGACCCTAAGACCTGACTATTCCAGTCATTACCCATCAAAGCTGGCCTTTTGCAAGCTTCCTAAACATCCTCATAAGTTATCCGGTGGCTCTAATACCAGCTTGCTTTCTCCAGCCTGCAGCCCAGGTACCTGAGCAAAATATACCCATGATAAACACTTCCCAAAGCCTGTGGGCAGCAGCTGCCCAAACTAGAAGAGGTGTCTTCAGCCCTTGCCTATCCCTGTGTCCCACTGGCTGGCATCTCCCAGCCTCCTAAGCAGCAGTGGGCTTCTAAGAAAAGAGCTTGCCCCCTTTCTCTGGCTAGATCCCTAGCGAGAGGCTCCACGGGGCTCTTCTGGTTCCAGGGAACACGGGGAAACCAAGGGAAATCCTGGAATCCAGCCCCGCACTGGAGAGTCTGCACTGGCCGGATTGTATGGGGCAGAGACTGTGTGCCCTTGCTCTCTGGGGACTGGCTGCCCTCATGCCTGTTCAGGTAGACTCTGACAAATCAGGGGCCAGGAAATGGTAGAGCTAGGACTTTTCTGAGAGCTTCTTTTCAGACCAAACCTTCATGAGGAAACTGAGGTCCAGAGACCAGAAAGGACTTATCCAAGGGCACACAGGGAATGCTGGCAGAGCCAGGCCCAGGAACTAGCTTCCTCGCTTCACAGGCCAGAGCTGGTTGCCCTTCTTGCACACTGTGGCTTTATTCTTCCAGAATCACCATGAATGTGTGTGTGTGTGTGTGTGTGTGTGTGTGTGTGTGTGTGTGTGTGTGTTTGAGAGTGAACAAAACAAACCTATATACACACAGCATTTATATTGACAAACTGTGTAAGTTTACACAGGCAGTTACCAAAATGACACATTATAACCCTGAGGAAAATACAGTCCTGAGAGGTTTAGGCCTGGTTCAGAGCAGACCTTGGAAATGTACTAGAGGCCGGCTGGATGGCTCACACTTGTAATCCTAGCACTCTGAGGGGCCGAGGTGGGAGGGTCGCATGAGCTCAGGAGTTTGGGACCAGTCTCAGAAAGAGCAGTCTCTACCAAAAATAGAAAAATTAGCCAGGCATGGTGGCACACGCTTGTAGTCCGAGCTACTCAGGAGGCTGAGGCAGGAGGATCGTTCAAGCCCAGGAGTGAGTGTGATGTTGCAGTGAGAGCTATGATCACACTACTGCACTCTAGCCCAGGCAACAGAGAGAGACCCTGTCTCCAAAAACAGAAAAAATAAATAAAAAGAAAATGCACTAAATAGTCTGCCCCTGTCTCTGGGGGCCCCTCTCCTGGGCACCTCACACAACTCTGAAGTCACTCATGGGCACAACAGCTTGGAGGCATCTGTATGGGCCAGACCCGCTGGTTCATGGCCCAGACCCAGAATCTGACATCTCAAGGCAGGGAGGAGCCTTAAAGATCCAGCGGTTTCACCCTTCCCCGGATGTTGAGTGTGGCAGGCCCCCCTGCACTCCTCAGGGCTGTCCTCCCCCACGCCCCAAGCTGCCTGGGCCTTTCCGGGGCCAGCCTGACAGTTCGCTGTCCTTGCCCTGTCTTCAGCCCCTCTGCACACACTAATAGCCATGGCAGTAACATGCTTTCACATGCAAATTGCTATGGAATTCTCAGCCCCTGCCGGTGCCCCAGCCCCCAAGGCCTCCCCCTGGGCAGATTCAGAGAAGAGAATGGAATCTTTCAAGCTGTTAGGGCATTTAGAGACCTTCTAGTCCAGCCCCCTCCTTGGATGGATGGGAAAACTGAGGCCCAGAGAGGGGAAGAAGGAACTGCCCACAGTCACCACACACAGAGTTCACCGGGACTGGCCCTCACCCAGGTCTTCTGACTTCCAGCCCATTGCTTCTTCAAACCACCACACCGCCTCCCAATCTCCCTTGCCACCCCCTTCACAGTGTTTACTGTGGACTCTGGGATCCCTTCCACTGGCACAGATGCTCCTCTGAGGCACCCCACAATGGGGCCTGGGAGTGTGAAACCCAGAGAAGAAAAGGCCAGAGGTGTCCATGACTTAGGGGCATTGCCCAAGGAAGGGAGCCATTCTCCTTCGAAACAGGCGGCAAGCAGGATTTGCCGCTCACTTCTCTCTCTGCTCCCATCCCCTGATTCTGGCCAAACCGCTCCCCCCACCCCAGCAGGCCTGCCAAGCAATGCCAAACCTTCCCCTGGGCCCTAGCCCCACCAGATCTTTCCAGATTTGTGCATCATCACTCTGCTAGAGTTGCCACAAGCAAAGCATGCGAGAGAGGCCCTGGGAACCCTGGTCCCAGCTGGGGTATGGAAAAATCTCTCTTCCCTTCAGTTAAGCTGAAACAAGATGAGAATTTTCTGAAATGAACTTTACAAGGAAACGAAAGGAAATGAAAATAAACACCGAAGGGGAAAAAGAGACGAGTTTACAGAGCACAGGTGTCTGCTCCCAGCTCAGCCAAGGTCTTGCCACAGATGGGCCCAAACTAGGAACTTCCGGGTTATTCTTGAAATCTGCTTTCACTTCTACCTCTGAACTGAACTTGACTCTACCCATTTCTGACCACCCCTAATGCCACCAACCACCCCAGTTCAAGCCATCTTTATCTCTTGCCTGGACTATAGCAATAGCCAACTGGTCTCCCTGCGTCCATTCTGCCCCCCTTCTCTTGCAAAACAGTAGCCAAAGCCATCTTTCCAAAACTCAATCCTGATCTTATCCATTGCTGCTTACCTTTCAAATTTGTCAGTTGTTCCTCCACTCCTCAGCATGGCTTCAGGACCCTGGGGGATCTGGCCCCTGCCCATCTCTTTAGCCTGTCACCTCCATGCCTCCCAATTACATACACCTCACACCCCAACATCACAAACTTACTCACTGTGCCTGACCAGGACAGGTAGCCTTAAGCCTCTGTGCCTTTCTGTATGCACTTCCATCAGCCAGAAATGCCTGTCCCCTGACGCTTGGCCTGGCAAACTCTATCGATCCTTCGTGGACAGTTCTGACTCCCAATCCAGGCCAAGCTGGTGCTCTCTCCTCAGCTCTCGCAACATGTCTGCTCACGCTCTGTGTGCTTGTGTCTGTTTTGCCCACTATATTGTGAGCTTCTGCAGGGCAGGGCCTGTGTTTCATCTCTGCGTCTCACCTAGAGTGATACCTGGCACAGAGCTTAGCACAGAGGCGATATCAATAAAACTTTGAAAAGTTTGTCAACTTGAATGGGCTTGGCCAACATGGGCCGGTCAACCCAGGGCTCTGTCCCTGCCTTCCACTGCTCACATTACTCCCCAGCCAATCTGGAGAGTCAACGCCTTGCGATATTACCCTACAATAAATGCTACCATTTATTGAGGACTTATGATGGGCCGGGCACCATGCTCCACACTTCATTCATCTCCTGTTGTGGTGATGTGTCAGTGAGATCGCTATCTGAGGTAGGACTATGATTATCCCTGCTTTACAGAGGAGGAAACAGAGGCTCAGGCAGAGAAAGTGCCTTCCTTGCCCACTGGTACATACATGGCTCAGAAGTTGTACAACAAGGATTTGAATCCGAGAAGCCTGAATACAGAGTCCGAATGCTCAGGTGCTTTGCTATGCTGGTGAGGCAAAGTGATGGTGACAGTGTAGGGAGAGAGGGAGCCTGGGCCCTTGGGCCTGCGCCCTTGGTGTTGGCCATGTGGCTTCAGAGGCCGTATAGTGTGGTAGTTAAAGAGCCCAAATTCTGGAGTCTGGCCACTGGGGTTTACATCCCGGGCTTCACCACTTTCTAGCTGTGAATCCTCAAGCAAGTTACTGAAACCCCTCTGTTCTTCTGTTTTATTCATCCAAAAGATGGGACTGAGAGTAGCGGCCAAGCCATGAGATTGCAGAGGGGACGAAGTGAATGAACACACATCGAGAGCCCTTAGAGCAGTGCCTGGCCCTGGTAACTGCTCAGTAAATGCCATTTATGCCCCTTTGAGTCCCAAGGCAGCCTTTGGTTTCTGTCACTCAGCCTTAGGCAGCCCAAGTCCTCTCCAGGCTGGTCTCTGCTTAGCCACTTGAATCGGGAGGCTCCCCTGCTGAGATTCTCCGGCCTTAGCTTCAGTCTTAGCCTGGGTTGCCATGTCCCCAGTGAGGGGACCGTGAGTGGCAGGCTGCAAGCTCCTCTAGGCCCCAGCCCCAGGGCTTAGCTGGCCTGGGCTTGACTCCTGAAGGTCTGAGGGGAGGAACACCCAGGCTGCTATGCCCCCTACAAGGGGTTTGGAGGCAGCAGGGTCAGGAGGCTTGCATTTGAAGGCTGATTCTGCCACTAATACTTGAATGTATCACCTCTCCTCTCGAGGCCTGGGTTTCTTCTTCTTCATCTGTTGAATGTAAATGGGATGATGTAAGCAAGACTGCTTTGTAAAAAAAGCAAGCGTACTTTGCTGTAAGGAGCCACCGTTCCCCATCAGAATGTGTGCTCCTTCAGGGTGGTAAACCTGGGCCTCAGTAAAGAGCCGATGAATAATGAATAAGTGAGTGTTTCTCCCACCCGGAATCTATGCAGCCAGACTCCAGCAGCCAGAGAGCCAGCTCTGAAGCAGGGCCACTCACTCTGATAGTGGCCTGGAATGCTTCAGGGAAGTCAGGAAGGATGTGTTACCATGTTCAGGAGAAGCCCGTTAAGCAAAACCTGAGGTCCAGAGACTACTTGACTCCTGTCCTCAACAGGATCACTGCAGTCCCAGGTACTTTGAACCTTTGAACGAAGGACGCTGCACTAAATGGCTCCTTTCTACACTCCGCCTATGCTAGTGACATTGAAACAGATATAGCCTGTCCGGAGGCCACGTAGATAATAATGCGCATCAAAAGCCTAAAAATGTGGAGACCCTCTGACCCAGCAATTCCAATGTGGACGAAGGCCCTGTGTAAGGCATTTTCATCACAACCTTACATATTTGCAGTGGTTTTATAATATCAAAAAATTGGAGAACACCTTGAAAGCCACCTCCTCTGGTTATTTTCATAATCTACACACATACATATCCCCACACGTGCACGTACAAACACACACGTCCAGTTAACAATGAAAACATTTTCAGTGTAGCATATGTTAACTCTCTTCTCCTTGAAACACCTTCCTAGTTCCCCTCCTGAGTTCTGCATGTGTCTCTCTTGACTCTAGCACATTGGATTGCAACTACTGGGTCTTCCCCTCTCAGTACTCAGTTTCCTCACCTGTAAAATGGGGATGCTGGTACTACCTATGGCACTGGCTTATTGAGAAGATGCCCTGAGATAATATATGTAAAGCCCTTAGCAGAGTGCCTGGCACGGCATAACTGCTCAATCCGTTGTATTATTACGATTGCTATCTCAATGTGAGGCAGTCACATGTCTGCCTCTATCACTAGACCATGATCTCTTCTACCTTAGGGACGATGCTGTATTTTTTCTCTCTGAATCTTCAGCGCCCTATACAGAGCTCGGCACATAGTGGGTACTGAGGATAAATTTAGTCTAATGCCCTCAACACAAAGAGGCAACTGAGGCCCAGGAGGGCACAAATCATTAGTTAAGACGAGAACTCAGATCTTTTGCCCTCAAACTGTGGTCCCCTGGGGAGCTGGGGTGAGAGTGGGATTGGGAGCAACCTTGCAGATTCCTTGAGTTGGACTGCCTGGGCTCTTTCTGGGCTTGAGGCCTGGATCCCTGTGATCAGAGGGTCCCTGGGGCTGGGGCAGTTGTGTTGGACCTCCTCCCCATTCTTGCCCTCATTCCCTCCATCTCGGGCTCTAGCCTGGCCCAGCCAAACAGGAAGATTCATTAACCGTCTAAATATACAGAGCCCAGGGGCCATGTGCAGCCTGCAACAGAGCTGGGGTCCCAGAAGAACCAGAGCCTGAGGCAGCAGTGCTGGCAGAGGGCTGGCTGGGGGGAGCCTGGCGAGGGGGAAGCCCAGGGAACAGCTAATGTGATGACTGATGGGGAGGTGAGTGAAGCCAGGCTGGCCCCAGGCCCTCGGACCGCTGGTCTCCTGTCTCACTCTTAGTCACCTAGCCCTGCACCCCATCCCCAGCCCCCAAGGTCCAGCCCTGGTCCCTACACAAGCTCTGGTACCATCCCCCACTCTGCACTCTCTACCTCCTCAGTGTGGGTCCCTGAGCTTCAGCAGTATGGAGCCAAGAGGTGGGCGTCCGGGCTGGGGGCGGTTTCCCCAGGCTCCCTCATGCTTATTATTGTAAGGGCTATTTCTCTAATCAAAACTCCCCAATTACCCAAGGGCCCCTCTGATTAATATTCCATGATAACAGGAACAGGTCACATCTGGCTGCAGGAGCTGGAATTCGACACTCCAGGATCCCCCTGATTGGTCTGCAGGAAGAATAATAAACTTCCTTTCTCCTGCCTCCCTTTCCCTTGCTTTCCATTCAGAGGTCCCCTTTTCCTCCGCCACCTCTTCCCGAGCCCTCCGTCTGCCCTTCCACCCGCATCCAAGGCCTCTACTTTGCACTCTGCCCTCTGTTGAGGTGGAAGCCACCTCCCCAGTCTTGATCAGCCCTCTGGCCGTTATTGTCCCTTTCTTTGCCAGGCTGGCTCTTTGGCATGGGAGCATTTTATGCTGGGGCACCGGGGGCTGAGCAGGGAGGGTGCTCAAAATGTATCATCTCAGCTCCTCATCACCATCCTTCTGCGAGGGAGGTCGTATTATCCCTATTTGTGGATGGGGCACACAGGACTTGGCAGCATCGATCACACAGTCTTTCAGCAACAAAGCTGGGATCTCAAACCCAGGACTTCGCACTTCCAAGGCTTTTCTTCCCCCCGCACCCCGCCCTGATCTCCCGAGGACAGTCTTAGTCCCTGGTTGTGTGGATTAAGACGGGACCTGCTGATACGGCCCAGAGCCAGTGCCCATGACACCCAGACTCCCAGGCTTCCGCTGGATTATAGATGGGTTTGGAACAAGGATGTGCCAAGAACTTCTAGTCGAATCCCACAGCCCAGAGAGGAGAAAAGACTTCCTCATGTTCATACGGGAAGGGCATAAATGTGGGACTCAGCCCCAGATCTCCTGATGCTCAGATGAAAATGACTTTGATTTGCCGTGGTGTGGGCGGCTCTGAGTAAGAGACGTTCCCATCACACCTGCATGCCAGGGACTCCCCGACACCCCTCCTCTGACCGAACCCAAAGACACCCCAGACAGGGCCCAGCTGCTTGTGTTGGTTCAGTCTTCACCCAGGAGCCTGGGCAGAAAACGGTCTCTGCTGGGGTGGGGGTGGGGGTGGGGACAGCAGGGAAAGAGGCTGTGGCTGCTGCTGGTGGCCAGAAACGGTTTGCCTTCAGCCAACCCTTCCCTACGGTGCTTGGCGCTCTGGCCGAGCTCCTTCCTGTCCCACCATGCTTCTCAGCAGCCAGGAGGAAGGCAGGCCCTTGGGTTTCAGGGGCACGATCCTCCCCTGTTCTCACTGTCCCCACAGTGGTGGGGCACAGGCTCTCTCAGTGCCTGGCAGTCAGACACCGGTGTGGATTTGCTGACGAGGGGCAGCGCAGGGATTTGTCTCTTCCTACCCCTGACTCCTCCAGCTGTGTCTTGCTTTGGCCTCTCACCTTGCTCTCACCTCCCCTGGTATGCTCCTTGCTCAACTCATTCAGAAATACCCTACAGCCATCTCCCCAATTCCTAGCTAGGTAAACTGAGGGCACTGGATGAAGAGACTAACTAGGACTTGAACTCAGGCAGGTGCCCCTGGCTCCAAACATCCTTCCCATCTGTTCCATCACCTGTCTGGGACTGTCCTGGCCAGAGGGCTAAAACACAGAGCTGCTCAGTCCTCGTGTCCTGCCCCTTGGTGAGGTCCGAGACCCGCTGTGTTTTGTAGGGAGCCATGAGGCTTGTGGGACACAACCACCTCAAGGTGAATGGAGGCCCAGATGGGCCTTGCAAGATCTGGAGCCCTGCCTGGGGGAACAGAGGCCCAGGTATCACCTGTCCCTTCTGTCTTGCTTTCTCCCCACCACTGCCCTTAATGTCCAGGCCCTCCCAGCCTCTCACTCCGATCCCTGCCTCCACCTCCCGCCAGTCCCACCCTGCCTTATGGTGCCCTCTAATTTATCTCCTATACACCGAAGCCGAGCTCACCTTCTTAAACTCCAGAGCCAGGGCAGTTATTAACTTCTCTGTGCCTCAGCTTCCTCATCTGTGAATGGGGATAGTGGATCATACCCATCCCAAGGGTTGTGAGGATTAACTGAGAACACCTGCAAAGCACTAACACCCAGCCCTGGAGTGGAGCATGTGCTCAACGTCATCATCCACCCCGCCAAAAATGAGAGGGGCCAACGCCAATGAGCGCCTACTATGCACCAAGCACTGCTCTTAGCACTTGATATGTGTGATGGATTAGTTCAGCTCCACAACAATTTTATGTGGTAAGTATTCCTGCTGTCATTCCCATTTCACAGATGACTATATTGAGGCACAGCACTAGTATGCAACTTGCCACAGTTCACATTGCTAGCAACTTGCAGAACAAACATTTGAACCACATAGTCTGACTCCAGGTTTGGCCTCTTAACCGCCCTGTTGTTTTGCCTCCCTGAAGTCATTGACTCCCCAGTACTTACAGGACAAAGTCAAAATTCGCTCAAGGCTCTGCCACAACCCTCCTCCTCCTCACACTACAATGCACCTTGAGAACTGAATGCTTCCAGAACGCCAAGCAGATTTACCTGCTTCCAAGCCATTGCTTAGGCAGTTCCCTCAACTTGGAATGACCCTCCTCCCCCCAACTCCCCACCACAAAAGCCGCCTCTCCTGGTGTTTATTTTAAGCCCATCTCCAAAGCTGGTGGGTTCAAAAACAGCACCTGGAGAGGCGGGGTTTTTTTGGGGGGGCAGGCAGGGTTGGGGTCACTTCAGGTGTGACCACCATCATGAAGCTAGATGGGACCTTAGAGGTGCCCTGGGCCAGTGGTCCTTAACCATTTGGCCAGCTGGGACTGTCCTTTTGAATGATTCCTCCCCACTCCTCTCCTCCCCGCACCCTGATACCAAGGCTCTGAAGGAGCTTGTCTACCAAACACTCTGCATTGAAAAAATATAAAGCAGGGCTAGCAGGAAAGGCTGGTCCCCTGGGAAATCAGATACCACATTTGAGAAGTATATGGATTTTGCCTTCTCCCCCCACCTCCTGCTTCTTCTTAGCTTGAGTTTGAATAACTCTATGCGACTCCTGGGCAAACCGGATGCCTGCACTGGCCCCCCTGCAAGTGAGAATAGAAAGATCGGTACTTTTCTTTCTGCTGTTGATATGGTTTTACTGTCATGCTCTAGGACTGACTGCAACGGACAATTGATCCTACTGCCCAGTTATTGTCAGAAAACAGGACTTAAGATCAACTACCCGAAAACCTAGATCATCAGCGTTGGCAGAAGGCCCCCAGCATTCAGTTGGTTTCTCTCCAACAATTTAATACAGCAGGTCCAATCATTCAGTTACCTGGGGGTGCAATTTGCGACTAATTCATCTTGGAGGGTTCACCAGGAAGCTATATTGCCTAAATTAGATGTTCTAGGGGTGTTTTATTGAGAGTTTTTAAATGGCCACAGTGGCAATTGGTAACGCCTGCTTTGAAAGCATTCCAGACAGAAATGGCTGTGGGCCTGACTTGATGGCGGAGAACTTTGGCACATTGGAGGGGATTCAGAACTGTTTTCAGGGAAAGATTGCCCTCGTCCAGGGGTACCCCTCCGGGTCCTTCTGTGAAAATCAGCCTTGGGCCTTCTTGATCCATCTAAGCTCTTTCCTCTGCCTGGCTGTGGCTCGGCCCTGCATCCCACAGCAACTCACAACTGCTTTTGGCAGCCCACGATCTCACTCCAGAGAACTCAGCCTTGAAGGCCCTGATACCCCGGCTTTAACGGTAGCTCAGTTGGGAGAGAGAATCTTCATGGTAGACTGCCTGCAGGGCAGACCGTCCAGCCCGTCTCCTGGAGGCTTGCATTCTCCTTTGGCTAAGGTAGTTCATCAGAGGGCTGGGTATAGGGACCACGGCACTGGGACCTTACAGGAGGCAGGACAGCATAATGGTTATGAATCTGGGCTTTGGTAGCAGACCTGGGTTTGCCACCGGCCCTACCACTTCCTCCCTGTGTGTCCTTGGGCAAGTGATTTCACCTGACTCTCAGTTTCCTCCTCTGTAAAGTGGGGCTAATAACAGTGCTCATCTCTGGGGTTTATCTGGGGGATTCAATGCCTAGCACATAGTAAATGGTGGCTATGATTATTATTGTTCTTGGAGAATTGCCACAGGTCCTTGTAGTAGATGGTTGGAGGGAACACTGTGAAAATGTCAACCCAGTACTCACTGCAGGGATGTTGTTGAGGACATTGTATGGTCGCTTCTCCCAGGGTCCTCTTTGTGAAGGGCCAAGGGACACATGCAATTCCTTTTCTGACTAGTGAAAGCCATGCTTCTCTGGAATACTTAGTTTATTTTCGTGTTACAGATACTGTGAAGCTTGTAACTTATGGTATTTCCCTCTTTTATGTGGCTACCAGGGGAACTGAGAGCCAAACATAGGCTCTAGTAACTGTGTAGAACTCCAGAGAAGGCATTTGGGGTGCATGTCAGTCTAACACCTGGCTTCATTATTTTACTAATCTTATTTTTCTTTATCTTGACTTCTCTCAAATACATATTTTGTCCTGTTATATTTTATGGCTTGCGTTCAGTTGTCCCAAAATCTTTGATGAATAGCCTGTGATATAAATGACTGTTGTCAGAGCCACCATCATTGAGTGAGTGTTTACCATTACCAGTGCTTACCAAAATGGGGTTTATTGCCACTCATAACAGCCACATAAGGAAGGGGCCATTGTTATCCTCCTCCTTTTACAGATGAGAGAACTGGGGTTCGGAGAGGTTAAGTTAGTTGCCCGGTGGATCTGGGAATGCAGCTGTTCCATCCAAGTCCAAGGCCATATCCCCAATCCATCAGTGGCAGGTAGGTAGGCAGGCAAGAGTCTAGGGGAAGTGTGTGCATGGATGGTAGATGAGATAAACAGATACAGGCAAGTATGACAGGCATAGAAGGCAGACAGTGAGATGGAAGATACGATTGGTTTCTCTATAAGATAACCAGGGTTGCCTCATAAAGGTGATATAATTCTAGCCCAGGGCAAAAGAACTTGATGTCTTAGCCAGTACAATCTTACCATAAAGAAACATTCGTTGTCCCATAGGGCTTTTAAAAATCAAGACACTTGTGGCTGTTCATTAATGCCATTGTGGACCCCTGTTCATTCATGTGTGCATCCATGACGCAATTCCTATGTGGCTGGGCACTGGGGACACAGAGATCACTATGACATAGTGGGTCCCCACCCGCAAGGGGCTCCTGACTCACTGAGACAAACCCAAAGACGACAGATCACGATACAGATGCGCTGGCACCAAGGCCTCTTCAGGGGGGTTGGGAAATACTGAGGCAGGCAGGGGTGGGGAGTAGGTCAAAGAGAGTCAGGAAATGCTTGCAGTCATCATCTCATTAGGAAAGGAAAGGCTTCCAAGAGGGAGAGTTGAGCAAAGGGTAGAGGATGATTAAGAGTGTGCTAGGCTGCAGACAGAGGTGCCAAGGGCAGACAGAATCACACGGGCAAAGGCACAAAGGCAGGCATGTCAGAAATGCTGCAAGTAACTCTTTCTGGTTGGAAGGCTGGGGACGGGTATTGGTGGCCCAAGAGATGAAGCTGGCAGGGTAAGGAGGCCAAATCATGAAGGGCCGAGGCATTTGGAGTTGATCACATGGCAGATGGGAGCCCTGGAAAGGTTTGAGGCAGGGGAGAGACCTGGTCAGCTTTGCATTTTGGGAAGTCATGCCTGTACTCAGAGAGGTGTGGAGGGCAGAGGCAAGGAGGCAGTTTCCACTGCCATCAGGCCACCACCCTGTTCTGAGCCACTGTCGTATGTGTTGCTCCTTTGACAAACAAATACCTATTGAGCACATCTTAGTCCACTTGGGCTGCTATAACAAATACCATAAACTCAGTAGCTTATAAACAGCAGAAATTTATGTCTCACAGTTCTATAGTCTGGAAGGCCAAGATCATGGGACCAGCAGATTCAGATTCTAGTGATGGCCCATTTCCTAGTTTGTAGATGGCGTCTTCTTGCTGTGTCCTCACATGATGGAAGGGACAAGGGTCTCTGTCAGGCCTCTTCTATAAGGGTGCTAATCCTAATCACCTCCTAAAGGCCCCACCTCCTAATACCATCACCTTGGGAGTGAAGATTTCAACATATGAATTTGGCGAGGACACCAGCATTCAGCCCATTCAGAGCAAGCACCTATTAGGCACCTGGCACTGTTCTAGGCACAGGGGATATTGCAACAAACAACATGGACAAAGCTCCCTGCCCACGGAGAGCTTGTGTTCCAGTGGAGGCAGACAAGCAACAAACAATAAACCTAACAAATAAGTAATTTAAATATCACTCACGAAGACAATAAGAGCTACAGAAAAAGAGAAAAGAACATAAGAAGGAGAATTGGGATTGCAAGGGGTGCTTGCTTGAGACCTTACTGAGAAAGATGACGTTGACGCAAAAGTTTGCAGAGAGAAAGCAGAGGCAGTGTGGGGACTCTTCCCATGTCTGACTCCCATGAATGTTCACAGCCCACAGCAGTAGATTTGGGACCTGACTGTCCTGGGTTTGAGTTCTGGTACCCTGGGTGACAAGCCTGGATTTTCACGTGTGCTCCCCACCTCCCAGGGCTGCAGTGAGAGGAGGACACAATGGTGCTTTGTAGTGGGATAGGCACGGCCCAGAGTTAGAAGGCTGGTCCCACATCTTCTCCTTGGCATCCCTCCGCAGCCCCCGGCAGCCCCATGGCTCCCTACAGCAGAGGAGCCAGTAGAAGGCGGCAGGAGAGTTACTGAGAGTCTCTTGTTCAGGGGAAGGGTGGGCAGTGTCTCTCAGGTCCGCTAAGGGTGAAACTGGGCCATGCACTGGGCCTGTGGCATTGTGGCTGTCGCCTCTGCCATCCACCACTGGTGTGAACCCACAGTGTGGCAGGAAGGAAGTCCCTGTGGGGCAGATGGGGATGCTGAGGCCTGGAGAGGGCTAGGGACTGTTCCAAGGGAACACAGTGAGTGAGTTGGAAACACTCTTTGCACTGGGGTCTAGGTCTCCCGGCTCCCAAGTGGGTCATGGTTGAGCCAGGGAGCTATTTTGACCCAGGTAAATTTATTAATAGTTGTGGCCCCTGGCTTGGCCTTTTTTCCAACTGAGGCTTCCTTTGGGAGTCCAGAGGCCACTGCAGAAGAAACTATACTAATAGCTGCATTTAGCGTTCCTCCAAGAGACCTCCATTTGTTTTCTCATTGAGTCTCTCAACAACCCTATTTTCATTGATGAGGAAACTGAAGCACAGAGAGGTTAAGTGACTTATCTAAGGCCACACGTTAGGAAGTGAGGAGCTGGCCAGGTTTGGCAGTTTTGCTCATGAGTCTATATTTAGCCACTTGGTTTTACAGGTGTGAAATGAGTGTGTGTGTGTGTATGTGTGTGTGTGTGAGTGTAGCTGAAGGTGTGTACGTAGGGAGGGGTTTCTGGCTAACTCTCAGTGGCTTTCATGCTGTTCACAGGGGCTGCCTGGGGAACAGTGCTATCTAAGAGATCTCTCTGCCAGGACCCTGTGGTTCCGAGTAGCTGTGACATCATGTCCAGATGTCCTTAGCCCTCTGTTATAGGAAGAACAACACACCTAGCAAGGCATGGTACCACGGTAGATGCGAAAGCCTTTGCACGTTGTAAGGCACTGGTTCTCCGAACCGGAAGCATCAGCATCACCTGGGAACTTGTTAGAAATGCAAAATCTTGGGCTCCACCCCGGTGCTACTGAATCAGAGACTGGGAGTGAGGCCCAACAGTCTGTGTTTTAGCAAGCCCTCCAGGGATCCCGTCGCATGCTCAAGTGTGAGCACTAGGTACGTACAGGAAAGGAGAGGTCCCACACTGGGGTGCAGACTTCCACATACATGCACACACGTGCTCAAGGCACAGTGCTTTACAGTTTCCAAAGGGCCTTCTCACCCATAACCTGCTCTGAGCCTCTCAAAAACAAGGATCCCGCCCACTTCTCAATGAGTAAACTGACATCAGGGAGGTGAGGTCATGCAGCTTCCAGTCCCCGGCACATGCCGCATGGCGGTCTTCTCAGGCACGCAGTGCCTCCCGTGGATCCTCCCACCCTGCCCCCTGTGCTGCTTCAGGGCTCCCCCTGTCCACAGCAGCCTCTCACGGGAAAAAGAGGGGCCAGAGAGATGGCCATCCTTGGCTTCCTGTCCACCCCACCCCCCACATCCTCTCACTCCTGTCAGTAGCACCTGTAGAACAAGTTCCCTCTCCTCCAGGTGAGTTCACTTGGCAAGGAAGGAGGGGGTGCCCAAGGAGGGTGAAAGGGCTCTAGGGACCCAAAGGCTATTTTCTAGGAGATACCGAGAGGTGGATCTGGGGGCAGCAAAAGGTTCAGGCTGAGTCCCCTCTCCACTGGATACGGGGACTCCCCTAGGGTTGGCCCAGGGGACGTGACCCTCGCCCCAGTGCAGGGTGAAAGGTGGGGCCTCAGGCTGACTCCTGCCCAGGCCTGTCTTTCACTCCAGCCACGTGCCTGCTTCAGGGTACCTAGCAGGGAAGCAAGGGGACTGTTCTGTCTAGCCTGCCAGAGCGGGCAGGGAGAGGGGAAATATCTGGGTCCCCCGGACATAAGGAATACACACAGCCAGTAGACCACAGAAGCAGGCTTCAGTCTGGAGCATGCCGGCAAACATCTGGTCCAGTGATTCTCACCCTTTGTGCGATCTTGGTGGGGTCTCAGGGCCACACATTCTTTGCAAATTGAACTTTTTATGTTCTTATTTCGATGGTAATCTAAGCGCAATTTTTCTTACACTTGTAAAGACAGCTATAGTTCACAAGCCATTTTCATAGCCTGTGTTCAGATCTGAAGATGCTCCTCAGGTGGGGGCCACGCAGACCTGGGGTGGGAGTTGGAGCTGTTCAACACCTTCTCAAAGGCTGCTTCTGCCGGAATTTGTGTATTACGAAGGGAAGGTCTGTGTACCCCCCCCCCAAGGTTGAGAAGCACTATCTAGTCAGGCTGAGTCCCCTCCCCATTTCCTCATGTCTTTTTTTTTTTATGTTTATTTTATTTTATTTTTTTTTCCTTTTTCTTTTTTTTTTTTTTTATTTCAGCTCATCATGGGGTTTCCTCATGTCTTAATGTGTCACAGAGGCCAGGAGAGGGCCAGACACTTGCTTGAGGTCTCCCAGCAAGTCCAGAGCAGAGCTAAGACTGGAGGGCTGGGCTCCTGCAGCCTGGCCCAGGGCTCTTCCTGTCGCAATCTGTAGGGGTGAGGCTCAGGGCGCACAGGGGCTATAGGAGTGGCAGAGGTGTGTGCCTCAGATATCTCCATTACAAATTTGTCAGTCCTCTTTCTGTTAATGAGGACTACATGGACTCGTTTGGATCTTTTAAAGAGATCCAGCCAGCCGGAGCGTGACTGAGGGAGAAGGAATCAAAAGCTTCATGTCATGGTAACCACTGTCTCTCTGTTCTGTGACAGATACCTAGAAGGGTAAGGTCCAGTCCCTGGCTTTCCCCAGCTCTTAGATTGTCTGGGAATGGGGGCAGTCGTGAAAATAATGACAGTGCCTCACAATCCTCCAAAGCAGACTTTTCTACCCATAATGACAAGTAACATTTATTAAACATTTACTATGTGCCACATACTTTACACCTAAGATGTCAAGATGCCATTGAGGAAGATATGGTCACATTTTGTAAATGGAGAAAATGAGGCCCAAGAAGGTTAAGCAAACTGATTCTAGGTGGCAGAGCCAAGCAGACTGATTCCTGATTCCTGAGCACATCTTCTTAATCCTCCTTGGTTTCACGTGGTCCTTGTGGTAGCCCTGGAAACAACCTGGAATGGGTCATTCCCCCATTTCACAGAAAAGGAAACTGGGGCTCAGAGAGGGGGAGTGCTTGGGTCACAGGGTACAGAGCTAGGAAAAGTTCTGTGTGCTTCCTGATGTAATATCTGTTCACAAGCCCTGTACCGCCCCATCGAAGACCCAAGACCATGAGATCTTTGAGGATTTGGCAGTGTGTCACAAACAAACCTGTCAAAAATCAATGACAACAGCAAATTAGTTGAAATTATAAATTGGTTGAAAATAAATATTATATTTCTAGTCAATGGTTTTCCATGCCATAGCAATTTCCATGCATTATGGGGAAGTTTTTTTTTGCAGTCTTTGAGCATGTTTGTCTGTTTTCTGGATTTTAAAATTTTTATTTTGGGGGAGAATAATTTTGGAATGCATTTTCAATTCATTCTTCCTGCTCTGGTTGTTCAGCAATGTTGTCCTGAACTTTGAAATTTTACCTGCAGTTTTAAGTAAGTTGTCCAAAAAAGCAAATGGGTTGCAACTGAAATATTTCCATCTGCTGGTTCCAGCTTCTATAAGTTTGTGCAACCTAGGATGAATATGCAACCTTTAAATGCAATACCATCTGCTTTTCGAGTGATTTGCCTTTAAGTTTTTTAAATTAATTTTTTTGCCAGTGCTGCCAACTTTATCTTTAGCCCATGTTCTCATCAATTTTAATGTACACCCCTTTTCGATGTAAGCAGCTTTTGCTTAGCATGTTTTCAACTGTGACATGATAATCATTTGCCACCAATGGGGATGCCGCTTGCTGTCAGAATTGAAGTGATGGGTAGTTTCAGGGACAAGCTTAGGCTGAGCTTTGCTGGTGTAATGGTGCTTGAAAATATTGGTGAGGAAAATGCCAGTTGGCATAATGTTCACACACATGGGACACGAGGTGGAGTGTGAGGTGAGGGAAGTCTCTGAGGTCACCGAGAAGAACCAGGGCGTATTGTTCGTCACACCCTACCTACTGCTGCCGCGGTGTGCGCTTCCAACCCTGGCTCTCCTTCAAAAACAGGTTCGAGACTCTCACTGGGGTGGCAGTGGAGTGGATTCTGGGCCCAGAGCAGTTGCCCCATTGGCCTTGCACGCATTGAGCCTTCCACCAAAATGAAATGACTGTCCCCAATGCAGCTGAACAGGAAAAATAGGTATTTAAATAAATTAGAGATAACCCCCGCCCAACTAACTCCTCCTCTCAATATGAATAATGCACTAAAAATGCTTGAAGTTGATAAAAAAATTGTTAAACCATCCTCATGGTGCATCAAAGTCACCAATACCTGAAAACTCAGTGACAAGGAGTATTATTTAATAGTTTTTCTCTAGTGTATCGTTTAGAATCAACTCTTCTTTTACAATTTCACTTGGAGCCAGACCAGATCAAAGGTCCTCATCTCATTCTCGCTGGAGGTGTCTAGGCCACTGCTGGTTCTGTGGTGGAATTTAATTGAGCTGGGCCTCATGCTTCCTATCTTCATATGCATGCACCATGGGATCCATCTTGAACTTGAGCCTCGAGCTTCAGAATTCAAAGAAGACGCATGTGGACCAACCGAAGTAAAATCAGCCCTATACCCATTGTGAATTCAAAGTAGATTTCTTCTTCTTTTATGGGTTTTTCTGTATTTTCCAAATTTTCTACAGTTACCATGTATTATGTCTGCACTTAGCAAACATAAACCCCACAATAAGTAGTATGAAAGCACATAGTCAAAATGCAGAACCAAACCATGTCCCTAACACTGTGATGGGCATGATGGGCACTTTGGGGTTGGGACTATGGGCTTACACTTTCCTGGGCTGGACACGGCCCCTCCCTTCCTGGGCTCTCTGGTCCTACCGGGGGCTTTACACTCTCTGCTAATGACTGGGGTCCCCCCATGCCTCTGCTTACCCCACTGGCTTCATCTGCCAAAAGAAAGGAGGTAGAGGACTCCAGTCTCAGTCACCAGGGGACACATAGTAAATTGAAACTAGGTTGGGATAAGACAGCTAAATTTAACATAACAGGAACAATTATTCAGGGCTTGCTTTCTAAGTGCCAACTATGTGCCAGCTGTGGGGGGTGCTCAAAATGGCAGAATTCTACCCTCTGAGAGGCAGTGTGATATATGGGCATGAGCTTAGGCTCTTGAGCCAAAAAGAATGAGTCCAAATTCTGGCTCCACCCTTTAGTGGTCCTGTGACTTTGAAACTCAACCCTTAACTTCCTGGAGACTCAGCCTCATCGTCTGTAAGAAGTGGACGTTGGTTATCATACCATCACCGTCAGTATGTATTGTGGGCCCACTAAGTGTCAGATGCCTACATGCACTTGACACACACAATCTCATTGAGCCTTCACAGCAGCCCTACAAGGCAGGTACTACTAGAGCCCCGGCCTGCAAGCTTGCCTGCACATCCGAGCAGCTTCCCAGGTTGGGTAAGATGAGGCTTGTCACTTGAGCCCTGGCCACATGTTTGGCATCCAGAAAACTGGGCAGATGGGCTCACAGGGACTGAGTGATTCGCTCATCGTCCCACAGCAAGCAAACAATGAGGTCAGAATTTGAAGACAGGCAGGCTGACTCTGGAGTCTTTTTTTTTTTTTCACTCTGTCTTATGGCCTCCTGTCAATGAGCTAGAGTGACTAGTAAACAGGGTGTCTGCACATCAAATGCCAGGCCAGTACCAGGCCTGCCACACAGTAGGTGTTCAATCCAAGCCATTCCACGGTCCACTGCCCTTGAAGATCTCCCACTCCAAGGGGGAGAGCAGAGGGAGAAGGGAGGGGCTGTGTCCAGCCCAGGAAAGTATTTCCACCCCAAAGACTAAAGCCCCTCTTGGCAGGTATCTCTTCTCCTATTTCCCACTTCCTTGACCCTCAGGCAGGCCAGGAGCCCCCCTTCCCCAGCCCCTCCCACACTCAGACCTCTCTGCCCCCTCCCCATGGTCTGTCTGAGCCAGTCTGTCTCCCCCACCCTGGCAAGGCATTAAAAATTGAAACCTCCTTTGAAGAGAAAACAGTTTAATAAAAGCCCCATCCATTTTTCATGAGAGGATCAGGAGAGGGATGGTGAAGGGAGGATAGGCAGGATGGGGGAGACAAGCAGGGGGGCAGTGAGGGTCTTGGGGAGTCTGTGGTGAGGGCTCAGCAGAGCAAGGGCCAGAAAGCGCCTTCTGCCCCTTGCCTGCAGCTCTGGTGGCCCCCGTGTCCTCTTCTTTTCTCACTTCCTGTCATGTCAGCAGGATCCAGGCTGGACCTGTCAGTGTAAGGTGGGGAAGTATGGCTTCCTCTTTGGGGGCACCTCCTGCCTTCTCTTCAGGGCAAGCCTCAGAGGATCTGCACTGCACTCGCTCAGAGGAAGGGAGGGACTTGATGACCCCCGGCCTGCGAATCTGCCTGCACATCAGAGCGGCTTCCCAGGTTGGGTAAGATGAGGCTTGTCACTTGAGCCCTGGCCACATGTTTGGCACCTGGAAGACTGGGCAGGGCAGAGCTTGGCCAGAGACCTAGGCTGGGGACTGGGGAGGGGGCTGAGCTTTGGAAAGATGCCCAACAGAGAGGTCGGGGCATGAGGGAGCCAAGGGGAATGAGGTCTAAACCCTGGCTCATGTTCTTTGGACCCTAGAGCCTTTTTCAAGCACAAGAGACATGATTACATTCACTGTCCTACCCAGCCTCCACCCTTTCTTGTATTTCCCACCCCAGCAAAGACAGATCCATCCAGGAAAGTGACCCCACAGGCTGGCCCTTGCAGAAGAGATGTGTACCTATGCCTAACTGAATGAGTTTCTATCTCTGCCATAGATCTGTTTGTGTGCAGGGGTGTCTACATGTGCCAGTGTGTGTATATAGTGGCATATGCATGAGTGTGTGTAGCCAGGGATGCATGTGTATGTGTGTGTGTGTGTGTCTGTGTGTGTGTGTGTGTGTGTGTGTGAGAGAGAGAGAGAGAGAGAGAGAGAGAGAGAGAGCCGGGATGTGGGCTGGTGCCCATGTGTGAGAGTATGTGAAAGTACATGTTCCTGCGGCTCCCTGCTTCTCAATAGGCACAAGCCCCTCCCCGAGCACATGCCAGAGGGAGAGAGGGGTGGGTAAGGTGGGTGAAAGGGTAATGGGAAGAGTGGAAAGGAGAGCAGGCCCCAGAGAATTGAGCAGGGCCTGGGTCCTGGAATTCAGGCAGCCCTGGGTGTGCCAGCCCCAGCCACAAAGCCATTCCCTGTGAAGCTGGCATCGCTTCCCAGCCTCCCCAGCTGAGGAGGGCAGGAGGGTGCCTGCGTGTGTGTGTGTGTGTGTGTGTGTGTGTAGTGGAGGGGTGTCTGCTTCATCAGCTCGGTCAAGAGGGGCTTTGGGGACATTCCCAGAGTGATCACTGGGGAGGGGGCAGAGAGGCTCGTTGATGGTGCCTCTTCTGTGCTGGAAGTTCAGCTTTTCATCGAAGCTTAGCCATTTGTCCATCTGTCCATCCAATGCACATTTACTGAGCCCTGAATCTTGCACCAGGGATTTTGTCAGGACATTGAACAGGCAAATATGGCCCTACTCTCCAAGACCACGGAGCCTGGTGCATTCTTGGCTCTTCCCTTATATACCCTGCCTCCTCCATGGCCCCGGAGTCAGGGACACAGATCCTGACTTTGACTCACCTGTGACCACAAGCAAGTTACTCTTGCTGCCAGGCCCCATTTGATTGGGAGAGGCTGCACCAAGTTGCGCACAGGGGGCCCTCCCTTCTCCAATGACCGCTGCCTCTGGACACACTCTCTAAGATCTCAGAACAACAATTTCTGGGGAATTCTTTCCCTCGGTGAATGGCTCTGGGTGGTCTTGGGCAATTGATGGTATCTCTTTAAATTTTGTTTCTTCAACTGTGAAAAGGGCATGAGAAAACTACTTTGCCCATCAGATCTTTGGGGGCATTAGTTGTGGATGCTCATGTATGTGCACAAGTCCTGCCACAGAGCCTGTGGGCCTTGAGCAGCACGGGGCCATGGAGCTTGGGTTAGAGGTGGCATTCCTGACAGAGTCCCCAGTCCCAGGGCCAGGTTCATCTCCCCCTGCATGCTGAGGCAGGGCTGTGAGTTAAGGCAGCGGGCACAGGGGTTGGCAGTTGAAGTCATGGTCTGGGTCATTAGAAAATCTGCCGAGGGAGCCAGGGAAAGAGGCCAGCCCAGGTATGGGCTCCACTTGTCTCCTCACTGCCGCCTGAGCCTGTTACAGGAAGTGTTACAGCGAGTGGTCCCGAGGACAAACCGAGCGGCACACGGAGAGTCGGAGAATCAAGGTTTATTTGCCAGCAGGCTCAGAGGGGTCTCGCCACCAAATTCAGTGCCCCGTCTACCCAATTTTTCCCACTTTTATTACGTTGGGGTGATCCAAGGCGTGGGGTCTCAGGTGACTAAGGCCCGCCAGGTAATAGGTTAGGTTAGTGTCTGCACCAGGTAATAGGTTCAGTGTTATGTTGATGCTCCAGGTAATACATTAGTTGATGGGCCAGGTGATAGGTTAGTATTATGCTGATGCGGGTCTTCCCTGAGGGATGGGGGTCTCAGGTGGCTGCTGTGCTAATAGATGGGGGTTTTCCTTATCAAGCCCAACATGGGGAGGTTCCCACAGGCCCCAGGGCAGAGGAAAGGGATGGTTTCAGCACCCTACTTCACTGCCCTCCCCCAGTCATCCCTCACATGTGAATGCCAGAGCTGGAGAACAGCTTGGGGCATTTCGTCCTTTGTGGGTATAGCACGGCAAGGCGGGGCAATGAGGGGGTACAGAGGAGGCTGACAGCCACAGGCTGGAGCCCCTTCCCCTCTCCCTCTCCACCCCCACCCTCCCAAGACCAACCAGCCCATCCCGGGGGAGCATGCTCCAGTGGTGACGTCCCCTCTGCTGGCTCCTGCCCTCAGCCTGCCAGCACAGTCTGACGTGCCCATCTGAAAACCTCCTCTCCTCTACCCTTTAGCCCCTCGCACCCTGCCCTCCGGCTGGCCTACCCTCTTGCAGCCAAGTGTCTTGAACTGTCAGCTACGCTCACTGTCTCCTGGTCTGGCCTGCCTCCCACTCCCCGCTGTCAATGCGAAACCAGTGATGTCTGGGTGACTGAAGGTCATCTTCTCCCCTGACCCTTGGGCCTGACAATACTCACCTGGCATCCTGACAAGCTCTCTGGCCTCTCCTCGCAGAGCTCCTTTCTGGGTTCCTTCGAACTGTGCTCTCCCGGTCCTCCCGCCTCTCTGCCGGTGCCCAGGCTGCCTCACAGTCCCTCAGACTCCTCCTCTGCCCCTTCCAGTATCTCCCGTTGGCAAACTGTCCCACTCTTGCGGCCTCGGTTCTCCCTCCTTCAGTGTGGAGGAAGGGTGGGTGTGTGAGGCCGGACCAGGAAGCTGAAGCCTCTTCCTTCTGTAGGGAGAGGGGGGGGCTAAAGAGGCCGCCCCTGGGCTCCCCCAGGCCAGAGGCTGCGGCTTCAGCCATCCTCTTGTGTCTGAGTGCCAGGGTCTCTGCTCCTCTCCCCTCCCCGCCTGCCTCCACTAGCCTTGTTTTCTACCCACCCTCTTCCGAAGGCTCACTCCATGCCAAGAGTGCTGTGGGTCGGTGGGGTTACAGCCGAGGAGCAAGGCAGGGAATGGCAAGAGCTGAGCAGAGAGGCAGGCAGGGCCTGTGAGTGAGCCATGGGCACTGGGCTTTATTCTCAGTGAGACAAGAGGCCAGTGGGGGGTAGGGAGGGATTAAGCAAGAGAGTGACTCGATCTGATTTGCATTTGATTTTTTTAAAGAGAAAAATCACTCAAGTCTGTGCGTGGAGAATAGACTGGGTGGGGGGGTCGGCGAGGGAGGCCTGTTGGGAGACTCCTTCCGTAATCTAAATGAGAAGAAGGTGGAGGAGGAGGTGATGAGGAGTGGATAGATTAGGATATAATTTGGGGGTAGAGCAAGTGGATTTGCTGATGGATGAGATGTAGGAGATGAAAAAGAAAGATTCAGGCCGGGCGCGGTGGCTCACGCCTGTAATCCTAGCACTCTGGGACGCCGAGGCCGGTGGATCGCTCAAGGTCAGGAGTTCGAGACCAGCCTGAGCAACAGCGAGATCCCATCTCTACTAAAAATAGAAAGAAATTATCTGGCCAACCAAAATATATATAGAAAAAATTAGCCAGGCATGGTGGCGCATGCCTGTAGTCCCAGCTACCTGGGAGGCTGAGGCAGTAGGATTGCTTAAGCCCAGGAGTTTGAGGTTGCTGTGAGCTAGGCTGACTCCACGGCACTCACTCTAGCCTGGGCTACAAAGCGAGACTCTGTCTCAAAAAAAAAAAAAAAAAAGAAAGAAAGAAAGAAAGAAAGAAAGAAAGAAAAAGAAAAATAAAGATTCAAGGGTAACTCCTAGGTTTGGGGCCAGAGCACCTGGGTGGATAGTGATGCCATTGACTAAGCTGGGGAATACTGGGGGACAGAAGGTTTTCGGGGAAAGCAAGAAGTCTACTTTGGCCGTGGTAAGTTCCAGATCCCATTAGATATCCAAGCAGAGGCGTCAAGCTGGCTGGAGCTCAGTGGAATGGAATCTCAGAGCAAGAGATACACGCAGAAAGCATCAGAGTTTTCACCTTGCTGCCTTTGAGCTTGCTCCTCCCTCTGCCCAACACTTTGCCTTCCTTCCCATCTTCAGGCTCCTTGTCCTCAGGTCACAGCTCAAACATCGCCTCAATCTGAAGTCCCCTCCAGCCTCCTACGCAGTCATGCTCTATCCTACACTCCTGCTTTATTTCCTGCCCACCACTCAGCCCCAGCTAAAGTTATTTATCTGTTCACTTATTTATTTATGTGCTTCCCCATGACCCTGGACTGTAAGCTCCACAAAGGGGGTTGTTGCCTATTTTTGTTCACTGCCGTATCCCCAAGACCCAGAATAGTGCCTGGCACATAGTAGATGCTCACTGAATATTTGCAGGCTGAATGAATAAATACTTTACAACACATCAGCTCCCTTCGTCCCTACAGCAATCCCATGAGAGTGGTAGTTGGTCCCCTCAGTTTTCAGAGGAGGAAACTGAGGCTTAGGGAGCTCACTGAGGCCAAGGCCACACAGCTAGGAAGTGGTGTAAGTGGGACTCAGTCCCAGGTCTGTTTGGCTCCAAAGCCCATGCTGTAACCATTCCCTCCTGCCAGAAAGTGCCATCTAAAGAAGGCTTGTGTTGGAGTCCACCCCTGCCACATCCTTGCTCTGAGGCTTTGGGCAAGTCCTTAAGCAGTTCTAACCCTGAAGTTCCTCCCTCTGAACTGGGGAAAATCATCATCCCTTACAGGATCATTCTGAGCATGCCACATGGGAACATATGCAAAAGAGCCTTATCCACTCTATCAGTGTGTACACATGTAAGGGATTAATAACTTCTTTGGGCCTCAGTCTTCTAATCTGGATGATGGGCAGTTGTTGGAAGGGTGTACTGAGACTAGATCTCTGAACGTCCTTCTAGCTCTGACATTCCAAGAATCTTCTATCATCTCCAGCGTTGGTAGAAATGAATTGAGTTTAAATGTTCCAAATTGCAAGCATTGTGAACACAGGGACTTCTACTTTGGTCATCAAAGCTTCAGCTCTGTGGATGTGGGAGGCCTCTTTGAAGCTTGAGGGAGGTAAATTGAGGACAAATCAAAGGAAGTCCTTCTTCACCCCAACTTAATGAGCTTATGGCTTTCATTACACACAGGAGTGGTCCAGGCAGGAAACAGGAATGGCTTTGGATAGAATGATAAATGCCAGAGACACGGATGGCTCTGAGCAGGAGCTGGCAGTGCTGACCTCTAAGGTCAACGGGAGGGAAGTGGCCCCTTAGGGCCCAATCAGAGACCGGCCCTAGGCTTCCAGAGCAGCGGTTCTGGGTGGTGGGAATTGGGGGTGGAGAGGTCACCAAGCCCATCTACCTGTACTCCCTCCCCCCAACTCTGTTAGTTTAGCCCCTGGCTGGTGGGGGTTGGGGGGGTTGGATAGAGCAGGCACAAGAACTGCAGGAGAGGCAGCAGGGCACAGAGATTCCAGCTCCCAACCTCCATCCACCTTCTCAGGAAGGCTCAGGCCGGCTGTGCCAACACTCACCAGCTGCTATGGGGAACACCTGGCACATGATCTCCCTTTCCTTGTTCCTTACCCACCCCACACCTGGTGACATCATCTGGAAGGACAGCAGTAGATTGGTAGCATTGAGAAGTGGTGGGCTTTGGCCCTGGTGCCTTCCTCTTGACTCTATTAAGCCCCCCCTATTTCTCCTATTCCTGTCCTCCTTCCGAACGCCAGTCCTGTGGGGTCTTGCTCTCAGCTGGCTGTCAACTAAGGTGTTAGCTGTCAACTAAGGTGTTAGCTGTCAACTAAGGTGTTAACTGATATCTAAGGTGTTAGCTGATAACTAAGGTGTTAGCTGACAACTAAGGTGTTAGTTGATAAGGCTTAACATCCCCCAAGGGGTATGTGCATTTTAATAGGGGATTGTTGAAAAGGAATGGCCTTCAAGACTCAAATGATAAATGCTATATTGGTGGAATTTCAGGCAGTGGTGTTGATTATGGGTGGAGGTGTGCGTAGTCCCTTCTAAATCATACCACTTAGGTAATCACTTATTTATAAGGTTGCACACTCACGTGTGTGCACACACACACATCTATCACTTTTGCAAAAAGGTTCTGAATTGTGTGTATATAGGCATACATTTGTATGATGTGTAATAATAACAACAAACGCTTCATAGCACTTACTCTGTGACAGGTACTGTTCTAAGCACTTTGCATACATGAACTTATTTCATCTTCACAACACCCCTAAGAAGTAGGTACTACTGTTATTCCGATTTTACAAGTGAGGAACCTGAGGCTCAGAGAGGTAAGATAACTTCAGGCCAGGCCACACAGCTTGAATATGTTGGATCTAGGCTGCGCAGACAGCCAGTGTGGCCCCCCGTGTCCACACCCTTCACTACCACATGGAATGCGTCTCACCTGGCTACACGGTGGGGTACGTTCTTGGCGGTGTGGGCATATCCTAGGGTGTGAAGGGTGTGTGTGTGTTTGCAGGTGTGCACCCCGCTTCTCTAAGTCCTCAACTAAAGAAAGGGCCAGGCAGAGGCCTTTTGGAGTGGAGA
The DNA here is from genome assembly GCF_020740605.2 of Lemur catta. Taxonomy (NCBI): domain Eukaryota; kingdom Metazoa; phylum Chordata; class Mammalia; order Primates; family Lemuridae; genus Lemur; species Lemur catta. The sequence goes on along the minus strand of NC_059155.1, from coordinate 49,452,837 downwards.
GTGGTTTGAGGGGTCACACATTCCGTGCTGGGATATGCATGTGGGTGGGATTGTGCCTTCTCTGCAAGATGTGGGGGTGCTGTGGGCTGAGGGAGGTGTGCTACCGTGGGGGTGGAGGCACACACTTCGTGGGGTGCTGTACACATTCTGAGCTCGCCAGTCCCATGATGCAGTTCCTCACACCGAGGCCCTGCTTTGGGACTCACCTGTCACCCTTTGGAGTTGCCCCCATTAGGAGGCTGGGCACTACTGGAGTTTACTCCCAAACTGTAAGATCAGCCTATGGCCAGCTGGGGGAAAAGATAAAACCAATGCACAATGAAGGAGGATGGGGAGAAATAGACTGGGGTGTGAAGAATGGACACGTGTATGTGGAGGGTGGTGTGAGGTGCATCTTAATGGCAGGTCTTCTGCCAAGTAGGAGCAAGGGTGGGAAGTGTGTGTGTATATATGCGTGTGTATGTGCACACGTGCACACGCATGCAGTCTGCCTCCTTGGGAAATTAGGTCTTTTCCGATGAACACTTGGGAAGCACCATCTTGTTTCGGAGGTAGGAGAGGCAGGATTGGATGAAACTTGTAACAAAAGTTGCTCAGCTTACATTGTGAGGAAGGTGGGGTGGAGGGGGCCAGGCCAGATGAATATGCAGTAGTGCAGGCTGGGGGGTGGCTGTGGGAAAGCAGAGAAGGGCCTGGAATCCAGAGACACCTTGGAATTAAAATTGCAGGGGCCAGAGGAGGAGAGGAGCCTGTGGCCCAGTTTTCTGGCGCTGGGCCTGGCTGGCTGGCTAGTGGGACAACCAACAGTAGGTTTTGGAGCCTGGGGGTCAGCAGAAAAGTCTGAGCTGGAGACAGATTTTGAAAAAAATTTTACACTTAACTTTTTACTGCTTTTTCTTATTACAAAATAATACATGCTTATTAAAGAAAATATGGAAAATGTAGACATGCAACAAGAAGACAGCAATAATTTGCAACATCCCTGCCAGAGATAACAAGTGTTAACATTTTGGTGTATTTCCTCCTTCTGGTCTTCTTTCCCTGTACATATTTACTATTTTGATTTTACACACTGGTTTTTAATGCATATTGCAGTAACTTTCTGACATTAAATTTAATCTACAAGTTCTTTTTGTAATAAAATATTCAATGCTATGGGTAAACTAGAATTTATTTGCCCCATCCTCTATTGTTGTTGTTAAAATTTCTCTATTATGATTATCGTCATGGGTATCTCTGGGGCCAGTAAGACAGAGATTTGCAGGTGGTCAGCCCCATCCCTCTTGGCCCCCTGCCCTCCAGGGGCCCCTCAGCTTAGGCGAGGCAGCACTGGTCTGGGCTTGGGTGTGGGGACCTGCCAGGGAAAGGCAGTGGGGTCTTGGGTAAGCCCTTTCTCGCTCTGGGGCCTTGACCTCCCCATCTGTGTGATGGAGGACATTGGACTTGGTGCTAGTGGGTTTTCCGTGGCAATATATGCACTCTCCCTGCTGAGTGTTTGCTTTGCTTTCATTCTTTTCCGTGCCTTTCTCTGGCCCTCACCTCCTCATTCAGTCCCCGGGCTCCTTGTTCCCCTTTTTTCATTTCCTCACTCTGTCAGCCTCTTCCACACCTCCTCTAGTCCCCTTCTCCTTGGCTCTCCTAGTGGGCCAGACAGCCCACAGCCCGTGGCTGTCTCCCAGCTGGCCCGCTGATCCCACTCCTCTGCCTGTCGCACACTAGCCCTGACTGGCAGGGGTAGGGAGCTCCAGCGGAGACCCATCACGGACGCCAGGGCCCTAGGCAGTTCTGGCTGTCCTAGCAGCTACAGGGGCACTGGGCTTTCCTGGCACCAGCTGTCAGGCAACTGAGCAGGCAGGCAAGATACTCATTCAGTGGAAACTGAGGCTGTGGGAAAGGGCAGGAAAGGTTGAGGATTTCTTGGGCTCATCCTGAAGGGGTGGTCTTTCCTGAGAGGGGGTGGCACCATGCAGGGAAGAGCCATTGGATCAGAAGTTCTGGATCCAGGTTCATGGCCAGGATCTCTGGATAGCTTTCTCAGGAGTCTGGAGACCAATTTGTTTTGTTTTGTTTTGTTTTGTTTTTGAGACAGAGTCTCACTCTGTCACCCTGGCTAGAGTGCAGTCATCATAGCTCATTGCAACCTCAAACTCCTGGGCTCAAGTGATCCTGCTGCTTAAACCTCCCTGGTAGCTGGGCCTACAGGCACATACCACCAACACCCGGCTATGTTTTCTATTTTTTAGTAGAGATGGGGTCTCGCTCTTGCTCAGGCTGGTCTTGAACTCCTGAGCTCAAGCAATCCTCCCGCCTCGGCCTCCCAGAGTGCTAGGATTACAGGCGTGAGCCACCGTGCCCGTCCCAGTTGGAGACCAATTCTTTAAGATGGATTGTAATCTGGTGTGGGTGTGTTGCTACAGTCTACTTCTTTTATCAAGACACTCAAGAGGCTCATGACTTCAAAAAAAGATTAAGAAGCCTTGTTCTAGAGGTCATCTTGTCCCTCCTCTTGTCTCTAGGTGGGATCCACCACCAATCCCTGACACAGACACACACATACACACACATCCAGATACTGAGGATTGATCTCAGTGATGTCACATCACTGGGAAAATGACACTAGTGTCACTTAGGGATGTGCTCTGCATGCATTGCTTTCAAGAATCACTGTCCTAGCCGCCACTCAATGCTTTCTGCCCCTTTCCAAGTTCTCTGCGATGGGCAGAAGTTGCTGGGCCAGGAGGCCAGGCTGGGGCCTCTGCATGAGAAGGAGCAAGGGCCGGATCATCTGCTGCCTGGAGCCCCTGAAAGTGCCTATGGACTCAAGTGTGTGGAGCAACGCAGAGCTGGATTGGAGAGGATTAGATAATTGACCTCATAATTGACCTAATTAGCGAGTGGCTGTGTGGAGAGCCCTTGGGGACGCTGGGCCCGCAGGTGGCACAAAGGCCAGGCAGAAACGCACAGAGGCTGTGAGAGCCAGTGGCAGGGGCCAGGAAGAGCATAGCGAGCAGAGGGGCAGGACTTGGGGGCACCAAGCAGAGAGGGGCAGGAGTGGTGGGGGGTTACTGAAGGGACAGAGAGGGGGCAGGAGAGACCTTCAGAGCAGAGAGATAGCAGCTGGGGCCTGTGAGGGGAATGGTTGATATCTAGGGACACCAACAGGAGAGGAGTAGGGACTAGGGGGACCGGTGAGGGGAGGGGTCAAGGCCTGGGAACGTCGAGAGAAGGAAGGGTCAGGGGAGGGACATGGAAGACCCTGAGGGCAGAGGAACAGTGGCTAGGGGACCTGGAGAGGAAAAGGGAGTTATTGAGGGAATGGGGGCAGCTGAGGGAAACTTGGGAGAGGGCAGAGCCTGTGGGCTGTCTGACATTGTGGGCCAGCAATGGAGCCAAAGAACCCGGCCCCAGTGCCCCGTCCGGGTGGTCGGTCTCATCCCATCTGGGGCTGTGAGGAACGTAACAGCACCTTGGTGGGAGGAGGGGTCATCAGGTAGCTCTGGGGATGGGGGCTGGAAGTCTCCTATCCCAAAGCTTGTTGAAAGCTTGCTCCTGTGTCTCGAAGGACCCGGACCTTGGGGCTTCTTTCCCAAGCCTCGTTCTTTTGACAAATGTTTACTGCGTGCCTACTAGATGCCAGAAAAGGTTTTAGGAGCTGGGATCCAGCAGTGATGAGGTGCCCTGGGGATCCCCATGGAGCTTCAATCCAGAGAGAGGAGACAGACAATCAATGGATCATGTCATTCTAGAACATGGCGAATGCTGCATGGAGGAAAAGGACCAGAGTAAGGGGAACAGGGAGGCCCAGGGCGGGGCGGGCAGTGATCCGCAAGTGTCAGTAGAGTGGTTCCAGTGGGTCTCTTTGAGGCGACAGGAGACATGTGAGTGAAAGGTGAAGGAGGAGCGTGTCCATCTGGGGGAAGCGCCCTGCAGGCAGAGGGTGTAGCGAGTGCAGGCCCTGAGGCCAGAGAGTGCCCGGTATGCTGGGGACAGCAGGGAGGCCCTGTGGCTGTGGCTGTGGGAGTGCAAGGAGAGGGGGACAGAGCAGAGGAGTAATGGGGGGTGGGGGCTGGAGTAGGGTGGGGGTCACATCGGGTAGGGCCATGGTAAGAGCCATGGAAAGGACAGTGGCATTTACTCTGAGTGAGATGGGAGCCATGGCAGGGCTTGCAGCAGGGAAATGACAGGATGTGACTTTGTTTTAGGGGACCCTTCTGACTGTTATGTGGAGAATGGGCTCTGGTGGGACGAGAGGGGAGCCGGAGAGCAGCGAGGAGGCCGGCAGCTGTCCTGGGGAGATGCGAAGGGGGCTCAGCCAGGGCGGGAGTGGAGAAATGGTTGCAAGGGTCTGTCACTGCCAGCCTCCCTTGCGTGAGGGGCTCTGGTGAGGGCTGGTCAGTGTGGAATGAAGGGCCCTGGCTGAGAAGGGAGTGTGAATCCAGTTCTAGGAGTTCATGCCCATCGGGAATCTGGTGTGTTTGAGAGATACGTGTCCCATGAAGCTCTTTTGGAAGCTGCTCATGTACAGAGCTTGGACCTTGACACTGGTGGCCAAGTCATTTACAGGAGGAATGGCACCCTCAGTCCCATGCCCTGTGGTGCTGGCAGTGTATCTGAGGAGACCCAACACACAGGGACATGCCGGCTAAGGAACAGCCTGCCCTCAGCCCTCATATCTGCTGGAGCACAGGGGGCATAAAGGAAAAGGGCTTTGGGAGACAGCCCGGGATTACATAGGAAAGCTTTCTGGGGGAGGGGGTTTAGAACCCACCCAACCATCCCCACATACACACATCGAGGAGCACACATTCGGATTCAAACATCCCTCACAAAAGTGACCATCACTGCACAGACATACAAGCTGATATGCCCACTCATGCCTACAAGCATGTGCACACACGGACACGAATGTGTCAGTCACACTGTTGTCCACACGTGCAGAGGCCACAGCCCACTCCCAGCCTCATCTTCCACCAGCCTCTGCCTCTCTCCATCCTTGCCCCAGCCATCCACCTTCCTCAAACGGGCTGTGTATTTTTCACACGACATTGTGGTGCTTTGGAACATGTTCTTTCTGCCTGGAATGATCTTTTTCTCTGATCTTTCTTGACAACAATTGGTGGCCCTCCCGCTGCAGCACCAAGCAGCCTGAACTGGCATTACTTCGGCGTTTATGCCGCTTTTCTCCCTCCCGCACTGGGAGCTCCCTGGGGGCCTAGTCTGTCTCCTTCACCACTAGATCCCCAGATCAATGCCTGGTATGTACTAACTGCTCAATAAATTGTTGAATGAATGCAAATGTGTCACTCTACTGTCAAGAGTAAAGGGTCTCAGGATTGAGGGGAAAGACAGACCCAAGGGAAGGTGGTCAGAGCAGACTGCAAAGGGAAGCAGTGAGTGCATCCCAGGGGTTAGGGGACCCTGCTGTAACTCCGCACTGCCCAGGGGCTGGTCCCCCCTCCCCTGCAGTCCTCAGGGAACTTCTTGGGACTGGGAAAGGGGGTGAGTGGAGGGGAGGGGACAGGGAGAAGGAGCAGATTAATCTGGGGATTAATTGAGGGACTTGACGGTCTGGCAGCGCGTGTTTGGGGCAGTGGCTCTAATGGCTTAATCAGATTACAGGCCTCGGCACATGGTGTGTCCCAGCAGTGCCCAGCTCACCTTCAAGAGCGACTCACTTCCAGGGCTCTCCGGGATAGAGCCCACACCCTATGGTCAGAACCCACTCTGAAGGCTGGCATCTTGAGCCTCCACTGTGGAGACCCCTTGTCTGTCTAGGTTAGCAGGGTCCAGGCACCCTGAATGAGCTCATTTGAAGGGCACAGCATTTGCAGTTGAGACCAACATGGGTTTAAAGCTATGCTCCACTACTCCCTAGCTGTGTGACCTCAGGCAAATTATTTAACCTCTCTGAGCCTCAGTTTTCTCATTTGTAAAAGGGAACAGTAACACCTCCCTTGAAGCATTGATGTGAGGATTAAACAAGATGCGGTAAGTGAAAGTGCTTTGCAAGTGTTCGTTGTTGCTGGTGGAGTCAGTCAACCCTTTCTTCCTGCTGGCCCGGTCCAGCTGAGGCCAGAGGTGAAGAATTCCAAAGGAAAAAGAGTAATAATGACAGCAGCAACAGTATTCGTATTTGGCAGCCATCCCATGACCAACCTGTGTGTGGCACTTTAAAGCGGAGGAAGCACTTTCTCTTTCATGATCTTATTTAATGCCTAGGAAGCCCTGGGAGATGGGCACATGGGGGCTGAACAGCCTCCATTTGAAAGACAGGAAAGCACGCAAGGCCAGCCGGAGAGATGATTTGCTTCAATCCGTGGCCAGAGCTGCGCCACAGAGAGAATCTCGCCACACAGATGGTGGTAGGATGGCCAGGTACCAAATAAGTTGGGGCTTCCAAAATGAACTCTCGGACCACAGGAAAGCCCGAGGGTGGGAGCAATCAGCCTTGCCGCTCCTCCTTCCTGCTGGGGGTTGTGCCAGGCAGAGCTGGGCTGGGACCCTGGGGTTCAGTGAAGAGTGAAGGTGAGAACCTCCAACGTTCAGAACCCCCTCCAACCTCAGAACCCCCATGGTTCTGAGGCCTGGGAAACCTCAGACTCCAGGGCTGGGGCTAGGTAGGGCCACAGATACACTCTACTGGGGCTGTCCTGGGAGCCAGGCCGGGTAGGCAGACTGGCCAAGGGAGCAGCCCGTGCACCAGGGCACAGACGGAGGTGCGGCTTCGGGAGCAGGCTGGCTTCCGGCCTCCCCTCCTCTCGCCCCTAGTAGTTTATTAGGAGTAATTTGTTAAGCTGTTCCAACTTGTCAGCAGCCACTTCAATGCCTCTGCCTCCTGCTTGCTTTTGGGGGGGGGTCTAAAGATGTCAAGAGCTCACGCTGTGGGGTGGTGGGGACTGTATGAGAAATAGGCCTCCAGGGGAAGAGGGTGCCCAGGCCTCTCTCCACCTTGAGGCCTTACCTCCACAGGGTGCCATGTCTAAAGGGAAGAGAGACAGGCTAATGAAACTTCTGTCCTCATGGCCCTCCTGACTCTAGTTTTGCTTCAGTCTCAGGGAAAAGAGGGGTATCAAGGAAGGAAAAGGTGGCTGGGGTGGGGGCAGACAGTTGCGGTGGCCTCTGATGGGTAAGGGTTCTTTGGAGCTCAGCCCCAGGTGGGGCATCAGGAGCCTGTGTAGGAAACTAGACAGTGGCATAGATATGCACTCAGGGCCACTGGCAGGCACTGAGCTCTAGGTTTCTCTGGCATTAGCTCATTTCATCCTCATAACCATGTCATTTGACAGGTGGGGAAACTGAGGCTCCAAGAGATAAAGTGACTCGTTCAAAGTCACACAGCTAGAAAATGATAGGGCTGAATTTGAACGCGGATCTGGCCAACTCCAAGACCTTCCGAGTGAATGAAAAATGAATGAAATTTCCAAATGAATGAAGAAACAAGAAGCTCAATCGGGCAGGCAGGTGAGAGAGCAGCTCTCTGGCCCTTACCCTGACCCTTACCTGGGCCTTGGTTTCATGCCCCTACAAGAAGCAGGAGCTGGACTGGAGGATCCTGGAGGATCCTGCCAGCTCCGATGGTCAAGGATTTCTTAGGTCTGTTTTAAACTCCTTGCCATGGCAAGTGTGCCAGCCAGTCAGGTCTGGGGGCAGGAAGGCAAGCCTGGAAGAGCTCAAGTCACCCTGGGGTGAGGGAGGTGTGGGGGGGGGGATGGATCCTGAGAAAGCCAGGCCCATAGTACCCGACCAGGTGCGGCTTTGAGCAAGACTTGGCAAGAGGAGACAGGTCTGAGGCGAGCTTTGGCTCTTAATCACTGCTCCCTCCCTCCTGCACGCCCTGCCACCCGCCCAGGAGCTGGGCTCCATGGGGGGCTGGGAATGGGAAGGGCCTGCCTGCCACATCCCCTCCTCACCCTGGCCCTGCCCCATGGACTCTGGGGGAAGCTCATTAGCTCGAGGGGCACCCTGGCCCTCCCCTCACAGCTTGTCACACAATTAGCCACCCTCTCTGTACAAGTTGCTGTGTAATTATTGGGTCTTGGCGGGCTCAGGGCCATGTAATTAGCCTGCCCCAGCCTCCAACCAGCTCTCAGGGTCATTAGTGGGCCCACTGGGGGTGGGCAGGCAGGGAAAGCATCTGCATGACAATGCACACATTGTGGCCCCTCTGCCTGCACCCAGGGCAGAGAGGCAGCTGGTGCCATTGTGTGGCCCAGCTCCTGGGCACATCTGCCCCCTACCCCAACGTCCTGCTCCAACCTGGCCAGTCTGTCATAGGTTGGGAACCCTTTCCCATCCTTTCCTGTACACCTCACAGCGATCCTGGGGGTGGGTGCGCTGCTCATCCCCATTTCACAGATGAGGCAACTAAGGCGTAGAGAGGTGCCAAGACTTCCCTAAGATCACTCAGCTCCAAGACAGTGGAGCCAGGATTGGAACGCAGATCTGCCTCATTCTCTCACTTTCTCCCTGTGCTGAGCCTGGGAACAGACCAGCTCATGAGTGCAAGGGCTTGGTGCTGAGCCAGAGGCTGCCCAGGAGCCTTGCTCACTCCCAGGGCCTCTTTTCCTGGCCCCAAAGCCCTCTACGAGCCTGCTTCTAGGCCACCCCACAGCCTCTTCTGGGGCCCTTCTGTCAGGAGTTGTCAGAATTCTCCCCCAAGCCAGCAAGATGAGCAACTCCCCTAAGCTTTCGGACTTCCAAGGAAGAGCTGCCAAGACCCTCTTGGTAACTCTGACTGTCTGGAAACGTACCTACTATCTGTGGCCAGTTGTGATAAAAAAGAAACCCCATCTATTACTTAACACAACAGCCACCTAAGACCCCCACCCCTTACGGAAGACCCACATCAACATAATACTAACCTAACGCCTGGCCCATCAACTAATCTATTACCTGACACATCAACTAACCTATTACCTGGTGGGTCTTAGTCACCTGAGACCCCACCCCTTGGATCACCCCAACTTAATAAAAGTGGGAAAAATTGGGTAGACAGGACTCAGAATTTGGTGGTGAGACCCCTCTGAGCCCGCCAGCGAATAAACGTTGATTCTCTGACTCTCCCTGTGCTGATCGGTTTGTCCTCGGGACCACTCGCTGTAACACTTGCTGTAACAGTTGCACCCTCGGTGGGCCAACAGCGAGCATTTGCACCCCCTCCCAAGCTGCTTCTCTCCTGTCCTGAAAGGTCTTTCACATCTCCCACGCTAACCGGCTGTCTGAAGCCTGGGCCGTGCTACCCTCCATTAGGACCCTCTGTACCGGGGGACCTTGGCCTGGTTAACAGCTCCTGACTCCACACATTTCGATCTTGAGCAGGTTCTCTAACGTCTCTGAGGCGGCCAGAAGTAGTTGTGAAGATTACATGACCTAACACTGGCAAGTGCCCGCTTCTGCTAGTGCGGGGCACAAAGTTGAGAAAGTGAGTTCCCTTCCCTCTGAAGTCCTCCCCATCTTCCATTTCTCCCAGGGCTCTGAACAAAGTCCCCACAGAGCTCCAGCATTCTGCACCTTGCCCCTCCCTGCCGCCTGCCCCCGGCGACCCCCAGCCACCTTCCAGCTCCCCCTGAACCCTCTCCCCATTTTGAAGAGGAAAATTGGCTGCAGGGAAATTAGTTGTTCCCTTGAAACCCGCTGCCCCGCCCTCCCTGCACCCCCTTCCCAGGGCTGGTGACAAGTATGTGGGACTTAATTGGCTGGCATGAAAGGCAGCACTGACATTAATTGGCTACATTTGGCAGGCAGGCCCCCAGCCTCCCCCTCCTCTCTCTAAACCCCTACCGCTTCCCAGGAACCTTATCAATCCCACCACAGGGACCAAGAGCTTCGAGGCCCCTGCCAATTAGGCACTTTTTGCTCCTTTTCTTCCCCTGATGGGGTTTCGTTAGAATTTATGACACTCTATAGGGCTGGGGGTGGGGGGTGGAAGCAGGAGATGGGAAGGCTGGGGGGGGGCATTCCTATGGAGAACAGGCTGGGGGGAGGGGAAGGGGAGGGTGCGGATGTGAAAAGGACACTTGGGATTAGGCCCCCGAAGCTGGAGGGGAGGGGGCCGCGTGCAAGATGCAGGGCTGTGGGGGAAGGGGAAGGAGCTCTTTGGCCAGGCCAAGAAGACTGATTTAATAGGCACTGCGTGCACACTTGGAGGAAGGTTTGTAAAAGTTTGAGGCTATCCGGTAATGTGGCTCCAGGCCAGAGCTGGGAGGCCAAAGACCTACCCACCTCTCCCTGTGTGCCCTTGGGTCTGTCTCTGGCCCTTTCTGGGACCTGAGGGGGTGGGGCAAGAAAGGACCCCATCCCAGGCCTGTGTGCCTGAAGAACGCAGCTCCAGCGCAGCAGCAGGCCCTCCTGGGTTTGGGCTGCTGGGCCCATGGCAGCTCAGAGTGGTCTTGGCCAATCTCCCACCGGGCAGAAGTGTTGACTGGCAGCACAGGATGTCTGTACAACAAAACTGGGAAGACAAACGAATTGTTACTCCATGAATTCTGTGTGTTTGGGAGAATAAATCTTTCAAAGCCTGAAGAAGCTGGTAAAAAAGGTTCCTGGTGATGCTAAACGGGACCCACTGGTCTGGATGGCCAGGGGCCACCTCTTGTCACCTTTTGAAACCACCCTTGCAGCCAATGTAGCCGGCCTGGTAGGCAATGGGAAACATTCAGGGCATTCATGCCTTCCAAGTACATCTGGATACAGATGTGCTTTTTTGAGAAAGGAAGGCCTTGGGCATTTCGGATCTGTACTAGCATTTTACTGCCGAGAAGAGGGTCAGATACTATTCTACAGGCCCGAGTCATTCACTGCCTTCACATTTGCTTATGTATCTCTTCTTCCTTATTCTTCCATTTTTGTTTTCCTTTCTTTTAGGCCATACGCGAATGTCTCATTCTTCTTAGAGTCTTGGAATCACCTCTCCTCACGTGGCACTGTCCCCTAATCTTTTCCCTGGTTTCGGAACTTCTCTGAACTCTGCATTCCCAGTGCCCAAGGTCTGTGCCCTGGGGGTGTGAGCAGGGCTCCCTCTTGGTGAGAACCAGCCCAGTTCACTCCTCAGGTTCCCAGCACCTCCCTCTCTCCAGCCACGACTTTCTTGTGGGCCAAGATTAGGTCCAGAGAAGCCATCCCCCCCACACCCCCTCTGAGAGGCCCATGGTCACTGAGGGGAACCAGAGAAGCCATCCCCCCACCCCCCACACCCCCTTCGAGAGGCCCATGGTCACTGGGGGGAACCAAGGATGGGGTACCTGGTCCCCTTCTAGCAGCAGGGGTCTGCCTGCTGCCCACAGCAGTCTAGAGAGGGAATGCCCACCCCAAGCCCTGTCTTGCTGCTCTGTTTTCACAAGGGACTGAACCAGCTTTCAACTACAAGTGATGAAAACAGCTCCTGTGTCCCCAGGGTGTGTAGCTCCATCAGCAGGATTCCTTGGTCACTTGGGACTCATTCTGGTTTGTGTCTGATGGTCTCATTGGCTCCCTCATGACTTGGCAGGGGGGTGGCACTGAGGAATCTTGGCAGGCTCTTCTCAGACACGTTTTGAACACAACTCACCTCTCCCCTGTGTCCCTTTGCCCCCTTGAGCAGATGTTTCCCAGTGCCCAGCCCCAGCCCTTTTCCTACTGAGAGAGTGCTATTACTACATCTCTGACTATTGTTAGACCAGTCGCCATCTTTGAGGGCATACAATGTTCCGAGCAGTATTCTAAGCACTTTATTTACATTAACCAATTTAGTTCTTACCAAAGAGAACTTATACTTCCTATACGGTAGGAACTATTATCATTCCCATTTTACAGATAAAGAAACCAAGGCTCAGAACAGAAAAGTCACTTGGCCTGGGCCATACAGCTAAGAAGCAGAGGTAAGTTTCAGATGCAGGCTGCTCTGTGTGACTCAGAATCCTGTGCCTCTTGCCTTTGGGAGGGGTCCGGGGTCCTCCTCCCCAAGCAGGTGAGCAAGGGCTGCTGATTCACATGTGTGTTGACAGGGGAGCGTCCATCAGGAACATGTGCCCTTCCTTTGTTCCTTGATTCCATGACATTGACACTGGTGCTCCCCACACCCCCGTCCCCTGGACTCTCTTTATTCTACTATGACATCTTGTATCTCATCTAAGAATCCTGAACCCCTCAGAGGATGACTTGTATTCCATCTTAGATGGCATCTCCTCTGTAGATCCCAGGGCTGGGGCTGGCAGGGGAGAACCAGCAGAACACACACTCGGCCACAACCTCAGGCCCCAAAGCTCAGGGACAAAGACTTCAGTGGCCACCAGGGTTTTAAGACCTTTAAAGGCCTTAAGCTCTGAACAGAATGCACAGCCCTCATCCCCCCCCCACCCCACTGGCCATATATAATTAAAATTAAAAACAATACTAACTCATAAAATACGTGTAAGGAAGTCCAACAAAGTTTTGATTTTCCCCAAGATACTACTGTGATGCTTGAAAAAATATATCAAATTCTTTTAAGAGTTTTTGCTCTCTCCCTTGTGTGTGCGCGCACGCTGCTATGCTAGTGCCTCTCACGCAGGCTGTCTGCCTATCCTGGAATCCAGAACTGCCGTCCTCACTTGTCACTGTCTTCACTTTGCTGGTAAAGTGCTATATGCTCACCTCCTGTCTGGTACTCACTGCCTTCTTGCCAAGCGTCTGCCTCCTGTGCCCTGTGTTTCCCTCCCCTGGTCTGCTTACCCCTGCTAACCTGCCAGCCTGTTTGGAAGGGGATTAGCAATCAACCAAGCCTTGCTACCCAAAGCATGGTCAGTGGGGCAGCAGCAGCGACAGAACCGGAAGCTTATTAGAGATGCAGAGTCCCTGACCTACCTGCTTGATCCAGACCCCAGACCCCAGACCTACCTGCTTGACCAGAATTTACAATTTCAACAACTTCCCTAGGTGTTTCATCTGCACATGAAGTTGCTTCTCTGAGGTGGTTGTTCTCAGATTGTGGTATCTGCTTGCTCGGACCACCAACCCCTCTCCACCCTGCTACCCTTGAACTTGTTAGAAATGCCAATTCTTGGGCCCCACCCCAGGCCTACTGAATTGGAAATTCTAGGCATGCAGCCCGTATTTCTTCATCTAATCTATACCCTCCTGTGGGCTAAGAGTTAGTCCCATCACCCACTTTAAAGATGAGGAATCTGAGGCTCTGCGAGGTCATGAGAGAAATGGAGGGTTTACATCGAGGTCTTCCAGAATCCAAGTCTAAAGCCTTTTCACAGAACCTTTGCTGTCCTGGGCTGCAGTGTTCTAGAAACAATAAAAGTGCTTACTACAGGCCAGGCACCATTCTAACTGCTTTACCAATGTTAAGTCATTTAATCCCACAACTCCATTTTACAGAAGAGGAAATTGAGGCACAGGGAGGCTAATTTACCTGCTCAAGGTCTTGGTGCCATTAAGTAGCGGATCTGGGATTCCAACCTAGGCAGAGTGACACCAGAGGCCTTGCCTAAAAACCAGAGTTAATATGCTGTCCCTTTAGATGCCACGCACAGGTCAGGCAATGGGAACAAAAGACGGAGTTCGCTGGCCTTGACAGGTTTATTGAAGTGGTTTATGTTTGATTTCCCCAGTTTCCAGCTCAGCTGTTGAAATGGAATCCCCTCCCTCCCAGGCACTGTCTGCTGGGCCTGCGGGACCTCTCTCCCGTTCAGGCCAGTGCTTCTCTCCCTCAACTCTCTAGTCCCCCAGGGTCCTCTGTGACAATCACCCCCAGCTCAGGCTGGCCTCTGGGCTTCCTTCCTAGCATCCAGTTGGTCAGTTTGGGGCTCCCAACCAGCCAGGAGGGCCAAAAACAGGAATCATACAGGTCCTGGAGTCCCCAGGGGGGAGGTTCGGTGGGCTCCAGATGGATGTCTCCTCTGGAATCTTCTGCACACTTCCCTTTCCCCGGAGGTCTGGTTCCCCGCCCCTTTCTCCACTGGACTCCTATCTGCCCAGGAGCTGGTAGGTTCCCAGCCTGGCACAGGTCCTTGGCTGCCAGCTTCCTGTACTGGCAGCTAGAAATATGGGCTGCTGGACAGCTAGACAAACCGATGACCGGCAGCTGGCTGTCATCAGAGTCCCTCCTCCCAGTGGTGATGAGATGCTCCCAGCTGATAGTTCCACAATGACTGACAGCTTCTCGGTGCATTCTCTCTCGTGACCATCCTGCGAGAGAGGCATTCTTACGCTGAGTCTTCAGGTGAGGAAACCGAAAATGTTCAGAGAGGCAAAGCAACCCGACAGAACATACACAGACCTGCTCACACAGTCCTGTGCCAATCTGGTGCTCTGTCAATGCCACCAGGAGCCCAGACTCAATTCTGTTCAGGAGATATTAGGGCTGATTTCTTGGCAGATGAAACGGAGTGGCTGGTACAGCTGAGAAATCTCCAGGCAGGGAAGGCGGAGGCCAACCGTGCTTCATGCTGGTCAGATGTGGGGCCCAGGCAGCCCTGCCCTCTTGTGTCTGTCTCTCTTATATCTGCCTCTTATGGGAAAGGAGTGGACAAGCTGCTGGGGTCATGATCCCAGAGGTCAACCTCACCTCCCTGATGGCCCCCTTCCCTCACCCCTGGCCCTGCATCTGCAGAGACCACAAAGGGTTCTCAGGGGCTGCCTAGCCCCTCTTCTTTCTCTCCTAGGTCTGGTCTCACCCTGTGAGCGTCCTGGCTGTTCTATTGGAAACAAAGCCACCAGCTTCCATCTTCTTTCCAAAAATAACCTCCCTTTAGCCCTAGATCATAACTGAAACCTGGCATCCCCCTTTAAAACTCCCTCCAATGCATCCCTGCTTTTGCCCAAGCCCAGCTTGGCTCCTGTCCTATGTCCAATGTCCCTCTCCCATAGAAGGCCATGCTACTGACTTGAAGTCCCCTCCCCTTTCTCAGCCCTACTGTCCTCCAGAACATTGGCTGACCTTCCTCGGTGCCCACAGTGCCAGGCCCCCAGACCTTTCTCCCCACTTGGCCCCTGCTGTCTTCTTCACTGGCTTCGGCACCCTCATCATGTCCCCTCAGCCTGACACCCAGTCATCCTACGACCTCTCTAGTGAAACTCCCCACTGGCTTGGCCACATCCTGAGCCTTGTCATTACTGCAGCACCATGATTCGCAATCCTCAGCTCCCTTACCCCCACCCTTCAAATGACTGGCTTCCTCATTTTTCCTAAACCTGGTCTTAGTCCCAGTGATCTGCGCTGGGCTGTTAAGTAACCACGTGTTGAATAAGTAAAAATATAAATTGGTCTCCCCTCCCTGCCGCATTTCAGTCCCTTCTCCCCATCCCCAGCCCTTAGCTCTCTCCAGGCCTTCCCCATCCACCTGCTTCGTCTGCCCTAGACCCTGGCACAATCATGACCTTCATGACTTGAAGCCATTCAAGCTTTGCACACCTTCTGCTGATCCTGCCTTCTGTTGTCCCCAGCCCTGGCCAGTTAGCTCCCAGCATGTGTTAAGTTTGCCAGCCTCCATAGGAGGCCCTTGCCAATGTTCCACAATCCTTTAACTCATCCCGTGGGGACCGCCATTCCCCTCTTACACTGTTCTTACATTCCAGTCCCACAACTACACTCTCCTAATGCTTGGCTTCCAATTTTGCTAAGATTAAAGCTATCTCAGAATCTCTCCTCCCTCCTTTCCTCCCTCCCCCTGTGTCTCTCTCTTTCTCTCTCTTCCTCTCTCCCTCCTTCTCCCCCTCTTCCTTTTGTCTCCTAGGAAGACATATCTATCCTCCTCTCCATACCTAACCTCTAACTCCATTAATTATCGCCTTTCTCCTGTATTTCCATCTCTGCCCCTCCTGTGAGTGCTATTTCCTTCTCAGCCTACTAGGATTTTCAGCTCTCCCCCATCCTTCAAAGAAACCCTCCCTTGACCCTGCCTCCCTCCTAAGCTATTGCCTTCCCCCTTCCCTTCCCTTCTCAGCCAAACTTCTTGGAAGGGCTGTCTACTCTCACTGTCTCTGCTTCCTCACTTCCCACTCTCTCCTCAGTCTGCTGCAATATATCCTTTTTCCCTCTCGCCTGAAATTGCTCTTTTAGAGGTCACCGATGACTTTCTTGTCACCAGATCGAGTGGCCTTTTCAGTCCTCACATCTGCCCCTGCCAACTGTCCCTTCCTGCTTGCCACTCTCTCCTCCCTTAGCTTGGAGTCACTGAATGTTCTTTTCATTCTCTTGCCTCTCTCACTGTGTCTTGTGGCTCCTTTACTCTCCTCTCTTGCCATCCAAGTGTCAGTTTGGGTCTAGCTTCTGTCTTTGGTTGTCTTCTCCTACACTCTCCCCAGAGCAGGAAGGTCCGCTCTCCAGCTTTCAGCTATTGTGTTGATGTGCCGGTCGCTGATGTTGGCTCTAATCACTCTTCAGTTCCAGATCCAGGTCCCAACGTACCCACTAGACATGTCCATTTTATGTCAGACAGGACTGCAAACCCAATGAATGCATCTAGCTGAACTCGTCATCTTTCCCCCCAAAACTGGTCCCTTCCTGTATCGGTCAGTTTAATAAATGATACAACCACTCGCTCAGCTAATAAGGCCAGGAAACCGGCAATCACCACTGCCCCTTGCCTTCCTCTCACTCCCTACCTTCCATCCATCTCATCCTGTCTGCTTTCTCAATCTCTCTCCAATTTGTCCCCTTTCCTCCAGCCCCACTTTCTTTGATTCACTTAGCCATTCATTCAACAAATGGTTATTAAAGTCTTTGTCACAGTCACTGGGGCCAGACTCTGGGTCAACCATGGTGAACAAGACAGTCAAGGTGTCTGCCCTCATGACACATTCTAGTGAAGGAACTAGACAAGAAGGAAACAAATATATAAGGAGACACAAAGGGAATAAATATAATAGGTCCCCGTGGCATGGAATAATAGGGGAGACTTATTTTACATATGACATTCAGCGAAGGCCTTTTTAAGGAGCTATTATTTAAGCTAAGACCTGAAGGCTGACAAAGAGCCAGTAATGTGAAGAGCTGAGGAGAGAACTTTCTAGGCAGAGGGAACGACGACTGCAAAGATCCTGAAGCGAGAAAGAGCTTGAGTGTGCTAAGGGCCAGAAAAGACGCCAGTGTGGCTACAGTGGAGAGAACAAGGGGGCCAGTGGGACAAGCTGTGGTCAGAGAGGGAGGCAAGGCCACATAATTTGGGGAGCATTGTCAGCCAGAAGAAGGAGCTTGCATTTTCTTCTGAGCACAGTCAAAACCACTGCAAAGTTTGCAGTGAGGGAGAGAAGTAGTCTGCTATGCATTCTGACAAGCGCTGACTCTGGTGATTGTGAGGCGACTAGACTAGCAGGGTGAGAAAGGGATGGGGAGTGTAGGGAGGAGGCCTGTGCAGTTGGCCGTGAGAGAGAAGATGGTGGCGGTGGCGCAGTGCAGGTGGAGAGACAGGACGGACCAGAGATATACCCGAGGTAGAACGGAGCCTGCTGATTGATTGACCGTGGGGAGTGAGGGGAAGGAAACAATCAAGGATGACTCCTGGGGTTTTGGCTTGAGCGACTAGTAAATGGTGCCATCGACTGAGACGGGAAGGCTGGGGGAGGAGCAGGCTGTAGAGTGAATCAATACTTTCTCTCTGGACCTGTTAAGTTTGGATGGTTTGAGTGAAGATAGGAAGGGGGTGGTTGGTTAAACGAGGCTGGAGATCAGAGAGGCTGGGGAGTTGCAAACACAGCATGGGCATGGCTGGCCCACCTACGAAAGGAGTGCAGGGAGGGGGAGTCCAGGGTGGCTCTCTGAGGAATTCCAGTATGTAGAGGTGGGATAGAGGAGGGGTAAGCAGAGGGGCTAGTGAGACAGAAGACAAACTAGGAGAGTGTGTTGTCATAGGGTTGAGAGAAGAGACTTCTACAGAAGGAAGAAGTTGGTCAAAAGTGGAGAAATCTGCTGAGAAATCCAGTCAGATAGGAGCCACGATGGAGCTTGCCTACCCGGAGCACTGCTGTGTGCAAAGCGCTGTGCTAACGGGCTTGACATCTATTAACTCATTGCATCCACTAACCGTTCAAAGCAGGCGCTATTATTGCCATCTCCACTTTACAGATTAGGAAATTCAGTCTCAGACAGGCTAAGTATCTTTCTCAAGGTCACACAGCTGGTTGGTGGTAGAGCCAGCGTTCGAATCTGGGCAGGCTGGTTCTAGAAGCCCTGCTCTTAGCCATCCCACTGGCTGCCTCTCTCAACGTCAGCTCCTAGAAGTGTGTGCTGGATTTGCCAATCCGGCAGTTGTTGGCGATCTTGACAAGAGTGATTTTTGTGGAGGGGTGAGGGTAGAAACTAGAATGCAGTGGTTGATGGATGAATGGGAGGTGAGGAAGTAGAGATGGAGTGGAGATGGCTTTTTTGAGAAGTTTCCCTGTGAAGGGAAGCCTCAAAATGGGGTCACAGCTGGAGGGAGATGTTGGTCAAAGTAAAATCCTGCTTTTTTTCTTTTCTTTCCCTTCCCTTCCCTTCCCTTCCCTTCCCTTCCCTTCCCTTCCCTTCCCTTCCCTTCCTTTCCCTTCCCTTCTTCCTCTGTCTTGTCCCGTCTTGTCTTCTCTTGTCAAAAAGGAAGATACTGAACTCTGAACTGCTGGCGTCTTTGTTAAAGGGAGTGAGTCAACAGAGAGAGAATAAGCTACTCGAAGAAGCCTTGGGAAGGTGAGAGGGGTAGGCTCTGGAGTACAGTATGAAAAGCTCATCTGAGAGAGGAAAAAGTCCTCATCCCCCATTGTCATAGGAGGGAAGAGGGGGCAGTGGGGCAGGTGGCAGTAGGACTGTAGGATTTGTGGGGATAATGGGAAGCTCCTGTGTGATGGGACCTGTTTTCTTAATGAGGTGACGCTACAGTGGTGAGAGGTAAGGACTGAGGAAGGAGCAGAGGATTGAAAGAGTCAAGTCTCCATCAACTGCCCCCTGAGCTATTGCAGTCACCTCCAGCAGGCCTCCCTGCTTTGGCCTTTCCCTGCATCCTCCACGCAGAAGCCAGGGCACTTGCCATAAAGATGCGAAGAGTCACCCCTGCTCCAAAACCTGCCACATTTTTACCCATGTCTTCTCCTTTGCTTGCAACGCCTTCTCCCTGACCCGGCTCTGCCTGGTGGAGCCTCCTCTGGGGCTTTCCAAGCAGATGCCAACTTTCTGTCCAGGTGGAACGATCACATCCCTCCTTTGTGAGTGACAGATCTACATGCCTGACTCTGTCCCTCTGAGAGCAAGGGCCCTCCATATTCACCTCGGTGCCCCTTCCATGCCAACACAGAGCCTGGCATATAGTAGATGCTCAATAAGTGTGTGTTGACCTGAGCACACGCATGGGCCTGGGAGTTGGGGGACCAGGTTTCTAGTCTCTTTCCCATCCCGTCCTTCAGTTTCCATTTTGAACCATGTGTGGATAGGACTTGATGATTTCTAATGCCTCTCTCAGCCTGAACACTTGATACCTCCACTGTCAATGAAATTACCTGACCCTTCTGGGAAGCCGTCGACATTGCCAACCTGTAACCTATGTTTCCAAGCCTCTGGATGAAGAGGGATGGCTTTTGACGTGTGTGCCAGCCTCTGCCAGCATCAGCCTCTCCAGCTTATATTAAATAATAACTAATACTAGCAGTATTTTTTGAGCACTTACTGTGTACCATGCTAAAATCTTTGCATACGTTTTCTCATCTAATCCTCACAACAATCGGATTGAACAGATAAGGAGACTGAGGTTTGGAGACATTAGGTAATCTGCCAGTGCTGCAGAGTTAAGTAAGTGGCAGAGCTTGGATTCTAACTCAGGCTCCTCTCCTTTCAGAGCTCACGTTCTGAAACACTCTGCTGGATGCTGACCACTAACAGTGGCTCCACTTTGGCTGCACGTTAGCCTCACTTGGGGAGCTTTAAAAATTACTGATGGCTGGATCCCACCCTCATTGATCCTGACTCAGTTGGGCTGGGGGTATAGCCTGGTCCTGTAGAATTTCTTCAGAGCTCCTTAGGTGATTCCATTGGGCAGTCAGGACTGAGCCCCATTGGCCTAGAAGCCCAGCCCCCAGGTCTGAAGCTAATGCTGACCCGGGCAGGCCACCTCAGCCTCATGGGGGTTTTGGGGATATGAGTGTAAGTGGAGCTGGGGAAAGAGGCAGGACGCAGGGGGCAGGATGCGGAGGGGGAAGTGTGATAGGAAAGGTATTTGAAATTTCTCATGTTCTATAGGCTGTAGCACCTAAGGCTGGGAAGGACTCCTGGGCCAAACTTGTGTCCACTGTGACTTCCTTGCTAACCCCAGCGATCCATGGATCCAAACTGTTTGCCTTGTCCAGCAGAGCACATCTCTTCCTCATGGGGTTGACACTTTGTCCAAAGCCCCCACCCAAAGCCTTGCCAGCTCCCTTTCTGGGTCTGGATGCTAACTCCTGCGTGCTCAGGCCTTGCTGGCAATGCTGTTGTCAATGCTCAGACTATCTACAATCCTACTGCTCTGCCACCAACAGGCAGTCATTCACCCCCTGGCCTCCTGTCATTGAACCTGTCCCAACACTGAGCCTGACCAAGGCCAGGGGCCACACTTCCTTGGACCAAGCTTCCTGTCTTGGAATCAGGTCTCAGCCCCAGCCTCACCAGGGTCTGGCTTCCTCCTTCCTCACCAACCCGAGTGGCTGAGGTCACAGCATGCCTTGCACACAAGCCCACCTAAATTATGATATGGGGCCAGGCGACCTTTCTCCAGAGGACTGGGGTACTCTGTGGAGGCGTCAGTCCTGTGCCCCAGGAGAGTGGACTCTGCAGGCCTGTGTGCCATGGTGGGGTGCCCCTGAGGTGGAGAGGGCCTGGCTGGGGGAGGAAGGCAGTGAGTTGCCTGGTGGGCCAGGTGGGTGTGGAGGAATTCTCTGTCCAGCTGCACATCTTTATTCATAATGCTTGATTGTTCCTGGCTAGAGAGCTGATCATGCTGTGGGGGTGGGGGGTGTGGAGCCCTGGGCAGGCGGGCAGGCAGTGGGCTCACTCTTCTCCCTTCTTCTGTAACTGCAGAGGGAGTGGGGGCAGCCGCGAGCCCGGGGCTGTCAGGCTGCTCACAGCTGGTCCCGATTTGCGGACAATGGGAACTCAGCTCCGAGTGCATCTCGTCCGCGCCCCAGCTCGGGCTGGGACTGCTTGAAGGCTTGCACAGGAATGTGGGGCGGAAAGGCTTGGAGGGCGCGCACAAGAGGCTGCAGAAACAGCCCTGCTGGAGAGGGGAGTGAAGTGAGCGAATGGGGGAGGGCAGCTAGATCAAGGCCTGAGGCTGACCTCACAGAGCAGGGCGGGGCCTCAGCAGTGACCTCCACCCGCACTGCTCGGGAAGGGGGTGCTGGCTGACACCCATATTGGGGCAGGGACTCGTCAAGGGCACGTGGAGTCCCTGGCAAATCTAGGACTGGCAGCCGGGCCTCCTGACCCCGACCCCGGAGCCCTGCCCTTCCCGCTCCTAGACCTGACTGCTCCGTGTGCTGAAGCCCCAGGCCCTGACCTCAGCGCCTGGCCAGTCTGGGCTCCCATGACCCCTTCCCCACCTCAGGCCCATCACAGAGCGCAGGGAGGAGCCCTGGGTCCAACATGGACCGCTGCAGTCCTGGCCCAGCTCCCTCTGAGCGGGGCTTCCCTCCCCCCCTCTGCCCGGCCAGGCACAGGGCCACCTGGGCTGCTCTGAGGGGATTTGGGTCTGGGCGGGGCCAGAAGGGGTGGGGATGATGTGGGGACGTGGAGGCGGGAGGGTGATAATAATAGCCCAATGTACTGAGCATGTGCTATGCGCCAGGCACAGTGCTAAGCGCTTTGTACACAAGCTCTCATGTCATCTTCACCGGCACTCCAGGGGGTAGCTACAGTCATTAACCCCATTGTACAGAGGAGGAAACTAAGGCTCTGAAAGGAGAGTTGACTTGCTCGAGGCATCCTGGCCAGTGATTTGCAGAGCAGAGATTTCAACCCAGGACTGCCTGACTCCTAGATGAACATTCTCACCACTAAGCAGTTTTTATGATGCTTTGGGCTGAGAGAGCCTTTGAAAGGGCCCTGAACTCCCGCTTCTGAACCCAAGGGCTCTGAGCGCACCCCTCTGAACTCAATCAGGAGTGTAAACGCACAGATGGAACTTCGATCTTTGAAAGACCCGTCAGGAGCCAGTGAAGGGCCTGTCTCTCTGGGTGGCATGAAGTGCTAGCCTGCCCCCGGGGCGAGCAGGGGGAGCAGAGATGGCCTCATCTCCCAGATGGGGAGGCTGAGGCTCAGCAAGAGAGGGTTGGAGTGGACATTCCAAACCCCGGTCTTCTCATCCACCCAGGGCCTGGCCAAAGTGATGTGAAAGGCAAGCTTGGCACTGAGCTGGGCTCCTGCCTTGGGAGATGTGAGTTACTAAGATACCAAGAATTCTGAGAGAGAAAGAGAGCTAGAGTTAGTTCATTAGGGATACTTGGGACCTTTGTGGAGATGCAGAGGCCTCCCTGCCCTGAACAGCTTTGTCTGTTGCCCAAGCAATAGTCCATTAAAGGGGCCTGGGCTGGTGGTGGCAGGGCACAGGCCAACAGTGGCAGGAGGGGAGGGAACCCAGCAGGGCCCAAGCTCTGGTGCAGCACTGCCCCCTGCCCCCCGCCCCGCAAGCGCTGAGAACAGCCCAGGCAGAAGTGTAGCCAGGCCCTGAGCAGATGAGCCTCTCTGTGCCCACACCCCCACCCAGGCTCCTTTGCACGTAGGGCTCTCGATTGTTGCTCAGTGGTCCTGGGGATTCTCCTGAGACAAATGTGGAAACCGAGGTGCTGAGAGGGGATTAGCCCAGGGCCGAAGAGCTCCAGAGGAGCTGAGCCCAGGACGTGGCTCTGGGCTGTGCTTCGTCCCCAGCCTGGCAGCCCTGGGCATCAGAAGGAAGGGCCCAGGTTCTGAGCCTAAGTCGCCCAGCCAGGCTGGCACAGGGCAGGGCAGAGCGCGGGAAGAGCGGGCGCAGGCTGCCAGGAGGGAGAGCTGTGTGTGTTTGCGTGTCTTTTTGTGGGCGTGTGTGTGCCTGCGCGTTTCTGTGTGTGTGTCTCCCCCGGCGGCCGTTCTGCTTCCTCAGCAAGCCTTTCCCTCCCCCCTCCACTTCGTTTTTCTTTCTTCTTCTCCTTATTCCTCATTGTCGTCTTCTTTTTTTAAATGAGACTTAATTAGCGTCGAGTTCCTCCTCCCGCTCCCTCTCCGCCCCCCTCCCCGCCCCTGCCCTTCCCTCCCGTCTCTCCCTCTTCTCCCTCCTCTCCCTCCTCCCCGAGGTACAGGCCAAGCGATCTGACAAATGCACTTGAGAACAAAGCGCCAGGCTAATTCGGGGCCTGCTCAGGAAGCAGGAGCTGAGCTGAGATAATGGGTCTGAAATAGCCCAGCATGATTACGCTTCCTCAGCCTGTGGCCAGGCGGGTGCAGGCTCCAGCCGGCAGGCGGTGGCGGGCGGACGGGAGGGCGCCGGACGCCGCTTGCCCAGGGTGGTGAGGGCTGTGCCTCTGCACCCAAGTCAGTCCTCTTCTGCACTTTCCAGGAGCTGCTGTCCCTCCGGGAGGCCCGCAAATCCCAGTAGGGATAATCTAAGGGTCAGCGAGGATTAGACACTCAACTACGGTCACTGGACAGGTTGATGGCAAAGCTGAGTCAGGAATCCAAGAGGCCAGGATCCCTGACTTCAGCTCTTCTTGCTTGGTCATGCTGTCCCCAGCTCAGCTGGGTGGGAGGGGAGTGGGACAGGTAACACAGAGCAGGGCTTTGGCCCCCACCAAGTCAGGGCCCTCTAGGAAGATAGAGCCCTCCAGGATGGCCAGAGAGGGAGGGGTAGCTAGGATCGTTCTGGCACGCCAAGCAAGAGAGGACATTGGCATGGTGCCCACTAGAGGGATGGGTCAGATGTCACTTGCATATTCTCTGCCTTGCCTTCCTGGAGCTTGTCCAGAGCTCGAGGCCAGACTAAGGGGGAACAGTCAGGATGGGCCTAGGATGAGCAGGAATCACCCTACACAGGCCACTGCCCCCATCCCACTTCCCTGCCCCCACTGCCATGCCTTCATCCTGATCTCAGACATAGCCTGTAGCCCTGCAATGAGAATAGTCATGGACCTCTACTCCTTGACCCAGCTGTCAAGTTCACTGCCTTTCCCAGACCCCAGGGACCGGTGACCTGTGTGTGAGCATGTGTCCATTTTGCTTCATTCATGCACCCAATGTACATTTCTTAAGCTCCTCCCAGCACTAGGCTCAGTGCCAGGCCCTGGGGACTCAGAGACAAATCAGACAGAGTCCCTGCTCTCAGGGGCCCTTAGTCTGGTGGGGTGACAGAGAAACGGAGAGATACAGTGCAGTGTAATCTGTGTGGTGACAGTTGGAGTCCAAGAAGCCATAGAAGCTGAGAGGATGCCAGGGCAAGGGGTCAGGGAAGACTTCACAGAGGAGGTGACATTTGAACTGGGCTTGAAAGATGAATTGGGCTCCGCCAGGGTAAAGATGGAGGGGCTAGAGATTTGTTTCCTTCAAGGCATGAGGGAGCTGGGATGTGAAAGTGCTAAACAAATGTGTGCTAATGCTCTAATGATTATTTACAACCTTGGGATCCTGGGGCTAGAAGGAGGCAGAGGAACAGGAACTGCTGGGCTGGGTGAATGGGCCAGGCTTGTACAAAGACCTGATCCCCTACCGCCCACTGCCCCCACGCGTGGTAGCGATCGGACAGAAGCCAGGACCCTTAGCCTTCTCCTCAGACCTGTGATGCTGACCTCCCTGTTTCTTTGTCAAGCTTCGGCCCTAACCACACTGATGTAACACGAACCTTAGCTCTGGACTCCTATGCTCCAAACAGAAGCCCAGGTCTTACACCTTTGGTTTTGATTGCAAACTTTATGTCAGAGCCCATTGCTTCAGCCTGCCCTCAGCCCTGCACCCGCTCTCTAACCACCAAATCCCAGAGACGTATGGCCCTCGCCATCTTCGTGGTTGCTTCAGATGTGGCCTGCCACAGTGCAGATCACCCTCCTTTGGTGCTTTTTCACCTCCTGAGCTGTTCCAGAGCTTAGTGTAACTTCCCCAGCTTTTCTTGCAGCAGGGTCTCTGTGGGAGCCCAGTCCAGGCTGAGAGTGTCTTTGAAGGCTCAGGCGATGTCTCCCAGGACCACCATGTATTGTGGTACAGGTTGTGAACTGCACAAGGGTATCTGGCCCAGGTTGTGAGTGGAGGCTGAAACTGAGCCTGCGTTCCACTTACCAATCTTGTGTACACTGGTGCAGGCTGAGTCTGCCTACAGAGGGTGCCCTTTTCTAATTAGCACAAAGGTGCTGAATGGGTGGGAGCGACCCTGGCTCCCCTCCCTACTACTAGACCCTGGAGGAAGGGGACTGGTGTGAACTCAGCAAGGCCCTTTCAGCTGAGAAGCCTGGGTTTGTGAGCTGCAGCAAATATCTGGTGAGTGGAGCCAGCTCCGGGACAGAGGCTGTGCAAAGGGACTGCGTGTGAAGATTAGTGAGAGGAAATGAAAATTGGGGATGGCCCTCGGGGGAATTGGCTGCAGATGATGTCAGAGAGGAGGCTGCCTCCTGGAGAGCAAGGGACCCGAATGGCTGCAGAGGCGGCGGTGCAGGGAATGTGGGAAGGAGGGGCTATCTCCACCGTGGCCAGCAGCTAGGCAGGCAGCCACCTTTTGGGCCTCAGGCAGCGCACCTGGCTCTTTGACCCCTCGCTGCCTTCTAGCTCTCTTGGCGCCTCAGGAGCGGACAAGGCACATTCCTACTGGGGGCCTCCAAGGACCTGGGATGGGAGGGCAGGGAAGAAAGAATCATCCAGACAGGGTCTTACCTCCTGGCAGCATTCACCGTTTGCAACAAGACTCGCTCTTCCAAATGTTTGCCGTAGAATCTCTCAGCCACTTTGCAAGGTGGGTATTATTAGTCCCATTTTACAGATGAGGAAACCGAGGCTCAGGGAGACATGAAGTGACCTACTGATGGTCACTCTGCTAGTAAGTTGCAGAATCCGTATTTGAATTCCATTCTGCTCGACTCTAAAGCCCAGGCTTTTCCCAGTCTACTGCACTTCCAGCCATGAACAAGAGCTGAGGGCCAGGTGTTACCTGTTAACGATTTCAAAGACTCAAAATATTCTGTTTTGGAATGATTAGCTCCATTTTCCAGACAAGGAAAACTGAGGCTACACACAGCTAATAAGTGGCAGAGTTGCCAAGATAGCCTTGGGTGTGTGTGTGTGGGAGTATCATGAGAAAGAAAGAGAAAATGTTGGGGGGCAGGGAGCCAGGGTGCACCATGGAGCACCCATGCCAGCTGGGTAGAGGAACGGGACAGCGAGGGTCCAGGTGGAAGTGGCTTTGGGATGGGTAGGGAGGGGTGGGTAGCACGTGGGTCTGGTGGCACGGCTAGAAGGTTGTGCTGTGGAGAAGGGCAGGCTCCATTTAGCGAGACTTTTCCCTGAGTTAGAAAATAGTTCTTTCTTCTTTTTCAGGGAGGCTGGGCTTTCTCTCCAACTCGCTGCCACTGCCTGCCCCCTCTCTGAGGGCTCTGCCTGCTCCCAGGTCCCCAGCTGGAGCCCCCAGCCCTGCTCCCTAATTCCAGCGGGGCAGGCAGCGTGCCCGCATGCCCAATTGATTCTCCCAGCACACACAGGTAATTCATCTCAGCTTTCCTCCCAGGCCCCCGCCCCCAGATGTGCGGCCTTCCCAGCAGCCAGAGGCCAGCTCACCCCACCCATATCGCCGGCCAGCTGTAGCCCCTCATTTCCCGGAGAAGAGAGAACTAATAAAGGACAGTCTCTGAGCTGCAGCACCGCCCCCCCCCCAATTCTTTCTTGCCGCAGCCGCCCCATAAAACCGAGGGGAGATATATAAAGGGAGCAAGTGTGAGTGGAGATAGAGTTTCCATCTGAGGAGGGGAGTGGAGAAGTGGGGACGTGTGGCTGGGGCTGTGGGCAGGGCTGAGACAAGAGTGGGCCGAGGCTGGGGCCCAGCAGAGATGGAAGGGCCTATTCACAGCCACTTGGGTCCCCCGGCAGCTCCTGAGGAAGACAGAAGGGGAAGGTGGTGGGTAAAGGACGCAAGGTGTGCCACAGATGGCGGGCCTGGGATGGGCATCTGGGCTAGGCAGCCTGAGGGCATCCTTTCTGCCTTGCCCTCTCCCTCCCTGGTCCCTCGCAGAGCCTAGCAGGAGCCCTGGCCTCCAAGCCGAGCTCCAACGCCCACTCACTGAGTGTCCTTGGTCTGGCTCTTTTACTCTCCTCTTCAGGCCTCAATCTCCTTGTCTGTGGAATGGGCTCCAGTACTCTGCCCGCCAGATAGCCCACAGGTCTGTGAGTTAGGACCAGGGTGTGCTGTTGTCTGTGCTCTGTGGGAACATGTTGGAAACACCTTTGTTCCTTACCCCCTGGGCCTGGCCGGGCACTTGGGAGAAGGTGGGGTCTTGCAGGGATATGTGCCAGGTGCTCTGGGACAGGCACCGAGGCTGAACTCTGTGGGAGGTACGCCCTCTCCCGTTCTGCCCAGGACAAGGAGGCGGGCCATCGTAGGCCATAAAACCGTCTTCCTCCCCCCTAGCAGGGCTCCTGATAGAACATTATTTCATTAATTCAATTCAATGATTACTTACTGAGTACCTTCTATTTGCCAGGCACTATTGTAAGCACTGGGGATAGAGCAATGAACAAAACTCAGAAATCCCTGCCCTCATGGAGCTGGCATTACAGTGGGGAGAAAGAGAAACAGTAAGCAGGTGACTCCTCTTCTAAATGGGGACAGGAAGCAAGGCCGGGGGCTCTGGGTCATGCCAGGACCTCTGCTCCCTGACACTGCTCTCCGAGGGTGGCCCTATGCCCCTCTCCCGCGAGGGCTCCTTTGCCAGCACTAGGGCCAGTTTTGGCTGGGCTCAGAATTTTAGGGAGCAATGTCCAATCCCTTGTATCTGGGTCCTGGGTACCTGGAGAGAATCTACTTCCTGGACTGGGAACACCCTCCTACCCTGCCCCCTGGGCTCTGCTTGCTTGGGATGGAACAGAGATTCCGCCCTGTGAGTGCAGCCTGAGCTGGCCCTGGTGTAGGCCCCGTGGCCAATACCAACCTTCCCAGTCACAGAGGGCCTGGACTGCTTGGGCCCTCATTGCCTGGGAGGCATGGCAGGAAGAGCTGTGGATTAGAGGTTGGATGACTAAACTCTAATCCCCTTTCTGCTATTAACTTCCTAGCAGACAGTGGGCACGAGATTAATCACTGCTTACCTTGGTTATCAGGAAGATGGCAAATGCAACCATGTATGAGGGAGTCATTCGGGAACAGTAAAGCTCTTGCCAGATACGGGTTTATTAGTGTCTGTCTTTGCGTTTCCCTGGGTGTTTGCTCAGTGGATCTTCAGTAAGTGTTTGTTATCTGAGTCCTTACGTTACAGAGCATCCTACCAGCTCCTTTGCCCAGTGTGACCACAGTTCAGGGAGCAGAGCTGAGGTGGGGACTGCCCAGAGTGGTTGATCTTTGCTCAGCAGTTTTTACCCTTTCTCTGGATCTGTCATGGCCTCACTATATGTCCTGGGCCAAGTCCTTTGACTTCTTGGAGCTTAGGGTACTTGTCTTTAAAGCAGGAAGAACCTCCTTCTGTGCTTCCCCCAGAGGTTTCTAGTGAGGATCAAATCAGACACTGTCAGAGCACTCGGCCAGTTGTAAAATGGGAGGCAGATGGCACCAACTCCCAGGCCCACGGGGCCGACAGAGTGCCAGGACCACTCCTTCCTCCCAGCAGCCCTGAGGTTTCATTGGGATGGTTATTCTCAAGGCCTGACTCAGGAAGGGCCTGGCATGGGGGGAGGGGGATTTCCCAAGCAGAGCCTGGCCTGGTACCCTCAGCCCCCCCCCCAAGTCTGGGCCTGGGAAAGTGTCACCGGAGCCTGTTCCAGACACCCCTGCTCAGTCCAGGGAGGGGCGAGGTGATCTTCCTCGGCGCTCATAGCTCATAGGAGGGGTGGAGAGTGAGAAAGGAACTCACAGAAGGTGCAAGACCCAGAGACCGAGGGAGAGGAAGCCCCAGTGACTGAGAGACAGAAAAAGTGGGAGACACAGAGGGAAAAAGATGCGGAGAAAGAGAAACGGTGTGAGACGCAGAGGCAGAGGACAGCAAGACAAGGGGGCTGAGAGACTTGGGAGAGACGGGCAGTGTGTGAGAGAGACAGAGGCTGAGCAGTGGGCAAGGGTGAGAGGAAGATGTGGAGGAACACCGCACGCTAATATCGCATGTGAGACAGACAGACCAAGACAGAGATGGAGAGAGTGGGAGAGAGCCCACGAGACGTTTGTTCCGTGGAGAGAGAGAACATGCGAGTGTGAATGTTGCTATAAACCAGAGGCAGAAAGCAATTAAGACAGTTTTCCTTTGCTGCTTCCCGGCCAAGGTGCCGGAGAACAGTGCGGGACTGGGGGAGGCAGGCCCGAGCGGGGCAGGGCTGAGCCCCTTGGTGTAGTTAAGTGTGCGGTGAGCACCCCCAAATCCCCAACTTCCCTGGCCAAGAGAAGCCCCCAGGATTTGTCAGCCCAGCCCTTGCTGCTTCAGAGGGAGGCTGCGAGTGTGCTAGAAGGGGGGCCCTGGGTGGGGGTGGTGCTACCTAGCTGGCTTTGAACCTAGGGTTGGGCCTTTCCCTTTTGGGGACCTCAGTAGGCCTTTCTGTACAATGGATTTGTCTGGGGAGGTTGGGGGGCTTGGATTTAATAATCTCTTCCAGCTCAAATGTTCTAGAATTCATATAAGCAAAAGAAGGAGAAAATGAGACCCCTAAATCAGTAGAAAGTGCAGGCTGATAATTTCCAGTCTTTGTATGGATATTTTTCTGTAGAGAAGGCTCAGTGGTTAGACTCTTCATCTCCTGAGGGCAACACAAAGGGGTGTCTGGGAGAGGGGTGTAAGGAAGCTCTAAAGAAGGCCTGCTTGGTCCCGAGCAGTGGGAGGTGCCCTGGTCTCCATGGGGTGGAGGAGAAGGTCGCTTGCCCGTGAGCAGGGGAGTCTGCAGGATTACTCGCAGGGGCCCCTGCCAGGCTGCTTACAGGGTTTTTGAGGGATGTGGGATAGGGGTTGGGGACACAGTGGTTGTGCTGTCCCAGACAACCTAGGGCTTCTCCGAGGCCTGGGGCCTGGATGCTGTGGGGCACAGTCTTGTCCCCTGTCCTGGGCTGCCCTGACTGGCTACCTGTCCTAGCAATGGAGACCTCAGCCAACAGGGTAAAGGAAGATGGTGAGGGCTGGTGTTGGTTTGGAGCTGGTTGCCAGGAGTGGGCCAGATGGGGAGGGGCTAATAGTTGTCCTGCCGTGCTGCTGCAGTGGGGGCCCGCGGGGCTTATACAGCCACTGCCCTGAGTGCCATGGACCTGAAGTGTGGCAAGGAAGATAACAGAGTATCTGGCTAGTGGGTTTGTATGGTGGTGGGCGGTATGAAGTTAGGGTAGCCCCATCCAGTGCTTTCCAGCATGTTCCGTGCTTCCTCCTCCCTACCTCATCTTGCAGGCCTGCTTTCCATTCCCACTCCCACTCCCAGAGTCCACAGGATCTTGTCCTCAGAGTGGGGGCTGCTCATGGCCAGGCAGGCAGGCCTTGCCAGGGCCTTGAAGGCTTTGCCCAGCCCAGGAGCTTCACCCTGTCCCCGCTCCATGGCACAGAGGTGTGAGCTGGTCACAGTACTCATTTTCCAGATTGATAAACTGAGGCCACAAAGAGGTCCCAGCCATACTCTTTGCTTTCTCTTAAGTTGGCAGGAGAAAGGAGTTCTGGTTGAGACTGAGGGCCCCACCTGCGCTTGCTTACATCCGAAGGCTTTGTCTGGGGACAAGGACACCAGTTTCTCCGCCTTCCTTCTCCATCTCCCTTGAGGGACCAAAAGAAAAGATAAGTTAGCTCTACAGCACAGACAAAGAAATGTGATAGCGCAGCACTCACCTCAGAGGTGAGGAATTTGCGACTCAGAGGGCCGGGGTGACTTGTCTACAGTAACACGGCAGAGGCACAGTCATGAGCCTCTGTGCATCTGGCTTCAAATCTGTCGATTTCCTTGGTTGATTTCTTTCTTGTTTCTTTCTCACTTTTTGGGGGGAGGAAGAGGGGAAATGATAAAAGTAATGAACGCTCTCTGTAGAAGATTTGAAAACCACAGAAGAGTATTACCAGGAAAATAAAACCTGTAATGCCACTAACCAGGGAAAACCACTGTGAAATTTTTGGTGTCTTTCTTTCTAGGCGTTTTTTTTTTTTTTTTTCTACACACACACACACACACTCCTCCTTTTTACATGTGAGATCACACTGGCCATCCTGCTGTGTTTTCTTATTGTGGTAAAAAACACATAACATGAGATCAATCCTCTTAACAAAATTTTAAGTGTTCAGTATAGTATTGTTAACGATAAGCACGATGTTGTACAGCAGACCTCTAGAACTCTTCCATCTTGCATTGCTGAAAGTCTACACCCATTGAACAGCAACTCCCCACTTCCCCCTCCCCCCAGCCCCTGGCAACCACCATTCTACTTTCTGCTTCTATGAGTTTGACCATTTTAGATACCTCATGTAAGTGGCATCAAGAGGTATTTGTCCTTTTGTGACTGGCTTATTTCACTTAGCATAATGTCCTCCTGTTTCATCCACATTCTAGCATATGACAAGATTTCCTTCTTTTTTAAGGCTGAATAATATTCCATTGTCCGTATATACACACCACACTTTCTTTATCCATTCATCTGTTGATGGACACTTAGATTGATTTCATTTCTTAGCTACTGTGAATATTGCTGCAATATTTGCTGCAATGAGAAATATCAGGGATGCCGATATTTCTTTGAGATACTGATTTAATTTCCTTTGCGTGTACCCAGTAGTGGGATTGCTGAATCATACCGTAGTTCTATTTCCAATTTTTTGAGGAACCTCTATGCTGTTTCCCATAACGGCTGTACTAATTTACATTCCCACCAACAATGTATAAGTGTTCTCTTTCTTCCACTTCCTCACCCACACTTGTTTTCTTTTGATTTTTTGATAATAATCATTCTAATGGGCATGAAGTGATACCTCATTGTGGCTGTTATTTGCTTATTTGCATTTCCCTGATGATAAGTGATGTTGAACACCTTTTCATATACCTGCTGGCCATTTGCATGTCTTCTTTTGGCCTTTCTGTTTTGCATCTTGAGTTTCCCATGTATCAGCGAACCATAGCATTTCTCCATATCATTAAATATTCTTTGTACTGTCCCTTCCTTCACCCTGAAGGCAGGGACCTGACTAGGAGAGCCTCAAAGTCCTGCCAGGCTTCTGCCAGCACCTGGTGCATCAGCAGGTCTGCCGGCCTGGCAGGGGTAGAGGTGGGAATAAATCCAGGAGAGGCCCTGGTGCAGTAATGGTTAAGAGTCTAAACTTTGGTGGCAGACAATCCTAGGTTCAAATCCAGATTTTGCTACTTCCAGGCCACCAGGCTTTGGGCCAGTCAGTTTCCTTCTGAGCTCTGCCTTCCCCATCTGTAAAATGGGCATAATAATAGGATCTATTTCATGGCCCTTTTGTGTGGCCTGGCTGAGCTAATGCATGCCAGGACTTGACCCACGAGAACTCCCCTGTGAAGGGCAGCTATTATTATTGCAAGACTGTCGGGAGGCCTGAGCAAGTTCCTCCCCCTCTCTCTGGCTTCAGTTTCTTCATCTATGCTATGAGGGATTGTACTGGATGTCACTTTTCAGCTCTGATTTTCTTGAGGTCTCTGTGAATAGAGGTGGAAGGAAGGTGAGTGCTATGGACTGATTGATCATATCCCCCCAAAATACATATATTGAAACCCTAATCCCCAATGTGATAATCTTTGGAGGTGGGGTCTTTGGGAGGTGATTAGGCCGTGAAGGTGGAGCCCTCATGATGGGATTTAGTGCCCTTATAAGAAGAGACATCAGAGAATTTGCTTCCTCTCTCTCTTCTCTCTGCCATGTGAGTACACAATAAGAAGAGGGTCCTCACCAGACACTGGATCTGCCGGCACCGTGATCTTAGAATTTTCAGCCTCTAGAACCTTGAGAAATAAATGTCTATCATTGAAGCCGCCCAGTCTATAGTATTCTGTTACCAGGGCCTAAATGGACTAAGACAGTGGGCTTTAGCCATGGAGGAGGAGCTGGGAACGCTTCCTCTGACATCCTTGTCTTTGCAGTGGTCAGCTCTTTCCTCCAGCAGACCCCTTCTCCCTGGGGCTGAGGCCTAGATAGGCTCTCAGCTGGCCCTGGCATGGTGGGAACTCTGGCCAGAGCAGGGCTAGACTGGGCTGTGCTGCTACAGAGAGCACTGCTGTGGGCCTGGGCTGCATCCGTCAACACCCTGGAGAATGTGAGCATTTGATTTTGGCACCTGTTGGGAGAGTCACGGGGCGGGGAGGGGAGGCCCGGCCCCCAGCGGCTGGAATCAAGCAGAACTGGGCTCACTTTGCCCTGGCTCAGAACCAGCTACCCAAATTGGCTTTATAAAGACAGAGACAGCATCTAATATGGAGTTCCTTCCCACTCTCCTCCCATGTTATAGATAGCTCGGAGAGGGCAAGGCACTTTTCTAAGGTCACGTAGCTAGTCAGTAACAGAGCGAGTCTGCAAAGGCCAACCACAGCTTCTTCAGGCAATGGGGTTGCAATCCTTGCCCCCACCTCCCAGGAGTTGGATCAGTCTTCCTCTGGCCTGTAGGAAGAAAGGGGGGGGCTTGGAAAATATTAATTCCAGTTCTTCCCGTTGTACAGATGGAGACACTGAGGCCAGGAGGGGAGAAATGATCAGTCCATGCTGTCCATCTCTACCATGTCACTTGGGTACGTTGCAAATATAAGTTCTACTCTAGCCTCTCTGGAGATTATGAGTAAATAGAACCAAAAGATACATGGGAAATAAGATAGATAAGAGGATGAACTTTCTGGCCAGGCCCAGAGCTCATAGAACCTTAAAGTGTCAGAGCAGAAAGAAACCATGAGAAGTCATTCTAAGTCAAAGGTCTGGAAACTCTTTTTAGCCACATGAAGTGCACAGTCTGAAGCCTGGGTGGGGAAGCCGGCTCCTCCACTGTCTCCCAGCAGCATCCTCAGACACACCCGCCAAGAACCCGGGGGGCCGAGGCTAACAAAGAGGGAATGGCTGGCTCAAGGTCCCACAAGGAGGCATTGATTTGCCTGCCTTGGTGTCCTTCCAAGGACACACACTGCCCTTCAGTTAGTCCCCCTTGGCCTCCCCCCTGCAGAAACGTAAGCTCTTCGGGGACTCTACTTACAGTTTCTTTAGCATCTCTCCCCACCCCTGCATGTGTCACATCAGGGCCTCAGCTCCATGTTGGCTGCCTGAGTCTGTGTGGACCAAAGGGTGGCAGGCAGGGAGGGGAAGGGCAGAGCAGCTGGCACAGCCAAGGCCCAGGGCCCTGACAGCTGTGGCCATCTGTGTCTAGACACTGGAAGAGCTCTACTCCCTGATCTGTGATGCGGGGCCTTTCCTAGGCAGCCTCTGTATGCCCAGGAGTTGCCCAGAGGACTGTGCCCATTGTCCATAGGCCACAAGATGCACTAGAAGCAGGTAGGTCAGTCCATCCAGCCCCTGGCTCTGAGGCCCACAGTCCCTTGTGAAGTCCAGGCAGGTGGTGGCGGGAACTGCAGCCATTAAAAGCCAAACCCAGGGCAGGGAATTCTACAGCTGCCTGGCTTCACAGGCCCCGGGCAGGAAGCTTTTCATTTCTTACCTGACATCATTCAGCTGCCATGTTTGATTATTCCTTCTTGGAGCCCAAGAATGGCTGGGCCCCTCTCTCTGGATTATATTAGAGGCAGAGGAGGAGAATAGGGTTCATGAATTGAGCACCTACTATGCACTAGGCACTAGGCTAGGTGCTTCTCTGACATGATTTTGTTTAATCCTCAAACAGCCCCATGAGGCAGGTGTGATTGTATCCTTTTACAGATGAATGAACCAAAGTCCAGAGAGGGTGGGCACCCTTGTCTCCTTGGCCCCTGGAGCACCCAGCTACCCTTGAGCCCCTCCTCTCCCCTCCCCCTCCAAGCTCTCAGCTCCTGCAGGCTGCATAAAGGAAAAGGGACTGAGAGGGGCGGCAAGGGGCTGGGGGAACAGGAGAAGCAGCCTGGAGGATGCAGAGAGCTGCCCCCAGCCCCAGGAACTCTCTGTTTGGCCCCCTGCGGGGGTGGGGGGGGGCCGGCTCCAGAGAGACCTTCTGGGAATAGAGAAATTCATTAGCGGATGTGCAAGTCCCAAACCGATTAACGATTTATACTCTGGGCTCAAACGGCAGGTGGCTTAGGTTTATTATCTGACTTAGCCCAAAGGCCACCCAGTCCCACCCCTCCCTTCTTCTTTCCCTTCTTCCTGCAATCCTCAGGACTACTCAGCCTGACTAGTCCTGGGCCTTTCCTTTAATCCCCACAGGCTCAGCCAGTTCCCAGGAGGGAACATGCTGGGGATGGTAGCGGTGGGGAATGACGGGTGGCAGGGTGCCGGGATTACCTCCTGAACAGTAGGCCAGTTTTTTAATCCAAGCTTTGTTCATTTCAGGGACCAAAGAGGACTTCATTTCCATTTTAGGGTGGGGCAAAAGGAAAGAGAGTGGGCTACTACAGCAGGAAGGATGGAGGATGGATATCAAGGGGAACTTCCAGTGTGATCAAGCTTTGAATCCTGGGCTGGGATAAATGCACTGCTGGGCTGTGGGAAAGCGGCTGGGATGGAAATGACACAGGCTGGGCCTGCAGCCAATGGGAACTTCCCCACAGAAGATGCCACTTAAAAGTGTTATTAAACCCTCAGGACTTTTAAAGCAGAGAACAAGGTAACCATGAACACCCTTTAAAGCGATTTTGAGAGTTCCCAAGAGAGTTCTGTGTCTTTCTCACTTCCCTCTGCCTTGGGATGGAGACACGTGGCTCCCCCAATGTTCCCCTCTCCCCTCCCACCCCCTTCTCTGTCCTCCAGCCTAGTCCCCTACCCACCTTGGGCTGTGAGCCAAGGGGCCAGCATTGATTTCTGGGCTTCTCTGGAGTGAAGACAGAGGGTGGGTTTGGGTCTGTCTGCCTTAGCTGGGTTCTACTTCCTGGCTGGCTTCTGGGGAGAAAGAGGCTTTGGTGACCCTGAGGTAGCTTCTACCTCTAATCAGCAGTCACAGCCTTGGGCTGGGAATATTCCTAGGTTCCATTAGCTCCAGACTAGTAGACAGGAAATTAGGTAGATTGACCCCACCCCCACCCCTGCCCCAATGTTGAATTCTGGGTTTAGGGATACAGGTGAGAACATCACCCCTAACACTTGCCCAGCTCTGATTTACTTCCCTATGCCCCACGGGGCCTCCAGTTCTCCAGGGCAGGAGATTCCAGAGTCCACCTGGATTGCAACTTCTGTGAGGAGTCCCACCTTCAGGAAGTCCTTCTTAGTGTCTGACCTTAAGCCTTCCTGCTGTAACCAACTCATTTCTTTCTGATTCTGTCCAAAGACTGTTAGGGGAAGCTTTCTTGTTTACGATCACACAGTGAGTAGATGTCTAGGAAGCATAGGCTGGATTAGGAAGCCTGAAGAGGCCCAGGGTCTGCTGGAGTGGGAGCTGCAGTGGATGACCACTCCCTCCTAGCAGCATTTGAGGCTCCTGCCCCAGCCCTATGAAAAGAGGTATCATGGGGGGATGGGAAAGGCCTTAGTGAAGCCTCTTCCTAGATATGTGACCTTGAATAGAGCTAGTCCTGGAGCCCCAGTCATTTGCCTCCTGGCTCAGAGTCCTGTCACTCACCATCTCTTCTGGTACCGTTAGTCATTTATTCGACCAAGGGCTGTGTGCCCGTCAGCCCCACAGCTAGGCACTGCTGGACTGCTGGGTGGGGGTTGTTCAGACAGGAATGTGACCCATGTGGCCAGGACCTACTTTTCAGAGGTTCCCAGCCTAGCAGCCCTTCCTGGCCCCACCTCCTCCTCGATAAACAACCTGGGCTGGGGCTGGGGGCTGCGGGTGCTTCCAGCCCAGCTGAATTGGGTAATTAAAATCTCTCCTCTACCCCTGACAGATGACCTCCAAGGTCCGTTCCAGCCCTATGATTCTATGATTCCAGCTGGGGGTATCCAATTAACCCTTGTCATGCTTGGCTGGGCTTCGTGGGCTGTGGACTGGGAAGGGGTGGGGACACAGAGGTCTGGGGAAGGCCCATTCCCAGCACACACCAGGATACCCTGCCCCCTTCCTCCCCTTTTCTCTCCTCCTCCTCCCTCCTCCCCTCCCTCTCCCCCCTCCCTGCCATGCCAGGGTGGTGGCCCTGGAATTAGAATGTCAGTAAGGACAGGGCTACTGGTGGATCTGGCTCTGGGATGCTGCCTCTCTTCAGCCTGGGCCTGAGGGTGAATGACAGACTAGCTATGGCCTTGCATGGTATCTGCCTGGACCTTGACTAAGGTCCAGGCAGAATGTGTTTCCCAAGGAAGGCCTTGAAGGGCTGAGGTAGGGTGACGTGGGGGCTTTGGAAGCAAGATGGGGTGGGAGAAGGATCACCAGTCAAACAGGCTATTAAGAAACCTTGCATCCTGGCCCACGTGTCCCCACCCCCTCCCCAATGCCAGTGCACTGCAGCTTCCTCCTGGTGGTACATTCTGCCCATTCTCCAAGCGCATGAGATTTGGGTGAGGTTTGGACTCCACTCAGGATGGTGGTGGAGCTATAGATGTAGTGATCGTCAGAGCTGATGTGGGCCTTAGAGACTGCCATAAACAGGCACCTTATGGGCCACTTAAGACCCTTGAAGTGTTTTCTTTGGCTCACATACTGCCTACATTAAGAAGAAATTAGCTGCCATCATTTAAAATTCAGGAGATTTTTACATAAAAATCCAGATTTATAACTTCTAAAAAAACTCTGAAGCTCTAGTAATACTGAGCTCACATTCTCACAAGGCAACAGACAGCTGGAGCTGAGCGGCAGCTGTCCCCTGAGCCAGGGCACATACTCTTGGCTTCTTCACGGTCCCCACCTGCTTGAGTTTGCCCTTCATGGTGCAAATGGGGAAATTGAGGCCCAGAGAAAAAGGAAGACATTTGCCCAAGGTCACACAGCCAGGTTGGGGGACAGAGCCAAGATTAGAACCCAGGCCTCGTGCCTGCCACCTGTCTTGACCCCTTTCCCCCTTTCCCCTTCCCCCTCCTCCGCAGAGCTCTGTCACAGGCCACAAGGCCCCTCTGCCAGGGCCATCCCCTGTGTTCCCAAGGCCTGGCAGCCTCTGGGGCCAGGCATTGTCCAGCCGCCTTCCTGCATAGCCCCTTCAGCCCCCGGGCCCCAGCCCCAGCCCCAGCCCAGGCCCCCTTCGGGTGAGAGCAGAGGCGCGGCGGGGCCTCTGCAGCCCGGCCCCATCTCCCGCAGCTCTGAACAAGAATCTCATTAAGTGCAGGGGGCGGCCGCCGCCGGGCCTGGGGCGCCCTGACCACAGAGCTGGCTTCCTTCTGCAAACAGCCCCGGCCTGCCCAGCCCGGCCGCGCACGGAGGGGGCACCGCAGCGGCCCCTCTCCGCCTGCCCCATCCCTGCTTGGTCTCCCCACTGCTCCTCCGCCCCCCCTTTAGTGCTCTCCCCCTTCTGCTCCTTCTTTCCTCCCTCATTCCTGCTCTGCTTCTGCCTCTTGCTGTCTTGGTTTTTTCCGTTCTTCTTCGTGGTCTGGTTTCCTATCGCAGCCTCAGAGGCCTGCCTGCTTCCCTCTGTCTCCATCTTGCTGCAGCACCACCTTGCTGCCCCCGAGGGGCGCCCTCCTGGGTCTGTCTCTCGCCCTCCATCTCTGGGTTTTACCCTGTCTCACCTCCCCCGTCTCTCCAGCGCTCTCTCTCCCTCAGGTCTCCCTCACTCCAGGCCTCAGAGTCAGCGACTCTCTCCCTCACTCGGGCTCTCTGGCCTGCTCTGAGTCTGAGTTTCCGAGGCAGCCACAGGCGCTTCTGGGGAGGTTTGCTGCGCTGGATAAACATGGCCCCAGCAGCAGGACGTGAGGAATTCTGCTGACGGCGCTTTCCTCGGGGGCTGAGGAGGGGCGGTGTGAGCCGGCGGCCAGGGGCCTCAAGGAGAGGGCATTGTCCTTTCCATGCCCATGTCCCTGCCTTCTGCACCTACCAGCCAGCTCAGGGTCTCTCCCCAGCTGGAAAAGAGGAACGGGCCCCAAGGGGCTGCTCGCCCGGCCTAGCCCACTCACCAACCACCTCCCCCAATGCACACACCATATGCACGCACGTCCCTCCAGTATCTGCAGCCCAGAACCAGCTAGATGGAATTTAGTGCTATGTTTCTCCTGGCCTGGCCTGCCTAGACCTCAGAGGTAGGGGCTGTGGGGAAGGGAAACAACCCAGGGGCCTCTGAAGCGAAGGTCCTTTGAGGCAAGGACCCATTAGAGATAGTGGCAGCCACCCCTCTGCTCCCAGACAACACCCTGCCCTTTGCCATGGCTGTATATTTACAAGCCCTACCCCCAGAGAAAAGCCTGTCCGCCTTCCCCTCCCACCTATTCTGAGGCCTCATCCCACTGTCGGTCAGAAGCTTCTTCAGTCAAACCGGAATCCTTCGTCCCGAGGTTCAGGTACACAGAGTGTAGGTGTACCAAGATGTGCACAGCGTGTGGCGCATGTGTGGTGGCGTGGCTGAAGCTGTGTGTGCCTAGGCAGAGTGGAGAGGGGGCGGTCTGTCTGTGGGTGTGTGGCCGGGGCAGCGGTGACACAGGGCTCACGGAGCTCAGAGGAGAGATGATGCCCCAGTGGCGGAGGGGCCGAGGGGGAGAGGCCTGATATGGTGGGAGAAACAGTGGTCTCAGTGCCGAGGGAGGGGATGTGGCAGAAGGAACCGGGTGATGTGAATCTGGGAGGCTTCCTGAAGAAGAATCTGGGGCAGATTTGTAGGAAGAGTCTTTCAGACTAAGAACATCAAGGGCTATGGAGTTGTGCGGAGATGCCAGAGGGTCTTCAGTGGCACGCAGGGGAGCCTGCCTCCAGGAACTGTTACAGCAAGTGTCACATTGAGTGGTCCCGAGGACAAACCGAGCGGCACACGGAGAGTCGGAGAATCAAGGTTTATTCGCCGGCGGGCTCAGAGGGGGGTCTCGCCACCAAATTCTGAGCCCCGTCTACCCAATTTTTCCCACTTTTATTAAGTTGGGGTGATCCAAGGGGTGGGGTCTCAGGTGACTAATGCCCACCAGGTAATAGGTTAGTTGATGTGTCAGGTAATAGATTAGTATTATGTTGCTGCGCCAGGTAATAGGTTTAGTGTTATGCTGATGTGCCGGGTAATAGATTAGTTGATGGGCCAGGTGTTGGTTAGTATTCTGCTGATGCGGGTCTTCCCTGAGGGGTGGGGCTCTCAGGTGGCTGCTGTGCTAAGTAATAGATGCGGATTTTCCTTATCAGAACAAACATTCACCTGACACTTACTGGTAGTGTGAACAACTCACCTCAGTTTGCTCAGGATTTAGCATTGAAAATCCCACATCCTGAGAGACCCCCTCAGTCCCAGGTAAACCAGGACAGGTGGCCACCCTACCTACCTACTGACCTACCCACCCACCCTACCTATCAGGCAGTGTGCACCTGATGGCTCATTTCAACCTCACAACCACCCTTGGCAGGTGTAGTGTATTAGCCCCATTTTACAGATGAGAAAATGGAAGCCAAGAACATGTAAATAACTTGCTTTCATGTCACCCAGTGAATGTCCAGTTAGAACCCAAGTTCTGTTGTTTCACTGCACTGAGTTTTTTTATCCTAGTCTCAGAAACCTTCAGAGACAAACTTAGTAACACCCCGCTCCACCTCCCCCCCACATTCCAACCTCAACAGTTTCAAAGTCCTGACATGAGGCAGTGTCATTTGGACCTACTGTCCAAGTTCCACTGGGCTGCGGCTGGGAGTGGGGGTGGGCTAGGCGAAGGGGGGGGGGCTCGTCTCCTTCAGCTCCAGGCCTACAGGGCTTCACTGTGGACTGCCACCTGTTGATTTTTTGACTTCTCCCCCAGTTGGGGGCAGGACCAGCTGCTGGGGGGTGAGGGTGGGAGGCGGAAGCTGGGGAAGTGTTGGGGGGGGTGTCTCTAGGGCCTTGCTGGGTTCCTGGGCTCCAGGTGGTGGGTCTGGGCAGGGCTGGCCCAACATCTGAGAGCAGGCTGGGGGCTGGGCCCCAGGAGTCCCACACTGCTGGTCAGTGCCTCCGGTGTGCTGGGGTGTGAGGAAGCGGCCACAGAGCAAACAAACAGAGCCTGTGAGGACAGGAAGCAATTACAGACCACCCGGCCTAGGCTGACTGCGGAGCTGGTTGTGGGGGGGCAGGCTGAGGCAGGAATAGGCGGCCAGCTAGGTGTGGCCTGGGGCTAGGCCAGGGAATACGATGAACAGGCTCCTGGGCTGACAGGATTCTGGAGAGGCCATAGCAAGTGTCCCCCTGCCTGGGAGGAAATCTCTCCCACTTAGAAAATAACTCCAGAGAAAGGGCTGCCTCAGTGCGCAGGGGACTTCTGGTCAGACAGGCCTTTGGGGCCTGTCCCTTCTGCTCTCTGAGCCTCAGTTTTTCCATCTGTATAATGAGGTGGTTGGAATAGTCTCCAACAGTCCCAGGTTTCACTGTCTGTAACGCCATAAAGTTGCTGAGAGCTAAGGATTTCTTAGCTAACAAGGATTTATTGAGTGTCAGCTGTATGCAGGCCCTGGCTAAATGGTGGGGGTGGAGGAATTTGGACCCCCCCCACCCTCCCACGGAGGTGGGGTGGGAATTTTCTCTCTTTGAGGAATAGTATTATCTTTAAAAAATGCTCTGTATTGAATGTTTACATGGGCTGGGAAGTTTATTGAAATGGTCTCATTGAATTTCCCCCTAAATCTGTGAAGTAGGTAGTGCTATTATTATTCCTATTTTATAGAATGAGGAAACTAAGACAAAGGGATGTTAGTTTACCTAGATCAGTCTTCCTTCAACGTCAGTGCTCTGACCCACAGCTCTAAATTGCTTCTGTTGCAGATGGTAAACCAATAACTGCCCTCGTTCTGTATAATGTGCTTTTCTCCTCATCGTCTGATTTCAGCTTCATGGCAGGTGTGTGGGCCTGGTGATACTTGTCCCCACTTTACAGATAAGGAGATTGAGGATCAGAGCACTAGGGTGCAACCAGACTCCCCTCTTCCCCCACGTGGTCCCTCCCTGGCTCCAACAGAAAGCCAGCAGCACTCCCGTAGTGCCTGGGAAGTGTCCCATCTTGTCACCTGCCGCCCTCCCACAGGGGCATTATTTAGCCCTTTTTTCTGGCCTGGGTGTCTGCAGCCTCCCCCTTTCTCCCTTCCCCAAGGGTTTATTGAGCACCTACGGTGTTCCGGGAATTGCTCTGGGAGTTTCTGTGCGTTAGTCCCGCAATCTTCATAGCCACTCTGTGAAGCAATTTAAACCCTCATTTTGTGGATGAGAGAACTGACACTCAGGAGCTCCCAGGGAGCCCTGGAGCATTCCAGCCTCCTTCCTTCCCAGGACCCAGTGCAAGGGCCTTGGGGGTCTGTCCCCTCCCAGGACTCCCTCCTGGAGCTGCCTGGCCAAGGCCAGATCTTCCTCTGAGCTTCTGGAATCAAGGCCGGTTCAGCCTCTCTCACCGTGCCCTTCTTCCTCCCTCCCAACTCTGGCTCCATTTTCTGACTTGCGTGGAGCTGGGGCTCAGGCCCACTCAGGCCGCTTTGGGGCCATAGCCTCAGTGCTCTTGTGCTGCTGGGCCCTCAGCTCATAGGTCTGGCCTAACTTTTGACCTGAATTGCCTCATCTCCTCCTCGCTACAATCTAATGAGGTAGATACTGTTATTATGGCCATCATTGCCATTTTGCAGATAAGGAAAGTGAGCACAGGGAGGTAAGGGGATTGCCCAAGGTCATGCAGCTGGTGAGGGGCAGAGCCAGGATTCACACCCAAGCCTGCTGGTGCAGAGCCACCCTGAAGTTCCTTAAGTGTCATCCTTAAGGAGCATGGCCTTGACCCTGAGGCAAGAGAAAGTAATTGAGGGGCTTAGTTTAGGAAGGACATAATCTGCTTTGCCTATGACAACAATCTGTCCGGCAGTAGTGAGGAGGACTTGGAGGGGCATATGAGAGGCAAAGGACACTAGTGAGAAGGCTGGGGCAGCTAGAATCCCAGGGAGGAATGGTGGTAGCCTGGCTGAAGGCAGTGACAGCAGCCGTGGACAGACAGGGGCAGAGATAGGGGACATTTTGGACGTGAAATCTGCTCCCACTCCTCAGCTCCTCAGGCTGAAGCTGTGTGCCCTGGACAGAAGTGGTGCCTGCCCCTCAGGAAGGCATACCCTTTTCTAAATTTTCTGCTCAAAGGGGTGCCATGTAGACTAAGCTGGGGGCCCTGACTGGAAGGCCACCTGAGACAGAGGGCAGTCTCCAAGAGGCTTGGCTGGAGGAAGGGTCTAAGCTGACCTCTCCTCTCTTGCACCCTGCTGTGCCCTGGAGCTCCCCACAAGGTGGGGCAGATTGTGACAATAGGGGGAAATGCAACAGACTTAAGTGTGTGTGTATTTTGGGAGGAGTCTAGAAGGGTAGACAGCAAACTGTTACCAGGGGTATAAGGGATAAAGAGACTTAACTTTTGGCCACATACACTTAGGCATTGTGGGAATTTACTTACAAGGAACACGTTTAGTTTAAAGAAAAATAATAGAAGTATTTTTAAAAGGAATAAAACCCTAATGCTCAGGGTTGATGTGAATATCAATTGAGATAATGGACATTGCTTTGCAAATTGAGGGGTTGAGATAACTGATTAGTGATATTCCCACCCTCTCAAGTGAAAAAGAAAAAGGCAAAATGTCCCCAGGCTGATGATTGTTCCCAGGCTCAGACAGAGCCTTGGCTGCCCTGAACCCTGGGAAGTAGGTGGTCAAACTCAGCTGCCCTGGGCTCCTCAATGGTTGCCCTTATCCCGTCAGCCCCCTGGGGCCTTGCAGAGTTTGCACAAAAGGGAGCTTTACTTGTAGGCCTTTGCTGGGGCCCTGGGAATCGGTGACAAATTGAATGGGATAATAAGTTGATTAAAGCTGTCCCATATGTGGGGCATCCCAGGGCAGAGGAAAGAGGCTTGGCCAGGGAGTCACACAGGGCACCTAGACTCCTGAGCCACAGACTCCCTAAGGAAACTTAGGCTAGTCCCTCCCTTTCTCTGGGCCTCAGTTTCCCCATCTATACAACAAGGAGACTGGCAGACGTGGTCTCTTAGGGCCGTGCCAGCACTAACGTTCCAGGAGTCTCTAATTAAAACTGTCCCCTGTGTATTAATCTTCTCGTCAAGTTTTAATTAATGGCTGATGGCGCCAGAGCAGGCACCAGCTGCCACCCCCCTGCTGGGAAGCAGGGGACACCCACAGGATGCTTGACCTGATAATCACTGCTAAGTGGCCTCTATCCTCATATCCTCATCTCTCCAGCCTAGGCCTCCTCTCATAGCTCAATGCTTTTTTCACTACACTACACCGCCCAGGGTTTTAGGGCTGGTGTGTGTATATGTGTGTTCGATGATGGTAAAAGGTATAGCCTTCATATCAGCTCTGCCACCAACTGGCTCTATGATCTTGGTTTGTAACTTAACCTCTCTGATCTTCAGTTTCCTCTTCCATCAAATGGGAATAGCATTTGGCTGCAAGTAACAGAAAAATCAACTCAAAATGGCTTAACCAATAAGCACATTTATTATCCCACAGAGGAAGTCCTAAGGAA
Organism: Lemur catta; assembly: GCF_020740605.2. NCBI lineage: Eukaryota > Metazoa > Chordata > Mammalia > Primates > Lemuridae > Lemur > Lemur catta. The sequence goes on along the minus strand of NC_059155.1, from coordinate 49,408,127 downwards.
GGGGGCTTTGGTGGTTGGCTTATTCAGCATCAAGGACTCCATTCTTTCCATCTTTCTGCTCCACCACTCTTAACTCTTGGCTTTTGTCTTCAGGCCTGCCCCATCATGGTCATAAGGTAGCCGCAGCAGCTCCAAGTATCACACTTTAATTCAACAAAATCCAAACCCTGGGAGAAGTAACAGCTTGGCCTTGTGTCCTTTTATAAGAATAAGACAGCCTTCCCGAGAACACCCCTGCAGTTTCCTGTCTGTGCCTTTTATTGGCCAGAATTGTGCCACATGCCAGGCTGAACCCAACCACGTGGCAAAAGGGTTGGCATTATCATGACTGACTTACACCAGTCTTCTCAACCCTGGCTACACCTTAGAATTTCCCGGGGTGCTTTCAAAGAATACCAGTGCCCAGACTGCACTCCAAGACCACTTTAATCTCTGAAGAAGGGGCCCCATTACGAGTATTTTTAAAAAGCTCTCCAAGTGAGTCACATATGCAGTCAGGTATGAACTACTGGCTTAGATTAACCAAGATTCAGATTCCCTATAGCCCAGCCTCCCATGTGCTGTCTGCTCAGAAGCGGGTGAACAAAACTGGGGCTCTGAGAGAAAAGGGGAAATGGTGATGAATGGTTGTTGGCTACCCAATATCCATATACACCGTTTGTCCCATATTAGCACCAGGAGCGGGGCTGAAACCCATGCAAACATGTGTCCTCCAGAGAGATTTCCCACCAGGACTGGCCCTGCCTTTAGACTGCAAGGCTCTGACTATCCCAAACCTAGCTACGTGTCAGATTCTCCTGAAATGCCTGTTAAAAAAATGATTCCTGGGCCCACCTAATGGCTATGGAGTCAGAATCTTTTAGAATGGAGTTCAAGAACACACACATGTGCATGCATGCACATGCACACATACACATTTGTTAATTCCTTGGGTGATTCTGAAGCAGCTTATGTATAGAGTATGTTTTGGAATGATTGCTCCACATATCTCCCTCATGGGCCTCAAATGGTTCCTGGAAGTCCACCGTTAGGGTCGCTTTTCTGAGTTAAACCATCATCTCTGGTACTCTTGCCCCCCCAACAATTAATGCATGTTACATTTTCGGTTGTTAAGGAGAAGTAGCTAGAAAGTCACTGAGAGTCTCTTGGCTTTGGTTTCCTTTTTCTTAAAATGAGGGTAATAATGCTCACCTCATCTGTAATTGCAAAGGGCCCATGAGACAACAGAAAGTAGTTTGTCACCAGAACATGTGGAGGGGATAGTGTGAAAATATCTGTGCACTGGGACACTGGACGTCAGTGTTTTAGTCCTGTCACTGGGTCCCCTTGGGCCAGCCATTTCTGTTCTCCAAACCCCCAAACCTCCAGTTTATAATTTGTGAAATGTGAGGGGTTGCATACGTGGGCAGATTGACTTTTCTTTGCAGCATTCTTAATGACACAACCAGAACCTCTTCCGCAGAAATCATTTACCACTTTAGCCTTGCCATCCCCTATGGGTAGGACAGAAGTCCTCTGTGCTTGGCAGGACAAGGGCAGAGGGAAAAGGTTGGGCTGTGGGTTCTTCTCAGGGAAGCAAGGCTGGAGTGGTGGTGGGTGTCCAAGATGAGGTCCACGGAAACCTCAAATGAATGAGGAAGGTTTCTAAAGACCCATTCTCAGGGCCTCAGAATTTCTACTGGGGTCTTTGCGGCCCTTAGCTTGGCTCACTGGAGTTTCCAATGCCCCTGCTCCAGAGGATGCCCCCCAACAACAATCTATTGAACATTACGTGCCAGGCATTGAGGGGTTCATGAGGTCTGTAGGTCCCAGCCCTGGCCCCGAGGCTCTGCATCCCACTCCAGACCCTGGATTTTCTGTTCTCCTACCTTTCTTTGCTCCACATCTGGCTCCAGGTCAAATGTGGATTTTTTCAGCCAGCAGGCCTGAGAGCGTCCATCTGTGGAGCGGGAGCCAGAGCCAGGACCAGAGGCAGTCCGACAAGGAGTGCATCCGTCAGCTGAGCCCAGGCCAGGGCTGGGAAAGAAGGCCATGCGGGGTGTCAGGCCACCCAGGACGCAGGGTGGGGAGGGGAGCTTCTGGGTACGCCAAGAAGGTTTGTTCTGGCCGAGGCAGTCCGAGGAGTGGGAGGATCCAAGATGAGGAATCCTAGGTCTAGTCCCCTGAGTACTACTAACGCTTTGTGTGACCTTGAGCCGTCCCTGCCTCTCTCTGGGCCTCAGTCTCTTCATTTGTAGCATGAAGAGGTTGGATTCGAATCCCAGAGTCACGGAATCTCAGGGTTGGAAGTACCCTTAGAGGCCATCTAGTCTCTGCCCCCACCTGGTGCCCCACCTGCTGCTTCCTGCCCGGTGGTCACCTAAACTTTGCTTGCATACCTCCAGTGATGGGAAGCTCCCTTCCTTCAGTGGCACCCTGTTTTACCTCAGCATGGTTGTCTGTTAGATGTTTCATCTGAAATTGGTCTTCCTGTGGCTTCCATCAAAGGTTCTACCTAGCTCTGTCTCCTGGGGCCATACACCTCATCTGCCCTGTGACGGCCCTTCAGAGGTCTGAAGTCAGAGTCCTCGTTCTCCTGAGTTTACCCTTCTCCAGCCAGATAGCCGCTTTAGCTCTGCCTGTTCTCACAGAGCCTGGTCTGCGATCCTTTATTGTGTGGGTCCCATAACTGGACAAAGTCCCCCAGATGGGGTCTTGGCAAGGCTACAGAGGACCAGAACATCACCTTGTTCCTTCCAGATATGATAATTCTTGTAGTTGGACCTAAGGTTCCATTTGGTTTATAGGGTTTCCACTAGCTTGTGAGCTCCATGACGGTGGGGGCTTTTCTGATTCCTTTGTGTGACCCAGTGCCCACCCCAGGGCCTTGTTTGGAGGTGGCATCAGAACTTGTGTGTTGAGGCAGCTGAGAGCCAGGGGCCTTTGCGTGCGTGCGCGCGCGCGCGTGTGTGTGTGTGTGTGTGTGTGTGTATAGCACTGTGAATGCAGTCATGTGCTTGTACCCTGTATGCAGGCTGAACTAGAAGAGTGGACTGGGCCATGGAAGGACCCAGGTCATCCATATACATTCAGGCAGCCTCCTCCCATCCCCCCTTGCCTGCTGCATTTGGCACATAGTAAGGGCCAGGTGTGGGGGCCTGGTGGCTCTGGTGTTCATCAGTGCCCAGGGCCTGGGGAGGCTGGTATCTGTATATGCAGTGTGTCTCTCCCAGCTCTGTATGCAACTTGCCAATGTTGTTTACGGCCCTCAGTGTCTGAGGCAGGAGGAGGCGGCTGTGTCCCATCCGTTGGCAGGGGTGACCTGGGGATCTGTCTGAGACAGTAGGAAATGACTGTGCCCCGTCAGTCGGCAGGGGTGTTCCTGGCTGGCGGAAGAGGAGGTAGGGCGACGGCTGAGCCCTGTCATTTGACAGGGGTATTCCCAGCTGTCTGCATGAGGAGGGGGAGGCAGCTGCCCTGGCAGGCGGCTGGGGTATCCTGACCATGCCTGCTCTGACGTGGCTCATCTCTGTGTGTGTGTGTCCTCTTGCCACTCAGCTGTCATCGGCCCCAAACACCACAAGGAAAGTCAGCCTCACCAGAGCTCAAGGTCATGGGAAGGACACTTCAATTATTCTAATGTCATCTGTCTGGGTCGCAGTGGAGTGGATAGCCACTGGCTTCAGGGTTGGCAGGAGGGAATGCGTGCCAGGGAAGGACAGGGCAGATGAAGGGAAGGAGAGGGAGGGCCACAAAGGGAACCTGTGGGCCATCTTGAGCAAAGGGAGCCAGCAGAGGCCTCTCCAGACACACAGCCATAGACGGTCACTTTCAGAGCCTGTTTGTGCAGTTGGAGGAGCAGCAAGGGCAAGCGTGAGTTTGGGACTTGGAAAGACCTGGGTCCTAGTCCTGTTCTGCTGCTTCCTGGCTGTCTGGTCTTTTTCTCATCTGTGAAATGGAGATGAAAAGCACAGGTACCGTGGTACACGCCCAGGAAATGGAAGGCCCCTTCTTGCCTTCCCTCCTCTCTGAGGCTGCCTGAATGAGACAGCCAGTGGCTGGCAAAGGCAGGGATGGAAATTGCCTTTTGGGGGCCTCTTACTAGGCTTGTCCCAAGACTGGTCCAGAGTCTCTTTTCTCTTGACCCCTTCCCCTTGGCTGGGAAGCCCAGTTAGCATAGAAGAAAGAGGGGCCAGAGTCCCTATGAGAGACTCCTCCGCCAGCTCTAGCTGCCACCTGGGGATTCCTGGAATCCCTCACCTATGGGGCTAAAAATACTCCAACTTCACAGCCTAAACCGTTCTTCTTCTATCCGCTCCTCAGAGGGGAGGGGATGAGTGTTGGTGCAAATGGGGAAACTGAGGCTCTGTTCAGTGACTTCTCCCAAGTCACACAGCTGTGGCATCGATACAGGATTCAAACCCACTGTCCCTTTAATCTTGTATATCATCACCCTACCTCCTCCATCCCACCCCAGCATCGTAGCCCCTGGCGTAACAGACTGACTACTCACGGTTTCCAAAGCACTCCCTGCGTCTTCCTGCCTCTGTTTTTTCCTCACCCGGCTCCTTTGGCCTGGAATGTCCACCCGCCCGGCCCTGTCCCACCCCTCCCGCTTCCGCCCCTTCTCACCTCCTGTGCCTGTGGAAACCCTCCTTATTCTTCAGAGCTGTGACATGTCTTCTGATTCCTGAAAGCTGGGAGACTTCCTGTGCTCCCAGAGAGCTTTGCTGCTTTCTTGTCTTGTGTCACTAGACGCTGAGCCCACAGAGCAAGACAAATCTTGGAGATCGTTGAGCCAAACACTCTCAGTGCTCTCAGAAGGCACCTAGGAGAGCCAGAGAGAGGAAGGGGCTCGAATATTCTCCCGCTTTTCTCCCTAACCCTCTGGCCACTGTTCCACACTCTCTTTCCTGTTGGAGGTCCTCAGGGCTCTCAACCCTTTCCCCTCCCTCCCTTCTCCTCCCCTTCTCCTTTCCCCCATCCCCAGGGGAGCTCCTCTGTCATACTGGCCTTAAGGACAGTATTTCTAATTGCTTTCAGGTCATCTCCACCTAGATGTCATCTACTCATGTCCAATTCAACATGTCCCAACCAAATCCATCCACTGCCATCCCCTCCACACCTGCTCTTGTTCCTGTGGCCTCTCTCTCAATTCATGGCACCACAACATGCCCAGCAGCATTCATGGTCACCCTCCACACCTCTTTCTCCCCCGACCCCATCACATCCGGTCAACGCCAAGTCCCGCCCACTCTGCCTCCTGCTCCACAGCCCCCGCCCTACTCCAGGCCTCATCATCTGTTGCCTGTGGTGGCCTCCTCCCCTCTCTTCCCGCACCTCCGCTGTTCACGGCCACCAGCCCATTTACCATAAGATAGTCAGAGGGAGGATTCAAAAGGCAAAGCAGGTTTATTACTGCCATGCTCAGAAACCCCAGTGGCTTCTCAGAGATTGAGAATAAAGGTCAGGGCCCTGTAGGATCTCAGCTTGCTCTCCTCCTCTCTGCATTTTCTCTTCCCTGCCATATGGAATGTGCCAGGCCATCTCCTGCTCCCGAGCTTTGCCCAGGCTGCTGCTTCTGCCTGGAACATTTATCCCTTCACCCTCCACCTGGCCACCTCCACCTCAGCCTTCAGGCCTCAGGTTGTATATCACTCTGATGTGTGCCATCTCTTCTGGAAGCCTCCCCAGACTCCCCTTCCCCTCCAGTCTGGGTTAGATGCCCCTCCTGTGGGCTCTGATCTCCTCCACCACTCTCCCCTGCTGCCCTGTTGAGCTCCTATAACTAGGGGGCAGCAAACTACAGCCTGTAGGCCAAATCTGGCCCACCACCTGTTTTTGTAAATAAAGTTTTATTGCAACACAGTCATGCCTATTCATTTATGCATCATCTATGACTGCTTTCATGCTACAACGGCAGAATTGAATAGCTGTGACAGAGACTGCAAAGCCTCGAATAATCACTATCTGACCATTCACAGAAAAGATTGCTGACCCCTACTCTAGACCATCTGCCCCATGAGGGCAGGGACAGTGTCTGTCTGGTTCATTGCAGAACCCTTAATATCCAGCACAATGGCTGGTGGTTGACAGGTGGTGGAGAAACATTTGTCAAATCGTGGGTGAAATGTACAAAGTCACAGAGGAAGTCAGATTAGACCCAGAATCCCTGGATCCCCAAGTAGGCTCTGCCCTTTGGTTTCTCAGTTTTATGCTCCCTACGGAAAAGAATGAGGTCAGATTCCTTGTGTGCTCCCAGCCTTCCTTGAGCAGGGCCAGGCCCAGAGGACAGAGAGGCTGTGTGCTTGCTGAAGAACTCAGGGGAGGAAGGAAGGGCCCTGGCGCCGCTCTGAAGGGACTCCTACCTCAAGGCTGTCCCTAACACTAAAGCCATGGTTCTCAACCAGGGAATGACTTTACACCCCAGAGGACATTTGGCAATGCCTGGAGACATTTTTGGTTGTCACATACAGGGGGTGGGGGTGGTGGGAAGTAGCTGCTAGTGGCATCTAGTGGGTAGAGGACAGGGATGCTGCTTAACACCCTACAAAGCACAGGACAGCCCCACGCAGCAAACATACCCAACCTAAAATGTCAGTGCTGCCAAGGGTGGGAAATCCTGCTCGGAAGTGAGGCCCTCAGCCCTGCATGCACACGAGAACCACCTGATGAGTTTTGTAAGTCGCCAATGCCTGGACTCCTGCCTAGACCAGTGAGAACAGAACCTCTGGGGCTGAGGCCCAGGCATCAGCATTTTTATAATCTCCCCAAGTGATTCTAATGTGAAGCCAGGGTTAGGAACCTCCTTTTGGGGGAAAGTTTATAAGGATGGACCCCACAGATATCCCCACATCACCCAGGGTAGTCTCTGATGCAAATATTTGGCCCCATTGTCAGGCTCTAGGGCCTGCTGGTCATTTTGGCAAACTGGCTGCTGCACTTAAGGGGCATCACTGAGCACCGGGAGGCCAGCAGAGCCCCTCTCCCCTCCTTCCTTCCCCCTGCCCATCTCTGAAGGAGGGGGGTGCTGATGGAGGAGGGGGAGGGGGTTGGGGAACACAGCTGGGATTCCAATCACCTCCAACCACAAAAATCCATATCAAGCCATCTCTCCCCCTCTTCCCCCTTCCAAGCTGGGCTGTACAGAAGCACCCTGCTTCCTGAAAACAACCCAGAGGCCCCGAGCTGAGGCAGAGAGAGGGGCTCAGCAGTGTGGATGTTGGGGAGGAGGAGAGGAGGGCCCCAGCTTCCTGAGCTGGCCCTAGTTTGGGGGGATATGTATGAAGCTCTCTGCACCTCTTAAATCCCATCAGCCCCTGAGCCTGAGCAGGCTCCCAGGCCAGGGAAAGGAAGACTAGGGTGGGTGAGGGGAAGGTGGGTTTCTCCACCATGGGACAAACTTTACCTCAGTCTCTAAAACAGTGATTCCCCAGGAGCAGGTCCAGCTGCCATCTGCTTGCCAAGATGGAGCTGGGTATCCATCTCAGCGTATGCATCTTCCCCTCCAGCCTCCATGCCTCTCCTGGGTTAGGCCAGCCCCGATCACAGGCTAGGAAATTCCATTCAGTTGCTGCTCAGCTACTGAGTGCTGGGAGGAGGGGAGGCCTGAGAAAGTAAGGTCAGGCTTTAAAGGGATTCTCTGACCAGGAAGACTTCTCAGGCCCAGGGGCTGCCAGGGTTGAAGAGTGGAGAGGCCACAGTTCAGCCAGGGTCTGATGGTAAGCCTGCAAGGAAGCGGGTAGGCTAGGCCAGATTTGGGCTCCAGGGCAGATTCCTGGGGCCTAAGCTGGCAAGCTGTTGCTAGAGGGGCAGAGCAGAGGCAGAAACAGAATGAGGCTGAGAGGCAGATTCACACGCCATAGAATTATCCCTGATGGGCCAGGGGGTGGCCACCTTCAAATTACAGGCAAGCTCCAGAGAGCACCAGGAGTGAGATGCTCACTGTCCTGCCTTGGTGAGGGGAAGGGATGGGGGTTGGGAAATAGCACGCAGGTGACGTTAGAGTCAGACCTTCAAGCACGAGGGAGAAATCGCATAAGGCAGAGAAGAATGATCCAGCAAGAGGACACGCCCAGGCGAATGCCCACAGGTGTGCTGTGTCTGAGACATGCTGCACTGGGCCTATGGGTAGAGCACCCACAGTGAGCAGGCCAGGCGTGGAGCGGAGGCTGGAGGGGAAGGTCCGTGTGTCCACCCCGCTGAGGAGCCTGACTTTATCCTGAGAGTCATGGGGAGCTATGAAGTACTTAAAGCAGAGTAAGTGACACAATCAGATTGGATCTGTATACATATTACACATATTAACATTTCACCCCTTCATGGTTGGAGGCTGGCTCAGGGGATGGGAGGGTCCACACCCTGAAGACGAGGGACCATCTGCAGGCTCAAGCAGTGGTCTGTGCCCGCGAGGTTGATGACAGAAGACATATAGGTGGTGGAGAGCCATTGTGGAGCTGGACGATTGGCATGCCAGGGTGAAAAAGACTGTGCGATCCTTTGGAAACATACATCAGAGTGTTACTTGCTTGCTTAAAGCATTCAAATGGCTCCTGAGGGTTTCGGGATAAAGGCTAAACCCCTTCCCATGGCCTCCAAGGCTAGGGTGCTTGGGGCCTAGCCATTTCTCCAGCCCCACCTTCTACCAGGCATAGCCCCCACCTCCCAATTCTTAGCTTTGCCTCTCTCTATAGGACACTTCTTTCAGTGGCTCCATGGCTGCAAGCTCTGCCTTACCTCTGGCCTCTGCATCTGCTCTTCTCTACCGGGAATACTCCACACCTCCCCCTCCCCAACCCTAAGCCCAACACAACAAACACACGGAACACACGCTGGGCTCATCAGCTTTCTGAGAGGCCTTCCATGCGCCCCACTCCCAAGCTGGGGTCAGATACTTCTCTAATTGGCTCCCTCAGCCCTTGTACTACTCTCATCCCAGCCTGGTCTGGTGATTTTTTGGTTACTCGTCAGACAAGACTGTAAGCTGAAGGAGGGCAGGGGTTGAGACTGCCTTGCTCACTGCTGTTCCCCAGCTCCTTGCACAGTGCCTGGCACATGCTCAGTAAATGCAGAAGGAAGGAAGGAAGGAGGGAAGGAAGGAAGGGAGAAAGGAAGAAAGGAAGGCAGGAAAGAAGAAAGGAGAGAAGAAAGGGAGAAAGGAAGAAAGGAAGGAAAGAAGAAAGGAGGGAAGGAAGGAAGGAAGGAAGAAAGGGAGAAAGGAAGAAGGGAAGGAAGGAAAGAAGAAAGGAGGGAAGGAGGGAAGGAAGGAGAGGGACGTGTCAAGAATGATGCCAAGCTTATGGATGGTGACATTATTCCAGAGGATGAATTTTATTTTGGGAGCAGGGGGATGGGGCTGAGCGAGCGGAGTGTCAGTTTAGGCCCTGTTGAGGTATCTGAGGGTTACCCCCGTGGAGGACAGATCAAGCAGGCTGTCAGCCCTGTGGGCGTGGAGCTAGCTCAGGCGAGCAGTTTGGACTGGAACGGTCTGCCAAGAGGTGAGCGCTAAAGCTGTGGGAATGAATTTGAAACTTGATGTTTTTGATTCCTAAGTAAACAGCCAGCCAAGATCCAGTATATTTTGAAACACTGGTGGCCAAGGACATGACAGGAAGAGGTGGAGGGAGGCGGCGGGAGGTGGCGCCCTCCCCCTGTGGGGTTGAGGGGGATCCCTTCTCTGGAACTGCCCCAGCTGTCACACAGCTCTGCAGGGAGAGAGGGCCCTGGCTGGGGGGCCTGGCTTGGGAAGGAAGGCTGGACAGAATAAAGGTCCCACTGGCCTTTCTCTGTCCCCCTCCCCACCAGGTGTTCCCAATGCGTCCTAGGTCCATCCCCCTACCAGAGCCTGTGGACCCTGGTTTGCTGTGAGTCTTTCATCTCCATGGACTCACCAACAGTCCCTTCCCCACCGCCTCTCCCCTGCCCTAGGCTGGCCTCTGTAACTCAATGCTCCTGCTCCTTCCTTGGCTGGGCCCAGGAACCCTGCCAAATATTGTGCTTCCTGGCCTGGGGATGACTCAGGCTTCCCTCCCCAGCACCACCCCAGCCCCCAGCCCCCGAGCCATGCCATAGGCTGAGCAGGGAGAGGAGCAGAGAGGCAGCTCAACTCCAGTTGCCCAGGCCCCTGCTCCTGAAGTCAACCAGGTGGCCTCTGGCGGGGGCCATGGGGGCAAGAGCCAGGCTGGGGCTACTGCAGACAAGGTGTCAAGGCTGGGATTGCTGAGAGGCCGGCAGGCTGCTGGTAGTTAGTACCCTTGGAACCAGCGGGCCAGCAAGTACCCACTCAGCTGCGAGCTCGAGTCCTGTTTGCAGCAGGCCGGGCCTCCTCACATCCACCACAGAGCTCTCCACTTCAAACAGAGGGACCGCTCAAGGGTCCTAGGGGCCACAGGCTTGACATCAAATCCTGGTGTCTCCTCTTCCTTGCTGGGTGACAAATAAGTCACTCTGTCTGTGTGAGCCTTAGTTTGCTCATCTGTACAATGGGGATGAGAATAATCCCTTCCTCCCAGAGTCGTCGGGAGGATTAAATGAAGGAACATATGGGCAGTGCTCTGTAAGGGCAGTCAAGGGCTGTAATAGGAGGGGTGTTATATTTATCCACATGGCTAGGATGGAGAAGAAGAAACAGGTGGCTCTCTTCTTCTCTGTCATCCGGGGGCACATTCCCCGGTTCTTTCCACTTGATACTATGGGATTCTTTGAGGCCTTGGCTGGGGAAAGTCAGGGCTCAGAACTTGGGTTTCGTCTTCTGCTGGAGGACCTTCCGCAAGCAGCTTGACTTTTCTGAGCCTCGGTGAGCTGTCAACAGAGGGGCAAAGAAAGGGAGAATTTCTCCTCCCTTCTCTCCCCTCCCAACTTCTCTCCCTCCCCGGGCTGGTGTGGTGATCAAAGGAGAGGTTCACACAGAGGTGAGGCCCAAAGGCCCAGCGCCCTTCCCCAGATGTGGCGTGTGTGTTGGGGGGTGGGGGATACAGAAGAAATGCGGACATGTGGAGGGCAGGGCCCGGGCTGCTCTGTGTGTGTGTGTGTGATCAAAGGCACAGGGTGGGGTGGGGCCGGGGGTGGGGGGTGAGTTCTTTGCATTGCTGAGGGTTTAGTCCTTTCTCTTGGTTGCCTGGATGCCTTGGTATTCACCCCCTCCCCAGTGCTCCCTACTGGCTGTGCCCGCAGCCCCGACCCAGGCCTAGTGTGAATGAAGAGCCGGCTAGCTTACCTGGCCAGCCATGGAGTGGGTTGGTGGGCCACCTGCCTGGCCAGCTGTCTGAGGGCCCACTTAGCTGAGTGCCACCTTACCTCGCCGGTGTGTGTGCACTCATGGGCCGCTAGCTTCCTGAAGTGCCTGTTGGAGGACTGTGCTGCTGGCAAGCTGCCAAGCCTGACTGTCTAAGAAGGTGCTCCACTGGCTTTCACTAGCCTCCTGCATGTGTGACAAGTGGCTGGTGCTAGTGGGTGGGTCCAAGCCCCCTGGCTCAGGGCAGCAAATCCTGTGTGGCAGTGTGGGTGTGCGCAAGCCTGTGTTCTGTTCCGGGCTGGATGAGGTAGAGCTCTGCAGACCTGGGGCCTCCTCGAAGAGAAGATGGGAGCAGAAATAGTAGCATTGTTCTGGAGGAGAGCGAGAAAGATGCAGGCCCTCCTGGGCCCACTCCAGTATCCCAGGGGCTCTGGCTGCCAACTCAACCAGGAAGCGTGCCTTCTAAACAATGCCCAGGCCAGCCTGTCCTGAGCCCCACTTCCCACCCTTGGTCGGAGTCCTCGGGGAGACGCCTCTGACCATTGTTCCGAGGGACAGCTCATCAGGGTCAGGTCTAGGCCAGGCTGTGGTCCTCAGCCCCCACACCCTGGGAGGAGACACATGATGTCCCAGAGAAGCAGCTCCTCCAGCCTTTGTTCTTGGCTGGGCAGGAAGCAACTCAGGACACCATGGTTTGGGGTGGGGGGGGGAGGGCGGCGAGCATTGGGGTAGACAGTTTTCCTTTTCATTTCCCTTGGGAAGGGTTTATGATGGGGTAAACTGAGGTAGAGAGCAGACACTTGCACCACAATCACGGCAGAGTTGGGATGTCACCACAAACTGGGAGGGACCCCAAAGTGAATTTAGCTGCCCGCTAGGATTTGGGCTTTATGGGGTCAAGGACATTGATTGTCTTGTTCAGAGTTGAATCCTCAGTGCCTAGAACAATGCTTGGCACATAGCAAGTGCTCAGGGTTGAATCTTCAGTGCCTACAACAATGCTTGGCACATAGCAAGCGCTCAGTAATTGTTCGTGAATGTGTGAAGCCCTCTGCTTTCCCATCACGTGCCCCCGTTCACGTAATTGAAGGCTGCCAGTGCTCATAGCGCTCCAGGCTCACAGACAAACCTGGGTTCCAATTCTGTCCACATCACCTTCTAGCTAGGTGACCCCAGGACTCAGTTTCCTTATCTGCAAAATGGCGATAGTTATTCTCACCTCTGAGGTGTTGGGAGGAATTTTTAGGGAGTGCTTAGGGGGCTTTCCTGGCACATAGTAGGTGCTCCTTAAATGTTAGTTCTCCCTCTGTCTCTTCTCACTGAGTCTTCTCTTTTCCAGGCTAAGCAGCCAGGCCCAGCCCCTCAGACATTCCTTATCATCTAGCTTGAGCCTCACAGCAGGCCCTGTCAGGTGTGGGGCTGTCAATACCCCCATCTTACAGATATGAAAACTGAGGCCTGTGAGAGAGATTCTGGTCACGCAGTAAGCGGTAGAGTCCAGATCTGAACAGCGTTCTGTCTGGCCCCTCGCCTTTTTCTCTAATGCAACACTTGACTCTTCCCATTGGTAACAGCTTGCCTGAGCCTCCAGGATGTGACCCTGGGTGCCTCACTACATCTCTCTGAGCCTCGTCTTCTTCTGCTGTCCCATGGGAATAATCATCCCCAGTCCCGGCCCTGATGACAGTCCAGGGGGTGGGGTCCGTCAGCTGGTCTTTGCTGGTCCCCTGCTTCTCCCGAGTGACTGGCAGACGGCGTGCCTCTGAATGCCATCCTCTCCAGCATTCCTGGCAAGCCGGCTGAAACTCCAGCCCTTTCACTCTCTTTCCAGGAAACATATCTGAATGCAAGTGAGTGAGAGGGACATTATTAGAGGGATAATGTTCGGTCAACTCTCGTTTATTAAAACAGCAGTAAATCATTTTTTACAACTATTATTAGCAACAAATGACTTTTGACACACTGTGCAACAGATTGTGACACACCAGTGGGTCGCAACTCCTCAGGGAGAACTGCTGGTGTTTCTGATACCTCTTTTGGGAATGTGTAAAGTCCTATGGCAATGCAAGCAATGATTAGTATTGTTATACTAATCACGATCCTTATTCTGGAAGGCATGCAGTGTGCAGGTTAAGACCATGGCTTCAGCAGTCAGGCTGCTTGGGTTCAAACACTGGCTCTGCCATTTTCCAGCTGTATGATACTGAGAAAGTTACTTGACTGCTCTGTGCCTCAGTTTTCTCACCTATCAAACAGGGATAATAATAGTAGCATCTACTTCCCAGGGTTGTTTGAGGATCAAATGAGATGATGTAAATAAAAATGCTTAGCACAGTGTCTAATTCAAAAGTTAGCAACCTATAATCCTGAAGGCCAAGTCTGACTTGCTGCCTGTTTTTGTAAATAAAGTTTTATTGGGACACAGTCATGTTACTTTGTTTACCAATTGTCTATGGCTGTTTTTGTACTACGACAGCAGAGCTGAGTAGTTGCAACACAGACTGTCGGCTTGTGAAGCTAAAATATTTATTCTCTGGTCCCTTGCAAAAAAAAAAATCTACCAACCCTTGTGCTAGTTCATAGAGGAGTTGCTCAATAAATGTTAATTGTTATTATTTCATTTTATTTTATTCTTCCGAAAGCCCATTCATTGTAAACATGAGGATACAAGTACAGAGAGGGGAAATGATTCATCCAAGGCTGCACAGCTGGGATGGTATAGGACTGGGAGGGGAACCCAGGGAACTTTCCAGTACATGACACTGACCAATGATCCCCCATGCTTGGAGTCATTGGGCTCAAAGTTTTTCCTTTAGGACACAGAAGGAGCTGGCTTAGCTCCCGAGCCAAGGGATGCCAGCTGCCAAGCCCAGGGACATCTCCTCCCTCCCAGTGCCAGTGGCTCTACCAAGCCAGTAGGCACAGAGCAGTCTTTGCCCCATGCAGGCCCTTGGGTACCCTTCTCTGCCTTCCTATCCTTGGGCCCATTGCCTTGCTAGGTTGGGCTGAGGTGGCAGCCTTGGTGGATGATTAATGTTTCTGTCCCACACTCAGGACTCTGTTATCTGCTGGCTGGCCTTGCCCTTGTTCTTGTAATGGGCCGGTTTGAGGCCGTTTACATTTCCTTTGGTGTGCTCTCCTGTCCGATAGCAACTATGACATAATTATGCTGCTCTCCCTTATCCTTAATCCTCTCAAACTGCCTAGTTATCTTTAATTTCCTGTTCATTTCCCTTACCAGGGAGTTAAGTGGAACTAAGTCAGGCCAAAAGTGATGGGGTAGCGTGGGAAAGCTCATAGATGCTCACCCTGGGTCCCTGCGTCCCTTCCCAGTGTGGGCCTTCCGTGTTAATAAATATAAATCACTGGTAGGGGCAGGGAGGGGAGATCTCTGAGGTCCCTTCCTCCCAGCTTGGGCAGCCTAGGATTCTTGAGACCTAGTTTCAGTGGGCGCATAACCTCCAGCCTTCCCACCTCCCCTAGCCACCTATATTGAATACTGTACTATCAAATGCCTGTCCCCACTGTCCCTAGGTCTCATGGAACCAGGTTTGCCAGGCCCAGCACTAATTCTAGCTAGAGTGTGTGTGTGCACATGCATATATGTTCAGGTTCACACACGTTCCTGTGACCAAAGACTGTCTTTGGCATAGGGTCTGGCATATGGCAGACACTCAAGATGTGGTATGTCCTTCCTTTCTTGGGGGACCATAGTGTCTAACACTGGGCAGAGCTTGTCAGGCTGGCACACAGTACATATTCAATCGATGACTAGCAAATGAGTAGATTGAGTAGGTGCATTGTGTGTGTGTGTGTGTGTGTGTGTGTGAAGTGTGTGAAATGGGTGCACTCTGGGTATGGAGTGTGTGTTCCGTGAGTGTGTGTGGACATGTGTGTGCATGCTGTGCTGCCGTGTCTGTCTCCACGGGAGTAGGTGCAGGCAGGAGAGTACAGTAGTTTAGAATTCAGGGCACAAGCTTGGAAGTTGGGACTGACCTGGGTTTGAGTCCCAGCTCTGCACTTTCTCATGGTATTATCTTGGTTCCTGAATTTATCTAAGTGCCGGTTTCTTCACCTGTAAAAAAAAGTGGGGGGGGCCTTACAAATGCCAAACTCACAGGGAGGTACACAGCATTAAATGTGCTAATGTAGGCAAAACTCCTAGCACATGAGCAGCCACAGAGTGAGTTCACAACAGGCGATGATGGTGGTGGTGATAACGAGCATGTAGAGAGCTTGGCATGTGGAGAGCTTGGCCGGCAGGGGCATGTGCGCTGTGTGGGGAGCGCAAGTGTGAGCGCGTGTGTATGTGTGCTGGTGCAGGGCACAGCGTGTGAAGGAAGACCTGGTGAGAGAGGCTGCAAGTGTTGGGCAGCCCCTGGGGATGCCTGCCCAAGAGGGGAGCCCAGAAAGTAGGGGCAAAGGCCACGTGCACGCACAGAGGGAGCTGAGAGAAGCCCAGACTTGGGTGGAAGGATCTGACTTAATGAGCCTCTTCCCCTCTCAGCAGCAGGATTAATGGGATGAAGTGGGCAAAGGATGATTTAGCCGAAGATTCAGGAAACAGCCCCCGACAGGGAAGCCTATTAAGTTAAGAAGCGGTCTCTCCCAGGACCCTCCGTGGCTCTTGCCCAAGGCATTTCAAACCCCTGCCTGTCCCGGAGAGGGGAGGTGAAGGATAGAGACCAGGGAGCCAGTCCTGGAAGAGGCTGGGAGAGGAGGGAAGTCTGAGAAGCATGAAGGGGAGAACAGGGGACCCTGGAGGAGACGGAAGGGAAGAGGAAGGTAGTAGCACTGGGAAAGTTACCTCCTCCTTGTCCCTGTGCCTGGTGGAATCTCCTTTAGGCCAGGCGTTGCAGCCTCTTGGTGAGTCATGGCAGCCAGTTCTAGGGCTGTTCCATGCTCCAGTGACTGGGCTTGCAGCCAAGAAAATGGCAGGTGACCACAAATCCAGGGTGATTCAGGGGCACCTGGATATGTAGAAGAGATGCTCCTTAACCAGGGACTGACTCTAGGAGCCAGACACCCCACACCTACCTAGTTCTCCTCCCTGGCATCGCCCTTACCATCTGCTACTGTATGTCTGGAGTCCTGTTTCACTTCCCTGCACTCTCCAGGATAGGACTGCACCCCAGAATGGGGTGCTTTCTTTGGCCACAGTTGAGATGGACATCTGGGGACTTCCATATTCCCATACCTCAGTTCTCTGCCCTCACCCTCTTTATTTTCTGTCTGAGGACCTATCAATTGTCTGTGGGTCCTTGAAGGCAGGGAACACAATGATACATTTCATTAATGATAAAAATGGTAGTGATGATCATATTATTGCCAACGAAGATGGTGACAGTGTCAATGGTAGTGATGAAGGTGTTAGTAACAATAGCATTGGTGGTGACAGTGGTGATGAAGGTAATGATGGGATGACAATAGAGGTGGTTATAATAGAGGTGATAATGAAGATGATGACGGTGATGGCACATGTGGTGATGGCAATAGCGTTAATGGACTTTGTAATGATTATAGAGGTGATGATGAGGATAAAAGTGATGATGATGATCAAAGTGGTAACAATAGTGATGACGACGAAAGTGGAGATAATAATGCAGAGGAAGTGATGATGAAAATGGTGATGATGACAGATGTGGCACTAGTGATAACACAGGTGATGGTGGCGGTGATTGGTGAAGGTGCTGGTAAGAGTGGTAATGGAGGTGACGGTGAGGATGCTGATGCTGATGGTTGTGACAGAAATAAAAATGGTGATGAGGACAGAGCTGGTAGTGGCGGTGGTAATAGTAATGGTGATGATCAAGACTGGAGCAATTAAAGACAGTGATGGTGATGACAATTATGATAGCCAAGGATCTAATCGGTCTACTCACTAGGTCTATTATCTTCTATCTTACTTTTATTCCAATATTTTTTTTGAAATATTCTCCATCTTAGCTTTCCTTCTCTTTCTTTCACTGTTTCTGGGGAATTAGACAATTGGGCCAGCCAATAAAGACACAGTGCAGCTGTTGGTTTCCATAAGAGGAGCTCGGTTCCCTGGTTTCGTGTGTTGTTGGGAGAGCCATAATTTAGGGAGTGACACTCCCCCATTTCCACTACAATCAAAACAGAAAAGAATTGGCATCAGGGACTAAAGTTTGGGATTATGAAGCGCCTCCTGATGGTGAAAAATGCAACAGTGAAAAGTTACCTGAGGAAAGCTATGGAATGTCCTACCTTTGCGATGGCCCAGAACAAGAGAGACCCCCGCTGGCCTGCATGAATTGTACCTAAAGGCAGGAGGGTGGACATGATGAGTTCTGTAGATCAGGAACAGCTTCAGGAGTCTGATTCTTTGGCTTGCTAGACATGGAAAGGAAGTGGATTTGTCTACTGAAAGCCGGGGTTCCATCTCTGAGGCTGATGGTGAGATGTGAAGAGGAAGGCAGGGAAGCAAAGAGGCGATGCAATCTGGTGGTTTAGAGAAATGTTGGAGTTCTTGTCCAGATTCCTTGTGGTTCTGAGTGGGAGGTGACCCAGGATGTGGGCCTTTGTGGCACTGCCTCTAGCCCTGCATCTGCCAAGAGGCCGCCCTTCAGGGACATGGCTTCCATCCCCCAGCCAGGCTGTGGTCAGAAGCGGGGGAGAGGAAGGAAAGAGGGAGGGGACACTGCTCACAATTCCCGGGAGGAATCTGGTTTCTCCCACAAACTCTTGGAGCTCTTACCTCCCCCACAGTTCCCCTTTCCCCTCCCTCATCTCAGTTTCCGGATTTCTGAAGGCCACTTACTGAAGCCCCATCAGGGACAAGCTTCCTGTAGCAACTGGATGGGTACCAAGGCAGATGGTCACATGTCAAGGAAGGGGACACAGACTCTTGCTCAAATAACACAGGCTTTAGAGCCAGAGGCAGGGCCAAGTCCTAACTCTGTTACTTACATGCCGTGTGACTTTAGGCCTAACAGTGCCATTCCCTGAGCCTCAGTTTCTCCCTCTATCAAATGAGGACCTACCTCATAGAGTTTTATAAGGATTAAATGGGATAATGTATGTAAGGTACCTAATAAGCTGCTTGGCTCCTAGCAGATGTTCAAGAAGCATTCGTTTTCTTCCCCCATTGCCCCCATCCTTTTCAGAAGAGAGTGGACATGGCTTAATACCCTTGGCAGGCTCCTACCTCCAACCTCACACACTATGCCACCTGAATCTCCTCCCTACACCCCTCATGACACTGGGAAAGTCCACATTTTAAGATGAAAGGGGCCAGGCATCCCTTCTAACCTGGGTGCTGGATTTGGAGTCGGAGGACTTGCTAGTGGTGTGACCTTGGTAATTGCTTAACTTCTCTGGGCCTCAGTTTCCTCATCTGAAAATAGGGATAATAATCCCTGCTCTGCCGGCCTCACAGGGTTGTTATGAGACTCCAGTGAGATCATGCTTGGAGAAATGCAAAGTGCTGAATAAGAGTGGGTGTTATTAGCTCAGTCTCGGAGGGAGGGAGGGGAGGCTCAGTCCCTGGAGATTGGGTTAGCACCCACCTTGGGGGGTTTCCCTTGGGGATACCAGGCCGAAGTATTCAGAAGTTCAGGAGGAGCTGGGGACATAGAATTGGAGTCTGGCCATGAGGCCATCCATGTTCAGCTTGGGTGGGGTGGGACAGGGGGAGTTCATTTATGTCTTTTGGCATAAGTAACATGTAAATATGTCAATTATGGGGTTTGAGTCAACTGCCTGGGGAATTCTTGAGCCAGATGGCAACCCTGAAAGGCCAAAGGCCTCCCTTCCTTTCTTCCTCCCACCTTCTGATTCTACTGAGGTCAGGGCTCAAGTTGACCAGTGTCTGAAGTTGGCCAATACTTCCCTACCTGCCACAGGCAGCTGTGGGTCATGCCCTTCTGGGTTACTTGAGTACGGTTTTTGCTGAGCTGGGAGCTCTGATGGGCTGCAGATCTTCATGGAACCCTCTGCCTGCAGAGCGTGGGCCCAGTGTCTGAAACGTGACAGCCCTCACCCATAGCCTCTTTCTCGCATGCGTCCTTCTCCTTCATTGCCCTCACCAACAGCCCACTCTTCTTTCTCATAGTTCTCATGGCCAACTTCTCCCCACCTTAAGCTCTCCTCAGTGGGGCCTCTTGTTCCTGACCAATATCTCATTCTCTGCCCCCGCCACAGGGCAGCCAGGAGGCCCCAGGCTGACCACTCAGCCTCCAAGGGCAATTCCCTGTCCTCTGCCCCAGCCTCTCACTCTTCTCTGAAAGCCTCTTTTCAAAGCCCCAGCCCATGCCAGCCTCCAGCTCTGGCTCCCTGCCTCCCCTCCCAATCCCTGCCGCTGTCATTTTCCTGAGGGAAGGGTCCTCAGGAGCCCGGAGAGTCTCCTTCCACCCTCGCCTTCTCTCCACCCATCTTCCTGTCTGTCCGCTGCAGCATCTCCTCTTACTTCAGGACTCAGCCTGCAGCCCAGGCGCTGCTGCCGAGGCATTCTTGTATTCCCCCTACCGCAAGCAGCCTGAACTCTGCACGTCCCCTCACCCCAAGTCAGCATGGGCCCTGCCTGGCCCCCACCCACAAAGCTCAGTCCCGCTACCCCACCCCCCACGGGGAGGCCCACAGCAGTCAGCTGCTGCCTGCAGTTCATTGGTGGGGACCACATACCAGCCACCCCTAGAGCCAGAGTTCAAACGTGGACCTCCTAGCATGTGTTTGATCAGCTGAGGACAAATCCACAGCCTTCTAGGAAATGGCGCCTACCAGCTCTGCTGTCCTCCGGAGCCACAATCCTAAGGCACGTCCTAAGGCAGGGCTGGCATGGCTCAGAGGCCGAGACATGGAGAGGGGAGGAGGGGCGAGGAGAGAGAGCTCTTTTCTGTGTGTGTGTGCGTGTGTGTGTGCGCGTGTGTAGCAGGGTGGTGAGTGAAGGTGGTGGTTATGTGTGTTGTGTCACTGTGTTGGAAACTGGTGGGTGCCACCAGGGTGTTTGTTGGGCTGTCACTGTGCTGCAAGAATGCTATGCACTTATTCTGTGTGTTGTCTGGCAGAGGGGTGGAGTCATGGAGTGTGGCTATGCTTTGGGAGTGGTGTGTATGTTACGTGTCACTGTGTTTTGTGTGTGCGTGTGCGTGTGTGTGTGTGTGTGTGTGTGTGTATGTCAGTGGTCTGGCAGGATCTGGTGTTATCTCACTGAGGTGGGGGTGCTGTGGGGGGCATGTGTCACACAGCTGCAAGTGTGATGTGTGTTTGGATACATGGGTGTCACAGTGCTGGTGTGTGGTATGGACATGCTGTGTGTCACTAGGTGTAGGTATCTGTTGGGAGGCTGTGACCTGTATGGTGTGAGGTTCATGAACCCCAAATCCAGTTCCCAGTGCCTGCAGCTCAGACCTGGGAGTCTCCAATTTCAGGTGAATCGGGGCCAAATTCTTGTATAAGCTGTCCTGCTTCCCACCCCACCCCCTCCTTGCAGGTCGGGTCACTCTCAGTTCCTGTGGTTTAATCCAAACCATCGCCTGAAGTTCCCTGAATACTCTGCTTATGATGACCAGAGTAGGAGGAGGCAGCGGGAAGAGAACGGGGCGGAGGAGAAGGAGGAGGAAGGAGGAGGAAGGGGAGGAACAGGAGGAGAGAGGGAGCGTGGAGAGCCACTGGGAGCTTGCCCAAGCCTGGACACAGTATTCTACGCTCTGGAGATGCAGTATATACAAGCGAGATCAGCGTGCCTATGGCCACGTTCAAGGGGCCATTGGGAGGGCCAATTAGGTGGATCTTGTTTAATCTGGGGAAGCAGGAAAGTGATGTTTGAGCTGGTGTACAAAGGTGTGATGCGCGTGAATTCTTCCCTGGGTTTCTGATTCCAGCCCTTGGGAACATTTCCACTTACTTTCTTGGTTACCCAGGCTCAAGCTGAGGGTGTTATGTTTGAATTATTCCTCTTCCCCCACATCCAATCAACTTGGCAGACGTTGCGACGGCCCGTGTATTTAATCGTCCACTCAACAAATAGTCCTTGCGCCCGGACGCTGCTAGGCACTGTGCCCGGACCTGGGCGTCCACCCACAAGCAGGCAGGACTCGGGCCCTGTTCCCACGGATCCTGCTTTCTCCCCAGTGCTGCCCTCACTGCTGCTGTTCCGGGTTTCTCCTCCCCGCTCTCCCCACCCTTGGGCTCAGCCCTCCAGCCCACCATCCAACTGCAGCCCAGGGAGCTCTCGAAGCTGTGTCCATTCTACGTTCATCCCATAAAAGCCATTGCAGTCCGACTGTGTACCACGGACGGTTTTAGGCACTGGAGATACATCAGTGAACAAAACACAGTTCCTTCATGGAGCTAACAGTGCAATAGGAGGATATGAAGAATAAACAATGATATAATAAGTAAATCATTTGATATGGGAGAAGGTGGTAAATGCTTCAGAAAAATAACAGAGAAAAGTAACAGGGATTGGAGATACCAGAGCGAGAGGCAGGATGCAGAATTTCTTAAGATGGTCAGGGTAGGCCTCATCGAGAAGGTGATATTTGAGCAAAGGCCTTCAGGAGGTGGGAGAATTAGCCATATCTGGGGGAAGGTCATTCAGGGCAGAGGGAACAGCTAGTGCAAATGTTGGGAGGCAGGAGTGGGCCTGGCATGGTTCTAGAACAGGCCACTGACCACTTTGCAGGGCAGGGGAAAGCCCTAAGATATTGAATGTTGCATGGGGCACTGCTCAGATCAAGCCTCTAGCCCCATCTCAGCCTCATAATCCATCCAGCAGCATATTATTATTGCATATTTATCACTAGAATTCATAGACCCTTGCTAAGGCACTGTCTCGTATACTCCTCCCACAATCCTGTGCCGTAGACATTTGGATCCCCATTTTATAGCAATGACAATAGTTGCCACTTACATGGTGCTTACTATAATCCAGAAATTAATTTATGGATTTCTTCTAAGAGCTTTATGTACATCAAGTCATGTAATCCTATGAGCTATCTAATGTTATCAACCCCATTATACAGGTAATGAAATCAAGGCAGAGAGGTGTTACATAACTTGCCCAAGGTCACACAGTTGGTAAAGGCAGAGCTGGAATTCAATCTGAGGCATCTGGGCTCCAGAGTGTGTGCCCTTAACCCTTACGCTAATAGGGAAACCAAAGCTCAGAGACTGGAGTAACTTGCCCAAGGTCACACAGCAAATCCACGATGAAGTTCATATTTGCACTAACACACCTGACTCACAGCCCAGCGATTCCTCCAACGTGGCCCATATTTCCCCAGCTTTCCAACTTAATATTCTAAGTTGATACAAACTTGAAGATCGACTATTATCTTTGAGCTTGATCTTCATTTTGAAGTATTTTTCCCCTCATCCCCTCTCCCACCTGCATGTTTCCAAACAGAAACTTGGAGCTGTTACCCAGGCCATGGCCTGAATGGCAGAGGCCAGGAAAGGAGGCTGAGCTGCCGCCAAGTGGGTGGCATCTGCTGGAGGCATTTTTCCATTCAATAAGTGTCTTCTTCCCCCGGAGACTAAAGGAGAGATCTGAGGGAGGAGTGCTGTGGGCTGGGCTGGAACAATCTCTCCCCTGCCAAGCCTCCCCAGGAGGTGTACACGTGTATGGAGGGTTCACGTGTGTGTGTTTGTGTTCACATGTGTGTCGATATGAACAAAGGTATTGGGGGACAGCGTGTGTAGCTGCTGGTGTGTGTGTCTGTATGGATGTTTGCAGATTGATCGATGTCTCTCTGTGTGTAACTGGGTGAGTGTGTCCATGAGTGTGTGTCTGCCTAGGCATGTGCACATGCCTGTGTCTAGGGGCAAGTGTGGGGGGCTCTGGAGCACAGGGGTAACTGCTGGGCCCTTCTGCTGACCTGGCTGGCCTCAGCCTGCCCTGCCCACCTTGGGCACACCTGGTGGCCCAGTCTACAGCCCACACCTTCAACTTCAGCCTTCTTGTCACTCCCCGCCTGGGTCACGGCCTCTCCCTCCAGGCCTCCAGGCCTTGCCCAGGGGGAGCAGAGAGCCTTATGAGAGAGGGGTGCACTCTAGCCCTGGATCCCTAGACCCAGCACGATGGTGTTCCCGAGGGCCTGGGTTTGGGCATAGGCACCACCATCAGAATGGGAAGGGTTACTAATGTTGAAGCAGTCCTACAACTCCTCTGTTCTCTCCCATGGCACAGTTGGGGGGTGTGCTGTCAGAGTGTAGTCAGGAACACAGAAACCACACTAAGTCTTTCAACAGAGGGAATTTCATCCGGGGGTTTAATCCAGGTGGTGTAGACTCCAGGGCCAGACAGCTCGGCTTCATGGCCTGGCTCTTCTGTTTACTTGTTGCGTGGCTTGGGTAAGTCAATTAACCTCTCTGTGCCTCAGTGTCCTCATCTGGGAACAAGAGAGGATAATAATAGCATGTAGCTGCCAGGCTCGTAGTGAGGGTTAACTGAGTCAACGTATGTAAAAGCGTTTAGAGCAGTACCTGGCACACAGGAAGTGCTGGATAAGTGTAGACTGTTCTTTGTAGTAGGACGGTAGCTATGAAATCAAGATGGATGGAATTTCTGGGTTTTTAGGATCTGCCCCACCTTAGGCGGGCACTTTCCTTTCTCTGGATCTCCACCTGCCCCAGCATCTGGTCAGGAAATCCTTGCAGGGAACGGGCACCGATCACACCGACAGGATGGTGGCAGAAACATGCAGTGAACAGCATCTTGCCACTTGGCTCTGAGCCAGGGCTCCTCGCCCTCTTTTGCCCAGAGCACCCTTACCATCCAGTTTCCAGATGTGCCTGCACATCTGGATGTACCCCAGAGACTCGGCCCATTCCAGGCGTGGCCTCAACCCTGTAATCCCAGCTCCTTGGAACATCCCCGCACACCTGCACAGCTGATGATTCACAAAGGGCTCACCAGCCATTAGCTCATTTGGCAGGCATGACAATAGTGGGGGACTGAGACTTTTTAAACCTTTTTTTCCCTCCTACAGACAGAAGCTGAGTCTCAGAGAGGTTAAGCAATTTGCCTAGAGACACACAGCTTGTATGTGTTTAAGCCAGGGCATGGACTCACATCTGTCTGACTCTAGGCCCACATTCGTAATTACACCAGCCATGGCCCCCGCAGTGCCCTTGGCAGGTCTGTGGACATGTCTAACTCCCTCAGAGGAAGCCAATCCCTCTGAGACCTCTGTGTCCCTTTGCCCAGCAGTGCCTGGCACAGAGCTAAGTGCCCAATGGAGTGCTCTCTGAGCATCTGCAGAACGTGAGTGATGGCAAACTGGCAGCCCCATCTCATCCCAGAGATATGTTTTGTTTAGCTTGCAGAGCGTTTCCAGGAAGTTCAAGATTAGTCACCAGGATTGCAAAATAGGGCAATTTTATATAAAAACCCGGATTTCCTGCTCCTCTCAAAAAATTCAGGATCCCCAGCAGCCCTGAACTTGCATTCCAACGTGGCAACAATCAACTATATTGGAGTAGCCACGGCTCCTGGAGATGGGGCACATGCTCTCCACTTTACCACAGTCCTCACTACTCCCTGTTGTCACCCCAGCTGCCGTTCCTCAACCCACTTGTACCATTGTTTCCCATCACTTGTTCTATTCCTTTACTTACATCCCTTGCTAAGCCTGAATAGGCATCCAGGTCGGTGCTTCCTGGGGTAGAGCGTGAGCCCAGGGGAAGCCCCGAGGGCCAAGGCAGCTGCCGACCCACACACGCTTTCCAGTATCAGCTGTCCTGTTCATCTGCCCCCTGCCCGTCCACCCAGACCTCTCTCCCTTCACCCAATCCAGCAGAGGACATAAGCCAGGGACAAAGACAGTTTTGTTGCCCATACATAAAGAGCTCTGGGATGGTAGAGGAAAGGGCATTTCTCTGGCCAGAGTGAAATCGGGGAAGCTCTCGGGAAGATGCCGCATCTGAGCTGGGAAGGATGGGCAGAATTTGGATGGATGGAGATAGGAGCAGAGGGAGGATAGAATGAACAGCAAGAGCAACCAGGAGAGGGAGGTTGCTGTGTCTGGGTTGGGGACTGGCGCCCTTGCATGGGTTAGAATGACTAGATCCGGGGCTGACGGAGGACGGCTGGGGAAAGGGCGCATGGGAACTGATGTTTGCTGACCTCTTATCTTGGGAGGCTCCTAATCCCTGCCTGGCATCCTGGAGGGAATGGCACGCGGAGCTCGTTGAGTTCTCACAGCCATCCTGTGAGCCAAAGAGCACTGATCGGTGGTTATAAATGAGTGAACCAGGGCTCAAAGGTCAGGGCTCTTGCCCAAAGCCACACGGCAAGGAAGTAGAAGAGCTGGACTTCCCCTCAGGCCTGCCCCATGTTAGGAGAAAGGGCTGGGGAGCCGTGGAAGGCTTTGAGCAGGAGAGTGGCCGGCTGTGCCATGCCTTCTGCACCACAGGCAGGTGATCCTGGGAGTATGAGAGGGGAATCGTAGCCTCTGCTGCCTCCTTCTCCCCGAAGTCCCACCTTCTCCAAGTCTATTGACTCCACCTCCTGATAAGCTGTCTGTCTCCACTGCCTTGCCCCTACTCCAGGCCCCCTCACCTCTGCTGGACCATGCAGGAGTCTCCTGATTGACCTCCCTGCTTGCGTTCTCCCTCCCTTCCAATCCACTCTCCAGCTGGCTGCAGCCAGAGTGAGCTTCTGAAAGATCGGAGCTGACTGTGTCACCGCCACCCCAAGCTCACACCCACTCCATAACTGGGAACTCTCCACACAGCTCCCTGTGCCCGGAGGGTCTGCTCTCCCCTCCGCTTCTCCCTCGGCCTCAGTTGTCCTCTCAGTGCCTTCACTCCTCATGTCCCTCAGGACTCGGTCCAGGCGCTACTTCCTTCTGGAATATTTCCCTGACTTCTCTTCTTCTCCCGTGTCTGGGTTGGGCGTCCCTTCCCTGGGCTCGCAGAGCCTCCTGGCTCTCATCCACCATGGCCCTTTCCCCACCCACCCTGTAATAAAGCACCTTCCTTTGTGGCCGCTCCTATGAGACTGGGAGCTCCTCCGGGAAAGGGCCAAGGGGCGGTAGATGGCGGTGCCTGTGAGCATGGACTCTGGACTCAGACTGCCTGGCTTTGAATCCGGGTGCTGCTGGTTAGTAGATGTGTGCACTTGGGTAAGTCCCTTTGCCACTCTAGGCCTCTGCAAAATGTAGATTATGATAGCATCAACCTTCCCGAGGGCTTTTGTGAGAAAAAAGGAGAGTCCATGGACATTCCAGCTTATAGTAAGTGCTCAATAAATGTAGCTATTTCTTATTTCTGTGTCTCCAGGGCCTGGCACAGAGTAGATGTTTGGTGGCCGAATGGGGGGCCTATATCACCCTGGGTCTGAGGAGACTGGGCTTCTTGGAGGCTGGAAGATGAGCTTCTCGCTAACTGGCTGGGAAAGGGGTAGGGGCAGACGTGGCCCCCAGGGAGCTATTATTGGAAGCACAGCAACTTCAGAGCTAATGGCTGCTGCATGTGGCAGCTCCTATCTGGTCCCGTCTCCAGCCTCCCCCATCAATGTGGTTCTAATAGTCAGCTGACACCTCATTAGCCTAAGTCCAGGACCAATTCTGCTGCCACGCAGTGAGCGAGCAAGCCGCTGGGGGGCCAGAGTCTTGTTAGGGCCAGGCCTTCACCAGGGCCAGAGGGCCCACAACACGATACCGGCGCTGGGCCCAGTCAATGTGTTTCCAATCAGCAATTAGTCTTTAATTAATGGGGCTGCGAAATGATTGCTTTCCCGTCTGAATGGCGGCGTGGGCAGGGAGCCGGCAGGAATGGCCATCTGGGGAGTGTTAAGCCGGAGTTACAAGAGGAGACATAAAGAAAGGAACCAAACACCCCAATTTGGGCCCGAATCAGGGCCCTGGGCAAGCTGCATGGCGCCCAGCCCAGTGGCAAATGAAAGCCAGGCCTGGGTTCCTGGTGGCACCTGTTCTTGCCCAGGCTCCAGTGTCCCCAGTAGATCTGGGGATGGCCAAGAGGATATCTTCTCAGGGCCTCAGTTTCCTCAGGTACACCATGAGGGGTTTACTGGAGGGTCTCTAAGGCCCTCGCAGCCATGGTGCTCTGAAAGCCTTGCCCAAGTTACACACGACTTAAGGGCAAGCTGGCCTCATGAGAGGATGCTCCCTGAAGTCCCAGCCGGGCCTCATCTGTAAAATGGAAATAGTCATTTCTACCTCCTAGACTTGTTGGGGTGTAATAGAGTTCCATAAACTGTGAAGTGCTGTGCTTAGAAGCTTCAGCTTGGGGGTGGGAAGTCATGCCATCAGCTCCTGGGGGTTCCAGTCTCTGAGTGCCTCTGGGCCTGGTCCTCATACCCTCTACTCGCAGCCACCAGAGGAGGGAGCACCGATGACAATGGCAGCCATCCTACGTGGTGAGCAGCTGCTGGGCATGTTTACATGCATTATCTCATTGAGTCTTCACTGTAGCCCTCTGAAGTACATACTGTCCCTGTCATCCCCAGCTCACCGAAGAGGAACCTGAGCTACTGAGTAGCTATGGAGTGGGAATGGAGCCTAAGGAGGCCCGACTCTGGAGCTCACGCTCTTAACCATCATCTAAAAGGCAGCTTCTCTTCATTTTGGGACAAAATGACACTCTTCTCTGACATCTAGAACCATAGGCGAGGGATATCAGCCCTGTCTGAGCCATTTGTGATAAACATGTTCAGCCTTCCCATGGTGTGGATGGGGACACTGAGACCCAGAGAGGGCCAGGGACATGCCCAAGACCATATGGTATGTTGCCAGCAGTTCTGGGCTTGGGACCCAAGTTACTGACTCTTAGCTCCATTGGGTTGGACCAAAATCCCATCCCCTTGGACTTCTCCCTCTCCTTCATCCCTGCCATCCTCTGATTCCACCTTCTAAATGTGCCACTGATCCCTTGGCACCTCTCCACCCGCTCTGTGCCTGCCTGGGGTCAAGTCCTCTCCTACTGCCTCCCGTGCTGCTGCCTCAACCTCCTCAGTGGCTTCCAGATGAATCTTCCAAATGCATACTGTTGACCCTTTTGCACACTTTCTTAGAAACCTTCAATGACTCCCTATTGCCTGCTGAATTAAGCACAAACTCCTTAGTCCACCATCCAGTGCCTTCTACATAAAGTTCCAATCTACTTTTCCAGCTTTTACTCCATTGTCCTGCTTATAAATTTTATGTCTCAGCCAAACTGAACTCATCAAAGATCGATTTCCTGCTCCATAGAGTTGTAGTGAGGATTAAATTAGTTGCTGTATGTGAGTCCCTGGGAACAATGCCTGGCACAGAGCAAGTGCCATATCAGTGTTTGTTAAACAGATACAAAAATAAATATGCGGACCTGCCTTATCTACACCCACCTGTAGGCTTCTCTCTGCTCATGAGGTTTCCTCTACCTGAATGCCCTTTCCACCATTCTCTCTGCATGTCCAAATCCTATCTAGACTTCAAGGTCTTTGGCTGTCCTGTGTCACCCCTTCCAGGAAGGCTCTGCCGATGTCTTCTGCCTTGGACTCTCACCAGCACACTGTTTGTCCTTTCTCGTGGCTGCCTATCCAGTCTTTTATTCCTAGAGAGTGTGCATTTGTTCTTGAGTCGCCTCTATGCTCCTTGAGGGTAGGCAGTGTGGAACAGGGCAAAGAGCAAGGCATGGGTATTAGACTGACTTGAGTTTATGTCTGGACCCTGCCAATTTCCAGCTGTATGACCTTGGACAAATGACCGAGCTTCTGTAAGTCTCAATTTCCTCAGCAGTAAAATAATTCTTGCCTTATAGGGGATTTTAGAAAGGTTTTGCCTGAGAGGGCATAGACTCTCTGGCACACAATGGGAGCTCTCACCTCTTACCTTTTAGTTCTAAGGAACTGGAAAGGAGCCCTGCTGGTTATGGGCTGAGACCTGGCCTACTTCTGACCTAGGGGATATTTCACAGGTGACTTGACTCGATCCCATATCCTGAGGCCCAGGTGGGTATGTTCTTTCCCAGTCCTTCCCTGGTCTATCCTCCAGCAGTTCCAGAAGTGACCTGAGCTGATCAGAACAAAAGCCAGCTGCCCTTGTGTTTCTTAAAATGAAATTTGCCATTGACTGAGGAGGGATGGTTACCCTGAGTCGGTGCCTTCTGGTAATTTCCTTCCAGTTAACTTCATGGGAATCAGAGAGCAGAAAACCTGGGAATCCCCTGTGGGTTCCAGCCCACCTGCCAGCTCCCCATGGCCTTGCCCAGGCTGCTTGCTCCCTTGCTCCCATCCCCTGCCTCACCACAAGGGAGTTTGAGAATGACCCCGTCCATGGCTGGCCTCACCTTCTGAGGATTCCCAGGAGGGCT
Source organism: Lemur catta (assembly GCF_020740605.2). Taxonomy (NCBI): domain Eukaryota; kingdom Metazoa; phylum Chordata; class Mammalia; order Primates; family Lemuridae; genus Lemur; species Lemur catta. Next base: position 49,378,636 of record NC_059155.1, on the reverse strand, counting down.
GATGTGGAACAGGGCAGGTTGCATAGGAAGGCAAGAGGCCTGGCTGTGGTTTTCATGCTACCAATGACTGTGAATTCCTGGGCCAGTCCCTCCTCTTCTTTGACCTTCAGATTTTCCATTTCTAAAATGACACAGTCTAGGCCTCCATTATTTCTCACCTGGATGACTACACTAGCCCCTAACTGAACTTCCTGCTCCCACTATGAAGAAATGAAATTTATTTCTCACAGTTCTGGAGGCTGGGAAGTCCAAGAGCATGGCACTGGCATCTGGTAAGGGCCTTTGTGCTATGTCATCCCATGGCAGAAGGTGGAAGAACAAGAGTACACACAAAAACAAAAGCAAGAGAGAAAGGGGGCCAAACTCATCCTTTTTTTTTTTTTTATCAGGAACTCATTCCGGTGATAACTAACCCACTCCCGTGATAATGACATTAATCTGTTCATGAGGGCAGAGCCCTCAGGACCTAATCACCTCTTAAAGGTCCCACATGTCAGCACTGTTATAATGGCAATTAAATTTCAATATGAGTTTTAGAACGGACATTTAAACCATAGCATTCTACCCCTGATGCCCCCAAACTCATGTTATTCTCATATTCAAAATACATTCATTTCATCCCAATAGCCCCCAAAGTCTTAACTCATTCCAACACCAACTCAAAAGTCCAAAGTCCAGAATCTTATCTAAATCAGATATGGATGAGACTCAATGTACAATTTGTCCTGAGGCAAATTCCTCTCCAGCTGTGAGCCTATGAAATTAACAAGTTACAGGCTTCCAAAATACAACGGTGAGACAGGTATGGAATAGACATTCCCATTCCAAAAGGGAGAAATAGGCAAGAAGAAAGGGATAACTGGTCCCAAGTAAGTCCAAAACCCAACAAGGAAAACAACATTAAGTCTTACATCTGGAGAATAATCTCGTTTGACTCCATGTCATATATCCTGGGCACACTGGGTTGGGGGTTGGGTCCCCAAGGCCTTGGGCAGCTGTGACCCCCTGGCTTTGCTGGGCTCAGTCCACCCAGCAGCTCTCTTGGGTTGGAGGCTCATGCCTACTGCTCTCTCAGGCTGGCATTGCACTGGTAACTCTATAGTTTTGGGATGTTGGTGGCAGTCCTACTCCCATAGCTCTGCTAGGCATTGCCCTAGTATAGGTTGTCTGTGGTGGCTCCACACCCACAACATCCTTTAAAATCTAGGTGGAGGAAGTCACACCCCCATAGCTCTTGCATTCTGCATGCCTGCAGAATTAGCACCATGTGGATACCACCAAGATTTATAGCTTGTACCTTTCAGAGCAGTGGGTAGAACCACCCCTGGGCCCATTTGACCCATGACTAGGGCCAAGGAGTACTGTGCTGGAATTTGGGGAGCAGAGACCCAAGGTGGTTCTGGGCAGTGAACCTGCAGAGGGCACCCCAGACCTATCCCCTGAAACTATTATGCCCTCCTAGTCCTCTGGCGCTGTGATGGGGGAGGGGGTAGCCTGGAAAATCTCTGAAACGCCTTCATTCACCCACTGTCTTGATGATCCCTTGTATCTGTACTAATATTCTCAGCACAAGGTTGTTTGGCCACACCCTTGGTTTGCTCTCCTGAACATGCTTTTTTATTCTTAACATGGCCAGGCTAAAAATTTTCCAAGTATCTCTGTTCTGCTTCTCTTTTAATTATAAATTCTGTCTTTAAGACATTTCTTTTCTTTCACATATTACTATATACAGTTAAAAGTAGCCATGCATCTCCTTCAATATTCTTCTTAGAAATTTTTTTCACCAGATACCCTACCTAGTTCATTGCTCTTAAATACTGCCTTCCATGAAGTCACTGGGCATGGACACAATTCAGCCAAGTTCTTTGCCACTTTATAACAAGGATGGCCTTTATTTCAGTTTCCAATAAGATATTTCTCTTTTTCATCTGAGACCTCATCAGAATGGCCTTTACTGTCCATGCTTGTTCTAACATCCTGATCATGACCACTTACATGATCTCTAAGGAGTTTTAGACTTTCCCTATAGTCCTCTTCTTCTGAGCCCTCACCAGAATTGCCCTTAATGCTCCATTTATGGCAAGCGCTCTCTAGCCTGCTCCTCCAAGTTCTTCTAGCCTCTACCCATTACTCAGTTCCAAAGACACTTCTACATTTTCAGATATTTGTTATAGCAACAGACCCACCTTCTCAGCACTAATATTCTGTCTTAGGCCTTTTACTGCTGCTATAACAGAATGCCACAGACTAAGTAATTTATAAGGCAAAGAAATTTATTTCTCACAGTTCTGGAGGGTAGGAAGTCTAAGAGCATGGCTTTGACATTTGGTGAGGGCTTTTGTGCTGTGTAATCCCATGGTGGAAGGCAGAAAGGCAAGAGAGTACATGCGAGAGCAAGAGAGAAAGGGAGCTGAACTTATCATTTTATCAAGAGCCCACTTCTGCAGTAGAAAACCCACTCCTATTATAATGGCATTAATCTTTTCATGAGGGCAGAGCCCTCAGGACCTAATCACCTCTTAAAGGTCCCACTTCTCAACACTGTTACAATGGCAATTAAATTTCAACATGAGTTTTGGAGGGGACACTCAAACTACAGCATACCCTTTCCCCCTATAGTCCACTCTCAACACAGAAGCCAGTGGAATCCTGTTAAACCATACACCACATCATGTCATGCCTTTGCTAAAAACCATCTCTTGGCTTCTCATCAACCATACTAAGTGCCAAAGGCCTTGCAATGATCTAGAAGACACTACATCATGAGTTTCCAAAGTTGGCTGCACATCGAAGCCATGTAGGGAGTTTTAAAAAATACTGGTGTCTGGGGCTCAGGGCCAAAGATTCTGATTTAATTGGTCGGGGATGCAGCCTGGGTGTGGAGAGTTTAAAAAGCTCCCCAGGTGAGTCTAGGTATACTCAAGGTTTAAAACCACTGGCCACATGATCTGTCTCTACTACCACCCTTACCTCTCTGACTTCATCGCCTACCTCCCCATTCACTCTGCTCCAGCCACTCCCCTTGCTGTCCCTCAAACACTCCAGGCACAGGCACACTCCTACTTGAGTGCCTTTGTGCTTAACTGTTCCCACTGCTTGGGATGCTTTTTCTCCAGCCATCTATGTGTCCACCTTTCTCATTTCATTCAGATTCATCCTCAGAGAGGCCTTCCATGATCACCCCAACTAAAATAGTACCTCCCATCACCTCCTTTACTCTCTGACCATTGCTCTGCTTCATTTTCCTTATAGCACTCATAACTACCAGGCATGTTGTTTATTTATTCATTTATTTCATTATTTGTCTGTCTCCCTCCACTAAGATGTCAGCTCCATGAGTGAAGGGGCTTTGTTTTGTTTGTTTTGTAACCCCACCATCTACAGTCATGCCTTTAATAAAGGTTTGTTGGATAAATGAATGAATCAGGGCAATGAAAAAGGAAGCTTGGGTACCAGGACCATATGGATTGGAATTCCCAGCTCAGCTCTCCCAGAAGGGTTCTATAACCTTAGGCTATTCATTGAATCTCTCTGATCCTCAGTTTCCTCAGCTGTTAAATGGGCCTAGAAATGCCCACTTCATCAAGTTATTGTACAAGTTGATTGTTTAGGAACAGGTGATAGATGATTACAGGGGCAGCAGGGCAGCCAAGCCAGGCAACAGATCATTTACTAGTCTACCTACACACCAGCTCTTCCTTAAGAATTATTCTAGCTTTTTACTTTGAGATAATTATATATTCACAAGATATTTCAAAGATAGTACAGAGAGATGTCAGCAAGAATGGCAGAGTAAGGACCTATGAAAATAATATCCTCCCAACAACCAGAACACTGATAAAAATTGTCAGAATCAACTTTTGCAGAACTATGGGAATTAACCAAAGGCTAATAGCAATTCAGGGACTGTTTATTCAAGAAAAGAGGCTGAACCTTGGTAAGAATTGTGAGTGTTGTGGCATTTTAGCTTGCCCTATCCCCATCAACCCTCCTCAGTTCCACAATAGCCTTGAAAATAAACAGCCTAAAATCATAGTGAAAACCAGCAGACTGCCAACCATGGAGAAAGAACGGGATTAGAGTCCTTCTCATTTCCAGAGAATTGTCATTAATTGATCTGTCTGATGGTTCCCATGAAGACACCACTCACAAGGCTTGTCTTTATTTAACCAGACTTGGAGTGTATCCAGCACAAACAGCTTTTGTTGAAAACAGTCAGTAGCAATTGTTTAACATCATGGCTGCCTGAGGTAGTGGATACTGTTGGCGCACACAACAGACTAACCAAAAAACTTAAAAGGAAAAACTGGAGAATGAGATATCCACAGAGGGCTTGGAAAAGCTCTGACATATTTCTGGAACTCTAGAAGACCACATGTTCCTGAAAGAACTGAGAAGGCCCTAAGTGCTCATCTCTGGCTAACTTTGAGGCTCTGCACAAGCAGGAAGGTTAAGGGGGAGTTGTAAACTTCCTGGCTGAGTATTGAAGATATTCCTTCAATATGCATGCAGGGCCCTTTGACAAATACTGGAAGACTTACGAGTTACAGGCATTCAAGAAAATCTCTGTCCAATTATTAGCTGACCACTAAGCTAACCAAGCAAAGACTTCAGTGACCACATATGACAAAGAATAAAACAACAGCCCTTAAGGAAGGGGGAGAGTCTGATTTTCATGGCTGCAATATCACACTATTTAAAATGCTCAGTTTTCAAACAAAAATTATGAATATGCAAAGAAACAAGAGAATATGGCCTATACACAGGAAAAAAAGGCAGTCCATAGAAACTATCACTGAGGAAGCCCAGACATTACACTTACTAGACAAAGACTTTTAATATATGTTCAAAGAACTAAGGGAAATCAAATCTAAATAATTAGAGGAAAATATAACAACATCTCACCAAATAGGGAATATAAAAATAGAGTATATAAAATAACCAATAGAAATCCTGGAGGTAAAATGTACAATAAGTGAAATGAAAGATTTGCTAGAGGCAGTCTACAACAGATTTGAGCAGGTAGAAAAATCAGAAAACCTGAAGATAAGTCAATTAAGATTATCTAGTCTGAAGAACAGAAACATAAAAATATGAAGAAAAATGAACAGAGCTTCAGAGACCCATGTGAAATCAGCAAGCACACCAACATACTCATGATGGGAGTCCCAGAAAGATAGATGAGAAAGAAGAAGAAAGAATACTTACAGAAATAATGGCTAAAAACTTCCCAAATTTGATGAAAAACAATAATCTACACATCCAAGAAGTTCAATGAATGCTAAGTAGGAAAACTTAAAGAGGTCCACACCTAGACATATAACAATCAAACAGTCAAAAGCCAAAGCCAAAGGCGGAACCTTGTGTGGCTCATTGCATAAAAAGAATCCTCAATAAGATTAAAAGCCAATATCTCATTAGGAACCACGGAGGTCAGAAAGGAGTGGATAACATATTCAAAGTGCTGAAAGAAAAAGGTTTTAAAACCAGAATTCTATATCCAGCAAAACTACCCGTCAAAAAAGGAACCAAAATTAAAACATTCCCAGATAAGCAAAAGATGAGAGAATCCATCATTACCAGACCTGCCCTATAAGAAATACTAAAGAGAGTAATTCAGGTGTAAATAAAAGAACACTAAACAGTAGCTTGATCCACATGAATAAAGAGCAGTATTTTTTTTTTGTTTGCAAGGTTTTTTTCTACCATCTGATTTAAAAGACAACTGAATAAAAACTAAAAATCTGTGTTGATGGGCATACAATGTATAAAGATATAATTTATATGATAACATGTATAAAGGAAAAAGGAGGGAATGGAGCTGTATAGGAGCAAAGCTTTTGTGTACTACTGAAATTTTGTTTGTATTAATCTGAACTAGATTGTTATAAACTAAGATGTTAATCATAATTTCCAGGACAGTCAATAAAAAATAAATAAAAATATGGCAAAAGAAATGACAAGGGGATTAAAATGATATACCAGAAAATACCTATGTAACAAAAAATAGGCAGTAATGTAGGAATAAAGAAACAAAAGAAGACATAAGATATATAGAAAACAAACTGCTAAATGGCAGATATAAATCCTACCATATCAGTAGTTTCACTAAAATTGTATTATATCTCCAATTTAAAGGGAGAGATTGGCAAAATGGATAAAAAAGTATGATCCAGTTATATGCTATATGTAAGAGACACTTTAGATTCAGACACAAACAGGTTGAAAGTAAGGATAGAGTAAAAGGATGGAGAAATATTCCATGCAAATGTCAACTAAAAAAGAGCTGGAGTGGCAATACAAATATAAGACAAAATATACTTCAAGATTAAACTTGTTCTAGGGATAAATAGGAATATTTTATAATGATAAGTGGGTCAATCTATCAAGAAGATATAACAATTATAAACATACATGCATCTAAATACATGAATCAAAAACTGACAGAACTGAAGGGGAAAAATAAATAATAACAGTTGAAGACTTCAATACCTTACTTTCCATAATGAATAGAACAAGACAGAAAATCAACATGGAGATAGAAGACTTGAACAATATTGTGAATCAACTAGACCTAACAGACATCTAGAGAACACTCTGACCAGAAAGAGCAGAATATACATTCTTCTCAAGTGTACATTAAACATTATCTAGATAGACCATATATTAGCCATAAAACAAGTCTTAATAAATTTAAAATGATTGAAATAATGCAAAGTATGTTCTTCAACCACAATGGAATGAAATTAGAAATCAATAATAGAAAGAAATTAGATGATACCACAAATATATAGAAATGAAACAGCACACTCCTAAATAACCAATGAGTTAAAGAAATCACAAGGGAAATTAGAAAATATTTTGAGGTGAATAAAAACAAAAACACAATATACCAAAATTTATGGAGTGCAGTTAATGCAATGCTTAAAGAAAAATTTATAACTGAAAAGGCCTATATTAAAAAATGAAGAAGGATCTCAAATTAACAACCTAACTTTCCAACTTAAGAGACCAGACAAGGAGAACAAACTAAACACAAAGTACACAGAAGGAAAGAAATAATAAATAATGGAGTGGAAAAAAGTAAAGAGTAAAAAACTGTAGAGAAAAAAGGAAACCAAAAATTGGTACTTTGAAAAGATCAAGAAAATTGTCCCATCTTCAGCTAGACTGAGCAAGAAAAAAAAGCGAGAAGCCCCAAATTACTAAAATCAGGAATGAAAGACAGTACCTTACCACCAACCTTACAGAAATAAAAATACATGGTACTATTATAAATGTGTGCTGATAAATGAGAAAACCTAGAACACAAATTAAACAAATTCCTACAAAGACACACACTACTGAAACTGATTCAAGAAAATGCTAAGGAATCCACAAAAAATAGCTATTAGAACTAATAAACCAGTTTAGCAAGGTTGTAGAACACAAGATCAATATAAAGATTTTATCTCTATACACTTGCACTAACAATCCAAAAATGGAAGTAAGAAAGCAGTTCCATTTATAATAGCATCAAAAAGAATAAAATACTTAATAATCAACTTAATGAAATGTGTGCAAGACTGAATACTACAAAACACTGAATGAAATTAAACAAGACCTAAATAAATGGAAAGACATTTTGTGTTCATGGATTGGAAGACAATATTGTTAAGATGGCAATACTCACCAAACTGATCTACAGATTCAACATACTCCCTAACAAAATACCAGCTACCTTTTTTTTTTTTTTTTTTTGCAGAAATTGACAAGCTGATCCTAAACTTCAAATGGAAACACAAGAAACAAGAACAGCTAAAACCACCTTGGGGAAAAAAGTTGGTTCTTTGAAACTTCCCAACATCAAAATTTGCTACAAAGCTACAGTAAATCAAGACTTTGTGGTACTGGCATAAAGACAGACATACAGATGAATCAAATAGAATTGAGTCTCTAGAAATAAACTCATAAATTCATGTTCTATTGATTTTCAACAAGGGTGACAAGATCATTCAATGGAGAATGAATAGTCTTTTCAACAAATGGTCCTGGCACAAATGAATATCCACATGCAGAAGAATGAATTTGAATCTCTACCTCACATCATATACAGAAACTAAGTCAAAGTGGACCAAAGATCTAAATTTAACAGCTGAAACTATAAAACTCTTAGAAGAAAACATAGGTGTAAAACTTCTTGACCTTGGATTAAGCAATGATGTCTTAAATAGGAGACCAAAAGGGTAAGTAACAAAAGGAAAAACAACAGATGATTGGACTTTTTCCAAATAAAGACTTCTGTGTTTCACAGGATACTATCAGGAAAATGAAAAGATAATTCGAAGAACATGAGAAAATGTTTGCAAATCATATATCGGATAAGGGCCTACTATCCAGAATATATAAAGAACATTTAAAAATCAAGGATAAAAAGACAACATAATTTTTAAATGGGCAAAGTATTTGAATACACGTATCTCCAAAGAAGATATATAAATAGCCAGTAAGCACATGAAAAGATGCTTAACATCATTAGTCATTAGTGAAGTACAACTCAAAACTACAATGAGATACCACTTCACACCCACTAGTATGGCTGTAATCAAAAAGTCAATAACAAATGTTGGCAAGGATACGGAGAAATTTAAACCATTACGCTTTGTTGGTGAGAATGTAAAATGGTGCAGCCTCTTTGGAAAAGGGCCTGGCCATTCCTCAAAATGTTAGACTCTTAAGTTACCATATAACATAAGTTACCATATATTCCACTCCTAGTGTCTACACCCAAGGCAACTAGAAACGTATGTTCACACAAAAACCTGTACATGAATGTTCATGGCAGCATTATTCATAATACTCAAAAAATGGAAACAGCCTATATGTCCGTCAACTGATGAATGGATAGAAACAATGCAGTACATATGTACAATGAAATATTATTCAGTCATAAGAAGGATGAAGTACTGATACATGCTAGAACATGGATGAACCTTGAAAACCCTGAAAGAAATGAGTCAAGAGAACCACAGTTTGTATTATTCCATTTATATGAAATATTCAAAATAGGAAAATCCAGTGTTAGAAAGTATATTAATGATTGCCAGGGACTGAGGGGTTTGGGGAAAACGTGGAGGGACTGCTAACAGGTACTGAATTTCCTTTTGGAGTGATGAACGTGTTCTAGAATTAGATAGTGATAATTTTTGTCCAACATTATGAATATCCTAAAAAATACTGAATTGTACATTTTAAACGGTGAATTTCATGGTATAGGCATCATTTCTCGATAAAAACTGTATAAGGAAAAAAAGAGGTTCCATATATCATTTAGTTGGTGTTCCCCAATGGTTACGTCTTACATAATTATAATGCAATATCAAATCCAGGAAATTGACATTGGCATGATGTGTGTGCATAGTTCGACGTCATTTTATCACATGTAGATTTGTGTAACCACCACCACTATCAAGACACAGAACTCCATCACCACAAATCTCTCTCTCCTGCTACCTCCTTACACTCACACTCGTCACCCCCTCAACCTACCATCCCTATCCCCTGGCAACCACTAACCTACTCCCTAACTCTACAATTTTGTTATTTTGAGAATGTTGTATAAATGGAATCATGCAGAATGTGACCTTTGAGATTGGCTTTTATCACCGGGCATAATTCCCTGGAGATGAATCCGTGCATGTATCAAGATTTTGTTTCTTTTTGTTGATGAGCAGTAGTCCGTGGTAAGGATGTTTCAGTTTGTTTAAACGCTCACCTGTTTAGAGTCATTTTGGTTGATTACATTTTGCTATAAACAATCATGCACAGGTTTTTGTGTCAACAACTTTTTGTTTCTCTGGGATAAATGCCCAGGAGTATAATTGATGGTTTCTATGGTAAGTGTATGTTTAGTTTTTAAAGAAACCACCACACTATTCTCCAGAGTAGCTGTAACATTATGTATTCCCATACTATCAATATATGAGATTTAGTTTATCTTCATTCTCGCCACCATTTGGTACTGCTACTATTTTTTATTTTAGCCATTCTAACAGGTGTGGAGTGATATCTCATTGTGTTCTTTATTTGTATTTCCCTAATGGCTACTAATATTGAACATCTTTTCATGAGCTTATTTGCCATCTATATCTCTTCTTCAGTGAAATGTCTCTTTATGTATTTTGCCTATTTTCTAATTGGATTTTTTGAGTTTTACTATTGAGTTTTGAGGCTTCTTTACATATTCTAGATGCACGTTTTTTGTCAGATATGTGGCTTGCAAATATTTTCTTCCATGATGGGACTTGTCTTTTAATCTTCTTTACAGGGACTTTTGTAGAGCAAAAGATTATAATTTTGATGAACCCCAAGTTATCCATTTTTTTCTGTAATGGATTGAGCTTTTGATGTTGTAAGAACAGTCAAGTTACTGCAGATTTTTTCCTATGCTTTCTTTTAAAAGTTTTATAGTTTTACATTTTACATTTAAACCTATGGTCCATTTGAAGTTAAATTTTGTGTAATGTGTTAGGTTTAGATCAAGATTCATCTTTTTGCCCATAAATGTCCAGTTGCTTCAATACCATTTGTTGAAAGGTAATCTTTCCTCCACTGAAATGCTTTTGCACCTTCATCAAAAATCAGTTGGACGTATTCGTGGATCTATTTCTGGGTTTTCTATTCTGTTCCATTGAGTATCTATGCCTCCACCAGTACCACACAGTCTTTATTACTATACTCGTATATAATAAGTCTTGAAATCAGGTAGAGTGATTCTTCCCACTATATACCTCTTTGTAAAAATTGCTTTAGCTTTTCTAATCCCTTGGTCTTTCCATATGAATTTTAAAACAATATTTTCTATATTTACAAAAAATATTACTGGTATTTTGATAGAAATTGTATTAAATCTGTGTTTCAATTTGGGGAAAATTCCCATCTTTGCTATGTTGAGTCTCCCAATCTATGAATACCATGCCTCTCCGTTTATCTGATCTTCTTTGATTTCTTTCATCAGCATTTTGCAATTATCAACATACAAGTCCTCTATATGTTTTGTTAGATTTCTTTCTTTTTTTTCTTTTTCTTTTTTTTTTTTTTGAGACACGGTCTCACTCTGTTGCCCGGTCTAGAGTACCATGATGTCAGCCTACCTCACAGCAACCTCAAACTCCTGGGCTCAAGCAATCCTTCTGCCTCAGCCTCCTGAGTAGCTGGGATTACAGGCATGCGCCACCATGCCCAGATAATTTTTTCTATATATTTTTAGTTGTTCAGCTAATTTCTTTCTATTTTTAGTAGAGATGGGGTCTCACTCTTGCTCAGGCTGGTCTGGAACTCCTGACCTCGAGTGATCCACCCGCCTCGGCCTCCCAGAGTGCTAGGATTACAGGCGTGAGCCACTGCGCCCGGCCTGTTAGATTTATTTCTAAGTATTTTATTTTTTGAGTGATTGTAAATGATACTATATTTTTAGTTTCTATGTTAACATATTCATGATAAGTATATAGAAATACAATTGATTTTTTTGTATTTTAATCTTGTATTCTAAGACTTTGCCAGTCACTTATTATTAATAGTTCTAGAAGGCTTTATTTTGTTTTGTTTTTAGATTCGCTGGCAATTTTCTATGTCAGCTGTTGTGTCAATTGTGCAGGCTAGACCTTCCAGTACTATGTTGAATAGTAGTGGTGAGAGTGGGCATCTGTGCTCTGTTTTCGATCATAGGGGAAGGCATTTGATCTTTCAGCAAGTGTGATGTTAGTTGTAGGTTTTTGGTAAATGTTATTTATCAAGTTGAGGACATTCCTCTATTTTCAGTTATCTGAGAATTTTATCATGAATGAGTACCAAATTTTGTCAAATGGTTTTTCTGATCCATTGATGTGACTGTGATTTTTCTTCTTTCATCTACAAATATGGTGAATCACATTGATTTATTTTCAAATATTGAACCAGCCTTGCATCCCTCGAATAAACCCCACTTGGTCAAGTTCTATAATTCTTTTTAAATATTGCTAAATTCAATTTGTTAATATTTTGTTAAAGATCTTGCTTCTATACTCATAACGATTACTTATTTGTAGTTTTCTTGTTTTGTGCTGTCTTTGTTTGATTTTGGCATCAGGGTAACATTGTCCTTACAAAATGAGTTGGGAAGTATTCTCTCCCCTTTTATTTTCAGGAAGAGATTATATATTAATAGAATTAGTGTTAATTTTTCTTAAACTTTTGGTAGGATTCTCCAGTGATAATATTTTAGCCTGGAGATTTCTTTTTTGGGAAGTTTTTAATCACAAATTTAATTTGTTTGATAGTTATAGGGCTAATCAAATTATTCTTTCATATTGGGTGATTAGGGGTAGTTTGTGCTTCTCTAGGAATTGATCCATTTCATCTAAGTTGTCAAATTTATGAGTTTAAAGTTGTTCATGGTATTCCCCTTTCATCCTTTTGATAGGTTCAGAGTTTGTAGTGATATCCCCTATTTCATTCCTGATGTGGGGTATTTTGTGTCTTCTCTCTTTTTACCATCAGTTTTGTGAAAGATTAGTTTTTTTGTTCCATTGGTTTTCTCTATTGATTTTCTATTTTCAATGTTTTCTGCCTTTTAAAAAATGGATTTTATTTTTTAGAGCAGTTTTAGGTTTACAGCAAAATTGAGAGAAAAGTACAAAGATTTCTCATATGCCTCCTGCCACCATATATGTATAGCCTCCCCATTATCAATATCCCCCACCAGAGTTGTATATTTGTTACAACTGATGAACTTACATTGACACATCATCACCCAAAGTTCATGGTTTACATTAGAGTTCACTCTTCGTGTGCATTCCTTGGGTTTGGACAAATTTATAATGACATGTATTCACCACTATAGTATCATATAGAATAGTTTCACTGTCCTAAAAATCCTCTGTGCTCTGCATATTGAACTCTCCCTGCTCACCAGCTCCTGGAAACCACTGATCATTTTCCAGAATGTCATATAGTTGGAATCATATACTATGCAGCCTTTTTAGATTGGCTTCTTTCACTTAGGCATATGCATTTGAGTTTCCTTCATTTCTCTTCTGGCTTGATAGCTCACTTCTTTTTAGCACTGAATAATATTCCCTTGTCTGGATGTACTTCAGTTTATTTATTCACCTACGAAGGACATCTTGGTTGTTTCTAAGTTTGGCATTTATGAATAGAGCTGCTATGAACATCCATGTACAGATTTCTGTGTGGACATAAAATTTCAACTTCTTGGGTAAATACCAAGGTGTGCAACAGCTGGATTGTTTAGTAAGAGTAGTTTTGTAAGAAACCACTAAACCATCTTCCAAAGTGGCTGAATTACTTTGCATTCCTATCAGCAATAAAGGAAAGTTCCTGTTGCTCCACACTCTCACTAGCATTTAGTGTTGTCAGTGTTCTATATTTTGGCCATTCTAATAGATGTATAGTGGTTTGCCATTGTTGTTTTAATTTGCATTTCCCTGTTGACATACGATGTATAACATCTTTTAATATGCTTATTTGCCGTCTGTATATCTTCTTTGGTGGGGTGTCTGTTAAGATCTTTGGCCCATTTTTAAATCAGGTTGTTTGTTTTCTTATTGTTGAATTTAAGAGTTTTTTGTATATTTTGGATAACAGTCCTTTATCAGACATGTCTATTGCAAATATTTTCTCACAATCTGTGGCTTTTGTTTTCATTCTTTTGACAACGAGAAGAGATTTTTAATTCTAATGAAATATACCTTATCAATTATTTCTTCTAAGGATTGCATCTTTGGTGTTGTATCTAAAGTCACCAAAACTCAAGGTCATCTAGATGTTCTCCTGTGTTATCTTCTAGGGGTTTTCTAGTTTTACATTTTACATTTAAGTCTGTGATCCATTTGGGGTTAAATTTTTTATTTTTATTTTTTATGGACACACAATAATTGTAGGTACATGTGATATTTTGATAAAAGCATACAAGGTATAATGATCAAATCAGGATAATTGGGATATCCATAAGCTCAAACATTTATTATTTCTTTATGTTGGGAACATTCCAAATCTACTCCTCTGGTTATTTTGTAATATATAGTGAATTATTGTTCACTATAGTTGCCCGGTTGTGGCACCAAACACTAGATCTTATTCCTTCTACCTGACTGTATTTTTGTACCCATTAGCCAACCCCTCTTGATCCTTTCCTCCCCACTACCCTTCCCAGCCTCTGGTAACCATCATTCTACTCTCTACATCCATGAGAACAAATTTTTTAGCTCCCACATATGAGTGAGAACATGTGATATCTGTCTTTTTGTGCCTGGCTTATTTCACTTAACATAATATCCTCCAGTTCCATTCATGCTGTTGAAAATGACAGAATTTCATTCTTTTTTATGGCTGAATAATATTCCATGATGTATATATACAACATTTCTTTATGAATTCATCTGTTGATGGACACTTAGGTTGAGTCCATATTTTGGCTATTGTTATTAGTGCTGTAATAAACATGGGAGTGCAGATATCTCTTTGATATACTGACTTCCTTTCTTTTGGCTACATACCCAGAAATGGGGTTGCTGGATCATATGGTAGTTTTATTTTTGGGTTTCTGAGGAACCGCCATACCGTTTCCCATAGTGGCTGTACCAATTTACATTTCTACTAACAGTGTACAAGTATTTCATTTTTTCTGCATCCTTGTCAGCATCCATTATTTTTTGTCCTTTTGTGAAGGGCATATAAAGTCTGTGTCTATGTTCTTTTATTTTTCTTTTTGTATGTTGGATATTCAGTTGTTCCAGCACAATTTGTTGAAAAGACTATCTATTTTACATTGTATTGCCTCTGCTCCTTTGTCAAAGATCAGTTCACTGCATTTATGTGAGTCAATTTCTGGGGGCTCTATTCTGTTCCATTGATTTATTTGTCTATTCTTTTGCCAATGTGTTATAGCTTTATAGTAAGTCTTGAAATCAGATAGTGTAAGTCCTCCAACTTTGTTATTCTATTTCAGTATTATGTTGGCTATTATGGGTTTTTTGCCTCTCCATATACACTTTAGAATCAGTTTGTTGATATCCACAAAATAACTTGATGAGATTTTTATTGGGAATGCTTTTAATCTGTAGATCAAGTCAGGAAGAACTGACATCTTGACAATACCAAGTCTTCTTATCTATAAACATAGTTTTTCTTTGATTTCTTTCATCAGAGTTTTGCAGCTTTCCTCATATAGATCTTATACATATTTTGTTAGGTAAATGTCTAAGTATTGCCTTTTGGGGGTGCTAATATAAATGGTATTTTGTTTTTAATTTCAAATTTCACTTCTTTGATTCTGGTATATAGGAAAGCAATTGACTTCTGTACATTAATCTTGTATCCTGCAAACTTGCTATAATGGCTTATTAGTTCCAGGAGTTATTATTTTTTTGTCAATTCTTTTATTTTCTACATAGACAAACATGTCATCTGTGAACAAAGATAGTCATTTTTTTCTTCCCAAACAGTGTACCTTTTATTTCTTTTTCTTGTCTTATTGCTTTAGCTAGGAATTCCAGTATGATGTTGAGAAACAGTGGTGAGAGGGGACATCTTCGCCTTGTTTCTGATGTTAGTGGAAAAGCTTCAAGTTTTTTTGCCATTAATTATGTTAGTGGTAGAGTTTTTGTACATATTATATATCATGTTGAGGAAGTTCCCCTCTATTCCTAGTTTACCAAGAGTACTTATCATTAATAGATGTTAGATTTTGTCAAATGCTTTCCAATACCTGTTGATATGATCATGAAATTTTTCTTATTTAGCCTGTGATGTAATGGATTATATAATTAATTGATTTTCAAATGTTGAACCAATCCTACACACCTGGAATAAATCCCACTTAGTCATGGCATAATATTTTTTACATTATTGGATTAAATTTGCTAATATTTTGTTGAGGACTTTTGCATCTATGTTCATGAGAGATGCTGGTTTGTAGTTTTCTTCTCTTGTAATGTCTTTGTATAATTTTGGCATTAGTGTAATGCTGGCCTCATAGAATGAGTTAGAAAGTACTCCCCCTGCTTCTATCTTCTGTAGAGATTGTAGAGAATTAGTATAATTTCTTCCTTAAATGTTTGGTAGAGTTTATCAGTGAACCCATCTGGGACTGGGGCTTTCTGTTTTAGAAAGTTATTAATTATCAATTCAATTTCTTTAATACACATAGGCCTATTCAGATTGTCTATCTTTTTTCATATGAGTTTTGGCAGATTGTGTCTTTCAAGAAATTGATCCATTTCATATAGTTTATCAAATGTGTGGGCATACAGTTGTCATAATATTCCTTTATTATCCTTTATTGTCCAGATGATCTTTAGTGGTAACCCGTCTTCCATATCTTATATTAGTAATGTGTGTCTCCTCTCTTTTTTCTTAGCCTGGCAAAAGGCTTATCAATTTTATTGACCGTTTCAAAGAACCAAAGCTTTTGGTTTTGTTGATTTTATCTATTGATTTTTTTGATTTCTGAATTATTTTCATTCATTTTATGAACCAGTTTCATTGATTTCTGCTGTAATTTTTATTATTTTTCTACTGATTACTTTGGATTTAATATGTTCTTTTTCTCTAGTTTCCTAAGATGCAGGCTTAGAGGATTGATTTTTAGATCTTTTTTCCCTAATATATGCATTTAATGCTATAAATTTCACTGTAAGCACTGCTTTTGCTACATCTCACAAGTTTTGATAAGTTTTTGTTTCATTTTTATTTATTTCAAAATATTTTTAAATGTTTTTTGAGATTTTGTCTTTGACTCGTGTTATTTTAGAAGTTTGTTGTTTAATATCCAAGTATTTTGGGATTTTTCAAGTATCTTTCTGTTATTGATTTCTAGTTTAATTCCATTGTGGTCTGAGAGCAGACACTGTATAATTTCTATTCTTTTAAATTTGTTATGGTATGTTTTATGGCCCAGAATGTGGTCTATCTTGGTAAACGTTCCATGTGAGCTCAAGAAAAATGTGTATTCCACTGGTGTTGGATGAAGTAGTCTATTGATGTCCATTATATCCAGTTGATTGATGGTATCATTGAGTTCAAGTGTCCTTAATGATTTTATGCCTGCTGAATCTGTCCATTTCTGATAGAGGGGTCTTGAAGTCTGAAACTATAGTAGTGGATCCATCTATTTCTCCTCACACTGCTACCAGTTTTTGCCTCCTATATTTTGACACTCTATTGTTTGGCACATACACATTAAGGATTGTCATGTCTTCTTGGAGAATTGATTCACTTATTAGGTAATGCCCATCATTATCTCTGATAATTTCCCTTGCTCTTAAGCCTGTTCTGTCTGAAATTAATATAGCCACTCCTGCTTTCTTTTGATTAGTGTTAGCATGACATATATTTCTCCATCCATTGACTTTTAATCCATGTGTGTTTGTATATTTAAAGTGAGATTGTTGTAGACAACATATAGCTGGGTCTTGCTTTTTCTTTTACTCTGAAAATCACTTTAATTGGTGCATTTATACCATTGAAATTCAAAGTGATTATTAATATAGTTGGATGAATAACTACAACATTTTTAATGTTTTCTATTTGTGCCCTTGTTCTTTGTTCCTATTTTCATCTTCCACTTTTTCTGCCTTTTGTGATTTCAATTAAGCATTTTCTGTGATTTCATTTTTCTCCCCTCTTAGTGTATCAGTTGTACTTCTCTTTTACTTTTCTTAGTGATTGCTCTAGAGTTTCCAATATACATTTACAACTAATTCAAATTCACTTTCAAACAACACTATGCCACTTCATGGGTAGTACAAGTACCTTATAAAACAAAATAATCCTAATTCCTCCCTCCTATCCCTTGTATCATTGCTGTCATTCATTTCATCTATACATAAGTATGTGTAAGCACATGTATATGTATGTACAGTTACATACCACATAAGTGTGTTTTGATCAATGACAGACCGCATATATGATGGTGGTCCCATAAGGTTATAATAGAGCTGAAAAATTCCTATTGCCTAGTGATGTCATAGCTGTCATAACGTTGTAGCACAATGTATTACTCACATGCTTGTAGTGATGCTCGTATAAACAAATCTACTGCGTGGCTAGTCATATGAAAGTATAACACATACAATTATGTATGGTTCCTAACACTTAATAATGATGATAAATAACTATGTTACTGGTTTATGTATTTACTAGACTATACTTTTCATCATTATTTTAGAGTATACTTTTTTTACTTACAAAAAAAGTTAACTGTAAAACAGCTGCAGGCAGGTCCTTCAGGAGGTATTCCAGAAGAAGGCATTGTTATCATAGGAAATGACAGCTCCATGTATGTTATTGCTCTGGAAGACCTTCCAGTGGGACAAGATGTGGATATTGGAAACAGTGATATTGATGATTCTGACCCTGTATAGGCCAAGGCTAATGTGTGTGTTTGTGTCTTAGTTTTTAAGAAAAAAGTTTAAAAAGTAAAAAAAAAACTAAATAAAAAATTTTAAGAATAGAAAAGAGCTTATAGGAAAAGGCTATCAAGAAAGGAAATATTTTTGTACAGCTGTACAATGTATTTGTATTTTAAGCTAAGTATTATTATAAGTCAAAAAGTTAAAATAAAAATTAAAAGTTTACAAAGCAAAAATGTTACAGTAAGCTAAGGTTAATTTGTTATTGAAGAAAAAGATAGAATGCTACCAGCTTAAAATAGACTCTTATAGGTATAAGCTATTTTATGTAGGCCCTATGGTAAACACAAGCAAAAATCTATGTAGGTATACAAAAGATAAAAGAGAAAGGAATAAAGACAAACCACTATATAAAATTATCAAATTACAAAGGAAGATAGCAAAAGAGAAAGAAAGGAACAAAGAAACTACAATACAGTCACAAAACATTTAACAAAATGGCAATAATGAGTCATTACCTATTAATAATTACTTTAAATGTAAATGTACTAAATTCTCCAATCAAAACATAGAGTGGCTAAATGGATAAAAAAAATCCAAGATCCAACTATATGCTGTCTACTAGAGACCATTTTAGTTTTAAGGACACATATAGGCTGAAAGTAAAGGATGGAGAAAGATATTCCATGCAAATGGATACTGAAAGAGAGCAAGGGTAGCTATACTAACCTCAGACAAAATAAGTAATAAGTAAAAAAGACCATAACAAGAGACAAGGAAGGTCATTATATAATTACAAAGTAGTCAATTCATCAAGAGGATATAATAATTGTAAATATATATACATCCAACACCGGATCACCTAAATATATAAAGTAAATATTAACAGATCTGAAGGGAGAGATAGACAGCAATACAACAATAGTAACGTATTTCAATACCCCACTTTCAATGAATAGATCCTTCATGCATAAAATCAACACAGAAATGTTGGACTTGAACTACACTTTAGGCCAAATGGATGTGACAGACATATTACAGACCATTCCTTCCAATGACAGCAGAATACACATTCTTCTGAAGTGCACACAGAACATTTTCCAAGGTAGAGCATATGTTAGGCCACAATACAAGCCTGAAATTTAAGAATATTGAAATCATATCAAATATTTTTTCTAACCACAATTGCATAAAGCTAGAAATCAATAGCAGGAGGCAAACTGGAAAATTCACAAATATGTGAAAATTAAACAACATAGTCCTGAACAACCAACGGACCAAAGGAGAGATCAAGAAGGAAATAAAAAGTACCTTGAGACAAACAAAAATGGAAACAATATACCAAATGCAACAAAAGTCGTTCTAAGAGGGAAGTTTATAGTGACAAATGCTATAAAGCAACATGAAGAAAACAATTATCTCAAAAAACAACATAAATTTATACATAAAGGAATTAGAAAAAGAACAAACTAAGCCCAACTTTAGCAGAAGGAAGGAAATAAAGATCAGAACAAAAATAGATGGGAAAAACAATAGAAAAGAATTAATGAAACAAAGAGTTGGTTTTTTGAAGATAAACAAAATTGATAAAACTTTTTTCTTAGCTAGAAAAACTCAGAAAAAAGTGAGAAGACGCAAATAAATAAAATCAAAAGTGAAAGAGGAGACATTACAACTGACACCACAGAAATACAAAGACTAATAAGACACTACTGTGAACATTTATATACAAACAAATTAGATCATGAAGAAATAGAAAACATGAACAGACCAGTAATAAGTAAGGAGATTGAATCAGTAATAAAAAAAAATATCCCAACAAAGAAAATCCCTGGACCAGATGGGTTTACTGATAAATTCTAACAAACATTTAAAGAAGAATTAATATCAATCCTTCTCAAACTCTTCCAAAAACTGAGGGAAAGGGATCACTTCCAAACTCATTTTATGAGACCCGTATTACCCTGATACAAAAGCCAGACAAGGACACTGCATAAAAAGAAAATTATAGGCCAATATCCCTGATGAACATAGATGCAAAAATTCTAACCAAAATACTAACAAATTGAATTAATCAGCATATTAAAGGGTTCATATATCATGATCAAGTGGGATTTATCCCTAGAATTTAAGGATGGTTCAACATATGCAAATCAATAAATGTGATACAACCACTTTAACAGAATGAAGAATAAGAATTATATGAGCATCTCAATAGATGCAGAAAAAGCATTTGATAAAACTCAACATCCTTTGATAATAAAACTCTCAACAAATTAGGTATAGAAGAAATTTATCTCACACAATAAAAAGCATTATATGAAAGTCCCACAGCTAACATCATACTCAATGGTGAAAGACTGAAAGCTTTTCATCTAAGATTAGGAGTAAGACAAGGACAAGGACACTCTTGCAACTTCTATTCAACATAGTACTGGAAGTCTTAGCCAGAGGAATTAGGTAAGAAAAAGAAATAAAAGGCATTCAAATTGGAAAGGAAGAAGTTAAATTGTCTCTGTTTGCAGGTGATATGATTTTATATATAGAAAACCCTAAAAACTCCACCAAAAAAACTGTTAGAACTAATAAACAAATTCAGTAAAATTGCAGAATACAAAATCAACATATAAAAACCAGTTGTGTTTCTTTTTTTCACACACGATGTATTTTATTTTTATACAAGATAAGTAAATGGACACCAAGCATTGTAAAATGGATGACCATAACAAAAGCAATAATGATTTCAATGACCAAATATGAAACACACTCATACAATATTGTAATAGTGATTGAAATTTAGCCCAGTAATCTCCTATTGTTAATAGTTTCTTTGTTTTTAGTAAGAGTTAAAAAATCAGTTGTGTTTCTCTACACTAACAGCAATCTATCTAAAAAAGAAATTAAGAAAACAATCTTGTTTATAATAGCATCAAAAAGAATAAAATAAATTATAAAATCAATGAAGAGTAAATTTAACCAAGGAAGTGAAAAATCTGTACACTGAAAACTACAAAGCTTTCATGAAAGAAATTGAAGAAGACATAAATAAATGGAAAGCTATCCCATGTTCATGGATTAGAAGAATTAATATTGTTAAGATGTCCACACTACCCAAAGAAATCTATCGATTCAATGTAATCTCCATCAAAATTCTAATGGCGTTTTTCACAGAAATAGAAAATACAATCCTAAAATTTGTATGGAACCACAAAAGACCTCTAGTAGCTAAAGCAATCTTGAGAAAGAAGAACATAGCTGGAGGCATCACACTTATTTATTTCAAATCATATTACAGAGCTATAGTAATAAAAACAATATGGTACTAGCATAAAAACAGACACAGAGAGCAATGGAACAGAATAGAGAGCCCAGAAATAACCCACACGCATATGGTCAACTATTCTTTAACAAAGGTGCCAAGAGTAAACAATGGGAAAATGATGGTCTCTTCAATATATGGTGTTGGAAAAACTGGATAGACACATGCAAAAGAATGAAATTGGACCCTTATTTTATATCATACAGATAAGTCAACTCTAAATGGATTAAAGACTGAAATGTAAGATCTGAAAGTGTAAAACTCCTAGAAGCAATCAACAAAATGAAAAGCAAACTACAGAATTGGAAAAAATATTTGCAAACTATATATCCAATAAAGGGTTAATATCTAACATATATAAGAAACTCATACAACTCAAAAGCAAAGAAAACAAATAACTGGATTAAAAAATGGGTGTCTTAGTTAAAGTTGCTATAACATATTATCTTAGACTGGGTAATTTATAAGGAATAGACATTTATTGCTCACAATTATGGAGGCTGGGAAGTCCAAAATCAAGGCATTGGCAGATTGGGGTCTGGTAAGGACCCGTTCCTCATAGATGGCTCCTTCTATGTGTCTTCATATGGTGGAAGAGGAAAACAAGCTCCATCTGGCCTCTTTAATAAGGCCAGTAATCCCATTCATGAGGGCAGAGCCCTAATGACCTAATCACCCGCAACAGCCCCACCTCTTAATATTATTGCATTAGAGATTAGGTATCAACATATGAATTTTGGGGGTAAAAAACATTCAGGCCATAACAAATAGAACTACCATATGATCCAGCAATTCCACTTCTGAGTATATATCAAGAGGAAATGAAATCACTATCTCAAGGAGACATCTGTACTCTCATGTTTACTGCAGCATTGTTCACAATAGCCAAGATATGAAAACAACATAAATGCTGGTTGATGGATGAATGAATAAAAAAGTGGTGTGTATACATGTATACAATGGAATATTATTCAGCCTTTAAAAAGAAGGAAATCCTGCCATTGCAACAATATGGATGAACATTGGAGGACATTAAGTGAAATAAGCTGAACACAGAAATAAAAATATTGCATGATATCACACATATGTGGAACCTAAAAAAGTCAAACTCATAAAAAACAGAGAGTAGAATGGTAGTTACCAGGGGCTGGAGGTTGGGGGAAATGGGGAGATGATGGCGAAAGGGTATAACGTTCAGTTACAATATGATTAAGTTCTGAAGACCTAATGTACAACATGGTGACTATAGTTAATAATACTGTATTGTATACTTGAAATTTGCTAAGAGAGTAGATCTCATGTGTTCTCACCACAAAAAAGGGTGGCTATGTGAGGTGATGGGTATGTGAATTACCTTAACTGTGGTAGTCTTTCACAGTGTACACATATATCAAATTATCATGTTATACAATTTAAATATATACAATTTTTATTGGTCAATCATACCTCAGTAAAGCTGGGGAAAAAGAAAATAATTCTGCATGTTAGACCACCAAAAAGAATCAAATACTTAGTAATAAATTTAACCAAGCAGGTGCTAAACTTTTATTTTGAAACCTACACAACATCTGAAAGAAATTAAAGATGACCTTAAACAATGGAAACCTACAAAACATTGCTGAAAGAAATCAAAGATGACCTTAAAAATGGAAAGATACCCCATGTTCATAGATTAGAAGACTTAATATTGATAAGATGGCAATATACCCTAAAGCAATCTACAGATTTAATGCAATAGCTATCAAAATCCCAATGGTCTTTGTTCTAGAAATGGAGAAACTGATCCTAAAATTCGTATGGAATTGCAAGCTATCCCAAATGGCCAATATAATCTTGAATAAGAAGAAAAGTTAGAGAACCCACACTTTCTGATTTCAAAACTTACTACAAAGCTACAGTAATCAAAATGGTGTGATAGTGGCATAAAGATAGACATATAGATCAGTGAAATAAAATTGAGAATCCAGAAATAATTCCATACATCTGGATTGCTTACAAGAGTGCAAAGACCAGAGTGCCATGGGGTAAAAACTCTGTCTTCAACAAATGGTACTGGGACAACTGTATATCCACATGCAAAAGAATGAAGTGGAAGCCTTACCTTACACCATATACAAAAATTAACTCAAAATGGAGGAAAGAGGTAATTTAAGACCTAAAACTATAAAACTTTTAGAAGAAAACATGGGGAAATCATCATGACCTTAGATTTGGCAATGGATTCTTAGATATGACACCAAAAACACAAGCAACAAAAGAAACAATAGATAAATTAGATTGCATAAATATTAAAAGCTTGTATGCATCAAAGGACACTATCAAGAGAGTGAAAAGACAGCCCACAGAATGGGAAAAAATATTTGCAAATCATAAATCTGATAAGGGCCAAATTTTCAGAATATATATAAAACAAACCTCTTAAAATGTGCGATGTTACTCTTATGTATCAAGTTAGCAAGGCTATAATATGTACTTATTTAATCAAACTCTAATCTTTGTGTTGGTTCTGAAGGTATTTTGTAGATATGATTAGGATCTACAATCAGCTGACTTTATGTAAAGGAAATTACTCTCAAAAGAAAAGAAAAGAAAAGAAAAAGAATGCTTTGGCCTATTTCAGAATGGTTTCTTATCCTCTCCCCCTGTTGGGAATATGAAGGGATTTTTCTCCAATCTTCAGTGTGAGAACCTTGTAGAGCTCCAGGAGATAAAACTCACAAAAGTATGCCCATCCACCCATGACTAGGTCCCCCTGGAGTTTTATCTCTCAGGCTTGTCCACACTGAGCCTTCAGAAATTCCTTAATTACAGTTCAGATTGCTCTACTTGGGCACTGGTTCCTGCCTAGTTTCTGCTCATGAGTAAGTCGTGATTATCTGTACTTGCCTATTGGTCTTTTCAATGTGGGGGGCAGTGATTTGCCCGGTGGCCTTATTTCTCATATAGATCTAAGAAGAGCTGTTGATTTTTCAATTTGTTCAGCTTTTCACTTGTTGTTAGGATGGTGTGGCCACTTCCACACTTGTTTCATGCCAGACTCCACTCATTTTTATTATTTCCTTCTTTCTGCTTGCTTTTGGGTTCCTTTCATTTGCTCTTCTTTTTTTCTTATTTCTTATGATGGGGGTTTAGGTTATTATTTTTCTATTTTCTTCTTTTCTAATATAAGCATTTAGTGCTATAAATTTCTCTCTCAGCAATGCTTTAGCTGCATTATACAGATTTTGATATGTCGTATTTTCATTTTCATTCAGTTCAATGCATTATGCATACACAACCTATCACCATCTACTGGTGTCAACATTTTACCACTTCAAGGGAAGTATAAAATTCTTACTTCTTTTAAAGTCTCTCTACACTCCCCTTTTTCTAATGTAATTTTCTTAAATATTTCCTCTAACTACATTAAGAACTACACTAGACATTGTCATAATTTTTGCTTCAACTGTCAAACATAATTTAGAAAATTCACAAGGAGAAGGAAAGAAGTTTTTCTCATATTTTTACTTTTTCAGTTATTCTTTCTTCTTTTTTGACGTCCCAGTATTCTTTTTTTATCATTTCCTTTCCATTTTAAGAAGCTCCTTTAGCCATTCTTCTAGGGTAAGCCTGCTGGCATCAAATTCTCTCAGTTTTCCTTCATCTGGGAATGCCTTGGGTATTTTTTCTAGATATAGAACTCTGGGTTGACAGTTTTTTTCTTTCACCTCTTGAAAATATTATGCCACTCTTCCTTCTATCTTCCATGATGAAAAAATATGCTATAAATTGAGTTGTTTTCTCCCATAAATAAGGTATTGTTTCTCTTTTGCTGCTTTTAATATTTTTTATCTTTAGTTTTCAAAAATTTGACTAAATGTGTCTTGGTGAGGATTTCTTTGGATTTATCAGCTTATTGGATCTGTAAGTTTATGTCTTTTGCTGCATCTGGGGAGTTTCTGACCATTGTTTCTTTGAATAGGTTTTCAGCTCCACCTGCATTCCCCTCTCCTTCCATGACATGGATTCCAATGACATGAATGTTAGGTTTGTTTGTATAGTCTCACTGGTCCTTGAGCCTCTCTTCACTTTTTTTTCAGTGCATTTTGTCTCTGTTGTTCAGACTAGGTAATTTCTATGCTCTGTTTTCAAGTTCACTGATTCTTTCCCCTTGTTCCCTCCATTGTTTTAAGCCCATCCATGGAGTGTCTCTTTTCAGTCATTGTATTTTTCTACTCAAAAATTTCCATTTTGTTCTTCTTTATATCTTATATTTCTTTGGTAAGATTTATAGTTTTTTCGTTTGTTTCAAACATCTTTGTAATACCTTATTGAATGATTTTCGTGATGGCTGCTTTAAAACCGGTTAGATAATTCCAGTATCTGTGTCAACTCAATTTGGGCAACTATTGATTTTCTTTTCTCATCAAGTTGAAGTTTTCCTGGTTCTTGGTATGTTAGGTAATTTTTAAAATTGAAACCTGGACATTTTGTGTATTATCTTATGTGACTCTAATCTCATTTAATCTCTCTTTTAGCAGGAGTCCTCTATCACTGTGCTGGCAGGGAAAGGAAGATACCACTTCCTTACTGCCTGCTTGGGGTAAAGTCCAGACTCCCAACTGTACCTCTGATATCTCAGGGTGGGAGGGGTGCCTTTTTACTACTAGGTAGATATAGGATTTCAGGCTCCCCACAAGCCCTCCACTGACAGTGGAAGCAGGGAAGGCCTCATTACTACCCAGCAGGAATAAAAGTCCTGGCTTCTCACTCAGGCTTCTCTGACACCATCCCAGTGGCTGGGAGTGAGGAGGGGGGATTGGGGTACCTTGTTACAGCCAGGTGAGGGTGGAAGTCTAGGCTCCCCGTTAGGCCTTTGCTGTCATGGGTAGGGGGTGGAGTCACAGTGTTTTTCTGTGGCATTAGGCTGGTATTGTCTAATAGTTTTATGTCTGGCTATAGTCCTCTTCTCTGGCCTTTTGGCTACAGAGAGCAAACTTTTGTTGGAGTTAGGGTTTTTGTTTGTTTTGGTTTTTTGTCTATTCCCACTGGTGTTTCTGTGTGCTGCCTTCTATAGTACCCAAGGAACCCATCACCATATCGTTCCTTGGGTCCTGAGTTCCTTAGCTGGTCTAATTTCTTCTCTCCATTTTTCAGGGGCATGAATATATATATATATATATTTTGAGACAGAGTCTCGCTCTTTTGCCGTGGCTAGAGTGCCGTGGCATGAGCCTAGCTCACAGCAACCTCAAACTCCTGGGCTCAAGCAGTCCTCCTGCCTCAGCCTCCCAAGTAGCTGGGACTACAGGGATGTGCCACCATGCCCGGCTAATTTTTTCTATATATTTTTAGTTGTCCAGATAATTTCTTTCTATTTTTCAGTAGAGACGGGGGTCTCGCTCTTGCTTAGGCTGGTCTCGAACTCCTGACCTCGAGCGATCCTCCCGCCTCGGCCTCCCAGAGTGCTAGGATTACATGCGTGAGCCACCGTGCCCGGCCCAGGGACATGAATATTAGTAGATATATAGATAGATCATCCAAAGTTTCTAGCCGTGTTTAGCAGGAGGAATCAAGAGAAGCATGTCTACTCCTCCTCATCTGGAACCAGAAGTTCCCCCTTTTTTACCTTGTTCTCCCATTTAAGAGAGGCCACAGGGAGAACCATGAATCTGCTCTAATTGATTTTTACAAAAGGAAAGAGGAAAAGACAGGAAGTAATTCACAATCCTCAACTCTTTAATTGTAATTAGTGAGTGACAAATAGCTTGTAACACTCCGTGTGTCTTGATAATGAGCTTGAGAAGGGCTGGATGCTAGCACTCACTAAGGAGGAGGCTGGGATGATGATTTTATTTTAATACCTGCAGAGATCAATTACCCTTCCACCTTCTAAAGTCGCTTCTAGTCTTTCCTCTTACCCATGCCGACCCCATTTCTGGTTAGGGAAAGTCTTAGGGGTGGGCCCACAGAGCCTTGATACCTGGCTTTATGTGTACTGTGAGTGTGGGCACAGGGGACAGACGAAGAAATCCAGGCCCAAAGCTTCCTTCTCAGCCCTGCCCTTGGGGCTACTGCCTAAGGGCTCCCACTCCTAACAGCTTTGGCCCTTGGGATCACCCTTCTTCTCCCTCTGCAGCCTGTCTTCTTATTCTCAGCTCCTTCCCTGCAGACACCTCCCCCCATACTACCCGGCTCCCTAATGGCGCAGGGAAGCACATTCCACACTCCTTCTTGGGGCTGAGGCCAATGAAGCAGTGGCAGCTGTTCAAGAATGCAGGTTGTGTTTGTGTGTATGTGTGTGTGGGGGTACTGCCTGCCTGCCTGGCCTGGAGCCAGGGGTGGGGGTATCCCCCAAAGGGCCACAGTTTCGAGGGCTGTTGGGAGAGCTGAGGGCTGAGGCCAAAGAGAGGACAGCAGCATGTGGTAGCCCTACCCCTAGAGGTTTCAGTCTGAAGTGGGAGTACTGCAGTCCTTGGATTACTGAGGCCACTTTGGTCCCTCTCTTGGGGCTGCTTGGCAAATGCTTTTGG
Organism: Lemur catta; assembly: GCF_020740605.2. Classification (NCBI taxonomy): domain Eukaryota; kingdom Metazoa; phylum Chordata; class Mammalia; order Primates; family Lemuridae; genus Lemur; species Lemur catta. The sequence continues at coordinate 49,350,416 of NC_059155.1, read as the reverse complement.
GGGCCAACCCAACGATTAGGCTAGATTGACTAGGCTCCTTGGGACCAGCTCCTCACCTACACTGTAGCTCAGCTTTTCCACTTGCAAAATGGGGGCAATAATCTGGGAGTGTTCATACCCTAATTTTAGGGACTTCTTCTTTGGAGGCCCTGTCTATTCTGTCCTGGCACATTCCCAAATCCCAAATGGTCCAATGGCCTTTTGACTGGATAAATAACCATTATTGTGACTGTGCTGAAAAGCTAGCCATTGTTGGGTTTTTAAACACAGATTTGAATCTGCTGTCGAAAATATACTTAACAAAAACCCAACACCCCACCACACATTTTTGCATGCCTTGAATTTTGGACCTGCCCACGGACCACTTGAAGGCCCCACAGACCACTGCTATTCCCTGGACCACCCCTGGAGAACCACTGTCCCAAAGGAGGCCTGTGAAAGGGGCTTAGAGACTAAGGTGGGGCCTGAGGAGACAGCTTGGGGAGGGAGTTGTCCTGAGCCAAGGAAGTGTGTCAGGGTGGCCAGAAGCAGAACTCCGGGGAGGGCTGGGCAACAGCACTCAGGCCTGCTCAGGTAAGCCTACTGGGAAGTGGGCTGGGCAGCCCTGAAGGGAAGTAGACCCTGGGCGGAAGAAGACAGCAGAAGCAATGAAGGCACCAGGCTAGCCTGCTGAAGGATGGATCTTGAAGGGAGAGGACCTCCGGTGGAGAACCTAGCCACACTACCAGTTGCCCATGGGAAAAACAAATACCCAGAAATCAGAGATTTGTGGGATCTCAGCAAAGGTCTGAGCTCAGGCATTCCCCACTCTTGGAGAAAAGCTCAGGCCACCCGGAGGGGCACCATTCATTCATTCACTCATTTATTCATGATCTATTATGCACTGGGTCCTGTGTTAGATGCCAAGGATACAGCTATGAGCTAGACAGGCCCACCCTCAAGGGACTCCCAATCTAGTGGGGAACACAAGTAAACAATTACAGTACAGTTTAGTCAGAGAACTGTGGGAGCTCAGAGAGGGGACCCAACCCAGATGCGGGGTCAGGGAAGGCTTCCTGGAGGAGGTGATATCTTAACTGGGAACTGAAAGGTAGGATGGCATTATCCAGGGGAAGACGAGGGCAGAAAGGAATAGTGGTCTCAGCAGGTCTGTGCAAAGTCTGTAGGCCGCAGTAAATATGGTTAACCCTCTGGCATTATTGGCCCAGTCCCTAGGCTTGGGCTTGGCAGAATTAGTCATGCCCTATTCTTACACCTTTGGGTCACCTTGTGCCACGGATGTCATGGACCCTACTCACCTCCGGTTGAATCTGACCCAGCAGCAGGATGAAGCTGAGTAGGGCCCAGGGACCTCTGGGGGCAGGTGGCAAGGAGGCAGAGTGTCAGAGCAGGGTGAGAGCATCCAAGGAACCAACCATGATGAGCCTTGGCGGAGGGAATATGAGGGCAGAAAAAGTGACAGTGCCTGCCTTGGGCCAGTGTTGGGTGCTTTACAGTGTGCAGGGACTGCAGTGTGCGGGGACTGCATCCACCACCTTTGTCTGCGAGGCTTACAGTGGTCTTGGAGGGCGCACCCCAGAGGGGTGATGGCCTGCTTAGGCTCCTCGGCAGGAATTAGTGGGGCAGGGCTTGCCCCCGAAGCCGAGGAGCTTAAGGGTAGGAACTGGACATGCTGTGATCATGAGGATACGAGGAAGAGCATTTTGGCTGCTTCCAGAAGTTGCAGAGAAGCACATCCAACTCCCTCATAGTACACCTGGGAGAGGAAGGCCCAGAGAGCAGAAAGAACTTACCCACAGTCCTGTGGCAAAGCCAGAGTGGGGCCTAGGAGCCAGCGCTCGCACAGATGGGAAGCAGTAGTGACCCTGGTCAGGCAGCAGCCTGGAAGGCAGACAGCTTCCGTTCAATGCCTGAGTTGGCCACCCTCTTGCTGTGTGACCTCGGGCCTCAATTTTCTCTTCTGAAAACTGGGGATAATAAACAGGGCTCACATCCTAGGGCTGGGAAGCTCAGATAAGCCAATGGATGTGAGCTAGGTCAGGGCAGAGAGGCAGGGTGGAAGGGAGGCTGCGCAGGACCTGGGAGCTGGGCTGGCAGCTGTGACAGCTCCAAATCCAGGCTACTAGCAGGGCACCCTCTCTGCCTTCTGATCCCCTCCTCAGAGACAGGTGGTTACAGCTTCCCTGCAGGCCGTGTTGGCAGCTCTCTCCATGCCCATACCTGTCCCTCATTTTTCTGACTGGACTCAGCTCCAGGGGTGGGGACTCCATTCCCTCCAGGTTGCCCTGCTTCCCACCCAGGGTCCGGGGGGCATGCCTGATGCCTCTAGGTGAGCTGGGCCTCGCGCTGGCCTGGCGTCCTGCAGGTGTAGGACCACTCGCACTAACTTTCAGCTGCCCTCTTCAGCCACCATCATCTCTGGGTACTTGTGCCAGGACTTTGGACCACAGAAAATCTTGCTTTTGTCAGAATTCTGTCCCTGGTCCTCTGGGACTGGCCTCTCTCCCTGCACTTCAGTCTCTGCTCTGGAAACAGGGCCATTCCTCCCTGAGTCCTCCATGGTTCCCCTCTCATCTCAGTGGCTGCCAAGGTCCAATCAGTCAACAGTTAGAGCGCTTAACTGGAATAGCTGCCATCCATTTGCCAAGCTGTGTGGATCACAGATGGGGCCAAGGGCTGTGCATTCACCATCTGGAGTGACGCTCCACCATCACTGTGAGGAGAGGCACCATGGGGTGGTGTTGAAGGACACAGACTGTGGAACCAGACATCAATCTCAGCCTCATCCCCTTCCTAGCCAGGTGGGCTCAGGCAAAGTGATTTCACATCTCTGTGTGCCTCAGTGTCTCCATCCGCACAACAGAATACTACTGTAGTAGTAATTGCTTCATAGAGCTGTTGGGAGGCTTACTCCAAGCAAAGCAGTTGGGTAAGTAGTCAGTGAGTGGGGTCTATTATTAATACCTGGGGAAACACTGGTTCAAAGAGGGGCTGGGGGCCATGGAGTGGGGACCAGCAATCCCAGGAGTTGCTACTGCACTGAACTCAGGCTGTGGTGAGATTTGGCATGGACTTATCCCCCACCAGGGACATGGTTATCGGTTTCCTGGGCTGTTTGCTAGTGGTAGATCCCTGATCTGAACCCACTAGGTCTGCCTCACTCTCTCCAGCCCCCTCCCTTTGTTGCCCTTTCCCTACCCCCCCTCCCCGAAGGGGTCTGTTCTCTCAATAGAAGAGTCATTCGGCATGGGTGCCAGTGGTCTGTCATGAAACGCCACTCCAGCTTCCAGACCTCCAGTCATGGGCCCCAGCCTCTGCCTCACCAAGCCCACATTCCCCTCACCTTCTTAAACACTAAAGTTCAGTCTGCCTCAAGAGGCAGCCCTTGGCCACACACAGATTCAGCTCTCTTCTCTATTCCATTGGCTGGAGCCATTTTGTCCCCAGCATGCTTTGGGGACTAGCCCATTGGAATGATGAAACCCTTCTCTCATCCTTCTCATATTCTCTAGGTCTGAAATGTCTTTTCATTTCCTCATAGCTAAGTTCCATCTTCCCCTCTTCTAAACCCTCCTGGATGAGGCCTCTTGCAGGTACCTCATCAGGATTGCGAGGCCTGAAGACAGGATGATTTCAAAAACATCCTCATCGGTTGGTAGGGAGCTGTCCCCACAGTCAAAAAATGACCCACTGAGGGCTTAGGTGGCACTTGACTCTTGCCCTCTATTTCAGGAGTGGTTTGTCTCAGAATGTGAGCTCCCTAAAGACTGGTGATTGGCTGGCTCCTGGGAGCCACACGGACAGTGTCCACTGGGACAGTGCTGCTGTTGTGTCCAGAAGCAGTGGCAATCTGGTCCCGGCTGCAGAGAATGACAGGGCTCAGCCTCTGTGCTCTCATGCGACATAGGTGGGTGCCACCTGGCCCTTAGGAGCCTTGACATGAGAGCTTGTGTGCAAAGCACTTAGCACTGTGCCTGGCGCATAGCACATGCTCAGTACATTGGGCTATTATTATCACCCTCCCGCCTCCACGTCCCCACATCATCCCCACCCCATCTGGCCCCGCCCAGACCCAAATCCCCTCAGAGCAGCCCAGGTGGCCCTGTGCCTGGCCGGGCAGAGGGGGTGGAAGGAGGCCCCGCTCAGAGGGAGCTGGGCCAGGACTGCAGCGGTCCATGTTGGACCCAGGGCTCCTCCCTGCGCTCTGTGATGGGCCTGAGGTGGGGACAGGGTCATGGGAGCCCAGACTGGCCAGGCGCTGAGGTCAGGGCCTGGGGCTTCAGCACACGGAGCAGTCAGGTCTAGGAGCGGGAAGGGCAGGGCTCGGGGGTTGGGGTCAGGAGGCCCGGCTGCCAGTCCCAGATTTGCCAGGGACTCCACGTGCCCTTGACGAGTCCCCGGTCCCGCCTATGATGTGAAGGTGGGGCTGGGGCTGGCTATAGCAGTGATCTCTGTGGTACCTCCCAGTCTGGCCACTCCGTGGGTGTGAGAAGGTGAAGGAGAGATAGGGGAGCAGAAGTCTCCAGCTTGACACTCCAGCAGGGGGCAATGCAGCCAGGGCCTGGCCTAGGCCCTCTGGGGAATGAGTTGCCACAGGGACTTTGCAGGTGGGGCAAGTGTTGAGCAGGAAGTCACCCTGTTGGCTGGTGTATCAGAATGGGAGCCAGGGGCAACCAGTGACAAATCACTCTCTGTGTCTCCATCCAGAATAGCTTCCCCTTGGCAGGAGTGAGAGTCAACAAACAAGGGCCAGGACAGCCTCAGCCCCGTGCAGGCTGCCAGGCCCAGGCAGTGCCCCCTGGGGACCCTGGCCAGCCTAGGTATATTCTGGGCAGCAGCTGAGACCCCTCGCCTCCGCCTTTGCCCTTCTCCCTTCCTAGGGCTGGCCTGAACTGTAAGGGAAAGCCGCACTGGGTCCACCCCTGGTCCCTGGGCCAGGCCTGGGGATGAGGCTTGTCTCCAGCCAGTGCAGACAGGGCCCAGCCCTTGCCTTCTCTCCTTGCATGGCCCCTGCAGCTAGGACCCCAAAGACGGCATTTTCTGACATTTCTAGCTGACTCCAACCCAGGGCTACTGTCCCAGATCTGCCCTCATATCCCCTAGGATACTAGGTGTACTATCTGACCCTCTTGCCGTCTCGGGGCCTCGGTTTCTTCATCAACAATTCGATTGGGGGGTGGTCTTGGTGAACTCCAAGGTCCCTCCCAGTGGTGGAATCCCAGGAGTTGGAGATTGCATTGCAGGTCTGGCTGTCTTTGCCCAGGTTCCTTCCAGAATATTGCTGCTCCTGACCTCAGACTGAGCGCTCCAGCTGCCTGCGCTGGTCTCCCTCCCCTAGGAGGCGCTCTCTCCAACCACGCTGAGGTCTCTTTCCAAATTCAAATCTTCTCTCACCCATCCTAGACCTCCTCCAGGTCTAGAGGAGGCAGAATCTGTTGGGGTGTGTGTATGTTCATACGCACACTTGAGCATATCTCCACCTCTGCCCACATCCACATCTCTGCGTAGAGATGGAAAGCGCTACCGCTTCTTGACCCTCTCCACCTACATGGTTTATCCGAAACAGCTGAAAACACATTCCTGGGACCCAAATTCACAGTCATCAGGCAGAGTCCACGTGGGACTTAGCCTTTCTTAGTTTCCCTGTCTGTAAAAAGCCTCGCTTCATAGGGTTTTATGAGATTTCATTCATTCATTCAGCAAACATGCATGGAACATTTACTATGGGCCAGCCACCATTCTAAGTGCTGGGATTAAATGAGATACTACATGACAAGTGCTAAGTCCCATGCCAGGCATGTGGCAAGAGCTCAGTCAATGTGAATTTTCTCTCCTTCATCCACATAGTAATAGCCAACATCTACTGATCACCTGCCATGTGCCAAGCATTTTTATTCTGATATTCTTTACAACTTTTTAAAGTAGATATTATCACCCCCATTTTAGAGATGAGGAAACTGAGGTACAGAAAGGTAAAGTAATTGGTTCAAGGTCACATGGCTAGTAAATGGCAGTCTGGCCCAAAGTCCATGCTTTTGACTATTCTAATATACTGCTTCTCTGACTAGAGCTTGCAGCTTCTTTTGCAATTATTGCTGAGCTCACAGCCTGACACCCACAAGGGAAATGCGTGTGCTAGACGCACACATCGCACACACACCTTCATGCTGCAGATACTGTTGCTCATGTTCAATGGCCCAGATGCTGTGGTAGCTCCAGAAACATGAAATGACACACATTATATGTACAATGCTTCGTCCCTGCAGCCCCACAGGTGCACAGCCCCTCCCCGCCTGGCCCTGCCCCAGCCCTGCTGGACACCCAAGCATGTGCAGGCACATGGACATGGTCTCTCTCACATGCTCCTTCCTCAGCTTTCATGGCCAGGATGAGGGGGAAGAAAAGAGAAGGAATTTTATCTGCAATTCCAGGCTGTGTGGTGGGTTCAACCAAGGTAGGCAAGGTCAGCAGGCAGTGGAAGGGGTGAGGGGGAGAGCGGTGCCTGAGACAAAGGGTGGGGGAGGAGGCAGCAGGGGAGGAGGAGGAAAGGGAGGAGGGGAACCCCTATCTTGATAAACCATGCAAAGTCAGCGAGGGAATGGGGATGTGGGCATTGAACTTGCAAGAACTTTCTCAAGCCATAAATTTTCACGCGGCTGCCTGCAGCCTGGAGCCTGGAGGCCAGAGGCTGGAAACCTGAGCAAGTCCTGAGACAGCCAATCTCGGGAGCAGCAGGTCAGGGCCCAGGCCCGGCACGGGGAGGGGCGTGGGGCTGCCCAACCTTCTGGGCTCCAGCCCCGTGCCCCCAGCCCTGCTCCAGAGTCTTTTCCACACTGAGATTTCCAGGTGCCGGGAGTGCTGGCCCCTTGTGTGGGCTGGCGCCTGCCTCCTGATGCAGGAGGTCACGTGTCTGTGTCTCTGTGTCTGTGTGTGCGGTGGCAGAGTGGTTTGGAAATGAGTGTCCAAGTCTGAATCTCTGAATCCACAGCTTACTGGCTGTATGAACTGTGCACATTGTTTAACCTCTCTGAGCCTCTGTCTCTTCATCTATAAATGGAGATAATTATTGCTACCTTATAGGGTTGTAAGAACAGACTGATACAATGCATGTGACCGGCTGAGTCCAGGGCCTGACACCCAATAAGTGATCAATAACTTGAGCAGTTATTATTATTACATTGAACCCATCAACCCAAGAGCCCCCCAGACTCAGGCCCAGGGGCCCATAGGTTGTCTAACTTTTAACGAGGATGGTTGCCACCCCAAATCTCCTCCATGGTCCTATGTCTGCATCAGTGGGCACAGCAGGCGTTGTGCCCTTCCTGCACACACCGAGGGCCCAGTTTGCAGCCCAAGGGGCCATCTAAGGTAGCAGGTGTGTAGGATGCAAGCACACGTTTGTTTGCACAAGGCATCCACATGTCTACACACGCATCTGCACATGCCTGCACACACATGTGCACTCGCACACCTGTGCACCAGCGTGGGGCATGCACATGCATCCACACATGATTTTGTGGGTGCAGGTGCCCACACATGCTCTCAGGAACACGTACATTCACCGGAACACACACACTTATAACTGTGATTTTCACAACTTGCTGTCGCTCTCAGGGCCTGTTTTCAAACTTGTAAGATGGGGACAATACTGATCCTTGCTTTAGTCACTTGACAGAGGTCTTGAGTGGATCAAATTAGATATGGCCTGTGGAAGTGTAGGGTAACCTGGAAAGTTCTGTCCAAACGTTACCATTAGTCCCGTCAGCTCTGCCACCAAAATAACTCCCCAGCCCATCCCTATATCCCATTCCACTGCTGCTACTCTAGCCCCAGCCACCATCCTGTCTCACATGGGCCACTGCAGTGGCCTCTTCCCTGGGTGCCGTTTCCCCTTCTGCTGCCCTGCAGGCCACTATCCACCCTGCGAGGGTGGGCTTTCATAGGCACATCACCGGTGGGACCCCTGCCCTGCTTAAAGCCTCGGTGGTTTCCATTGCTTCTATTAATAGTTGCCTTGTGTTTCAGAGGCAGTTAGCAGAGGGCAGGCTCTGCAGCCAGACTGCCTGGGCTCCATCCTGCTTCTGCTGCCTAATGTGACCTTGCACCGTGACCGTGGATAAGTCATTTCACATCTCTGAGCCTCAGTGTCTTCATCTGAGAAATGGGGCTAATCATAGATCCTGCTTTTAAGGTGCTTGAGAACATTAAATGAGCCGATACCTGTAAGATGCTGAAACGGAGCTTGGCAAATATCTATTACTCTTAGGACACAGAACTGATTCCAGAACTCTTTCTCTGTTTGGCCCCTGCTGACTTTTCCAGCCTCACCTTGAGTAGTACCTCCTCCAGGAGGTCACCCCTGCACCCTGGCCTAGGTTCAGCTTCTCAGGTGATGCCACTCTGGGCTTGCTTTAGGGAAACACTCAGCCCAGTTATAACTTGTTGGTCAATGTCTGTCTCCCACACTCTCACGGAGCTCCATGAGGGTGGCGCCATGTTTATTTTTGCCCGCTGGGCTTGGCATGTAGCAGATGCCCCTCAAACCTTTGTTGAATGGATGAACTTTCTAACATATGTCTGTACTCTCACAGGAGTGCAGGGGCTTCTGGAAGGAGATGAGGATGAGTGTGGTGGAGGCTGGGGCCCTGTGTCCAGGTGATGGCCAGATGCCAAAGGAGGCCAGGAGTTTGGTGGAGAGACAGCAAGGGCTCCTGCTCCCCATCTTGGCCCACAGCTTAGATTTTTGACTAAAAGTGAGTCCTCACTTTGCCAAGCCTGAGCTGGGTTAGAAGCCAAAATATTAGAAAAAGAAAGTGTCAGAAGGAAGGTAGGAATGAAACTTTTCTTGAGTGCCCACTCTGTACCAGGAAGAATGCTGGTATGTGTCATTTTCATGTCACTCTTTGGAGTCTGTGAGCCACTAAAGCTCATGCTGTCTGTCCCAGACTGCCCACCCCGAGGCTGGCGCTGGTCCTGACACCCTGGAGCAGTGCTGGCTACCACTTCCCCCGCACTCACTCCAAGGGAGGGCCAGGTACTGCCAGGGAAGGCCAGAGGCTGAAGAAAACCCAAACAGACAAAGTCCAGACAGAGACTCTGGGCTCAGATCATGCAGAGAGCAGAGAAAAAAGACAGGGGAGAGAAATAAGAGTAAGAAAGGGGAGGGAAGGAGAGAGAGAGAGAGAAAGAGAGAGAGAGAGAGAGAGAGAGAGAGAGAGAGAGAAGGATGTGGGAGGAAGAGTCAACAGTCAGCATATGAGTGGTGCCCTTTGTCCCCTCTGGCCCCTTCCCTGGTTGTGCCCACGCTGGTAATAAAGTGGAGAAGCTGAATAAATACTCCGAAGCATGCTCCTGTTAAACCCGGGGCCAGCATGCATGCACAGTGGAATGAGAGGGCCAGGAATCTGGGGCCTGGAGCCAGTTGTTTCCTTTTTGGTCCCAGGCCTGGTAAGGCAGGGCTGTGGGCACTGGCTAGAGGCCACTCAGATGGGGGGCACGAGTGCTCTTGCCAGCAGCAGGAGGTGGCCACTGCCGCCCAGGGCAGGCCTCCCTGCCTTTGCACAGGTACTGCTAAAAGGAGCTCTTTCCCAGCCCCAACCTTGTGCTGTCCCCACTCCTTGGGACAGTGGGGTGGGGGGTACCAGCCAATGTCCCTGAAACTCACATCGCTGGAATCCAGAGTGCTCAGTAATGGAGAACAGTCCCAGCTCCGTTGAGAACCTTGGAGCCTCTTCTTCTTCCCACACACATTTCCCAGGCTCCTACTCTGGGCCAGGCACTGATGGGGACACTCTACACACTGGGCCCGTTTCAGTCTCAGAACCACTGAAGAGGGAGGTCTCAGAAGCTTCATTCTAGAGTTGAGGAGTGAGGCTTCAAGAGGAAAAGTGACTTCCTCATAGTCACACATCCAGGAAGCAGCAGTTCAGACTTCAGCCAAGATCTGTGTGATCACAGAGTGGATGGCTCCAATCCACTATCTTCTCAAGTGCAAGGGCTGAGGGGTCAGGGGACTCAGCATGGGCTAGAGCAGAAATCCCATGCCTGGAGGGTTCGTGCAATGTCTGACAGGGTATCACAGCAGAAGTGGCCTCAAGGGCAATTGGGTTCCAGCCTAGTTCCTCATTTGGAAGATGAGGAACATGGGAACCAGGAGGGGAAACGGCCTGACTTGCCCAGGGCCGCAAAGCCTATTAAGTGACAGGACAGAGAACATAGAAATAACTCCGATGCCGACTCCACGGTGTGAGTTCAGAGGTGCCAGCAAGGCCTTTGACATTTGAATGCCAAAATGTTGGCATCTGAGGCAGGTTTTGATATTTTTGTGGAGCTAACAGGGCCACACATTGGGATTTGGGATGATCCCGGAAAATTCATGCTACGTATCTGGCACTTTGAACCATGCCAGCCCCGGAGCCTGGGGGTGATACGGACGCAGTCACCTTGGCTGCTGACATCTTAGGCTTAAGGTGGCTCTTAAAGCTTCATCAAAGTGCAGTGTCTGAGAGGGGAGCGGGCGGGTCAGGAGCGGCCGCTGCACCACTCACAGAAAGTGAGCAGGGTACCTAGCGTGCCTCGGTTTCCCTTGCCTCAGCCAGCAGCCGCGGTCCAGTGCCTTGGTCCCAGAAGACTCGGGCAGACGGACCCGAGGTGGCAGGCCTGGTTGGGGCAATCCTTGCCTATGCTTCCGGACTTGTGAGAGCTGGGCCTCCTGGGAGCTTTCCTTTGAACTCTGCTAATAAGGCAAAGCTGTCCTGAAGCCCTTGCAAATCTCTGCCAGATGTCCCAGCCCAATTCCCACACCCAGGGAGACATCTGCCCGGCTGGGTGCAGGGAAAGAGGTGGGCCCGAGGGCCAGTGCGGGACTCCGGGGCTGGCCCTGGTAGGCATCTCCCGTCCCTCGGGGCCGGCCAGGAGGGGAAGCTGGCACTGCACAGCCCCGGCCGGAGCAGAGCCCAACCGGGAGATTTTGCCGGCTAGGCCCATCCAGACTCCGTACAGGCCTGAGGAGGTGACAACCCTATCGACCAGCTCCTCCCGGCCCCCCATTTACATCTTGATTACATTCCTTGGGAAACCGTCCAGGCCACATTCCGCCTGGCAGGCTGCTGGGAAGACCCACAGAGCACTATGGCAACGTTGGAGGGGCCAGGCCTGCTGGCCAGCGAGCGAAAGCTGCTAGACTGGGAGCCTCCCTCCAGGGCCAGTCTGGATTCTGCAAACCCCACCAATTCCAGCCAGCCCCGACTCGGGCCGGTGTGCTCCTGCCCCCAGCCCTGCCCACCCCCCGGATCTCTGGCCAGACCCCCACACGCCGTGCCCTCTGTAGGCCTGACTCAGTGCCCAGTCCGATGCCCAGGTCCCCCTGTCCTAAAGCCTCCGAGGGGGCCCCTGTCTTCCTCTAAAGCCACTTTCCGCCACACAAATGTTTAGGCCTCAGGTCCAGAAAGGGGCAGTGGAGGGTGTGGACTCTTCACCAAGAGCATAGGCCCGGCTGTAGCTTGCAAGTTCCTCTGGTTTTCTCTCCCGTTTTAAAAACATAGTTTCTAATTAGGACCCCAGGAAGCCAAAGAGAGTAAAAAACAAGTGACCCGTTCCTCAGACTGCTTACATCTTCAGAATTTGGTAGAAAATGCTTCATTATTTGTAGGACCCTAGAAGCCCCTCCATAGACCCTCCAGCTCCTCAGAAAATCAGGTAAACGCCCTCCTCCAGCAGCCCTGCCCGCAGCACCCCCACCCCCAGAGCAGCAGCGAGCCTTCTTGCTTTTCTGCCCTTGCTTTTCTGCCGTGCCCCTGGCTGCCCGCCGGCCTTTAGGAAAGGCCAGGGCACACGACCAACTGAGGGCAGCTGCTGCCTCCCTCTCTGGCCCCTCACTGAGCTTCCTGTTTTGGGGCAGAGGATGACCAGTAGTAGAACTCCCATTCCCCACTTGCTTCCTCCCTCCCCTCCTGGCCCTCTACTCTCCCTCTCCTTCCTCCTTCCTTCCCTCCCTCCCTCCCTTCCTTCCTTCCTTCCTTCCTCCCTCCCTCCCTTCCTCCCTTCCTTCCTTCCTTCCCTCCTCACTTCCTGCCTCTTTGTTCTTCCCTCCTTCCCTCTCTTCCTTCCTATTTTAGCAGCAGAAACCTTCCAGCAAGCAAAATCTTATGTGAAAGCCCAATGTTGAATCAGATAAGGAGGTCTTGTTCTGGTTGAGAGGCAATGGGCCCAAGACAGCCCCATCCACTGGGCTCCCACTTGTGCCCCAGAGGCCCTGGAGGCATCTTGGAGCACTGCAAGGAATGGAGTCTTAAACCCACTGGGGTCGTCAGTTCTGGCAGTCTATGAACAGATGCCTCTGCTTCCTCTTAACGTGCCCCTCCTTCTTCCTCATCTTCCCTCTCTTCCTCCCTGCTGTCTTTGGCCTTCTCCTCTCTCCTTTCCTCCCTCCCTGCCTCATGGGCCCTCCTCACAGAGCCCTAGGTCCAGTCTGGCGCTGCTTTTCCTGCCCGGGGCGAGCGGGCAGGGGCCTCATTCCAGTGCTGAGCTGTCATTTTGGGTCCCTGGCTTGGCCAGACAGTGCTTGCCAGTTGCATAAGCAGAGGCCCTGGAGCCAGGCATTCCTGCCCAGCCCTTTAAACTGTAATCAAGGCGGGGGTGATGGCACCAACTCCAAAGGGTAGTTGGAGACGTTTTGTTGTTGTCTGGAGGAACTAGGGGAGGTCGAGAGCAGCATCAGGTGCAGACACATCCATGGGTTGAGAACCCCTCCCCTCCTGGCTACAGGGTGTGGGACCAGACAGTTGAGGGAGCTGTGGGTTGGGATCCTGCTTAGAGGCCAGAGACCTCTAAAGTGCCATCCTGCAATGGAACCCTGCAGAAAGAACCCACGGAAGGGCGCTGTTCAGCCACAGACAAGGGACGTAGGGGCAGTTAGAGGCTGGGTGCCAAGGTCTGAGCCTAAAGCCTGCCTTGGCTCCCCTGCTCCTAGCCAGGCTCCAGAGTCACCTGGACTGTTCCTTTGGGTGGATGCTACGTGTGGGCACGATGCTAGGCACTGGGGACACAGGTGCACAAATAGACACAAATCTCTGTCCTCACAGAGCTGACATCCAAGTCAGGGGAGACAGATAATAAACACAGCAATTGAGCAGAGACTGACAGTGAAAAATAAAACCAGGAAGGAGCATGGGGAAGGTGGGGGTGGGGAAAGAAGGGTGGCGATTTTAAATAGGGTGGTCAGGAGGGTCTCACTGGGAAGGTGACACTTGAGCAAAGGCTCCAGGGAGGTGAGGGAGTGAGTTTTGCTGCTATCCAGGGAAGAACATTCCAGGCAGAGGACACTGCAAGTGCAAAGGTCCTGAGATGGGAACATGTGGATGTGTTTGGGGAACACCAAGGAGGCCACTCTGGCTGGACAGAGCAACAGGACGAGTGGCTGGGGGTGAGGACTGAGAACTGAAGTGGAGGGAGTGGGTCGTGTAGGGCAGTCTGCACGGGTTGTTCTAAGAACTTCAGCTTTTGCTCTGAGTGAAATGGGAGCCATCGCAGGATTTGGAGGCAGAAGATGGACATGGTCTGACTGAATCACGTCAAGAAGATCCTCTCGGCTATTGAGCTGAGGATGAACTCTAGGGAGGCACAGAAAGCCAGGGGCCTAGTCAGGAGGCTCCTGCAGTGATTCGGGTGAGGGATAACTGTGGCTTGCACCAGCGTGGGTGGCTTCTGGGTATGTTTTGAAATTAGAGCTAAAGAATAAGAGGTGTGTGTGTGTGGGGGGGGACGAGAAGAAACCCTTCTGCGGGCCAGACCCTGGACTCAGGGGCTACAGAGCTGGGTGAGCCAGGGCCTGACCGTCAGGAGCTCCCAGTCTGGTGCAGCCTGCAGATCCAGCAGCGTGTGCTCATGGGTTGACGTGCCAGGATGCTTTGCAAGCCGAGGGGTGCTCTGCCCTGCAATGCTAACGGGGCAGAGAGAAGCTGAGCTACTGGGGCTGGGATAGACCAAGATATGGTCAAAGAATCCTAAAGAATCCTGCATCAAAGCAAAGAGGTAGTGTGCTAGGCTGGTGGGAGCAGCTTGATGTGTGCCTCAAAGTCATAGGTTCTTCTTTTCTGAGGGCTGGGGGAAAATCGAAAGCCATGAAAGCTAGTTCCCTGGGGGAATCCCTCAAGGAGCAGGTCCTCAGTCATGCCCTTATTTGCTGAGGCAGTCAACGAACACTGATGACACATCTCCTAAGTGGTGCTGGCTGGGCCAAGCCAGGCCAGCCAGTCTCTCTTGTTCTGTGGGACTTACAGGACTTCCTGGGTAGAAAGAGAAGTGGGAGAGGTGATCTACAGCAGTAGGTCATGTAGACCCTGTGAGTGTGGGCTGGGGGCCTGGGACTTGGGCTGGCACTAAGGGCGTGGCTACTTTTCCCATCGAATCCATTTCCCTGCCCCTCCTTCCCTTTGCCCTGGCCATCACCAGGGCTCAAGTCACCAGCACACCTGGTTCTCTGGAGGGCAGGGGTGAGGGTGCAGGGCTGTGCTGAGTCAAGCCAAGGATGAGCTTGAGAGAGAATGGCCGGAGCAGGAGCTGGGGACGTGGGCCCCTTAGACACGGGAGAGGAAAGTGCCAAAGTCCCATGGCCAATGCCTGATGCAGGACCCTGGCTCTATGCCCCCTGGGCCAGGGGAATACAAAGGACTCATGGGTCACATGTCATTTAATCTACGAGTACAAGGCAGAGGGCCCACAGGGCACTGTCCACTGCCCTCTCTGATCATCTCACTTCACATACTTGTGTCAGAAATCATTAGGTAGCTGCACATTCCGGAAGGTCTGGTAACAATAACGATAACAACACCAACAATAATGATAACAACACCAACAATAATAGCTATCACTTATTGAGCCTTTTGGTATGTAGGCCCTGTACCGGACACTTCATTCGTATTAACTCATGCAAAGCCCACAGCAAGCCAGTGGGGCATTTGCTATCAGTATGCCCGTTTTAGAGGTGAGGAAGCTCAGGCTCAGAAAAGTTGAGCTCCCTGCCCAGTGCATACAGCTAAGAAGAAGCAGGGCTGGGATCTTAACTCATCCAGAAACACATGTTGATTTTGGTTAAGGGTGATTTCACTGTGAGTCTAGAGTCACAAAACCAAGGCTCCCTGGCTTCTCCTGGCGGGGAACGGGGGAAGAGGATGGAAGCCCCTCTTACTGGGATATTCCTTCCCTCCCTTCCCCCACCCTGCTCTACCCCACCCTGCCTTCCCTCCTCCCTGTTTTTCTCCTCCCTCTTTGCTGGTTACAGGGAGCATATGGGGGCTGGGGCAAGGGGCCCTCCATCTGCCAGATCTAGAGATGCAAGGCCTGGGGCTGTGGGATCCAGGAGGGGAAATGATTGGCTTGAAGATCCAGAGCAGAGCGGGGGATTGTAAAGGGGGTGTCCTAGGGATAGGGGATCATGCTACAGACTTGGGCAAAGCCCCCCAAAGCTGCAATGAGGGTCTGACCTGGCTCCAAACCACTGTGGTCTGGCTTCTTCTTGTTAGCAAGGAATGATGAATTTGAGAAATTACTGGAGGGATTGAGGGGAAACAATGAATTTCCTCATCCCCATTCAGGGCAGGTTTAGGGAGTAGGGAGGCCTCCCCAAAGGCCCCGGCTCCACCCCTGCAAGCTCCACCTCCCTGAGTCCTGCCAACCTATGGTGATGGCCACAGTAGGACACCTTTGGCGGGAGCTCGGGGTGTGGGGATGGGGGAGCACAGGGTAGCTCCCACCGTCAGGCCAGTCAGGACCCAACAATGTGGGGCTGAGCTGGGGCTGTTTCTTAGGGAGCAGGAAAGAGACACTTGCATGTGCAACCTAGGTCGTCCTATTGGCCTGTTTTATACGTGAGGGACGCATGCTCAGCAAGGGGGAGTGTCTTGCCCATGGTGCACCCACAGTGAGTGGCAGAGCTGGGTTTCCTGGAGCTTTGCGCTGTTCCTGTGTCCACCAGAGGAGGAACTCAGGGGAACTACCTCAGCTAGGTCCTCGGAGATAGTCACTCTGTGCCCCAGAGCAGGGGTTAGGCAGATGCTGTAGTGCAAAATTACCGGGGTTCAAATCTGCACTCTGCCACTTATTGTGCAACATTAGGCAAGCTCCTTAACACCCCCATGACTCAGTTTCCTCATTTTTGAAATAGATACAGCAGTAGTACCTCCCTCATAAGGCTTTTGTGGGGAGGAAATGAATTAACCTGTGGAAAGCTCTTAAACACTGCTTGGTACATAAGAAACACTCACTAACCAATATTATTTCCATGACCTTCAGGCCTGGCTTCATCTCTGCCACCCATCCTGACACTGGCCACCCTCAGGCCCACCCTGCTAGTCCCAACTTCCAAATCCTCCCTGCCCCACTCCCCTGCCTGCTGGGTGGGGTCTGACCCCGATCTCCTGTCCTGGTTCTGGGTTCTGACTGGTATCAGGGCCCAGTCCCACCTTGCTCACCTCTGCCCTGGTCTCTGGGTGACCTTTCTAGCACCTTGGTACCTGTCCAGTTCCTGGCAGTGCTGACAACTAGGCCCTGCCTTGCCTTTGCTGGTCCCCTCGAGGACTAGAGTTCAGCCCCCCGCCCCTACTGGGGCCCTGCCTCCTGCAGCCAGACCCCCTCCTGCCACCTCTTCACCTGCCCTGAACTGCCTGATTTCACCTGCCCTAGACTCCTTGCCAATTGCTGTGACCTCCTGGGGGACTGCAGACCCTCACACCTCCCTGGATGGCCCCCACTGCTCACTGGCATTGCAACTCTCCAGAGAGCCCGCTGTGCAGAACAATGACTTGGTTCCCACCCTGTCCTGTCTGTCAAGAGTGGGCAAGACACCACACCACAAGAAAAAAGAGGCAAGGGGTTTCCTGGGGCCAAGTGCAACAACTCAGTGCTTAGGCCAGAGCTCTGCATGCGCTTGGTCCTGCAGACGAGCGCTTTGCCCACCACGGGCATTCCCGCCGACCTCCCTCCCGGGCCCTGTCGGGGAGTACTGGGAGGCCGCTCCCCTGCCCTGCTGACCCTATCTGGTTTGTGCCTGGCTCCAGGAGGTGGAGGTCAAATCGCAGCCACAAAGGAGCAGGAGCAGGAGAGAAGAGGGAGGAGGAGGAAATGTGATGCGATGCAAGAGATCAGAGTCCAGCAGTGGAGAAGCCCGGGGTAGGGCGGGCAGGGAGGGGAGGGGAGGGGAAGCAGGGCCCAGGGCTATTTCTGTACAATAATACAGGGGAAGAGGGCCAAGCTGACAGGACAGTGATTAGTCTTCAGGGAGCAAAGGCGAAGGCTCTGCCGGCGAGCCTGGGGCTGGAGGAGCTGGCCGGGGGCCCAGTCCGGTGGGCTGGAGCAATGATTTCAGAGGCCCGGAATCTGAGGCGAGCTGGGCCGGTGGACTAGGGAGCAGGGGAGGTGGGAACAGGGCGAGGGGAGCCA
Source organism: Lemur catta (assembly GCF_020740605.2). Lineage (NCBI taxonomy): Eukaryota > Metazoa > Chordata > Mammalia > Primates > Lemuridae > Lemur > Lemur catta. The sequence goes on along the minus strand of NC_059155.1, from coordinate 49,332,980 downwards.
CCCATCCTCCCCGCCCCACCTCCAGCACAGGAGGCTGGGAAGGGAGGTACGAGCTGGCCCGCCCGGCTGTCTGTCTGCCACCATGAGGTTATCTGGCTGTGTGTGGGGGCAGAGTTTCTGAAATCCACACTTCCTGGGCTCTGGCCTGTGGGGGAGATGGCGTGAGAAAGAGCCAGAAACACAAGGCTCGGAAACCTCAGGCGAAGAGTCAAGCTTTCGTTTTCTTTCCCACGGGATTTCTAGTCACGGGGTCCAGGACAGGGGTGTCAGAGGGTCAGGGCATGGGGAGGGACAGGGAGCTCACATTTATGAGGCACCAATTGTGTGCTGCACCTCTTGCTATACATTATCACATTGAATCCTCCTGAAAACCAAGGTGAGGAGGCAGAAGCTCAGAGAGGTGAAGTGATCTGTCTTACATCACACAGCTAGAAAGAGGCAGAGTGATAATTGAACCCAGGTCTGTCATACCCCAAAGCCCTGGTTTTGGAAACAATATAGCAAAGTGAGGCGTTAAGAGTCTGGGCGCTGGTTTGCAACTACCTGGCTTTGAATCTACCACCTGTTCCTTGCCAGCTTCATGATCTTGGGCAAGTTACTTCACCTCTCTTAGCCTCAGTTTGTTCATCCGTAAAGTGGAGCTCATAATAGTATGTAAGCCCTAAGATTGTTATGAAAATTAAATGAGTTACTATGTATAAAGCATCTAGAATGGTGCCTGGTACACAATAACCCATCACTGAGAATATTTTATGAGTATTTTACCACCGTTCTCCGTTGGCTCCCTTGGAGGAAGGAGTGTGAGACAGGCAAGAGAGCTATGTGGGGAAAATACAGGGCAGAAGGTAGCTCCAATTCCTTTAGAATTCGAGTCCTCCCACATTTGGACAATAGTATCAGGAATCTTCCAACAGGGAGCCCGAGTGACCCAGCAATTGCACTTCTGGGAATTCATCCTAAGGAAGTAATGGGTCAAGACAGCAAAGATGTATGTACCAGGATGTTCATGGCCAGGCTGTTTATTATAGTGAAAAACAGGGCCTTGCTTAAATGAATTATGGTGTATTCATACACGGTAGCTATTAAAAACAACGATGACGCGCTTTCAGTATTGGTACGGAAAGGGATCCCTGATGAAGTTGTTAAGGGAAGAAAACAAGGCAGGCAGTGTTCGGGAGAGGAGGTGCTGGAGGGGCAGGGTGGAAAGGGGAACACATTCATATTTATGGCGCACCTGAAAATTGTTTACTGTGAACCTTTATTACTTATATAATTAGAAGAAAACAAGCAATAAAACTATTTTTATTTTGAAAAAATAACCTCAAAGGTTCAGAACCTCCAGCTGCAGGGCGGTCATCTGCGTGAGGCCTCTGGGCCTTCAGATGATTTCCCTGGGCAGGAGCGATCTCCCCGCTCGGAGCACACCCAGCGTTTCATCTCCCTTCCCGCCCTTCTCCCTGCCAAGAACAAGTGTAGTGGGGGCGAAAGAGCCTGGTGGAGTCAGACAAACCTGGCCTCTGCTGCTAAAACAGTTAAAAACCTTCCATATTCGTTCATTCATTCATTCGACAAACACTTACTGGGCACCTACTATGTGCCTGGACTAAGTAATGAGGACACAACAGTGAATAAAATAGACAAAAAGCCTTGCTTGGCCAGGTGCGGTGGCTCACGCCTGTAATCCTAGCACTCTGGGAGGCCGAGGCGGGAGGATTGCTCGAGGTCAGGAGTTCGAGACCAGCCTGAGCAAGAGCGAGACCCCGTCTCTACTAAAAATAGAAAGAAATTATCTGGACAGCTAAAAATATATATAGAAAAAATTAGCTGGGCATGGTGGCACATGCCCATAGTCCCAGCTATTCGGGAGGCTGAGGCAGGAGGATCGCTTGAGCCCAGGAGTTTGAGGTTGCTGTGAGCTAGGCTGACGCCACGGCACTGACTCTAGCCCGGGCAACAGAGCGAGACTCTGTCTCAAAAAAAAAAAAAAGGCTTGCTCTCATGGAGCTTGCATTTTAGCAAAGGCAGACATACAATAAACAAGACAGATAATGTGGAGAGTCTACTGGGTGGCGAGAAGTGTTACAGAGGAAAAAGAAAACAACAGATGAGAAGAGTGAATGTGGAGCTGGAGTGCAATTGAAAATCAAGTGGGCAGGGAAGGCCTCCCTGAAGCAGTGGGGCAACAGGCCGTGCGGCTAATCACAGGAAGAGCATTCCAAGCAGAGGGAACAGCAAGTGCAGCAGCCTTGAGGCAGAAGCGGGCCTCAGGGTATTCAAGGAGAGAAAAGGGACCAAGTAGGCTGAGGCAGGGGTAGCGAAGGAGAGGGGAGTAGTAGGTGCATCTGGAGCGGAAACAAGGGTTTAAGCAGGCAGGACTTGGCAAGCCCTGGTAAGGCTGTGGCTTTTACCAAAGTGAAATGGGGAGCCAGGGCAGGGTTTTGCGCACAGAAGTGACAAGGGCTTACTTAGGTTTTCACAGGTCGCTTTGGCTGATGTCATGCAAATAGGCTGAAGGGGCAGAGGGGAAAAGAGGGAAGTAGGGCACCAGTTAGGAGGCTATGACAGTGATCCAGGCAAGAGGTGATGGTGGCTCTGACCAGAATGGAAGTGGAGGTTGCGGGAAGTAATTGCTACCATGGAACCTTTCTGCTCTGACACTCTAAGTCCAGATTCCCCACCTACTCCGGAATGAGCTTTGGCAACTGTTCTTCTTTAGTGCGAGTAAGACATACAGTGTATCCCTTCTTAGCTCCTTTCCACCCCAACCTGCTCTCAGGGTCCTGTGTGCCCCTCCAGCCTAGGCCTAGACTGTCAGCTGCACGAAGGCAGGGACTTTTGCCTGTTTTGTTCACTACTGTGCTTCCAGTGCCTATAACAGTTTCTGGTACTCACTGGGCACTGAAAGAATGAATGAATGAAAGGTGCTGTGGAAGTCTAGAGGAGGCAGCAAGGAATTCAGCTTGATGGTGGGAGGAGGAAAGAAGTAGGGATAGGTGGACACATCTGCTTTGCCTACTCAGCCAGACCCCTAGAGAGCAATCCGTAGACTCAGGACATCCACACACAGGCACAGGTGGGCCCTTCCTCTGTCAGCCTAGCTGACTGAGCATGGGTAAGAATGTTGGTCACCTCATTGTTTGGTCACAGGAAAAAGAGATCCCACTTGGGCAGGATCACTCCCATCTTAGGAGAAGGGAAGCAAGTCCAGGGGAATGGATAAAGCCAGTGGCCCTGACTGAGAGACGGGAATTAGGGACAGAGTCCAAAGCTTGGGCCCATCTCAGTTCCGGAAAACCTGAATAATTTTTCACTCCACTGCCCTGGTGCAATCCTCCTACCTCTCCCAGAAGGCTCATTCCTATTCAACAACATCCTTCCCAATTTCCTTGCCATTCCTCCTACTGATTCTTCCCCAAGCTTTTCCACCAGCCCTCTAGTTCCTTTGAACCCTTGCTTCATTCAATGGAAACCCCTCTTAACCTTGAAACTATCTCTAACCTCATTTCTCAGCAATAACCTGATTCTCTGCAGACTCCATCCCCCTCATCTCTGTAGCTGCTACAGAAGCCTCACTTTCCCTCTAACTCAACAGAAGTGTAGATTAGATGATTCAGTCAGACCCCAGATACAACACTTCCTTTCTACGCTATCCATGGGTATGCCATGGGCCATTATTAATGTGATCTGGGGCAGGTCTTACAAAGACTTTTATCAAGCATATTGCCAATAAGACAGGCAAGAAACTGTATCTCATGCTATTGTCTTATTTAGCACTTTCCTGTTGGTCAATCAGTACTTCTAGTTAAACATGGCAGATTGAACAAATATATGTACTGCTCTTTCCTGTCTAAGTCCTACGAAAATGACAGTAAAAGGCATTAAGTTAAAGGACTAGGAGAATAAGACAAGAGACAAGTTCAACAAAATGTTCAAAGCAAGAAAGCAAGAAGAGGACTAGAGAAAGGGGAACCCCAAGCTGGCAGTGGAAGAAGCCCAGAAGCAGATCAATTTATTCCACAAACCTCAGAAATGCTCAGAAATGGGGCTCATGAGATACCTCTGGAAGTGGGGGTATACTGGGGCTGAAAACAAGTGGATTCTTTGAAAGTCTGTATGAGAAATATTAGACTTTCAAATCTCTTCTTCCATATTGGCAGAATGCCAGAGGTTTACTTGCCAGGGAAGCTGGACATGGAGACACCAGATATATTCCAGACATCACTGGAGCAGGACAATAAAGTGACAATCTACATGCTGGACAATGGGGCCCTTCATGTCCTCTTCCCCCACTCAGCTCCGAGAACACAGGCAGCCATGGCACTACATTATCTCCCTTACTCTGCAAGAGATTGGAGGCTTCCTTTCTGGGGAATCTGATATTTGGGTGTCCCCTAAAAATTCCAGAAAACTCACTGTACTGTGACCAGTTGAAAAACCCTACATTCTGCACATGGAATTCCAATAAGCTTTTAGTTCCTCACTCTTAGAAATGAGCAGCTAGCCAAGGATCACCAGACATTTGAGAAAATCCTTTCTTTAATGAGGAAGGTCTTTACCAAAATAAACAAAAATTAATTCAGAGGAAATAGAAGCAAAGCAGGGAGCAGAAGAAAATAAACACAAACAACCCCAACATCTCAATGACTTGCAACAACAAAGCGATCTTTTTGCTCATGACATAAATTATCTGATTGACTATAGTTCTGTTCTATGTTGTCTTCACATGCCAGGACTCAAGGTGAAGGAGCAGCCTCTGTCTGGGGTATCATCAGGCTCATAGCAGAGGGGACAGCAAGATGGTGGGAACACACAACTCTGAAAGCTTAGTACACTTGTCAAAGAGATCCTAAAATGTTCTAGAAGGCAAAAAAAAAAAAAAAAAACAGGTTCATATAAAGCCTCAAGAATCAAAACAGCTTCAAACTCCTCAACTACACATTGGAAGCTGGAAGATAATGAATCGATGTCTTAAAATTTTTTAGCAGAAATGATTTTCAACTTAGAATTTTATACTTGAGCTACCAATCAACTATGAGGATAAAATGAAGACACGTTCAGATGAAAATATTGTCGAAACACATTTTGCATGCTCCCCTTCTCAAGAAGCTATTGGAAGATCTAATCTATTAAAATGAAGAATAAACCCAAAAGGAGGTAGCTATAAAGCCCAGGAAACAGGACTCCAACATAAGAGAAGGGCGGAGCTGATCTCCAGGATGATGGTAAAAAGGAAGTCCCCAGGCAATAGACAGCCAAGCAGCAAGCCTAGAACCCAAGAAGGCTAGTGGGGACAGGATCACGGAGGATTCCAGGAAAAAGATGTTTGTGCATATTGAGACGAGATTTACTCTTCTGGTAGACCATGTGGGATGAATTGGTTATAAGTACACAGAAAACCAAGCAAACACAAAAAATTGAGATAATTATTAATTCTGGGGGACACAAAAATTATTGAAGAAAGGGCATGTAATCATAAGACACCTCAGGGCTCATGGTGACATTAATGCAAGCACTGAATAGTGATAGAGCTACGTCACGACACTGGGAAGAAGGGAAGTGCTTGTGTGTATTCAGGTGAATGATAAGAGAGCTAAATCCTTGTCTTCCAGAATGAGAAGTCAATAGATAATATCTGAAACTGAAAAATCAAGACATATCAGTACATAATTTAGAAATATGGAGCAAAATATTTTTCCGCTAAAAGGGATGAAAATATTTGACTCTAAAGAGTTGTAATTGGGTATAGAGAGTGCTAAGGCAGGAACCTTCTGGGTTTTTTCATAAACCTTACAAACTACGTACATTGATTAAAAGATACTTTTTATATTTTATTTTGCCAATTAATTGTGAGGTTGAATATTGACCATATTTATAGTTCCTCATCTGTAAATCCTCTATTGACACCCTTTGCCTATTTTTCTTCCGGATGATTCTCTTTGTTTCTAGGAGTCCACCATAAATCATAGATTCATACATTAATTCATTCAACAAATGTTTATTGCGAACCTGTTGTATGCCAGGCGCTGTGCGAGGTGCTGGGGACACAGCAGGAAACACGACAGACCACGCGTTTGCTCGCCCGGAGCACACATCCCAGTGGGGCCAGACAGAGAAATGGTGAACGAATATACAGACACACTGGTTGCAGATAACATTTCTCTGAGGAAAAGGGAAGAGGGTGACAGGGTGGATTCTGAAAGTTGCGGAGTGTCTGCTTTGGACTGGACAGCTTGGCAAGGCCTCTCTGAGGGGGTGAAATTTGAGTCGTTCAGCCCTCAAGAGGATTTGGGGACAGATGTAGTATTTCAGACACTAGGAATAGCAACTGTACATGTGCTGAAGCAAAAAAAGCAAAAAAGGAGGGGCGGTGGAGAAACAGAAGGAAGGCCACCATGGATAAAAGTTGCCAATCATTTCTCCCAATCTGTCACTTGTGTTTTAACTTTGTTTATGGTGCTTATTGTCATAGAGACATATCAGAATTTTGATGCCATCAAATGTATCCATCTTTTCATTTTCAGCTTTTGCTTTCTGTGGTTTCTTTAAAAGAAGGTTTTACCTACATCAATATTATAACCATGCTTCTCAATATTTTCTTATAATAGCATTATATTTTGTATTTTGCATTTTATGCCTTTAATTTGTCTGTAATTTCATTTTTAAATGGTGTGAAGAAAGGATCTAAATTTTTTCCCAAATACATAGCCAATTGCTTCAATACCATTTATTGAATAGACCATTCTTTCTCTACTGATTTGAAAAGCCGCCTTCATTAAATACCAGATTACCACTTACACACGGATGTGTTTCTGGTCTCTATTCAGTGCCATTGTTCTACTCTCTACCCCTGTGCTAGGGCTGGTTATTAGGCCAGTAATCCTGCCTCAAGCCAAATTGGCTATTTAGAGCCCTTGTCCATTCTGATTGGTCTCAGTTTATGCCATCCCCATTGTTATCTGTTTTGAATAGAGCTCTAACACACGGTTTTTATTCCTAGAAATGTATAAAATATTTTGATGTATGGTAAAGCAAGTCTCCTTGTTCATTGCTCTTCCCTTTCAAAATTGTCTTAGCCATTCTTGCATAGTTTCTCTCACACATGAATTTTCTAATCAATTTGTCAAGTTCTGTGAAAACTCCTGCTGGGAATTTAACTGTGATTGAATTAAATTTATAGATTAGCTTGGGAAAAAAACTGATATCTTTACAATATTGAGTTTTCCCATCCAAGAGCATGTATGTTTCTCCATTTATTTAGATCTCTTTCAATGTTCTTCAGTAAAATTTTATAGTCGTCTTTTTATATGTCTGGCATACTTCTTGTTTGGTTTTTCCTTAGGTGTTTTATAGTTTTGTTGCTTTTGTGAAAGGAACCCATTTATCTATTTTATTTTCTAATTGCTTATTGCTGGTTTCTATTGATTTCTTTTTAAATAAACTTTTCATTTTGGCATCGTTTTAGATTCACAGAAAAATTCCAAAGAGAGTACAGAGAGTTCCCGTATACCCCATACCTCATTTTCGTGTCAGTAACAACTTACATTACTGTGATATATGTGCTGCGATTAATGAACCACTATTGATATATTATTATTAACTATAAGTTCATAGTTTATTCATATTTCCTTCGTTTTAATCTAATGTCCTTTTTCTGTCCCAGGATTCCATCCAGGACACCACATTGCATTTAGTCATCATGTTGTCTTAGGCTCCTCTTGGCTGTGGCAGTTTTTCAGACTTCCCTTGTTTTCGATGACCAATGATCTGGATGGCTTTGAGGAGCAGTGCTCAGGTACGTTGCAGGATATCCCTCAATTAGGCTTTGTCTGATAATTTTCTCATGATTAGACTGGGGTTATGGGTTTCGGGGCGGAAGCCCACAGAGATAAAGTGCTGTCTTCATCGCATCATGTGACTTGTCGTCACTGTCGATGTTATTGTGTTCACCTGGCTTAGGCAGAGTTTATCAGGTGTCTCCAGTGTTAAGTTATTTCTCCTCCTTTTTATACTGTATCCTTTGGAAAGAATTACTATGGGCAGCCCACACTTAAAAGGGTGAGGAGTTATGCTCCATCTTCTTGAAGGCGGAGTATCTACATGAATTATCTAGAATTCTTGTGCACAGGAGATTTGCCCTTCCCCTCCATTTATTAATTTATTTAGTCATTCATTTATATCAGTATGGACTCATGGATATTTATTTTTATACTTTGGGTTATAATATATTGCTACTTTATTTGTTTTGTTGCCCAGAACTCTATCTTTGGCCAGTGGGAACTCTTAGTTAGCTCCTGTGCTCCCTTGACACGCTCCAACAATGTAGTGTTTATTTTTCTTTGTTTATTGTTTGTTTTTGTTTGGTTTGGTTTTTTGGGAACTACCTTACTTTCTGATAGTATAAAATGTTCCAGGGCTATCTTGTATATTTCCTGCCCCAGATCTAAAATCAGCCATTTCTTCAAGGAGCCCCAGTTCCTTTCACTGGAGAATGGTATTAGAAACTAAAATCTGGGTGCTAAGTGTGCTCATTGCTACTCTGATGTCATTGCTTCTAGGCCCTTTCAACTAACCTATGTATATACACGTCTATAAATGTTTCTGTATGTAACCATCTGTATGTATATATTAAGCTAAATGTGCGTTTCTACTGGTGTCTTCAATTCTAATCCGTTACCACATGGACGATTCTGGTCTTCTCCCCTTGTTTATCTATAAATTCTCACTCCAACAGTGAGAAACCAGGTTCCCACCATCTACCATCTATTCATTTAATTGTTCAATTCCAGTATCCGTGTATAGTGGTATCAGAATTATGAGCCCGTACTCCTGTGGGAAACAACTTTATCAACTAAAATACAGTGCCATGTATGATTTCTTTACCCTTTAGTCGTACAGACTGCTATTTCCAAAGTTGTTTAGATCCATACCTTTTCCCCTCACTGCCCTTCACTGAGGTTGTTTCATACATTTACAATATAGTTAGATTCTTTTGTCTAACATTCTGCATTTCACCCTGGGGTCCCCAATCTCTTAAATGATTTTTTAAAATTTGCATACATTAAGGTTCCCTCTCTGTGTTGTAAAGTTCTATGGGTTTTGAAAAATGCAGTGTTGTATGTATATCCACCATTATAGTAACATGCAGAGTAGTTTTGCCACCCTAAAAGTCCCCTGTGCTTTACCTACTCATTTCTTACCCACCTTCCCTTGAACCCGGGGTGACCACTGATTGTTTTACTTTATGATCATCTCTATAGCTTTGCCTTTTCCAGAATGTCATATAATTGGAACCATAAAATATGTAGCCTTTTCAGACTGACTTCTTTTACTTAGCAATATGCATTGAAGGTTCATCCATACCTTTCTGTGGCTTGATAACTTGTTTCTTTTTAGCAGTGACTAATATTTCATTGTATAGATGTAGGATAGTTTGTTTTATCCATTCACCTATTAAAGAATGGGTGAACCTATTGTTACTTTCAGTTTGGGGCAACTAGGAATAGGTGAATCTTGTTGCTTCTTGTTTTGGGCAATTATGAATAGAGCTGCTATAAACATCTGTGTGCAAGTTTTTACGTGGGCACAAGTTTTCAGGACAGTTTAGTAAATACCTAAGAGTACAATTACTGGATTGTATGTTAAGACAATGTTTAGCTTTATAAGAAACTCCCAAACTATCTTTTAAAATGGCTATATCATTTTGCATTCCCATTAGCAATAAATGAGAGTTCCCATTGCTCCACATCCTCACCGCCAATTGGTATTGTCAGTTTTTGGACCATTCTTATCGGTGTATAGTGTTGCTTAAATTTGCAGCTCCCTAATGACAAATGATGTTGAGCATCTTTTCATATGCTTATTTGCTATCTGCATATCTTCTTTAATGTGGTGTCTGTTTAATTCTTTTACCTGTTTTTAAATTGGGTTGTTTTCTTATTTTTGCATTTTAAGTACTCTTTCTATATTTTGGATATAAGTCCTTCATCAGATATGTGTTTTAAGAATACTTTCTCTCAATCTGTGCCTTATCTTTAGATGCTACTAACAGTGTCTTTCACAGACTAGATGTTTTCAATTTTAACAAAGTATAACTTATCAATCTTGTCTTTCATGGATCATGCTTTTGGTGTCGTATCCAAAAACTCACCGCAAACTGAAGGTCACCTTGATCTTCTCTTATGTTTTCTTCTAGAAGTTCTTATAGTTTTGTGTTTTACATTTAGATCTATGACTCATTTTGAGTTAATTTTTGTGAAAGGTATAAGGTTTGTGTTTAGGTTTTGGGGTTTTTTGTTTTGGTTTGGCTTGGAGTTTTTGTTTCTGTTTTGTTGTTTTGTTTTTTTTTGTTTTTTTTTTGTTTTTTTTGGCTTACGGGCTTCCAATTGTTCTAGCATCATTTATTGAAAAAACTACCCCTTTTTCCAGTGAGTTGCTTTTGCTCCTTTATCAATCTTAGCAGAAAAACATCTAGTTTCTCACCATTAAACACTATGTTAGCCATGGGTTTTTGTAGGTGTTCTTTATCAAGTTGGGGACGTTCCCCTCTATTCCTGGTTTACTGACAGTTATCATGAATGGGTGTTGGATTTTGTCAAATGCTTTTTCTGCATTGGTTGATATGATCATATGATTTTTCTTCTTTAACTTATTGTTAAAGTAGTTACCATTGATTTTTTGATTTTGAACCAGCCTTGCATACCTGGAATAAATCCCATTTCCTCATGGTGTATGATTCCTTTTATACATTATTGGATTCAGTTTGCTAATATTTTGCCAAGCATTTTTGCATTTGTATTCATAAGAGATATTAGTCTGTAGTTTTCCTTTCTGTGATGTCTTTATCTCATCTGGTTTTGGTATTGCGGTAATGCTGGCCTCACAGAATGAGTTAGGAAGTACATACTCTGTTTCTGTTTTCTGGAAAAGATTGTAGAAATTAGTATAATTTCTCCCTTAAGTATTTGGTAGCATTCACCAGTGAAACCATCTGGGCCTCATGCATTTTTTATTCAGAGGGTTATTAATTACAGGTTCAATTTCTTTAATAGACATAGGCTTGGTCAGATTATCTATTTCTCCTTGTATGAGTTTAGGTACTTAATGTTTTTTGAGAAATTGCTCATTTCATCTAGATCATCAAATTTGTGTCCTTAGAGTTGTTCATAGTATTTCTTTATTATACTTTTAAAGTCCAAGAGATCAGTAGTGGTGGCTCCTCTTTCATTTCTGATATTTGTAATTTGTGTCTTCTCTCTTTTCTTCTTTTTAGCCTGGCCAGAGATTTATCAATTTTATTGAACTTTAATGAAAAGAACCAGCTTTTCATTTCGTTGATTTTCTCTATTGTTTTTCCTTTTTCAATTTCACTGATTTCTATTTTAATTTTTATTATTTCTTTTCTTCTGCTTTCTTCAGGCTTAAATTGTTCTTCCTTTTTTTTTTTTCTTTTTAGTGTCCTAAGGTGGAAGGTTAGATAGATGATAGATTTTAGATCTTTCTTCCTCTGTAAAATAGCCATGTGCCTCGTAACATTTCTGTCAATGACAGACCACATGTACCGTAGTGATCCCATAAGATTATAATACCATATTTTTGCTGTACCTTTTCTATGTTTAGATACACAAATATTTACCATAGTGCTACAACTGCCTACAGTATTCAGTACAGTAACATGCTGTACAGGTTTGTAGCCTAGGAGCAATAGGCTATGCCATATGCCCTAGGTGTTGAATATGCTGTGTCATCTAGGTTGGTGTAAGTACATTCTATGATGTTTGCACAGCAATGAAAGTAATGACACATTTCTCAGAATGTATCCCCGTTGTTAAGCGACGCATGACTGTATATGCATTCAGTCCTATAAATCTCTCTCTAACCATTGATTTTGCTGTATCCCACAAACTTTAAGTTGTATTTTTATTTTCATTTAGTTTGAAATATTTTTAAATTTCCCTTGAGACCTCTTCTTTGATCCATATGTGTTATTTAAAAGTGTGCTGTTTAATCTCAAACACTTGGGGATTGTCTAATGATTTTTAATCCTGGTGTTTTAACTGCTCAGTAAGTTGAATTTTCACTAATCCTAATAATTTTCCATTTGGATTTTCTAGGTAGACAATAGTATCATATGCAAATAATTATAATTTATGTATTATTTACCAATATTTATACCTGCTAATATGTATTTCTTGCCATATTACATTGGCTATGATCTTCAGTACAATGTTGAAAAAGAATGGTGGTGGTGGGCGCTCTTGTCTTATTATGGACTTTGGTAAGTAAGGCTTCTAATAATTAATCACTAAATGTGATGTTTGCTGCAAATTTCTGACTTCTTCTAGTTTCCAAAAGTTTTGTTTTGTTTTAATGAGAAATAGGTATTTAATTTTAGCATGTTTTTAAAAAATTATCTATTAAAATGATGGTATAATTATTACCCTTTAATGACAATACAGTGAATTACTTGATTGATTTTTCTAATGTTAAATCAACAGAGTGAAATGGATTCAAATCCCAGCTTTTCCTCCACTTACTAGCTGTGGACTTGTATAACTTCTACTATCCTCAGTTTTCTAAATAACAAGAGCTACTACATGAGGTTGTTATGCAGATTATGTAAGTTAATACATATTTTATATAAAAATATATATACATATGTTATACATATAAAGAATCTAGGGTGCGGGGCAGTGGCTCATGCCTGTAATCCTAGCACTTTGGGAGGCCAAGATTGGAAGATTGCTTGAGGCCAGGAGTTCAAGACCAACCTGAGCAACATAGTGAGACCCTGTCTCTACAAAAAACAGAAAAATTAGCCAGGTGTGGTGGCATGTGCCTGTAGTCCCAGCTACTCTGGAGGCTGAGGTGGGAGGATCACTTGAGCCTAGCAGTGTGAGGTTGCAATGAGCTATGATGATGCCACTGCACTCTACCCAGGCAACAGAGGGTGACCTTGTCACACACACAAAAAGAACCCAGAATCTAGAAGAGAGCCTAGTACATAATAATTACCAAATACTTTTTTAAAATGTTGTTTTCTTGGAGGTAAATTCTACATAGTTATGATTCCATCAGCATTCCATTAGATTTTGTTTGCTAAATGTTTATTTATGGCTTTTTCATTGATGTGCTTAGCTTGTAATATGCTTCTCGTAACCTGTTGTCTACCTTTAATATCAGGGTTATCTAACTTCCTACAGTGAGTTCAGTAGCTTCCCATCTTTTTCTATGGTCAGGAACAGTTTATGTAGTAAAGAAAATCATCTGAATCTGTTGCCTATATTTGTATTAGTTACATATTGCTGTGTAACAAGTTACCCCAAAACGTAATGGATTAAAACAACAGAGATTTATTACCCCGCAGTTACTGTAGTCAAGAAACCAGGTGTGGCTTAGCTGGATACTTCTAGTTCAGGATCTCTCCCAGGCTTCTGTCAAGGTGTTGGCTGGGGGGCAGTCATCACAAGGCTCAAGTAGGGGAGGATCAAATTCCAGGCTCACTCATGTGGCTGTTGGCATGATTCAGTTCCTTGTGCATTTTTGAATTGAGGACCTCTCTGGATGTTGGTGGAGGAGCTCAGGGAATTTCACCACAAAATATGATTTCTTGGTATGAATAGTATTTTGAATGAAAGGCCCTTAGAGATAAACAATGGTTGGAAGGGGCTTTCCCTCTAACTTCATAAAAACCGGATAGACCCATTAAGAAGAACAAGTGTCTTTCCTTCTCCTCCTTGCTCTCCCAATATATTGCAGGAAAGATCAAGAATGCAGTCAGACCTGGCCCAACCCATTTTAAAGATAATACCTGTCTGTCAGGTTAATTTAATTTCCTAAGAGAATCATTTACAAGTCGATCTGTTCCCCGGCCCCCAAACCCCACATCTATTCGTCCTCCCAAGTATCTATTCATCCTCCCTAGTAACCATTTACTGCCTCTCAACATAGTTACCTATATTCCTCATCTCCCAACCCCCTCTATAATGAGGATATATAAGCTTCTTGACTCCATTGGGATATTGGGTAATGGCTCTGTGTGATGGTAAATAAATTTGTAATCTCTTTCTCTTATTAATCTGCCTTATTGTGAGTTGATCTTTCAGTGAAACTTGGGGCGGGCAAAGGGGAAGTTTTCCTTCCCCCCATGTTGGCCAGAGGGCTCCCTCACTTCCTTGCCATGTGAGCCTCTCCATAGAGAAGCCCAAATCACAGCAGCTTGCTTCATCCAGGCCAGCATGGGAGAACCAGAGTGCCAGAAAGATGGAAGTCACTATCTTTCTGTAACTGAATCTTGGAAGGGACACTTCATCACTTTTGCCACATTCTATGCACTAGAAGCAAGTCGCAAGGTCCAGTGCACACTCAAGGGGAGGAGATTAAGCAAAGGTGTGAACATGGGGAGGTAGGGACCATTATGGGCCATTTTAGAGGCTATCTGCCACAATTTTTAAGGATAGATCTTTGATTACCCTTCCAATTCCTTCCATGGTTATTGGTTTAGCCAGTTTTATACTATTTCTTAGACAATTTTGGTATTTAATAATTTATTATTTCCTAGAAAATAATTTCATCCAGGTTTTCAAATTTCTTTGTAAAATTAAAAAATCTCCTCTAGGGCTGAGGTTCATTTCTATTATTATTTATGTCTTCTCTCTCTTTTTCTTTATCAGAAAGAATGCTTGTCTATTTCATTGGTCATTTCAAAGAATGAGTTTTTAATTTATTGCTCAACTATATTTTTTAAGATTTCTTTCATTGATTTATGCTTTTATCTTTATTAATTTCTTCCTTCTACTTTCATTTGTGATTATTTGTGGTTTTTCCTAGCTCTTGAAAGCTTGATTTATTTCTTTTTTATCACTCTTATTTTTTAATAAATACATTTAAGGCCATGCATTTTTCTCTGAGTACTGCTTTGGCTACATCTTACTGGTTTTGATATGTAGAGATTTGATTCATTTTCATTTTTTATTAGTTCATAATTTCCATTTTGATTTCTCTTTAACCAGATTAGAAGTGTGTTTTTCCCCTCTTATTTACAGGGCATAGATTTCAAACTATTATTTTGTTGTTAAATTGTTATTTTATTGACCTTGTGGTTATTATGTGACCCTATATAATTTTTATTATTTGGAATTTGTTGAGTTTTCCCTTGTGGCTTAATACATCATTGATTTTTATAAGTATTCAATATGCATTTGAAAAGTGTGTGCATTTTCTGTTAGTACAAACATACATATGTTCAAGTTTGCTAATTGTATCATTTCCATACTGTGTGTCCTTATTTAGTTTGTAGGTTAGTTAGTAAGTTAGCACTTGATGTATAAATTTCTGAGGAAGGTATGTTTCTTATAACACAATTGTGGATTTGCTGATCTCGATTTTAAACCTATGTTGCAAAGGTTCATTACAGTTATATCATTGTTGGGGTCTGTACCTAATATCAATGAAATAATTTTTATCTTTTAAAATACTTTTTGCTTTGAGTTGTGTTTTGTTTGATATTAACACTGCTATATCTGCTTTTTTGTTGTTGGCACTTGAATATGTTTTTTCAATTCTTTCATTTTCAATCTCTTTGTGTTATTTTGTTTTACGTATGTGTCTTATAAATGGCATATAGTCATATTGGCTTTTGACCTAATCTGAGAGTCTCTGTCTCTTAATAGGGCAATTAAACATCCATGTTTATTGTGATTGCTAATTTGCTTGGACTAATTCCTGCCATCTAATTTTACATGTATTTTTTAAATTTAGCCTGCTTTCTTATTGCTTTCTCTCCATTCCTTTTGCTGTCTTTTTTTTTTTTTTTGAGACAGAGTCTCGCTCTGTTGCCCAGGCTAGAGTGAGTACCATGGCATCAGCCTGGCTCACAGCAACCTCAGACTCCTGGGCTTAAGCGATCCTCCTGCCTCAGCCTCCCGAGTAGCTGGGACTACAGGCATGAGCCACCATGCCCGGCTAATTTTTTGTATATATATTTTTAGTTGGCCAGATAATTTCTTTCTATTTTTAGTAGAGACGGGGTCTCACTCTTGCTCAGGCTGGTCTCGAACTCCTGACCTTGAGCAATCCACCCGCCTCGGCCTCCCAGAGCTAGGATTACAGGCGTGAGCCACCGCGCCCGGCCCCTTTTGCTGTCTTTTGTTGGATGGACAGAATTTTTTCTTTGTTCCATTTCATTTTCAATGATGATTTGAAAAGTATTTTCAAATTTTATTTTACTTTTAAGCATCTAAGGTTTACCCATACTAAAGCATATACATTCCCTATCAATACTTAACATTAATCCATATGTCTTTTCTCCCTCCAAATAAGGGAAGAAACTTAGTATGCATTTTCTTACCCCTGCTCCCTCTTTGCGATCCTATACTCTACCCGCTGCCAGTGCTGGCACCCCATCACTTCTTGTGTTGATAATGTTCTCTTACAGGTTTACTTGTTTTTTTGCTCACTGTCTTAATTCCCACTTCTTGTGCTTGAATCCATTTTGTTTCTTAGTGCAGTATATCTACTACTGTTGGTTATTTCAGAGAGAATTTGTAGCTGATAACATTTTTAAGTGCTTGAGCATCTGAAAATACCTTTGTTTCAGCCTCTTTGTTGTCTCTTTGTATTGATTTCTATGTGTATTTCAGAATGGTTATAATTTTTTTTAATGTATAGCATCTATCATTTCTAGAGATTTGGGCTATAAGAAGGAGTCTATTATGTATACTCAGTCCACCATTCTACTCTCCTCCTACCTATGTCTTAAGCCAGGGCTCACTGATATCTATGAGCCAGGGCTGAGAAAAGCTCCCTTCTACAATCCCTTTCTTTTCCTGCCTTACCCACCAGGAAGATCCGTTAACTATCAAGACACAGATTGGCCCACCTTTAATTAGTGGGCCAAGTCACTCTGCACCAAATATCAGGTAGGGGTGTGGATTGCTCTTCTTTTACTCTTTCACCTACATGGCTGGAGCTGTATGCTGGTTTAAAAACAGCTTTTAACCAGCCAGCATTCTTTTTTGTCTCTTTCTTCCATGAAGCCAGCAGGAGTGAGCTAATATGTGAGATTCAGCTTTGGCCTTATGGTAGGAAGAGATCCCTCAGGACTTAAGTCTAGGCTGTACAGTCCTGCCCAGTGTACAAGATCTTGCATTGAGGTTTGAGGCCCAAAGCCTGACTAACAATGAAGTGTTACTTTGCTTTCCTTTGCCATTGTTCTATGAGCGTATTTCTCTCCTGAGAACCTTGTGGGGAGAGCTAGCTTTGGTCTGGGACAATATTTTGGTATTCCCATGTCCCTTGGCCACAATAGAACACTAATTGTATCATATTTCCAACATTAGCTTTATGGTAGTATTATTCTTGCAGATGCAATTATTTAAAGGTATAAAGAGTAAAACTGAATGTGCCTTCAGTGAAGAAGACACAGGTGTCAGTTTCAATGTGCCACAGCCCTAGTGCTACCAGGTAAGTTTGCACAGGTTATGGACTATACATCTCTAAGGCACTCCCTTCTCATTATAGACTATGCGAACAGAACTCCCTGGAGTTGTGCATGATCTACACAACTCTATGAGTTGTCCCTGTCTGGCCCTGCCCCAACTGCCTCTAAGGATGTTTGCCAATCCCTCTGCCCTTAGAAAACAGTCCTGTAAATGTCTGCTGTCCTAACATTCCAAGTCTTGTCATGGTGCCTTATCTCATCCCCTTGGGTTACACCTGTTAGCTTTTTGACATCTCCTTGGGCTAAACTTGAGGCTTAGAGAGCGAGCTTGCCCCAGACTATCTAGATGGGAAATGGAGGAACCAGTGTACAAAGCCAGGTCTATGTGACTCCAAAACCTATGCACTGTCTACTACAGGCAAGGCAGCTGGAAATATGCAGCTGGCAAATGTCTGAGGTTTTGTATCAGCCTATAAAGGGCATGCTTATCTCAGACACTTGTTTATTCATTCACCACATTTTCCCTAAGTCTCTACCAGGCAATCACCTATGGTCCCTTCCAACTCTGCCATTCAGTGATGTCTCCAATCTGTCTTATATTAGTGAGGCCTCTTTCTATTGCAAATGGCAGGAATCCAACTCCAACTGTTCTAAGCCAAAGGGGGATCTTATTAGTCCACATAAATGAGAAGTACAAGGGTGGTCTGGTCAGGCAATGCTAGATCTCAGGCTCAAATGATGTCTGTCCATCTCTCGGATGCCCACTTCTCTCTGTGGGCCTCATTCTCAAGCAGGCTGTTCTCCCAGAGCTCCAGAAACTGTAGGCTATGTCTTCTAGCTGATCAATCCCCAGTGTCTCTTTGTCAATACTTTTATCAAAAGTCCCAGGGAGTGTTGGTATTGGCCCAGCTGGGGTCACATGACTCTGCATAAACTAATCACTCCAACCAGTATGATTGAGTGCTCTAGTTGGTCAAGGTTAGATCATCTGTCAGCCATGGAGCTGACTCACATGGGCTCACAGTGGGGGAGGGGTATTTTCCCACGAAAATTTTGGTGGCTATTATGGAAAAGAAGGAATGGATGCTGAGCAAATGAAAACAGTGGTCTCCTGCATGTCTCATTTCACAGATGAGGAAATAGATTCAGAGAAGGGTAGGGACAAGCCCATGATTATATGGCCTTTGTATCAAGCAATGTTATGTGACTTCTGCAGTCCAAGAGTTAAGAGAAGCTGCCTCCTGCTTTTGTCCCAAAATCAGAGATGCTAGGTCATCTCTGGTGGCAATTTTGAAGTTTTCAATGTCAAGAGAAGTTTCAGATCTGACAGGGTTGCAAATGTGTGCTGTGACAAAAACACTGTGGGCTGGAGATTGGGGTCCTAGTCTTAGCTCTGCCATTAACTTGCTGTGTGAACTTGGGCAAGCCCATTCCTCACTCTAGGCCTCAGTTTCCCCATCTATGAGCTGAAAAGATCAGACTGAATCGTTTGAAAACCTACTATAAGTTAATGCTTTTGTTCCACTCTTGGGGAGGGAGAGAGAGAAGGCAGCAGGCTGAGAGGGGGTCCCTCCTCTCCATCTGGAACCATGTGGAATTTCTGCAGTGGAGACATTTAACCTGACTTTAATTTGAGTTGAAACGTCTGATATTTCTGATAGTAATAACATGCCCTGGATGGGGCAAGGGGGAGCAAGGCCCCCTGAAAAGAACACCAAAAAGCCCTCTCTGTTCCTTCTCTTGAAGCACAGCCCCTGGCAGGCAGGGGTCCCGGCACCAAGGGCCGGGAAAGCAGGTTTTCCTGAGAGGCCGGGGTCGGAGGAATCCATCTCAGGCTGGCAGGCGGCCATGCTGGCTGCATGGCAGGCTTTCTGCACCTCCTTTTCCCTTCAGCCTGCCCCGTCCTGCTCTGCTGGGCCTGTTGGCTGGCTTCAGACTAGGCAAGGAGCTGTGGAACACCAGTGAGAAGGCCAGATGGTGGGTGGTGCATGAGATGCCACCTGAGATGTCAGGCATGTGCCCTGGCAGGGCAGAGAAGCATGGTGTGAACACGTGTGTGTGTGCGGCGGGTGCTGGTGGGCCAACAGCCATGGCAGCCACTGCTGGGTATGTTGGTCCCTCCCTAGATATCCATCATCCTCCCCACTCTGAGTCCATCTCACCACACAAGCATCTCCTCCTCAATGGGAGGTCCCCTCAGCTCCCACCTCATCCTCTCCTGCTGTGTGATACAGATGTTTCCTCTTACCCTCCCTCTGTCTCAAAGTAAGCTCTGGCCCAAATAGGTGTGGGGGAGTGGGGTCACTCATTCATTAGGGAATGAAGCTAAAATTTCTCAACTCTTTTCACTACTAGGCCAAGTATGCCATGTTAAATACTGAAAGTGGAAGTCCTGTCTTCTGTCTAACTTCACCCCCTCATACTGTATTTATTCTCCTCTGGAGATATTGAACTGCTGGCCACCAGCCACTATATAAATAGTGCCTGGAGTCAGGGAATAAGTGGTGTCCTTGCTGCCCCCCCACCAGTTTCCCATCCCACCCCCAGCCTATTTTCCTGCCTTAATGATCCTTCTGTGACGGGGTGATGAGTGGGCACCGGAGAGCCCATGCTGACCCACCAGCCCAGAGAGCAGGCAGCCCTCCAATTACCCACAAGGCTCAGGGGAGGGGCGGCCGGGGGGTGGGGAGAGAGCGCTTTCTTCCCCCCTTTAAATATATATATTTAAGCAAGGAAACAGATTTCACTTTCAATCTTCTTTCCAAGAGATTGTTATAAACAAAAGCAGGTCTAGGGCAGGAGGAGGAGGGGGAAGAGAGGAAAATGATTTGGGAGATTAAGGAGGCGGCCACGACAGCGTCCCCTTTTAAACCTCAATAAGGTTGTTTTTCTTGGTCGTTTTTTCCTCCTTCCCTCTCCAGCCAGCGTTACTTAAAAGGAACATTATGTTATCACAAATCAGATTTCCAAACATCATCTCCAGGTCACTGTGAACAGCTCAGCAATTTGGCTGCAGATTCTTGGAGAAGGCGTACCCTTTAACCTCGAACTCAGGAGGGAGCTGCCCCCATTGCAAATGCTGGGGAAGCCCTCCAGCCGGCCTAGAGAGGACAGCAGCCTGCAGGGAATGGCACACAGCGCCAGCCACCCCACCTCCACTGCCCTTTGGAGGACATCCCCGGCTCTGCTGGGTGGGGCCTGGACCCTGGTGGGGTAATGTGGGCTTCATTTTTTTCTCTGCCATAAACTTGGGGCTTATCAATGCCACGGAGCTGCCAGGGGAGATTAAAGTTAGGGCTGGCGTCCTAGTTCCAATGCTGGTGAGAGACCACAGGTGTTCTGGCTGGAGCGGTGCAGGCCAGGGTGGCATGAGGGTGAGGCTGAGGGTGTGGGACAGCTGAAGGGCTTCAGGAAGAGTGATGCTGCCCCATGGTCTGTTCCATCAGGCCACGTGCAAGGCCACTCTTTGCCCTTCACCCTACGCTCTCCTCTGAGGACAGGGCAGGAGTTGAGGGGAAAGGAAAGAGAAGCCAGGCTAGGAAGATGCCAGGGATGTATAGATCTGAGTTGGAACTGCACCGGGAAGGATTTTGGCTAGACACAAAGGATTTCTAAACAGTGAAGATTCAGAACCCATGGAGCAATTTTTCTCACAAAGAATTGAGGGGAGCCAGTGAACTGTGAAGAGTGGGTGATCTAACCAAATGGAGACGGCTGAGTGACAGCAATTGGGATTGGGGTCCCTGCATGTTCTGTGTGTCCTTCACTGGCATAGGACTAAGCCAAGACAAAAGGTTAAGTTCCAGGTCTTCAAGCCAAAACATTCTTTCTATTGCCGTTAACATTTGTGTACTTCCCAACGGCCCTTGGGTGCAAGAATTGGGACCTCCGTTTTATAGATAGGAAAACAGAGGTTCGAAGAGGAAGTGGATTGCAAAGATGACACAAGGACCGAGTTGAGGAATTGGAACTAGCACTGATATCTCCTAGCCTTCACCTCCAGGCTCTTTTCATTGGCCCTTGCCACTGTGAGGTGGGCCTTTGCAGGCCAGCCCTTGCTCTAGTGACTTCCCAAGTGAAGCAAGTAACAAAGCAGGCCTAGGGGTGAGCTCTTGGCCTTGAGCATGGTAGAGGTATTGGCGATCTTTGTCCAAAAGGCAAAGAATGGCCCTACAATGTGGAACTCAAAGAAAGATCTCCACAGGCAAAGCTGAGACTCAGCCGGAGAGCTGGTGAAGAGGCCTGCCTGATGCTCCAGGGAGGGCCATGTGCGAGTTTGAGACGGCAGCGATGGCTGTAGGTGAAGGCATAGCCCGGAGGGTCTGCAGGGGAAGAACCTCCTTTGGTGAGACTGTGCTTGGAGGGTCAGAGAGCCTCCCACCCGGCCCAGGTGGCCAGGGCTTTGACACTTCCACAGTCATTCTATGACCTTGGGGTGAGAGGAGCCAATGGGGACTCCCTGGAGTCAACCCGGGAGTAACAGCCAGCCAAGAGCTCCTCCCTCAGGACACTGCAGTATCACCCCTCAAATGGCCGCATTTTCCTTGCCCAGTGCGGGAAAAGGAAAAGAAACTCACACCTACTATACACCGGGCCCTTGCACATCATTAGTTCATTGACTCCTGCCAACAGGCTTGTGAGGTAGAGATTTTGCTGTCCATTTCAGGATGGGAAAGTAAGGCTTAGAGAAGAGAAAGGGCTTGTCCAGGACTCGTCAATAACACAACACAGAGGTTGGATTTGAACCTGGGTCTGTTTCATTCAAGATTTATGCTCTTCTGCTAAGCTGTGACCCCAAGGGCTCAGTCTGACCCCCTCAGGGGTCAGGGTGGAAAGGTGCCCAGCAGAGGTCCCCAGGGAACCCTCAGTTTTGGGGGTTCTGGGCCTTTGGTCCTCCTGGTTCCCCACTCTGAGGGCTCTCCAACTCTCTGAGCTCAGGAGGTGGGCCCAGGGTCCTGGGCAGGCTAAAGATGGGAAGCTCAGGGGGCTGGGGTCTAGCTGGGGAGAGGCTGCTGCCACTCCCCCATCTCCAGACTGCCTCCTCTTCCTAGGTGCCCTGGCTCTCCCTCCAGAGCTCTCATGGAGTCAGCACTCCAGGAAAGTTCTGTCCCAGGAAGGGGGCACACAGGGGGCACTCTGCTTGCTCCTTATGCCACTGATTCCTGGGCACCTGGCCTGGCCACCCCTCCACCACGTTCCCTTGGGAGAACGGTTGCAAGGCGCCCAAAGCAGCCTTGAGTAGACTGAGGCTTGGCCCGCCACTCCCACTACAGGGGCTGCTTAGCCATCAGCGCTGAGCATGCAGAGGCCTCTCCCTTGCTTGCTTTATTTATCTTGGCCCAAGGACGATGAAGCCCGGATCTGAGGGGAGGATGGAGGCCATTTCCAATATTTCCTCCCGGCCTCTCCATGCCCCTGAGTTGCCCCTTAGTACCCGGAGGAGAGGGCAGAGGTCCATGGTCTGAAAACAATGGCTTGAAGCTGGGGGGAGGAGGCTGGGAAGGAGGAGGAGGCAGGGCTCAGAACCCACCAGGCCTGTCCTGGACTTGCAGGTAACACACAGCACTCCTCAGGGGGGCTGTGCAAACTGGTGGAGCTCAGACCCAGTCTCAGACAGCTATGGGTAGACAGGGGCAGAGGCTGGCTGGGGTCTCTTCCCTTCCAGGGCCAGGACTGCACAGAACTGCCAGCCCTGGGAAGCAGTGTGGAGAGTCCTCTGTCCAGGAGCGTAGGAGGAGGGGGCTTGCAGGCCCCTCTGGGTCTGCAGGAAGTTCCAGGCTTGCATTTTGAGAGGGCAATGGCTTGAGCAGAGCGGCCCCACCACAACGGAGCTCCCAGTCCTCCCCCTCTTCAGCTTGTTTGCACTGCTGGAATCCCTGTCTCCAGTTATCATGTCCCCTGCCACACCCAGTGCTGTCCTTCAGCCAAGCCACACACATGGAACTGCTTTCATCTTTCTCCTCAGCTGGGCCTGCCCTTTCCCAAGGGCTGAAGGACTTCATTCCTCTGAATTCCCTCCAATTTGTCTCCATCTCCCCCGTGCGCAGGGATGTTCAGCTGCACAGTGGCCTCCGAGGAGAGGCGGGAGGCCTGGGGGCTGCCTGCTCCCTGGACCGCACAGACATCAGGGAGGGGAAGACATTTCCTGTTTCTCAGCCTCCCTCCTTCTTTCTGGGCGCTGCAGGGGCCTGAGGTGTCAGGGGGCAGGTAGCCTCAGTTCAGTCAGCAAATGTCTCTGAGCACCTCCAGCGTGGGTGACAACAGGGATGTGACTTGGTTCTCGCCCATGAGGATCTGTCAGACCAGTAAAGGAGGTCACATCACTAATAATAACAGCAATAACGCGGATACAGCCCTTTCCCCATGGCAGGCCCTGTTCTGAGCACTGCACACAGATTCATCATTTCATCCTCACGAGGGTCCTATGAGCAGTTACTATACCTATCTCCATTTTACAGGCGAGGAAACAGAGACTCAAAGCGGTTATGTGAATTGCCCTAGGAACGGGCGGTGTTAGAGCTGGGATTCTGTACCCAGGGAGGCGGACTCCAGAGCCTGTGCTCTTAACCACTGACTGTGCTAAACCTGGACAGAAAACTCACAGGGTGCTTGGAGGAGAGGCCAGTTGTTTCCAACAGGGAGGCTCAGGGCAGGCTTCCTGGAGGGGGAAGCACTCGCGATGGGCCTTGCAGGGAATCTGAGCAGGCGGAGAGGTTGGAGGACATTCCAGGTGAAGGGCACGAGTAAAAGCAAAGAACAGGGACTACCGAATTGTGAGTCAGGTTCAGAGAATGCGAGGAGCTCAGCGTGGCAAGGACTGAAATGGCACCCTTGGGAAGCAAGGCTGGGAAGACAGTGGGTCCTCCAAGTGGTCAGCTTCAAGGAAGGGCAGAACCTGACCAGAGGTCGGTTTGAATTGCACTGAGGCCATGGGGAGAGGCTACTGTAAATGTCAGGCCAGAGATGATCCTGTTGCATCCTGGGGTGATGGCAGTGGGGGTGGTGTGAAGGTGTCATGAGATGGCAGAGCTAATGGATTGATGGGACTTGGTCCCCACATGGATGCCAGGTGTGAGGGGTAGTGAGGAGCCCACTGAGTGGCTAGTGATGTTATCCTTTGCACTAGAACACTGTGGAGGGGCAGGGTGGGTGGTCTGGGGTGTTTGCTTTGGGACAGGGAGACTTTGAGGTGCCTGTGGAGCACCCAGGAAAGGCTGGATGACCCTATTTTGGAAAACAAGGGGAGCCCTGCGTGCCCCAAGTACAGGATGTATGAGTTCAAATGGTGGGAGATGGTGCCGAAAGGAAAGCCGGAGCCCTGAATACCAAGTTAGTCAGCGGGGACTTGGTTCTGTAGGCCACAGGGAGCCGTGAAAGGGCTCTTGAGCAGGGGAGAGAGGTAGGCAGGTTTGTGGTTTAGGAAGATGGCTCTAGCCATGGTGTGGAGAACAGGCTGCTTAGGAAAGAGACTGAGCAGATACGCTGGGGATGGGGATGAAGGGGCAGATAAGAGAGGCATTTCGATGGTTGGAAGGATGGGACCTGGAGAGCAGAAGTGAGGTGAGAAAGACAGAGTGACTCAGCCACCACGCGAGAGGGCGGAGGCAGGGAGAGATGGGGTGGCCAGCAGCGGGGGAGAGGTGAGAGCGAGGCCTGTTGCTTCCTCCCTGCCTGTTTGCTCCCCTGGGGGCCCTGGCCACAGGCCTTTGTTTGAGGACAGAAGAAATGCGTCCAAAGGCAGCGCCTCCCTCCTGCCACAGGTTATAAATCTCCAGGGCCAGACCCTGACACACACACCTGCCGCAGGCCTGGGCTCGGCAGCTGGGCCGCCGGGGTAGGGGCCAGCGCTTCCCAAAGACGGGAGGATTTCCAGGGTCTGTTTCCAAAGGAATTCCCGACTGGTGAAACACCAGAAAGGAGGGGGGAAAGAGCCCATCCATCCCTGAACAGGGCCCAGCATTTAAGGGGGGGGCGTGGTGGGGTAGGGGCCGGGGAAGGGAGATGGGCCAGATGGAGCGAGGCTCGTGAAAAAGGGGTTGGGGCTGGCTGGGGCACCAGGCAAGGAAGGGAGCACAGGAGGAGGAGGCTGGGAACAAGAGCTGAAGCAGCTGGGAGTGCCTCCTTCGGGCCTCAAGCCTCTGACATGGGCCTTCCCCGGGGGCCAGAGTCACGGGGAGCCTCTGGTGTTTGTGACAGTCGGGTATGAGGTTGCAGCGATGGCCGGCACATCCTCCGTGTGCACACGGGCTGAGATCATCTCAGAGCTGGAAGAACCTTGGCAAATGGCTGGGTCCAATCCCAGCGTGACAGCTGGGGAAGCAGGGAGCTCAGAGAGGGCGAGCAGCTGCTCAAAGCTGCACAGTGACACAGTGGCAGAGCTGGGGCTATAGGCCAGGCTTCCAGCACCTGGGGCAGGGCTTTCTGGCACAAAGCTCTGCCTCCTCGAGAGAGGAGGCAACAGAGATGAAGATCACCACCTGGAGAGAAGTCCTCCCCTGCCCAATCTGCTGGGGACAGAGAAGATTGAGCGCTAACTGTGGCAGTGGTAATTGCCAGAGCTATTAGACTTTGGTGATTTCTGGAAGAATTAAACGCGGGAAACTTGGAGTGAGTGTAGACAAAAAGCCAAGAGGTAATCCTGGGGAGGTAGACAGAAAGTGGCAGGGCCACCTAGAGAAACTGGGACACCCAGGTGGAAGACGGCAGGACGCTTGGCTGCCGGATGAATGTCTGCTGGGAACGGCCATTAGCTGGAGAAAAGAGGAGGAGAGTGAGGGCAAGAGGGTGAGGATGGGGGTTGTGGGGTGCAAGATGACTGGAGCCCTGGAGTGAGAGACGTTTGTTTCAGGTGGTAGCTGTGAGGGGCCACAGGAGGCCGGGCCTCCAGGGAGCTTGATGTGGTCTGAACCCTCCGCCCAGAAATCCAGACAGAAAGATTCTGGTTTCCTCAGAAGCCAGTAAGGTGGGAGAGAAATACTAGGTGGCCACACTTTGGGGACTGTCTTCAGAGCAAAGGTCTGTGAGAGGAGGTAAGCTTGGCCTTGGGCTGGACGGGCAGGTGGCGATATCTGTACATTGTCCTTCATCCCTGCCAGACTGCGGAGGCTGCAGGCAAGGGTTAGCTGCCTGAGCCCCCTTTGGTGCATGGACAGAAAATTGGCACACGCATTGCACACGCTCCTCCTCTCGCCTACACGTGCTTGCAGGTAGAGCCACACACTCTCTAAAGAAACCTCCCAGGCTGCTGGTGTCAGAGGCTGGAATGCCTCTAGGGCTGCGGTCCCCACCCCCTGGGCTGTGGACTGGTATCAGTCCGTGGCCTATTAGGGACGGGGCTGCAGAGGTCTGCCACGCACCCCCCACAACTCCTGTCCTGTGGAAAAATTGTCTTGCAGGAGGTGAGTGGCGGGCAAGTGAGCCAGGGAAGCTTCATCTGTATGTACAGCCGCTCCCCATTGCTGGCATCACTGCCTGAGCTCCACTCACCCACCCCACCCTCCAACCCCACGTCTGTGGAAAAATTGTCTTCCATGAAACCAGTTCCTTTGCTGAAAACATTGGGTACCGCTGCTCTCAGGCACCCCTAGCAAGAGCCTGAGGGCTTGGCTTGGGCCACACCACACAGGCCTCTCACTGACCTGGCATCCTGGATGCCACTGATGCCACACTGGTGGCGGTAGTGGGGGACTTCCTACCTGCCTCCACAGTCGCCCAGGCTAAGGAGTATCCCAGCCTCCTCTGCTGTCCCCCTCCCCCTCAGTCTCTGCAGGGGGACACTCAGGCCCATTTTGTTGACTCCTAGAGCAAGCTCTGTGGATTAGCCCGCAACTACTCTACCATGGACACCCAGACCCTAAGGTGGCCTTTCCTGGTTTCGCCTTGGCTTTGGCTCCACGCCTCAGCAGTAAGCCCACCACCTGGGCCCTTTCTCTGCCTAGAGAGATTTCCCAGTTCTTAAGCATTTTCTACCCTCTCTGCCAAAGTCCCCCTTTCTGATACCCTGATGCATACAATAGGCACTCAATGGAAGCTTGTGGATGATATAACAGAGACAGAAATTGATAAAGCTAAGTGTCTTCTGATCCTCAGCCCTTGAATGCTGGCAGCAGGAGTTTTCAAGGGGCCGGGATCTGGCCGGATGACCCGGTCTTGGCGAGTATGCCAGCCCCGAGGGTGGTAGTGGGTGGGCCTGATCCAGAGGATGATGGTGGATGGTGGGGGGAACAGAGTGGGGACAAGCCACAGAGCAACTTGCCATCTTCTGGTGAACAGAAGGGGCAAAGACAGAGCTTCCTCGACTCTGACACCCTATCCCAAAGTTATACTCAGAGTTAGAGGCCGGCCAGCCATCCTGTTTTGAAGAAATGCCTACATTTTTTGGAAACAGATAACAATGTGGCCTTTGTCTTTCTCCTCCTTCTCTCATTCTCACTTTCCCTATGCTCTAGTCCTTTATGTGGTCATTTTCTGGCCCTTCTCCAAAAAGGAAAAATAAAAAGGAGGCCACCAAGCTAGGCTGAAGAGATAATTGGGGCAGAACTGTCCCTCTTGTGAGCTGGCTGCCCCGTGGGACCCGAGAGTGAGGCAGAGGCAGCAGATGGGGATCCCTCTCCCTCCTCCTTCCCAGAGGAAGGGTTTACAAAGCTGACACCCTCTCGAGTGCCCTGGGGTGTGCCCGCTGCAGGAGCCAATGGAAGTGGATCCTGATCCACCGCCTGCATCCTGATGCCTGCTCTACAGGGCAGATGTGCATCATGCTGGTTTGTAAGGGTAGGCGCTTGTCCAGGAACAGGCAGATAGATTCAGTGGCTCTCCAGGTCACCTGTCAGGCCTGGGCTGTGCCAGGGGGCTTTTGGCACCGGCTTCAACACTTGGGTCCTTGCTGGGACTCTGAGCCAGGGCAAGTTCTCCTGAAACTGAGAACTCCACCCCATCCTATTACCCCAAGCTCAGCAATGGGAAAAAACTTTCAGCCAAATATTTCTACGCTGGGAAAGTCCTCCAAAGGTCATCTTGCCCATCCCCCAGCCTCCAGACTGGAAAACCTTTCTCCCAACCTGGCTAGTCAACCCCTTTCTGCCATGGGCGTGCATTCTGGTCTCAGGAAAGGCACCAGGAGTCCTCATGTTCCAGTTGGCATTGCTCTTGGGTGCCGGGAGCCATGTGTGCCGGCTTCTGCGAGCAGGATGGGGAGACTCCAGGGAAGGTGAGTGAGGAACCACACGGTGCAGCCAGTGGGGCAGGGGGCATCTGGGGGCCCAGGGCCCCTCTCCTGCTGAGGATTACCTCAGAGGAGGGCCTTTAAGGCCCCTTGGACCGCCCCCACCTTTCTGGCAGCCTGCCTGCATCTCAGTTTGCAAGCAGAGCCGGGGCCTGGCCTCAGGAGCAACCCGAGTCCCAGCCCAAGGCCTTCTGAGAACAGCAGAGTGGAGCAGCCCCAATCAGCCTTTGGCTGCCTCGTTTCCTGCAGGTGGAAAAATCATCCTATTTATCCCCAAATGGATTTGTCGACTCAAACAACAAACAGACACAGAAACACACATGGAGTCATAGACATACATGTAAAAGGCAGACATAGATACACATGCAGCCTTTCTCCCTGCCACTCTGTCTCTATGACTTTCTGTGTCTCTGCCTGTCTCTGTCTCTGTCTCTCCCTCTCCCTCTTTCTACTCTTTCACTCACCCACCCTTTCCCAAGGCCCCCTCCAGCCTGCATTACGGCATTTATCAGAGTGGCCTGACCTCATGTTGTAAAAATATACAGCATGGAACAAAATCCACCTTAAACTCTCTTCTAAATATATTAAAATAATAGGAATTCTCATCTGCCTGATTGAATTTGCTGCTTGATATTAGAAGCATGCCAGGCCCTTCTGGGCCCAGTCTGGGGCAGGGAGGGGCCGGGATTCCCTGCCTGACTCCTCTCTCTTGGCCAACAGCTCAGCTCCCTTGGGTGGGCGGGGTCGAGGTAAGGGAGTGAGGACTTTGTTCTGGCGGAGAGGCCTTGGGCGGCCACCCTGCCAGCAGCCAGCGCAGTCCACTGAGCAAGTGCAGACAAACGCCACGGCCCCTCTGGCCCACACAGCGCCCCATCTTGGTGTGGAAGCTGGGAGCCTCTGCCCCTGCTCCCATGGGCACCGGGGCTCACAGGCCATCCTGTAATTATTCCCAGGCTTCCTTGGGTCTGTGGCCCACGGGACCAGAAGCTCCTTGAGGCAAGGGCCATATCTTGTTTACTTTGTATCGCCAGGATCCAAAACGCCCTGGTGCTGAATGAAAGCTTGGGGAAACAAACATTTGTTAAATGAGCAAATTCGTTTGTTCATTCATTCATTCAACCTATATTTATTGAACACTTAGTAAGTGCCCAGCACTGATTGAAGTCCTGGGAATCACAGCAAACAAACAGATGTTAAATCCTGCCCTCGTGCAGTGTATTCTAATGAAAATAATTAAGCTGGCCCACTCAGCCAGCGAGAGAAGGCGACCGCCGCCCTGGATCATGCTTCTACTCTGGGCCTCCTGCTCCCTAGTGCAGCAAATGGTGAAGACTTGCTAAATCTTAGACTTTGCTTTTCAGAGCTATAGCAGCTGCCTCATGGCTTGCTCGGGACTTAGATATGAGGCCGCTGACTCTTTGGGGAAAACTGCGCAGGCAGAGAAGGGGAAGGGGCAGAGTCCAGGTGTGAGACTCCCATATTCGCTCAGAATGGAGGCCGAGGAGTAGGCCTGGCCAGCAGTGAGGGGGGCTTCCTACTGGACAAAGTTTGGTGCCAACAGTCAGGGACACAGTTGACAGTTGGTCCTGAGATTCCAGGAGGAAATGGTCACTGGATATTAATCAGATGGGGCAAGGCTGCTGCTGGGAGTCAGCTCCAGGTGGATCCAGTGTCCGGAAGAACAGCAATTGTCATCTGGAGAAGGGTCCCAGGGTGTGGTGTACCAACCCAATGGATTGGTTGGTACAAGCAGTGGTGTGCTGGTAAATATTTAACAACTTGCTCACCGGAAGGGAAAAAAGCCCTGATTTGTAGTGTTTGTCAATTACCATGGTATAAATACTTTCACAGTGGCTGAATTCAAGATATGACATCATCAAATGCAGATCTGGAAAGAGATACGCACAAGCAGTTCTCAGGAGCCAGTGTGAGCCTTGCCCTGGGCTGGGGGTCACAATCAGGAGTTTAGTTCTTGGAGAGGGAGTGGCCAACAGATGGAGGATGAGTGGTGACTGAGGTTGCTTACATCAAACAGCCTCTGCCAGTGCTGGCTGGGAGATCTGTTGGCTGATTTGACATCTGCGGAGGCAGGAGAACGTGCGTGGGTAGTGTGCATGTGTGTGTGGCTGTGGGAGTGGGTCACGGAGAGATGCTGGTGTATTTGATCCTTCAAATGACAGCACACCTTCATGGAGTGCCTCTTCTGTGCCAGGCCCTGTATAAGCATTTTCCACGCATTCATTCATCTGATCTCAAAACCACCCGAGGAGGTAGGTTACTATTATTATCCCAGTTTTATAGATGAGGAAAAGGAGACACAGACAGATTAAGTAACTGTCCCATGTCACATGGAAGTCTGGCTTCAGTCTGTTCTCAACCACTATGTTGTCTAGCCATATTTCCCTGATGGAATCTTCTTGAAGTGGACCTCTTGCCCAGTCCTATAGTGCCCAACAGAGCTCTCTGGCCTGGCCTGCTGCTCCTCAAAGGCTTCCTCTCACCCATTTCTCTAGAACCCACCTGCCACCTGGGGCAGCTGCTGATGGCCTCCCTGGGCCTGTGGCTACCCACACCTAGCAGACTCAGCTCTCAGCTTTATTCTTTGTGGCGGTGAGACCCAGGATAATGATGTCTGTGTTGAGGTGAGAGGTGGCTAAGCATGGGTGGTCTTTTGGAAGAGGGAGGCAATGCTGTCTGGGAGGAGGAAGAGGAAGGGGAAGAAAAGGAGGAGAGCAAAATCAGAGGAGGAGGGAGCGATAGCTCCAGTCCTATACTTGGCTGACGCTGCTCTGTGTTCCTGTGACCCCTGCCCACAATCTGGGCAGCGTGAGGTGTGATGCGCTAAAGTGTAAACAGGATGAGAGGATATGGGCCTCTGTGGGTGGCTTGTGGAATCAGCTGATCACTCACAGTGTGTGTCTGTGTGTGCGTGTGCACAGACCTGCTCGCACAGCCGTATTCAAAAGACAGGCCATACCTTTATTAAAAAGTCCCAAAACAATACATGTTGGCGTGGATGCAGAGAGACAGGAACACTCATACACTGCTGGTGGGACTGCAAACTAGCGCAACCTCTGTGGAAAGCAATATGGAGATGCCTTCAACAGATACAAGTAGACCTACCATTTGATCCAGCAATCCCATTATTGGGCATCTACCCAAAAGAACAAAAGACATTCTATAACAAAGACATCTGCACTCAAATGTTTATAGCAGCACAATTCACAATTGCAAAGATGTGGAAACAGCCCAAGTGCCCATCAATACATGAGTGGATTAGTAAAATGTGGTATATGTATACCATGGAGTATTACTCAGCTATAAGAAATAATGGTGATATAGCACCTCTTGTATTTTCCTGGATAGAGCTGGAAACCATTCTACTAACTGAAGTATCCCAAGAATGGAAAAATAAGCACCACATGTACTCACCAGAAAATTGGTTTCACTGATCATCACCTAAGAGCACATTTAGGAATAACATTGATCGGGTGTTGGGCAGATGTGGGTGGGGGAGGGGATGGGTGTATACATACATAATGAGTGCAATGAGCACTGTCTAGGGGACGGACACGCTTGAAGCTCTGATTCGGGGGGGAGGGGGGCAAGGGCAATATATGTAACCTAAACTTTTATACCCCCATAATATGCTGAAATAAAAAAAATTTATTAAAAAAGAAAAGACAGGCCATACCTGAGTATGATGAACCAGGTACATTTGTGGGATGCTGCGATCGTGTGTGTGAGAAATGCCGACATCCTTGACTTCTGGAATTTCCCTGGACTGCTGGAAAAACCCGAGCAGAGGAGGCTTGGCAAGGGCTCCAGAAACACTCTGAGAGGGTGCAGAGAGGGCCATTCTGGCTCTCGGAGGGGCTTTCCTCTGAGCTGAGGTCACTAGCCCTCTTTCTGCCTCTGTTAGACAACAGTCCTCTGCCTCTAGCACATGCTTGGAGAGTGGTGAGGCATTTCCTTTGAGCCTCACTCTGTGAAGGGAAGACACAGATGACTGAGGAAAAGCTTGTGAGGAAGCACCTGGGGTGGGCACCTGTCCTGTCCTGTCCTTGGCTGTCCCTGTAGTTGCCTGTGGCCTCAGGAGCAATCCCAAAGTCCCGGCTCTCTCCCGACCACGTAGTGTAGGGAAGGAGCAAGGCCTTTGCAGTCCATTGAGATCTGGATGTTAATCCTTGCTCCATCTAGTACCTGCTTTGGGACCTTGAGCCAGCTCCCTCACATCACTGAGCCTCAGTTTCCTCATCTATGAAATGGGAATACCCTCTACCCTACAGAATGGCTGCAAGGAGTAAAGGCGACCACATGTGTGAAAGCATCCAACACAGTCCTTGTCATACTCACTTCCTTTTCCCCCCTTCCCTGAAAGCAACCTTCTCCCAGGCCAAGGAGCTGGGGGTCCGGAAGCTCTTTCCCAGGGCAAAGAGGACAGAGAAGAGCCCTGTATCTTTCACTTGACCCTTTGCTGGACTCTCCTTGACTTACATATTGACAGATGACTGACAGGCCCCAAACCCAGTGCCTGAGCAACAGCCCTCCTCATTCATACCCACTGGTTCAGGTTAACCCAACATCTCTTGTCCACATGCCTAGAAAGTTCTCTGTGGACACAGATGACCTCTCTTCTGACATTTTGGCAATACAGGGATTTAAAAAATATACCCAGAATCTTCTACCACAGAAAGCTGAAGACATTCCATCACATAAGTCCAGAATGCTATATGCATGGAAGTAGGACTCCATAGAAAAGGTCTATTTGGGGGCACTGGGGTACTCTCTTAGTCCCTGTCCCTCCTCCAAGCCTGCTGACACTAGGGGTATTTTGTCCTATAGCTCACGTGGGATTTGATGATTTTTAAAAATGGGTCAGGTGGCCAGCCAGGCATTCTAGGGGCCCATTGCCGTAGGCAAGGCTGAAGTGGTCAGTGCTACACCCCAAGAGAGTGGTGGGTCTGAGAGAGGGCCAGGAGGAGATTGGGGGCCTCTGGACACAGTCCCAGTGAGCACCAGGAACCTGGGGCCTACCTCGCTCACCCTCTATCTGTATGACTGTGGGCAGCGAGGCGTTTAACCTCTTCGGGCCTCGATTTCCCCATCTGAAACATGAAAAGTCTGGACTGTCATATTAGACTATCTAGGGCTGCTGCGTTTTTGTAGGCCACAAACACTATGTATGTGTGACACAAAGCCAGGAGCCAAGTACTGCCAAGCCTCTGCTCTGGGCCACCTCGTGTGCACATTAGCTCCCCTTCCACTAATGGACTAAAAGCTCCTTGAGACCAGGGACTGGCTCTCCTGTTCATCTGTGTGCTCCGCAGTTGCCTAGCACTGGGCTCCAGCCACGTTTATAGGCCAAATGTACAATCTCATTTGCATCCTAACAACAACCCAATAGGATAGTTATTATTATCATCCTCCATTTTACAGAGTCATAAAATGAGGCCCAGGGAAGCAGATGCATCTGCCCAAGGTCACATAGCAGTAGTAGCATAGCGGAGATGTGGTCTGTGATACAAGTCCATTCTTGTTCCATTGCACGCTTCTGCATTTTTCACCCCGTCTGCCATTCTGTGACATCACTGGGTCATGCAGTCACAGATTGGTGGGGGGGCGTGGGTGATGAAAGTTCAAGCCACTCTTGGCTTGAGCTGGATCCCAGCTGTTCTGTTCTGTTGCACACAGGTGACCTAGGATTTCAGAGCCTGCTGATAGAAGGCAGGACCTCCTCTGGTGAATATGCACAAGGTGGGACTATGGGGGCGAGGGGATGTTGAGAGAGGAAAAGGCATGGGAATGGGCAACTGCCGAGAATAGCAGAAAGAGGCACTCTGGCCTTTCTTGGTTACCCACTCTATTTAAATATTCTTACTCTGGGCCGGGCGTAGTGGCTCACGCCTGTAATCCTAGCACTCTGGGAGGCCGAGGTGGGAGGATCACTTGAGGTCAGGAGTTCAAGACCAGCCTGAGCAAGAGTGAGACCCCGTCTCTACTAAAAATAGAAAGAAATGATCTGGACAGCTAAAAATATATGGAAAAACTTAGCCGAGCATGGTGGCACATGCCTGTAGTCCCAGCTACTTGGGAGGCTGAGGCAGAAGGATTGCTTGAGCCCAGGAGTTTGAGGTTGCTGTGAGCTGGGCTGACGCCACGGCACTCTAGCCTGGGCAACAGAGTGAGACTCTGTCTCAAAAAAAAAAAAAGACTTTTTATTCTGAGGAAGTTCTTCCTGGTGTCTATCCTAAGTCCTTCTTGCTGCTATCTAAACCCATTCTTTCTAATTTTGTTGCCTCTGGGCTTTTAGACAAATAACTTCTCACTATCATTTAGATAACATCATTTCAGGGGCCCCCACTGCAAAGAAAGCTCCTATACTCAAGACAAGAGTGAGAACTTGCCACCAACTCTACCCAAGGAAATCAGTTGCCAGACTCATTGCGTAAAGGGGCCTGAGTAAAAAGAGCCCTGAACTCAGCTTCTGGCTCTGCCAGTTACTGTCTGTATGACTTCGAACATGTTACTTGTCCATTCTGTGCCCAGTTCCCACATGTAAAGCAGGGACTACTCATGACTACCTGGGGGCCTGGCAGATATAGTAGGTTCTCAATAAACCGAACTGTGGTTTAGTGACATTTCATCTTCATGGCACTGTGCTCACTGACTCACACCCTCCACGGGCCAGCTCCTTTGTCTTTGTCTTTCCCAGGCTGGGAGTTTGCACCTCCAAGTCTAGTCCTCATCTTGTGCCTGCAGAGTCCTGGCTCCCCCACGGCAGTGTCCTGCCTTAGCTGGGGGGCCCACCCATGCCTGAGCAGCATCTCCTTCCAGCCTGCCAGCTCTGCCATCTCTCCCGACGGCCGCTCAGGCTCCCACGGCTTGCCCAGCTGCTCTACGAGCAACATGGCTGCACCATCTTCTGTTTCTCTAAAGCTCCTGGGATTCCTTTTCAGCCAGGGTCCCCGAGTCATATGCCCAGGCCTCCAGTGTTCAGGAGCCATGTCAATCCATCCAGCTCTGAATTTACATTTGCATTTCCAAAGCCCAATTTACATTATAATTATTCCTGTCTCCCGGGATGGGGGGGTGGGGGCGGACTCCACACATATTTCGGGGACTACAAGGATTGGCAATTATATCTTCCCTAGTACTAGGGCTTTTTCGCAGTTTCTTAGAGTGGCCACCTGACCACATCTTTCACTCTTGCTCTTTCCCCAGCTAGGAAGTCTATCTGCGCTGCTCTCTAACCTATAGAGCTGAACCTACTTACCAGCCTTTGTCCTGGTACTGTGTCCCATTCCCGACTCCAGCCAAATGGAACATAAAGAATGTAAACTTTTGTCCAGCAATTTAGCAAAAATTAAAAATAGTCGTCAAGGTTGCAGTGAGACAGGTGGAAGTGTAAATTGCGATAGCCTTTTTGGTGGGCAATTTGGAAATATCAAGACCCTTAAAAACAGGTATACACTTCGACCCAATAACAACCCTTAAACAGGAATCTATACCAAAGAAATATTTGCAAATTTGGATTAAAATGTACATAAAAACTATTCATTTAAAGCAGTAATAAACTGAATGTCCACATTAGGAAACTGAATAGAATTACTGCAATTTGTAAGCATGTTTGGAAGGGTATATAATGATGTAGAAAATGCTCATGCTGTAATGTTAAGTTAAATTATGCAGAATATCAGGTATGTATACAGCATGACCCTGACTTTTTTTTTTTTACAAAGTATAAAATATTCAAATAAAGAGACTGGAAGGAAATCAACCAATTGTTAACAGTGTCTGACTCTAGGTGCTGAGATTATAGTGGATTATAATAATAGAAGCTTACTTACGAGACAGGCATGTTACTCAGCAGTTTAGATATATTTATATATATTTACTTACAACTATCCCCATTTTACTGATGAGGAGACCGAGGTGCAGAGAGGTGAAGTGACTTGCTTAAGGCCACACAGCTAGTAATTTTCTTCTTTGTACTTGTCATTATTTTTTCAGATTCTCCACTATGAGTATGTTTGGCTTTTATAACCAGAGCAAAAATGCACAGGGATAAACATCGTTAAGAAAAAGCCAAGTGCACTGCTGGCTCACACAGCCTCCCTGGCCCGGCTGGAGACAGCTCTGCCGGGCAGCCTGTTTTGACTGTGCCACTCCAGGTCTTAGGGACAAGGCCCTGGTCTTTGTGGTGTTCTCTAGGTTCCCAGACAGATGCTGGTGCATCCTGTCTGGCCATGACCACCGCTCAGGGCCTACCCCTCCCCTGCTTGGTAAGCCTCTTGGCTAATGGCCCCCTCCCTGTTTTCTGGCCTTTGCCCCTTGTGTGGAAGGCCCATGTCGCTCACTTCTTTCTGGACACACACTTCCACTGTCCATCCCTGGAATAGCAGAGGCTGGCAGTGGGCTGGCTTCACCCAGCAGCCCCACCTCAGGGACATAGCAAAGAGGGAGGCAGAGGAAGACATTTATCCTCAGGCATCTGTCTCTGGGGGTCTACAAACTGTTTTTTCCATTCTGAGAGGAGGCAGCGTATGGGAAGTGGAGGCTGAACTCCTTCCATTGGTTCCATTGCTCCTGGGCCTGCTCTACTGTGGAATGGCCACTGCCCGTCTTTTCCTGGCCTGCATCGGCCTCCTTACACTTTACTGCTGCTTACACAGGTCACCACACTTCTGTGTGGATCCGAGCATCAGCTTCCCAGGCTAAAATCCCCTGATCTAGGTGAAGGGTTTAACCCCTTCTCTAGCTGGCTTTCTGGGTGTCAGGTGGCCTCTGTTCACACACACCCCTACGGTGACAGAGAGCTCACTCCTTTTCAAGCAACTGGTTCCACCTGGGCAGAGCTCTGACTTTCCCTATGCTCGGCTGAAATCTACATCCCTGGAGGTTTCTTGCAGGTTTCCCTGCCTGAAGAACCCAAGAAAGGCCTGAGGCCAGGTGTGCTCCGGGCCCTGGGTTATCTGAGCAAGAAGGATGGGGTTTCCTCCACTCAAAGCCAAGCCAGCTACTTTGCTTCTGCTACTCCCAGGGGTGGATGCTGGATTTTCTGCCTCATAAAGTTGTCCTCCAAGTCACTCTGGAGCCAGCGTGTGGCTGGGCCCTATCAGCCAACTCGTCTGCTGGACTTCCCCCAAGGAAGGGGGCAGCTGGGGGGTGAGGAGTTAAGGACAGCAGGCTGGAGCATTCTCAAAACCAGTGTTTAAAGCCCCATCCCCACCCTTACCATCCCCCCAGCATAGGGTGATAGCCTCAAAGTGAGCTAAGGAGCCAGAGAGAGAGTGTTTCCAGTCAGCGATCCTAACGGTAACCACCTCATTCAGGAACAAGCAATGTTAAATGAAGTACGAATGCAACAAACAGCGCTTTCCTTCCTCCCTCTGCCACTCTCCCTAGGGCGATCCATTTCAGTGGGACGGAGTTAGCGTGAGGCAGCTAGAATGAGCACTTATGAAGTATTCACTATGGACCATGATCTGGGCGTGTTAGGTCTCGAGAAGAAACCCATCAGTAGGTTCAACTTGATTGGCCAGGTTCACACAGCTGGCAAAGCGTGATGAGGGATTTGAACCCAGGTGTAGCTTCCCCAAGGCCACATGTGTAACTGCTGCATCATACAGCCTCCCAGGCAGGGGAGAGAGGATGGTACTCTCTCACATAAAGCAGCTTCTCCTTTAAGGTTCTCTAAGGGCCACCATTCTCATTGTTTTAGGGGAAAAAAGGTCATTGGATTCCCTTAGCCCCCAAGTCCTCACCAGGCTGTGCTCATAGTAACGTCTTCCTCCCTGCCAAGGCCTGGCCTTCCCACACGTGTGAGACCAGTGCTGCAGGCCTTACTTCTGGGGCCTGGTGTGAAATGACCGGATTCATGCATTTAGAGTCAACAAGAGGGTCTCTTCTGGCTTCTCCGGGAGGAACCAAATGGTTTGAGCATTCAGGTAGGCAAGAGAGGCCCATGAAAGGAAAAGTTTGTTCAGCCCAGATCAAGAGAAACAGATACTTCTTGGGTGGCCGGGTGAGGCATTTGGTGGCCTGGGCTGAGGGCAGGAACAGGGTGGAGTCCCAGAGAAGCCTGGCAAAGAGTAGGGCTTGCCTGAGCCCTCTGGGCCCCTGGGCTATGGGGGAGACCGGGCTCCCCGTGCCTGTCTGGGCTATGCTCTAAGGCGCCATCAGTCAGCCTGGGCCTCCCTCAGCGCCCACTCAGAGCGGGGCCAGAGCGTGACTCGGCCTCAGGGAAGGCATTCCTCAGCCTTCCCAGGGCAACCAGGGGCTGCAAGCCGGGATCCAGAAAAGAGCGGCCTGGGGGCTATTCCTGAAAGAAGGCACTTCCTGGGTCCTTTGGTGCCTAATCTGAGGGAATGTCACTCTCCCGTGGCTCACACTGGCAGTTGAGGCTAAGGCTGTCCTCGGCCACTCGGGGCCAGTCTCCAGCATGAGTGTGTGTGTCTGCTAGTCTGCATCTGCGTGCGGGTACACAGAAGCCGGGGGGCCACGTGTGTGTATGGGTAAGTGCCTACGCATACCCTCACGTGGGTACACAGAGGCCTGGCAAGGGTGGGGGCCCTATATGTGTGTATGTCTTCGTGTATGTTTCTTAAACAGTAGGGAGAGGAGGAAGAAAGACAAAACCCCTAAATGACTCTGGCTTTTGGAGGAGCCAGCCCGGTGTGGCGGGTGTAGGGAGCGGGCCGGCCAGGGGCCTGATTGGAACCAGACTCAGCAAGGAGGGGCTGTAAATGTTTTTTTGCTGCCTGTCCTGAGAAATTTATGTCACACCCACTCTATCATCCTGGTGGGGGCAGCCTCTCCCAGCTGCCTGCGGTTCTGGGCTTTCCAGGACAACTAGCAACCACTTTGGGGGTCCCCTGAGCCTCCCCCAGTTCCAGGCTTGAGTGGACTCATCCCATCATGTCCTGAGGGTGACAGGGATGCTCCAAGCATGGGTGGATGAGGAGGAGGAGGTGTGGACCTTCCCACAGAGCCTGGATGTGGGGCGGGGGAGGCATCCGGGAGGGGTGGGGAGGAGGGGAAGACAGGAGAGAGGGCTGCGCTCCATTCGGAATCTCTTCCCTGTCGCTCCTCCTCCTACTGGGGGTGGAGACCGAGGGTGGACAGAGGAGGACAAGATGACCCCTAAAGTAGGCTTCAAGGACCATTTGGGATACAGATGGAGACTGAAGCCCAGAATGGCAGGGCCAAGACTAAAACCCAGTCTCTGCCCCTGCTGCTCTCTGCGGCCTTTCTCCCCGCTCCCGCTGGAGAGCTGTGTCAACCTAGGATTTGGCCCTGTCTTTTTCTCATCGTTTTACTCCGTCTTCAAAATCTTCCCCTGGTTTCTCTTTATCTTAAGACAAGACTAGAGTCCTGGGCATGGATGACAGGGTCTGTCCTGATCTGGCCCCTGCCTACTTCTCCATCCACTTCTTGGACCAAGCTCGCAAGCTCGCTCTGCCCGCCCCCCCGCCCCCACCCCGGGCCTCTGTGCGTGCTGTGGCCTCTGCCCGGGTGATCTTCCTTCTCTTTTTCTGGTATTTGACTCCTACTTCTACTTGAGAACCCAGCTCGAGTGTCTCTTCCTCAGAGAAACCTCCCCATATCTTCCTGGCTAGGACACATTTTTCAATTTTTCACTCTCGTGGCACCGTGGGCCTCTCCTCCACACGCTTCTCACTATGGCAATTTTACTTTTGTTGTGTAGCTTTGTGATTAATGCCACCTTCCCCACCATACTCGGAGCTCCACGAGGACAGACACCGCAGCTGCTTTTGCTTGCTGACGCTGCCCTAGTGCTCAGCACAGGCCTGGCAAATAACCACAACAGTGACAAGGACATCGAGAGCTAATATTTGAGGCTTGCCATGTGCCGGGCACTCTTCCAACTGCTCTATTCCACAGCATAACAGATATAAGCCTCACAAACTCTGAGGTAGTTGCTATCACTATCCCCTTTATACAGATCAGGAACCTGGGACACAGAGAAGTTAAAGAACTATACCAAAGTCACACAGTAAGTAGTAAAGCTGGGATTTGAATCCAGGCAGTCTGGCTCCAGAGCCTGTTTTTAACTGGTAGCGCTATAAGTGCTTAACAATAAGTATTTGTTGACTGCATGCTTTTGTTTGAGCCTCCACAACTTCAATCCTTGGGAGGAGGTGTCAGCCTCTGAGTACCTCCCTGGATCCTGGGGTGGCCTTGCCCCAGAGCACCCTGCCACCTGCACATAGTCACCCCTTCCAGGTCCCTTCTCCTGGCCTCCCCTGTATGCGTTGTTTGGTTCTGGTCATTACATCTCAACGAGAGTCCACTGCTCAGCTGCTTCCAGCTGTGCACCAAGTTGATCGGCCTCCCCAAACCTCTCCCCTTTTGCAAAATGGAGTTAATCACCGTACTGCACAGTAGGGTTGGGAGGATTCAGTGAGTTTGTCTGTGGGGGGTTGGAAACTGCAAAGCACAAGACCGATAGTAGTTATCACTCATGTCATTCTTATTAACAAGAAGTGAAATGTAAGCTGAAACTCTCTCTTCATCTCTTCTAGCTCTGGAGCCCAGTGGAGACCGAGAGCCAACACACTGTGCTAATGGTAGGTGCTCAGTGTGCCCTGTCCTTGCCTGCTCACCCCTGCCACACCCAAGACAGGCTTGGGGCTGGTTAGGAATCCCTGGCCCTGCATGGGGGGAAAGAGGGGAGGGAGGGAGTGGGGCTCGGTCCCTCCCCCCACCGCTCCTCCTCCCCGCCAGCCCCCCACCGGCCTTGCTGTTTCTCTGCCAGGCCAAGGGCAGGGAACACGCCGCCCTCGCCAGCCTCTCCAGGCCCCGAGAGCCCTGCCCCCTCCCCACCATGGCATCTTGAACAGAGCTGAGTCTATGGCTGTCTCTTGGTGGGGGGTGGCTGTGGGGTGGGGGGCCACAGAGAGAGGAGGGTTACAAAAGCTGTGCCTTGCCTTCCCAGCGGCCTCCCGGGGGCCAATGAATGCACAGAGCCGCAGCCGGGGGGCAGCCAGCGTGTTTTCATTTTGCTCTGTTTGTTTTCTGTTTAGATCAACTGCTCAGTTCTGGTTTGGGCCTCTGAGGGGCTGATGGGGTTTGGCAGGTAAGGATTTCTGGGGCCACCCATCTCTGCCTTCTACAGGGCTGTGGGCTCGGCTCCTGCCAGCCCTGCGGGAGCAGGAAGCCAACCTCCTCCACGGGCTCGCTCGCTCTTTCCCCTTTCACCTCTTTTCTTCTTTCTCTCCCTTCTTCTTTCCTTCATTCTTTTTTCTTTCTCTCTCCATTCCCCACCCTCACTCTCTCTTGCTCCCTCTCCCCTCTGTTTCTCTCTCTCTCAGTTTGTCCCTGTCCCTTTTCTGCCTCCCTGTACAGTAGTTCTGTTTTGCCATCTTTCTTCTTTTTTTCTTTCTATTTCTCCTTTTCTTTTTCTCAAAAGGAGAAAAGGAAATCCAGGCCTGGGCATTAGGAGGCCTGAGTTCTGGCCCAGCCTCTGCCATTAACTCTCTCTGAGTAACCTTCAACAAGTAGTTCTGTCCCATCCCTGTGCCTCAGTTTCCTCA
This sequence comes from Lemur catta, assembly GCF_020740605.2. NCBI lineage: Eukaryota > Metazoa > Chordata > Mammalia > Primates > Lemuridae > Lemur > Lemur catta. Next base: position 49,290,763 of record NC_059155.1, on the reverse strand, counting down.
TGTGCACACTGAAGGCTCTCACTTATGTGACCACTGAAATCTAAGCTAGAAAATCGTATGAGCATTTAGTCCTTGCAGGGGATAGGAGGGAGGGAATGGATCAGATTCTCTTCTGGGAGAGCAGGGCCCCACAGTGCAGCTGGATGGGAGGAGAGAGGGAGACAGATGGGGTGCCTCCTTGGGCAGTGAGGGCTTATGGGAAAGGGCAGATATGGAGGACACCACCCTTGCTGGTACCAAAATCCAGTCCGGAGACTCCAAGGATTAGAACCGGAGCCTGGGGTCTGGAAAGGTAGAGGCTCGGATTCGGCAATGGCAGATCGCAGGCCTCGGATTCGGCAATGGCAGATCGCAGGCCTAAAGAGCCGAGCGCTGGTCTTCATGGCTGGCATTCCATCTGCTTTCCATGTGGCCTAGGGTCAGGCCAAAGGCCAGGTACCCTCCATCTTCAAGTTCACCTCCCCTCTCTCACCATGGCATTTGTCCTCTAGTGACTTGAGGGTGAATGAGTCGGGGCTAGGGAGTGTCACCCATCTGTGCATTGCCTTCTCACCTAGTCCCACCAGCACCTCAAACATACTGCAGACTCATTCTCCGCTCCCACTCACGCCCCTTCTTCCTCTTCCTGAACAAATGGCACAGCCATCCTCCCAGAAGCTCAGGACAAGGCTCCAGCTTCTCCATTACCTCCCACATCCAATCCATCTCTAGTCATGTGGCTTCTACTTCCTTCCTCTCCCTCCCCCAAGCCTCTTCTTTCACCCCACCCCGGTCCCCCACTGCTGTGGCCCTAGCCCCTGTGACCACCATTTCCCACCCAGCTCCTGCCACAGCCGCCTCCTGCCTCCAGGTCTTCTGTCTTGTCACCTCCAATGCGGTCTCCACGAAGCTGCCAAGGCCACCATAATTCTATGACCTTGGTAATTTTAGGGTTTTGGCTGTTACATGTATGACTGTTATAAACATTTTTGTGCCTGTCTTTCGGAATGGACTTGCTGGGTCATGGGTAAGCATATATTCAGCTTTCCCAGATAGGGAATAGCAACTTCACAGAACAGTTCCATCACCACAAGAATCCCTCTCATTGTTTTTCCTAGCAACTCCCACTTCCCTCCTGCTCCCACCTCCTCCTTAAATCCTGGCAGCCACTAATCTGTTCTTTATTTCCATAAACTTGTCATTTCAAGAATGGTATATAATGAAGTCATATACTATGTAACCACATGGGATTTGTTTTTTTGCTCAGCTAAATTCTCTGGAGATTCACCCAAGCTGTTGCATGTATCAGTTTGTTCCTTTTTATTGCTGAGTAGTATTCTGTGGTATGGATATACCACAGTTTGTTTAACCAGTCACTTGTCAAAGGACATCTGGGCTGTTCCCAGTTTTGGGCTATTACAAACAAAGCTGCTATAAACATTAATGTACTAATGTTTGTGTGAATGTTAGTTTTAAATTCTCTGGTGTAAATGTCTGAGTGCAATTGCTGGGTCGTATGTTGGTTGCATGTTTAATTTTATGAGAAACTGCCAAACTGTTTTGCAGAGTAACTGTACCATTTTGCATCTCCAACAGCAATCTTTGAGTGATCCAGTCTCTGCACTCTCATTAGCATTTGGTATTGTCACTATTTTTTTTAGCCATTGGGTAGCTATGTAGTGATATCTCATTATGGTTTTAATTTGCATTAATTTGCATCAATGATGTTGACTAACTTTTCATGTGCTTATTTGCCATCTGTAGAACCTCTTTGGTGAAATGTCTCTTCATGTCTTTTGCTCATTTTCTAACTGGATTGTTTGTTTTGTTTTGTCTCATCTTGTTTTATTTTACTATTGAATCTTAAGAGTTCTTCATATATTCTAGATATTGGTCCTATGTCAAATACATGGTTTGCAAATAATTTCTCCAAGTATATAGTTTGACTTTTCACTAATTTCATTGCAGAGCATAAGTATTTAATTTGATGAAGCTCAACGTATCCATTTTTTTCCTTACATGGATAGTGCTTTTGAAGTCATGTGCAACAATTCTTCACGAAAACCTAGGTCCTGAATATTTTCTCCCATGCTTTCTTCTAAACAATTTGTAGTTTTATGTTTTATATTTAAATCTATGATTCATTTCAGTTAGTTTTTGTGTAAGGTGTGAAATTTAGGTTGAGGTTCATCTTTTTGCCTATGAACTTCAATTGCTTCAGCCTCAGTTGTTGAAAAGGCTGTCTTCCCTGCACTGAGATGCTTTTGCACCTTTGTCAAAAATCAGTTGGGCATTTTTGTGTGAATCTGGGTTCTCTATTCTGTTCCACTGATCTATGTATCTCTCTTTCTTCCAGTACTGCACAGTCTTGATCACGGTAGCTATGTAGTAAGTCTTAAAATCAGATACAGTGATTCCTCCCATTGTGTTCTTTTTCAAAATTGTCTTAGATATTCTAGTTCCTTTGCCTTTTCATATAAATTTTAGAATAATCTTGTCTATATCTATAAAAAAGCATGTTGGGGCCGGGCACGGTGGCTCACGCCTGTAATCCTAGCACTCTGGGAGGCCAAGGTGGCCGGATCGTTTGAGCTCAGGAGTTCGAGACCAGCCTGAGCAAGAGTGAGACCCCGTCTCTACTAAAAATAGAAAGAAATTATATGGACAGCTAAAAATATATATAGAAAAAATTAGCCGGGCATGGTGGCGCATGCCTGTAGTCCCAGCTACTCGGGAGGCTGAGGCAGTAGGATTGCTTAAGCCCAGGAGTTTGAGGTTGCTGTGAGCTAGGCTGACGCCACGGCACTCACTCTAGCCTGGGCAACAAAGCCAGACTCTGTCTCAAAAAAAAAAAAAAAAAAAAAAAAAGCATGTTGGAATTTTGATAGGCATAGCACTAGACCTGTATATCAATTTGAGAGAATAGACATCTTTATTATGTTGAATCTTCCAATCCATGAACACCTGGGTATGTCTCTCCATTTATTTAGATCTCCTTTGATTTCTTTCATCAGCATTTCGTGATTTTCAGCACACAAATCCTGCACATGTTTTGTTAGATTGACACCTAATTATTTTTTGGAGAGATTGTAAATGGAATTGCATTTAAAATTTTGATGTTCACATGTTCATTGCTAGTATATGAAAATATAAACAATTTTCGTATGTTTATCATGTATCCTGTTACCTTGCTGAGCTTATTTATTAGTTCTAGGAGAATTTTTTTTGTAGATTCCTGGAGATTTTCTATGTAGACAATCATGCCTTCTGCAAGTAAGAACTAATTTATTTTTTCCTTTCCAATATGCATGTCTTGTCTTGTCTTTTTTCTTTCTTTTCTTTCATTTCCTTTCCTTTCCTTCTCTGTTCTTTGCCTTGCTTTGCTTTCTTTGTTATATTGATCAGAACTTCCAGCATTATTTTGAAGAAGAGTGATAAGAGCAGACATCCTTGCCTTGTTACCAATCTAAGGTGAAAAATACTCAGTCTTTTATTATTGAGTGTAAAGCCAGCTACAGGACTTTGTAGATGGTCTTTATCAAGTTAAAGAAGTTCACTCTCTCCCTACTTTTTTGAGTGTTTTTATTATGAAAGAGTATTGAATTTTGTTGAATGCTTTTTTTGCATCAGTTGAGAAATTCATGTGATTTTTCTTTCTTAAACTGTTAATATGATGGATTACATTGATCACCTTCCAAGTATTGAACCACCCTTGCATTACGGTAATAAACCCCACTTGGTTGTGGTATATAATTCTTTTTATATTATAGCTGAATTCTATTTGTTGATATTTTGTTGAGAATTTTTCTATTTTGTGAAGGATATTGGTCCGTAGTTTTCTTTTAGTGTACTGTCTTTGTCCAGTTTTGGTGTCAGAGTAACACTGGCTTCATAAAATGAGTTGAGAAATCTCTCTTCCTCTTCCATTTTCTGGAAGGGATTATATAGAATGCAGTGAAACCATCTAGGCTTAGAGATTTATTTTGGGGGAGATTTTTAATACCAAATTTAATTTCTTTGATAGTTATAGGACTATCCAAATTATCTATTTCATATTAGGTGAGTTGTAGTAGTTTGTGCTTTTCAAGGAATTGATCTATTTCTTCTGAGTGTCAAATTTATGTGTGTGGAGTTGTTCATAGTATTTCCTTTTTCTTCTTTTGATGTCCGCAGGGTCTGTATCGATATTCCCTGTTTCATTCCTGATATTGGTCATTTGTGTCTTCTCTCTTTTTTCTTTGTCAGTCTTGCTGGAGATTTGTCAATTTTATTGATCTTTTCAAAGAACCAGCTCTTTTGTTTCATTGATTTTCCACCCTTGAGGTCCTGGAATATACCTCACTTGGTCATGATGAATTAGTCTTTCAATATATTTTCCAATTCCGTTTCCTAATATTTTGGTTTTTGATTTTGCATGCGTGTTTACAAGACAGATTGCTCTGAAATGTTCCTTTCTTATAATACCTTTGTCTGGTTTTGATATCAAGGTTTGTCTAATTATTTGGCTAGCCTCATAAAAAGAGTTGAGAAGTGTTCCTTTTGTTTCTATTCTCTGGAAGGACTTGTGTAATAGTAATGCTATTAAACACATAGAGTTTATGCATTTAGATATGTTTGGGGGTGAATAGTTTCATCTCTGTGCATGGAGCTAGGTGGAGCAGGGTAATATATTTTTGATTCCTACCGTTTCCAGACATCATGCTGAGAATTTTACATTCATTATCTCATTGTTTCCTTATAAAAATCTCACTGGAGAAGTATTTTTATACCTGTCTCTGAGCTCAGAAATCAAGATTCATTGACTTGCCTAAGATCACACAGATGTGTAAATCAAAGCCAAGCCTTATTTATTAACCTCCTACTATTTACCAGGCACTGTGCTCTGAGAGGCTTGTCTGCTGTAGCAGCTCAGTGAGATAGTAATGATGTTTTTCATTGTGAAGACGAGGAGGCTGAAGCTCAGAACTTGAGGAACGAGTCCAGATCTAAACATCTAAGATGTGGCCAAGCTGGTCTCCAGGGTAGTATTTTGCCATTCTTCAACTGGAGAGTGTACTCTTTGTGCTGTGGCCAGAATGTTCCTCTTGTGGCAGCGAGCACATTCTTGTGTGTTAGTGACTGCCGCCACTGTGAGCAGCTCAAGGGAAGGGAAGAGTCGTGATGGTCAAGACAGCCGCTGGCCCCAGGCTCCAGTCTCCAGGTGCAACAGTGAGTCAAAGCCGAAGACAGAGTAGGGAACTAGGCTACTGGGGAGCTGGAAGAACAGAGCTCGGGAAACTGGGCCTGAGGCTGGGAGACAGAGCAGAAGATGGGCTGAGGGTTAGGGAGGCTGGGCTTTGGTATGCCTCAGTGCCCACTCCTCTGACATGGAATACGGCTTTCCAGGGCTAGGCATGGCCAGACAGAATTCCCTCTGCTCCCGTAAAGACCAGGCCCAAACCCCTACTAAGCCACCCGTAAAAAGGAGAGAGGGTGGAGGTAGGAGGAGAAGTGCTCTGAGGCCCCAGCCTCCAGACACAGGCATGGCAGATAGACCGGGTCTGAGGATACGGCAGAGCTGTGGGGGCTCCTTACAGATCACCTGGCCCAATCACCCCACTGTCTAAGGGCAAAGCAAGGCCCAGAGAAGTGAGGGTGAAGTGATGGATTTGTCCAAAGCCACACAACCCTGAACGGCCACCTGGGGGAGAGCCAGGGCCCAGCCTGAGCTGTGGGGTGTGGGGTGTGGGGTGCACAGGGGCTGTGACTGTGTGTGTGGATTGGGCTTCCTTCCATCAGGCCACCCTCTGTAATGCCTGCTGTATACTGCAGTGAGGACGAACATGGACTCTGAGGCCTGACTCCATGTATTAACTTGGGCCTCTAGGAGCAAGTTACTTGAATGCTCTGGACTTCGGTTTCCTCATCTACACCTCATCATAGTAACTACCTCGTGGTATTGTTCAGATTAAACAAGTGAATATATATATATGGGACACTTAGCACAGTGTCTGGCACACAGGAAGCACTGTGTAAGTGCTGTTGTTATTATTAGAGGCCCTTGGATGGGGTGGAAAAAACAGAAGCTCACGCGTCACCTGCCTGAATTCCAATCCAGACTCTGCCACACTGGCTGCGTTACTTTGGGCAAGTTTCTTCCCTCTCTGAGCCTCAGCAGCCTCACCTGCAATATGTATAACATGGGACTAATAAGCCCCCAGGGCTGTTGGGGGAATCCAGTTATGACATGGACACATCACCTGCCTCACAGGCCTTGGAGAAAAGGTGGCTGTTGTTACAACTGCTGTCCAGATCCAGTGGGGGACAGAGGGGGCTCCTTCCTGGTTTCCACACCCAGGCCTTGCTCCTCCACAAGCTAGCCCCACTCTCCCCCCACCTGAGCTGGGCAGGAGCATCAGCCCTCCATGTTTCCTGGCCTGCAGCGTCTCTGCTCCTGCCCCCAGGCTGGTGTGCTGGCTTGATGACTTCCTTTCTCCTCAAGGCACCGGGGCTGTAAAAGCAACTCTGAGGCAACTGGGAGGAAGCTGGCTGGAGGCCCCACAGCCCCACTGATGCCTGTCTGAAGTGGAGAGACGGGGCCTGGTGGCAGAAGGTCCCCTCCAGCCTGGCAGGATGCACTTGCCCCAAAGCCTTCTGTCCATCTGACCCGCATCTCTGGAGGCAGGCCCCAGGCTTGGGGGCTGGGGGAATTGTCCAATCCCCCAGGGGATTCCAATGAGCCGCTGGGGTTGAAGAGATCTCTAAGGGCTCCTCTGCCTGGCTGTTGCTGAAATTCTGTGAGCGATTCAGGGTGTCTTGGATTGGGGGTGGGGGAAGCCCTGACAGAGCCCCTCCTACAGCCTCCACATTGAGCGTGGCAGCCCAAACTATAGGCCATTTTCCCAGGGTTAGAAAATTGCTTTGGGGTTTCCGGCATTGTCTGAATTCCTACTGGGACACTGCTCCTGTGGTAGGAGTCTGCCTGTCCACACCCCTCCGCCTCCTCTCTCCCCGACACCCCCCAACCCCCCTCTGGTCTGGCCGACTCTGTGTGGCAGAGAAACAATGCAGGCTTGGGGATCAGAACAGACTAGGAGCTCTGCAAATCATTTTACCTCTCTAAGCCTCAGTTTTCTCATTTGCAAAATGGGTAGTATTGGTACTTAGCTCACAGCGTTACTGCAAAGACGAGCTAATCTGACGCATGTAGTGTGCCTAGCACGGTGTCCGGCCCCAGGAGAACTCATTGAATAGTAACTCCCCTCCCCTGATGCCTGGTGCCTGTGTCCCTCAGAAGAACCTCAGGGAAACTGACTTGCTCTCATCTGAAAGACTCAACATTCTGAACGAGGCCCCGTTCTAAGACAGAGGAGTGAAAATCTGCCCTCTGCACTTGGTGCTTAATAGTTCTTGAGGCATGTCCTCTTCCACTTGCTTGTGCCACCTTCCCTGCTGCAAGCCTGCAAGGGGGGGATTATTATAATCTCCTCTGCACAAGTGACCAAGCTGGAGCTCAGAGAGGTTCACTCATTTGCCCAAAGTCACTCAGTTTAGAATTGATAGTGCTGGGATTCGAACCCAGGGCTGTCTGGCTCCAGAGTTCAAGCTATGTCCAGTGTATCTTCACTGTCTTAACCTGGCAAGATGAGGGAAGGCTCCACTCCACTTGACGGGGCCTACACTAACACTCCCCCACTTTAGCATGAGTGCAAATGCTCATTGAAGGTGCCTGGGGGATCAAGGGGGCCAGATACCGGTGGGACACACGCACACACACACATGCACACATACGCACACGCACGCACACAATGAGGGTGGGGGCAGGTTATGACAGATATCATTATAGTGCTTGGAGGGCTGGCAAGCTTAAAGCAGGCTCTCCGCACTAGCCACCACAGGCAGAGGTTGACAAGTTGATATTTGCTGAGAAGGATGTTAATGAAAGTGATAAATGAGCCCCTCACACCCTGAGCAAACTGACAGCTTCTTACACACAAACACACGATAATAATACTATCAATAACCACTCCTTTTTTGTATCTAGCTTTACAGCATATGCAGAAGAACTTTCTCCTATCATCTCATTTCCCCCCCCCAATATATTCAATCAACTGATACCCACTGAGCATCTACTATGTGCCAAGCGCTGTTCTAGGTGCTTGAGATATATCAGTAAACAAAACAGATAGACAAAGACCCCTCTCCTTGTGGAGCCCTTAATCTAGTGAGAGGAGGCAAAAAGTAAAGAAGATAAACAAAATAAATCGTACGGTTGATGGCGACAAGTGCTATGGGGGGGAATAAAGCAGGAGGAAAGAGGGTCAGGGTGTCTGAGGGGAGGTTGCAAGTTTAGCTATCATAGCCAGGAGGGTCACTCGAGAAGTGCCATTTGACAAAGCTCTGAAGTGGGGAGGAAGGGAGCCGCACAGATACCTGGGGGAAGACTGCTGTGGGCAGAGTGAACAGCCCGTGCTGAGAACCCGAGCTGGCTGTGTGCCAGAAATGTTTGGGAACAGCAAGAGACCAGTGTGGCTGGAGCCGAGTGAGCAGAGAGCAGGGATGGGGTGTGAGGGCAAAAAGTAAGGAGGGACCAGATCTTGAAGGACCCTGTGGCCACCGTGATGACTTTGGCTTTACGCTTAAAGAGATGGGGAGCCACGGGATAGATGTGACTTGGGTTTAACAGGACCCCTTGGGCTTGGAGCCTTCAGGTGCAGAGGACAGGCTGGAGGGCAGGGGCAGGAGGGTAGCCTTCAGGGTAGAGATGGGGTGGGTGAGAAGGGACTGGACCATAGAGGCAAGAGGATTTGCTGACAGACGGGATGTGGAGTACTGAAGAAAGAAAGAAGGCGAGGGATACCTCATGTGGTATGAATGTCACCCAGTCTCTACCTCTGCTGTCACCACCACTTCCCCCTCTCTCCTGGACCTGGCAACAGCCTCCTCACGGGGCTCCTTGCTCCTGCCCTGCCCCCTACAATCTGCAGTCACCCAGCAGCCTGAGGGATCCTTTTGAAAGGATCAGGTCATGTCACTTTCTTGCTTTAGCCCTCCAGTGGCTTCCCATGACACTTAGAAAGAAGTCCAGGGCCCACATGAGCTGGCTCCCGTCTGACTCTCCAATGACCTTTCCTGCTCTGGTCTCATCCCCTCGCCTGGCTCCAGCCGGCCCTGCTGCCCATGAACTCGCCAAGCCGATTTCCACCTCAGGAGTTTTGCAATTGCTATTTTCCCTGCCTGGAATATTCTTTCTCTACTCTGCATGGTTGGCTCCTTCTCATCTTCAGGTCTCAGCTGCAATGTCATCTCCTTAGAAAGATCATACCCTGCACCGCCACCCCATCTAAATTAGATTCATCATTCTGGGTTTCTTTCTATAGCTCCTTGGTTTTGTTTTATTCCCTTCATAGCACATTCCATGGACTATATGTCAATTTCTGTGACCTTTGTCTCCTTCACTCAGCTCCCTGAGGGCGAAGGCAGGGACCACACAGACTTGGGCCAACTCTGCATCTCAGTGCCTGGTTCCAAGACAGGCACTCAGTTAGGGTGGATAGACATGCTGATTTAATACCTACAGCAAGCCTGTGAAATAGGTGTTTCTATTATCCCCATTTTATAGATGAGGAAACTGAGGCACAGAAAGGTCATGAGGTTTGCAAATGGTACGGCCAAGATTCAAATCCACATCTGTCTGACCCTTTATAATCACATATACATACACAGTGGGTGCTCTGGAAATACTTTTTAAACAAACAAAAGATTGAAAATATTAAAAAGTTTAAAAACATTAAATTACAGTCCATCAAACATAAAATCCATATTCAACCTCTACAGCCTCTACCTCTTAGGCTGACATAATGGGGTAGCCCATACTATTTTTGATGTGAGACTGTGGAAAGAACATGAACTTTGGAGCCAAGCAGGCCTAGGTTCCAATCCCTGACTCATTGATTACCACGGGACCTCAAGCAAGTCATTTCAAGTCTTTGAACCACTGTTTGTTCAGCTGTAAAATGGGGATGATTTTCACCCCTGATTGTCACAGTTGCTGTCAGAAGTGTGACTTTGGATGAGCCTTTGAGTCTGTTTCCTCCTCCAGTATTCTCTGATTAGTGACATTCCATGATAAATCTCAGTCTATCTTGCTAGAGCTTGTTTCACTCATTCAACCTGTCCATCTGTCCATCCATCCATTCCTTGGTCCACCTACCCACCTCTCCATCCATCCATCCATTATCCATCCATCCATTCATCCATCCACCCATCCATCTGTAGGGGCAAAGGGACCCTCTGCAGATTTGCAGAAAAATCAGCTTGCAAAAGGCAGATTAAATAGAGAAAAGGCATACAAATTTATTTAACATGTATACATGGGAGCCTTCAGAATGAAGACCCAACCCCCCAGTAGGTTGAAGAAGCTTATATACCATCTTGAGGTTACAGAAAGAATAGGGGCTTGGATCCTGGCCAAACAGGTTATGGGAAGACAAGGAAAGAAGACTTCTGTTGAGGGGCAATAGATGATTGCAAAGGAGAATTCAGTGGGCGTGAAGAATATGCAACAGTCTGGGCAAAATATGTTCGGCCCATGGAGTGGACAATGGTTTGTGACAAAAGTCTGTCCCAGTTTGTTGACAGACTTTAGTCTTCCTTCCTGAGATATGGGTTCAGTTAATGACAACTCAGGGAAGGGATCAGAGGTAATTGTTTTCTTCTTTGGTAAGTCCAGACTTTAGGCAGATAAGGGAACTTCCTAGAATCCTATGCTTTGAGAGAGACAGTGGGGGTGGGGAGGTTAGACACCTTGAGGCTTCTTCAGCTCAACATGTCAAAACACCACGTTTAGGGGTATCAGTTTCTGAGCCCCAAAACATCCATCCATTCTTTGTCCATTCATCCATCCATCTATCCATCCTTATATCCATCCATCCATTCTCCATCCTTCATCCAATCTCTTGATACTGATGAAGCCCTCTACTACACACCAGGCCCTGTGATAGGTCATGAGCTCCAGGTAAGAGTAGGATACTAACAAAGCTCGTAGTCAAAGTATTCAAATAGAGGTTAAGGTCTATATCGTGTCCTGTGGTACCACAGGGAGGGAGGGACTAGTGCTGCCTGTTGAATGAAAGAGGCTAGCTCTCCTGAAAGGTGTGGCATGTACCCTCTGAGGGCTGAAATTAAGTTGGTTCCCTTTTGATCCCAGTGCCTAACGTACAGGTACCACACACTGACCTGCTTCTCAACCATGAGCATCACCTTGAGTATAGTCTGAACTTTAGCCTGTAGGCCACATAGTTTCAGCAGCGGTGTGACAAGATCAGATTTGCTTTATAGAATGACCTTCCTGATCCCTGGTGTCTGCTGGGTTAGAAGGGACAGAATTAGAAGCAGGGAGGCCAATGAGGCTGTTGCACTAGTAGCAGTGAGAGACGATGGGCAACTGTCCTCAGGTGGCAGCGGTGGAGCTGAGAGAAGCAGAGGGACTGGCGAGGTACTGAGGAGGTAGCGTCACTTTGTCGTGGTGACTGGACGGATGCAAGGTGAGGGAGAGACATATAACGGACAGCTCCCTAGTTTCTGCTTTGGACAACTGGGGAGGTGGCTGGAAGACTCCAAATGTCATACTATGCAGGCCTGGGACAGGGGACAGGGGAGTGGGTGAGGTCCCAGTGGCTTTGACCTTCCCAGAGCAGCTTGCTTGGCATTTGCCTCTATTGTCAGCAAATATTTTTCTTTCTTCAGAGCTGCAGCCCCTCAGCTCTGTCCTGCTCAGCCACAGAGGTAATGGCACATGGACAGGTGCCAGCTGCCAACACGCTTTCATTTAAAGGGCTCATCAGCCTCTTGGTAACCTGGGAAATTCTCACTCTCAACAGTCTCATCTCCTCTCATCTTTCTCTCCCTATGTTTCTTTCTTTTCTCTCTCTTCCTCTCTCTTTTTCTAATCTCCGTCTCTACTTTCTCTTACACACAGATACTCTCACACCCACCCTTACACACACACCCTACATAGGCTTGGGAAGGTGTCTGAGTGTGTATGTGTGGCTGTCTGTGTGTGTGCACACAAGAATCACAGGAATGGGGTGTGGGAGGGAATGGGAGCTTGAAAATGTGAACTTTTAAAAAATTTTGGTCTCAGACCAGACTCTCAGTTAAGGTCCAAAAAGGAACCCCATGGAAAACGTGCTGTCTGGAGCCAATGGGAAGCTCGTCCATTCATTCGGCAGACACTTCCAGGGGCCTCCTCTGTGACCAGCCTGGGCTAGGCCAGTCTGTAAAATTCACAGAGAAGCTCGTGGGAGGGACAGCCACCTCCCCAAACTTCCAGTGTGTGACCAGAGAGAGGTCACTGTGAGAGCACTGAAGAAAGAGTCACCAATTGCCTGCCTGGATGGCAAGTTCATAAAGACTCCACATAGGAGGTGCCCTATGAGATGGGCTTTGAAGAGTGAGTAAAAATTCATCATGCTGCTAAAAGAGAAAGGCTATCCCACATAGAAGGAACAGCATAGGCGGAGAAGTTTTTCTTCTCTCATGGAAGCATGAGAGAAAACCAGCAAGTCGTTCACTGGGATTGAGTGGTAGAGACCAGCGGAAGGTGGAAGCTGGGGAGGGGTGGGTCCTGATGGCAAAGAGTAAATTTATTATTATTTTTTTTTTTGAGACAGGGTCTCACTCTGTTGCCCCGGCTAGAGTGAGTGCCGTGGCGTCAGCCTAGCTCACAGCAACCTCACACTCCTGGGCTTAAGCGATCCTCCTGCCTCAGCCTCCCGAGTAGCTGGGACTACAGGCATGTGCCACCGTGCCCGGCTAATTTTTTCTGTATATATTTTAGTTGGCCAGATAATTTCTTTCTATTTTTAGTAGAGACGGGGGTCTCGCTCTCGCTCAGGCTGGTCTCGAACTCCTGACCTCGAGCGATCCACCCACCTCGGCCTCCCAGAGCTAGGATTACAGGCGTGAGCCACTGCGCCCGGCCAAGAGTGAATTTAAATGGTGGATGGTTCATTAGTTCAGCTACCTTGGAGGGCACGTTGGCAGCTCCCATCCCATGCCCAGACCTTTGGGCACAGCACTTTCACATCTTGGTGTCTATCCTGGAGAAACACTTGGCACATGGGTATCCACAGGGATTATGGCATTTTGATACTATAAAAGAAAATGTATAATGTAGTACCATGAATAGCCAGCAATGAGGGACTAGTTAGATTTTGTTTCATCCTGCTAAGGAATATAATGAAGCAGCTACAGTAAATGAAGTAGATCTCTTGAGGGCAGAACAAGAGTAAATAATATTTTTTAAATTGCAGCAAAATAGATTGGTATATACACATATATTTCCCGGCTCTGTCAGCTGAGAGGGCCTAGAAGCAATGACACCCCAGTAGCAACAAGCACACCTAGCACCCCGATCTTGGCTTCTAATACCATCCTCCAATAAAAGGAACCAGGACTCCTTGGAGAAATGGCTGGACCAGGGCTGCGGCAGGGAAAGCCCAAGATAAGCCTGCACCATCTTGTGGTGTCAGAAATTAAGGAAGTGCTCACGACAAAATGGCAGCTTGTCCGAAGAACACAGGAGCCAACGTGAAGGAGGTCCTGATTGCCAAAGTGGGAACAATTTGAAAGCATAAAATAAATAATGATAATGTTGGATTTTTAATCATTTTGTTTTGTTTTCACACAGTTTCAGATTTACAGAAAAGGTTCCAAGATAATGCAGAGAGTTCCCATATACCCCACATCCAGTTTCTTCCATTGTTAACACCTCACATTAGTATGGCACATTTGCCACAATTAATGAACCAATATTGATACATTATTATTAACTGAAGTCCACACTTCATTGAAACTTCCTTAGCTTTTACTTAATGACCTTTGCCTGTCTCAGCATCCCATCCAGGACACCACGTTACATTTAGTGGTTATGTCTCCTTAGATTTCCTGGGCTTTCTTGCTTTGGTTGACTGACAGTTTGGGGGAGTATTGATTGGGTATTTTGTACAATGTCCCTCAATTTGGGTGTGAAAAACCATGATGTTTTTCTCATGCTCAAAGTGGGGAATGGGTTCTGGGAGGAACATCCCAGAGATGAAGTGCCCTTCTCAGCACATGGTACATACTGTCATCTGATGATGTTAACTTTGATCACTTGGCTGAGGCAGTATTTGTCAGGTTTCTCCGTGTTATTTTTTCCCCTCATCCACACTGTACTCTTTGGAAGAAAGAAACTATGCGCAACCCGTACTTAAAGAGTGGAGAATTATACTTTACTGCCTTGAGGAGCGAGATAATATTTGACTCTAACCCATAGAATAAAATAAATATCCATTGGTCCATATTAACATAAATAAACAATTGAATAAATAAATGGGAGAGAAGGGAAAGTTTTCCCTTACAGTTCCCTTAAAATTCCAGTTAATACACATAGAAAGAAAGGGGGAAATAGAACATCACAGTTAGGCAAGTACCATAGTAATAAGTGTTGATCCACCAACGATGCTACAATTATTGGGTGAATGTTTGAGGAAAAACAGGGCTTGCCTAGTCTCAAGTATCTTCCCCAAGATATTTATCAACTAAAAAAGGAAATATAGTAACTTTATAGTGGGTAAACCCTGCAGACATCAACGTAACCAAGGGATCAAGGTAAACATCACCTGTCATAAGACATATTAACATCATGAGCCTCTTGATGTGGTGTGCTGACAAGGATCCAACGCCATTTCTGCGGTCTCCCTGCCAAAAATCACAGCCTTCCTCCAGTCATGAGAAAACATCAAGCAAGCCCAAATTGAGGGACGGTCTATAAAACACCTGACCAGTAGTCTTCAAAAGTGTCAAGATCATGAAAGATGAGGAAAGACTGAGGAACTACCATAGACTGGAGGAGACTTAAGGGGAAATAACACTAAATTCAATGTGGGATCTTGGATAGAGCCCTGGAAAGAAAAAAGGACGTGAGTGGAAAAGTGGGAAATGCCAATAAGATCTGCAGTTCAGGTAATAGTATTGAGCCACTGTTAATTTCTTGGTTTTGATCATTGTACCATGGTTATGTAAGACGTTAATATTAGGGGAAGCTAGGTGAGGGGTGTACAGGAGCAATCTGTTCTATTTTCTCCAACTTTTCTGTTAAGTCTAAAATTAGTTCAAAATAAAAGGTTTAAACAGTTGCAACATAAAAGATTTAGGGCAAATACCTGGAAGGTCTCCGGTGGCAGAAACATGAGAGGTTTCAGTGGATTTTTGAAGGGTGCTGGTCTCAGGCAGTTAAGGAAAAGAGCCAGGGAAGAGACGTGAGAGTTTAGCCCTTGGGCACCCAGAGAGCCTGAGAATCCTCTGCTGCTTTGGATTTGGGGTTGGGAGACCTCTCCTCAGAGCAGTCCCCCCAAAGATTTGTTCAACATAGTGGCCTATGGTTGGCCAACTGGCCTGTATCTCTGGACCGGCCCCTGGCACCCTGTGTGTGATGTAGGTTATACTGGCTGGGACGGCCATACCCACCCCCGCTTCTCTAGTATGCTGCTGGGGGCAGCCCTATGGGGGGCTAGGGATTCCCATCCAGGAGGGTGGAGGCGGCTGAGGTGAGGCTGAAGCAGCTGGGGAAGGGCTTGGCAGGCAGGCGAGCGGCGCTCGAGGGAGGGCGGCTCAGACAGTGGTTAGCTGCGGAATGGGGCTTAGCAGAGGGAAGGGGGAAAGGGAGGGGGGCTCTCCTTCTCAAGGGGCCCTTTCATGTTGAAATCAGCCAGCGTGAATGCTGGCGGCCCAGGAGCCCAGCCGGGGGAAATGTGAGAGCCCCCTTATCTCCCCTCATGTCACAGCGCCGTCTGCGGTTCCCAGCCGGCCAGCGAGGATGCATTAGGCAAAGTGTCGGTGGTGGGGAGGGGGGTTCCCATCAAGACCTTGGGCTGGCCCACTCATTTAAGGGGGTTGAAAGAAGCAGGTTCCAGACCCTCCGGCTACTGGAGGTGGGGGTGGACAGGAGTGCCCTGCATCTTGGAGCCGGGAGAACCAGCAGGCTTTGGGGCCTGGGCTCATGGACTTGGCAGGAATCAGGAAGAAGGCCTCAGGCCCCACCCCTATCAAATGCCGGAATGCCCTATAGGGCATGCCTCTCGTCTGCTCTGCGTGTACAGACCCTGCTTACACACCTGTAGGAATGAGGAGCTCATTCCCTCTCGGGAAAGCCGGTGGGGGGGGGGGGGCAGGGGGGAGGGTAGTGATGGCTTCCACCCCTAGATTCAGTTTTCATTTCTGGGCAGGAAACCTGGGACCTTTGACCAGGGCGGCCACGGCCTCACCTTCCCTGGGACACTCTCAGCCCAGGAGTGACCCCTGCTGTCCAGAGAACCTTGGAGGCATAGGACTGAGCCTGCTGGCTTCCCATGGCTTGGACTGGGTGGCCTTCCGGCCCCCTTCCAACCCTGCAATCTTGTGTTTCTCTGAAATGGGCTGTGAGGTTCTTTGTAAAGCCACTGCTGTGCGAGGGAGGTGGGTGAGGCCAACATCTGGACCGTGGGGGCATTGTTGGCCCCCACAGCTGGAGCTGTCAGCAGCCAGTGTTTTCACAGACACCATTTGTCCGTGCAAGTTCCTGGCCCCCAACATGCTCCAACTGCCCAGAGCCCCAGGCCACCTCCCCACAACTGCACAGGGAACCGAGAGAGCCCTGGCCCTGGCTGGAGTTTAGGTCATCCCAGCAGCCTCTGCTGCCCCAGAGAGGAAAGAAAGGGCTGAGAGGCCAGGGGGCCTTTGTGGAGGCGTAAGAGCAGGACAAGGCAAGGGAGAGAGTTTGACGAGCTCCTGGAGACAGCTTGGTGCGGGGAGGAGCATGGTGCTGTAGACCTCTGGGATGTGCCCCCAGTTCTACCAGAACCTTGCTGGGTGACCTTGGGTCATTCTGTTCCTCTGTCTCCCCAGCTGTCAAATGGGAAGAATTCCTTACCGCCCAAATGAACTCCCCGCCATCATTCTCTTCCTTGGCTTTATGTTCTCGTAGCATATACCACGATCTGAGCTTCTCTGTCTTTTCCACTAGAGCACGATCTTCATGAGGGCAGGGGCCTTGTGCCCTGGGCATGTAGAACAGGGAGCAAGTGGTCTCCAGGGCCTTCTCAGTGCTGGGCACTCTCATTCCATTTGTTCCAAGTGAAATCTGGGTTCGAGCCAGGGAAGGAGGAACCATGTGCTAAGAGTAGCAGATGCCCAACAGAGGAGAATTTTCTCCTGGAGCTGTGTGAGCATAGTGGACTATGGGGTAGGCCCCAGGGTGTGAAAGGCTAGACTAAGGCCCCTGGGGAAGGGGCCACAGGCCTGAGATTGCTCCCAGGACACAAGACCCATCAGAGTCAGGGGATGGGCCATCTGGGGATGGTCCCGTGATTCCTCCAGGCACCCTCAGCACCAAGCCCAGGACCTGGCAAGAGAAAGAGACTCAGGCAGTTTTTGCTGGTTAGAAACAATGCTCACCATTTTGCACCTGCCTTAGCACTTCCCAGCTTTGCCTCTGGGACTTCCTAGGTGGGCCCTGCCATGTCCCACAGGCTGGCTGTGCTTTTGGCATCACGCCATTTCACCCTCCCAGCACTGGGGTGGGTGCTATACTATTATCCTCATTCTACAAACGTGGAGACAGAGAGTCAGAGAGGGTTAGTGACTTGCCCAAGGTCACACAGCCAGGAAGTTATTATACAGAGCCAGGATTTGAGCCCAGATCCGTGCTCTGCTCTTTACCCTGCTGCCTTCTGTAAAAGGTGTTCAGGGTTCCAATCAGACCAGCCCCAGAGCACGTGGGCTCCACACACTAGCACTTCCATACAGCTTCGCTATCTCGTTGCATCCTTACCCTCATCCTGTGTGGTGAGCAGGCTAGGCACCATCATCCCATTTCACAGACCAGAGAGGAGCCTTTGGTCCCTCAGACGATAAACAGCCTCGTGTGAGAGCCTTGCTCTTTGCCTTCCACCAGGCCGGGCCTAAGCTTTCAGATCCACTCGCTCCCCAAGGCTCCTACCCTCCCAGCCTGCATTCAATACCCCTGATGCCACAAGCACCCCAGGGCCCTAGCCCCGGGCAGAGGCTGCTCTTTCCACAGCTCCAGCTGTGGGGGCGAACAATGCCCCCACGATCCAGAGGTTGGCCTCACCCACCTCCCTCGCACAGCAGCGGCTTTACAAAGAACCTCACAGCCCATTTCAGAGAAACACAAGATTGCAGGGTTAGAAGGGGGCCGGAAAGCCACCCAGTCCAAGCCATGGGAAGTCCACAAGGCTGTTTCAGTGACTCCTTCTGGGCCTCCAGTGAGGAGGCAGGTGACAGAGGGAGAGTGAGCAGGCTGCTATGGGACAGGCAGAGAAGACAAACTGTGGAGCCCTATGCGGTATCTACCAAGGTCTCTGAGCAAAGGTGACTGTGCCTTGACTTTTGCTCAGAGCCAAACCTCAATTCAATGAATATTTACTGAGTACCCACAATACACCTGGCATTTCAGAAAATGCTTTCTTAAAGAAGCAGTTGCCATTAGTTGAGCGCTTGCTATATGGCAAGCAGTCATTGCGCACAACCCATTTGAATCTTCACAGCATCCTATGAGGGGTGCCGTGAACATCACCCCCATTTCGCAGGTGGGTAAAGTGAGGGTCAGAGAAGACAAGCCACATGCCCAAGGTCTCCCAGGTAGAAAGTGGCAGAGCTGGGAGTAGAACTCAGGCCTGCCAGACTCAAATGTCTATGTTCTTAAGCCCTGTGTCATCTGTCTGCTAAGGGGATCACCCTGCTTGGCAAGCAGGGGCACAAGAGGGAGAAAAGAAGAGCAAGAAGGAGAGCCAAGGGGCCAGCTCACTCCCTGGGGACACGGGGACCTTGGAAAGATGATGGTGGCTTCCCCCAGTACTCCACTCCAGACTTGTCAAGTCCAGGAGCCCCAAGTTTGGCTGGGGTGGGGCTTGCTGGCCATGTGAGGGCTCTGCTGGTGCTATCTGCACGGAGCTGAAAGACCCAGGACATGTGGATGACAGCACAAAGGGTCCAGAGAGGGCAAAGGGGGCAGGATTACAGAGGGGGGACGTTCAGACAAATTCTAAGTGGGAAATCACCGGAAAAGCTTCCAAAGTCAAGGATGACACTTTGCTTTGTAAATCAAGAGGAGCTTGTAGGCCGGGCGCGGTGGCTCACGTCTGTAATCTCAGCACTCTGGGAGGCCGAGACGGGAGGATCGCTCGAGGACAGGAGTTCGAGACCAGCCTGAGCAAGAGTGAGACCTTGTCTCTACTAAAAAATAGAAAGAAATTAACCAACAACTAGTAATATATAGAAAAATTAGCCGGGCATAGTGGCACATGCCTGTAGTCCCAGCTATTCAGGAGGCTGAGGCAGCAGGATTGCTTGAGCCCAGGAGTTTGAGGTTGCTGTGAGCTAGGCTGATGCCACGGCACTCCAGCCCAGGCAACAGAGTGAGACTCTGTCTCAAAAAAAAAAAAAAAAAAAAAAAAGAGGAGCTTGTAGGACGGAACCAAGAGACTACAGGCACAAGAGCCTGGCTCAGCAGAAGGCTGGCAGACACAGGGAGCCAGGCCTCACTGTGCTTTATCAGGCAGCTTATACAGAAGAGATAGCACTCAGAACTCCCATTTTACAGACGGTGAAACTGAAGGTCTAATTGGAGCTTGAGGGATCCAAAATTGCATAGTTAGGAAGGGGCCAGATCTGGGTTGTGAACACAGGTTATCTGGTCTCAGAGTCTTAGTTCTGGCTGCTATAACAAAATACCTTCGACAGAGTCATTTATAAATAATGGAAATTTATTGGTCACAGATCTGGACTCTGAAAAGTCCAAGATCAAGGTGCCAACAGATTCAGTGTCTGATGAAGGCTTGCTCTCTGCTTCCAAGATGGCACCTTCTAGCTGGGTCCTCACATGGTGGAAGGGCAAAAAGGCTCCTTCAAAGGCTCCTCCAGGATTCCCTAGGCCAGACCCTTGCCCTGGGCCAAGCGGTCTCTTATAAGGGCACTGATCCCATTCATGCGGGTAGAGGTCTCATGACTTAATCACCTCCCCACTGCCCCATCTCTTAATACTGTTGCATTGGAGATTAGGTTTCAACATATGAATTTTGAGGGACACATACATTAAGACCATGGCAGAGCCCATGCTCTGAAATGCCTCCACAGGCAGGAGGGAGAAAGCCGTGGGTAGTGGCAGCAGGAAAATCCCCAGAGCCCAGAGCTGTGTGCCGGGGGCTTGTGTATCTATCTTAGCCCCGGAATCCCCTAGACAGCAGTATCCCCTTCCTAGAGTTCTCCGGCAAACATGAGCTGCTCTGGGCTGGAAGGCAGGTGGAGAACACCTAGTCCAAACCCCTCCCTCCATCCATCTTATGCTTAAGTCCTCTCGGCTACAACCACGTTGGGTGGGACTTCACTCGGCAGGGACAGGAGATGGCACTTGGGGCCCGGTGTACAGCCTGAGCGAAGGCCTGGGGCCTAGAGAGGCCATGTAGGCTGCAGGGCGGGTGAGACTAGTGTGGCCTGAACAAGACTGTTGGAGGGGGTGGGAAGGAAGGTGGGCAACTGGCCAAGACTCGGGCTGAAAAGGACCACCAAGATCCTGTAGGCCAGACTCTCACCCTGGGCCACATGATCAGCATCTGCTCCCCTTTCCCCTGGCCACCCTGCAGGGTTAGACAAACTAGAAGGTTCCTTACAGCTCATCTAGCCTGATGCCTTCATCTCCAGATGGAGAAACTGAGGCCTAGAGAGGGAAAGCGACTCATGCTAGGGCCCCCGCAGCCAGTCAGCGGCAACCCTGGGGCAGGCTTTTAGTGGAGACTCGGTAAATAGCCATTAATTTGAAGTTGGTCTGAGCAAGAGTCCAGGCAGCCTTTAGTCAGAGAACTTTGTAGATGTGCTGTAACCCTCTCTTCTCCAAGCGAGCACCCCCAGCTCCTGCGTCCCTCCTCAGTACTTAGAATAGCACCTACATGTGACACAGAGTAGGAGCTCAATCAGCATGTGTTAGATGAATAAAATCTTAGGTCAGCCAACGGTGGCGACTTTAGGACAGCCACCATGGCACCCCACCAAGGGGGCCAGTGGGAGCCTTGTGCCCTGGTGCAAGGCTGCATGCACCCAAACAAGGTGCTTTTTGCCAACCTGCACTATGATGCTGTATAGGCTGGCGACAGGGCTGGGGACCTCAAGAAGTCAGTCTCCTCTGCAGCCTGCTCTCTCTTCTCCAAACAGGAGTCCATTTGGCCATGACCCACCCACCCTACCTCCAGAGAGACCCCCAGTGAGCAGGAGAGATGCCTTCGCCCTCCTCCCCCCACCCACCCCGGCCATCAGTTAATGCAGGAGCTCTTCGGGCCACCATGTCCCACTGCTGACTCACTGAGTTTCCAGTCAGCTAACCCCAAATCCATTGCTGCTCGCTCCCTCGCTCACTGCCTCATTACACACCAGCCTCTGTGGGAGTTCCTTCCCCCACCACATGCTGCAGCTGTATGTGCTCAGCAGGCACTGTCCCCTGGAGCCTTGAACAGCGGGCGGGCAGGGCATAGGCAGATAGGGAAACCGAGGCTCAGAGAGGTTAAGTAACCTGGCCAAGGTCACCCAGCAAGGGCATCCAAACTTGGATTTACATGGAGATCTGTCTGCTCCAAGGCTTATGCTTTGCCCAGGGCTCTCCCTCCAGATGCCAGGGTGGGGCAGTCCCACTGGAAAAGTGCCTGATGGCAGACCCTTCCCTGTCCTCTCTGGTACAAGGCATCTGTGTCAAGTTGACATCAGAATGTCTGGCCATGTGCTGTACATGCCACCTGTGTGACTCTAGGCAGGAGCTCCCACCTGGCTCCTTAGTAGGGGACAGATGGACGTTTGTCCCACCCACTGACCCTGCCACTTACAGCTATGGCAGGACTTCTGAGAGCAGGGCCTGGGCTTGGTTGGGAGGAAGCCCAGGCTTGGCCCAGCCCCCCAGTCTGTCTCCCCTCCAGCCTGCTCCAGTTAAGGGCAGAGGCTGGGGAGTATGCTCAGAAGCCAGGCCTTGACTGTACGAATTCCTGTCTCTAACCCACGATTTCCCAGGGTAGGGGGCATCTGCAAATCCCACCCCTTCAGCAAAGTGAGTGTCAGTTCTAGTTCCGCCCTAGGCTTTGCTTGGCAAGGCAGGTAGGCAGATGGGAGGAGGGGCTACTGGTGCCCTATCTCAGGAAGACCCTGGAGCCACGTGGGGCTGGGCCTGCCTGCCTGTGGCCTGATCTGATGCCAGCACTGCCTGGCTGAGGGGCGAGTAGGAGGCTACTCCAGGGAAGACAGAACCCCGACACGCAGGCCCAGCCCGCAGGCCACTCGCCTTGGGCAGCGCAGGGCAGAGGGCACTGAAAAAAGAAGTTCCAATGAGTCGAGAGTCTCAACTGCTCAGACCGTTGTTGAGGAATGAAGGACGCATTGCAGAGGGAGGGAGGGAGAGAGAAAGACAGATGGTGTTAGACAGACGGAGAGGCGAGAGAACAGAGAGCTCGAGCGAGCCAACGGGCAGGGGTGCGCTTGGGAGGAACGCAGGGCCAGGAGTCGAGGGGCCTGATTCTAGGCCCAGCTCTGTCACAGACTTGCAGCGGCCCTGTGGCCAGTCACTTCCTCTCTTTAGGCCTCCCAGTCCAGTTCGTCAGGCTGTGGGGGCAGGGGGAGGACGGGCCTAGGTGCTCTCCAAAGGCCTGGCAGCATTGACCTCAAATTCTGGGAGAAAGAAATTGCCCTTCCTAGGCTGGCTCTGGCAGTGGGCATTTCTGAAACTCACAGCAATGAAAAATAGGAAAGACCAAACTTTGGAAATTCCAAGTGTGTCTGTGGCTGGAGGATGAGGGAGGCAGAGCCGTGGAGGTTTGTCTATGACTCAAAGCCTCTTGGGAGGTAGAGCACACGTTCTCAGAGGCGGGGCTGCCCACCCAGCTCGACCTCAGTGGGGGTCCTGCCCCCACCCACTGCCACTGTCCCTACCACCACAGCCACTGCCCCTCCACCCCCACTGGCCCTCTCTGCAAGATTCAGGGAGGAAGACAAGGCCCAGAGAGCCTCACTAACTTGTCCACGGACACCCAGCAGTCTTCAGGCTAATCTTAATATCATCACCCCAAGTGGGCAAGAAGGGGAAGGAAGGGAGGGCAGGGAGGAGTGCACCCCCAGCCAGCCCCTCCTATGTGCCACGCACAGTGCTGGCACCTTCCAAACATCATCCTCTATAACCTTATTTTTTTTTTTTTAGACAGTCTCGCTCTGTTGCCCAGGCTAGAGTGCCGTGGCGTCAGCCTAGCTCACAGCAACCTCAAACTCCTGGGCTCAAGCGATCCCACTGCCTCAGTCTCCCGAGTAGCTGGGACTACAGGCATGTGTCACCATGCCGGCCAATTTTTTCTCTATATATATTTTTTAGCTGTCCAAATCGTTTCTTTCTATTTTTAGTAGAGACGGGGGTCTCGCTCTTGCTCAGGCTGTTCTCCAACTCCTGACCTCGAGCGATCCTCCCGCCTTGGCCTCCCAGAGTGCTGGGATTACAGGCGTGAGCCACCGCGCCCGGCCCTCTTTAACCTTCAAAACCTCCTTTTGAGTTAGGCCTCAGGGTGCTTGAAACCAGTGCTCAGAGAGGCACCTTTGCTAGCTTAGTTCAGTCAGCAGGTGTAGAACTAGGGTTTGCAATTCAGGTGCCAGATCTGTGCCACTGCCCAAGGCTCTCAGCATGTCCACAGCAGAGGCCTCCTTGACAGCTGGGCCTTGTCACTCTGACTAGTGGTTTCCTGTCCCACACAGGTCTGGCCTTGGGGCAGACTCTGGCTGCAACCTGATGGCTTATGGCAATGAGCTGGACTGAAGGAGGTGGCTCAGGGAAGTCTTGAGGAACATTATGGGGTGATCTGCCATGGGGATTGTGCCTCTCTGTGCCTGTGTCCCTTCCCCTACCCCTTCCCCTAAGAGAGGTAGCAGGCACTGCACAGCCCTTGGATCCCGGGCAGCCCTGAGTGACCCCGTTTGGCCCTGGAGCCCTGAAGTCTGGGTGTCCATTTCCTCCTGAGAGGGGAGAGTGGGAGTTGCCACCAAGGTTCTTGCTCCCGGGAGCTGCCAGCCAGGCCCAGAGGACAGAGCAGAGCAGGTCTCACACAGAGTGGAACGCAGAGGGGGACAGAGCGAAAAAGGGAGGCAGAGAGAGGTCGAGACGGACCAGAGCCAGGGCGACAGTGAGAACCAGAAAGAGGAGACAGGCCCTGGGAAAGGGAGACAGAGGCAGAATCCCAGATGGTGATAGACTGAGTGACAGGACAGGGAAAGGCCTAGAGGCAAAGAGACTGAGAAACAGAGACAAAAACTAAGAGCGACGAGACAGAAACGTGGAGAAAACCAGTGTAAGGCAGAGGTCCAGAGGGCGAGGGCACAGAGAAGGGGCAGGAAGGACGAGGAAGCAGAGATGGGGGCTGAGGGGCAGGGGGCCGGGCCTGAGGAGTCCCAGCTGTGGCCAGGCCAACCCCAAGGCCCTACTCCCACCCCGCTGCCTTTGTCTCCCCCTGCCCAACCGTTTTCACTCAGGGCGCACAAAGGAAACACTATTTGTATGGCGACCTGGGGTGGGGGAGGCCTGAGGGCTGTGGGGTGAACACCCCAGCAGACCTGTAATCTATTTGGCACAACAGTTGGGAAGCTTTGTCGCCAAACACTGCTGCTCGCCGGGGACCCCAGCATGGCATGAGCTAGTCCACAGCTGAGAGGAAGGACTCCAGAGCCCAGGTTTGGCCCTTCCCCTTTCTCCTTGGGTTCTCACTTTCCCCAGGCTCCGGTGGGCTGAGATATGCATTGTGGGCCCCTCCTTCCCTGCTTTCCTGCTAGACTTGTCTTCACTCTCGCTGAGGCCCTGAGGCCCACATTATCCTGATGTGCTGCCTCCTCCGGCCTCCACCTGTCCATGGGCCCCAAGTTCCAACCCCGCCCTTTCCCAGCCAGCTGGCCCCAGGAAGCCAGGCTGCCGGGCAAGAGGTCAAAGCCTCCACGGCTGCCACCTGCCTAAGCCCAGGCAGAGGGCCACAGGGCCCTCAAGGAAGCCTCTTCCTACCTTCCAAGCCCTTCCTACTGGTCAAGCTAGGCTGGGTGATGTCCGGTGGGCCACCCCTTCTCTGCTCTCCTTTGAAGGCGTGGATCAGGCAATGGCTGGCATGAGGCTGCCTCCCTCCCGGCCATCACATTTCACTCATTTCACTCAGTGACCTGGGCGGCCGTAGCCGCATCTCCTCCTCTGGGCCCTGTAAGGCAGGGGCAGTGCCCACTCAGCCGCCAGCCAGCAGCCCTGCCCCATGCCAGCTGCTCAAAGCGATGGGACTCCAAAGCTCCATGGGGCTTAGGGAGGTGAGCTTTCAGGCTCCAGGCGAAAGGATGTGTGCGCATGTGCAGTAGAACACTCCCAGAGAGCCTTGGGCTCTCCACTGGGAAGGAAGGTGACAGGCTCTGCTCTCAGAGGGCCTGAAAACGATACTTGACCTGGTTAGGTGGAACAGCTGCTTCACACCCAGAGGAAAGAATTCTCCATCTCAGCCAAAATGTCTCTGTCTGGGGGTTGTAGAATGTGAGCAGGGGTCCAAAGCCCATTTACTCACTGCATGGAAGGGCAGACAGACCAGGACATTCTTTGTGGCATGAGAAAACGGACAGGTGCCTCTCTTCCACCCTGCTCGATCCCTTCTGCCCTGCAAAGACTGGCATAGTGTCCCCCACCCCAGGATGTTTAGGTCACTCAGGGCTGCATGGAAGGGAGACAGGTCCTAGTGGGTGCAGACAGGTGTGGCAGTGACTTATGCCAGCCTCTCTCTGGAAGTTGGGGCCTTCTCCCTGCTTTCTGCCCCTGCCAGCCCACAGTCCCTTGGCTGGCCTTCTCTCACCAGTTGGAGCTGTAACCCAGTCACCAAAGGACTTCCCATGCAGTCTGGTCACCCAGCCAAAGATTAAACATTATTCCCATGCCCTCTACCCATTGCATATCTTGGAACACTGAGGCCTGGTCAGTAAGAATGGCTGGGTCAGATCTCCCTCAGTAGAGTCAGGGCCTTCAGAGGCCCCAAGTGACCAAAGCCTTCAGTCTATTCATAAATTAGTGTCCCCAGCCATGGGGAGAAGTCCCCCAATCCCATCCCAGGGCTCGCTTAGCATGGCTATCTCAGGGCCAGCTCTTGATCTTTGTAGTACGTGTACACACAGGGTGCCCGTGTGGCACCTGCCGGACAGCCAACCCACTTTATTTCTTTCAAAGAAGCAAACATTTGAGTTTGTCACCCTTAGGTTTAAATCTAAGGTCTGTCATTTCCTAGCTGTGTGACATTAAGTAAGTCCTTTAACCTCTCTGAACCTCCACTTTCGCACCTACCAAAATAAGGGTAACTGCTAGTTCCTGCCTGTCCTACCCACCTCACAAGCCCCAGGTCGGGGAGGGGGTGTGCATCATTCACTTGTCCACTCCAAAAAGATTTATCAAGCACCTACTGTATGCCAGGCACTGTTCTCGTACCTTGGGGTGCTACAGTGAACAGAAGAGACAAAGTCCCTGCCTCTGAGGAGTGTCCTTTCTAGAGGGAGGAGAGAGGGCGTAAACAGCAAGTATCTAACGTGACATCAGGTGGTGACAAGTCCTGTAAAGACAGGCCAAATGAGGGCAGAGGGTGATGGCAGTGGGGCCCCGGCTCCGTCTGCCCCATCTTCCTGCCCAGCCGGGAGCTCTCAGAGCTGCCCTCTCCAGCATCCATGTGGCTCCTTGCTTGCGAGTGGCCCAGCCAGGCAGGCAGAGCAGGACTGATCTGGAAACCCAGTGGCCTGGCCTATTTCTGTCCCGGGGCCCTGGCACTGGTCCAGCCCAGATTCCAGCCTCCCTTGCTTCCCAGCTCCAATTCAGGAGTCGGGCAGAAACCCATGTCTGCTGTCCCTCCCGCCAGCCTCCCCAGACACCTCCCAGTAGCCGGCCTGAGTCCCGCTCCCCTAATGTGCTTCCCCGCCCTCACCCCCATCTCCTATTCTGGGTGCAATTAGGGCTGCCAGCCTCCTCCACCCAAGAGCTAGAAGGAGCAGCTCAGAAGCAGCTGGGGCTCCACTGAGCTGGTACTAATGCCATCTCCTACAACCTGACGGGAGAGGAAGGAGGAACGAAATGGGAGGCCCTCCAGAGCTCAGCCCCTCCTTCGCCAGCCTCCTTGCCAGGGCGCCATAGGACACTGTGGCCTAGTGGGTGATGGGTCGGGGAAGGAGCACCCCGGGGTGGGGGTGCAGAGCTTCAGTGTGGTGTCTGAGGCTAGGGAAGGCTGAGGCGGCAGAGCAAAGGGGCTTCTGCACTGAGCCCTGCACCCCCCTGGGCCCCCTCTCAGCAGACATGCCCTGGGCCTAGGGGCAGCTCTCATTGCCCTTCTTAAATGTGTTCAAATTTATGTTTTGCTGATGCAACATTGATGAGGCTACTAAGTAAGATGAAATTTTCGAGAGATTTTTTTTTTCTGATTGCAAAAGTTAATCAAGCTTATCATAGAAAATTTCGGAGGCACAGAAAAGTATAAGGAAAACAAAAATCCACTTCCCACCCCCCACTGCCCAGATACAATCCCTGTTCACTTTTGGCTCATCATCTGCTGCCACTTCCCCACACCTGGCTCCAGAGCCCTGTGGACACCTACATGCAGATGCACGCTGCTGCGCTTGAGAACACCTGTGCTAACATCACCTAGCGCACTGCACGCCGGGCCCTGCCCTTTGCTCTTCACGTGCTTTCACAGAATTATTCTTCCCGACAACCTTAGAGGTAGGCACCATTATTAACCCCATTTTATTTTTGAGGAAACTGGGGCAAAGGCAGGTTGAGTATTCAGCCCAAGGTCATGCATCTAGCAAGTGGCAGAGCTGGAAAATTAACCCAGACGGTCTTGGCTCCTGGAATCTGTGTGTTTAATGACAATACTAGACTGCGTTAACATTTTTTAAATTATAATATATATATGTGTGTATATATATATATATATATATATATATATATATATATATATATATATATAAGCAGTATATATAATGTTCCTGCCCAGTTTAAAGGATAGTACTAGGATGAGCACCAGCGATATCACCACCCAGCTTATGAAATAGAGCATCACTGTTTATGTGTTTTTTCTTTTGGCTTAACAGGGTATCAGGCCCGTGTCCTTGTATCCCTCCATAATGTGGCTCACTACTGTCTAATGATGACGCTCCCTCTTTCTGGGCCTCCAAAACCTCCCCCAAGAGCTTTGTCTGCCAGGGACTCCTGGGAAGGCGCTGGGGAGCACTTCTCTGTCCCTCCCAGGATGGGCTCCAGGACCCACGAAGGCCGGCCAGCTGGGATTGGTGGGGGCCCAGGCAGCCCCGCACACTGCCTGCCTCTCCTGGCATCCGGACCGTGTCGGCCCTGCAGGCACACCTTTCTCTCGCCAATGCCCGTCGGCAGGTCCTTCTGGCAGACCGGGGAGGACAGGAAGAAGGGGTGAGGAGGAGCAGAAGGGAGGAGGCACTTGCTCACTGGGCCCTTGCGGTGGGGCCCAAAAGGCACCGAGAGAGCATAGGCTGGCTGTCCTCTCCAACTTGGCCATAGGGCCCAACGTGGGGGGCTGTCTCCTTCCAACCTTAGAGGTAAATACTAAGGGGCTGAGAGGCATTCATTCATCCTTTCCTTCAACACATTTTTCTTGAACACCTACTACGTGCCAAGCACAGTGCTGTGTCCTGGGGCACAGTGGCAGAGGAGGCAGACACCACTGCTGCCCTCACAGAGGGTTTAATCTAGTTGGCAGTGGGGGGGGCGGAAACAGACATTCAGTGACTAATATTCAAATAATGATTTAGTTATGGTTGGGATGTGTCCTCTGAAGGGGAGTGCAACCTGCTAAGAGGGCATACGACAGACGTTGGTGACCTAGCCTGGGGGTCAGGTCTGGGTGGGGGGAGCCCTTAAGAACTAGGCCTTCCTCCTCTCCTGCATGCTGTGAGGGGATGGGGGTGGGGGTGACAAGGGCAGGCACAGCTCCTATCCACTTACAGTCACTTGAAAGAGCCAGAATCTGCTGGCTGGTGGCCCTCCAGCTGGGTCTAGCTGAACCAGGTGGCTTTTCTCTCTTCTCCCTTCTCCTACAGTCACTGCTGGGGGGAAGGCTTGGCCCTACCCTTTTGCCATGTCCTACACCTAGTGGCAGCGACTCTGAACGAGCCTGCCGGGTGGCTGCTGAGGCATGGACTGCCCCAGTCAAGCACCACCTAGGTGACTGGGCACGAGGGTGCCAAGGCCTGCCCACGCTCATACTCTCCTGTGGGCCTAGTCTGTGTGACCTTGACCCTCATAGTTAGCTTCTGCCCTGCCCAAGGGCCTCTTCATCCCACCCTGCACCCACGTAAGTGTCCAGGTCCCGGGGAGAGGAGATGAGACTTCCCTCTGTTCCAGGAGACACTGGAAAAGGAGAGGCTGAAAGGCTGATGTCCAGGGCCAAATCTGGATGCCTTTGGGGCCCCAGGACGCAGAATGAGGTCTCTTCCTCCCCTTTCCCGTCTGTCTGTCCTTCGTGGAAAGTACTGAGCACAAAGTGCCTGGCACATATATAGACATGGTGCTTAGACACAGCTTTCTGGGCAAGGTGGCTGGGTCGTGAATGGTGGCTGTGCCATATACCAGTTGTGTGGCCTTGAGCAAGTTTTCTAACCAGTCTGGGCCTCGTTGTCTTATCTGTAAAATGAGGATGACGATGGTAGCACCTATATCATAAGATTGTCGAAATGATTAAACAGATTGTTTGCAAAGTGCTCTGAGTGGCACTTGACACTAAAGAGTAGATATAATGATTAGCTATTTGTAGCTTTGCTGTCCCCAAGACCTGAGTCAGAGGCAAGTGTTACTCTGAGACTTGCCTGGGACATCCCCAAGCAAAGCTCTTGCCCCTGAGTGCAGAGGCTGAGAATAGTTTGCCTTGACCATAGAACCTGCAGCTGTCACAGCTAAAAAAAAAAAAAAAAAAAAACCCTTAGAAACCAGCCAGGTCAGCCACTAAAACCCCTCTTACTGTCCCATCGCTGCTCAACGGATGGGAAACTGAGGTCCAGGGAGGAGGCAGGACTGGCCCAATGTCACACAGAGAGTGAATAACAGACAAGGGACTGTGACCTTGGCCTTTTAATCACAGCTTTAGTCTAGACTGGTCACTAAGTATTCAAGCTTGGGTTCAGATCCAGGCTTTGGCACTTGATAGCAATTAATGATTGTAGGACCTTGAGTAAGGGACTTAACTCATTAGCCTCAGTTTCCTCATCTGCAAAATGGGAATGATAATATCTCCCTCATAGGGTGCAGTGGAACAATGCGTATATGTGCTTGCCATGGGTCCTGGCACAGGGTGACATGTGTTCGTTATCAGTCTTGGCTCAAGGGCTCTTTCTCTGCTCCCAGCAGAGTGTCCAGGTGGTGCTCGGGTGATGAGCACTGAGCAGGCCAGGCAGACCCCAGAGCCTTACCAACCGACACTGTGCCCCTTTTGTCAGATCATTCAACCCCTCTACTCTCAGGCCCTCTGGGCCCACTGTGAAGGCAGCCTGACTGGCTCAAACTGGACCTGTCAAGGGCCTGGCTGGCTTAGTCACACTTGGGTCTAGGGACACAAGAGACGCCAGGCGGTGGTGTGGAGGTCTCACTCATTCTCCCTGCCCTGGGGGGAGAGCAAGGATTTCTCCGTGTTCTTTTCTATGCTGGGGCTGTCTAGAGACCCAACTTCCTCAGAGGCCCTTCTTGGGGTCCCTTTGAGCCCACGGTATTCCCGTGAGGGGTCGGCTCACAGGCCAGGAGGAGTCAGAGCTATCTGACGAGAGGCAGTCACAGAAAGCTTGCTCCAGCGGTTCTCCCTCGCACGCTAGGCTCGTCGTGTGGGCAGCTTTGGAAATGCGCCGTCCAGGCTCCATGCCCTGAACTCTGCTTTAATTGATCTGAACCAGGTCAGGCCCGGGGCACGGACATTGTGTAGAAGCTCCCCAGTGGTGAGTCTAACAGGGGTACAGCCAGTGGAGAGAGCACCAGTGATCCCGAGATGCTTCAGCTGAGGTTTCTGGCTTCAAGAGGTGCCCAGGCTAGTGGGAAGATAAGATGAGCAAGGAAACCATGACTGGGCAATGGGATGTGCACTCCGACAGGGCTGGAAAAACATGGCGCTAGCACCAACGTGCTATGTTTGTCCAGGCTGTTTCACAGAGGAAGTGACATTTGAATTTGACTCATGCATGTGGTCAACATTCAGGGACTATTTATTGAGCACCTACTAGGTACCAGGGATAGTTCCAGGTATTGGAGGTGCAGCAGTGATAAAGAAGGAAGTCCACGCCCTCCAGGAGCTTCCGTTCTAGTAAGGATATCACGGGATGGATTAGTGGGAATCTGGCGGGCAGGGAAGCAGGGGAAAGGTATTCCAGATAAATGGGGCACCATGTGCAAATGGGTGAGAGAGAGGAGGCCTTGTTTCAACAGTGATGTTGAATGTGGCCAAAGCCTTGGCATCAAAAGTATAAGTGGTAAAAGATAAGAAAAGAGATCTGGGCATGGCCTAGATGATGAGAGTAGGTGTGCATGGGCCCTGTGAAGGAGCTGGAACTTATACTGGAGACACGGGAGCCATGGCAAGGCTGTGAGCAGAGGAGTGACTTGTGTTTAGAATGATGACTCCGGGGCCATGTAGAAGAAGCTGAGTCGCTGGCTCATCCTGCGTGACTCTTTCTCCTGACCCTTCCTCAGTGAAGATCCTAAAGCATTGATTTCCTCTTGAGGGAGGGCCCACATGACGCGGGGAACAATGAGCATAGTGGACATCTGTTGGGTGTACTCTTCCAAGCATTGTACAGATATTAACCCATTTAATCCTCACAATAGCCACTTAGGTAGGCATCATTATAATCCCCATTTTACAGATGGTAGAACTAAGGTTCAGAAAAGTGAATCCATTTTCCCAAGGTTACATAGCTGGTAAGTGGCAGAGCCAGGATTTGATCCCAGGTAATTCACACTCTTTTAAGCATTATGCCAGGCTGCTTCATTAAATTACCTACTAACTTCAAGAATTCTCAGTCTTGAAGGGGTGCCATGGAGGCATCACCTCAATCCCTGTGCTTCCAGGAAAGCAAGGAACATCTAACCTCATTCTGAGCTTGAGGTTTGTCCTTGAGTGGAAAGACCCCATTGGTGCATGGCTGGCCCTGACCTGTTGGGAATGTCAGGCCTGGGCCAAATAAGATCCTCAGGCTCTGGCCACCTTCCCAGCTCTGCCTGACACTCTTACGCTAAATGACTTCTTCTCAAACCCATCTGGGGCCATCTGGAGGAATACAAGAAGGATGTATGGTATTTCCACAGCTGGCATGGTTCTTGGAACACAGGAGGGTATTCAATAGAGAGTTGGAGGTTGAATGAATAAGTGAATGAACAAATGAATGAATGGTGCCTTGATCTGAGCACCCTCTGTAGCTCTTTGGAGGCAGTAGGGCATAGCAACTAATCACGGGCTTTTGTGTCAGGAAAACCTGGATTCAAATCCTGGCCTGATCCGTTACCAGCTAGATGACCATCTTTGTACCTAAGTTCCTCCACCTCCCTCTCAGGGCTGTTTAAAGGATTAAGATAAGAGCTATAAAGCACTTAGGACGGTCTCCGGTATACAGAGAGTGCTTAATAATTGGTAGCTTATGCTGACTTTCTGGAATCCTCTCTGAGAACCTAATAAACACTCAAGACCATCTCCCCAGATTAATGCACCAAGCTGCCCAATTTTCCATATGAGATCAGGAGTTTAGGGAACCTCTGAAGACTGGACCCCACATTTAAGGGTCTGGCTGCAGCTGCCCTCACAGGAATGATGGTGGGGGGCAGGGTGACGTTTGTTCCTCCCCTCTCCCTACCCCTTTCCCCAAGACCTGCACATTGGGAGCAGGTAGTCTGGGAAGAGGTGTTCCAGGAGGCTTGGGGACAAGGGGAGGGGTCCCTTGCCACAACCTACCCCGCCCCCAGCCAAAGCCATCTTGACCCTGTGTGACTCTCCCTCCTTCGGAAAGCCAGAGACGGGTGGGTGAAGCTAAGAAGGCTACCAGGTTCCGGCCAGCGTGGACAGCAGGGGAGGGGGAAGCGGAGTCAGGAGACAGTGAGGAACGCCAGCTGGGACACAGCCACCCAGTCAGGAAAGGGCTGGGGCTTCCATAGCCATCTTCTTCACTGCGTACATAAGACTGCAAGCGTCCGAGGAGCTATCAGCCCCATCTGCAGATGACAAAGCAGACTCGCAGAGAGGAGAAACAAGTGCAGGGCCCCTCAGCCCCAGCCTATCTCGCTGCAGTGCCCTCTTTCTCTGCTACCCCACCAGGTTGCCTCTGGGGGAAGGGATGGCTCCCAGGCCAGCTAAGCTTGTCCTGTTGGCATCCATGGGCTAAGGGCCTCAGACACCTAGGCCTGGGCGCCCACCTCCTGCCCCATTCAGGTCTCAGGCGGGCGGCATTGGGAGCAGCAGCCACCCATCCGGAGGGGATAGCGAAGCCGCAGCTGAGTTTATGAAGAGCAAAAGATGACTCCAGCTGCACAGGAAACTCAGTAACCCTGATTATGTGTTTATTCTTTCCCTTCCCTGCCTCCTGCTCCCTCCCTCCCACCTCCTTCTCCTCTTTCTCCCTCCCTCCTCCCTGTCTGCCTTTCCACCTTCTATCTTCTCTCAGCTCTGCCTACTGCCAGCTGCCCTCCACCCTCCTCTGCTCTTCTCCCGCCCGGCCCAGCCCGCTGGCTCTATCTGCCCCTCGCCCTCCCCGTCCCGAGGCAGGGGCTGCTCAGGCACCACCTGAACAGGCATGAAACCTCCCTCCCTCTGGTAGAGAGCCACAAAGCCCGAGGCAGCCTTTGAGACCAGCTTGTCCCACCTATTCTCCTTTTTTTATGGTTAGGGAAACTGAGGCTGGAGAGATGGAGCTACAGTCAAACAGCTGTAACAGAGGCAGAAATCAAATTCCGGATGCCCAAAGCAAGGTTTCAGAGGCATCGCTGGCATGATCCCACAAGTGCCGGAGGGTATGCCAGGGACTTCCAGTAAGGCTCAGCACCGACAGACTCCTGGTCAGCTCCTTCCGTTCATCGAGAATCCGAGAGCTACAGGCCATAGGAGGCCACAGGACACACTGAGCTCATCTAGTCCAGTCCCTCATGATCCAGACAGAGAAAGGGAGGAATAGTGCCGGGAATGTCTTTCACCCCGGGCCACAGAGCCCTGGGCCAGGCCTGGGAGCACTCCCGTGGGGATGAGCAACAGGAATAACAGGAAGGATTCCAGTTTGATAACAAAGTCCTTCCTGCCAGAAGGCTTTCTGGGCAAATGGAAATGGGTGAACAAAGGTAGCTAAGACATCTCTTTCCCCAGAGATCTCTGGGAGACAGGAAAGCCCTGCCAGGGCTGCCTGAGGGCATCGTGTGCAGAGGCATGGAGACAGGGAGACAGGGTAGCCTCTAAGGAGCCCTTCCAGATCCTTGTCCCTTGGTAGCAGCGTTATGTGTGGCACGTGGGTGGGATGCCACTTTTGGGGAGGAGGCTGGGGATGGTGGTAACAGGAGGACAAGGGGCCTTTGCTCAGCTCGAAAGAAATCTCCATTAACCCAACCTGACACATCAGTAGTAGCCTCTATCCTGCTAAATTACAGGAGGATAAAATAAACGTGGGGCTGGGAGGGAAACCACACCTATTAGCATCCACTCCAGACCTCCCCTCCCCGCACCATGACCAGGGGCCGGGAAGGCATTCGTGGGGTGATTCTTGCCCCTCTTATTTCGTCCTCAGAGTTTTCATTCCCCCGTCTTTCTGTGCAGGACTATGGATACAAAGTGGACTCTCGTATTCTCTGTGGAGCTCATGCGAACTTTCTGCAAGCATGAAAAGCGGGTGGCAGGAGTGGGGAGACTTCCCTAGGGCTCTGGCGTTGGGGGAACTAGAGGAGCTGGTAGGAAAAGAGGAAACCATCATTCAGTACATCAGTGGGGATCCAATTAAATAGGAACTTTAATAAAACCGGCTGGCTCTCACTTCCTTGCCAGAGTCCATTCCCAGCCACTAGTCACTGGGCCCAGGGTCTCTAAGGGGCTGTGTACCAAGGGCAGCAGGACAAGGAGTGGCGAGGGACTCTAGGGATGGGAGAAGGGGGCCAGCACCCACTGGGCACCACCTATGAGCCAGGAATTGTGCCAGGCACGTTGCTCCACTTCTCTTATCAAAACCCCACAACACCCCTCTGCAGTTGGGGTTATTACGCCCATTTTGCAGATGGGGAAACTGCAGCTCAGAGAGTTTGAATGACATGCCAAAGGCCACAGAACTAAGAAATGAGAGTGCTCAACTTGAATCCAGGTCTCTTGATCTGATTCCGCAGGCTTCCACTATATCCCCCAGCATCTGACCAGTGTCTTTGGGAAGGAACTGACGAGAAGCAAGAAGCAAAGATGGTGGCTCTCTCTTTTCATGGATCACTAATCAGCTCTGGGGAGCCCAGGCCTTGCCTGCCTGAATGGCACAGCCCCTCAGTCCTTGCCCCATCTGCTCATCCTTTGCTGCCCCGCTCCCTCGTGTTGAATAGAGGAGCAGGTAAGAGCAGACTTCAATCCCTCCTTAGCCCTTGGCCCAGGAGGGAACGAGACCCATGACTGAGACACGGGAGCAAGTTAGAAGTGCAGACACAACCTGGAAGTTCAGCCAGCCAGAGTTTGAATGCTACCTTAACAGGGTATTGATGGGGAGGCCTTGGGCAAGTTGCTTAATTCCCCTGTCTCTTAGTTTCCCGCCTTATAAAATTGAGTGATCATAGCACCTACACCATAGGGTAGTTACAAGGCTTACATGGGCTAATACTTGCGAAGTACTTAGAACAGAGCCTGGCACAGAGGAAGTGCCATGTGAATGTTGGCTCTCATCATTATTCAGTTTCACAAGGAACTCTTGCATCACCAACAAGAAAAAGTGCCCAGTGGGAAGCCTCAGGGGGCCTATTGTAATGATTCAGCAAGAATTGGGATTGCCCAGTAGCAGGGCTTAAGGTGCCCACTCTAATGATGCAACATGAAGGGCTATTTCCTGGGGCCGGCTTTGCAAGGCCTACTTTACCCATTCACTCAGACCACTTGGGAACTGTCAGGTTGAACCACATGACGCTGCCAACACTTGGCCATCTTTGACCTATAAAAATGGTTATTTCATATGGTTTGACCTAATAGCAGAGTTCATTTTGGGGTGGGTAAGGGCTGGTTCAGCTCCACTCGTTTTTTACCTCTTCAGCTGAAGGAGGTTGCTAAGCATATTTGATCCATTTCTATAGAGAGTAAACAGTTGGTTTCTAGTAGGTGCTTCTAAAGTGCTTAAAGATTGTACTTCCTTGAGAAGTTGAAACATTCCTCCTGGAACCAATTTTGCACTATGAGAGCCCTTGATACATAAAGCCAAGAGGAGTTTTTAGCCAAAAATCCTTTATTTTTAAATGTCTGACAATGAGTGGTGAGTAATCAACAATATCGATGGCATTGCTAAGGTCCTAGAAGGCACCAGGGGCCACGGGAGATGGTGTTCGAGACACTGGGACACGGTCCAGGCTTGTGGAAGCAGAGCAGAAGGGAAGGGGGCAGGGTCACTGCCATCTTTGCCCCTTGACGGCTTCCAGATTTGTGGAAAATGGCTCAAGGCAGAAGCGCGTGTGCACGTGTGGGGTGTGTAGGCATCCTCCTCTTTAATCGGTACCTTGCTGCTGTTTCTAGCAGTATCTATGGCACGCTGTGCTCCCTCGGAACCTCAGTTTCTCCCCAGAAGCTCCATGAAGTCAAGAATCACATCTATCTTGTCATCACTGAATCCCTAACACTTAATACATTGCTGGGCACAAAGTTAAGTGCTCGATAAATGTTTTCTGCGTGGGTTAATTAATGAAATGAAGCAAATGGATTCTGTCTTGCCTAGCAATCATGATTTCTAGGAGGAAACAATGAAGTCCTATGAAAATCTTTTCCAAGAACTTGAGGTACTACCCAAAGGCTGGGGATCTCACGGGTGCTGTGGCCATGATTGTGATCAAGGCTCCCCAAAGCAGCTGGGACCTGAGCTCTCAAAATGATAAAAGCCATGGAAGAAGAGGAGGCCGAGGGGGCAGGACATGCCGCTTTGGAGTCTGCAGAAGGTTAATATGGGTCAGTAGCTCTGCTGAAGGGCAACAAAACAAACTGGGTTTATCTGCAGCAAGAGGGATTTAGGGCACACCCTCCAGACGCTGTGGGGAGGTGAGGCAGGGTGTGGATGTCCTTCCCTGAACATCTTGTAAAACAGAAAGCTTCGACACTCATCACACCACCAGCATCCACTCACTGGCAGTGGGGCTTGGGCTTGGGCTAATCTCTTCCCCTCTCTGGGCCTCAGTTTCCCCATCTGTAGCCGAGGGGGGACAGTGGTAGACTCCATGGTCTCTATGGTTCCTTCCAGCTCTCTTAAAGTCTGGAATTCTGTCTGGAGGCTGGGCCGAGCTGGCATAACTTCAGAAGGCTGTAGACGGCCATAAAAGTGGTGGGATCCCTGGGGACGGAGAATCCTGCAGGGAAGCCCCTCCCCCAGCCCTCCACCTCCTGCCCTTTTAACTGCTGCAACCACAGCCCTCCCCTGCTCTCCCGGGTTCCTCCTCCCCAAACCCCCACAGCTCTGTCTGGAGGCCCCATTCTCTGACCAGCTTTGTTTGCTTTTAATAAAGTTAATCGCACTCCTAATTTGTATGTAATGAAAAGATAAAAGGGAGACATGGGGGCGAAACTTCCATTGGAGTGGGAGCAGTCCAGGTCCAGGGCCGCCAGCCACCTCCCCACCTCCGCCCTCGCGGCTGCCTTGCCCATCCCCAGAGTCTGAGCAGGGGCTGCTGTCTGGGCCCCAGCCCGGCCCAGTTGTCCCTGCAGCTCCCCCAGGAAAGCGTCCCAGGGCCTGCTTGACTGCCTTTCACCTTGCTTTTGGTGGAAGACAGAGATCTTCCACCTAAGTCCTGACAGCACCCTAGAGTCCACCTTTGGCAGGACTCCCCATACCCCTAGACGCTCAGCTCCTCGAAGGCAGCACTGGCCCTTGGGCTGGGCACGCAGCAAGTAGCAGCAAAACTCAATTCATCCACTCTTGATTGTGTCCCCACCTGCTCTCTGGGAATGCCTTGGGTTCCTCAATGAGAACAGAATATACTGTGGGAAGAGGGTGTACTGGTTGGATTTTACTCCTCTGTGGGTCAACACTTCTGTCTACTTAGCCCACTCAGCCATTCCTTATTCCCTGATACACCTTTTCCTTCACAAGTCCCACTCAACTGGTTGGTCACCCTGGGTCCTCATTCTCATCCCAGCCCTGCCACCCACACTTGGGGCCAATCCTTGCACCTCCCTGAGCCTCAGCCTCCCACCTATCTAGAAATGGGTAAGGAGGTTGGTGGTGGGTAGAGAGATGGCTAAGCCTAAGATGGGGATGCCTAAGTCCCAGTACGCTGCAGTCTTGGGGTCTGGGGTCGCTGCTCCCAGGAAGCCAGGCTCCCCAGAACAGAGGCCCTGGCTCCCAGGCTGATTCCTCCTGCCCCCACCCACCCCCAGAGACAGCATCCATGGGAAAGTACCCCCTGTGGTAGTGGTTTGGAGGGATGATGTTTAGGGGGAGATGGGGTGGGAACCCTTAGGCTCCCTGTGGGGACTGCTCAAGGACACAATTCAGTGAGGACTGTGGCAAGGGGTAGAGGCAGCAGGGGTCACCTCTATCTCCAGCCATTGTTGCAAAGGCCCATATCCTAGACCCTTGACTGTCCCCAGTAGAGATCGAGGTGAGGCTGATGGGAGTTAGGGGTGGCTTAGCGCACAGGGAAGAAGTGAGGCTACAGAGCAAGCAGCCCTTCCCCTGCCCTCCCAGGGCCAGGTCAGGCAGGGCACAGGCTGGGCTCCAGCCCCAGATGGGGGTATGGAGGGAGCAGCCCCACTTGAAGGGGCTCCCAGCATGGCACGCCTGAGCAGCAATCTGGAAGCTATTGGGCTGGTGCATTTCTGCGATCCACCGCGAATGCCATGCCCAGTTCATTTCCTCTAAGGAAACACAACCTCAGGGGATAATTAGAGCTTCTTTGCGTACACAATCCCATATTGTTTATCCAACACAAATTAAAAAACGTGGGCCCTGAGAACATGGAGCGAGAGATAAAGGAACCTCCTCCTCCTCCTCCTCCTCCTCTCCTCCTTCTCTCCTCCTCCTCCCCCGCCCTCCCTCCCTCCCAGCTGGATCTCATTACCCTGCCCGGCCAGGCCAAGCCCCAGCCCCAGCCCCAGCCCCAGCCCCAGCCTCACCCCCACCCTGCCAGGTCCTGCTCCTCCACACAGCTTTTGTGGGCCCCCAGACCCGGACTCTCAAAGTCAGGGCCTGGCATCCTTCCTAGCCTTGCCCCTGCATCCGTCTGCCTGTTGGTCTGCAGTGAAAGGTGGCTCTGGAGTAGGCTTCTCTGGCCAAAGAGTGCTTGAGAAAGAGTGACCATTTGTCCCTGTGTCCTCTTAAGGAGCCTCCCACTGAGGAACGTGGGAAATACCAGCCCACAAACACAACTCAGCACCCAGGAGCAGAGTCAGGGCCAGTGCCCTGGGGGGTTCTGGGAAGGAAGGGCTGGCTCTCTTGGCCCTGGCCTTGGCCCTGGTTCCCTTCCACTGCCCAGATGTGCTCCACCCAGACAACAGGGAGCCCAGTCAGCCTGGCCTGGGGGCCCCCTCCACGAAGCCCAGCCCCTCTCCCCTCAGGGCTCAGCCCAACAAAGGAGGATTCTCAGCCTGGGCGACTCAGGGCGGGAGGAAGGAGGGTTGCGGGTGGAAAATAGCTTCAGAACCCAAGGTTGGCCATCTCCATGAAAGCCCTATTATTGCTCGGGTAGCTAAACGTCTTGCTCAGCATGGCCAATTCAGCTCCCCTCACTTCCCTGTCTCCCCCTAGGAATAGCTCCACATTCCAGCACTGCACAGCCAGCCGTTTTCAGCCATGGGGAGGCGGTGGGAGGCGGTCCCGGCAGGGAGGGGCCAAGGAGGAGGAAGGGCTGCATGAGAACTCACCTTTCCCTCGCCTTTGCTGGCTTACAAGGCAAAGATGGCCCCACAGCAGTTAGTTCACCGTCAGGCCTGGCCTCCCTGCTTCTCCTGCATCACAGCCCACTTCCCAGGGGGCCTTGTTATGAGAAAACCTGCCTGGGTTGTCCTTGGGGGCTGGAAGGGTGTCCCCCTCCCCACTGGCCGCTAAGCAGCATGGCACCTCTGCCCTCCAGGACAGAGGCCAGGCCTCTCGGTCCGGTGCCCTGACATGCCCCCAACCTCAATCGCTAGGAAGGCCAGAGGGCTGGAGGAGGAATGGACTCTCTCCTGGGGGCCAGGCCCTCCCACCGTTGCGCAGGCACAGAGCAGGAGTTTGACTGGAGGTAGAATTTTCTCTGGTTGAAGTAAAGAGGAAGTTGTGTGAGCTGAGAACACATTCCCCGTCTGGTCTGTCCTTTCAGCTCTGCTGGTATTTTTTTTTTTCTTTTGGTTTGTCTCTGAGCTGGAAAGAACATGTGCTTGGCAGATTTTTTATTAACTCTATAGCTTGCTCTCTCTCTCTCTCTCTCTCTCTCTCTCTCTCTCTCTCTCTCTCTCTCTTTCTGTCTGTCTCTGTCTCTCTCCTTTTCGCTTGCTTGACAGAATTTAGATTAGACAAAACATGAGCTCATTTCTGCCTGAGAAAAAAAAGCAAACCGCTCCTCCTTCCCCTCCCCCACCTTCTCCTCTTCTTCCTAGCCTCACCCACCTCTGCTCACCATGCGGGGGTGGGGGCAGGCATTCAGGGCTCACCCAGACATCATCTCTAAGTCAGGACTTGGGGTGCCATTGCCCCCATGCTGTGCCAGCTCCCAGCTCTGGAGGGCACACAGTCCCGCAGTCTCACAGTCACAGGCCTGCTGCCCAGAGTCTCAGCTGAGGGTAGGAGGCCAGGGGTGCAATCTGGAAGGGACGTGCCTAGGGTCCTGAGCACAGGTTGGCAAGGTGGGCCCTGCCAGGACTGGCCAGGCCCCCTGGCAGCATCTGCACCAGCACTCAGGCCCCAGACCGTAATGCCACCTGGGCCCCTCACTCACTCACTTTCCTCTTTTTTCACTTCCATAGATATTCCTGGACATTCATCACCACTTCCCATCACCAGGCCATCTGGGGGTCCCCTCCCCGAACTGCTGACTAAATCACTGAAGCCCCTTGTTTCTCTCTTCACGGATTATTGGGCATGTGGGACCGCCAGGCAAATGGGATGATGGCTTGGGAGGCCCATCTGAGTTGAAATCCCAATTTTATCATTTGCTTGCTGGGTCTTGGTCTAATCATTTCCCCTCACTGAACCTCAGTTTCTTATCTGTGACACAGGGATAATAAGATCTACGTTTAAATAACATTGAAATCCATTTTGACCTCTTCAAATGGGTGAAAACAACTCGCAGAGTCCCCAATACATTATGGTGTGCAATAACCGAAGGAATGACTTCCTCCTTCTCCTTCCTCCTCCTCCTCCTCCTCCTCCTCCTCCTTCATCTTCTTTCCCCAACATCCCATCAACAGAAAACAGGAGTAGAAGGGCAGAAAGAAGGATTATGGTTAGACATAAGAAAGAACTTCCCAGGAATGTACTAGTTAGGACTGGAAAGAAATGCACATTGGAACTGTAGATGCGCCCTCCAGCATACATCGGAGGAGAGCTGCCCACCCTGGAAGAAGGACGATGGCTGGTGGCCTGCCCTGGAGGGTCTGGAGCAGGGGAATGACCATGGACTGTGGTGGGACAGAGCCTGGGTTTCGATCTGGTCTCCTCCACTGTTCCTTGTGTGACCTTGGGCAGGTCACTCCCCGGTCTGAGCTTCAGTGCCTCATCTCTACAATGGAAGGAAAGACTCCTCTACCCTCAGAGCTGCCGTGAGGTATCTTTATGAGCTTCCGCGGGCTGCCCAGATGAGCCTTCCTTGTCATTCCACAGCAGCAGGGAGGAAGGCCAGAGGTGCTTTCTAGGACTGCCCTAGTTGCTGAGGCTGCTGCGTCCTCAGGGACCCTCGTGGTCATCCTGGCAGGCAATGGTCCAGCCCAGTGAGGGCTCCCAGCCCAGGCTCCAGGGTTGGTGGGCCCCTCTGAATCAGTGGGCTCCCCCATCCCTCACTGCCATCCCCTCCCGAAGCCCGCCAGCCCGCCCTCAAGCTGTCCCTTAGCCAAACAGGGCAGTGCTGCTCTTCTAATCTTGTTTTATAAATTAATCCCTCTCTTCCCTTAATCATTTTCATTGCCTGCCTCTGAACTCACTCCAATCCATCTACTGCTCCTGCACCTTCTCCAACTTATCATCCCCTCTCATCCCTCTGGCTGCAGAGAGAGGCCCCCCACATGGCCTGCCGATGCCTCTGCATTCCTGTCCCCAGGTGAGAGGCTCAGTTCACAGTGCCCAGTGGGTCCGACCCCTTTACCTTCAACCCCTGGAGACAGCCGAGTGAAGCTGAAGCACGCGGGTGCTGGAATCCAGCACTCCTGGGCTGAAACCCTACGGCTTCCATGCTCAGTAGTCCCAGGGAAGTCCCCCCACCTCTCTGGGCCTCGTCCTTACCATCTATAAAATGGAGCACCTGGCAGGGCCCCAGGTGAGGAAACAAGTGCTTTGCAAAGGGTTGGGCACGTTTTAGCTGCTCGGTTCACTTCGAGGTGAGGACGGACAGGGCTCCAGAGTCAGGTCTCACCTCGGCCCTCTCTGCTTCTCTTCTCATCTGGACCCTGTCCCCACAGCCTGGAGCTCCCGGCATGCTGAACATAGGGCTCCACAGCCCACCGCGATCCCCAAACAGGAGCCTCCTTCCCCAAGCTGCTGTCAGCTTCCTTGGGGGCTGATAGGCTTCCCCTGCAGCAGGAAGGAAGAAGCCTCAGCCGGAAGCAGCAGCCCCCAATGCACATGGCAGAGACGGACTCTGGGTGGGATGTGGTGGGGACTTCTGGCCCAGAGCTCCAAGGGGTGGCCAAGATGCTGGACGTTTCCCTTTTCTTCGTCGCCCAGATTCTCCCTGGGGAAGGCAACCCTTCTGCTTGGCTGCCCGTGCCGCGGGAGGATAGGGCAGGCTTGAGGGGACTCAGCTGTGCGGAGCAGCTTCTTTGAATGTTCTCAACAGCCCTGCGAGTCTGGTTGAGGGGATCATGTCCCATAACTTGCCCGATTCAGTGCCTGTGCCGGGCGAGGTGCTCATGGATTCAGCAGCAATGAACACAATAGACATGGCTCCCACCACACTGAGTTTCCTGTCCAGACAGTGGCAGCTTTGGAACCCTGGTCTGTCTGACGCCAATGCCTGTGCTTATAAGGCAGCAGTCCCCAACCTTTTTGGTACCAGGGACTGGTTTCATGGAAGACAATAAGACAATTTTTCCATGGACCTGGGGTGGGGGGCAGGCATGGTTTCGGGATGATAAAAGCGCATTACATTTATTGTGCACTTCATTTCTATTATTATTACATTGTAATATATAATGAAATAATTATACAACTCACCATAATTATGCAGAATCAGTGGGAGCCCTGAGTTTGTTTCCCTGCAGCTAGGCAGTCCCATCTGGGGCTGATGGGAGATAGTGACTGATCTGACAGGAGGCGGAGCTCAGGCAGTGGTGTGAGCGATGGGGAGCGGCTGTAAATACAGATGAAGCTTCGCTGGCCTGCTGGTCACCCCCTACTGTGTGGCCCAGTTCCTAACAAGCTATGGACCAATACAAGTCCACAGACCGGGGATTGGGGACTGCAGTTATAAGGCATTGGCATCACTAAGATGCTCCATGTTTCAGACAAAGAAAATTGAAAAATCATTCTAATTGTGTGACAAAGAAGGAGGGTGACAGTGACCAAGAGGCTTCTCCAGGCCATTCCCAGTCCTCTAGTTGCTCAAGATCTAGGGAGCAACATGGCAAGGATAGGAATAGGGCTGTGGGGACACAGCGGAGCAGGCCACACGTATGGGAGGGGGGCAAGGCTTGGAAAACCAGAACTTTTAAGCTGGCTCTTGAAGGATACGTAGGAGTTGGCCAGGCTGACAAAGAAAGACATGGCCTCCTCGATAGAAGGATACCACTTG
Organism: Lemur catta; assembly: GCF_020740605.2. Classification (NCBI taxonomy): domain Eukaryota; kingdom Metazoa; phylum Chordata; class Mammalia; order Primates; family Lemuridae; genus Lemur; species Lemur catta. Next base: position 49,246,584 of record NC_059155.1, on the reverse strand, counting down.
AATAAGTGCCAGAGCTAGTGCCAGCAGACCCGTGACTGTGGGACCCCCACTCCTCCCTTCCTGTCATCCCCATGTAGGCCCTGCCCTGAGAGAGGGAGCAGTTTAGAAGAGCCTGGGGTCCTGTCTGTGCTTTGCTCTTTACTGGCTATGTGGCCTCCGACAGTGACTCCATCTCTCTGAGCCTCAGTTCTCCAATCTAAATGCTGGGCTCTTAGTCAGTGTGTGACAATAGGTAGCTATCATTCTTGTTATCTTATTATTATTATTGTTATCCTCCTCCTTATCCTCACTGGACTCATATGTCAGGATGCACTATCCTGCAGGGGCCTGCCCCAGCCCCACCTTGCCCTGTGCTTCCCTTCTGTCTTCCCACCTATCCTGAATTCACCCCGAGCACCACCCCTGCCCCTTCTGCGACAGACTGGCTTGGCTCTGGATGAAGTCTGAAAGGTCAGGCCCTAGCAGGCTCCTGGCAGACTTTAGGGCACTTAGCATCCTTCCTGCCAGCCCTCCACCATTTTCAGGGAAAGAAAGGTGGAACAGGAAAATCTTCCTTCCCTGTTCCGGTCTGGATGGGCTCTGCTGTGCACATTGCATGATCTGGGCTGAGGTCTGTCTCCCTCATCCGCTTTGTCCACCTCAGTGGCCAGGAGGAGCAGAAGGGAGAGTTATTTAGAGTGAGAGGGTAGATGCACGAATATTCTACATGCCGCCCTTTGCCCGCCCACAGCCCACCTGAGACCTCTACACTGACACCCAAAGACAGCCCCTCCTGCGCTGCAGGGAGTCAGCCTTCCCTGGGCTCCCCCAGGCCTCTCCCGGGCCAGGGAGGCTGGGAGGGGGCAGCGAGGGAGGTTCTAGGGGGAACCAGGGCCAGAAGTCCAGCCTGGTTCTGATTTCCCCGGCTAGGGCTGGGAACCAGCGCCTGGTCTGTCTTCAATCCCCACGCCCCCCTCCCTCGCACAACAACGCTTCTCTGCTTTCGGGAGCGGCACATAACCGCAAACACATTTGCTAATGCAGCTAGCCTACCCGCCCTGGGACAGCTGGCTGGGCCCTGTGCCTGGGGCCAGGCCAGGCAAAGGGCAGGGGGCCTGGCTGGGAAAGGGGCCTGAGGCTCCTCCTTCTCTGCTAAGCCGCCTGCGCAGTCCTGGTCACCGCCTCTCTGGCTCCATAGCCCCTCTCCACGGTGACTCCTAGAGCTGAGAAGGAAGTCAGAGAAACTGAGGCCACTAGAGGAGAAGGGCTACATGGCTGGCTGCACACTGTCTAGCCCAAGAACAGGGCAGCTAGACATGCCCCTTAGCCAAGAGAACACTTGGCCTGCTTGGCCTGAGCCCTCCCATGTGGCATCTGCCTCTGAGAGGAGCCCCCTACAGAAACCAAAAATTGAGGGCTCAGGGAGAGCTGGGGGCGTGTGGGTTGCCCAGGAAGGCAAGAGCAAAAGGAGGCTGAGACTTCCCATCTCTGCCACTATGTGACTTGCGTAATCACGTCCCTTCTCTGAGCCTCAGTTTCTCCATCCTGCCCTGATTGCCTCACAGACTTGTGATATGGGAATGGATAGGCAAGTGTCTTATAAACTATAAAGCACTATATTCTGGAATGATCATTCTACCAGACCACAAATTCTGGGAGGACAGGAATCATGTCTGAGCTACCTCTAGATTCCCTGTGATCCCAGCCCTGGGTGCCACCGTGGGGGATGGCTGGAGAGATGTGCCTAGGGACTGAGAGACACACGTCAGTCCTCTTTCTTGTCAACCCTGAGTTCACGCAACCTCTGAGAAGCAAGACTGAGCCCTGGGGGTCCTGAATTGCAGAGCATGAGCTGTGACCGGAGCCCACCCCCACCCAGACATCAATCCCAAGGCCCCTGCCTCACTCAGCTGCCCCATCCACCCTCCCCCCACTCCTCCCATCACACAGGCATGCAGCTCAGCTTCCCCTGCCAAGACGCCCCCCACCCCGGCCCCACAGCCCCTCTCCAAAGACAGGGGCCTTTCTCTGCCACGTTCCTGGAGGCTTTTCCACTTAACAGGGCCTTGAAATCCATTTGCTGCAGACTGTGAACTTCCTCTCCATGCTCCTGCCCACTGGCCCTCTTCTAGGCTGACCCCCCCACTCCCACCCCCACACTGGCGTCCGCCAGCCCATGGCCCAGCAGCTGTCACCCTGATCTCCCCCTCCCCAGGCCTCTGGGGCCAAGCAGAGGGCACCTGGAGGAGATACTTGGGGCCTAGGAAGAGCAGCAGCCTGGACTAAGAGAGGGAGCTGAGAGCTTGCTGCCTAGGAGTGTCCTGAACTCCGGCCTAGACGCAAAGGGATGCTTCCCCTTCTCCTCAGCCCCTAGAGATGGAGGCCACCTCCTTTAAGACTAAAGCCACCAAAGCATTCCTCCCTAGATCACACTTCCATCCCTCATGGCCCTTGCCCTCACAACTGATGGGGACACATGACGGCCACGTGATAACCCTCCAGGCATAGCTGGGAAGGCAGGTAGTCCAGGTTCTAGTCTTGCCTCAGCCAGAATCCATGGCCTTGGGCCAGTCTGGTCCCTTCCTTGGGCGTTCAGTCCTTTGGAGAATCCTCCCCTCCCAGCCCTGACATCCTCTTGATTCCTGAATTAAACTCTGTCCTGTGCTTCCCCAGGGTGACTAATCTCAGGTCTTCATGCCCTTCTTCCTGGAGTCCAAAGCACTTCCATTTTCTGCCACAAACTTCATTCTCCATCCTACAAAGCCCTTTGAAGCTGTAGAAATGGAAGGCAGCTACCATCCCCTGAGCATCTAGTAAGGCCAGGCACCTTGTGCCTTCTCTCTCATTTTGGTGTTAATAGGTCCATGGTACAGGCTGAGGAAACTGAGGCTCAAAAAGGAGAAGTGACCCAGAGGTGCAAGGCCAGGAAATGGTGGAGCCACAACTTGAAGCCGGGTAGTTGGAATCCCCTATCTGTGTTCTATCCTTGCCCCCTCTCCCTGCCCATGCCTGCACGCCAATGTCCTCTGTAATGGAAAGAGGTCCTATTAATTCCTACTTATTTTGCAGTAGCTAGTCACAGAGCTTCAGATCCTAGTCATGCTTCAAACAGTGAAGCTCCATGCTGACGCATGTGCAGCTTGTGACCCACTCTGACCTGAGACTCTGTCTCAACTCTATTTCCCTAAAATTATATTATTCTAAAGCAAAAGCCAGAGTGAAGAAGAAAAGTGTACCCCAAGGACAGAACACTTGGAAGGGGGAGGGAACGCCTTGCAGGCCTCAAGTTGCCCAGCCCAACTGAACACCTACTCATTCAGCCACTGGTACCCAGTTTCACACATCTTCTCTTGTTTAAATACTCATAACAACCCTTTGGGCTAGCAATTATCTTGACCTTTTTATAGATTGGGAGACTGAGGCACAGAAAGAAGAAGTAACTTGCCCAGGACCACACAGTGAGAAAGTAGCATGGTATTTCTCCCACACCCACTCCTACACCTCAGCCCAGCCTATCCCCAAAGGAGGAAAGGTGATGTCTGCAGGAAAACATCCCCCTGTCCCAAAGACCCCAAGCCCAGGCAAGGGTGCCATGAGCACAGAGAACCTATATGGCAGGGCGCAGGGCTACAGTCCTCAGCCAAAGTTTGCTCTCACCCTTGCTGCCTGGAGCTCGCCCTGGCACTGGCTCCGAGGGATGCCTGACTCTCTCCCCATCTGTCTTTCTCGTCCTTCCCCACTCTCTCAGCAATGAATTTGTGCGAAACCTGGACTGAATTACCACCCATTACCCAACCTGCCTCGTTCCAAATCCCTGGCATTAATGCAATCAATGGAGGGGAAGCGGGCTCCCTTCGGCCGCCTGTCTGGCCCGCCCCGTGCTGGCTTCTCAGTGCTCTGAAGCCCTGTGACCCAACCCCCTCCTCCTTGCACGTGTGCAGGCCCCCACACCAATCACACATGTGCCTGTCGAAACTAAGCAGGTCTTCTACCCACACAGGAGGCCCTCCTGAAAACTCCACTGAATGAAGACATACATGTGCATATTTGTTCTTTCAGTGAACATTTACGGGGTGCCAACTATGTGCTAGGCACTATTTTCAGGCACTGGAGGTATAACGGTGAACAGCCCAAAGTCCTGGTTTTCATGGACTTTATTGTCTAGCAAGGGGAAGGGGTGAACCATAAACAAATTAGCCATAAATTAACAAGATAATCCCAGACTATGGTAGAAGCTATGAGGAAAATAAACCAGGCTTATGCAATGCTGATGTTAGAGGGGCTATTTCAGATCGAGTGGTGGGAGAAGGCCTCAGTGAGGAGGGCATGCTTGGACCAGACCTAACTGGCAAGGAGAGAGCCGGCCCCGAGTGCGAGGATCTGGGAGAGGGGTTTGAGGCAGAAAGAGCAGAAAGCGTGCAGGAGCCAAGGTGGCCATGAACATGGTGGAGAAACAGGGTAAGAGCTGAAGCTGGACAGACAGACAGGGGCCATACCATGCAAGGTCTTGTAACTCAGGGTAAAAGACTTGAGTTTTATTCTAATTGTGATGAGAAGCCATTAAAGGGTTTTAAACATGTTTAAGAATGTGACTGAATTTGTGTTTTAGAAAGATCACTCTGGCTGCTACAAGGAGTGTGGATTATTGCAGGGCAAGGGTAGAAGCAGGGAGGTGTATTGCACCAGTCCAGATGAGAGATGGTGGTGGCCTAAGCTAGGCTGGTGGTCACAGACAGAAGTGGATGTTAAGTGGGTAATTAGATTTACCAGTCTGGACTTCAGTGGAGGTGTCAGGCTCTTCCTGATAACCTCCAAGGATGGTTCCTCCATATCTCCACTTGGATGTCTGTTTAGGCACCTCAAATATAGAAGAATCCTTGATTTACCCCCACCAAACCAGGCTGTTAGATACATAAACATTGGGTTTAGGGGAGATACAAACTTGGGGGCGTCATTGGCATAGAGATGGTGTTTAAACCCATAGGGTTTGATGAGATCATTTACTGAGAAAGTATAGGCAGAGACGACGACAGCACCTAAGACTGAGCTCTAACTTTAGAAGAGGAGGCTGCAGAGAACCAGAGAAGGAGCAATCAGAGAAACAAGAGGAAAGCCGGACACTAGGAGAGTGTGCTCAACTACAGCTAATGCTTCTGAGAGGTCTAGAAAGGCAAGACAGATCACTGGGGTTGGCAATGTGGGGTGATTGGTGACCTTTGGCAATAGCAGTTTCAGTGGTGATGGAAGCCCACTGGGGTAGCTAGAGGTAAGAATGGCCTATGAGGAAGCAGAGACACGGGAGTGGGAGTGCAGAAATCTTTTGTGAAAGGTCTCGCTGTGAAGGACAGCAGAGAAGTGGGGTCAACACTGGAGAAATGCATGGGCGAGGACAAAGGAGTTGGGCAACAAATTGGAGGCCTAAGTGAGGACAGAGCCTTGGTAGAGTCAGGGTAGCAGAGGGATAAGATGGTAGAGTAGGGGGTGGGGTCAAAGGGTGGAATGACGGAAATCAAGATTCAAAGCCGATGTAGTTAATAATGATGGTAAGGTCAAAGGCAAGGCAAGGTCGTGGGAATGGGAGACTGAGCTGGGGCTAGAGGTGGAATACTCCAGGGAGAGCAAAGCCAGGGTGGTAGGTCCATGTTAATAAAGAAGTTGTCAAGTACATTGCCAGGATTCGGGAATGGAGGGGAGACAGTGAGCCACCTACTGTCATCTTCAGTGAGTGGAGGGCACTGACAAAGGCAGTCCAAAGATGACAGCCTCCAGGAAGGGTAGGAGATGACGCAGTCTTTGGAGTAACCCTCGTTTTAGAAGGAGGAGGGAAGACAAATGGCTTAGAGGCAGCCACAGGAAACAAGGAGGACACTGTCCCCACCGCCTACGCCCATAGGCATGTGGGATATGGGAGAAAAATGTAGGCCCCAAAATATAGCAGGAGAGTTGTGTCCTTGGGGCATAGGAATGAGGAAACGATCATAAGAGATTGAGGATGTGGGGAAGGGACAACAGCTGCTGACAGTGGACCATGGGTACCAGAAGGCAGAGTGGAAGGGGTTCAGGAGCTTGGGAGGAATGTAAGATGAGGCCCAAAGTAGGGACTGTGTGGAACAATGCAGGGATTAGAGTTGGGGGATGATCGAAGGCCAGGAGGCCTGGGCTTCTGCGGTGATCGAGGTAAACAGGTATGTGAGTTCTGATGAGATACAGCAGCAGGATTTCTTCAAGAAAATTTGCTCGTCAGGTCAAGCCAGAAGACCTAGGGAGGCTGAGTGAGCGACTCTCTGCTGCTGGCTGGTGGTGGTGAGACCAAGGGTGAGCTGGGACCTGTGACCAGGGGACGCTCTGTAGGCCTCCCATATAACCTGCAGGGGGCAGTGTCTCCGCTGAAGGAGAAGAGATGTAAGCTGGAATAAGAAAAGTTCATAAACACACACCCTACCAGGCCTCGTGACTATATACCCTCAGATACACACTTGTACGCACACAGAGACCCCAGCCCAAGCCCCCACGCAGCATGAAGGCGTGGGTAAAATCGTATGTATATGCAAATATGTACATGTGCAGGCAGGCACACTTACACGCGAACCCACATACACACACCACGCATAGAGGCCTAACACACAGCACATGCCCACATTGCTCCATGCCATCACGTACACGCATACAAGCACACACACGCACGCGCACACACACCGAGGCAACTGAGACTGGGTTTTCTTAAGTCTTGCCAAGCCACAAACAGCAGAAAATCAAGCTGAAGTTGAACAATCCAACCCAGCAAAGGGGGAGGAAAAGAAGGGGCGTGAGAATGAGGTGTGTGTTGGGGGAGTCACGCAGGGGGGAGCAAGGGAGCCAAGTGCTGAGGAAAAAAAATCTAGACCGTTTTGAAAAAGGGAAAGCCTTCAGACAGAGCAGGAATGCAGGCTGTAATTAGAATCGCTTCGACCGTCTCTAGATTCAGAGAGGATAGGCAAACTGGTTGCACATGCAGCATGGTGATCCCCAGCCTAGATAATGTCAGCAAAGCGTGTGCGTGTGTGCACATGCGTGAGTGCGCCCTGGGAGCACGCGGGGGCTGTGGAAAATGCACTTGACCACACAGCATTAGGCCCTGGGGAAGCCAACGTGAGGTACCCCCCCTCGCTTGCCCCTGCAGCCGCCTGCCTTCAGGCTGGACATCTCACCTGAGACAGGCCACCACCACAAACACGTGTGAGGACCAGAGAGGGTAGGGCTTGCCCAAGGCCACAGAGCTAGCTGAGTGGGCCTAGGGGGTGGCATGGTGGCAAAGACGCTGGATTAGGAGACAGTATCACTCAGTTCAAGTCCCAGGTAAGCCACTGACAGGCTGCCTGACTGGGGCCATATCCCTCCCCTTCTCTGGGCCTCTGTAGCCTGAAGGGAGAGATCTTGGGGTCCTTCCAATCCAGCCCTGAGCATTCATCCAGGACTGTTGGTTCTGAGCAGCTGGAAGGAGGCAACAGAAAGAGATTTGTGGGGTGCCTGCAAGATGAGGAGCTGGGCTGGGGGAGATGTGAATGTCTCTGGCTCCTCTGGCCCTGCATGGAAGGAGAAACTTCCCACGCTGGCCTGGCCGGTGTTCTGTGGGCACTAGGAACTGAAGCAGGCTCAGGGGAGGGAGGCAGGCGGCCCAGCCGGCCACAGACATAATCCCTCATACTCCCTCTGGCCCTCCCTTCCCTTCTTCTCACCTTTCTCCTCCAGGCTTTCTGGGAGGGCCTTGGGACCAGCTGCTATCGTCACTAAAAATAGCCTAGCCAGCTTTGGGTGTGAAGGAGCCCCTCTTGCTTACAGGGTCCCAGAGGCCTGGCAGGTGGCAGTTGGTGTCTGTGGCCCCTCCAAGCCTGAGAGATCAGATTCTCATTTTCAAGTGCAAGCCCCAGTTCCAGCAAAGCTTAGGTTCCCCATGTGCTGCCCTCATTGTCTCCCAGTATCCCAGTGACTCTACTTCACAGGCTCACGTGGGGGGTAGCTGGGATCCTGGTACTTGGAGAACTATGACAATCATAATGATAATGATGATAATAACAGTTAACACTTATTGAACATTTACTGTGTGTCAGACACTTTACTACAGGCTGTGCATGTATTAACTCATTTCCCCTCACAACTCTTTGAGGCTGCTATTATTATCCCCATTTTACAGGTGAACAAACTGAGACACAGACAACTTAAGTAAATTACCCAGATATACACAGCTAGTAAGTGGTGGAAAGAGGATGTTTTTGATCCTTTTAATTGCAGATTCCTTCAGGGAGAGAAAAATTCCGATAACAACAATAGTAATAGTTAATATTTATTCATCTTCACACGCAGTGGGCTGGCTCTATATAGCCAGCCCTGCGGGGCAGCTGAAAGAGCCTTGAAGCTAAAGGGATGAAGGTTAAATGCTTGCTTTGGTCCTCACTAGCTGTGTGACTCTGAGCAAGTGACTTCCCCCATGAGGTTGAGTTTCCTCGTTTGTACAATAGAAATGACAACAGCTGGCTCTCAGAGTGGCATGAGGATTGTAGGAGACAACGTGTGAGAAGGTACTTAGCACAGAGGAGCTCACATCGCCCGCCTCCCCCTTCTGCAAGACACCTGGGCTTCTCTGTGTCACTCTCTCCACGGCTGGGTAGAGACCACCTGAAGTCCTGAGTCCAGGCTGTTCTTTCCATGTGGCACTAAAGGCACAGTACCCAGGGTCTCCGAGCTTTTCAGGGGCCTGTGAAAACGTGTGAGCCCCAAGAAAATTTATTGCCTCTAAAATATGAAAAGAAAACAACAGAATTGGAATTAATAAATGTTCTATTATATGTCTACAAAATGTAATATAATACCAAGCTCATTAATTGTTAAATTTAGTATTCCTAAAAATTTCATTACATTCGAAAACAATTTGTTGGTTAGATTTCCTCACTTTGCAAGAATTCCCAAGTATGCACGATGATTACAAAGAAACGAGAGCCAATTGGGAATGAAACGAGTTACTCATAGGCAAATAATTTCGAAAGCGGAATTATAAAAATCCTTTGAAATATTTTATAGCAAAAATTACATTTAATATGGGATGTGGGAGCATTTTCATATATCTGACATGCTGTGGGGTGAAGCCTCTAAAAGTGAGAGTGCCTAGGGCCGGCCCAGGAGTGAGGGAACAAGAGCGCCTCTGTGAGATGCACCATTGGGGGAAGCGTCTATACAGCATGGCAGGCGCCCACTCCTCTGGTTGTTCCCCTCATCTCCTTAAAAAAAAAAACAGCCAAAAAACCGCCCTGGCCACATGCGTGTAGGCGCTGGCAGAATGGCCCTCACGGAGTAGCCCTTTCATGTACTGCCCTCGGCTCTTATCAAAGGCCCTTTCAAGAAACAGGCATGCCTGTGTGCCTTTCATAATCAGGAAGAGAAATAAACATTATCTGACGAAAAGCGAGAAGAAAACAGCCATGTGTAAACGGTGTCTGTTAGGTTGTCAAGCCATTGCCCAGGACATTGTCCACTGGGCTGCTCGGTGGCCCCGGGCAAGGGCCCACATGAGGTGTTTCTCTCCCAATTTAGCACCAGCATAAACTTGGGATCCCTTGAGGACCTGTCAGTTTCTTCCTCTCTGATACCAAAAGCAGCAGAATGCTCTGCTTCTGGCAGGCTCGCAATGGGAGGCCACCTCCGTACAGGCAGGGAGTGGGAAGCACACAGGCCACCACTTACTTCTATGTGACCCGGGGCCAGGTCCCTTCCCGCTGAGCCTCATGTGCAACGCGGGGGTAAGTCACAGGGTTAGTGTGAGGATGCATTGAGATAATGAATGTCAAGTGGAAACAACAGGCCTCGGTGCAGTTAAGAACTACGGCTTGGGAGTGGATTTGCTCTCAGTTGCTGAGATTTGATGACTCAGGCCTCCTACCCCAAGACGCCTGCCTGCTCTGCAAGATCTCTGACACCCCAGCTTTGTGCCCAACACATGCCGGCAATTTGACTAGGTCAAGCCTCTGCCTTTTCAAATCTATATGCACACGGATCACCAAGGAACCTGGGGCCTCGGCAGCACAGACTAGACCTGGGCCCCCAGCTCTCCAGGAGCTAATATGACTCACCCTCACCTAGTCTTGAAGTCCCTGCGCTCACTAGGTGCCTTTTCCTGGTTTCTGCCGTCTCCTCCTCACCTCTTCGATGCAGAAACCCAGTGAAGATACAGTTCTGCCAAGAGCTCTCTGCCCTACTTATTGCTGTGGCGTGGCCAATGCTGGGATGAATGAGCCCAAGCAAGAGGCTGATGGCATAATGCCAGCTCATCAATGACAGACTAGCATTTGGGCTAATCCACCATCTGCAGCTGGGCCACCCACTCTCCGGGCCAAACACCTTGCTACCAGCTCAGGAGGGGCTGTGCCCACTCATTGGAATGCCATCTCTCCTCTGCCCCATCCTCTCTCAGCCCACCCCTGCCTCCTGCCCCCCACATGCCATTAGCCCTCCCTCCTTTGTGCTGTGACATACTTTGTATGTACCTCCACTGCAGTTCATAGCAGCTCGAGGCTCCCTGAATCAGCATTTCTGGGTTGCTGTGTCTGTATCTCTTAGATCGCCTCAAGGGTAGAGTCTGTGTGGTTTCAGCTCTGAATCTTTGGTACCCTGCACAGGGCTTGCCACATGTATCTGTTGAAGGGAACAGAACTGAGCATAAATGAAGGAAGCAGGAAGAGAAGTAAGAGTGATTCCGTCCTCTGGGGTTAGTCCTTCGAACTCTGGGCACCAGGACTCAGAAGACCTGGGCTCAAGTCCTTGACCATTTTTAGCTGTGTGGCCTTAGGCAAGTCACTTCCCTTTCCTGTGAGCCTGACTTTTATCACCAGAAAAATGAAGATTCCAATCCCTCCCCTGCCTCCCGCAGGGGCTGTTGTGGGGAGCCAATGAGAGAAGAGTTGAGGAAGTACGCTAGACGTCGCGACCTGCTGGACCTGTGTCTGAGGCTCCGTGCGTTTGTCCTTCCTGGGAATCCTCTGAGTCCATCATTGTGAGGAGACCGCAGGCTCCCTGGGAACATGCAAATGGGCCAACTGATGCCTGCCTGCTAAACCGCTCCATTGCAGAGGAAACCCAATTTTGTGTGTTTATCACATAACGACTCACATTTGTACTGTGTGGTCCAGTTTACAACATCCAGAGGGCTTTCTGTGCCCTCTCATGCCTTTAATTCCTGCTTCCACCCCACCTGCCAGGCCACCCGAGCCCCATTTGACAGTTAATAATAAAGGCAGCTAGCATTCATCAAAGACTTACTATAGGTCTGAGTGTTTTGCATTTATTAACTTAATCCTCACAACACTAACAGGCATCATTATTTTCCTCATTTTTAGAGATGGAAAAACTGAAGGTCAAACAGGTTAAGTAACTTGCCCAAGATCACAGAACTAGTACACGGCAAAGGGACTGCTTGACCCTAGGTATTCTTGCTCTAGTGTCCATGAGAGCAACAGCTTTGCTACACGACCTCCAAGATGAGAAATTGAGGCTCAGAGAGGGGAAGTGACTTGCCCAAGGGCACACATACCTTGGGTTAGTGGTAATGCCTGGATCCTCTAACTCACTAAGCTCTTTAGCACTTTCTACAGCCTGGGCTTTTCTGGTAATTGGTTGATGACCTATAAATGAACGCTTAGCTGTGCTGTGTGTATGGAAGGGGGTGGAATCCCTATATGAGGGAAGCCGATTAGAGATATTTCTTTTGTTCACAATTCAACAAACACTTATCCTTGCCCTCAAGGAGATGCTAGTTCTAATATTCAACTGCAGGAACCAGAAGGGAAGGCCATGGAAACAAGGGAGGGAGCCCTTTATTTTCCCACTTGGGCTGGCCCTGGGTGGGGGTGAAGACCAGGAGGGGAAATGCCTGAGCGAAGTGCAGCTGTGGGGAAAGGCCTCATGTGTTCCGGGCATAGAGGGGGCTCCCAGGCAATGATGAGACTTCGTGGAAGAGAAGCAGGACCTGAATATGAAGCTAAGGAATTGGGAATTGATTTCTGCAGGTGACAGGGGATCCACTTACCTTCTGGTTGCAGAGGGAAGCCACATCCAAGGAGTAATTCAAGGAGAATAGACTCAGAGAGTCATGACATGTCCCAGTTAGAAAGGACACTGAGACCTTGAGAGGGTGCAAGGACTTGGGCAAGGTCACCCTGTGAGATTGTACGAACCAGGCCTTAATTTGGATCTTGGCAGACCTTGGGGATTTGTACAAATAGAGAGGAGGGAGGAAGCACAAGAGTACTCCCGTTCCCCCTGGGGTGAAGGGAGAAAAGGGGCCTGATCTAGGGCAGCCTCACATCCCATCCCTACACCCACCCGAGCTGTCAAGTATGGCTTTCAGTAGGGGGCTCACTAAAAGGGCAGTCAAGCCCCTGGAATCCTGTTGGCTGCCTGGATCCTGGGCCAAGGCTCATGTCCCGGGGGGGACCACGGAGCAAAGCCATGGGTCTCCTTCTCTGTGGATTGCCCTTAGGGAAGAGTTTGTCAGGGGGATAGAAGGGCTGGCTGGGCCCTGCTGGCCAGGCAAGTGTCCTGGTTTGAGAGAAGCCAGGCCTACCTCAGAGCGGGCAGCCATCCCCAGCTGGCCAGGGAGCCAATTGGAGCCAGGGTGAGGTGAGGTCCTGGCGGCCTCCACCCTGGGTCCTCCATTCCCAGCTGGCAATCATTAGGCTTGCTCGGAGGATCCCTGTCAAGAGAGTTAGACTCTGGGATGGATCAAGGTGAAGGGGAGGCTGGCAGAGAGGACCCCCTGTGCCCAGACCGCACACCGAGGGCCCCCCATGGCTGCCGGCTCCCTTGGGCATGTCAAAAAGACATTTCAAAGACCCGGTCGGCCCCTTATCAAGCCATGTGTGCCCCCATCCCCCACCTGCCACATGACAGGCCATGTGTCCAACTCTCATGGGGAAGTGTGGGCGCTATGCGCTTGGAGGGGCTGCTTCTCAGAGCAATGGGCCTGTTAGACACAAGCTGCTACGGGAGTGCTTGACTCTGGGACTAGGAATATGGGATCCAGGAAGCCCCAGGGCTCATAGCCCTGGAGAAGCATTTACAGTGGCTGAAGCCATGCCCTCTTTTCCTCCAACCTCTTAGACCCAATGGCTGGTTCCCCAAAGTCTCAATGTCCTCATTTGTAAAATGGGCACAATTCCTCCCTCCCAGGGATGTTGTAAAGCTGAAACAAGAGACTGGATACAAAACTCCCAGCACAGTCCCAGACACAAAGTAAGTACCCACTAGGTGCTAGGCCAACCCCTCCCCCCGACTTTTTATCTCTACAGAGGGAGTCAGGACAAAACCAGTGAAAATCCACCAGTCCATGAAGCTCTTACATCTTAGAACTTGGAGGGCCCATATCCTCTAGACCCTACCTCCTGCATCCTATTGATGCAGCAGTAGAGGCCAAGAGAGGTTAAGTGACTTATCTAAGACCACACAGCCTATATCAGCAGTAGAGCTGGAGCTAGAATCCAAGCTGTCTGCCTCATAGCACCCCGGAGTTCTGCTTGTCTCCGGGCCCTCATTCAGCCCCCGGCAACGCTGGAGTTTTTCAGTACCTCTCCCTTGAATGGGAAGTGCTGAAAATGCCTCTAGGTATTGTCTCAGCAGGCCTGGGCCTGGAGATGGAGGACCCTCTGCTTTTACTCCGTGCTGTAGCAGCCTGGCCCCATGCAGAGAGAGGGGGAGAGAGAGAGAGAGAGAGAGAAGAGAGAGGGAAGGGAGAGAGAGGCTGACTTTAGTGGGCTCCCATATCACATTGCAAGCTCATATCTCATTTGCTGTTCAGGCCCTGCCCCCCTTGCTCCTTCCCGAGTAGATCTGCATGGTTTGCATTATTCTCCTTCCCGCCTGCCTCCCTCCCCGGATATCTTGGTTCCATATTTTCCACGCTGAGGCTCAGTTTACTCCTGGCTGGGCTCCGGGCCTGCACCTGGGTTCTAAGAGAAAGGTCTGGGGGTGTGTGAGCATGTCAGTGTGTGTGTGTGTGTGTGTGTGTGCGCGCTCGTGCGTGCATGTGTAGGGCTGTGTGTGTGTTGGGTGGGAGGGTGCTGCTGGTTGTCCAGCCCTTCCCTCTGCCCTGGGTGTAGGCCACCAGAGCCTCCCTACCTGCTGCCTTTCACTACCTGTCCCTAGACAGCAACAGTTCTCCAAGCAAATGCCACAGACCCCTGCTCCTGAGTCACTTGAATGCTTGTTAGAAATGAGGACTCCCAGGCCCCACCCGGACCTGCCAAATCAGAATGGCTGGGGCAGGGCCCAGGAATCTATATTATGACTGGTGCTTCATTCTTAGATTCTGCTCGATTCTTTACCTTTAACTCTTCACTGGCAAGGGGTTCATTTTATAGCTGACCTTGGTCACTCCCGTTCCAAGTTCATTTAACAAGTATTCACTGATCGCCCCAATACTTTCTTGGTTTCTCTCCCTGCCCTCTGGCTACTCTTTCTGTCTCCCTTGCCAGCTGCTCTTTCTCTCCTATTCCTTGAATGCTGGAAGGCTCCGGGGCTCAGTCCTTCCCCCACTTTTTCCACACTACCCAGTCTCCTGCATGAGCTCATCCTCTCTCAGCTTCAGCTCCTATCTGTGTGCTGACAATCTCCACCCCAGGCCTCTCACCCAGCCCTCTCCCCTGAGCTTCAGCCCGATCCCAGCCTGAATGTCCTCCAGGCCCCTCACATTCAACAGGACCCACACTGAGCTCATCTTCTTCACACACCCAGTGAACTTTCTGAAGCACACATCTGATTACCTCACTTGGAAACCTTCTGGAGACTCTCCTTGGCCTACAAGATCAAGTCCATGTTCTGCAGCCAAAACACTGGGCCTGGCCCCTATTCACCTCTCCAGCCTGCTCTCTCCTCACTCTCCTCTCCTCAACCCTCAGCCCCGGCTGCTTCACTCTGGATCGGCTGAATGACTCACAGTTCTATAAATGCACCAGGCGCCCCTCACCCCTGGCCCCGCATGTATTGCTTCCACTTCCTGAAACACAGGGGCATAGTGAGATGGGGGCCAAAGGGGACATCTGTCTTTGAGCACCGGTCTGTGGGGGTGCCGCTGAGATTCTAGTTTTAGTGTCCGCAGCCAGCATGTGGGGACAAAGGGGGCAGACACATTTCCTTAGCACCGTTTACCCTAGCTATGCCGCTGCTGGCACACCCTTCTTCCCCGGCATCACCAGGCCAAATCCTATTTCTTCTAGGAAGCTTCTCCTTACTCTTGCAGTCTGGACCGTCAATAAGCTAATGAGCACAGATAAACCTCTAAGAATAGTGCCTCATACACAATAGGCACTCAATAAATATTTGTTAATGATTGAGTGAATGTGTTCCTCTAACTTTCCTCTGTCAACAATTCTATTATGATCCATAATTTCAAGCACGTCTCCCCCCGACCCCCAGCCCCAGCCCCACCCTCACCCCCACCGCAGACTATGAGCTCACCAAGCGCAGGGGCAGCATGTTCTCTGCGGATGCATCCCTGGCCTTCAGCACACACCAGTAGGTACTCACCAAATGCTTGATGAATGAGCTTATTGAGACCCCTCTCTGCCTGGCACTGAACTACGGTCTCAGTGAAGCAAGCAATGATTAAAAACCAGAGTGCTGTGGCCTCTGCTCCTGAGACACTGGAAACTCCAGCTGGCACACTCAGGGTAGAAGAATGGGCAAATCATTTGGTTTTTGGAGGTGGGGTGAGGAGGACGGGCAAGAGGGAAGCCTTCCCAGAGGAGGTGACTTTTGACCAGAGTCTTGTCGGATATGAAGGGCTCTTCTAGTCTGTCTTTGATTATAAAAATTAAGACTTTTGGGTTTATTAAAGTCAAGTGCTGCTCATTCAATATCTCAGTTAATCCAGGTATCAATCCTAAGATAGGCATTATCATCATCCCTGGTTTACCAGTGACCAAGTGGAGGTGCCCTGGGTCATTCATGTAGTGGGTAGCAAAGTTATGACTTGGTCCCAGATTTCCCTGATCCCAGAGTTCACGTGCTTACTACCACATTCTCCTGCCTCCAGATCCAAACAGACTCCAGAACATTTCAAACATGCTATTTCCTAAAAAGAATCCCTAACCTGCCCTGGTTAAGTTAGGTATATATGCTTCCAGGCTTTTGCTCTTGCCATTGTCCCACAAAGGAGAGGCAGCAAAGAATGACGGTTCAGATCGTGGGCTTTGGAGCCACACTGCCTGGTACATGCCCCAGCTCTGCCACTTACTAGATGTGTGTCACTGAGCAGGATGCTGTACCTCTCTGGGCCTCAGTTTCTTCATCTGTAAAATGGTGATGATGATAATGGTACCTAATTCATAGAGTAGTTATGAAGATCAAATAAGTTACGAATCACTTAGAATAGTCCCTAGAACACAGTAAGTGCTCAAGAAGTCCAAGTCATTATTATATACCTTTTTTTATAAACAAATGAACTGTAGTAGATACGTAGCTCGATAACCTACTTGTTCCTGTGGGTAGGATTTGGTCAGGTAGAGAAGCCACCCTAAGCAGGTAGGGAAATGAGTGCAAGAGCACGGAGGTGGGAAAATACGTGATGTGTGTTTAGGGAAGTTCAGAGAGGGCCGGAGCAGCTGGAGACGCAGACGTGGGCTGGATCCCGAGGATCTTGAAAGCCCTCTACGTGACAGGACTGGGAGGAAAGCCCAGGACTCCTCAAGCCCCCTGTGAGCACTGCCCTCACATTATATCTTCAGGCTCTCAGCCCTCCTGTGGGCTCCTCTGGCAGAACCCCCAGCAGAGCAGCTGGGACAGGGACCGGCCCTCCCCGAGCATCAGTGTTTCCCTTGTCCAGGCAACTGTTTATCTCCGTGTGCTCAGGTCTGGGCCTCCAGGCTTGGTTCCTACTCAGGCATCTAAGGCATTCTCTTCTCCTCTGAGGAGAGGAGGGGGAGGGGCCGGCACGGGGAGGGCCCCCTCCCCATCTGGAGGCACCACATTGGGGTGAGCTGGCCTCCGAAAGCCAGGATGGGGAAGGCAAGGTGAAGGGGCCAGGGCAGCCTGCCAGGGTGGGCTCCCCTTCTCAGCTGAGGTCTAATGGGAGCTGACAAGAGCAGCTGTGGGCCTTTGATCTGCCCTTCAGGTATGTGTCCCAGCTCAGGATGGGGAAGCCGGAATGAGGAATGTTGATGAGGGCGGAGATAAGAGAGGATCAGTCCAGCCAGGCAGAAAGGGCCTGGGCCACCAGGCCAGGGCTCAGAGGAAGAAAGAGAGAAAAGCCTAAGCTAGAGAAAGGGCCGCACAGCCCCCAAATGAATGGCTGCCTGGCCCCTTCCTTTCCCACAAAGGCGAGAGAGGCGCCCCTGGACTCGGCCAGTCCCCTGTTGCATGGGTGGGGTTCAGCCTGTCATGTGTTCTTCATTTCAGGTCTCCACACTGACGCTCCACCCTGCCGGCACCTGGGCACGGGAGGCGGCTGGGCTCAGGACTTGAGTCAGCCTCAGCAGGTGAACTGGGGTGGGGGCCTCCTGGACCTGCCAGCCCTGAGGTCAGAGGCCGAGCCCCGGCCCAGTGGGTATTTTTCCAGTTGGCCCCGGCCCCAAGACACCTGCTTGGCATGGCCCAGACAGATCCTCGAGCCTTCTGATTGCACATTCTCAGGCCACCAGGACTCCCTCGACAGTGCTCTCCCATCATCAACCAGCATTTCCTCAAAGACTTCCCAGGGACAGGTTGCTCACCACCACTCTAGGCAGCTCTTCTCACCAACTTAATGGACTTGCTTTGTCACACTTGCACCCCTGGTCACACTTACAGCCCCACCCTGGGCTGACTCTTTCTACTTTGACCTCTGCCTCTTTAAACGAAATCCCCAGATGCTGACCCATAGAAAATCAGGATGTGAGCCCGGAAAATCAGGCAGCAGAGGGAAAGGAGTCAGGTGCCTGCGTGAGATCCTAGGCTCGGAGTGGTTTTTGATGCAAGCAGACCTGGTGAGATCCAAACCCAGGCCTCAGGGAGGAGAGCCCGGCATTAAGGCAATGAGGAAATGGAAGCCCAAGAGGAGGGAGTTGCAGCCCAGTGGACTCCTGCTGCTCTGGGCCCACTTCTCCACCGGACTCTCTTTAGCAGCAGAGTGTCAAGGCTGGTGGGAACCTTGAAGGCCATCGAGTCCCACTCCCACCTAATGCCCTGCCAGGGGACTACTCTTTGCACACCTCCAGCCTTAGGGGATGCAGTACCTTTCCCTTCTTGGACTATTTTGATTGGCACAAAGTGAGTCCTTATTAAAAATATGCATTCGCCTCCCTGGAACTTCCCTTGTGCCTATTCTGCTGTCTAAACTCTCATAGGTGGGAGGCTACTTGGGGGGTGGGGGGCACGGAAAGGGCAGTATGATTTGAGAGCCAGCCTCCACTTTTTCCTAGCCTTTGGGTGGTCCCTTCTCCAGGTTGATTTTTATCCAGCTCAAAGATTTTTTGTAAATTTTCTGCCCCATGAAGCCTTTCAGACTTCTGAGGATGGAGACCACGCCTCCCACCCTTTCCCACAGTTTTCTCTTGTCCAGGATCAACAACTCCAGATCCTTCAACTGGCGGGGGGCCGGGGGGATCCACAGTGACCTAAACTCAGAAATGTGTGCTGAGAGGAAGGAGGGAGGGAGGCCAGCTGGACTCTCATGTTCTCTGTCTCTGTGCAGTCCTCTCCTTGCTCCTGCAGCCACTCAGTCCTCCCTAGTCCTAAAGCCCCAAGAAGCAGGACCCAGAGCAGCCACCTGACACCTTTGCACCCTCCTGACTCCCTCTCCCCTCCTCCCAGGACTGAAACTTTGCAGAGCAGGCAGGGGAGTTCCCTAGGAAGCAACCCCTACCCTCAGTTCCCCCACCTTCTGGAACCCTCTCAGCTTCCTCAGAGGCGAGGCCTAGAGATCTCTGACAGAGGCCAGTGTGGGGAAAATGGAATCTGCTTCCATTTAGGAAGTAAGGGCTGGCCACCTTGAGCCCCTGGAGCCCTGCAGCATCAGAGGTGGCAGCATCAGTGGGGAGCTTGCAGCCTCCTCCCCTGCTCACCTTCAGGCTGCCCTCTCTCCCTGCGGTGGTCACCTGCTTCCTCCCCACCTGAGCTCTAGGGTGGCAGAGTAGGTGGAGGAGGGCAGGGAAGGGGCGGGGGCACCAGCTAACCTTGGCCTAGAAGAATATGCAGAACAGGCAGCCCACAGGGCCCCTTTCTCAGCCGAGGGCCCAGTGATAAGGAAAGGGGGAGGGGGCAGCTGGAGGTGGCAGCCGGAGGGAGGGGGAGAAGGGGAGAGCACAGGAGAATGTGCTGTGTCAGCCAGTTGTGCTGTGCTCAGCCCTGAACTAACAATTCCCTCCCGCCCCTCCCCCTCCTCCCTCCCTCCCTCTCTTCCTTCCTTCCTTCCTCCCTTCTGTCCTTCCCATTCTCGGGCTCCCTCAGCCTTTCTTTCTGTCTCCGCATCCCTTTGTTTCCTCCTCTCTTTGTCTCGGCCTCCCTTTCTCTTTCTGTCTTTGTCTCTGGGCTCCCGTCTTACTCTCTGTCTGGCCCTGGCCCTGCCTGGCTCTCCCTCTGCGTGTGTCTGTTGCCCTGTCTCTCCACTTCACTTCTCTGCTCGTCTCTTTCTCTCTCTCTGCCTCTCTCCCAACTTGTCCCCTTCTCTAGATCTGTCCATCTCTGTGCGTCCTTGAGTGTGTCTGTCTCATGTCTGTGTCTCAGTCTCTCTTTGTCTCTCTGCTTCTCTGTCTCCCTCCCTGCCTGTCTCTTCCTCTTCCTCCATCTCTGCCCTGCCACCTCCCCTGCCATCTCTCCCTTTCTCTCCCCAGGGTGGCTCCCAGGAGGCTTTCAGCAGCTGCTCAAGGACCAAGTGTGAAGCCCCTGCCCCGCCTCCAGCTGGCTGGTGGCTCTGAGAGGGGATTGCTGTGGCTGCCTTTCCCCACACTGCAAGGAGAGGGAGCAAGAGGGGGAGGAGGAGGGCACTAGCACATGGGGGCCTGGGAGGCTTTCCCTGGGGAAGATTGGGGAGGAAGGAAGCAACCTTTTGTAGCTCCTCTGATGAACCACCCTCTTCACCCCATGATGGAAAGGCTCCTTTATCCCCATTTTTCAGATAAGGACATCTAGTCTCAGAGAAGGAAGTGACTTGTCCAAGGTCACACAGTCAGTGGCAGAGTTGCTGGGATTTGAACCCAAAACTTTCTGCCTTCATTGCCCCCAAAAGAGGGCCCACTCTGTAGTTCTCCCGACGCCATGAACTCTAAGCCCACGCCTGCCTCCACCTGACAGTTCTCTTTCTCTGAAACACTGGTCTTTGGCCTTTCCTGGTAAGAGAACCATTTGGAAACCTCCTGGAAGCAGGGCTAGCGAGGTCCAAGGTATCATGATAACGCAGTCCTAAGCTGACCCTCAGGGGAGAAGCCTCCAGGGCCTCTCGGGAGACATGGCTGAGAAGAGGGCATCTGACGGGGTAGCAGAGAGTTCCAGCCGAAAGGAACCCTGGGAGCTGCATAGTTCAGCCCCTCTCATTGCATAGATGGGGATGTTGAGGCCCAGTGACGGGAAAGGAGCCCAGGCCACGTCAAGTCATAGCCCTCAGGGGAATAGGGACAGCATTTGAAAAGGGAAATTGTCATGGACTAGTTCAGTGTGTATAAATAACACGAAAATCCTGAGCAAGCAAATCCACCCCCCTCACCTCCACCAAGCCATCCACATCCCATCTCTGGACCAGGCACTAGGAGAAAAGCCTGGGGCTAGTCCCTGAGCCCAGGCCCTTCTCCTCTCTGGGGCTTACTAGGGCGGGGATGGGGGCGGGGGCGGGGGTCAGACTGTCCTCTGGGTCTTGTACACTGCAGCCCTGGGCTTGCCTGCTCCTGTCACACACACACATACACACACACACACAGAGAGACGCAGAGAGAGGAGAGGCAGAAAGCATGAGCAGGTGAGCTGGGCCACAGGGCCTGTGAATGGGCCTAGAGGGTGTCATCAAAGGACTGCAACTACCTTCTCAGGTCATAGCAGCGCCAGTCCCACACAAGCCTCTGACTGTCTCAAAGGGCTGTTCACACGCGTGATCTGACTTTGCTTCTCATCACAGGCCGGTGACACTGGCAGGACTGGGATTACTGCCACCCATTTGCCCGAAAAGGAAACCAAGGCCCAGGAAAGCAAAGTCACCTTAAACTCTGGTGCAGTGAGTGGGCAGCTGGCCCAAGGCCTTGAGCAAGCTTGCAGTGGCCTTCGCCACTTTGCCCTCAGTCCTGCTCTGAGAGACAGCGGCACGTGGATGCCCCTGAAGAATTCTCAAATGAAGAACAGGCAAGGCAGAGAAGCAGGGAGCCAGACTGGCTGGAGGGCATTCAGAGGGAGATTCGGAGGGAGAGAGAAAACGATTAAGGGAGAAGAGGCATTGGCTGAGCGAGGAAGATTAAAGGAGCCAACAGACAGGGCTTGGCTCAGGGATGAGTCAGGCCAACGGCCTCCCGAGATAGTGATCTACAAATATCTCTGAAGTGTAAACAGCCAAGTAGGCTTCAAGGAGGAGGAGCAGGAGGAGCAGGAAGGAGAGCAGGAGCCGGAAGAGGAGGGGAGGGGTGGGAAATGAGTGGCTGGGCCAGTCAGTGCAGGGACACCCACCTTGGGAACTGTGCTAGAAGGCGTAGGTTGGGCCAGGGGCAGGGCCCTGGGTGCAGAAGGCCTTAGTGGGAGCCCCATCCTGCAGGGGTGCTGACCTCCCACCCTAGCCCCTCCCATGGAGCAGGCAGGCCACTGCCCAGTTTCTGCCCCCCACCCTGGAGTGGAGCCCTGTGCCAACTTGGGTCTCTTCCATCTCTAATAGGACTGACTCTATGAACACACGCTGCATGTTCCCAGGCCCGGGCCTGATTGTCCATCCACACACACTGCCTCGGGGCTGCTTGGCAGCCTGGGGGTAGGAGCCGGAGCCCACCTTCCTAAACCAGCCCCCTCCTGCCTCCCAGGGGTCCCAGGTGCTGGGAGGCCTGGCCTGCCCGAGCAGGGCTTAGCCTCCTCGCCTCAGCTCAGAGAAGAGGCCACACAGAGATGCCACCCACAGAGGAGCTGGGGCCAGAGCCTCAGCCTCCCACATTCTTTTCTGTGCTCCGCTCAGCGCCCTAATGAGAAGGCCTGGGGCACTGGTCTGGCTTTAAGCAGTTGTGGAAACTGAGGCTCAAAGAGGGAAACAACATTCCTGAGTTTGAGATGAAATGTTGCCCAAAGAGAATAGAGCAAATGAGACACAAGCTATTCTTGAGGGGGTAGAATATTTTTCCACCCCACCAACAACCCCTGTTTACACGAACCTCACACAGGCAGGGTCTCTTCCGCACTCCTCTTTGGGGGGCAATGGGAGAACCCGGGCAGAGGCTCAGAGGGGACCAGAAAGGCCCAGTATATTTCTTGTGCCAGTCACTTCCCACATGACAGCTCAATGCTGCCTCGCCAGAGCTCTGCAAGGTAGAGCTCGTGGTGTTCATGTCACAGATGAGGAGACTGAGGCTTAACATGATGAAGTGACTCTCCAACGCCCTCGCAGCTAGAAAGTAGCAGAGTGGGGTCTGTCAGACTCAGGTGTGTCTGGCAGGGGCGGAGATCCTGCAGCTTTCCCCGCCCCCCAGTCGCTTTGGTATTGTGAGCCCAGCTCCTCAGAAGTTATCCTCTGGGTGTCCGCTAGAGCGCCACCTTCTGAGGAAATGAGAGCCTGGCCGGGTCCACTGGCAAGAGGGAGGTGGCCCAGTTTCTACTATTCCAGCAGGTGGGATGAACGCCTCCCGGCTGCTCCTCTTGACTCTGTGCCTGGAAGGGGTGGGAGGATCTGGGAAGCTCCTTCAGATGAGCCGCGCTGGGCCTTCCTATTTGCAGCCGTGATCCCCACACTGGAAACGCCCTGGCAGAGCCCACAGTGGATGCCAAGTGGCCTTGAGGCCCCTGGGAAGAAACAGAGGGATGGGGGGCAGACATAGTGGGAGGGATGCCTCCTGTGTACACAGCACGTCTCAGTCTTCAAAGTGCTTCCAGAGACATGCCGCGGAGACCTCGCCCCTGTGAATGAGGGAGAGAGGGAGGGATTACCATCCCTATTTTCCACGTGAGAAAAATGAGGACCAGAGAGGGGAAGCGGCTTGTTCAAGGTCCCATAGCTAGACTACAGAACAGTGCTTTGAGGTTTTGGGGTTTTTTTGCATTGCAAATCATGGTAAACAAAACAAATAAAAACAATAACAATAACATTATGCATGTGTATATGAAATCATTTTTTACATCAAGACCCTAAAACTATGTACAGCGCATATAAAAAGGAAACAAAAGATCCACGAAACTACTTATCCTTACTGCATGGGCTGTATTCTAGTTCATTTTTTAAAATCCTGGTCAAGGCTCACGGAATGGATTGCATGGCTCACTAATGAGTTGCAATCCCCAGTTTGAAAAAGACTGCGCTGGGAGCCACGGGAGCCACCGGCAAGCCAGCCAGCCCACCTCGGTTCCCCTGCCTCCAAAGAGAGAGAGGTCTCCTTGGCCCCTGCTCCGTTGCCTCATTTTGGAAGAAAGGAGAGGGGATGGGACCAGCTTAGTCAAGCGAGGAGATGGCAGGGCCATGGTGACAGAGGACTGGACTGGGGTGCTGTGGCTTATGGGGCCAGAGGGAGGCTTCTTGGTGAGGGATTCCTGCCCCTCTGAAACAAGCCTGGTGCACAGGTAAGAGCCAGAGAGACCTCAAAATGCTGACCCCTGCAGGAACATAGAAGCAGGACACTAGTCAGAGTGTGGCCTGTGACAGAAGGAAGGTATCTGACAGGAGTGGGGAGGAAATCATCCTGTGAGAAGCACAGACACCCTGTGCATGCACTCACACACATGAACCCACACATGCACACACGCACACATACCTTCCGTTGCAGCTCCCTCCCACCCAGCCCAAGGTTCCAGTGTGTTCCCCCCCACTGCATATGCAGATACACACCTGTGCCCCCCACATACCCTCTGTCTCCCCCTGCCCCCTCCCCCTACACACACACACAACACGGAGGCAAAGAGATCCCTGAGACAGACGGTGGGCCCTTGGGCGTGGCTAGGAGGAGAAAGGCACAGTCATGAGTATGCTAAGGGTGGCTCAGCCGGCCCGAGGAGGCAGATGATGGCTTCTTGACGGGGAATACAGAGCTGGAGCATCCATCACTTCTAGTTGAAAGCTGTCCTGTCCCTTGAGAAAACAGAGCAGCAATGAGGGGTTGGAGTGGGTATTCCCTCTCCAGACTGCTGTGGGTGTCAGGCCCCTGCTGCTAGAAGGAGACTGGCTGTCCCATCCCTGCTGGCCCTCAGCGACCATGGGCTTCTCAGAGAGCAGGGAGTTGGCAATGGTTTCCCTGGACCTAACCCTGGCCCACAGGAAGGACCTGGCTGGGGAGAGGGAGGAGCTGGGCACTCAAAGAGGAGTGAGCGGGTCTGCTCAGGGCTGGTTCTCACCAAGACGGAGGGCTGGGCCCCACCAGAGCATGGACCCTGGGCACCTGGAATGCAGAGTTCAGAGAAGCCAGGGAAAAGACTGGGGGTGGAGGATGAGAGAAGATGATCTCATAGCTCAACGCCCTGAAAAGAAAGATAGCTCAAAGGCTCTGGAGGGATAGAATCACCTAAATCTTAGTCTTGAATGGTAGAACTGCCCATAGTGCAGAAAAAATGAGACAGGTATTGGAAGTAGGAGCCACAAAACGATTTTTCAAAGAAACTGAGAAATGGCAAGGTCATACACCAAGGCTCCAAAGTAGGGCAGAGGACCGAGCCATGGGAGAATGGGGTCACAGGGGGCTGAAGTCAGGAGGCAGTGAGGGAGCAAACAGACTCGGGCAGCAAGAGGGCACCTAGAGCTCTACTTGGAGGCCAGGAGAATCCAAAGGAAGTGCCAGGCCTGCTGCTCTGGGGTGGCAGAGACAAAGCCCACAACCTGGTTCCCCACCTTCTGGCTTCTTTATCCCAGAGACGGTTGTGTGTATATGAGGAAGGAAAAACAAACACCAACAAGAGGGCATGGGAGCTCAAACGAGGCTAGGAAATCGAGACCCGAATGCCTTCTTAGTTAAGGATATGGGTCTTGGAGTCAGACAGCTCTGGCTCAGAGGCCTGAC
Source organism: Lemur catta (assembly GCF_020740605.2). NCBI lineage: Eukaryota > Metazoa > Chordata > Mammalia > Primates > Lemuridae > Lemur > Lemur catta. Next base: position 49,221,457 of record NC_059155.1, on the reverse strand, counting down.
TGCCACATCCTAGTCGTGTGAGCCTGGCCGGTCATGTAACCTTGCTGAGCTTCCATTTCCTCATGTAGAAAATGAAGATGATCATAGTACCTACCTCATAGGGGGCACGGTGATTCCATGATAATGTGCGTAAATTCCTTACTACAGTTCCTGACATATAGTAAACGTCTACTAAATAGCAGCATTATGATTATTCCTCATTGCTCGTGCTACATACCTGAAGCAAGTTTCCTCACCTCCATGCCTTCACTTGGGCTCTTCCACCTGAATAGAAAATCTTTCATCCCATCGTCACATATTCAAATCCTGCTCGTACCTGAAGGCCCAGCTCAACTGTGACCCTCTCCACAAAGGCTTCCTCGATTGCCTCCCATCTCTTTCCCCTGCAAACCTCTCAACACTGTATCTGTCCCTTTTTTCTGGCACTTGCCACCTTCTGCCTCTTATTAGGGCTCTTTGCCTCACCTCTCCTACTACACAGGAGGGCAGCTTGCTGAGCAAGGCCTCACGTCCCACTCAGCCCTGGCTCTCCACAGTGCCGAGTCCAACGACGTTGAGTGTACTCGTCATTATAAATGACTTCATCTCCAAGTCTAGATACCACTGGCAATTGCAGATACGAGGTGAGAACCATTGCCATGACTCTAAGAACTCATGGAGACTGGGAGGTTTACAAGTATAGCTCTGATTTTCCAAAATGGGCAAAGGTAGACTTAGGTGATATCAAGCCACTTCACTCAGTCTGGAACCTTAAAAAAATTCTCAAAAGAACTGTTAAGTCGCTGGTTGTCAGGAAACCTCTGAATGAAGCTGGGAGCACAAAGAAGCAGTGCATTCACCGAGAAGATGTCAGAGCCAGTTAGGCCTCATTTTGTTTTGTGACTATGTTGGTCTCTGGAGTTGAGCAAAGCTTCTGACAAGGCCCCTCACACTGTCCTGGTGAATAAGATGGAGAAGTGTGGGCTGGAGAAGGTCAGATGAGATGAGTTAGTGGCTGAAAAACTGAACTTAAAGAGTCCCGATTGTTGGCAGCCAGGAAGGAATTATTTAGCAGCTGCCACAGGGCCCTGGGCTTCGATTCCATCCTGCACACCGAGGTTATCTGTGATCTGGAGGAGGATGCAAAAGGCCTGGTCACCACCAGGTCTCTAAAGACCCAGAGCTGCAAGCAACAGCTAATATGTTGAATTAAAAAATTTTTAAAAATTCTTGACAGGCTGGAACCAGGGGCCAAACCCAGCCAGATAAAATTGAACAGGGGTAAAGGTAAACTCTTGCTTTGAGACTCAAAGCCCAACTGCACAAATACAGGCTGGGAGACAGGGCTTAACAGCCCCACGTGTGAAAAAGACTGAGAACTTTGAGTTGACCGTATGCTTCACAGGAGCCAACAGTGTGACATGGTAGCTAAAAACACTAATGAAATCTTGGGCTATATGAATAGAAATGTGCTTCCCAGGTACAGTGAGCTAGCAGCTCTATACTGTACTCCTGCCCTTCTAGGCTGTCTGGAATATTAGGCCCAGTTTCAGGCCTCACATTTGCCAAGGCACATTGATAAACAGCCAGAGAATGTCTCCCAGGTTGGGGAATTGTCACATGTGAGAAATGTTAGGCAACACAGGGGACGTTCCCTTATCCGGGGGGATTCGTGAGCCTTGGCCTAAAGTTGCAGCGTTCTGCAGAGGCCCGACCATATTGAGCACACGCTGTGCTAGGCCCTGTGCGGAGGGCTTTGCTGACGTGGAACCCCCTAGGGGAAGGAGTTCTTACTCTCATTTGACTCAGAGAGGTGGAGTAACTCGCAAGAGGTCACATATCTAGGAAGTAGCAGAGCCGGCACACAGCCCAGATCTGCTTGGCCCCAAAGACCATGCTTTTGTCCAAATAGCTGAAGACCAAAGTGGGGCAGAGGGAATAAGGGTGGTCTGTATGGTCCCAGAAGGCATATCTGGGATCTGTGAGTGAAAACCACTGGAAAGTATGATTACAGCTCAATGCATAGATGGTGTTTGTGGGGTTTTGCTTGATTTTGTTCTGTTTTGCTTTAACTTTTTATTATGGAAAATTTCATATATATGTAAAAGCAGACAGAATAATTTCACGAGCCCTCACGTATATACCCATCACCCAGCTTCAACAATTAACAACTCACAGCCAATCTTGTTTCAGCCTTAATCCCACCTACGGCTTGTCCAAGGATTATTTTGAAGTTGATTCCAGACACCCTACGAGCACGTATACAGACAGTGATTTTAATGGTCCGCCCTGTCCTGAGCTAGAACTGGCATCCAGGACAGGGAGGGAAGGAGCTCACTGTCACTGGAGGGCTCTAAGTATCCCTGAGGCCATTCTTCATTATGGCCAGTGCCCCCTAATTTTGATGGGGCACAGGTCAAGCAGCAGAGGCTGGTGCTGCCAAGTGGGCAACAAAGACTACGAAAGTGCCTTGGGCTTGCAAGTCCAGGGGCACAAGCTAGGGAGCCCGCTACACTCCCCAGCCTGGTACCCAGCATTTGTTCAGAAAGAGGCACATATTTCCCCACCCCTGAAACACACACACACACACACACACACACACATTCACGTACTCACACACCCTATTAGAGTCTTTGGAAGGCATGTCCTAGGCCGCCACTCACACCTTGCCCTGGAGCCTGGCATGAGTCACCTCCTCACCATGGACATGTGGGCACAGGTCTTCATGGGAGCCGTGGGAGCAAGCAAACTTCAAGGCTTCAGGGGCCGCCAACCCCCAGGCCTGGGCTAGACTTCTAGCAGGTGGCCCTGCCCGCCACCCCTCAATGCCCTTCAAGTGTGCCCCTTCTTCAGCAGTCCCTCCCCTGGCCTTCAGCAGTCTTTGCAGTGCCCATACCAACCAAGGTAACAGCACTTGACCCATTTAAGGCCCAGGATGCCCTTGGCCTTGGCAGAGCTCTGGCCCCCACCTGAATAGAAGCTTGCACACGTGGCAATAGCTCCACAGGCACATAGGCTGGTTTTGGTGGGTCCCACGTTCACATGTCTTTGTTAGTTTATCAGCTTTTAACTATTGGCCTCCTGATATTCTCTCCAGATGGAGACCAATGGCAATTAGGCTTTTAAATAAGTAAGTATATTTCAGAGAAGGTGGTAGAGGAGATAACAGTGAGTGGAAATTATATGACCAGTAATATTGGTGGCTGTTGGATAACAGTGGTGGTACAAATGTTAAAGTTGTTGCAGATGATGACAATGATGATGGATTTTATTAAGTTGGTGATAATGGTGATGAAAGCAGCAGTGGTGACAATGAAGGTAGTCACTTCCTGTCTTTGTGCCCTTGCTCAAAGTCCCTGCACCTTAGTTTCCTCATCTGGAAAATGGGCTAAAAAGCCATAGTTTGCAGAGCATTGTATGATGACATGTTTTTAAACTGTGCCTGTCACAATTCCCAACACATAGTAGGCATTCCCTGGCTGGAAATAGTTCCATTTTCTCCCTTTGAATCTCATTGAGAAACTACAGCCTTCCCTAACACCTTACCCGCATGGTGCACCATAACATCCCTGAGTAGGATGCTAGGTGGCCAAAAGGCTCATCTTGCCGCCACTTGACTCATTTCACTGGGAAACCTCCAAGTTAGGCACTGTTCCATAAGGAGGGCTCCCAGAATGCCAAAGGGTGATGATCTCTTTGTGGCTAGAAGAGAGGCACAGGGCCCTTCCCCACTGCCTTGGGCAGATGTGGCGGGATTGGCCAAGGAGAGGACACTGTGTGCTTTCTCTCTGCTCTCTAGTCTTCTAACAAGCCCCTCCATCTGGTGCAGAGGACACTCTGTCTGGAGTTGTCTCTTGCATTTTTGTTGCGAGCCCTTTTATTATTTAACTTGGTGAGCATGTTTGTGTATGTGTGTCTAGGTGTGTGCTGTCTCCTCAACTACACTGCAAGGCCCCTGAGAGCAGAGGGCACCCCTTCATCCATTCTGTCCCCTCTTAGCACAGAGATGGACACTGGGAAGGCTTTGGGCCAATCTGGTTCTCGCCTCTGTGGTTGGACAGCTGCTCAGGATCCTTCTAAAAAAGGTGAAGATGCCAAATCCCTCCTAAGCTCTGGATCTCTGGGCTGAGGGGCCTTCCTGGCCCTTCAGACACTGTCTTCCCGCTCCTTCTTTTTCTGGGAAAATCTGTATAGGCCTCTGAGCTGAGATCTCTCGGGTGTATCTCTGTGCCACTGTCTCTGTGAGTGAATGTCTTCAGTCTCTGAGAAATGAGGGTGGGGCCAATGCAAACATTGCAGCTGAATAGAATCTTTGTGGCCTAATGATTTTGGAAAACGATTTGCACGGCAGGCTTATTATTCAGAGGATGGGAACCAGCTGTTGCCCCTCTCCCTGACAGCAGGATAAGAAGGAGCAGACAAGAACTGCAGTGGGAGAGATGAAGGTTTCTGACCTAGAGGGGCCAGTGACACAGGGACCTGAGGCCCTAGATTTAGGGGTGCAGCATCCTCTCTAGAAAGCTCTAAGAGCAGGTCACCTTTCATTCCAGCTCAATCTGGGTGAAAAGTTCTTCTCTTTGGAATCAAGGAGTAGACATCATGGCCCCAAGAGGCTAAGGGAACAAGAAGGCACAGGACACATAGCCCTGGGCAAGGCTGGGGCAAGACCTGGATAGGAAGCAGGAAGTAAGAGGGCCTTGTGAAGTCCTGGGATAGAGATTTGGGATCTCTTGGACTAGGAGCTCTAAGAGACTGTGGGTGGCCACATGGGGGAACTATTCCTTCTTGAAGGCCAACTATAGATCAGGACCTGTGCCAGGTGCTTCTGAATCTATTAATCTCATTCATCCCTCAAGGCAAGCCTTTGAGGCAAAGGTGTTATCATGTCCATTTTCCTGATGAGGAACCTGAGGCTCATTCAGTAAGGTGAAGTGACTTGTCCAAGGTCACACCCAGATAACAATGACAAGGCCAGGATTTGAACCTAGGCCTGGCTCCTAAGTCAGTGCTCTTTCCACTGCTCCACAGACCTTAGTGTCCAAGGAGAGCAGTGACATGTTGGGCCACTGCTGCTGGTGGAGAGGGAAGTGGGTAAGAGCAGGGCACTGGTGTTTGTCAGGAGCAAGGCTGCTACATCAGGCCGGGCCACCATGAGTGAAGTTCTTCGGGACCCAAGGTCCCTTGATGCTTGATGTCCCAGGCTGGGCACCAGGGCGGCTGGGGGCAGTGTCTATTCTAGAGCTCTTTCTGGTTCCAAAGAGAGCAGGTATAAGGGCCTCGGGCTCAGGAGTCACTGAGAATGGTCTGGTATCATTCAAGGTGAAGCTCCACCAGGGCATCTGCAGCTCTCTGCCAGTGCCAAGATAGTGCCCCCTGAGATACAAGGAGGCTGGTCCTCACCCTCACAGAGCTATTGAGAGGCTGAAACAGGAGAATGTATTCACTAGTGCCCAGGGATGGTACCATGCACCTGAGTACTCGATGAGTGTTGGTTGGAATCTACATGACCAAATGAAGGATGAAGTGGTGAGGACATCTGGGCCCTTGGGGCTCCTGTATTCCCTGGGCCTGGGCCTGGCACACTGCAGAGCTCACTTCGTCCTCAAGGGGGCCTCTGCTTCCTCCCACACAAGCCTCGAGCAATGGGCTCAGCTCTCTTTCTACTTCTCAGCCGCCCCACCTGCTCTGCCCCTGCCCACCAGGGATGGGGAGATTATTCCCAGCATCTCTCCTCCCTGCTGTCTCTGCAACAAATCCATGGCCCTTTTGTGTTTTAAGGAGTTTACAGTTATTCTGGACACAGAAGCAAGTGGAGGGTGCTGGGGGTGCCACCAGAATAACAACCAAGGGGAAGCTTCAAAGGGTCAAGAGAGTAGAGTTCCAATTGCCCTTGGCATTCATTGAAATGGAAATGGGACTGGGGAAGCCATTCTCGTAGGCCTTTCCCAGACTCCTTTTCTTCCACGGTCCCCTGGACATTGCTTGTAACTTCATTTTCTCTGTCTTTTATGCCTAAGCTTGGGGCTCCTATATTCCCCAGCAAGGCGCCCTCATGATCAGCTCCCACCTGCAACCCTTCTCACCATCAATAGGCTCTGGGGGTAGCAGAGACCCTCCCAGGGTGAAATAATAAGTATTGCGATTAACATCATTGAAGTTCGAGCAGACTCAAGTGGGTCATTTATATGGACCCTGGAATGTTTGCACTGGGAGGGAGCTTACGGATCATCTGGGTCATCCCTTCTCCTGTCCCTACCCTTTTGGAGAACAAAGAAGGAAACTGAGGCCCAGAGAAGGGAAGGGCGTCCCCCAAGGTTCTACAGTGAGTAAGAGGCCGAGCCAGAACCAGAGGCCAGGGTTCCTGATGGCTCAAAGGGCTCCAGCCACCTCCTTTTATTTCCAGCCCTAGAGGGCACATCAGACTCCTGCCTGCCTTACACGGGGGTTTCAGAGGAGTTTTCCTCTGGCTAAGGGTAGCTTAGGCAGTCCCTCAAGGCTCAAAGGAGGGAAATTCCCATCCACTCCTGGCCCACTAGCTGCAAAATACTCCCACATCGGTTATTTTATTTCATCTTCATGACAGTCCTGCCTAGGAGGAAGGTAGCATTATTATCCTCATTTTGCAGATGAGGAAACTGTCAGAAATGTGAAGGGACTTGGACAAGGTCACTTAGCTAGAAAGTGATGGTCCAGGATTGGAACCTGTGTCCTAATACCTACCTCCTCCTGCCACAGAGGGCTCCTCACACTCATCCCAGCCTGGCCCCAGCCCGGCCCATGCTCCCTTCCCCTTCCGCCTCCAACCCACCTCCAGTTCACCCAGCTTGACCTGGATAGGAGTGGCCAGGTGAGGGATCCACAGCGGGTGCTCCTGGGAACACACAGACTCTGACTCAGCCACCTCTGAGGACTCTGAGGAGTTGGGAGGCAGCTCTCAGCATACCGTGGAACAGACAGGTGTGGGTGACAGGCAGTGTGTGCAAGTCTTGTCTGGGTATGGGCCTGTGTGCGTGTGCATGTGCGTGTGGGATAGCTGGGTGTCTAAGTCAATCTGCGATCGTGCACGAGACCCTGGTCTGTACACGTGTCTGAGCCTAAGCATTTGAGGCTCTGTTTGTCAGGGTGGAGATAGATTGATGTCTGGACCTGTGTGTGACTGTAGACATGTGTCTGTCCACATGTGCCACTGTGTCAATGGATGTGTATTTCTTTATGTAAATATGTGTCTGCCTCTGCATATACCTACAACTGTGTGTGTGCTCATGATTGTAAGCACGTGAGATAATCTCTCCAGTGTTTGGGTGTGTCTGGGTGTGGGTGCAGGTGTCTATACCAGTATTTGTGCCTGTTGACTCTGTGATTTGCGTGGGTGCCCAGGTGTGTATAAGATCATATGTGTAATCTACACAAGTTGCCGTGTCTGTGGGAGCATGATCGTCAGGACCTCTTTGTGTCTGTGCATCTGGGGGCAAGTCTCCACCCCACATGTCTGGCTCTAGGGGTATCTGCGGCTGCATATATATGGAGAGAACACAGGAGTCCATATGGCTGCATATGCGTCTGTGTCTGGGCACACCTGAGCCCTGAGGGTGCCTTGGACATGGAGACCTCTGTGTACATTCAGGCCTGATCTCAATCGCCACCGGTGAGTCTCAGCAGTCCCCCAACATCCCCTGCAGCCTCTGTGACCCGCTCCCCCCCCATGCCGAGGAAGCAGGACCCATCGGGTGTGAGCATCCCTATTACACCCTGCCAAGTGCACTAATCCCCCTGGGGAAGTGATTGCCAACAACCATGCACAGCCGGAGTTGCTTAATCACTCTTAAGAAATTTCTTTATAATCTGAGTAAATTACTTTAATTACTTGCAACTACCAATTAGTGTTTGAAGGTTTCCCTTCCAGAGAAACAAGCCTCCCCCTCTGGACTTCCAGTTCCCTCCTCCCGGGTGAGGGCTGCTCACCTGGCCGCCCCTCCTACCAGGCGCCAGACTGCTCCCTCCTCCACCCACAGGGCCCAGGCACAGTGCCCCAGCCCCTGGCTTGGCTTCCGGAGGGCTCAGTTTCTCACCGGTGCTCCAAGTCCTCCTTCCCGACCCCGAGGCCCACACCTGAGGGGGAGGCTAGAAGATGGGCGGTTAGAACACGAGCAGGCCCCAGCCTTGCCTCCCCCGACTCAACCCCATGGGGCCTGGCTCAGCTCTGATCTTGTTCCGGGCTCTGCTGCCAATGGCCAGAACTTCCCCTCTCTGGGCCTGCCTCTGCTGGTATGCAGGGAAATGGCTGCTGCCTCCGAGCTCCCTGCACACACGGCACAGAGTGGATGTAGGTATCTGAGGGCCAAGTGGTTCTACAGATCAGGCTGCCTCCAGCTTCTGTTGAACCCACAGAAGAGGCTCTGACCCTCCCCAGCTTCCACCCCTAGCCCAGGGAGCCCCCTGGAAACTTCCAGAGAAAGAGGAGAAAGAGGAACACTGGCTTCATTCTAGTACTGGCTCTGCTTTGCCTTAGCTGCATGACCTGGGGCAAGTCACTTCCACTCTAGGCCTCGGTTTCCTTAACTGGAAAATCTGGAAGATGATGCTGACTTTACACTTTGGTGTGAAGATTAAACCCCCAGCCCCACGGCGCAATGCCAAGCACAGAGAGGACACACAGTATATACTAATTCCCAATGTGCTATGGGCTGGGGACACAGAGAAACAGGGCCCCTGTTGCTACCTTCCAGGAGCTTCTAGACTCCTGGGGGAGATAAGATATGTGGAGAGATAACCAGAGCAGAAGGAGAAGTGTGGTGCTTGTGCTAGCAAAGAGATACATAAAGTGTTGGGGGTGATCAGAAAAACGAGAGCGGGAAAAGTAGGGTTATTGAAGGTTCAACTCACCACCTAATTCCCATTTGTCCCTCCCTGGGTTCATTAACACCCTGGACACCTGGGCAGGAGCATCTTTGTGTGGCATGGCCCTATAGGAAGTTACAAGACCACCCTATTCTGCTCTGGCTCATTTGGGTGCTTTTGTGCATGTGCACGTGTGTGTGTACACACCTGCACATGTATGTAGAGAACAAATGTGTACATGTGTGCACATGTGCATGAGAATCTTGAGGGAGAAAAAGACGAGGCAAGAGAAGAGAGTGGCAGGGAGCAAGCCTTGCCTCACCTCTGCCAGCTCCTTTCTCCCTCTTCCCAGCGCTGGGTGGCAGCCCCTGCTTACGGAGCTCAAGGGGACCAACCACCACCCAGTGCCACCTCCAGGTCCCTCTCTTCCACTCAACACCCCCTCCATCCCTGCTACTACTGATTTCTTCCAATCATTATTTGGACACACAGTTCCCAGAGCATTTGCCCCTCCTATGTCCCATTAGATCTGTTCCATAATCTTGACAACTAGGTTCTATTAATATCTCTATTTTAGAGATGGGGAAACTGAGGCACAGAGAGAGGCTATGACTTCTCCTCCTAAAAATTGTGTTTGAAGATAAGCTCTTCAACCTCTAGTCCCTTGGTGGTATGGCTTGACATCTGGGGGTCCCACCAGCCATTTGAGGGGTGGGGAGGAGGGTTGAAAGGGAAGGCCGCTTGTTTGTCTGGGAGCCTGGTATCAGCTGGGTCCCAACTCCACGCCCTTTCTCTAGACTTCAGTTTCACTGGCCCTCCCCTTTCCCCACCCCACAGAGCTGAGGGAACTGGCAACCTCCTGGGCAGGCGGTAGGGCTGTGGGGGTTAATTAACTGTTTCCCGAAAAGCTTTGAAGATGAAGGCTGCTCCAGGAGGGGGGAGTGCAGGCTGGCTGGCAGGCAGGCAGAGCCTACAGTGAGTTAGGGCACCAGGTTGTTATTAAGGAAAAATCCCCAGCTTCTGGCCTCTGCTCCACCCACCTCTGCCAGGTGCTGCCAGTGGGCTGTGCACTCTGCAAGCTCTCTGGACTCCACGGCCTGTCATGCCTGGGCGTGCTTTTTGGAGGTGTGCAGCTCTGGGGGAAGGGAGCTGAGACCCTAGTCTCTGCTGGGTAAATGGGGAGGGAAAGGAGAGACCCCAGGCTGGAGGCAATGCAGGTCCCAGAGCCACATGGAGGGGACGGGGGGCGGTGCTGCCCAAGCATCCTGCCGGTGAGCCTGTCCCGGCTGGATTTGGGGGGTGAGGCTACTGGCTCCGGCTTGAGCTCAACCCCACCAGGATTCCTCTGCCGTGTGCCCATATGTGGGCACGACCCAGAGGGTCAGAAAGATGGCTCTTGATTCAGTGCCCTGTGTCCTCAGAAGCCCAGAACTGGGATCTGAGATGTTTCTTTTCCCAGGAAAACCAGGTGAAAAAGAAATCTGTTCCTGCCTACAAGCCAGAATGTTTCCATAACTGCCTCCTTGTTCTCTTTCTTGCCTCTCTCCCTCTCCTAGTGCTGCAGGTGCAGAAATGGCAATACCCTGACCCTGTCCTTCCGGAACTTACAGTCTAGTTGGAGGGTAGAGTTGTAATAAAATAAGATACAGCCATGTAACCTAGCATTCTGCCTCTAGGGAACCAGGCTGCAGAAGTCCTCACGCATGCACAGGGAGTTGTCGTGAGGGAACTGGTTTAGAAGACCATTCCATACTATGGAATACAATGCAGCTGTCCAAAAACTAAGATAGACCGGCACATGGAGAATGGAAAGACGCCCTCCACATACCGTTCTGTTTAAAAAGCTGTAAAACCTGGGTGTACATGCAGTAGGATCCCATCTGTGAAAAACGAAAGCAGTTCTACGGCTCTGCATGTCCTCGTTCATGTGCTTGTGCAGAGCCACAGAGCAAAGTGCCAGCTTGTCCTCACGCCCCGGACTGCTCCGCCAGCCCTGGCCTGCAGGTGGGGCCTCACGCCTCTTCAGTGACGTTCTTGGTCCCACAGTGGCAGAACTACAGGACGAGAACTAACGAGAAGTAACCGAGTACCTGCTGTGGGCCAGGCCCTTGCTAGGACTGAACACGTGTTTGCTGAGGTTGCCTAAGTCTCAGCTGAGGCTGACCAACCTCTGGAAGCCACCCCATTGCGACGCCTGCCTCCACACTGGATGGCTTCTTCCCACGCCGGTCAAACTAGGGTCTGCCCTGTGCTGAAGGCTTTGCCTGGCCTCTGGCAAAGCATGTCTCCCTTTCTCCAGGTCAGGGGCAAGGGTCAGCAAGGGCGCGTGTGCTCTGTGGCCCATGCTAGGCCTTGAGAGGGGAGAGGGGGGGAACCAGAGGACAGTGTCTGCCCCCAGAATCTGGTGGGGGTGAAGGAGGTAGGGTCTTGATGGCACACACAGAAATCAAACTCCAGTCACCCTGAGCTGCAAGGGAATGTGTACCGAAACTCACGGAGTAGGTACTCACAGAACTCACGGAAGCCCAAGGGCCAGACCCGAGAGTGAGTAGAAGCCCGGGAAGCTTCAGAGTTTCAAGAAACAGGACACACAGTGCCTGTCTTGTAACTGGCACAGCCCAGTCAGGACACCATCACTGTCATGCACCCAATGTGGCCAATAGCCTCCCCTCCACTGTGTCCCCTGCTCAAAGATGGAGCATCATTTTGGCTGAGTTCCGGTCAGGGCCAGCCCCCGTGACCACCATACTTGAAGCAGTCGCCTTAGGTCACCCTCAACTAAGACCACATAAAATAGAGAGGTAATTCCTCAAAAGAAATCAGGGGCAAGGGGAGAGGAAAATGGGCAGCCCCCAAATGACAGATGACCATGACAAGGGAAGCTGGGACACAGGTATTAGACATAGCAACCCCAGACCAACAAAGCCTCTGTGCCTAGTGTGGGTAATGGCCACCCGGGGCCTGTGGGGGAGATGCTGTTAAGCACCTCCTCAGTGCTGGCCCTGTGCCAGGCTCCTTCCACATGTCATGTCCTTTGTCCCCACCTCAGCCCTGAGACACAGGCAGAATCACCTCCATATACAGATGAGGATCTGGAGGCTCAGAGACGGGGAGGGACTTGCCCCATGTCATTGCCTACCAAGAGGCTGAATATGGACTTGAACCCACGATTCAGGCTGTGCTCTCACTCCACCCCCTACTCTTGGTGCGGGAGAAGCCACTGCCCGCTGTTTGAGTAGCTCCTCGGGATCTCGGCAGGGCCTTCAGAACTCTGTAACAGCAGCACTGTCTCGGGCTCTCTCTTCTCCCTCCTTTTCTCTCTCCCACGTCTGGAGCTCAATCCTCAGCAAATCTCTGAGCTCACTTTAGAAAGGGTGCTGGAGGCCTTTGGTGCCAGCCAGCTTTGTGGGCTGAGGCAGGGTGAACTGTGGTCACATTCCCTGGAGGCTTTCTCTTGGCTGTGGGCAGGGGCTGGAGAGAGCCTCAGCCCTGCAGGGGAAAGAGCAGGGCCTCCTTCTAGCCCCTCCGGCGGCCCTGAGGCAGGCATGGGGCTGTCCAGAAAGCAGAGGGGACTGGAAGATGGCTACAGAAGGTACCCCAGGCTGCCTAACGGATAAGGCGGAGTATCCTCTTGGCTGGAGGATGGGCTCCCGGGTATCCTGCTACCCTACTCCTCCTCTGAGCTGATTACCTGACCAGCCACTTCGGTGGCACTCCTACCTCCCGCCCCCTCGACTGCCAGGGCACAACTGTCAGGACTCAAGCCCTTTCCAGGCCCTAGGCTACTTCTCAGACTCCTGGCTTCTCACCCGCACTAGGTGAATTGCCCCCTTAGGGAGATGAGTCTTGGGGGACCCTAGGTGGGTCTAGGCCACTGCATTTGAGGCCTACACTGTCTCTCTGCAGCCCTCTGCTCAGAGGGATTAGCAGTTCTCTGAACTCACATTTATAAACCCTTGACTCGTTCCCCTTGGTCCATCAGCCAAGTGGCAAAAGAAAGAATTGCAGCCTGGAGAAAAATGCTTTCCCACCGTTGCTTGACTGAGCCACCCTGGGCAATGCCAGGAGGCACACAGGTGTCAGGAAATAGGATGGGGCCAAGTACGAGTCCCAAACCTGCCTCTGTTCGCTGTGTGACCTGGGGTGCAGCCCTCCCCTCTCGAGCTTCCCATTACAACCCCTAAGTCACAGGGTTGCTGGAGGCTGCAAATGAGTCAATGGATAAAAACTGTGTAACACTAATAATTTATAGAGTGCTCACTAAGTGCCAGGCACTATTCTAAGCAATTTACAGTATTAACTCATTTAAGTCTCAGAGCAACACTGTGACCTGGGGACTTATTGTTATTGCAATTACACAGTGGAGTTGGGGGAGACCTAAGGCACAGAAAGACTATGTAACTTGCCCGGAGTCACAGAGCTAATGAGTGGCAGAACCAGGATTTAAGCCCAGGCAGCCTGGCTCCAAAACCTTTCCCCTTAAACACTGTGCTATACAGACAGCCCCTGACTTATGATGGTTCCACTTAACGATTCTTTTGACTTTACAATGGGTTGAAAGCAATACACATTCGGTAGAAACCGTAATTTGAGTACCCATACGGCCATTCTGTTTTCACTTTTCGTACAATATTCAATAAATTACACAAGATATTCAACACTTTATTATAAAATAGGCCTTGTGTTAGATGATTTTGCCCAAGCGTAGATGAACATAAGTGTTCTGAGCACGTTAAAGTAAGCTAGGTTAAGCTATGATGCTGAGTAGGTTTGGTGTATTAAATGCATTTTCGACTTATGATATTTTCAACTTAACGATGGGTTTATAGGGAAGTAACCCCCTTGTAAGTCGAGGCGCATCTGTGCTATAAAAGACTGCACATGCCTCAGTATTATTTTGCCATATCTGCCTCTAACTAAGGCTGGTTGTGGTGGAGTTCTTCAGAGACGGGACTCTAAGGGAGAGCAAATGAGGATTTGGGAAAGAAAAAAACAACTGGCTGCTTTCTGAAGCTGGTAGAGGTCTGCAGAGGTCAGCTCGTGCCTGGCCTGGCTAGGAGCGTGGGGCCCCTTGGATTTGGGGGAGCAAACTGGGCAGCTGCCGTCTGCTCTGGCTGCAGGGGCAGGTCGGTGGGGCAGGAGCAGTGGGCGAGCCGCTAATCAGAAGCAGCGGGCCTGGCCCGGCTGCGCCTGGACTGCTTGGCTCGCTCCTCTGCCTGCTGAAAGGCCCCTGCTCCACCCCAGAGCTACCGGAGGCGGCGGCGTGATGATGGAGAGCCCGAGGAGCCCCTCCCCGGGGGCAGGCTGCCCACTGCTCTGCTTTGATAGCCGGTCCGGCTGCAAGTCCGCAGTCCAGCACATCCTCCAGCCTTGCACACGTTCTTCCCAGCCACGAAGGAACTCAGTGAGCTAACGAGATCCAGATGTAGGCCTCCTCTGGCCTGGAACCCCGAATACCCCAAATACCAGTCAGGCCACTGGGAGACCTGGAGGACGAAGGGGAGGGGTGCTGGAGACTCCCAGCCCTATCCAGGGCCTGGATCCCAGCCTCAAGCCCCTCCAATTGTTCTCTAGGGGCCCAGGCCTCTGCTCTCTTTTAATTCTGTGCTCCTCCAGGCACCCAGCCCACTGGGCTCCCCAGCTCTCTCCCTAGGGGAGTGGGTGAGCCTGGCGGCTGTCTCTGAGGCCCACTGAAGAGGTTATTTGCTCCTGTTGGACTCACAAGCACCATCCTCTGACACTGCCAAGCGGGGCTCTGTCCCTGCTGAGCTGAGTACCCAGCCTGAGCTAGCCCTCTTTGTCCAGAGGAGGCTTGGGTCGGCCACCAGGCCCAGGAATCACAAGACTTGACTGCCAAGTCTTGAGTTTGTGTCCCGTCAGTTTTCTCGGCCTCAGTTACCTTATCCTGCTGATGGGAGCATGTGTGGGCAGTTCTGCCATGTGAAGAAACATGGATCCCGGCCCTGAAAGCTGAACCTGGCACCTGGTGGCACAGAGGGAAAGGAGGCCAACTCTCCAGAGACCTCAAGCCGGTGCCATGGCCCCCACTCTTACATGCTTCCTTCTTCTCCCACAGGGCCTGGCTGCGCTGAGCAGGAGGAAAGAGGCCGGCCATGTGTGTCTGGGTCCCTGCTGCTGGAACTAGAGTCTGGGAAAGAAATTTGGGCAGGAAAATCTGGGTGCCTCCTCAGACGTATTCCTTTAAGAGTGGGTGCCACTCAAGCCTGGCTGTGATCCCAGACGGATGGGCATTACATGTACAAAGAGTGTTGGATAAATGGTTTGTAATATAATACGATGGACTCTTAAAAGGGACTCCCCCTATCCCCACAGGTTTTTCAGTCTCCAACAAGCCCAGAGAGCTTGAAATTGCACCATTAGCACTTTACAGTAAGTTATTATTTGTTGTTGACACCACAGTGTGAATTAGTTGATTAGCTTGCTGGAGGACCAGGAGTGATGGGGGCGGGGGAGATCATTTCGGGGCGTGGAAGGGTAGATCTGGGCCTGGCTCAAGTGCAGGGGGAAGAGTGCTAGGCCCCCAAGGAGCTGGGCACCGGGTGACTGCACCTTCTGGGGCACTGGCCTGAGAAATGGGAAACCCGAGCTGGAGTTCTGCCATTGCCACTGACCAAGTTGTATGCCCACAGTCAGGTCGCGCCCCTTTTTCAGCCTCAGTGCCCTCATCTGTGCAGTAGGTAGAACCTGCCCTGGATGGGGCCAAGGAAGGTGGAGTGACCTCTAAGAGCTATCTCTTTAGAGAACACGCAAGGGTTTTCATTTCCCGGCACAGCTCTGAGCTTGGCCCAGCCCAGGGTCTCCCTGTGGGCCTGAGAAAGTGGAGGAGACAAGATCTTGGGAAGAGAAATCCTAGGCCACAGGAGTAAGGAATAAGGGGGTTCCTGTTTTGTGGGAGATCCAATTCCTGGTCCACACAGGCTCAGAAAGGTAGATAAAGAAAGAAGTGGGGGGAGAGGGAATGAGAGGGCTAACCCCAGCCTGTCCCCCTCACTGCATTCACTTTTAAAATAAAACCCATTTATATATAAATGTTGGCCTGATGCCCAGTCTCTGTAGAAAAGCTTTTCTGTATTAAACGCTACAATGAATTAAATTAACCATAATGATTTCTTTGTGAATGGAAACCTCTCTCCTCTCTCTCTCCTCCTTCTCTCCTCTCTCTCTCCTTCCCCTCCTTCCTCTCTCTCTTTCTCTCTCTCTCTCCACCCCCCACCCCCTCTCTTTGCGACATGGTTTTGATCAGCTTTTCCCCTCCCTCCTCAACTCTAACGCCCCCTATCTCCCCACCCTACCTCCCACCATCCACTCTTCCACCCCCCACACCTCTGCCAGCAGCACTGCCCTCCCACAAATGACCAGTTCTGTGAGCCCTTCCCAAGGTTAAACTGATGACTTCTAGCATCCAACGGGGAGCAGAAATCAGCCAGTCCAGGGGGAGTTCATGTGCACAAATGGGGCTGAGGGCATGCCCTGGGAAAGCATGTGCCCACGATGGCTTTCATGTGAGGTTTTCTGGCTACCTGACATCTCTCTGAGCCTCAATTTCTTCATCTGTAAACTGGAGTGGGTGGTATTGACTTTAACAAACCAATAAGGGGAACTGGAAGGGGGCTGTTCCCGTAGGTATGTGTGTAAGGGGTAGATAGGGGGCTTTGTAGGGCATGCCCAAGAACATACCTACCCTCTGGGGCATCTCCAATTGTGGGTACCTAGACTCTTGTCCACACTCATGCATTTAGCCATATGCATGTGTATGGCAGGAATATGAGCATATGTGCATCTTGATCTGCCAGGAATCTTCCTTCAGGGCTAGGCCCTGCACATGCAGAGACAAATCAGACATGGGCTTTGCCTTCCAGGCACTCACAGATACTGTGCAAGAAATGGTCAGAAGAGGGGTGATGACTTCCAGCTGGGAATAACCAGGGAAGGCTTCCTGAGGGTGGTAGCTCTTAACCTGGGGGCCCAAAGGAGCGGTCCCAATAACAACAATCTTTCCCATGGACACAGGGTTTCCCATTTACAAAGCTCTTTTATAGGCATTATGTCATTTCTCCCACACATCAAGCCTATAAAGTATGCATTACTATCCCCATTTTAGAGATGAGAAGACTGAGGGTTTCAAGTCTCTGGTACCAGTTTACTCTACAGCCCCAGCCTGGCCCCAGCCCACTATGCATTTGATCTCCACCAGGCCAAGCCACAACCAACATGGTGACTGCAGTCCTCAAGCTGTGACTCACATAGCTTTCCCTTGCTTTTGCACCACCACCTTACAAGAATGTCCTTTCCATACCTCAGTGTCCCCATCTGTACCATGACAGGTACGAAGAA
The DNA here is from genome assembly GCF_020740605.2 of Lemur catta. Classification (NCBI taxonomy): domain Eukaryota; kingdom Metazoa; phylum Chordata; class Mammalia; order Primates; family Lemuridae; genus Lemur; species Lemur catta. The sequence continues at coordinate 49,204,285 of NC_059155.1, read as the reverse complement.
CCCAATCCACAACCCTCAAAAACACCAGGCTATCATATGCCTTGGGGTCTCTTCCTATACTGCTGCCTCTGCCTCCCTGCCCACCTCCCAAACTCCCGTTCACCTTTAAGTCTCTCCATACTCCTTGGTACAAATCTGTTGCTGACTCCCTTGCCCGCCCTCCCTATACGCTGAACAGTTTCCCAGCTGGACACCCACAGAAGGCATTTGTATGATCTGTGGACATGCTTGTGCCTCCCACCAGATGGTGAGCTCCGGGAGGGCAGGAGTGATCTCTGATACATTTCTGTTTCTCCAGGGCCTGACACAGAACCAGTCACTGAGATGCTTGTGGAAGGAGGGGTGGGGGATGGTCTTTTCCATGCAGAGTCTACGGAGGTATTTGTGGCTGTCATTCGATCAAAAACTGTTGGTATAGATGAACATTTTAGGATAGTTCTAGGAAACATCAACTTTGAGAGGGTGAGGGCAAAGCCAGGGGGCCGCCACCCATCGAGTGCAAGCTTGCAACAGGAAAGAAGAGTGTGCTACGGCTGGGGGTAGTGCTGTGAGATGGATGGCTCCCAGGGCTGGGAAGCCTTTCTACCGAGGCTGAAAAGCCTCTGGGAAAATCAGGTCCCAACAGCAACAGAGCACAGCAGGCAGATGTTGCAGGCCCAAAAGAACCAGCCTGACAGAGGCAGATTTCTTTCTAGGGGCTGGAATCCCTTAGAGCAGCGGTCCCCAACCTTTTTGGCACCAGGGACTATTTTCATGGAAGACAATTTTTCCACAGACTGGGGGCGGGGAGATGGTTTCGGGATGATTCAATCACATTACATTTATTGTGCACTTTATTTCTATTATTATTACATTGTAATATATAATGAAATAATTATACAACTCACCATAGGTTGGGGACCCCTGGCCCAGAGGTTTCACGGAGGGGGAGATACAGGAGCCTGGTAACGGGGTGACATCTTGAGTCACACAAAACGTGAATGTGGAAGGGAAGCCTCCCCCTGCCCTTTCCCTTTTACTCAACTGCCCTTGAACTGGTGGGCACTGGCTCAGCCCCAGGGCTGGTAGGGCCATACCTGGCTCCTGAATGCATAGACGTCCAGATCTGGCAGAGGCCGGAGATGTTAACAGGGCCATCCCCCTGACTCCATCCCCTTGGAGGCCCCTCGGTAGACGGCGGCCATGGGGGTCACACAGGAGGGAGACCAGGCAGTGGGGCTGGCCCAGAAGGCTTTGGCAGGGTGCCAGCAGGCCTGCCCTGGCACAGAGATGTGAGCGCATGGCCGTTGCAACTGGTCTAATTACTGTCTCATCGGCTCTCCCAGGGGCTTATTCCAGAGCCAAGCAAAGGGAGGTTTCTGCTGTGAGACTTGAGGGAGCCTGAGGAGAGGTGGAGGGCCCGGCACTTTGAAAGGCACTGACAAACCCCAGCATGCCCAGGGCAGAGACCCAAGTCTGGGGGGGCGGGGGAGGGGCAGGGAGCAAAATAGTCAGGAGGGAAGGACTGACTTTCCCATTGGCGGTTCTCAGCTTCCCCCTTCACCCTGTGTCTCCCTCTAGTGCTCTGCATCTCCTTTCCCAGGGTCCTCACTGGCAGGGGGTTGCTGTCCCCACTTCCCCACCTGCCCTTGATGTCTCAGACCACTGCTGTGAGGCTCCCACCCCTACTTCAGCTCTCACCCAGGACCTCAGAGGCCTAATTACAAAAAGTCAGTGGATACTTTTCCATCCTTAACTCCCTGAACCTGTCAGCCACATTTCATATTTGTGACCACCCTCTGCTTCATGACAACCTCGACTCCTTAATCCTATACTGTCTACTTAGCCATGGCCTTCCTAGCTCTCCTCCCACTTCTTCCACTGTTCTTTCTCAGTCTCTTTGCCAGGCCCCTCTCCTTCAGCTTGCCCCTTAAATGTTGGGTTGCCTCCCCGGAAGCTCCTCCCCCAGGCCCTCTCAGTCACTCCTGTGGCTTCTACCACCTCCTCTCAGCAAGTGAATTACATGTCACCTCAGCCTGGACCCCTCTGCCGAGCTTCAACCAGTATAGACATTTACGCACTGGGCATCTCCAAAGACACTACAAACCCACGTCGCCCCAAACAGACCAGACCACACCTCATTTCTCAAGACCCAGACCACACTTCATGTTGGCTTCCTTTCTCAAAGGGCAGCCCCACCACCCACCCAGGCTCCCAGCTAGAAACCTTTGCTCCTCCTTCTCCCTCACCCCTCACATCTAATTAATTACTGTGACCTGCCAATTTTACCTCCTTAATAGCTCTGGAATCCATCCCAAGCATTCCATCCCTACAAACACGGCCCTAATTCAGGCCTTTATCATTTCTCTGCCGCCAGAGTGCGTCCTCCTCTGACCAGCCTCCATACTACAGCCACTTAGACCTTTCTGCACACAAACCTGAGCATGTAATTCCCCGATTCGAATATGCCAGTGACTGCCCATTGCCCCCACAGCCGAGTCTAAGTTCCTGAGCCTGGTACACAAGAACCTCAGGATGTGACCCCTGCTCACCTACCCCGTCTCCCAGCCCTGGAATGGGTTGTGTGTGCTTTCATGTTATACTCTATACTCAGCCTCCTCTTCTGCTGACAGATTTCCACTCACACAAGAAGCTTGGTGGGGTGGTTGAGAGTGTGGGCTCAGGAGCCTGACTGCCTAGCCAGGAACATCACTTACTCTCTCTGTGCCTCAGTTTTCTGATCTGTAAAATGGGGGTACAAGCCATTTTTATCTTATAGGGTTGGATTTCTCTCATAAGGGACTAAATTAACTCATGCATGTAAAGCACTTAGAACAGCACCTGACACATATTAAGCCCTGTATAGGTTTTACCCATAATCAGTTATTATTTACCCTTCAAGGATCAGCACAGACATCACCATCCCCATGAAGCTGAGATAAATGTCCCTCTTCTGGGCCCCTAGAGCCCTGACTAACTTCTATCACAACACTGCAACACTTCAGACCACCTGCCGACTGCTTGACCTTCTTCCTCTGCCACTTGGTATCAAAGTCTGAGGTCCACCTATCTATGCATCTCTAGCACCTAGCCCATGACTTTTCACATGGGCCTCAGAGGAGCCTGACATCATCCCCCTTTTGCAGACAAAGAAACTGAGGCTCAGAGGGGTAAAGGGAATTGCCCAAGATCACATAGTTAGAAATTAGCAAAATGTGGATTTAAATCCAAGTTTGTAGGATTCCAAACCCCACAATCTTTCTACTTTACCTAACTCCTTGGGGGCGGGAGTGTCTTAACATCTTGTCCTAGAAAGAAGGATTAAAGGAACTAGCAGATGCTCTGCCTGGAGGAGAGACAATTCAGGAGCAAGGACAATCCCCTCCCACCCATCTGTTTGAAGCCTACCGGTGCTGGTATGTGTGTCTCAACATTAGTGCCAACGCATGTGTTGGACACGTGTGCAATGAGGTCATGCCAGAACGCTAGGGATGGAAACCTTCATCCCAGAGCCCCTACTCACCCCTATACTGTCCTCCAGAGTTTACAAAATGCTTTCCCATCTCATCGTGTCATTTGATAAGCCTCATGCACCTGGGATGAGGTAGCCATAGCTCAAACAGGGCAGTGACCGCAGCTCAGAAGCGGCACAGCTGGGACTCCCACATTTAATTAACACATAAAGTCTTAAACAAGCCCCATTTCCTTCCAGCCGGGAGCCTGAAGAGAACGGGAGGTTATTACCCAAAGAAATGAAGATGTGAGTGCTAGGTGTGGGCATGACCCACCTAGAGGGAGGAGAGACAAGTGAGAAGGTGTCTCAGACTCAGCATTCTCATCTGCAAATGGGAATAACACCCCTACCCTCACACGGTAGGTGTAAGTCTTAAAAAAGATGATACATATTAGACAAATGCCTGGTGCATCGGAAGCACCCAACAGGTTCAGCATTGCATTTGAACTTGTGGAAAACTTGTAACGGTTACGAAGGTGTTCAAGAGAAGTCAGCCTGTCAAGAACCAGGCAGAGATAGGTTTCAAAACACCGTCTCTGCCTCTTAATTTGAGATAGTCACATAACCCCTCCGAGTCTTTGTTCCTCATTTGTAAGACGGAGACAATCAGGTCTACCTTCCAAAATCATTGTGAACATTAGATGCAAGGACACGTGTAACATGGCTGACACGGGAGCGCACACTAATAAATGGTCGTTATTACTGTTCTCTCAGGTTAGACCACAGAACACAGCAATGAAGGCTCTGAAGCCATACTGCCTGGGTTCCAAGCCCAGCTTCTTTACTTACTAGCTGTGTGACCCTTGACATGGGGATTAACTTTTCTGTGGCTCTGTTACCTCTTCAGCACAGGGCTGGTTGGGAAGATTAAATGAGTGAATACATGTAAAATGGTCCTGGCAGAGAATGCACTCTCTTGAGTGTTGCTGAGTATTGTTATCATCAGACAAAGGCCCAAAAGGCAGGAAATAGTGTCCCTCTTCCCCCAAGGCATCACATCCCCTTCATGAACAAAGACATTAGCTGAGGCCCGTTGGAAAAGATTAATGGGGTTCCTTTCATTCAGCTTCCTAAGGGCATAAAATGACCCCTTCAGAGCTGGGTCCCCTCTTGTAGGGCTGGCTGTGAGCAAGCCAGACTTCAGCCATAATACCTCAGGCTCTCGCCCAGATCAGGTGGGAACATCCAGAGCCATTTCAAAGAGCTCCCCCACTCCCTCCCTGGGAGGCCAGAGGTGGGAGTCAGGGAATGAATCCACCTTTCAAACGCCTAACTCTGGCCCCCATGGCTGTGGGCTGCAGGGTTTGGCTTCACGGGCCCAGCAGCAGCAGGAGGGCAGGGCAGGCTTGAGGGCCAGCACCTAGGGGCCAGGACCAGATGTGGAGGGCCGGCAGTGCCCCCTGAAGTTCCTGTTCTGGCTCCATTTACAACAGGCTTCCTGGAGTCACGGTGCATTTTCCCAGGCGCCTGCCGTAGGGTGTCCTAGCTTCTCTCACCACCCAGGCCCAGCTAGGCAGACCTTCCGGCCCTCGGAAGGAAGCAGGAGCCCAAGTCCAGGCCCACTTGGGTCAGTGCTCGAGCTGGCTCCTGCCGGGCTTTCACCCATGGAGCTACAGTCACTTGTAAATGACCCCTCCCCTCCCCTCCTCTCCCCTCCCCAGCCCTGCCCAGCCACCCTGCCCCGCCCCCAGTGCCGCGTGGAGGGAAATCAGGAGAAGCTGAGGAATTGTTTGTAATTAGTGTGTTTTTAAAGGCTTTTCCGTGAGTCTTTAGCAGATTTCAGGGAGGGCAGCTTGCCAGGGATCATTGAAATGGAAATCCTGTGTTCTAGCCCGGACCCTCTTGGACGGAGATTCTTCCCAGAGAAAAGGCCAGAAGCCCCGCCCCCTCCCCCGGGTCCCCGTGCGCCGCTGTGGTCGTGGCGGGCTCGGCGATGTGGGGTGGCTTTGTGGAACGGCACTCCTGCCCACAGGCCTCGGCCCCACACGAAAGGCCGCTTGCACCGCCCCCCACACCGAGATGCTCCCTTTCCCCCACTTTCCCCGGGAACCTGGCGCATCCAGAGTTACCTCCTCCCAAGTTACCCAGAGGTCATGTGTGCGAGCAGCGACTCCAAGAGCAGTACCCCAGGCGCGAGCCGCGTTTTACGTTTTACGCTTTGCAAAGCCTTCGCACATGCACCAGTCCAGCTATTCCTCGCAGCAACCCATGAGGAGCTACTGTCTCTTATTATCAGTTCACACATGGGGCTGGGGAAGGGGGACGACTTGCCCAGGGTGCTTCGGCTAACAAAATAACAGAGCTGGGACTAGCCCTGAGGTCTGCAGGATGCCTCTCCCACACGCTGGCTGACACGCAGGCAGGACTGTTCTGGTGCAATCCCTGGGCTTTGTGGTCTGGGATCATTTCCTGTGGCCCAAAGTACTTATTTGCAAGTTGTAAGCACTGTCCGGTTTCTGGAAGCCTCACTGAATGCTTCCAGCTGGGAATTTAACCTTCTCAGACCCAGCTGTGGATATTGGGAGCTCTCATAGTTCCCACCCATTTCCCTCGAACCCTCCTCTGAGGTAAATGAGCTGTGTATGGGTGAGGACAACGGAGGAGTACTGACTGGGATCCAAAAGACCTGGGCTGGGTCTGGCTCTGCCACCCACTTGCTCTGTGACCTTGGGCAAGTCCCGTCATCTCTCTGACCCTCAAATCAAGGCTTAGAAAGTGCGCTTCCTGCCTGAGTTTGCAAACCTGGCCTCTTGTTTTCACTGGAATATGACCTTCCCTTCTGCAGCTTCTCCACAGCTCAAGGTCTTGTGAGAACCTTGGGATTGTTGCACAGGACAGCTGGCTAGGTAGACCCTTGGGGACAATGGAAACCGCCTTCCTGTCCCTCCAGCATTGTACAGATGGGCAAACTGAGGCACTGGAAAGGGGAGTGACTGGCCCAAGGTCATCCAGTGAAGCTAGTGGTAAGGTGGGGATGAAAATCCAGCTTGGCAAGGGTGGCATGGGAGAATTTAGCTTCCTATAATTTCCCACCAACCGCCCTATACCATTCTCTATACAGTACAATAGGAACAATAATAAATGCATATTTAAAATCCTGTATAAAGTGTGAATAAAAGTATCTTCAGAAAACTTTGCTCTTTTTTATCTATCTGCAACATGTATCCTCTGCGCATATACAATGTTTGCTCTGCGAATGCAGCCTCAAGGGATGGCCAACCTTCCGCCAGACCGCTGCTGCCCTTACAGCCGTCCTGTAGAGAGACGCTGGTGGTGACAGGCAGATGTGAGCACCTCGCACTCTTCCCAGAAGCCTCCTCTTCGTGTTGGTGAACATGCCGCATCCCCTGGGTACCTCCTTGGGCCCAGGGCCGATGTGCTGGGCCTCCTACCCCCAACCCTCCTTAACTAGGGGAGATTTCTCAGACACAGCCCACTCTCCTCCATTAGTTCTAGGAAGACGAAAGCACAAGGAGGAGAGTCTGGGATTTACAAAAGAGTAAGGGAAGTTTCATGGATGTTTCATGGATATTTCAGAGGCGACTCTGCCTGCCTTTCCCTCACATCCTCCTCCTGCACAGAGGAGGCGTTTCTGAGCCTGCCCTAGTACACAGAACATCAAGGAACTAGAGCACATTAGAGCTGCCGTAAGCCCTTATTCAACCCTCTCGGTTACAGATGGAGAAACTGAGGCCCAGACAGGGGGCAGGGACTTGGAAACCTGGCAGCAGAGCTAGGACCAGAACACTCTTCTGCCTCTGCAGCCAATATTTTGTTCCACCCTCCCTGTACCCTGCTGCCTCCTGCCTACACGTGCAGGCTCACCCGTGTGTGCGCTAATGCAGGTTGACGGCTGCTGGGAAGGTCACACATGGAGCCACACACCGGCCCGTTCACTCTGACACATACTCCAGCTGGCTGTCCCCAGACACACACTCCACCATCCTCGCTCGCCAGCACCTACCCACCCCAACCCCTCCACCCCCATCCCCTCCGCAATCCTTACACAAGTGCACCCACACTGACTCATAGGCCCCTCCCTACTGGCTACCCTGGGCCTCCCTTTGTTGATATGACTGCCCACAGTTGCACAGAGAAGGTGCTGGGGGGACAGGGATGGTTGCATGTCACAGAGCTGGGATGCATGGGGGCATGTGCGTGAATGTAGGCTGGATCCAGAAGGCTCTGGTTGGGAGGCCTGGGGCCCAGTCACACACAAAGCAAGGGAGGACTCTGTAGTGTTTGGAGAGAGAATAGGAGTGAGAGGGAGACAGGGCTAAGTGGCCTGAGCAAGATAAGCTAGGAGTGGAGGGCCTAGAGGCCAATTTCATCAGAGGTGGGCCACCCGGAAAGTGTCAGCTCAGGGGCCACTGGACATCAGCCTAGGCTGGGAGTAAGGGAGGGATGGAAGTAGGGGGAAGCCTCTCTGGAGCTTGGGGGAGAAGTTGCTGAACTGGGGAGAGGCCGGGCAGAGGTTCTGGACAAAGGTATGAGGGTGATATGTCTCTTAGGATGGATGAGGTTGGACAGTGCCTGGCACCGTGTGGGTGCCAATACATGCTGACTAGGTGAATGAATGAGTTCTGTCACCCTTCACCACTGTGATGGCGCCTGGGCCTAAGCCTACCACATGGCCAGGGCTAGCTTGGTATGGCTGGCTGCATGTTCCCCATGGGTTAAAAGGACAACAGCCTTGAGAGAAGAAACTGAGGCACAGCAGGTGGGGCCCTGGGTCATGAGGCCATCTAATCTAACCTTCTCTCTCCTCTTAGAGGGGAAACTGAGACTGAGGTTGAGAATGAATCAGCCCCTGAAGTCTGCGGACAGAGGCTTGGGAGCCTTGACCCAATGGCTTCTGGGGCTGGAAGAGACACGAGGAAACCAGGAAGGGTAGAGAAAGTATAAAGAAAGGAGAGGTGAGCTTCTCTGGGGGAACTGGGGAGGCGCTGCCTGATCACGAAGAGAGGCAGTGCTTCTAGGACAGAGATGTCTGTCACAGCCCTCTTCTGCCACTCTGACAGTACTGAGGTCAAGCCCTTTACCCTCAAAAAGTCCACAGGGCAAGGTTTGTGTTCCCCACACAGCACACACACACCCTGACACACACAGAGCCCCAGGATATCTGTCCGTTGTGTGACAGAGGCCATGGCTATAAAGACAGTCTCCGTGGCTCCACCTCACAGCAGGGCTTGGCATTGCAGTTAGAAGGGAAGTACTGGGTGGCTTGGGGGACAAAGGCCCTTGGATTCCACACACCACCGATGGATATTTTTCTTGTTAACACACAATGCTGCTTGCATAACTGGAACTGGCTAGACACTGTGAGAAATGTTTAGGGCTTGAGAAAAAGCAGGAGGAGGAATAAACAGCCACAAAGCCACAGGGTCCCAGGGGCTGCTTTCCCGAGGACGTCCTGCTCCCCTGACCCTCCCACGTTGCCAGGAATGGGGGTCTGGAAAGGAGACTGCGAGCGTGGAGCAAACTCCCCTTCTCTCAGCAGCCCCGAATGGGCCCCTGGGTGTGCGGGGCTTGCCTGTTTGCACAGAACCTGAGCTTCTCTAGGTCCCTTATCTTTTTGCCCAGCTGGCCTGGCAGCCCACTACCCTCTGCGCTGGTTCTAGCCCGGCTTCTGGTCAGGTCCAGTCTCTAGCTGGGCCCAGGCTGGGAGAGCAGTGGTTGGACAACCGTCAGGGCCGGAGCTGCAGGTGTGTCTCCACACACACGATTAGGTCTATGTAGTGAAGCTGGTTGTTTCTATTCCTCCCTCACCCTGGCCCCAGTCTTAGCCCTAATTCAAGTGATAAAGTGACCCCTGAGGTGGTAAGCAGTGGCACAAAGCCCTGGAAAAGACATGGGGAAATGATCAAAGAAAACCAATGTTATGAGATGATAGCCAAAACCTCTTGTCCCCTCAGCTGGCCCCCTCAGCATTGTTAAATGTGTAGGCATTATCTTTAAACAGAGGGTCAGGATGAAAGGACAAGGAAAAATGTGCCAGGATGCCTGCGCCCAAGTGCACAAGGAGGTGCCCATTGGCATGTGAGGGTAGGCATGCCAGGCCAATGAGCAAAGACGGCACAGGCCCCTCCTCACCAGCCCAGGACCAAGCCATGCGAAGACCACCTTCTTGATGGTTCTCTGGAGCAAATAGGCACTACAGTAAATGGACCTGGACATCCGAAATTCTCCCACCTTAGCATTCGGGGTGGGGAAGATCAGAAATATTGCATCCCCTGGCCCCTGCGCCTCAGTTCTTTTGCAGACAGGACTTCCTGTCACCATACCCATAAGCCTTTTCTGGAGGCAAGACTTCCTAGAACTTCATTTTCTTCACGCCCAGCTCTGCCATTCCCATCCTCAGAAAATTCCCACCACCTTTTGGGAGGTGAGACTTCTTGGAAATAGCCCATTCTAGCCCCCAATCATCCCATTCCAACCCTTGCTCTGCCTGCCCCCTGGAAAATGAGTAAGGGGGATCTGGTGACTGGCACCCCTGGGTCCTTAAATGAGAAGCATGTTTGTTTATAGCCAGATGAAATTCATCCCTACTCCCACCCCCTTCCCCTGGCCACGTCTGTGTATACGTCTCAGAAGTTCCTGCCACGGTCCCTGCACCAAGCAGGCTGGGGAGGTGGGTTCCCCTCCTCCCACTTCTCCCAACCTTCCCACCCCTGGATCCCCGGGAGGCGGGGCTGAGGCAGCTGCCACATTCAGCGTGGCAGAGCTGCTAGTTCAGTACAAATCAGAAACACATTGGAGGCAGGCAGGCCGGGCGGGGAGCAGACAGGCCAGGGCTGGGGCCCATTAAGGCCGGAGCCCGGCCGCGCTGTTTACCGTCTCAGCACAAGGTTTCAGGTTTGCCTCCTGATTGTTTGTTTGTTTCGGAGATGAGAAAGGCCAAGAAGGCAGCTGACAAGGACCATGAGGTGGGGGGTAGGGGTGGCAAGGAGGGCCCTGCTCTCGCAGGTTCTCCCCACCCTGGAACTCATGAAATGTAGGAGAAGCAAGCTGCCTCATTTCCCTACCCCCACCCCCAAATTCCAAACAGATGTGCAGTCAGATTCTTCCTCTTCTTGGTTGGGGGAAACAAAAGAAATTAAAAATGGGACCCTAGAGACACTACTTTCAGGAGAACCTTAATATAAAGAAGGGATGAAAGGGAGACACAGGAAGGACTTCCGGAGGTGCAGGTGAAATGGCAGAGGTGAGGGGGGCAGCTCACCCCTTCCCCGAAAGACAAGCTCCTAAAGATTCCTATCTGGGGTTGGGCGGTTTGTGGGGTGCTGCCTGGAAGGATGATTGCTCTGGGAGGTCCCACTGAGTCTCACATGTAAAGGATTCAGAGATGTCCGCAGACATGAACAGAGTCTGTATGTCTTGATTCAGTGAGTCCTGACTTAATCAGGGCTGGCAGCAGAGATCCTGGAGCCCAGCTCTTCACCAAGAGACCGAGGCTCTGAGGCCCAGAGAGGGGAAGGCATTGCTCAGGGTAGCACAGCACATTGGGCTCTGGATTAAGTCTAAGACAGAGGTCTCCTGGCTCCTGGTCCAGTGCCCTTTTCATTTTATGCTGCTCCCCTTTCTTACGTGTTCTGATTTTCTAGGAATGCAGAGTCCCTGCCTCTCACTCGGTCTCACCCCAGCTCAAACCTTGGGTCTGGGTGATCTCTTTCAGGGGCTCTCTGCAAAGTCTGAAAGTTCTCTCTGGATTTGTTCTGCAACCGTGGCTTCCTGTGAGGGGGTTTCTACTACTGCCTCCCCACCCAGGCCAATCTCAAACACCCACAACTGGTTGTGGACAGTGTGGCCAAATGGTGAGCACCTGGGTGTAGATGACTGGGCCAGTGACCTTGTTTCTGGCGGCAGAGCTTCCAGCCTGCCACTGGCTAGGCCTTCTCCAGGGCGCTAGGAATTTCATGCCCAGCACTGCTCCAGTCCCTACCCAGCTCCTTCCTCCTCTCAGATCTGCCTGCCTCCTTGCCAAGTCTGCTGCATCCCTGGTCTCCATCCATGCCCACTAGAGGCCAGGCTGAGGGAGCAGAGACCCTCTGGTCTAGCTTGTGGCTAGAGAGACCTGGCAGGAGATGATCCCACAACACATGCATACTTGCACACATACTTTGTGCACTTACACACACACACACACACACACACACACACACATGCATGCGCGCGCTGTTTCCAGAAGCATCTGGTGATGGTTGCTCTGCTACTTGGGCCTAGGGGGTTAGCCAAGCCTCACCCTGTTAAGACTACCAGCCTTGCAGTAACCCATGGCCCATTGTCTACTCAAAGTCCTTGCCCCAGGGGGCTTTGGAAACTCCTGTGTTGGTGTCCATGCCAACGCTGCTGAGGATCAATGCTAAGGAACAGGTTTGGGGAGATGGTGGCAAAGGAGATTAAATTCTCTTTCGGTGTGTACGCTCCCTCTTTCTCTGTCTCACGCGCGTGCACGCGCACACACACACACACACACGTGCATGCACATGCACAAACATCCTCCTCATTCCTCTCTCTCTCCCCCCTCCCTCCCCATCTCTCTTTTTTCTTTCAGTAAATTCCAAACAGATGGGCAAGTCTTCTCCCCCCACTTCTGAAGTTGAGAGGGAATATCGGCCATGGGGGAACCAGAAATCACTCCCTTCCTCAGACTGGATCATCCCAGCCTCTCTGGGCCTCCTTTTCCAGTGTCTCATGCCTCGCTGGATTAGGCCAGATATTAAAAGGTATTTCCTTCATCCTTTTTGTTCTGCGTCTACTATTGACACTTGTGCTTTCCTCTCTGCAGGGCCTCAAACATAGTGGGGTGGAGGAGGAGGGGGAAGGGGGAAGGACACACTTTCTAGGACTCAGCTATCTGAAGGGCCAGACCCAGGCTGCAACCCCATTATCATAGGGGAAGAAAAGCTAAACTCCTGGGCATGACTGCGAATATCAATGGAGTGTCGTGTCTGCCTATACAAGCTCTCTAAGCCTGCAGACAAGCACAAACAGAAATGGCAGCATTTGGAGCAGTCAAGTGCTGCTTCTCGCTTTGCAGTAAGAGCTGGGTTTTGTTATTTGAGCTATAGACAGAGGGATTTATATGTCTCCATGTGATTTTCCCTCTCAGCGCCAAGGCCCAGAATCCCTATGCATAGGCAGGGCTGGGACAAAGCCTCTCACATCTAGAGATGTTTCTAGAAGGAGCAGTGGGGGTCGAGTTGGGCTGAGCTGCCTGGCTTCCTGGGCCTGTGGCTTCTTATGCCCACAGCTGTGGCCACAGAGTCATCACCCTGGCCCCTAGCATTGACCTCAGCTGAAGCTTCACCTGAACCCCGAACCCCTACCTGATGTTGTCAACATCACCTGTGACAAGTTTCACACCAACTTGTGCCTCTGCCTTGTACCCCAGATCCAACAGCTAGCCCCCGAGCGCATTGGCCTGGGCCCTTCCTAGGACTACAGAAGGAGTGGCACAATCACTGCCTGCGTCCCTGGCAAGTGACAATAGTAATAACGAATACCTTTTGAATGTTCACTATGTGCCAGCCACTGTTCCAGGAGCTTTATACGTGTCCTATGACATAGGAATTCTTAGTATTACTCTCATTTGACAGATGAGGAACCTGAGGCGCAGAAAGGTTGAATAACTTGTCCAAGGTCACACAGCTTGCAAGCAGAACTAGGATTCAGCCCAATATAGAGTCATGCCCTTGAGCACATAATCACTGCCCTCCAGGGCTGCTGCCCTGCCTCCCCAGTCCTCTCAGGATTGCAGTCAGGCCCCCAAGCCTCATGCCTTGGGGCTATTCTCCCACTGGCGGCCTATCAGAATCTCTTTAAGCAGATAGCCCCCACCCACCTGACCCCCGCCCAGCCCTCTGACCCTAGGCTCGCCGGCCCTCCTGCCTGCCCAGCCGGGCCTTGGCTTCTTGCCTTCTGTGGTGACCTTCCCCCATTACCTGCCCTGCTCTGTTTAGGGCATCTCTTCAGAGCTGACAACATTGCTACTTCTCCTGGAGATTTAGCACAGTGCTGCCTAATAGAAATATGATGCGAGCCACATATGGAATTTTCTAGTAGCTAAGTTCAAAACGTTTTAAAAAAAACAGGTGAAATTAATTTTATTAATATGTTTTATTTCACTCAATATATTCAAACTATTATCATTTCAACGTGTAATCAACATAAAAATTATTAATGAGATGTTTTACTTTCTTTTTTCCACACTAAGTCTTCAAAGTCCAGTGTGTATTTTTGCTTCCAGCACATGTCAATTCCAACTAGGCACGTGCCAAGTGTTCAATGGCCACAGGTGGCGAGTGGCTACCGTACTGAACAGCACAGATCTAGAGGTAGAGTGTGGATCTGGAGGAGCCCAGGGTACACACAGAGAAGAACAACTAAAATAACATGGGGAGGGGGTGGTTGGTGCACTGTGAGAGGGAGGCGGGAAGGATATTGACATGGGAATTAAGGGACCTGGGTTCTACTCTCAGTGCTGATGCTAAGTCACTAGGGAGCTTGAATAAATCTCTCACCTTCTTTAGATATTATGATGATATTACAATAAGAGGATTGACCTAAGACTGTTCCAGCTTGAACATTCTCCTACTGCCTGCCTCCTGTCTCCCCACACACCAGGATGTCTAGTTATTAGTAGAGAAGTCCAGAAAGTGATGCAGTACTTTAGAAACACGAGAACCAGGAGAGCCCATTTCTCCAGAGCAGAAAACCGTGGCTTCTCCTGCCTCTTCTGGAAATATCCCTGCTTACATGGAGCTTGGCCCTTCATTCCATATGACCAGTGGATGCTGGGAATTGGCCTTGGACTATCACAGCCAGACTCTTAAATCTGTGCAGAGTCAGGCTATCTTTCCAATAACAGAAGCAGTTTAAGCAGAAGTGAGCCCAGTGGTATACCAAGCAGTCCGTTCTCACCTTTTTGAGAACCCCGCTGGCTCGATGTTTCCCAATCTTCATTCATGCACATCCGCCTCCATGTTCTGTGTATTCCACATCAACCAAAAAGGCTTTGATACAAGCTTGATTTTCTGGAGGTTAGACCTCGAGGGGGAAAAATGGGTATCTTGAATCTGCTTCTACAAACTCCACAAGCCCTTGGGAATTCTGTAATCAACCACCACCACATTCCTATCTCCTGGCCCAGCTGAGAGTCACTGGCCTAAATGAAAAACCTTTTTCCATTCAAGAAATATTTTTACTAGGGTTCTAATCCTGATATTTGAGGAGACAAGGGAGTTTTCAAGTGATTTGGGGCTAGTTATAACCCAGCTGGAGCAATGTTGGCCTATTAGAATTATTCTTCTATAGAAAATATAGCCTGCTTAAAGTCATCATTGGAGTAAAATGACCTCCTTATCACCAAGGTCAAATGTTGCTGTGGAATTAAAATAGGTATTCTACTTCCAGTTCATAACAAGAAATAATTTTTCTTTGGTGATTCAAGACTTTGTTTATGAAGGTGGGATGGACCAGTGTATGTGTCTATGAGGGTAAAACCTTGCAAATGTGTAGCAGGACACAGAAAAATGGGCACTTTGCATGGACATTACCCCTGAGAGGATTGTTTCAAGAACTGGTTTCAGCTTTTGACTATGTTTCTTCCCTTCTCTAAGCCTTGGTGCCCTCATCTTCAGGTGGGACCAACAGAGCCTGCCCTACCGAGCCCCAGAGTGGTCATGAGGGAGGGCCGCATGAGATAACTAATGTGCAAATAGATGTCTAGATGCAAAGTGTTGAGCACATGTGAAGGGTTATCTCCACACCCAGAGGAAAACCAGGGTACAAACATGGAGATGATCCGGACTTCTGGCTAGCTTCTGCACGTTCGGTGTCAATGGAGAGGCTCCGACAATGTTTTGTATACAGTGGTCCCAGAGCAGAACGGGTACTGGGAAGCAACTGGAACCCAAGAAGGGTGAGGCATCTCGGAGTCAGGCATGAGGCAGGAGGAAGAGGCAAAGGATGTAAAGATCCCGAATAGGATCTCGAACAGAGTTAATATATTTTTTTTTGAGACAGAGTCTCACTCTGTTGCCAGGGCTGGAGTGCCATGGCATCAGCCTAGCTCACAGCAACCTCAAACTCCTGGGCTTAAGCGATCCTCCTGCCTCAGCCTCCTGAGTAGCTGGGACTACAGACATGCGCCACCATGCCCAGCTAATTTTTTCTTTTTTTAGGAGAGACGGGTTCTCACTCTTGCTCAGGCTGGTCTCGAACTCCTGACCTCAAGCGATCCTCCCAACTCGGCCTCCCAGAGTGCTAGGATTACAGGCATGAGCCACCATGCCTGGCCTAATAATATTTTCTAAAGCATATAATCTATAGCATTCTACCTTTTGAGAAAACACTTGTGCAAATATTAATATTCATAACTCTGTGAAGTGAGAACTATTATTACCCCCATTTTACTGCTGAAAGTGTAAGTCATTTATCCAAAGCCACACAGCTAGTGAATAGCAGAGCCAGGATTTGAATCCTAGGTTGTCAGGTAACAAAACTATTTTCTGCTCACACCATGCTGCCCCTGACTCCAGGAGAATTGTGGACGAGCACATAATAATGCTAACAGACTCACATGGGGCTGTACAGGCACTGCTCTATGTCCTGTATGCAGATTAACTCATTTAATGCTCATTGCAACCCTATGAAGTAGGTACCATTATTAACCTCCTCATTGGATAGAGGAGAACACTGAGGCACAGAGAAGTTCAGTCACTTATCTAAGGCCACACAGCGGCTAAGTGGCAGAGCTGAGGTATGAAGCTGGCCATCTGGAGTGTTTAACCACTTCCCCATGCTGCATTTTAGGCCAGGCTGTATTGCCCAGGCTGTGGCCTGAAGGGGGCACCATCTATGAGTCCCTTGGTTAGTGGCAGCAGGGAAACCACTCAGGACCTTCTCTGTAGGCTGGCTCCAGCATTCCTTCCCCAGAAATATCAGGCCACCATGTCCACCTTTTAAAAGTGCCCAGCCAAGCAGAAGCAAGCTCGGCCTGACACAGGCAAGGTGGTGTAGAGGAAAGAATGTGGCCTCTGGCATCAGACAAACCTGAGTTGAAATTTTGGCTTTGGAAATTACTTCGTGACCTTGGGCAACTCACCAAACTTCTCTGGATGTCAGTGTCCCCACAGCTAAGGGCTGTTGTATGAAGTAAATGAAATGGCTATATAGAAAAGTGAATTATATACTCTAAAGTGCTCTTGAAGGTTAGTTGTAATTGTTAGTTGTTCTATAGGGCTAAGTTCCTCGGCTCAGGCTGGGCCAAAGCGGCGACGAGGAGAAGTGGGCTTTAGAAATGCTAATGCCATGAGTGAGTGACAGTCCGGGGACAATGGAGGAGGGCGCCTTGAATGGGGCGGCCGAGGCCTGGGAGCCGGGCTCCCCACGTGGGAGCCTAGTGGGGGAGGGCGCGGAGGGACGAGGCTGTCCCCAGCCCAGGGGACCCGAGCCTGGGCTAATTGGAAGGGGCTGGCGCTGCGGGCAGGAAGGGGGAGGGGATTACCTGCGGGTCGCGGCTGCCGGGGAGGGGTCCGGGGAGGGGGCCCTGCCAGGAGGGAGGGGGCGGCCAGAGGATCTTTGGGCGCGGTCCGGCGCTGCGGACCCGCTGGCCCCGAGACCCAGAGCAAAACAGCCGGAAGCCGGGAAATGAGGGCAGGCTGGGGGTGGAAACTAGGCAGGGGGTTCTGGGACCGCATCTCTAGACCTGAGCCTCCGCTGGGAGTAGGAGACACAGCATAGCTAGTTCTGAACCCAGCTGAGGTCCTGACCCCCTTGGGTTGACCTGGGAATCAGCCTCCCCAGTGCCAGGACACAATGAGGGCAGCGCGTGTGTGTGTGTGTGTGTGTGTGTGTGTGTGTGTGTGTGTGTGTGTGTGTGTGTGTGTGTGTGTGTGTGTGTGTGTGAGAGAGAGAGAGAGAGAGAGAGAGAGAGAGAGAGAGAGAGAGACAGAGACAGAGCCAGAGCCGGCAGAGCTGGGTCCTTAACCTTCTACTCCTCTCCCCTCCTCTCACCCCATCTCTTCCCTCTCTTCCTCTTCCCTCAGCTCTCTCCCTTTGCCCTCCCCTCCCCCTCCACCATGAAGGCTGTTTTTGTTCCTCCTCCTGGCCTAGCCCCTGAGGTGTGCAAACAGGAAGGACCTCTCCCCGGGCAATGAGTAAGGAGGGAAAAATGAGGTGTTGAAAAGATGACAAGTCGCCCTGTCAGAGCTCACCTTGGCAGGGAGCAGGCGGCAGGGGCCGGCGGGTGGTGGGGGGAGGTGGGCCCTGGAAGCCAGCCTACATGTGCCCAGAGCCAGGCAAGCTGATCCTCAACAAGCAGGCACTGTGTATGCGTTTGTTTGGTTTAGAAAAGTCTAGCCCCCTCCCATTCCCACCATCAAAGATTCCTTCCTTTCCTTCCCAGTAGGAAGAGTAAAAAGCCGCTGGGCCAGCGGTTTAGCGTGTGATTGAAGGGGGAGGGGTGGGGGAGGGGGCTGGGCAGGAGGCCCAAATCCCTCTTCTGAACTCTAAGCCTTGGATCCCACAGCCTCCTGGACATCCCTTGCATGTTTCAAAGGCACCTCACACTCCACACATCCTAAACTGAATTCATCAGTGCTGCTCTCCACACCCCTGCATTCTGTCTCTCCTATAGGGCTCCTATCTCAGTAAATGACTTCATCATTCAGTCACCCAAGCCAAAATCTTGAGAGTCATCCAAGACTTCCTCATATCCCCAATTGGATCTGTCTCCCAATCTGGTCAGTTCTCCCTCTTATCTGTCCAATCTGTCTCAACTCTCCCTCCCCGTGGCCACCACCTTATTTTAGCTTGCTTCATTCATTCATTCGTTCAAAAACTATTTATTAAGCATCGACCATGTGCCAGGCACTGTGCTAGCCACTGAGGATTTAATTGTGAATACATGCAACTTGGTTCATGCTCCCATGGCGTTTTGTGTCAGGCATGGCTGGGCTCACTGCAGTGGGATGGGGCTGACAGGATGAGCCAGAACGTAATAGTTAAAAGTAGTGTTTCTGGAGCCAGTTGGGATTCTGGCTCTACCACTTATAGCTGTGTGGCCTTAGGCAAGTCACTTAATCTCTCTGTGCCTCAGTTTTCTCCTGTGGAAAATGAGGGTTATGATAGCACCTGCCTCATAGGACCATGTCTCAGGATTGAATATGTTGGTATTTTAAAGTGCCAGCTAGCCCTGTTCTCTTAGCATTATTAACTTCATTATTTAAAATATGGAGTGAGGCAGGGCCTGATGATAAACCAAGTTACAGGAGCACAGAAGGAGGCCTGCCTGGGAGGCAGTAGTCAGATCGCAAGAATATGGCAGCAGGTGTTTGCAATGGTCCTGCCAAGAAGTCAGCATGGTGAAATCCAAACAAATCCTGATTAGCTAGCAGAGGTCTGTCATAGGACATCCAGGCCCAGCATCCAGATCCAAAGAGTAGGAAGCAAGGGGTAGCACAGCAGTTACGGTCAGGAAGACTGGAGTGGCAGCCCCAGCTCTGCTGCTTCCTAGCTGTGTGACACTGAGCAGGTCATTTCCCCTTCTGAGCTTCGGTTTCCTAAGGATGGTAGTTAGCAGGTACTGAGAGCTTATTATGTGTCAGGCACTGTTCTATGCACTTTAACTATTCCCTGCAAAGGGAGCTACTATTATTTAACTTCCATTTTACAGATGAGAAAGCCAAGGCACAAGAGAGGTCACCCAGGGTCACAGAGCAAATGAAATCCAGAACTGGGACCTGAAAGCAAGTATCTTTGAGACTAGAAATCAGAGTGCCTTCCTTTCAGAGCTGTTGTGAAAATCCCATGATATGATACTTAGGGAAGTGTTTAGCAGGCTGCCTGGCTGCCCAGGGTGGACCTTCTCCAGACTGTGGGCTCCAGCAACTGGGGTGAGGCTACAGGGGCTGAACCAGCAAGGGGAAGCCTCAGGCATCAAACAGGGCTTGAGGCAGCACCAGCGACTCTGGGGACAGGCCAGAATTCCCCTGATCAGAAGCAGTGCTCAAGGTCAAGCCTGGGCTAGCTGCCAAGGGAACTCGAACCCATGAGAGTATTTGAGGACAGAGACCATTTTAGTCACTTCTGGATTCCCCAGTGCTCCACAAAAGGAAGTGCTTAATAAATATAGGAAGGAAATGGCACTTATAGTGTATCCTATATACTGCTACTGCACTAGGCCCTACGTCCTCTTCATAGCAGTCCTAGGAGGTTATTATCCCCATTTGACTGATAAGGAAACTGAGGCTGAGAGGTGAAGCAACTCACCTAGGGCCCAGAGCTAATATGGAGTCAGGTGACTGTTTGGGTCCCGAAAAGAGAAAAAAACAAAAACAACAGAAAAGACAAAACCCCCCCATTCATGGCAGGGGAGGAAGGTACAATTTAACATCCCAGTTACACGCTTCCCTGGTAACAACAGGCCTCACTACCTTTGCCTCGTGCCACCCATCTGCAGCCAATGGACAAGCTCCACCTCTGCAGAACCAGCATGGGATCAGATTTGCACTTATATGTCCTTAGCCTTCGCTGACAAACCCTGGGGACTGGGCCATAGAAGCCCCCACCCTCACAGGCTTGAAAACTTGGTGCTCTGGGACGTTTCCATTTTCAGACAGTCTAGCAGGAACTTCTGACTCCCACAGCCCCAGATGAGATCCCAGATCAGCTACTTTCTTAGCCGGGAAGGACTGTGGGCAAGCCTTGGGCCTTTCTTTTCCCAGTGCCCAGCCTGTGAGGAAGGAGTCAATGTGGCAGCCATGCCTAATCAGGAGGGGCCCCATGACACAGAAGCTCCTTCATCTAGGCCTGAGGAGGGGTCAGACCTGGGCTCTGGGAGGGGCCAGAGAAGACACAGAGCCCATCCAGCCTGGACCAGCCCACATTCCTCAGTGGGCCTGGATGGGGTGGGCACACTCAACAGGAAGCCAAGCCCTTCACCAAGAGGGGTTCAGCCACCATCTGTGCATGCAGACAGCGGTGAGCAAAGGGCCTTGGCCAGCACAGCAGAGTCAATTGCACAGAAAAAAATAGCAAACATTTTGCTTCCTCCTCCTCCTCCATCTTGTAGCACTCTGCTTCCAAAGAGAATGTTGGACTCCTGCTAAGTATTTTTGTCCAGACTGGGGCCAGGCACCCAGAGTCAGCCTTGCTAAGTTGCTGAAGAGAGAACGATGGGGTGGGGGGATTCTTTCCACCCAGGGAGTAGTCAGGTATTTTTTGTTGCTTTTTTTTTTCCTTCTGAGCATTAAGTTCCTGCTGCCTCAGCCCAGAAAAAAGAGCTAAGAGAAATGATAACAAACAACAATCCCCTTAAGCTCACATAGCATATTTTGTCCATCCGTTATTTCATTTGCTCATTCCAACCACCCTATGGGATAAGGGATTCTTCTGTCCCATTTTATAAATAAGCAAACCGAAGCTGAGAGAGGGCATGTACTTGCTCAAGATTCACAGCTAATTAGCAGTAAACCTGTTTCAGACCCAGGTCTGACTCCAAATGCTGTGGTCTTTCCACTAGGCAACACTGCCTGGTGCAAAGCTTCTCTGCAACTCCAGTGAAGGACCAGAATGGCCAACAAGAGCCTGCTTGACTTCCCTCGGGAAGACCCCGGCTTGAGAGATGTGAGTCAGTGTTCCAACAACATTCCACTTTTCTTTTACCTTTTTATTCTTGATCACCTGCTTATTGAAGAGAATTTAAGAAACTCCCCGCAAAACAGAGTCCCACTACTGACAGAGAACCACTGTTAGCTACCATGATGGTAGGGTTCCTGATAATCTTTTTGTTATGCACATATACAATGTGGAGATCTATTTACATACTTGAGATCGTAGTGGACCTGCTCTGGGTGCTGGGCCACCTTCCAGCCCCCACACCATACCTTCATGAAGCCAGCTTGGCTGTGATTCCTCTTCTCCATAGGAGGCCTGCTTAGGCCAAAATTTTTGGTTCCCCAGGGGCCTGGATCCATGGCTGTCTTGACTGCCATTTTCCCACTTGTATCCTGACAATCAACTCTCCACCTCATTACTGGAAGTCACCTGGGAGAGTCTCTGTTTCACAACTCAGGGCCTCACACATACATACACATGCGTGCACACACACACACACACACACACAATTCTATTTCATATCCCCAGGCCTTTGTTCATTCAGTCCCCTTTGCCGGAGAGCTCTGTCCTCCTCGCTCTCCCTCCCTCCCTCCCTCCCTCCACCCCCGTCATGTATGCACATGGTAAAAAAACAAAAAGCAAACAAAAATAAAAACAAAATCAAATTAACAAAGACTCCAAAGGGAAAAAAGAACATATGGTGAAAAGCGAAGCTCCCTCTCATCCCTGACCTTAGCCTCTGTTTCTTGTGTATCTTTCCAGAGATGTTCTGTGTACAGGTAAGCACGGATGAATATGTATCTTTTGTGAAACATGAATGGTAATAACTGTGCCTGCTGTTCTATGCCTTGCTTTTGTAACTTCATTTTTGGATGCTCTTGCAGAGCAGTAACTGTGGATTGGCCTCATGCTGGGTACAGGCTGTCTAGCAAAGCATCTGATGGCTGTGCCATAATTTATTTAACCAGGCCCCTAGTGACGGACATTTAAATGCTTTCCTATCTCTTGCTACTACAAACAAGGCAACAATAAATATACTTGTACAAACAACCTTGTGCTTTTGCTCATATAGCATAAATTCCTACTAGTGGAATTGTTGGGTCAGAGTATGTGGATTTTAAATGTTAATACATTTCACTAAAGGGCCCTTCAAACAAATGGTACCAACTGACACCCCCACTGACAATGACAACTTTGAAAGGGCCCATCCTACCCTCCCTCCCTTCCCTCACCTGGCTGGTGCTCCGAGGCCTGCCCCCTCTCCAGCTGAGCCAGCCCGGCTCTCTGCTCCCAGGTCACCCTGTGTCTGCCTCCACATCACACTTCCCACAGAAGATCAGAATCCTCTCTTTACAAGTCTGTCTTCCACACTAAACTGTGCGCTCTTTGAGGGAAGGGCTAAGCCCTATTCCTCTCTTGCAGGCCCCACTCGAACATACCACAGGCAGAAGCTCAGTCAGTATTTGTTGAACTCATCTGGCCAGCTCTGATTCCCCAGCTTTGAGTGCAGAGTGGGCAGGAATGTGTTTGCTGAATACAAGCATGGTCCTGACCAAGCAGAGTCTTGGGCTTGGTTCTCTGGGTCCCTGAAGATTCGTCTCCATGTGTTTGGCACTCCAGTCCCTACTGTCCTTCAGGCTGGCTCCCAGCCCCTGCTTAAGCCATATACCTTGGACTCTATAGCAGATACTGTCTCCTACTCCCCAGCTCCTGTGGAAGAACGCTTCTATGTATGTGTCTTGTTTCTCCTCTTCCTCCTACCAAAGTGCCTGGTGTCCTCTTGTCTGGGTGCCTGCTCTTGCTGTCCTCAGGATGCCACCACCTTTCTGAACCTTGGTCTCCTTATCACTTACAGTATGGGGTTGAAGGCAGGGTCCAGTGAAATCACTGAATGTGAATGGGTCTGGGGAAGTCTCATTTAAATTCAAGAGACTATGAAGCCTCACTAATGTCTTACCACCCTTCTTGGGATAGTGAGATCCACAGGGAGGAAACAGAAGGATGGGAGGCACATGGGAGTCAGCAAAACCTGCAGCAACAGGCCTAGCCACAAAGTCCCCCTTCTGCGGATGTGCACACCAAGGCAGGCTGAAACGGTGGCCCAGGGGTTCCAGAACCTGGCTTGCTCCATGCCAGGCCTCGTCCAAGGCTGGGGCCAGATGGGCAATTGCCCTATCTGCTCCGTGTTTGTCAGAGCTTCAACCCAGGCCAAAGAGGGGTGTGCTGAGGCTGGTTGTCATGTGTGTCTCCATCTCCAGATAAATACCACCTCCTCTCCACAGGCCTCAGGTTGGAGAACAGCCTCTGAAACACTGGGGAATCAGCAGGACAAACAGAAAATGGGATAGAGGTCAGGGGTGTGAGAGGGTGGCAGGAGGGGAGGAGGAGGG
This sequence comes from Lemur catta, assembly GCF_020740605.2. Taxonomy (NCBI): domain Eukaryota; kingdom Metazoa; phylum Chordata; class Mammalia; order Primates; family Lemuridae; genus Lemur; species Lemur catta. Next base: position 49,180,780 of record NC_059155.1, on the reverse strand, counting down.
GTGCTGGGGCCTCCAGAAGCTGGGAGTGGGGTTAAGGTTGCATCAGATGAAGCTGGTTGGGCCAGGCCCCCATGACTCCTCCTGGGTTCTCTCTGAACACAGCCCCTGCCTGAGCCTACCTTGGGAGAGGAATCTATTCACCCTATCGGCAAGTGTTGCCGAACATTTTTGTGTCAAGCACTGCCTGCCAGGACTGTAGAAATGACTCAGACATAGCTCCTGACCTCAAGAACTTACAGAAATGAGAACAGAGAGGGAAGGAGATAGAGGGCATGGGAATATTTTTTCTCAGGAGCTGGCATATGAACTTTTTAAAGGATGGATACAATTTAGACAGAGCTGGAAAGCACATTTCAGATCAGAGCTCCCTAGGCACATACATGGAAGGGTTTCACTGAAACAAAGCGCTAAGAGAAGGGTAGTGCCACAGGAAGGGCCTTCTGGTGGTTCAGCTGTAGTTGCCAGCTGGGGAGACCACTTCAGGAAGTTAGCGTGCTCTCCTGCAAGATGTAGTGGTTTATGCTCCAAATTAGTGACCAAAACTTGGGACTATTTATTCCACAGCCAGAAACCAAGAAGTGTGGTGGGTGGTACCTTCAATGAATATGCCAAATAACCTACTCTCAAAAATACTGCTTCCTGTCTAGAAGCCCCCGAGGCCTATTCTAGAACCACGGCTGCCAGTGCCAATAATGGGTCCACTGCATTACAAACAGAAATTGCCTGACCCTTGGCTGCATGGGATATCGCCTATGATGAGGAAAACAGGCACAAAAGCAGGCTATGGTATTGGCAAGTGTGCCATTTGGGGTTCTTAGTGACAAACAACAGAAACCAACTCTAGTTAATTTAATCAGAAAAGTTTTATTGGAAAGCTATAGAGGAGCCTAGGGAATTGTCAGAGAGGCTGGAGAATCAGAAACTGGCAGGAACAAGGGAACTGGGCAGCCAAGGACACAGCCATAACCCGCCATAGGAGCTACTGGTCATCAGCACAAGGCCCACATCACTGCAGCCCTGGACTAGTGCCGCTGCCCTCACCGCCACCACCATCATCATCACCACAGCAGCACAGGGACAAATAATTCAGGAGCCGTGCACCTCTGACTTCCTCCTCCCAGACTTAAAGTACTGGCCACCAGTGTCTGATGGGGCTAGCTGAGGGCTCAGGTCCAAGTGGCAGTTGCTCAGGGCCCCAGAGGCACAGGTGTGAGGCCCCGGGGGCATCCCCAGTAAAGCAAGCCTCAAGTCCACCAAGACTCTGCAGTGGCAGGTTTCTCCAACACCAGCAGGGGGCTTCAGGTGCTAGGTAGGTGTCCCCTTCTGTGGATAGACTAATTCTGACTAACAGGCAAATTAGGGTCACTGCTATGCAGCAGGAACAGGAGGCAAGATGATGAGGCTTCCTAAAATACCTCCTGCATGGTGCCAGTCAGGTCACAACAAAGGTTAATGGCAAACCACCACAACCCCACCCAAAAAGGGCCCTGCAAAGACTCAGACTCTTAAGCCTCTGTAAGCAGCTGAGGTGCTGGCTGAAGGCCGAGGAGAAACATAAAATGGCTCATCGGGGATGAAGTCATAAATATCAGTTTGACCAGTAATAGAAAAAAGGGCTGTGATTTCTACCCATGTTTTTGTACTTGCACCAAGAGAAGAATAATGGTATGTTTCGTTTTCTAAATTGGAAATTTTTTTGATTTTACTTATTTTGCTAATATTCATGAAAATGTACAAACGCTATAAAAAATATCAAGCAAATTCATTATCTCAGGTGAAAATCAAAAGCTTCCTTCCTCACTGCTTTACCCCAATCCTCTGTCCCTCCCTCCCCAGAGGTAACCCCTGCCATCAGTTAGGCATGTAGCCTCCAGACCTTCTTATGCATTTTCATATGTAGTTTGTCAGGTTTTATTTTACATAAAGACTGTATGTAGTGCTCTACACTATGCTATTTTTACTTAACATTATGTCTTGGAGACCTTTCCATATAAGTACGTACAATTTTTACCTGCTGCATAGTATGAATTCCATACTACCAAAGTATCCGAGTTGGGTTGAAGGACATGTGCCACTTGGCATGTTGATGGGTAGCTACTACCCATACCGCGCTCCACAAAGGCTGCTATTTTACACGCACACAACTGCAGGAGTCTTTTCCTTTCTTCTCTTCCCAGCCCAAATTTGATAAATCATAAAGAAAAACTGTTGCTTTCTGATGGATGCAATGTTTCATTGGTGTGTTAGTTTACATGTCACTGGTTACCAGTGAGGTTGAACAATGTCCAGACTGTTGGAGATGTGGAGAAACAAGCTGTCGTAACTGTTGGTGGGAGCACGAATGAGTACAACCACTTTGGAAAGCAATCTGGCAATATCTAGTTGGGGTGAAATGTGTAAATCCTAGGACCCCAAAATTTCACTTCTACATACTCACCCCTAGAGAAATTCACACATGTGCACAAAGGGGCATCTTTTCAGTATGTCCATTGCTGCAAAATGCTGGGAAGAACCTAAATGTCCACCCAGAGGGGAATGGATAAATAAACTGTGGTAATTCATACAATTGAGTATTTCGTATACAGCAGTTAAAATGCATGAACTAGATTCACATGTTATCCTATAGGCTAAGTCATGGAAAAATGAAGTTGCAAAATGATACATACATTCTGTCAATTACGTCCACTTTAAAAACATACTGTATATTGATTATGGATATATACACACACATAACATATATGCACATACACACACACACAGTCATATATATGCCCAAAGACACAGACGAGAAGTAAACATACCATTTTCTAGGTAGTGCTTACCTCTGTGGAGGAAGGAAAGGAAATACGATGGGGTGAGCAACTCCACCTGTGCCTGAAAATTTTATTTATTGGAGAGAGAGAAGGGAGGGAAGGGGGAAGGGGGAGAGATCTGAAGCAAATATGGCCCAATGTTAACACCTGTTCACTCTGTGGAGGTGAGAACCTCTATTTTCCTGCAGCACTTGCCTGGCATATATTTTTCTATTCCTATCTGTGTCACCGTGTTAAACTATAAAATTGGCATATAGCATTATTTTTTTACCCACTCCCTCTGAGAGTTTGTATTTTCTCAAAGGTGATTTTAACTCATTCATCCCTACATGCAGTTTGATTTTATTCCCACCACTGTTCTGTATCTTTACCATGCTTTTTCATTGTTTCTTTCCTTCCTTCTTTCTCTGTTTGACCTTTTCCCCTATAGTAGTTTGACAATTATACACTTTGTTGCTACTTTAAAAATCATTACCCTTAATATTTTTTAGCTGGTGCTGGAGTCAGCATTTCCAGTGAAACTAAAGTTTTTCTGCTGTTGGGAACACCAAAAAAAAACCCCTCTACTTTTGATGCAAATGCAAGGGATCAATTATAAAGTCACTTAGTACCACTGCTTCACACAAAACCAAACAATGCCATTATACCATGTAAAACCAAAAGAACTTTAATAAGCTTTTACAGCACTGCAATTACAGGAACATTAACCTATAACATGCAACAAAAATGATTTTGCATTTTTGACATATTTAATAAACTTGACATTACAATTAATAGCAACATATTCTACTTAAGAAAACAAATGCAACTTATTTCAACTTTCAGATTAGAAAATGTTCTTACTGCAATCTCAAGTAGCGTTTAGAAAGTTTAGTTTTCCCTTTCTAACCTCTAAAAGATGATGTGATTTGTAATGCAATCATACACAACCGTTTCACATTGGAAATCATCACAAGGAATCAACAGGTTTAGTCTAAGTGGCCGATTGGTTTCATTTCCATTGTTAATTTTGAGAGGGCTCCTGCAGTATTGTGGATTTCAGATGGGGAAAATAATTAGACCAGGAGTAAACAGCCTTGGTCTTTAGAGTGGGGGAGGGAACATGCAGCGGCACACGGGGCATGTGCCTGACTTCTGAAGCCAGATGGACACACACGGCTTATGGAAATAGTGGTGGCATGGCAGCTCAGTTGCCACCTCCCCCTTCACGTATTCACTGCAACAGATAGGACAGCACATCTCCTGACCAACTGCACCATGATCTTCAGTGACCAGGATCTCGGGAAGAGTGTCGATGCTCTCCTTGCTCGCTGGTGGATTGGCCACCTCTACATCCACCGCGAGAGACTCCAGGTGCGCAAGGGCAGTTTCCATTGCTTGGGCCAGGCGTTCTTCCAGTGCCATGTAGGTGAGGAACTGAGGATCCACATAGGAAATGGCTTCAGCCACTCCTAACCCATCTGCAAATCCATCAAAGAGGCTCCAATCCACTTCCAGGTCTTCGCTCACACTGGAGTCATCTTCGAGGTTGTTGTTTCCATCCAGCATGAATACCCCAGGCTGCGTCAACTCATGACCAGAATCATTATCCCCCTCACTGCTACTCTCATTCTCATTGTACTGCAGCCAAGGAATTTCTCCTTCTTCCAGGGATGTCTGCTCCTCTTCCTGAAGAGATGGTTCTCGAACTTCTTCAAGGTAACTGCTGCCATCACTGCCAGCGCTGGCACCAGCACTGACACTGGCGCCGGAGCCGGTGCTGGCACTCGCACCAGGACTGGCACTGGCATCGGCACTCACCCTAGCTTGCTGAGGTTCACACTCTTCTTTCCCGGGCAGGGTCTCCCAGCTTTCACCACTGGAGGACAGGGTTTGCTCTCGACTTCGATACTTCCGACGAAGAGCAGCAATCCACTCTTTGTCACTGTCAGAGTCTTCATCACAGTATTTGTAGTAATCATCACTGTACGTCCAGAAGTCAGGGTCAGCCATGGTGCGTCGCCGTCTTGCCACCTTTTCTGGTTTCACTTGGTCACTCCTCACTTCCCTCTTGTCTTCGGGGTACTTTGGCTCAGAGTAGCCACTTGAACTCTCGCCCCTGCCTCTTCTTCCTAGGCCATCCAAGCGGCCTCCATCAGCATTGGCGGCATCCCTCCACCTGGAAGTACTATGTGGCATATCGTCATCATCATCAGTATCAAAAAATATTTTGGGTTTCACACAGTTTGGACTGGCCAGATTTCTGATTTTGGGCCTCACCACCGGTTCCTCTGCACTCTTTGGGGTGTTTTCCCCACCACCACAAATACTCACAGGAGCCCTGCTGGGACGTGCAGGCAAATTCTGCTCCCATCTCTCCCTCTCCAAGCTGTCACCATTTGTTGCCACCTTGCCTTCAGCTGGAGATAACTGTGAGGCCACACTATTTTGCTGCAGGAACTCAGCTCTGCTAGCACAGCATCTTGCTGCAGAGGCTGGATCTAACTTATCAAGCTCCTCTCTCACATCACGGTTAAAACTAGAGAACTGTGGAGGTGCCCCAGCCAAAGACCTTGCCCCTTTCTCTGGGTCATACAGCTTATCATCTTTAAACTTGCCAGTTTTCCCTCTCACTGGAGGTCGCTCAACAGGCCCAGCCCCCTCCTCCTCACTATCATCTGCCCCGTAAGAGTCAATATGTCCAAAAGCCATGCCTCTTCTGCTACCCGAAGCTCTGTACTCTCTTGGTGGATACCTGGAATACTCCTCATTATCAACACTCAGGCTGGTTCCCAAGCTCTCACTGTCATCCCAACTACGCCGAGTAGTGGAAAATGGTGAGCGGCTCCTCTTGGTGGTTTGACTGGGGGCTGATCTGTGCATTGGGACTTCGGAGGTCGTCTTTCTCTGGCTGGCAATCCTTTCCTGCTGGCTCATCGATGGCCTGAAACTGACATAAGCATGCCTTCTTCCATACCTCCTGCCTGTACTGGATTGATACCCTCCTGCTGGTTTGGGCCATACAGGCTTGCTAGATTCCTGACCCATTGCTCTGACTTAGAAGGGTTTCCAATACAGCTGGGGCTCAGGTGGAAAGGCTCGTGCTCCCTGCACACTTTTTTTGAGATGGGAAAGTCAAATCAGTTCAGAATAAAGGAGGAGGGAGGTTTATTTTCACTTCAGCAGGCAGGTAACATAAAGAATAAGGGACCTTTAAAATTAGTTTCGCTTTCTTCTAAGGCCTGGAGTAGTATTCCAGTCACTGTCAGGTGTAGACCTGGAACACATTTTTAACGTTGGCAAAATGAGTACAAGACTGGGTTTGCAGGAAAGCCAGACTTAGGAGAGAATCTGACAGAAGCTGGGGGGTGACTAGATGCTTGGAAGGTAGGTGAAGTACTGTGGAATTGTGCCAGCGTGGGAAAAGGAAAGACTACTGTGGGTTTTTTATGGGGTGTCTGGGTTTTTCTGAGCCTTGCAGACATACAGGAGAAATGCAAATTGGAATAGAGTGGAAAATATAGACCACTGTGTATGCGTGAGTGCCTACGTGTCTGTCAGGAGGAGAGGGACAGATGGAAGGGTACCAGCAATCCTGCAGTGGAGGGATGTCCATGTTTGTAGGGGGAAGGGGTAGGAGTGTTAGACAGAATGGGGCTCACTCTGGATGTGGGTATGAAAATGACAAGACGTAGGTGGGGTGGCTTTGGAGGAGAGGGATGTGTGTAAGTACAAGAGAAAAGGAACGTGTGCGTATAGCTGTATGTGTGGCAGCTGGAACTACGGAGGGATGCCTGTGTTTATGTGTACAACGCAGGCAGGGGAGGGTATGGTGGCAATGGAGAGGAGTGTCTAAGTTTGTGTGTGTGTTCCTCAAAATGGGAGGCAATAATGGAGAAACGTCAGCGTGAGCAAATGCAGCAGGCACCAATGTATGGGGTAGGGGGAGGCACAGGAGAGGGATGTGCATGTGGTGGACAGAACAGAGGTGGGCAATCAAAGAACGTCTGCGTGTGTGAATGTGACGAGCAGGGAGGGGGGCCGTGTCCCCGGAGCAGGATTTATGTGAGTGTGTGAGTGTGAGCACCGCGGGGACCAGCAAAGTAAGGCTGTCTCTGACACATGTGGCAGACAGAGAGCGGGAGAGGAGAGCACGGAGAAGGGTGTGTGAACCGGCACGTGTGGGTGCCCATGTATGCCAGTGGCCAGCAAGAGAAGAATGTCCTTATGTGTGTGTGTGGCAGGCAGAGAGAAGGAGGGCAGTCCCAGAGGGGGTGTGTGTGTGTGTGCATGTGTGTGCGTGCGCACCAGCGCGCAGGCAGAGAGAGGAGAGAGCTGGTTCTTGAGGTGTGGTATGGTAGGCGGGGAGGGGGGAGGGGAAGGCGCCGGAGGGTATGAGGGAGGAAGGGGGGCGAGACGGGGGGGGGGGGAGAGAGAGAGAGGGAGAGAGAGAAAGAAAGAAAGAGAGAAAGAGAGAGAGACTCTGTCTCAGGGGGAAGGCATTGGAGGGTGTGAGGGTGTGTGAGAGGGTGTGTGCGTGTGTGCCTGTGTTTGCGCATGCGCACAGGAGGGGACGCGCTGGAACCTAGAGGATGGAGGGGCAGGGGGGCTGCCATGGAAGGCTTCTGTGCGCGCGCGTACTCGCATGACACAGGGGTGGGGGTCACAATGTCATAGTAAGAGATGGGAAAACGTTATCAGCTCAAATGGTAGACCCAAACCAATGTGGCAAGGGAGGGGGGAAAGAAAGAAAAGGGCATGTGTGGGTCTAGATTTCCCCCGAGAATCATCCCCCCCCCCCGGCAACAATTCTTTTCCCAGGAACAATATTTTTACCTAAAAATCCTCATCATTTACCATTTGGCAAAACAACAGCAAAATGGGGGAAGAAAGGCCACGAGAGCTCCGCAAAGGGGCCGAGGAGGGAGAAAAAGAAGGGAGGAGAGGCAGGGACAAGTGGGAGAGAGGGCCGCGACCACCACTAACCCCCCCCCCCAAATAGCGATTAACGCCACTGGAGTGGGGGCCGCGCCTCACGAAAAGGGCTCGGTAACGGAGGATGCAGCCCCCAGACAGAAGGGAGGACACGGGCCTCACTCTGCGGTCAGGTCCCGCGTCCGCCTCACCCCTTCCCGAGGGGCGAACCTGAAAAGCAGTTCGCGGGAACCCCCCAAAATCCTCGCCCCCTTCCCGGACACTTGCCCCACGCCCGGCCACGCGCCCCACCGCCAGCGCCTGGATGACCAGGGGAAACAATCAGCCTTTCACTCACCCAGTCCAGACAGCGACACGCTCTTCAGAGGAGCAGAGATCTGGACCTCCAACCGCCAAGACCTCCGACCGCCGCCGAGACCGCTAGAGCCGCTGCTCCCGGGTTTTGGGCTCCTCCCCCGCCAGACAGCAGCAGGGGGGCGGCGACTGCGGCGCCGGAAGTAATTGTAGCGTCTGCCGGACCCGCCCCCTTGATGTGGCGGCGGCGGCAGCTGCTCTCCACAAATCAGGGTGGGCCCGAAAACCATTATTTCATTTTAAATGATGAAATCGTCAAGGATACAGAAAAGGACAGCGAAAAATGTAACAAACAGCCAGCTTTAACAAATGTTAAACATTTAGCCATATTCCCTTCTGTTCTGTTCTGTTTTTTCCTAATAAAATAAAATCTGCAAATTACTTCTGATTAATTCCGATATGAGAGTAATTATATTACGGTATCACATCTTATGCTACATGCTATGTTTGTACTGGAAGTATCAAAATGTGAAACTATATTTAGGGTTACAGTAATCTTAATTTTTTTTAACCTGGTGGTTGAAGCAAATTGAAGCTGTCTATAGTTGAATTTGTTGCTGTTAATCCAAATCAAACTTCTCTATCCAAAAGATTATGAACACAACACGGGTTCACATTCTGTTAATTGCACTGCAGTTAAAAAATATTAGTTATGCCTTTTGGATTTATACAATTTTACTGAACTCTGAACTCTAAATTGCACTTTATAATGGAGCTCTAATATTTGCAGCCAATGTAAAGAATTCCTATGTTCACAACAGTAGGAAAGTTTTGTTCTTACGAGAAATAAAATGCATAATAGAACAAAAAATTTTAGGGGTAACAGAATAGAAATAGGATATGGAAGTTTCAGACCATTAAAGTAATAATGTGTGGAACAAAGAAAAAATGTGACAAAGGGCAAGAAATGGAGGTGGGGGCAAGAAGAAAGGATGTAAACAGAAAACAAAAGGTCAGGAATAAATCCAAATATATCAGCATATATTATGGGTTAACATCTATTAAAAAGCAAACTCTTACTTTTTGAGCATTTTGTTTTTAAAAGCCCAGTTATATGCTGTTTATATGAGTTTCACCTAAAGCAGAAATAGGAATGGAAAATATATGCCAGTAAAATAACAGCAGAAAAAAGAAAAAGGGAGGGAGGGAAGGACGGGAAGGAAAAAAAAAATAAAGGCAAGAAAGGAAAGGAAAGAGACTTGTAGCAATACTAGTATCATAAAAATCAAGAACTCAAAGTAGACAGCATTAAAGAGAACAGGTTGTTTCATTCACTGAGAAAGAGATGACAATCGCGAAAATTTATGTGCCAAGCAATGTTGTTTCAAAATATATAAAGCAAATACTGTTAGAAATAGAGAGATCAGGAAGTCTGCAATTATAGTGGGAGACTTGACCACACTTTCTACAGTATAGATAAATCAAATAGACTGCAAAATAAATGAGGATATAGAGAAATCGAACAACACCATCAATAAACCTAATGTATATGTGTTTTTGTACTCAAAACAGGATGCATATTCTTTTATAAAATATTTTTAAATATTTCAAACATTCAGAAAAGTAGAGTATGAAATACACATATGCATGCACCTGTCACACAGATTGAGCAAATTTTATTTTCTCCAGATCCTCAGATCCTTTTGTTTTTGAAACAAAATAGTAGTTGAAGCCCTCACTTTATCCTATTCACCTGACTTCTTTCCCCAAAATAAGCCCCATTTGGAAGTTGATGTGTTTCCTTCTTGTGCATGTGTGTTTGTATACACACACACACACACACACACACACACACATATCTGTTACCAATATATATCTTTGTTTTGTGTTTCAGATTATGTAAATGGTATTATGATCCTTTCACAATAAATTTTCACTATCATTTTTGGGGAAACTTAGCAATTTTGATACATGTAACTTTCAAACCATTGAAGTAATAATGTGTGGAACAAAGAAAAAATGTGGCAAAGGGCAAGAAATGGAGGTGGGGGCAAGAAGAAAGGATGTACACAGAAAACAAAAAGTCAGGAATAAATCCAAATATATCAGCATATATTAGGGGTTAACATCTCCTATTAAAAAGCAAACTCTTACTTTTTGAGCATTTTGTCATGCATTTTAACATGTGGGGCTGAATATTATTATATCCATTATCCAATATGATAGTACTATAACATTATTGTATGGACTTCTGTTGCATGGATTATCCAATTTATTTATCTCTTTCCCTACTATTAGACTTGGGTTGCTTCCATTTTGTGCAATTATAAGTGAAGATTCAATGAACATTCTAGTGGAAGTGTTTCTCCAGGATAGAGCTTTCCAACTTAGTTATGGGTGTTCTGATATATTGATCCCCTTAGCCCTCCAGAAAGATGGCCCTAGCTGTACCCAGCTGCTGCCCCTGAGGACTGTTGCCTCTGGCCAAGAACACACTGTCTGTTTATCCCAGTGAGCTGGTACAAACAGGGGCATTTTAAATATATGCTTTAACATCAAAAGGATTGGAAAAACTGCTCTAATGTAGGTATAGTGAAGTGGAATTTCTTGGTCAAAGGGTATGTAGTAGTTATCTATAGCTGCCCTAAAACTTAGCAGCTAAAAACAACAAAATTTATTATATCATAGTTTCTGTGGGTCAGGAATACAAGCATAGCATAGCTAGGCGCCTCTGGCTCAAGGCCTCTGGCTCAAGGTCTGTCATAAAGTTGCACTTAAGCTCTCATCTGGGGTTGCAGTCTCATTTGAAGGCTCAATTAGGGGGAGAGGTCCACTTCCAAGATCTTTTACATCGCTGTTGGCAGGCCAAAGATGATCTACTTCCAAGCCAACTCATGTGGTTGCTGTCAGGCTTTGATTCCTTGTCATGTGGGCCTATCCATAGTAATTTTGTTTACTCTCTTTTTTTCTTGGTCTGCCTGGCTAGAGGTTTATCAATCTTGTTGATCTTTTTAAAGAACCAGCTTTTGATTTCACTGATTTTTCTCTACTATTATTCTGTTTTCAATTTCATTGATTTCTGCTCTAATTTTTATTATATGTTTCCTTTTGCTTACTTTGGATTTAATTTGCTCTTCTTTTTCTAGTTTCCTAAGGTGGAATTTTAGATGATTAATTTCAGACCTTTTTTATTTTCTAACATATGCTTTCAATGCTACAAATTTCCCTCTAAGCACTGCTTTTGTTGCATCCCACAAATTTTGGTAAGTCATATTTTCATTTTCATTTATCTCAAAATATTTTTTAAGTTATCTTGAGACTTCTTTCTTTTTACCCATGTGTTACTTAGAAGTGTATTGTTTAATTTCCAAATATCATGGGATTTTCCAGCTATTGTTCTGTTATTGATTCCTAATTAAATTCCATTATGGTCTGAGAACATACTTTATAAGAGGTCTATTTTTTTAAATTTGTTGTGTTTCACAGCCCAGGATGTGGTCTATCTGGTGAATGTTCCATATGAGCTTAAAAAGAATATGTATTCTGCTGTTGTTGGATGAAGTAGTCTATAAATGTCAATTAGATCCAGTTGATTGATGGTGCTATGCAGTTGAACAATATCTTTACTGATTTTCTGCCTGCTGGATATGTCAATTACTGATAGACGAGGGTTAAAGTTTCCAACTTATAATAGTGGATTCATCTACTTTTCCTTGCAGTCCTATCAGTTTTTGCCTCGTGTATTTTGATGCTCTGTTGTTAGGCATATACACATTAAGGACTGTTATGTTTTCTTGGAGAACTGACCCCTTTTATCATTACATAATGCTCCTATTCATCCCTAATATTTTTCCTTGTTATGAAACCTGCTGTGTCTGAAATTAACATAGCTACTCCAACTTTCTTTTAATTAGTGTTAGCATGGTATATCTTTCTTTATCCCTTTACTTTTTAATTTATCTGTGTCTTTATAGTTAAAGTAGGTTTCATATAGAGAACATATAGTTGGGTCTTGTTTTTTAGTCCATCCTGATAGTCTCTTGTAATTGATATATTTAGACCACATTTAAAGTGATTATTGACATAGTTGATTGATATCTGCCATACCATACTTATAACCACTTCCTATTTGTTGCCTTTTTTTTAATTTTTTATTTTTTTTTTTGAGACAGAGTCTTACTCTGTTGCCTAGGCTAGAATGCTGTGGCGTCAGCCTAGCTCACAGCAACCTCAAACTCCTGGGCTCAAACGATCCTTCTTCTTCATCCTCCCAAGTAGCTGGGACTACAGGCATAGGCCAACATGACCCGCTAATTTTTTCTATTTTTAGTCATCTGGCTAATTATTTTTTCTATTTTCTTTAGTAGAGACGGCAGTCTCACTCTTGCTCAGGCTGGTATCAAACTCCTGAGCTCAAGCGATCCTCCTGCCTCAGCCTCCCAGAGTGCTAGCATTACAGGTGTGAGCCATCATGCCTGGCCTTGTTGCCTTTGTTCTTTGTTTCTTTTTGTCTTCCATTCTTTTTCTGTCTTCTCTGATTTTAATTAAGCATTTCAAATGATTCTATTTTCTCTCCTCTCCTAGCATATCAATTATACTTTTTTTTTTTTTTTTAAGAGACAGGGTCTTGCTCTGTCACCCAGGCTGGAGTACAGTGGTGGCATGATCATACCTCATTGCAGCTTCAAACTCCTGGGCTAAAGTGATCCTCCTGCCTCAGCCTCCTGAATCACTGGGATTACAGATGTGAGCCACTGCACCCAGCTATACTTCGTATTTTTACTTTTTTTAGTGATTGTCCTAGAGCTTGTAATATACACTTACAACTAATCCAAGTCCACTTTTAAATAACACTATACCACTTCACAAATAGTGCAGGTACCTTAAAACAGAATGTTCCCAATTCCTCCCTTCAGTCCCTTGTAACAGAAATATTATATGCATTTCTGGCATTCATTTTCCTTGTCCATAAGGTATAATTATCCAATATATTGTTATTATTATTTTTTGAACAAACTCTTGCTAGATCAGTTAAGAAGAAGAAAAACAAAATATTTTACTTATACCTTCATTTATTCCTTTTCAAATGCTCTTCTTTTCTTTATATAAATCTAAGTTCTTATATCATTTTTCTTCTCTCTGAAGAACTTCTTTTAACATTCCTTTTTGGGTCTCAGTGTTCCCATCTGCACAGTGAGAGTTTGAACCTAAATGCCCTCCAAGAGCTCTAACAGCTCTCATATTCCAGAATCTTCTACAAACCTGCTCTGAGTCAAGCCCCTTAAGCTTGGCTGTGCCTCAAGGCACTGACAGTTGTTTTGATGTACTGTAGGAGTCAGAGTAACATGGGGAGGTGTCATTGGGGTCATTCTAGGATCCAACATGAACTCACCATGGCCTAAAGGCTTGGGTGAATTGGTGCCCAGCCCATCTTTCCAGCCTCCCCTCTCCCTCCCCAGTTTCCCTGATGTCCTTTCCTTGCCCAGAACCTACCAGACTCCCTCTTGCTTTAGCACCTTCACACACTCTGCTCACCAAAGTTGGAACGCAATTTCCCCACCTCTTTGCTGGCTAATTCTTCTTTCTAATCTTACCTGAAATGGCCCTTCTTCCAGGAAGTCTTCCCGGCCCCTAGCCTAGGCCAGCTCCTACTCTGAGCCACCGTCACTGCGTCATGATACTGGTCACAATAGCAATTGCTTGTGCATGTCATGATGCTTGTCTCTGTCTCTCCTCCCCAATTACTATCAGCTCCCTGCGGGCAGGGGCTTGTTTATCTCATTCACAACCGCACCCCTGCTTTCCAGTAGCCCGGGAAACTTTCAACCAACAAATATTTCTTGAAAACAAAATTCCTAGCAGCTACCATGTGCTGTAGACTACCGGGGGCCAGGCACAGACATACAGCATCTCACTGGGTCCTTGGATCACACTCCCCCTCCTCGCTTCTCAGGTGCGGGATGGAGGGCAGAGAGGTGACGGGCTTTGTCTCGCCAGAAGAGCTTTGCGAGGGACCAGCGTCTGGGCCGTGCAGAGCTGGCTTGGCAAGTGAGTCTGCCTGTTTCGCACCTCCTTTTTCGCTTGCTACCACTCTTCAGAGAGGAGCAGCAGCTGTGGCCTCTCCTCGTGTTCCCATAGCAACCAGTGCTTACCTCCCGCTCACACTGGTTCCTAATTGCCTGATTACGCATCTTCTCCCCCGCTAGCTCGGGAGCTTCTTGAGAGTCCATGGCGGGCTTTGCTCACCATTGCATGGCTCCAGGCTCAGTGAGTATTAGTTAAATGAACAAAAAATGAATGCATGACCATCCATGCACATGGGTTTTTAAAAGCTTTCATCACAAACAAGGCACCTGGCAGCCTGTAGTGGCTGGGAGAGGGGGCGAGTTGAGGACTCAGTGCTCCTCAGCTCACCTCTGCTGAGTGGCGTGGGTGGCTGGCCCCCCTTCCCCTCTCTCCCCTGCTGCCTGGGGAAGCTATTTAGAAAACAGGCAAGGCAGCCTGCATGGTCATGGCTGTGGGCAGGAGGGGGATGCTGGAGATGGTGCAACACTCTCCCTAACAATCCCCCACCTCCGCCCCACCACACACACACTCTACACATGCACGCCCTCACCCCCTCCTCTGATGGAAGCCATCTCAAAGGGACAGCTTTGGCTTCGAGAATTCCCAGAAACAATTGAGTTTCCTATTCAATTCTAATGCTCAGTGCACAATCTCACCAGCCGGCCTCTTCCCTCTCCCTTCCCACTGCAAACACTCACCACACAACACTCACTGTGCCCACTCACCACCATCTTCCACCTGAGCTGCTCCACCAGCCGCCTCCCTGCCCCCCACTCTGTCCCTTTCCCTTCCTCTCCACCCCATCTTCCATGACACAGATGGAAAGAGGGTCTCAGATAGAAATCATCCTGTTATTCCCAGCCAGACTCACAAGGGAGGCAGGTGCTGGCATCATTTTTGTGACGTGACAGAGTCTAAGTCACTGAAGCCCCTAGAGGGGGAGCAGGTAGAGCTACCAGTCCATTAATTTAGTGTTTAAATATTGTTGCCTTAAATGTTTGACTCTAGACCAAGCGTGAGCTAGTGAGCCCAGTGCTCGTGAGGATGGGGCCAATATGAGTTCATACCCTAGTAGAAGGGACAGAAAAAAAAAAAGCCTGACATGGTCTGCACTTTGCAGAGGGTGCTATGGGAAAGTACAGGGAAGTATGTTTGTACAGAACCAAGGAAGGCTTCATGGAGGAAGGAACATTTTTGCTGGGCTTTCTATCACTGTTTGCAAGCAACAGAAACCATTTCTGACTGACTTAGGAGAGAAGGGAATTTGTGGGGCTGGAGGGGTAGGCTATAGGGAACTTACAGAATCAAGGGAAAGGCTAGAGAACCAGGTATGGAATTAGGCATAACCAAAGGCAGTTCTGGGGGAGGGGTTGGGAAGGTATAGAAAGCAGGAATGGTTTGGTCAGGGTACTGCTGCTGAAATGGATGAGGTCTGTTTCCTCTATTCTTACATGGCTTGCTCCAGTTTCCAAGTCCAAAGAGAATGTCTGGTGACCAAGCTTGGTCCTATGTCTGCCTCCTGGCTAGACAGGGCTGAGGAAAGGAAGGGAATGTCCCTTTGGCTTCTATGGGGGAAGCACACATGGATTTACTGTTTCACCAACCTTACCCCAATGAGGCAGAGACAATTCACTTAACTGAAACAGAAGTCTAAGGAAAGGAGAGGAATGAACACTAGGGAGCCACGAACCAACAAATGTCTACTCCTGGGCAGGAAAAGAAGAGGGGGACATTCCAGCCAGAGAGAACCAAGTGGGCAAAGCACTGAAGCCTGCTGTGCAGACAGCAGGTGGGCAGCATTGTGTGACCAGAGTGTAAGAGGAGGAAGGCAAAGAGCTGCTGATGACAGAGATGACAGATTGGTGTGCCCCGTGGAACAGGCCATAGGGAGCCAGCCTCTGGAGGGGAGAGGAAGGGTGGGGTGACCACACTGGTATTTTAGAACTTTCACCTTGGAGGTGTCAAGAATGGATCAGAGATGGCAAACCTGGAGGTGGGGTGACTAGCAAGGAACTTTTCTAGGCAAGAGACGGTGGGGCCTGAATTCCAGCCAGCATCGATATGAATGGAGAGGAGACATTGGATTCAGGAGCAACTCAGGACCTAGAATCCATGGATGTGCGAGGGATGAGGAGGGCTGAGGAATAAGAGATGACTGTGAGGGCATCAAGAGGGAGGAGCAAGTTTGGAAGAAAGAGTCTGTGCTTTCTTCATGGGCTTCGGGAAGCCCCCCCTAACTCTCTCAACACCCATTCATTCAGCAGTTAACGCCAGCCTTGCCCTACTAGCACGTGTCAGGCACTGTGTTGAGAGAGAGAGAACCCTTCACGGCCCCTTCATATTCGCTGGTGGGAACATAAACTGATATAGTGAGTCTGGGGAACAATCCGGAAGTATGTTTCACTATTTAAAATATGCATACCTTGGCACATTGATTTCCAGGAACTTACCCTAAAGAAATAATTTAACAAGTGTGTACAGACAGACACAGGTACAAGGATGGTACGACATTGTTTACAAGGGTCAAACACTAGAAATAACCCCAATACACATCAGCAGGGACCTGGCTAAATAAATTATGGTGCCTGCGTGCAGCAGCTTACTCTGCAACCAGCAGGGACAGAAAAGAGTGAGGACACTGACCACACCTCTGGCCTCTGCAGCCTGACAGGCCCCAGCGGGGGACAGGGGAAAAGCTTTCACTTTTAGTGAAGTTTGGGGTTTTTGTCTGTTCCACTGGACTGGACACATTAATTCCTGAAGGTAATTAGAGGATTTTTTTAATTTTCTGAAAGTGTCCGAAAAGGTTCTGGCTCTTCAGGAGATTTCATTCAAGGAACAGGGGAGAAAGAGGTCACAGAGAGAGTTTAGGAAGAAATACAAGGTTGTTCTCTGCTTGTGGAGTTCAACCTGTTCACTAAAAGTTACAGCAACAATGATGAGCTCTGTGGAGTTCTTATCCAGGGATGAAGCGTGACTTTCACTTGATACTTTAAACACTTCTTCATTGTTTGAATATCTCACGATGTTCAAATGTGCACAAATCACGGAGGTCAAAAGATAGTAAAAACAATGAAGATACTTGCATTGTAAAGAGGGAGGACATGCCGCTAAGCTGCCTGACCCCTGGAGCTTCCAGAGTAGGGTTTCTCAACCTGGACACTATGACTTATTGCCAGGGCTGTCCTGTGCATTGCTGGGGGTGAGAGGACCTTTAGCAGCATCCCTGGCCTCTACCCACCAGGTGCTAATAGCACACCCCCACCCTAAGTTGTGACAACCCAAACATCTCTAGCCATTGCCAAGTGTCCCCTGGGGGACAAAATCACCCCCAGTTGAGAACAACCACTCTAGAGGGATTGCTGAGAAGACAAGCTCAGAGGTGTCTTCTGAGCTTCTAGGCCTGGTGGCTCCCAAATGGCTGTCTGCCAGCACCTCTCCATGGCTCCACTAGCCCGAGAGTCAGGAGATGTAGCTTCTGGTTTTGCTTCTGCTGCTTACTAGCTACGTGATCACACGCCTTCCTGAGCCTCATTTTCCTCAACCCTAAAATGGGATTAATAGCAATGGCATGGTTCAAGGACAACCAGGTTCTCCCTTTCAACTGGATCTTGCCCAGCTGCTTTTCAAGTGCTCAGGTCTCTCTCACTGAAACCAACAAGCCAACCACCTTTCTGGACCCCACTTCCTCCTGCAGCTACTGTCCTCTCTCTCCTCTCCTTCATGGCAAAATGTATTCACAGAGCCATCTCATTCTTTGAAGGCATTTCACAGCTCTCTAACCACTGAATACATCCCCCTCCTTGTTGTGACTCATTTGATGGCTGATCATGTCTCTCCCCAGAAAGTCTTCTCTCTTGGCTTGATGCCCCAGGATCCCCTACCCACACTGCTTCCTCTCTACCTCCTCTTCCTCTGCCCACCCCTTAGATGTCAGGGTTCCTCAGGTTCTCTCCCAAGCCCCTTTGCTTCTCACTCTATACTCTCCCTTCAGCCATCTCCTCTAGGCTCAGCTTCCATCACAACATATGTGGGAACTTTTAGTCTCCTGCCCAGGTTTCTGTAATATGCCCAGAGCCCCTGAATTAAATGGCAGCCTCTGCCTCTAGAATGTAAGTGGAGCCAGAGAGCGGAGTATGTCTCTGTTTGTTTACAAGTCCCCCCCAGCCCCTGAAGTGGTACTTGGCACACAGTAGCCCAATACATATTGTCAAATGCATGGGTGGAGGGGCCCCGTGTGAGGATGCAGATAGCTGCCTTCTCCAGATGCAGCCTCTTTCTTGGCAGAGCAGTAGAGTGCTGGATGCCACATCCTGGTTTTTCCTGTGCTGGATCCTAGCAGATACCTCATGCTCAGAATAAGGGGGAAAGACAGAACTCCAGGCAAGACTTGCACCCAGGAGCCAGCAGCCCCTGAATCAGCAAACTGTCCTATAGAGTCGTTGCACTCCATTTGCAAACCATAAGGCAGCCTTTGAGAGAGAAGGAAGCTTGAGAGAACATATGCTAGCACCAAGTCCGGCCAAGTAGCCTTTAAGGGGAGCAAATAGCTGGCCATGGCCTGTAGCAATGTTGTCAGAGGCGACAAGGACATGAGGCTGAGACCCCACCTGCCAGGACAGGGAGCTGAGGTTGAATACTCCAACCCCCTGGAGAGGGGAACCAGACCACCCTGTTCCCAAGCCCAGGGCCTTCTCGACAAAGGTCAAGGGTGGAGGAAGGCCAGGTTGAGGGGGCAGAGGAATTCTGCTTGCAGTCCTGACATACTGCCTATGGCATGGCCTCCTACGACAGGCCGGTCTGAACTAAGGCCAGGGTCCTGCCCAGTCTGCTGTGAGAACTGACACAAAAGTACAGACTGTTCTAAGAGCTGAGGAGGCCCTTTGAGCCCCAGTTCCACCCACCTCATGGTTCTGTGAACTAAAATAAAATCTTAAGGCTCACCCCGCCACTAGCTGACTGAATGGACCCCCCTCTTGGCCAAGGGGATATGCTAAAACTAAATTGCCTGCCAGGAGGAAGGAGGTCAGACCTGTCTCATCCTGCCCCCCTCCGTGCTTGGAGACATCCTTTGTAACCCATTAACAGGCCTAAGGATATGCAAGGCACACCTGCAGGTCCCCAATTTACACAACAAATGCGTGTCCTGTGGCTTGTCTCGGATTATCGGCGCCTTATTTTAAAACATTCCAAGCCAAAGCTTCGGGTATTTAACAAATTACAATTCAAAGAATGTTTAAACCTACCTGTAGCCTGTAAGCCCCCGCTTGGAGAAAGCCCACCTTTTAGGGCCAAACCAATGTATGCCTCCTATGTATTGATTTATGACTTTGCCTGTAACCCCTGTCTCCCTGAAATGTATAAAACCAAACTGTAACCCAGCCACAGCAAGTCCACTTGCTCAAGCCTTCTTGGGCATGGCTCTGGGTCCTCATGGTCCTCAAATTTGGCTCAGAATAAATCTCTTTAAAATTGTTTTACAGAGTTTGGCTTTTTTTCTCTCCCCGTTCTGACGGAAAAACTGAGGCCCGGGTCAAGGCAGAGACCGTCCTGTGCCTGGTAACTAGCAAGCCGGGCATCTGGCTTATCAGTTGGCCAGTTGCCTCGGGGCTGCTCGGCCCTACAGAGTGGATGGTTTCTTCCTGCTTACATTCCAGAGGGGAGAGGCAGGCCACAATTTTTAAAAAGAATACATAAGGAAAGCATGTAGCGTGAAAGATGGAGAAAAAGAAAGCAGCAGAGGGGCCTGGGGGTGCTGGGGTTTGAGGTTTTAGATGGTGTGGCCAGGGAAGGCCTCCTTAACAAGGGGGCACTGGAGCAAAGCCTGCAGGAGGTGAGCGACGGGCCTGCATGCTCTACACTGTACTGTGGGGACGCCCGAGAAGGGCCCCAACCTCCAGACTGGTTCCCCCCAGGGCCATGGTGGGAGGGCCTCTTGGGAGGTTGCCCTAAGGATTTTGGCCTGGCCACAGGGTCAGAAATAAGCAGATCTTCTGAAACTGAGCATGGGCACAGAACGAAAGGCCTATGACACCCTGGGTCAAGTAATGGGAATAAGAACAATAGTGATAATAATGATAATAGCCCCTTTAATCTCCATTGAGCACATACTATATGGCAGGCACTGTCTCACGAATGTTACATGTGCTATCTCATTTTATCCTCACAGTGACCTTAGGAGGTAGATGCTGTTCTTATGCCCATTTCGTAGATGAGAAAATGGAGGCTCAGAGTGATTGGTTACAGAACTTACCCAAGGCCACAAAGCTAATGAGCAGCACAGTCCAGCTTTGATGCTAGGTCTTTGGACTCCAGAGCCCATGTTTTATGAACAGGAGAAGGTTTTAGCAGTCTGGGCTGGAATGGTGGTCTAAAAGGAGAAGGCAGACAGGTGATCTCTTGGGTTCTCTGCTATGGTCCTAAGGGCTGGGCAGCTCAGAGGAAGTCGAAAGCAACATCTAACATGGCAGCTGACCTGGGGGTGGGATTGTATTTGGGGCCCCTATGTGGGAGGTAGACTTCCTATCCCCTGGAATGTGACCTCCATGAATGCAGAGCCTTGAATGTTTGGTTTACTGCTCTATCAATCGCCAGTGCCTGGCACTTAGTAGGTGATCAATAAATATTGGAATAAATGAATGAATACAAGAATGAATGACTGTTCCACTCTTATATCAAAGGCTGGCCCAACCACAGGCATTGCCATATTTCCCAACAGCCAGGGAATCAGGACTTGTTCCTCCTTGAGAATGGGAGGCAAGGAAAGGCACGGCAGAACAAGGAGCAAGAGGGATGCTGCTGGCGTCAGAAGCCAGGGAAGAGCCCAAGTTCAGGCCTGGGACGGCGATGGCGAGGGGTGCATAGAGGCCACCCCACATGGGCATACATCCCCCTTTCATCCTCCCCACAGCTCAAGGAGGTAGGGATTGCTATTCTCTCTCTTAGAAAGACGAGGAAACTAAGGCACAGAGAGGCTAAACAGCCTGCCCTGGATCACACGAGCACCACAGGGGGTGCTGGGTTTAAACTCTGAAAGTCTCAGGGATTGGCCAGGCAGGCCAGTTGCTTGGTGTGGTTCCCGGCTCCCTCCCCTCTGCTGTGTACCCTTCCCCACCCCAACCTCCCAAGCTCCTTTGCTCTGCAGCTGTCCCCAACCCTCTTCAGTCTCCCTGGGGAGTGGAGGCTCCCACGCAGCCGCTCCTCCCCGCTTTCTCCACCCACCCTAGAGTTTGGGGCAAGGCCGGGCCCATCAGAAAAGAGCAGAGCTGGAGTGACACAGATCTGGGTTTAAATCCTGGTTCCTCCACCTACTACCTCAGAGAAGACCTTCTACATCCCTGAGCCTCTGTGTCCTCTAGCACCCCTCATCTACGGTGGCAACAATGAAGAAAGGAAAATGGCTGATCCCCCTTGGGATAGGGGAGTCGAGTATGGTCAGGACGAGGACTGGAGAGTGAACAGGGGAGGTCAGCAGAACACTGAGGGTGTGCAGCTCCAAGCTGGGAAAACTAGGTATTTGGTTATCTTTAGAGGTGGCTTACTAGAGAAACTGCAACAAGACGCTACCCTGCCACCATGTCACATCAGCTAGCCAGCCCCCATGCATGGCTCTGCCTGGTGCTCTAGATGTGTCCCTTTGCAGAGAGTGAATCTCTTCTCTGCTGTAGCCCGTGAGGCATTTTCTTTACCTTTGATGGTCTGCTAATTGTCCACAGTGTCCAGGTAGAGACTTATTTTTGCTATCTGTTTGGCACTTCTGTTCAACTTGGGCTGGAGCCCCTCAACGCCAGCTTTTGTGCCTATTAACTGCTCTACGCCGGTGTGAATCCCTAGTACTAGCCTCCAATTCACTAATTCTTTCCATGGCTGTGTCCAGGCTAGAGCTATCCCATTCCCTGAGGTTTTCGTTTTTAACTTCAACAACCATATTTTTGATTTCCAAGATTTCTACTTGATTTTCTTTTCATATCTCTCTTCCTGTTTATGTGCAATCATATTTTCTCCTTTTAAGGAATATCATCTCTTCTTTATCTCTGTGAGCATCCTAGACATGGTTATTTTCAAAATCTGTCAGCCTGTTCTCCAAAACTTCATCTGGAGTAAATTTATGTGCTGATTGTAGATTTTGCTGGCTCTCCCTGAGCACTAGACTTCTTTGCATGTTTTGGAATTTTGCTTTGGAGAGGGAGAGTTGGTGTTGTTTTGTTTGTGTTTGTGTTTTATTGTCTGCCTCCCTCAGTGCTTACCCCTCCCTGCCTGGTTGTTTTGTGGTGGCCTCCACTGACCCCCCTGAGACCCCTGCAATGCAGAATCAGGTCTTATAATGACAGCTCAGGGCCCCTGTTCTAGGGCAGATGTCAGGGCCCTTCTGCTCCAGTGCAGAACCTTGGGGCTCAGTTCACTTCCTGGTCATGAGGCCGGGTCTGGCTCCTCCCTGCTCCCCATGGCCCAGGCCGCCTCATAGTCAGAACTCCCAGCAGCAGCTGGCAGCTGTCTTTTCCAGCTCTTACCAGGAGAGCCCTCCCCCTCCTCCCCCTGGCTTCGGCCTCCCACGCCACAATGGAGCACTTGTACCCACAGAAGCTGAGTCCCGGCCACTCCCCTCTGTGCTCTGACCCAGGGGCTGGCAGGCCACAGCTCTGCTCACTGCTTTGCATTTCTGTGCATGCTGCGAATTTCATTTTTAAAGCCTGACTCTGTCTTTGGGTTTTCTCTTTTTATGGTGTATTGCTCGTCCATCACTCTGTGTTTGCCACAGAGGGGCTCTGTTACCATCTTCACCGGCAGTGCACTCTAATGCTATTGCATGTACTTTATGCACCATATCAGAAATTATTTAACCAGCCCCCTATTGTTGAACATTTAGGTTGTTTTCCATTTGGGGCTAATACAAACAAGAAGGCAATAAACATCCTTAATGTGCTTGTCTAATTCCTAATGTGAAGTTGTTGGATCAAAGGGTGCAGCCAGGTTTAAATTTGATACACATTTCATTTCCTATGTACCACCCCAGCCATCAGCCCCCATCACTAGCATCCTCATTTTGCAGAGAAGGAAGCTGAGGCTCAGAGAGGTAAGATGACCACTCGAGCTTTCACTGGTAGGAAGAGGATCCACGGGGAGCTGGGGAGAGAAATGGGCTGCTCCCCTGCCCACTGAAGGCCTTCTCTGATCCATGCATTTAGGAATTCGGTCCCCTCCCTGGGGCCATGGTACACAGCAGGGTGCACAGCTCCTAGATGTCTGGGTTTAGGCACCCTGGGACAGCTTCCCCTGTGTGGGACACATGCTGGCTTTGCCACTTGGGCTCAGCCACTCGCTACTTAAGCAACAACGGGCTCCTTCTTATCATCTCATTTCGAAATGGGAGGCAGCTGGATACAGTGAGCGCACACAGCCTCTGGATTCAGCTAGACCTGGATTTAAATACGAGCTCTGCCACTTCCCTGCTGCTTGACGCTGGGCAAGCCACTTTGCCTCTCTGGGTCTCTGTTCCACATCTGTAAAGTGGGGATAATATAGCCTCCCTTGGAGAGGCATTGTTAAGATGAAAGAAAGGCCGGTGTGCCTGGCATGAAACAGAGATTCAAATAAAGTCTGTTTCTGACAACAAGGATGAAAGGTCACTTAGCCAAGCTTGCCCAGCAATGGGCTAGGGTGACACCCTGTCCTGAGTCCACATTGAATGTTCTTCCCAATATCAGTGTTCCAGCCTCCCTCAGTTACTTGTGTCATTGTCCTGTAGTCCCACTGTGCTCCTTCCTGCCCAAAAGGAAGCATGATCCCAAGGAGCCCGAAGCCCTGACCTCTGCGTGCTCCTTCAGCTCCTGCTGCCTCTGTAGGGACCCCCGGCTAAGCCAGGCTGGCTGGGCTGCCTGACCCGAGCATGGGCCCCGGAAGCTCCACATGTGTCCCTGGACCCCACTGCAGGTGTGAGCCCGGGTGCCTGGCTCCGCAAGCTGCTGCACGCTGGGAGGGCGGGAAGGGTGAGGTCACTAGGGGCTGCTGCTCAGGCCTCCAGCCTGCTCGCTGCCTATGCCTGTCACCTGCAAACAGGGCTCCCCTGCTCTCTCAGGGGCACTGCTGGCGGCCTGTGGGAGGATTGCAAAAAGCAAGAATTGGCCCTTCCTCCTCTGGCAGAGGCCTCTGCATGGCCTCTGGGAGGTAAGTAGGGCTTGGAAGTTTCTAAAGGTGCCCCAAACAATTCAAAGTCATGAACCCAGTTGCCCCCTGCACCCTGGGGGAAACTGGCAAAGGGGGGAAATGGCAACCACCCCACAGACGGGAAGCTGAGAGACCAGTCTCACGCCCACGGTGGGCTAGGATGGAAACCCTGGCCAAGTAGGGCTCTTCCTCTGCTCAGTGCATGGCACACGAGGATGTTTGGTTGTGGGCTCAGGGTGAGGGAATGGGGTGCTGGTGAGCAGAGGTGAAGCAGGGCCACTCAGAGCCCCAATACCTGAAGCTATCACGGCTTAAAACCTAGAGCTCAAGACAGGCAGAAAGACCCTGTCACAGGGAGGTGGACACTGGGACCTAGTGAGGTTACAACTAAAGACGCAGGCCCTGCCTGCCTGGTCACTGGCACACTCCCAAGGCTCTCTCTGCCCATCCCTGCAGGCCGCTGCTCCTCGAGCTCTGTGCCAGGCCCTCCTCTCTTCCCACCTGCGCACACTTCCCAGACCACAGCTTCCACCTCTGCGCTGATGATCACACCAAGAGCTAAGATGAATTGAGTGCTAGCTCGGTGCCAGGCACTGTTGTAAAAATCGCACATGTGTTAGTTCACTTAATCTCCACTGCAACCCAAGGAGGTTGGCACTATTATTCCACCATGCAAACGAAGAAGCTGAGGTCTGGGGGAGGTTTAGGAACTTGCCTAGGACTGCCCAGCGAGGAAGTGACTGATCACTCTCAAACCACTCTCTGTCCAGCTGCTTTCTCTCCTCGTCTCCTTTCTCCTATTGCTCATGGCACACCTTTACTGGAATACCCCATGAGCTCCCTAAACTGAGCACATCCCAAACTGCACTGGTGCTTCCCCTGTACCCACACCGCACCTCAAACCTTCTCATGCCCCCAGATCCTCAGCCCCATGGCGGCTCTCCCATCCACTAGGCCCCTGGGTGGCATCTTCCATTCCTTTCTCTTCCTCCCTACAACACCTACAGGGGCTTCCATCCTACCCATTCCCATTTCTTCAATCTCCCTCCTCTTTTTCTCCTTGCCCACTGTTCCTTCCCTCTTCCAGGTTTTTTTCTTTTTTTCAGTTTTGTCTCCCTTTTAATTGACACACAATAATTATACATATTTATGGGGTACAGATACTCCTTCACACTCTTGGGGGAGTATAATAATTGTACATATTTATGTACAGTTGGCATACATATATATATATATATTGTGTAATGATCCAATCAGTGTAATTGATATAGTCATCATTCAAACATTTATCATTTCTTTGCGGTGAGACCATTCAAAATCTTGTCTTCTAGCTACTTTGAAATGTACGATACGTTATTGTTAACTGTATGGCCTTACTATGCAATAGCACACCAGAACCTTCTCCTCCTGTCTAACGGTAACATAGTATCCATTGACCAAGCTCTCTTCACCCCCCTCCCCTACATTCCCAGCCTCTGGTAAACACGATTCTACTCTACTTCTATAAGATCTATATATTCTTTATCTCATGCCTCTAGTCTCATCTTTTCTCCTCCAATCTATTTTCTACATCGTCACCAGGAGGGGTCATGGTCCTTCCCCTGCTCAAAATCCTTCCATGGCTCCCCATAGCCTACAGGATCAAGGCCAAATTTCTTACTTGAATGTTCAAGGGCCCCCACAGTTGCAACTCCAGCTACCTGCTGAACTTCATCCTTTGCTCTCCCATTACTTCCTCTAGACAAGCTAACCTCCTTGTTGTCCTTCCACGGTAGCTTTCCATGCCTCGACCCCCTGTCTTTGATGCACTGCGTCCCATCCTCCACACCCTTAGAATATGCTCCTCCTTCGCATCTACCTATCTCGGGTGTCCGTCCCTAAGCCTGACCTGAATGCCACCTCTCCTGTTGAAAGTGCTCTTTCCTATTTCGGGACTGCAGCAGTAATATGTGGGTTGTGATAGACCATGCGATTTGGAGAATAGACTGGCCCCGAGTCCTGCCTTTGAGCCATGGAATATCTGGGAAGGCTGCTCTGTGCCTCAGTGTCCTTATTTACAAAATGCAGCCACAAATACCTCTCCTCAGGGTTGTTGTGAGGGCTGAATAGAGATGGAAGACAAAGGCCTTGTGACATACTGAACAGGCTGCATGAGAGCCCATCACCTTTTCCCAGTGGCACTCCATGGTCACCACCCTCTGGTCCACAGCACACTATGAAAGAGTGTTCAACCACCCCCCAACCCAGGGAGTCTTTCTCCCCCTTTGCTTTCCTCCCAGCCCAGCACCCAGCAGTCCTCAGAAGTTTCCAAGGGAGGAGAACCCTGGCAGGGAACCCCCTTGCTGGGCAGCCTTGGTTTGGGGCCTGATGGTAGAGGTTTTCCCCAGTCTTCACAAGTGAGGCCTGTGAGGCCTGTGTCATTGCATTGTATGGGTGCAAGTGGGTTGTTCCTGGATCCACTTGGCACTAGGAACTCCAGGAGTACTATAGATTCAAGCCTCCATCCTTTGTTGACCAGGGAGGTTCTCATGGCATGGTCTTCCCCACTAAGAAAGGACACTTTGTCTGAGCAGCCCTGGGCTATGGACACAGAAAACCTGTTCTTAGAGGAGACCTAGACATCTTGTTCCTGATTCATCAACCATCAGGCTTCTTGGTTTTGTGCCCTGGGCCATGGGTCCAAGGACTGATGGGGCATTTCTGCATTTAAACATACAATCTGTACTTCCTTCTGTTCTTCTTTCCCATACTGATGAAAGCTCACCCTTGGACCTTACTTCCATGTCCCTTCAATATCGAGTTCAGGAACATGGCCATGGGGGCTCGAATGTCAAGCCGATCCACTGAGCCAAACAGGACAGAGAGTACGCATCTCTTAGATGTACACAGGTCATCATCAGTCACAGATCTCATTCTCTGATTCAGAGACTCACAGAGTAGCAACGCTAGGTCAGTCCCATCAACCTGTCTCCTTGCATTGTAGCTGGGCAGACTGAGGCCTAGAGAGGGCAAGGGACTGATTCAAGATCACTCAGCAAGACAGTGACAGAGTCCAGGCCTCCAGACTCTAGTCCGGGGCCCTTTCCCCCACACCCAGGACCCCATCTGAGGAAGCGATGGTGACTGATGGGATGAGCTGGGTGTGGCAGCTGCAGGAGACAGAGACTTGAGGGGAGGAATGTGGGACGGGAAAGAGGCTGGGAAACAAAGCCCCCAGTGCTGAGTGGCGGCCCACCCTGGAGACATCAGCCTAGCTATCACGCTGCTTCCTTTGCTGAGGATTAGCACAAACATCCCCCAGCTGCGGCCCTCCCTGCTGGCCAGCTGTGCAGGCTTTGGGTGGCGTGTCCCAGATGCAGGAGGCCCCAGGCTGGAGGCTGGACTTTCTCTCTTGTGACGTTGTGTGCTCTCCCGGCATCTAGAGGGCATGGGCCAGCCTCTGGCTCATCTCTGCTGTCAGGCCCAGTGAAGGACAGTCAACACTCCTGACTGATCAAAGGCACTCCCACCCTCTGGTCCCAGGAGTGTCGGGGCCGAAGGGGAGTGGGGAGCACCCAGATGCCATCCTGCCATGCTTTGAAGTCCCAAGGCATTCTGGGAAGGAACTTGCTCTGGAGTGAGACCTCCAGAACACAAACTTGACAAAAATTCCTGACCTGTTATGATGGAGGCAGGAGAGCCGAGTCCTGACACCTTTGGCCAGTCCTTTCACTTCTCTGGGCATTGGCCTTCCTAACTGGGCTAGGAGGGCACTGGACTTGGCAGAGTAAGGGCCAGGCCAACTCTGCCATCCCATGACTCTGTGACTTTCTCTTCCTCCTCTTGGAGGTCAGGTGGGTAGGGAGGCCAAGGGCAGGCTGGTGGTCAGGAGTAGATGTAGTCTGGCTCCAAAGATGGGGTGGGTGGGGTAGCTGGGAGTGGGGGAGATTTGTTCATTCACTATTGGTTCATCCATTCATGGAGCATTCCTGAGCCTGAGGACGTGGACATAGGGCACTCTAACGCACTGCTCCACTACCCAAGGGACCTAGATTGGGAGCTGGCCCAGCCCCTCCTCGTGCGTGGCTCTGTTCTAGAGCTAGGATGGCATGCTGGTTCTTCACTTTCAGTCATCAGGGGCCACATCCAGCAGGGGATTCAGTTGAATCTGACTCCAGCTAAGTTAAACCAAAAAAAGTATTAATAGAAAGCTTCGGGCTGGCTCACAGCTGAGGAAGGTGAAAAACCAACATCAGAGAAAGGACAGGTACCCAGTAAGGCAGGGAAATACGTCACAGAACCAAGGGACAGGCAGGTACATGACCTCTGGCACTGCTCCTCCTCCCCTGACCACCACCCCAGCACCAGTTGCTACTAAAATTGGGAATCATTTCTTAAGTGCCCTTTTATGTGAGGAGCACCTGATTGGCTGTTAGGGTGCTAGGAGAGGGGACTCTTTGAGCTCCTGGCCTTCTCCCCTCACAGAGACTTCCCTCCCTCCCTGGCTCTCTCTGGCTACTGCAGCCCAGACCCAAGCTGATATTCTTTTCTGATTGACCAAGCCCTTCAGCTTCTCCAAATGCCCCAACAACCCCTGAGCATTCTGAGCTCACTGTGTCTCCGAATAACTTCTTTTTCCTCTCCGTGTGTGGCCTTTAGCATTGGAGGACCAACATGGCCATCTCCCTCACTGATTCTGATCACCTTGTGGCTGGCCTGTGAGCTAGGACATGCTGTGACCTCAGGGCAAATGGTGAATGTGGGTTCCAACACTCTGTGCCATCTGCTGAGGGGGCACCTGCTGGAGGAGCAGCATAGTCCAGCCCCATGATTGCCCCAGGGGAATTGGTCAGAGCCGAGCAGGTCTGCTCAAAGCCTTGGGGACTGAGAGACCTGGGGCCAGACTGTCAAGGAGCCAGCTGTGCGGGAGGCTGGCCAGGCTGGACATGGGAACCACGCTGGGAACCCACTGGTGCTGATCCCTCTCTTTGCTGTGCTGTGAGCCCTCCTATCAGAGGCAAAGGGGACATCATGTCCACCACAAGGCCCACTGAAGTGACAACGTCCTACCAAGGTGGGGGTAAAGCTGGTCTTGGGACATTAGGCACATTATGTGACTTGCTCAGGGTTATATAGATGATAACGGGCAGAGTTGGAACACCAAGGTCCTTAGTCAGCAACAAAATACTCTAGCAAAGACCACATTGTACTCACTCCCCCCGATAACTTGCAGGAACCCCCTCCTCCCTTCAACCTCCTGCCTCAGGCTTTAACTCACTTAATTAGAACCACAGTGTGTCAGAGCTGGAAGAGACCTCTCAGATCAGCAGTCCAGCCCTCCCCTCACACGTGTGCATGTACACAGAGTGCAGCTGGGGAACCAAGGCTGATGGAGGGAAAGGAAAATGCCAAAGATAGGCCATGGAATCGATGGGTCTAGAAGGCAGATCTATGGGCTGCTCTGACAGCACTGCTCTGTGCACAGGCCCAGCTGCATTCCTGTCCTTATCTTGTAACCCAGCCACAGCAGTTGTTCTGACCTGCTCCCCTCTGCCCCCTGGCCTGAAGCTTTGCATTCAGGGCCCCGCCTACTGCTGGAGAGGCCCTGCCCTCTGCCCGAGCACAGGGCACCTGTGGATCAGCCAGTACCCCACAGCTACCCCCGGGAGAAGAGACACCACGCTTCTGGCCCACTTCCTTCTCTTTCAATAGCATGTGAGAAAAAGAAGCTGTTGGTACCAGAAAGATTCCAGGGAAAAAGGGAGGCCCAGGCAAGGCAGCCAGGGCTGCTAATGGAAAGGCAGCTCCTACCCCTTTCATCCCAACCCCTTCCATCGAAGCCCTGGTATCCAGAACTGCAAGAGCCCCAGAGAGGTAAAACGAAGTTGAGTTGCTAAATGGTCTGCCCTCAGCCCCCCTGCAGATGCCTGGCTGGCTGGCAAGGAGAGGAGGGGCTGTAGAGGAATGATAATCACCATCCCTCCCATCTGGACGGCCCTTTCACACACCACTAACTGGCTTCCTACCCTTCCTCTTGTCTCAGCCACACAAAGGCTTGGTAATTATCCCTAGTGGCCAGATGGAGTCTCAGAGAGGACAAGAAACCTGTGTGAGGTTGCACAGCCAGTCAGTGGTGGTGTTAGGCACCGATTTGCAATCCAAGATTTCACATCCCATGCATATTCCCCTTAGCTTTCTGCCCTGTCTACAGACCCAGGCCGGGCTCCTGGGTCTTTGCCCCAGCCAGGGGGCAAAGGGCGTAGGGGTGGGCTGGGAGGGACTGTAATAGGAAGAGTTTGGCATGGGGGATATGAGGAGCAGCATGACAAAAAAGAGTAAATCTACCCTGGTCCCAATTTTCCCTCATTGCCCTCTCATCTGAACAACTTTCTTTCACTTCTCATTTAGAGCAGATCTGCTGGCAACAAATTCTCTTAGTTTTCCTTCATCTGAGAATGTCTTTACTTCCACTTCATTCCTGGCTGATATGTTCCCCAGATACTGAATTCTGGGTTGACAGTTCTTTTCTCCTGGGATTTAAAAAATATTGTGGCAATTCCTTCTGGCCTCCCTGGTTTCAGGTGAGAAATCCACCTTCATTCATACCCAGGTCTCTTCTGACTCCAAGGGCCTGCTCAAAAGGAGGCAGGGTGGGGTAGCCGAAAGAATTCTGGGGTACTGGGAGTTGCACCACAGCTCCACCATTTCCCAGATGTGTGACACTGGATGAGTCCCTCCACTGTGCTCAGTCTCAGCTTTTACGTTTGCCATGACAGGGTCTGACTGGGATGTCTTACTGTGGGCCTCTCTTGTGACCCTGATGTTGTCTGGGTCTCTGAGGATGATTGGACTCCCCAGGACTGCCAAACTCCTGGGGACAAGGAGAGAGAGACCCTATACCCTCTGACCCTGCTTTCTCTTGGGGGACATGGCTCCAGTCCTGCACCTTTCACTCCCCCCCACTTCTGCCTGCCCTCACCCCACCTGGCCCATTGAGGCAGGGAGGGTTCTTGGGATGTTCCAGGCTTGCCAGCCCAGCTCCCAAACCCTGATCAGCTAGGGGGAGGCCCCTCACTCCCTCTCATGGGGACCATTGCAGAGTTGTTGAGCCTAAGAAATATTGATTTATAGAAATGCCCCATATATTTTTAGAGACAGAAATGATTTCGGAGTCTTGCAAGGCTTTGCCCTAAAGGAAAATGTAAACGTGTTAGTTCGCATATCAAAAGCTGCCTTGGCCGGCGCCGAGGTGGCTCACGCCTGTAATCCTAGCACTCTGGGAGGCCGAGGCGGGTGGGTAGCTCGAGGTCAGGAGTTCCAGACCAGCCTGAGCAAGAGCGAGACCCGTCTCTACTAAAAATAGAAAGAAATTATCTGGCCAACTAAAAATATATGTAGAAAAAATTAGCCGGGCATGGTGGCGCATGCCTGTAGTCCCAGCTACTCGGGAGGCTGAGGCAGAAGGATCACTTAAGCCCAGGAGTTTGAGGTTGCTGTGAGCTAGGCTGACGCCATGGCACTCACTCTAGCCCGGGTAACAAAGTGACACTGTCTCAAAAAAAAAAAAAAAAAAGCTGCCTTGCCTCAGGAGGGCGTCTCAATGGTCAATCCAGGCCTGTGGCTCTCACCTGCTTTGAAAGACAAAGCAGGTCTTGCCTAGAGCCACAGGATGTCGGATGTCGGAGGTCAGAGCTGATCAACAAAGACAGGCGCTGGAGATGGGAACTGATCCTAAGATATGCTGCCGAGCCGGGCCCAGACGGAACCATGCGGTTGAAGTAAATAGCATAACAGACAGCTCATGAATTATTCTAAAATCTCTGTTCTAATACACAATAACCAGAGCTACAATGTCTCTGTTTCTGCTAAAGTAATAGCCTTATCATAAAACTTAGAAGTTTGCCCTAAGAAGATTTTATAATTCATTGTTCACCAAACTTTTGCTGGGAGTGTAGCTAACTCCCTGCACAGAGTACCCCTTGGTGGGTAGGGGGGGAAACCTTCAGGACCACCCCACGTCTTTCCCTCCCCCCACCCCCCAACAATACTCTAACTGCTGGCTTTCCCCAGACACTCATGCTCTTTTCACGCCTTCATTTTGTTCCCTTTGCCTGGGAAATATTTTCTCCCTTGTCTACTGGACAAGGTCTGCAGAAGCAAAACTAGCTCTTTACTTCACCTCTCTGTGCCTCAGTTTTCTCATCTGTAAGTTGGGGATGACAATAATAATAATAATACCTGTCCCATAAAGTTGTGAAGATTAAATAAGCTACTCCCTATGAAATGTTTTAACAATTGGTCCCCAGTAAGTACTCAATGGACACTAGCTTGCTGGAGTTGTCATTAATGCTATTATGGTGTAGTGCTTAAGTGCACAAACCCTAGAATCAGATTCTCTGGGTTCAATTCCCCCGTGTCACCTCAATCAAGTCACT
This sequence comes from Lemur catta, assembly GCF_020740605.2. Taxonomy (NCBI): domain Eukaryota; kingdom Metazoa; phylum Chordata; class Mammalia; order Primates; family Lemuridae; genus Lemur; species Lemur catta. The sequence continues at coordinate 49,148,115 of NC_059155.1, read as the reverse complement.
TAACCTCTAGGTGCTTCAGTTTTCTCATGTTTAAAAGGCAGCTAATACTAGGGCCTGCCTCATAGAGTTGTCATAAGGCCCAAATGAGATCATACATATGCACACAGCACAGAGCCTGGCACATAGTAGCTGTCACTAAATGTTAGCTCTGATGAAGATTCTGCTGCCTCCTGAGAAAGAGAGGCAGCAGGTGGTCTTGTGAGAGGTGTCTACTGGAACTTGTGCTATGGAGGGACACCCAGGTGCCCACGCAACTCTTAAACCACATCAGGCTCCTGGTTCTGGCATGTGAGATTCCCCAGCTCTGTGACCTTGCATGGCCTGTTCTCTATGCCTAGGTTCCCCATCCCCAGGCCTAGCTCCAAGGCCCCACCTTTGGGAGGTTTCTCCTGGTGCCTGCATGTTGACTGAATATCAGGTTCCTCCAGGGAACACCCAGTGTTCCTTCAGTGCACACCTATCTGAAGCCCCATCAGACATTCCCCAGCTCTGCCTAGGGTGGACTAACTAGCCCTAGATTCTAGTCCTGGCTCTGCCCCTGACTTTCTGTGTGACCTTGGGTTAGTCCCTTTTCCTTTCTGGGTCTCACTTTTCCATCTATAACATGAGAAGTTTGGCTCAGATGGTGTCTACGGCATCTCCCAGGTGGGTAAATCCTGGTATTACTCGCTGCTGTCATCCCGCGGCTAAGCTAGTCCGGAGCCTGACATTAAACGTGCAATGAGTTGACTCAGACCAAACCAAAGTGGACTGACTATAGAAACATAAGCAAATGCCCCCGCCCAGTCCCTCCCATGCCTCCTGTATGCCCTGTGACCCAGGCTTTAGCCATCCTTGGCTGCCCGGCTGCCCGACCTCTGTAACTCAGGGCTTGAGGGCAGAGCCTAGCTGCTGCCTGGAAGCTGGAGTGCTGGGGCTCCAGCAGGAATGTTCCTGCGTTTATTTTGGTCCTCTAAATTGGAAGGCTGGAGGCTCTAATTTAGTACTCCCTGCCCGGAGCAGGAGCCCCACACCAGACCACAGCCCAACCTCAGAGCTGCCTGTGGCCGGCCCTGCATAGCAACACCACAGACAACAAAGGCCCCTTAACCCTTGTTTTCTAGCCATGACTGTGGCGGTCGCTGCTGCTGCTATGGGGCCCAGCAAGATGGGGCCCAGAGCAGGGCACGAGGTGGCTAAGTCGAAACGCTAGAAAGGCACAGACAGTCCCCATGGCCACACTGGGCGCCCACCCTTTGAGAGTCTTGGCAGGGCCACATGGGCTGCCCCCACAGAGCTAGGCCAGACTGAGAAACATGGCCAATGGAAAGTAAGGCCTAGGGCCTGGAGGGCCACTGGGCTTTGAAGGAAGGGCCAGCTGTTTTCCATCTTCACTAAGGGCTGAAGGAAAGGAAACAGGCAGGCAAAACAGCGAGGAGGACTGAGGTTTCAAAAGACCAGCTTTCTGGCCTAGGCATACTGTGGAGAGGTGACTGGACCTCCAGCCGTCCCCCTTCAATCCACCCTCCACGCTGCTGTCACAGGCATGTTGCCAGCAAAGACTTGAGCGGATTATTTCTTTAATTAAAACATTTCAGTGGCTCCCTATTGCCTATGGGGGAAAATCTAGCCCTCCATTCAAGGAGCTAAGGCCCTTCACAGTGTGGCCCCAGCTACGTTTCTGCACCGCTCCCAGTGCCTCTCCCCACCCAACACGCCCTACAATACGGCCACTCCAGCTGCTGAGTTTCCCCAGACTCGTGCTCTTTCATGCCTCCTTTTTGTTCCCTCTACCTGGGAAATCCTTTCTCCCTTGTCTACTTGGCAAGCTCTTTCTTATCATTGAAGCCCCAGCTCAAATGTCCCCTATTCTGGTGCAATGTTAACAGTTCCCTCTGTTGTGCTTCCACAGTGTTACCATCAGACCTTTATTCATTCAATCAGCATGTACTGAGCACCTACTATATACCAAGCACTGTTCTAGGCACCAGGGACATAGTGGTAAAAATGACAAGTCATAGACCCTGCCCACATGGAGCTTCATGCAGTGGAGACATGTAGCAAATAAGTAAAGAGACAAATGCATAAGACAATGTCAGATAGTGATATGTACGGGGTGTGCTGGGAAACTTAGCAACCAGCTCTGGAGCAGGGAGCCACAGTGTCTGCTGGTTTCTGTGGTGTAAGTGTTCCCATCACGGCCCATCTCAAGCTACCAATGTGAAGCCACTGCACACTGAGCTGGGAAGAGCCAGCCCCAGCCAGCTCCAGCACACTGATACATGCCAAAAAGAAAAAGAAAACAAGTTAATAGAAGAGACAGTAACTGAGGCACAGAGGTGGGGGCTGTTACTAAATTAGATTAAGTGGTAGGGGGATCATGGAAGGCCTCTCTGAAGAGGTGACATTTAGGAGATGGCCTGGATAACAAGGAGCCAGACATGCAAAGATCTGGGGGAAACTCTTGGCTCTTTGGGTTTTTAAAAATATTTTTTGTATTGAGGCATAATTTATACACAGTGAAGTGTACTAACCATAGTGTACAGCTCTATGAATTTTTATATACGTATCAACCTATATATGTAACCACCATCTAGGTCAAACATAGAACATTGCCAGCACCCAGAAGGCTCTCACATGCATCTTCCCATCAGTAATCCCCCCTCTGCCCCAAGGGAAACGACTATTTTGACGTCTAGCCCTGTAGGTTGGTTCTGCCTGTTCCTGAAGTCCATGTACATGGAATATCAATGGAATGTGCCATCGTGTGTTCTTTTTTTGTGTTGGTTTCTCTCATTCAACATAGCACCTGGGAGATTTATCCACGTCATTACATGTGTCACAGTCCACTCTTTTTTGCTGCCGTGTGCTATTCCATCACATGACTCCCCAGGTGCCTTTGAGGTCGATGATGTTTCCCTGCCTGCCTCTTCCCTGAGCCTGAGCGAGGCGGTGTAAATCAGCGAGGGCGGCATGGGCTTTGGAGTCTGACCAATACGGGCTGGGATGTGGGCTTGGCCACTGCTGACACAGGGCTGTGAAATAAGGCATTCCCTCCTCTGAACAACGCGTGGCCTTCTGTCTTTTCATCTGTGGCACTGAGAGGATCATGGGAAGCTCCCCTATGGATGTGGCAAAGACTTGGCGAGATGATACACAGCAGGCACTTAGTGGAGGACCTGGTCAGGAGGTTCTGCTCAAGGACACCCCGGGTGTCCCCTTCCTTAGCCTGTGCATTTGGGGACCAGCAGATACAGTGTGCGCATGGGTGTGTGGATGGACACAGTGAGAGTGTGGCTGTGTTTTGTGCTGTGGAAAGGCTGCCAAGATTGCTTTGGGATGGCTGAGGAGAGGGACAGTTTTGAGGGGCTAGGGGCACTTTCATTGCAGACAGGGCCCGAAGTATAAGCTGCCACAGAAAGGTTGTGAGCGCCCCTCCCCACACCAGGCTGGGCCAGGATGTATAGAGGCAAAGAAAAGAGGCAAGGGCTCAGGACCCTGCCCCTGCCCCTGCCCCTGCCAGGCAGGAGCACAGAGCATTCCTGGTGGGGTCTCTGCTTAGGCAGGGAGCATTTTCTCCAGTTTAGGGTTGTGGGAACCTAGGTTCAGGGAAGTCAGTTACCCAAGGTCACATAGCCTAGTAAGTGCTGGAGGAGAGATTCAAACCTGGCCTAACTCGAAGCCATGGGTTGAAGTCATCTCACCGACTACAGAGGGGCTACCTGGGGAGCTCCTGCTAACACGTCCCCACATAATGGGGCTCACCTAGACATCACATCCTCTTTCTTCTCCCTTCACTCCCCAGAGGAGAGAGTGGGCGGGGGAGGAGGAGCGCCTAATGGGAAACATATGTCCTCAACATTCCAGCTCCAGCTTCCTGCCTGCCCGCTCCCCTGCCCCTGCCCCTCACTTCCCCACCAGCCCTTGCCCGTGAGCAGCCTTGTCCTTGGCGCTGCCACCTCTGGCCCTCCCCCACTTCTAATTTGGCCCCAGAGGCCTTGAAGGCCAATCCTCCTGAGACCCTTCCCCTTCATCCAATTCATTGCCTCTCTCTTTCTCTGGCCCTTGGGAACCCCCGACCAGGCAGGGAGAGTGATGGGTGGGGGCACAAGGCATGTGGTTCCTAGTCCTGATCCTGCCACACATTCCCTATGTGGCACTGGGCCTATCCCTTCTCCTTTCTGGCCTGTTTCCCGATCTGTGTGATGGGCTGATCTCTGAGGGTCTTGTCAGCTCCAGTCTTCTCACCAGGCAGCAGAGCCCCGCTGGCCTAAGACGGAGAAGCAGAATTAACTCCAGCTTAAGGCTGGGAGCAGAGACCTGGAGGGAGATAGGAGACTGGCTGGACTCTGTTCAGGATGGAGGGCTGAGCAGGCATATGGGCAAAAGTAAGGGCTGGGCTCTGGCCACCCCAGGCCCCCTTTCCTGCAGCTGCTCATTCAACATTCATCCAACAAGTCATTATGGAGCAGCAGCTCTGGACCAAGAAATAGGTCAGGTGCCCAGATATAGCAGTGGGCAAGGTGGACACAGTCTGGCCCAATAGAAATTGCAACAAGCCGCTTGTTCCTCGATTAGGCCTTAAAATTCCATCCATAGCATCTACTCCTCTTCCCTGCAGACTTGGAAAAACTTGGGATCTAGTTGGCCAAGGCTACACAAAGAGTTAAAACCTAAAACAGGACTCAAATTCTGATCTCCTGACCACTACCACCTCCTGCTCACTTTGCCAAAATTCTTCTCCCTAGAATCCTAGATGCTCTGTCTGATCTGGAAGGCACTTTAATCATGCCTAAGAGCCTGGAGATTTACAAAGGAAGCCGTAACTGGGAACAACCCAGCCTGCCAGGAAGCTGCCTGTCCCAGGTGCCCACAAGCAAGACTCACGGTTTCCCTCCTCCGTACCCCCACACATTTTGTTTGGCCACTCAGGCACAGCAGGGGTCGCAGGCTGCCCGCTTCATTTGTTTACATGCCTTTCTCTGGCACTGGACTGGGGGGTTCCTTGAGGGCAGAGCCTGAGTCTCCTCCATCTCCGTATCTCTCAGGCCAAGCAGACCTGGAAGCAATCCAGTGGGTACCTGTGGCACGGAATCAACCATACTGCTCACTGAACAGGTTCTCCTATGCATGTCCTCAGTGTGTGAACTCTCTCGAGGCGGGCAGCCTGGGTTTGCACTGTGGTTCCATCACTCACTAACCCCAACTTCGAGCCAGTGACTTAACCTTTCTGTGCCTCGCCTTGCTATTGGTAAAATATCTGTGATTGTAGTAGTGACTTCGGGAGGTTTCTATGATGCACCCCAAATAGTATCTGGTACATAGTAAATGTTCTGTACTTGTTTGTTACTGCTATTGCTACTGCTACCACTCCTACTATTGCAACCCCTACTACTACCATTTTAAGTTAAGGATGTATAAAGCTATTTCCTTCATAGGCATCCAGAAGTGGATATTTCTCATATATGGTGGCTGTTTTGAAGGCTGGCGCCAGCCTAGCTCTTCCCAGACTATTGTTCCTAGGACTTGCCTGGGGATCTTATTCAAATGTAGATTCTAATTGAGCAGGTCTGGGGTGGGGGTGGAGCCCCTGCATTCCTAAGAGGTTCCCAGGCAGTGCTGGCACTGCTGGTTCGGGGAACACATTTTCTAGCAGCCCTCACCAATATTAACTACCAATGCTAGCTAGTGCCTATTGAAAAGCCAGCAAGCGTCAGGCCCCGTGCTAAGTGTTCTTTATGCATTATCTCCCTGAATCCTTGCAACAGCCCTGAAGGTTATGTATTGTTGTCCCTATTTTACAGATAAAGAAACTGAGGCTCAGAAAAATCAAGTGACTTTCCCAAGGCTACATAGCTTGGAAGTGGCATAGGCAGGGTTTGAACTCAGTCCAGGCTGACTCCCAACCCCTATTTTTTTCCATTCTGACAAAGAGCTTCCCTGTGGCCTGGCATCCCCCAGAGGACATCTGTCCTACTGAGAGAGGACTGCAACACAGCACCAAACACAGTGATAGCAAAAACCACTCCCTGGGCACAGCTCTTCAGCGTGTCCAAAGTACTCACCTGCTCAGCACAGGCCTGGTAAGCAGGCAGGGCAGGGACATGGATCCCTGTTGAAGCTGATGAGGACTGAGCTGTCACAGTGCGTGTGAGGGCAGGCAGGAAGGTAGAAGGCCCACTGGCTGTCCAGCCCTGGAGTCACAGGGGGAGGCCCTTAGGAGTCCTGAGTCAGTGGGGCCCATGACCCAGGAGCTGGTCCTTATCCCTGCTGACTCAGGACTCCTCCAAGGTTGCCAGACTCAAGGCCACTGAGTACCACTGGTTCAAAGCCCAAGATGCTGTGGTCTCAACTAGAGGGCCCATTAATGGACTTGGGGCAGAGCAACACGCCCGAGAAGACCCTGTGTTCTCATTGGCTCCTTACTACCAGGTAAGCCCACAGCCTAGGCAGAGTGCCTGGTGCTTCTGATAGCCCCATGGTTCAGGGCTGTCTGTCCCAGCTACACCTGGAGGCATCCTCACACCTTCTGGCTTCCTGATCACCCCATACCTCTTCCCAACTAGGCCCATGGCAACGTTTTCTCACACAGTGCAAAATACAATGAATATGTGCTACCTTTTCGGGTCTTTTCTGGGTCTCCTATCTTGGAACCATGGATCTGTAGGGTAGCTGAGAAATGGATTTCTGGGGTCTGAGACTCCCCAAGAATGGTAGGCCAAACTGTGTAGGGATGACATTTTCTGGGGTTGGCTATCCATAGCTTTTATTGTTCATTTACTCATTTAGCACCTATTGATTGAACACTTACTCTGTGTGGGGCACTGAGTTGGGCACTAGGAGTACAGTGATGAGTGAGACAGAGATCCCTGCCTCGGAGCCAGGGACGGTGGTACTCGAGGTAGTCTCAGCTCCTCAGGAGGCTGAGGCGGGAAGATCGCTTGAGAGTTCCAGGCTGCAGTGAGCTGCAATCTCGCCTGTGAATAGCCACTGCACTCCAGCCTGGAGAACATGGCCAGACCCCCGTCTCTAAACATCTCTAAAAAAAAAAAAAATAGAGAAAGAGAGAGAGAGATCCCTGCCTCCAGGGAGCTTCCAAGCTTCCAGTCCGGCCGGGAGTCAGTGAGTGATTAAAGGAAACCAATAATATCTACACATAAGGACGGATAGTGACGCCGGGGCCCAAGGTTCTGCTTAGTCCAGTGTTGTTCACTCCATAAATAGGCACTGCTAACACTTTTGAAGGGATGCCTGCGTGAGGCCCAGGGCGAGGGAGGGGCAGGGAGCCCAGGGTTATACAGAGAATCAGTGGCAGAACCAGAAACGACCCCCAGACTTCAGGGCTCTCGGTGTGGGGCACTGGCCATCACACGCAGGAAGTGTTCAAGTGGGCATGGGGCCAATCAGTGGAGCTGCAGGAGGGAATGGCCACGTTGCGCCTGGGATCTCAGGGCCAGGCATGTTGTCTTTTTGAAGCCACCCCCACCTCCATCCTCATTCTTAGATCATCCATTTCCAACACAGATTGCCTATGGGGGAACCTTACCCCACACCCCTTTCACCCCACAGGCAGCTGTTCTCCCTCTAGCCTGCTGGGTGGGCTCTGGGCCTTCCTGGGGCCTCACTCCCTGAGAAGGCCCAGCTGGTGGGCCCAGCTGGGGGTTTAAAGGAGGATGGGGCCCATCTGGAGGGGGTCTGGAGTGAGCCAGAGGGGCCAGCAGGGAGGGAGAGCCCCTTGGGAACAGAAGCCCAGGCTGGGGGAACTCTGTCAGAATGGTGCAAAGAAGAGAAGAAAAAGCCAGGTATGTGGGTTGGCATCCATGAGGCCCCTGTGAGGCCCGAAAGAGCTTTGAGAGGTTACCTTGGCTCACCCCACCTCCCTGCCAGATGCACTTCCACTGTTTTTGAATCTGTGTGAATCTGCAGTTTCTAAAGGCCTTTGGCTGGCGATTGGCAATTGACCCGTCTCCCTGCCCACCACTGCTTGGCACTCTTCTCTTTCTTCCCTGGTGGCTGCTGCAGCCTAGGCAGCGGGCAGTGTGCGGAGAAAGGTGAAGAGTGGATCCAGCACTGAAGAAGTCCTCCGCCTGCTCTGGAGGCCTTCAGTCTCACGGGGGAGACGGAGCCTAAATCATGTGCTCCAGCACGTGCTCAGCGCTCTGGGTCTCCTGAGGACGGAGAGTAGGGCTGTGGGGGCTGGTGGGGGACCGGCTGGGAGAGTAAGGAAAGGCCTCCCAGATGAGGCATCGAGAAGAGGTGAAAGGTTCTGTGGGCAGGAGGCCGTCCCAGGCCTCCAGGAGGCTGACCTGCGCTGCTCAAGTCCCCGTTCTCATGCCCTGGTCCCTCCCGCCATTATCAGCTGAATAACCGAGCAGTCCGAGCAGTCCACTGCTTTTCCCCTTCCCAAGGCAGAGGGAGTTCATTCCCTCTCAGGAGAGGTTATCTCAGGATAGCCCTAACTCCAAGAAAGTTCTCTCTCACATTGGGCTTAACTTAATCTCCTTTTGGCTTCAGCCCATGGGTCACAGTGCTGCCTCTAGGGGACACCTAGGCTCTGTCATCTCCCTCTGCTTTCCAATAGCCACTGAGAGGCCTGAAGCATCACCATAAGTATGAGCCCTGAGTCTTCTCCAGCCCCACAGCCCCGGCTCCTTCACCTGTTCTCGTGCTCCTGCCACCTCCCCAGTCTGCCTCTGCCCCCCTGGCATGCTCCACTGTGTCTGTGGCACTCTTAATATGTGGGGCCCAGAGCTGACACCATATTCCAGGGCAGTCTATCATCACCTCCTTGTTCTAGAAACTTCACTTCTAGACTCCCTGCAGACGCAGCCTAGGGCTCTGTGGGCTTATTTGGTCGGGCCATACATATCACAGGTGCCCCTGGGCTCTGCTTCTTACCTTCTCACCCGTTTCCCCTTTGCCAGCCTACATTTGGGGACTGGATTTTAGGATTCAGGAGCAGGACCTAACATTCCTCCCTGTCATGTTTACTGTGTAAGCTTCAGCCCCTCTGCCTAGTGTGTCAGGAGCATTTCTGAAAACAGACTCTGAAAGCCAATGAGATTTGCTCCTCCCGCCTGCAGTTGGGCCCAGACTCCAAATCTGATCAGTAGGCAACCACGTCTGCACATGTGCCACAAGGCGCTTGTCTCTGTGAATTCATCCTGAGACCTTGTCAGACGCCCAGAAGTCCGAAGTCAGCTTCCACCACGCTGCCCTGTGGCCCCAGGGGTCTGAAGCAAAGGCCGAGTATGTCCAGGAGCGGATGGTTGACCCATGGAGGAAGGGGCAAGATGCCAGGCCCTCAGTCAGCCAACCTTTCCTGAAGCTTGCTGGAGGCTCAGGGAGAAATGGGGGCTGCTGCAGAGGACACCCAGAGACATCAGCCACTGCCTCTGCCCTCTGGGAGCTCCCAGTCTTACAACGGGGAAGACCAGGTAGGCTCTTAAGGCTGAGTGATGTCCCCCAAGAATATCAGGTCCTAATCCCCGAAACCTGTAAATGTTGCCCAATTTGAGAAAAGAATCTTTGGGGATGTGATGAAGTTAAGGGTTTTGAGATGATCCTGGATTACCCAGGTGGGCCCTAAACCCGATCGCATAAGAAGGAAGTATCCTTATAACAGGGAAGCAGAGAGAGACTTGACATAGACAGAAAGGGGAGGCCGTGTGACCACGGAGGCAGGGATTGGAGTGACGTGGTCACGAGCCAAGGAATGCTGGCAGCCACCAGAAGCTGCAAGAGGCAAGGACCAGATTCTCCCCTAGAACCTCTGGGGGAGCATGGCATTGCTGACACCTTGATTTTGGCCCAATGATAGTGAGTTTGGACTTCTGGCCTCCAGATCTGTGAAAGAATATGTTTCTGTCATCTTAAGCCATTAAGTTAGTTGTAGTTTGTTGCAGCAGCCACGGGAAACTGAGGCAGGTGATGAGGGAGATCAGCAGGCAGGTGAGGGACCCTGAGCAAGACTGTGGAAAGCAGGTAAACTGGTGGCCGCAAACCTCGGGCAAGGCTTCTTGGAAGAGGTGGGCCTGGAGCTGGGACCTCAGGGGTGGTGGGACAGGAGGCTGGGCAGAGGGAAGGGACAGGGCTCCCTGGGCCGTGGAAATTGCGCAGATTAGGCCTGGCATGACCAGAGATCACTGAGACTGCAGAAAGGAAGGGGGGCAGTATGCATGTGAAAAGGACACACCCTGCCAAGGGCCACTTTACCCTCCTCGCAGGGGACGGTGAGCCGCACCCTACATCACCAGGGAGGTGGCCCTTTGCCAAAGATGTGGTGCCAGACAGAACTGGTTCCAGGCCCAGCGCCACCACATACCAGTGCCTACTGCCTCCCTGTGCCTTAGTCTCCTGGTCGGTAAAATGGGGATGCTAATATTGATGTAATTTCCAAGGATACTTTCTCATTTTCCAGCTGCCCATTGTTGCCTCATTTCTTCCTTCGGCTAGATGTTCATAGGCAAGAACAGGGCTGTTTCTTTCAAACAAAGGGATGCAAGGGGGGATGGGAACGCTAAGACCCCCCTTCCTCAGGATGTGGTGGGCGGTGGGCAAAGTAGGGGGCTGCTCTGGTTCAGTGCATACCGAAGGCCGGTGCCCTCTCTGCTTGCATCCAAGAGCCGGGCTACCCGGGCAGGTGCCCCTTCCTCCCTGGAGGACCTGCTCTTCCTCCATGGCTCCTCCCTCCTGACCCCTGGCAGCCCAGCTCCCAGGCAGCCGCGGGAAGGCGTGGAAGAGAGCGGAGCTTGGCTATTTATAACATGGGATGTGATAAACACTTCCAAGAGATATTTCCCGATAGACTCAATTCGACGGAGATTACATAAGCAATTAGATCTTCTGAGCTCTCCGCTGTCTTCTTGCACTGAGGCTGCCAAAGGCATGTGTGAGCAAGTCTTTCTTGATAGACATTTATACTTTATGAGGATGTAATTGAAATGTTTCAAGTGGACAAGCCCACCCTCCCTCCGTCTCTACAACCTACCGTACAGCTGGAGACCCTCCAGCTGCCATGGGCTGGGTAGGGGCCTCAGGGACCCTTTTTCTCAGTGGGCTGTGTGTTCCTGGGTGAGCTCCTACCCTTCTCTGTAGGAACACAGGGCTGGACAAGCTGGTGTCTTTTTTTTTTTTTTTGAGACAGAGTCTCACTCTGTTGCCTGGCCTAGAGTGCCGTGACGTCAGCCTAGCTCACAGCAACCTCAAACTCTTGGGCTCAAGAGATCCTCCTGCCTCAGCCTCCCGAGTAGCTGGGACTACAGGCATGCGTCACCATGCCTGGCTAATTTTTTTTCTATATATATGTTTAGCTGTCCATATAATTTCTTTCTATTTTTAGTAGAGATGGGGCCTCGCTCTTGCTCAGGCTGGTCTGGAACTCCTGACCTCAAGTGATCCTCCCGCCTCGGCCTCCCAGAGTGCTAGGATTACAGGCGTGAGCCACCACGCCCGGCCCAAGCTGGTGTCTTGAAGGCTGTTGGGAGATTTGAGGACTCCCAGGCCAGGGGCTGAGGTGAAGCAGCCCCGGGCATGGGGCAAAGGAAGGGCACTGGGCGGGGAGCCCCAGGCCTGAACTGGAGACTCACTGCCCCACTGACTTGCCGAGTGACCTCAGGCAGGTCTCTCGCTCTCGACAGTGAGGCGGAGTCTTGGTTTCCTCTTCTGTACAATAGAGAGAAAACACCTAGCCCATAGCACTGTCGTGAGAATTCCATGAGAAAGTGTACGTAAGGCTCGCAGCCCGGCCTATGGTAGGCACTCCAGACATTTTGAATCCTAGGGTCCCTTTCCTCTCTTGAGTCCACAGTAAGGCATCTGGCTCCTGGTTCATCTGGCCTCCCCTCCCTCCCTCCCGTGCTACTCCCTTCTCCCCAGTGCCGCTGCCGCTTTCTCCTTTGTCGGGCTGTGATGGGCCTGCACAGTGCTAACTGCCTCTCGCTGAGGGTGACAGCTATGTGCTCTCCACAAGGCTCACGCCTTCCTTTCTTCCTGGCCTAAGTGCCAAGTTGACACCCAGCGCTGACCCTTCCCACCACAGTAGGATCTTTTGTCTGTCAAAATGCCCAGGTGCAATGCCCCCAAAGCCTTCGAGCTGGCAGCCACTGGAGCCCAGCTCTCACTACTCTGGCTGTCGTAGCCCGGCACACACAGCCCAGCGGGCCTGCCTCCCCACTTTGTCCAAGGGGAACTGGGCAAGATGGAGGGCTGACAGAAGCTCGAAGTGGCCAGGGAGCTGAGAGGAGGCCTGGCCTCAACTGTCCTCTCCGTCCTCAGCTCTGGCTGTTCTCTTCACACGCCCTGAGCTCCTGCCATACCTAGCTGCTTACCTCCTTCTCCCAGCTCCAGGCCTTAGCCTGTGCTCTTCCCTCACCTCTGTTCCACCCCACCCGTCATGCAGGCCCCACGGCAAGTGTCGCTCACTCTGTGAGGGCAGCCCTCTCCACAGCCTGCACTCCCAGGGATTTAGTATGTCAGCCCCTCCTGGTGTCAGGGTCTATGCTCTCTCTGGTCCCCTGGGGCCAGCCTGGAATCTTGCTCAGAGGAGATGCCTTTGGGCATTTTGGCCAGTCAAATGGAATTGAACAGCAGCATCAGGGTGGTCAGTATGCGGGACAGTGAGGCAGGTGAAATCTCTTACCCTAGGAGCAAGCAGAAACTGGCCAGGGAAGGCCGGGGACTCCTCTCAATGGAGGAAACAGATGCAGCAGGGAGGAGTCAGAGGTAGTCAGAGGGAGCTTGAAGAAGAGACAACTTAGGCTGGGCGCGGTGGCTCACGCCTGTAATCCTAGCACTCTGGGAGGCCAAGGCGGGAGGATCACTTGAGGTCAGGAGTTCGAGACCAGCCTGAGCAAGAGCAAGACCCTGTCTCTCCCCAAAATAAAAAAAATTAGCCGGGCGTGGTGGCGTGTGCCTGTAATCCCAGCTACTCGGGAGGCTGAGGCAGGAGGAGGCTGAGGCAGGAGGATCGCTTGAGCCCACGAATTTGAGGTTGCTGTGAGCTAGGCTGATGTCATGTCACTCTAGCCAGGATGACAGAGTGAGACTCTGTCTCAAAAAAAAAAAAATCTTAGAAGCAACTTAAGGGTATTCAGCGAGCACTCAAAGAAGCTTATTGTGGGTCCCCTGGGAATATTTCTGCTGTGTATGTGGCAAGGGGTCTGTTCTAATGTGGGGGATAGAAAACAGGCCCTGGAATCAGGAGACCACCAGGCGACCAGCTGTGTGATCTTGGCCAAGTCATTCTCTCTGAGTGTCAGTTTCTCCATCTGCACAATGGAGATAGGAGTCCCCACCTCACAGGGCTGCTGCGAGAAGTAAATGATATAATAGGAAGTACTAGGCGAAAGCACATGCGTGCAAGTGCTTGGCATTCCTTAGGCACCCAAATAAACTACCATTTCCTTCTCCTACCAGGCCCCCCACGGAGCTCACAATCTGTTTGGGGGCCTTATCCTGTAGAGCCCAAGTAGATTTTCAAGTGCTGAGGGCCTCAAAATTGAGTAACGAGTTCTTAAAGGGAATTTCATCTGATGAGACAGACAGGCTCAAAAGAGTAAGGCCAAGTGACTGCAGCAGAGCTGCAGGTTAGACATTAAAAAGAATTCCCGGCCAGGCGTGGTGGCTCACGCCTGTAATCCTAGCACTCTGGGAGGCCAAGGCGGGAGGATCACTTGAGGTCAGGAGTTCAAGACCAGCCTGAGCAAGACCCCGTCTCTACTAAAAATAGAAATAAAAATTATCTGGACAACTAAAAATATATAGAGAAAAAATTAGCCGGGCATGGTGGCGCATGCCTGTTGCCCCAGCTACTCGGGAGGCTGAGGCAGAAGGATCGCTTAAGCCCAGGAGTTTGAGGTTGCTGTGAGCGAGGCTGACACCACGGCACTCACTCTAGCCTAGGCAACAAAGTGAGACTCTGTCTCAAAAAAAAAAAATAATAATAATAATAAAGAATTCCCAGACAATAAGGACTTAGAATCAAGAAACCTTCACAGCAGGGTCCTCTGCAGAATTGACATCTGAGCTAAAATCTGTATGACAGACCTAGTCATAAGATGAAATGGGGGATGTGAGTTATGGACAAAGGGAACAGCAAATGCAAAGGCCCTGAGGCAGGAGGCAGTTAGTAGGTTCAAAGCACAGAAGAGACAAGTGTGCTGGAAACAGCATGAGTCAGGGGAACATGGGCCCAGATGAAGCCAGAGGTGTTGGCAGGGGCCAAACTGTGGAAAGCCTTGTTGGGCCATGGGTAAGTACTTCACATTTTCCTCTGAGTGACATGGGCAGCCCTGGGACGCTTCTCAACAGGGAGTGACATGACTGACTTGGGGGGACTGTAATAGATAACTCTGCTTCTGTGTAAATAACAGTTGGGAGGGGACGAGCCTAGAAGCAGAGAGGCCATGAGGATGCTGCTGACCAAGGCAAGAGGTGCGAGCGCCTGGACAGGAGCGGCAGCAGTGAGGTGTGGGAAGAGGTAAAGGCGGCAGCACTTGCCGAGGGACTGGACTAGGAACGTTTCATTGGCATCTGTTACATGTTCACCCATCATCTCACTGAATCCTCCTAACTGCCCCGTGAGGTCAAGCTCATTTATCTCCTTTGGACTGAGGAGAAAACTTAGGCTCAGAGGTAAGTGGCTTGCCCAAAGTCACACAGCAAGGAAGTGGAAGATGGAGACTAGGAGCCATGTGTGTGTGTTTCCAAAGCTTATGTGCTTTCCCTGACACTGATACTGGTGCCTGGGCAAGGCCAGGCTTTGGACACCACTTTCCCAGACATCAGCTCACTCTAAACCTGGCCTCAAGCCCTGCTCTGCCCATCTCATTCTTGTCTCTCACTCCTGAGATCAGCCGTTCCCACAGCCTTCGTGTCTTCGTCTGTAAACTGCAGGAACAGTCCATCGCCTCTATGGCAACGTGAGGACTAAATGAGACAAGATGAGCTATCAAAAGCTCCCTGCCCAGAGCCTGGCACGCTCCCTTCCCTCTTCCCTCTTAGCTGCAGGACCCACCTGGGGCCCAGATGCCCAGCAAGCGGCCCCCAGCTGCCCTGGCGCTCCCTTCCCCACCCAGTGCCCACTCAGAAGCCAGCACCCCAGGCAGGGCCCAGTGGGGCGCTCCTTCTCTCTCTTTCTGCTCTTTTTGTCCATTCCTTGGGGCTCAGGCAGATGGGATGAGTCCTGTCATGCAAGAAGGATGCAGAAGCAAAA
This sequence comes from Lemur catta, assembly GCF_020740605.2. NCBI lineage: Eukaryota > Metazoa > Chordata > Mammalia > Primates > Lemuridae > Lemur > Lemur catta. The sequence goes on along the minus strand of NC_059155.1, from coordinate 49,132,922 downwards.
AGAAAAGCTCACTTCCCCTGGCATGATGTGTTTTATCCCCACCAAAAACAAACATAACTGACACCCATTCTGTGGGGGGCCCTGCAATCCCCTCTGGGGAGACAGAGGGAGCAAAATATCCACCTCCTGCCTCTCCCCTCCACATCCCAAGCCTGCTCCCGCAAAGGTTCATGAATGCTCCGTACCGAAACAAAGCATGGGCTTGCTCTAGCACAACAGTCTTATGGTACACCTGGGGAAACTGAGGTTCGGAGACAAGGGACTTGGCCAAGGGCACACAGCTAGTTAACAGTGGGGCCAGAAATGAAATCCTTGTCTTCATTCCTAGAAGTGTGCCTTTGCTTCTAGTTGCGACCATACCGCAGCTGGCACATACATGGCACGGGAGCCCATGTGCCCCCCACACTAGCCTCCACTACTGTACACATTGCTAGGAAAGGAGCAATGGTGTATGGAAGTATATGTTCAGAATCTCTTGCAAGCCCCTGACCCACGCTTCCTATACTTAGGACATGAGTTTCCACTCTGGGTCACCCCAAAGGAAGGACTCATCCCACAAGCTGTGTGGGCCCAGGGCCTAGGAATGCATGCCACCACTGACCCTCTTGTACTGGCCACCCACTTCCCTCCCGGGAGACTGGCTTCTCCCCAGGTTACCTGGCACCCATTCTGTCCCCTCTTGGCAACCCCATCATTGACCCCAGCCCAGGCCCCTCCCACTCAAGCCAGGAAGAGCGAGAGGGCACACAGAGGCCATGAGGAAACTCGTGCTGAGCCGGCCCTTGGGGACCTCACATTGGTGAGCAAGAAAGGGGCCATGGCCTCTGGGGGCGAGAGAGCCAGCACAGGATTATGGGCTCCTCGCTTGGAAATGATTGGTCGTGACAAGCTCACTGCAGGAACAAAGCCATGTGAAATTGACCTCATCACCAGCGATCAGATCAGATTGTTTAGTGTGAGGGGAATGTGAGGGGGTGTTCAGCTGGGCGATGACCTAGTTAGGGCCTTAAAGAGGCAGAGCAGCTGCCCCACTCTGGGGAGGGGGAAGCAAGAGGCCTCCCAGGGGAAGCCCCCCCTGAGCTGCAGGTGGAGGGAGACCATTCCCATGCGGGCTCTTCAGCATGCCCTGAGGGTGGCTGAGCACCAGGAGTAGGGTCCAGCCTCGGGAAACTGAGGGACAGTGACGGAGAGGGGCGGGGCATGAACCAAGGGCAGGGTTCCCACACCTATCTAGGAGAACAATGAGATAGAGCAGAAACTGGGGAAACCCAAAGGGTAGGAATTGGGGAGATGACGGGGGGGGGGGCAGGGGGCAGGAGCAGAATTTACTTAACAATTATTTATGTACTATGTCTCAGATGCTCTTCTGAATATTTTAGTATATTAATTCAAATAACCCTCAAAATAACCCAATAAAGTGGATACTATTATGATGCCCATTTTATAGATGGGGAAAATTAAGACTCACAAAGCTGTTATGTGGCTCAGGCCAGGCGATCTGGTTTGGAGTCTGTTCTACTAACCACTACATTCTACTGCTGCTCCTCCCTTGACAGTGGTGACCAAATGTGGCAGGCCAAATAAAGGCACAGCTAGAAGGAGATGGCCAGTGCCTTTGAGGCCTTCCTTTCCCATCAAGCCCTAGGGGCACCAGAAGGCCCAGGGGCTGGGGCAGGGAAGAAGGGGCCTGTCAGGAACTTCAGGAACAGGTGCCTGCTTTCTCCTTGGATCCTGTTTCCTGACACTTGCATGAGGAACGGAGAGGGGAGGGAGAGGGAAGGGACATGTGGCCAGCTGGGCAGAGCAGGCCCCTTTCTGCCAAGTGCCGCCTTAGGGAATATGACTCCTGCTGCCTGAGAGGTACAGGGGGGATGCCAGAAGGGGGGCAGGGCTTCTGGTGGGGCACATGGCATTAACTCTTTCATCTGTGATATGTATGCAAAAAGCTCAGCACAGGGCCTGGCATGGAGGAGGAAGACGCTCACTAAATGTGCAGCAAACAGCAAAATCCACTGAGGGTAGGGCCAGAGCAACAGCTGCAGCATGAAGGATCCTGGTTGGCTTCTGGGAATCTTTCCAGGGAGGCCAGTCATCTCCCCTTGAGGGCTTGAAACATAGAAGAGACCCCTGTCATCCCCAAGGAGTTTGCAAGCCCCTGAGGCCAGTGCATGGGTGGAATGCTCTATAGGGAGTTGCGAGGGTGCCAGCTCTGATGGAAGCTGAGGGTAGATGTGGAACTGGTCTGGCCAGGCCAGGCTGGGCCCCTTCCTGGTTCGGTGCAGGCTGAGGAGTCCAGGCTGGCAGGCGCTCAAGACCCCACGCCTACCCGCTAGAGGCTGTGTGGCTGACAGAACGTCTTGCTGCTGCCCCGGCCCTGGCCTGAAGGGCCTGCCTGAATGCTGTGTACCTGCCTTCCTGTAGCGTGACCAGGCTTCACTGTGTCCCCAAGGCAGACCTCTCTTCTCTCTGGTTGCATCTGCCCAGTGCCCTAGGCACCTGGGGAAGGACTCTGGGTCTTGGGCACGGATGGCCAGCCTGCCTACTGCCCCGGCCTGCTTGCCAGCTTCCTCCCTGTCCTCCCCATTTCTTCGGGTGGGTCCAACTTCCATTTCCCCCACCCTATCTCAGATTGAGTTTCTCAGACATGACCTAGTGGGGCTTCATTTGTGACTAGAAACTGCTTCCTGGACTATTACTGATGCTCCTACTGACTCCCTCCTGAAGGTGGTTAGGATGAGGGTGCCCTTTCCCAGCATTCAGTACAGCTACTGGGGGCGGGAGGGCCTCTGATTCTCTCCCGAGAGCCCACATGGAGAGGATGCAGGCAGAAAAGGACCTCAATTCTTCGGGGAGACCTCAGATGGACTGCCAAGGGACAGGGGGAGCTGGGGTGGCCTGGATGATCCCAAGGACCACAGTTAGGACCTATGGGTAGAAGCCACAGGGACAGAAGTTTCAGTCCACTTCGGGGAAGGGCTTTCTGTCAGGTTGAGCTGTTCTGCAAGGGGACAGCTGTCTCAGAGCCTAGTGAGACCACCGTCCACAGAGGTGTGTAAGTAGAGGCCGAATGGACAACCATGAGAGATGCTGTACTAGGGCCTGTGAAGGAAGGGCGGGACTATTCTATCCGCATGTCCCTCTCTGTGTTTATGTCTTTGTTGCAATCACAACAGGCCCACAGGACGTTTGTCCTCTGCTCAGCTCTCCTCACCAGAATACCTGTACAAATTCTTGAAGTTAAAGACAGAAACAAAAAATCCAAGAGCAAATCCAAGACATGGCTAGAGTGGGGCAAAGAGAAGACAACAGAGACAAGGAGAAAAGAAAAGTGGGAGGGAGGGAACAAGGACAATGACAGAGAAAGGGAGAGACAGAGAGATAAAGAGAAAATGAAAAACAGAGACAGGAACAGAGAAGCAGGAAGGCAGAGGCAGGGGCAAAGGTGGAGACAGAGAACCGCGCCATGGGCTCCATTCTCCCTTGTCTCTGTCCCAGTGGCTTTGAGGTTCCTGAGGAGCCTCATTCCCTAGCTAAGCCGTAACCCTACACATTGCTTCAGAGGCCAGGGAGTGGCCCCCAAGGGCCGCTGTGCCAGCTGCATGGATCAGGGCCTTGGAACATGCTTGAGGCTAGAGGAGCCCTAGGTAAGACCTGGCCCAAGCCACCAGGCCTCTCCCCTGCTGCGTCTTTGGACAGAGAGAGGCTTCCAATGGTGCCCCAGTGGCACCAGGGCGAGAAAAGCCAAGAGAAGGCTGTGGGGGAGGTGGACTCTGCCTTCACACCGGTGAGAGCTGTCACTGGGTAGAGGGAGCAGACTGCGGTCTGGTGGCCCCAGGGAGCAGAGCTGGGACCCACGGGAGGGCGCAGCATTCAGCTCAGTTCAGGGAAGAACTCGATAGCCGTCAGGGGCTCTTCAGAGCGGGCCGGGCCAGCAGAGGCTGGCTGACCGCCTGGCGGTGGTGCAGAGGGCCCTGTGGTCACGCGGGAGGGAGACTGATGGCTTCAGAGCCTGGCAGAGTAGCTGATTCTGTGATTCCCGCGTCCTGGGTGACACATCTCTCCAGCCCAAAGGGGGAATCCTGCTGCGTTACTTTAAATAGCCCAGCTTTCTAACAAGGCTTTTATTCACACGTTTACGTAAGTATAAAAAATTTTACATAATTTTTCTATGTTTCTATCTTAAGAATTTTTGTGTATCTACATAGTCATCTCTATGGCTGTGTAACGATGTGTATTTATGGATTTCCGTATCTATATAGTTCTCTGTCTATTTATCTATGCATCTAAATACCGCTTTATCTAAGTAACTATGGATCTGTGATTTATACATCTCTTCACTGTGTATCTCTATAGCTCTGTGTCTGTCTGTGTCTCTGTGCAGCTCTCTCTCCACTTAGGAGCGTGGCTCATGGAGATGAGGGGGTTAGAGCACGTGTGCAAGGCCTTTAACAGGGCAATAGTCGCTAAACTTTTTAAATCATGGACTCTTATCCCTAGAGCATTTTGAGTACACCAACTCAATATATTCACAGGGATTTATTTATACACAATGTAGTGGTTAAGAACACAGATTCTGGGGCCAGCCCGTGTGAGTTTGCATCCTAGCTCTTCCGTTGGGCAGGTGACCCAATCTGTCTGTACCTCAGACGCCCCCCGTGGAAAGTGGAGATAGTAATACTCCTTAGCTCTGTAAGGTGCTGCAAAAGGGTCTTGTAGTTAACACATGCGGTGTCCGGGACAGAGTCAGTGTGTATGCGCTGCTGTTACTAGACATGTACTGCTTTACTAATTGATTACACACATCACAAACGATATGTCAGATGTCAAAATTATTAAAGAATGAGGTAAAAAAATACATAAAAAATAGATTGTAATATTTTCTTCTCACTTCCAAATGGATTGCTTAGTGCATGTTGAGTTGGAGGTGACTGTTCTAGAGTTTGCATGGGACACCTTCTCTGGCCTTCTGACTGACTCTATCAGAGAAGCCTGAGTTTGAGGCAGGACCCCCTCGAGCTGCCTGAGATGCCCCTCACCACACAACCACTCCTGGGGCTGCTCCATCTCACCAGGAGGCCCAGAGAGAGCCCTGTTTCTCCAGAACCTCGGGGCCAGCAGCATCTCAGGGACCCTCCCACACAGCCCATGGGCTCTGCTGCCCCTACCCCAGGCCTGCAGCTTTTCCTCAGACCAGAGCCTGGGGTCGAGATGGAGCCCCTTCCTCTTTCCCTCAGCACAGCCAGCCCCACAGGGTGGGCCACCAACCTCTGAACCATAGCGCCAGCAAGCCAAGCCCAGGGCTCACAGTTGGCATGAATCACCACTTACCGAATGAATAATAAAAGCTCACCATTACTGAGCACTTGTTTTGTATTTTCTTAAGCACTTTACCTGCATCGTCTCTTTGAATCTTCCCAAAGATCCTATGAGGCAGATGCCCTTATTCCAGTTTGACTGACGCTGGAGAGCATATTGCAAACGAGTGAGGGGGCAGGGAACAAACTTCCAGCAGTCTGACTGGAGAGCAGCCTGTTAACCATCTCGCAATATGGAATGAATGAACGAGGGAACTGGCTCCCAGTCCCCCTTCACACTACCCCAGGGCACCTGCTGCTGCCTTCCTAAATTCTGGGCTTGCTCTGCCCCTCAGCCTGGAGAGAAACGCCCCCAAACCCTCAACTTCCCGCTGTTTTGCTCTGGGTCTCGGGGCCAGCGGGTCCGCAGCGCCGGACCGCGCCCAAAGATCCTCTGGCCGCCCCCTCCCTCCTGGCAGGGCCCCCTCCCCGGACCCCTCCCCGGCAGCCGCGACCCGCAGGTAATCCCCTCCCCCTTCCTGCCCGCAGCGCCAGCCCCTTCCAATTAGCCCAGGCTCGGGTCCCCTGGGCTGGGGACAGCCTCGTCCCTCCGCGCCCTCCCCCACTAGGCTCCCACGTGGGGAGCCCGGCTCCCAGGCCTCGGCCGCCCCATTCAAGGCGCCCTCCTCCATTGTCCCCGGACTGTCACTCACTCATGGCATTAGCATTTCTAAAGCCCACTTCTCCTCGTCGCCGCTTTGGCCCAGCCAAAAATGGGCTCACTTCGAAACATAAGTTTTGGGAAAGGGTGCTTCCTAGGCTGCTAAAATAGCTTACCTTAGGGTACTTAATTGTTTGGGCCTCAGTCTGTTCGCTGATGAAATGGGGAGAACTGATCTCCCTCATCTCTAGGCTCAGAGCACCAGGAGCTTGTCAGCTGCAAGAGCGTTTGGGAACCAGGACGGCCCCCTGGGGCCCCAGTAAAACTGCCCTGCCAGTCTGGACCCTCCATTTCCCACCCACGTGCCAGGGGAGACATGGAGTTTTTGTCAAAACTGGTTTTCCCTGACCTAACCCAAGGGGCCTTTGTTACGGCCCTGGCAGGATGGGGCATGAATGGGGGTGACTTCTTTGCCCTGGCATCTGAAACCCGCCTAAACAACTTGGATGGAGAGACAGCGCCACCCAGTGGCTGCCTGGGCTCTATGCCAATATTCCCTGGGGTGGGTTCTCGCATACTTGGCTTTTGGGCTAGCAACGGAGGAGTCTCGCTGGAGGAACAGTTTTTACTTGCGGAATTTCACTTGCATTAGTTTAGCTGCTTCAGATCCAAAGCTAAATAAAGAGCTGGTGGTCAGAGTCTCAACTTGCTTAGCTGAACCTCACCCCTCGCCCCCACCCCTGCCACAGGGCTCACTCTTGCTCCAGGCTCTGTGACCAATGGCCAAGTCTTTCCCCTTCCTGGGCCTCAATTTTCCGCATCTGGAAAATGGCAAAATATTACCCAGCCACCCCTTGCTCCTCCTGGTGGGCTGGGGAAATGGGCACTAGCTTGGGAGTTCCCATTTTGTTGGGTAGAGGGAGGGTGTGGGTTTGAGGACCAGGCAATCCTCTGAGTCAGGCAGCCACCTGGACTCTGTGAATAGGCTCTGGCCCCATCCATACTCCCCTGCTGCTGACCAGCCCCTCTGAATACCAAGAAACCAGACCCACCCTTCCCCCATGCCTGCTTGCTTTGGTGCCTACCCCTGCTTCTGTACTCTTCTTGCTTCCTCCCTCCCCCACCCCTGTTTAGCTGTGTGCTACAGGCTGCCGACATTTCTCTTCATGCCTGGTAGGGAGCAAAATGACAAGGGTGACCCTTGTCTCCAATTAAAGTTCCCCCCTACCTGGTTCCCCCCTCTGGCGCCCCTTCTAAACCCGCTTCAGCCAGAGGGAGCCAACAGTCGGCCCCAGAAATCTGGACGACTAAGCCTGCATCCTCCTGAACCCCTGGCTTCCTTGGTGGGTTTTCCTTCCGTGTAGGAGAGGGCAAGGGGGCTCCAAGCTCACTCTGGTTTGGGGAGTGAGGGGAGGTGGATTGGGCCTAGAGGCTCTTTTGTGTGAAGTCTGCTCAGGCCTCCAGAAATACTGGACTGATGGAGAGAGCAGGGGAGAGGAGCAGGCTTGGGGGAGGAGGGAGCGGGAGATGCTCAGCTCTGTGATGTAGTGTGGCCTCTAAGCTGCCTCCAACCCGCACTTTTTCCCGGTCCAGCAGGTGGTAGAGAGAAGGAGCTGAGAACAGGCCCAGCAACAAGGATCTGCAGCATCAAGGGTAAGGCCCTGCTGGTCGTTGGCCTTTCTAGTTCTGCTCTGAGGAATTCAGAGGGGCTGTGGGGCTGCTGGGTATGTGTGTGGGGTGGTGTGCTCAAGGGGAGGCCCTTCATCCCAGAACAGCTCTACTTGGTCTGTTATTTTTATTATAGTCCCAGATGAGATTTTGCCCAGAGAAAGTATAATACCTCCAAAAAATGAAGTTTAAAAAGCACTGATTTAGCTGCCCAACCCTACATTTTACAAAGGGGGAAACTGAGGCCCCAAAAGGTAAATTAAGGTGGCCCTAACACCTAGCATGGATGTACATACATACATAGCATAGGCACTGTACCCATGAAGTCCTCAGTCAATGATTATAGAAAGAACAACTGAATGACATGAGATTTTCAAATAAATTTAAAGCATAAATGAATTCACTTTCCATTTATATATGACCACACTACAAGACCTGCAACCTTCTTTTTTGTTGTTTTTTTTTCTTGTGTGTTTATTTTGAAACAAGGTCTTACTCTGTAACCCAGGCTGTAGTGCAATGGCACAATCACAGCCAACTGCAACCTCAAATTCCTGGGCTCAAGCAATCCTCCTGCCTCAGCCTCCCGAGTAGCTGGGACTACAGGCATGCGCAACCACGCCCGCCCAGCTAGTTTTTAAATTTTGAGGGGAGAGGGAGTCTTGCCATGTTGCCCAGGCTGGTCTTGAACTCCTGGTCTCAAGGGATCCTCCTGTCTCAGCCTCCCAAAGTTCTGCAGTTACAGGCATGAGCCACAGCACCAGGCCCTACCACCGTCTTAAGCTGTCTATGTAAATTGTCACACAAACAACAACGTAGAAAGTTGAGAATTTGCTCAAATTTTGGGAATTACTTAAAATCATTGTGAACTCTCATAATTGAGGTGTAAACAAAGGGGTAATTCATAAAATTGGCTAATTGTCTTTGCCTGTTGTCCAAACCAGTATGTCTATATATTCTTGCGTAAATTTTGGTTGATTTCCATCATGGGTTTAACCATAGCTTGGCAAATATTTGACATGAAGAAGCAAAAAAGGAAAACCTTGCCTTGCTTTGAGGTTGAAATGTGAAAGATGCAGTTCTGAACATAAAGATATATTCATGCTTCACATGGGACTCCTCATTGTCCCTAAACCCAGGTAAGATTCAGGTATTCCAGTCCCTCTCTCAGCCCACTGTGGACCATCATGTACCACAGAACAACTTGTAGTTGCTCACTGTCATAGATTCTTAATTAGCCTCATGTAGATTATCCCTAGAAAAGGATTAATCCTGGGCTACTTTCTCTAACCAGTCATTGATGGACTTTCAGGAAAATAATCTAATGTTAGAAGTGGCTTGAGTAGGACATCATGATCAAGAGAAGCCATCTACTGAAAGTGGGACTGGGCATGCCAAAGGCAAAGAAAAATAGTTGGTGGGCTAAGCCCTGGTTTGAATTATCCATGCCCCTATTTGCCCCACCCTCCCAGCCCACCTCCATATGTCCCCAGCATGGGTAGGAAGAAAGAGCTTTCTGCTACTGACTCTCACTGAGTGTGACTTTAGGCAAGCCAGCTCTCTCTCTGAGCCTCGGTTTCTCTATCTGTAAAAAGAGAGTTAAGAGTAAACTTATAGATCAAGAAAGTGAACAGAATGGGTGATAATATTTGCCAATCATACATCTAATAAGGGTCTAGTAACCAGACTGTATAAAGAACTCTTACAACTCAAGAACAAAAAGACAAATAACCCAATTTTTTTAAATGAGCAAGAAAAATGTGGAGAAATAGACATTTCTCCAAAGAAGATATGCAAATTTCCATTAGCACATGAAAAGATGTTCAACATCACAGTCATTAAGGAAATGCAAATCAAAACCACAATGAGATACCACATCACACCCACTAAGATGGTTAGAATTTTTCTTAAAAACTCAGAAAATAACCAGTGTTGTCACAGATGTGGAGAAATTGGAACCCTCATGCATTGCTGGTGGAAATGTAAATGGAGCAGCCAATGTGGAAAACAGTCTGGCATCTCCTCAAAGTGTTAAATATAGAATTACCATAGACCCAGCAATTCCACTCTTAGGTGTGTACCCAAGAGAAATGAAGGCACATGTCCATGCAAAAACTTGTACACGAATGTTCATAGCAGCATTATTCACAATACCCAAAAGGTGGAAATGACCCAAAAGTCCATCAACCGGTTAATGGACTGACAGACAAGATGCTGTATATCCATACAGTGGAATACCATTCGGCAATAAAAAGGAATGAGGTACTGATCCAGGCTATAACGTGGATGAACCTTGGACACATTATGCTAGGTGAAAGAAGCCAGATACAAAAGGGCATGTATTTTATGATTACATTTATAGGAAGTGTTCAGAATAGCAAATCCATGGAGATAGAAAACAGATTAGGGTTGATAGGGGTCGGGGGTAAAGGGGAATGGGGAGTGACTGCTAATAGATGCTGGGTTTCTTTTTGGGGTGATGAAATGCTCTGGAATTAGGTAGTGATAATGGTTGCACATACTAAAAACCACAGAGTCGTACACTTTAAAAGGGTGAATTTTACAGCATGTGAATTATGTCTCAATCTTTATAAAAAAGAGTGAACTATAGCGGTAGTTTACAAATTTGGCAGGATCGCAACTGCTCCAGAACTACCCCTCCTCCTGGTGATTCTGGGCCTGAAAGTCTGTATCTTTAACGTGCCCCTGGGGTGGTTCAGATGAAGCCAGGGTTGGGAACCACCCGACCAGCTCTAACATTCTAGGTCCCTGCCTGTGTCTATAATGAGAGGTTACCTGTAAACAGTTGCACACAGCCCCTTTCTCTGTGGGAGCTGGCCCCTCTCGGATTCTGCATGCCCTGAAACAGCCAGACCTCACACCCCAAGAAGGACCTGTTGCATTAGCCTCAGAAACAGACCCCTCTTGTGCTCCTGGGGCCGTAGGGGGTTTTCCGACCTCTGAGGCAGATCTGCTGCTGTTGGGCCCCCCAGGTGTGGGTGGCAGGGGGGGGGCCTCCTCACCACTCCCCCACCTCCTTCCTCAGCCTCGGATCCATCGCCCTTTGCTCTGGCCAGGCCTGCCCAGCAGGCCATGTGGTGGAGGAACACAAACCCACTGGGGGCTCTGGCAGGGGAGGGGGCCACAGGGATGACCCTCAGGTGCCTGGGAAACCACACGCCTGAGGCAGCTTGGCTCTGGTGCCTGGGCCAGACTGTGAGGCGGGAGCTCTTAGGGAGGCAGTCCAGGCCCCGCCTTCAGCAGGAGGCACAAGCAGATGAGCGTTTCTGGTCCCCTTCAGTGTAAGCAAGGACAGGGGTGTGTGTACAGGCCTCACAAGGCCCGAGGCTCAGCTGCAAGCCGAGGTGCTAGGGCCTTGCCGGGGACTTCTCCTTGCCTGCCCTGCCTCATCAGAGGCTCCGCTCATACTCTCCCCTCCCAATCACTGCGACAGTAACAACACCTCCCACTGACTGGGGGCCGACTATAGGCCTGGCCCAGTGTGACATGCTTTGAGATACTTCATTTAATCCTCACAACTTTTATAGTAGGAATTACTCTTCTCACTGTACCTGAGGAATGAGGAAACCAAAACTCATTTATTTACTTAACTAGTATTTACTGAGCACTTATTATATTCCAGGCCCTCTGCTGGGTGCCAGGGAGACAGAAGTGAGTGAGGTGCAGCCTCCCTTACAGATTATATTCAGTCTCCAAGCAAGGAAGGAGCTTTCTAGAAAGAGGTTGGGCTGGGGTAGCAAGCCAGGTCCACTTGAGTGCACAAGTCCTCCTCCCTCAGGCTGCTCCCCCCACAGCATGTGCAGATCCCTCCCCATAAAGCTCTGCCCCGTGTCTGGGTCTGTCCAGGAACGTGAGAAGAGCACAATGCTCCCAAATGACAGTTGTTTACAACCCATCATCATGACTTTTGTCAGTCTCATTTCTTTTCATTATTTAGCTGCTGTTTTTCTTTAAATGGACTAACTTCTGGGGGAAAAAAAGATCTTTAATACATACTTACTTTAGTGTCATACTAGGCAGTGATATCTGTGAAATCACTTGTGGTGTGCTGGTTGCATTTCTTTCCTAATAAATATTAAAATGAATTTATCACTATTGACATATAAATCTTCATTTATATGCCCCTTAATATCCTCTCAATACCAGCAATATGAGTACCCAGTGGCTGGAATAGAAGGAAAATATGACTCCCTTAGCTGGTTGGAGGAGAACTTGCACGGAGACCACCTTCGCTGAGAAATGGCTTTGGCAACTCTGCCTTGGGCTAGACCTTGAGCCTCCAGGACCCAGAAGTGCCCCAACTGAAGGCTTGTCTGTTATTCTAGAGAGGCCAGGAAGAAAAAAGTACAGTTGGCAAGTTGGTGGAAGAGCCCTCACACTGCCAAGTGACCCCTCTTCTGTCCTGCAGCCCCCCAGTCACTGGTCAGTCCTTCCCCTCACAGAAGGCTTGAGGCAAACAGTACAGGTTCCAGGCCTCTGGGCAGACTGAAGAAGGCAGAACCCAGGCAGCAAACTGTTTGTGTGTTATAGAAATACTGGAGAAGTCTTTGGATTCTCTTGAGGGTCAGGCCAAGTTTACCCATATTTGTTAACAGTGGGGATGGATCCTGGGTCACAATGGCTGCATGACCCTGGGCAAATAATGTCATCACACCTCAGTTTCCCTATTTTCCAAATGGGGAAATAAGAAGACCTTCTTCAAAGTGTGGTTATGAGGATTAACTGAGACAAAATGTGTGAATGCACTTTGGTAAAGGCCCATCCAAATATTATCATTTTATTATCATGACTATTCAACAAATTCAATAAACATGCATTGGCTCCCTTGGTGCACAAGGCAGCATTCCAGGCACTTAGGCGCAGGGGAGGGGAGGCGACGGGTGTGGAGGGTGCACAGAGATGAGGACAACACAGTCCCTACAGTCTAGGAGCGCAACGGGAGCAGACAATTTGGGTTGAACCATATGAAATTGCCAGCAATCAACCATTTTTGGCCCACAACCCAATACTACTTCTGACATCAGGCAAAGTGAAGTAAACACAAAATAGAAAGGGAGGAGGGAATGATTTTCTCTAACTGGAAAGACTAGGGAAGGTTGCCCTGAGGAAGTGAGCTTTGACTGAGTCTTGAAGGATGGGTTGGATGGCAGTAGGCTGAAAACCAGCAAGAAAGGCCTTGCAGGCTGGGAGGAGGGGAGAGCACAGACAGAGGCACGGAGGTGCGGTCATGCAGAGCCTGTCTCGGACAAGAGGATGGCCTGTGTTGCTAAAGGCACAAGGCACCTGGGGGAATGCATGGCAAAGGATCCCGGAGAGCTGAGTGGGACCCACTATGAGGGGGTCTTAGCTGCTGACCCTGTCTTCCTTTGGGAGTTGGTGGCTGCCCATCAGCAAACAGGTGATGCCACCATTCCTCCCTGCTTAGTGGAGCAATTGACCCAAAGTCGGCCAGCAGCCTTCCTACTTTGCCAAGAAAGGCTGAAATGGCAGCAGGAGAAATTGTAGTCAGCCAAAAGAAAGAACTTTCTGATAGTGAGCTATGAGAACCTATTCTAGAATGACCAAGGAAGGCTGAGGAATCTCTTCCCCTGGAGACCTTGAAAAGCAGGAGAGATTCTCATCTGTCTGGTTCCAGAACAATTCTGCCCAGAGGCAGGAGGCTGGACTAGATGACCTATTTGGGTTCTTTCCAGTCTGCAGCCTTGATGATCTCATTGTTCCCTCTTCCTCTGCCCAGACTGTTGTTAGGGATCTCCCAGGCCCCCAAAGCCACAGCTCTTCCAGTTGGTGATTCACAACTTTGTCAGCAAGATCATCCCAAATGTCTAGCCTCCATCCTCTTTGCTGTAAACTTAAGAAAGCTGAGCCTTTCTCTTTCCAGCTTCCCCTGGAGGTGAGAAAGTGTAGGTTATTAGCTGTATATAGCTAAGACTTCTCCTGTTCAGTCTTATGTCAGCCTTCTTCTCACCTTTGAAGAGACAGGGAGAGGCTCACAAACACAATAGATTTCAGAGTCAAAAGTCCTGGGTTTGAATTTTTTTGTTTGTTTTAGACAGAGTCTCACTCTGTCACCCAGGCTGGAGTGCAGTGGCGTGACCATAGCTCACTGTAGCCTTGGACTCCTGGGCTCAAGCGATCCTCCTGCCTCAGCCTCCCATGGGTTTGAATTTTGACTAGTTGTATGACCTTGGACAAGTCATCTAAGGGCAGGGATTAAGTGAACTAACATTTGTGGTGTGCTTACTACACGCTTAATTATGACTTGTTGAATGAATCCAGCATAGGCATTATCCCCATTTTATGGGCAGGGAAACTGAGTGAGCCTTCAAGAGGTTAAGTCTCTTGCCGTCCCCCAGTTAGTAAGTAGTAGAGGTAGGACTGGAACTCAGATCTGACAGATCCCATAGGCTGCAGTCTTTCCACTGTGTCATGTTGCCTCTTGCTTCACTGCTCAACCTTAGTTTCTGTCATCTGTAAAACGGGGCTAATACCCTCTGCTCCACCAAGTAATTGGGAGGGTTAAAAACAAACATACTGTATGTGAATGTGATATGAATGTCAAAAAGTGCTGGGCAGACACTAGATAATCATAGCTTCTCAAGCCCTGGTCTGTTCTCCTGGCTTCTGCCCACACTTTTGAGAAGCAATTTCTGAGGGCAGCAGGCAGAGTGGACCTCTCTCTCCCTTCCTTCGCTCAGACCACTCTTCCATCTAGCTCTTACCACACCGGATTGTCATTCCTTCTTCAGCACGTTTGCCTGCCTAATTCAACTGTGAACATCTCCAGGGCCCCGTGCTTGCCACATAGTAGCACTCAAGAAGTGTGGCTTGAATGAATGAATGAATGATCCAGTGACTTTCCTCCCCAGACCTGCTTCTTCTCTGTCGGAGGTCCCACCACCCTCCCTTCTCTGTCTGTGGAGAGACCCCCATCCTCCCTCCCCAGACTAGAGTCCAGCTTCCTAACTGGGCTACCCGCCACTAGCCTCCTGCCTTCCAATCCTTGGTCACATGCCGACCTCAGCTAGCTGGCGTTCAGTCTTCAGCGTCTGCCCCAGGCCCCCTCTCTTTGAGACCCTCCCTCCTGCCCACTCTACTGTCCTCGCACTGCCAGGGTGCTGACCAAACAGCAGGCCTCAGTTTCCCAGATGTGCTGTACACTTCCCTAATTCTGTGCCTCTGCTCACACCATTCCCTCTACGGGACTGCTCTTCCCCACCCAATATCCTCTTCTCAGAACGCACATCCTCTTGTGAAGCCTGCCCTGACCATTCATCCTCTCTGAAGCAGAAGGTGATCTCATTTTCCCACGAGTCCCCATTGCACAGAGTGGATACCCTTTAGAGGCTGCCTTAATATCATCTACCTTCTCAGGTAGTCACTTGCATCCCCCTGTGTGACCACGAGCAGGCTCCTACCCCTGTGCTGGGCCTCAGCCTCCAATCTGTACAGATGTGTCCAATGGCTCTTCCAACCCTGCCATCCTGTGACCTGGCTTCTTTGGGGGTGAGGGAGGACAAGACACTGAAGAGCCCCAAGTGGGGCCCTCGATTCTTGACAGCACGTGGTAGGCTCCCAGGCCTGAAAATCAGCTTCTCGGATATTACATGCTAATTGGCTTGCTTAATAGAGGGATAAATAAATATCTACTTGACATGATTACTGTCAGAGGCCTGAGCTGCAGAGCCTTTCCATCGCTGGGCTTTTATTGCAGGAGAAGCTAATCAGCTCTAATTAGGTAACTCCCAGGTGCTTATGGCAGAGGCCAACTGGGAGAGAGGAGGGGACGGGGGAGTGGAAGATGGGTGGGGAAGGGGAGGGAAAGGTGCTGCTTCCTCACTCACCTCTCTCAGCTGCTGACCTCCTGTGACCGAGCTCAGTACTCTTCAGGAACCTCAAGCTCAGTGACACCACAGGCACCAGGTTCTTAACTCCTCACCCATCTGGGATAAAGGGAGGAAGACTCTTGAGAACATACTATGTGCCAGGGACTATACCAGGTATGTTCTCCGCACAATCTCATTCGATGCTCACAATGACCTTCAGAGGTGGGAACTATTTGTTGCCCCATTTCATAGATGGGGCAACTGAGATGCAAAAAAGTTAAGCCCCCCGTTGAGCTCACACCACAGGGAGGCACAGAAGCTGGACCCGGATCTGATTCGAAGGCCAGGGCTGCTGTTTTTGGCCTCTGCTACCCTTCCAGGTGACAGTCTTTGCAAGTTTGTGCTGCTCAGAGAGGGACTTCGCTAGGCAGTGGCTTTCCTTTGCGGTGGTGCAGCTTACAGGCACTCAGCAAAGAGGTTTTCCAGGGTGGGCCAAACGGGACACAGTCAGAGCTGGCACAGTACCTGAATCAGTCACCTTTTCAATCAAGAACTCCTCCCCTGTGAGTCAAGACTCTGGGCTGGAAATCCTGAATGACTCAGTCCCCTGCCCTCAAGGAGCTCTCGTTCCTGTGGAAGTCTGTGGATGTTGCAATAGTGAGTCACTGAAGTACAAAATGTATATAAAGAGATACATCTCTCTACTATCATGTCATTACTCTGCTTAGAAATTTATCCTAGGTTTTGAGGCCATAAGTCAGCAAATTTGGATTAATTTCCATGAGACTGCTTGGGACGTGAGAAGGAGCGTGAACTGTGGAGCCTTGATTTGAATCCAAGTTCTGCCATGTATTAATTGCATGATCTTGGGCATGTCCCTCTCTGTCCTTACTGCCGCCATTCAGGACCTAACATCATGACTCCTACCTGGACACACGATCTCTTAACTGGCTTCCCTGTCTGCTTCCTGCTTCTCTGTAATCCATTCTTCATGCCATAGCCAGAATGAGCTGGTTAAACATGAGACAGCTCATGTGATAACCGTGCTCTAAGTCCTTCCGAGTCCTTACCATGACCTTCAAGGCTTGCATAACTGGCCTGTACCCACCTCTCTGGCCTCATTTCAGGCTAGTCTCTCACTCACCAAACGCCACCATGTTGGTCTCCTTAATGTTGCTTGAAACAAACTTATCTCATCTCTACCTCAGGGCCTTTGTACTTGCTGTTCCTGTCACTTCAATGCTCTAACCCCAGCCATTTGCATTGCTGGCTCCTTCTCATTCTTAAATGTCACCTCTTCAGAGACATATTCCCTGGCCACCCTATCTTATACAGCAGTATCCCTTTGGTTCTCAATTCAGTACTTGTTTTCTTTCCTTCCAAACACCGCAATTCGTAATTATTTTTTATTCCTTTTTAAAATGTGTTTATTTTCTGTTTCCTTCCACTCACATGGAAGTACTATAAGGGTAATGACTTTGTTTTCATCACCACTGTGCCTCAGAGAGTGTTTGGCACGTAGTAGGTGCTCAACATGGACTTGTCAGATAGACAGATGGGTGAGTGGATGGTTGGAGCAACGAATGAATGAACACTTCTTAAAGCTGTTGTGAGGATTAAATGAGATAATGCATGTTAACTGTCTGGCACAGAGCCCAGCAAAGAGCGCAGCTCAATAGCTAATAGTTGAATCTGCATGTGACCCGCTGGCAGACACCCAGCCTCTTCCTGGGGCGGCCGCATCCTAGCCAGTGAATCCTCCATCCCAACACCCTGCTCCCCACAAGCCCTAGAAACAGCCTGTTCTCATCCACAGGCAATGGCGTGCTGGAGTTGAGAGCCGGTTGTTAAATATTCAGGAATTCTACAAGCAGGTTGTTAAACTACTGGTAACTTAAGAGTGGCCATGGGAATATTGAAATCGGCATACAGTACACATCAGGGCACTCCCCACCTCCCCCAACAAAGAGCCAGTTTCCCAGTACACCACCAGTAGGCTTCATTCTTGCTGCCCCCTACCCTAGCAAAGCGCCCTAGCCCACATTCTCTGCTGCGTTAAGCCTGCCAGCCTTGAAGGTCCAGATCTAGTGCTCAGTCCCCCAGAAAGCTATGCAGCCCTCCCTGATCTCACTGCTGCTGACAGCATCAGTGCCACCAGGCCAGGGGAACCCAAGCCAGCATTTCTATATGTTGATTTGTGTCTTCTTTTTCTCCAAGTGAGCATGAAAATCTTTGTCCCTGAAGCTTCTTTTAAAGCTGTGAAGGCAGAGGCATGGTCTGTATATTTTTTCTTCTCTTCCCTCGCGGTGCCTGACACGGGACTGGGGGCTGTAGGGGTATTCTGTAGATGCACAGCAGCAGCCTGGTAGAGTGGCAGCAGTCTAGGACAGGGAAACAGGAGCTCGGCACTTGACTCAGCTCAGCCGCTGACTTGCAGAGTGACCTCGGGCCAGTCTCTTTCTAGGCCTCAGTTTACCCATCTAAAATGATGTTGATGATTTTGAAGCTTCCTTCAAATTTCAGGCTTCAAAGGGCTTGTTCATTGACTGATGTGCTAACAAGTCTTTATTATTTTATGGGAAAACCCTTAGGCACATTCAGAGAAAGTGGCATCTCTTCTACCCATCCACCACAATAAAAGACTTGGAAGGGCCATTAGGAAAGATTGAACCCAAGACCTCTGTTCTGCAGATAACGATGGCTGGGATTTACCGAGCACTTACATGCCAGGTACTATTCTAAACACTTGACATGGATTAACTAATTTAACCTTCACAACAGCAATGCTAAAAGGTAGATACTATCATCAATGTCCATTTTACAGATGAGGAAACTAAGATCAGAGAAGCGAAAGAACTTGCCCAAGTCACACAGTGGGGAAGCAGTAGAATTGAGGCTTGAAGTAGTCAGCCTGATCCTAAATCCCATACACCTAACCACTGTGCAATACCACCTTTTACAATATCTCGGAGGAAGTGGCTGCCTCTCAGGGGCCCTGGGGCCACCAGGCAGACAGCTAGCTTTCTCACCCACACCCCAACAGGTCCATTGTAGCCTAAGCTTTACCAATAGGCAGAAGGCCTTAGGGGAAAGGTCACTCTTGATTCCTTCGTTTCCTAGCTATGTGACCTTGGGCAAGTCCCTCTGCCTCCTGGAGCCTCAGTTATTTCACCTATGTCACATAGGGGTCTGTGAGGGTTGAGAGAAGAAGGAAATTAGCATGTATTGAATGCCTACATGTGTACAGGCACGTTGCCTTAAATTACCTCCTCTGATTCTCCTGGAAACCTAGAGGGAGAAATTATTTCTCCCATTTTATAGGAGTGGAGACACAGAAAGGGCAATAACTTTCTTAAAGCCACACAGTCAGGAGGGGCAGAAACAGAATTCGAACTCAAGACTTCATGTTCTATTTTAGAACAGCTTAAGATTTTTGGAAAAATGAGAAGATAATACAGAGAGTTCTCATCTACCCTGCACCAGTTTCCCCTGTTCTTAATGTCTTATGTTAGAATGATACATTTGTCACAATTAATGAAAGAATTTTAATACAATATTATTAATTAAAGTCAGATTTTCTTAATTTTTCCCTGATATCCTTTATCTGTTCCAGGATCCCATGTTACATTTAGTCAAGATGCCTCCTGAAGCTGCTCTTGGCTGTGGCAATTTCTCAAACTTGCCTTGTTTTTGATGACTGGGACAGTTTTTGAGTACTGCTCAGGTAATTTATTGAATGCCCCTCAATTGGAATTTGTCTGATGTTTTCCTCATGATTAGACTGGGGTCATGGGTTTTAGGGAGGAGGACCACAGAGGTAAGTGCCATTCTCATCACATCAAGGGTGCATACTATCCATGTGACATATTGCTGTTGATGTTGACCTTGGTCACTTGGCAGAACCCGTGTTGTCAGGTTTCTCCACTATCAAGTCACTCTGTTTTTCCCCTCCCCACCCTCTCTACTCTTTGGAGGACGTCACCCTGTGCAGCCCACTTTTAAGGAATGCAGTCCGGGAAGATAGGCTCCCCTCCTTGTGGGAGGAGGATCTACATAAATTATTTGTAATTCTTTTACACGGGAGATTTGCCTCTTCTCCTCCATTTATTTATTTATTCGATCATGTATTTGTATCACTATAGACTCATGGATATTTATTTTATACTTTGGGGTATAATCCAATACTATGTTATTTATTTTGTTGCTTAAATTGTTCCAGTTTTGTTACCGAAAGCTTGTTACAGTTTTGCCCACTGGGAGCTCTGTCGGCTGGCTCCTATATCCCTTTGACACACCCACGTCATTGTGGGTTTTATTTTTTAGCATTTCCTTCCTTTCTAGCACTACAAGATGCTCCAGGCTCATCTTGTATATTTCCTGCTCCAGCCCTGGAATCAACCACTTCTGTGAGGTGCTCTGGCTCCTTTTACTGGAGGATGGTATTAGAAACCAAGATCTGGGCACTGCGTGTGTTCGTTGCTACTGGGCCCATTTGGCTAGCAGAGTAAGGAAATATATGTGTATATACTAACTAGTGTATATACACATATCTGTAAATATTTCTCTGTGTAACCATCTGTACCTATGTGAAGCTAAACATGAGTTCCTCCTGATGTCTCCCACTCTAATCCAGTGCCACATGGATCATTCCAGCCTTCCCCCTTGCTTATCTGTACACTCCCACTCCAACAGTGAGCAACCTGGCTCCTGCCATCCACCATCCGACTTCATGCTCTCTTCCCAGCCCTGACTCCCTCGCTCCTGCCAGATTCCCAAGGCTTACATGGCAGCTGCCATGGGGAGTAGCTATGTTCAGCTTTCCTGGACTCTGGGTGGCTTCAGCGGCTGGCTGTGATTTTGCAGCCTGGGAAGGCCTCCTGCTCAGCCCTCCCTGGTTTGGTTTCCACAGGCAGTTCTCAGGGCACATTCCCCCAGTCCTTCAGAGGGCCCAGCTTGGTTGGCCCCAATACCTGTCTGTGTGTGACCGAGCCATCAGACCTGCAGGAACTTATCGTTGGTGTGGCGGCAGCCCCACCTCCATTGCCTGGTGTGCTAGTCTTACTGTCCCCTCCACCGCCATCCTTCCTCCTAGTCAGCCATGGGGTCTCTTGCTTAGCCCTGTTCAGACCAGCGGTCCCAGGTCAGTGGTCTGGGCTGAGGTGTGGTAGAAGACGCCGAGAAAATTAGAATTCCAGGCATGGGCAATCCACAGCATGGGGGGCTAAGGCTCCTTTGGCAAGAGTTCAAATTAGTTCGGCTCAGTGACTATCACCTTGGAGCAGTATGCTCTATGGCCCCCATGCAAGCGGGGCCTCTGTCCCAGCCCCATGCCTCAGGGGGTCTTGTGCTTTCGAAGTCCTTCCTCCAAATGTAATAATTTCTCCTCTAGTGCTTAATAGGGCCAGCAGTGCCTTCCGAGTAGGGTGCCCTGAGCTCAAACATGGACCCATGTAGGCCCCAGACTCTGTTTCTCCTCTTTGGGGGACTCTCTGGCCAGCATGCATGGAGTCATCCAGATGCCCCGAGGAGCTCCAGGACTCACATCTGTGGTGTCTTCCTGGGGCTCTAGGGCTGGGCCTAGTTCTGGGAGGACGATCTGGCAGGCAGATAGCTCCTACTGGCTGGCACAGCACTTTTTTTGCAGCATCACGAGAGAACTTAGGCTGGCAGAATGGTGCTAACATGCTGATTTGGGGTGACTCCATTTGTTTATATAGAAAGGGGCCCAGGGCCTGCAACACTCTAGGGGCAGCCCTTCTTTGGAACTTATGGAGTTAGAAATACAGTGTCCAAGCTACAAGGGAGTTTTGAAGCCATTTAGCCCAAGGCATTCCTGGTGTGTATTTGTCATTCCCCCTTGCCCCAGAATCTGCCTGGGGCCTGGCCCAAGCCTGGAGCTTTTGGGGGTGGAGAGAGGAATAAGTCCCAGTTCCTGTCCTCCAGGGCCTCCCAGTCTAATGGGGGACACAGATGCAGAAGGTGTCACTTAGAACGCTATGTTACAAAGAACAGCAGTAATAACCAGAGCAGACACCACGTATTGAGCACTGTGCTCCATGCTTTGCATGCATCGCCTTGTTACTTGCTCTCAGTGAGCTCTGAAGTGGCTGCTGCAGTTATTCTTGTCCTATAGAGGAGGCAGCCGAGCTCAGAGATGTAAAATGGCCAAAATATGAGAGCCAAGAGTCTACCTCAGATCTAGCCAGCTCCACAGCCTGAGTTCTTTCACACCCTCAGGCCTCAAGTCTGAAGAAACGGAGGCCAAGTGGGGTAAGGCGACTTGCCCAGAAAGAACGAACTTGAATCCAGCACCCTCTGCCCTCAGCCCTGCAGGGAAGCCGTAGCGCCTTGCCAGGAAGACAGTGGCATGTGTCCATGATCCTGGCTCTTTTCTCCTGCCATGGTCTCATCGCCTGGCACGGTCCCAGCCCTGGGCTGAGCCGAGCAGGCCATGTGGCTAGCACATCTCCCTTTCAGCTCTGCCAGGCCGCAGCTGGCCCACCCCTTGCGTGCCCCCTCCAGCGCCCAGCTCCCTCTCCTCGGCCAACAGGGCCCTCCTTCCTGTTCAGCATTCCTGCCAGCTGGTGTGTGCGCCCTGTGCGAGGAGGCTGGGTTGCCATGGCAGCCGTGGAGGGCTGGTGTGGAGGGGGCCACCCTGGCGCAGAGCTCCTGACCTCCCTGGGGAGGGAGGCTGTGGCCCTGGGCCTGGTGAGTGCTTCAGCAGGTCACCTCAGAAGGCCTGCCCCCACCCGCCCTGGCCCTCTGCCCACACCGGGTGTGCTTTAAGAGCTCTCACCACACGGAGAAAGGGATGAGCTAGGAAGAAAAAATGCCCAGGCCCTTCAGAGCTCAAGCCCAATATAGCAGAACTAATTTGAAATGTCACTTAGGGCAGTCTCGCTCCCAGCCAGCGAAAAGCTGGTTTATTTACATAGTCGGCGGTGGCGGGAGGCCAAGAACCCCACCATGCCAAGGCGTAGGGGATGGGCGGCTGGGAGTCCCAGTTGTGGCCCTTTGGCCTGGAACCTTGCTCAGAACCACCATCTGGAAACCCCTGTGGGCAGAAGGACCCCCATGCATGTCTTCCCCAACTGCAGCCAGCTCTCCCCGCTCTCGGGGCCCTAGGGCAAGGCAGGAGCTACTAGTGACTGCCATGGTGCCAATTCTGTCCCAGGCACTATGCTGCATGCCTGACACAGTTTTCTCATTGAGCCCTTGCCCAAGCTCTGAAGAGGAAGATTTATTACCCTCATGTCACAAGTGAGGAAACTGAGGCTGGGAAGGATGTATACCTTTCTTGGGGCTGTACCACTAAGTAGGTAGTGGTTGGGATTCAGATCAGGTCAATCTACCTCCTGAGCCTATATTTTGTCCCCTGTATGCATACTCTGTATCTTGAGTCCTTGGCTCCCACCAGCCCAGCCACTACCCAGGATGTGGCCTATGTGAGCCACTGATCTGGGGGCTGGCGGGCCTGGGGTAGGTCAAGGTGGACTCAGACCCCCTGTAAGAGAGTGGAGGCTCTTCCTTGTACCCAGCTGTGTGCTTCGGTCATGACAACACCCAGGTCCCTGGCTGAGATGGGGCATAGAGTCTTATCTGTCTATACTTCACTCTGTTGTGAACCAAACGTGTACATCTGCCTGGAACCAAACATCTGCTATCTGCTTGGAACTGTGCTGGATGTTGGGAGTATGGGGGTGAGAAAGACACAGTCCCTGCCCACACTGAGCTCTGAGTCACCATCCACAGTAATAACACAGCAAGGACTAACACTGAGTGGCCTATGTCAGGCACTGTTTTAAGCAGCTCATGTGGATTAATTTACATAATCCCTTTAGCGAGGCTATGAGTTAGGTGCTATTATTATTCACAGATGAGGAAATAGAGGCACTGAGAGAGAAATATTAATATCTTGTCCAGGATCGCACAGCTAGCAAGTGACAAAGGTGGGGTTGAACCCAGGCAGGCTGCCCTCAGAACCATACTCCTGATGTGGCATTATCCGGAATAAAAGGAAGAGGGCTGAACACGGCAGCAAGCAGGGCTGGGATTAGACATAGAACAGGCTTGCCCGGGCCGCCGGTGGCTGAGCGCGGGAGGATGTTTGCCTGCTGGAGACGCTTCCGAGGACCCTTCTCCAGAGTGTGGCCCTGGGGCAGTGGGTCAGGGCAGCTCAAGCTACCCTCAGAGAAACCTGACCACTCTGTCAGATCTTGTCTCCATTTTTCTCAGAATTTCCTATTTTGGCTGCTTTTTGGAGCCCAGGGGCTCAGCCAGCCACAGGATAACCCTCTGCAGGGCCCACTGGAGAGGAGCCTGCTGTCAGTGCCAGGGCCCTGGGCAGAGGATGTGGCCGGGATCAGCTGGGAATCATTAAGGATGTTGCTGGGGCAGACCGAGGCGGGGCGGGGAACGGACAAGGCCCGGAACCCAAGGCCGGCTGTGGCGGCTGGGTGGGCGGGCAGGCGACCGGCCTGTGGGCTCTGGGCTGAGGGGCGAACATGGGGGCGGGAGGGGAGTAGCAGCTGCTTGGCCCAATGTGGAGACCTTGCTCACTAAGTCGTCCTCCCCAAGGCTCAAGACCAAGGGAGGAAACAACTGGGGAGAAGGCTCAGAGAGGCAATGGCGGTTCGGCCTGGTGGGCGGGAAAGGGGGCTGGAGGTCCTTAGAACTGAGGTCGCTTGGAGGGTTAGGAGACCCTGGCCCACACTCCACTTTGCTGTGAGCTTCCAGCTGACTCATTTAGCCTTTCTGGGATTTTCCAAAGCAGCCCAGAGTGAAACAGAGAGACGTCAGTGGGGCTAAGGGCTAAGATGCAAGAAGCCCCTTGCCCCTGTCCCCAGCCCTGCCACCAGTGCCCTCCAGCCTCACATTCCCTCAGCAGAAAAGAAAGCACAGGATTTGCCCTTGCACGAGCCACAAGCTCTGGTGAATTTTATCTGGTAAGTGTTTCTTGACCTAGAAACCTGAGGAGGAGTGGGCAGGAGAGTGGCTGCTGCGTGGGTAGGAGGCCCAGCCAAGCTCCTTGGGCAGTTGGCTCAGAACTGGCGCTGAGGCCATCTTGAGGAAAGGAGGCAGCACTAGATGGCATGTTAGTGGCAAAGCTGCTGACCTCAGGGGCTCAATATGGGGAGGAAGGCAGAAGCTTAGTTTCTGTCTGAGCCCAGCCAGAGCTGCAATGAATTCTACTGAGCAGGGAGACTATGGGACATGTCACCAGAGACCACTAAGAACTGGAAGAGGCTCCAAGGAAAACTGGCCCTGGTCCTAGGTTTCCTCTTACCCTCTTGGCTGGTTCAGGATCCGTGCTGCAGGCCCCGCAGCACCTCAGCTGGCCTTACCACACAGGTGGCCAGCAGGAGACCCAGGGTTCCGGTGACTCAGGAGTGAGCTGGGAGAATGGGGCTGCTGTGACTTTCAAGGTGTTCAGAAATGTTATCTAGTTGCCTCCAAGACTTTGGGATGAATTTTCCAGGTCCTATCTCCGTTGATTTCACTCCTCTGGCCCACCAATGGCCTGCTCTCCCTATACGCCTTCAGCGACCCTCCATTCTCCCCAAGGCTCCCTCCCCTGCCATTCTCTCCTGCCACCTCTTGCATACTAAGTCTTCAACTTGAAGCACTCAGACTAGCTACACTGATGTGCATGTTCCCATCCCTTGCTCCGTGCTCTGTCATCCCAAGTCAGCAGCCAGGAGCCAGCTGGGTTCCTGTGAACCCTGTGTGGACAGGAGAGATACCTTCTGACAGCACCACCTTAGCAGAGGGATGCCAACTTGGGCTATTGGAGGGGAGACAAAGGGCAAGGAGGAAGGGGACCAATGGGACAGGATGGAGCTCCTCAGCTGTACCCCAATTCCCAGCAGCCTTAGCAACAAGGGCTCTCAGGCCTATTGAGGCACATGTTGAAAAGCATGGTCTGGTAGGCAGTAGGCAGGTGGATTTGGGGCTCACCTTCCCTGTAGACCCCCTACCAGCTTCCCACAGGAGAACTCTGGCTGGCCCTGGCCCCAGGGTCCAGGTAGGCTCTGGGCACTGGGGGTAATTTCCAGAAGCCTCTGGTTTTCCCCATCTCTGTGTCCGATGCTCATAGTCCCCCGAGCTGCCCACCTGAGAGTCATGCTGTACCCTGCTACCCCTTCCTCACCCTCACAACCGATCACTAAATCACCAAATCCTGCCCGTTTCAACTCATAAAGCTTGCTTCTATCTTTCTTATTTTGTGCCTTTCACTACCACTACCCTAATCATCAGAATGACAACACTACCTATCCTTTACTAAGTGCTTAGATATGCCGGGTTCTGTGGTAAACATTTACATACATTTGTCTCGCTTAACCCTCCCACCAACAACCCTCCAAGAGATGTACTATTTTATTGGCTCTTTTTTATAGATGAGAGCAACCGAGGCCCAGAGCAGTGAAGTCCCTTGCTCAAGGGTATTTGAACGCAGCAGTCTGATCCCAGAGCCACACGCAGAATCACAGTGCTCTGCTGCCTCCTCACCTGGACACTGGTCTTCCTGCCTTTCCTCCTCGCTCTTCTTACCGCCTGCCAGAGTGGCTTCTCCACGGCCCAGCTCTGAGCATGTCTGCTCCACTCCTGGCCCAGTGCCCTGTTCTGGCTGTCCTTCAGCGTCCACCCATCCCTCCTCACTGCCTTCGCCCTAGTCCAGGCTGCCAGCATCTCTTGCCTCCCAACTTCTCCATTCACCTATCAGCTCCTTGAGAGCTGGGGCTATATCTGCCCTGTCCACCAGCAGGGTGCCCATTACACAGATGGGCTGGATAAACACTGAGTCGACAGATGGAAGGAAGGAGTCCCTGTCTCTTGTCTTCCCCCATCCCATACCTTTTCCACACTATTGCCAGAGATATCTTTCCAAGCGTAGCCCTGAGCATGTCACTCCTCTGCTGGAAACCCACCACTGACAAATGTGAACCACAGATTCCACTACTAGTAATTTGTCTTACAGCTAGACATGCACACACGAGGGATGCCATATGCACAGAGTATTTATCACTCCCTTGTCATGGTGAATGATTGGAAATAACCTAAATTTCTATCGGTTGGAGTTTGGTTAATTCTTGAACATGAAAAAAGGATGAGGAAGCCCTTTATACACTGACATGGAACAATCTTTAAATGTAATATTGGGTGAAAAAGTAAAGTGAGAATGGTGACTATAATATGATACCATTTTTGTAAAATAAAGGAAGGAAAGAATATGTAAACACATTTGCTGTATATGTTAACCTACTTGCCTCTCCTACTTTATTTTTATTTATTTATTTTTTTTTAGAGACAGGGACTTGCTATATTTTCCAGGCTGGTCTCAAACTCCAGGTCTCAAGCAATCCTCCCGCCTCAGCCTTCCAAAGTGCTACAAATTACAGGTACAAGCCACCACACCAGGCCTTACTTTTAAATTTTTGAACCGTGTGAATATATTACCTAGTGAAAAAAAATTTGAGTATTTAAAATTTAATAATGGGCCAGGCACGGTGGCTCACGCCTATAATCCTAGCACTCTGGGAGGCCAAGGCGGGCAGATCCTTTGAGCTCAGGAGTTCAAGACCAGCCTGAGCAAGAGCGAGACCCCGTCTCTACTAAAAATAGAAAGAAATTAGCTGGACAACTAAAAATATATAGAAAAAATTAGCCGGGCATGGTGGTGCATGCCTGTAGTCCCAGCTACTTGGGAGGCTGAGGCAGAGGGATTGCTTGAGCCCAGGAGTTTGAGGTTGCTGTGAGCTAGGTTGATGCCACAGCACTCTAGCCCGGGCAACAGAGTGAGACTCTGTCTCAAAAAATAAAAAATAAATAAAATTTAATAATGTAAACTACAGTTATTATTAAAGCAAACAAGCAAAACAGGGTCGATCACACACCTAACCTTGCCCATGCCGTTTCCTCAACCTAAACTGCCCCTTTCTCCCTTCTGGCTTCTCTAAATGGCTACATCTTCACTGTCCATTCTGGTGGGCACAGGCTGCACATGAGTATTAAGTACTTGAAAGGTGACTAGTCCAAACTGAGCTGTGCTGTGAATGTAAAATCCCCATGAAAGTTTGAAGACTCAGTACGAAAAAAGAATGTCAAATATCTGCATCATTTTCCTATATTGATTACATGTTGAAATGAAAATATTCTAGATATATTGGATTTAAAAAGATATTATTAAAATTAACTTCACCAGTTTCCTTTTAATTCTTTAATATAGCTACTAGAAAATTCCAAACTGTATATCATTTGCATGTGTGGCTTGCACCATATTTCTACCAGACAGCACTGGTGTAAATTTGACAGGCCTCCCGGTGTACTTTGAAGGCCACCCTCTCTGTGACACTCTCCTTCAATCCCTGCTAGGAATTCCCTTTGCTGCCACCTGCCTCACAACGCTGAGCATGGGTGAGCTTGGCGGCTTTGTGTCTATGTCTCCCATTGACCTGTGTGTGAGGCCCGGGAGGGAAAAGCCCCGTCGGTTTCTCTCTCATCCTTCAGTCTTTGCCAGCTGGACACAGAGCTGGGCTCAGCAAACTGCCCAGCTGGTTCAACTTAGATGAGCTGAAATGAATACTGTGGTGGGTATTGGAGAGCTGACGGGATAAACCCAGAGGTCCACTCAGGACCAAAGGCCCAGCAAGCGGCATAGGCCACTTCTAAGGTCACCTCCTCCATCCCTCTGCCTCAGGGCCCAACAGCCTGGCCTGGCCCCAGGCCAGCAGCTCTATCTTGGAAAGGAAGGAAGAGCAGGGACCATGTGAGAGGAAGGCTGGGGTTTCAGCCACAGGTACAGAGGTGAATAAAGGCCCCCGGGAAAGGGAGCTCTTTTGCATAGACTATGAGCATTATCCTGTATAGCTCAGAGGTTATGCAAGTGGGATGTAGAATCAGAAAGTTGAGTTCAAAATCTAGCTCTGTTCTGTGAATATATTTAAACCATTGAGTTTTATACTTTAAATGGGTGAATTGTGTGATATGTGAATTATTTCTCAATAAAGCTGTTACATAAAAATCTAGCTCTGCCATTTACAAGCTGTGCAGCCAGGAGCAAATAGCTTTCCCTCTCTGTGCCTTAGCTTTCACATCATCAAAGGGAGGTGATAATAGTGCCTATCTCACAGGGTTCCTGCGAGGATTAAATGAGCAAATGCATATGAAGTATTTCATGTTATGCCCACAAGTAAATGCTCATTAAATACTATCTGCTAGTGTGCCAAGTACTGTGCTAGTCATGCTACATACAGTATTTCATTCCGTTCTCACGATGATCACGTCCTGGCATGCACGTATTACCATCTCCATATGAAGGATGTAGAAATTTGTCTGGGGAGGCCCCACATTGCTGTAGGTGTCTATTGACAGAGCTAGGACTGGCTCCTTCAGTCCCTGCCTCTTCCCCCTTTGGCATAGCTCTCCACTCACAGGGCTTCTGGCCACCCGCAGGGCAGAAGCCTCAGGCATGTCCACCTCTGAGTGTTGTGAGGCCTGAGGGGGTGTGACAAGCCTTCGTCTAGAAGACATGCCTTTGCAACAGCAGCCAGCCTGGCAAGGGACCTCCAGCCAGCCCTTAGGAATGGAGGCTGGATCCAGGGTTCAGAGTCAAGCCCAGAGCCAGGACCACAGAGGCAATGGTCATTGGGCCACGCTAGCTGAGAGCATACCTGTTCTTGAAGCCGCCCCTCAGTTTGGACAGCTAAGGATTCACCTGAGGTTTCTTGAGCATCTAAGGGATCCCAGAGGGTGCTCTAGGTGACTTTACCTGCCTTGTCTCTCATGAGGTAGGCATTACTTCCCCAATTTATAGGTAAGGAACCTGGGCTCCAAGAGATGATTCATCCTTCGCAGAGCCAGGGATCAAACCCAGGCCCCATTCATGTGCCAACTCCATTTATTCGTATTTCTTACTCTTTCATCCATTCATCACCTATTAGGTACTGAATGAATTAATTTCTGTTACAGAAATGATGCTGGGGGAGAACTGAGGAGGGATAAACCTGATGACAGCTGGGAGGGGTGTGTGTGTGTGTGTGTGTGTGTAAAGTGGGGGGGAGGCAGAAGGGAAAGACGTTTTAGGGGTGGAAGGCTGTGTGTTTAGTGGGTGGTGAGAGATGAGATGGCATGTGAGAGGAGGCTCCTAGAGGACGTGGGGGACAGCATGGGGGGGTGGACCTGCAGCCTACGCCTTACAGGTCTGTGTAGTGGCCTGGGGCATCTGGACTGGTCTTGGTGGGCCTGGGGAGCCACTAAGAGATTGAAGCACAGTCAGTCTGGCTTTGTAAAAAGACCACTCTGAGAGCAGGGTGGAGAGCAGATCCGACAGCCTGACCCGGAGGCAGAAACCCAGGCAGAAGACCTTGGGAATAGGTCCGGGAAGATGATAGATAAACTACGGATGTGGGTTGTGGCCCTGGGGACAGAGATGAGGGGACAAACCTCTCAAGAATTGTAGGTAGTAGATGGGATAGGAAGGATTCGATGCAGCGGATGGGGAGGGGTCAAGGTTGATTCGCAGGCTCTAGCATGGGGCTGGGTAGATGAGGTGGCCGGGCCCTGAGGCAGGAACACAAGAGGAACAAACATGGGGCAGGCTGAGTTTCAGGACATCCAGGTCTGGAAGGGCTACATTTGGAGCCCAGCGGCGAGGTCTGGGCTGGACAGAGAGACGTGAGAATCCTCAGCTGCTTTCTTTCTTTCTTTCTTTTTTTTTTTTTCTTTTGAGACAGAGTCTCACTCTGTTGCCCAGGCTAGAGTGCTGTGGCATCAGCCTAGCTCACAGCAACCTCAAACTCCTGGGCTCAAGCGATCCTCCTGCCTCAGCCTCCCGAGTAGCTGGGACTACAGGCATGGGCCACCATGCCTGGCTAATTTTTTCTATATATTTTTAGTTGTCCAGCTAATTTCTTTCTATTTTTAGTAGAGACGGGGTCTCCCTCTTGCTCAGGCTGGTCTTGAACTCCTGAGCTCAAAGGATCCACCCGCCTCGGCCTCCCAGAGTGCTAGGATTATAGGCGTGAGCCACCGCGCCCGGCCAATCAGCTGCATTCTTGATTCTTGGTCTCATGTTCCTCCTATTCTGTCCAACCGACCTCACATATCTTCTGAAAATGGACAGTCCCAGTGATGCAGCAGAGAACCCCCATTGGATTGGGGGTGTAAGTGCAGTTCAGCCAGGAGGCAGTGGGGTTTCTGTAGGATTTGTGCAAACACAGCAAGACTCAGAAAGCTGGACAGAAAGCTAAGACGTCACCTCATCCAGCCTGGTTCTAGGCTGGCTTCCTCCTAAACCCCTGATTTCCATGAGGGCCCTCCCCCTCTTCCATCATACCCAGTCAGGGAAAGAGCTGGAAGAACTCTGGGTAGTGCTAGGAGAGGACCAACTGGAGTGTGATTTGCATATAATTTGCATAAGACAATCTGTTCTCTGGTAATTTTCAAGTGAAAATGTTATCATCATTCCCAGAGGGTCACTGCTGCGTGATTTTTCTTTCCTTTGTTCTTTGGTACACACAGATTGCCCCGGGTCTGCCCTCTAGGAAGGCCTAATGGAGAGGATGGGCCAGAGAGGGGCTGGGAAAGGAGGGGTCTCAGAATCCTGGCAGTGCTTAGGCACTGGGGCTTCCTCCCCGGGGGCAGTGCAGACCTGCAGACCCCTGCTTCTGTTGACCCCTCTCAGAGCCCTGCAGAGCCTCCTGCCCCCCATCAAGCTTAGGCTCCTGCTGCTTCCCCCTGACCCTGGATGCTGCCCTGCTCCGGGGCCTCCCTGGGGGCCCAGCTGCTCAGTCAGGCCCAGGCAGCTCACAGCACAAGCCTGGCTCAGGGGACATTTTCTAATAGGCGGATAATTGCCTCTGTTAATTGCAATTTGATTTTAGCAATTTTTCTCTAAGAGCCTAGAGGCCTTGGGCCCAGATATGGAGAGGAGATGCAGGGGCGGAGCCTCCAAGCTCGGGTCCCACTGCAAGGGACTGGGGCCTGAGCTGCATCTCACCCGGCAGCCTCTCCTTCTCAAGCAGGACACACTGCAGATGGCTCTGAGCAACACTAGCCCCACTAGCCCTTCAGGAGTGGTTTGGAAGTGCTTCTGGAAGCGGTTAGTTGGCAGACACCCCAGGGTCAGAGCAGGAACCCCGGGGCAAAGCCTGGAGGACTTCCAGCTGGAGTCAGGAGGCTGCTAGAGTTCCCACCCATGGCCGTCCCTGTCCTTCAGATCCCTTCCTGGGACTTCCACCATCTCCTCCTCCCTCACCAGCCAGCCCTGTCCTCCAGGGTCCCTCAGAACATGGCTCTTGGGGCCCAGCCATCTAACAGACCTACAGCAGGTTCCTTTGCTTTTCTGTGCTTCCGTTCCTTGAGCTTAAAGTGGAGAAATGATAGTATCTCCACGGTGGTATTATGATGAGGATCCAAGCAGTTAATTAATGTGTGCCAACTTCTTCCCCCAGTGCCGGGCACATGTTAAGTTCACTCTAAACGGTAGCTGCAGTCTGGCTTTTACTATTACCCATGTCTCGGGACACCCTGGCCTGCCCCCTAGTCTTGCAGCCTGTGGCCATATGGGGTCCCTGAGGGCCAAGGTGGAATCAGGTGGGAGGAAGTGCCCTAAGGTGAGGGTCCTTGGATGAAGCAGGGGCCACCCAGGGCAGGGCTGGGGCTGGGAGGCGGAGGCCTGCAGCCTAAGTCTCCTGAGTGGGAGCTGGTCCATTTGAGGCTGGGGGCTCTGGAACGGAGAGTAAACTCTGCCTATTGCCCATCCACCCAAACTGGCCATTCCTCAACTAAAGAGAAGGACTTGGAGGAAGAGGCTTTCAGGGAAGGGAAAAATTTGTGGAGTCAGGTTGGTTCCTTGGAAAGGCACTTGGAGACAGATAGGCCTGGATTCAAATTCCTTTGCCTGCTCATCAGCTGCGTGTCTCGGGCCCCTGGCTCCACCTCTCCTGGCCTCAGTTTGCGCCTGTGTACCGGGGAAGCTATTCTATCTCCCACACGGGGTGGCTGTGGGGATTAGCTGGAATAACATGTGGAAGCATGTAAGTAGGTGCTTCGTAAATAGCCATTTCCTCCCCTGCTCCCTCCCTTCCTTCACATGTAAGGGGAGCAATTATCTCCCTGTGTTTATGCATGTGCGGCCTCTCCCCACCCAATTCCTCAGCGTGGAGGTGTCGGCCGCTGCCTCCCTTCCCACCACACACAGGCCTTCTCTGTTGCTGGCAAGGAGAGGGAGGGCGAGGTGGAGGCAGGCAGTGGTTTGGGGCCCAGGGAGAGTGTCTCGGCGCCTGCCCACCACCTCTGGCCTGCCACTCCAGGCAGCACGCTAATTAAGCCAGGAGGACCCACAGAACAGACTCGCAGGCCCCCTGCCTCAGCCCAGCCCCCAGTGGCCTAGTGGGGAAGTCGCTACACAGACAGGCCCTTTGCTTGGGACTGAGGGGGTGGGGTAGAGCTGGGCTGGGCAGTGGCCCAGAGAGGAAACAGAGGAGGGGTTGGCAGGGGTCTGGGGAAGCCTGGCCTGTTAGGCAGGGCAGGAACCAGGAGATGTGAGGAGAAGGCCACAATTTCTGCTTGGTCCTGGGCTGTGCTGGGCCTGGTGCGGCCCGGCCCTGCCTGTAAAGGAGGTGTTGACAGAATGATGGGGTGGGAGGTCCCCAGATGGGGGCACTGCAGGGCCAGCATGCTGGGAGGTGACTGCCTGGTACCTTGTCCTGGGGCTTCTGGGCTCTGCTACTGACTATTGATTTGATTTGTGTGGGCACTCGGGGCAAGTCCCTCAGCTGCCGCCTCTCTAAAATGGGGCTAATGGTAGATACGTGGCCAAAGCACACGTGGAAACGAGGCACACTAGATCCAGGGGAGTGGTACCTCTGGGAGGGCAGGGGGAAGGAGATGGGACAGCAAGGGAGCCCATAAGGACCCTTACCTCTATCTGGGTCCTTTTATGCGTGAACCAAGGTGTGAAGCAAATGTGAAATGCTGTTAAGATTTGGCAAAGCTGGGTGATAGGCACGCAGGTGCTTGTTACATATTCTTTCTCACGTCTTGTCTGCATGTCTGAAATATTTCATAATAAAACAAATGTCCAGTGATAGCATCACACACAGGATTTGAAATGTGCTGAACCTCAGGCATCTCCTAGGGGAGTGAAGCTGATGTCCCCTGGGAAGCTAACTCCAGTGCCGCCCAAGACCTTGAGGCCAGAGGCATGTGGGAATCCACGCATTTTAAGTTAAGTGAGCAGCAAATATCAATCTCAAAATACACGTGCTCTTTCTGTGAGATGTGCTTTCCAGTAGGCTTGTATGTGTAACTAAGGAGTCAATGAAGCACTAAAAGTAGAATCCATGAATGGACATGGAAACTGTGGCATGCATGAGGCTGTCCCCTCTGCCTCCTTGTTGCGCAGTGCTGGCATATTGGGCCCAAACCTTTTTTTTCTTTTTGAGACAGAGTCTCGCTCTGTTGCCTGGGCTAGAGTGAGTGCCGTGGCGTCAGCCTAGCTCACAGCAACCTCAAACTCCTGGGCTTAAGCGATCCTCCTGCCTCAGCCTCCCGAGTAGCTGGGACTACAGGCATGCGCCACCATGCCCGGCTAATTTTTTCTATATATATTTTTAGTTGTCCAGCTAATTTCTTTCTATTTTTAGTAGAGACGGGGTCTTGCTCTTGCTCAGGCTGGTCTCGAACTCCTGACCTTGAGTAATCCACCCGCCTCGGCCTCTCAGAGTGCTAGGATTACAGCCGTGAGCCACCGCACCCGGCCTGGGCCCAAACCTTATTCCAGTGACCACCTAGATCACTGGTTCTCAGCTCTGCACATTAGAATCGCCAGGGAAGCTTTTAAAACATACGAATGTCCAAGCCCCACCCCCAGGGATTCTGACTTAATTGGTCTGGGGTGGGGCCTGGACATTCATACATTTTTAAAGCTCCCTGGTTGATTCTCCTGTGTAGCCAGGACTGAGAACTGCTGCACTATGGCCAGCCCAGGCCGCTCCCAGCAGCCCTCTGCCTCTCCCTCTTAACCTGCTTTGAGAGAGGCCCTGGATCCAGGGGCAACCAGTTGCCCTTTGTGCATCAAACCTATGTGACCCCCGGATGTAGCTGCCTTCGGCCATCAAAGCCTTCAGAGCACATCCCCAGAAGTCCTAACTCCTCCCTCCACCCACGGGGCACTGATGGCTTTTGAGAGAGCTGAGATGAAGAGCAATCATCCCCCCACCGTGAGGCTGAATGAGGTTGTAATCAGAAGCCACCAGGTCCATTGGCAACTTCTCCAAGGCACATTCTGGGCCCTCTGGCCCTGGTAGATGCAGCAGGCTCTTTCTCGAAATGCCTTGGTTGGCTTCCATGAAGGCTGATTGTCCTCATTCTCCTCTGACCTCTCTGATAATGCCCTGCACACACACACACACACACACACACACACACTCTCTCTCTCTCTCTCTCTCTCTCTCTCTCTCTCTCTTTCTCTCTCTCTCTCTAATTCTCTGCTTCCTCCTCCTCTTCTGCTCACCCACTCTTCACCCTGCCACCCCCTCCCCCCCCCAGGTTCTGGCTTTGGCACAAAGTTTCCATCTTAAGACCCTCTCTACTCCCTCAGCCACACTGCTGCCCTCTTAAAAGAGGCTTTTCTCTCCAGCCCCACCCTCTCTGCCAAGCTTCAGTGCCACATCCACAACTACCTGGTAAACATCTTCATCTGGAATACTCTCTAGCACCTCAAATTCAACATGTCTAAACTAAATTCACCTCGTCTTCTATGTGCCTCCATCAGCCATCAGGTCTGATTTCTGCTTATGGCACCACTGTTCTCTCAGTCCAGCAAGCTTCAGTCACCCCCAGGCTTCCTGCCCCTGCTTTCCCCTCCCATGTTCCCCAGCGGACTGGCCACTCTCCGCAGACTGTTGAGTCTTCTCTGGTCACGTCTCCTGCAGCCTCAGGATTTCCCTCCACTCTGTCCTCCTCACCCCTGCATCAGGTAAGACCAGCTCACCCCTGCAGAGACCATCACAACAGCTGCCTCCCCAGTGGTGCTCCTTTCTCTTAATCTGCCCCCCCACTGCCTGTTGGTCAAGTTGCAGATCGTCAACATAGGAGACACAACTCCAGCTCCAACTGCCCTTTCTAACCTTCTCCCCACTGCTCCTGCAGGAAACCTTCCTCTCCCGGCAGGCTGCTACCATTTGACATTCCTTGAGCATCTGGGGCTCCTCACTGTCCCCCAGCAGTCTTGGTCTCTGTGGAAGTCACAAAGTCACTTGCATGCAGGGGCTGGGTGGGGGAGGGAAAGGAGGGAAGGCAGCTGAGTTGGGAGTACAATCGGGAATGTGGCAGAGTGTGGAGAATGAGAGTGGCATGCCTTGTTTATAGAGAGTGACACTCTCCAACTCTTGCCAGTTGTGCCCATGTGGGAATGAGGACTGTCTTAGTGTGTTTGGGCTGCTATAACAGAATACCATACTGGGTGACTTGTAAACAACAGAAATGTATTTCTCACAGTTCTGGGTGCTGGGAACTCCAAGATCAAGGCACTGGCAGATCCCATGTCTGGTGAGGGCCTCCTTCCTAGATGGCCGTCTTCTCACTGTACCTTACATAGCAGAAGAGGTGAGGGTCTCCCTGGGATCTCTTTTAGAAGGTCACTGATCCCATTCATGAGGGCTCCACTCCCATAACGTACTCAGCATCCAAAGGCCCCACCTCCTAATACCATCACCCTGGGGGTTAAGGTTTTAGCATATGAATTTGGGGGGTGAGGAGGAACACAAGCATTCAGACTATAGCAGGGCCTAATGCTGCCAGATCCTCTGATTTATCCAGAGAAGCCAGAAATCCAAAACTAGGTTTTTCAATGTTGGCAAATCATCAAAACTTGTTAAATTTTGTGCTGGACCACACAGAACACATCTGCGACCAGGTGCTGCTCCAGTCTTGCAGTACCTGGGCTCTCCCCACATCCATCCCCTGCGTGGGGTGCCCTCCCTTTCCCTCCTATCCCAAGCCTCCCCAGTCTTCAAGGCTCAGCTGAGGTTCCACCAAGCTGACCAATCCCTCCCTGGCCACTTCAGTCCACTCCAACTTCCAGTGACCTTCAACCTTCAACATCATGTACCTGGCACCCAGCTAGGATGGTTGGGAAGGCAGCATAGCACCAAGGTTAAAGGTTAGAAGTGTGGAATTGTAATTAGGCTGTCTGGATTTGAATGCTGGCTTAGCTACTTATTAGCTGTGTGACCTTAGGCAAGTTTTTTACCTTCTCTATGACCTAGTTTCTTTCTCATGGAGTTGTTATGAGGATTAAATGGGATAATCTATGAAAAGCACTTGGAACAGCACAT
This sequence comes from Lemur catta, assembly GCF_020740605.2. Lineage (NCBI taxonomy): Eukaryota > Metazoa > Chordata > Mammalia > Primates > Lemuridae > Lemur > Lemur catta. The sequence continues at coordinate 49,096,111 of NC_059155.1, read as the reverse complement.
GGTTTATAATAAACACTCAATAAACGGTACCTGTTATTATCTTTGCTGCTGGGGGTGGTTCACTCACCATTTATACATTCAGACTTTGCCTGCTGAACTATTTAATATAAGCTCAGGGAGGACAGGAATCATGCCTTCTAGCATCTATACCCTCTACTGCCAAACCCCTCAACACCTAGTCCACACACCCAGGAGCATAACTGATGTGTGTGAAAACATCGGTTGCAACAGATTGAATTCAGTCAACAAACATATATTGTGTACTGAGTCTGTGCCAGGCACGGTGCTAGATGCCAGCCACAAGGCATAGAAGGACCAACACCAGCATTGGAATCAGGCATCCCTGGTGGCTGCTCCCTAGCTATGTGACTGGCAGCCAACTACTCCCCATCTGTGACCTTTATTTCAGCATCTGTAGGATGGTAAGACCTCCTAACACCTGGGGTTGTTGGGAGCACTAGGGGAGAGGTATGAGTCTCACTGTCTCAACTTAGTTAGCTTTTCTAAGACTTGAATGAAAGTATTCAAGTGTCAGTTCATGGGTGGGAAGCTGGCAGATAGGCTGCTTCTCCCAGTGACCTCTGGCTCTGAGCCTGTGGCCAGAGAGGTTCCTCTACAGATTGCCTCACTGCCCTGCACGTGCTGTCTCCAGGCGCGCTCTCCCCAAACACACTCCCGCCAGGGGTGTGTGTGTGTCCAGCTTGGCTGCAGGCTGGATCAGACAGAGGAGCTTACAGCATAGACTCACAGGCAATTTGAAAGTGAGTGTTAGACACTGTTCTTTCAAAAAATTCCTCAGTGTTTCTCACCATCTAGGTAAGCTCTAGCCTGCTTGGCCCACTCTCTACTCCCTATCCTTTGCTACCCCTTGGCAACTCAATATGTATACCTTCCCTCTCACTTCATTATGCTGAAAAATTTGATTTTCTCCTGCCCCTGCCCCAACATAGCTCCAGCTCCAAGACTGCCTTTGTACATCCCCAAACTCACTAACGTGCTCTACTCAACACTGGACCACTTCCTTTCCCTCTTCCCTAAAGGCGAAGAGATTTCTCCCCTATCCCCTTTTCCCTCCCCCCATATGAATTTTGCTTCACCCCCTTGGATGCCAGAAGTGACTCTAGTCACTTGGGTTCAAACTGTTTTTTCTTCCATTACATGTTCACATGAAGCATCTAGCTGTGAGCAGCCTATGAGAAGTGTCATATGCGGTGGTTACCCCTCCCCCCATCCCAGCCTTCAGGTTCTGAGGCTACAGAGAGGAAAGGGACATGATCCCTGCCCCCCACCCCACCCCACCCAAGAGCTCACAGTCCAAAGAGGGAGAGGAAGAGCCAGACACCCAAACCTGTGCTGTAAAGGAGATGGGTACAAAGTGCCACCTGCAGGAGTAGAGAGGAGGGGGGAAAGCCATCTAACCTGGGGCTAGCAGGAAATAGTCGAGTGGAAAGTGACATCTGAGCTGTATCTGTAAGGCAAAGGGAGTGGCACCCAGAGCACTGAGGAGAGAGTGAGTGGGGTGCCGGGATGGGGGCGAGACAGATTGGGGCCAGTTGTGACCAGCCTTGAAAGCCAGGCTAAAGAATTTGGGCTTAATCCTGTCGGCAATACTGAGCCATCAGAGGTTTTGTAAGTAGGGGAGTAACATGATCAGAGCTGTGTTTAAGGAAGATTAATTAAAAATAATGTATGGTGTGTTTAATTCATGGCTAGCCCTGGGCTTTCGAGGAGACAGGAGATGAGAAAACAAGGCCCCAATGAGCTGGCAATTCACAAAATAATGGCCAATAAACATATGAAAAGATGTTCAACCCCACTGGAACACAAAGAAATGCAAATTAACGCAACAATGAGATACCATATTTGGCCTATCAAATTAGCAGGGATTAAAAATGATAACACTTGATGCTGCGGAGGGTTTTGTGCGGCGGACCCCGGCTCACTGCGGGGAGGGCGCCGGGGCAAACGCTTCAGCCTTCGGAGGGGCCGCTTGACAAGAGATATGAAAAGCTTTTTAAAAGCGCATATTGTGTGACCCAGAAATCCCACTTCTAGGTATTTGTCTTAAAGAAATCATTGTGGATGTGAGTACAAATTTATGCCCCAAATGTCCCCCGGCCCCGGGTGTTATTTAAAAAAGCAAATAACTGGATCGAATGGGGGAAGTGTTAAAACTGTGTGACAGCAGCCCTGGAGACTGGACCTTAATATTTCTGAATCCTCAAAGGCTGGAGGCAGGAGACAAAACCACCAGTTCTTTTTAAAGCTGCTGGTAGTGGGTTGCTGGGATCTGTAAGGGGGAGGCTAAAATTCGTCCTGGGGCAGACGGTGCCTTTGTTCCCCTTGGGACTTGCAGGCAGGCCTCTTGGTCATGCAGATGTACCTCAAGTACCTATTCATTGTCTTGCAGAAGCCCTGACTCCACATGCAGATGCTGTAAGCAAGGATGTTAAGCCTTCTGTTTAATAATGTAAAAGATTCTCTTCTTTGTGGGCTGGGCGGCATCTCCGCAGAATCTCTTGTGATGTTAAATGATTTTCTGCTTCTTTTGGCCAAGCTTGCGACTGCATGGGGGCAGGTGGGGTGGGGGTCCATCACAGCTCTAGCTTGGGAATAGAAAGGACAGAAGAAAAGAGGCTCGGGTTTGAGGAGGATAGGGTCCCAGCAATGAGGCGGCAGTCTGGATTAAAGACCATGACCGCCAGCAGTGAGCCCTGGGAAAGGGCAAAGACTCAGAGTGAACGAGGCCACTGTCAATTGTAATTCCCCATGCCAGTGTTACCGCAAGAGAAGTTCTGTGCACAAGAAGATTTTAGGTGGGATGTGGAGAAAAAAATCAATTGAATACTTGGTTACGATGACACTCAAGCTAAAAGGCGGGGGAATATCAATGGAAAGACCAATACTAAAGTACATACTAAGACAGGTGGGGCATGAATACGGAAAGTCATGAAAGTGGTTTGCTAACTCTGTGTTAGCAACAAGCCATCGGGAAAGTCGGTAAACAGGCCAGGCTCAGCTGTATGTTGGGGAATTAAGACAAAGGCTGTTGTCTACACATGGACCGAGGGGCTCAGAAATGGCTGCAGCAACACAGAGGGGGAGGAGGAATGAGGGAGCCAGAGGGAAACGGAGAAGCCCGGAGCACTGGCCAGGTGCTTCAGGTGACAAAGGACAAGCACGGAGGACTGAATCCCTGGGATGGTAGCACTGTAAACTCAGGGAGGGGCTCTAGGTTTCCTCTGGACACCCAGGTAGGCTCTCAGACTTGGGCCATGTGGATGTCGAGTGATCACGGGAGGATGGAGAACTTGGAGCTGCTCAGATTCTAAGCACATAGGACAGCCAACCAGATGGTGAGACAGCCATTCATAATTTTGGTTTCAAGAATTTCTGATGATGTAGAAGGGTGCTAATGAAATATCATGATGTGAAAAAGAAAAATACAAAACTACAGTACGATATGACCTCAATTATCTTTTTAAAAAAACTTGAGAGAAATACACCAAAATCTTATTGGTGAATGTCACCCAGGTAGAAGCCTCAAGAGGAGCCAACGTCTGCCAATCAAAGGAGTACAAGAGACAGTCATGTTTGAATTAGGGATTGTTATGGACTAAGTGTTTGTGTCCCCTCCCCAAATTCATATGTTGAAACCTAATCCCCAATGTGATGGTATTAGGAGGTGGGAACCTTTACCAAGTGACTGGGTCATGAGGGTGGGGCCATCATGAATGGGATTAATTTCCTTATAAAAGAGACCCCAGAGAGCTCTCTAGCCCTGTTTCTACCATGTGAGGATACAAGAAGTCGAAGTTGGCAGTCTGCCACCCTAAAGAGGTCCCTCACCAGAACCCGATCATGCTGGCACCAGAACTGTGAGAAATAAATTTCTCTTGCTTATAAGCCACCTAGTCCATGGTACTTTGTTGCAGCAGCCCGAACCAAGACAGGAAACAAAAAAGTAGAAGTTTGCAAGGCAACTTTGTTCACTGCCATTCTAGGAACAGAGAGAGTATGGCAAAGGCCCAGGATGTGGGAAGAGTAGTATGCTGGTCACAGGTGTCAGTCATGATCAGATCTGTGACTTATTGGAGCCCTCTGGCCACTGAATGGAGGGTGTATTATAGGGAATTAGGAGAACAGAGAGAGCAGTAGACGTTGATTACAGTCATCCGAGAGAGGTGACAAGGGTCTGCACTCCTGCTGAGGCAGTGGGGAAAGAAAGGAGTAGAGGATTCAAGAAATAGTGAGGTGGTAGAATCTAAGAGATTTGGTGACAAATTGGATGTGGATGAGGGAGAGGGTGGCCCGAAGGGGGACTCCCAGGTATCTGGGAGGGTTTGGACCCCTGGGTGGAGCAGGTGGCCTAGAGAATGAGGAGACCTGACTCCAGGCACAGCTGTCACAGGGCCAAGGAAAGGGCAGAAACAGTGCTTGCATTCCGACAGCTTTGGTAGCCCCGAGGAAGCAGAGCTTTTTCCAACAACATTAATTAGGACGGTGTCAGGCAAGGACTCTGATTGGCTGGCTCAGACCACATGCTCACCCCTGTGGCCAAGCAGGTGGGATTTATTACCCGAAGAAGGGAAAGGAGTCCTGAAAGGATCGAGACAATCATCGCCACAGATTCTCCTCTGGACTCTTCAAAATTAGAGTGAAGGAAAAAAAAAATTAGACTGAAGGCTAACTCTAAATGTGGACTGTGACCCACGCACCTTCATTGGTGCATGTCCACAGAGAAAGAAGGTCATCAACTCAGAAGCCCAGGTTAAAATATCACCAAGTCCATTTTCCTGCTTCCAAACTGCCAATCTGTCACCCCTTCTCAACTCAGGAAGTGACAAAGAGTGCAGGCTTTTTGGAGTTGAATCCTAGTTTTGCCACTTACTAGCTTTGTGACTTGAGTGAGTCGTTTCACCTCTGGGCTTCAGTTTCCCTAGGAAACTTCATAGGCTTGTTGTACAAATTGAAGGAGTTAATATTCAGAAGGTGCTGAGAACAGGGTCTGAACTGTAGTCAGTGCAAAGCAAGTGTAGTCCAACATACGATTATGTCATTCCCCACTTAAAACCCCATGCGCAACCTCTGCCTCCCATGAGCTCACCTCCTCCATGAAGTCTTCCCTGCCTGCCCTTCCCTTGCCTCCGAAGAGGCTGCGCTATACTAGAGCACAGAGGTCTCCCTGCAGGAGGGAGATCAGAGACTCTGGGCCCTCGATAGCCTGTAGCATGGAGCACAGCACCTGCGCATCAGCAGGGCGGCGGGCAATGCTGAATACACGGGTGATTTACATTGGAAGAGCTCCGTGCACTTGACAAAGTGATATTCACACCTGTTATCTCACTTAAACCACCTGTAGAATGAGTAGCATTGCCTCCATTTTGAAGATGGGGAAGTTGAGGATCTGAAAAGTAAAGGGGCACAGCCAGTATGTGGCAAGGCTGGGGCGAGAGCCTGGGGTTTCTGCTGTCAAGGCAAGTGGGAAGAGAGCCCTGGGCAAAGGGTTAGCGGTACCCAATTCCAATTCTGGTTTTTGCACCTGGACTTACTGTATGATTTTTGGATACATCGTTTTTCCTTTCTGGGCCTCAGTTTCCTTACCTGTACCATGAAAGGGTTGAGCTAGAAGGTCCCTGAGGGTCCTTCCAGCTGCAGCATACTATTGGGAGCCATCTGGTTGTCCGTTACCCTTCCTTGCCCACCACCCCTCACTGCCTCACAGCTGGGATCAACCCCAAGGAGAACAAATGACACTGGGGAGCAGAGGCAGGGAGAGGTGATAGCGCTGGCTAGGCCCCAGTGTAGGCTGAACAGTTAGAGGACTCATTAGATGTTAATGAACTGCAATTGAGCATATTGATTATGTCTCAAATCATTTCCTACTAATTCAGTCCTCCAGGGTCAACAGGCCCCTGGCTTCTCTGGGCTTTCTGCCCATCCTGTAACTAAACAGTCAAGGGCTTCGTCTAAGAGCTGCCAGGCCCAAAGGGAACAGGCCAGGAGGAGGGGAAATGCGAAGGTATGAGCCCCCACCTCTGTCTTGCTGCCCCTTCAGCTTGCACTTACTGAATCAGCGCCAGTCTCACAGGCATGCTATCAGTGCAGTCCACAGGGTTCCACATTCGGTTTAATGCTCGCTCTGCTGTCCCCACTTTGAAATTCCTAATGATTTTTTTTTATCAAGAAGCCTTGCATTTTTATTCTGCACTGGGCCCTGCAAATTATATAGCAGATAGTCACAGGCTAGACTGTGGTCTATGTAAATGACACCCACTAGAGGGTGCAAATGGCAGCCCTGGCTGGCAGAGCCTCTCAAGCTCATAAAGTTTAATCCCTTGGATTGATGCCCAGAGATGGGAATATACTTGCCCAAGGCCACACAGCCCAGAGAGTGACAGTGTGAGGACTAGAACCCGGACTGCTTTTCCTTTTTCTCTCCTGTAGAATTGCTCCAGATTCTAAGATCCCCCGAACTTCTCTAGAACAAGCCCTTGGACTAGATCACTCCTGTCCCCCTTATTTGACAACTGATCTTCTAAGTGCTCAGGGCTGGAGATCTTTGAAGAGCTTCAGGCCTCACTACCACTCCTAATGGATGAAACAGGTTCTTCCTGGTTTCCCTCCCAGATGATTGTTCACCCAGTGTCAGAGAGCTCATTGCCTCACATGGCAGACCATTCTACTGTTAGACACCTGTAACTTTTAGGGAAGCTCTTTAAGAACATCATGTGAGAATTTTCCTCCTTATAATATTCACCCTTTGGCCCTAGTTATTTTCTTGAGAAACACTTAGAATTAAGTGGGTGCCATCTCCTCTCAACACCCCCAGGTTGTAGGCCAGCAGAGCAGCTTTTCTGTAGGTCGGAAAATGGTGGAGGTGGTCTGTCCACCTTTAGCCCTGTTAGGCCGAGGAATCAGAGTCTCCAATAGGGATGCACGGAAAAGACATGACACTTGAGAGCACTTAGCCTTCTGTGTTCCCAGGTGGGAGAGCACCCAAGGGTGTGGGCAGCCCCTGGCTGGGGGTCAGCACCCTTTGGGCTTGAGAATCAAGGTAAGCTCTGGGGATATGAGGCTTCCCTGTTCCCCTGCCTCTCTGCTAACTCTGCTGCACTTGCTACAGAAATGAGTCCACAGGGGGAATGGTGGCTGCAGCACATGAAGGCCCTGGAGACCTCAGAATGGTTCATAGGGAGAGGGTGTGTTTCTGTTCTCTCTCTTCTGAAGGAGGAAGAGCCTACGGGCTGGAGTCTCAACAGGAGGCCTGAAGGTTAGACACCTGGAAGGACTGCCTCACTCTGAAGCTTGGGACGCATCTGAATAGGGGCCCATAGACTGCTCTCTGTCCCTGGGGTGCTCAGGTATGGCTGCACTTTGTAATCATCAGGGGAGCTGTTTAAAAGTACCTGTTCTCAGGCCCCACCCCTAGAGACTTGAATTTTATTGGGTTGGGATATGGCCTGGGCATGAGTATTGTTAAACAGCTCCCTAGGTGATTCTAACGTGCAGCTGGGGCTGAAAACCATTCATCTAGAGCAGAGCTTCTCAGACTTTAATGTGAAGACAAATCACCCAGAGATCTTGTTCAAATGACGATTTTGATTCCGTAGGTCTGGGATTCTGAGATTCTGCATTCCTCACAAGCAACCAGGGGATGTCCTTGTTGCCGGCCCTGGACAGCACTCTCAGACATCTCCAAGACAAGAATTCTCCTTGAGGCCTCTTAAGTCTGGGACTGGATAGACGTGGTGGGGCCTGAAAGCTGGGAGAGGGACTCGATTACCTCCAAACACTGCAAACCTGGGTACAGAGAGCCCAGGCCCAGCTCCTCTAGAAAAGCCTCAGGTTTGGTCCCGAGGCAGCAGGGCTGGCTGAGCAAGACGGTTCCACGGCCAGGGCAGGAAGCTCTGTGAGCCAGTTCTTTAGAGCTCAGAACTTGCATCTAGAAGGCAAATCCCATAGCTCCCAACATCCTTATTCACTAAGCTCAAGAGCCTAGGCATGTGCTGGCCTACCCCTCCTCCCAAGGGCCAACAGCACCGGAACCCCTGACTCTCCACTACCCTCAAGGGTGAGGCGCCTTCAGCATCCCTCATGCCCCCCAACCTAGTCACTAAGTCAGGCCTCGCATGGTGATGGGTGGCAGAGGGCCCAGATGTCCCCTACTTTGCTCCCTCAGGCTGTCACTGTTCCCAGGGGCCCAATTAAGCCAGCGCTTTGTCCCTGGGCAGTGGAAGCAGGCGTCCCTGGCACTCTTCCGATCCATGTTCCATCTCTTCATCAGCTGTTGCCAGACAGCCCACATAATGTTGGGATTTCATGCTCAATATTCTTGATGAAAGTGGAACATCAAAACCTCAGCAGGGCGGACACATGGAGACTAAGTGAGGCTCTCGCCAAAGGAGCTATCTTCTCAGCACAAGACATCAACAAAGCTCCTTTCCCGAGGCTGTCTTGTATTATTATTGTCATTATTGTTGTTGATAGTTGCTTCCCTTGCATCTAGGCAGGGATAATAAGTTCTGCCTTGCTTTCATACACACACATATATATATATATCTGCTCTGTCTCTCGCTTGCCGGCTGATAGCAATCTCTGCCTCCTGTTATACTAACTGTTGATTGGCACTGTTAGGAGATGCCAGGGCTTTCATCTCTTGGCTGTCTGCTCCCTGGCTGAGCGATGTGGGTGTTGGGAGGAAGAGCGTACTATCTGCTCACACACCTGTTTTGCCACTCGCCTCTCTCCTACAGTAAAACGTGGGCTATTAATGCCATGGGGAATTGGCTTTCCCGTAATGTCACTCTCTTTCTTCCCTTTTCTTGTGGCTCCAGGGAAAAGCACTTTTCTGGTCTGCCATCCCTGGGTTGTCACTACCCACACAGCCCCCTAGGGCCCAGGAGAAGAAAAGGAGTACACACGGCTAGTCACTCATTTGTTCATCACTCATTCACGCATTCCATCATCAAGGATTTGTCAAGCACCTACCGTGGGACAGGATGCAGAGCTCTATATGACACAGTCTCTGCCCTCCCAGAGCTCCCAGTTGGTAGGAAAATGGTCCTGTCATGGTGTGACCAGCATGAGAGCAGAAAGGCAGACCAGCCATGTGAGTGGCACCGTGGAGGCAAGGGAGACATCAGCTTCCTGTAGGAGGTGATCTTGAGCCTAGGTCTGAAAGCTCGAGTAGAATTGGAAATGTCATCACGTCCCAGCTGGGGGTTCCTTCAAGGCCAGACAATCTAAGGCTCTCAGGAAATGGATGGCCCTCAGAGAGGAGGAGACGTGTCCACAGCACTGTCCACTTCTGGTTTGAACCCCTGCCCTGACCCACTGCCTCCGTCTGTCTTAAAATGAAACATCAACCTCATCACTTCTCAAAGCTAGGGGTGCCCACATCCCTCCACCGGGGGCAGCTCCTCTTGGAAGCAGAAACCACCACAGTGTGAGGTTGTTCCCTGGGTAGAGGGTACCTGTGACAATAGCTCTATCCTGATGCAGAGATGAGCAGGTCCTTGTGCTCAGAGAAACGCAACACTGACAAGAAGAAAGGAGTGGGAAGGCCTCCAAAGAGAGTCCAGGCCTGCCAGCACTGGGCCCTTGTCAGAAGTGGAAGGAGAAAGGAATGAGCATTGATTGTGCCGGCAAAATGGGAGGTACTTTCCATACATGATGGCATGAAATTCCTGGCACAAGCCTGTGAAGCAGGGATGATCATACCCACTTCACAGATGAGGAACCTGAGGCATGGAGAGGTTTATAGAGAGGCTATGCTTGGACTCTAGCTTAGACCACAGGATCTGAAACCTGGCCCCACCTCTTAGTAGCTGGGGGACCTTGAACAAGTCATTTAACCTCCAGTTTTTTCAGCTCTACAATGGAGATAGTAATCATATCAATCTCCCTGGGGATTAAATGAGATAATACATGGAAACAACTTGGCTGGCATATAGCCAATGCTCAAAGGTCATTGCTACTAATGGCTGAGGTCACAGAGTCACTGTATAGCAGGGCTACAATTCAAACTCAAGGCTGACCCCAAAGCCAATGCTCTTTGCAATGCTTGGGTCTGTGCCCTCGCACTCACCCATTGCTCATTGGCACTGCCACTCGAGCCTTTCTGTTGAGCTAGGCTGAGCAAAGCAGTACCTGGGGCTCTCCCTCCTGCCCAGCGGGCCTACTGAAGCTAGGTGCTAGATTTCAGTGCAGACCACTAATTCTGTAATGGAGGAGGGACACAGCAATGATCAGCATTTCTGGGAGGAAAAGGAAAGCTGTCACAGAGTCTGCTCTGGTAGTTACCATGCAAGAGTCACTCTCCCCTTCTCCCCAAGTAACAAAGCCCCAATTTTACCCCTTCCCCCCATGGCAATGCCTAGGTCAAAGACTATTTCCTAGCCCCTCTTACAACTAGGTATGACCGTGTGACTAAAATCTGACCAATGAAATATAAAAGGAAATGTCATGTGGGACTTTTGGAGCAGCTGCTTAAAAAGAAGGTGACTCAGCTAGGATGTGTGCCCTTTCTCTTTTTTGTTGCCTAGAATGGTGATGTGATGACTGGAGCTCTGGCAGCCATCTTGAGCCCTAATGGGATCTTGAAAAGGAAGCTGGTGATGGGATGTTAGAGCAGAAAAATAGAGGAGCTGAGGCCTTGATGACTTCACAGTGCCATTTGCCATCTCTGAACTGCCTGCCTCCAGACTTCTTGCACATGAGATTATAAACCCTTGTGTGGTTTAACTAGACAGTTTTTGGTTCAGTTCCCCAAGCTGAATGCAATTCCTAATTCAGAAAAATTCACAGGGAAGGAATAATTTGCATGGGCTCTTGGAATAAGTAATTCTGGGCAGAGGAAACAGCCAGTGCCAGGCACGGAGGTTTGAAATGTGTGATACATGATAGAGAAGGCAGGACATACAGTGGACACCCTGGGTCCCAGCCACACAGGACTCCTGGCTAAATACACCATGTACTCACTCCATGGTGTGGTCACCTGGCTTCTGGTTCAGTAACTCTGGGGATCAGCAGCTTCAGTTCTACTTGTTCACGACCTTTCTTTTTCCTCATATTGAATCAAAATTAACTCTATATTCAGGTAGCCAAGTGCCATGATCTCCATCTTACAGATGAGGAAACCGAGACTTAAGGAGGTTTACTGGCCTGCCCTAGGTTACACAGCTAGTGATGGCAGAGCTGTGATTTCAATCCACGTTGGCCTGAGTCCATTGCCCTCTTCCTACTAGTGGTTCTCAAACTCTGATGTGCATCAGAATTATCAAGAGGGCTCATTAAAGCACAGATTGCTAGGTCCCACCCCAGAGTTTCCGAATCAGGGGGTCTGGGGCAGAGCCAAAAGCTTGCATTTCTAATAAGGTGTGGGAGGGGGCGGGGTAGGAAGGGGGGATGCTGCTCTGGTTTGTAGACCTACTTGGAAAACAGCTGGGTTGGAGGATCCACTGGGGACTGAGTCTCATACCAGGTGTGACAGCGCAGAGGTGCTGTGACTTAGCAAAGGCGTGCTTCATCTGGAGCTTCTGAGCCCTCTTATCTACTGTCTACCAGGCCAGAATGGGTGGCACCTGAGCTGAGCCCAAGCTGGGCAAGAATCCTGAGAATTCCAAACTAGCTAGCTAGCTGCTGGCAGGTTCCAGCTAAAATGCAAACAGACACCACCCTTAGTCCCTGGGCTGGATTTCTTTGGCTTCTTGGCGCTCAGCCTCCAGAAGGGCTAATGCTGGCCCACTGGAAAGGAGAGACAGGATGAAGAACATTTTTGTGGGCCAGGAACCAATCTGAATCTCACTGCAAAGCCCCAACCAGATGTGAGAGATTCCATAAGCCCCCAAGAGGTTGCTTAAACTGAGCACTATAGTGTAAATACTTTCCTATGCATTCATCCAAGGTTTTTTTTTTTTTAATTTTTGTGTCTTAATAGTTGTGCACTGTTGGAGTGTCAGTTTCAGGCTATAAATTCCTAGAGGGCAGGAAATAGATTTGCAGGGATGAGGAATCGAAAATCATGATGATGGGGATGACAGCGATGATGATTACAGTGTCGGGGTTGATGCTGGTGGCCACAGTAAAAGAACATAGGAAAAGAAGAAGGAGAAGAGGAAGGAGAAGGGGTGTGGGGGGAAGGTGGACATGGAGGTGAAGGAGGCAGCGGAGGTGAGGGAGGTGGATGGATGTGAGGCCGATGTGGACAGAAACAGTGAATGGGAGGGTGATGAAGGCGGGATCTGAGTTGTCCATACCTCTGTGAAGGCACTTTTCCCTCTTCTCTCCATCTATGTCTGTTTCCCCTTCTAGAACCTCCTTTGGGGCAGGGCCTGTGCCTTGCTCACCTTTGTGTCCTAGCACTGGGCCTGGTGGCCTGCACACAGTCAACATCCATACGTGTTTGTGCTTGCTGAAGAACGGAGTGCGAATGCTGTGGGGCAGAGAGACGGCAAGGATGGCTGTGATGACTGGGAAGAAGTGGCCGTGGTGGAGCACTCCTGTGGGGGGCAGTGGCCATGCAGAACAATAGAGATCAGAGAGGGAACTGTCCCCATGAGGCACAGCTATGGTGCTCCATGCCAGTGGTGGGTGTGGAAGGAGTACGAGGCCCCTAGGGGCTGGCCTGTCTAGTGCAGCCGGGCTCAGTGGGGCCCAACTAGGTGGCCACAGCAGCAAGTTTGGGAATTTGTTGATGTGCTGAGCCTGCCTGCTGGGTGCAGGCTGTGTTTCCATAATCATCTTTTGTCTGGCTGAACAATGGAGGTGAGGGGGCAGCCAGGCAGGTGGGACATAGCTTGACTAGACAGACGAAGAGGGGGGGAGGCTTCCACACTGCTTTTAGCCAGCTGCCGCAGTCCAGGCCTCCCCTCCTAGATCCTGCCCTCCACGGTGACCCTCATAAGCTGCGAGGTCCCGTCAGGCCTGGGGTACGCCTGGCCTGGGACCCCGCCCCCCCGCTGGGGGCGGCTCTCATACCTCCCCACACACCTCTTTCCCTCAGAAGCTGCTAGGCTTTTGATAAATGCCAGCGCGGTTCAACACCCGAGGAAGGCAGGCCGCTCCTGGGAGGAGCCTGTGGACATTCGACACTGGGAGAAGGATGGCCCCGCTAGGGAGTGCGGTGGGGGTGGGGGCTGCAGCCCAATTCCCTGCAGAACAAAAAGAGATTTCTCTCTCCCTTGCACCAGCTGCTGAGTCCCAGTCCTGGCTCGATCATTTTTCAAATTGCAATAAATTAACATTTTCTGGAGCAGGAAAACCACACGGAGAAGCCTAATTACCAAATTTGGGGATGGCCTCAAGCCCCTCTGGGCTTGCTTCCCCTCCCCCATCCTAGCTGGGGACTGGGGAGGACACAGCCCGAAGGAACAGCTTCTTTCATTTCACTCACACCTTTCCCGGGACTGGCTGGGCCCCCTCCCCCGCTCCTTGCACACAGCCCAGCCTGTCACCTCCTGTTTGCTGACATTCCCTCCTTCGGTCCCCCCACCCCACAGAATGCAGTGCAGGCCTGTTTGTTCCCATTTGTCAGAGGGAGAGCCCAAGGGCCTGGGAAAGGGTCAGGGAGGAAGGGTCGAGGGATAGTTGGGGGGCTACTGATGTTAGGCTCCTGAGGCCAAAGTTAGAAGTCCTGACACCCCCAATTTCCCAAACGTAAACTTGATTTCTGTTCACTGAGTTGTAAAACTGTACAGTTTACAGTTTAGATAGGACAAGGAAACCCAGGGGCTCTCTGGCTCTTCCTGTCTCAGCAGAGTAAGGGGAGGGCTTCCCTATTCTAAGCCTCCAAGTGAAGACATTCCAAGCATTGACTCTGCTGTCTGTATCTCTCTCTACCTTTGCATCTCCCTATTGAGATACAGACATGTTCATTCATTCCTAAAGATGCCATGTGGGTGCCCTGCGCTGAGTGCGCACTGTGTGTCAAGCCTCACATGATGTTTCCAACTAGGAGTGACAGATGCAGAAACTGAGACTCAGAGAAGTGCAATGACTGTCCCAAGGTCCCACGTCAGAGGCAGAATTAATATCCAGGCCTACTGAGTGCCAAAGCAGTGTTCTCTTCTCGCCCCACTGACCCTGTCACTCTGCCCCTCTGTGCAGTGGGCCCAGCTGCCCAAGGCGACCTTCCCCGGGGACCCCTTTCTCTTCAGACTCAGGAGTGCCCATACATGCCTGAGCCAGCTGCACTCTCCTGTCAGCAGCCAGGGCCTCAGCTCTAGCAGTGGGGAGCCTGGATCTTGGCCTTGGGATGGGATAGGCGGCTGGTCTCAGCCAGAAGACAGGCTTCATGGAAGGAAGTCCAACTGCACATGCGTGCGCGCACACACACACCCCAGGGTGGGGTAGGGGCTCCAAGGGAGCATTCTCTTTGCCATTTCTAGAGGGCAAAAAGGAAGAAAGCAGAGTGGGCTGTGGCCTGAGCCAATGCTGTAGCCTAAGGCCTGGGACCCTTGGCTCTCTCAGCACTGGAGGGCTACAACGTCCCTCCCAATCTGGCTCTCGTCTACCTTCTGGAACTTATTTCCCGCCCCTTCTCTTTATACACTCTGTGCTTCGACCACCTCAATATTCCTTCACTCATGCTGTTCCTGCTGCCTGGACCTCTGCCATCCTTACTATCTCGTGTTTGCAAATTCTATCCTTGGGTCAGGGGCCGCTCAGCTGCCACTTCCTGCAGGAGGCCTTCCTGATCCTCCTCACCATGACGCGTCCCTCCTCTCTGCCCCCCAACCTGAAAGAAACTCTTCTCTCCTCAGCACTCCCACAGGACTTAAAGGATCCTCTCCTGAGGCACTAGCCACTTTCTCCCTGGAATTTTACTCATCTTAGATCCCGTCTAGACCAGGAGCTCTCCGAGGAAGGAGGAAGGAGCTAAGTTGGGTTCATCTCCATATTTTTCAGCACCTTGTTGAGATTTCTCAGAAATGTATTAGTGTCTGCTTCATACCCTACACGGGTGGTGGAAAGAACATGGCTTTGGAGGAGTCAGAGGCACCTGGGGTTAAATTCCTGTCCTGGTTCTTCCCAGCTGGTGCCCTTGAGCAAGTTACCTTCCCACTCTGGGACTTGATTTTCCTCAGCTCTTGTGAGATAAAAATAATCCTTGCTACCACCCAAGTTTATGGGTAGTATTAAGTGAGGGACTAAAAGATAAAGCACCTCTTGAAATATATGCCAATAAATGTTTGTCAATCCTCCCTTTGACGTGGACTGATGAATGAATGAATGAATGAGATGAATTAATGTTGTGCCATCCGAATGGCTGTAGTCTTAGGTGCTGAGCCACCTCTGGCCTGGCTGTCCTCTCCTGCAGGCAGACCTGCCCTCCAGCCCACACCCCTCCACTCTGTTCCTGGCCACCCCAGGCCCATGGTTTACATGCTGAAATTCCCAGAAGCTGAGACTTCCAAACAAACCCCCCAAGTTTGGATTTATCAGCCATGCTATTAAAACAGTAATTTTCAGCTGCCTAATGTTTCCAACTTGTGCTCTAATCCAGCGGGTAAATATTTACGGAGCCTGACACCACTCCTAGGCCACTTGCTCTGCTGCCAAACATTCATTTCCCTTGCAGCTCCACTAGTCTGATATTTTTAGGAGAAGGGGAGGATGGAGGGCCGTGTGTGTGTGTGTGTGTGTGTGTGTGTGTGTGTGTGTGTGTGTGCACGTGCATGTGTGCCTGCCGGGTGTGTAAGGGGTGGGAGAGAGGCTCAGTCTTCCTCATGGTGGCTTCCTGGGTGGGGAGAGACAAAGGATAAAGTAGGCCTTGGTACTCCCTTCTGCTCAGATCTCCCCTACTGTGGGGCAGGGAGGCTCAGCTCCCTGCACTGTGCCCAGACCCTCAGGCCTCCCCTTCCTCAGCCTCCCCGCTCCCCTATCCTGCCCCAGAGCTAGCTGGAGCAAACAGGCATTCAGGCTAACCAGAGACAGCAGGGAAGCGTCAAGGAGCATAGACACTGGAGGTGTGCAGACTTGGGGGCATGCCTCAATTCTGCCATTTGCGAGGTGGGCAGCCCTGAGCATGTCCCTTCACCACTCTGAGGCTATTTCCTCATCTGTGAAATGCAGGTAAGGATCTCGAGCCCCGTGGTGAGGTAGCGTGTGGACAGACCAAGCACGGTGCCTGGCTCGTGCTAGGTGCCCTGTAAAAAGTGCTCTCTTGCTGCCTCTTCCCCTGGCAGAAAGAAGATACGAGGCATGCCCTCCACACCCTCCGAGGCTCCAGCCCCACTGGAGCACTGGCCACCTCTCAGCACCTCCATGCCCTTGCTCATGCTCTTCCTTCTGTCTGGAATATCCTCTGCACCCCAGGAAAGTTCTCAGTATCTTTGTTTTTGAAGACTCAGAACACACGTCTACCTCCTGGAGAAGTCTTCCCTCGTGGCCCGAAAATAATCTCTCTCTTCCTCCCTCCCTCCCTTCCTGTCTCTCCCTCTCTCATTGAGCATTCTTAGTGAATGGAGGCTGAGTCATAGTCATCTCCATGGCCTCAGCATCTAGTACAGAACTAGACAAGGCGCTCGATGAATCTTCATTGCGTGTGTGCACATTTATTTAATTTATAGATTGACTGGAAGAGGGGAAGGAGCAAAGGATGGTTTTAGCTTGAGCTATCTAAGACGTTCCTTCATCCCTCACACAAGGAAGAACAAAAGGAAAAGGGAAAGGAATGCTCCGTGCAGGCAGGGACCTTGCCTGCCTTGTTCTCACTGCATGCCCAGCATTTAGAATGGAGTCGTGACATTTACTGAGCTCTTCCTCTGTGCCAAGCAGTAAATGCTTTACATGGATGAATTTACGTAATTCTTACAGTCCCATGAGGTAGGTGCCCCATTTTAGAGATGGGGTCACTGGAGCACAGAGAGGTTAAGTCACTCACCCAGGGCCACACAGGCAATAAAAGGCAGAAACCAGGCAGTCTGGCTCCAGAGCTCCTACCTCCCTTAGTGGATACTCAAGGAATATTCACTGAGTGAATGAATGAACGAATGGCTACTATGTGAGTGGCTATACATGGCACAGTTCTATACATTATTTTGTTGACTCCTCACAGCAGCCTTTCCTTGCAGGGTAGATGCAATCATCTCCATTGTTCAGATGAAGAAAATGAGGCTCAGAGATGTGAAGTAACCTGCCCTAGGTCACACAGCTAGGAAGCAGCAAGGCTGGGACTTGCTTTCCATTCCTGCAGCTTGCCTCTGGCGTCCTTCCTGGCCTGAAGCCCCAGGAGGGATCCAAAGGGTGCTTCATTCTCATCCCTCGGCACATAGATGGGAACAGGACTTCTGAACTCAGATGCCAGCACCCCAAGCTGGAAATGACCATGGATATCATCTACCCCACCCCTTCAGATTGAAGATGGGCAGCTGGGCCCAGAGAGATGAGAAGTTTGCCCAAGGCCCCACAGCAACTAAGCCAGCACACCTGAGCCCACACAGTGCCCCTGCTCCCCCCATCTCTCTCAGGTCTCCCCAGGCTACCCAGGGGCCATGGTCCAACTGTCCTGGTCATAGATATGTTTCCCCAGGGGATGGGCTTCTGTGAGCTGGAAACTGAGAGGGGTGTAATGAGGAAGAAAGAGTCCAACAGGGAGAAAATGGGTTGCTTCAGGGAAGAATTCCAAACAGATTGAGCTAGAATGGAGCCCCTGTTATTAGTAATTGTAGTATCATGAGGATCCCTGGGATGATGGTGATGACGATAACGTTCAGGGGAGGGGAGAAGAAAGAGGAGGATTGGGCATCATGGCCCAGTGGGTTCCTCACTTCCCTTCCCAGACCAGGATTTGCTTGGCCCATTCTAAAGAAAGGACAGCCCAGGGGATGGCTGTGTAGGCTGAGCCCTGCTCAAGGGTACCTGCTGCAAATGACCAGTGGGAGCTAAAATTCAGCCCTGGCTCCTTGCCACAATACATGTATCCTGTCCTGGGGCTGGGTCATCCCAGAGGAGAGGATGCTTTTTTCTAACTGCACAAACTCCGTATATGTTAGTGGTGGCGTTGAGTTGAAGCACACAGGAGCCGTATGTTAGGGGTGGCACAGAGACCGGATGCCATAGGTCATCCCTTTCCTGGCTGGGCCAACATCCTGGAGCCAAACAGCTGTGACCTTGAATCTGGCCCCCATTACTTACTCTCTTGTGATTTGTCCTTGGAGCAATCATTTCTCTTCTCTGAGCCGCAGTTTCCTTATCTGGAGAATGGGGCAGTGTTGGGAGGGTTAAATGAGACAGAGAACATGTTAAACAGTGTCTGGCACAGAGTAGGTGATGAAAACAAAATGAATCCCCTCTCCCATCCCTCTCCCTCTTTCGCTGGGTGTTAAAACTTTGTTCTGCTTTTGTTTGGGGTCCAAGCTCCCAGGCCTCACCTCTATCCACCCAGACATCAGGGAATGGAAAATAAAAATTGGCCCTAGGACCTCCAGAGAGCCAGAGCGCCCATGGAGGAAACCTTAGGCAGTTTCTCCGGAGAATTTGTGGTCAAGACCTAAATGTCTGGGCCAGTAATGCCCTGCCTGGCTGTCTGGGGGATTCCCTTTGGGAATTAAGGAGGCTGAGCGATCCCTGGGCCTTTCCCTCCCCATCTGCTCCCCCTCCCCAAGGCTGCTGAGAGGCTGGGGTGATGGATGGGGGCCTGACTTCCCCTCACCACTTCTTTGATGAGAAGAAAGAAAAGTCCACCTGAATCGCAAATCAAAAACAGGTGAATTGCCTCTAAGTCAGGCTGGGCCCTCTCTGGGGTCTGCAGGAAGGTTGAGGGCTGAGGGGAGAAAGGGAGAATGTGATAAATCACACTGTCAGGTGGGGGTGCTACCCTCCAGCTGTGGCAGGGACTGCGGCGGCGGCCCCAGATCTGTCTCACTCCTAGGATGGGTGTGTGCCCGTAACAAGAGGTAGGGAGCGGGCAACCATCCCTAACGACTCTCATCTTGCATCCCACCCCGGCTCTGCCAGGCTCACACACCCCTCACTCCACTTCACCAGCCCCACAGTGCACGTCCAGGGTGGCAACCTCCTCCCCTCCATTCTCACAGCCCCAGCATGCTCACAGCTGGGGCCCAGGCTTCCCTAGCCACCACCTTGCTGCACACACCTAGGCAAGTCCTTGCCCCTCTCTGGACCTCACTTTCCTTATTTGCATCACAGGGGAGTAAGATTCTTTCAGAAGCTAGGAGGTGGACTGCAGGTAATGGACCTTGACTTTGTACCTTGGGGTAGAGCTGGCGGGTGGAGTGGGGACTATGGGGCTCCCATACACTGGTGCTTGACTTACCTCTGCCCCAGACCTCTTCTATCCAGCACTGACATTTTACATTCTATGCCCCAAGAGCTGCCCGGGGCCCCAGAGTCAGGGAGCAATTATGCCAGACAGATTCTTCAGCTCACTGACATTAGAGCACATGTCCAACCCCAGTGTCTCTCCCGGTGCAACACGTATACACAGGCAGGCCACTCTCTGTCACACCAACAGCCCCTAGGACCCCAGCATTTTTAAGCGGCGCTGGGGGGCGGGGGGGGCGCGGTAAGGACAGAGAGTGAATCTGAGAGAAGCAGCACTCAGGCACCCTGGGACTAACAGTCAAGGCTGGAAAGTGAAAAAAAAATAGAATAACAGCTGGGAGAGTCCTCAGAGCTCTACCTCTCCATTGTCTTCAGGGGCACACTGAAGCCCAGGCAGAGGATGGGAAAGGTCACTCAGCCCAGGGCTGGGGCCAGAGGTCAGGGCCAGAGCTGAGGCCAGGTCCCAGGTCTTTGGATTCTAAATCTCCCTCCACCCCCAGGAGAGGCTGCACTTGGTAAGCGAACTGAAGAGAGTCTGTGACCCAGAGCCGCCCCCACTCCCAGATTCCTGCGGATTCCTGCAGTGCGAGATGTTCAGATGTTCGCTACCTGACTCCCGGCCCCAATCCGCCGAGGCTGGGGCCGGGCCCGCTTGCAAGGCGGGAGCCTGCAGCCGGGGAGAGGCAGAGCGAGGCCCATCCGCCCAGACTGCCCGTTCCTCCGCGGAGGGAAAGGACAGAGAAGGCCCGGGAAGGGAGAAGGAAGACGGGAGAGGGAAAGGGAGGGGAGGAGACAGAGGAGAGGGGAAGAGGGCGCAGGGAGAGGAGAGGAGGGGCGGAGGGGGAGACGAGAGAGGGGGAGTGAAAGCTGAACGCTGATAAGGGAGAAAGGAGGGGAGAAGGCCTGAGAAATGAGATTGAACGTGGGTTCTGCGAAGGGAGAAGCCTGGCCAGGCAGGGAAACGCAGGGCGGGCAGGTAGGAGACAGACGCCCCCAAAGGAACAAGCTGAAGAGAAGAGCGAGGAAAAGAGGTCAGCAGAGGGGCAGGGAAGAGTACTCCGACCCAGGGGTCTCCCCTCCCCACGCTTCACGGAGCTCCCCCAGGGGCAGTGGGGGCGAATTGAAAATGAAACACCTCGTCCCCGGGCCCAGGGATGTGACCCTCGGCATAAGAGGATTAGGGAGCCTTCCAAGAGGAAATGGGGAGGGTGCCAGAAGTGGGGGAGCACGACGCGAACTCCTGCTGCCCCCCACCCCAAGCCGGGAGAATGCGCGTCTCCGAGCCCACCCGGGCCATGGAGCGCCAGCGCCCCCTTGTGGCCACGGTCCTCAGCTGGCCTGGTGGCAGCAGCCATCTGGAAAATAGGGTGGGAGGGGGCACCAGGTGGGCCTTTGGACACCTGAAGGGGGCAGGTGTGACGGAGAACCCAGGGGGTGGGCCAGTGACTTTGCTGGAGACCTCCAAAGCCTTCGAGCGTCAGTAGAGACCGAAACAGTGAGTCTGGGCCTGTCTCCGCGGCCTCTCCCACCCTCGCAAGAGGAGCTCACAAGGCATGGGGTAGATGGAGGCTTAAGGCTGCAAAAAACCAGCCCACACCCTTGCTTCAGAATGCCCCCTCCCACCCCAGTGGGACAGTATCAGTCCCTGCCATCATCCTGGCCTCTGCCTTTCATCAGCCTCTGGGTGCCTCCCACTTAACTCCCAAGGGCCTGCTTCCCTAGGTGCCTGCCCCCCCTCCCCTGTGTGTGTGTGTGTGTGTGTGTGTGTGTGTGTGTGTGTGTCTGTGTGTGTGTTTGAGAGAGAGAGAGAGAGAGAGAGAGAGAGAGAGTGTGTAGGGGGTGATCTTTTGCATTGTAAGAGGATTGGCCCAGCGGGGAGCTGAGCTGGAAAAGGTACTTGCCTGTAAGAGTCAGGAACCCTGGGTTCAAACTTGCCTCCATGGCTGTCTTGCTACGCAATTTTGAGCATATCTTTGCCCTCTCTGGGCTTCAGCCTCCTCATCTGGAACCTAAAAGACTTGGTTGGCCTCAGTGATTTCTAAGGGCCTATCCAGCTGTGACACTGTGATTTTATTGTTCCAAAAGAGAGAGCTTGAAGAAACTAGTCCAATGCAAGGGAGATTTTGCGAGGCAGTTTGGACATAGTCTGGAAGACATCCCACCTAGCCCTCCGCCCACCCTGACTCCTCCTCCAGTGCCCTCAGCAATACTGCTGCCCCAGATCTGCCCAGAGATGCCCATGGGCTCAAACTTAGGCCTGTCTGGTGGGACTAGGGTGACTTTTCTCATACCAGGGTCAAGGGCAAGAGGCCAGCCCCCTCCCCCGCACCCTCAGTCCTCCACTGAGGCAGGGGGTGTAGAACTCCTCATGTGTCCATTCAGAGCCCAGGGCCCCAGAGTGGATGGAAAGTGCAAGGTCAGCAAGATCTCTTCGGTGAGCCCAGCCCAAGGCAGGAGCCTTCATCCTGGAAATGGAGAAACCTGAGCCGGGCTCAGCTCCCCTAGAGAGGAGGGGAGGGGAGGGGAGCACAGGGAGGTGAAGGGCACCTCAAGGAGGCTGCCTGGCTCAGGCAGGGGAGACCTTACCCAGAACTGCCAATGCCATGGAGAACAGAGCCCTGGAAGGGGTGGGGAGGCAGAGTCACCCAGCTGGAGAAGTGAGCCAGAAAGAAGGCAGAGTGTCTTTGGTTTCAGAGTCAGTTTGGTGTTTGAGTCTGCTGGTTTCTCTCTGCCTCAACGTCCTCACCTGAAAAATAGTACTCACATCATAGCACTGTCGTGAGGATTAAATGAGCTAATATCTGTAAAAAGGACTTAGAACATTGCCTGGCACCTAGTGAGTTGTTTTTGTTTGGTTTTATTTCTATTTTTAACTCCCAGGAAATCCTGTCCCAGAGCACACCAGTCTGAGGAATCCTGGAATGTTCTAGCTGACAAGACCCTTATATTTTAAGACTTGGAGGAATTGATGAGGTTCTAATTCCACTCCTCATCCCCCTGCTACTCACTACAAATACAAATAGGTAAATTTAAGCTCAGAGAGGGGAAGAGACTTGCCTAAGATCACACAGCAAATCGTGGCTCAGTTGAGGCTTCTTCACTGCCAGGCCTGAGTGGTTTTTGTCCTTCCCCAGATTGGTGCCTTTGGTGCCTCTGCTTGCCAGCCCTGGCACTGAATCTTAGATGGGATCTTGGCAAGTGTCACAATGGCTGGACCACAGCTCTGAGAAGAGGAGGCTCTCCTTCAGTTTGTTGGAGGGCCTGTCTGGCAGTTAGTTCTCCTCCTCACTCTTGTGTCCCCTGGAGCCAGAGAGTTTTTCCAACTGGAAGGAACCTTAGAGGTCACTTGGTTCCCTGGCTTTCCCTTCCATCTCCCATCTGCCATCACCAGCTTCCTCCATGGTCACTCTCTTCCAGCTCTGTACCCTCTGAGCCCTCCTCTAAACTCCCTGCCCCTGACTCTCTGTTCCTTCCTGCAGGTATTTAACCCCCAATAACCTGGACCCTCCCTGGCTGCTTGTCCCATTTCCCTGGGGGCCGGCTGTGTCTGGTTGAAAAGCTTGCTTAGGCTGTTGATTGCCATTGAAACAGAGTCATCAATCCTGTTCAGCTCAGCAGCCAGCTGGCCCTCCTGCCTTGCTACCACCCTACCAGGCTGGCCACTATGCCAGGTTTTGCCTTTTCCCAGTTTTTGCTTGGAGTAGCCAAGGGTAGCAAGCCCGACTATCCTGCCCATGAGAGGACAGGGTTCAGCGACTCAGGCAGCACTCCAGGCCCCTGGAGAAGGAGACCATGGGCTGCCCCCAGCAGGGTCCGAGGAGCTAGAGGAGCCCTCTTGTCCTTCCAGTACGGCCCCCTCCCTCCCTGCAGCCCAGCTTGGGCTGAGCTATTCCCTAGCGCCTGGGCTAGACCTGTTTCCAATGATTCACGTCTATGCATTCCCACCTCGCCCCTGGGAGCCAGCTCTGCACTCTTAATAGATCTTACGGTTAAGAAGTTTTTTCCTGCTACTCAGCGTTAGTGCTTAAAGTGCAGTTACACTCTGAAAATTGACCATAAAATGACACCATGGGGTCCACATTTATCCTCCAGCCACAATTCCAGACCAGCTTGGTTCAGTTTTCAGGTTGAAAAATGGCTTTTGGGGGCTTCAAACTCCACCCAAGTCCTAAATCTGCCTTGGTGCTTCCCCCTCAATGGCGCCTCCCTCCCCCAGGCCGGGGAAGAGGCAGGCCCTCGCACTGCTGAGGTGGCAAGCCGGGCCCAGCTCCTCAGACCATTTCCTGGCGGAGCCGGGGTGGTTGGTAGGGGCAAGTGTGGGAGTGTGAGGGACTGGGCCTGGGTGTAGGCAGAGATGGGACCAGCCTAGCCAGGCTCTGAGTCCCTATGCTGTGACGGACACTGGAATGAGTGCCCCTGCCGTCCTTGCCCTTCTGGCAGGGCTAGGATAAAGCGGAGAGAGGGAGCCATCAGCCCAGAATTCTCTGCAGAGCCCCTAGGAGACAGGGTAGGACAAGGAGGGATACTGGTGGTCTCCAGAGCTCCTGCCTGTTCCTCTGCCTCGAGGCCAGGGCAACCTCCACTCCATCACTCTTGTTTGCTTAGCAAAAATTTGACAGTTCTCTCGTATCGGGTGTGCTGCTCCTCAACTGTTTGGCCAGTTTATGGCTAAGGGCTGGATTCAGACTCCCTGTGGCCTTGAGGTCACCCTTGTCGCAAGCCAGGATAAGGAGGCGCACGGTGGGTCGTGAACGTGCGGGCCGCGGGCTCCAGCGCTGAGCACGGCGGGCTGTTGCTCTTCGGGCTCCGGCCGCTGCCAGCGCCTGCACCACGGCTCAGGCTGCCTACCTGTGGGAGGACTCTCTGTAGCCTTTCCCTCCTGTTTACTCTAACCAGCCTGGTTATCTGGTTCCCAAGCCCACAGCAAATTAGAAGCAGTAAATCAGAAGGAGGGCAGAGGGGCTGCTGGAAGCAGGCACACTAAAAGTGTCAAGAAGTGAGAGCTGATGGCCTGACAGCAGGGAGTAGGCAGCAAACTAGTAAAACACAAAACAACCCCAACCAGGTACAAAAACTCAAAGAAGGCAAACAAGCTAGGGCCACTTAGTGTCAGGGAGACAGCCCTGAGATCCCCGCAGCACAGCGCTGATCATGGTGCAGTAGTAATGGGGACAGCCCCAAATCTTTCTGAAGAGGAGGCAGGGAAGAGGTTTCCTAAGCATTTCCATCAAAGATGATTTTTCTTTTTTAAAGTGGGCACTCACAGGAATAAAACCTCAGCTCTCAGGCAGATTCTAAAGCCCAGAGCACCCATTCCTCAAGCCCCCACAGAGCTGAAGTCAGCTGGGTTCCCACCCTATGGGAAACCAGTGCACTGTGGGACATGCCTACGAGCTTTGGAGCCAGTCCTGAGTTCGACCCTGGCTCCACCATTTACAGTCCGTGGGACCCTTAACAAGTCACTTCACCTCTCTGAACCTCAGCTGTTTCTTCTGTAAAAGCTGACAAGAATACCTGCCTCGAAGGGCTGGGAGGGTTAAGTCAGGAAAATCAAAGCCCGTATGTCTGCCCCCGCCAGTAGGGGCTCACTAGGTGTCCCATCCTTCTTTGAGATGGTCTCCTTCCAGGGGTCTGAAAATTGGGGCCCACCCTCTCTTTCCCAGCTCTCCCTTGTGGTAGGACCTCAGGGAGCAGCAGCACAGGGGCCTCTGCTTTTAGCCTTTGTGGCAGGGACGATGGAGCTCGGAGGTGACGCTGGCTTTGGGCAGGGGCAGGGATGATGTGTGCCAGGAGATGGGGGAGGAGGAGGAACCAGGCCATAGGAACAAGAGGTGAGGGGCCAAGATGGGAGAAGAGGCCAAAGAGTGCCCTTTGCTTTTTTCCTCTTCCTCTGGTCTCCACAGCCTTCCCCTTTAAGAGCAGCTGCCCTAGCCTTCATGACACCAGTCAAGAGCACCTGGAACTTAAGCCAGGAATGGTGTGGAGGGGCCCACCTCCTGGGGGTCAGGTGCCAACAAATGTCATGGGAAAAGTACCTGTGGTGCAAGCTAGGCTGGCCAGTCGCAGCATGGACCAGGCATAACCAGTATCTGCAGGCAGGCGGGTATACCTGCTCCCTGCTGGCCTGGGCACCAGTATTCCAGGGACACGTGGAACAGGGTCCCTCTGCTCAGAGCCCAGCTCAAACTTTCCCTCAGTGTCTTTGACAAACGCTCTCCCCTCCATGCCATTTGGGTGGGACAGCAAAAGTTAGGAAGGTTCTGCTTGGGGAGCTTGAGGGGATAGGAGACATATTGATCTATCGCATGCAAGAAAGAAAGGCGACATTCAGGGGACTATGAAAAGAGCTCTAGATTTGGAATCAAGGCAGTCTGGTCCCAAACCCAGACAGGAGACATCTTCTGAGTTTCAGTTCCCCCAAAGAGGACAGGCTTTGGGGACAGACAGACCTGGGTTCAAATCCCAACTTTACTACTTTCTCTATGACTCTGGGCAGGTCACTTCTCCTTCATAAGCCTGTTTCCTCTTCTATTTCACAGGATTGCTGAAGAGAACCTGTGAGTAAAAGAACTATGCCCGGTGTCGGTGGGAGTACATTCTCAATAAATGAATGGGGCATGTCTACATACCGGCAGCTGCTCCAAGTGCTGTTCATGGATCGGCCATGAGGTAGGTATTGTTATTGTTCTCCTCATTTTAAGGATGAGGGCACTGAGGTTTGTGAGCCTGTGATTTTCCCTGTTTTCCATAGCCAGGAAGCTGCAGAGGCAGGATTCACATCCAGGCATGATGACTCTAAAGCTTTCACCAACTATGCCATAATGAGGATCTACTCGGCAAATGGATGCCAAAGTGCCTGTCAACTCTAGGCTGCTACAGTCATGTGAGGGCCGGGTGGTGTTATTATTTAGGAATCAGGTTGGCAGCTACTCCCTGGAGACAATGGGCACGAGGCTGCTGAGTGAGAGCCCTGGGTCCTGAGGGTCCGGGCCATCCCTCCCAGGCCTTCTGTTTCCTGGGCTTCCAACGACCCATGCTCCTCTTGGCCTGGGCCTTTGTGTGTGGAGCTTCTTCACTGGCACCCGCCCCCTTGGGACCCAAGCCTGTGGAGGTGGCTCAGCGCTCTGCAGCTGCCGGGAAGGGGACATCAAAGGGACACTACACGGGTGAGGCGGCTGTCTGCTTTGTTTTTAGAGGTTGTGGGTTTTGTGGCGCACATGCAAGCACGCAAGGAAGAGGAGACAGAGACTTTGGCAAACAGGCAAGTCAAGGAGCTGGTGGGCTGGGGAGTGGCTGGGGAGGAGCAGTGGAGACGGAGGAGGGTGACAGGAAAATGTGGCAAAGGCCTGGAGGGAAGGAGGGAGGTGAAAAGGGAGGGAGGAAAGAGGTGGTGTTGGTACAGCTGCGGGGAGGGCATGCTCCCTGTACCTCTGGGCTTCTGGCGGGGGCCCTGGCAGGGCATCAGGCTGCTGGGAGGTTGTGGGCCGCCATTGTTTGGTATTTCTTTTCTTCATTCATTCATTTATGTGTGTGCATTCATTCATAAATTCATCCAACAGCTATCCATGGAACCATCTAGTATGGAATAGTGGTATAGAGAAAGAGCTCTGGAGTCAGAACGCCTGTGTTGAATCCTGGCTGTACTTTTTACTGGCTGTGTGACCTGGGATGAGCTACTCACTGCTGGTGCCTCAGTGTCTGCATCTGTACAATGAGTATAATAATAGTACTTCCCTAGAGGATGGTTGTGAGGATTCAATGAGTTATTCCATGTAAAATTCTTAGAACAATACCTGGCACGTAGTAAATGCTCAATAAACATTTGTTATGTGTGTTCATGCATGCACGGGTGCACACACACACAAACATTCAAACAACGTGCCAGACCCTGTGGTAGGCATTAAGAACACAGGGATAGTAAGACAGACACAGTCCCTGCCTCATGCAGCTGACATTCAGTCTCAGACTGACCCTCTGGCGGAGGACTTGCCATCATTTCTAGAATCCTTCTAAATAGCTAGAAGTGGAATGAGTGTTTGAACTAGCACTTCTGGACCCAAATGCAGCCTCCGTACCTCCCTGCTATGCATTCCTGAGTGGGCATAGGCTGGGCCTGTCAGCTCTGTACTTTGGAGACCTTTCCCCACAGTCCTGAAAGGAACTAGCCCATAAGGTCAGGAAGAGCATGTTCTCTCTCTCTCTCCTCTCTCTCTGTCTCTCTCTTTCCCCCCACCACTCCAACTTTGACATTCTTGGTTATTCTGGATTAGCCCACACTAGCAGGCATGCCGCTGGTGTGCCTACATGCACCCCTGCATAGATATACACAGGAACATGTGCCCGTGGACACACAAGTATGTGGGCACAGATGGGCAGAAAGAGCCTGGGGTAAAAAGTCCATGTGAAATGAAAGAAGGGAGGGGGAACAGGGTTGAGCTGAAGCCTGGACACCGGGCCAGGTTGATGGGATCCAGCAGTCATGGCCTCTAGGACCCAGAGGAACCTGCCACAGTGGCCATTCTGCCCCAGCCAAAGCATGACTTGCAGAACTTGCATCAGAGTGTGTCCCAGATTGTATGAGTGCCCAGGAAGGGTAACAGGCATTATGATCAAAAGATTCTGTGTCAAATAAATATGGGAAATGCCAAGTTAAACCAATGTGAATAGTTTTTTTTTAACTGCAGGACTTCTCAGAGCCTTCAATAAACTAACATATAAGCAAATCACTGAGGATGTGTGTATTCGTATGTGTCACAGTCTAGTATGTTTCCCAAACAAATTTGACCACAAAGATATTTCTCCACAGAAAATCTCAGGATAAAGTGATCACTTTGGGGAATATGGCCTTCAGTTTTCTCCAGGCCCTGAGGTCAGCCTTCTGTTGCCCTCACATACTGAAATCTTCTTACCCAATTTCCTAAGCCCCAAAGTACAGTCATTGGAGGCCACAGACCTTGCCACCCAGCCTCTTGCCTGCCCTCCATCCTCTCAGCCTCCACGCCCTCCCCACGCTTGCAGCATTCATCGGTGAGCGGTCAGAGGGTGGCCACACAATCTCCCTTCAGACCTCCCCACCCAGGCCAACCCTGGAGGTAGGGCCTCCCTTCAGGTCCCCTCAGCGACACAGGCCTAATCCCGAGGGGAGCCAGCTGTGGTGCCGGCTCAGCACCCACGGGCCTGTGCCGTTCCGCATGAAGGGATTCCTGTTCATTACCACCCTAACTCATTAGAGCAGAACCGGGCCCAGGAGGACGAAGGAAGGGAACTGTGTAAATTAATGAGCGACCAAATTAAACATGTTCCCTCAGCCAGCAAGAGGTTCCAGTTGATCAGTTGAGGAATAGGGATTTGAAAGTGGGAAGTCCCTGCCCCATGGACCAGAGACCTTAAGGCAGCCACCTCTTCCTGTTCCTTAAGGTAGCTCGTCAGGAGTAGGGTTGCCAAATTTAGCAAACAAAAATATAGGACACTCGGTTAAAAATCTGGATTTCAGATAAATAATGCTTTTCCAGTACAAGTATATCTCATGCAATATTTGGGACCTACTTAAACAAAAAAAATTATCCACTACTTATCTCAAATTCAAATTTAACTGGGAATCCTGTATTTTATCTGGCAACCTTAGCCTGGAGGGTCCTGAAACTCCAGGAGCTGGGGTACAGACCCAGGCTAGGACAGGGACAGGCAGCTTAAGCTCAAGGACTGAAAAATCCATGCCCCCATCCCCCAATGCAAAGGCCTAATTGTTCTTTATCTCTAAAGACTCAATTCCCTTGTGCCCTTGAGGAGGCAGTGAGGTGCTGGTGAAAGGGCCCTGCCTGGACTGGGAGGCAGGAAACCCTAGGGCAAGTCTCGCTACTGTTCCGAGTCATTCAGTAATCCTGGGACAATCACTTCCCCTGTAGAGCAAGGTGCAAAGGCCCTGCCAGTGACGATTCTGCCAGTCTCCTCAAAAATGCCTGTGCGTGGCTGGAGGGAGCATGGAGAGATTATGTCCCCCCCCCCGCCACCCCACAGGCTCAGTGACACCAATGCTGGGAATATCAAGTTGCATGGCATCTCCTCCAGAGGGTGGCATGTGTGTCCACTGCTCACGTTTCCCTGCAGAGAAGGCTTAATCACAATATTACCCTGCACACAAGGGGGCAGGGTGGGCCGAGTTCATAGATGGGGAGAAGCCTCAAGAGGTTGCCAGCTGAGTCAAAACAGGAACTTCGGCTTCCTTCAGGAGCCCCATCCTTTCTCCTTCCTCACTCCGGGTGGATCCAGATGGGGGCGGTCAGCCCTGCCCCACGTGGGCGCCTCTGTTGTTAGTGATGTCACCAGAAAGGCAGCTTGGAGAGGGAGCAACCAGCTGCTCCCTTGCCTGCTACCGCCTCCCCCCATTCCCTGCGCCTCGGTGGGCAGAGAGCTTAAGGTTAGCCATATTGTCAGGCCAGATGTGGATTTGGGTTCTAATTCTCTTCTCTTTCTTCCCCCTGAGGTCTAAATCCTTTAAGTCTTTCTTTTCGCTTCCTGAGGAAGGGAAACACATGGGCTCGAGCGGATGGGGCTTTTCTGTTTGCTTCCAGCTGCCATAGCCAAGCTCCCAGGCCAGGCCCAGATCTGCCTCAGCCTGATCCAGCCAGTGCCACCTAGGCCCCCAGCGCTGAGCACATTCAGGGGCTATTCCTGGGCTCTAACAAGGCCCTCCTGCGAGAGAAAGCAGACTTACAACCTTCTCTTTGAGGCGCAGGGCCCTCCTTTCTGTTGCTCCTGGAACATCCTCCTTCCCCATCCTCCAGCACCTAATAGAGCACCCACATGATCAAGTTCTTGCTGGTAACTGACTCATTGGACAGAATTCGAAAACACAAATAATAATCATGGCTTGTTTCTGCGTGTTAGGGCTGACTGGGACCGGATAGATCAATTAGTCCAACCACCTTTCTACAACAAATGGGGAGACTGAGGCCCAGGGAGATTAAGGGACTTGAAAACATGTGTTCAACATCTGCCAAGCACCACGTAAACTCCATGGGCAAGGCATGATGAGCCCCATTTTACAGATGAAAAAACTGAAGGCTACTGAGGATAACTGACTTGTTCACGGCCACACAGCTGGGAAGGGAGTGAACTAAGATTTGAACCCTGACCTCTCTGACTCAAATGCACATGCTCTTGCCACCACCAGGATATTACCTCTGCATCCAGCCCCGTCAGGGAAGCTCTCCTCACTTCAGTGCCCATGCTGGCGCTCTCACATTGCACTCTTTCCCTCTCAGTCCTCACCCTCACAAAATTCTCTGGCCCAGCTCTATTGACCCCAAGCCAGGAAATCCCTCCTGAAGTCTAACTTTATTTCTTAGCACTGTGGCCTGCTCTCCTTGCCCTCTGGGAGGGATCACACAATTCCTGTAATTTTTAAAGCAATATCACTTAGATTAGATCATGTACGTCCCAATCTGGGTGACTGCCATTATCTCTATTTTACACTTGAAGAAACTGAGGCTCAATGAAGTGACTCACATAGGGCCTTGAACCTGGGTCATCTCATGGATTCCATTCCCAGAGCTCTCTTTTCATCTCATCTCAGACACCTCAACTCCAGTCCCCATTGGAATTCCAGGCATGAAAATAACAGGTGGCATTTGTCCAAAAGCCCCTTCCCTGATCCCAGTCCCCCACTCTGTGCTCCTCAGCCTTCCCTGGGGACCTGTCCTAACTGCCATAGCCCTACCCTTTCTCTTGAGGGGGGTGTCAGTTCTGGCTCTAGCATTGGGCCAGTCCCCCACTGATTAAGGCCTTTGTCATAGGTGCCCCTGTCTAGCACTCCTCCCCCACAGCCCTGGGGTGATTGCCGCCAGTCAACTAATAGAGTTCCTTCTCAGTTTCCAAATGTCCTCATTCAGGCTGACAGGGAAACTCAAGTGGGAATTTCCGCCCCCCAGATCCCCTCTGCACACTCCCATGTCAGTGAGACTCAGAGAAGGGGAGGGAAGATAGAGACACAGATGGGGAGGGGGAAAGACAGAGGCAAAAGGGGAGAGACAAAGCCCAAAGGAGAGGAGGAGGAAGAGGAAAGAAAAAGAGAGACAGAGACACAAGGACAGCAACAGAGGAGGAAAGAAGGGCAGACATAGTGTCTGTCCTCCCACTGCTTGCCAATCAGTTCAGCTTGTGTGACAGGCAGATACAGTCCCTTGAGGAGAGGGGCTCTTTGTTGCATCACCAGCAGAGTGCCTGGCATGTAGTAGATGCTCAACACATGCTCGTTCATTTGAAGGAATGAATGAAAGCCCATCTGTCCTCGCTGGCTGC
Organism: Lemur catta; assembly: GCF_020740605.2. Classification (NCBI taxonomy): domain Eukaryota; kingdom Metazoa; phylum Chordata; class Mammalia; order Primates; family Lemuridae; genus Lemur; species Lemur catta. The sequence continues at coordinate 49,064,521 of NC_059155.1, read as the reverse complement.
CCCACTCATCCTGACCCCGCTTCCTCTGAGCTCCAATTCCATGTTGAGGCGCTGTGCTGCTCTTCATCTGCTGCCTGGCATGGCCTGCCTGAGACTGTCAGTTCTCTTTCCATGTGCTTATGTCATAGATTCCTAGACTGGCAGAGCTGGCAGAGCCCTCAGACAACCTAGGCCCACTCCTCATGGTCCAACTGGGGAACAGTGAGGCCCAGAGCCAGGAAGGGACTTGTACCGTGTCACTCAGCAAAGCTTGGAGTAGAAGGCTGCATTCTGGCTGGCCCCAGGGCTCAGTGTACTGCATCTCATGTCTCTGGACCTCCCCAGTGAGCCCATCTGCAGCCGTGCTGCGGGTAAGGTCAGAGATCTTTGTTCTGCAGGAGAAGAGATGACAACTCCCTGTCCTCACAGCTTGGTAGGCAGCCCTGGCCAGCTGGGGGCCCTGCTTTTGCCGGGGAGGATGCAGGGAGGATGGTACCCTGGCTTTCCTCCCCAGCAGGTGGGGGGTGGGAGCCTGGGAATGAAGGCAGCATCCATCAGGACCAGGATCCTGGCCCAGTCTTCCCACCCATGCACCCTCCCTTCCTCTCCTGGCTTCCATGGAGGTACCAGTCCCTGCTACAGTTGAAGCCCTGAACTTGGGCTCTGATAGACCTGGATTTTCCACTGCCCAGCTGCAAGTTTCTTCACCTCTCCCAGCCTCAGTTTCCTTGTCTGCAAAAATGGGGCTAACTACAAATTTCTACCTCATATGATTTGTGAGACTTAAAGGGGATAATGCACATTCTGAGAATTGCACGGCACGTCTGGCACATAGTAAATGCTTAATAAATATGCATAATCACAGTGGCCTCCTTCACCGTCCTGCTTACCCCACCTCCTCTCATCTCGCCGGCTTCTCGCGTGGGCTTTGAGTGCCCTGCTACCTCCAGCCACTGGAGAGGCAGGTTCTGGACTCAGGTCCTCTAGGTCCCCTTGCACTCTCCGTATGACCTTGGGTAGCCGCTTCACCCTACTTCCCTCATCCCTCAAAGGCCTTCATGGAGCCTCCATATACATCAAGGGCCCCCTGACTCCTTCTGGATTTAATACTGCATTTCTACAAAACATCTTCCTCTGTTGAGCCAGGTCAGTCTGGAATCTAGCCTAGATCCTCATGTTTGAAGTGTGTGTGTGTGTGTGTGTGTGTGTGTGTGTGTGTGTTCATGTGCACTCCTAGGAAGAGGGCTGTGCAGTCCCAGACTCCCCCGTTTCGTCAGCCCGGTTTCTCCCCCAGAGGGCAAGGAGCTTGTGGCTAGCTAAGATCCAGCCTCCCTGGTGCAGAATGGCTGCTGCCCGCCTGCCCGAGGGCCTGTGGGTCTTGTTCTCTGCAGAGTACCAGGCCCACCTGGGGTCCTCCTCAAGTAGCACCATCCCCTTGCTCCCTCGTCCCAGCCTCAGGACCTGCCTCTTTCTGCTAGCTTCTGCCAGGTTCTCCTCCCTTCTCCTCTCCCTCTGCCTCTGGGTGGGGTGGCCCTCCCTGGTCCTCCCAGTATCCTGCCACACGTACACTCCCTACAGCCAGCTCACCCTCTCCTGTCCCTCTCCTCCTTTCCTCTTTTCCCAAGACAGATCCCTGATTACTTATTCCTCCTCCAAACATCTTGGTTCTGTGCCTGACTTGCTGGGTGATCCCAAACAGTACACTTCCCCTCTCTCTGCCTCCCTTGAGCCACTTGTGAAATGAGGGGAGTCACACCTCCTACCTGGCAGCATTGCTGCAGCCTCCACCACAGGCCACAGCAACGAGGGGAAATGGGCCAGACAGGTGGTTGCTGGAGCAGCCCGTGCCACGGTGGCTGGTCCTGCTGGCACAGTACCGTGGGATTGCAGAGTCCTGGCAGGGACTTAGAGGCAAGAAAGGTGACCTACCTTGGACACCAGAGTCCCCTCTGCAGGATCCCCACAAAGGGGCTTTCCCAGGAGGATTGTGGGCTCCCTCTGCACTTCTGAACTGTCCACACAGGGATAAAATGGGAACATCCTGATGTGGGTTCCCAGTCCCTGGTCTGCTCCCCAGCTGTAAATTTGCAAATAAAGTCATCTCTGAGGGAGTCCCTTGGGCCCAGGGCTATGGCGGGGCCAGGGCCTGCAGCCAGCCAGGTGGCTTCCATTAGGTGCCGGCCAGTCCAGGACAGCAGAGCCGCTAATCCCAAGGTTTATGGGGCAGTCCCACTCGCCAAGGCGCAAGGGTGCAAAAAGCAAAAATGGAATTTCCAAACCCTGCACAGCTTTTCCTTCCTTTTTGTGCTGCTTCCCACTCCCCAGCTTGCTTTCTCATTCCTGTTTCTGTCTCTCAGTCCCTGGATTCACGGTGCCTCCTCCTGCTCTCTGCTGGGCCTCCTGGCTCTCCAATTCTCTCTCTCCTTACTGCCCACCTTTCCCAGTTGCAGGCTTTCCTTCCCTCTCGCCGCTGCCTTCGCACAGATCTTGTAGGTGTGGGGCTGTGGTAGCTACAACTTCGAAGCCCTCTCTTGTTCTCGTGCCCCTACTCTGGGCCCTTTCTGCCCCCTTAACTAAGTCACTCGTTCTCCTCCTCTCCTTTCTTATCTCTCCTGGCTGGGCCACCTCTTTCTACTGGGCAGCAGCGGGGCCACGGTGGGCGATGTGAGGAGCAGGCGTGGGATGCCCTGCACCCCACCCCACGCTGGCAGGCCAGGCGCGGATGAGCAGGCTGGTGAGCGCACAGCCTGAGCCCTCCCAGGACGGGCCTGCCAAGCACACTCAGACTCAGCCTGCCTGGCTGCACAGGCTTCAGCAGGGCTTTTGATTGACAACAGGAAAGAAAGTAAAACACATAAAAGAGAAAAAACGCAGCCACCCAGCCACTGAATGCAAGCAGAGCAGTAAGCAAGCTGCCTGCAGCCGCCTGAGCTTGAAGGGTGCTGGGTAGACGGGGCAGGCATGGAAAGGGAGGAACCTGAGTATTGGGCGCCTGCCTCATGCCCTGGCTCCGGGCCACACCGTGCCAGGCTGGATCCACACAGCAGCCCTGGCACCCAGAGGAGGAGATGGAAGCCCAGAGAGGCTAAGTGACTTTCCTAGGGCATCTCTCCCGAAACATCCATCGCTCCTCCACCTAAAGGACTCTCCTGTCACTGCCTTGCCCCAGGGTTCCAGGCTTTTCTCCCTCTATCCCTGTCCTCTGCATGGGGCCCCACTGGCAGGGCAAACTGCCCAGGTAAGACCAGTTACCAGGACGGCCTGTGTCAGGACCATTGCTAAAGGATTGGTTAGCTGGAGGGTTTTCCCTGTTGTGCTCCCATCAGCTGGTTCCACTCTAGGCTGCACCCTTTGGGGTCATGGTGGCCTCTATTGTAGTTCCAGGACAAAGTTGCACACCCTCATGCCTCTGTTCCTGGATCCACAGGCTTCCCCAAGGCCTGGTTCTAGGCCCACAAGTCAGCATTTGCTCAATTTTCTGAACCTACCTTAGTGGTCTCAGTGGCTTTCTTGAGCTTCACCCAAAACGACTGCCCCAAATCAGCCTCTTCTCTGCAACTCTACCCCCATCTCCCCACCCACATTTCACACCCACCCTGGCCCAAGCCTGGCCTTTTCCTTTTCCCTTTGATCCATTTTTCCACTAAGCCTTTTCTATCAGGCATCTCCCCTCATTTTCCAGAGACTTGGAGAAGGGAAAACAGTGGTCCTTGCTCCAAGAACGTCCAGGGGCAGGTAGCAGCCATCATAGGAGGTTGAAGCTGTATCTCAAAGCTCCTAGGATCAAACTTCACCCCAGGACCCATGTTGAGCCCAAGTAGGGCCCCCATTGGCCAGCCTTGACCCCAAAAGTGACTAGTACTTGATACTGAAACAAAATTTCTTTTCCTATGGCGACACAGCAAGCATCTGGCAATGGGGCCTCAGCACACAGGTCCTTTCCTCCTGCCTTACCCTCCCTCTCCTGACACAGCATCGTATCCTTACGCAGAGCCTTGCCCCCAGATACCTGTAGGCTACCTCCTGTTATCATTATGCCAGCTTTCCAGAAAAGGAAAGGGTGAGGGCCAGAGAAGGGCAGTAATTTGTCTAAGGCCATGCAGCTCTGCAGCCCCTCGCACCCCCACTCTGAGCCTCTAGCTTCAGAGAGATAGCTTCCTTGGCAGAGAGACGTGCTGAGGGAGAAAGGGAAGAAAGGAGAAAAATCCAGCAATAGCCCTGGGGGAGGGAGAGCAGTAAAGGAAGCCTGGAGATAAACACCTTCCCTGGAATTGGCTCATTACAAAGAAGGCAGATTATCAGGTGGAGGTTTAGGCCTTGGCTACACGCTGAGAAGGAATGCCAGTGGGGGAGTCTATGTGACACCTGTAGAGCACAGAGAATACATGAGAATGGCACCTCCTGGAGTTGGGCTCTCTTCTTTCCTCCTGCCCAGGACCTCCTACGAAGGTATTGCAAGGAGGGCCTTCCCTCTCCCTTTGCACAGCTACCATTCTGGGCCACACTGCCATCACCTCTTGCCTGAAATAGGGCAATAGCCTCCACCCTGGTCTCTCTGCTTCCACTTCTGCGCCTCTACAATGAATTTTCTACACAGCAGCCATAGGGGGCTTTCAAACATGTACATCAGATCGTGGCACATCCCTGCTCAAAACCCTCCAGTGGCTTCTTCTGCCCTTAGAATAAAGCTAGAATCCTCACACAGCCCTCGAGGTGCTCCATGATCTGGTCCTCCAGCTCCCACTTCTGCATCTCCTCACCCACACATCCATTGCCACCCCAAGAACCCCACCCCCAACAGGCCTAAAGCCCACCAGTCAGCAAGCTCTGAAAAATGGACTCTAGTTCCAGAAAGGAGAACGGCACAAATGCCCTGCCAATCACCTGACATTTCCCTAATAGTTGAAGGGAGGGGACTAGGGTAGGGGGTGATGGCAGGGAATTGAGAGGATTTGGGGGTTGAATGAAGAAAAGTTGGGAGTTAGTGCTAAGCCTGGATCCAAGAGGAAGGACAGCAGGATGGGCATCTGCAGGGAAGAAGGCCACCAACTTCCTCAGCACCCACGGTGCCAGGCCGTCCAAACCCATTTTCTCCTTCCAACTTCCCCACCACAGAGTGTGTTCTGCTAATTCCATTTGACAGATGAAGAAACTGAGGTGCTGAGAAAAATAAAGTGAACTGCCCAAATTGTCCCAGGTCTCATGGCTGAGCCTGGCTGCCAGCACAGGCCTGTGGGACTCTTTGCACACCTGGGGCCCCAAGCCGGCCGAGCTGCTTTGGAATCATCAATTCCTGAATTGAAGCAATTGAGGGAGCCGGGGCCCGGCGGCAGCTCCAGCCCCTCCTCTCCCGCCGCCGAGGCGGTTAGTCATTTACACTTTGAAGGCAGCCTATTCTCACCCGCCGCTTCCCTGCCCGCACATTTGCATTTGGAGCCTTTCATCTGATCTCTCGGAATTAAAGGCTTTGTCTCCGGTTAAAAGAATTCCAGGCCTGAGGAGCCCGAAGAGGGAGGGGTGGGGGCTCCGGGCCCCAGAAAGCTTCCCTTCCCACCGCGCCGGGCCTCGAACCCGCTCGAGGCTCCAGCGCGGGAAGCGGGGCGGCCCGGAAGGCCTGGGCGGACAAAGCGAGGACGAGGGCCGTGTCAGGGCCACTGCCGTCTTCCCTGGCCAACACGGGCGAGCCTCCTGGCAGCCTGGGAAGCAGTCGGGCTGGTGGCAGCATTACAAGCTATGGAGCTAGCCCAGGCGGCCTTCCCATTCGGGCTCTGATGTTTATTAGATGTGTGCTCCTGGGCAGCTGGGTCACCCCTCTGAGCCTCAGTTTGTTCGCCCACAAAATGGGAGCAAGGGGATCTGGAATGAGTGGGTCCCACCTGCCCAGAGCAAAGGGTTTGAGATTAAGAGTCAGGGAAAGAGAATCAAATTCCAGATGTGCCCCTCTGTCTCTTTGGGCAAGAGCTTTCTCCTATGTGGGCCTCAGACTCCCCCTTGTAAAACGGGCTGTTGAGTTTTGAGGGCTCTCTTCCAACGCTGGGATATTATGGGATGCTGAGCCTCCAGGGCCCATTGGGCCTGTTCCCTCCCCCTTGCCCTGACCCCAGCCTGGACTTGGTCCCTGCACCATCATTATAATACTTTTGTCCCTGTTCCCTAGGCCACCCTGGCTGCATGCACATTAGACTCACTTAGGGAGATTTACAAAAATACAAAAATTCAGAGTGTCAAGCCCCAGAGATTCTGACTTGATTGGTTTGGGGTGGGGCCAGGGCCAGGCTCTTCAAATGTGCAGTTGGGGCTGAGAACCACCACCCCGTGCTGTCCAGTATCTGAGAATGCAGCAACTCAAGGGTAAAGATTGCGAGCCTGGGTCCTGGTTCCGGCCCTTCCCAGTGGTGACCCTGGGCCTGTGCTGTAGTTATTTCATATTTAGAGGATGGGGTTGAGGGGACTAAATGAGATCATGCATGCAAAGCGCTGGCCGGGCACAGAGGCAGTGCTAACTCACCAAATCCTGTCTCTAAGGTCTTGTTTCCATTTGGGGTTGATAGTGTGCTGTACATTCTCCCACACTGAGCTCCTCACCGCAACTCTGTGAGGGAAGGAGGTTAATGAATCAGACATTAAACATGGGTAGACTGAGGCTCAGTGAGGAGAAGGATCCTTAAAGATCCAGAGGTCTAGCAGAGTGGGAGATGGCATAGTCCTTAAGTGTGCAGCCTCTGGAGCCACACTACCTTGGGTTCAAATTCTGGGTCCATCACTTGTTAGCTGTGTGAACTTGAGCAACTTATTTTCTGTTCCTCAGTTTCCTTACCTTTAAAATGGGACAATAATAGTACTTGTCTCACGGACACTCATTAAGCTAGTTCTCCTTTCCCCAGCCACATCCACTTCCTGTGCTGTGTATCAGGAAGCTGAGGCCCAGAGACGGGAAGAGACTGGCCCAGAGTCACACAACGAGTTAGAGGCAGAGCTTGGCCAAAACTCGGGTCCCCCAGGCAGCCTCCCTAAGGCCCCACGCTACCACTTGTTCCTGTAGCTCATGTAACCCTCTCTGTTCACAAAGAACATTAAAACCTTGTATGACCAGGTCATTGGCAATTTTCTGTCTCCTAGTGTTCATGGGGAAAAGCAGAAAAGGAATTCTCATTCTTCCTCAGGCTCTCTTATTTCCTTTTATTTTTTTTCTCCAGCTCTCACTTGCTCTGTCGCCTCTCTCCCCTTCCATTTTCTCCCTCTTTAATTCCCTCTGGTAACTCAAAACCCTCTGAATGGGTTTAAATAAACCTCTCCTCAAATAGTCTCCTTCAAGGAAGAGAAGATGGAAAGTTCAGCCTGAAGGGAGAATTTCTCTGATGATTCTGGCGAGCGCTGATGGTGGTGGTGGGGCAGGGTGACTGATGGTGGTGACTGAGGTGGGGGGAGCTGGTGCTGTGGCAGGAGTGCTGGTGTGCTGGCTCGGAGGATGACGGGGAGGCATGAGCTGAGGAAGGGATGCAGCTGGCCAGGGCTGAATGGGATGGGGGAGCCACACCTGGGGAGTCATGGAACAGCCTAGTTTGAGAGGCCCAGAAGGCCCGTCAAATCCAGGCCAACTCCTGCCCCTCCCCCCAAACACACACACACACACACACACACACACACACACACACACCCCAGATAGGAACCGGCCTTTCCCAAGGGAGTCAGGAAGCCTTGAGTAGTGAAAGACCCTGTTAAATTGCAAAAGTGTCACCTGGAGAGGGAACATCTTAACCCACTGATGCCAGTTAGTAACATCACATGTATGAGTTTATCATTTACCCCCCACACTGTGTATTATAATACATATCTACAGTCCCCAAGCACTGGCATAGGCTGAATAAGTGAGAAGGACAATAGTAGCAGCCAGCCATTTCCGAGTGCTTACCATGTGCCAGGCACTGTTTCTGGTGTTTCACATGTATGAATTCATTAAATCTCACAAGAACCCAGTGAGGTTGGTGCAATTAAAAGCCCCATTTTACAGATGAGGAAAAGTAGGCCCAGAGAGGTTAAGTAACTTGCCCAAGATCATACAACAAGTAAGCTACAGAGATGGGTTTAAACTTGGCAGTTTGGCTTTAGAGCCCACGAATTTAACCACTTTGATATGCAGACATGAACGCAATGGGCCTTTCCTTCAGGGATCTGGAAGTCTTGGAGGAGATGCCCTCTGACAGCAAGAAGCAACATTTCAGGGTAGCAAATTATGTCAGATAACCCTGGGAGTCAGGAAGCTGCACTCTAATTCTGTGCTGTGTGGCCTTGGGCAAGTTACGTGACCTCAGATGGAGCCATAACCCTCCCTCACAGGGTCGTTGGGATGATCCACTGGATGTGAAAATGCTCAGCAACCTATGCAGAGCTGGGGGGAAGGGACCATTATTAGTAACGTTTTATGTCCACCTGCCCATGACTCCCCATGTTCAGTCCCCTACCTTCCCATATATATATATATATATATATATATATACCCATGCACCTTTCCCCACTTTGAACCTCTGCCTCCCCGAGCCAACAGTACTCAGTCCCCAGCAATACCCCTGAAACATTCCTACTTGTAGACACTGGTGCACCTCTCCGTGCACACACACATTCCTTGTGCACACGCACAACCCTGCACACATGTGCCTAAACCCTGTGCACTCAAACCCTTCTCTGAAATTCTGTGTGCAGGAGCCCTGTCTACAGGGTTCAGAAATGTGATTCTCGTGCAATCCGGCTAATCATTCTGTCACATGACGGGGTGGGCATCTGTGGGGCATGGGGTGGTGTGGGGTGCAAAATACAGCGTGGAAGAGGCCGGTCAGGAAGGCAGCAGAGACCTGGTCAGGCCCGGCCTTTCAAGTGATCTGTTCAGCCCTGCAGCTAAGGAGCCCATTAGCAGAAGCTTCTCATTTCAGATTTCCCAGCATGCCATGGCCTGCAGACTGCACACTGTTTATTTGGAGAAGCCGAGAAAAATTGTTTGTATAATTAGAGCAGGGACAAGGGCTGCCCTTGAAGGGGTTCTCCCAGGAGACCTGGACTTGCAGCAGACGCCAGCTCCAAGGTCCCGCCACCCACCGGAGGAGCACCCGGCCAGGACCCAAGAACAACAGAAGCCGGCAGGCTGGCTGGGCTGCGGGGCCTCCACCCTGGCCTCTCTGGCCCCTTCTCTTGGTGGTAATTGATCGTATAGACCACCATTGTTCCACCAGGGCCCGCCCAGGACCAGGCAGAAAGGAGACAGGGCCAAGGTGCCTTGAACCCTCCAGGGGGTACAACAGCCCAGGCTTTGGATTTAGATCTTTGCTTTATTGGGCCTCAGTTTCCTCATCTGGAAAATGGGGTAATGTGTCTATTGGAACAGTGGTGGCTAGGAGGAGAAGCTCTGTGTCAGGATCCAGCAGGGTGCCACAGTGTCTCGTAGATGCCTTCTTTCCCACCTTTTTCTGGGGTGGCCCTTGATTCTTTGTTTCGTTTGCATCCAGATAATTGCCTTCTGAATAATTAGCTTTAATTCTGCCCACCTGAAGCTTTTCAATTAACTCTAACACAGTATCACTAAATGCAGACAGTGGGCACACTGAAAGCCCTGACTCAAGCATCATACAAGGTATCCATGTAACAAAAACATTTGTACCCCCTTTATATTTTGAAATTTAAAAAAAATTTGCTTCCTTCTCTAAGCAGCCTGTCCTTTCTCCTATGGCCTTTGATTGTCAGAAGTTCTGATGGGATCTAAATTTGTCCTTATGAAAAAACTGCCCCCTTCCCTTCCCCATCCCCATCTCTGAGTTCCACTCCTCATCTCGGCCTGCCACTCTTGATGCGAGTCCTAGAGCGCTAAGCCAGGGGTCCACAAAAGGAGCATATCTCCACTGAATAGAGGTTCCAGCTAGAGCTCCACCCTTCAGGCCAGGCTGAACCCCCTGTTCTGTGGCCTAGCCTGATCATCACACTGCCTCACCCTCTCTCCCCAGACGTGCAGTCTCGAAGTCCTGTTCACCATCTGGGCCACCTCCTTCCCTGGCCCTGTCTGGTTGGCGGTGGGGTAAGGAGCAATTATCTCCTTAGTTCCCAGGGCAGGAGCTGAGGTTTCCATTTGGGCCTCACTTTTGCAATCTATGAAATGGGAGGTTTGACTAAATAAACTTTGAGACACGCCACCATCTCAGTATCTCTATCTCACAATAGTTTGGTGAGGTGGATAGTGTAGGGAGGTACTAGGGTCTCCAGGTCACAAGGCAGCAAGGGGAAGAGGTAGGGTTCTGCCCTAGGGTCCACGTTAGGTTGACTCTAGAGCTCAAATGAGTCCCAGAGAGACACACACACAAAACAAAGGAAAGTCAGGAGAATCAGCTCTCTGGCTGAGAGGAAGCAGCATTCATTCATTCATCCATCTGTTTTGTCTTTCTGTTTGTTTGTTTTTATAATGAAATATTTCAGACATACAAAAAGGTTTGAGAATGATGCAACAACCCCTTCTCACCATTATTCAGCTGTAGAAATAAAACATTACAGGTATAGCTGGAGCCCTCCGTGTTCCCTCTCTGATTCTATTCCCCTCTTCCCTCCACAACTTAGCGACTCTCCTGACTTTCATAGGTTGAAAGCTTTGTATTAATGGCATTCTGTTTGTGCTTTGCGACATGCTTTATCATTCTGCATTATGTCTGCAATGTGTCCATGTTAACCCACGTAGCTGGAGTTCATCCATTTTCACTGCTCTATGGTATTCCATTGCATAAATACATCATGTCTGGTCTCCTGAGCATGAACCTTTAGGTAGCTTCGCGTATTTTATGAACAGGAAGAGTGCTGCTATGAACAGCTTTGTACACATGGGTATTTCTCTGGGTCTCGCTGGGTCTGAGGATGTGTGTGCCCTCATTTTCACCCTTACAGGATATTGCCAAGTTACCCTATTCAGTCATATCTTCATAGGGCAAATTTTCTTTTTTTTGAGACAGAGTCTCACTCTGTTGCCCTGAGTAGAGTGCCGTGGCATCAGCCTAGCTCACAGCAACCTCAAACTCCTGGGCTCAAGTGATCCTCCTGCCTCAGCCTCCCAGGTAGCTGGAACTACAGGCACCCACCAACACACCCGGCTAATTTTTCTATTTTTAGTAGAGACGGGGTCTCGCTCTTGCTCAGGCTGGTCTCAAACTCCTGACCTCAAGCTATCCTCCTGCCTCGGTCTCCCAGAGTGCTAGGATTACAGGCATGAGCCACCACGCCTGGCCCCACAGGGCAAATGTTTATCGAGCACTTACTATGTGGCAGGCCCTGGTGTGGCAGTAGAGCTGGAGGAGCATGTCCTTGAAAGTGAGACTCTGGAGAAAGGGTTAGGCTCAATTAGAAGGAACTCGGGAGACGTAAGCAGGCAATTTCCAAGAATTTGTGGAGAACCCCATGGGAAGAGCTTTCAGGTGGTTTGTGGCATCTTACTTTGGGACAGATGGGGGATGGGGGATGACCCCTCCTAGCCAGCTCCCTGTGGGATGCAATCATGAAAGCTTGGAGCTGGCAGTTAGGGGGTCTGGGTGTTGGTCCTAGGTCTGCCTCAGATTCATTGTGTGATGTTGGCCAGGTGCCTTCCCCTCTCTGGCCTAAGTTTCTCCTCAATATGAGGCAGGGAGGCAAAATGATGCTTCAGTCTTTATTGCCTACAGGCAAAAAAATATGTATCACGTTACCCTCCAGAGCCTTGATTTTCTCCTCTTTAACATGGGCTTGCCAATCCCTGCGAGGCCACTTCCCAAGGCTGCCAGGAATACTCCAAAGGGTCCAGTGTTAGCCTGTAAAGTGTTATTCTCCCTTAGGTGCAGTCCTGTCAGGAGGCAGTGAGATGGCAAGGATGACCCTGAATTTCCTACAGCTTCCGTCTTACTCCTGCCATTCCTGCTGTGCCTCCTGCCCAGACTCTGCTCTCACTCCACATCGGCCATCTTTGCACACAAGGTATAAATATAAAGACATAAATAAAACCAGAGTGAGCCCCAGGACTGAAGCAAATCACTGGCAAGCGTGGCCGCTGATTAGCATGCATAGTGGACATGCAACTGGGCATATCAGCGAGAACTGCATTTTCCCCGCAGGATAGAGCTATCGGCACCCAGCTGGGCTGGGAGGGACACAGAGGGAGGGAGGCATACAGACGGTGCTCTGGCTGGACCCAGGGAGTGCACCAGGCTGCCCTACCCCCACACATGCTCCTGCAACCTGAGCCGGGGTTTCCCTTCAGCAAACTGTAACCTGGGGCCTGCTCGGGGGAGATGTAGAAGATGGGGGAAGTGGAGCCAGGTGGTGAGGGTCAGATAGGCCCGCGGTGCAGTGCGGGGTCCACTGAGCAAGTGCATTCATCATCTTAAACATCCATTTCTTCATCTGCAAAAGGGGAAGGATAATAGTAAATACCTTGTAGGGTTCTGAGAGCTCAATGAATTCATAAGAATGCCTAACAGTGATTAGCACAGAGTAGGATGCGAACCCTCTTCCTCTGCCTCATTCCCATGTGACAGGCTCCCCGCCAGCCCCCGTAGATGGCCACGGACCAGGAAAAGTGAGGAGTCAGAGGAACGTCTGGGAGAAATCCAAAGAAAGAAGAAAAAAAAACGTGAAAACAGCTCGCATATATGGGAAGCTGTGTGAAGTGCTTCACTGTCTGTATCACTTCATTTTAACTCCTCAACAGTCCTTTGCAGATGAGGAAACTGAGGCACTGGGAGCTTACAACTTGCTCAAGGTCACACAGCCAGGTAGTAGCAGACCTGGTCTTTAAGCCCAGGCCATTTGACTTTAGTTTGGCTTGCCAGATAAAATACAGGACCTCCGAGTTCACCTTAAATTTCAGATAAAAATGAATATGTTTGCGGTACATACTTATACTAAAAAGGACACAGTTACGCTAACAAATATTCATTGTCTTTCTGACATTCTAATTTAGCATGCTGTCTTTCATTTACTTAATCTGGCAACCCTAACTCCAGTGGCTGCACTTTTAAATAGTACCTTAAAACACCTCCCTACACTCTAAGTCCTCTGAGGAAGAGGTTAAGGACCCTTCTCCATCTGGGCCCTGGGCTCTCTCTCCCACCCATCTGCAGTCCCATGCTTGGGAAGCCCATAACCAACCTCCCAGAAGCTGGTTTTAATGGAGGAAGGATTGGGTCCCAGACCTCGGTGGAGCTCTGAACAGTCACTGAGAAGTGAGTGCCAGAGGAGCAGGTAGTCCCTCAGGGGCCTCAGAGGCCCAACCCCCAGAGGCCTGAGTCTCAAGTATAAGAGATAGAACAGTGGAAAGGGTGCGCTCACTCTAGAGTGGGCAAACCTGGGTTTGAATCTTGGAACTGTCATTTACTTGCTGTGTGACCCTAGGCAAGTTACATCACCTCTCTGAGCCTCACTTTCATCATCTATAAAACAACAATAATAGCACTTTCACTCACAGGATTATTGTGAGGACTAAAAGAGGTAAGGCATAGCGCATTACAAGCCCTCAGTACCTGTGGCCTATTGTTACCAACCCCCCTGGAGCAGTTCCATCCCCCGCCTCCCTTTGCCCTGGGTCCTCTTCCCTGTACCGAAGGCTTGGGATTTTTTGGGGGGTGGAGAGAGGGAGATCAGGCAGCTGATGAGGGTCAGGCCTCTGGGTCACTTCCTCTGCAGCTGCCATGCCTGGCATGTGAGGACACTTGCTCCCAGCCCACGTCCTATCAGCCACATCTCCTGAATAATTCACAAAAATACCAATACTCCAGCCATATCCTTTGATTGAATGGGGGTTCTGGAGGATGGTTTCTCATCTAAACTCTGCTCTAGCCATGCAGGAGATCAGCTGGGGAAGGGGGTGGCTAGGGTGGGGGACAGGGCAGGCAGGGCCAAGGGTGGAAGGAAGGAACAAAGGATATAGCTTTTCGGCTCCACCTCCCTCAGGGCCCCCTGTCCCTCCAGTTGTTGATCTCTAACTTGAGAAACTTGGACAAACTTGGGAAAAGCTGGGGCCTTGTCTCTCTAGCCACTTTGGTTTCCTGGCCCTGTCTCCCCACCTCTCAAGTGCAGACATAATCCCCACATCACAGGGTGACTGTGAGCAAAAAAGTGAAAGGGTGGATGAGAAACACCTTTTTCAAACACTGTCCCAAGAGGCAAAGCATTATTATCGCATCTGGGCCTTTGTTTCGCCATCTGTAAAATGGAAACCAGAAGGCCCACCTTTAGGGCTGTTTTGAGGAGGATTAAGCAAGATGTCCTTTGGCCTTCTCAGGCTGTGGCCTCTGCACAGAGCACCCCCTTCCCACCCTCAGTCCCCCTTGCCGGGCTCACTCCTGCTCACTCTTCAGGACTGCTCTGAGAAACCTTCCTGCCTTCCCCCAACCCCAACCACCCCTGACTGGCTGGGGCACCCCGTCCCCTGTCTGTTCCACCCCTTGTCCAGACTCCCACCCCAACATACCATCACGGCCCCGTTTCCTTGTTCGTCTCCCCACTAGGCAGCCAGGTGGCATTTTGTTCCTCCTTTCCCCTGCCCAGCACGGGGCCTGACATGGGGTCTGCACTCAGTAAACATGTGCGGAATGAGTAAAAGTGCCTTGTAAACACCGACATGTCATCCAGATATGAGGGGTTGTTAGCAGGGCATCCCTTTGAAACCCAAGATTCTTCCTATCATCGTGGGCATCACGGCAGAGCCGCGTTTTCCACAGCTGGGCCTCTCTTCCTCATCTGAAGCCTTTGCCTCTGGAAGGTAGGCAGTGGGGCCTAGGATGTCACTGGAGATGGCGGGGTGGGTGGGGGGCACCTGGTGCATTCCGGGGCCAGCTGGGGCAGTCTCTGCACTCGCTCCAGTCTGTCTCCCCAGCCTCTGGCCTGCTGTTCTGCCCCGCTGAGCCCACTGCGTTCAGTCGCAGACACCTCATTATCCCAGCGATGCAGCCAAGCTGGAGGCAGTTCAGAGACGAGCAGTGAGAGCGATGTGAGCGCCTGGCGCTGGGCTGGCGGTGGGGGAAGGGAGCAGTCCCAGGGCCCAGGCTGAGGAGCTTGGCCCGACAGGGCCCAGCAGGGAACCCGAGAAGCTCAGCATCTGTGCACCAGCGCCTGGAGAACGGCCTCCCCAGCTATGGAAGAAATGAGCTAGCTGGGAAGACAGTGGGTGCTTGGAGGGAGGGGGCTCCTGCCCACCTCGGGCCAGGGGGACCCAGGCATCACCCTTTCCAACCTTTAGATACCACTCCACCTGTTGCCACCTCTGCCACTACAGCTGTGACTGAGAGGCCATGTCCTTGGAGTGGGAAGCAAAGGAAAGAGGCTGGCACCACAGGGGGAGCCTGGCTGTGCCCGCTGAGATCTGCAGTCTGTGGAAAGTGTTTCTGGGCAATCTAGGCTGCTCCTGCTGTCTAGCGTGGAAGGGAACTTTGGACACGGCTGAGGCTCACCATCGCTTCTCATCTTATTGATATAGATGCTGGCCTAGGGAGGGAAAGGGCTGGGCCAACATTGCCTAAGTCAGTGGTGCAGCCTGGATTGGAACCTAGGGCCTCTGGACTCCAAGTTTTGGCCTCTTTCCACCACACTTTTCTCTCCCTAGAACCAAGTGAGCAGCTGCCCAGATTGTATGTACCCTGCCATTTGCCCAGGGCACACTCCACCTCTTCGGCAGTAACCTCACCCCTTATTCACACACACACACACATCACATATACGTAAATACACTTGTGCCAGGCGTGATGTTACTTGGGCTTTCCAGGACACCTTCCAAAAGGGGATGGGCATGAGATGCAGATCAAGCCCAAGCCCTCTCTCACTCATGGCCTACGCTCTTGCCTCTTGATAAGGAAAACCCCCATCTATTACTTGGCACAGCAGCCGCCTGAGACCCCCACCCCTCAGGGAGGACCCACATTAGCATAATACTAACCTAACACCTGGCACATTAGCATATCACTAACCTAACATTTGGCACATCAGCATAACACTAATCCTATTGCCTGGTGCAGACACTAAACTTATTACCTGGCGGGCATTAGTCACCTGAGACTTCCTCCCCTTAGATCACCCCAACTTAATAAAAATGGGAAAAATTAGGTAGACGGGGGACTCAGAATTTGGCGGCGAGACCCCTCTGAGCCCACCGGCGAATAAACCTTGATTCTTCTACTCTCTGTGTGCTGCTCGGTTTGTCCTCGGGACCACTCGCTGTAACATTTGCCGTAACACTCTAAGCCTTTGCCCTTGCTGGCCCCTCCACCTGGAATGTTCTGCTCTGGAATTTGTCCTGGCTGGCTTCATCTCGTCACCAATGTCATCAGCAATGTTCCAATGTCACTCTTCTCAGGATGCTTCCCTGACCACAGGTCATTCCCTAGCTCATTGCACTGTTTTATGTTCTTTGCAGCACTGAGCACGCTTTTAAATCAGCTTGTTTGTTTATTGTCTTTCCCACCCTCCAAACTGGAAGCTCATTAAGGGCGGGAACCACATCTCATTGCTTTTCTGCTCTAACCCCAGCACCTACCTAGAATGGTGCCTGGCATACTTGCATAGATGCACATGCACACACACACACACACACACATACTTGCACAGATGTACAGGCGTGCATGCTCATGAACACACACACATACCATGCCAAATGAATAAATAAGCCAAAGTTTTCCTTCCAGAAAAGGTCCAGCCTGTGCAGAGAGAACCCAAGCCCAGGCCTGACCTGGAGGGGTCCCCGGGCTATTTCAATCTTCAAAAATTACTTATTTATTACCAGGCACTGTTCTAGGCTCTGGAGACACAGCAGTGAGCAAAAGATAGATCTCTGCCTTCATAGAGCTCACATTCCAGTGGGAGGCGATGACAAGGAATGCGGCAAATAAGTTACAGGGCAGATAAGTGCACTAAGAAAAGTAAAGTGGTAAGGGGGATGAGAGTGCTGGGGCTGGGGTCCCACCCCCCATACTACTTGTAGTAGGAAAGTTATGTGTGGAAATTTAAATATAGTGGCCATTTCAGCGGAAACCTCAGGGCACTGAGAGAGCCAGCTGAGGGTATCAGGGGAAGAGAGCAAGCACCAAAGCCCTGAGGTTGAAATGTGTCTGAGGTCTGGGTGGCTGGAGCAGAGTGTTTAAAGATGAGAGTTGTGGCAAGGGGGTTTATTATCACAGGGCAGGCGACCCTCCTGTCAGTTTCCCGCGCTTGAGAGCCAAGGATCAAAGACTGCAGACCACTGGGAAATGCCTTCCAAGGAGTGTCTCAGACCCCAAACTCTTCCTCCATTCCTGAGTCTAGGATCCAAGCCTGGGCCGGCTCTCTCGGATGTCTTTGCACACCCTGCCTGTGAACACAGAAAGCTTCTACCAGCTCGGCTGAGGATGATCAGGGCTGCTGGCTATGACCCTTACATTTGGGTAGCTCTTTGTGGCTTGCACTGTGTCCCTTAATCCTGCCACAGTTTCCCTCCCACCTACCGAAAAGGAGAGTGGGTGACATTAACCCATTTGACAGATTTAAAAAATGAGGTGCACAGTAGGCCAGCGGTCAACGTTTACAAAGCCCTTCTCATTGAATGTTCACAGGGACCTTGGAGTTCCAGCTTCTTTTGACAGATGGGAAAAGGGAGACTCAGAGAGGTTAACTCGCATAGCTAGGTCATGGCAGAGCTGGAATTGACATTCAGATCTTTCTACCTCTACCAGCTCTTGTTTTCCATTCATTATACCACCCAGCCTCTGAGGAAGGAGTAAGACGTTGGGAGGGGAAACAAGGACACAGCTCAGTCATTTACACTGAGGAAATGCTAATTAAGCCCCATGGCATAATGGAAGGAATGTGGACTTTAGAATCCAACAGACCGGGATTAGAGTCCCAGAGTTGCTGTGTGACCTTGGGCAAGTTGCTTCCCTTCTGTGATCTTCATTTGTTCAAGTCTAAAGCAGACTGAAAATCTCTACTCTGTGCAGTTGATTTATGGATTCGGTGGAATCCCAAGTGCGTAAGTGCCCCCTGTGGTACCTAGCGCACAGCACATGCCTAATCAGTGTGGGTCCTTGTTTGCACGTGTCATCGTGTTATGTCTGATTGGAGTGAAAAGGCAAAGCCTGGTGGCAGTACAGCTGGCCCTATCTACCCCCATGCCTGGGTAAAAATTAGGGCTGAGGCTGGGCCTGGATGAAAGTCCCAGCGAGTGTGGTGAATCTGGCAGTGCCAGATCTCAGACTGGGCCCTGAGAAGCTTTCTGGGACTAGTGCAACAGCAATGCCATTCCTCTGCCAGTCCTACTCTTCACTGAGACCTCAGAAATACAAGGGGAGCTGGAAGTGCAGGGTCTGGGTCTAAGCCCAGCCCCTCTCCCTGTGACTCTTCATGCCTTCCCTCTGCCAGGCCTCAGGAGAAAGCAGTGCCCGCCCCCAGCTGTCCTGCCCCTCCCCCCACCAGAGCCCACCCCCACTCCAAGAGCTCTGGGCTGTTTAATGGGGTGGAGCTGCCTTTAATCTGCTCCATAAATGTTTTCTGGATCCTCATTAGGAGCCATAATGTCCTATTAATATGCTGATGAGATTTCATTGGGTGCTGGGGAAGAATAGCTGGGAGCAGGAGGGGTGGGGGTAGGGTGACAGAATTCACCATGGGGATCCCAGGGGAGAGGAGCATAGCTGAGCTGGTGGTGTCTGTCTCCCTTACTCCTTGGGAAACTCAGGAAGACTCAGTCCCAGGCCCCATGTTCCCTCCGCACAGGCCCCCAGGGGTCTGAGTCAGCTGCTGTGGGGACTGGCAGGTAGCTGCACACACACCCCTCCACACCCCACCCCTGAATACCACCTTCGGGCCTCACCCTGGTGACCAAGGTTAGTCACCAAAGCCTACACTTATTCCTCATCTGTTCCTACCACTGGCATCTACACTGACCGCACTGGAGCCTAGCACCCAGTTAGGCCCCAGGCACACGGACTTCAGTGAGATACAACATGGCCCTTTTGGACAATGGAAAGAAGCAAGGTATGTAACGTGGCCAGCTTGTAGCTGGCTCTCAATAAATTGTGGCTACGAAGACAGGTCCCTGCCCCGTGTTGCTCCTAGTCCAAAGGGTGAGGGAGGCAAATGTGTAAGCAATTCAAATCCTGCCTTGTGACATAGAGGTGTTCAGACATAACAAAGGAGGGAGGGGCTATGTGTGTTCATGCGGCTGGGTGTGTGGATGCAATTCCATAGATATTTACAGAGGCGGCCTCTGTGCCAGGCCTTTATGTGTGCTGTGCCCTCAGCCAGGAATGCTTCCCCACATCTCAGCCTGTGAAAGTCCTAACACCCTTCAAGACCAGCTCCCTGGTTCTCCTGGCTATCCCCAACACCTGCCTGGCCCTGCAATCTCCCACAATGGGCCCGGATTCAGAGGGACTTGTGTCTGTGTCTTGTTTCCCTAAAGGAGGCTGTGCGCTCCGGCTGGTGGCTCGAATGGCATTCACTGATACACATCTGCACACTCCTTGCCAACCTCTATGAGCCAGTAGACCCTTGACTTCCTGCCCACCAAGAACCCTATTCCCTCACCTCCTTCAAAGTTCCTTGGCTGCTGCTGGCTCTGGCCTCCTGGCACAGACCCTCTATTTCTGGCTTCTCTAAGTCATTCAGATTGGGACCCCTGATTCAGCCAGCCCTGACTGCCCAGGGAGGCAGCTGGTCCCACTTCACAGGGTTCCCTGTCTAGCCTTCCTCCCAGGGCTACCCCTAGCAGCACCTTGGCCTGAGCCTCTCTTATTCCCCTCCCCCATTCCCAGGAAAAACACCTTCCTGGCCCTTTTGTCCCTGTCCCCAGCTGGGGCACATTAGCCGTGATATCTTAGTCTGCAGGCTGTTCCCTCCATCCAGCTTTCAGTCTGTCAGCTGGGCTCAGATCTCCCTAGGACCAGTCAGTCACCCACTCCTGTCTGCATGTGACAAGTGGAAAGCACAAGTGGAACAGACAAGGTTCGAGTTCTGACCCCACCACTTATTTGCTGGGTGACCTTAGGAAAGTCACTTAAGCTCTCTATGCCTTGATTTCTGTAAAAGGGGAATAATATTATCTATATTGCAGAGTTGTTATGCGGATTCAAGGAGATCATGTATATAAGGCACAGTGCCTAGTACAGAGTGAGTGCTCAGTAAATGCCAGTTATGATTCCCCGGCCTTCTCAGAGGTCCATCCAGGTTAGCTCCAAGCCCGCACTGTCGCTGCCCAGCCTCCAGGCTTTTCCCCTGCCCCCAGTTCAGCTTCTTCCTACTGCCCAAATTCTGGGTTTGGAATCAGGCAGACCTAGTTTCACTTGTAATTCTACTGCTTAACTTAGAATATTTCTCTGAGCCTCAGTTTCTTTCTCTCTAGACTGGGGCTATGAATTGCCCCCTCAACAGGTTGATGAGAGGGTCAAATGAAGTGGCTGCCATCAAAGTGCCTATCGTGATGTTTGGCACACAGTAAGAATTTATCTTGCCACATCCATAGAGCTCAGGTATGAGGCCAGTTTGGCTTGGGCCCAGGGAGCACGAAGGGAAGGGAATGGCTGGGAAAACTGACATGGATGCTCAGGAGGCCCTGGTAAGAGTAACCAGGCTCACCAAGGCCATGCCTGAAGGGCACAGCAAGATTAGGCTTGATGCAGGTGGTGGGCGCAGACAGGAGTGCTGATCTGCCTTTGGGGCCCAGCAGAAGCAATAATACTGAGGCTTGCATACTGCAGGCCCCAGCCAGTGGCACCCTCATCCCTGAGGGTAGGAGTGGGCATAATACGAGGAGGGGCCTGGAGAACGTGCAGGCAGTCAAGCAAAGGATGGGAGCTACAAGCCGGAAGGCCAGTGCCAGAGAGGGCTCAGCATGCGGGGATCAGGTGGAAGCAGAGCCCAGGAGAACAGCCAGGGCCCTGGCACTCACCCCAGCACCCGCATCTGGGGTCTGTTGTCAGCCGCATTGAATTGTTGGCTTGTGGGGCCTAGGTTTGGGGAGCCAGACTGCCTGGCTTTGGTTTCCCACTTACTGGGTGTGTGACCTTGGACACACCACTCAGCCTTTCTGTGCCTCAGTCTCCCCATCTGTAAAGTAACAATCATATTTTCTACCTCATAGGGCTATTCTACTGGTTAAATATCTCAGTATATGTAAAGCACTTAAAACAGGACTTGGCATACAATTTCTGCTATAATTAGGATTATTTTAGCTATTACTCTTTTGTCCCACCTGCCTTTCTCAGGTCTGTCTTAGGCCCTGGGCCAGGAGGGAGGGCGGTCAGGAGAGCCAGTCGAGCTGAGGCTGACAGTGGAGAAGAACTGAGATTGGTGCATCCACTCCCTGCCTTCCCATCAGCACCTGCTCCTCCAAGCTAGTCTCATCTCTAAGGGCCCTCTGAGCTCTGATAGCCTGCGATACGTGATCGAGAGGCCTTCATTAAGTGCCCACAGTCCCATCCTGGGCTATGACCCGGCCTAGTCTTCAGGGACAAATCCAGACTCATGGACAGGGACAAAAAAGCAAGGAATCATAGATCCTTAGAGCTAACACCCCAAATGTTCTAGAACTGTCTAGATTCCAAACATTCTGCCCCATTGTTCTCATGAGCAGCCAGAATTACTCAGAAATTCCAGATAATCTGGCTCAAATCCCAACTCAAACACTTACTAGACATTTGACTTTGGGCAAGTGATCTGACCTGCGTTGCCCTCAATTTCCTCATCTGTAAGATGCAGGTAACAGCAATCTCTCCCCACAGGGTCGCTGTCAGGACAGAGAGTGGTTTGGAAATGGACAGAGGGCCTGAGGGATACAGAATGAATGATTCTGAAAGTAGAATTTCTAAGCAAAGTGGGATCATGGAAGCAAGTGAGTGGGTCCCAAGTGCAAACCCCAGAATGTCACCTGAAGGACTCAAGCCAGAGAGGAGTAGTGTGAGGAGAGAGACTTGTTGGGAAGGGACTGCTTTGGTGGCATTGTGGGGAGAGAGGCTGAGAATCCTGACAGTGCTCTTTAGTTACCCAGAAAGAAGTGAGTTGGTGGTCAGGGAGCATAGGGTCAAAGACATCCCAAAGGCCACTCCCTGTCTGTGACTGCCTGAATAGTTTTCTGGTGCCTGATCCCACCCTACATGAACCTGGGTGGACCCTCCCTGGATGGGGCTCAAGACATGGCAGGATCTGAGACTGGAGTTGGGGGAAGCAGGAAACCAGAGCCTGTTTAACATTAAATTTTTCTGAACTTCAGCCTCCTGGATGCCAGAGCACAGAAAGACAGGAGAGGGCAGGAGCTGAGCAAGGCAAGAGAGCGAATGGAGACATGGGCAGCAGATGACTTTGGGAGGACTGTAGGAGCACACAGGAATCCCCAAGGCCAAGGCCAGGGGCTTAAAGCCAGGGGCCAGCCCTCCTTGAAACAGTCATTGGGATTCTTCAAAGCTCAACTTGTCTCTAAGGAGCTACTCAGATCAGGAAATCATCCATCTAAAAACATGTATTAAGCACCAGACACTGAGGCTGGGAAAACAGAGGTTCATCCCACAAGCCTCGCCTTCTCATGAGTTAGTATCTCTAAGCTGAAGTCATGGGACACAGGCAGGGTGAGGGATGGGGTGTGTGTAGAGCTTGATCTCAGCTTTGTCACTGATTTGCGTTATATAGCCTTCTTTCTCTCTGAGCCTCTGCTTCCCCATCCATACAATGGGAGAGAGTGGGGGACTAGATGCTTTATAAGGGCCCATGAGTCTGAGTTGGTGAAGGGGGCTCAGTGGCCATGAGAGGGGCTGAGCAGTGCCCAGACCCCAGGACCTCAGGGCAGCAGGGCTAGGAAGCTCTTTCTGAGCCTAGAAGGTGCCTGCTGCCCCCCAGGTTTCCTGGCCCTCCAATACCTCCCAGGAAGGCCCTTTGGGCTGGACTCCATAGGGTTAAGACCATATGTGAAACCACCTTCTTGCCTTCCCTGCTATGTAGCATGGGCTGTCCAGACGTCTGCTTACCCACCAGGCCTGGAGCACTTAGGCTGTGGACCACAAAGGAGCAGCCATGGAGAACTGATGTGGCTGTTTCCCTTATAGGCCCCAGACCCTCTCTGGTGACCAGAGGAGGCCAATTAGCAGGGAACAAAATGCTTCCTGCCCTGGGCCCTCGCCTACCACTGCCTGCATCTGCTCAGAGCTTAATGGTCATTTGAGCTGTCTCTGGGGACAGAGGATGGGGCTTCCACGGACTGCCTGGCTCCAGGCAGCAGCCTGGGTCCTGAGGGAGGCCAGAGGAGGAGGAGCAAGGTCCCTGCTGCTGCTGGAGCAGCCCAAGAAGGCAGAAATACAGTGCACTTGGAGCCAAGGCCAGGATCTAGAGGCTGTTCCTGCCGCCTACCTGGGAACTAATGCCCCCCAGGGTCTCCTCCGCACCTCCGCGAGGCCCCAGCTGATGCTGGGCATGGGGGTGGGGCAGGGAGAAAGCACAGGGCCTTTAGAGCATCTCAGTGGAGGAAGCTGCTGGGGTCTAGAGTCCTCACTGGGCCCTGTGATCTTGCAGGTAGTATATGGGTAAGGACATTCATCCCAAACTTGCCAAGCTGGTCTGGAAAACCAGTTTGTCTGTCCACCTGCTGTGGAGAAAATGCGCAGCTGGAAGGGAAAGGAACTGGGTTCTGGTCTGGGCCCTGGTGCTGATGTGCTTGCTCTGTGGCTTCTCCATCCCTGGGCCTCAGTTTTCCCACCCGTCAAGTCAGAATTGCAGCACGCCTCACTGGGTCAACTCACACGGCCTGGAGGAGCGTCCTCAGAGAGCTCAGGCAGGTGGGAGGGCTGGAGTGGAGGGGGCAGGGGGAGGTGGCAGAGAGAGGCTGAGTCTGGAGAGGTGATGTCACTTCCTCAGAGGGGCCTCCACTGATGCCCCTCTCCCACCCACCTCAATCTGAAACCCAGCCCTGCCACGTATTAGTTGTGCGACCTTGGGCAAGTCACTGAATCCCTCTGCACCTCAGTAGGCCGGGGATTAGGTCAACCTTACAAGTTACTCATGAGACAGTGTGTACGAATGAGGTCGCCTTTATAAAGCACTTAGCAGCGCTTGGACAGAGCTAGGGTGAGGGAGAGGGAGGGTCGGAGTGCTGTCACACAGAGAAATGCCTGCAGGAGCCCTCAAGCACAGCTGCCACCAGCTGCTAGCCACGGCCCCCACCCCTGCCCTGCCATGAATAATGAATGAACTGGTATCGATCCCCTGGCCGGGAAATTCCCTCTGACCTGTGACAAAAATACACTCAGCTTGCGAGCCTGCAGCCAGGGCTGAGCTCACCTGCACCTCCCCCAGCCTACCCCCAGCCCCAAGAGGGAGAGCTCAGTAGGACAGGGCACCAGAGACTGAGACCACGTGGTGCCCACCATCTCCTCCACTCCATCTCCAGGGAGACGGGACAAAGGAGCAGGATGATCTATGGCAGGAGCCCCCACAGCCAGGCCCCAGGATTAAGGAGACAGCACAGACTTGGGTTTGAATCCTGCCTCCACCACTTGCTGCCAAATGCCTCAGTTTTGTCAGCTGTAAAATGGAGATGTAATTCCTTCCTCATAGATTTAGTCCTGAATTCAAATGATTTGAGGTATGTAAAGTGCCCAGCACAGGGCCTGACCCGTGGGAGGTGCTCAATACATGATAGTTCAGTCCTTCCCACTTCTCCCTCCTGCCCCACTTGCTGTGAAACCCAGGACCATTTCATAGGGGACTGAACCTTTGAGTGACTTTCTTAAAAGTAAGAGCCTATTGAGATATAATTCACAAGCCATAAAATTCACCCTTTTAAAGTGCAAAAATCAGTGTTTTTTTTTACTGTATTCAACAGAGTTGTGCAACCATCACAATTATCTAATTTTGGAACATTTTCATCATCCCCAAAAGAAACCCCATACCCATTAGCAGTCATTCCCAATTCCCACCTTCTCCACTCCATGCCCCTGACAGCCACTTATCTACTTTCTATTCCCATGGATTTGCCTTGTCTGGATATTCCATATAAGTAGCATCACGCAATATGTGGCATTTGGTCTCTGGCTTCTTTCACTTGACATAATGTTTTCAAGCTTTATTCATGTTGTACCATGTAACAGTACTTCATTCTTTTTCATGGCAGAGTAATGTTTTGTCATATGGATAAACTACATTTTGTTGATCCATTCATCAGTTGACAGACATTTGGGTTATTTCCACTTTTTGGCTATTGTGAATAATGCTGCTATGAACCTTCATGTACAAGTTTTTCTGTGGATATATGTTTTCATTTCTCTTGGAGATATATGTGTATATATATATATATATATATGTATATATAAAATACATGAGGGAATTGTTGGTTCATAAGGTAACTCTATTTTAACATTTTGAGGAACTGCCAGACTGTTTTCCAAAGCAGCTGCACCATTTTACATTTCTACCATCAGTGTCTGATGGTTCCAATTTCTTCACATCCTTGCCAACACTTGTTATTATCTTTTTGATTATAGCCAACCTAGTGGGTGTGAATTGGTATCTCTTTGTGGGTTTGATGTGCATTTCCCTGATGGCTAATGACATTGAGTATCTTTTCATGTGTTGTTGGCCAGTTGCGTATATTCGTTGAGAAATATCTATCCAGATCCTTTGCCAATTTTTAATTGGATTGTTTGTCTTTTGTGTGTATGTGTGCTCATTTTTATTTGTCTATTTAATTAGGCAACACATGTAACATGTACAAAAATTCAAAAGGAGCAATAGGATACTCAGTGACATGTAACTCTCCCTCCTCCCCTTTCCTCCAAATATCCATTCTCCCTCCTGGGAGACAGCTACTTTTAGCAGTTTTCATTTATTTTTCCAGTGGTATTTCATGCATTTACAAACATTTACATATAAATATTTTAATATGCATATTAAAATATTTATTAAAATTATTTCAATAATAAAATTTGTTTTATAATTTCATATGCTAGATAATCATAGCCACAAAGCTTTCTACAATAAGGCAGCAATCATTAATTCAGTTCTGTATTATTACTTAATTTAGATCTTACCTTATGTAATAATGCATCATTTATCATCTACCATGATATTTTTATCTTCATTAGATGCTTTAAAAACACTTTATTACAGAAAGTGTCAGACATACTCCAAAGTAGGGAGAATAATATAATAAAGCCCAGATACCCAACAAGTATGCACATTTTAAGGCTTTTAATAAACAATGCCAAGTTTTCCTCTATAAAAGGTTTTTAGTGATTTATACTCCTATCTGCTATGTATGAGATTTATGCTATCTTCATTTTTTAAATTAATACATAATAATTGTACATATTTATGGGGTACATGTGATATTTTGATACATGCATACAATGTGTAATGATCAAATCAAGGTATTTAGGATATCCATCACCTTAAACATGTATCATTTCTTTGTGTGGAGAACGTTTCAGGTTTTCTCTTCCAACTATTTTGAAATAGACTATAAATTATTGTTAATTATGGTCACCCTACTGTGCTATTGAACACTAGAACTTATTCCTTCTATCTAACTGTGTATTAGTACCCATTAACCAACCTCTCCTCACCCCCTCTTCCCAGCCTCTGATAACCATCATTATACTTTCTACCTCCACGAGATCAACATTTTTAGCTCCCACATGAGTGAGAACATGCAACATTTGTCTTTACGTGCCTGACTTATTTCAATTAACATAATGACTTCCAAATCCATCATGTTGCTGCAAATGACAGGATTTCATTTTTTTAATGGTTGAATAGTATTTCATTGTGTATATGTACCATATTATCTTTATCATTTATGGGCCCATAGGTTGGTTCCATATCATGGCTATTGTGAATAATGCTCCAATAAACATGAGTGTGCAGATATCTCTTTGATATACTGATTTATTTTCTTTTGGATAATCCCAGCAGTGGGATTGTTGGATCATATGGTAGATCTATTTGTAGTTGTTTAAGGAATCTCCATACTGTTTTCCATAGGGGCAATACTAATTTACATTCCCACTAGCAGTGTGCTAGCATTCCCTTCTCCGCATCCTCACCAGCATCTGTTATTTTTTGTCTTTTTGATAATAGCCATTCTAACTGGGATGAGATGATATTTCATTGTGGTTTTGATTTGCATTTCCCTGATGATTAGAGATGTTGAACATTTTTTCATATGATCGTTGTCCATTTGTATGTCTTCTTTTGAAAAATGTCTATTCAGATCATTTGCTCATTTTCAAATTGGATTATATGTTTCTTTCACTGTTGAGTTGTTTGAGTCTCTTACATATTCTAGTTATTAATCTCTTGTTGGATGGATAGTTTGCAAGTATATTCTCCCATTCTGTAGGTTGTCTCTTCACTATATTGATTGTTTCCTTTGCTGTGGTTCAGAAGCTTTTTAGCTTGGTGTAAACCCATTAGTCTATTTTTCGCTTTTGTTGCTTGAGTTTTTTGAAGTCTTACCCAAAACAATCTTTGCCCAGACTAATGTTGTGAAGCATTTCCCCAATATTTTCTTCTAGTAGATTCATAGTTTTAGGTTTACATTTAAGTCTTTAATCCATTTTGATTTGATTTTTGTATATGGTGAAGGATAAGGGTCTAGTTTTGTTCTTCTGCATATGGATATCCAGTTTTCCCAGGACCATTTATTTAAGAGACTGTCCTTTCTCCAGTGAATATTCTTGGCACCTTTGTTGAAAATGAGTTGGCTGTAAATGTATGGATTTATTACTGGGTTATTGATTCTGTTCCATTGGCTTATATGTCTATTTTTCTGCTAGTACCAGTACCATGCTGTTTTGGTTACTATAACTCTATAATATATTTTAAAGTCATGTACTGTGATGCCTCCAGCTTTGTTCTCTTTGCTCAGGCTTGTTTTGGCTATTTGAGGTATTTTGTGGTTCCATATGAATTTTAGGATAGTTTTTTTTTGTTTCTGTGAGGAATATCATTGATATTTTGATAGGGATTGCATTGAATCTACAGACTGTTTGGGGCAGTATGGACATTTTAACCATATTAATTCTTTCAACTTATGAACATGGGATGTCTTTCCATTTTTTTGTGCCCTCTTCAATTTTTGTCATCAGTGTTTTATAGTTTTCATTGTAGATATCTTTCACTTCTTTGGTTAAATTTGTTCCTAGGGGGTCTTTTTGGAGCTATTTTAAGTAAGATTGCCTTTTCAATTTCTTTTTCAAATTGTTTGCTGTTGGAGTATAGAAATGCTACTGATTTTTGTATGTTGATTTTGTATCTGCAACTTTACTGAATTTGTTTATCAGTTCTAATATGTTTTTGGTGGAGTCTTTAGGTTTTCCTAAATATAAGATATATAATATATCATCTGCAGACAAGGACAATTTGACTTCTCCCTTTCCAACGTGGATGCCCTTTATTTCTTTCTCTTGCCTAATTGCTCTGGCTAAGACTTTCAAAACTATGTTGAAAAAAGTGGTGAGAGTGGGCATCCTTGTTTTGGTTCAGATCTTAGAGGAATGTTTTTCAATTTTTCCCCATTCAGTATGATGTTAGCTGAGAGTTTGTCATATATACACTTTACTGTTCTAAGGTATGTTTCTTCTATACCCAGTTTGTTGAGAGTTTTATCATGAAAAGATGTTGAATTTTATCAAATTCCTTTTCTGCCTCTACTTAGATGATCCTATGGTATTTTTCCTTTATTCTGTTGATGTGTTATATCACACTTATTGATTTGCATACGTGGGACCATTCTTGCATCCCTGGGATAAATCTCACTTGATCTTTTTGAAGTGTTGTTAGATTTGATTTGCTAGTATTTTATTGAGGATTTTTATATCTACGTTCATCAGGGAAATTGGCCTGTAGTTTTCTTTTTTTGCTGCATCCTTTTCTGGTTTTGGTGGCAAGATAGTGCTGGTCCTTTAGAATAAGTTAGGGAGAATTCCCTCCTCTTCAATTTTTTGGAATAGTTTGGGAAGAATTAGGGTTAGTTCTTCTTCAAAAGTTTGGTAGAATTCAGCAGTGAAGCCATCCAGTCCTGGTCTTTTCTTTATTGGGAGACTTTTCATTACTGATTCAAATCTCATTACTTGGCCGGGTGCAGTGGCTCACGCCTGTAATCCTAGCACTCTGGGAGGCCGAGGCAGGCGGATTGTTTGAGCTCAGGATTTCGAAACCAGCCTGAGCAAGAGCGAGACCCCATCTCTACTAAAAAAAATAGAAAGAAATTAGCTGGACAACTAAAGATATACAGAAAAAATTAGCTGGGCATGGTGGCACATACTTGTAGTCCCAGCTACTTGGGAGGCTGAGGCAGAAGGATTGCTTGAGCCCAGGAGTTTGAGGTTGCTGTGAGCTAGGCTGACACCACAGCACTCTAGCCAGGGTGACAGAGCGGGACTCTGCCTAAAAAACAAAACAAAAACAACAAAAAAAAACCCACAACCAAATCTCATTACTTATTACTGGCATGTTCAGATTTTCTCTTTCTTTCTCTTTCAATCTTGGTAGGTTATATGTGTCCAGGAATTTTTCTATTTCTTCTAGGTTTTCCAACTTGTTGGCATAGAGTTGTTTATAATAGTCTCTAATGATCCTTTGTGTTTCTGTTGTATCAGTTGTAATGTCTTTTTTTTCTGATTTTATTAATTTGTATCTTCTCTCTTTTTTTCTTAGTCTAGCTAACAATTTGTCAATTTTGTTTATCTTTTAAGAAAATCAACTTTTTATTTTATTGATTTTTTATATTTTTTGATTTCCATTTCATTGAATTCTGCTCTGATCTTGGTTATTTCCTTCCGTCCACTAATTTTGGGTTTCATTTGTTATTGTTCTTCTAGTTCCGAGAGGTGCTTTATTAGGCTGTTTATTTGAAATTCTTCCTACTTTTTTGATGTAGACATTTATTGCTATAAACTTCCCTCTTAGCATTGTTTCTTCTGTATCTTGTAGTTTTCACATGTTGTGTTTCCAATTTCATTTCAAGTTTCAAGAAATTTTTTGATGTCCTTCTTAATTTCTTCACTCACCCAGTGGTTGTTTAGGAGCATGCTATTTATTTTCTATGTATTTGGACAGTTTCCAAAGCTCCTCTTATTATCCATTTCTAGTTTTATTCCATTGTGATTTGAGAAGATACTTGGCTTGATTTTGATTTTTTTAAAATATTTGTTGAGACTTCATTTGCGGCCTAATGTGTGGTCTATACTGGAGAATATTCCATGTGCTGATGATAAGTATGTGTATTCTGATGCTGTTGGATGAAATGTTCTATAAATGTCTCTTATGTCCATTTGGCCTATAGTGCAGTTTAAGTCTGATGTTTTGTTGTTGATTTTCTGTCTAGATGACCTGTCCAATACTGAAAGTGAGGCAAGTCCCCAGACCCCCAGGTAGGGTGGATGTGTGCCAGTGGTGTCTGCAGTGGAGCAGGTGGGCCAGTCCTCAGGCCCCTGTGCTGGGCACATGGACACAAGGCAGCCCCACTGCTGCAGAGTGGGGTGGGGTTGATGTCAATGGCACCAGCCTTGGGCAGACTGCTCTCAGGTTCTTGGCTGTTGTTTGTTTGTATTTTTGGTTGAATTATAAGAGTTCTTTATATATTTTGAGTATAAGTCCTTTATCAAATATATGATTGGCAAATATTTTCTCCCATCTTGTGATATGTATTTGTCTTTTCATTTTCTTGATGGTGTCCTTTGAAACACAAAAGTTTTTAATCTTGATGAGGTCCAATTTATCTATATTTTTTATCACTTGCATTTTTGGTGTCATGTATAAGAAACCACAGGAACCTAGTCCAAAGTCATTGTTTTCTTTTAAGAGCTTTATTGTTTTAGCTCTTGCATTTAGGTCTTCAATACATTGTGAGTTAATTTTTGAATTAGTGTGAAGTGTCCAAATTTATTCTTTAAATATGGACACACAATTTTCCTAGTACCATTTTTTGAAAAGTGTATTCTTTCCCCCACTGAATTGTCTTGACACTCTGTTGAAAATCAATTGACCATATGTGCAATGGTTTACCTCTGGAATGTCAATTCCATTCCATTGATTTCAATGTCTATTCTTATGCCAGTACTACACTGTCTTGATTACAGTAGGTTTGTAGTAACTTTGAAATTGGAAAGAGTGAATGTTCCAACTTTGTTCTTCTCTTTCAAGATTATTTCAACTATTCTGGATTCCTTTCAATTCCATATGAATTTTAGGATCAGCTGATCCATTTCTGCAAAAAAAAAACTAGCTAGGTTTTAAAACAGAGATTGTGTTGAATCTGTGGATCAATTTAGAGCCTATTGCCTTCTTATCAATATTAAGCCTTCTGATACATGAACACGGGATATTTTTCCATTTTATTTAAGTATTCTTTAATTTCTTTCAGTAATATTTTATATTTTTCATGTACAAGTCTTACACTTCTTTCACCAAATTTATTCCTAGGTATTTCTATTCTTTCTGATGCTAGCGTAAATGGAATTATTTTCTTAATTTCTTTTTTCAGATTTTCCATTGCTAGTGTATGTAAATATAATTAATTTTTATATCTTTACTTTGTATCCTGCAACCTTGCTGAACTTGTCAATTACTTCTAATAGTGTTGTGTGTTTATGTATTCCTTAGGATTTTCTATGTCATGTCAACTGTGAATAAATAGTATTACATCTTCTTTTTTAATCTGGATGCCCCTTTATATATTTTTCTTGCCTAATTTTCCTGGCTAGAACCTCCAGTACATTTTTAAATAGAAATGGAGAAAGCAAATATCTATGTCTTATTCTTGATCTTAGTGGGAATGCTATGGGTTTTATTGTAGATGCCCTTGATCAGTATAA
This sequence comes from Lemur catta, assembly GCF_020740605.2. Taxonomy (NCBI): domain Eukaryota; kingdom Metazoa; phylum Chordata; class Mammalia; order Primates; family Lemuridae; genus Lemur; species Lemur catta. The sequence continues at coordinate 49,032,728 of NC_059155.1, read as the reverse complement.
GGAAGTTCCCTTCTATTCCTAGTTTGTATAATGTTTTATCTTGAAAGCTTGTTGCATTTTGTCAGATGCTATTTCTTTTTCCATTGAGATGATCACATTTTGTTTTCTTTTATTCTATTAATATCATGTACATTGATTGACTTTTGGATGTTAAGACAACCTTGAGTTCCTGGGATAAATCCTACTTGGTCATGATGTATAATCCTTTTTATAAATTGCTGGATTTGTTTAACTAGTTTTTTGGGTTTTGTGGGTTTTTTTTTTTTTTTTGAGTCATTGTTTCTCTCTGTCACCCAGGCTGGAGTGCAGTGGCATGAACATAGCTCACTGCAGCCTCCCACTCCTGGGCTCAAGCAATTTTCCTGCCTCAGCCTCTCAAGTAGCTGGGACTGTATGTAGGTGCATGCCACTACACCTGGCTAATTTTTCCTCCTTTCTCCTTTCTCGTTTCTTCTCCTTCTTTTTTTTTTTTTTAGAGAGATAGGGTCTAGCTATGTTGCCCAGGCTGGTCTCAAACTCCTGGCCTCAAGTGATCCTCCTTCCTTAGCCTACTGAGTCACTGAGATTATAGGTATGAGCCACCACACCTGGCAGTTTATTAGTATTTTGTTGAGCATTTTGTAGTGTATACTTATTGGTCTGTAGTTTTCTTTTCTTGTGATAATTTTAATATTGATATTAAAATAATACTGACCTCATAGAGTGAGTGGGGAAGTGTTCCCTACTTATATTTTTTGGAAGATATTGTGAAGAATTAGTGTTAATTTTTCTTTAAATGTTAGGTAGAATTCACCAGTGAAGTCATCTGAGCCTGGACTTGTCTTTGTGGGATTTTTTTTTTTTTTTGGATTACTGATTCAATCTCTTTACTTGTTATAGTCTATTAAAATTGTCTATTTCTTCTGACATCAGATTCAATGGTTTTTGTCTTTTTATATACTTGTGTATTTTATCTGGGTTATCTAATTTACTAGCATACAATTGTTCATAGTATTCCCTTATAATCCTTTTTATTTCTGTAAGGATAGTAGTCATGTTTCTGCTTTCGTTTCTCATTTTAGTAATTTGAGTCCTCTAGTTTTCTCTTGGTTAACCTAGCTAATGATTTGTTAATTCTGTTGACATTTTTAAAGAACTAACTCTTGGTTTTGTTGATTCTCTGTGTTGCTTTTTTATTCTTTATTTGATTAATTTCTGCTCTAATCTTTATTATTTCCCTTCTTTTCCTTGTTTTGGGTTTAGTTTGTACTTCTTTTTTAGTTTTTGATAGTGTAAGGTTAGGTTAATATTTGAAATCTTTGTTCTTTTTTAATACAGGCATTTACATCTATAAATATTCCTTGCAGTATTGCTTTAACTGCATCCCATAGGTTATTGTATGTTGTGTTTCTGTTTTCATTTATCTCAAAGTATGTACTAATTTTCCTTGTGATTTATTCTTTGATCCATTGGTTATTTACGAGTGTATTATTTAATTTCCATACATTTGTGAATTTCCCAAATTTTCTTTTTTAATTCACTTTTAATTTATCTCCATTTTGAGTGGAGAACATGTTTTGTATGATTTCAATCCTTTTTTGGGGGGGATGGGGAGACAGGGTCTTGCTCTGTCACCTGGGCTAGAGTGCTGTGGTATCAGCCTAGCTCACAGCAACCTCAAACTCCTGGGCTCAGGTGATCCTCCTGCCTCAGCCTCCTGAGTAGCTGGTACTATAGGTGTGTGCCACCATGCCTAGCTAATTTTTACTATTTTTAGTAGTAGTTTTTTCTATTTTTAGTATTTTAGTCTCAGTCTTGCTCAGGGCTCAGGCTGGTCTCACACTCCAGAGCTCAAGAGATCCCTCCCTCCTCGGCCTCCCAGAGTGCTAAGATTACAGGAATGAGCCACCACACCTGGCCTAATTTCAATCCTTTTAAATTTACTGAGGCTTGTTTCATGACCTAACATATGCTCTATCTTTTAGAAAGTTCCATATGCACTTGAGAATAGTGGGTTGAGAAGAAATTGTTGTTGGGTGAAGTGTTCCTTACATGTCTGTGAGGTCAGTTGATAGTGTTGTCCAAATCTTCTATATCTTGTTGATCATCTGCCTAATTGTTCTATCAATTATCAAAAGTGGGATAATAAAGTCTTCAACAATTATTATTGAATTGTTTATTTCCTCCCTTAATTCTGTCAGTGTTTGCTTTATGTAATTTGGTGATCTTTGTTAGGTGCATACAGATTTATACTTTTTATGTCTTCCTGATGGATTGACCCTTTCATCATTATAAAGGGTCGTTCTTTTAATCCAATAACAATTTTTATCTTAAAGTCTGTTTCATCAATATTAGTATAACCACTCCAGCTCTCTTGGTTACTGTTAGCATGATATATCTTTTTCAATGCTTTTATGCTCAACCAATTTCTTCCCTTAAATCTAATGTATGTTTCTTGTAGACAATGCATAGTTGACTGGGTTGTTTTTATACATTCTGACAATCCCTGTCTTTTTATTGGAGCATTTAACTAATTGATGTTTAATGCTATTACTAGTAAGGTTGGAATTATACCTGCCATTTTGCTATTTGTTCTCTATATGTCTTATCTCTTTTTTGATACTCTATTCCCCTACTACTACCTACTTCTGCTATATTTTATAGTATATATTTCTGTATATGTTTTATAGTGTACCATTTTAATTCTCTTATTTCTTTTACTATGTATTTTTTTAGTTATTTTCTTAGTAGTCACCCTGTGCATTGCAATTAAAATCTTTATTTAAAGCAATCTACTTTGGATTAATATTAAATATCAATAGTCTACAAAAACCTTGTTCCCATATATCTCCATTCCCTCTTACTTCCTTTATGCTGTTATTGTCATACAAATTTTGTCGTTAAGCATTATAAGCTTATCAACACAGGTTTGTTATTATTGCTTTCTTCCATTGTCTTTTAAGTCAGATAGAAGAAGAAAAGCATTATAAACAAAAATACATTTATACTGCCTTTTATATACCTATGTAGTTACCTTTACCAAACTCTGTTTCTTTCTCTGGATTTAAGTTACCATATAGAGTCCTTTCATTTCAGCCCAAGGAACCCCCTTAGTATTTCTTATAGTGCAAGTCTGCTAGCAATGAAATCTTAGTTTGTTTATTTAAAAGAAAAATCTCAGAATGCCTTAATTTCTTCTTCATTTTTGAAGGATAGTTTTGCTGGACATAGTAATTTTAGCTGACAATCCTTTTCTTTAGCACTTTGAATATGTCGTCCCACTGTCTTGTGGCCTCCATGGTTTTTTATGAGAAGTTAGATATTAATCTTATTGCTGATCACTTGTATATCATGAGTTATTTTTCTCTTACTGCTTTCAAGCTTCTCTCTTTGTCTGTGACCTTTATCAGTTGAATACGTGTGAATCTACGTGTGAATCTCATTGCATTTATCATACTTGGAGTTTATTTAGATTCTTGATATGTAGATTCATGTTTTTCATCAAATTGGGGGTTTGGGGCCATTTTTTTCTCCAGGTATTCTTTCTGCCCCTTTATATTTATTTTCTACTGAAACTCCCATTATGCATGTGCTGGTACACTTAATGTTGTTCCACATGTCTCTGAAGCTCTGTTCATTCTTCTTCATTCTTTTTTCTTTTTATACTTCAGAAAATCTCAGTTCAAATTCAGATTTGGTGATTCTTTCTTTTTTTAGCTCAAATCTGCTGTTGAGCCCCTAGTGAATTTTTTTATTTCATTTACTGTACTTTTCAGCTCCAGAATTTCAACTTGGGGGTGTGTATGTTTGTGTGTGAGAAAATATATATAAAATAAAATTTGCAATTTTAACCATTTGTAAGTGTACAGTTGTCCCTTAGTATTCACAGAAGATGGGTTTCAGGACCACCCCCCCCAAGGAAACCAAAATTCATGGATGCACAAGTCTCTTATATAAAGTGGCATAATATTTGCATATAGACTACACACATCCTCCCATATATTTTAAAGAATCTCTAGATTACTTGTAATATCTAATACAATGTAAATGTTATATAAATAGTTGTTATACTGTATTGTTTTGTACTTGTCTTATTTTTTATTGTTGTTTTATTACTTTTTTTTCAAATATTTTCAATCCACTGTTGGCTGAATCAGCAGATGCAGAACCTGAGGATGTGGGGGGCCAACTGTACCTATCAGTGGAATAAAGTACAATTCACATTGTTGTACAACCACCACTATTATCCATCTCCAGAAGTTTTTCATCTTCTTGAACCGCAACTCTGTATCCTTTTACACAATAACTCTCAGTTCCCTGCTCCCTTTAGCTCCTGGCAACCACCATTCTACTTGTTGTCTCTCTGAATTTGACCACTCTAGGTATTCTAGCTAGGTACAAGTGAAATCATACAATATTTGTTCTTTTATGTCTGGCTTATTTTTCACTTTTACCATAATGTCTTCAAGGTTCATCTATCTATATAGCATGTGCCATAACTTCCTTGCTTTTTAAGGTTGTATAATAGCCCATTGTATGTATATACCACATTTTGTTTATCCATTCATCCATTGATGGACATTTGGGTTGTTTCTACCTTTTGGCTATTGTCAATAATGCTGCTATGAACATGGGTGTACAAATATCTGTTCAAGTACTTGCTTTAAATTATTTTGGGATATATACTCAAAAGCGGAATTGCTTGATCATATGGTAATTCTACGTTTAATTTTTTTGTCATACTATTTTCCACAGCAGCTACACCATTTTACGTTCCCACCAGCAGTGCACAAAGGTTCAAGTTTCTCCTTATCATGGTCAATACTTGTTGTTTTCTGTTTTTATTCTTGTTTTTATAATAGCCATCCTAATGAATGTGAGGTGGTATCTCATTGTGGTTTTGATTTGCATGTCTCTAATGATTAATGATGTTGAGCATCTTTTCATGTGCCTATTAGCCTCTTGTATATCTTCTTTGGAGAAATGTCTATTCAAGTCCTTTGCTCACTTTTGAATTGGGTTGTTTGCTTTTTTGTTGTTGTTGAGTTTTAGGAGTTCCTTATATATTCTGGATATTAAGCCCTCATCAGAAATGCAATTTGCAAATATTTTCTCCCATTTCATACATTTGCAAAATATTATCTCCCATTCCTTTTTACTGAGTTGATAGTGTCCTTTGATGCAAAAAAATTTCTAATTTTGATACAGTCCAATATGTCCATTTTTTTCCTTTTGCTGCCTGTGCTTTGGTGTCATATCCAAGAAATCATTGCAAATCCAATGCATTAAAGATTCTCACCCCCCATGTTTTCTTATACAAGTTTTATAGTTTTAAATCTTATGTTTAGGTTTTTGATCCATTTTGGGTTAATTTTTGTATACAATGTTAGGTGATGGTCAAACTTAATTCTTTTGCATGTAGATATCCAGTTTTCACAGAACCATTTTTTGAAAATATGGTTCTTTCCCCATTGAATTGTTTTGGCATCCTCATCAAAAATCACTTGACCACATATGTCAGGATTTGTGAGGATTTACTTCTGGGCTCTATTCCATTCCATTGGTTTGTATGTTTGTCCTGATGTCAGTCAGTGCTCCATTGTTTTGATTACAGAATACTTGTCATAGGTTTTGAGATCAATAAGTGTGAATCCTCCAACTTTGTTCTTTTTCAAGAGTGTTTTGGATTCAGGGTCCCTTGAGATTCCATATGAATGTTAGGATGAGTTTTTCTATTTCTGGAAAAAAAAAACCTATTGGGATTTTGACAGAGATTGCACTGAATCTGTAGATCTTTTTGGGTAGTATTGTCATCTTAACAATATTAAGTCCAATCCATGAACACAGGATGTCCTTCCATTTCATCTGTCTTCTTTAATTTTCTTCAACAACATTTTATAGTTTTCAGCGTACAACTCTTTTGCCTCCTTAATTAAGTTTATTACTCAGTATTTTACTCTTATTGATGCTATTGTAAATGGAATTGTTCTCTTAATTTCCTTTTCAGATAGTCATTGTTTTTTTTTTTTTTTTGAGACAGAGTCTTACTCTGTTGCCCAGGCTAGAGTGCCGTGGCGCCAGCCTAGCTCACAGCAACCTCAAACTCCTGGGTTCAAGCAATACTCCTGCCTCAGCCTCCGGAGTACCTGGGACTACAGGCATGCACCACCATGCCCAGCTAATTTTTTTCTATATATGTTTTTAGTTGTCCATATAATTTCTTTCTATTTTTAGTAGAGATGGGGTCTCACTCTTGCTCAGGCTGGTCTTGAACTCCTGAGCTCAAGCGATCCTCCCGCCTCGGCCTCCCAGAGTGCTAGGATTACAGGCGTGAGCCACCATGCTTGGTGGATAGTCATTGTTGATATATAGACACACAACTTATTTTTGTGTGTTGATTTTGTATCCTGCAACTTTGGTGAATTTATTGATTCTAACAACTTTGTGTGGAATCTTTAGAGTTTTCTATATATAAGACCATGTTATCTGTGAATAAAGATAATTTTACTTCTTCCTTTCCAATTTGGATGCCTTTTAATCATTTAGATGTGGTTTCTTCCAGTTTTTAAAAATTTATTAATATACTAATCTTGTATTCTGCAGTGTTGCCATAATTGTTGCTTCCAGGAGTGTTTTTGTTGATTCTTTAGGATTTTCAATATAGACAATCATGTCATCTGTAAACAAAGACATTTTATTTCTTCCTTCCCAATCTGTCTACCTTTCATTTCCTTTTTTGTCTCATTGTAATAGTGAGACCTGCCAGTATGATGCTGAATAGAAGTGGTGAGAGCAGACATCATTGCCTTGTTCCTCATCTCAGCAGGAAACCACCTAGTTTCTCACCATTAGTTATGATAGTAGCTGCAAGTCTTTTGTTAATGCTCTTTATCAAGAGAGGTTTTTTTTTTAATCACTAATGGGTGTTGAATTTTGTCAAATAATGTTTATGCATCTATTGATGGGATCGTGTCATTTTTCTTCTTTAGCTTGTTAATGTGATGGATTATGTAAATTAATTTTCAATGAATATATTTATAATAGATGAGTTAAAGTATTTGTCTAGTAAGTCCAACCTTTTGTGTCTCTTCAAGAACAGTTTCTATTGATCACTTTTTTCCCTGTATACGGGCCATATTTTGTTTCTCTGCATGTCTCATAATTATTTGTTGAAAACTGGACATTTTAAATAATATATGTGGCAACTCTGGAGGTCAGTTTCTTCCTTCTTCAAGAGTTTGTTTCTGTTACTGCTTGTTTTAGTTGTTATTGTCATTTGTTTGTTTAGTGACTTTCCAACTATTTCTATAAAGTGTACTTTCTGTCATATTTGGCTATCAAATTGTGCTTAGTTAGCTTAGTAGTCAGTTAATGATTAGACGGATTTCCTTAAATGCCTTGAACCAATAATCATCCACCCTTTGATGAGGTACTGTGTGTGTGTGTGTGTGTGTGTGTGTGTGTGTGTGTATGTGTGTGTGTGTTGGGGTGCACCTTCAATGATCCAGCAGTTTACAACTATGCTCTAGCCTTCACTTTCTACTTCTACCAAGCCTCAATGCCAGCCAGAGGTGAAACCCTAGGGCCTTCTCCGGTGTATCTGGAACATGCACACCCCTCTGCACATGTCAGTGACATTCTAGAACCCCAGGAGTTTGTCAGAGCACAGCAAAGCCCCCTCCAAACATCTCATTCCTTGGATATTCCTTTTAAGTTTTTTGACCAGATAGCCTCTTGTTTGCCCCAACTGGTACTGGTACTGCTACTGTAATATTAAACAATTGCTGCTGATTATTTCCAACAAATTTTCTGGAGATGGGATTTTTCCCACCAAGTAAACTCTGAGCCAGGTCAAATAAAAGCAAGCACCATGAGTGATGCTTTGCCAGGGAGCTGCTAGAGAGGTTAGTAATAATTCTCTGGGAATTGGGCTTTTTGAGGCTCTCCAGACCTGGTCTTCCCCCTCTGGTTGCTGCTAGGCTGTTGGTTTCCAAGGCTACCATGGAGCTGAGAAGAAAGAAATGGGGAATAGGGCAAGTCCAAACCCCACAAAGCTCACTATTCTTTCCAAGAGTCAGAATGGTTTTTTGAATAAAACTCCTTGGATTGTTGCAAGCTTTGGTTAATTTCCAGAGTTCTGGAAAAGTTGATTTTGACCATCTGTGCCAGAGTTCTCATTGCTTTTAAGGAAGAGCAGATTTTTAGAGGTTTTTTACTCCACTGTTTCAGACATCCTGCTCTGAGCATCTCTTGTAGGGATGGGCAGACATCTGTGAATAAAGCAGGGGAAAAATTTCAAACAGAAGTAACAGCATGTGCAAAAGGATGGAGATATTAAAGATCATGGCTTATTTGGGATCGACAAATGACCCTGAGTGACTAGACTATAGGTAAGGCAATGAGAAGCATATTATTCAGGATTTTTTTCTGTTGCAAGTAACTAAAACTCACCTGAAGCAGGCTTCAGGTATCTTTTTAAAAAGATATTAATCAGCTCATGAAATTGATACGGCCATGGGTAGGTCTAGCTTTAGGCACAGCTGGATCTAGTGCCTCAAACGATCTTTAGGACTCAGCCTTGCTCTCTCCTCCTCTCAGCCCTGCTCTTTTATGTATTGATGTCATTCTTAGACAGGTTCTTCCTTTATGGGTGCAAGATGGTGACCCCAAGCTTACATCCTCAAAGCTTCAAATTCAATGTAAGAGAAATTCTTTCTCCCCAGCAATTCTGTCAAAAGTCCCCAAACTAAGTTTCCCCTGTGCCCATCTCTAAATTAATCACCGTGGTCAGGGAAAATGGAGCAAACTGATTGGCCAGTTCTGAATGACATGCTCTTCCCCTGAGCCAGGAGTGAAGTTAGCTCCTAACTGAACCACAGAGCCTGAGCATGGGAGAAGGGTAGTGCCTTAAGGAATATGTAGATTATTTTACTAGAAGATGGATGATAACTGTGAATCAGGCGGAAACAATAAACACACCCTCCAGAAGGAGTGGTAGAAGCTGAGACTAGGAAGTATCAGCTCTAGAGAGATCCTGCCATCTCAGGATCATGCTCCTGACAAACCATTCAGCAAACTGGTTGAGGATCTGCTCTGTGGCCAGCTCTGTTCTGGGTGCTGGGATACCAACCCCCAGGGAGGCTCCAGTCTAGTTTTAGACATTATCAACCTACAATTTCCTTGATGAAACTTCCCTAAGAGGTCATTTATTCCAACTTTAATTGCCCAGGCTAGGAAACCGATGGCCTAAGAGGGCTAGGAATCTCACCACTGGCACACAGCAAATCAGTGGCAGAGCTGGGACAAGAACCAGATTAGTCTCGTTGTGCTACATACATGGACCATATCCGTTCTTCAAGTTATCTTTCCAGCCCACTTCTAGGGAGCCTTCGCAGAGTATCGTTATGCCTGCTGGTATCCCCAAAAGAATGGCTAACTTTCCCTGGGTTGACTCTAATGAAGCCTTTCTTTGGGCTCAATGTTGTACTCTTTCCCCTGTTGCCTCACCCTCTGTCCAGCCCCAACATGTCTGCTTCCTCTCCCTATACTGTTGGGTCACCTGTTCCACCTTCTCTTGCTAACCACTAAGAAGCTTTTGCAAGTAGCTACTTTTCTATAGGACACTCTGTGGGTATCTCACAGAGGCAGCATTCAGATACAGGTAGTGTGAACCAAGGGGTGTTGATAGCACTCCACTCTGCGGAGCATGGAAATCCCTCTGATCTCTACCGCTAAGGGGGCTGTCCCTCTTCCCACTCCTGCCCTAACCAAGGAGGAGGAGAGAGATGCATAACAGGTCACAGAACCACCCTGGGAGTCACCTGACTCTGTCTGCCTCAGAACCTAGATCTCTCTGGGGCCATCCATCTGTAAGGTCATCTGCACATGCTCTGGGGCAGGGCTAGGGCACTCTGGCCCTTTCCTGGCCCTCTCCCCTGACCCACAAAACCATGACAAGTTCCCCTTTTCTGGAAGCTACTCCATTGCCTTCCTGCTGGTTCTTCTCTCTGTGGCCCACTGCAGCCTTGCTGTGCCTACCATCAGCTCTTGCCTCCTGGACTGCTGCAGTTGCCTCTCGACTGGTCTCCCTGCTTCTTTTTTTGTTTGTTTTTGAGACAAGGTGTCTCTCTGTTGTCTAGGCTGGAGTGCAGTGGTGCTCACTGCAACCTCAAACTCCTGAGCTCAAGGGATCCTCCTGCCTCAGCCTCCCAAGTAGCTGGGACTACAGATGTGCACCACAATGCCCAGATAATCTTTCTATTTTTTGTAGAGATGGGGTCTCACTATGTTGCCCAGGCTGGTCTTGAACTCCTGAGCTCAAATGATCTTCCTGCCTCAACCTCCCAAAGTGCTGGTATTACAGGCGGGAGCCACCACACCTGGTTGGTCTGCCTGCTTCTACTCAGGCTCCTCCTCCTGTTATCATCTATTCTCCAAACAGAAGCCAAGGGGCTCCTGTTAAACAGCACTCAGACCATGTGCCTCCTCTGCCCCAAACCCTCCCACTAGCTTCCCATTTCACTCAGAGTAAGGTCTGAAGTCCTTATAATGGCCTATGAGACCCCTCAGTAACTGGGTCCTGCTTTGTGTCTGACCTCATCTCCTACTGTCATCCTCCCTCCCTCTTCTCCAGCACCCTGACCTCCTAGACAGCCAGTCAGGCTCTCCCCTCAGGACTTTTGAGATCTGGACAGTCTGTTCACTGTGTCCAGAATATTCATCTCCCAAATATCTGTGTGATGTGCTCCTGTACCCACTACAAGTCTTTAATCAAATGTTACCTCCTTCTTGACTATTCCTTTAAAACTTTTAATCCCTCTCTTCCCCAACATTCCCTATCCCTCTCCCCTACTTTATTTTTCTTCTCGGACCCTGTAACATGCTACATCTTTTACTTATCAATTTTATTTATTGATTTCATTGAGCTCTATGAAGCAGCAGTTTTTGTCTGTTTTTCCAAATGCTTCATTGCCAGCACTTAGAACAATACCTGGCACATAGTAAGTAGGTGCTTCATACATATTTGTTGAATGGATAAATGAATGAATAGTCCTGAATAATCAGAACTTTGGATAGTTTTTGTGTCAAGCAAAATCAGGACCAGGAAGTTACTTAGACCACTTCACCTAAATGCCCACTCTCATTTGATCTGTGGGAAGACTGAGGCTCAGAGAGGGAAAAGGAGTTGCCCACAGTTACAGAGAGAGTTAGTTTAGTCAGAAACCAGCAATTTAACCCATACAATCAGGAAGCCTTCCCTGGCTGTTATCTTGGGACCTATCCTATCCTACAAGGAACCCCTTCTGTGCATGAGGAGAGGGGAGCGGTCATCGGGTAGGGGATTAGGGTGGTGATGAGTGGCATGCATTAATCCCTACTTTGTCCTTGGCATTACACCAGGCATTCATATAAGGTGGCTCAGATGCAGGTCTGTTGACCAATAGAGTCTTTTCTCTGATGTTCTGTACTCTGTTAGCTATCTGTAGACTCCAATTGGAGATCAGATCTCAGTCCGGGGCTCAGGGTCCTGAACATTCTCCAGGCCCAGGGGCTGCAGGAGTGTCACACACTGCTATACTGTCTGGCCCAGGGCCTCCTTTTTCTCTGTCCCAGGCCTGGAAAGCTCGGCTTATTTTCAGGGTTGGGCTAACATTTCCCCCATGGAGTATGGCGAGTCCGCAGTCCAGCCAAACGGAGGCCCCCTCCCGCCCCTTGGAGGAGAGGAGAAAGGGGGAGGAGGAGTGGAGCAGCCTTCCAGAAGGGATAGCTTTGCTGAGTTTCAGCCTAATATCCTGGAGCTATTCCTAGGTAGATTGTGGTCAGTGGAATTATGCTTTTATCAGGCTGCTGGGAGTTTCAATAAAATCTTTATGGCCGGGAAAGTTCTCTTTATGGAAATCAGATTATTGAAGTGCCTGCTGGGGGGAGGGCCTCGCCAGCCTGCTTTCTCCCCACTGTCTCCCTCCTCCCCTTCAAGACAGCTCCCCCACTCTCGGCTCCTTCCTTCCCCTCCCATAGGCCCCCAGCTCCCAGGAAAATTTGCACTTGGCATGCAGGAACATGGAGAGGGCCTTTGGCAGGTAGAGGAGTGCTAAGGGGGCTCATCCAGGGCGCCGGTGGCACTGCAAAATTCATGTTGCAAAGAAGCTCTCGCTCAGTACCCCCTCTGCCATTTCCATTGAGGAGACTTGATTTTGCTATTTCTGAGGCAACTTTTCTCTGCTCCTGGCTCACCATGTTGGCAGTCCCCGGATTCTCGTCCTTAGCATGCAGCTGAGCCCTCCCCTCTACGCCCTGCCCTGCCTGTCTGTCTGTGGAACCTTCCTGCCCAGCATCTCAGGGGGCTGGGGTTGGGACCTGACCCCAAGGTAGTGTTGCTACAGTTCTATGGGGACTTGCTTGGTTGGGAGTGCCCTGCCCTGTGGCTCTTTCTTGGGGGTGGAGGAGCAACCATGGCTGAGGCCCCCCACGCTGAGCCGTGCTCCGGGAGGGCTTGCTCTAGGAGGTTTTCTTTGTGGCTTTCTGGGAGGTTTTAATTTAGCAAAAGGAAAGTGATTTGGACCAAATGGTCTCTTTCAGGACTAGAGCCTTTAAAAAGCCCCCTGAAATTTGGTGCTTTTGCCTACCCATGTTCTCCCACTGCCTACCTCCCAACACCCTCCCCCCCAGTATCTTCTTCCATCAGGTGATGAGTTCAAAAGACATCAAGTCCTCTGAGGAATGGTTGAAGAAACTGAAGGAGAGAAGACTGAGGGGGCCTGAGATTTTGTCTTCAGCCCTTTGAAAGGTTGTCATGGTCCCAGGAGTAAAGCTAAACTGGGCCCCGCTGGTATTTTCGCTGTTATCACATGGAGTTATCCCAACAGCCATTTGATGTAAGGAGTATTGTCCCCATTTTACAGATGAAGAAACTGAGGCCCAGAGCCACATAGCTAGGAAATGGTGGAGCTGCCTTTGAAAGCCAGGTCACCTGACATCAAATCTAGCATTCTCCACATCCTGCTGCTCTGACCAGTGGGCAAAGGCACCCAGTAGGCAGCGGTGGGTTCAGCATAGGTGACCCTTTAAGCCATCCTCAAGGCAGCCCCTGTCCCACCCACACACAGTAGAGGCTGAGCTGTGCAAACCCCCAGGCTTTTCCCAGCAACTGTTTAGGGCCTGCTTCCTGAGGACTGAATTCTGACTTTTTCCTTTTGCTCAAATTCCTTCCTAAGGAGGCCAGGTGAGTCAGGCTCACAAATGGTAAAATCCCACTAAGCAGGTTTTTGTTAACCAAATATAGGGTGGTTTACTTCCCAGGCTGATTCCGGTATAGCATTAGCATCCCTTAAAAGATAGAAAGCCCCCCTCTTAACTCAAACATCCCAGCAGATCCTTATCTTAACTTGAGAGATTCTCTTGTCTGGACCTCCTAGAGTGCTTGCACCTTTATCTTAAATTAAGCATTTCCTTTCTGGTCTTTTAGAGAAAGCCTGACTCTCTCAGCCAATTGTCAGCCAAAGAATCTTCAAACCCACCTATGAGCTGCAAGCCCCCCCTTGGAGATGTCCCACCTTTTCGGGCCAAACCAATGTGTAATTCCCACGTATTGATTTACGACTTTACCTGTAACCCCTGTCTCCCTGAAAGGTATAAAACCAAACTGTAACCCAAGGACAGCGAGTCCGCTTGCTCAAGGCCTCTTGGGCGTGGCTCCGGGTCATGGTCCTCAAATTTGGCTCAGAATAAACTTCTTTCAAATATTTCAGAGTTTGGATTTTGCCGTCCACAATTCCGGCGCCCAAACGTGGGGCTCAGAGAAGACTCAGGACCCCCGAAGGAGTCGCCCGAACTTGGAGCTAAGATACCAGCACGGGCCCCAGCCCCTCCCCGACTTCGAGCTGCTCCTCCGGCGGGAACCTGGTAAGTTCTCCTGAGACCCGGACCTCCCGCTCTTGGTTGACGGTCCCGGTTTATTCTGAGCTGTCGGTTCTCTTCCTAGAAAGTGGTTGTTTGGGATCCTAATTTGATTTTGGAAGTGCACTGTAAAGGGCTTTCTCCATTGCCTTTTTCCTCTCAAAACTAATTTCAATTGGCTTGTGTGCGCATTTGCGCAAGGAACCCAGCTGTCTTTGTAGACCACAGTTCGGTTCCTTCAAAAAAATAAGAATAAAAAACAAAAAACAAAAACAAAACAAAAAAAAATGGGAAACAAATTCCGTAAGAATGAGGAAAGGCAAGAAGAACGACCTCCTCCAGGCACCCCAGCTGGCTATATGTTTGATAATTATGGCGCCTCTAGTTGCAAGTATTTGTGTAAATGGGAAGATCTTACTAAGGATGACCTAGGTCTGAGGTTTCCAAAATGGGGAACTTTCGATATTCCCAAATTGGTTTCCTTGCGCACTCAACTAGAGAAATTAGGCTCTCAAGTTAAGGAAAATGAATGGCAATCATACTATAGCTGGCAAATGGAATCATTCAAAAGACGGAGGCCCCAAAGAGACTTTAGAACCAGAATAGCGATACTCCGAGGGAATAGAGAGGGTTTTTCCGCTACTTCTAGGGGAAATAGAGATATCCATAGGTGCGGAAGACACCAGAGGCCTTGTGGACACCAGAGGCCTTGTGGACACTGGTGCCCCGCTGTCAGTTCTCAACCCCTCCTTAATAAAAACCCCTTTCACTCGGAGTAAAGTAAAAATTCAAATGGTAGGGGTTTCAAACTCCCCAGTTGTTGCTTTTAAATCTGATCCCCTCCAATTTCAATTAGGAGAACTTAAAGGGCAACATGTTTTCCTTTTAGTAGATAGTGCCCCTATACACCTGCTGGGACGGGATTTCTTTTTTTTTTTCTTTCTTTCTTTTACTTTTTATGTCTCTTTTTTTTCTTTTATTTCTTTATTTTTCGTTTTCCTCAGTTCTTGCTCACAGTAGGAGGGACGGGATTTCTTAGAGACCCATAATGCCCACATCTCATTTTCACAGAAGGGAGAAATGATTCTCAATTTGGGAGACACAGAATACTTACAAAAACCCACATGTAATATCATGCTTGCTAAGGTTAATGGAGATTTTGGACATGGGGATTTAGAGCCTTTCTTATGCAAAATACCAGATTCTCTATGGGCAAACTCTTCCACTGATATTGGACAAATTAAGTCAGCAGTTCCCATAGAGATAACCATAGATGAGTCTAAACCTCTGCCAAACATTAAGCAATACCCCCTTAGGCCTGAAGCCTTACTAGGAATCAAACCAATCATTCAGGACTACTTAGATAAAGGACTTATAACACCCTGCACCAGCCCTTGCAACACTCCAATCCTCCCAGTCAGAAAACCAAATGGGAAAGGCTGGAGGTTCGTTCAGGACCTAAGAGCCATAAATAAAGTAGTGGTTCTTAGGCATCCTGTCGTCCCTAACCCCCACACTTTACTGTCCAATATTCCTATCACTGCCAGCCACTTCTCTGTCATTGACTTATGCAGTGCTTTCTTCAGCATACCTGTAGATCAGAATAGTCTATCTTTTTGCCTTCCTTGGGAAAATCGCCAGTATACATGGACAGTCTTGCCCCAGGGTTACTCCGAAAGTCCTATGTATTTTTCTCAAATATTAAAGGCTGATTTAGATGATATTGTATTTCCAAATAAATCTACCCTAACTCAGTATGTGGATGATCTGCTGTTGTGTTCACCCTCCCTGAGTGAATGCAGAGGAGACACTATATACCTGCCACAACAGCTTGCTCTGAAGGGACACAAAGTGTCCACAGATAAATTACAATTAAGAGGGTTCTTAGGGTTAACAGGCTATTGCAGAAGTTGGATTCCAAATTACTCATTAACAGCTCAGCCCTTATACAAAAAACTAAAGCATCACCACCCAGACCCAATCTGCTGGGGAGAAAGGGAAAAACAATACATAGAGGATTTAAAACAGGTTCTTACCCAGGCACCTTTTCCTTTTTGTACACGGAATAAATGGAAATGCTCTTGGAGTATTAACTCAGAAACATGGTGACACTCCATACTCAGATGTGCTTCACTGTCAAGTGCATATTTAGATTAGATTCTTGAATTGTAATGTTGATCTGATGCTTTTTTTTAAAATAAAATTTGACTGAAAATGTTTAATTGGCATTTTTTAATGACTTAGCCAAAGAAGTGCAGCTGTTATTCCGTATTAATAGTCCTGCATTTCTTGCCTAAATTCCATTTAGGCTAAATTGGTTCTATTTTTCCCTGATTTTTAGTACCACACGACCACCTGAGTGTCAATCAAAAGTTTATTATGAATTAAAAGTTAATCTTTTAATCTCATAGTTAGAAAATCTCATTGTGACATTTTCTCTGATATGTAAAACAATCCATTGGCAAAAATGCATATATTTTCTTTCGTGTTTGTAAGATTATATTTAATGGAATTATTTTTTGTTCTTTTTTTTTTTTGCTTATCAAAGACTCTCACTGTAGGTAGTGCTATTTCTTATGCCTAAGAATGTTTCTGAAAGTCACATCACTAATGAATGATACTTGCCAGGTTGAGTGTACACAGAGTTTCTCATATCATATCCAAGTTCATCCACATCAAGCACATGGGGACACTTAGGGTGAGACTATAGTACAGAATGCATAAACCATGTCCCCAGGATTTTGAAATGAAGCAGGTGCTGGATGGAATTTTTTTCCTATTCCATGAGCTGTGTTAATTCTATCTTCAGTAGACCTAATGCTTGAATAAACCAGATGTCTAATCAATAAATTATTTTCATGCTCAGGAAAAAAAGAAACATGGTGACAATCACAGGCCAATTGGTTATTTTAGCCAACAGTTAGACCCAGTAGCAAAAGGACACCCCCCTTGCATGAGAGCCATATCAGGTGCAGCCATTTTATGTAAGAAAATTGAGGAATTTGTCCTGGGGTCCCCACTAATAATTTATGCCCCCCATTCTGTAGAATCTCTCCTAAATTCTAACCACACTCAACACTATTCTGTAAGTCACCTTGCCTCCTACAAAGTGCTTTTGCTTTCTGCCCCTAACCTCACTTTAAAGCGCTGCAATACTCTTAACCCTGCTACTCTCCTCCCTCTTCCAGGTGAACAAGAGGAAGAACATGACTGCAGTCTGCTAACTGATATCTTACTCTCTCCTAGAACAGATTTACAGGAAACTCCAATCAAAAATGCTGGACTAATTTGGTTCACAGATGGTTCTTATTTAAAGGATGATCAGGGGCATTATCAGGCAGGATATGCCATCACTTCCATAGTAGACGTAATAGAAAGTGCCCAACTCCAAGGAGTAAAATCAGTTCAGATGGCTGAATTTATGGCAGTAACTAGAGCTTGCATTTTGGCTGAAGGGAAGATAGCTAGTATGTATACTGATAGCCGATATGCCTTTGGAGTAGCCCATGATTTTGGCATGCTATGGAAACAGAGAGGGTTTCTTACCTCATCTGGACAACCTATAAGAAATGGGCACCAAGTCTCAGAGCTATTAGAAGCAATTCAAATGTCAAAACAGCTGGCAATCATAAAAATTCCCGGGCATTCCAAAGATAACACTGGAAGCTAAGGGAAACAACCTAGCCAATGCTGCAGCAAAGAATGCTGCCCTAGGAAAGATGACTTGTCTTGTATGAGAATGCACCTTCCGACCCACCAATACCCTCACTAACATTCTTTTACAATACCAACAGGCATCAACCCCACCCCCACCCCGAGAGAAACAAATCTGGCAGCAAAAGGGAGGTGTATTTGACCCAAATAGAGAGTTGTGGCTGGGTCCTAACGAA
This sequence comes from Lemur catta, assembly GCF_020740605.2. NCBI lineage: Eukaryota > Metazoa > Chordata > Mammalia > Primates > Lemuridae > Lemur > Lemur catta. The sequence goes on along the minus strand of NC_059155.1, from coordinate 49,014,963 downwards.
AAACCTATAGTTCCTTTAGGTGCACAATTTCCTCTCCTTCAATTCATTCATGAAATGACTCATTGGGCCCCTGAGAAAATGATATCATGGGGAAAACAATATTTCTGGAAACCATCCCCCACAATAGCCCAAAAGGTATATTTTCGTTGTACCATATGTCCAAAACATAACCCTAGCAAGCCTTTACATGGCTCTTAAGGCCATTTTCCCTTGCCTACAGGACCATTTGAAGTTTGGCAACTGGATTTCATCCAGATGCTGCCATCCCAGAATTATAAATATGTGTTGGTCTTGGTTTGCATGTTCTCTCATTGGGTAGAAGCATTTCCCTGTCGGAGGGCTATTGCCTTAACAGTAGGCAAAATATTGCTGGAAAGAATCATTCCAGTTTGGGGAATCCCTTCTGAGTTACACAGTGATCATGGGACTCACTTTACTGGACACATTATTCAATCCATTTGCAAAATTTGGCCCATTATACAACATTTCCATTGTGCCTATCATCCCCAATCCTCTGAGTTGGTAGAATGGACAAATGGCACAATAAAAACTCAATTAGCTAAATTAACTGAAGCTTTTAACCACCCCTGGCCAAAAGCCCTCCCACTGGTTTTGCTTAACCTTAGATCCTCTCCCTTTGGAAAACACTGTCTGTCACCTTATGAAATAATAACAGGGAGACCTGTGAGGCTGGACGAGGGCTTATATGAGTCAGCCTTACTTAAAGGAGAAATACTACATTATTGTCCGGGACTACTTAAAATTCTAACGAATAATACAAAGCTGGTAACAGAGTCTTTCCACAGCGAGCTCCCGGGGGCTGAAGACTCCAAGGATCATAGATTACAGCCAGGTGACTTTGTTTATTGGAAAAGGCACCAACCAAAAGACTCCTTACTACCTGGCTGGAAAGGACCTTACCAGGTACTCTTAACTAACTCTTGTGCTGCAAAATTGAAGGGAGTTGCCTCTTGGATTTATGTCTCACATCTAAGATGAGCGCCCGACCACACCTGGACCTCCACTTTGGTCTCTGACACCTGCCTACGACTCCAGAAAACATCTGAGGCGCAACTGACCTCCCTCCAAAGCAACAACTGAAGCAGACAGTCTTTCCGAGACATCAGACCAGGCCAGTCCTCATGAACTCTAAAATAACTTTAATTCTTTCTTTATTTGTTATAGAATATATTGTTGCAAACCCTGAATGCCTTAACCAAGTCCCCCAAGAGGTTGTTTTGGATCTATGGAATCTCCCTTGGTATAACTTTCTAAATGAATATGGTTATGAATCTCTTTGTTAAAATTAGAAAAATATTTCCCTTAATCACCCTCCTTCCCATAATTTCCTCTATCTGCCTACCCCACACTCCCTCTCTCTTCAAACCTAAAAATTTCTCCTGGCTCCCTGCAAACCTCACTACCTTCCCTGCTGATAAAATTCACATCATTTGGTATGACATAGATCAGGATGAAATGAAGGCCACTGAATGGAACAGTTCCACTGTAAACATCCCTAGAGGGGCCCCCTTTGCAGGGTACCTCTATTATAAGGCCTTCACCAAGTATGATGCCCTGCAGGAATATTTACCGAATAATGCCTCAGGATGATTGTTAAGGGGATCTAATCAGGTAGAATATTGTATAACAATAGACATTGGTGATGACAAACTCAGACAATTGCCTGGATATGATGGGAGGAACCTAGCAGCTTCCTGCCTAAACTGCTGCAGCATAAGCTGCCTGAACAACCACGAGCCCTGTGCTTGTGGCTGGATGCCCTTGTCCAGCACCAACCACACTGATACTGCCCATAAAGAATTATTTATGGGAGTCAGTTGGTGGACAGAAGTCCCTGACAGTACAAATTCCACCCTGAGACAAGGGCACCTCTGGGAAACCTATGGCACACCCAGATAAAGGCACACTTAGGTGTAACCTCTGCCCATCTGACAATTGTCTGGGATACTCAGCGGTTCTGGGTTGACTCCATTTATCCAAATTGCACTGAGGCCATTAGTGTACAATGGCAGCAGCATTCCTGGTGGATACACCAAAATTGGCCATCCAAAAGACTTAAACGTGATCTCATGGGAGGCATTGGAGCTGGGCTAGCTATATTGGGACAAGCTGAATTCACAGCTAATGAGGAAAGACATTCCCTGGAGGAGGATTCTCTCTCAAAAATAGGCCACATGGAATGCTGTTCCAACAAGAAGGGAAGGGATGGGAAGCTGCTCTAAAGGATAATGCAGCTCTCATCAAGTGGATAGAAGGGACCAGACCCAAAGGTGGGAGCGGGCATGTACTCTAACCCAACAAGGACTCTTGTCTATGTTATTACAAATAAAATCTGAAGTAGCTATGAAACAATGGCCTACGGTACTCAGTGCTGAGGCTCAATCTAGACACCTATAGAAAATACATGGTTCCCCAAATTTATGGAAATTTCTAGATGGTAAATGTGACCTTAAACATTGTATTCTTAAAGTTCAGACACCAAAGTTGAATGAGGCTCAACAGTATTCTATAGTTCAACTAGCTGGCATTGGAACCATTGTCAATGATACAAGAATACTCCCCATGGGAAGCCGATGGGCTATTTTAGCTGACGAAAACACATGGCATCCCATTTCCCTCTCAGACTGTGAAAACAGAAAAGGAGAATGGCTATGCCTTCAAAATGCTTGGAACCCTGATTTCTCTCAGACTTGGCCCCTAGTATCCACCCCCATGGAACACAACATCTGGTATATGGGAAAGGGCTGCTTTTGCTGGGAGGGACAACAGAATGACATTATAGAATTATATGATTTCTCCTGTAACAAAACCTCCTTTTCCCTCCCAAACACTAGTATATGGTGTAACACAAAGGTGGTGGGGAAGTTAGATTTGCTTTATTGTAAATAAGTCTTATGATAATTTGAATATTGAAGACCAGATATTTCTCGAATTCGATTTATACCCTTCTCAGGATGTTATGCCTATGGAGACAAATTGGCTAGAGGAAAAATTAAATTTATTAGATTCTGAATTGGTATCAGTTTTACAATCCTCAAATAAAATTTACCATAAGGTTCAATTGACTGTTGATAAGGAGGGTAAACATATTGTAAGTCTGATTAAATATGATGATGCATGCAGAGGATTTTTCAGCTGATTAGGCTGCTTACTATCTTCTGATTCTACCTATAACTTTCTTGGACACCTACTATTTGGTATTTTTATGACATTCATTGCTGTATTATCATTATGTTTTTTGTAAATGCTATACCAGATACAGGAAAAGGAGAAAAACCCAATCAAAGGCCCGGATCATGATAGCTCGCATAAGAGATCTGGTCCAAGACGTTTTTTCAGACTAAACCCTAGGCCTGACTCTATCTGGCCCCTTTAATAATTGGCTATTAAATCAGATAGAGTCATGTCCCTCCCCTGAGATATAACACCGCCTATCTCACACCACTGGATGACCAGAGAGACAACTCTAGGAATGAGCCTTCCTAGCACCGTGGGACCAGATAGACAACACTAGGAATGAGCCTTCCTAGCACCGTGGGACCTCATGCTGGTTGTTGGCCTACACATGCATTCTGTGGAATGATCTTTGGCCAACAGGGGAAACTGAGGACTGAACTCTGATTTTTTCCTTTTGCTCAAATTCCTTCCTAAGGAGGCCAGATGAGTCAGGCAGGCTTACAAATGGTAAAATCCCACTAAGCAGGTTTTTGTTAACCAAATATAGGGTGGTTTACTTCCCAACCTGATTCTGGTATAGCATTAACATCACCTAAAAGATAGAAAGCCCCCATCTTAACTCAAACATCCCAGCAGATCCTTATCTTAACTTGAGAGATTCTCCTGTCCGGACCTCCTAGAGTGCATTTCCTTTCTGGTCTTTTAGAGAAAGCCTAACTCTTTCAGCCAATTGTTAGCCAAAGAATCTTCAAACCCACCTATGAGCTGTAAGCCCCCGCTTCGAGATGTTCCACCTTTTCAATGTCCCACCTTTTCGGGCCAAACCAATGTGTAATTCCCACATATTGATTTATGACTTTACCTGTAACCCCTGTCTCCCTGAAATGTATAAAACCAAACTGTAACCCAGCCACAACGAGTCCACTTGCTCAAGGCCTCTTGGGCGTGGCTCCATGTCATGGTCCTTAAATTTGGCTCAGAATAAACTTCTTTCAAATATTTCAGAGTTTGGATTTTGCTGTCCACATTCCTGTATAACCCCATCTCTCCTCCACCCTCTACCTTGCTCTAGACCTCTGGCCTTTCCTGGGGGGTGACGCTCATTCTCCCAAATGAGTTGCCCCTAGACTTTCCTCACTCCTGGGCTGGCTTCAGACCTCTCAGAACTGAACCCAGCCCAGCTCGTTGGCCCTGTGCTCCCACCCTGTCCACCCCCACCCTCCTGATTCAGACAATAAGGAAGAACTTCCCGGCACTCAGAACTGTCCAAGGATGTCTGGGCAGGGCTGGCTGCTCGGGCCCAGGCGTTGGGTGGGGGGCTGTCCGAGCTGGGAATCCTTCCAGCAGTTTCCATTGACTTATATATTCATTTTCCTACATGAGCCTTTCTATTATTGTTCACAGGTTTTGCAATCACCCTCTTGTCTCCCATTCTGTCCCTCTCCCTCAGTCTCTGTCTTCTCTCTCCTTCTGCATCCTTGTCTTCACCTGCCTTTCTCTTCCTTCTCTTTATTTTTCTCTTTGACTCTCTCTTTATCTTTCTCTGTGTATTTTCCCTCCCCCCAATTTCTGGCTCCTTCTTGCCCCCTCTTGTTTCTGTTTCTGCCTCTGTCTACCTTCCTTCCACCCCAGTCTCTCTGTCTTTTGTCTTTTTCTCGTTGTCCCCTCCCCGACTCTTTGTCTCTCTAGTTCAGTCCTCCATCTGTTTCACTTTTACTCTGGATCCCACTGTATTCCTCTTCTCTCTGCCGTTCCCCACCTCTCCTCTCTGCCTCACCTCGCCTGCCCCAGCCCCTCCCTCCAAGCTTCCCCTGACTGGGGGCCTGCTCTAATCCGCAGAGCCCACGGTCCTCAGCTCTCTACAAAGGAACCACCTGTGTCTCAGACTGCAACCTCTGTGGCAGCTGATCCTGGGAGGCTGGATTTGAGCAAGATCATCTTGAACTCCAGGAAGCTGGAGGGAACCCTGGGTCCTGAAACTTCTCTCCTAGAAAGAGGAAATGACATCCTCAGCCTCCTTCAGGCCCCAGCTGGAGCTCCTGCTCTGCTTAGACCTGGGGGTTCAGGAATGAGCAGGGCCTCTGTGACACTTAGGAAACCTGGCCTTTTGAGTTCAGCTTCATCATGGCCACCCCTTGTCCAGATCTGAAGGTCACACCCTTCCTCTGGCACCCACCTCAGGTCTGGCCCCCACCCTTGTTCCAGAAGAGCTGGATGTTTGCTCTTGAAGGGGCAGGAAGATGCTAAGCATTGCTGGAGTCTAGAATGTGGAATGGAACTTGGTCGAGCTGGCCCAGAAGAAGAGCACAGCATGGGAAGAGGGGAGGGCTCGTGAGAGCGGTGGGATGAGACTGGAGAAGTCGGCTGGGGTGGGGGAGGCAGGGGTTTGGATTACATCTTGAGTCTACTGGGGAGATATTGAAGGTTGCTGAGCAGGAGAAGGGAGATGGCCCTCTCTGTAATTTATGAGATCACTCTGTTGGCTGGGTGGATTGTGGATTGTAGAGGGGCTAGAGAGGAAGCAAGGAGACCAGTGAAAAGGCTTTTATGCTGTTCAGGTGAGAGGTAACGGAGGCTTGGCCAGGGTGGTGGCAGTGGAGATGGAGAGAAGGGGCATATTTAGGACTGGGAAATGGGGCTTGGTAGTTGATTAGCTGTAGGCATGGCATACAGGGAGGTGTCAAGGCAGATTCTGGCTTGCACAGCTGGGTGGCCAGTGGTACCTGCTATTAGCGTAGAAAACACATAGGAACAGTTTGGAGGTGAGATGAGTTCTGCGGGGCCATGTGGAATGCAAAACGCTCACGTGTCATCCGGATTGGGACAGCAGTCAGAGATAGGTCCTGGAGCTCAGAGGGCAGGTCTGGAGTGGAACTAGAGATGGGGAAGATGGTCATGGAAGCCATGGGAAAGGGTCTCCTGGCCCAGAGCAGGACCATGGCATGAGAAGAAGAGAGAGCTCAGGTCAGGGCTGGAGGCGAGGGGTTGTTTTCAGGAATGAGTGGAGCAAAAGAAAGTCTGCTAAGAAGACAGCAGGGTGGCTCAGAGAGGAGGGAGGGGTGCCTAGGGAATACAGGGGCAGCAAAGCCAAGAGAAGAGGGTACTGCCAAAAGGAGCAGGTGACTAATTGCATGCAATGTTGTGAAGTCAAATATCAAGAGAAAGGGAAAGTGTCCAGCAGATTTGGTGGTGAGAAGGTCCTTGGTGACTTCCATAAGAGCATTTGTCAGCAGTGATGGGCATGGGAGCTGGACTGCAGTGGTGGAAAGGGTGGGGACAGCCCAGAGCGACTACCCCAAATCCTGCTACATTGCACTCCCTTTAGTCATGCTCCTCTGCTCCAGAGTGAAGAGCAGCCGTGGCCGGCCCTTGCTTTCGGCTACACCGGGCTGCTTCTCCCTCCCTGCCCCACTCCCACGCGCGCGCCAGAGAGAGAGAGAGAGAGAGAGAGAGAGAGAGAGAGAGACACACACACACACACACACACACACACACACACACACACACACACACACACACACACGCTTCCTCACTTCTTTTCACTTCAGCAGGCTGAATTCTAGGCTCCCCCACCCTTCCCTACTTCAGACTCAGAAATAAATTGTTCACTGCCCCAGTGGTGAAACCTTATCTGGTCTGGTAAAAAACGTGTGTCTGGAGCAGCTGAGCTCCACGTTTCAGCTAAGGGGGTGAGCTGGCCGCTGGCTCGTGCAGCCTGGGGGTGGGGTGGGGGGAGGACTCTGAGTGGAGACTGGGATGGGTGTGAGGAGCAGGGAAGGGGAGTGGAGCGAGGAAAGAAGATGAAGAAGAGGGAAGGAGGGTGAGGGAGCTGTGAGTGCTGAGAGGCTGGGAATGCTGGAACTGGAACTGCTTTCTGGACTGAAGACTTGCTTTTAAATCTTACCTTGCCTTCACCACTTCCTACCTCTGTAACTTTCCTCTCTGAGCCTCAGTTTGCTCCTCTGTAAAATGGATTTAATCATAATTAACCTACCTTGTTGGTAGTCTTCATCAGGCAGAATATCTTATTACTGTCATCATCACTGTCATTATTATTATCAGGACAGAGCTAGTGTTGGGGGAAAGCCAGGCAGCTTCCTTGGGACCTTGCCCTGGCTAGAGATGCAACCACTCTGGTCCCCAGGGCCCCAGAGCCCTGCACTCTCCACTTGGCTTTCCAGGCAGTGCTCAGAGAGTCTGAGGCTGGTAGTGGCAGGCAGCAAAGATGTCCTGAATAAGCGTCAAAGAATGGCCATCTAGCCCCAGGCTTAGCAGTTCCTGCAGCCCCTTTAGCTGTGGCTCAGAGACAGTCTACAGAAGGGAAAGCAGGCCAGCCTTGGGGCTAGGACTTCACCCACTAGGGTCCACCTGCTTTAGCTGCACACCAAGGCCCGTCCATTGTCAGGCCTGACTCTGATGAGCCACAACCACAGCTTTGCACAGACACCTTCTGCCAGCTGCTCACCACATGCTGCCTGGGTTGGGGGGGTAGGGGGAGATTCTGATGCCCAGGAGGGCAAGGAGGCCGGAGAAGCTCAATGAGCCTGATCCCCACCCCAGGAGCCCGAGGTAGAGGCCAGTCCTGCTGTCAGGACTGGTGCTGGCTGGCCCTAGCTTCCCTGCTCCTGGATCTGCAGAGCCTGGGGGAAACACCAAGCCATGTCTGCGCCCCACTCCTGCCCTAACCCCCGGCCTCTAGCCCTGTCAGGAGGTTTCAGCAGGAGGAGATCTACTGCTAAGGGGATCATGGCTGATGGAAAAGAATCCATCACAGCCCCGGGGTGGCAGGAAGTGGAGAAATGAGACACATTCTTCGGGTTGGAGGGGTGGGTGCCACCTCCTCCTGATTGGCAGGGCAGGAAATCGGGGCCTGGACCATGCAGAAGCCAAGCCAAAAGGGTGCTGGGGCTCCTCCGGGGCTGCGGGCCAGGAGGCAGCAGTGGCAGACCGTCTGGATGCAATCAAGACTGCTATGACCTCATGGGGAGAAGGGGGGAGCCCCCAGAACTGAGAGCTTTGGGCCTGGCGCTTACTGGTGGGGGAGGGAGAGGAGCTGTGTGGGGATGAGATGTGGAGCACTTAGTGAAGTGAGTGTGGAGTATGAAGATGGAGGAGTCAGGAGAGAAGGGAGAAGCGAGCCACCATCTTTAACTGACTTGGACTCAAAGCTTTTGGGAGAACCAGTCTGGGGAGCCGGAGTTGGGGGAGAGCTCCCACCCCCCAAATCCACTGGCTCCAAGTGCAGCTCTTGTCTGGAAAGGCAGGGGCAGCAGCACACGACAAGGCAGGTGTTGGAGGGCTCTGGTCCCTGCATGTAGGAGAGAGGTTGATAGGCAAGGTGGCTGGCGAGGACTTCCCAGTGTGGGAAGACGGGGTCCTTATGGCTCATGCCTTGGAGAGGTCTGCAGGGCAGAGCAGCAGAGGTGAGTCCACGGTGCAGTGTGGGACAGCTGGCAGGGGGCTGCAGGCCGACTCCCACAAGTTGCCGGTGGAGGAGCTGGAGCTTCGTGGCCCAGAGCAGGGAAGGCAGGGAACAGGCTTGCTGCTCTCAGAGCTCTGAAGGGCTGTCATGAGCAGAGGAAGTAGATGGTGTCTGTGGAATACCAGGGGCCAGAGACTTCTGTGCAAAAGCCACAAAAAGACAGAGTTCTTCAGCTTCACGCAAGAAAGAATTTTTCTCAAGAGCTGTCCAAGCACGAAACTGGGGAGGAGGGAGATAGTGAACACCCCATCCCTGGAGGTGTGTGAACAAGGGCTGGACGGCCACATTGTGGAGATTTGAAGAATAGATGGGAGTGGTCTCTTGGCATCCTTTGGCCACCCTGTCATGAGAATGTTGTGCTCCATGAACTAAATGGGTCACTACTGTGAGATGCAGTCCAAGGAACTAGCACTCATTCCTTGGAGCTCTCCAAGGGACTGTGACTTGAATCCACACCTCACAGATACCTAGCTCACTGTGATAACATCACGTGAGGATTTACTTACGTGGTTCTGCTGTTCTCTCATCATCGGCCCCACGGACCTCGGGCCTCTCATGATGTCCATGACATTAGCATGTCACCACATTGAGTAGAGCGGAGGTGTATAATGATACATTTTTTCATACCACATGGGTCCTAACAGCTTCACATGGGGTTCAGTTCAGGAAACAGTGACCTGTTCCAACTTTATGGGCAATTTAAGGGATTCCCAGGGATCATTCTGACTACCTGCAATTGTGTCTTATAGGCTGACTTGAGACGCTAAGCCTGTGTAAGGTGTGGCTTCACCAGACACTTAGTCACACCGTTAGGCACAAAGCAGTGTGGTGGGAAGGTACGGCGTGGAGGCCCAGACACAAAGGATCTCTCCCTGGAGGCCTGATGCCTCCATTCCTCCCTTGCCACAGGTCAATTGCCCCCCGAGATTGCCCTGCTTCTCAGCTGGAGATCCTGTAGGGCCTGCCTTCTAAAGAAATCCAGAATCTGACCATTTTTTACCATCCTGTCACTTTCACTTTGGTCCAAGCCACCATCATCTCTCATCAGGGCAATCCCAAGAGGCTCCTCGCTGCATTCTTTGATTTCTCTCTTGCTCTCCATGCTATCTGTTCACCTCGCAGAAGCCATCACATTTCTGACACTCATCTGCTCAAAACCCTCCAATGGCTCCATTCCTCTCAGAGCAAAAGCCAAAAGACTTACAAGGCCCCACAAGACCTGGTCCCCGTGCCACGTCCGACTCCTCTCCCTCCACTCTCCCCATCGCTCCTTCCTCTCTACCCTGCTGTTCCTCAAACCCACCAAGCACACTCCCACCTCAGTGCCCTTGCATCAGCTCTCCCGCTACTGGGGATATTCTATGGCAGAAACTTGGTATAACTCATACCCTCACTTCCTTCAGTCTCTGATCAATGCCACCTCACTCCACCAGCCCATGCTACCCAGCACTCCCTACTCCCCTCACCTGACTTTCCTTTCTCCAGATCACATCTCACCATTTGACATATTATATATTTATTCGTGTATTGCCTGTATCTACCTGCTAGAATAGAAGGCAGGGTCTTCTGTTCTCTGCTGTATCCCTACCACCTGGAACAGTGCCTAGCATGTAGTAGTACTCAATAAATGTTGAATGAATGGACAATTTAGAACATACCCCTGTGAGCCCATGCAACCAGGGCCTCTGCCCCAATACTCTGAGCTTCCTGTTCTCTAATGTCACTAACTCGGACCTGCTGGCCCCTGGGCTCAGTCTGACTCTGCTCATGGGGCCTGCTTCCTGCCTGCCTGGTTCTTCCTGCCAGCCACAGTTAATCCTCTGGCTTAGCCTCATTACCTTAGATCCAGGACTGTGGCCAGGCACCTCTTGGCTCATTGGACTCCCAGGCCTGGAACTTGTTGGCCAGGCCTACTCTATACAGTGCCACCACCTGTGCCACACCAACAAAAAGTACCTGCTGACTTGCTCACAAGCACCCCAAGATGTTGAGAGAGGAGGGGATTTGGAATTTATGCTATCTGGGCCTTTCTAGGTAGAGGCAGGCCTAGAACGCTGAGCTCTAGAAGGAAGCATTTCCTACCTAAATGGGCAGGTTCCGTGTTGCAATGAGTTGGAGATGACACTGTGGAGAAAGAACAGGGTGCCTTCCCCCCAGCCACCAGGCATGGAAGGTTTACAGTACCCTGGTGGCCAGAGGGAGGACCCAGGTAGCCCCAGCAGGCCTGTGGGAATGTTGGGGGCAGAAGGAGAGGGACCCAGTGCAAAATTAAAATGCAAGTCCAAATTGGAAAGGAAGAAGTAAAATTATCTTTATTCACAGATAACATGGTCTTATATACAGAAAACTCTAAAGATTCCACAAAAAGTTGTTAGAATCAATAAATTCACCAAAGTTGCAGGATACAAAATCAACACACAAAAATAAGTTGTGTGTCTATATATTAACAATGACTATCGGCCGGGCACGGTGGCTCACGCCTGTAATCCTAGCACTCTGGGAGGCCGAGGCGGGAGGATCGCACGAGGCCAGGAGTTCCAGACCAGCCTGAGCAAGAGCGAGACCCCATCTCTACTAAAAATAGAAAGAAATGATTTGGACAGCTAAAAATATATATAGAAAAAAAATTAGCCAGGCATGGTGGCACATGCCTGTAGTCCCAGCTACTCGGGAGGATGAGGCAGGAGGATCGCTTGAGCCCAGGAGTTTGAGGTTGCTGTGAGCTAGGCTGATGCCATGACACTCTAGCCAGGGCAACAGAGTGAGACTTTGTCTCAAACAAAAAATGCAAGTCCCCTGTTCAAAAGTTATTAAGACTTTCAAGACAACAACTCCGGAGCATTAAGCCAAGTGTAGGACCTTTCCGAGCACAGGGCACTATGTGAGTGCCCAGATCACATGTCCCTGAAGCCAGCTCTGCTCCCAACCTTTACCTGGTGCTCACTACCCAGGACAGCCCCACAGGGCCTGGGGATAACTGTGTCCAGTCTCATCCAACCCCCTGGACACATCTGACACCCTCCCTTCCTTCCAATCTAGATGGCTCTAGCCCCTACTTGAGACCAGGCCCCAGGAAAGCAGGTCCTGCTTCCTCAGGGAAGCACTTCAGGCAGCAGCTGTGTCAGCTCCAGAGCTTGGTGCAGCCTAGCCCCAACAAGAGGGACAGCATTTGTTCCAAATTACAGATGGTTTGTTTTGAAACACAAATCATTTGTAATCAGAGGGGCAAGGTAGAAATAGATGCTTCTCTTTTTCTAAACGAAGCCTTCAGCCAGGCTTGCCCAAAGGATATATTTTCCTCTCTTTCTTTTTCTTGGCCCTGAGGAGGGCATGGTTACAATGTGCTCTCGATGAAGTCTAAATAAAAGCAAACAAGAGCTAATTCAAAACGGGCCACCTGCACCCTCCTGTTCTCTGCCTGCTGCCTTCCTTTCAGCCATTCTGGCCTTGGACTGGTGACAGCACAGAGATACCCCAGGGGGAATCTTAAGGGGTGCCATGAAACTCTCCTCTAATTCTCTAAACAAAATGAGTTTGAACTGATTTTAGCTGAAAAATTGATGAAGATCATATCATCCTTGACTGAGGGGAGCTGGGAGAGAGGTGCTCAGAAAGTCCTCAGAGAACCAGGAATGACGTGGAGAATGGAGGCAATTTCTTGGATTATGAATTCCCAAACTACCCTGGCCTCAGCTGGGCTGGGGACCATAGTCACCAAGCCACCTTCTGCAGGGATTACTTCCCCAGCTTCTGTCCCCACAACCCCCACCAACACCAGATATTGACAAAGTCACTCTCATAGGTGCCATTTGGGAGCAAAGCTCTCTTCTTTCTGTAGGTGCGGGAGACCCAGAATCCAGTTGCGTTTAGCTCAACAGCACCCCCTCCAAAGTTCCCTCCTCTGTATGGTTCCGGGTTGGGGCTGGCCACAGAGAAGTTCGCATGAGATTTGGAGAGCAGAAACAAAGCAGCAGCTGTCACTCTGCAGGTTGACAGCAGAGGTGTTGTGGAAGTTGGCCCGCTGGCTCATCTTGCCAGCAGGAGGCAGCAGTCATGCTCCCCCACATCTTCTTGAGGTTCAGTGAGTCTTGAGTTCAGCTTCAGGAGGCTGTGCAGCTCAGTGGGGAAGGGTGCCCGCTTCTGTAGGTCCTCCCCACAGTCCAAGCAGGAGGTGGTGAGAGAAAGATACGGGTTCCTGTTTGTCCTCATTCTCTCCTAGTTCAAGTCCAGGTTTTCCTCCTGCCTGCCAGCCCTACCTACCTTTAGTGACTTCAGTCTCATTACCAGATGTAGAGGCCACAGCCTTCCATAGGCTTCCACATCAGCCCCCAATATGGTGGAAATTATAATCCCCATCATAAAGTCCTTATTCCATATCACTGACAGTAGTTCTGCTTCCCTGATCACACCCTAACTCTGTGGTCCCCAACCCCTGGGCCGTGGACCGGTACTGGTCCGTGGCCTGTTAGGAACCAGGCCGCACAGCAGGAGGTGAGTGGCTGGCAAGTGAGGGAAATTTCATCTGTATTTACAGCCACTCTCCATTGCTCACATCACCGCCTGAGCTCCGCCTCCTGACAGATCAGCAGTGGCATTAGATTCTCATAGGAGCGTGAACCCTACTGTGAATTGTGCATGTGAGGGACCTAGGTCACGTACTCCTTATGAGAATCTAACGCCTGATGATCTGAGGTGGAGCTGAGGCTGTGATGCTAGCGCTGGGGAGTGACTGCAAATACAGATCATCATTAGCAGAGAGGTTTGACTGCACAGAGACCATAATAAATCAATTGCTTGCAGACTCATATCAACCCTATCAGTGAATGGCAAGTGACAATTAAGATGCATCTGGTGGCAAGCTTTATAGTGGCAAGTGAGCATCTTACCAGTCCCCCCAGCCCTGGTCCATGGAAAAATTGTCTTCCATGAAACCAGTCTCTGGTGCCAGAAAGGTTGGGGACCACTGCCCTAACAGACAGTGCTCAGTAAATGTTATTTTATTAATATGATTAGATTGGGGGTTTCACAAGCTGGGCCCAGTCTTTGTCATCTGTGTACGTACCAAGACTGAATGGAAGGGAATTGAATCAAGGCTCTGGACAGTTGGCCAGTACTTGCTGTGTATGACACATTGTGAGCTAAGTCCTGGAGAGGGCAAGGTGGATACACAAGTATAATTGGATGCAATTAATGCTCTGCAGTCCACGTGGATGTAGAACACTAACAAATAAACAACAATGACTAATGGTCAATGGTAAGAAGAATAGAATATCTGGTACTTATTGAGCACATTGTATGTGCTACCTCACTTAATCCTCACATCTGAGGTAGATGGGAAATATGACCCCCCCAGAGAAATTAAGTAGCTTGCCCAAGTTCACACAGAACAGAATTCCAATGGAATGGATTAGGCTCCAAAGCCCATGTGGGGCTGTAACTGCTGTGCCCGGCAGGGCTTTCCTAGTAAGGGAGCCCTTGAAGGCACTGAGGACACTGAAGAGTCATGGGCAAACTCATCCCAACGCAGCTGAAGAATTGTGAGCATTCAGAGGCTGGTGGGAGACAGCAGCGAGCAGGGGGCAAAGGCCAAGGTAGGCTTCCTGGTGGGATCGTGGGCCCTGAACTTGCCTTCAAAAACAAAAGAAATGAAGCCAACTCCCCAGGCTAGAAACCTGGGCCTTGTCCTTGACAACCCCTTTCTCACTCTCTCTGCCCCATCCATCACCAAGTTCTCCAGATGCTTCATTGGAAATGTCTTTAATCATCCCCTTACCTAGTTTCCACTCCTCCTGGCCCTGTGAAACTTCAGACCTTCCTCATCTCTGGCCTGTTCACTGGGTCCAGCCTCTTCCTTCCTGGCTTCCTGGCCTCCTGGCCTCCAGTCTTACCTGTTCAAATCCACACTGCCTTCCAGAGCTATCTTTTTCAAACTCAGCTCTGATGGTGCCTTGCCTCTACTCAAGATCCTATCATGCCTCTACTATCTATTAGGGCCCCACAGGATAAAATAATAAAATTAATATTGCATCATACGAAATTACTGATATTCAACAATCTTTGACTTACAAAGATGGCAAATTCCTATGGTTTTTCTAATACTAGTAATGGTAATAACCACAGTTTATTAAGCCCTATACTGTGCTAAGGCTGCACATGTGCCTTCAAACACACAATTCCTACAAGTTTCTCCCTCTCCTACCCCTGTTGCCTATCTGTCTCTTTGGGCCTTTCTCTGTCTTACCTTGTCTACTTTGGCTTGTTTTTCTCTGTACCTTGTTCTCACTCCTTCAGTTGCCCACTCTGGTTCTGTCAGTCTCCACCCGCCCCAGTGTTTATTTCTCTTTGTCTCTGTCTCTCTGATTCTCTTTCTCTTTGTCTCTCTGTTTGTCTTATATGTCTTTCTCATTATTTTTCTCCTTCCCTTCACTGTCATTCTCACCTTCTCTGTGTCTATATTTTCCCCTTCCTATCTGTATCTATGCTCATTTACCCCTCTCCTCTTCATGAGTGTGTGTGTATGTGTGTGTGTGTGTGTGTGTGTGTGTGTGTCCAGACCTGTTTCCTGACCTGCTAGGATGCTGATGTCTATGAGATCCACCTGAGACTGAGGTCCAGGGCTTCCCTGCTAGGGAGTTGGAAGGACAGAATGGACTGCAGCAGGCAGCTGGCTCGAGGGGCCAGGTCCATCCTTGAGCCCAGAGCACCCTCGCAAAGGTAGCTCCAGGAGCTTGTGGCCTGCCCTAAGGCTGCAGCCTCGTCCTGCCTTCAGCCAACAAAGCAATAGGTGCAGATGGCAATGGCCCAGATGTAAAACCCAGCTGTGAAAATTAGTCCAAAGCCTGTAAGAAATTAGACTGGATCTAAAAGAGATCAGGCTGTGGAAAAAGAAAAACGTTAGTTAAAAGAGAAAATTCCTGCTCCCACCTCTGGGTCATAGATCACAGAAGAGAATCCTCAAGCCGAGAGGGGCTTCAAGGGGCCATCTGGCTTGGCTGCACCTCAGAACAGGTCAGGCCCCAATCAGCCAAGACAATGGCTGTCTTTCCATCTTTCAACACAGGCCAGAGATTTTTCAATGTCTTCTCACAGTACTTTGTTCTTGGAATGAACCCTTGCACTGTGAAAGTTTGAGGGAAAGCCCAGACCACTGGAGTCACTCATATTAGGACCCAAATATGCACTCTAACCTTAAATCTGTCTCCTGCCCCACAGTCTTCCATATCTCAGCACCTGCCACCACCATTCACCCAAATGTTCAGGCCAAAGCCTGGGCATCCACCTTTCTTTCTTTTATTTCCCTGGCCAATCTATCAACAATCTTGACAGCTTCAACTCCCAACTGCATTCCCAGTCTGACTCCTCACACAACAGCCACACTGACCACCATGGTCCAAGTCATCATCATGTCCATGTGGATGACTATGCCCCTCTTCCTGGGTCTCCCTGCCTTCACACTCATCCCCTCCCCTCCATTCTCCCCAGCAGTATAGGAAGATATTGTAAAAGGTAAATCAGATTATGTCATTCCTGTGCTCAAAACCCTCCTTTGTGTTCTCATCACACCAAACCCTGAGGCTTCACTGTGGCCCATGAAGTCTTACATCATCTAACTGCATCTCCCCCTCATCCTCTCCCACTCCACTCTAGCCACACTGCCTCCTTGCTGTCCCTTGAACATACCAAGCTCATTTCATCCTCAGGGACTGTGCCTTTACTTTCCTTTCTGCTTAGTATGTTCTTCCCCTAGCTCTTCACATGACATGCTCCTTCACTTCCTTCCAATCTTCACTCACAGGCCACCTCCTCCAAGAGGCCTGCTCTGACCATTCTAGCTAAAATAGCCCCTACCTTAACTCTACCCCACACTACTCTCTAGTCCATAACCCTCCTTTATTTTTCATCAAAGTATTTTCAACTGCTCAGTATTATATTCTATATTTATTTGATGTTTGGCTGCCTCCATCATTGTTTCTCCAATGCCTAAAACAGTGCCTAGCACTTGGTAGATACCCAGCGGTGGTTGGATGGATGAATGTGAAATCCTGTCACTTACAAGCTGTATGACTTTGGGCAAGTTATTTAATTCTTCTGACTTTTAATTTCCTCATCTCTAAGATGGGAAGAATCACATCTAACTTATAGCTCTTGTAAGGTGTAAATTAGAAAATGGATACAATGATCATAGTGGCTGGCACTAGAATTACTGATTATTAAAATAGCCAGTGTAATTTCACCTCATTTTTCTGGTTCTGTCCTCAGTGGAAGCAGAGAGCAGTTACTGTCCAGGTTGAATAACCTCAGTCCTATTAATTTTTGTGATGTTAGACATAGTGGTTCAGGATGCAGGAGCACCAAGCTGAAGCTTCTCAGAATCCACCCAGGGCAGGAGTGAGCCACAAAGACTTTAAGTTGGCTCTCCTAAATATGCTAAAAGAGCTAAAGAAAACCACGTACAAACAACTAAAGGCAACCAGGAAAACAATGTATGACTAAAATGAAAATATCAATAAAGAGGTAGAAATTATTTAAAAAGGAACTAAATAGAAATTCTGGAACTAAAAATTATAATAACTGAATTTTTTGTGAACCACATATGCCCCCTTTCTACTACTGAGAGATCACAGGACAGGTGCCTGGGGTCTCTGAGTTTGAGATGTAAATCTCATGAAGTTCCAGGAAGAGCCATTTTATCACCATTAAGAGCACAAGATTTGGAGTCAAACATATCCAGGGTCCAATCCCAGCTCTACAGTATAACTTTGAGCAGTGGCTTACTCTTCCTGGCCTCAGCAATAGCAATCTCAGTAGTCTGTCAGGAGGAAGAAATGAGATAGCATATGCAAAGCACTTAGGCCAGTGCCTGGCTTATGATCAGCAATCACTAAATGGTAGCTATTATTACAAGTATTATTATGATGTCATTCATCCCTATCTCTAGGCAGCTTTGCATTCCAACCACTCCCCAGAGTTCTGGCTCAAATACTTTAAAACATCCCACCCTCCTTCCAGGGAAACCACTCCAGCCTCATACTAGCTATAGCACATGGAGATTTTGCTCTGTACAGAGCAAGAGGGCACCAGCTTTCCCCATGGCCAAGGAGATCTAGGTTAAAGACAGGGCCCTGCTGCTTGGTGGGCAAGAAGCAAAGACCTGAGTGACATCAGCAAAATGGTATAGTGGGCAAGTCCAAATACCCATCTTTCCACAAAAACATTGAAGACATGCAGAAAATGTCAATACCAACTTTGTCAGAATTCTGACAAACAGGCAAAGGTATAAAGCAACCAAACAAACAATTGAATCCCAAAAAAGTCCACTTTAAAATGCTCCTGGCATTCAAGGAAATCTCTGCTAAAACACTAGTTGAACACATGGTAAAGGAACAGAGATTTCAGTGACCGCACCTAACAAAAAATACAATGTTTGCAAAAATAGTTTGGAAGAATCACTAAACAAGTGAATGACTGCAACTTTCAATAGCCAAGAAAAGAAAATCTCAAGGAAAGGGGAGAATATAATTTATAGGGTTACAACATGATAATATTCAAGTGTCCAGCTTTTGACAAAAATCACAAAGTACACAGAGAAATAGGAAAATATGTCCCATTCAAAGGGAAAAAAATAAGAAAGCTCAGACAGTGGACTTACTAGCAATGACTTTAAATCAACTCCCTTAAATATGCTCAAAGACCTAAAGCAAAACATGGACAAAGAACTAAAGGAAATCAGGAATATGATATATGAACAAAATGAGATAAATAGGTAGACATTATAAAAAAGAACCAAATAGAAATTCAACACTGGAAAAGTATACTAACTGAAATTAGAAATTCACTAAGGAATTCTAACCACAGGTCTGAGCAGGCAGAAGAAAGAATTAGTGAACTTTAAGACAAGACAATTGAAATTATCCAGTCTGAGGAGAAGAAAGAGAAAAATGAAGAAAAAAGAAAAGTGAGCAGAGTCTAAGAGACCTGTAGGACACCATCAAGCAGACCAACATACATATTATGGGGGTTTCAGAAGGAGAAGGGAAAGAAAGAATCAGAAGGAATATTTGAAAAAATAATGGCTGGAAACATCCCACAACCTGATGAGAGACCCGAGTCTATATATCCAAGAAGCTCAACAAACTCCAAACAAAGACAAAGACAAAGAGAGAATCTTGAAAGCAGAAAGAGAGAAATGACTCACAATATAAAAGTGAGCCTCAATAAGATTATCAGCTGATATCTCATCAGAAACCTTGCAGATCAGAAGGCAGTAGGATGGCATGTTTAAGGAAAATACTATGGACAATTGTATGCCCACAAATTAGATAACATCAATGAAATGGGCATATTCATAGAAACATACAAATTACCAAAACTGACTGAAGAAAAAAGAAAATCTCAACAGATCTATAACAAAAAAAGAGATAGGATCATCAATTACAAGAAAAAAACCCAACTAACTCTCAACGAAGAAAAATACAGGAACAGATGGCTTCTTCCTGGTAAATTCTACCAAAAATTTATTTATTTATTTATTTATTTATAATTTCAAAATATTATGGGGGTAAAAAAGCCTTGGTCACATAAATTGCCTTTGCACCACCCAAGTCAAAGCTACAAGCATGCCCATCCCCCAAATAGTGCACACTGTGCCATTATCTACCAAACATTTAAATAAGGTTTAACATCAACACTTCTAAAACTCTTCCAGAAAATTGAAGAGGAGGGAACACTACCCAATTCATTCTATGAGGCCCACATTACCGATACTAAAGCAATATAAAGACATCACAGGAAAAGACAATTACAGATTAATATCCCTTATGAATATATATGCAAAAATACTCCACAAAATACTATCAAAGTAAATCCAAGAACATATCAAAAGAATTATAGACAGGACCAAGAGGAATTTATCTGAGGAATGGTGGGTCAACATAAGAAAATCAATCAATGTAATACACCATGTTAGTAGAATTAAACTATAAAAATAGTCTTAATGGATACAGAAAAAGCATTTAACAAAATCCAACACCCTTTCTTGACAAAAACACTGAGAACACTAGGAATAGAATGGAACTTTCTTCACATGATAGAAGCCATATATTAAAAACCCATAGTTAACATCATATGCTGTGGTGATATACTGAAAGCTTTCCCCCTAAGATTAGGAACAAGACAAGGGTACCTTCTTTCACCACTGTTATTCTACAATTCTACATTGTACTGGAAGTTTTAGCCAGAGCAATTAGGCAAGAAAAAAGAATAAAAGGCATCTAAATTGGAAAAAGTAAGTAAAACTATCTCTATTCATTGGTGACATGATCCTATATATATAGAAAATTTCAAAAATCCACAAAAAAGCTACTAAAGCTAGTAAACAAATTCAGCAAACAAGCGTACAAGTTCAACATGCAAAAATCAGTTGTATTTCTATATACCAGCAATGAACAATCTGAAAAGGATAAATAAATTTAACCAAGAAGATGAAAGACTTGTGCACTGAAAATTATAAAACATTGCTGAAAGACCATGAAGAAGACCTAAATAAATGGGAAACTATCCTGTGTTCATGAATTGGAAGACAATATTGTTGAGGTGTCAACACTATCTATTAATATTTTAGTTCTTTCAGGCTGCTATAACAAAACATCACAGACTTCATATAATTTATAAACAACAGAAATTTATTTCCTATAGTTCTGGAGGCTGGGAAGTCCAAGATCAAGATGCCAGTTGATTCAGTGTCTGGTGAGGGCTGCTCTCCACTTCCAAGATGGAGCCTTGTTGCTGCATTCTCTGGAAGGGATGGACACTCTATCTTCACATGGTAGAAGGAACAGAAGGGGCAAAATCATCCCCTCAAACTCTTATAAGACACTAATCCCATCCATGAGGGTGGATCCCTCATGGCCTAATCAATTCCTAAAGGCTCCACCTGCTGCACTGGGGATTATGTTTCAACATGAAATCTGAAGGGGACACAAACATCCAAACTGTAGCACTACCCAAAGCAATCTACAGATTCAATGTAATCTGTATCAAATTCCAATGGCTTTTTTTTTGCAAAAATGGAAAAGCCGATTCTCAAATTCATATGAAATTGCAAGACACTCCAAATAGCCAACAAATTCTTGAAAAAGAGCAAAGTTGGAGAACTCACGCTTCCCAAATTCAAAACTTACTGCAAAGCTACAGTAATCTCTGACTGGGGAGGCAGCAGCTCAGACTGGGCAAGGATTCTAGGCTACCTGCCCCCTGCCTCCCACTCAGAGTGATCCTCTCCCTCACAGGGGCCTGCTAGTGCCTCTTAATTTTCTTCACTCTCTTTCTGGGCTGACCCTGGCAGCAGCCTGGCATCCAGCTGAGCACGTCTACTGCTCCACACTTTTATGAGGAAAGAATGAGATGACGACAGAGAAACTTGAAGAAGCGGGCTAGAGTCAGGGCTTGGCCAGGTGTTGGAGAAGGCCAAGGGTCTATCCTCTGTGAGCCCACCCACTCCCACACCCCAAAGACTATAGTCATGGACTAAGAGAATGCCACAGCCAGAAAGACCCTTGGAGACCAAAGTCCACCCAACCCCATTTTACAGATGAAAGATTGATGCCTGAAGATGGGAAGAGAGTTACTCAGTTACCCAAAGTCATACAGCAGTTAAACTCAGTGAATTGTAGGACTGATGGGATTAAAGACACCTTTAAATGTACCCTAGCTTTCCCATCAGACCCCTAATCTTATGAAGACATGCTCTTAACAGTCATCCACTATGACAGGTGATTGTCAGGCTATGACTTAAACACCTTCAAAAACAGGATGCTCATTCCCTCCCAAGGCAGATCTATGTTTCTGGCCTCCTAAGGATAAGCAGGCTGGTTGAGAAAGGGCACTCCTCTCCTGTTCAGCAAGCCCTGAGTGGCCATGGTAAGGCCCATCTCATGGTCTCCTTTCAGGGAGACCTGGGGAAGTCTTGCCTCCCACCAGCCCTCACCTTATTCTCCTCTCTCCCTCCTCTGAGCATCTCTTCATTTTGCCTGTGGCTGGAGTTTTGTAAAGTAAAGGATCTCCTTTCCTAAAAGCTGGCTCAATATATACTTTCTGAGCATCACTAACCTCTAAATGCAGTTGAGTGGCTTTCCTCTCAAATCCCTCTTTGGGAAGAGACCAGAAATGGAAAACTTTCAGGGTCCTTTGGGGTCTCAAAAGGGCCTGCATCCAGGGTGGCCTAAAATTCAGTCTGAACTCACAGCTCCACACCCTGGCTGGTGAAAAAAGGTATTCCAGAGCCCCAGGGGCTCTGGAAATTGTCAGCACCTCCAGGGCCCACATTTGCTTCGGGAAGGGCTCCTCTCCACTCTCCTCCTGCCCCATGGCTGGCAGCCCAATGTGCCACTTCCTCTGCACACCCCCCACCAACACCTCAATCATAGGCCCATTGTCTATTGTAGTCTAACCCCTGCCACCATTTTACAGGTGGGAAAATTGAGTCCCCAAGAGAGTTTGTGCTGCTGCACATATGTGGGTTCAGCAATTCGAGTCTCCTAGGAGCCTGCAGGAATGCTATCCCCACTCACTCCCACCCTCTCCTGAGTCCTTGGCCCAAGCTACTTGCACGCTTTGGGCATGCTTTGTCCCACTTGACTCTGACATGCCAGGGTAAGGAAAGGCCTAGGGAAAGCTTAAAGGCTTAGACCCCAGGGAGGCCCTGCTGATGGCGGCCTAGTGACTATCACTATCTCATTATCATGGCCAGGAATATTTCCTGCCCATGCACATTCTTCTGTAGCTCTATGTGCCCACCTCCACCCACCTGCCTCCCACCATGAGGATGACATCGGTGCCAAGTGCCCCAATGGGATCCACCCCAGCTCAGCCCAGCCTGCCCAGGCCACTGTTGCCCCTGCTGCACCCCACTGACGCCAGGTCTGCCTCTGTGGCTGATGGGGGGTTGGGGAGGGACAGCTGGCCTTTGCCCTCAGCTCGCTTCTCTTGCCCTATCCTGCTCTCCCTCTTCTATATCCCTTCTCTGCTAGTGGAACTTGCTTATAAATCCTAAAAACCCAAACCCCCATAAATTCTCAATTCATTCTGCAGATATTTCCTGTGTTGGGGTTTTCAGCAGCATCTGCTGGTTTGAAGTTCCGTCTTTATTTGTCCTGGGGGCACCATTACTCTCAACTTTAGCAGTTTTCCTGCTCTGTAGTCCTTGCCAGACTCCATCGGAGGAAGAGAAAATTGGTGAAAGAATAATTATTATTATTGTTATAAATATATATTTCATTTTGGTTTCTTTTTTTTCCCCTCTAGGCCCTGATGAGAATCCCAGGCAGGGCCTGGCAGGAGGATGGCTTTTTCATGGAACTCAGGGCAGCGGGCTCACCCTGTCAGCTCCTGGCATTTTGCCCTCCCGGCAAAGGCATCTGCCAAAAGGCCATTCCCTGCTCTTCTGCCCGACTATCCCCAGTTCTCCAGCAGCTTTCTTCCCACCAAAAATTCCTGGCTCAAGTTCCCAAGTATCCAGGAAGCCTCTTTAAGCAAGAAGAAAAGCACCTACTGCATCTGAGGCACTTTCAAATACTTGAGCTTGATTATTTCTCACCATGTCCTTAGAAGGCAGGGATATTTAGTTCCACTGTGAAGAGGAGACTGGGATACAGAGAGAAGTTAGTGGTCCAAGGTGATCCAACCAGCAACTGGAAAAGCTGGAGTTTAAATTCAGATCTGCCTGCCCCAAAGCTGGTATTGATTCCATACTCCCTCCTCTGAGCTCCTGAAGAACTTCT
Organism: Lemur catta; assembly: GCF_020740605.2. NCBI lineage: Eukaryota > Metazoa > Chordata > Mammalia > Primates > Lemuridae > Lemur > Lemur catta. Next base: position 48,991,506 of record NC_059155.1, on the reverse strand, counting down.
TTTATGAGCTATGGTATCTCATAGTTGGAACTAAGTTGCCTTGGCTTGCTCTTCTTGTTTCTGGAGTCCACATGACTATACTGTATAGCAGGAGAGATTCTCAGAATTTTAGAACCCTATGGATTTATTTGCTTAAGGACTTAATATTATAGAAAGGGAAACTGAGGCCCAGAGAGGGTATATAAGAGGCACATAACACATTAGTGGCTTTCTTCATGAGATGTAAGCCCTTTGAGGACAGGAGCCATGCTCCCCTTACAATTCTTATACATATCCCCACCATACATACACCCACATGCACACACACATGCACACACACATGCACACAACACTTGACACAGTATTCAGCACAGACAAATAAAAACTATTATTTGTTAAATTACAGTGACTACTGGGTGCCAGTTATCTTATTTGAGTGTCACAGCAACTCTATGTGGTCCAATTTCTAGATGAGATCACTGAGGCTCAGAGAGGAGAAGTGGCTTGTCCAAAGTCATAGTAGGGAATTGGCAGGGCCAGGATTAGAATCCAGGGTCTGACAGACTCTTTCTGTCATTCTGAATGGATACTTTAACAACAGCTAACGTTTGTTGACTGAGTACTATGCGTGAAGGACTATGCTAAGTAAGTAATCTAATATAAATAATCTAATTTAATCTTTACAATAACCCTATGAGGTTTCCTCATTTTACAGATGAGAAAACTATGGCTCAGCAAGCTGAGAAACTTGCTCAAAGTAAAAACAAACTAGTGAGTGGCTGCACCAGGTTGATTTGATCCAAGGTTCATCTTAACCACTCTATAAAAGATCCGTCTTTATCTGCAGACACTGCGCGGGGGCGGGGGTGGGATCCCACTTAAAGAGAATCTGTTTAAGCTATCATAGTAAATAGTAAAAAAAAGAGTTTATTTAAATTTATCATAAAAATGAAACCAAAAATTATGATAAACAGTTTATCTTAGATTTCACAAATTTGGGCTGAAATTACAGTTCTGTCCTAGTTCTTAGGGCAAGCAAAAAAAAAAAAAAAGACTCAGACATTAGTTGCTTTATGGCGTGATTTTTCTGACAAAACTGTAGGACACCATGGCATAACATCTTTTACTGTGCTTTCCATAACATGATCGTCAAAAGGTCATTTTATTAAAAATATTCACAGGCTTTGGTTCTTCCAAGAATATCTCTTAATAATTTGTGAGTTAATTCATTTTTTGAAGCCTTTATCTTGTCCTAATCCTTATTGATTTGTTCTTCTTCAACTGTTAACTGATCTAATTCTGCCAGGTTCTCGTGTGTCAATGGCTTTGCTGAGATGTCGGCAGTTTTCCAATATCCAATATCACTTTTGTTGATTTCACGAACTCCCAAATCTTTTCTAATATTTGAAGTTTCACTTTGCAAACCTATGCCATTGTATTTGCTCTTTATGCACTGATGTTTATAACACCCAACCATCAGAAAAGTCTGGTCAAGATGCTAGTGTTAATCTGGGAGGGATGCCAGGGTAATTTTATAATTGGCCAGTTCACTAGTAAATATCTTAATGGTCTCTTGCTTTCCTACCCAACCTATGACTGCAGGGACTTAGAAAATGAGTACTTGGGTAATCAGGACATCATTGTACCACTTCAGGAAGCACTTGACAATTAACAGATATTTAGTAATCAATAAGTGTAGTAAAATAGGGAAGCACTGGATTTACTTCTCCATTTTGTTTCTGTCATGTGCTAAGTGTGTTACTTTGGGCAAGTTACTTTGTTACTTCATTTCAGTGAGCCTTGGTCTCCTTTTCTGTAGAGTGAGAACATGGTAGTATTTTAGTGTTCTCCCTCCCATTCCAAATGATTCCACTAATCCAATCATTTTCTTTCCATTTCCCTTGCTAGTGATTGGTTCAGGAATGAATATTTGACCCACTCCTGGCCAATAAGACAGGAAGGGAAGTCTACGTGGTGACCTCTGGCAAAGAGTTCCTTCCCCCCAGACAAAAAGAGAGAGTTTCTGTCCTCCTCCAGGCAATGTTAATGCCTGGAAGTGACATTTGGCACTGCTGCATTCATCATCAACTACCAGGGGAACCATCCTTAAGATGAAGCTTTTCTGAGGATGGCAAACCAGAGAGATGGAAGCATCCTAGTTCCCTGATGATATCGTTGAGCCATTGATTTTGTCATACCTGAGCCCACTCTGTCTCTGGAATCCAGTTATTTGAGATAATAAATTTCCTAATCGGTTAAGCCATTTTGAAGCATGGTTTCTCTTAGTGGCAGCTAAAAGCATCCTAGTGGATACAAGTACCTATTTCACACAGATTTTAGAATAAAATAAGATAATCCATGTAAAGGGCATAGCAATCAATACATATTACCTTCAAAAAGTGTTTGCTTGTTTATTTACTACCAAAACGGGCTCTCTTGTGACTCTTTTTTAGCGACTGGGCAAGGTAGCAAATGTACATCTCCCTACACATCCTCATGGTTAGTATGTTGCTGGGGTTGGGGTAGAGGGAGAGAGAGAGAGAGAGAGAGAGAGAGAGAGAGAGAGAGAGAGAGAGAGAGACTTGGTCCTGTCCTAGAATAATCAAGAGCTGTTATCCCTCATAGGGATTAGATGGGTTGAGTGGAAACTTGTCTGTCTCGACACAACAGTTATGTCAATTAAGAGTGACTAAAGAAATGAAATTAGCAAGTCTTCTGCAATCTAGAAACTTCCCAGTCAGGACTCAGCACATCTCTAAGAAGTTCTAGAGTTTTCAAAACAGGCCCCACAAAGAAGGGCTTACAGAAACTACAGTTTTTCTGTCTAGAGAAGAGAGAGCTAAGACCAGAGAAGAGTTCCTTCTCCAGCATTCCCCAACTCAGAGAATGGCACCGCCATGCATTCAGAAGCCAGGAGTCATCTTTGACACCCTCCCCCCATATATATTACAAACCAAGTCCTGTTAGGAGGACTCAATGAACTAATAATGCCTGCAAGTAAGCACTCAGTAGGTGCTCGGTACATATTAAGTGCTCAACAGGTGGTAGATGCTATTATTGTCATGCAACATGCCAGCCTCAGAATGGGTGCCAAGCTATTCCCTTGGTTCCCTTGAACATATTAGTACTGGCTGACATTTTCACAAGGAAAATGAACAAGGAGAAGAAAAAGGAAATACTGTAATTTACAAAACTACAGGGAGCATAAAAGCAATCCATCAGGATTAATTCCAGTTTAATCCTAGTGAAAAAGCTGATGAGCTTGGAGAACCCTTAAACCCTGTCTCTTGAAGGGACGACATGCTCACTTTTGATGACATGACAGAACCCTGGAGGCGCATTTGCCCCAGCTCCCTGCCTGTCTAAACCATGTAGCATTCTAGCACAGGCGTCACCTTCCCAACCCGTCCATTTCCAGCCCCTCAGTAGCTCTGGTCAGTGAGACACAGCTAGCTCATAGCTGACAGGCAGAGCCACGATGATTGCAGTCCTTGCATCTCCTAGCAGGAGGAGGCCTAGGATGGCAGCCCTGCTGTGGTAGATGATGTTGGTGCCTGGGCCAGATCCCCTTTTCCAGCTGTCCTCTTTCCACCCATCCCTCAGCTGCTTCTAGTGCTGTGGCTAACAGCAAGACCTCCTTGCAGAAGTGCCCTTGGCTGATGGGAGCCACCTAATTCAGAGTTTCGTGGGAGGTTATATCTTCCCCTCACCAGGAGGAGGGGCAATAAGTGACTAATACAGGAATATAAAAGTCCAGCCACTCTCTTCAAGGTGGGATGGCTCTGTGGTGTGATTTGTGCTCCAGAGCCCTCACATCCACTCTGAATCAGGTTAAAGCTAGACTTTACCAGAGACCAAACCCTTTCTTGCCTCCCACCTCTTCCCTATCCTGCTTCCCCACCTCACAGGCCTTTCCAGAAGGGCATGCCCCCAACAAATGTCATTCCCTGAATCCCTGCTTCAGTCTCTACTTTTCAGGAACCCGACCTAAGACACTCACCCACAGCTGGAACTTGTCTAATCACTCCAATCTTCCTTCAAAACAGGAGTATCTCTTACTAAAATCCACAGGTTCCAGATCTAAAGTAGAACCTGGCCTTAATCACGCAGTAACCACCCCCCCCTACACACACACACAAGCTGCAGGCAGAAGGGCTGCCCCTCTTCAAACTACTCCACAGGCTCTAGCTTTCTCGCAGTTGGAGTGACTGTTCCAGGCAAAGGCAGCAAGGCCAGGGCTCTCTCCTGAGGACAGCCAATCACTGGAAGAAGGCAAATTCCTGAGACAATGGAGAAGAGAAATGTTGGAGATAACCGGAGCCTCCAGGGCAGGGACAATAGCTCCTCAGGCCTGCATCGTCAGGGTGCTCCAGACATATCCGGCACATCGATGTTGACCTAAGTAGTGAATGAAGATCTGGCAGAATGGAGAGAAACACGATTTGATTCAGCAGAAATGGGCCATCCATCCATTTCAGTCCAAACTTTCTTAGTCCACGACATCCCTGTGGTCTTGTCAGGACAAAGCAGGACCATACCGTCATCAGTCTCTCGCACCTTCCAGCCACTTGACATCTGTACCTCTCACTCAATAGAACATTATGCAAATTCCACATTCAACAATGGTCTGTTGGTGCGGTAATTGACATCCAGATTAGCCCTAAGAAAGGATTTCCTGACATTAGTTGGAAAATATTCAGCATTACCTAGAGTGGTTGGTTAATGTCATGAGCAATTCACGTCCCCACTACTTTCCAAGTGTTAGCAATTTGACTCACAAAATCAATCAGGAAAGATAATGTCGTTAAAGAAAAAGTGCCTTTATACCCCCAAATAAATGTTTTCTGAATGCTTTTTACCCCAGTCGTCATTGGCCATCTGTCTGTGTAATGCTTGCTATTTAAAATGATTCTCCTCTAGGTCTCCGGTGGCCCTGCTTTGCTTCTGTCTCCACCCCTCCTTTCTCGGCAGCCAGTCCTGCGTGGCACTGAGAATGATTCCAGTAAGGGGAATTTAGGTGAAACCTAAGGAATGACTTTCCAGCTTTGAAAGATGTGAGACACTGAAAAAAAAGTAGTGGAAGGAAGTTGTAGAAACTCCATGAGCATGACCTTGGAGAACCTTCACCCTCATAGAATCAAAGATTCATGGAGGGCTGCAGTGAATTTAGGGGCATCCAGTCTCACCTTTGATCCAGAGCCTGTAAGCCTTCTCTGCAGCACCTCTACACAGTGCTCAGCTTGCACACCACCAGTGATGGGAAGCTCACCCTCTTTCAAGGCAGCCAGTTTTATGACAGGATAGCTTGAACTCTTAAGACAGTTCCAAACCTGCCTCCCTATAGCTACCACCCCTTGTCTTGGTCCCCTGCGGCCACACAGAACATGTCTGTCCCCTATGTCCCTCAGACGTCTGAAGTCTCTGAAGTCATATCTCCAGGCTAAATAGCCCCAGTTCTTCCAACTGTTCCTCACGGGATTTGGGCTTCAAGCCCCTCCCCAACTTCCTCCCTCGTGTGGACACGCACCAGTGTGCTCTCCATGTATGGGGCCTCTAGGCTGGACACGTACTCCAGAGGGCAGAGAACAGGCTGTTCTCTACTTCATTTGGTCTCTTTGCCTTTATTAACACATCTGAAGTTCACCGTAGCTCTCAGGGTGGCGTTTTTGCTCAGTGTTTCCTCTCGCTCCTTAGAAGGGCTTTCTCTGCTGGAGAGGTCAGCTTATTGCACTGGGGTCGTGGAGCCTACTCTGTGCCTGGCTCGGTAGTTGTGTGACCTTGGGTAAGTAAGTCCAGCTGTTGGAACCTGTTTCCTCATCTCTGAAATGAGGATTGTAAGAATGCCTACCTATACAGTTGTCATGGAAAGTAAATGAGATAATGGATGGAAGGTGCCTGACACATGGCAAGAGCTCAGTATACATGAGCTCTCTTTCCCCTTCCTTGTTTCTCAGTCCCAGGGCCTGGCTTACAGCTGGGGGCATCTCCAGGCCTGTGTGTGAAGGGGAAGCCAATGGGTGGAGTAACAGGACAGTAACCAGATGGCCCAGATTTCCGGGGACAAGTCTAATTTTAAATATTCTGTTCTGTGATCAGATTATGCATTAGACAATCTGCCCTGACTTTTGAGTTTGAAAAACAGGGTCACTAGAGTTGATGATACCATAGTACGGATGCCCTAGTATAGACCAGCAGACCTGAGATGGCAGAGCTTGGGTCCTGGTCAGGAAACAATGTGTCCATCCTATGTGGTGAAATCGGGCAAGTGATCTTATAGAGAGCAGGCAGAAGAAATAGAAAATCAAGGCCTTCTTCTCTTCACTTTTAGGATCCAACTTGTGCCCTCTTTACACATACTTAGTACCTGCTCTAGGGCAGGCCAGGCCTGGCTGAGGGCAGCAGGACTGTGCCCTCCCTCCCTCACAGTAGGCTGGCTGCCTAGCTCAGTGCAGCCCTGGAGGGCAGGCCCGTGGGGAGGGCAGCTTGTCCAAATCCTTCCCCGACTGCTTCCGAGGACTCTGCTCCTCTTGCTCTCCCCTTTCTCCTCTTGCATCACCTCCCTCTGCTGTCTATCTGTCTCCATCTGTAGGTTTCTCTAGTCCCTTTAACTCTGTGGCAAATATTCAGTAGATGCCCCGGCAGTTGCCATGTAGACTGTCCAAGGGGGTCTTCTGACAAAAGAGCAGGAGTCTGGGAATCAGGGGAGGATTCATGCTGGGACTAGTCACTGCTCCATCACAAATTTGCTGTGTGACCTCAAGCAAATCACATCTTCTCTGAGTCTGTGTCCCCGTCTGTGAGATGGAAAGTTTGGATTAGGTGTCCTCTCAAGCTCCTTCCAGGTGGAAAGTTCCATGCTTCCAGTGTGTGCGTGTCGATACATCCCACGGAGTCTCTGTACGTCTTTGTTTTTCTCCAAACTGTCCGCGCCTATTTCTCTTTCTGTTCTCCTCTTCTTCCTTCCTTCCCTCCCTCCCTCTCTGTAGTTCCCTCTTCTTCTAAGGCTCTGTCCAGCTCTCCCACCTCCTCCTCCTCTCAGCTGTCCTGTCCGCCTTTCACCAGCGCTCAGCCTACCCGGGCTCCGGCACCTCTGCAGCTGCTACCGATCTCGCCAACCTCAAGCCTGGGAAAGGGAAACTGGGCAAGCAGTCAAGGTCTAGGCTGCATACCGTGGTCCTCTGCTGCCACCTGTCGTTAGTCCGGAGTGACACCGCTCTGGGGGCTGCTGGGCCCACAGGGGCCACTAACGCTGCTCTGGCCAACAGGAATCCATTACATGCAGTGTCCTGCCAGGCCTGATTTAAAGCTCATCCTGTAATCCGTCTTGCGCCCCCTCTGGGCCTGTCTCTGGTTTCCTTGCCTGTGAAATGGATGGAAGTTGTCTTGGGCTCTGGCAGAGCGAGGTGAGGAGTAGGGGCTCAAGGGACACTCGGCTTTGCATCCTGCCCCTACCCTTGGCCTGGTGGGTAACCTGGGGTGAGTCCTTCCCCTTCTTTGGAGCCTGTAGTCTTGAAATGGATGAAGTGGGGTGGCATGGTTGAGAGAAAAGGGGCAAGACGGAGTCCCATCTATGAGGCAAGTAGCACATGGCTAAGAAGCTGGAAATGGACATACCCACAGTGTCTACAAACCTCTGGCCAGGCCACAACTCCCTCTTAGCAGCCAAGTCTTTCCATTCATTCCTACTCACTTATTACTCACCCATTCATTCCCCCAAGAAGCCTGGGACTCTTGGAAACAGCATTCAGCTGGGAATGAGAAGCCCGGCTTTCTCAGCTCAGCTCTGGCACCAGCCCCCTAACCTGGGCAAGCCCATATCTTTCTTTGAGCCTCCATTCTCTCCTCTGTGATGTGAATGGGTCGGGACAGACCAGGGGAAGTCCAAATCCTCCCCCCTCATTCTTCCATTCTAAGATGATGATTCTCCGATTGCAGGTGCCCTGCCGAATATGCTGGGTGAGGAGCAGTTACATGTCCCCACTCTGAGACCGGAGACATCCCGCCTCATACCACCCAGACTCCTTCCATCCATCCCCTAGACCTCTGGCTGGCCTTTGCAAAGCCCCCCAGTGAGCAGGCCTTTGCTAATTTCCCCCTTTCTTCCCCCAGGGCACTGTTCTGGTGCCAACTGTCAGGTCACATGACAAGCACAGATGACCAGACGTCATCTAGCCCTCCCCACTTAGGTTCATGAAGATCTGCAATTCCTGGCACCAAAAAGCCCTTCAGACTTCCTCCTGGCAATGCCAGCCCCAGAGTCCCCAGAGACTTGAACCGAGGCCAGGATGAGCGGGCTGGAGTTGGTCTGAGTCAGACCCACAATCCCAAACTCCTCCCTCCTTAGGTTTGGAAGCCACAGAGACCCCTGCTGTGCAGCAATTGACATCTGAAGGTCTTCTTGGGGCGCAGAGAAGCCCAGCCTGGGGGCCAATGGCCTCCTGGCCCAAGCTCTGCTCCCAGAAACACTCAGCTGAGGCCAGGGTCCCAGGCCAGACGCAGCCTCCCAGCCTGGCTGCACCGTCATTGGCAAGGTGCCATGCACAGAATGCCAGGTAGCAGCCTCCCAAAAGGAGCTGCCTGGTGGTGTCTCGGAGCTATTCCTCATCTCCCCAGTCCCGCTAGCCCCCCAGCCCCCAGCCGCCCATGAGGGAGGTCCTGACCACATCTGCTGCTGGCCATCACATCTGCAATAGATTACAGGGCTGGCCCGGGCTCAGGCTCATCCCAGATGTGGATTCCCCTGGAATGTGCCTTCTCTCTAATTGTCCAGCCTCTGAAGGGTCCCGGCCCCTGCTGCACCCCAGTGAGCGTGCTGAGGCCTTCCTCCTTTCCCACAGCTTGTGCCGGAACAGCCACAGCCAGGACCAGGGCCAGCCCGGTGGGGGGCTGCACTCTCCTCCAGCCTGGTCTGTGGGCTGGGGAGCGGGAGGTCTCAGCCCACCCCCCCTCTTTTTCCTGGGGCTAGGCACTGGGGGGCAGAGGGAGAAACTCTGGAAAACTCACTAGAGGTGAAAGAATTTGGCTCCTAAGTGCAGGCTCCTCTAATCCCTGGCCCTTCCTGGGAATGCCATTAACCTCCTCAGCCCCACTGATGGAAAGAACAGGTCTTCACTGGGCCAGGCCAACTCCTCAGAGGCTCCCAAATGACAACCTGGCCGGGCAAAGTGGCTCTCCTGGGTCCCAGCCAGCATCTTCATGCCCTGGTGGTTGCAACAGCCTCCCAAGTGGTGGTGTGGGTCCTGTTTCTCTCACTTTAGAAGTGCTCTCTCGGGGCCTCCAGAGAAATGTTTAAGGAACAAATCTTAGCCTGCACTTTGGCTTTGAAACCCAGCTCTGCCAGACTGGCTGCGTGGTCCTGGGCAAGTGGCTTCACCTCTCTGAGCCTCAAAATCCTCCCCACAAAATGAAGACACTGCCACCATTATTCCTGGCTGAGATTTATGCTTACTGTGGGCCAGGCTCTGTTGTAAGCACTTTACATGCCTTACTTCAGAAAAACCCTATGAGAAAGGTGATGTTATTAACTCCATTTTGCAGATGATAAGACTGAGTTGTTGAAAAGTTGCATAACACGCCCAAGGTCACCTAGCTAGTAAGGGGTGGAACCAGGATTTGAACGCCGGCTGGCTGACACCTGAGCCTGTACACAAGAAAGATTCCATTAATAGAAGCTAATATCATCTATATTATTGTTAAAAATAATAAACTGATCATCTCCCTACTTGAAAACCAATAGCTCCCCAATATTTACAAGTTAAAGCTCAAATTTCCCAGACTGGCTATTAGTGGCCTTCAGAATCTAGTTCTGATCCAAAAGTTTAGCCTTTGCCCCTGGCCCGCTTTCCTCCAGTTATTTCAGAGCACATTTATCATTTCCTCTACCTTGCACGTGGTGCCTCCGTGGCTGCGTACATTGCGGTTCTCCCTGCCTGGAATCTCTTTGTCCTGTACACCTGCTGCTCGCCTCTCATTCTTTACAATTGACGCCAACTCTCAGCACCCCATGAAGCCTTTCTGGACAGTTGATTCCTCCTCTGTGCACCCATAACGTTTTGTCAGCGTATCTATTGTCATGCTTTTTATACTGTCTTCTAAGGGGCAAGTCTCTTCCCCTCTCCGGGCCTCAGTAGCCCTGGTGGAGGAGTGGATGGCTTCTAAAGGCCCTTTCCGATTTGCCTTCTTGTGACCTTGAGGCCAGTGCCTGAGCAAGCTCTGGGCTGGCTTTGGCCCCAGCCAACAGCTTGGCAGGATGTACAGAGGAGAGGACAAGAGATGGCTTGGGAAGGCAGGGCGAGACCCTGAGTCTGGCCACCACTTCTCCCTTTCTCCCTGCTAAGCCTCTTTCTTCCTCCTTCCAAACCCTCGGGAAAATCCTCCTCTAAACAGCCTGTGCAGGCCCTCTGGCAGTACCAGAAACGGCTTGTCCATTCTACAGCCTCCTGACCCAGGGACAAATGCTTCCACTAAACCTCCTTGGGACAGATCAGCTCCTTAGTTTGTTCTATAGCTGAGGGATGCTCCAGCAAGGGATCTTTGCCCATGCATTTGTCTGTCTGTATGTTTGTCCATATTTCTGTTAGGATTGGTGTCATCCATTTGGAGGGCCTGTGTTCAGAGAACTTACCCAGGGCCAGGAGCCCCAGGTGAGAGCCCAAGGCAGTCCTCAGGATTACAGAGCTAGCTCTTCCTCCTCCCAGACATACGAGGGCTGTCAGGAAGGTATCCAGCCATTGTTAATATAAGGAAAACAGTTTGCGAGACATGGATGTAACCTGGCAGCCAAGGCGAGTCAACTGTAGTGCACATGCGTAAACCATGACTACTCCATTGTACTAGTCAGTGGGGCGCTAGACATTGAGTGAGCATGTATAGTGTGTGACTGTGGCATTCAAAATGACTGAGCGAGTAGAACAACAAATCTGCATCAAACTGTGTGTTAAGCTTGAACATTCTTCCCCCTTAACTATTCGGATGATTCGGAAGGCTTTCGGGGATGATGCAATGAGTGCAGCGCAAATAAAAGTGTGGCACAAAAGCTTCAAAGCTGGTTGAGAATCTGTCGAAAGTGATCCATGTTCTGGAACGCCTGCAACAAGCAGAACAACTGAGAATGTTGAATGTGTATGGGTTAGGTTAAGAGATACTGGGAGAACTGTGTGAGGTCCCAAGGTGTCTACTTTGAAGGGGACCCAGGCGTCATTGTCCTATGTGCAATGTTTCTTGCATCTTTTATCTTCTTCAATAAATGTCTCTATTTGTCATGTTACATGGCTGGATACTTTCAGGACAGACCTTATAAACCAGAGAAAGAGCCAGGGCATGTCAGAGCTAGAGGTACTTTAAGGCTCATCTGATCCACTGCTGCCCCCGCCTGTCCCCTGGCGGTGCAGCTGGGGAGCCATGGCTCAGAGAACCTGTCCAACGTTCCCCAGCTAAACAGAGGCAGAGCTGGGAGTAGAGCTCTCTCCACCTGGTCACCAGATCCTTAATTCCCAGTCCTTAACCCCTTGTTGCAGGGTCACACTGTGAGCTGCTTTGGTTGGAGTCAGGCAGAGGGCTGAATAGTCCTAGTCCGTCAAGGCTCTCTGGGCCCCCTTCAAATGCTTTTCCTCCAGGAAGCCTTCCCAAATTAGCCCCCGCATTCCATTCTGCCCACCTTGCTGGCCTGTCTCCACAGCACACTGGCACCCCTGCTCCCTGCTTTTCCACGTGGTGTGGGATGTATCCCTCCTGTGATCTGTGTCCCATCTCCCCTCTTAAAATAACTGAAGGACTGACAGACAGATCAATTGGGCCTGGCTGATTGCCTAGTCGGCCATGGCTGGCTGACAGGCGGATGGATTGTCTGGCTGTGTAATTGACTGACATTGTCCTGCTGGCTAATAGAGACTGACAGTTGAGGGACAGGCTGACTGACAGACAGATGAGCTGACAGACTGACCAACTCTGGGAAGATCTCAGAGGTCCAAGAACATCAGCACACCAAACAGAGGGCAACACATATTAAGAGTCCCTCAGCAAGGCTTTTGTCATGACACCTCCAGCAGCCTGTCACCAATGAGATCGGGAGGGAAGTGGCGGGGGAGTGGCAGAGGGGCTAATGGAGACCATATGTGCTGCTGGCCTGTCTCAGTGAGGGGACCCAGGTGGGGATCCGACCTGGCTCCTGGCACCATGACATTCCTAGTGCGCACCTTGTAGAAAACCAGGGAGGAGCTGTTGAGAGGGCTGGGCAGGTGGGGCACCTTCCCCTGAGCGTGCTGAACCTCATCTGGACTTTCAGGAAGAGGAGCCTCATTCTTCTCCTTGTCATATCCTCTACCCAGTTGACATTTAAACATAATACACCCTGTCTGGCTGTTTACAAAGGAACGGGGCCCTCAGTAGGCTCACAGGATTTTGAGCTGGTTCCTATTAAGTTCTTTGCAATTGGAAGGCACTCTGCTTCTTAGGCAAACCCTTGTGACTTTGCTGACAACTGGAAGTGTGTTTGGGGCCTGCTTTCTGATGTTTTTCAGGGTTGGTCATTTCATCCCCTCTGTGTCTGTCATTGCACTCCTGGAGGAGGATAGGTGTACATATTGGAGGAGGGGTAGGATTTCCTCCATCCCTTCTTTTGAGCCTTCCCTGTAGAGATCCATTTGCCCACAGGGAAGAAGGCTCAGGCCCCATGGCTGAGGACATCAGGTGAGTGTCTGGGAAGCCCACTCCCCTCCGCAGTCTTGCAAAGAGGAATAGGCCGGGGCTGCAAGAGAGGCCCCTGGAATCTGGGAGTGCAAAGGAGAGAGGAAATCCCACTTCCAGACTTCTAGGTCCGTGGTCAGTCACACATAATTGCAGTCATAACAAACACATTTGAAGCTCACAGGCATGTGCAAAACAATGTGATTAATAAGGGAAGACATAAAGCAAATTAGCACGCCAGACAAGCAAATTATTTTCAGGGCCATGAAGCCAACCAGAGGTCAGGCCATCCTGTTGGTCCCCTTCTCCCCCACCCTGTGCCTGTCCCTCCAACTTCTGGTCTGTCCCATTTACCTCCCCCTGGCAAGTGCCAGTGTTTACCCACAATCTAGGCAGCAGGAAGGGCAACAAGGGCGGGGACAAGGCCATGAGCAGTCTGCAGTGAGAGACAAAGGAAAGGGCCTGCTTGAGGGTAAGGAATTTAAGAGTTCTAGTCCTGGCCCTGCTGTGGATCAACTCTATGGCGCTGGTGGGTTCACAGGACACACATTTCAGCTCAACAGTAGGAAGAACTTTCTGAAAGTTTGAACTGCCTAAGGGGAAAATAGTGAACTCATATACTAGAGGTAAACTAACAGAGCTCAGGACTTAGCCCACCGATTGGGATGTTGCTGAAAGAGCTAATCCTAGCACTCTGGGAGGCCGAGGCTGGAGGATCGTTTTAAGCCAGGAGTTTGAGACCAGCCTGAGCAAGAGTGAGACCCTTCTCTACCAAAAATAGAAAAATTAGCCAGGTATGGTGGCACACGCCTCTAGTCCCAGCTACTTGGGAGGCTGGAGAAGGAGGATCATTTGAGCCCAAGAGTGTGAAGTTTCAGTGAGCTATGATGATGCCACTGCATTCTAGCCTGAGTGGCAGAGCAAGACTCTGCCTCAAAAAAAAAAAAAAAAAAGAGCTCACCCATAAAATAGGGAAGTGGAAGAAGCTTCCTTCCCACACTGTGGTTCTATGGCTCTGTGACCTCAGGAAAAGCACTTGAATGGTCTGAATCTTGAGTTCCTCCTCTGGAAAGAGGGAATTATGAAAAGCCCTGTCCCACCCTCCTCACAGTGGTATTGAGAGGCCTAAAAGGGACACTTGTATGCATGCTGTAAGGAGGACTGGAGAGCTTTAAAGGATGATTCTGGGCGCCATTGCTTCCTGGCTGCAATGGCGTGGCCAGTGCTGCACTGCTGGGGGAGCAGGCAGCCTCCCAGTGCATCTCTTCTGCGTCGTCCAAACTTTCCCAGCCCCTAAGGCCCGGCTGAGATAGCACCTCATCACCTCATTTTGGTTACTGGCTTTCCCTGACCTTGCCAGCCTTCTGACTGCTCTGTCCTCTGAGCTGCTGCAGATGGTGGCATTGGAGAATTTGCTATTCAGTTACCTGTTATTTCTCCAATGTCATCTTGAACTGTTCCTAAATCTTTTCATGAGGCTTGCCTCCCTCCTCATCCAGATTATATTTACTTCATCACACACTTTGTTCCAAAACGTATTCGCAACAGAAGCTACACTGCAAGCTCCATGGGGGCCAGGACTGGATCTTATGTGTCCTGGGCAGAGGAGGCGTCGTACCAGACAGGGTAGTGGATTACACACACCAGAAACAGTTCTAGCCTACTTCCACGTATTGGAAGGATGTAGCTCACAAAATAATTCAGAGGTTTGAGATCTAACCATTGAGGAAGGGAGATGAGGTACAGCCAAGATGCTATACTAGCAGCAGACTGCTACATGCTGTCACTAACACTGCCACCTCTGGACATTTGCTCCTGTGCCAGCAGACTGTTGGCTCTGCTGTAGCCATCACAGATAATTTCTTACTATGGGGTGGGAGCATCTGATTCGCTGCATTCAGGTCAGGTGAATGTGCCTGTAGCTTTCAGGGAGCTAGAAGGAGAGCTTCCTGTCTCCCTTTGGCTTCTGTACTGCTTCCCACCCATCCTGAGAGTGTCCCCAAACAGGCAGGGTGTTGAGATACTGGTCAGTCACCACTGCCCCCTTCTGTCCAGTGCTACAGCAATCATTCAATAGTTGTGGGCTTGATTTACAAAGGTTTTGAGTCCTCTGGGGCCTCAGCCTACACTGCTGTTACACAGCACACTGCTGTGGTCAACCCCTCAAGCCTGTTTCACAGGGAGGCATGGCTGCTATCCCAGAGAAGCCCTCTATGAACCCCCTAAGTAGGATACTGAAACTAAGAATCCCTGCTCTTCCTCAGTCTGTACCCACCGCCTTCATCCAGGCCTTACAACCCCCCTTGTCCTGCCTTCAACTCTCTAGGCTAAAGACTTTACCCTCCTGTTTCCAACTTCACCTCATCTTTTGGTTCTGATTCCTTTTCCTATTTTCCAACCTGTGACCTCTCAACAATGAATCCTGACTCCATCCCATCCATATTGTCGCAGGCTACCTTAAATAACATCCCACTCCACTCCCACCAGCCCTAGGGAGCCCCCAACCCAATAGCACAGCTCCATCCCCTTCATGAATGAGCCTCTCATGCACAGTACCAGCCACACTCCACCCCACTACCAGAACACCTCCAGTGCAGCCGGGAGACCTGCCAGGAAGGACATGTGCTGGGAAAGGGGCTGATGGGTAGATGGCCCAACAGTGGCCACTCAATTTGGGTCAGATGTTGCTCGTAAAATGATTGTCATGGCTCTGTCCCTATTTTTTACATTTATCTGCAGCCCCATTTCCCTTGGGGGTTAGGGATTGACCTTGATGGGAACATATTGCTGAAGCTGCACAGGAGTGAGTCCCATACTGCCCGGCACTCAGCTGACACCAGCCTGTGGCTCCTTCAGATTGGCTGGGAGCTTCTCCCCATCTAAGGTAAGGCTTAGGGGTTCCTGATCCCCATGGCCTTTAGTGTAGCTGCCAGCCATTCCATATGTCTCCTTATAGCTACTTCTGCATCAACAACCAAGACTGGAGTTTGGGCCTAAACCATAGCTTCAGCTGCCCCAGCCTACCTCTAATCACTTATAATAGTCTCAACTTCAATCTCACAACACCAGGTCATTGTATCACAAGGGTTGTAGCAGAGACAGCCAGCTGTCCACCAGAGATTTGTGCTTCCCTTCCATAGTATAGAGCTTTTACCAGGAACCAACCACCCAGCCAGGAGCTAAATTTCCCACTGTCCTTGCGTCAAAGTTAGGCCACATAACTGATTTCACAGCAATAGTAAGTGAGTAGAAATGATAGGTGTCACTTACAAGCTGAGATGGTTAAGTATTAGGTGTGCCTTCCTTGTGCTCCCTTTCCCTTTCCTTGCAGCCTTGGGACCTGTGTTAAAGACAGCAGCATTCAAAGATGGGTAAAGCTGGGTCTCTGAATGACAACAGAGCTCCCACACCCCTGCAGACCACATTAGACTGACATAAGCTACCATTAAATGTTTTTGATGTTAAGCTTTTGAGATTTTAGAGTTGGTGTTGCAACAGTTAGCCCATCCTGACCAACACCTTAAGCCAAACGTGCAGCCTAGTATGGTCTCCAACAGCCTGGCTCTAAGAGGCTCCAGTCAGCGTGTTTTTGATCCATGCCTGATTCTTTGCAGGAGTGTCAGGCTCCCTTCCCTGTTGCCATCTGTAAATAGATGTTTAATCCCATCAAAACCCCAGAACTTTGGATCTTCTCTCTGCCAGGTGGCCAAGAACTTGACATATGTTTTCCCCACACTTTCTTCAATTCCAATGACCTACACTAAGATCCACAACCAACCACAGCCAAAGAATTTGGTGCCTTCAACCCATGTACTCCCCTCATGAATGGGACCCTGCAAACTCTGTAACATGCCTCGTCATAGTATCCAAGACATTTTTTTTTTAAAAATAGTATTTTTTAACATCTTCAAGCCACTCCTTAAACTCCTTTCTCAGGAGGTGGTTTGCTACTATCTGTCTCCTACAGCACACTCACCCTCACACAGCCTAAAAACCCCCAGAGTTTTTGGTACCTGGTAGCATCCAACACAGGCTGTGTCCCTTGTTCTATGCCCTGCCTCCAGGCCCCTGTGTACCACAGGCTCCAATGTCTACTTGGTTCATCCAGTCCGTTCTACCATAGCCCTCAGGAAATGTGAAAGGCCTCATCTCTCCAGAAGCAAACTAATCACCTCTAAAAATTCTGTGTCTGTGTCTGATTTCCTGAGGGAAATCTTAGGCTTGAATCAGCCTAGAAAATTCCCAGGGCAAATAGAGTTTCAGCTCCTTGATGAAGCACTCATTCCCAAACATGACCCTCCTCCAGGGACTTCAATGCTGAGACCGCTGCTGCCTCCACCACCTTCCTCTCCCACTGGGAGGAGATCCCCAGCGCCACTATTGCCTGTGCTGCATCCACTTTGTCTGCAGCCCCAGGCTCACTTACTAACAATTTAGGGGCTGCAAATCGGCACTCAGTTCGTTGGTATGCTTTGTTTTGGGTGCAACTAGACCCTGCCATACTTCAACAATCCTGGAGAGGCCTCATCCCCTGACACCTCCCCCCTCCCCCCACTATGTAACTCCTTTATTATGCTCTTTAACATCAGAAGAGTGGGCTAGTATAGTCCTTTACTGGAGAAAAGTCTTGCTATTACCTGATCAATCACACATACAGAGCCCAGGACAATGTGAAGAATAGGTCTTTACTCCCCGCTCCGGTTGCCTATTGCATCAGGAGAGTAGTCTCTGCCCTCCTCTTCCCCACTCCAGGATTAGCTCCTCTATCCAAATCAATGGCCTCAGCCACCCTTTCAGGGCCACCCACAGAGTTGCCCTCTCTTGGTGTCTCAAGGAGCCACTCCTGAGATTCCCCTCTTTCCTCTCCTCCGTACCCAGGGTCCTTGGCCTTTTAAGCTCTCTGTCCCCTCAGGATCCCATCTTTTTTCCTCCTTGGCCTTAGGCTTTGGATGTCAGTTATACTATTCAATTGAGTTTGCCCCTGGATGGAGCTAGAAAGGGCTTGCACCCTTGCAGGTGGAGAGGGAGATGAAGGAAAGCATTCCTCGCTGGTCCAGCTTCAGGGTCAAGCACTTATAAGACAATCAGGCCTTTCACGCTTACGAGAGGACTGCCTCTTAGCATGCCTCCTGTGTGTAATGCTGCTAAAAGAATCTCTGTATGGATTTGCTCCCCTTTGGGCTGCATCATAAAAGGTCCCCTTCGGTTATTCCGGCCTGGTATGTTCCAGGCCCCAGGAAGGGTGCAGGGGGAAAAATACCCTTCTAGAAACACTGGACAACTCCACTCATGGGATATACTGTGGATTTCTTCTCAACTTCTCCAGACTTCAATGCTACCCCATCTCCATCATTTATTGTATTCAACCATTTATTCCTGAAAACCCCGACTGCACCAGGCCGTAAGCAAGGCACTGGGGATACAGAGACAAATAAGATGTACTCCCCACTCTCTGGTTGCCCCAACACAATGGAAATTGACAGGTGCAATAAACTGCAATCAGTGCTATGGAAGAAGGAAGGAAAGAGGAGTGTGGGAACATGGGACAGGATCACCTCTTGCAGACTGGCGTAGATAGAGAGGACTTCTCAGAGGAGGAGGTACCTGAGCTGCTGAGGCTTAAAGGATCTGAGGGGCAATGCAGGCAGAGGTAACAGCTGGAGTAGAGGCCTGGAGGGTGAGAGCATCGTGCTGCAGGCAGGTGACTCTGTAGTTTGATGTTGCTGGAACAGAAAGTGCAAGGCAGGGTGTGACAATAGACGAGGCTGGGAAGACTGGCAGGAAGCAGGCTCAGGAGAACCTTGGGACAAAACTAAGGAAGCTGGAATTTCACCTGGTTCCTATAGCCCAAGGGTTGTGGTTATTTAACAACTGGAAGAGCACACTCTCCAATCAGCGAGAATGAGGCAACAGCCAATCAGAACAGAGGCAGCTGTAAACTACCTGTGTGGGCCAATGACTGGTGAGAAGAGGGGTCTCTCCCAAGTTTTTGCCTCATGTATAACTCACGGTTTGCCTAACCCTGTGGTGGTGGAGAAGACCTGGTAATAACTCAGGTTAAATTTCCCAATGGTCCGGGAGGGGGTGAGACTAAAAATCAGATTTGGGTTGATTTAATGAAAATAAGGTGATTGGCTATTTCTTGTCAATGTAGCAGGGTAGGGCAGCTCCCAGGAAGAGTTATGGTAGGCCTGGGGTCCTCAGTTGCTTGCCTGTGGGTATGGGGAAGACTGGGATGAAAAGGCAGAGTTTCTGTATGTCTGCCTGGTAAGGCTAGCTTGAGGTGGGCTGAAACCTCTGGGACCCTCCCCATTTCCACCTTGGTAGTACATCACTCCATTAAATAATCACTGTGGCTTCTGGAGAGCAGCAGAGGGCTCAGGGCTGAGGGAAACTAAAATCGGTGGGTTAGTGTGCCTGTTGCTAGGTGATGCTCTGGGCTAGCGGATTGGCATATGGTGCTCCTTTGAATTCTCGCCACTGCACCTGGCTTTGCAATGGACCCAGGTGGGGTGAGCAAGTGGCAGAGGCAGAAGCTCATCATTATGGAAGATCTGTGCTGTGGAATGGGCTGCTCTGAGTCAATAAGCTGTGGGTGGTAGGTCAGACAGTGATCCTGCTCGTGGGTGGTAGAATCACTGTGGTTGCCCCCAGTGTCCTCTTACATTCTCTGGCTGGCTTCATACTTGGGCTTGGTGAGCAGTACACAGGGGCATTTGCACCTTTTTTAAGCTCCTTCCCAAATGGGACCACCACACAGGTACATGGTCAGAAATGCAGATGCTAGAGAGCAGCTGAGAGCATGGGCTTAGAAGCCAGCCTGCCAGAATTCAAAGGCCAGCTCGACCAAGTCCTTAGCTGTGCAAACTTTGGCAAGGCACTTAGCCTCCCTGCATCTCAGATCCCTTGTCTGCAAAACGGGGACACCTATCTTTGGTGTTGTTGTAAGGATTCAATGAGATCACAGGTCTTCAGAGCTTAGCGTATTGGCTGGCACATAGCAAGCACCCAATAAATAGTAGTTGTTACCATTACAAGGGCCTAAGGCCAACAGGGTTCTGTACTGGGGAAATGAAGGGCCATTTTTACAGAGAGATTGTCTGTGGCAAGTGTGTCATAATTTCTAAAGTAGAAGAGTCAGAGTTCTTCACATTGCCTCTATTCCTGTGGGCACTTGAGGCTTGGGGACATCTGTAGCAGTCCTTCTGGTTGCTCTTTCCCTTGGTCTCATGTCTCTGCTATAGGCATCTTGTCTGATCTTCTGGCAAGCCAGAATGAACAGGCCTCAGGAGTCTACTAGGTTGGTGAGGTGACACTGGAGGAGGTGCTGGCTTTAGTCTTGCTGGGGGCATGTGGTGGTGCTGGGACAATGCCTAAGACCCTTCAGCCTTTGGTCACTTCTAGGAATGTGGTGGGCTGGTCCTGGAACTCTGCCAGCACCCAGTAAACACAGGAGCTGGCCTGCATCTGGTACCGAGAGAAGCTTGTCAACTGCAGGCAAGACCCAGTCCAGTGATACTTCTCAGGTCCTGAGGTGGGAGCTTTTGGAGAGCTCTGAGTCACAGGCTGTCAGGTGTCAGCTCAGCAACTCTGGCTTCCCCCATGGTTAGACTGAAAGGAAGATCCCTGGGGATATAGGGCTGCTTCTGGGAAGTCTGCGACTGCTCTGGGATGTAGTACTTGCTGTTCCAGTCCATGAACTTCCAAAGCCCTTGCAAGATGGCCCTAGCAGTCATGAACTGTTTCCTCTGCTGAGTAGTCATAACAGTAGCCCTAATGACAGCAGTGCATTTATCAAACACCTCCTAAAGTGGTCGAGCAGCCTGGTGAAGAGTGTGAGCTTTGGAGTCAGCCAGATCTGGGCTCAAATCCAGACTCGTCCAAATTTTTGCACATCTTTATTGAGATATAATTCACACAACATACAATTCACCTGTTTCAAGTATACAAGGCAATGGTTTTTAGTGTGTACACAGAGTTGTGCAGCCATCATCACAATCAATTTTAGAACTTTTTCATCACCCTGAAGAGAAATTCCATATCCATTAGTAGTCACCTCAAATTCTCTTGAAGAAAACCAGAGTCAAACAGTAATTCAAGTGGTGAAAACAAATTTTATTCAGGAACTATTGCAATAGGGGAAAAGAGACATTAGTATAGAACTTGTCCCAATTCCTAATATAGCAAAGCAAGTGAGGGATTATAACGAAGGAGCAGATGTGGGGAGATGAGGTTAGTGGATGAAAAATTACTAAGAGGAGACATCAGGGATAGGGGAATGCTTGCTAAACTGACCTAACAGGATATTCACTGAAGGCAGGCCAGGGTGATCACACATCACCTAGGAGGTGGAGGGAGATGAGG
Source organism: Lemur catta (assembly GCF_020740605.2). Lineage (NCBI taxonomy): Eukaryota > Metazoa > Chordata > Mammalia > Primates > Lemuridae > Lemur > Lemur catta. The sequence goes on along the minus strand of NC_059155.1, from coordinate 48,970,479 downwards.
ATCCTCTATTGCAGTGTCATCCTGAGTAAGTCACTTCATCTCTCAGAGCTTTAGTTCCTCATTTGCAAAATGCTAGGACTTACCTCATAGGGTTGTTGGGAGGGTGAAATGAGATAACGCAGAAGTACTTGGTGCTGAGCTTGGCATAGAGTCAGTGCTTAACAAATGGTAGTTTTTGTTACTTTTTAGTGCCAGGTCCTGTACTTGGCACTTTGTCCGTGTAACAATGTAATTATCCTCCATGATGTCTTACAAGAATAGAATCAATTATAAGATTAAAAAATATCTTTTACTTAGGGCCAACTCAAACACATTTGAAATCTAGAAAATGATGTAAACCATTTCTCCACTGTTACTAGCTGATAGTCCTTTAGCCCATAGATCTGCCTCAGATGGGTGCTTGGAAGGTTTCCATCCCTGGGTCCCCCTTCCTCCTTCCTTTGTTACTCCTTTGACCCCATTTCCACTCTCAGAGTTCTTGCCCTATCCTGCTAGCATGTGTTGTGGTCATGTATGGTGAGACCAGTTGGTCCCTTATGGCCAAGACCAGTAGGAATGGCTCTTGGCTCTGGGAGGACAGGGGAACCCTCCATTCTTCTGATGAAGCACCTTCCAGACCAATAAACTTCTCTATTACTCCTATCCATTTCCTCTCCTGAAAAAAAGTCAATGCATTATCATGATAAATGCTCCCCCACTTGAGATGAAGATGAGGAGGAACAATTAGATAACTTATGATATAAAAAATCCCCTTCCTTCTCACCTGGAGTAAGGACAGTGAAGGGCAAGCATCGTAGTGGACTTACACCTCACAAAGAAGAGTTGTACTTCCACCTCCCCTCAATGAGTTGGGAGAGGCTGGAAGACATCAGGTGTCTTTGCACACCAGGCAGCAGCTAGTCACATGAGATAGATCTTCTCTGATCATACTCAGCTAACTTGGATTTCCCAGCATCCTTTGGGGGCACTATTCCTGAATCCTCTACTCAGATACTAAGAAGTCCTCTTCTCAAGAACACTGCTAATTGCATTCATGTCACAGAAACATCTCCCAGTTCTTCAGGCTCCAACTCTGAGGTGTCTAGACAACATTTTCTGAGAGCAAGCTTGCTAATTCCTGCTATCTTGGAGAAAGCTGCCCACTCTTATCAAATTGTGAGGTAGTCATGGGATCCCTGTGATGGCCAAAAGTTGTCACACACACCCCACTCTCTGTCCCCACATTCTCCTCTCTTCAGCAGCTTTGAGAATAAACAACTAATCTGATCAATACTATTATTGCCTTGGGCTGGGAGTATCCCTATCCTGATTACCTCCCTGATGGATAAATGTTGTTATGTTGTTATGACGCATTATGTCAGTGGTTCTTAGGTGTGGCCCCCAGATCAACAGCATCAGCATTCACATGAATACTTGCTAAGAATGCAAATCCTTGGCCTCATCCCAGACCTACACAATCAGAAATTCTGGAGTGGGCCTCAGCCATCTGTGTTTTAGCAATTCCTCCAGGTGATACCGATGCCTGCTTGAGTTTTGAAAACCATTGCATGATAGGTCCAACTCCTGTTCCCCCTTCCAGCTATATTTTGTAAAGTGGCAAGCATTCTAACCAGTTCATTACCAGATACAGAATTGCTGTCCAGCAGTACAGTAGCTTTTGTCTAACTGGGACTTTCAAATGTTGTAGCAAAACCTAATCTCTGAACAGGCATTAGGGTGCCTTACACAGGTGTCACAGTGTTTTCCCTTTGTGTCTGGTGTGCTGGGTTGCCACCACCATCTGTCCGCTAGCAACTGGGAACTTGCTCCTTGGCATATATGCAAAGTGGGCTCTTCTCTGCCCATCTGGGTCCTGGCCATTGATCCCAATGGATGCCACTGGTCAGATAGGGCTCCCTTCCAAATATCAGGGAGGAGGGTGGGAGACCAGAGGCATCCCCCACATAGCATTATGTGTGTGGACTCAAAAGGCCATATACCCATTCTATCTGCTTCTGTTAATGCCAGGGCGTCCCCAATATGTTTATTAACGTTCTTTAAATCTCAATTCAGGGATTCTTTGGATAATGATAGGAATACTTCTCACTTTTTGATTCCTGCCAATTGAAACAGTTCCTATAATAACCAATTCTCAGACTCTCTCATGGGCAGAATGTGTACAAGCAATAAATGCCTCCAAGCACCCTGTGTCATCATGGATGCTCTCTGTTTCCAGGTAAGGCTCATTGGGCATAATGAATAGCATGACACCAGTATGTTGCCCAGGTGATAACTATCTTATTCTAGAGGGAAAAAAATCAATTAATTCTAGGGGTTTGGTGGGCTGATTTACTTCCAAATAGGTTATTTGCATGGGCAATGATTTTAATGAATGCTTGAGATGAAGTTGTCACTTCCCCTACAGACCATAGCTCCAAATTATACTACAGAAATGTGTCCAAGTGAAATGAGACTGGCTTAAATTCATAGAATTCATAACTACTCTGGTCACAGGCTACAGGAGTAGCTTAGGTTTGGAGTCTTGCTTTTCCTGGTCAGAAGTTATCCCACTTTCCGTTACAGACTGTATCCCTTTGCTAGAGGTGGTGTTAATGTCCACCAGGTGGGCTTTATAGGAAAGAGCTTCTCCATCTCTATTACTTAGCAAATTGATCATGAATACTGCTAAAGCAAACACTCAGTAGCATTCAATTTAGTACTGTTAAGGACATATGTTAGAGAATTAATATCCACCCAAATTTGAAAGAGTAAGGATTTATCCATGATATTTCACTTCAGGCTGAAAACTCAAGTTCTTCTAATTACTTGAGTTGTATGCTTAGCCCATCCATTGTTAAACTTCCTTGCTTTCTAATAAATGTCTTCATGGCTAAAACTATAACTTTATTTCTGAGTATAGCATTGGATGCTTCCCACAGGTTTTGATAAGCAATGTTTTCATTACCATTGACTTTCAAATAATTTGCAATTTTCATTTTTATTTCCTCCTTAACTCATTAATTGCTTAGAACATGTTCTTAAATATCCAAATATGTGGATATTGCCATGGTCTGATGTTTTTGAACCTCTTCCACAAATTTATATGTTATATTTATATTTATATGTACCAATGTGATGGTATTAGGAGGTGGGACCTTTGAGAGGAGATTTGATCATGAGGGCAGAGCCCTCATGGTTAGGATTGGTACCCTCATAAAAGAAGCCCCAGACAGCTAGCTAGCCTCTTCCATCCACCAAGTGAGGACACAATGAGAAGGCATCATCGATGAATGAGAAAGTGGGCCCTCATCAGACATCAAATCTGTCAGCACCTTGATCTTGGAATTCCTAGCCCCCAGAACTGTAAGACATAAATTTCTGTTGTTTATAAGCTACCCAGGCTATGATATTTTGTTAAAAATCCCAAACAAACTAAGACAGATGTTTATCTTTTTATTTTTGATTTTTTAAATTTTGTTGCATTGTGCTCAGTAATTATGGTCTATATAAAATAATTTTTTAAAAAATTTATCAAGATAGTCAATTTATAAACATTCCACATGCATCTGAAAAGAATGTGTATTTTTTAACTGTTGGGTACAAGTTATATCTATATGCATAAGTGCATGCACATTGTTTACATCATCAAGCTTGTCAACATTGTTAGTCAGCCCCTCTCTATTCTTAATCTTTTGTAATCTAGTGATCTTTTCATTTCTGAGAAGTATGTTAAAGTATCCCACTTTGTGGAATTGTAAATTTCTCCTTGTAATTATTGTTTTATATATTTTGAAACCACTTCCTTGGGTATCTATGATTTTTTGCCTCTATTATTAATCTTCCTGGTGAATTGTTCCTTTAACCAATGTGAAATTTCCCTTTGTTCCTTTAATGCTATTTTTGTCTGCTAATAAAAATTCTTACTTTCTTATTGCTAGTATTTGTCTGGCATATCATTTTCTATCCCTTTTATATCATCAACGTTCCGGTGTCATTTTGTTTAGCTATTATTTTTCTTCTATACTCAAGCTAAAACCTCTAATTTCTTCACATATATTTTTATTATAGATATGTTTGGACTTAAATCTGCCTTATTTTTGTGTTTTCCTATTTACCTTGATTTCTCTTTGTTTCTTCTAGACTGAAGCTAAATTTCTCTTTTCTCATATTTTCTCTACTGATTGAAGCCCAAACATTTGGAAAGAAGGAAATGGATCCTCGGAGAGGTGAAGTGTTTAGTTCAAGGTTATACACTTAAGTGTGACCTTAGTGACTTGGTGCCAAGTGCCAAGATTAAAACCCAGTTCTGATTGACTTTGAAGTCAACTTTCTCAGATACTGTCTGGAATGAGTCAGGATATAAACAAGCAAACTCAAAATCTAGGCTCTTTCTAATTCAGATAATAATTGCTAACCTTTATAGAGAGCTGACTATGTGCTAGGCACTGTTCAAAGAGCTTCTCATTTTCTATAGCTTACTGTCATTAGTTTGAACAGAAAGTAAGCACAATGTGTCTGTAAGTTATACTAGGCAAGACTGCCTCCTGCTCAGTATTGAAGGCATCCACCTCCTCTTCATGGACATGGCAACTGAGGTGAGCACTCATTTTCCCCAACATACAAGCTAATCTACTAATCTCCAACTGGGGAATCATTCATTCTTTCATTTAACCAATATTCATCGAACACCTACTATATACTATGCATTATTTTCTGCCCTCTTGGAGCTTATATTCTAGTGGGGAAGGCAGTTAATAAACAAAAAACAACAAAAAAAGAAAAGTTAAGTTTTCAGTTAGTAATAAGTCCTATAAGAAAATGGAGTAGAATGCTTTAGAGTGACTGGGGGTTAGGAGCTACTTTAGATAGGATGGTCTGGTAAGGCTCTCTGTAGGAGGTCTGCCTATATTGTTGAGGCTCAGAAAACAATACCCCAAAATGAAGGCCTCAGAAGCAGGCTCAGAAGCAAAAGTTTTTCTCTGACCTTCTCCTGCCCTCTTGTCTCTCAGTCCCATTCTACCCTGAGGCTAGCCATAAAGGATAGAATCCCTCTTCCCCAAGGCAGGTCATAGAAACCAGAGCCCCCTTTCCCCAAAGCCAGTCATAAAACCTAAAAATATTACTCTAACTTTCCCTCTGCCTTTCTGTGTAAAAACTTGCCATAAAGAAATTATCTACTGTAAGTCATAAGACCCCCATTTCAGAATGTGCCCTGCCCCACACCCAGAAGGAAGGAATTCATGCTCAGAGAGACCAAGAAGAATCTGGACAGGCTTTGTTGGATTTCCCCACTCAGTCTATTAGCATTAGATCATACCTTTTTTGTACAATCATATTTCTCCATGGCTGTCCATACTTTGTTGAGGCTAAGCATAAAATAGACAATTTCCCCTATACCTTTGGGTCTTCATTCTGAAGGCTTCCATGTGTACATGTTAAATAAATTTATATGTCTTTTCTCCAATTAATCTACTTCTTGTCAGTGATTTTCAGCAAACCTTCAGAGGGCAAAAGGGAAAATTTCCTCTTGGCCCCTACAATATCTGCAAGGAGCTGTGGATGGTAGATCTCTGTATCTGTCTATGGCAAGAGGTATTTAGAGACAGCCTCTCTGAGGAAGGGACATTGCATATGAGAAGCTGAATAATGAAAAAGAGCAAACCATGTGGTTTTGGTGGTTGGTATTCCAGGCAGAGAGAACAGGGCAGAGGGAACAGACCTTGAGGTGGATTTTGGTGTGTTTATGGTAGAGCAAGAAGGACAGTGTGGGTAAACAGGGAAAGTGGTGGGAGATAAAGTCAGAGAGGTGGTTAGCAGCAAGATTAAGCAGGGCCTTATAGGCCATGTTATGAGTCGATTTTGTTCTAAATATAATAAGAAGCCATTGGAAGGTTTTGTTGTTGCTGTTTGTTTTGTTTTGGTTTGCTTGTAATTACGGAAATTTTCAAACATATAACAAATTAGAGAGAATCATATAATGATTCTTCATGTACCTATCACCCAGCTTCAACAATTAACATATGTTCAATTTCATTTCGTCTATACCCTCCACTCCCTACATTGAATTATTAAGCATAACCCAGATAGCATATTTTTAAATCCATAAATGCTTTACTATATAACTACAAAAGATGAGGACTCTTTATTTTTAAACATTACTATAACATATTGAAGGGATTTATACATAAGAATGGTATGATATAATTTATATTTAAAAGATCACTCTGGCTACTTATGGAGAACAGATTATAGGTGCTCAAGGGTGGCAGTGGAGAGATCAGTTAAGCTACTGCAGCAGCCCAGGAGACAGATGGTGATAGTCTGGCCCAGGAGTAGCACTAGAGACGGAGACAAGTCAGGCTTCTGTAGATAGGAAAGTAATAGTAGCCCATGAAGCTAAGAAACCTTATAATTATAAAATGCTAAGAGAGCTCCTACTCTAAGACCACAGTCACCTTTGTCAGCACTATCCAAATGCTTTGAGGAAAGAGGATGGTCTCTGGGAATTCTACCCTGGGTTAGCCAAGATTGATTGCTCTGTAGACACCCAAACCATCTGGGGCTGAGGTATAGACAAGTATGCTGCCCAAGTACATCTCCATTTCACAGTTTTGAAATACATGCAGGATGCTGGTCATGACACAGTATTAATAGAAGACTCCTTACACTTCTACGATGGCCAACGTACAATAGTTGACCTGGTGGTCTGGGGTCCTGCCTACTTATGAGGCTGCTGCCAACCTGCTGAGATCATTACTCCTGAAGGCTTAAGCCAGGGTGGAGATCCCAGGATCACTGCTTGCCAGACCAGCCAACAGCACTGTAGTCACAGAGATCTCTAGCTGTAGTCAAGGAGGGAGAGGAAAAGTACAAGCTGGAAAAGTGGGGCTGAATGTAAAATTTTATCTGGGGACTGAACTAGGCCATAAGATGACATGAGAGATGGGAGGAGGATGTGAAATAAATCACAAGGTTGATGCAAAGAAAACTGACAACAGGTTGGGAAGCAGTGTACCTGCAAGGTCAGTGAAAATGGCTCAGGGTATAGGCTGCAAGTCATTCAGGGGTGTCAGAGGCTGAGTCCAGCTATGTGGTTTGAGGTTCGGGTAGAGGTGGAGGTGGCTGATGTTAGAAATCCTGCCAGGCAGGATGAGATGCTGGCAGATGCTCCTCTACTCATCTGCTCCTTTTGGGGTTACAGATGAAGGTGCATATCTGCTGAGGCTTTCAGCTTCCTGAATATCCAGGCTGCTCTGAGGTTAGCCAGCAGGAAAGGGATGAATAGTTGTGGGATCAGTCTTGTATAATCTTGGTTGTCCTAAGGGAGTCCTACCTTACTATTTTGAAGGGAGGGTAAGGCTTCCCCCATTTTCCCCAGAGATTTCTGTCAATAACAGTCCAGAGCCTGCACTCCTCTAGCCCTGGCACAGAGTATCCCCATTTCAAATAGATCCAGGCCCTGGAAATGAGAAAGATGACACTATTCTTCTCATTTCTGAGAGGAGGAAGCTTCCAGAGCTTATGCTCCAAGAATATCTCCCTGGAAGCCACATAGTTGGCCAAAATTTCAACTACTGGCAGGGTGGGCTATCCAGCTGACTGAGAAGCCCATATTAAGTGCTGACAACAGTAGATCAAGGTGAAAGCCACTGCCTTACAGTGGGGAAGATGGAATAAGTGACCACAAAAGTCTGCAACTTATTATGATCCTACTCAAGGCCTCTGGGGAAGGATTTCACTTGTAACAGGCCTCTTAGCAGGGCTCCAGATGGTGATGATGGTGAACATGTTGATGATGATGTGATGATTGCTATTTATTGAGCACTTATTATGTGCCAGACATTATGCTAAGTGCTTTATATACATTATCTCACTTGATCATCATAATAACCCTGAGAGGCTCTTATTATTATCCTCACTTTACAGCTAAGGAAACTGAAACTTAGAAAGGTGAAGTAATTTGTCCAAGGTTACCAGCTAATAAGTGGCTGAGCCCAAATCCAAATACATACAGTCTGACTTCACAGCCTGAGCTCTTAACTCTCTGCTATAGAGAGTTGCCCATAGAAGGTGTCCATTCATAATGCAACAAATTTGGGGCAAAACATCAGCAAGGTCTGTTGGGCTAGATCCCTGTAGATAAAATTGCATGATAATCTGGAATTTACTATGGCCTGAGTTGTCAAGCAAGTCCTGAATGTGAAAATGGGGCAGGTATGAACATAGAATGGGGGACAGAGCAGGTCCCGGGATTCAACTCCCCTATGGCACAGATTCAATGATGCCTCTCCCAACATGCATGCTTGGCTGTGGGTAGTAGATAGTAGGCTCACAAGAATACATGTGCTCTTCTCAGTTGTGGGAAAGGTCAAGTAATAGTCCTAACCATGCTGCAAAGCAGTTATGGCCTCCAGTTCACATTCTAGTCATAACCACTGGGCACCCATTTGGTAAGATTTCCCACTTCCAACACTTGAAATAGCTCATTGTGTAGGAGCCCAGTCAACCCCTTCTAAAATTGCTCACCAAGTGAATTACATCATGCTACATAGGCCTTGGGCAAGACTGTGGAATTCCAAGGCATAGGGGCCAACTGGCCCCACCTTGGCTCTTAGTGGAAGATCACCTTTGGTAAGGATCAGTACATTCCCATTTCAGTTTTTCCAGGAACCCAGTATAACCACCATGTAAGGGAAGGTTTCCTGACCACGCATATGAAAAAGCCATTGTTTCATCCTCTTTTATAAAATCCTTCAACTTTGCCCCCAAACTGTAAAAGTCAAGACATATAACCACATCACAAATCAAAGAGGTTCTATCTCCCGTGTGACTATTCTCATGGCAGTTAGTGCGGCTGTCGATGGGAGTAGCCGTTCTATGTGATTAATAGTCTTTACCCCTCACTTCTACCCTGATATTTCCCATAGATTCTCAAATTAACCTGGTTAGAAGTCCACAATCCACCTTCTGCTAGTTAACCCTGGAATACTGTCACATGCTCTTTCAATGGTAGGTACACGAGCCAATTTATCTACCTCTAAAGTATCTGGGATACTGACCAAGGACACAGCCTTCCAGGACAGTGTAACTTCTCAGAAGAATACAAGAGAAAGAAGAATAGTGTCTGTGCTGAGAGTTTAACTATCCCATATACTGATGTACTAGGGACCATATTTCAGTATGACAGCATGATAGTTATAAATGCTATTTACCAATTATTTCTAACTTTTCTACTTCAGACATGGTAGAATTTTACTTCCCTACCCCCTTTGAAGTTAGACATGGTCATGTGACTTGCTTTGGCCAATGAAGAAAGAGTAGAATTGACTTAGTTCTCTTCTGGGTGGAAACTTTATGAGTCAATGAATGATTCAGCTTGTTCCCCTCCCGTAATGCAGCAATCAAAGAAATGGGTTGAGATGGAGGCTCTGTCATATTGGGTCTCTGATAACTGTGATGAGCAGAGTCCTTAGCTGACCTACAATGGACATGTAGCATGAGCAAGATATAAACCTTTATTGTTTTAAGCACTCGTTTGGGGGATACTTGGTTATTGATACAGACTGATCTTGACTGATACAGACAAATATTTTCTCTCTCAGAGATGGGAGGTTCAGGAATTCAAGAAGGATACAGATAACACCTTAGGATTTCCGTTTCTCTGGCCCCCATTCCCCACTGACCTCAGATATTTGGGTAAAGGAAAAGAATAGGAAAATCTAACTTTGACGGAATTACTTAGCCTCAGCATAGTAACTAAAAGCAACCACTTCCTGTTTTGATTAACCCCAGCTTCTTGGGGTTAGGCCCTGCCAACTCAGAGGGCTATTCACAGAGCTGGACCTCTGGGATGTTTGGGAATATGGGAAGGTGGCAAGTGGAAAATAGCCTTCCAGTTATCTTTGAGGACCTTGTCCCTTCAAACCAGCCTGAATCACCCATGAAACATGTGTCCAACAGCCAATAATGGTGATCTTTAGTATTCGAGCTTGTATTTTCTCCCTTTTAGCTCTGCCCAATTTTCTATTCTGACTTTATCTTCAATTTCTAGTCTTGCCCTTATTCTTTGGACTTGATGACTGAACTTGCCTTCTCTGATTTTTTAAGCCCTTGGCATTTACTCTTGACCCTTGCCATTCCTGGGCATCAAACATTAACAACAACCACACAATATTTTCCATTATTGAGTACCTGTTATATGCCAGGTACTATGCTAAGCATTGCCTCATTTCATTTCATTCTAAAAACAGCTCTGAGAAGTAGGTGGTATTAGTAGAGTTTCTAGTTTACAGAGGAGAAAAAAGATGAGGCCCAGAGATATTAAGGCAGCTAGTGAATGACAGCTCCAGGACTCCAGTCAATTATATCCCAGGCCTACCTAACACCTCTATACCCACCCTGCTCTTGCCCTTGGAACTTAAATTATAGCAGCTATGCAGCCACTACTTGTCTTTCCAAAGGAGCCCATCCCAGCCCTCACTAAAGGATCAAACCCTACAGACACTTTGGACAGTTTGAATAATAAATGCTGCCCTTTGGCTCTTATAACTCATAGATCTACCTTCCGAGACCTCCTGGACCAAGGGGCAATAATAGAGCTGGATCACATCCCCATTTACTCTCCAAAGCTCACCCCACAAAGACACTTTGTCTGGGAAAGCCCAAGGTCATCTCTGGCATCATCACCTCTGAGTCACCCAAATGATATGCCTGAAAGGCCAAAAATTCTTTTCCTGGGCTTGGACCTGTTAAGTAGCTCCTAAGTTATCCAGAGGACATTTAGGGGCCTTTGTGCTCAATGAGATTATAGAGGCTCACAGCCCATCTCTCTGTTTTTCCAAGCCATTTCTGTGATCTACACCAGTGAGACGGGCTTCCCTGCAGTGGCAAGAGAGGTATTCTATCACAAGTGGCCCCTGAACACTGCTACAGGGTACTTTAACTCTTGAGCTTGTTTTTCTAGGAAGATGACTACAACCAAGATAAGCTCTACAGGATGGGACCAAGAACTGCTCACCAGAAGGGCTGCTTCAGATGCCTGGAAGACTTACCTCAAGGAGGCTATGGACAATCCCTAACCAAAAGGTCAATCCATCACACCCTGGAACAGCTTCCTCTCAGTGTAGTTGGTCCACTTCCTTGGAGATTTCAGTTTCAGATCACTACCTGGTTGTGAGTTGCTCCTTCCTGAGATACTGTGGCCCTAAAGACAGAGGAGAAGCCATTAAGGGATTGTTACCAGGCCCACACCATCAGTATAAGGTCCATAATATCTCCCAAAGACTAGAAGAATGAACAGAGAAAGGTGCCGCTCTACCAGAAGACCTCACCCACCATCAGGGGTAGACTTCAGACATCTCAGCCATTATATAGCCCTACCAAGCCAATGAAGTCCATTCCAGACACTAGCTGTTCTTCCTAGGACTTTTGGTGGCCACACACCAGGCTTGTACCTTATAGCACATTGATATCCATGGGAGTTTCCAAATCCAGGAGACCATCGGGGCCATTGAAGTCTAATTGAGACTGTTGCAGACCTTTCTAACAGGAGATGCTTACCTTGTGATCTGTGCTGCACCTGACTTCCCTCCCAGGGCCCCAGAGCCACATGGTTGTGGTGAATGCCCTCCTCATGGTGGCATAATTCATCCCTTGTTCCAGATTTTCATCTACCCCAGGTACTGCTGCCTTGTTAATCAGGAACTTTAATTTGTCTCTCAAGCTTTTGGGTTTGATAGTCTTCAAAGTTCTCTCAGTCCACATTAGACTATCTACCACCCACCACCTACAAACCAGAGGATAGACTGAGTCAAACGGCAGGACTATAGAAGGCTACCTCCTGGTCTAGACATCACAGCAACCATGGGGACGCCATCTACCTCCCCACCACAAAGCTAATCTCTAAGAACTCCTTGTCACTCTCCATCCAGAGTATGCCCCACACTTCTAATTACAGGTTCCACCATCTGCTTCCTAAAACCACAGAGTACCACCACAGCCACAGACCACCCAGGGAAACCTAACAGAAACTCTGTGTGATCCAGCAGGAAACTATCCCAGGCTTATGGTGACAGGCATAAACATTAGCCAAAGCTGGACTTGTGGGAGTCAGCAGTTTCATTCAAAAGACTAAAAGGGATGTTCCTCTATAGCACTGGATCAGATATGACTTCGTGAGAAACATCCATTGTGCAATTCCCTCATCTGGGCATATCTTCTGGCAGTAGGCTGTGCCTACTACACTTTTGGATATGAGCATTTTAATAATGTATGAGGAGTCAGGCAGTCCAAGATGGGGGCCAAAGCAAACTTTCCCTAACCCCCTGGAAAGCTTATGCTTCTGTGGAGGCCCTCCAGAGAGGCCTTGTTATTCTTAAGAAATCCCAACAAAGAATGGTAGTTTGGCTGTACAAAGGTATCTATAAATTTGTGGGTGTGCCCTGAAATCCCCTAAATCCTCCATAATCCACAGATCTGGCATTCTAGAAATTAGGATGGTGTGACTGGCCTTTTCTTACTCCCCATCCCCTATTCTGAAGATCTTCCTCCAGACTGATCTAGAGATGGTGGTATGAGAACCACATAGACCACTCAAAGTTAGAATTCATCCATCTACAACCCCCCTATCCACAGAATAATAGCTCAGAATACTTGTGACAGGCAGGTCTGGGAGTATGTTAGGTTATCATGGAGATGGTCTACCATACTTGGTCTAAGAGGATGTGGGAGATACATTCTGCCTTGTGATTGGAGTGTTTTATACATTCACATTTAATGTTATAATTGATATGGTAAGATTCACATCTGTCATTTTGCTATTTTTTCTATATGTCATGTCTTTTTTGTTCATCTGTTCTTCCATTACTGCCTTCTTTTGTATTAAATATATGTTTTCTAATCTATCATTTAAGTTCCTTTGTTGTTTTATTATACTTTTTAGTCATTTTCTTAATGATTGTTCTGGGAATTACAAAATGCGTCTTAACTTAAAACAGTGTAGTTCAGATTAATGGTGGCTCAACTCCAATAGTATATAGAAACTGTGTAATATAGCTCCCTCTACCCCTCTCTTTTGTGCTATTATTGTCATACCTCTTTATATACCATAATCCCATTAACAAATAGTTTTGTAATTATTGTTTTATCCATTCATCTTTTAAATTAGTTAGAAGAAGAAAAGAATAAAACTATATATTTTATTCTGTATTTGTATTTGTCTATGCAATTACCTTTGCCAATGCTCTTTATTTCTTTGTGTGGCTCCAACTTACCATCTAATTTGCTTTCTTTTCAGCCTAAGAGACTCCTTATATTATTTCTTGTAGCGCAGGTCTGCTGGTGATAAATTCTGTCAGTTTTTGTTTATCTGAGATATAATATCTTTGTCTTTCATTTTTGAGGGATAATTTTGCTGAATATTGAAGTCTTTCTTTTTTCAACACATTGAATATGACATCACGCTGTCTTCTGGCCTCCTCTGTTTCTGATGAAAAGTTAGGGACTCCTTGTATGTGAGTCATTTTTCTCTTGCTGTTGTCAAGATTTTATCTTTGTCTTTGACTTTCATCAGTTTGACTATGATGTTGCCTAGGTGTAGACCTCTTTGAGTTTCTTATACTTGGAGTTCTTTTAGTTTCTTGGGTATATAGATTGATGTTTACTATTAAATTTGGAAATTTTTCAACTGTTATTTCCTCAAGTATTTTTTTCTGTCCTTTTTTCTTTCTCCCCTGCTTCAGGGACTGCCATTATGCTTATGTTGACATGCTTGATGCTATTCCCCAGGTCTTGTAGGCTCTATTCATTTTTCTTCATTCTTTTCTTTTTCTGCTCCTCAAACTAGATAATCTCAATTTACCTATCTTTAGGTTTACTGATTCTTTCTTCTGCTAACTCAAATCTGCAGTTGAGCCCCACTAGTGAATTTTTCATTTCAGTTATTGTACCTTTCAACTCCAGAATTTCTATTTGAATTTTTTATGATTTCTATGATCATTTCTATTTTTATTGATATTCTCTATTTGGTAAGACATTGTTATCCTACTTTTCTTTAATTCTTTAGACATGGTTTCCTTTAGTTCTTTGGATTTATGATACCCAATTTAAAGTCTTTGTCTAGTAGATCCAATGTCTGGGCTGCCTCAGGGACAGTTTCTAATGACTGCTATTATTCCTGAATGTGGGCCATACTTTCCTGTTTCTTTCCATGTCTAATAATTTTTTGAAAACTGGGCTTGTAAGATAATATATTATAACAACTCTCGTATCAGCTCCCCCCCACCACCACCCAGAGTTTGTTATTGTTGCTGGGTTTTTTGTTACTGTTGTTCTTATTGGGTTTTTTGGCTGTTTTTGTTGTTGTTGCTGCTGCTGCTATTTGCTTAGTTCTGTAGATTTTATATTCCCTGTGTTGTGTAGTCACCGTGTTGTCTGATAAAAATTTTAAAGTTTTTATTTTTATTTTTAATATACCTACATAATGAGTGTGATGCGCACTGTCTGAGGAATGGACATGCTTGAAGCTCTGACTCTGGAGGGGGGCATGGGCAATATACATAACCTAAACTTTTGTACTCCCATAATATGCTGAAATAAAAATAAAAATAAATAAAAGAGATTACACCTGGGTCAGTATAATTTCATGGTCAGCCAATAATCAATCAGATTCCCTTAAATGCCTTGAACACTTGATTGAACAAGTAAGTCTTCCACTGTTTGCCAGGAGGACCTGTGCATGAAGGCATGCTTTCACCAGCAGTTTACAAGTCAGTCTTAGCTTTTACTTTTGCTTGCCAAGACCAGCCAGAGTTGAGTAACTGAGGCCTTCTCCTTTTCCAAGCCTTTCTTGGATATATGCATAGCCTTCTAAATCCACAAAAGTATGTTGAACCTTTTCAAAGTTCCCTGTGGTCATCTATTTTAAAAGGTCTTCCTTTTAACTTGTTGGCCAGGCTCTTGTTTGCCCCAACTGAAATCATAGCCTTAGGCAGCTGCAGCTGTACCAGAAAATTGCTTTTTTGGTTTTTTTTGGTAACATCATAGGGATAGAACTTTGTTCACAGAGCTGAGCTCAGTCAAATTAAATAGCCACAACACCTGGGAATGGAGATTTCCCCGGGAGCTGCTAGTTCAGTCAAAATACTGACTGTGTTCTGGGCATAGGACTTTTAAGAGCGCTCCAAAAGAAGTTATTTCTCTCCATTGGCTGTGAGGCTGCTAACTTTTCATGGCTAACATACCACTGTGCTGGGGAGGGAGAGTGGGAGGATGAAAATAACCCCAACTTAAAACACCATAGACTCAACTGTTCTTACTGAGATTCAGAAGTTTTTCTTGCATAAATACTTTTTTTTTTTTTTTTTTGAGACAGAGTGTCACTTTGTTGCCCAGGCTAGAGTGAGTGCTGTGGCGTCAGCCTAGCTCACAGCAACCTCAAACTCCTGGGCTTAAGCAATCCTACTGCCTCAGCCTCCCGAGTAGCTGGGACTACAGGCATGCGCCACCATGCCCGGCTAATTTTTTCTATATATATTTTTAGCTGTCCATATAATTTCTTTCTATTTTTAGTAGAGACGGGGTCTCGCTCTTGCTCAGGCTGGTCTCGAACTCCTGAGCTCAAACAATCCGCCCACCTCGGCCTCCCAGAGTGCTAGGATTACAGGCGTGAGCCACTGCGCCCGGCCTCTTTTTAGTTTTTTCTGTGCATTCTGTGCCTTTGTTTAATTCCAGAGATGGTAAGTAGTCCATTTTTATGGTTCTACCAGTATTTTCATTGCTTTTGTGGGAGAGTGGGTTCACCCAGTCCTCACTCAGCCATTCTGGAAATCGATCTCCTGTGCTTCATTCTTTTTAAACCAATGCATAGCATTACATAGTATGCATGTATGATAGTTAATCTGTTACCATTTTGATACACATTTGTTTCCAAATATTTATGATTACAAAGTAGGAAAAGAATATCCTTATTTATTCATCTTTGTGCACATATATGAATAAAGTAGAATACCAAGGTCAAAGTGTAGACACATTTTGAATTTTAATAGATACTTCTAAATTGTTCTTCAAAATAGCTGTACCAATTTACTTTACAAACAACAGCATATTGGTTCACAGCTTCTCTGCACCCTTTCCAACACCTGATGTTATCAATCTTTTAATTTCTGCCAATCTGATGCACAAATAAATAATATTATACTGTTGTCTTAATTTTCATTTCCCTGATTACCAGTGAAGTTGAGCAACCTTTCATATGTTTATTACCAGTTTGTTTCCTTTTTTTGTAAACCCAGTTTGTACTTACTGATTTGTAAGAGGGCTTTATTTGTTTTGGATACAGATGCCTTTTTGTGTTATATACATTGTAAATATTTTCTCTTATCCTATTGATTTTCTATTAGTTTTTCATGCTCTCTTACATTGTACAAAAGTTTTATTTTACTGAAATCAAATTTATCAATCTTTTCCTTTAGGACTTTTGTATTTTGCCTTTTTGAACAAAGGCCTTCTCTACCTCAAGGATATAAACAAATTCCCTTTTATTATCTTTTCATTTTTTATAGTTTTATCTTTTTATATTTAGTTCTTTGCTCCAACTAGAATTTATTTGCCATGTGGTATGAGTTATAGATTTAACCTAATTCTTTTCCAAATGGATAAACAATTGGCCTAACACATTTACTTGGGCAGTACACTTCTTTAGCACAAATTTGAATTGCCACCTTCATTATATAAAAAATTTCCAGAGATATATGAATCTATTCTGGATGTTTATTCTGTTCCACATTAATCTGTTCAGCTATTCCTACACCAATTCCACACAATTTAACATAGTTCTTTAGTCGACTACAATTTTCATTCTAAGTAGTGCTTTTAGTGACATATTAAAACATTTGAAATGCAGTGATGTCATTTATTCATTTCTAAATAGTTTGCATATTTGTTTGATTTCTTCTTTGACTCAAGAGTTGTTTAGTTTTTAAACTTCTGGGTATATTTTGCTTGTTTTTTTGTTCTTTGTATTTTTGTATGTTTATTGCAGAGTGTTCAAGATATTTCTCAATGGTTTTCTCACATCCAGTATTATCAGTGAGAAGTCGAGTGTCACTCTTGTCACTCTTAGTCTCATTTCTTTGTGGCCAATCTGTTTTGTTCTTTCTGGAATATATTAGTGTCACTCTTGTCACTCTTAGTCTCATTTCTTTGTGGCCAATCTGTTTTGTTCTTTCTGGAATATATTAGGATTATCTTAGTTCTTTACATTCTGAAAGTGTCACTACAATATTTGTGTCAGATGGCATCCTAGCAGGAAACAGAGGGCACACTCAAAAGAAGTAACTGAAGAGAGTTTAATGAAAGGTAAATTTACAAAGGTATGGACTGGTTTAAGGGAAACAGCTAGGGATGGTAAACCTCCCAGAGACTAGGAATAGCAAAAAAGCATTATCAACTCTAGGCCTGAAGTGGCAAGAGGAGGGAACTACTTTTGAAATTAGTGAAAGCTGTAACTATATGAAAGAGGCTTCCTGCAAGCAGCTGTGGCCCGAGGTAGCCATTGATGGACAATGGCTCAGCTGGGAGGGAACAAGGGGATCAAATATCATGATTTTCTTGTGCCTGCCTTCTTCTCCTGGTAGCCTCTAACTGGCCAAATCCAAAAAGAAGCCAGAAGGCATGGGAAACCTAATGATGCAGTCCATAGTGGTCAGCCTCTACGTATGTACAGGGTGGAAAAGGGTGATCTGATGATACAAAACATGGGTCTTTTTTCATCCTTCCAAGTCAACACTCTGTGGCACCTTTCAATCTGTACCTTTTTGCTTTTTTCAACTAAGAAAAATTTTCTTCTGTACTTCTTTGAATAGTTTCTCCACTCCAAGTTCTCTCTTCTATCCTGGAATTTGTATTAGATGGTTATTAGAATTTATGTATCTACCATTGCCATCTTTTAACTTTTCTTTTACATTTTCCATCCCTCTATCATTTTGTACTGTATTCTAGGGAAACTCTTTGGCCTTATCTTCCAGCTCAACTCTTTAGCTATGCCTATTCTGCTATATAAAGTCCATTGACTGAGTTTTAGATTTTTTATAATTTTCTTTTTCATAACAGCCTATTCTTGGTTTATAAAATCAATATCTTCCCTTGACACTTGGAAGATATTAATTATTTTTAAGTCTTACCTTGTTTGCTTACTTTAAAACCAAATCATAGTTTCCATGGTTTTAATTCTGTTTGATGAGGTTGGTTTCTCTCTTTCATGGTGTTGAGTTACACAAATGCTTGATGTTTCTTCACTGTGTGCTCATCTGTTTATGAAATCTGTATCTGTTTATAGCACTCTGTTACCAGTGGTTAGGGGAGATGTGTGGGACATACTGCCAGGCAGCATGTATCAAAGACTAAAACAAGACAAAAATAGCACCTATCATTGTTAGTCAATATTGTTGTGGGAATTCTAGCAAACGAAATTGGCAAGAAAATTGAATGAGATATAAATAAAGTAAAAGAAAAAACACATTATTATTTGCACAGGACATTATTGTCCACATGGCACACCGAAATGAGACGGTTTAGAGAAGGCCAGGACCAGGGTGAATGTAAAGAGATCATTACATTTCTACAGTCTGGGGCTCTATTTTCAGGAAAGATGGTGTCAATACATTCCATCCTGTCTCTCCCTCTGAATGAAGCTATAAAACCTGCACAGAATACTTAAAATAGCTATTTGAAAACTGAAAAGTAAATAGACCGTGAATTGGGGAAACAGGAACCTGTGGCCTTCTCATTTTAAGATTGTTCTTTTGTAAGCACCAAAGGAGACAAGAAAAGCTTCTTCTTTCTATGCTATACTCCTTTTAATAAAAGGATTTGTTCTGTAAAATTTGGATTCAGTCAAAAGGCCACACTTAAGGACCTAGAAGTTCACATGCAGCCTTAAGCCTTCAGGTTCCCCACCCCTGGTAGATGGTGATAAGTTTACCATATTTTCCCTCTAGTATCCTCCAGCCTGGACCCAAGGCAGAGCCCAAAACCCAGAAATTGGTTTTTAGTGCAGATAGAGAGATCTCCAGGAAAGACCCTTTTGTTCAGGCTTCAAGAGTAAGAAAGGGGTCTACTGGGAGCTATAGTGATGGTTTGGAGGCCTGCAGTCACTTAAATCTCTGCAGAGAAGAGGACCTCCCTCTCTGATAACAGGAGCTGTGATCCAAGAGGGTGGAGTGAATCCATGTTGCCTTTTTTCCCCTCTCTGTCATTGGGTTCTCAATACAGACATAGACATAGGAAGTGTATGGCAGAGCAGGATAAACAAAGCCTCAGCTTTCTGGCTGGAAAACCAAAAACAGGAACCCCAGCAACTGAAAAGTACAAAGAAGATTACAGAGAAGTAGGAGCTTAGGAAAGTGACTCCATAAAATTGACTATGAACTTCTGGGTTCACCCCCCAAGCTGTGGATATGTGAACCTGATCCTAAACAACACACCCAAGATATATCACACAAACATTAGCAGAAAGACAGCAACAGTGACTATATTAATTTCAGAAAAAAATAGGCTTCATGGCAAAGAAAATCACATATTGATAAAAGGGTCACCTCACAAAGAATACACAACAATCCTAAATGAATATGCAGGTAAGAACAGAGCCTCAAAATGCATGAAGCAAAAACTGATATTACAAAAGGCTGAAAGGGGAAACAGACAAATCCACAACTGTATTTGGAAATTTTAACACATCTATTATTGATAAAACTTATGACAGAAAATCAGCAAGAATAGAGAAGAACTAAATAACACCATTAACCAAATAAATCTAATTGATGTTAATAAAACACTCAACTCATACATTACTTTCAAGTGCACATGGAACATTTAATAAGGTATGCTATATACTGGGTCATAAAAAAACTTAACAAATTTAAAGTAACTGAAGGCCGGGCGCGGTGGCTCACGCCTGTAATCCTAGCTCTGGGAGGCCGAGGCGGGTGGATTGCTCAAGGTCAGGAGTTCGAGACCAGCCTGAGCAAGAGTGAGACCCCGTCTCTACTAAAGATAGAAAGAAATTATCTGGCCAACTAAAAATATATATACAAAAAATTAGCCGGGCATGGTGGCTCATGCCTGTAGTCCCAGCTACTCGGGAGGCTGAGGCAGTAGGATCGCTTAAGCCCAGGAGTCTGAGGTTGCTGTGAGCCAGGCTGATGCCACGGCACTCACTCTAGCCCGGGCAACAGAGTGAGACTCTGTCTCAAAAAAAAAAAAAAAAAAAAAAAAATTAAAGTAACTGAAATTATATAAAATATGTTCTCTGACCATAATGGAATCAAGATAAGAATGAATAACAGAAAGATTAAAATGTCCAAATGCTTGAAAATTTAAAGATACATTTTACATAATAAATAAGTTTCAAAAAATTAGAAAATATTTTAAACTGAATAAAAATACAACATATTAAAATTGTTAAATGCAGCTAAAGCAATGTTCATAAAGATATTTATTACATTAAATACTTCTGTGGAAAGAAAAATGGTCTCAAATCAATAAACCAAGCTTCCACCTTAAGAAACTAAAAAAGTAAAAGTAAAATAAACCCCAAGCAAGCAAAAGGAAAGATAAAATAAAGTTAAAAACAGAAATCAAAGAAATTGAAAAGAAGAAAGCTATAGAGAAAATCAGTGAAACAAAAAGCTGTTTTTTTGAAAAGATCAAGAATATTGATAAAACTCTAGCAAGACTGAAAAGATAAAAAGACACAAATCACCAATATCAGTTATGAAACAAGGGCTATCACCACAGACTCCATGGCTGTTAAAAAGACTACAATGGAGTACCATGAACAACTCTACCCACCTAAGTTCAACAACTTAGACAAAATGGAATAATTGCTTAAAAATATACAAACTAAAACTTACCCAAAATGAAATCACTAACCTGAATAATTCTATATCACCTATATCTATCTATCTATATCTGTATCCATCTATCTGTCTATGTATCTTAGCCATGGCCAAGAAGATTTCATCCCAGGAATGCAAAATTACTTCATCGCTTGAAAAGCAACCTGTATCGTCTACCATATCAATAATCAAAAGAAGAAAAACCATATGATCATATAAATTGATGCAAAAATAGCAGTCGACCCAATTCAGCAAACTAGGAATAGAAGAAAACTTCCTAAACTAATAAAGGGCACTCACAAAACCACCATCAGCTAACATCATAGTTATTTAATAATAGGAAAATGTTGCATGTTTTGCCCCATGATCTATATTGGAAGTCCTAGGCATTGTAATAAGGCCAGAAAAAAAAATTTAAGGCATACAGATTGAAAAGTAAGAAACAGAACTATCTCTATTATCAGACAACACGATCTTCCATGCAAAAACAAAACAAAACAAAACAAAAAACCAAAACCAAAGAGTCTTAAAAAAACTAATAGAACTAATAAATTTAACAAAGTCACAGGAAACAAGTTACTGCATCAAAAATGTCATATTTCTATAAATTAATACTATCAGGATACAATTAGAAGCAAAAATTTACAAAATACCTTTTAACATAACTCCAAATAAAATGAAGTACTTGGTTATATACTTAAAAAAACATATACAAGCTGTATACTGAAAATTACAAAGCATCAATGGAAGCAATCAAAGACTTAAATAAATGGAGAAATGTCTTAGCTTGTTTTTATGTTGTTATTAAGGAATACCTGAGACTGGGTAATTTATAAAGAAAAGAGGTTTATTTAGCTCACAGATCTGCAGGCTGTTCAAGAAGCATGGCATGAACATCTGCTTCTGATAAGGGCCTCTGCCTGCTTCCCATCATGGTGGAAAGTGAAAGAGAGCAAGTGTGTGCAAAGATCACATGGCAAGAGGAATCAAGAGAGGGAGGGGGGAGTTGCCAGGCTCTTTTTACCAACCAGCTCTCAGAGGAACTAATAAAGTGGGAACTGACTCATTACCACAAAGATGGCACCAAACTATTGATGAAGGATCCACCTCCATGACCCAAACACCTCCCATTAGTCCCCACCTTCAACACTGGGTATCAAATTTCAACGCGAGATTTGGAGGGGCCATCCAAGTTACAGTAAGAGAAATACCACCTTCATGTGTTGGAAGACTCAACATAGTACACATATCAATTCTTTACAAATTTATTTGTAAATTTAAGGCAATTCCAGTCAAAATATCAGCAGGATTTTTTTATAGATATAGAAAAACTCACTCTAAAATGTATATGGAAAGGCAAAGGAATTAAGATAGCCAAAACAGTAATAAATAAGAATAAAGTTGGAGGAATTGTACTACCTAATTTTAAGACTTAGTATATAAGGTACAATAATAAAGATTTGTTGATATTGGCAAAGGGTCAGTAGACATATTGATCCAAGGAACAGAATAGATTTTTCAGAAGTATACTGATACAAATATGGCCTATTTTTGATAAGGGTGCAAAGGCAATTCAAGAGAAAACTTGAAGTAAGCTTGAAGATATGTCAATATAAAGGCAAAGAGAAAAGTAGAAAAAAAACCCAGAATATCCAAGAACTGTGGGACAATCACAACAGGTGGAACATATGCACAATAAGAATAACAGAAGGAGAAGAAAGAAAGGAGTAGAAGAAATATTTGAAGTACTAATGGCTGAGAATTTTCTTAAATTAATGATAGACACCAAACCACAGATATAGGAATCTCAGAGAACACTAAACAATCCCATTACTAGGCATCTCTACCCATAAGAAGAAAGGACGTTCTATAAAAAAGACCTCTGCACTAGAATGTTTATAGCAGCACAATTCACAATTGCGAAGATATAGAAACAACCCAAGTGCCTATCAACACAAGAGTGGATTAATAAAATGTGGTATATGTATACACCATGGAGTTCTACTCAGCCACAAAGAACAATGGTGATCTAGCACCTCTTGTATTATCCTGGATAGAGCTGGAGCCCATTCTACTAAGTAAGGTATCACAAGAATGGAAAAACAAGCACCACATGTACTCACCATCAAATTGGTATTAACCGATCAACAATTACGTGAACATATAGTAATAACATTCATCCAGTGTCGGGCAGATGGGTAGGGGGAGGAGGAGATGGGTATATTCACACCTAATGGGTGCAGTGTGCACCATCTGGGGGATGGACACGCTTGAAGCTCTGACTTGGGTGGGGCAAAGGCACCCAAGTAACCTAAACATTTGTACCCCCACAATATGCTGAAATAAAAAAGTAGAAAACAACCTAATCAAAAATCTTCAAAAGACTTCACCGAAAAGGATATATGAAAGGCAAATAAACACCAAAAAGATGGTCAACATCTTTAGAGAAATGCAAATTAATATCACAGTGAGATACCACTACATATGTGCTAGAATAACTAAAATTAAAAAAAATACTGACAATATAAGTGCTGGTAAGGATGCAGAGCAACTGGAACATACATTGCTAGAGGAAACGTAAAATGGTACAGCCATGGTGAAAAACAGTATGTCAGTTTTTTTAAATCTCACTCATGAATATTTCCTATAGAGAATCGAAAACATATATCCACACCAAAACAGGAAGGTTCATAGTAGCATTGTTCATAATAGCCGACAAGTAGAAATAATCCAAATGTCTTTCAGTGGGTAAATGGTTAAACAAACTGTTACACGTCCATACCGTGGAATACTACTCAGCAACACGAGGATTGAACTATTGATATGCTATTGATTCAGTTAGGTGTAGTTATGCTGAGTGAAAGAAATCAGTCTCAAAAAATTATACACTACATGATCTATTTATATGACATTCTTGAGAAAACAAAATTATAGTGATGAAGAACAGATTAGCACTTATCAATACAAAAGGACAGCATGAGGGAATTGTTTGGTGACAGGAAACTGAGCTGATTCCTGATTGGGGTGTTAGTTATATAAATCTATATATGTGTTAAAATTCATAGAACTGTACACCACAAAAACTCAATTTTACTGTGTGTAAATTCTTTATTTAAGAAGTTTTATTTTTTAGAGCAGTTCTAGGTTTACAGAAAAATTGAGCTGAAAATACAGAGAGTTCCCATGTACCCTCTGACCCCCAACCCCCTCCACTATTGACATCCCACAATAGAGTTGTGTGTTTTTTACAATTGAGGAACCTACACTGACTCATCATTATCACCCAAAGTCCATAGTTTACATTAGGGTTCACTCTTGGTATTGTACATTCTATGGGTTTTGACAAATGTCTAATGACATGCATCTACCATTGTAATATCATATAGAATAATTTCACTTCCCTAGAAATTCTCTGTAGTATACCTATTGATTTCTCCCTCTCACCTAATCCCTGACAACCACTGATTGTTGTACCATCTTCATAGTTTTGCCTTTTCCAGAATGTCACATAGTTGCAATTATGCCAGTATGTAGCCTTTTCAGATTGGCTTCTTTCGTTTAGTAATATGCATTTAGGTTTCCTTTATACATTTTCATGGCTTGATGGCTCATTTCTTTTAAGGGCTCAATAGTTAATTCCATTGCCTGGATGTACCACAGTTTATTTATCTATTCATCTACTGAAGGACATCTTCATTGCTTCCAAATTTTGACAATTATGAATAAAGCTGATATAAACATCTATGTGCAGGTATTTATGTGGACATAAATTTTCCATTGATTTAGGTAAATATAAAGGAACATGATTGTTGTATTATATGGCAAGAATATGTTTAGTTTTGTACAAAACTGCCAAATTGTCTTCCAAAGTGGCTGCACCACTTTGCATTCCCACCAGCAACAAATGAGAGTTTTTGTTGTTTCATATCCTCATGAGTATTTGGAGTTGTTCAGTGTTTTGGATTTTGACCATTCTAATAGGTGTGTAGTGATATCTCATTGTTGTTTTAATTTGCAATTTCCTGATGACATATGATATTAAACATATTTTTATGTGTTTACTTGCCATCTGTATATCTTCCTTGGTGAGATGCCTCTTTGGGTCTTTTGCCCATTTTCTTATTGTTTTTTTCCTTTTGTAAAGTAAATAAATCTTTTATAATGTAAATAACTTCTCAGTGGAACTTTTTATATCCAGTTTCTTTTCTGAAATTGGGATATTCATATTAACT
This sequence comes from Lemur catta, assembly GCF_020740605.2. Taxonomy (NCBI): domain Eukaryota; kingdom Metazoa; phylum Chordata; class Mammalia; order Primates; family Lemuridae; genus Lemur; species Lemur catta. The sequence continues at coordinate 48,945,374 of NC_059155.1, read as the reverse complement.
GAACAACAATCTTTATAAATGAAAGAATTTATGTCTGTGAAAACAAGTAATTCTTGATGGTAATAGTTTTCTTAATTCATCTAAACACAATGGAGTGCAGAAGGCCAAAAGGAAAAATAAATACTTTAAATTATCAAAACAGAAGAGATATGAAAAATAATATATTTAACAGTGTAGTGGGAAAATTTTAAAATACAGATTTTGTTGAAAATATTGACATTCAAAGAAACAGCTTTGGACTAATTGCCAAAATTTAGATTTCTGTCAATTAAAATCAGAAGTGTGACCAGCCTGAGCAAGAACGAGACCTCGTCTCTACTAAAAATAGAAAGAAATTATATGGACAGCTAAATATATATATATACATCTATAAAATTAGCTGGGCATGGTGGCACATGCATGTAGTCCCAGCTACTCAGGAGGCTGAGGCAGGAGAATCGCTTGAGCCCAGGAGTTTGAGGTTGCTGTGAGCTAAGCTGATGCCACGGCACTCAAGCCCAGGCAAGAGAGTGAGACTCTGTCTCAAAAAAAAAAAAAAATCCGAAGTGTTGATTGTATTGTTGGAAGATACATTAATTCTCTGAAGTCTAAATAAGAGGCTTGGCAATTTAATTTCTATGTAAGTGATTGTTTGCATATACAAAGTATCGAATATAAACAGTAGTGTAGCAAGTAAATAAACTGACAGAAATACTTGTTCAATCAAGTAGTAACAATTGAGACCACATTTCAAAATTTTCTATACAAAAAGAATGAGAAAATATTGTTATAAGATTTTATACAATTGAATTCAATCCTAATTCATTACTATTATACTTCTTTCTTCTTTAGTATTGGTGGACCCACATTATCTCCTGTCAACTCATTGTGTTTGCTATGTGAACCATAACAGGCAGAAAATGTCTTAGAATGACACCACCTACAATAAGCTGCTTTAGTAAGACACAGACCTTCAATGTTTATTTCATTCACCACTTTTGGATTTTCCTTTTGTATTTTAAGATTAATCAAGCTATCCTTTCGTTGTTTTTCCTTTGGGAGGAATGGACGAATTGCAAGGTAGCCAAGTAGTATAAGTACACCCAGGAAAGGTAATAACCAAAGCCACGCTGAAATTGTCTCTATGTACCCAGTGCTTAGTACAGTGCTTTGCATAGAGCAGGATCTCAATAAATAACTAATTCACAGTTTATGTGTGGTACAAATCCAGATTTTCATATACTTAGAGTCAGGTTTCTTTTGTTTGAATGTAAAAGGGTTGAACTTTCTTAAATCTTTTTCCTTAATTAAATATTTTCACTTCTGATGGGCTTTCTTCCTCCATCAGTGAAGATTTCCTGTTTCTGTTAGCCTGGCGAACCACGTAATGTTCTCAGGGACTGGGAGCCGGTTCAGATACCCGGGAAGCTGCACCTTCGCAATGTGGGCCACACTCTGCAGCACCATCCTGGCCGGCAGCATCCGCTCCTCTACAGAGCCCCCCATTTTCTTATTGTTGAGCTTTAAGAGTTCTTTGTATAATACATTTTGGATAATAGTCCTTTATTAAGTGTATCTTTTGAAAATATTTCCTCCCAGTCTATGACTTGGCTTTTCATTTTCTTGATGTTATTTTTTTACAGAGCAGACGTTTTTAATTTTAATGAAATCTAGCTTATCAATTGTTTCTTTCATGAGTCATACCTTTGGTGGCGTTTCTAAAAAGTCATCACCATAACCAAGGCCATCTAGGTTTTCTCCTATGTTATCTTCTAAGAGTTTTATAGTTTTTTATTTTACATTTAGGTCTATGAACCATTTTGAGTTAGTTTTTGTGAAAGGTATGAGGTCTGTGTCTATATTCTTTTTCTTTCTTTCTTTTTTTTTTTTTTTTGCATGTGGATGTCCAGTTTTTCCAGTACCACTTGATAAAAAGACCGTCTTTGCTCTATTGAATTGTCTTTACTCCTTTGTCAAAGAGCATATGACCATATTTATGTGGGTCTATTTTGGGGGGTCTATTCTGTTCCATTGATATATTTGTCTACCCTTTTACCAATACTACACTATCTTGATTGCTCTAGCTTTATACAGTCCTCGAATTTTGTTTTCCTTTAATATTGAATTGGTTATTCTGGGCCTTTTGCCTTCTCCATGTACGTTTTAAAATCAGTTTGTCAATATCCATAAAATAACTTGCTGGGGTTTTGATTGGGATTGCATTGACTTGATAGATCAATTTGGGAAGAACTGACACCTGGACACTATAAAATCTTCTTATCCATGAACATAGAATATCTTTTCACTTATTTCTTCTTTGGTAGCTTTCATCAGAGTTTTGTAGTTTTCCTCATATAGATCTTGTACATATTTAGTTCTATTTATGCCTAAGTATTCTACTTTTTTGGATGCTAATGTAAATGGTAATGTGTTTTTAATTTCAAATTCCAGTTGTTCATTGCTGGTAAATAAGAAAGCAATTGACTCTTGTATATTAACCTTGTATCTTGCAACATTGCTATAATGGCCTCTTAGTTCCAGGAGTTTTTTGAAAATTCTTTTTTATTTTCTACATAGATAATTATGCATCTGTGAACAAAAAATAGTTTTATTTCTTCCTTTCTAATATGCATACTTTTTGTTCTCTTTTCTTGCTTTATTGCATTAACTAGGACTTTTGGTATGATTTTGAAAAGCAGCAACGAGAGGGGACATTCCTGCCTTGTTCCTGGTATTAACAGAAAAGCTTTGAGTTTCTCACCATTAAGTATATTAGCTGTTGGTTTTTTATAGATGTTCTTTGCCCAGTTGAAGAAGTTCCCCTCCATTCTTAGTTTAGGGAGAATTTTTTTTTTGTCATGAATGGGTGTTGAAATCTGTCAAATATTTTTTGCATTTATTGATATGATCATATGATTTTCTTCTTTAGCCTGATGATGAAGTGAATTACATTCATTGATTTTTGAATATTGAATTGGACTTGCATACCTGGAACAAATCCCACTTGATCATCATGAATAATTCCTTTATACATTTTTGGATTTGATTTCCTAATATTTTGTTGAGGATTTTTGCATCTATGTTCATGAAATATTGATCTGTAGTTTTCTTTTCATGTAATGTCCTTCTGTAGTCTTGGTTTGAATATAATGCTGGCTTCATAGAACAAGTTAGGGAAGAAAATCCTCCTATTTTCTGCGATGGATTGTGGAGTTGATATCATTTCTTCCTTAAATGTTTGGTAAAATTTACCAGTGAAACCATCCAACCTAGTGCTTTCTGTTTGGAAGGTTATTATTTGTTAATTTAACTTCTTTAATAGATATAGGCCTACTAAGATTTATCTATTTCTCCTTGTGTGATTCTGGTAGTTTGTGTTTTTCAAGAAATTGATCCATTTCATGTAGGTTATCAAATTTGTGGGCATAAAATTGTTCATAATATTCCTTTATTATTATTTTAATGTTCTTGGGATCTGTAGTGATGTCCCCTCTTTCATTTCTGACATTAATAATTTGTACACTCTCTCTTTGTTTCTTAGTTAGCTTGGATAGAGGCTTATACAATTTTTTGGTCTTTTCAAAGAACCAGTCTTTGATTTTGTTTATTTTCTCTATTGAATTCTTATTTGCAGTTTCTTTGATTATTTATTTTCTTCTTAATATTTTGGATTTAATTTGCTCTTCTTTTTCTAGTTTCATAAAGTGAAAGCTTAGATTATTGAGTTTAGATCTTTCTTCAATTCTAATATATGCATTCAATGCTATAAATTTCCCTTTAAGCATTGCTTTTGATGCATCCCACACATTTTGATAAGTTGTATTTTTATTTTAATTTAGTTCAAAATATTTTTAAATTTCTCCTGAGATTTATTCCTTGACCCATGTGTATTTAAAAGTGTGTTGTTTAATCTCCAGGTATTTTAGGATTTTCTTGCTATCTTTCTGTTATTCCTTTCTAGTTTAATTCCACTGTAATCTGAAAGCAGATATTATATGACTTCTATTCTTTTAAATTTGTTAAGGTGTGTTTTATGCCAAGAATGTGGTCTATCTTGATGAATGTTCCATATGAGCTTGAGAATAATGTGTACCCTGCTGTTGCCAGATAAAGTAGTTTACAGATGTCCATTATACCCAGTTGATTGATGGTATTGTTGAGTTCAACTATGTCCTTATCAATTTTCTGCCTGCTGGGTCTGTCCATTTCTAATAAAGAGATGTTAAAGTCTCCAAATACTATAGTGGCTTCATCTATTTCTCCTTGCAGTTTTCTTGGGTTTTGCCACAAGTATTTTGACACTGTTATTAGGTACATATATATTACAGATTATGATGTCTTCTTGTAGTACAGACCAGTTATCATTATGTAATGCCCTCTTTATTTCTGATAACTTTCTCTGCTCTGAAGTCTGGTCTGTCTGAAATTGATATAGCTACTTACATTTTCTTTTCATTAGTCAACATAGTATATCTTTCTCTATCCTTTTACTTTAAATCTATATGTCTTTATATTTAAACTGAGTTTCTTGTAGGCAACATATGGTGTGGTCATGTTTTTGGATCCACTCTAGCAATCTCTGTCTTTTGATGGGTGTGTTTAGACCATTGATTTTAAAGTGATTATCGATACAGTTAGATTATTATCTACCATATTTGTTACTGTGTTCTATTTGTTACTTTGTTTCTTTGTTCATATATTTATTTTCCACACTTTTTCTGCTTTTTTTGGTTTCTAGTATTTTACATAATTCCATTTCCCTCTTTTCTTAGCATATCAATTATACTTTTATAAAAACTTTCTTTTAGCGGTTGCCCGATAGTTTTCAGTATACATTTGAAACTAATCCAAGTTCACTTCCATATAACACTATACCACTTCCTGGGTAGTGCAAGTAGCTTGTAATAACAATATATTCCTAATTCCTCCCTCTGATCCTTTATATCATTGGTGTAATTCATATACACACAAAGTTGACCTTTGAACAGCACAGGAGTTGGGGTGTTGACCCCTTGTGTAGTTGATAATCTACATAGAATTTTGACTCCCCCAAAACTAAACTACTAATAGCCTACCCTTGACTGGAAGCCTTACCAATAACATAGCCAGTCAATTACTACATATTTTGTGTATTATATATGGTATTCTTATAATAAAGTAAGCTAGAGAAAATAAAATGTTATTAAGAAAATCATAAGGAGGCCAGGTGTAGTGGCTCATGCCTGTAATCCCAGCACTTTGGGAGGCCAAGGCAAGAGAATCACCTTAGGCCAGGTGGTCAAAGCCAGCCTGGGCAAGCGAGACCTTGTCTCTACAAAAATTTTTTCTTAAAAAATTAACTGGGTGCTGTGGTGTGCACCTGTAATCCTAGCTACTGGGGAGGCTGAGGCAGGATGATCAATTGAGCCCAGGAGTTTAAAGCTGCAGTGAGCTATGATCACACCACTACACTTCAACCTGGGTGACCCTGTCTCTGAAAAAATAAAGAAAGAAGAGAAAATATATGTATTATTTATTAAGTGGAAGTGGATCATCATAAAGGTCTTCATCCTCATCTTCAAACTGAGTAAGCTGAAGAGGAGGTGGAAGAGGAGTTGGTCTTACTGTCTCAGGTGTGGCAGAGGCACACTAGGTGGACGAGGTGGAAGGGGAGGCAGGAGAGGCAGGCACACTTGATGTAATTTTTATTGAAAAAAATCTGCGTATAAGTGGACCCATGTTGTTCAATGATCAATTGTGTATCTGTGTGTGTGTACATTAATATTTATACACGTACACAAAGTAGTCCCCCTTTATCTGAGGGGAATGCATTCCAAGACTCCCAGTGGATGCCTGAAACTGCAGATAGTACTAAACCCTATATATACTATTAAATATGTGTTTTCCTATAAATTAGGCACAGTAAGATATGAACAATAACTAATAATGAAATAGAAAAATTATAACAATATACTATAATAACAGTTATGTGAATGTGGTCTCTCTCTCTCCTCTCTCTCCCCCCAAAAATATCTTACTGTACTGTACTCACCTATTTTTAGACCACAGTTGAGAGCAGATAACTGTAATTGTGGAAAGCAAAACCACTGATAAGGGGGAACTACTGTGTGTGTGTGTGTATAAATGCATACATAACTGATTACATTTCCGTTAATATTATCTTGAACAAAGTGCTATTAGATAAATTAAGAATAAGAAAAATTAAAGTTTTTATTTTACCATCATGTATTCCTTCTCCAATGCTCTTCCTTTCTTTATGTAGATCCAAGTTTCTGACCTATATAATTTTTCTTCTGTCTGAAGAACTTCTTTTAACATTTGCAAAACAGGTCTCTTGGCAAAAATCCCCTCCATTTTTAAAAATATGATTTATATTTTATTTTTTTAGATTTATACATTCAGAATTTACTGAGTAAAGTTTTATGTCTATTCACAATTTTGAAAATGAGTCAAATGTTAAATGAATTAGATGCTTAAAAACTAACCTAGTTGCTTTTTTTAATTAACAAATACAAATGGTATATATTCATGGTGTACAACATGATGTGTTGAAATATGTATACATTGTGGAATTGCTAAATGAAGCTAATTAATGTATGTATTACCTCACATACTTATATTTCTGTTGTGAGAACACTTAAAATCTACTCTCTTAGCCATTTTTAATTATACAATACATTGTTATGAACTATAGTCACTGTGTTGTACAATAAATCTCTTGAATTTATTCCTCCTATCTAACTGAAATTTTGTGTCCTTTGACCAACATTTCCCTAATGTCCCTGTCCTCCAGCCTCTGGTAACCACCATTCTACTCTCTGCTTCTATAAGTTCGACTTTTTTAGATTCTATATGTAAGTGAGATCACACGGTATTTGTCTTTCTGTGCCTGGGCTATTTCACTTAACATAGTGTCCTCCAGGTTCACCAATGTTGTCACAAATGGCAGGATTTCCTTCTTTTTTAAAGGCTGAATAGTATTACACTGTGTGTACATACCACATTTTCTTTATGCATTCATTCATCTGTTGATGGACACTTAGGTTGATTCTATATCTTGGCTATTATGAATGATGCTGGAAGGAACATGGAAGTGTAGTTACTTCTTTGATATACTGATTTCATTTCCTTTGGATATATACCCAGTAGTGGGATTGCTGAATCTGTTTTTAATTCTTTGAGGACCTTCCATACTGTTTCCCATAATGGTTGTACTAATTTACATTCCCTTAGCAGATATATGGTTTATAAATATTTTCTCTCATTCTATGTATTGTCTCTTCACTCTTTTGATTGTTTACTTTGGTGTGCAGAAAGTTTTTAGTTTGATGTAATCTCACCCGTCCATTTTTTCTTTTGTTGCCTGTGCTTTTGGTGTCATATCCAAAAAATCATTGCCCAGACCAATGCTATGCATCTTTTCCTCTTTGTTTTCTTCTAGTAGTTTTACAGTTTTAGCTCTTACATTTAAGTCTTTAATTCATTTTGAGTTGACTTTTGTATATAGTGCGAGATAAGGGTCCAGTTTCATTCTTCTGCATGTAGGTATCCAGTTTTTCCAACACCATTTATTGAAGAGACTGTCCTTTCCCCATTGTGTGTTCTTGGCACTTTTGTCAAAAATCGATTGAACATAAATGTATGGGTTTAGTTCTTGACTCTCTATTTTGTTCCATTATTCTATGTGCCTGTTTTTATGCCAGTACCATGCTGTTTTGATTATCATAACTTTGTAGTATATTTTGAAATGAGGTAGTGTGATGTCTCCAGTTTTTTTCCTTTCACTCAAGATTGCTTTGACTATTTGGAATCTTTATGGTTCCACATTTTAGGATTGTTTTTTCTATTTCTGTGAGAAATGTCATTGGAATTTTGATAGGGAGTGTGTTGAATCTGTAGATTGCTATGGACAGTGTGGACATTTTAACAATATTAATTCTTCTAATCCATGAACACATATATTTTTCCATTTATTTGTGTCTTCTTCAATTTCTTTCATCCATGTTATATAGTTTTCAGTGTATAGATCTTTCATCTCTTCAGTTAAATTTATTCCTAGGTATAATTTTTAGAGCTATTGCCTGACCCCGGGTCCACTGGAGCCTGGGTCCATGGGGGCTGTCCTGGAGGCTGGATGTGTGGGTGCTAGTCTGAAAGTTGGGTCTGTAAAGGCTGGCCCGGAGCCTGGGTCCCCAGGGGCAGTCCTAGAGCCTGGGTCTGTGGGGGCCAGCCTGGCACTAGGTTCTATTGGAAGAGGCCTGGACCTTGGGTCTGCTGGTGCATGGGGTTAAAGGGGTCAGCTTGGAACCTGTGTCAACAGGGTCTGGCCTGGAGGCTGGGTCCATGGGAGCAGGCCTGAGTTCTGGACTACAAGTGTCAGCCTGATGCCTGGGATTGCAGGGGCCAGCATAGAACTTGGGCCAGCCTGGAGGTGGGGTACTTGTGGATGAGCCCAGTGCTATGGGTGGCCTGGAGCTGCCTGGGTCAGCTGGGGGCCAGCCTGGAAACTGAGTTTGTGGGGCTGGCCTAGAGTCTGGTGTCAGGGGGCCTGCCTGGTGTTGTATTTTACTAGAGTGGCCTGGTACTGGGGACTGAGGCAGTCCAGTGCTTGCTTCCATCTCCTTCCCCCATGTAGAGAGTACCTCTCTCTGTGGGCTGTGCTGCCTGGTTTTGGGAAAGGGATGACACAGGTAATGTCAAACTGTCCTTCCTACACTCTTCAATTCATCTTTTCTTATTTCTGTGCTACACCCAGGTGCTCTAATCACTCACCTGGTTTCCTTAGTGCTTGTGAGAATGTTTTTGTGTGTGGATAGTTGTGCAAATTGATGTTTTCACAAGGAGATGAGGGCTGGAGAGTCCTATTCTGCCATCTTGCTGACGTTGCTCTCCCTCAATTTTTGTTTGTCTGAGAAAGCCTTTGTTTCTCCGTCACTCTTAAAGGATAATTTCACAGAGTACAGAATTGTTGGTGGGTGTTTTTCTTTTCTCTCTCTCTCAAAACTTTATTTCACTCCACTCTCTTCTTGAGTGCATGGTTTCTGAGAAGTCAGATGAAATTCTTATCTTTGCTCCTCTATAGGTAAGGTGGGATTTTTGTTTTTGTTTTTGTTTTTTTCTACCCCTCTGGCTTCTTGCAAGATTTTTTATCTTTGATTTTTTGGAAGTTTGAAAAGATATGCTGAGGTGGAGGGTTTTTTTATATTTATCTTGTTTGGTGCTCTTTCAGATTCCTGGATCTGTGGTTTGGTGTCTGGCATTAATTTGGAGAAATTCTCAGTCATTATTGTTTCAAATATTTCCTCTGTTCTTTTCTATCTGTATTCTTGTTCTGGTATTCCCATTGTATGTATTTTCCTCCTTTTATAGCTGTCCCACAGTTCTTGTATCTTCAAAATAAAAAATGTTTTCTTTTCCAATCTTTTTTATCTTTGTTCTTCAATTTTGAAAGTTTCTATTGTCATGTCCTCAAGCTCAGAGATTCTTTCCTCAGCTGTGTCCAATCTACTAATGAGCCCATCAAGGGCATTCATTTCTATTACAGTGTTTTTGATCTCTAGCAATTCTTTTTTATTATCTCTTAGAATTTCCATTTCTGCTTAAATTATCCATCTCTTCTTGCGTATTGCCTACTTTTTCCATTGAGGCTCTTAGCATATTAATTGTAGATTTTTAAAATTTGTAGTCTGATAATTCTAACACTGCTGCCATATCTGACTCTGGTTCTGATGCTTGTTTAGTCTTTTCAAACTGTGTTTTCTGCTTTTTCGTATGCCTTGAAGTTTTTTGTTGGAAAGTGGATGTGATGTTCTTGCTACAAGGAGCTGTGCTAAATGGGCCTTTAGTAATGTAGTGGTAAGGCTGGGGGGAGGGGAGCATTCTACAGTCCTGTGATTAGGTCTCAGTCTTTTGGTGACCCTGTGCTGCTGGACTGTGGACTTCACAAGTGCTTCCTGGTTTTTTCCCCTCCTTAGGTGGGTCAGGATGGCTAGCAGGGGCTGGAGTTGGATATTTCCTTTCCCCCAGGTAGTTTAGGCTCTGATAAAAGCCCTACAAGTTAGACTCTGGTAAAATAGTTTACCTTGAGGGCAAGTCTTGCTAAGAAGAAAAGAATGTTCTGCATATTTCAAAATGGTTGCTTTCCCCCTTCCCTTGCTGGAAATGTGAGAAGATTTCTCTGATATTCGCTGGGAGAACCTGGTAGAGCTCCTGGAGCTAAAATTCACAAAAGTGTGGGAGGCCCCCCGTGACTGGTTCCACCTGGAGTAACAGCAGTGCATCAATTACAGTGCAGGCTTTTCTACCCTGACACTGGTTCCTGCCTAGGTTTCTACTAGTGTGTTTCTTCTCTGGTAAGTTGTGATTCTGTGTATCTGCCTGATTGTCTCTCCAATTTTGGGGGCAGTGTTTTTCCCTGTGACCTTACTTCTCTGACAGACTTAAGAAGAGTTGTTGAATTTTCACTTTGTTCAGCTTTTTACTTGTTATTAGGATGTGGTGGTGATCTCTAAGCTCCTTGCATCTGAGCCCCACACTGAGTCAGGTGTCCTGGCTGTCAGAGAAACTGGAGAGAGGGTGGTGGTACCCAAAACCAAATGTATGGTGGTCTTTGGCAGTATTAAGAAATTAGGTCTAGTGGGCCCAGCTATTACCTAGTCTAGGCCTGCCCCCATTCTGGCAGAATTTATTGCAGAACTTCCTAACAACAGAACCAGAAGTTCTGTATGTTTATTTAAAAGATAAAATTTTAAAAAGAAAAAAATTCTCAGCTGCAACTATAGTCTAGATGCTGCCTCACTGCCCCTTACAAATGCTGGTGAGAGTTAGGATTAGGCTTGAGACATGGGTTATAAACTTGCAGGGTTAGCCTGTACGCCCCAAGTTTGTCTGTATGTCCTTGATCACTTAGGGGTTTGCCACTCGAGTACTGCAGGAACTTTGTCCAGTAACAACTAAACCAGTGTTTTCCAAAAGTCAGGAGCATCCGAACTATTTGAAAAAATTAATTAGGCTCCCGTCTCCAAAATTTCTGATTTAGGAGGTCTCTGTGAGGCTTGAGGATTTGTTGGTTTGTTTCTGTATTTTCTTTTGTTTGGCTTATTTGTGTTTTGATTTTCAGCCATTGTGATACCTGGCAAAGTTTAGAATCTACTAGTCTAGCTCTCTTAATCAGAATTCTAAGATTCAAATTCCAAGCAGTCAATATGCATTTCTTTGGTGTGACCTGCAGGTGGTGCTGCTGCAGTATTCCAATGTACCTCAGACCAAGGAAGCCAGGTTTAGAAAGGAAATTAATATAAATTCAGGGCCCTATATTCAACCAGAATAAAAGATCTCATTCTTAGGTGACAGAAAAATAAAGGTTAATTCATACCCAAAAAGAATCATTTGCTTCTTATATTACCCCTGAGTGGATCTGAAATGCCATTTTCCACCATTCTAATTTGCATGATACCCAGCAGGTCCAAGTTCATAAATACCTGGTCTGCTCTCAAAATGCAATTGCTTTTAAGCACTGGAGACCTGCAATCACATGAAATTTTCTTACTTTCCTTTTACAAAAGAACCAGTGCCTGAGTGGAAGAATTTGAAAACTTGATGTTTCAAATAGGTGGAGTCCTGGAGTCCTGGAGCTTGGGCACCTGAATCACAGTGAGTAAATTCCCTTTTCAGAGAGAGGCATCCTAACTATAAGACCCAAGAATCAGTTGAAGGTCTGATACAGGACTAGAATTTCCATCTCCTGGTCTGAAAACACCTCTCAAGTAGGTGACAGTTTACTTAGTGAAGTGGATAATTTGGCCATGACCCTGGCCCAAAGATACAGTACCGTTGGCAGCATTTATCACAGGTAAGTTTGGGTCTCAATTGTTCCAGGAGATGATAAATTTCTAGGTCTCAGGATAGATATGTTTAAGGTCAAGCAGGCATAGGGCCAGGGAGTGGTTATTTGAATCACCTAGCTCTGCCATCCAAAATGCCAGCAGAAGCAAACGCCCTTCAGTAAAGCAGAGCTTCCCAACCTGTGCCTGGGTAGAACCTGATGCAGCTAGAGCCTGGACCAATCACCTCTGACCAAGAGTAGTTTTCTCTGTTGATCCCACTGTGCGATACAAATGTTATCATTTTCTACATGTGCTATGACATGAGAAAGGTTAGGAAGTTCTTCAGTAAATTCTGCCAGGATTGGGGCAGGCCCGGACCAGGTAATAGCTGGGCCCACTAGATCCAATTCCTTAATACTCCCAAAGATCACCAATACATTTGGTTTAGGGTACCACTACCCTCTCTCCAGTTCCTCTGACAGCCAGGACACCTCCTGACTCAGATAAAATGGCTGAGCCTGCTTCATTTTGTTGTCACTAGCAGCTATAATGTTATCCAGTTATGGATTCAGGCCAGGCAGCACAGTCTCTTCTTGTGGCCTGTCCACTAAGCTACTGTCAACTAGGATTACCTCTCTCTCCAACCCACATCCTCATGCACTGAATCCTCTTCATCTGCCTCATAAAGTCAAGTGCTCAGTCAGCCCTTGGATTCACAGTGTATATGACTTTGGCTAGTTTAATAGTCTAGGCTAGTTTGTATCAGACAAGACCTCCTCTTAGAAGCATGGCCTCAGGGTAAGATTGTTCCTCTATGGAGACAGGGCAGTAGAATGTGATAGAATGATGGCTAACTGACCTTTACTCTTTACCCATAATAGAGGCAGAAATGGGTGGTGTTGCTCTTTTCTATCAGGACATGGATACAATGTGGCTAGAAATCTCATTAAATCTTTCCTGTTGGAAAGTTGCTCTTTCCAACAACTAGACTATATATAAGGAACAAACTCTTTCTATTACCTATCTGCCTCCCAATCTTACCCTCATCCAGGTTAGGAACTCATTGAGAAATGCCACTAACCCAGAATTTCCCTGGAAGTTTACAACAACACAGGCAAAATCTGGTGTTGGAAGCCCAAGAAAAGTAGCCTGAGCTTGTTCATATACCTATAGTTCACACGGGTTGCTGGGCCTGTGAACACAAGGTGAGCACCCTGCCCTGGCCTGTCAGTTGGTTCTTGGGGCAAATGCAACTCCCTTCCATCACTCTAAATCTTCAGTCAAGTCTGATATGCCCATTCAGCCTTTTGTGGTGAACTGTGTTACATAAAGGGCAGAGCTTCAAAGGGCACATGTCCTATCCGCTTTTCTCCCACTCACTGAGGCCTGCATAGAGGTGACAGCAGAAAATCAGGGGGAACTATTCTTCAGGATTTATAGGTGGTGACAGAAGCCAAGGGAGATAGTAGCAGGGATAAGCATGTGGAACAGAAGAGCAGTGCACTACTCAATGGGGGACATGAGGCAAATCTCCTTTCCTTTCCCCAAAATATACCAGAGTGTATGTCCCTTGAGGAAAGAACTTCCATACTTGAGAAATAAGCAACCATTATAATCTTTTAAAAAAATTATTCGATGATCTATAAACTGCTCACAATGTAATAAATGTAAAAGGAGATACCATTTTGAGATTATGTATCTGTATCTGTATCAATTTACCAATGGATAGATAAATAGATAGGGAGATACAACTACATCAACATGTGAACAGGGGTTACCTTGAGGCAGTGGACTATTGAACAATGTCTATTTAAATCTTCATACATTTCTTATTTTTGAATAATAGCTTTATTGATATATAATTCATGTGCCATAAAATTCACAATTCAGTGGTTTTTGGTATATTCACAAAGTTCTGCAACCAGCACTCCAATCAATTTTAGAACATTTTCATCACCTCCAAAGGAAACCCCATACTCATTAACAGTCACTACCCATTCTTTCTTCCCCCAGCCACTGGCTGCCACTGATCAACTTTCTGTCTTGTCTCCATGGATTTGCCTATTCTGGACAGTTCAGATAAATCAAATCATAATATGTGGTCTTTTGTGTCTGCCTTCTTTCACTTAACATAATGTTTCAAGGTTCATCCATGTTGTAGCATATATCAATCAATACTTCATTCCTTTTTATGGCCAAATAATATTCCATTGTATGGATAGACCACATTTCGTTTATCCAATCATCTGTTGATGGAAATTTGGGATGTTTTTTCCACTTTTTAGCTATTATGAATAATGCTGTTATAAATATTAGTATACAAGTCTTTGTATGGACAAGTTTTTATTTGTTTTGGGTAGATAACTAAGAGTGGAATCTTTGGGTTTTATGGTAACTCTATGTTTAACTCTTGAAGAAACTGACAGATGGTTACATTTCTTATTTTCTAAACTTCCTGTTATGAATATCTACTGCTTTTATGATCATAAAAATAAACAATTCACAGAAGACAAAAGAAACCACAAAAGCTTCTGTAGCCCACCAAATGCTAGTAGATTCAGAGAATCACTCCAGGCTCAACCTGCCATCCTCTTCCCATCTTTCCTCTTGTCTGATCCCCTGGTTCTTTTCCCACTGGTATTGTACCTAAATGAAAGCCATTATGCCTGGAGAAAAAGAGGTGGTGGCAAAGGCCTTCAGGTGAGAGTATGCTTGCTGAGCTTAAGGAACAACAGCCAGTAGGCCAATGAGCTGGAGTAGAGCAAGCAAAAGAATGAGAGAGTGGAAGACGAGGTCAGAGAGGAAATGGCATGGGGCGGGGAAGACCTCTGACAAGGCAGCGTTTGAGCAGATAATGGGACACAAAGGCCCTATGGTGGAAGCATACTTGGCTCATTTGAGGAATAGCCAAGGAAGCTGGTACGGCTGGAAGACAGCAAGCAAGGGTGAGAGCGATTGCGAGGAGGGCAGAGAATCACAGGGAGGGGGAGATTTTGCAGTGCCCTGAAGGCCATCGAGAAGCTATTTACTTTCAGAGAAACAGGGAGCCATAGAAAGGTTTTGAGGAAAGGAGGGACATGATTTGACTTGTGTTTTAAAAAGATCCCTCTGGACGCTGTGTGAGGTGAAGCTGCAGAGGTGAACAGAGAGGCCCTCTAATCACCCTGACTTTCTGGACCAACTCCAAGTAGCCCTGGGATTCACAAAGCCTGAGATCAAAATATAGACAGATACATCAGCCAGAGGGATTTTTTTTACTAACTTAAATTAGATTACAGCATCCCCTGTTTAACACTCTCCAGTGGCTTCCCATCATGTCAGTAAACTCCAGCCTCCTTGCCTGAAAGATCAGTGTCTGGCTCTGTCCCACCTTCCCCCCTTCCTCCCTCTGCTCCAGCCACATTGGGCAGCCTTCCTAGTTGCCTCCGCCACCCCCACTCACCAGGCTCATTCCCAGCTGAAGCCCTTTGCACTTGTTCTGTCTGCTGGAACACTCTTCTCCAAGCTCTTATGATGGCTCACTCCTTCTCATCATTCAGATCCAAGTCAAAAATATCACCTCCACAGAGAAGCCTTCCCTGATCACTCACCTGAAGCCCTCCCTCTCACGGCACCCTTCTCTTACCTTTCTTCTCAGCACTTATATCTCTTTGTAATTATCTTGACTGTTTACTTACTGTGCGAGTTCATTCCTAGAACCTGAGCTCCAGAGGATAGGGGCTTTATTTTACCCAATGTTGTATCCCCAAGAAACCTAGGACAGTTCTGGCTCATAATAGGCATTTAATAAATGCTTCCTGAACAGAAGAATAAAAGAAAATCTAGCCTTTCCCCTTGATTTCTCTACTGCGGTACAGACAGTCTAGACTTTCTGAAAGAAAATGTACAAAAAGTAAAGGAGGCTAAAAGTAAAATAAAGACAAAAATGCAGTAAGTATAGCAGAGCTTCACAATAAAGCATGGGTCACTGAAAGACTTAGTGAGGCTGCATCTGCATAAAACGCAGAGCTAACATCATGCTTAATGGTAAAAGACTGAAAGCTTCCCACTAAGACCAAGAACAAGATGCAGACGTCTACTCTTGCCAGTTCTATTCAGCATTGTACTAGAAGTTCTAGCCAGGGAAATTAAAAAGAAAACAGAATAAAAGATATCTAGAATGGAAAGGAAGATGTAAAACTACTTTTATTTGCAGATGGCATGATCTTGTATACAGAAAATCCTAAAGAATCCACTAAAAATCTATCAGAACCAATAAACAAGTTCAGAAAGGTTGCAGGGAGCTTCCAGGGCAAGAAGTGCTGGTAGATGGGGTTTCTTGCTCCTCCTAGGGCTGCTGGGAGCTCACATTTCCTCAGGTACCATTTCCATAGAAAGAAACAGTCCAGACACACAAAGACTCTATCTGCCTTTCTGCAAGCTCTTCCCCCGCCTCATCCCTATAGTCCCTTTGTGAAAAGGTTGAAGGATTATAGTCTCATATCCTGTGTGCCCTGTGAGCTGTGCCAGCCACGCCAATCTTCAGCCAGAGTACAGTTATCTCAGGATAAGAAATCGGGACTCTGTAATGCATCCCTTCCTAAGCTTTTGTATTCTCTCTCCCTCTCTCCCTTCCTCTCTCCCTCCCTTCTCTCTGGTTTTGTTTTTCACTTGGTTTCCTAGCAAATTTCCTTTTGAGAAATTCCAGTATTGTCTCATCTGAACCAAGGGGAATAGGATTTGTCTACATCTCGGTTGCTTCAGGGCTAGCTTGGAGGTCAGAGGTCTCCTGAGGCTAGGTGTGGGGGTGGCTGCAGCCAGCACAGCTGGAGATGTAGGGAAGGGTTGGAGCTGTGCAGATTTATTTTTTGGACGATGGCTTAAGATACTGGAATGATAGGCTTTTGGCTAAGGATCGAGTGCAGCTCACTAGGGAAGAATGTGGTTGCCTGGAGACTTGCCGATCTGATCGAGATGACTTTAACTGGAAAAGGTGGGGAGGGGGAGCAAAACATGCCCATGTCAGACTGGAAGGCCAGATATTATAGACAGCAGCAGGCATATCAGCGACAGAAGAATAACAGTGAGAGAGACACCCAGTGATTTGCAGGAGAAAATGACTGAGAAGGAAATTGGGTATGGCGCTTCCAGCCTCGACTGTCAATATGCCAGTGTGAAGAGTAACAGCAGAAAACAAAGCAAATTGAGATACTTTTTTTAACACAAAGAAGTTTAAAAAAAAATCAGTGATAAAACTAAGTCTTGGATGAAAGGAACTCACAACTAAAATACAGTCATGGGCACTTCCAAAAATCCAAATCTGATAGAAGGATTTGGTTTACCCACCAGTAGGAAGGTGTCTGTTTGCCACCTGCACCAGCTTTGTGGCATCCTGAGGGGCAGGTTAAGAACAGAGATTGGGGGAGGGAGTACTAGGGGAAGTGAACACAAACTCCAAGAATTGTTGAAAATCACCATTTGTTCATTCCTTTAGTGCCCTGCACTCCTGATAGGGCAGTGTACAAGTCGGTCAAGGTTCCTGCTCTCAGGAAGCTGATATTGAGGGTAGATAGACAACAGACACAGGAACAAGTAAATTAACAAGATAACTTCAGATAGCGAAAAGGCTCACAGGAAAAAATAAAACTGACCGACGATGAAAGGGAGGGAGGGACTATTATAGTTTGGGTGGTCTTGGATGGCCTATCTGCAGAGGTGGCTTTTGAGCTAAGAACAAAGTGAGGAAGTGAGCCAGGCGAACATCTGAGGGAAGAGCATGCAAGCAGAGGAAACCACAAAGGCCAAAGACTTGACCTGTTGGAGAAAATGAAAGAAGGCTATTATCTCAGTTTGATTCTCCCAGATGCAGACTGAGACAAGGATTTGAGTGCAGCTGGTTTACTGGGAGGTGTGGGGAATACCAGTAGGGCAGGGGGACAGTCACAAAGGGAAGCCAAGGCAGCCAGTGAAGGGTATGTTAATAAGCCAGCTACACAGAGGGTGACAGTCTTAAGACTTCAGGGAGACTCTGGGAAATAAGCAAAACAAAATGTCTCAGGATTACCCCATGCTCCTGGAGTCATTGGTTGATGGCTGTTCTCCATGAGCAGAGTGACCTTCCAGGCTTCCTGAAGAAGCAGCCAGGTACAAAGATGCAGTGGCAGTGCACTGAAATGACAAATCTAAGGGACAATAAAAGTAGCAGGCAGTGTCTGCTAGAACTAGTAAGCCTGGAGCAGAGTCAGGAAAGGGATGGGCTGGAGGGTCAAGCAGGGGCCAGATCACCTAGGGCCAAGATCAGTTGCAAACTAGTAGCCAGCAGAGGTGTTTGATTTAGCCTGTAGTGTTTTCTCTTGCTTCTGTTTGTGTTATTTTGTTTTGGTTTTTAATTACCAATAATTAAAAGTCAGACGATTTCACTTATTTCTAGTTCACTAGATTTCTAGTTCTCTTGGGAAAAAAATCAAAAGATCAGATAATAGTGGATCCTCATTGGCAAGGTGACAATGTGTTGGAACTGAGTAGCAGATGCCCCATTTGGAAGGGTGATGAGCTCTCCAGTTAACCAGTCTTTGAGTTTTGGATCAGTGGTCTAGGGCGTTGCAGGCAGTGGTAAGGAATGTTAAAGCAAATTAAAATGGAGACAAAGCCTGAAGAATCCCTGAGCAGCCAGGCCCAGTTATTTAGGCCTCATAAGTGACCTAAACCTTGCTTGATTTGCAAATATAAGTGCAACTTAAGCTATTTCTTGTAACGGCCTATTTTAAAGAAAAACAGAACTTAAGCACAATCAATCAGAAACAGCCAACAAACTTATATAACTAGAGACTTTTCAACAGGATAAACCAAATAAGGCAACTGTGTATAACTGTAACCTATCAAACGTTTGCTTTGCTTCTGTGTCTGCTCTATAAAAGCCTTCCCCTTGCAAACTCTCGGTGGAGCTCCTGAACCACTTCTGGTTTGGAGCAGTCTTTTTCATAAATTGTTGTTTGCTCCAATAAACTCCTTAAAATTTCATTGTACCTCAGTTTACTTTTAAACAAGAGTTAGGGTTTCATTCTAAGCACATGGGCAGGTTGCAAGCAGGGGATTGATGTAATCTGTTCACTCTGTGCAGAAAGAGTCAAGAGTGGAAGCAGGTAGACAAGTAAGGAGGCTGCTGCAGTACCCTGGGGTAGAGATGATGGGGTCTTGAAAATGGGTTATGGTGGTGACGCAAAGCAGTGAAAGGATTAAGTATGTCATTTGGAGTGGGTGGGACAGAGAGTGCTGATACAGGGGGCTGAGGGAAAACAAGGCATTTTGGATTACAGCCAGATTTCTGGCTTTAGTAGATGTGCATATAGTTCTATAATTCGCTGAGATGGGCAAGACTGGAGAAGGAACTGGTCTGAGGGGAAAACCAACCAAAAGTTCTATTTTGAACATAGTACATTTGAGATGCCTATTAGACATCCAAGTGGAGATGTGAAACAGGATGTACGAGCTATCTCTTCAGCGTGAGTCTAGAGCTCAGGGGTGGCGGGGAGCGGGGAGATAGGAATTTGGGAGTTATCAGAGTACAGAAATGGAACTACACCTTGCATTTCTGGCAATATTGTATGTGAGATATCCAGACAATAACTTCCTCCTAAAAACACCTAGAAATACTGGATAAAAGATAACAAATATCCTTTTAAATACATTGCTTAGCTCAAAAGGAAGCAAGCAAAATCCCCAAGAGCCAAAACAAAGAGCCCAGCTTAAAAGAAGAGCCCTAGGCTGACGCGCTTTATGAGTGCCCAGGAGGCAACTGTGGATTTCTAACCAAATAGAGTTTGAAGGGTTTGGGGTTTGTTTATTTTGGACCTTTTTCCTTTTGTTTGGGGTGGGGGTGGCACGCCATCAAACATCACATTTATCATTACCAAAAAACAAAGCCTTATGCAGTGTTGTCTTTTGCATTTACTTTTTTTTTTATTTCAGCTTATTATGGGGGTACAAAAGTTCAGGTTATATATATATTGCCCATGTCCCGCTCATCCCCCCGAGTCAGAGCTTTTAATATCATCTATATTTTAAGTGATTACACAATTAACCACTTTTATTTTTAACAGCTTTATTGCTATACAATTTATTGCTACACAATTGCTATACAAAAAACTGAACATATTTAATGTATATGATTTGATGAGTTTGGACATATGCATACACCTGTGAAACCATCACCATATCCATCACCTCCAAAAGTTTCCTTGTTCTCCCTAGTTTTTTGGTAATAAGGACACAATACAAAATCTACCCTCTTAAATTTTTAAGTGTACAATACAGAATTATTGACTAGAAGCACTATGCTGCACAGGAGGACTCTAGATCTAATTCATCTTGTATAACTTCAACTTTACATCAATTAAACAGCTCCCCGTTTCCCCCTCTTTCCAGCCCCTGGTAACCATATTCTCTGCGTCTATGAATTTGACTATTTTATGTTCCTCCTCTAAGTGGAATCATGTGATATTTGTCCTTCTGTGACTTGCTTATGTCACTTAGAATAATGTCCTCCTGGTTCATCCATGTTGTCACAAATGGCAGGGTTTCCTTCTTTTGAAAGGCTGAATAATATTGCATTGTATGTATATACACATTTTCTTTATCCATTCATCTGTTGATGGACATTTGGTTTGTTCCCATAACTTGGCTACTGTGAATAGTGCTGTCATGAAAATGGGAGTGCAGATATCTCTTTGAGATCTTGATTTCAAATATTTTGGATGCATACCCAGAAGTGGGACTGCTGGATCATATGGTAGTTCTATATTTTTTAATTTTTTGAGAAACCTCTATACTTTTTCAGTAGTGTCCGTACCATTTTACATTCTCACCAACTGTGTAGAAAGGTCCCAATTTCTCCAGATCCATACCAACACTTATTATCTTTTGATTTTTTTGATAATAGCCATCCTAATTGGTATGAGGTGATATCTCATTGTGATTTTGATTTTCATTTCCCCCAAGATTAGTGATGTCGAGCATCTTTTCATATACCTGGTGGCCATTTGTATGCCTTCTTTGGAGAAATGTGTATTCAAGTCCTTTGCCCATTTTTAAATCAGATTATTTGGTTTTTCCTTACTATCAAGTTGTGTGAGTTCCTGATATATTTTGAATAGTAACCTCTTATCAGTAATGGCATAAAGACAGACATATAGAACAGAATAGAGAGCCCAGAATTAGATACACACATATATGGTCAACTGATGTTCAACAAGGGTGCCAAGAATACACAATGGGGAAAGGACAGTCTCTTCAACAAATGGGATTAAGAAAACTGGAAATCCACAAGCAAAAGAATGAAACTGGACCCTTATCTTCCACCATACATGAAAATAAACTCAAAATCAGCTAAAGACTTAAATAGAAAATCTGATACTAAAACTCCTAAAAGAAAACATAGAGGAAAGGCTTCTTGGTCATAATTAACCCATTTTAAAGTAAAATTTCAACAAAATAAAAAACAACAAATGATTTAATGTTAAAATACTGATCGTCTCTCATGATTTATTTTTCCATATCCAAACCTGGACCACATTCATTTTTCTATTTTCCAGTCCAGTTTTTAAAGTAAATTTTTATTGAACTATAACATGTAAACAGAAAAGTACACATATCTTAAATGTCTCACTAGATGAATTTTCATTACACACCCATGTAACCAGCACCCAGATCAACAAACAGACCATTACCCCAGAAGCCTCCAACCTTATACCTTGTTCTCAGTCACTGTTTCCCAAAAGTAATTCTATCCTAACTTCTAACATTGTAGATTAATTTGATCTGTTTTGGAACTTTCTAGAATGGAATCATATATTAATAGTATGTACTGTTTTGTGTCTGGCCTCTTTTGCCCAGTATTGTGTTTGTGAGATTCATCTATGTTGGTGGATGTAGTTATAATTCATTCATTCTCATTGCTGTATAATATTCCAGTGTATGGATATACCCCAATTTATTTATCCATTCTACTGTTGATGCATGTTTGCATTGTTTCTAGTTTGGGGCTATTATAAATAATGCTGCTAAAAACATTGTCTTATTCATGTCTTTTGATGGACATACATATGTATTTCTGTTGAGTGTACATTGGAAGTAGAATTGCTGAGGGATAAGGTATGTGTATATTGAGCTTCAGCAGATACTTCAAAACAGTTTTCCAAAATGGTTGTACAAATTTACCTTCCCACCAGCAGTGTATTAGACTGCTTACACTTCATACACTTAATTTATTATTATTTTATGTTTTTGCCATTCTAGTAGGTATGAAGAGATTTCACCCTATGGTTTTAATTGACACTTCTCTGATGACTAATGAAGTTGAACACCTTTTCATATGTTTACTGGCCATTCAGATAATCTTCACTTTTCTTTTGGGTTATCTTTCTTTTTCTTGTGATTTACAAGATTTTCTTACATATTATGGAAATAAATCCTTTGTTGGATATATGTATTGCAAATACCTTTTCCACCCTGTGACTTTCACTTGTTATGGTATGTTTTGATGAACATAAGTTCTTAATTTTAATACAATCTAACTTAACAGTATTCTTCTAAATGGTTAACACTTTTATGTCCCAATCATAAAATCTTTGCTTATATTAATGTAATGAAGATATTCTCTGTTTTTTTTCCTAAAAGCTCTATTGTTTTGCCTTTCACATTTAGATCTCTGGTCATGTGCTTGCAATTTAACAGACATATAGGTGTAGTAGACAAGGCCTTGGGCCCTTGTAAGAAGGAAGAGTAGGACCTTAGTATAGACTAGAAAAATTCCAATTGGTAATCATATGAGAAAATAAGCCAACTTAGCAGTTTTGGCTTCAACATTATTGTATATTTATTAGTAGGTGAGGTCTCTTTTGAGAATTCATAACCACAAAGAGTTAAGGCTAAAATTTATATGACCTGTATGTCCAGGAAACAGCAACTAAAAATTTAACAAAAGTGTTCGCAGGTTGGCAGTGCCCTGGGGTACCTAACAGAACCAAAGGTAAATCAACTTTGCAGGGATAAAACTTCATCCCAGGCCATAGAGAACTCTGACAAATAAAATCTCATAAAACTGAGCTCACAACTCAAAGAAACAAAGGGCATGAAGAAATATGAGACCTTTAGGGAGAATTGGCAGACACGATAGACAACAGGATTACCCTTCCATGAAATCTATATAATGGAATTATCAGATACAGAATATATATTTCATATGGTTAAAGAAATAAAAAAGAAAAGGAAAAAAGGAAAAAGGAGCAATAGACTATTTGAAAAAGATCAGATAATTATCTTCAGATTTTTAAAATCAAAACTTTTGAGACAATTGTAGATTCACATGCATTTGCAAGAAATAATACAGAGAGATCCCATGTATTCTTTACCCATTTCCCACCAGTGATGACATCTTGCCTAACTATAATACAATATTATAATCATGATACTGACATTGAAACAGTCTGCTGATTTTATTCAAATTTCCCCTGTTTTACTTATACTCATTTGTGTGTGTGTGTGCGCATGAATTTAGTTCTATGCAATTTTCTCATGTGTAAATTCATGTATCCACCACCAGAGTTAAGATACAAAACAGTTTCATTATGATGAGGCTCCCTTAAGTTGCCCTTTTAGAACCCACCTTCCTCCTTTCCCACCCATACCTAATTTCTAGCAACCATTAATCAGCTTTTCATCTCTTTGTCATTTCAAAAATACAAGATAAATATAATCATACAGTACGTAACATTTCAGGGTTAGCTTTTTTTATTCAGCATAATTCCCTGGAGATACATCCAAGTGGTTGTGTTTATCAATAGTTGGCTCCTTTTCGTGCATGAGTAGTGTTCAATGGTATGGATGTACCACAGTTTGTTTAACCATTTGCCCACTGAAGGATATCTGGGTTATTTTCAATTTTTGGCTATTATGAATAAAGCTGCTATGAATATTCATTAATAAGTTTTACGTGAACGTAAGTTTTCATTTCTCTGGAAAAAATGCCCATGAGTCCAACTGGGGGGTTACATAGTAGTTGCACATTCAGTTTTATAATAAACTGTCAAAATATTTTCCAGAGTGATCATACCATTTTACATTCCCACCAGCAATGTATGTGGGATTCACTTTCTCTGCATCCTCACCAGCATTTGGTGTTGTCATTATTTTTAAAATTTTAGCCATTCTGATATATGTGTAGTGATATCTTATTATGGTTTTAATTTGTATTTCCATAGTGGATAATGATGCTGAAAATCTTTTCATGTGCCTATTTGCCATCTGTATATCCTCTTTGGTGAAATATCTCTTCATGCCTTTTGTTTGTTTTCTAATCGGATTGCTTTTTTTTTTTTTCCACTGTTGAATATTGAGAGTTCTTTGTATATTCTAGATGCTGGTCCTTTGTTGGATATATGGTTTGCAATTATTTTTTCCCAGCCTGTAGCTTGTCTTTTTTTATTCTCTTAACAGGATCTTCTGCAAAATGAAACTTTTTAATTTTGATGAGGTCCAATTTATCAATTTTCCTTCTATGAATCATACTTTTGATACAAGTCTAAGAACTCTTTGCCTATCCTTAGATCCTGAAGACTTTCTCTCGTTTTTTCCTCCTAAAGGTTTTATAGATTTAAGGCCGGGCGCGGTGGCTCAGGCCTGTAATCCTAGCACTCTGGGAGGCTGAGGCGGGCGGATTTTTTGAGCTCAGGAGTTCGAGACCAGCCTGAGCAAGAGCAAGACCCTGTCTCTACTAAAAATAAAAAGAATTATATGGACAGCTAAAAATATATAGAGAAAAAATTAGCCGGGCATGGTGGCACATGCCTGTAGTCCCAGCTACTTGGGAGGCTGAGGCAGGAAGATTGCTTGAGCCCAGGAGTTTGAGGTTGCTATGAGGTAGGCTGATGCCACGGCACTCTAGCCTGGGCAACAGAGTGAGACTCTGTCTCAAAAAAAAAAAAAAGAGTTTTTTATAGATTCATGTTTTACGTTTAAGTCTGTGGTCCATTTTGAGTTAATCCTTGTAAAAGTTGTGAGGTTTAGGTCAAGATTTTTGTTTGTTTGTTTGTTTTATCTATGTATGTCCAATTGTTCCATCACCACTTGTTGAAAAGACTCTCCTTCCTTTTGTTCATTTTCTAAGTGGACTAGAATTAGACTGCTAATTGGACTGCTTGTTGATTATAGGCTTTTTATTCTTTAAAATGTTGATTTGGTGAATTACCCTGACTTATTTTCAAGTGATGAAAATAGGTTTGCATACCTGTAATAAACTCCACTTAGTCACTGTATATAATTGTTTTTTAAAAGTTGTTAGATTTGGATTACAATATTTTATTGAGGATTTTGGTATCTAAGCTCATGAGCGATATTGATCTGTAGTTTTCTTTTCTTATATTTTCTTTATCTAGTTTTGGTATCAGGATAATACTCATAAAATTAGTTGGGACGTATTCTTCCTCTTACATTTTCCAGAATGAATTGTGTAAAATTGTTGCTACTTCTTTAAATGTTTGGTAAGACCATCCAGTGAAACCATCTGGGCCTGGAGATTTCTTTTTCAAAAGTTTTAAATTTCCTTAATAGTTACAGGATTATTCAAATAATCTATTTCTTATTGAGTAAGTTTTGACAGTTTATGGTTTTCAAGGAATTGGCTCATTTCTTCTAAGTTGTTGAATGTATGAATGTAAAGTTGTGCATAGTATTCCCATATTATCCTTTTAATAGCTTCGGGACCTGTATTGATTGATATCTTGCCTCATTCTTGATATTGGTGATTTGTGTCCTCTCCCTTTCTATTTTCATCAGTCTTGCTAAAGGTTAATCACTTTTGTTGATGTTTTTAGAGAACCAGCTATTTGTTTTATTGCTGTTCTCTATTGTTTTCTATTTCCAGTTCATTGATTTCTGCTCTTATCTTTATTGTTTCCTTCCTTCTGCTTCCTTTGGGTTTATTTTGTACTGCTTTTTCTAGTTTCCTGAGATAAGAACTTAAATTAGTGACTTGAGACATTCCCTTTTTCTAAGGTAAGCATTTAATGCTAAAAATTACCCTCTTGGCACTACTTTACCTGCATCCTACATATTTGAATATGTCGTATTTTCATTTTAATTCAGTTCTATGTATTTAATTTTTTTCTTTGAGACTTATTCTTTGGCCATACATTATTTAGATGTGTGTCATTTAATTTCCATGAGTTAAAAGATTTTAGTATTGTTTTTCTGTTATTGGCTTCTAGTTTGGTTCCATTACGGCCAGAGAACATACTCTGTATGATTTTAATTCTTTAAAATTTTTTAAATTTGTTTCATGACCCAAGATATGGTCTGTGTTGATGAATGTTCCATGGGCAGTTGAAAAAAAAGTACATTATTCTCAATATATGTCAATCAGTTCCTGTTGGTGTATGGTACTATTCAGTTGTTCTATATACCTCCTGACTTTCTATCTAGAAGTTGTATTAGTTGCTGTGGGAGTGGTGTTCAAGTCCCCAACTTTGTGGATTTTTCTATTCCTCCTTTCAGCTCTATCAGTTTTTGCATTATGTGTTTTGAGGCTCTGTTTTGGTGGGTGCATATAGAGGATCACATATGTCTTTTTGGTGCATTGCTCCTTTAATGATTATTTAATATCCTTCTTTGTCTCTAGCCATTTCCTTGGCAATGACATCTATAATATAGAATATTAACATAACCACTCATGCCTTTTTATGTTTGCATGCAAACATAAAGTAAATCTTTTACTTTCAACCTATGTCAGTGAATTTCTTATAAACAGCAAATAAGTCATTTAAAAAAACACTCCCCCAATCTTTGCCTTTTAGTTAGTGTATTTAGACCACTGACATTTAAAGTCATTATGGATACTTCAGGGCTTAAGTGTGACATTTTGTTATTTGTTTTCTTTTTCCTCTGTTTCCCATTCCTCTGTTTCTTTTTTCTTGTTTCCTGTGTGTTACCTGAACATTCGTTTTTAGTGTTTTTAAGTGTACCAGTTGGTGTAGCTATCTTATTTTCAGCCTTTAGCTGTTGCTTTCTTCCATGTCCTTGGAGTCCCTTCCATGCACGTGAAATTTAGGATCAGCCAAGGATTTTAGGGGCTCCCTCCACAATACCCTTTTTACTAGACTTCCCTCCTTAATTTCCAGCTACTCTGGCAAGTCCAAACTCTGTCCTCTGGGACTTTGAGCCAAAAATAATGTGACTTTCTGATTAAATTCAAGCCATCCTGTGACATCCTGTGACACAAGTGCTGGGGATTGCTTTCAGGAGAAAAGTCATATAAATTGTGGATCTCAACCAGTGAAATTTCCTTTTTTAAGGGTCAAATCTCTTCCAGTTTCTGCCTGTTTTTGTTCAGTCACCAATGCATTCAAATAGTATGGGTTTTTCAAATAGTAGTGTTAAAAAACATTCTGTCTAGAGTTTATAATTGTTATCTGTGGGAAGGTTAATCTAATACAACCTATTTTGGCATTACGGGAACCAGAACTCCTCCTCCTTCTCTCCTTTAACTCAGAGCATCATCATCTCTGAGCTAGGCTATTGTAGTAGACTTCTTACTGGCTTCCATGTCTCTAGATGCCCTTGTAATCCATGCCATCACTACTTTCTGAGTGATTTTTTGAAGATGTAAATCTGATCCTGGTATCCTCTGATTACGATTTTTTCAGTGCCCTTCTTCCACCCCCAAATATACAGGATAAAGTAAAAATTCCTTAGCATGACCAGTCTGCTACCTGTCTCTTCACCTTTATATTTGGGTGGCTGCTCATCCTCCTAGACATCTACCTTCTCACCATACTAAATTACTTGCAGTTTCTTCATTATGCCCTACTATCATGTTTTGGGG
The DNA here is from genome assembly GCF_020740605.2 of Lemur catta. Lineage (NCBI taxonomy): Eukaryota > Metazoa > Chordata > Mammalia > Primates > Lemuridae > Lemur > Lemur catta. The sequence goes on along the minus strand of NC_059155.1, from coordinate 48,917,717 downwards.
CCTTTTCAGCCTGTCTTCTTCCTAATATTAAAATAAAACAAACAAACAAAAAGAACTGAAGAAAATATATTGTGATGATAATGATAATAGATAACATTTATTGAGTGAATTCTATGTGCCACGTGCGGTGGTAGGAGCCTTTAAAGTATTTTCTCATTTAGTCCTCACAATAACCTTACATGCTAAGCACCTTTATAATCCTCACTTTGCAGATGACAAAACTGTGGTTCAGTGATATTAAGTAGTAGAGCAGAGCTGCTATTCTAGAATCAGCCTATGCGCTACTGTCTCCCACTTGAGCAAAGTGTACTTTTAGGACTTGGAAATGGAAGAACTAAGATTTCCCTTGAGAGCTAAACTGTTGAATTAACATAAGATGAATATTAACAGAGATATGCAATGACACCTTAATAAGACAGAATGGCTCCCTTGCCAGCAAGGCTTCACTGTAAGATGAAAGTCATTGGCATATCTAAAGAGATAATGTGTCAAACAGAAGGGCAGCTGATCAACTATGGATGCTGCTATGGTTTGTGTGTCCCCACAAAAACTCATGCTGAAATTTGATCCCCACTGTGGCAGTGTTAGGAGGTAGGGCCTAGTAAAAGGTGCTTGGATTTTGAGGGCAGATCTCTCTTGAATGGCTTGGTGTTGTTCTCATGGTAGTTAATGAGTGCTTTTGTGAGACTGGATTAGTTCTCGCAGGGATGGATTAGTTCCCATGAGAGTGGATTGTTATAAAGCCAGGACACCCCTCAGGTTTTCCTCTCTGCACATGTCCAGTTCCTTTCTGACCATTTTTGCCATATTGTGATGCAGTTTGAAAGCCCTTGCCAGAAGCCAGGGCCAGGCCTTTGAATTTCTCAGCCTGCAGAACCATGAGCTAAATAAACCTCTTTTCTTTATAAATTACCTAGTCTCAGGTATTCTATCATAGCAACACAAAATGAACTAAGGCAGACATGCACACAAAAGAACCACAGAGACAAATGTGAGCATCCTCCAGATACTTTCCAAAGAATATGGTACCCTGGCCTAAGGAGCTACCCCTGACAACTAGTATATTTATTGTGAAGAGGGAGATTTCCAGTTTTCTTGGCCAGCAATCCCAATACTGGGCATTTATCCAAAGGAAATGAAATAAGTATATCAAAGGGACATCTGCACCCCCATGTTTATTGCAGCACTATTCACAACAGTCAAGATATGGACTCAACCTAGGTGTCCAGCAACAGATGAATAGATAAAGAAAATGTGGTATATACATACATTGGAATACTATTCAGCCATAAAAGTGAATGAAAGCCTATCATTCACAGCAACATGGAATGGAGGACATTGTGTTAAGTGAAATAAGCCAGGAACAGAAAGTTAGACACCACATATTCTCACTCATAGTGGAAGGTAAAAAAAAGTTGATCTCATAGAAGTAAAAAGTAGAACAGAGTTATACTAGAGGGTGGGAAATGTAGGTGGAAGAAGGGAATAGGGAGAGATTTGTTAAAAGATACAAAATTACATCTAGATAGGAGGAATAAATTTTAGTGTTCTATAGCACTGTAGGATGACTATAGTTAATAATAATACATAGTTTCAAGTAGCTAGAAGGATGATATTGAATGTTCACAACACAAAGAAATGATAAATGTTTGAGATGATAGATATGCTAATTACCCTGATCTGATCACTATACATTATATGTATCCCAATATCACTATGTACTCCATAAATATGTACAATTATTATAGGTCAATTAAAAAATTTTATTTTACAGATGAGGGGCCCCAAAAAGATAAACAAATAAATAAATATATTTTTTAAAGAGATGCTTTTGTATATTTAAATCATACTAGCTCTCTTCACTTTTATTTCATGCTCACTAAATAAGCTTTTCACTGTAATTTTGACTTCTACTCCTCGCCATACATAAGAGAATGGTTTATATGTATGTCTTGCAACGATGAAGGGAATCAGCCTAACAGAACAATCTGAGGATGGCATCATGGCTAGGATGGCAGAGGAAAAGATGGACCCATCCTGAGTCTTCCTACATGATATTATAAAGCCACTGAATTAAGCAGCCTAAAACCTTCCCTGTCACTAAAGCTCTTGTTATGGGTGAGAAAATACACGTCTTTATTGTTTAAGTCAGTTAATTTGGGGTTTTCAGCTATATGTTGCCAAAAGCAACCCAACTTATAGAGTGAGGCAGATGCCAAAGTCTTTAATGAATGTGGGGTGAGGGTGGAAGAGAGTGTAAGCGGTGGAGGTGGGGGTGTTACTGGGACGTTGGTAATAAGGAGGAGGTGGGGTGATATTGTTGATGACATGAGTCTCATGAACAGGATTTTAACATGAAGATGGGGAGTGATGACTTATAAGGGAAAATAGAGAGCAAGATGGATGTCTAGCTCACATTGTCAATATGTGTATTGTGAAAGAAAAGACACCATGGGAGAAGTGGTGTGCTAAGAGACCATCTAGATTGTAGTTATGGCAGGAGTTTGATGAAATATTTCAAGAAGAGGCTGAGAGGATTTTGCTGATAACTGAGTGTGAATTCCAGAGGGCACAGTGAAAGAGTTGGTCTAGATTAAAAGAAGGGAGGAGTTCAAGATCTGGTCAGCTAAGAGGAAGTACAGAGTCACACAGGGTGAGCATCCTGGCAATGATGAATGATGTGCTGGGCACTACCTATCTGGTCCAGATTCATTCTGTGCTTTTCTCCTGTAAATGATGTTACTCAGATGTCCTTGCCAACTGGCTTTGGCTAACAGGAAACATTAGTGGGAGATGGAGTATGCAAGGGAGGGTAAGCCAGGGTATTTCTCCCCATTCCCCTTCAGGGAGCATTTTCTGGCAGTGACTGCATCTTTCTCCACAGTTTCAGCTCCCCTCTGGATATCTTCTCCATCATGATCCCATATCCCACCAGCTGGCCTTGGCTTTCCTTCCTCCTTTGTGTTTCTCCAGTGCTAGAGACGGTGGAGGCTTCCTGCTGTGGCTACTCTCTGTGCTGCTTTGCCACCCCCTGTTTGGCTCCTCAGCTTTTCTATGACCTGCACTACTAATTTCCTGTATTAATTTTCCTGTTTTAAATATGTAGAGTGGTTTATTATTTCTCTGATACCGGTGCCTGCAGTGCCTTGACTGTGACTAGTGCTGCACCCTTTTTCAAAATCCTGCTAGACTTTGAATGTAGTGTTTGGTCCAGCACGTCCTTCAGGCTACTTGACCACCTTACTTTAGGGTCCTGTGGATGGTGCTCCACTAGGTTTTTTCAAGCTCTAGAAGTGGCATCATAACTATAAGAGGGGTGCATCTAAGACACCTGTGGAAAGAGGGAATTCAACTCTGACTATAATGATCATATGCTTCTTTTTCCTGACCCAGCATCTCTTTGGGGGATCATCCCTCCCAAATTGGTTCATGTGATTCAGATGGGGAAAACCATCGCATTTGCCACATTCACAGAGTTGGGGAAATGACCCATCCTGGATAGTTACAGTCCTTCCTTCTCTTGGCCATAGTAATTAGTCCAGGATGGGTTAATAAATGTCTGGCCAATGAAGTTCTTCCTTGGTATTTTTGCTGGAACTATTGGGAAATATGCAGTTTTTCTCTCTGAGATCAAAGACACCAATGGACCATGTAAGCCCAGAGCTGAGAGAGGCCATCTTTATCACCTCCAACCCAAGAGTGAAATCCAGCACAGAAGGAAGCAGAGCCAAGAGATGGAGAGACACAGATAGGGGTGATATAGTTTGAGGCCTGGGTCTATCTGCGTCTGTAGCCAGTTGTACTCTTGTACTTTCCCTTTTGTCTTACACCACTTTTGGTTGGACTTCTGTCACTTGCAGCCAAGTGAGTCCTGACAGTAGCACTCAAACTTACTTTTCAAATTTCATCTTAAAGAGATATTGATGCAAATAGGCCAGGGCAATTTAGATATGTTCATGGTAGGTGAAGTCATGGAATTTATGAAGATGTAACTAAGGCAAATTATAACTTTCTGCCCCTTCTCTGCCCTCCCTACCATAATTCATAAAATTCTGAATACCACAGGTAAATTACAGAGGTCAGACCTATGTGAGTTGCCTGTATCTGATCTGGAAGATGCTCCTCTTTGTCTTCTCCTGGATCCTCTGGAGAGTTTCCTTAGTGAAGATTTTTGACTCCTTGAAAATAGCCCAGAGTTTAGACTCAGAAGTCACATACAGCACCTTCAAGAACCAAGTCATAAAGAATGCGCAAGGATTGAGTGAGGAGAGAGGGCAGCTGTCGCCACACTACTGTGTCTAAGGTAATCCTGTCCAGAGTCTCTGAGCTCACATTATTTTGTTTTGAGGAGGCAGTACAGCAAAGTATAACCAAAGTATAACCATGGAATCACATAGGCCTGTTCTCCAGTTCTTTTTCTGCCATTTCTTAGTTGGGTGATCCTGACAAAAACACTTCACTTCTCTGAGCCTCAGTTTCTCCAACTATAAAATGAAGAATGTACCCTGCACGGTTGCCTGTGAGGAGTGAATAAGATATCAACACCTATGGTCAAGGTGACCGCAATAGCTTTCTAATGAATATCCCTGCTACTCTTGTCCCCTATTATCCATTTCCCACACAGTGGCCAGAAAGTTAAAAATTAACTTTATTGAGTTATAATTTATGTACAATAAGTGATCAATTCAATAGTATGATTAGATGGTTCAGTGGTACAATTTGACGGTCTAGTTTGATGAGTTTTGACAAATGTATGCACTTATGAAAAAACTACTACAATCAAGATACAGAACATTTTCATAATCCCCAAAAGATTCCTGATGCCCCATTGCAGTCCATTCCCTGCTGCACATCCAGCCCCATAGCTGGAGTGACTTTTTGAACATGTAACTCAGACCATGCTATTCTTCTATTTCACACCCAGCAATGGACCCCCTATCTCTCAGGAAATTACATCTAAATTTCTTACCATGTGCTTTCAATGCCTTTTGTGTTCTGAATCTTGTCACTTCATATCATGTGGTCCCCCTATCATTACTGTGTCCTAGCCATACTGGCCTCCTTTGTGTTCACAAAACCTGTCAAGCCCTTTCCCACCTCTAGGCCTTTGTTGTTGTTTCCTCTGCTTGAAATCCTCTTTTTCCAAGTATAATTACCTCACTGGCTTGTCACCTTTTGGGTCTCAGCTTAAATGCAACTCCCTCAGAGAAGGCTTTCTCAACCATCCATAAAAAATGGACTCCCCGAATCACTCTTTCTTTCTCTGGTATCCCTAAATACCCTGTTTCTTTCCTTTACAGCCCTCATTTATTTATTTGCATACATGTAGTATCTGTCTCACTCTGTTGACTGTAGTCTCCATGGTAGAGAGATCATGAATCTTTTTCTCCCCATTGTATCTGCAGTGCCTAGCACTTAGCAGACACTAAAAAATATTTGTTGAATGACTTAATGATACATTAACATACCTAAAAGAGAATCTGATATATAATATGTGTGCAATAAATATTAGTTTCCTCTGCCAACCTATATCTCACCTTCCTCAACATGATAAAGGCCATATATGAAAAACCCATAGCTAACAGTATACTCCATGGTGAAAGACTGAAAGCTTTTCCTCTAAGATCAGGAACAAGGCAAGGATGCCCTCTTTCACCACTCCAATTCAACATAATATTGGAAGTTCTAGCCAGAGAAATTAGGCAAAAACAAACAAACAAAAAAAAAAAAAAGAAGAAGAAATGAAAGACATCCAAATTGAAAAGGAAAGGGTAAAATTATCTCTGCTCAAAGATGACTAATATTAGATGTAGAAAACACTAAAGATTCCATAAAAAGCAGAGCTAATAAATGAATTCAGCAAAGTTGTAGGATACAAAATCAATACACAAAAATCAATCGCATTTTGTGTATTAGCAATGAACAATCCAGAAAGTAAAAGGAGAAACAATTCCACTTATAATAGCATCAAAAAGAATAAAATAGTTAAGAATAAATTTAACCAAGAAGGCAAAGGACTTATACAGTAACAACTATAAAACATTGCTGAAGGAAATGAAAGAAAACATAAATAAGTGGAAAGACATCCTGTGTTCATGGATTACAAGACTTAAGATTGTTAAGATGACAATAATACCCAAAGCTATCTACAGATTCAATGTAATCTCTGTCAAAATTCCAACAGGGCTTTTTTTCTCGGAAATAGAAAAACTCATCCTAAATTCACATGGAATCTCAAGGGACCCCAGATAGCCAAAACACTCTTAAAAAGAAGAACACATTTGGAGGACTCACACTTCTTGATCTCAAAATGTACTACAAATCTACAATAATCAAAGCAGTGTGGCACTGGCATAAGGATAGACATATAGATAAATGGAATAGAATAGAGAGCCCAGAAATAAACTTTCACATATATGGTCAATGTTTTATTTTTGACTAGGGTACCAAGACCATTCAGTGGAAAGACGACAGTCTTCTCACCAAGTGGTATTGGGAAAACTGGATATCTACATTCAAAAGAATGAAGTTGGAGCCTTACTTAGCATCATATACAAAAATTAACTCAAAATGGATCAAAGACCTAAACATAAGATCTAATACTACAAAACTCTTAGAAGAAGATATAGGGGAAAATCTTCATGACATTGGATGTGGCAATAATTTTTTTGGATATGACACCCAAAGCACATGAAACAAAAGCAAAAATAGATAAATAGATTTCATCAAATTAAAAAACTTTTGTTCACCAAAGGACACTAACAACAGAGTGAAAAGACAACTCACAGAATGAGACAAAACATTTGTAAATCATATATCTGATAAGGGCTTAATATCCAGAGTATATAAAGAACTTCTACAACTCAACAATGAAAGAAATAAATAACCCAATTTGAAGTGGGCAAAGGACTTTAATCAACATTTCTTCAAAGAAGATATACAAGTGGCCAACAAGCACATGAAAAGATGCCCGGCTTCACTAATCATTAGAGAAATGCAAATCAAAGCCACAATGAGAGGCCACTTCATACCTGTTAAGATGGCCATTATTTTTTAAAATGGGAAATAACAAGTGTTAGTAAGAATGTGGATATTTGGAACCCTCATGCATTACTAATGGGAATGTAAAATGGTGCAGTCACTGTGGAAAATAGTTTGATGATTCTTAAACATAGAATTTACCATATGACGCAGCACTTTCACTACTGAGTATACACAGAAGAATTGAAACTAAAGATTCAAATAGATACTTGTATACCAATGTTCATAGCAAGGTTATTCACAATAGCCAAAATGTGCAAAAACCAAGTGTCCATCAGCACATGAATGGATAAAGAAAATGTGGTAAATACATACAGTGGAATATTATTCAGCCATAAAAAGAATGAAATTCTGATACATGTTACAACATGGATGAACCCTAAAAACATGTTAAGTGAAGTAAGCCAGACACAAAAGGACAAATATTGTATGATTCCATTTTTATGAGATACTTAGAATAGGCAAATTCATAGAGAAAAATAGAAGAGCAGCTACCAGGAGCGAGGGGGAGGGAAGAATGAGGAGTTACTGTTTAACAGGTACAGAGTTTTTGTTTGGGATGATAAAAATGTTCTGGAAACGGATAGTGGTGATGGTTGCTCAACACTGTGAGTGTGCTTAATGCCACCAAGTTGTAAATTTTAAAATGATTAAAATGGTAAATTTTATGTTATATATATTACCACATTTAAAAATGCAAAAAAGTAAAGCCATGATAGCTAACTTGAAAAAAATTAAAGGGATGGAGAAAGATATACCACGCTAACACTAACTAAAGAAAGCTGGAATGCCTATATTTATTTCAGACAAGGAACTTCAAAACAAGGAAAATTATCAAGGATAAAGAGGAGCACTACATTGATGATAAAAAAGGTTAATTCTCCAAGAAGACATAACAATCTTTAACACATATGTGTCTAACAATGGAGTGTCAAAATATATGAGGCAAAAACAGATCAAACTACATGGAAAAACAGACAAATCCACTATTATAGTTGTAGGCTTCAACAGACTTCTTTCAGTAATTGATAGATCAAATAGGCAGAAAATCAGTAAGGATATAAGTGGAAGTGAACAGCACTGTCAATCAACTGGATCTAATTGACATTTATAGACTACTTCATCCAACAACAGCAGAATACGTATTCTTCTCAAGCTCACGTGGAACATTCACCACTATAGACCACATTATGGGCCATAAAAAACACCTGAACAATTTTTAAAAAATAGAAATCATACAAAGTATATTCTCAGTACACTGTGGAATTAAACTAAAAATCTGTAACAGAAAAATAGCTGGAAAATCTGATTTGGAGATTAAACAACACATGGGTGAAAGAAGTAGTCTCAAAAGAAATGTTAAAACATTTTGAGCTAAATGAAAATGAAAATATAACTTATCAGTGTGTAAGATGCAGAGAAATTCAGAGTGAGATTTATATCATTAAGTGCATATATTAAAAAATAAAAAAATTATAATTAATAATCTAAGCTTCAACCTATGAAACTAGAGAAAGTATAGCAATTTAAGCCTACATCAAGCAGAAAAAAATAAATAATAAAATTACAGCAGAAATCAATGAAATTGAAAACAGAAAAACAATACAGAAAATCAACAAAACCAAAATCTGGTTTGTTTGAAAAGGTAAATAAGATCAACAAATCTCTAGGTAGGCTGACCAAGAATAAAAAGAAGACCCAAATTTCCAATATGAGAAATAAAAGAGACGTCATCACTACTGATCCATGGCCGTTAAAAAGATAATAAAGAAATAATATGAACAGATCAATGCCCACAACTTGATAACTTATATGACATGGATCAATTCCTTGAAAGACAAAAACTACCAGACTCACACAAGGAGAAACAGATTATCTGAATAAGCCTATATCTAATAAAGAAATTGAATCAATAATTAATAATATGACAAAAATGAAAGTACCAGGCCCAGATGGTTTCACCAGTGAATTTAAAGAAGAAATGATACCAATACTCTATAATCTCTTCCATGAAATGAACAGAATATTTTCTAACTCATACTGAGGCCAGTTTTACCCTAAAAGCAAGACCAGATAAAGACATTACAAGGAAAGAAAACTATAGACCAATATCTCTCATGAACATAGATGTAAAAATCCTTCACAAAATTTTAGCAAATAGAATCTAACAATGTATAAAAACAATTATACACACGACCTAGTGGGATTTATTCCAGGCATGCAAGACTGGCTCAGCATTCAAAAATCAATTAATGCAATCCACCGCATCATCAAGGTAAAGAAGAAAAATCATTTCATTGTATCAACTGATGCAGAAAAATCATTTCACAAAATTCAAGAGTCATTCATGATAAAAATAAAAACTCTCAGCAAACTAGGAATAAAGAGGAACTTCTGCAACTTAATAAAGAACATCAACAAAAAACCTACAGCTAACTTCATACTTAACGGTGAAAAACTGGATGCTTTCTCCTTAAGATCAGGAACAAGGCAAAGATATATCCTCTCATCACTCCTAGTCAACATTGTACTGGAAGTCCTAGTGCAATATGAGAAGAAGAAGAAATAAAGTGTACAAATTGGGAAGAAAAAAATAAAAATCTCTTTGTTCGTAGATGACATTATAGTCTATGTAGAAAGTCCCAAAGAATTCACACACACACACACACACACACACACACACACACAATCTCCTGGAACTAATATAGACAGAATTCAATTGCTTTTCTATATACCAGAAATGAGCAATTAGAATTTGAAATTAAATACACAATACCATATACAATAGCAACAAAAACAGAAAAATAATTAGATATAAATTTAACTAAATGTACAGGATCTACATGCAGAAAAACTATAAAACTCAGATAAGAGAAATCAAAGAAGATTTAAATAAATGGAGAGATATTCTGTGTTTATGTATTGGAAGGATTAATATTGTTAAGATGTCAATATTTCCCAACTGGGTCTATAGATTCAATGCAATTCTGATCAAAGTTCCAGCAAGCTATTTTCTAGATATCAACAAACTGATTTTAAAGTTTATATGGAGAGGCAAAAATCGCAGAATAGCCAACACAATACTAGAGAAGGAAAATGGAGGAGAATGAAGTTGAAAAGACTGACACTACCCAACATCAAGACTTACTATAAAAGCTACAGTAATTGAATCAGTGTGCTATTAGTGAAAGAATAGACAGATAGATCAAGGGAACAGAATAAAGATCCCAGAAAACAGACCCACACAAATATAATTAACTGATCTTTGACAAAGGAGCAAAGACAATTCGGCAGAGAAAAAGTATAGTGTTTCAACAAATTGTGCTGGAGCAATTGGACATTCATATGCAAAAAAAATGACTCTAGACACAGACCTTACACCTTTCACAAAAATTAACTCAAAGGGGATCATAGACCTAAACATAAAGTGCAATACTATAAAACTTCTAGAAGATAATATAGGAGAAAACTATGTGACTTTGAGTTTGGCAATTAGTTTTTAGATATAACACCAAAGTGTAACCCTTGAAAGGAAAAAATTAATAAATTAGACTTCATTAAAGTTCAAAACTTCTCTGTGAAAGACACAGTTTAAAGAATCAAAAGACAAGCCACACTCTGGGAGAAAATATTTGCAAACCACATATGTGATTTAAAAAATAGTTTGTATCCAAAATATATTAAGAACTTTTTAACAATGACAAAACAAATACCCAATTAAGAAATAAGTAAAAGATTTGAACAGATACCTCGCCTAATAAGATATACAGATGGTAAATAAGCATATGAAAAGATGCTCAACATCATGTTATTAGGTATTTGCAAATTCAAACAATAATGAGATACCACTACATACCTATTAAAATGACTAAAATTCAAAAAATTGACAATCCCCAATGCTGGCAAGGATGTAGAGCTACAGGAACTCTCATGCATATTTGGTGGGAATACCAAATGGTACAGTCATTTCAGATGACAGTTTGGCAGTTTCTTACCAAGCTAAACATCGTCATCATATGATACAGCAATTGCACTCCTAGATACTTACCCATGGAGGAAACTTAAATGCATATTGCTTAGTGAAAGAAGTCAGTCTGAAAGGGCTACATACTGTATTATTCCAATGATATGACATTCTGGAAAAGGCAAAACTGTAGATACAATGGTCAGTGGTTACCTGTTACTCAGAGGGTGGGGAGATGAAAAGGTGAAGCACAGGGGATTTTTAGGGCAGTAAAATGTCTGCATGATAAGGTAATGGTAGATATCTGATGTTATACATTTGCCAAAGCCCATAGAACCTTAAGGCATAAAGAATTAACCTTAATGTATGTAATTTTAAAACATCATACAGAAGGCTGGGATTCCAGGAATGAATGCAGACTGTGACAAGAGAATCTTTACTGTATTACAAATGTTTGAAACAACTTTGCTGAAAGGAGTGGGGGGAATAGATCCTGACCTAAGTAACTTTGGAAATGTGTGGAGTCTGTAAGACTAACATGAAGAACTGCACATAAGCACTGTAATCTAGCTGATAAAATCTGTTTCCCATGGGAATATGTGTTAGCAATTCTGATAGTGGTTTGCATGTGTACTGAAATTGAACAAGTAACCAAATAAATAGCAGATGGTGGGAACTAGGTTTCTCACTGTTGACATGGGAACTTGTAGATAAGCAAGAGGAGGAGGCTAAAGTAATCCGTGTGGTAATCAATTAGAGTTGGAGACATCAATATGAACTCATGTTTAACTTAATATAGATATAGATGGTTATTATAGAAGTGTTTATAGATAGGCATATATATGTGGGTTAATATACACATATATTTCCTTGTTCTTTCAGCTGAAGAGAGCCTTGAAGAAACAGGAGCAAAAAGCATACCTAGCATACAGATCTTGGTTTCTAATACCATTCTTCACTAGAAGGAATGAGAACTCTTTGGAGAAATGTCTGATTCTAGAACTGGGGCAGAAAATATACAAGATGAGCCTGGCATGTTGTAGTGTCAGAAAGCAAGGATGTGCATGCTTGTGCGCTCGTTCTCTCTCTCTCTCTCTCTCTTTCTCTCTCTCTCTCTCTCACACACACACACACATTGATGGAGGTATCTCAAAGGAGCACAGGAGCCAGTTAAAAGAACTCCCAATGGCCAAAGCTAGAACAATTTGAATGACAAAATAAAGTAGTATTGTACTATAACCCAAAGTATAAAATGAATATCCATGAGACCATGCTGATATAAATAAATGACTGAATAAATTAATAAACTGGGGAGAAGAAACAAATCTGTGCAGAAGAATTCCAAATAATTTATGTAGCTATTTTGCCCTCAAGGAGAGGGAGCATAACACCCCACTCCTCAGGTATGGACTGCACATAGTGACTTCTTTCCAATGAGTACAGTATGGAAAAGGGGAAAAAGAGTAACTTTAGTAGGGAAACCTGACAACACTATCTCAGCAAGGTCAGTATCAATAGATACAAATCATGTTGATAGTATGTATCCTTGATATGATGTGATGAAAGTGGCACTTTAACTCTGTGCTCTTCCTCCCAATAATTCATAACCCTGGTCTTATATCATCTCTTGTCTGAGAAGAACATCAGACCAATTTCAATAGCGGAGAATCCTACAAAATACCTAACCAGCACTCCAAAACCGTAAAGTCAAGTCTGAGAAACTACCACAGCCAAGAGAAGCCTAAGACACGATGACTCCATGTAATGTGGTATCCAGAATGGGATCCTGGAACAGAAAAGGGACATTAGGTAAAAGCTAAGGAAATCTGAAGAAACCATGGACTTCAATTAATAATAATGTATCAGTATTTGTTCATTAATTATAGCAAATGTACCATACTCATGGAGTATGTTAATAATAAGGGAAATTGGGTGCAGAATATGTGGGAAATCTCTAAAATACCTTCTCAATTTTCCTGTAAATCTAAAGCTATTCTAGAAAACAAAGTCTATCATAAAATATTTGTTAAGTCAAAAGGTGACAATGTCCATCTCCTCAAGACAATGTATTACACAATTCTACTTATTGAAAATATCCAGAATAGGCAAATCATCATGTTTCTTATTTGCATTTTTTGATTAAAGATGATGTTGGACAGCTTTTTATAGGCTTACTGTCCATGCATAGTTTTCTTTAGGGATTTTCCTGTTTGTGCCCAATTCCCACTTTCCCATTGGAGAATTTGTATTTTTGTTAATAGGTTGTAAGACGAAAGAAATTAACATTTGTCTGCATTATGTGCTCTTTCCCAATTTGTCATTTGTCTTTCAATCTTATAACATTTTCCACCATACAGAAATTTTTCATTTTTATGTAGTCAAATCTGTCACTCTTCCCTTTATGGTTTGTGCATTTCATATCATGCTTGAAAAGGCCTCTGCTACCCTGAGATTATAACAATGTTCACCCATATTTCTTTCTACTGGTTTGATGTTTTCATTTTTTTCATATTTTATATTGTTATACCAAAAATTTGTATGATATAAGGAGTTAGGCATTAACTCAGCTTCATTTATTTTCTAAACAATTAGCTAGTTGTCTCAATAGTGCTTACTAAATACTTCTTTTCCCAGTAAATTGCAATGAGTCTTTTATAACACAATAAATTCCACATGTGAATTTATTTCTGGATTTTTCTATTCTGATTGTACTTGTCTATATCTATATTCTTGGGGTAGTCCTACAGTATTTTAATTTTAACATCTGTTAGGGCAAGTTCTCTCTTGTTAGCTTTATTTCTCAAAATTTCTTTGTTATTCTTTAATACTGATTCTTCCAGATAAACTTCAGAATAATTTTTTAAAATTCCAAAAAATAAAAACAATCCCCCAAACTCTTGGAATTTTCACTGGGAATGTCTTTAATTTATAGCTCATTATGAGAAAATGGGCAGCTTTTACAATATTGAGTGTTCCTGTCTTATTTTATGTTACTAAGTAGAGTTTTATACTTTTCTTCACACGAGTCTTACATGTTGTTTTGTTAAATTTATATTCCTGGGTATTTATACTTTTCTTCACATGATGAATCTTGAATATTTATTTAAATTTATATTCCTAGGCAATCTGTGCTTGGTATTTCTATTGGTAATTGAATACTTTTGTATCATTATATTTTCTGATCTTTATTATTGGTATATATGAAACTGTTAAGGCAGGGATAAATAAATAAGTTTGCATAAATATGTATATATGTATTAATACATATATCCATACACACACACACACACACACACACAGAGGATCCATTGAAACAGAGACCTCCAAGAATTGGGGGCTACTTTGTTCCCAGAGGATCCAGCCTCCTGATACTTCCTTCCCTGAGTATTTCTCCAGCTGAGAGCAATTACATCAAGTAGGAAAGGGAACTATTAGCAATCAAGAGTACCAGTGCAGTGGTTAAAAGAAAGAGCTCTGGAGTCAGACTGCCTGGGATCAAATTCAAGCTGCATCACTTTCTGTGTGTCATTGAACAAGTAACTTGGTATCTCTATGCTACAGTTCCCCCATATGCAAAATGGGTGATAGTAATAGCACTTACCTCATAAGATTGTTGCCAACGTTACATGAACTAATATAGACAAAACATTTGAAATAGTGCCTTAGAATAGTATTACCTATTACTAAAATTACCTTGAATATCAACCTTTCTCAGTCTCTCACTGTTCACACTATATAACATCATTGTTTTTAATTTTTCTTTAATTAGTCATATATAAGGTTTGTGTAACAATCAGTGTGCATTGTAACAGTTTATACTAAAAGTTAATCAATTTTACCTAAAATGTTACCTGGCTATATATATAGCACATTGTACATTAATGCCCATATGAAAAGGGAAAACAAATAGATTTATGATAACTTTTGGCTGTTTTGTATTCTGAAAGTGTTCATATACCTATCCTTTTAAACCAAATGCACGAGAAAAAAATGTTTCCAGAGCATATAGTTTAGATTTTTACATCTAATCTCACCATTTTATTACCACAAATGCAATATTGGCTAAAAAGAGAGAGAGAGAGAAGAAATGAAATGCATGTAATAAAATATTCAATATTAAAAGAGGACTAACGGAATTAAGTGGCCCCTTTCTCCATTTTTACATTCTAAACAATCATCCCACCAAGACAAATCATTAAAAAGTATGACTACACGAGTCACATAACATAGTTTGTAAATCACAGCAATCTAAAGCTAAGGCGAAAAGAGAAATTTAGCTCATGCTATAAGTATGATGTCCTCCTGTAAATATTTGATTTCTCTAGACAGCCAGACAACCAGAACCACTAGCAGGGAGGAGCAGAGATGGGCATAAATGCCCTGTGTTTGAAGCCAGAGTTGTTGGGGGTAATGGTATAGGTCTAGTCTGGGAAATTCTATGACCAGAAAGTTTTGAGGCCTTGTTATTCTGGTTGCAGCCAATGGCAACAATCTTGCACAGACATTAGGTTGAAGTCTAAATACAACCTTGCTTGGCAGAGTCTAAGGGGTCAACTCAGAGGGCTTCAAATTTTTATTCCAGGATAAGTTATCTTGCCCCCTGACCAGATACATTTCCTTCCTTTCTTCCCTCCTTCCTTCTTTCTTTTCTTCCTTTCTCCCTTCCTCAACAGATATTTAATGAGCGCTTACCAAATGCCAGGCCCTATATCAGGCACTGGAGATAAAGCAGTGATGCAGAAAGAAATGGTCTCTGTCTTCATGGAGATTACATTTGAGTAGGAGAAGGTAGACAGTAAACAAGTAAACAAATAAACAAGATAACTTCAGATAGTGATAAGAGCTAAGAAGAACATTAAGCAAGGGGATGTGATAGAGAAATGACCAAGGGCTTACTTTACATAGTGTGGTCAAAGAAGGCCTATCTTACAGAGGTGATATTTGAGTTGAAATATTGCAAAGGTATGGAAGAAGATTATTCCAGCAATTGCAAGGGACTTGAGGCAGGAATGAGAAGAGTATGTTGAAGAAACAAAAGGCCAATATGGCTAAGATTCCTGCTACAAAGTTATCCCAGAAGTTATTTATGTGGTCAGTAAAAATTCTGAATCCAGTCCAGTGAGATTTTTGGTGGCTTCATAAATAACACAAAATTCCCCAGCTTGTACCACATCATACCCTAATGCCTTGATTCAAAGGCTTTGTCCAGATGTCCTGAATGACTGACTGCTATACTTCACCCAGAAGTCCCTGGCTTCAATAACAAGAGATGCCATTGCTGTCATTTCCTTGCACTACCTCTTGGTCACTACCTTGGGAAGCTCCAGGCTGCCCTGCAGGATGCACCTGTGCTGACAAACACTGTTCATCAAGATAGGGGGTACTAAACATTTAGGGAGGCTGTTCTGGCTCTCCTCCTGCCCCACCTGCCCCAGCTAATCCTAACGCAAACTGAAGAAGGCATTACTGGCCCCATTTCAGATCTCTGAAATCATTAACCACCCTCCCAACTGCCTCAACATTACCTACAGTGGTACGTTCCATGTGGTTCTTTGGGCTTCTGTTGAGCACATTGCTCCCTACTGAACTTCACTACTACTTAATACAAACTGATCACATTGTAACTTTTACTTGTTTACTTTCTGTATTTCCCCACTAATTAAACTCTGTAAGAAAAGGGATTTGT
This sequence comes from Lemur catta, assembly GCF_020740605.2. Lineage (NCBI taxonomy): Eukaryota > Metazoa > Chordata > Mammalia > Primates > Lemuridae > Lemur > Lemur catta. The sequence goes on along the minus strand of NC_059155.1, from coordinate 48,901,026 downwards.
CTTTCATTTGCTGCTGTATTTTCATTGCTTACCACATAGCTGATGCTTCATAAACATTTGTTGAATGAATTCTAATTATAGCTTCCTTCCTAGGATTAGTCTCTTGGGTCTATTTCTGGATTCTCTATCCTGTTTCATTGGCCCATTTGTCTACTCTTGTGCCAACACCACTCTCTCTTAATGATTACAGTAAGTCCTGATATCAGGCAAGCTGAACTCTCCCACTTGTTCTTCAAAAGTATTTAGTGTGGAGTTTAAGAGTGTGGAATCTAGAGCCAAATTTCCTGGGTTTGAGTTCTGGTTTTGCAGCTTACTGATTGTATGAGCCTGGCCAAGGTACTTAACCTTTCGGTGCCTCAGTTTTCTCATATATAAAATCAGCACAAAATATGGCCTACTTTATAGGATTATTGTGAGGAATAAATGTGTTAACACATGCAAAGCATACAACACATGATTAGAATACTGCCTGGAATATAGTAAATGTTCGATAAATATCAGCTGCTAATCTTGGCCCTTTGTACCTTAATATAACCTTTAGGATCTGCTTTTTAAGTTCCTCCTGGTTGGGATTCCAACTGGAATTGTATTGAACTTATAGATTAATTTGTGGGATCATTGACATATTTACAATATTGAGTCTTTCTATCCATGAACATGTAGATCCACTCATTTAGATCTCTTTAATGTCCTTCAGTAATGTTTTAACATTTTCTCCATAGAGATCCTGATATTTTGCATAGGATTTTTGCATTTACGTTTATATGAGAGCTCATCTTATTTTTTTTTTCTTGTAATATTCTTGTGAATTTTCTTATCAAGGTTATAAAGTCTCATAAAATGAATTGGGGGAATTTTTCTTATTTTTCTATTTCCTGGAAGAGTTGTGTGTGAGATTGTATTTATCTGTTTCTTGAATGACAGAATTCACCTGTGAAATCATCTGGGTTGTGGGATTTGGGGTGAAGTGGTAGAGTTTTAATTATTGATTCATATTTTTAAAGTTTATAGTTCTATTCAGGTTTTCTATTGCTTATTTTTATTAAGTTTTATTTGTCCAGGATAGTGTCCATTTTGTTTAAAATTTCAGATTTATCAGCATAAAATACTTCATGGTAATAACTTTCTTTACCATCTCTCTTTATGAATTTATTAGTGATATACAAAGTTTGTCTATTTTCAAAAAACCAATCTTTTCAAATACCAATTTGGAAGTTTGTTAAATCCTCTCTATTGTAGCTTCCTACAATTAAAAAAAGGTATTCTTTCTATTTTATTAATTTCCACTCTTATCTTTGTTATTTCCTTCCTTCTACTTCTTTTGGGTTATTTTATTGTTCCTTTTCGAACTTCTTAAGTTGGGCACTTAATGTACAAATGCTCATTCTTTCTTATTTCTAAATAATATATCTAAGGCTATAAATATCTAAGTACAATTTTCCTTTTCTACACCCTATAGATTTTGATGTGAGGTATTTTTATTAACATTCAGTTATAAATGTTTTCTAAATTACATTATAGTTCCTTCTTTGACCCATGAGCTAATAAAATGTGTATTTTTAAATCTCTCTCTATATATATTTTTGAGTTTTTGTGGATTTTTTTTTTTTGCTGTTGACTTCTAACTTAATTCCATAGTGATCAAAGCATATGGTCTTTATATTTTAAATGTGTCTTTTGTAACAACATATAACTGGATTTTGAAAAAAATCAATTTGAAATTTACAATTCTAGTATTTTAACTGGTAGGTTTCATCTAATACATTTATTTTGATCACTGACATATTATTTATTCATATCATCTAATTTAATGCTTGATTTTTATCCTTATATTTTCTCTTTTTTTGGTCTTCTTTACAGATACTTTAGTTTTTATCTTTCCATTTTTTCTCCTACTGGTTTGTATGTTTTATTTATGCTCTTTCTATTCATTTTTAAATTTTTTTATTTGTAATTGACAAATAATTGTACATGTTTATGGGATACAATGTGATGTTTCAGTGCATGTATACATAGTATAATGATCAAATTGGTAATTACTATATTCATCACTTTAAACATTTATCATTTCTTTGTGGTGACAACATTCAAAATCTTCTTTCTAGCTATCTTGAAATATACAACACATTTTTATTTGCTATAGTCACTCTACTATGTAATAGAATACCAAAACTTATTCTTCCTGTCTAACTATGACTTTGTACTCATTGACTAACCTTGCCTAATTTCCCCCTCCTCCCTCCCATTCCCACCCTCAGGTAACAACTATTCTACACTCTACTTTTATGAAAACAACTCTTGTAGATTCCACGTATGAGTGATACCATGTAGTGTTTGTCTTTCTGTGCCTAGTTTATTTCTTTTAATCTAATGTACTCCAGGTTCATCCATGTTGCCACAAATGACAGGATTTCATTCTGTTTTATGACTGAATAGTATTCCATTGTATATTTGTATCACATTTTCTTTATCCATTCATCATTAGATGGGCACTTACGGTGATTCCATATCTTGGCTATTGTGAATGGTGCTGCAATGAACATGGGTGTGCAGATGTCTGCTCATTGAAATTGTCATACTGATTTCATTTCCTTTGTATATATACCCAGTCATGGGATTGCTGGATAATATCGTAGTTCTGGTTTTAATTTTTTTTGAAACAGAGTCTCATTCTGTCACCTGGGCTAGAATGCAGTGTCATGATCATAGCTCACTGCAACCTCAAACTGCTGGGCACAAGGGATCCTCCTGGCTCAGCCTCTCCAGTAGCTGGCACCACACGTGTACACCACCATGCCACGGCTAATTTTCTATTTTTTGTAGATGAGGTCTTGCTCTTGATTAGGCTGGTCTTGAACTCCTGGCCTCAAGCAATCCTCCTGCATCAGCCTCCCAGAGTGCTAGGATTACAGGCGTGAGCCACCGCACCCAGCTTTATTTTTAATTTTTTGAGGAACCTCCATACTGTTTTCCAAAATGGCTGTACTAATTTACATTCCCACCAGCAGTGTGTAAGAGTTCCCTTTTGTCCACATCCTCACCAATATTTGTTATTTTTTGTCTTTTTGACAATAGCCATTCTAACAGGTATGAGGTAATACCTCATTGTGGTTTTGATTTGCATTTCTCTGATGATTAGTGACGTTGAGAAATTTTGCATATATCTGTTGGCCATTTGTGTGTCTTCTTTTGAGAAATGGCTATTCGGGTCTTTTTGCCCATTTTTAAATCGGATGACTTGGGTTTTTTTGCTATTGAGTTGAGTTCCTCATATATTCTGGATATTAACACCTTGTCAGATGCATAGTTTGCAGATACTTTTTCCCATTCTTTAGGTTGTCTCTTCACTTTATTGATTGTTTCCTTTGCTATACAGAAGCTTTTTAGTTTGATGTAACCCATTTGTCTACTTTTGCTTTTGTTGCCTGTGCTTTTGAGGTCTTATGCAAAAATCTTTGCCCAGTCCAATGTCATGAAGCATTTCCCCTATGTTTTCTTCTAGTGACTCTATAGTTTTGGGTCTTACATTTAAGCCTTTAATCCATTTGAAGTGGTTTTTTATAAGGTGAGACACAGTGGTCTAGTTTCATTCTTCTGCATGTTTTCCCAGCACCATTTATTGGAGAGACTGTCCTTTCCCCAGTGTTCGTTCTTGGCTCCTTTGTCGAAAATCAGTTGGCTATAAATGTATAGGTTCATTTCTGTGTTCTCTATTCTATTCCATTGGTTTATATGTCTGTTTTTATGCCAGAACCATGCTGTTTTGGTTACTATGGCTGTGTAGGATATTTTAAAGTCAGGTATTGTGATGCCTCCAGCTTTCTTCTTTTTTTTTTTTCCTCAGGATTCCTTTGGCCCTTAGGGCCATTTGCCTTTCCATATGAATTTTAAAATTGTGTTTTCTATTTCTGTGAACATTAGTATTTTGATAAAGATTGCATTGAATCTGTTATTTCTATTCTTTTAATAGCTATCTTTAAATTTTGCTATTCATACTTAAATAAACCAAGTCTAAATTTAATCATTATTTCTATCTTCCTCCCAAATGATACAAAGACCCTCTTATGCTTTAATGCTGGTCACTACCACCCCTCCCCAGCTTACACATTACTTTTTTCCAGCAATTTAGTTCCACCCTTTTTAAAACTCCCCCAACTTAGTCACTATTACTATTGTTTCATATAGGTAATGGTTGTTTATGTTTATCTAAATTTCACAAATTTCTTTGCTCATTATTCTTTCTTTCATCTCATTCTTCCTTCTGGAAATTCTTTTTAGAAAATCTTTTATTGAAGATACGATTCTACATTTCTGAAAATATCTTAACTTTGCTCTTATTTTTTAATATTAGCTTTTCAAAAATTAATATTTTAGCTTGATAGATATTTTCCCTTGGCACTTTGAAAATATTATTCCCCATCTTCTGACTTTGTTACTCTTGAGAAGTATTCTCTTAATTTAATAGTCATTCCTTTGGAGGCAATCCATCATTTTTGTCTGGTTCCTTTTCAGATATTCTCTTTTTACCACAATATGTCTATACGAGGTTTTCTTTGTATTTGTCCTGCCTGGAATTTGTTGTATTTCCTGAATCTAAGACTTCATGTCTTTCATCAATAAAGGAAAATTGTCAGCATTATTCTTTGGATCTTGCTTCTCCCTCATTTTCTGCATTCTCTCTATCTAGAAATGCAATTATATTTTCTCACTATATCTTCCAAATCTTTTCATTTCTCCTTTATAAATCGTATCCTTTTCTGTCTCTCTGCTGCATTCTGAGCAATTTCTTCAGATCTATATTTCAGATCACTAACACTCTATTTCCATCTAATTTGCTATTTAATCTGTCCATTGAAATTTTAAAAGCAACAATTACATTTTTTATTTCAGGAAAACCTATTTGGTTCTTTAAAAATGTATTCAGTCATGATGGTGAAGACCCATTCATCCCTTCTCTCCCTGCTGGATACAACTATAATCCTAGGAAAAATGCAAGAAGCAATCAAAAGAGAACTCTTCAAGGTGGAAAGAGAGTGGTGAACTGGTTAAGGATCCGAGGACTTGAAGAAAGACACAGCAGAGCATATAACAGCTCCCCACCTAATAGAAAAAGTAGACCCAGGCCTGTCAGTGACTGACCTCAACCTAGCAATAGAAGGTAGCCAAGGTAGATTCATTTCTCCCACAGATGGAACAGGATTCCCAATGGTAATCCTAGATAAACTTGGCAGCATTGGCAAGCAGAATCAATGGGGATCCTCTCTGACAAGTGGCCAGAGGAAGCCTCTCCTTCTACACCAGCCCTAAGACTCTCCTCTCCCAGGGAGAGACAATGGGTAACTAGGCAGCACCAGCAAGGAGGACTATGCCATAACAAACAACCTTGAGCTGGAAACCTCTTTGTACCCATGGACCTGAAACTCCCCAGACTTACCCAGAGACATGAGGCAGGGTGGTCCACAGACAACAAAAGGGAAAATCCCATTGCAACAAGCTGTCTGGGCCTGGAAGCACTCTCAATTTCCCAAAAACAGGAGGGATCCTACCACAAGAGGTACCTAGTGAAGGAGAACTGTCCTTCTCCACAAAGCCAGAGATTCCCTTCTATACTAAGCAGTGGGCAGCACTGATAGCAAGGAAGATCCCACCACAGTACATGCCTTGGCCCAGGTACTATGCTAGGTCCTAAACATAAAAGAAATGTTATATTATGTTAGGTCCTAAACATAAAAAAATTACTAACTTATACTTAATATGAATTTAAAATCCCTGGTAATCAAAAGACATCATTAAGAAAATTCAAAAGTAAGCCACAGACTGGGAGAAAATGTTCACAACAAATATAGCTGACAAAGGACTTGTATCCTGAATAAAGGATACCTGTACATCAATGGTTCCCAACTGGGGGTGATTTTTGCCCCCTGGGGACAGCTGACAATGTTTGGAGACATTTCTTGTTTTCACAACTGGAGGGGGGAATTCTACTGATATCTAGTGGATAAAGAACAGGGGTGCTGCTAAATATCGTACAATGCACAGGACAGCCACCCACGACACAGTATTATCTGGCCCAAAATGTCAATAGTACTATGCTGAGAAACCCTGTTATATAAATCAGTAACAAAAGAAAAAGAACTCAATTTTTATAATAAGCAAAAAACTTGAACTGATGTCACAAAAGAACTTACACAAATGGCCAGTAAGCAGACAAAAGGTATTCAGGAAATGCAATTAAAACCACAAAGAGACCACTAACACAACAACTAGAACAGTGAAGAAAAAAATTTTAATAACAACAAATGTTAGGGAAGATGCGAACAACTGGATCTTTCATACATAACAGGCAGGTACAATTATTTGAAAAGAAGTTTGGAATTTTCCTGTAAAGTTAAACATATACCTACTCTATGACCCAGCAATTCTACTCTTATGTATTTACTCAAAACATCTAAAACATATGTCCACAAAAAGACTTCTACAAGAAAGCTTATAGCAGCTTTATTCATAATAGCTCTAGTGGTTGCTTAGGGCTGGGGATGTGGGGTGGGGAGCTGGAGGGTAATGGCTAAGGGGTGCAGGGTTTCTTTTGGGGATAATGAAAATGTTCTAAAATCAATTGTGGTAATGGCTGTACAACTGTGAATATTCTGTACTAAAACCCATTGAATCATGCACTTATATGGGTGAATTGTATGTGAATTATATTTCAATATAGCTATTACAAAAAAAGAAAATGAAGTATCTGATACAGAAATATGTAGAAGATAAGAAACATCATTTGACCTAAAGAAGTAGACCCCGAAGAGTATATACTGTGTTAATTCATTTATATGAGATTCTAGAACAAGAAAAATAATCCATAGCAACAGAAAACATATCCATGGTTGCCTATGGGGGCCAAGGATGAACTGAAAGTGGAAATGAGAGAACCTTCAGGTGTGATGGAAACATTTTACATCTTGATTTTGAGTGGTAGAAATAGGGTATATACATTCATTAAAATGCATTGAGTTGTATACTCACTGTATGTAAATTTTACCTCAATTAAGAGAGGATACAGGAGAAAAGAAGAAAGGGGAAACAGAAAAGAAGAAGAGAGGAGAGGGGAGGAGAGGGGAGGGAGAGATCTAGGAGATATTTATAAAGTAGAATCTATAGATTTTGTATCTGGTTGGATATATAAGATCAGGGAGAGGAAGGAACTACAGCAATAAATGGTGGCAGAGTAACATTTTGTAAGAATCCTGATTTTCGAGCCAGATAAATGTGTAAGAGGCTCCTTCAAGAACTAGCTGTGGAACCCTGAGCAATCATCCCACCTGGAAGAGCCTTCCTTGGTTTACTCATGTGTAAAAATGACAAAAATACTTCTTTCATGAGGTTTTTTTTTTTTTGAGACAGAGTCTTGCTCTGTTGCCCGGGCTAGAGTGAGTGCCGTGGCATCAGCCTAGCTCACAGCAACCTCAAACTCCTGGGCTTAAGTGATCCTACTGCCTCAGCCTCCCGAGTAGCTGAGACTACAGGCATGTACCACCATGCCCGGCTAATTTTTTCTATATAGATTTTTAGCTGTTCAAATAATTTCTTTCTATTTTTGGTAGAGACAGGGTCTCACTCTTGCTCAGGCTGGTCTCGAAACTCCTGACCTCGAACGATCCACCCGCCTCGGCCTCCCAGAGTGCTAGGATTACAGGCGTGAGCCACCGCGCCCGGCCTCATGAGGTTTTTATGAGAGTGAATTAAATAATACATGTAAAGTCCCTATAGGAACTCAATTATGACTCCCAGATTTCTAACTTGGCCCCTAGATAGGTCCTGCTCTGCCTCTGTAATGAGATAGGGGTCTTGGATACAGGAAGGAGTTGTACTAGAGATACCCAAAGAAAGGAGCCAGAAGTCAGGATGAGCAGAAGTTTCCCAGCTTGCTGAGGGCTGGACTTGGAGCCGAGGACAAAAGTCACTAACTCGACTTTTAGGAGACATCTCCTCACAAGATTCTCAAACTTGGAGGTGGGATGCTGGTAGTATCCTCACTCTGCTAGTTCATAGTCAGAGAGGCATACATTCTTCAAGCCTCTCCTCTTACCTTTTCCTGGACCATAAAGCTTGGCCTTGGACCCCACTTTTCTGGCTCAGTTGCTGGAGTGGTACTCTGAGAGCAATGGGACATTTCCCTGGAGCCTGTAGGGGAGCCTGCATCCTTTGCATCTGATCAAGATCCTGCTTCCTCTTCTATCCATGCCCTAGTGCCCAAAGGTGTGCAGGTCCCAGAGGGTGGAAGGTGGGCCTGAACCAGGCAAAGCGCAGTAGAAGCTGAGTCAGGGTTTCTGGGTTAACTTCAAAGCATGCTTGAGAAGGGTCCTGCTCTTAGACTTTGAGATGGGTGCTTGGAGATCTTAGGGGCTTCAGGCTGATGATTTTGAGCCTGAGCTCACTCTAAGAGAAGTCATCTTATTTAGTGTTTTGATCCTCCCTCCTCCTCCATTCACCTCTCACAGGTGAGTCTGAATGCAGGCCAAAGCAGGCAGCAGCATCTTCCATTCATGGCCTGAAACTCACCAGTCTCATAACTTGACTGAGTTGTGTTCTGCTCCTGTCCTGAAGCACTGCAGAGAGGGTGGAGGCGGCTGTAAGGAGCTGGGAAAAGTAGCCAGAAATTTGGGAGTCTGACAGCCTTTCTCCACAAGTCACCTCAGGTGAAAAAAAGTAACCTCAGTTACCATGTGGGGGCAGCAGAGGCCAATTTACAGAACCCTGAGCCTGGACTTCGAACTCCTGGGTTAGAATATTTGGGTCTGCACACAGAGTCATGTCTGAGGGCCGCTCAATCCCAGGCCAGCACTACCTCACCTCCCTGCAGGCCAGTACAGACCTGGCCCAGTGGTCAGGGGGAGGGTGGTCCAAAGAGTAGCCAGAGAAGTCCAAAAAGAGGAAAGGTACCAGGACAGCAAGGCAGCCTTGGGGACCCAAAATGCCACAACAGAGAGGTCTGAAGCATGGTAAGGGAGAAGGGCAGTTACTTACATATAATTTAGTTCAGTCCTTACTATGACTGTGCATAGAAATCTCTCCCTCCCTAACCGACTCTCACACAGATGCATTTTTCCCCACTTTTCATATTCTAGGTTGAGCTCTCCCATCCTAGAACTCCTGCTCAGAACAGCTGCCTCAGCTTCTGCCCCAGATCACCCTATCAATGACTTTTTCCATGTTTACCATGCTAGCCTCTCTGGCCTGGAAGATCCACCTTCTTACTTTTATGGTCCATGAATTTAAAGTATCTAGATATTGTAAAAATGTAATTCAGGGATTCTGGGAAGAATTCCGTCCTTCCCCCTGGGTACAGCAGAAAGGTGATTCATCAATGATTTCTTGGGGAAGAGGGTGAGGCTGGTAACCAGTGTTAGCTTGATGAGTTACTAACCTCAGAAGACATTGGCCATCCACATTCTATAAATGAGCTAAAAGCCAGAAGTACTCCTGAAAGACAGTGCCTTAATGGGGGAGTCCAAGTCCAATTTCAGACTTCAGAACAGAAAGAAAGAGCCTGTAAATTTAAGTATCAGAGCCCAAGATGTCATCCATTCTGGAGACTGCATAGCTAATAGAATAAACAGACCCAGATATGAGTTTAGACCAACAAGTAAAGGTGCTGAGCTTCCCTGACAAATGTCCCAGAAAACCCTTACTGTTTTTCTTCCTAAGCTTCCAGATCATGTGTCAGGCTCAGACCAACTCTAAGAGTTCCCCTGGCTTCCTGCAGGCCTACGGACTCAGCTTCCTTTCTTTCCTCTTTAAAGCTGCCATTAACACTATATCCCTTTGAGTGGGTCACATCTCTCCTTTGGGCTGGCTAAAGAGTAAGAAAGAGTTATCTTGGCACGCCCCCAAAGATAAATCTAAAGACAACAGGTAAAGTGCTGTACTTCCCATTACCAAGGCAAAACAGAACAGAGTTAGCAAAGGCAACACACTGCACATATTAGGTTTGGTGAATTGTTACAGTGGAATAAATATAAAGTGACAAAGACTCTATCTTCTAATGTTCCCACATAGCTGAAGGTTGGGCTGTATCTCCCGCCTCCCTTCTGAGATGGCCTCTGGAAGCTCTGTTAGGCTTCTTCCCTCTGCTTTCCTTATCCCAAAGCACTCTCCCTCCCCCCACACACGTTTCTCCCAACCCATACCTGAAGCAAGGGCATGCAGGCCCCCTTTCTCTGCCTGGGGAATCTGTATCTCTAAGGATGTTCTCCCTGGTGAGTGAGGAGGAGCACCCAACCCACAAGCTTCTGCTATACATAGAAATTTTCCCCTCTGGGAGTTTCCTCCCAGCAGAGAACCAGACTTAATAACCTGCTAGTTAATGTGTCTAAAGCAACAGAACAGAATAGAAAGACACTAGGAGAGAAGAAAAAGGGAGTGCTTACCCTGTCCTACAAAGAACAGTTCAGGGTGGACTAATATGCAATGAGGGCCATGTATAAGACACTTTAGAGCCATCATGACATTTTATCTACACAACAACCTCCTTATGAAGTAACTATTTTTCTCTTCCTTTCTTTCTTTCTTTCTTTCTTTCTTTCTTTCTTTCTTTCTTTCTTTCTTTCTTTCTTTCTTTCTTTCTTTCTTTCTTTTCTTTCTTTTCAACTGATAGGGAAATGGGCTCTGATTGCTTGTGCTCAGAAGTGCTAGGCTGGGATGTAAACCTAGGCTTGCCTAACTCCAAAGTCAATGCTGCTTCAATTACCAATGTGCTGCATCCTGAAGAGTGTGGGAGGTCTAGGACTCCCAGAACCACAGACTAGACCCCACAAGGTCAGCGGAAAGAGACAACTGCAAGATCTTGGACCATGACCCAAGCCACAGAAGGAGAACCACAGACCCTCCAGAGGATAGGACAGCCACAGAACCAAAGTGCAGCACATGCCAGAGTATGGGCCCCTACCCAAAGGTAGCGGATGAACAGGTTGTGGAGGTGCTGAGTTAGAAGCCCCTCAGTCCAGGCAACCCAGGTTTTCCTTGGGCCCAAAGTCCTAGGTCATACATGTGTCAGCATCCAAGGTGACTCAAACTATAGGGCTCAGCCCGGGTCGGCTGCCTCAAGACCTCTACTCAGCTCCCTTCTATATTGCAGCTCTGCTGGTGGCAGGAGATGAAGCTGACAGTGACTTTGTATTGAGTTGTGGAGGATGGAGCTCCACAACTTCCTTGCCCCCAGGCCTACCTTTCACCACTTTCAGGAGGTAGCTCTCTCAGGCACAATGAGGCAGAGCACTGCAGAGAGAAACTTTCTGGCCTTCGCAAGCAGTCTGATCCAGATCCCAGGAGCCTTTTGGCCAAGGCCTTGCCCTGCCTAGGAAGATGGCTCCAGAGAGGATCTGAAGAACAGTGCTAGAGGGGCCCCATCTGCCCACGATCAGCTGGGAAATCTACCTTTGTCTCAACAGGTAGATCTCTTGTTGACCCATGAAAAAGTACCCAGTGAAGAAAGAAGTTGCTTCCCTTGAGAGGAGAAACCCATAGTACTGAAGAGAGAACCTCCATGGAGGAAGAGGCTGTGGTCACCCTGCAACTCTGGGTCTTTGAATCTCTCCTTTCCCCTTAGGGCCTTAGGTATCACTCTGATCTCAGCACTGTAACTTCCTTCGTAAAACAAAACATGGGGGCTCCCAGATTGAAGCAAAGAAGATCTTGGGGAGGAGGACATGCAGGAGGGAAGCTCTCACTCCCAGTACCCCCATACTGAGCTCCATAGAAGGGCTCTGCCTCTTTCTTATTGCCCCTACTGCCACACACCACATTCCCCAGGCATGTGTCACACTCTTTTTAAGACTCTGGCCTGAGAGTGCCACGAGGCCCATTTTTGGCTTTCCCTGGGCACAGTAAAGACAGCAGGAAGCAACTTCACAAGGACTTCTTGAACTCTGGGAGAAGCAGAGGGCCATACCAGAAACCTAAACATCCCAGCTTCCACAGCACACATCTCTGGGCCAACCACAACCAAGTTTTCTCTGGCACTCACATGCACTGTCTGTACTACATCCAGGCTCCTCTGTTCTGCTCTGTTCCTGGCCTGTGCTCACAGGGAAGCCACCTTTTATATCGAACCTCAGGGAGCAAGTGTTTGAGCACTGGGTTCCATCCCCAGCCAGTACTACAGAAACTTAAATCACAGACTTCCTGGAGTCCTCTCCATCAGCTCTGGTTCTCTCCCTGAGAAATACATTTCTTTCCCCAGTGATCCTCAGGACTCAGTTGTGATTGATGCCATTTATTATCTGATAGTTCAAGTGAGAGACAACCCACCACATTGAGGGGTATGGCTATGACCCTTGTAGGCCCCACAGTCTGACAGCACTGCAGCTTTACAAGACAAGATCCTTAGCACCCAAATGCCAAGAGTTACCCATGCGCAGTATCACAAGGAGCTGATTCTGTCACAGTTGGCACCTCAATTCTCTGTACTATGAAATGTGGGGATTTACACTCAGCCCAAAACAATAACCTTTATTAAAAACTCTTTGAGGCTGGGTGCAGTGGCTCATGCCTGTGATGCTAGCACTCTGGGAGGCCGAGGCAGGAGGATTGCTTGAGGCCAGGAGTTCAAGATCAACCAGAGCAAGAGCGAGACCCTGTCTGTACGAAAAAAAGAGAAAAAATTAGCCAGGCAACTAAAGATAGAAAAAAAAAAATATCGGCGCATGGTGATGGGTGTCTGTAGTCCCAGCTACTCGGGAGGCTGAGGCAGGAGGATCGCTTGAGCCCAGGAGTTTGAGGTTGCTGTGAGCTAGGCTGATGCCACGGCACTGTAGCCCGGGGCAATGGAGTGAGACTCTGTCTCAAAAAATAAAAAAGTAAAAAAAAAGAAAACTCTTTGGACACAGTTGGACCACTGTACTTCCATCCTTGCTATGAGAAGCACAAGGAAATAGCTTTAAATCTAAGCAGAAAAGATGAAAATTGGAAACAAAATTTCCAGGGAATCATGGAACTGAGAGCTTTGGAAACTGAGGAACCTCCACCCATGGCAATCTTTAACATAGAAAAAATACTGGTATGCCAAAACAGTAACTAGAAGAAAATCTTCTGCTGGGAAGGAAGGGGATGAATGAGGTGATCTTGATGTGGCTAAAATCCTAAAGTGGTTTCTTCCATGGCTTTTCCATCCCACAGAGTGTCTGAATCCTCTTTTCCTAAGCCACCCTCTCTATGCACCAAACACTAGAAAACTTGGATGACAAAAACTTTATAGGTCATCCTGTGACTATATTACTGCAAGCAGTCATTCAACTTCTGTTCAGATACCTGCTTGAAGATACCTTCATTGAGAGGAATTAAGTATCTCTGGAGGCAGTCATGAGGAAATGACGCTTTGTTTCTACATGTTGTAGTTCATATTTGGTATTAAAACACTGTTATGCTAGCAGATCCATTAGGGCAGCAGTCCCCAACTTTTTTGGAACCAGGGACCTTTTCATTGAAGACAATTTTTCCATGGACCAGGGGGTGGGATGGTTTCAGGATGATTCAATCACATTACATTTATTGTGTACTTTATTTCTATTATTATTACATTGTAATATATAATGAAATAATTATACAAACCTCTCTGCTAATGATAATCTGTATTTGCAGCTGCTCCCCTGTGCTAGCATCACCACCTCAGCTCTACCTCAGATCATCAGGCATTAGATTCTCATTAGGAGTATGTGACCTAGATCCCTCCACTTACCTTACAGGACATGGAGCTTATGCAGTGATGTGAGAGATGGGGAGCAGCTGTAAATACAGATGAAGCTTGCCTCACTCACCAGCTGCTTACTGCCTGCTGCGCGGCCTGATTCCTAACAGGCCACAGACTGGTACCGGTCCACAGCCCAGGGGTTAGAGACCATAGCATTACGGTAAATCCATAACACTGTGATGTAGTGGGGATGGTCTCACTTAAAGTGTTTATTCATTAACTCATTCATTCATTCATTTAATAAATACTGAGCATCTATGTGCTAGGCACTGTGCTTGGCACTAGAGAAACAAGGAGGAACAAAAATAGGCATGGTTCCTGTTCTGATGGAGTTTGGAGTGGAGTTGGAGACACAGTAATTAACAAAGAAAGCACACAAATAAGCATGAAAATGCAACTAAGACAAGCGCTATGAAAAAAGAAAGACAGTTCTATGAAAGATATAATAAAGGAACCTGACCAAGCCTGGAAAAACTGGCCAAGGAAAACTTCCATGAGGAAGTGATGCAGAGATCTGAGTATTAAGTAGGATTAGCCACGCAAAGTGACTAGAGGTAGGGAATAGAGAGAGTGTTCCAGGCAATGGAAACAGCATGTGCAAAGGTCCTGTGGCCAACAAGTCATACCATATTTGGACCTGAAAGATGGCCAGTGTGGCTGGAACATAGAGCATGAGGGAGAAAATGGTGTGAACTGAGGCTGGAGAAGTAAGTTTGGGTAAGACCTTATAGGACTTTATAGGCCACATTAATAATTCTTCCTTTTGTGGGTCATAGGGACTTACTGGAGGGTTTTTATGCAAGATAATGACAGGATCAGATTTAATATTTAAAACCATCACTCTGGTTGCTATGTAGAAAATGGGTTGGAAGAGAGTGGCATGGCTGCGTAGAGATCGTTGTAATAGATAAAATGAGAGATGATAGTAATGTGGACAAGAGTGGTGGCTCGCAGTGTAACTGCAAAGATGTGGATGGACTAAGAGCCTTTTAAAAAATAAAATAGATAAAACTTAGTGATAGATTGGATATGAGGAAGAGGGGGTGCCAAGGATGACTCTCAGGTTTCTTAATTGCTTAACTGGATATTTGGGGGTGCCATTCACCGAAAAAGGAGAAACTGGTAGAGAGCTATATCTAAAGGAGAAGATCATGGCTTTGGTGGTGGATGTATTGAATTTGAGTTGTGTTTCAGTCATCTAAGTAGAGATATAGATATGGGATCCATACCATGGGCATGGATGAGATTGCTTAGGGAGAGAATATAGAGTGAGAAGAGAAGGCAGCCTTCAGGAACTCCAACATTGAAAAGTCAGCTAGAGAAAAAGGAGACCAATAAGAAGTTCTCAGAGAAGTAGGAAAAAAATGAAGAAAGGAGGCTAATAGAAGAAAATGTCTCAATAAATAGGAAGTGGTCAATAATTTCAGATGCCACTGAAAAGTCAAGTAAGATAAAAATTGAAAGCATCGTTTGGATTTAATGGCATGAAAATCATTGGTGACCTTAGTGAAAGCACTGTCAGGGTGGCAATGGGAGTGGAAGCATAATTAGAGTAGGCTGAGAAGTGAAGGTGGACAACTTTTAGAGAAGTGTATTTGGAAAAGGAGAAGAAAGAGTGATAACAGAAAGAGGTGTGAGGTTGAGGGGGACATGATTTTAAGATGGAAGAGACTATTTCACATGCTACCGAGAAGGATCAAGTTGAAGGAAAGCTATTGCATACATAGGAGAGAAAAGTGATAGTTGGTAGTGTGAGAAGGTGGGAAGGGATAGGCTACCCAATACCAGTGGAAGGCATGGTCCTCTGAGTAGAAGGGATACCTCCTCTGCTGTTACAGGAGGGAAAGCCTACAGAGAATGTAGATGAGGTAACATGTGGGAAGAGGAGGCCCTGCCTAATGCTTGAATTTTCTCAATAAAATAGGTGACAAGGTGCTATGGTTAGAGTTTGTCCCCTCTGAAACTAATGTTCAAATTTGATCCCCAATGTGGCATTGCTGGGAGGTGGGGCCTACTGGGAGGTGTTTGGGTCATAGGGGCAGATCCCTCATGAATAGATTAATTCTCTTCTGCAGAAGTGAGTCCTTGCTCTCACAGGAATAATTAGTTGGGAAAGAGGGTTATTTAAAAGAGTCTGGCTTCCTCAGTTTCTCTCTTGCTTTCTCCCTCACCATGTGATTTCTTTGCACACACTCCCCTTCCACTTTTTGCCATGAATTGAAGTAGTCTGAGGCCCTCACCATATGCAGATGCCCAGTTTTGACCTTTCCAGCCTGTAGAACCATGAGCTAAATAAACCCCTTTTCTTTTATAAGTTACCCCATCTCGGGTATTCTGTTATAGCAACACTAAGCAAAGATGCAAGATTATCTGCTAAGAGTGAGAGGGTAGACACAGGGACTGGAGGTTTGAGAAAAGAGTGGAGAAGTTTGAAATAGTCATACTGGAAAGTGAGAAGTGCTAAAGAAATTTAATACTTAGTAGGATTGTGAAGCAGTGTTGAGGGCTTGATTGAGATTGGTGATTGATAGTGGAGCAGGTCCAGTTTGTGACAATGAGTGACTAAGGTAGAGTGGAAGAGATGAGGAAATTTAGGAAGCAGCAGGTTCAGGTGGTGGCTGAATCATCAACTTGTACAATGAAGTCCCCAAAGCCTTCATTGAGAAAGAACGTATACTAGTTTCCTAAGGCTTCCCTAACAAATTACCACAAAATAACACACGTTTATTCTCTCACAGTTCTGGAGACCAGGAGTTCTAAATCAAGGTGTTGGCAGGGTTGGTTCCTTCTGGGGCTCTGAGGAAGAATCTATTGCATGACTTTCTCCGAGCTTGTGGTGGCTGCCAGCAATCCTTGGCTTGCAGCTGCATCACTCCATTCTCTGTCTCTGCCATCACATGGTGGTCTTTTTTTTTTTTCCTGTGTGTGTATCCATGTCCAAATTTCCCTCTTCTTATGAGGACTCCAGTCACTGGAACGGGGCCCACTCCAATCCAGTATGAACTAATCTTAACTTCATTACATCTACAATGACCATATTTCCAAATAAAGTCACATTCACAGGTACTGGGGGTTAAGACTTCAACATACATCTTTGCGGGATATAGTTCAACCCAACACAGAGGATATGATCAGGAGGTCTGTACATGACAGCAATGAGAAAGAGTGAGTGATATGTAAAAATGATGTGAGGCTCAAAAGAGCTATAGTTTTTGTAAGCGGGAGGAAAGCAAATGGTTTGAAAATAGTAATGGGAGCAAGTCAGACACCTACTCCATCTCCCAACCCTAAGGTACTAGAAGAGACAACAAGAAGCCTTCGCATAAGAAGGCTGCCAGGGAAACAGAGCCCTCTGGGTAGAGATAGGTTTCTGTTAGGTAAAAGAAATTGACAACGTTGATTAGGGAGCAGGTGGTCAAGATGGCCCCAGTGGAGGTTTGGGTAGGTGGAGAAAAACTGGAGGGCTGGGTTGGGTGGAGAAAAAAGCAGAGCAGTATAGGAATCAGTGTGAGGGTGGAGATGGGCTTACACTTTGGGAGTTGATTGATGCCTATGGGGGGTGTGAGGATGGGTGGATTAGTTGTATCTTTGAAGAGGTTGGCTCTGGACCTAGTGGCCAAAAAACTGGCTCTTTCAAGCAGAGCTGGTAGCAGCTGCAGTAGCTGCATACTCTGTACGCTACAAGCTCTGGAGTAGTGAGTGGTGAGCCTGGCGGTGGTCATCTGTGTACTTCTGCGGCCTAGAGTGGGATGGATCCCAGGGTGAGACCACTCTATCTATTACCTAGGGATGAGGCTGGATTCCTCACATTAGAAATTGGAAGTGAGCAGGCAAGCCCATGGTGGGTCAAAATGTGGATATTTACTTCTCTTGGTTTTGACTGAGAAAGTATCAAAATATTTAGGAGGAATCCCCCAGGTTGTAGGTCTATCTCTCAGTCCCATCTGTCCTAGCTCACCCACAACTGCCAAACAGTGGAGAAGCTAAAAATTTGATATGGTGTTTTAATCTAGGCAATTACCCCAGAAGCACTAACCCTCTTCTGAGAGGAGGCAAGGTGAGCATGAACTCTGGAGTCAGACTGCATGTATGCAAATTCTGCCTCAGCCACTTGCTAACTGTGTGACCTTAGAAAGTGACTTAATCTGTCTATACCTCAGTTTCTTCATCTGGAGACAATAATAGTTCCTACCTCACAGAATTGTCATAGAGGATTAAGTGATTTAGCATATGTAAATGCTTAGAACAGTAGTACCTGGCACATATTAAGTACTATATAAGTGTATTTTTATTGTTATCGATTCTCTCTCTCATCCTCCCCCTCAATCACTTGACACTACTCTGCTTGATAGAATCTCCCTCGCTCTGGCCCCAATCTGAATAACTACTTCTGACCCTTCCCCTATGGGCATTCTTCCCTGGGTGTATTTACCTCTAGACCAAATAAGCCCCGGGCCTACAACTGTTCCTCGTATGATGTGGCTGCTAGTGCACCAGCCTAGTGACTCACCTTTGGACACCTTGCACTTTGTCATTATATCCCAGTTTAAATGGGTTGTCCATAATGGAGCACAGTATACCAGGTAGGATGTGACAAGTGTAGAGAAGGGCAGAGCCATCTCTTCTCTTGTTCTGGTTCTCTACTTCTATTAATGCAGCCTAAAATCTAATTACCTCTTTTGGCAGCATCATCACTCTGTTGGCTCGCATTGACTTTACAATCAAATCAAGGTCTTTTTCACATATGCTGTTGTTAAACCAGGCAGGTCTCTTCTATCCTGTGCTAGAGGAACAAACCCAGCTACAGTTGCTAGGAAAAAGTCAAGTCCAGTAGTCAAAGCCCAGAATCTGAGGGGTTTAGTTCAGGCAAGCAGTTGGTGGTTGGGGTTCATGGTAGATGCTACTCGTTGTCTGCCCAATAACAATTTTTCTCTTCTTTCTTCCTTACAGAATTCCAACTTTGTTCAAAGCAGCAATGCACCCAGCTAAAAGTACTGGGTTTCCCAGCTGCCTTTGCAGGAATATACATAGGAGAAGGATCAGAAGTAGCTATTCAGATTAGGGTTCAGAGCTAGAGTCTGTCAAGCCGGACAGTGTCAAGTGATTGAGTCAAGGAATGTCCATATGACACAGTTCTAGTCAAAGAGATGTAGGTGGATGTCACCGGAGAAAGTGTTTCTCATTCATAACAAAAAGGCAAAGACTCTCTAGAGGGCCCTTTGTCGTTAGCCTTCTTGCCCCCTAGCTCTTTCCTTTCTTCCTGTCCAGAATACAGACATGAAGCCCAGAGCTGCAGCAGCCATGGTCATGTGACCATAAGGCAAAAGGTGAGTGGATAAAAGCCTACCTTAAGGATGGTGGAGGTGAAAAGCCAAGCTCTTGATGGCAGTGTTGACCTGCCATACCAGCCCTGGACCACCTATCAACAAAATTTTTATTGAATGAAACAAATAAGCCTCTATCTGTTTAAGCCACTATTACAGAGTTGTCTATTTATTTCCAGACAAAAATATTCCTAACTAACATAGGGTTATGTCAGAAAAGCTAGGGATTCAAATGGAGGGCTGACTGACTACAGGAATCCAGAAGGAGGTGACATTTAGAAATACAAGTGGGCAGCTGGGATTAAAGGTGTCTGTCAGTGGGCCACCAGACCTCAGCCATTGGATTGGGGTTTGGGGTCGGGACTCCCTCCTAGATGGTGGACTAAAAGAGCACAACTGGGCCTAGGCCCTGACAGGGCACTGGTAGGCAAGCAGGGTTTCTGACTGAGGGACTCAGATACAGGACATGAGACAGAAGGCCAGGGAGCAGAAGTGGGGAATGAGGTACAGGCTCAATGGAAACTTGAGATCAGACTCAGACCAGTGGCAAAGGGACACCTTGATGCTGAGTTCTAGTATGCAGGCCAGGGTTACTTCAATCCTTCCTGTCTTAGGACAGGGATAGCCTGAAGGTAGGAGAAAAATTACTCCAGCTATGGAGGAAGGAGAGGGCAGTGGGTAGGACCCAGAAAGAGCCTGACAAGCTTCAGCTCAAGCTGAGCTTTAGCCATCCTGACATTCTTCTTGCAGATTTTTAGATTCACTCTTAATTACATGCCCTTCTTTCCATCTTTTTCCCATGACCTTTTAAGATCTGAGCTTAACAGAAAGCTCTCTGTGTAGCCACAATGGTCACTTTAAATGGTTCCCACTTTGTCTTCTCCCTAACTGTCAGCATTTCATTGTGGAAAACCTTCTCCTTGTCCCTCTACTTGTCTTCCCTCCTGCCTGGTTTGAGGGCCCTCTATCACTCTTCCTGGGCAGTCTGGGCCCCCTCAGGCGTGATCCACCTTTATCCCCTGGTTTTAGCCTTTGCTGATTAGGGGGCAGGTGGAGAGGAAGGACTGGAAAGAAGGGCTGGCCAGGGCTCACCAGCTCTGAGGAGCAGCGGGCCGCTCCAACCCCTCCTACACCCCCGCCTCACCTTGGCTATTCTACTCCAGGAGCTGATTAGAGGCCAATGCCTTCCCTTCCCCCATCCCAATTTCTTGTGTCATCTAGAGCGAGAGAATGAGAGCCTCCTCTGACTGCTGGTACGCTACCACTTCTTCTTTGTGTGCAGCGGGTACTGTGTGGGTAAGTTATTGTTATATTGTGCTCCTGTGATAAATGGACCTTTGTGAGACACTTTTCGCCCTGTGTGCCGGGGGATAGGGAGGGAGTCTTGCCTGAGTGACTTCTCACAGAAAGCTCCAGAGGTGCTCAGAGCTGATAGCCTAGGCCTGGCAGGCTGCTCTTTCATTGGCACTCAAAGTTGTCAATCACTGTGGCCCTGCCAATCAGCTCTGAACTAGGTATCTGTCAGCGATTAGCCTTCTTTGTTAAACAGAACACTGAACCCTCCAAGGACTAAACAAAGAATGGCTCAGAAAAGACAGTTCCTAGGTAGGCAGAGGCAGTCGTGCCAGTATCACTAACTGGAACTCTTTGGTTTCACTCTCCTTCTTTCGGCTCTGTCTCTATTCCTTACATCTAGGCCCCCCGTCCTAGGTCCTTTCAGTTCTACCTCTTTCATTTCCCTCCCATGTGCATTTCTTCTCTCTGCCCCCACTGCTGCTGCCTTTGTTCAGCCCTCAACACCTCTCACCTGGACTACTAACCAGTCTCCCAACCAGTCTCCCTGCTTCCAGTCTCACCCCCTCCAGCCCAGTCTCCATGTTACAGCCAAATCAATCTTCTAAAAATACAAGTCTGATCGTGCCACCTCCTGCTGAAAACCTTTCAACCTCTTCCATGGCTCCTAGTGCCCTTGGGATAAAGTCCAAACTACTTAGCATGGCACCCAAGGCCCTTCATGATTTGGCTCCTGCCAAATCCTTGGCCTCATTTTTGGCAGTACTCCCACTTCACACCTAGTCATAATGAACTACTTTGCGGGTTTCTGAACATGCCATTCCTGACTTTGCTTCTGGGCCTTTACACATAACATTCCCACTGTCTGGGACATTCTTCACACACCACCTTCTCTGCTATCTGTCTAGCCAGCATCTACTCATCCCTTAAGACTTCAATTAAACTCCCTCAGCCCAAGATACATATTTCTCTTGTGTCTATATCGCTGATGCCTAGCACAGATATGGAACATAATAGATCCTCAATAGATGTTTGATGAATGAATGTCCCAACTCAAGTGGCTGTGTGCAAAATCACCTCTGAGGGAAACTGGCAGAGGTGACTTGTCCCTCCCTGTATGGGAGGGAGACCTCTCCCTCATCCTTATTGCACTGGGTTGCAATTGCTTCTTTAATATGACTGCCTCCCTAATTCAACTATGAGCATTTCAAGGGCAGGGCTATGTCTGACCCACCTGGGTATCCTACCTAGCCCCCAGCATAGTGCCTGAAACATAATGAATAAATACACCTTCAAAATGCCTGACAGTTTTGTCCCTTGTCTCATCTCCCTCTACTCCCTTTCCCACAAACTCTCACCATTGATATAGCCAAATGGTCATGCTCATGGCTTCACAAACATACAGGGCTGCTCCCCATCTCTGAAACTTTTCACCTGCATCCCTCTTACCTGGAATGCCCTTCCCGCCCACCCACACACCCAAATCCTGCTACTTCTTTAGAAGCCAGCTCTAATTGTCCCTCTTCCGGAAACTTTCATGCACCCACCACCCCAGCCCATCTCTGAGTAGTGCTAACCATTCCTACCCATCTCATTTAACCCTTGGCATCTCTTCATGTTGCTTTGGGGAAAAACAAAACTCATAAAGGGAAAGGATTCTCTCAAGGGCACACAGTATGTTCAGTGGTAGAACTATTACCTGAACCCAAGTCTCCATTCAATGAATCCTCCCACTGGCCAATACACGTCTTGCTTCCTCATATAGTCTATAATTTCCTTTAAGGCAGTACTGTGTCTTCTACCCCTTCATCTTTCCAGGGCCTTTCTGGAGTGTTAAGAGAGCTCTAGAGCCACGCTGATTGGGCTTCTATCTTGGCTGTTCTAGTTACCTTGACCAAGTTTACCACACTAAACCTCAGCTTCCTCGTATGTAAATGAAGATAACAGTAATACCTATCTCGTAAGATGGTTGTGAAGATTAGATGAAGATGAGTAATGCTTGTAAAGTACTCAGAGCAGGACCTAGCACATAGTATGTGCTCAATAAGGGTTGTTTGCTTTATTGTTATGATTCTTAATATTAACAAATCTTTGCTGGCAATGGTTGATTAAAAATTACAATGTGAGAGTTACTCGGAATGGAGGGTGGGGAGTGAGGAAAGAAAGTAGACCACAGGTTCAGTCTGAGATTTGGTGGAGTCCAAACAAGGTTAGTGGCGCGGCAGGATGTTTGTACGTCCGAGTTCCTAGTGCCATGTGACTCTGTGAGGGCCCCAAGCACATGGTTCCATCCGGCGGCGGCGCAGCTTCACTAACTCTCCCACAGCTATTCTCAGCAGCCTGTAGGGGGAGCCAGGAAGCTAAGACGGGGTAGGGGGGAGGTTGCTGGAAATATTCCTAAGGGCAAAAAAACGACACCCCACCAGTACTCCCCATCTTAGCCCACTGCCTTGCCCCCTCCAGGACGCTCTCCAAGCTCCGTCCTTTTCCACAGCTGAGCTGGGAGCTGTCCTTCAGCACTGGGGCCGCCTCGGTCTCGGGCAGGACAGTGAGGGCGACAGTGGAGTTAGGGACGCGGGACTGGTCCGATCCGCAGCCCGCTCGAGCGTCTCCTAGTCACGGGGTCGGGGGAGGCAACCCAAAGAGGCAGCGAGACTAGCTACCGAGATGCCTCCTGCCCCGTGCCTCCAAGAATCACCCTCAGAAGTCCCCTACCCTCGGGCGGGGGCAGTGAGGGACAGCCTTGGGGAGGGAGGCGGGCGCCCGTGTTGGTGGGGGAGGGGGAGCGCTGGGGCCTGGGACTCAGCGTGAGGCGTGTGCACGCGGGGAGCGGGCGGATGAACGGAGGCGCTGAAGTGAATGGAGTTGGGGGTGGACTGCAAACATCCCCAAACAGCACAGGCTGCGGCCGGCGGGGGCTGGGGTGGGGTGGGGTGGGGGGAGTCCTGAGGCGCAGGCGCAGTCGGGGCCCCAGTCCTGCTCCCTCCTCCTCTCGGTGCCTCTTTCTCCGCCCCGCTCCCCCCCAAACACACTCGCACACGGGCTCTCAAGGTGTTCTCCGCACAGCGGAAGATGGCGACAGACTGAGGGGGCATGGCCAGCGGGAGCCACGGGGCCGTGCCGCTCGGCGGCCGCCACAGCGGTGTGAACGAGAGGCGGAAGCGAGAGGCGCACTAAGTAAAGCCCGGTGTCCGCGTCCGGCGCCTGTGGCGCTGCCGGGAGCCAGGTGGCCCGCCCGAGCCGGAACTCCGGGAGCAGCGGGTGCGGAGCCGGAGCAGAGCCGGCCCGGGACCGGCCCCGGCGAACGGCCGGAGCGCGAGCGAAGCCCGAAGGGCCGGGCAGCGGACCGGCTGGCCGGCCTAGGAGGGCGCGAGCGAGGCAGGGAGCGGCGCGGAGCGGGCTGCGGGAGGACGGGCGGGAGTGGAGCGGCGGGGGGCGAGGGGAGCGGAGAGGAGCGGAGCGCGGCGGCGGGGCCCGCACGGCGGCGCTGAGGGGCGCAGAGCTGCGCCGACCCGAGACGGCCGGAACAGAGTGCGAGCCAGGCGGCTGCCGGCGCGGAATGAAGTAGCGCGGAGCGGAGGGCATCTGAGGGACCCGACAATATGAGGAGTGCGGCGCCGCCGCAGCCGCCACCGCCCCAGTGCCCCGCACCGCCCCCCGCCGGGACGCCGGGCAGCGCCTAGCGGGCCGGGCGGCGGCGCCCGGGCTGAGAGCTAGGGAGCGCGGGAGCGGCGCGGGGACGGCACGAGAGCGCCCCGCGACTCCGGCCTGAGTGGGGCCCCGGGCCAGCCGGCCTGCCTCACCATGCAGCCCCCGAGGTAGAGCCTGGACGGCGCCGAAGAGCGCGGAGCGGCGCGCAGCCCGCCCGCCCGCCCCAGACGGCCGTCCGGCCTCGCGCCTGCCTACTCCCTCCAGCCCGGACACCCCTGAAATATGTTCAGGGGCGCTTGGATGTGGCCCGGAAAAGACGCCGCCGCGCTGACTATCTGCTGCTGCTGCTGCTGCTGGGCTCCCAGGCCGAGCGACAAACCTTGCGCCGACTCCGAGCGGGCGCAGCGATGGCGACTGTCCCTGGCGTCCCTGCTCTTCTTCACCGTGCTGCTCGCTGACCATCTGTGGCTGTGCGCGGGGGCCCGGCCCCGGGCCAGGGAGCTGAGCAGCGCCATGCGGCCGCCCTGGGGGGCCGGCCGTGAGCGGCAGCGGGTGCCTCCTCGCGCGGTGCTGCCGCTGCCGCCGCCGTCGCCCGGCGAGCCCAGCGCGCCCCCGGGCACCTGCGGCCCGAGATACAGCAACCTGACCAAAGCCGCCCCCGCCGCCGGCTCCGGGCCGGTCTGCGGCGGCGTCCCAGAGCCCACGGGGCTGGACGCAGCTTGCACCAAATTGCAATCTTTGCAGAGACTTTTCGAACCGACTACCCCGGCCCCCCCTCTGCGGCCCCCTGACTCCCCTTCCCGTGGCCCGGCCGAGTTCCCCACCGCCAAAAAAAACTTGCTCAAAGGCCACTTTCGGAACTTCACTCTCTCCTTTTGCGACACCTACACGGTCTGGGACTTGCTGCTGGGGATGGACCGCCCCGACAGCCTGGACTGCAGCCTGGACACCCTGCTGGGGGATCTGCTGGCCGTGGTGGCCAGCCCAGGTTCCGGGGCCTGGGAGGCGTGTAGCAACTGTATCGAGGCGTACCAGCGGCTGGACCGACATGCTCAGGAAAAATATGACGAGTTCGACCTCGTGCTGCATAAATACTTACAGGCAGAAGAGTACTCAATCCGGTCCTGCACGAAAGGCTGTAAGGTAGGGATTGGCGTCCGCGGCCGCTACAGCTGCCTGGGCAGCGGCATCGGTGGCATTGGGACCGGGATGGAAAAAGGAGGACTCCCTCTCTACCCATCCCGTCACTCCTACCGTTTCCAGTGCAGCACTACCAGTGCCATCGTAGGACCCTCCCTAGAGAAGGGGCCTCAGAGATTCAGGTCAAGTAATCACCTGGCCAACTTCTATTAATTCAGGGTTTGAGCACCTTAGGGGCTGAGGCTTCCTGACGCCCCGCCCCCGCATGAGGAGGGAGGGGCCACGGGGCCCTGGGCTGGCAAAGGGGTAGCAGGAGGGATTGTGCTCCCCCAGCCTCCACCCACATCCAGCTGTGCCCCGTCCTTTCCTGGGCTGGAATTGAAAGTCCTGGGACTGGCTGGTGCAGCAGAAAGGCCAGAGGCAGGAGGAAGAATATTTGGCAACCCAATCCTCACTCTTTGGCTCCTGCCAATGGGTGAGAGGAGGGGTACTCCTGGTCGTGGGGCACATCACACTGTTTGTTGACCTTATGTGACCTGAGGTGGCTGGCCAGAGCCAAGACAGGTGTAGCCCCAGAGTGCCTGTCTTCTTCCAAGGAGGGAACTTGCAAGCTCCTCTCCCCTGACAGAGGAAGGAGCTGAGAACAGGGTACTGTGGCTGGTGGGAGGGCCACTGGATGTTGGTGCATTATAAAACTCCCAGTGCCTTCCCAGTGCCCCAGGGTGGCAATGGAGGCAAAGCTGGCTTTCTGGCTCCTAGGGACAGGAGAGGTGAGGCAGCTGCAGAATGGGCCCTGTCCAGGGAAGAGCTGAGTGTTGAGAAACTTCTTGACCCTCAGCAGGGCTGTTCTGGACAGTGTGTGGGTGGGGGCTGCAGACATTTGGGACCTGATGCTACTGCTCTGCTTGCCCAGCCTGGCCAGGTGGCATGCCTTTGAGAAAAAAGAGAACAGCAAGGTCAAAGGGTCAAATGACAAGGAGACCAGGTGGGGTAGTGGCCTCACACATCCTCGAGCTGGGGCCAAGAGCTGGAAAGGGAGACAATTGTCTCCTTGCCGAGCTCATCTCCCTCCAAGGCTTTGGGGAGGGGTGGAAAGTGCCCCTTTCCATCCAGCATGGCCCCTGTATACTTCTGCAACGTTTCCATGCTTTTGGTGGACTCCATAGGGATTTGGGGAAGAGGGTTAGGGAGGAAAGGGGTAGCTCCTTGCTCCTGACTCCACTTTCTCCTTCTCCTTTTTCCTGTTCTCGTAACCTAGCAGTCTCCCTCCCGCCTCCCTCAGCCTCAGCTGACTCACTGCCTCACTCACACTACCAAATGAGATATTCCACTTCTTAAAGGTGTACAGACAGATAGACACACACACACACTGCCATACACCACCACCACCACCACCACCCCGGGCAAAGTCACACAGAGATACAGAGAGGTCGTCACACCCACAAACAGTGTCATAGAAGCAGACACTGTGTCACACACACGCACATCTCACAGTGTCAGAGACACACAGGCAGAAGTACTGTCACATGAAAAAGGACACATTTAGTCATATAGAGATAAAGACACATACCCTGGATGTCAGCCACAGACACATGTACTCAGTGGGAGCAGAGGGATGTAATCCACAAGCAGATGGAATAAAGGATGTCTGTCTTTTGTGGCCCTCCATCCAGCCCCATAGCCCTGACTAGTTTATTTCTCAGACACCAGTATGAATGAGAGCCACGCCACAACTTTTCCATGGGGTTTTCTCCATATTACAGTTGGCTCCAAGCTCTGTCTGATCCTGCTCTAAATAATAATCTCTTATGTTGATTGTTTTTACCAAGCAGTTTGATGTAGGAGAAAGACATCTGATCTCTCTGATTCAGGAGGCTTTATCACCTCTACGACTTGTTAGTGGTATGACCTTGGTCAAGTCACTTCACTTCTCTAAGCTTTCATTTCCTTATTTGTAAAACAGGGACAATAATCCTTGCTCTTCCCACATCCTGGGTCTTTTGTGAGACTTAAGTGGGAAGAGGTAGCTGATAGTATTTTGTAAGAAGAATATAACATTTGACGTTGATGTAATGCTTAGGGTTTTCAACCCCTCTCATATATGTTATGAGATCAGGGAGCTTGGAATACTAGCACCATTATCCCCACTTTACAGATGAGGAAACTGAGGTGCAGGGGAATCGAGCAGTTTGCCCTAAGGTCACTCAGCTAATGAGCAGGAGTGCCAGGACTCCACCCTGCGTGTTTTGGTGCTAAGCCCATGCTTTTGCCATGGCCTCCCTTCAAGTTCCCAACGGCCCTCCCTCCTCTCCTTTGTTTCCTTGTCTGTCTCTCTCCAGCGAGCAAGCGAATTCCTCCTGCTCTCTTGCTGCCTGCTGTGCTGGCAGAAGGGCAGTGCCATCTCCACAGCTTTCTTCCTGTCTTTCCCACCCATCTTTCAATGCTCTCTCCCTCAACTGAGACCTGGACACGCAGGGCTCTCAAATCTAGCTGTATTACGAGCAATAAGGGAAAAAACAGCCCTGCTCCCCTCCCCGCAATTCCCTCTCTCCTCAGCCCCTCACCCCACCTCCCTCACAGTCCTTCTTTGCCGATCCCCTAGCCAGTTCCGAGGCGCCAAGTCCTCCTGTCCAGCCCCTACCCCAAATGAGATCCCTGGGAGATGCCCCACCCTCAGAGCTTCTCCTGAGTGGAGAGCCCACAGCCCCAGGCCGGGATGAGCAGGCTTCCTCTGCTTCTGGAAGCCAGCTTGGAGCCTCTGACCCAGAGCTGGGTGAACCCCGGTCCCCAGGTCTCTGTCCTGAGTGCCTAAGATCCTTCCTGGGTGGCCCTAGAAACCCTGTTCTCTGCCTTTGCAATGTCTGCCCCTGTTTCAGGCCACATAGGGCCCCACGAATCATACCTGTCCTCACTGCTGCCTGTGACACCTCCCAATTTAGTACCAGCTGCAACATTTCCTTAATGTGCGACTGACTTCCTCTCGAAAAGCAGAGTGATGTTAACTTAGGCAGGCCAATGCCCATCTTCACTCTGGCCTCTCCGAACTCCTGGGGTTATGTCCCACCCCTCTCTTATCTCCCTGTGCACCCCCAGGCCCTACTCCCCGCCTTGGCTCTCTTGGCCCTGCCTCGGGTTACTGGACAACCACCTTGCTGCCCCATGGCTCTCCATCCTCCCAACCCCGCCATGCTCCTGCCTCATTCTGATTGCCTCTTTCCCACTCTCAATTCGGAACATTCAGATTGAGGGGAGCAGTAGAGATGGGAGCAAAACTCTGGCCTCTTCTCTCATAGCTCTTGATCCAAGAGGGGATAGAGGCCCAAAGGAGGGGCAGTTCTCTGCTCTCTTACCAGCCATAGGGCCACATTAATAAAGGTTAGTGCCAAGGAAGGATGTGATAGTTTTGCTCTATTCTGGATTGGCCCAAACCTACCTGGCAGACTATATGTTTGGTTCTGGGTCTCACACTGACTGGGCTGAGAAGGAGGCTGGAACCCAAGTTCTCCTGGAGACAGTTGAAGGAACTGTTTCACTTGGAGAAGAGGAGACTCGGGAGGATGTGGTCTCTGACTTCCCATCTCAGAAGAGTTGTCGTGGTACAAAGAAGCACGTCCTTCTTGGCCCCAGAGGGACTTTGTAGTTAGAAAATCCTAGGTTGAAACCTAGCTCCTTTATTTATTACCTGTGTGACCTTGAGGTAGAGCCTTCAAATCTTTGAGCCTCATTTTTCTCATCTGTAATATGGGGCTAATTCATACCAGCCCTGTGAGGTCATTATTAATGAGAAGTCTGTACAGTACCTAGGCCTGACACATCAGAGTTGCTCAGTTAAGTTTTTTCCTTCCAAAGAAGGAACAGACTGCCTTAGGAGGAAGTGAGCTCTTGCTTCTAGGAAATGCCTGGCACAGTACAGACAGACCCCTGGGGGATACGCTGTGGAGGCTAACACCAGCTGATGGGCGGAGTTGGACCAGGTGACTTCTGAGGTCTTTGTCAGCCCAGAGTTTAGGCCTGTGAACAGAGTCTTCTCCCTGAACAGCAGCATTGTATGGGGAGGGCTGTGGAAGGATGTTGGGCCTAACACCCACACATGGAGAGGGGGTGGGGGGCTGCCAGAGCCAGTGCCTCGCCTTCTGCCCGTACCCGCTGGGGCCCTGCTCTTCCTCCACGCCGGCTGGCAGCTGTTTCTGCCTCACTGCCTTCCTCTCTCCTCCCACCTGCCACAGCTTTCCTGCCAAGCAGGACTCGCAGGCTAACGCTGGAGATGAGGGGTGCTGAGAGCAGGGAGCTCAGAGCACTGGGCAAAGGGTAGGACCCTCAAGTTAGCCAGTGGTCCCTACTGTCATCCGGTC
The DNA here is from genome assembly GCF_020740605.2 of Lemur catta. Classification (NCBI taxonomy): domain Eukaryota; kingdom Metazoa; phylum Chordata; class Mammalia; order Primates; family Lemuridae; genus Lemur; species Lemur catta. The sequence continues at coordinate 48,871,522 of NC_059155.1, read as the reverse complement.
TGGCAGGCAGGAAGCAGTGCCCCACAAGCAGTGCCCCACAAGCAGCCTCCCTATCCCAGGGCTCTTGGGACCAGAGAGTGTACCCTGGTCCCTGTTTGGGGCTGGAGGAAAGAGGAGGCAGTCAATAAGCGGCCTCCTGCGAACCATGGCAAAGCCTGCCCTGGGGAGGAGCCTCCAGATCCACAGAAGTTCATCTCCTAATCACCAAGGAATGTGAGCATGGGGTTTTGGGAAGGGGTAGGAACTGGGAATCCTGGAGCAGGGACAGAGAGGAAGCACTGTTTATGTCTACGACAAGGAAACATGGGAATGGGAAAGTGGCTTCCTGCTGCCTACACCTCGCCAGAACTCTCACTCCCATCCTGACCCACCCCCATCACAACCCCTATGTTCCTCCCACATTTTAGCCCAAACCCAATCCCCATTCACATGCCAAGGACCCCACAACCTTCCCAGTCTTCTACTTATCACCCTAGACCCTTCCCAAACCACACCCACACCTCACTCTCTAATCCTTGTCCTTATACCTATACTCCTGCGACCCATGCTCCTCCCAACAGTTACCTCCACTCCTTACCACCCCAACCCTTTGCCCCACTCCCCACCCTGCTCCTCTCTTTCAGTTGCTCCTGTCCCACTCCACTCCCCCAACCTGCCATCTCCCACCTCACCCACTCCCAACCTTTCCCCTAGACCCCACCCCCTTTTCTGGCCTCCATGTCCCTCACATCTGGCATCCCTCACACCCCACTCACACTCTACCTCTTTTCTCCCCATCCTTCCTCCTGGCCCTTCTCCCCTCTCTCTTCCCCATTCAGGGTAGACATGTACGTGTGTGCATACACACATACTCAGACACACGTTGACATAGACACACATCTCCTAGTCTTCTTCATGGCCACTTCCCATCCTTCCCGCAGGCTGCTGCCTGACTACTATAGTCACCATAGCAACGGGAACCTCCAGGGAGGATATACTGGTATCTCCTGAAGGTGGGAGAAGGGGGAGTTAGGTGGAGGAAGGGAGCCCAGCAGCCTCCCACCCAGTATCATGATCTGGCTGGAAAAGTCTGCTGAACCTGGTGGAGGTGAGGGTGAGGAGAGGGAAGACAGTGCATGGGACTGAGATTAAAGGAGAGTCAGAGATCTCTGAACACTTCATAAGCATGAGAGGGTACTTCTAAGCCATATGGGTATATGCCGGTCCCCTCCACAGATGTCAGTACCTCAGAGTAAGGGTCATCCACTCTTTTACATGTGGATGGGGATGTAGGCCGACAGCTCAGACTCAGAGGTGGGAGTTTGCCCTGGAAAAACTTTTCCTTCAGGGCAGTTCTTTTGTATCCCCACCCTCTGAGGCTGTTTACCTGCTGTGTGCCATGCAGACCGGACATCAAACTTGCCCTCCCCAGCTCACTTCTCAGCCACATGCAGACTCCAGCTGCCAGTGTTTGCCAAAAGCCCAGGGGCAGCCTCTGCTTCTGGGGACAAATTTGGGCCCTCAGAAGCACCTTGTCCAGTGCTAGCCTTGTGGGTCTCTGGGGAATGGGTATGTTCTCACTCCTGTGGTTACAGGCATGCAGACCACAATGTGTGCAAGAGGCCAGGGAGGCTGGATCAGCCTCTTCTCCCTGGGCATAAGAGGGGGTTCAGAAAAGCCTCGATTTTTTGAGACCTTCAGCCCGGTAGGTGCTTAGAAGGGAGAACAAGGGCGTCAGGTGAGCTGTAGCTGGCCCTGGGGAGGGAAGGAGTTACTGTGGAGTGACAGGAACTGCCGGGGCCAAAGCTCCTGCTCGAATGGATTCTGAAGAAAGGAGCTGGAACTTGAGCCACAAGTCTCTGGGCCAGAAGATGAGGCCAACTGGCTCCAAAGAAGAAAGGGCTAAGAAAGGGAAAGGAAAGAAGAAAACTACAAGCTTTTGAGTGCCTAGGAGATGCCAGGGGCTTTATATATGTTCATGAACTCATTTAATCCTGACAGTCATCCTAGTAAGCAGGCACTATCATGATCCCCATTTTACAAATGAGACAACTGAGGCTCAGTGAGGGCAATGAGCTATCCAGGCCACATAGCCAAAACATGGGAGGGCTGGGATACAAACCCAGGTCTGTCTGTTCTTTCCTCAGTGCACAGATGTATAAAGAAAATGTTAATAATCTCCTCCAGCTGTCAGAGGCAGTGCCCAGCTGGCTGCTGAGAGGCTGAGGGATGGGAAGTTGGGCAGACTGGAGAGGAGGTCCAGCAGAGCCTATTGGCACTTTTGGGGCCCCCTGAAGTGGCCCATATCCAAAGTGAGGACCCACCAACATCCTCTTTGTTCAATATCCCAGCCTCTTGTCCTTGAGACCCAGTGACAATCACTGGTATCCTCCTGGGATAGCAATAGGAAGAAGGGAGGTGTTTTTTCCCTCCTTTTTCTACAAGTTCTGCAAAGGAGATGGGAGGAGCTGGGCTCATCTTGCCTGGGGGGGAGGTATGACTGTTACATTCTCAGCCCCAATCTGTTGGAGGGATCAACCAGGACAGGAGGGGAGAAGGTGCCCTAAGCAGGCCTAATGTAGGCCTGAGCCCCTGGCCCCGACATCCACTTCACTCCAGCATGTACAATTTCTCTAAATCCTTGCCTATGCTGGTAGAGTTGGAAGGGAAAGTGAATGCAGTGAGGAGGCTTTGTCAGCCCAGAGCCTCTTGAGGCCTGGCCTTGGCTTTTTTGGATGCCTGGCTCCCATGCCAGGGTTTTGGTGAGCCCCTGGCCTTGGACACCTCAGCTTCTCTTGGGAATTGAAGGAAGTACCAGCCCACCAAGTTCTGCCAGAGAGGGCCATTTGATGGTGGTGGGTGTTACCAGTGTTCTCTGTCTTATTTGGTTTTAAGCAGATAGCATGGCTACCTATCTAATCTGTGAAAGGTGAACATGTCTGTTTAGTGTTGAACTCAACTAAAATTTCCAACCAAGTTAATCCTTCAGGATTATTATAGACTCAGAATCCTTTAAAATCTTTTTTTACAATTACAGAAAAAAGGTCTTTGAGAAATTTTGGAAAATAGAGGGATAACAGGAAAAACTTCCCAGAGACACTTAGTTTTCTTATTGTGATAAAATATACATAACATAAAATTTACTAATTCAAGTATTTTAAAGTGTATAAGTCAGTGGAATTAAGTACATTTGCAGCATTGTACAACCATCACCACTATCCATTTCTAAAACATTTTCATCTTCCCAAACAGAAACTCTGTACCCATTAAACAATAACTCCCTATTCCTCCCTCCCTCCAGCCCCTGATAACCACTATTCTATTTTCTGTCTCTATGAATTTGACTAGGTACCTCATATAAGTGGAGTCATACACCATTTGTCCTTTTGTGTCTGGCTTACTTCACTTAACATGATATTTCCAAAGTTTATCCCTATTGTAGCATGTGTCAGTGCTTCTTTCCTTTTTATGGCTGAATAATATTCCATTGTATGTCTATGCCACATTTTGCTTATCCTTTCATTTGTTGGTGGATATTTAGGTTATTTCTACCTTTTGACTATTGTGAACAATGCTGCTATGAACATTGGTGTACAAGTATTTGTTTGAGTCCTTGTTTTCGATTCTTTTGGGCTTATACCTAGGAATAGAAATGCCAGATCATAGAGTAATTCTATGTTTAACTTTTTGAAGAACTGCCATCCTGTTTTCCACAGTGGCTGCACCATTTTACATTACATTGCATTTTACATTATACATTCTGCACCATTTTACATACATACCAGCAGTGCACAAAAGCTCCCATTTCTCTATATCCTTGCCAATGCTTGTTATTTTCTGGGTGTTTTTGATAATAGCCATCCTAATGGGTGTGACTATATATTTTTGTGTAGTTGAAATCATACAGTTTTTTTACTTTACCCTTTTTAACTTATTGTTAAACCGAGTATCTTTCCATGTAATTAAATATTTATAAACATCATTATTGATGAGTGTACAATATTCCATCACATGAATGTAATGTAATTTACTTAATTAGTCCTCTACTGATAGATATTTATGTTACTTCCAACTTTTTACTATTATAAAAAAATGCTGTGATGAATATCTTTGTTCATAAATCTGTGTCAGAGCTACAGTTCTCTTTTACCAATAAATGCTATCTCAAATCCTTTTTTCCTTATTTCTCTACTATGCTGAGTTTTTAAAACCACAATAATGCATGCTCATTGTACCAAATCTAACAATACAGAGGTTTATAAAGAAAACATTAATGGCTAGGCGGGGTGGCTCACACCTATAATCCTAGCACTTTAGGAGGCCGAGGCAGGAGGATTGCTTGAGGCCAGGAGTTCAAGACCAACCTGGACAATAGTGAGACCCATCTCTACAAAAGAATAAAAAATAAATAGCCAGTGGGGTGGCGCATGCCCGTAGTCCCAGCTAGTGGGAGTCTGAGGCAGGAGGATGGCTTGAGCCCAGGAGTTTGAGGTTGCTGTGAGCTATGATGATGCCACTGCACTCTAGCTCGGAAAACAGAGCGAGACCCTGTCTCATAAAGAAAACCATTAATAATCCTCCTATTTACTCCCCTCCCAGGCCCACTGCCCTGAGGTCACCAATGTTAACAATTTGGAGTGTGTTCTTCTACCCCTCTCTCTACGCTTACATGAACACCTACACACAAAATGACTTTCTCTTTCCTTTGTTTTGCATACAAATTAGAGCATAAACATTAATTCTACAGGATGAAGTTTCTTTTGGCACTAGACTTACAGAATCAAAGAGTGTTAACCTTTTTAAGGCTCTTGACATACATTACCAAATTTCTTTCAAATTACTAGATTATTCTGGTTTATACCTTCACCAAAAGCGGAAGACTAATTTAGCATATTTTTCCAATATCGGCTAACATGTCTTTAAAGCTTTACTTATTTGATAGTTGAAAAATGGTACAGCATTGACTTTTCATTTGCATTCCTTAGGTCAGACATTTGCTTTTCTTATTTATAGGCCATTTGTATCACCTATTTTGTGAATTGTCTTTTCATGTTTTGTGTTTTTCTTACTGATTTGTATGTGCTCTTTTATATACATTAGTGATATTAACCGTTTTCTGATCACATTTGTGGCAGATTTTTTTTTTCGTTTGTTATTTGCATCTTAGAACGGAAAGGAAGGAAGGGGAAGGAAGGGAACTATCCCAGCCATTTTATGTCCTTTATGTTACTTAATTCTTACATCTGCCTTGTGAAGTGCATGTATATTATCTCCCTTTTACAGAGGAGAAGACAGTCTCAGAGAGGTTAAATGACTAGCTCAACGTCATCCAGCCAGTAAGAGTTGAGCTAGGATTTAAATGGCAGCAGGCAATGGTACCACCCAATCTGTGCTGGTATAATTATACTACAGATAAAGCTTTGTGCTTGTTACTTTACAGACATCATTTACAGAAAAGTAAAAGTAGATACTTTTATTATCTCTATTTTGCAGACGAGGAAAGTGTGAATCAGGGAAGTCAGGTAACTTGCCTGAGGTATTGTAACTGGTAAGAGCAGACCAGAGATTTGGACTGCAGGTCTGTTTCAGTTTAAAGTTTGTTGACCCTATCTTCTCATCATACATGTTTGCTCCATAGGGACCATCTTCTTGGATCCAAATTGAGGCCCAGAAAGTGAAAGTGCCTTTCTCACAGTCATATAGAAAATTAGTGGGAGAGTCCCTGCCTCCTGACAGGTAACTTGTCCAAGCTCACACAGATAGTGGCAGAGCCAGAATCTGAACCCAGCTCCATCTGGCTGGAGCAAACCTTCTTGATGAAGAGCATTTATGGAATAAGCTGGGGAGAAGGAGCAATTAGGTGGAGTTTATAGCTGCCCTGAGACTTTCTGAAGGAATGGACTCTGACATTACAGTCTTCTAGCAAGGCTATTCCAGAAGCCCCCCGAAGTAGGACCTGGGACAGGAGAACTCATGCCTTAAGGCAAGAAAACCTTTCTACTGGAGACATCTTGCCCTCCTTTTACCAATTGCCAAAGATTAGAGCAGGAATAGTGAGCCTCAGGCTCTGGGTAGGAAGCTGGTGGGTATGGAAGAAGCAAAGCAGTGTTTGCCTCTTTTAACACCTTCATCTCCCAGGAGGTAGTGTATGTGTGTATATGTGTGTGTTTAGAGGAAAGAGGGAACAGAGTACTTTGATAGGGAAGTAGAAATTATCGTTTGTAGCCCCTATTATCCCAATGCTCTTCACCCCACATCCACTTAAGAAGAAAATCTTACTCATATGGGGAATGGACTGAATAGAATGATTTTAGAAAATCCCCTCCCCAACCCGATCCAGACCTGGAAATCTCCCTAACTTGACCTGAAATTCCATCAAAAAGAGATTTGTTTGAGTAACAAGCTTCAGTGGTGATAGTGCATTGAAGGGACCATCCCAAGGGTAGTATGGTATATGAGAGCTTGGGCATTGAAGTCCAGGTAAACCTGGCTTCAGGTTCCAGTTTGAAATCTGTCTTCTCTGTACAATAGTTGCTGAGACCTTGAACATATTCTTTAATCTTTTTTGGAACCTCACTTTCCTTGCCTTGGAACTAAGAAATAGGGTCATTATGAGGCTTAAATGACGTAAAGCATGCTAATCTCTTAAGAGCACAGTGCCTGCAAAATGGAAAGTACTCAAGAAACACTAGCCACCATTATTATTATTATTATTATTATTATTATTATTATTATTATTATTATTGGCTGTGAGCCTTGGGCAAGTTATTCAAACTCTTTGGACCTCTCTGTCCTCATCTGTAAAGGTCTGTCTCCTCTTCGGGGGGTAATTGTAAGGATTCAATGAGTTAATAAATGTCAGGGTCAGGTGCTTAGAACAGAGTCTGGCATATAGGAAGAACTTAATAAATGGTAGTTATTATTGTTCTCACCTTAATTAGATGTGTTTAATCTAAATGACTGCTTAACACCCAGTTGAGATTGACAATACTGGGGTGGGCTACTTAGGAGCAGGGAAAGGCAGTTTGAGAGAAGGAGGCAAAGTGTCTGGAGTGAGAGTGGAGGATTAGGAGCCAGAAGGCAACTGGAGAGATTCTAGTGAGTGAGAGCACAAAGACATGCTTAGATGGGAGAGGGAGAAGGCAGAGAGGAAGATGGAAGGACTCCAAAGTCCTTGATTTACCTCATCACCAAAGATCAAGCACAGCTGACAGTCACCTTTGATCAAGTCCCTGTTCTCCCCAGCCTCTCATCTAGCTAGCCAGGCATGGCATTTGGGGAAGGAGGTAAGGCAGGGAAAAGGAGCTGGTTTTATGGTGATCCCTACAGAAGGCTGGAGATTGTTTCCTAGCTTGGGCCGAGGTCTAGCTGTGTGGGCAAACAGGCGTGCAGCTCAATGGAAACCTTGGTTGTCACTGTCACACTGGCACCATTCCTGTGGTGACCTACACAACCACTATGCCCAGAAGCTCCCAAAGCTCCCCTCCTCTCACCTTAGTTCCTCTCTTTAGCTATGGGACCCCTCATTAACTCTCGCTTCCCTGGCTTAAGCCCATGGCCCAGACAGTGGTGATGGAGTTGATGATCCAGGGCAGGGCAGTGTGGGCTGAGTCTGGCGAGGTTGGTCAGGTCAAGTCTTGGGGATTTTGTTTTGTTGTTTTTGAGGTTCATGGCTGCAGATCAGTTTATTTTTTATTTAATTTTAATTTTATCAAAGTAATATATGTTCATAATTTAAAAGGCATTTGCAAGTTACACATATATATATACATATGTGTATATGTGTGTGTGTACACATACACACCCCTAAGCCTCACTCTTCAGAGTTAAACACTTGAGATTCTTTTGGCTGTTTCTTCTGATATTTACCTCCACATTTGTAAATGGCATGTCAATATGCTGTTTCTTGATTTTTCTGTTTTAAATATCTGTTGACTTTTAAAATTTGATTAGAAGAGGATTTAGCTCTTTTACTACCAGCAGCACTATATATACACACACATGCTTCCCCTTCCCCCATACACTCAGTATTGGCAAATCACAATTTCTGCTTTTAACAATATTCCATGTTTACATTATTAGGATTACAAATATTGTTCATAGCTGTGTCATGTCAAATACTGTGATTACATTTCCTTCCTTGGTCATCTTGTTTTCCTGGAGTTAATAATTGCCTCTTTTTTTCTGTTTGCTTAGTGTTCTATGATTTTTTGCTAATGCATCCCCAGTTTCTGCATCAGAGCTATAAAATCTCATTCAAACACAGTCATAACCCATTATTTTCACTTTTTTCTTGGAGCTCTCCACCCTGTTCCAATTTGAGCTCGTTGCTGGAGGCTTGATTTTCAAATACTTGGCAAGCACCTCCATGTGTATACCTCCTCTACTTGGGAACCCATCTCCACGTGAGACCCTGAGAGCACTACACAGATGAGCAAGATATAGTCCCTGCCCTCAGGAAGCCTACAGTCTCATGGGTATTTAGTTCATTTAGATGTCTCACCAAAAGGCTTGGGCTCTGTCTTAGGACTTTGATCTAGAATGTCCCACACTCCAGGCAGGCCTTTCCTTCTCTGTCCCCAATGAGTTTCCAGAATATGATACAGTCCCCCAGAGAGCAAATGTGATCTTAGGCTGCATTAACAGAAGCAGTTGCTAGGACAAGAGGACTGATGCCACTACTTCAGTTTGTGTTGATAAACCCTATCTGAGGATTGTGTTCAGTTGCAAAGGACACAGAAAAATGGATTCATCTGAATGTGAAAAACCAGGATAGAAGAAAGGACTGGAAACCACATCCCTTGAAATAGTTGAAAAAACTGGAGATGCTTGGCTTCTTGAAAGAGTAGTCTACACATAGCTATCTCCATTTTTCTTCCCTCACAATTGCTTTTCAATTTACTACAGTGTGGTTTCTGCGCCCACTGTTCCGCTGAAACTGCTCTCAACATAATAAGACTGCCCCTTAATTCCCCAAACCAATGTGTTCCCATCTAAATCCTTATCTGCTGACTACTTCCTGTTCTTTGAAATTCTCTCCTCTCGTAATTTGCAGAATGCCACCCTCTTCTGTTTCTCCTCCAATCTCTTAAACCAGCCTCTACCTTCATATGATTACCTTCTTCCACCTGCCACTTAAATGTTAGTATTTTCTAGGGATCTACTGTTGATCTCTTTCTCTCCCTATCCACTCTCCCTAGGCAATACTATCTGATTTCTAGGCTTCCACTATCACTGTTTTCAGTCAGCGTGAGCTAGGTTAGGCTCTGGTAACAAGCAACCCCCAAATATTTGAGGCTTAACAAAACAAATGGTTATTTCTTGCTCATGATACATGTCCAAAATAGATCAGCAGGGCACACCTGCTCATGATAGTCACCAAAAGACCCAGGGTAGTAAAGGGTCCATCTCAACACTGCTTCCGCAGTCAGCATTGGAGGAAAGAGAGCGTGGCAAATCATGTACCAGCTCTTAAATCTCCTCCTCAGAAGTGATCCATGTCACTTCAACTCACATTTCATTGACCAAAGTATGTCATAGGCCATGCCTAACTTCAGAGGGTATGGAAAATTGTAGTCCTACTGTGTTCCTAGTGACTAACCCCTTAACTCCTGATGACTCCCAAACCTTTATACAGACCCTCCTGAGTTCAGACTATTGTGTCCAACTGTCTCCTTGACATTTTTACCTAGCTGACCCACATATACTTCAAAGTCAACATGACCAAAAACTGAATTAATCTTCACTTTCAAGTCTTCTCCTCCTTCTGTTTTCCCTTCTTTAATAAATGAAGCTTCTATTCATCCAGCTACCCAAGCCAGAAGCCTGGTAGTCATCCTGGACTCCCCTCCCTCCCCCGTATTCCCTACATCCTTAAGTAATCCTATTGATTCCACCTGTTTAACATCTCTTCTCACATCCATCCCTTTCTCCCCATTTCTTAATTCTGCTGCTACTGCCTTAGTTGAGGTCCTCATTGTCTCTCACTCAGATTGTTGCAGTAGTCTCCTAACTTGTCTCCCTGCCTCCAGTCTTGATGACTACACTACATCATCCATACGTTGGACAGAAGTCTGAAAAGTTAGTCACAGAAGTGGTAAGCAATCTTTAAATAAGCAATTATTTAAAACCCATTGAAGACTCTTTATTGCCTATAGGATGAAGCCCAGCTCCTCCTCAGGTTCCAGAGTTTATCATGGCCTCTTCTGCAGCCTCATTTCTCATTATGCCCCACTTTGTACCCTCTAACTACGCTGAACTACCTATAGTGTCTTAGCCCAGCACTATTTCACACCTCCAGGCCTTTGTGCCTGCTGATTTCTATGCTTGAAATGCACTTATTCTCTCCCTGTTCCACCTAGTGAACATCTACTCATTTTTCCAAGCCCTAACTCAAGCCTCTCCCAGATGGAGACATTTTTCTGTTCTTCAGCCTTCAAAACACAATTGATCACTCCTCCCTTTATGCTACCACTGTACCTACTAGATACGGATGCTCCTTGACATACGATTGACTAATAAACCCATTGTAAGTTGAAAATATTGTAAGTCAAACCTGCATTTAATACACCTAACTTACTGAACATCATAGCTTGGCCTAGCCTACCTTAAATGTGCTCAGAACACTTACATTAGCCTAGAGTTGGGCAAAATCATCTAACACAAAGCATGTTTTATAATAAAGTATTGAATATCTCTTGTAATTATTAAATACTGTGCTAAAAGTGAAAGACAGAATGATTGTATAGGTACTCAAAATATTGTTTCCACTGAATGCATCTTATTTTCACACCATCACAAAGTCAAAAACTGTAAAGTTGAACCATCATAAGTCAGGGACCATCTGTATTACTTCTCATAGTGACTTGTAATGATTGATTCACATAGTTGTCTCCCTTGCTCCTTGAAGACAGGAATCTTCTCTTACTCATCTCTATTATCTGTAGCTCCCAACACAATGCCAGGCACTCAGAAGATGTTCAGGAAGTGTTCGCATGAGCAAATGAATGAGAAAACCAGATTCAGAGATGTCTGCAAATACCTGCAAGGCTGTCATGGGGGAGAGGAAGGTGACTGTTCTGTATGGCACCAGAAGAGCTAAGTGCCATGAGTGAAGACCCAGGGAGGCATTATCTCAGCTCAAAAGAAGGAAGAACTCCTTTAACTTCTAGAGTTGCCCAAAGATCTGGGCTGTCCTGGGAGAGAGTGAGCTGCCCGTGACAAGGTTTATTATCAGAAGCTGGACAGTGCTTGGCAGTGATGTTGGAGTGGTGGAGTGATGATTCTCATGACCCCTTCCATTCTGGAGCAGTCATGAACTGGCCTCCTCTGCTCACCTGATTGACACGGACCATCTAGGCCCCTTCAGAGCTGCCCCTGCATTAGGGACACTACTTCTACATCAGGCCACCCCCCTTCCAGGCCTGGCCCACCCAGTCACTGGACTTTGAGCGGATGAAATAAGAGGCTTGGTTGGAGGTGCAAGGGCCCTCTCGAACTGTGTTGAGTCTAGGTTCTCACCCACCTCTCCAACCATCTCTCTTGCCTTTCCCTCAGGCCAGGCCAGGCCACTTTGACTCATGACTGCTATGTCTGAGAAGCAGGACAGCTGGTGCTTATTTTTACAGCCACTTAAATAAAACCCCATCATCCACCTGGATTTGTCCTGTAATGCCTCTAATCCCAGTCTGACTCTGCCAGTCTCGATGAACTATTGCTGTCCCGAGAGTTACATCCATGATCTCTTTCCTCTGGTTGGGGTGACTGATTTTGACCTTATGCTGTTCTGATACAACTCTTTGAAAGCCCAGAGTTGGGAGTAGGAGCACTTGGCTCTTTTCAGACCCCGCCCAAGGGGTCCCTCACACGATTCTATGTGTGCTGATGGGTGCCGTGCAAAGAGGCATCAGGTTAGCAGTCAGGGTACTTCCCTTCTCACCATGGCTTGTAGTTGATTTCTTGGATCCATCTGACTTGGCTAAGCCAGTCCCCTTCTTTGGGTCTCAGTTTCCCCATGGGTAAAATCTGGGGGTGGGGTGTACCACGGCTTCATCCCCAAGCCCAGCTCACATTGCTGTATTGCCTCCACAAGCTCTGCAGCTGCAGCTTGTGGCCAAGGGGCCCAGGGGTACATTAAGAAGACAAGCAGCCATGAAGTGAACATCTACAGGGAGGATTTGGATGGGGAAATAGGCCCTAGGGAGGGAAGCAAGTTAGAAACCAAGGAGGAAACTGCTTACTTCCTGGTTGTCAAGAACTGAAGCTTTCCTCCATGGAGGGCTTTCTAGCCCCAAAAGCAAGGAGTTCAGAAAGGCCTCCATTTTCTAAACCCTCTGGCCCCAAGTCGTGGCTTTGGGGTGTGAAAGTGTGCATTCAAGCAGTTCCTTCTAGAGGAGAGTAGGGATGAGAATGCCCTAGCCAGGGAGCCAGAGGGTGAGGCTCTCTAGCTCCTCCCACTTCTCCCTAAACTGGCAACTGCAGAGCCCAGGAGGGGTGGGGATCCCCCTCACCTCACCCCACCCATCTCAGGAGTGGCTCCGCAGCCCAGCTGGGAGGAGGGGGGACAGCCTTCCTAGCTTCCTTTTTGGGTTAATTGGTGTTCCCTCTAGTTACTCCCTGCTTCCTTCCCCTCCCAGTTCCCATAGCAACTGGGCTGTAGCAGCCAGAACTTGATTGAGCCCAGCAGTGGCCCGACTGAGGTGGGGAAAGGAGGGCACTGCCAGGCCAAGGCTTCCCACCCCACCCATCCCCTGCTGCCACCTCAAGGGTCTAGGACAGGGCATGATGGGGAAGCTGCTTCTGCCAGGGCTGGAGTGTGAAGAGCCTGACAGCCCAGAGCAGGCCTGGTTCTCCTCAGCTCTCCTCCCCTACCCGTGCCTGTGTCCTGCCCCCTGAGTTTTGAATTCACAGTTGCTGGTAGGATCATTCAGTAGGAAAAACCCTAGAGTTGGAGTAGAAAAACCAGGTTTCAAGCTCCTCCCTCTGCCACTATTTTATGTGGCTGTAAACAAGCCCTTCACCCCTTTCTGAGCCTCAGTTTTCCCATCTGTAAAATGATGAAGTAGGACTAAACTGATGGTTCTCAACTGTGGCTGCACACTGAGATTGCCTGAGGTGTTTTGAAAAACTACAGATGTGCAGGCTCCACCCACAAGGATTCTGCCTTGCTTGGTCTGAGGTGTGATGTGAGCCAGGCAGGAGTATTTTTTGAAAGCTCTCTGAGTGATTCTAATATGCAGCCAGAGTTGAGAAGCTGGAGACCAGCTCCACTGGTCTCCCAACTGACTATTATTACCTGGTTGAGATATTTCTTCCCTTCCCTGCGTGCCCCACCTCCAGCAAGCCCCACAGCTCTCCTACGCCTGACCCTCCTGGCTCTTTCCCTCCTTGTAGATGAGTGTCCAGGCCCCTGTGACTGCCCAAACAACCCGCCTCTCTGGCTCAGTCCTAACACTGATGCGACAGGGCAAGCTACCTAGGCCCATCTAAGGATCAGGCTGCAAAGTCTAAGTCAGGCTTGTTGCCCAGGCTGTAGCACTGAGAGCTAGACCTTTCACCTGAGAAGGACCCCAGGCCACCTGTGAAGCATGAGGGCCAGCAATGGCCTCAGCCAGCTGTCGGTGGAGCCCAGGAATTGGATTACCTCTGAGCCCCGTGTTGCTCTTCTTCCTCCATTCCCCTCATTAGCTCCTTGCCTGTTCCTGCCTCGCCACCCACAGGCCTGGTGTCCTCCCCAAGCAATCTGCTCACCCACTTGTTGCCATGGTGACTCTGGCTGGGGGTGTGGGGACTGAGGGGGGTCGTCTAATTAAGGAGAAAGGCCACACTCCCACTGTCAGACCATCCCCTCCCCTCCCCCACCTTTCCTGCCTCCCTCCCTTCCTCCCTCCCTGTAGGAGCAGATGAAGGGAGTGCCCAGCCACCATAGCCTGTTACTGGGCTAGTTGCAGTTGCCTGGGAGGAGGGCAGGGACTCCACTAGGGCCTCCTTACCTAGGAACAGGAGCACTGACCTGGAAGAGCCCAGGGAGAATCCCACATGGGCCTCTGAGCCACTGATGGATGCAGGGTGAGGGGTGGGGGCGATTCCACAAATTTTGGGGTGAGAGTGAGGCAGTTTCTGGGTCTAGGCTGCAGAAGTTGGGGCAGAGACTGTGGACAGAGACTCATCTTGGCACTCTGGGGCCCAAAAGGTGGAGGCAGGGGCCTTTGAGGTACTGGGACCCTTAGCTCTTATGATTTCATGTTCTTTCTTGTCTTACTTCTGTTTGTTTCTCTTACCTGTCCTGTGTTCTCTTATCTCTCTTTCTTACCCCTGCTTTCTTATATTCCCATGTTTCTCATCCACGCTTATTCCTCCTAATCCACCCCTTGATTGCTCTTACCCTGTCTCGCTTACTCCCTTTTCTTACCCCCTCCTCTTAACAGCCCCTCTCACCCCCATTTCACCCTCTCTTAGGTCCCTACTCTTGTTTACCCGTTGTCTCCTCTCACCCTCATCACATTCTCTTACCCCTCACCTCCCTCATACCCTCCACGCTGCTTATTCCCTGGCTCTTTCTCCCCAACCCTATTCTTTCCTACTCCCACTATTCCCAACATTCCCTGCCCTCTACCCCACTCTTTCACACCCTCTCTTTCCTGCACACCTCCTGTCTTTTACCCCTTACCCCACTGCTACTCTCTTGTACCCCCTAATTCCCTCTCTCCCCCTCCATTTCTCTCTTACTCTGCTTCTTATTTTCACCCATTCCATTTACTCTCCTTTGACACCCTTCTCATTCCTTTGCACATATCGTTTATCCCAATAATTTCATATTTAGGAATTTATATAAATAAAATTTAACACAGGTGTGTAAGAGATGTGTCTACAGAGATGTTCACTGGAGGATTATTCATAATAGTGAATACTTGGAAATAAACATCCACGAACAGGAGATTGGTACCCTTTCCATTCCACTCACAGAGAACTGTTCTCTGTTCTCTTAACACACCATGCATCGCTGGCCTCCATGCCTTTGCCTAAGTGGTTGCTGCAGCCTGGAATGCCCTTTTGCCTTGTCTCTACTTTCCCATCTAAAATCCTACTTTGAATCCAAGCTCAACTATTCTCCCCTCACCGAAATCTTTTCTGGCTTCTCTGCTTGCTTCCCTCCAATGGTCCATGGTTTGCCCTCTCCTAGAGTATAGATCATATGCCATAGACCCAAGTTATTTCCATGAGAGTAGGGACATGTCCTCATTTACTTTTCCTGTTCATTAAATCAACAGTGGTTAATAAGACAACACCATGTCTGCTTACACGCTACTCACATTTTAATTTAAGGGGTTGACAGAGAAACAAAACAAGGTAGCAGACAAACTAATATTTGTGGTGAAGAAACAATTAAGGAAAAGAGAGGATTATGAGGGTGGCATCCTCTAGTGGGAGTGGTCAGGGAGATCCTCTTTGAGGAAGTGACACTTAAATTGAGACTTGAAAGATGAGAAGGACCCAGCTATGCCAAAAGTAGGGGGAAGAGAATTCTAGGCCAAGAGAGCAGCATGTGCCAAGGCCCTAAGGTGGGAAGAACTAGGGTATGTTCAAGGAAAAGAAAGAAAACCTCTGTTTGTAGAGCATGATGAGCTTGAAGGGAGAGATGGAAAATGAGGTTGGAGAGAGACACAGGAGCAAAGTTACGCAAGGGCCTGAAATCTGTGATCAGAAGTTTGGGTTTTAGTCTAAATGCACTGAAGGGTTTAAAGCAAGAGAGTAACATGATTTGATTGCATTTTGAGACCACTGCTATTCCTGTGTGGACAGTGGATTGGAAAGAGCCACAGCACAGGTGGGGAGGCTAGAGAGCAGGCTGTCACCCAGGTGAGACATGATAATGGCCTGCACAGAGGTGTGGATGTGGAGCTAGAATTGGCATGCCCTGCTGATGGACTGGATGTGGGGGTACAGGGAAAGAGAAATAAAGGCTGACACATAGGCTTCGTGGCACTTACTGAAATGGTCAAGACTTGAAGGTGACAGCAGATTTGGGATAAAAAAATTAAGAACTACATTTTAAAATTTAGAGCATGTTAAATTTGAGATGCCTGTAAGATACCAAAGTCCCAAGCGATGCTTTGTTCCTCGGGGGATCGATTTGTACCACAACCCACTACCACCCCCTGCTTCGGACAAGGCCAGTGTGGGACTGCATTATCAAAGTCCATGTTCACGGTGGAGTTATTTGTAGTTTAGTGAAAATGTTTAAATTGAAAGTGCTTCTAAGACCATGTTGCCCAGAGTGTGGTCAAAGGGCCTTCTGCAGCCAAATGACCTGGACCCTGGTTCAAAAATGCAGATTCTTAAGCCCACCTCAGTCCTCTTGAAGCTGAAATGGAGGGAGCCATCTGCATATTTAACCAATGCCCCAGGGGATTCTGAAGCACACTGACATCTGAGAACCATTACTGTGAGGAACAACTATGAACCTAGAAGGTTCCCCTGCAGATACCAGGGCTGGATGCAAGCAGGGCTCTAATCAATCCCATGCATGAGAGTCATGTGGGCATATTGTTAAAATGCAGATGGTGACTTGGCAAACTGGGGCTGGGGCCTGAGAGTCTGTATTTCTCACAAGCTCCTAGGTGATGGTGATGGTGCTGCTGCTGGTCCAGGTCCACACTTTGAGTAGCAAGCAGCTAGATCAGTGGTTCTCAGTGGGAGACAATTTTGCCCCCAGAGGACATTTGACAATGGCTGGAGATATATATATATACATATTTTTGGTTGTCATAATGGGTGAAGGGAGAGAATTGCTGCCAGCATCTAGTAGGTAGAGGCCAGGGACGCTGCTCAGTATTGTACCATGCACAGGACAGCACCCACAACAAACAATGATCCCACCCAGAATGTCAGTAATGTCACTGTTAAGAAACCCTGGGCTTGATGATAGCCAAAGAGTATGGAGCAGGGAACCTTTCTTAACTAGGACCCAGTGCCCGGTAGGGCTGGGCTAGATGAGAAACAGGAAGTATACCCATGAAGTGAAACTCCAAAGCAAAGATTCCAAATGAAATGTGGCAATTCCCATGATGTCTGCTCTGTACCAGAGCTGAAGCCAACAGGACAGAGCATGGATTAAGTAGAGCTCAAAGGCAGTTGTGGTGCCTGGCAAGGCAGATTCCTATTTTTATTAAAAATAATCATTCACATTTGTGTTGCACTTTACAGCTTACAAAACATTTTCATACGTGCCATATCATTTGATCCGCACAACACCCTGATGAGGTAGAGCAAGGATTATTCTTTTTATTTCTTTCTTGAATTTAAAACCTCAACACCATCAGCCAAAGAAATGTTCACTGAATTTATACAGAACTGAAATTTGCCTCATTACATTATATACAGGTAACCTCAGACAAGTCGGGACACCTCTTTGAACCAAGTGTAAAATGATAGGATTGGGTGGGATGATTGGTAAGGCTCCTTCCAGCTCTGACATGGGAGTAATTTGGGGATTTTTGCCAACAAATAAATTCTGAGTCTTGGATGACTACAGACCGGGGTACTCGGGAGTCTGGACTGTAAGAGGGGAGATCTTAGGGTAGGATGTAGTGGCCTTGACCCAAACCCTTCTTCTCTAGCCCCTGGATCCTTGGGTTAGTTTGGTGAGGCCCTGTTGAAAGACCACAAGTCCGCCCTCCCATCCCTCTCCTCTGAGGTGGGAAGGGGCTGGCACGTGGGCTGATGCTCTTTCCTCTTCCCACAGGCTGTCTACAAGGCCTGGCTGTGCTCAGAATACTTCAGCGTGACCCAGCAGGAATGCCAGCGCTGGGTGCCCTGCAAGCAATACTGCCTGGAGGTGCAGACCCGGTGCCCCTTTATACTCCCTGACAATGAGGAAATGGTGTACGGAGGGCTACCTGGCTTTATCTGTACAGGTAAAGGCAGGGCACTGGGGAAGAGGGCGGAGGCTGGGGGCCCAAGGCAGGCACCAGGCCAGGGGGGGTGGGAGCAGGGAGGACAACAGGGTAGTCAGTTTAGAAGAAGGCCAGTGGCTGGAGGAGTGAGCAGCGAGGTCCCCAGGTTGGAATAGGGAGAAAGACCAGAGTGTCCATCTCTATCCATAACATGCCCAGCCAGGGAGTCACTCTAGAGAAGCTGGCTGGGGTGCCCAGGAGAGAAGGCTCAGAAAGGGAATGTGCTGGGGGCCGGGGGGAAAGGAGTCTTGGATAGGGCTCCCCAAGCAGTCCGAGCTTTGAAAATCTCCTCTCTAGGTTAAGGCATAGCCATCAGCCCCCTGAGCACCCCACCACACCTTCCTTATCCATTGGCAGGGTTGCTGGATACTTCACCAAAGCGGCCGGAAACCAAGTGCTGTGACGTGCAGTGGGTCTCCTGTGAGTCGGAGAAGAAGAAGTTCAAGGAGCCTGAGGCCCCCAAAACCCACCACCAGCAATTCCACCACTCCTATTTCCACCACTACCACCAACAGTACCACCACTACCACCCCCGCCATGACCTCCCAGGCCGCGTCAGCCACAAGCCCTCCCTGCTGCCGGTCTCTGGGGGTTCCCGCCTCAGCCCCAGCAGGATTCGGCTCTGTGTCCTTGTTCTCATGCTCCTCCATACCATGGTGTCCTTCTCCAGCAACCAGGGTGGTGGGGGACTGGGGCTGGAGACACTGCCTGCCCTAGAGGAGGGCCTGACACAGGAAGAGTGACAGTAGGGAGGGAGAACAGACCTCCACCACACACTGACAGCTCCAGCCCCCCTAGGTGGGAGGGAGGGGGCTCCTCCCATGGGAGGTATAGAACCAGGTGGGGAGCGGGGGGAAATGGGGGACTACACATCACCCCCAACCTACCCCCACCCCAAAAGCAGCTCCAACAGAACGGCCAGAGGGCCCCAGGGAGCTGAAAAACTCATCCGGGAGAAAAAGGCAGGAGTAGCAGGTGCCCCCTCCCAAGACCCCATCTATGGGGCTTAGCAAACAAAGGGGGGGAGTGGGGGCTGGAAATGCCCACCGCTGCCAAGAGCCCTGACCCCAGGGAATGAGGCTGCTCACCCAGCCTCGGCCCTGCAGGGAATGTTGAGGGGCCCAGAGGGGAGAAGCTCTTTCACCCCCTCCACATTCCTTTTGTTGCCAGGATCCTTAATTCCCTCCTGCCCATATCCCTACAGGCGACGGCAGACAGTGCAATGGCCCTCCTGCCACTTCAGTGCACCTTGCCCCACCTGGGGCCATCACAGGTGAAGCACTAGGCTGAGAGATGAGGTGTTCACAGTTGCAGCTATGTCGGGGCCCCAGTTAAGCTGTGCCCCACCACCCTAGGCAATGGGGGATAGGAGTGGGGTACAGAATGAGTGGTAAGAGAGAGTGAAGACAGGGAAGGCGAGAGAAGAGGAGAAATGTGAACAGAGGGCTTGGAGAGATGGCCAAATGGGCAACTGCCACCTGGCTTTGGAGAGGTGGGCGGTTAGTGTTGAGGCAGGCTCAAGAGCTGCTCCCCAAATCAAAGAGATTTCTCTCTCAAAGAGAGAGTTGCATAAGGAGCAAGAGGAAAAGCACAGGAACTGAGTTATTGGGCCTTGAAACGGAAGGCCGAGGGCATGTGGTTAGACTGCTGCTGTCTGAAGGGCCATATCTTACAGAAGGTGCACATACTCCCAAGGGCCGCTCTTGCCCTGGAGATCTTGGCCTTGGGGCCAAAGATGTTTCCATTTCCAATCTCCATGGGGAGGAGGGACTTAAGCCCAAGTGGGTCAGGCCTGGCCTGGGTCCTCCATACTCCCCAATCTTGTCCAAGCCCAGGCCTCCATGAAGGAGAACCTGGTGGAATTTCCCCAGAACTCTCCAGAGATGAGCCTCCCCCATCCCTGCCCTGTCCCTGTCCCCAGCCTACCAAAGAGTATTCATCCTTTCCCATCCCTGACCCCATGGGTTACTATCCCAGCTGTGGAACAACCAGACTCCTTTTTACCCTGTAGCAGGGTACCCTGCTCCAGTTACCCCCATCCCTTGCTGGAGAAAGTCCAGAGACTGGCAAGAGGACCCTTTGACTAAAGACAATGTGGTGTCATCTCTTGGCTGAGAGACTTGGAATGTTTAGTCTGGCTAGAGGGCAGGACGAGAGAAGAGACATCAAGTGCCCCTTGGGGGGAATCATTAGCTTTTCCCTGGTCTGCTGGGGGAGGGCAGGTTTCCTGGGACATCTAAAAGCCAATAAGAGCCAACAAGAAAGGGAGACAGAACTGTGTTTCTGGGGCAGGCCAGGGGGCTTTCAGTGCCAGAAGGGCCTGTGTCCTTCTAGGATGTGATGCTCGTGAGTAAAGGGAGGGGTGGGCCTGGAGCTGCATTAGAGTGAAACCCAGAGGATGATGGGGAGGGGAGAGCTGCCCTTGGTCGGCTTAGGGATGAATGGGAGGCCTCCCTAGGAGAGGGAATCATTCATGCATGGGCCTCAGCTGGGTCCCAAATCGGCTTCGTGAGCCTGGGGAGTCTTTCCTTGCCAGTTTTCTCATTTCTCACAGGCTGTTCCCCCACGCTGGGCCCTGCCCACACACTCCTCTGTTTGGGCCTCAGCACTTTGGGCCCGGCCACATACTCCATCCCTAGAGTGCTCTTTTCAGCTGGGAAGGGGAAGAGGTGCTGGCTCCTTTCCGGACATGCTTATGTGTAAGTGAAGGGGCAGGTGCTTGGGCTCCAGAGAGACCCTAGGTACTGCCTTCTAACTCCTGCATCCTCAGGAGGGGAAAAGGGACTGGGAAGTAAAGGGGGACCATGTGGCCCCAGGGAATGGACCCTTGGAGACTCCCATCCTCTCTTCCCCCTCACCAAGTGCCCAGGAGACCCCTGGCTCAGACCAGCCCAAGGCCTTGCCCAGTGGCAGGGGAAAGGGGCACCACACTCCACCTCAAAGTCATTTGACTGCCCCCATCCGCCCCACCGCCCCAATATTCCACCACCTCTCCGGCTGCCCCTGCCCTCCATCACAGGCAGCAGAGCCGGGCAGCTTTCTTCTGCCATTTTCTACACTGTGCTTCATGAGTAGGACTTTCTTGCACTAGTCCCTATGACTGAGTCTCCAAGCTGGTTTCTTAGTAGTCCCCCATCCCTTCCTCCTTTACCCGGCTATGATTCAGTTGTCTCTACCCTCCCTCTTACTCCTGCCTCTGTGTTCGGTGAGAGTCTCTGTATTTGTACTGCTTTCTGTTTTGTTGCATTGTGGGGCAGAGGCCTCTCTGCTCTTGTTTAACCCCATACAGAAATAAATGGTAAGACTTGATGATAACTCTCCCTTCATGGCTTTGTTCGGCCGACCAGAGCTTGCTGCCCTTGGAAACAGTCTATGGCGTTGGGGAGCGGGTGGGACCAGGAGATGCTGACCCTGTGCCCGGTCCCCTGTCGGTTCAAATCTCAGGAAAAAAGGGTAAACTCTGTAGTAGGCCATTCTAAACAAGGAATCACAAAGCCAACTGTCTGCAGGGATCAGGCAGATAACTGTAAGGAGTGAAGTGGGCCAGGCTGGGGAAAGTGCAGACTCAGATGGGAGTGGTGAGAACTGCGGGGCCCGTGCAAAGGGGGCAGCTCAAGCCCCAGGGTTGTCTTATGGGAACGTGGGCCCAGTGTTGCCAGATCTTCTCATTCTACAAGGAAAATCAGGACTCAGGACTTTGACACAAAGCCCTTATTCCTAAATGTTGACTCATGTCTAAAAACCAACCAACCAAACTACCTCCACGTGGGCTAAATATGTCTGAAGGCCCCACGTGCCTGTGGGTTACCAGCTCTCCACCTTTGCTGCAGCTGTCAGTTCCAGTCTGGCAGCCCCATCTCTCCTACCCCTCTTCACCAGGCCCATCATCCCCCTGCAGGGGGGAAGGGCACTCAGGAAGAACTGCCAGAGGGGTGGCAAAAGGTGCCCTGCCCTCCACCACTACCAATTCTTTCACATGAGCAGGGGGGAAAGCAGAGCATGGCCTGGAGGGAGGCTGGCATCCTGACTGAGCTGTCAACTTACTTTGCCAAGAAAACACGAGTGCCCCCACTCCCCTAAAAGCAGCATAGCATGGGAGTAGGGCAGGGTCTCTGGAGCCACACTGCGGGAGTTCCAAATCTGGCCTCCACCACCTCCTACTTGTATGACTTTAAACAAGTTCCTTTATTTCATGGAGACTTGATGTCCTCATCTATCGCAAGGGGTATTGTGAGAATTAGATGGTGTACATGCAGTGCTTGGCACGACAGCTGGCACAAAGGAGCCACTCAAATGCTGATCATCATTATTATCAGTAGTCACTCAGTCTTTCTTCTCTTTCCTTCACCCATACCTAAAACGGTCACCAAATTCTGTCATTCTCACTCTGTAATATGTGTCAAATCCTTCCCCTCCTTCCCACCCCAACTTCCACTAAGCCGCTTTAGGCCCTCAGTAGCTTTTGCCTGGACTGCTCCCATCATCTACCAACTAATCTCTTGTCCAATTACTCCAGCTCCAATCCAGCCTCCACCTAGCACAGTGCCGCGCACTTTAGAGGCACCTGATAGAGATTTTGTGAAAAAACTGCTGCCATGGTTGAGTTTCCTAAAGGACACAGCTAATCTTTGTAAAGCAAACGTACTACGTCTCTCGAAAACATCAAAAACAAACAGAAACAAAAACATCAAAAACGTCAGATGGTTCGACATTGTCTGTGGAATCAAGTGCAAACTTCTGAGCATGCCATTCAAGGCTCTTTGTTTCCGGATCGTATCGCACCAGTCTGGTCTTCCCCCGTAGGCACTCAGGCATACACGTCCCAGCCCCACTGCCCTACTGGTTTGTCTCTGAATGAGCACTGCATCTTCTCATCTCCTGCCCTTTGCTCGCATTGTCTCTTCTGCCTGGAATGCCCTCTTTCCACCTCTGCCTATCACTGACTTTCCTGGTTTTCAAAATCTGGCTATGAAGACTTCCACATTGCCCCCTCTCCCAAGCTGGAAACAATCTCTTCCTCCTTGTACCTCAGTAACACTTTGTCCCTTAATCGTGGTATTTATTACATCCTGCCTGTGTTTGACTTATTCATTCAAAATATACCTACTGGGCAATTACTATATGTCAAGTACTGTGCTAGGTGCTGGCAGTACAGCAGGAAACAGACACATTGTACATCCACAAGATAACACGACTTTATGCATTAGACAAGCATAATACACTCACTGTAACATTAGAGTCTTTGTCTCACTGCATACCCATGAGGAGGGAGCCAGGCTTTCTTGGCCTCGGGCATAGGAAAGAGAGGTGAAGGATGGGAGGTCCCGTTCTAACCTACTACATACAGAAGCAGAGGGGGCTATACGCCCATAGTGCTAAGGGAGTAAAGGGCACACTGGCCGTGCCAAGGAGGTAGCTCTACCAGCCATATGTCACCCTTTGACTCCTGAACTAAGCTAGCATCACTCTGCCGCTGCCTCTCTGAGCTCCCCTCCTCTAGCTAGGCCTAGGCCCTGGCATTCTCCCTTCAAGTCAGTCCAACTGCAAACAGCTTCAGTCTCTTCCAGCCTCAACATGGATGAGGAGGGAACATGGCAGTGGCTCACAGCCCTGGCAGTGCATCAGAACCACCTGGAGAGTTTTAGCTCTGGCCCCACCAGCAGAAAGTCTGATTTAATTAGTCTAGGGTGGAGGGGTCCCAGCTTCAGTATTGTGTAGCAGACTCCACAAGTGATTCTAATGTGTAGCCAGGCATGACAATTACTGGGTGAAGAGAAAGGCTGGGGCTACATAAGTCCTTGTTATTTGAGGATAAGTGGTACTAGAAAAAGGCCACTTACAATGAATCCACTTGAAATGGGGACCGACATTTCATAGTAGAGCGGAAGAAAATGGGAAAAGTGTTTGATTGGGACTGACTTCATCTTGAGAAATAAAATTAGAAATGTGGAAAATATTTTAGTCTCAATTGTGTAAAATGTGCAAATGTGTAAATGATTGCAAATATGCACTAATTCTTAGAATGAACAAAGAATGAATCAAGCATTGGGGGATAATGTAATTTTCCTGACCAAAGTACATGAGAGCATAATATTGACTTTTGCAGCACAGTCATAAGCAGAGTTTTTGTTTTGTTTTTCCAAAATTAAAGAGCTTCTTCAATTACCCCAAGGACCTCTCGTAATCCTTTGAGAGTTGAATCATTCTCTTTGAAGCCTTGATCCTGTCATTACCCAGGTCAATTTTCTCTTCTGCCAGTGGTAACTGGTCTATCTCTGCCAAATCCCCGTTTATCAAGGACTTGACATGACATTAGAGATGGTCTCCAACATCACTTTCATTGACTTCATGAAACCTTGAATCCTTTTCAAGACCTGCAGTTTCACCCTGAGACTTCTTTTCATTGTGTAATACTAACAATTAACAAGAGTCTGAAAAAGACCTTAGCATAAGGGATATGGATAAACAGCATTAGGGTGTTAAATGGGAGGAGGGGCTTATGTGGGATTCAAAATAGTGGCTATTTTATGCTATGACAACTTTGCTCTTCTACCCAACTTCATAGTCACTTTTCCTTTTTGTTTTTTTAATCTGCTTATCTCTAAAATGAAAGGATATGATCAGATGTTGTTACAAAGATTAAATAAGTTAACTCAAGTGAAATAATGTATGTGAAGACATTGAGCTGGCACAGAGGCGCAACTACATAACTCCCAAATTTTCTTCCCTCCCAAACATTTTTAAATTTTTTAGGAGACACTGAGGGGCAAAGAAGGAAAAGGGAGAAATCCATTAGAACAACTAGAAAGAAGTCCCAGAACTAATACCCGAGGCCCAAATTTCTGTCCTACTGCCATCACCTCCTGTCACATGCACTGTGGTGGGTCATAGAGATCTATTCATTCAACACTGAATGCCTATGAGGCTAACCGCTTGGGGTGTCGCAGATGTGGAATCTGCCCTCAAGAAGTTCCTGGGTTGGTTGGGAAGAGAACCCGTGAACAGAAATTGCTCAAAATGCCTCCAGAATCTGATGATTTCTCCCACCCCCATTGTCACCACCTAGTCCAGGCCACCATCAACTAACTCTCTCTCGGACCACCGAAATGGCCTCCTAACTGGTCTCCCTGCTTCTTATCTTGCACCCCACTCACAGTCCACCCAGAGTGATGCAGACAAGATCATGCCTCTCCCCTGTAACACCCTCCCATAGTTTCCCATTTCAACCAGAATAACATCCAAACTCCTTACCACAGCCCACAGTGCCCTACACAACCTGCCACTTGCCTACCTCTCCAACCTCACCCAGAATACTCCCTTCACTCTACTTTAGCCACCCTGCCTTATTTCTTTTCCTCTGGAATGCTGAGCTTGTTCCTGTCTCAGGACCTTTGTACATGCCACTCCTCAGCCTGAAATGTTCTTCCCCAAGATTTTTGCAAGGCTAACTCTTCATTATCAGGTTTAAGTTTCGCTTTCTCAGAAAGGCCTTTTCTGACTGCTCTAGGTATAGTAGTGCCCTTCTCACCGCAGACACTCTATCATACCACCCTGCTTTTTATACGACCTAGCACTTGTAACTGTTTGAAATGATCTTGTTTATACTTTGGCTTTCTTGTTTATTATCTCTCTTGCTGTTTGAATGCAAGCTCTGAGCAGACAAAGACCTGTCTTCTTCACTCTCTCACCAATGCCTTAGTCAATGCTCACTCAGTGAATGGATGTGGATGTGGAAGTTGTGAACGGGCCATCTAGGCAGGAGTGAGTGGTATAAGATGTGTGGAGTGGGTGGCAAGAGATGAGCTTGAAAGATAGCCTGAGATCAAAACATGGAAGGCCTTAAAAGTCAGGTCAGGAAATTTGGGCTTTATACCGTGATCCATAGGGAGCCATGGAAGATTGTTGAGCTTGAGAGGAATATCATCAGCTGGCCTGGAGTAAGATTCACCTAGTGCCATGTGCCGGATGGATTGGTAGATGAAGTGAACGGAGGGTCTGGTATAAGAGCGGGTCAACTACTGCATGTCCGCCCTCGCACTCACTTTCCTCCAGGCCCTCCTCCGCGGCCCTGTTCCACCCAGCTCCCACCCCCGTCTGGGGCCACCTAACAGCCCTGACTGCTGTTCTCCGACACTGACCGCTGGGTGGCGCTGTGGCTCCTCCTACCCGGGCTGGAGGCGCCAGGGAGGCGGAGGCACAGCCGCCGAACCGGGCCTGGCGCGGGGTCCGTTGGCGCCTGCTGAGCGGGCTCTTCCTAGTCGGCTCCTTTCTCCCACCTCTCGTTTTTCCCCCACGTCCAGGCCCGTTCCCGCCCCCACTCCCACCCCAGCCCCGGCCCGCCGTAGCCTGCTCTCTTTCGCCCTGGTCGTCCTTGGCTTTCCAACCAGCCGGGCCAGAGGCGGGGGTCTGGGCGGGGCGCAGGAGGAGCTGGGGCCAGGTGGCGCCCTCCCTTTGCAGCCCACTCAGGCCTCGGGCCTCTCTGGACCCCATCGACGAGACAGCTCCCGCAACCGCAGGCTCTGAGCTGGCCCGTCCCGTCCAGCCAGGCCCGAACTAAATGGAGCTCAGGGCTGCAGGGGCAGCCTTTTGATGCAGAGGGACCAGAGCCATTAAGGGGCCAATTCACCGTTTATGTTAATAGCTCTGCCTATCCTCCGAGCCCCTGAAGCAAGAAGCCAGTCATCTGGGACTCCTCCTTTGGCCTTTTCCACTCTCTTGCCATGTGTCCCAAGTATCATGTCTCTCTCTCTCTCCCCCCCCGTCTGTCTCTCTCTCCCCCCACCCCCGTCTCTCTCTTTCTGTATACGTGTGTGTGCGCGTATATGTATATATATCCCATATCAAAAATCTGTTTCCTCCATCTTCACTGCTATTCTCTGCCAGATCCTCATATCCTCTCATTACCTACCAACTGGCCTCCTTGCCACTAGCTTCCAGCCTCCTGCTCTTGTAGCCCAGACACCTTGGCACAGGGCCAGCAGCCTCCTGGAGCACTGGCCTGGCATCCTGCCCCTGTCATGGCTCCCATTGCTTGGAAATATCAAAAGTTGGTGTTGAAGGCCCTCTATGCTCTGACCTCACTATTTTAGCCAGTTCACTTCAACTCACATCCAGAGTCAAAGGCCTCCTACCCCTGGTGGGCTGCCCAGAGTGGAAGAGTAGCTAGAACAGGAACTGAACACAGTGGGAGGCTCTGTAAGACTCCGTACAGGACTCCACAGGCATCTATTTGAACAACCTTAACTCATACTCACATTGTCACAAGACTAGAGAGATTCACAGAACACAATGCCTGTCTTCCCCAGAGCATCAGAGCACATCTGTGTTCATTCCTTCACCCTCTCTCCTTTTCTCCCCTGTCCCCAGAATGTGTACTTCTCTCCTGCCATCTCCCTGTTCCTTCTTCCCCTCTGCCTTGTCCCCTCATGACCCTCCTGCTGGCACAGAAGGCTTATTCTCAGCAAGCACACAGCATCCTGTCACAAAGTGGTTGATGACATGCATGACCAGGTTTCTCTGTAATGTCGACTCTCACTTTCAGCAGTTGGGTTGGGTTTTTGTTTTTCTTGAGGCACTTAATATTCACAGATACTAACACTACGGGTAGCTCTTTGTGAGAAAAGGTTCGAGACTCCTGTATTGAACTTAGCCTTATTGAACCCAGCACACAAAGCTGTAAATTAGCATGGAAAAGCATACAAGTGAACAGGAAAATTGGCAAAAGCAGATTTATTGGCAAACAAAGCACTGATGGTTAATTTCAAGATGTCCTGGACCCCCAGGGTCAGATATGGCTTATTCAGGGCCTTAGAAGTGGCCTAGAAGACAAAAGAGCTTGGGATCAAAGACATAGCCCTGAGAAGGCTGGGATGAGAAGAGGAGACAGCTCATTCTCCCTGACTCCATCTCAAGGTAGCTTTCCCTGGGAAATGACAGCTTCCTACCCCCCCAACAAACTCTGCTGCTAAGAATGTCCTCCTCCGTTTGTATTACACATGTACACGAAGTGTCTTGCTGATCCTCACAGTAACCCTGTGAGGTAGAAATTATCAGCTGGGGTTTACAGATGAAAAACCTGAGGCTCAGAGAGGCCAAAAGATCCACCCACCCCCGAAAAACCAAACAAACAAAATGCAGAGCAGAAGGCTAGGACTGGAAGCCAAGAATTCCAACTCCAAGACCAGTGCCAACACCTTTTTATCCAGTTTCATGACCTGTTGAGGACCCAAAGCTAGGCCAATTGGCCCCGGCCCTGTGCCTTCACGCTGTTCACAAGAGTGATTGAAAATGCAGACAGTGTGACTGAAACCAGGTGAAGGGCTTTCACCTGGCTCCTGGGCCATGCTGACACCTGGCCTGGGTCCAAATGATGGCAGAGGAACTCAGTCAATGTTGAGGTTTTCAGAATCATCAGAGACAGCTGGCTTCATGCTAGGCCCTTCTAAAGTAGAGGTCTTCACCTGGAGGCTTCCAGAGGAATTTTGTTTGCTTTGGCCCTATTTTGTTTGACTTGATCTATGCAGCGTTTAAATTTGAGCCAGGTTTCCTCAATAAGAGGTTATAAGTGTAGTGATTAGGAACATAGCCTAGGTTTGCATCCTAATGCTGCCACTTGGCCTGTGTGACTCTGAAAAGTTACTTAAACTCTCTGTGCTTCATCTTGCTTATCTGTAAAATGGAGATAAAAATAGTACTCTACCTCACAGGCTTACAATGAATATCAAGTTATATTTAAAGCTCTTAGAACAGTACCTGACACATAGTAAGTGCTGTGTGTTTATTATTACTAATACTATCATTATTAAATACAAATTGGGGAGAGTTGACATCAAGCCCAAATTTCTAGCTTCTTCTTAAATATTCAGAAGATCTGACAGCACTGGGCTTCCATCACCAGCTGGAACTGAATCTGCCCTCTTTAGATGTGGTATGCTCTCTCCTGGTCAGCCCCACCCCCGCAAATCCCCATTTGGTCCCTGACACTGAAGCCAGGTGTCAGTTGCCATTTATCATCTTACATGCAGCTAGCTTCATGGGTTTGCATTATCTGCCTGGCCTTTAAAACCAGTCTGTCTTCTCTGGCCACTGCTTAAATGGTTCAAGAGGCAAGAAATATCACCAAGTAGAAATTGTTAGCCAGTGGAGACATCTCAAGAGGCCTCTACCAGGCCAGTCAGAAGCTTTTGCCTGCCTTCTCCTTAATGTCCCAAAATGGCACTCAGTCACACCAATTGAAGGTCAAGGAAAGTAGCAAAGATAGTAAAGAGAGGTAAAATGAGCCCATGATATTCCAGAGCATTCTCTCCTGCAGCCTCAAAGTTGAGTTTAAAATCTGGCTCAAGGACTGTGTGGTAAGCTATACTCACACTTCTGTGAAATTATGTAGGTACAAAAATAGTTATTGCTGGCTGGGTGCAGTGGCTCACACCTGTACTCCTAGCACTCTGGGAGGCCAAGGCGGGAGGATTGCTTGAGCTCAGGAATTTGAGGTTGCTGTGAACTAGGCTGATGCCATGGCACTCTAGCTCTGGCGACAGAGCAAGACTCTGTCTCAAAAAAAAATAGTTTTTGCAGCATCATGAATAATAGAAACTACTATAAGGAACCTAAATGTCATCAATAAAAGACTGGTTAGATGAATTTTAACACATACATATAATGCAATACTATTTGGCCATTAAAAAGAACATGAAGAGCAGTGTTTATAGTATACTTCTATTTCTGTGGGAAGGGGGAATGGGAAATATAAACATATGCACATATGCATTTGCTTGTATTTGCATAGAATATCTCTGGAAGGATATATGAATATAGCATAGACATAAAATATCTGTGGAAGGATATATCAAGAAACTGGTAACTGTTGCTGCCTCTGGGGAAAGGAATTGTGTAGCTGAGAAAAGAAGGAGACATTTTTTCTCACTATATATCTTTGTATTTGTTTTGGATTTTGCACCATGAATCTAATAAAAATATATCTTCTTTTAATAAATGCTGTAGTAGATACAAAAGAAAAAACAACTAACTCCAATATCCCTCCCAAGACAACCTGAAATCACACACAAGGTGAATCACAAGGAAGGCTGTACAGGGAACAACCTGGTGCCTGTAGTACCCAAACCCTTGCTTTGCAAAGTCATTTACACAGTTGTCATTCTATGTCTAAGTGTACTTAAATCAGGTTTACTCTGCTCCTTCTTGCCCAGGCCACCCTGTCTATCCTTGTCAGGTTGGCTTCACTCAACCTCTAAAAAAGCCCTGGTTTGGGCTGCCTCCTTGGTCCCCAGAACGGAAGCCTTCTGGGGATTGTGGCTAAGGTGAAAAGGGGTTTGGCAAGAGCAGTGCACCCAGAGACCAGGCTTTGAACCTTCCTTGTTCTCCAAAAGTGCTTCTCCCAGCCATCTTGGGAGTGAACTCTGAAGTGGGCAGAGCCCTTGCATCTTGGTAGGGCACCTTTCCCAACCAAGGTTCACCTCCTTTACCTGACCAGAGGCCCCCAGTTCAATTCAACAGCTTCAAAAAAAATCCACTCTGTGCCCCAGGCCAGGTGTAAAGGTTCCAAGGTGCTGGGAACACAAGGTATAGGAGACACAGTGCCTCCCCTCTAGAGACTCACAGTCTAGATTCGGAAAAAGTCTGAGTTGGAAGAAATCTGGAGAGATAACTGAGGTGATGGCTTTCACCCAGAGTTCTGTGGTGCCCTTGGGCTTTACAGAGGAGTTTCGGGAGTTTTGCAAAGGTTGGATATGTTGGCAGATTTCAGACAGCAACCGAGAGCTCTAACCTTTGATTTGAAACCACTGATTTGATCAAAATAGCCTCATAATTCTGATTGATTCACTTTATAATAAGGTAAATGACATAAATTTGAACTCAGTGAGCATATTTCTATTAATAAAGCACTGCTTTTATCTGTTTTATACAGTAGGATTCTGTGTAAGCTTTCATTAAAAGGGGAAGGGTTCAGCTGCTTTAAAAGGTCCATCTTGTTGTGACAGAGGAGGAAACAGACCCAGAGAAAAGAAAGGACTTGCCCAAGGTCACATAGCCTGGCAGAAGCAGAGCCTGGTTCAAAAGCAGGACCCCCCCCCACCCCTAGCCAAGCAGGGCACCTCTTAAGCATCAAGACAAGTCTGAATTAAGAGTCGAGTTGGGTTAGGGACTTCCTTCTTGGTGGAATCTTTGCAGGGCTATATTCCAGGATACTTTAGAGCTCAACCAGCCCAGCAAACCACCATTTTCTCCATCACATGATCTTCTCATGGAGACTGCGATTTCAACAGGCCCCGGATCTGGGCTTCTTTCTGTCAGAGGCACTACCTTGCTGCTTGCTCTGTTCTCAGGAGCTTCCTGGGATTCCCTCAAGCCAGGACCTAGGCCAGGAAAGCCAAAATTTACTACTTGCTCAACATGGCTTGAGTCCCAGAGGCTGGGTCTGAGCTCTAAGCCTCTTGCCCGCCCTTCCTGGGGGCTCACATCTCTTGCCTTGTTCCCGCTTGTTCCACCTCCTCCCTCACAGGTGTTCGCTGCTTTAACACTCTTTCGCTGGCAGACATCCGCGCAGGCCCTCCCCTTTAGTCACCACTCCCCCTGAAACCACTAGTGCTGCCTCAGACCTCTTGCCTTTTATCTTGCCCCAGAAGCCGAGCCCTCCGGTCCCTTAATTGTTCAGGTTGCTCTTTTCTGAACTCACTCCAATTGAGCTCCATAAATTGTAGATAATTGGACTGTCTCGCTCAGATTACGAGCCCCTGGGGCAGTGTCTTCTTGGTCTGGTACAGCCCTGCCCAGAAAGGGAGGGGGCGAGGGGCGGGGCACAGAGGAGGCCAGCCCAGGGGTCTGGCTCAGACCCCTGGGGAGAAGGCACAGGGTCACAGTACAGACATTTCTCCACTGCTGGGTTTTGCAGCCTCAGTCCCTGCCGCCTGCCCTCGTCCTCTGAGGTCAGTGACTGTGTGAGGGGCCAAAGCTTCTGCACCAACAATGTTGGCAGTGAATGTCTGGTATATAAAGTGGTTTTTCAAATACTGTCAAAGAAACTCTAGGATTCTGGATACAAGACCCTCCTTTTGTGGGCACCTGAGTGAGTCACCAGTGAAGAGACAGGAGTTTATGGGGGCAAACTCAGCCTGAAGACAACCCTGGGCAGCTTGCCTCTCGGCGGGCATGCTCAATTCCACACACTAACATCTTCTCAGAGAAGTTTATGCTGCCACCCATCTTGGGCACTGCCAGGAAGGTTGACTTGGCCACATCCAAGGCATCCAGGGAGATGGGATAATTATTGCTGCAAGGGGTGGTTAGAGCAAGGTGTGAGGTGCTAAAGCAATAGTGGTTTGCTCCAGACTCAGGACTCCCCCCTGCCCACCATATCCTCACCCCTCCATTGCCATGGTGCTGCAGTGGTCCAGGACACACCCTGGAGCAGCTCTTTGGCTGTTCTCACTGGACATGGGAAATGCTCTCTCCCCACCACCACCAAGGTCATTCTCCACAGGCTCATCTCCTTCTGCTTCCCATTATGTCAAAAGTTCCCCTCATTGTCCATCAAATCTCCTGAAGGCAGTGGAGCCCACCATCATACTCAAGACCTGGCATGGAGCCCAGCACAAAGTAAATGTCTGTTGAGTTAACGAATGAATTGGTGGATGCAGTAATTATGGTCTGAATTCTTCCATGCTTTCAACCTCTACAGAATCTACCTCCTTCCTTCCCTTGTGGGTCTAACATCATAGAATTCCCCCAAGGGAAGTGAAAAGGGAAGGTCATATTGTCTATCTTCTTGCCTCTAGTTGGGACTGTATGCAAATGCTCCCAAGCAGAAGGTTTTTAAAACTTCCATAAAATGAGGCTGTAAGGGAAGCAGCTGAGCTGTACTCGAAAGAACATTCAAACTTGGAATCAGAAGACCTGTTATGAGATCTGCTTTTGCACTCATTAACTAGAATCTAAATTGCAATGGAGGAAGTGAGGCCAGAAATAGGAACAGGCTTTATATGTCACTCCACAGAGCATTTGGGCATCCATCCAGGCAGCAAACTTCACTGGATACCTACTATGTGCCAGGTGCTTTCAATCACTCTGGCTGCTGGGTGGAAACAATCACTGAGGAGCAAAACTGCAGATGGGGAGACAAGTTAGGAGGCTATAGCACTAGTTGTGGTGAGGGATAAAGGCCTGAACAAAGGCAGTAGCAATGGAGAGAAGTACATACATTGCAGAGCTATGTCAGAATTAGAATGGATACAACTTGATGATTAATTGAGTGTAAGGGTTGAGGGAGAGAAGCCACTCTAGATAACTGAACCCAGATTTCTGTTGTAAGACAGAGTGGATAATGGTGTCACCAATAAAAATAAGGAACACAGGACTCTGGTTTTATATTTTGATGGAAGAAGAGTCTAGAAGATAATGAGCTTAGTTTGGAACATGTAAAAGTTGAGAAGGTGGTAGAGGAGGAGAGATCCAGTAGGCAGTGGATGTATAGGTCAAGAGCTCAGCCAAAAGGGTTGGACTGAACTGAGAATTTTGGGAAGTCCTCCGTATGAGGTTATCTAGGGAAAAGGTATATATAGAGAAAAGATGAGGGCTAAGGAAAGAACCTTCAAATTTGCCAACTTTTAAAATACATGTAAGACTATGTATGATGCAGCAAAGAGACTTAGAAGAAGACTTAGTCTTCAGCTTGAAAGCACACAATTATGACTTGATTTCACCATGCCACCTTCCAGTCAAGAGTCAGTCAAGTAGGGAGAAGGTGAGCCATGCTAGGGGAAAATCAGGAAAGCCAAGGTGGATTTTCAAAAGACAAGTGGTTAACACAGATGGTATAGAGAAGAGTTTCTTTTCTTTTCTTTCTTTCTTTTTTTTTTTTTTTTGAGATGGAGCCTCGCTCTATTGCCAGGGCTCGAGTGCTGTGGCCTCAGCTTAGCTCACAGCAACCTCAAACTCCTGGGCTCCAGTGATCCTCCTGCCTCAGCCTCCCGAGTAGCTGGGACTACAGGCGTGGGCCAGCATGCCTGGCTAATTTTTCTATTTTTAGTAGAGACAGGGCCTCACTCTTGCTCGGCTGGTCTCTAACTCCTGAGCTCAAGTGATCCTCCCCACTCTGCCTCCCAGAGTGCTAGGATTATAGACATGAGCTACCATGCCTGGCCGAGAAGATTTTCAATAAAAGAAAAATCTGGAATTGTCTGTATGAATTCTGCCCTGACCATTTGCCACACAGTGAGTGGAATAATGGCAGCCTAGTACATGTGGGTTGAGGAGCAACTGGGAGGTGAGGAAATGGAGACAGTAAATTAGATCACTCTTTCAAGAAGCTTAGCTGAGATCAAATCAATAAAGGTGGGAGCTGAAGGAAAATATAAACTCAAGAGAGAATTGTTAGGAGATGGGAGAGACTTGTGTGTGTGTGCGTGTGTGTGTGTGTGTGTGTGCATGTACCCTGAGGGGAAGAAGCTGGCAGAGGTTGAAGATTCACTAACAAAGGAGACATGATGATAGGATCCAGAACACAGAAAGAATAATTAGCCTTGTGCAGGAAAGGGGACACTCCTCTCAGGTCAAGAAAAGAGGAAAGGACAATAGGAGATACAGACAAGCTTATAGTTGTGGAAGGGGTGCTCATATCCCATGGCCTCTATTTTAAAAAGGACAAAGGTTTAGAATAGTGGCTAAGGGAAATGGGAGGGAGAGCTGATCAACAGTGTTTAGAAACTAACTAAAATTAGAAACCATACATTTGTAGTGGCACCCATCTGAAGGGCATCTGATTTTTTCTCCAGAAGTTCTGGCAGAGGAGCAGGGCAAGTAGTTTTTCCTGTTGATTTAGGGTTTGGGATTTGTAAGGTAAATGCAACAGATAGGCAAGAGTGCTTGGGTGGTGAAGTTCCTGGTGAGAATGATCAGTTATGGCAGCCAGGATGGATAGGGAAGGAAACACAGACAGGGACTTCTAGTAAGTTAGAAAAGGTGAGGTCAAAAGTTGTAATGAGATGGAAGAGGTACCAGAGTAGGGAGTGTAGGAGCTGGAAGATTGTCGTGGTACTCTTGGGACGTCAGAATTCAGAGGTAGTGAGATTCTAGGTGATGTCAGGGCAAGGTATGATGATGAAGTTGGATTTTTGAAGTGTAGTGGAAGTGAAAATCATTAGAGTTGAGGGTGTCAAGGATCTGTGAGACCAGAGCAAATAGTCCTGCATCCTGGCTTGCAATGGAGGTAACAGTGGAAAGCTTAAAAAACCTTCATGGCAATCCTGGTACACTAAAATCACCTGACAACTTTTAAAAATATCTATGCTCAGACCACATCCCCAGAAATTCAGATTCAATTGATTTGAGTTGGTCCCAAGCATCGGTACTTTAAAAAACCTTTCCAAGTCATTGCAGGTCTAAAACCACCGGGCTAGAGATATGGGTGGAATCATCCACATGAATGTTGAAATCAGCCAATGTGGCAACAGGACTTGGAACCGAGAATGAAAATATAAACTAAAGGTGGGTGCAAAAATCCTCTGACAATAAAGAGAAAATGTGTAACAGTGATGGTGGATGGAGGATAGAGGGTGATAATACCAGATGCAAGTATTGAAGGAGGAAAGGGTTTTATGTGATAGTGGAGAGCAATGGTCTGGAAACAACCACAGGGATTTAGGTGATACTGACCCTACTCTGAGGCAATGTGCTGGTGGGATGTGGGAAGAGGAGCTGGTTTGTAGAGGAAGTGTTGTGTCCATGAAGAGCCTGATTTTAGCAGTTAGTGCAGGATGTGGAGGGTACACTCTAAGAAGAGGTTGACGGTGTACAGGAGTTGCTGACCTTGGAGTTGCATTTCCATAGCACACATTGGAATCAGGGCTACCATACTGCTTGGCCCGAGGGATGCCATTCACATTGGGAATGATAGGGCTGGTAGAGAAGAAAGTCCAGAGCAGAATGGGAGTGAGAGAATAAGAGAATGTTTGTGACCAGTTGAGACTCCTGTCCTTCTTCCTCTTCTTGCTTCAGGTTTTTCTTTGGCTTCATGAAGGACTGATTAACAAACAGGTTTGGAATCTCACTCATTTCAAGTGGGCCTCTTCTAATGGCCTTTCCCTTACATCTCTCAATTCACCTTTTCTCTTAAATGTGTCTCAACCTCCTCAGCCACTTACTCCTTACAATCTCCTGGTAGACCTCATTGTGACTTAATTTCACCATGCCACCTTCCATTCAAGAGTCATAGAATCAGCCCAGGACCTCTACGGTAGCAGCTTGTCTGCGGATTCAAAAAGGCTTTGTGGGTCTTTGGCTACAAGGCTCTGGTTGGGCATTCTCTTTCACAAGCCTGATTCTTTTAGGCAGGAGAGATGTCACAGAAGTCTCAGAGAAGTACAGATGGACAGGAGGGATCCAGTGGCTAAAAGAAATCATAACTAAAGGAAAGCTTCATGTTTGGGCCCCAAACACTGCTTATTAACTTAATGCCATTGAGAGAACACTGACTTGGGTGGAGATTTGAAAATATGTTGCAAGAGAATGTGCATTTTCTATGTTAATTTGACCTAGCACAAGGTCTGCTCTGAGTTGGCTCATCCAAAGTCTATTTTCAAAGAAAAGGCTCATGTGATAATGAGCCTCCTCCCACCTCATCCATGCTTTACCTCGCCATCAGAGCTGTTCAGCCCAGAGTGAGTGTACCCAGCCCTAACCCTGGGAAGGAACCACCAAATCATATTTTGCTTGGGCCTTGGCATGCATACATGCACCCATACCCACCCTGAGCTCCCTGTAGAACTTTCCAGATCAGCCAATCCCCACTTGGTCAAGACCCCAAGGCTGGGCAGTCTTTCTCAAACCCAGAGGAGGAAACAATGGGTGTGAATTGGTGTTCACAGCCCATGAAAGGCAGAATTCTAGGATGACCCTCCCCCTCCATGATCCACACTCTTGGATAATTCCCTCCCCTTGAGTGTGAGTGGAACTGGTAACTACCCTGGGCCATCATTCCCATGATTATGCTACTATATACAAAGAGGATGTTTTGCATGCAATTAAGGTCCATAACCAATTGACTTTGAGTTAATCAAAATGGGGCTGATCCTGGGTGGAGCCTGGCTTAATCAGGTGAGCCCTTAAGGGAGACAAGAAGTCTTTTCAACAAATGGTGGTGCTGCATGTGGACAGCCATAAGCAAAAAGATAAAATTTTACCTGAACTTAGCACGTTATACAAAATTTAACTCAAAGTGGATCACAGATTCAAATATAAAATGTAAAAGTATAAAACTTTTAGAAGAAAACATAGGAGAAAATCTTTGGAACCTAGGAATTGGTGAAGCATTCTTAGACTTGACATGAAAAGCATTATCCATAAAAAAAATAAATTTGACTTCATTAAAGGTAAAAACTTTGACTCTGTGGAAGATTCTGTCAAGAGGAAGAAAGGACAAGCTACAAACTGGGAGAAAATACTTGCAAACAACGTGTCTGACAAAGGGCATGTATGTAGAATGTATAAAGAACTCTCAAAACTCAATAGTAAAAAATAAACAATTCAATTAGAAAATAAGCAAAAGGCATGAAGAGACATTGCACTGAAGAGAATATACAGATGGTAAGTAAGCACATGAAAAGATGTTCAACATCATTAGCCATTAGGGAATTGCTAATTAAAACTACCTATCCAAAAGGCTGAAAAGAACAGTGACAATACCAAATGCTGGTGAGAATGTGAGAAATTGGATCACTCATTCCTTGCTTTTGGAAATATAAAATAGTACAGCCACTCTGGAAAAGAATATGGCAGTTTCTTTAAAACTATACATACATTTGCTGCATAACCCAGCAATTATGCTTTTAGACATTTATCATAGAGAAATGAAACCTTCGGTTGATGCCAAAATCTGCACACAATTGTTCATAGCAGCTTTATTTGTAATAGTAAGAACTGAAAATGACCAAAATGTCTGTTACTAGGTGAACAGTTAAACAAACTGTGGTACATCCATACCATGGAATAGTACTCAACAATAAAAAAGGAATGAACTATTGATACATGCAAAAGCTTAAATGGATCTCAAGGGCATTATGCTGAGTGGAGAAATAAAAAGCCAATCTCAAAAGGTCACATACTGTATGTTATATAAATAACGTTCTCAAAATGACAAAATTATACAGCTGGAGAGCAAATGAGTAGTTGCCAGGGAGTGGGGATTGTGGGAGGGAAGGAGGTAGGTATGATCACAAAGGGGTAGCACAAGGGAACTCTTTGAGGTATGGAACAGTTCTGAATATTGACTGCAGTGGTGGTTTCAGGAATCTACACATGTGATGAAATGGCATAGAAGTATACATTGTACCAATGTCAATTCCCTAGATTTGATTTTGTATTATAATTACATAAGACGTAACTGTTGGGGAACACTACATGGGACCTCTCTGTACTATCTTTGCAACTTCCTGGGATTCTATAAATATTTCAAAATATATGAGAGAGAGAGAGAGCCAGCGCACCACAGCAGTGGCTCTCTTTTTGACCTTGCAGAAACAATCATGTTGTGAACTGCCTGTGGAAGAGGCTATGTGGCAATGACTTCGGGGTGGCCTCTAGGAGCTAAAAGTAACTCCTGGTCAACAGCCAGAAAGAAAATGGGAATTTAAGTTCTATAAACTTGAGGAACTGAATTCTTCCAGCAACCAGTGAGTTAGGAAGAGGACCCCAAGTTTCAGATAAGATTGCAGCCCTGTGAACACCTTGATTTCAACCTATTGAGACCCCGAGCAGAGGACTCAGCTAAGCTGTGCCCAGACTCCTGGTGCATGGAAACTATGAGATATTAAATTTGTGTTGTTTTAAGCCATTAAATGTATGGTAATTTGTTATGGAGCAATAGATAACTAATGCATAGCCCCAAGGGTGAGATGCCATTGAACAAGTGGGAGCTTTACTTCCAGGGTCCACAGTTGGGACCTATACATTCTGACAAAAGAAACCAGAAACATCAGGAGGGAGGAGCCAGTCTTGGAATTGAAACAGATGCTCGTGGTCTTTCCCAAAAAAAATATGATTTTTCAGTTCAGAGTCTTGAACTGCTTCCAAACCAACCCAGCTTTGCTGGCTGCTTGACCCTGCAGTCGGCTATCACATCCCAAATATGCTGTTCAGAGTCACAAATGAATTGCACATTGATGGCACTATGCACTTGCCCTGCTTCTTGCTGAAGATTTTCAGCTGTAACTAATTCCCCTTGCAACCTTCTGGTCCTTCCTGGAGAGGTGTCCTTGCACCCAAGGCCTCAGCTTCTCCAGCAGTCCTACTCAGTTCACAAGCAGCTACATCAGGCCAGACTGAGCCTAAGAAATTGGGCCTTTCTCCCTTTCTTCTAGGCCCCAGAATCAGAGCTGGCAGGACACCCAGGCTGGCTCTCAGTGAATGCCAGAAAGGTCAAAGACATAGAGTAGGATTGCACAATCGAGCTGGGAGCTTTCTTTCAATCTTGGTTTTTGCTGCTGTATATCGTGGTCACTGTATTATTCTGCTCAAGCTGCCATAACAAAGTATCACAACTGCACAGCTTAAACAACAGAAATTTATTTTCCCACAGTTCTGGAGGCTGGGAAGTCCAAGATCAAGGTGCCAGCCAATTCCGTTCCTGATAAGGGCTCTCTTTCTGGCTTGTAGACTGCCATCTTCTCATTATGTCCTCACATGGTGGAGGGAGAGAAAGCTCTGGTGTCTCTTCCTTATGGAAGAGGGCACCAGTTCTGTCATATCAGGGCTCCACCCTTAGGACCTCATTTCACTTTCATTACCTTCTTATAGGCCCTATCTCTAAATATAGTCACATTGGGGATTAGATCTTCAACATATGAATTTTGAGGGGAAACAACTTTCAGTCCATAACAGTCAACCTCTGCTGGGCTGCCAGAATTCACAAATTCTGTTCCAGTACAAGTGGGCAGGCTTAGCAAGAGGGGGAAGCAAAAGCTACTTGGTCATGACCTCATAGGCTTGATCAGTTTCAATTACAGTCTCGAAAGGTGGTACAGTACAGCAGGAAAGAACATGGACTTTGGTGTCAGGCACATGTTTCCTCTTACTGGTTGTAAGACCTTGAGTAAGTTATTTAAACTCTCTGAGACTCTGTTTCCTCATCTGTCAAATGGAGATTACAATACGTATTTCTCATGAGTGTTGTCAAGATTAAATGAAATTATGCATGTAAAAGCTCCTCTCTGCACCTCATGTATAATGGGTATACAATAAAGATTAGTGCCCTTCCCCATTGGTCCTCTCAGCCCATTCCCATAGCAGTCACCCTCACCAGGTCCAATGCATGCTCTGGCAACTGCTCGTACTCATCTCCTTTGCTCTGAGTGGAAGACAGTAATACTCCACAGCCCTGAATTGGAGGCTGCAGCAGGCAGAATTTCTAAGAATGGCCCCAGGATTCCACATCCTAATTCCCAGAATCTGTAAATGTGATAAGCTGTCTCTACCAGAGCTGTGTTATGTTATATGACCCAGCTGACCTTGCAAAGAAAGATTCAATGGAATATCATTCAGCCTTGAATAGGGTGGAAATTGAGGGGTGGGAGTGGGGTCTGGAAATTCTGAAACATGCTACAGAATGGGCATGGGTAAACCTTCAAAACATGATTCTAAGTTAAATAAGCAAGTCATAAAACACATATTGTATGATTCCACTTATATGAGGTACTTAGAATAGTCAAGTTCACAGAGACAGAAAGTAGAATAGTAGAGAGTTTTGTTCAATGGGTACAGAGTTTCAGGTTGAAAGGATAAAAAAGTTTTGGAGATGGATGGTGGTGATGGTTGCACAATATGAATGTACTTAATGCCACTGAATTGTACACTTAGAAATGGTTAAGTGGCATATTTTCTATATTTTACCACAATAAAAAAGGAGACTATCTGGATGGACCTAACCTAATCACACAAGCCCTTAAAAGCAGTGAACTTTTTCCAGCTGGTGGCAGGAGAGGAATGCAGACGGGAAAGGCAGAGAGGCACTGTTGCTGGTTTGAAGGTGGAGGAGTGTGTGAGGAGAAATGCAGGCGGCCTCTCAAAACAGTGAGCAGTCCCCAGCTGACAGCCAAGGAGGAAACAGGACCTTACACCTACGGCCAGAAGGAAGTGGATTCTATCAACAACCTAAATGAACTGGGAAGTGGATTCTTACTCAGCCTCCAGATAAGAGCTCAGGCCAACCTAAACTTTGATCAATTTCATGAGACCCTGAGCAGGGAACCCAGCTGTGCCCACTCAGACTTCTGATCTACAGAACTGTGAGCTAACAAATAGGTGTTGTTTTAAGCTGCTAAATTTGTGTTAACGTTACAATAGTCATAGAAAACTAATACAGAGGTCTTGGAGTTTTAGTTATGCGAGGCGGCACTGTTGCAGGCCCTAGAAGTTTGTTGTCAGCTTTATTCATTTAAGATATTTCTGCATGCATGTATTCAATATATTTGTTGAATCCCTCATATGTGCCAGACACTGTGCTAGGCCTTGAGGATACAGTAACAGCATGGATAGACCTGTGGAACTTCCATCCTAGCCCAGGGAAGTATTCCTTCCCTCTGGCCAAGGCTGGAAGCTGTGACCTGCATGGGCAGCTGGACCTCCAGCAGAGCATTCTGACCTGTTTTCAGGATCCCCTTGGGCCCTCCAGAATCTGAACCCTTAATACCATTCCCTAATGCTTATGCTGGGCATGGCAGAAAGGCATAACAACAGGAGCTGTTGAGAAAACAGCAAGCTGAGAAAATCTCTCTAAGGCCCACAGACTGGGCACTGCAATTCTACTCCATAGCATATAGATACTCCCCAGGAGTGCTTGTGGGCATTGGGCAGGGCTCTCAGTATCTTGGGACAGTCGGAGGCCCAAACAACTTGAATTGAAGGACCTTCCTGGACTTCTGAAAGAGTAAGAGTGGGGAGGGGGGTGAAGTGAGTGTTATCTGGGGCCATTTTCAAGGTTCCTAGTGGGCATTTGGAAAGGAAACCCAGAGAGGGAGGCACGTGGTGACAAATGTGCTTGGGAGGTATTGGGAATGTGCCTGGGGATGGTGAAAGATGGACAAGAGATGGCAGAGGTACACAGGGGAGATGGGCAAGAGCCCAGGCTTGAGAATCAAAAAGAGTTGGAGCAAAATTCCAGGGAAGAGGCCAGGGAGAAAGGGTCAACTGTGAACGGAGAGGCCCCAGGCTGGCCAAGCTCAGTAATTGAGAGGCTGGGTGGGGCCTAGGCTTTGGAGACCCAATCCCTCTTCCAGGCCCTCCTGGGCAAAGCTGGGGCCTAAGCCTTGGGGGAAGTGTGAGGGGTGGGGCCAGAGAGCCCTTAACTCTCCAGGCCCTTAGCAGCCCTTCCTGACTCACTGGTAATCTGTTTATGTGTTTATTTGCAAGATTGGTTTCTGCTTCAGCGAGGGGGAGCTTGGCTCCCTGCCCTTGGGCCCCAAGTTCTGACTTAAACTCCCCTCCGGGGCAAGCTGCAGCTCCGTGCCCCATTTGGCTGACTTTCCTCTGCCCTGTCTGTTCCTTGGGCCCCTGACTGGTGGACAAAGAAGTTTGGAGGGTGAGGGTGGGGTCTGGTCCTCCAGGACTGGCCGGAGAAGCAAAGGGCCCTGGTTCCCTACAGGCCCAGACATCTGGGGTGGGGGCGGGGTGGGTCTGGGCAGAAACTCAGGCTCCATAGGAACCCTGAGAAAATCAAACTGAAATCCTGCCCAGGGAAATCTGCAGTTGTCCAACAAGAGCTTCACTTTAATACATGTGGTAATTTTTTTGTTGTGCTTATTCAGACTGTAGCAGCTGCAGAGGGAGAGGCCCATGAGGGGGGCAATGAGACTAGAGCAGGGTGGCAGGGTGGGGAGAAGGTAAAGGCTGGGTTGCCATGGAAGGCCACAGCCTAGGGAGGCAAAAGGGGTGAGGTGCAGGCAGTTGGGGTGTAAGAGAGGAAATCCTGGGGAATGCAGGACTGTGTCTGACATGGGAGAGAGGAAGGGGAGGGCCAGGGAGAGCCTGACTGAGGAGGAGCATGGTGTGGATGATGGGAGCAAGGGAGGGAAGGCATGAGAGAGTGACTCTTTTACTGTTGATGGATATTGTCTGTTACCATAATTCAGCATGTAAAGTATTTTTCTATTGCAAAACTGGAGAGAGAAAATTCTGGAAGATCATTCCCAAGGATAGGTGAGGGGCACCTGAATGAATCATCAGAGAAACCCTGGGGAAGTGGGTGGAGTTAATAATCTGAACTGGGAAAGGTCTGATGATTCATTGGGCTCCAGACTTGTCAATCCTCTCTACTCTGCCAACGGACTGAGAATTAGAGGTGTCCTTCAGACAAGACACTGAAACTCTGTGAGTGCTGTAATGGGGGGAGGGGAGGCAGTTTTGAAACAGGAAGAGAAAAGGAGTCTGCTACTGCACTTTGAAGGGGATGGACCTGAATCATAGAGCTAGAAAGGACCTTCTGATTATATGATCCCACCTCTTTATTGTACACTCAAGGAACTGGAGCTTAGAGAAGGGAAGTAATTCATCCAAGGTCACAGAGTTAGTGAAATAGGTAGACAAACAGAAAGGTCACATAGGCTACTAGAGAGAGAAACCCAGATAGGGTCTGCAAATACTTGGCAAAGATAGTGCCACTTCCTGCTCCTGTGTCCATGGTGGACATTGCACACCAATTTCAGTG
This sequence comes from Lemur catta, assembly GCF_020740605.2. Lineage (NCBI taxonomy): Eukaryota > Metazoa > Chordata > Mammalia > Primates > Lemuridae > Lemur > Lemur catta. The sequence continues at coordinate 48,827,881 of NC_059155.1, read as the reverse complement.
CTGACTCTACTTAGAAGTCCTTCTTAATGGAGTATGCTAGGCAACCACTACCAATGGATCAACATTGACATGGAAAATGAAAGCAATTTGTAATTTGTAATTTCAGGTCTAGAATAACAGCTATGTATCATAGACAGGTAGAACTAGTCCCAATGTCTAATTGGTTAGATGGCATTATCTAAGGCTCTTTGGGTTGCAAGCAGCAGAAGGAAGAGTTACCTCCAGGAAGTGCAGGAACCAGCGCTGCTCTGTAGACCTAAACAGTAGCAGTAGATGGCCCCTCCTCATTAAAGCACTGCCACTCATGCAACTCAGCTTCAATGACTGGCTGCCACACTTTGTGTCTCCTAGTGCCAGTTTCAAATTTCCGGGAGAGTGAAGTTCATTGGACCAAGTTAGAACAGATTTTTAAACCCTGGAACAATAAGTGATGAAGAGGGGACAGGGTCATTTATTATAGGACAGACTTGACCACCAGGCCTATGAATTGGGGCATTTCCATTAAGTGTTACTCAAGATGCTTTCAGCTATAACTATTAGAAAACACATCAAGAAGTGATTCAAGCTATGAGGGAAATTCATTGTCTTGTCAATAAGATATCCAAAGATAGGGAGTCCCAGAGTTGGTCAATTCACCATCAAGGACCTAGCATATTTCCATCTGTTAGCAAAGAAGAGTGGGAGAATAGCTACAGGATAGACAATCAGTAGTGACTGCCACAGGGGTGCTGTTGTGAGCCAGACCACCATTGCAAGAGGTATCTGCCAGATATGCTTCAGGAAAACCCAAGGGAAGCAAAACAGGTTGGGGTGAAGGTGGGATTTTCAGAGACCATAACCCTAGAGGCCTCTAAAAGGGGTTACAGAAACACCTGCTAGGCTCCCTGAACTGCAAGAAAGGTCTCTTTGGGGCTAGATACAGAAGTTTCTTCCTTACCCATGGGACCAGGAAGCAGGGTAGTTCTCTCACGGGACAGAAAAGCTACTCAGGACAAGTATAGAGTTTCCAGGACTAGGAGGTAATCTAGAAATGTTCCCCACCTCCCTTGCCCCTCCACCTCCACAAAGCTAAGTTAATAAAGCAGATTCTGGAAAGGATAGAGAATCCCACCAGCCTTAATGGTGGCACAAACCCAAACTTTCTAGGCAGTGAATCTGAATAGCATGGTGAAGCATCCAACTCAGACAGGACTGAGGCCAAGAATAGGAATAGGGATTGAGTGCCCTATAATATGCCAGCAAGCCCATCAGTGGAAAGATCTGAGACCCATTAGGAAAATAAATCAGTCTTCTGTAAGCTCATTTATTTATAGGGTTTTGTAATTTTTTAAGAAAACGTTGTGTTCCCCTCAGTTTCTGAGAAAAGTTCCTTTCAAAAACTGCCATCTTTTCTTAGATTCATTCAAGTGAAACGCATTCACCCACAGAAGGGTCAAAATAGCTAGGAGGATTATCAAGCTCCCAGAGGGGAGGAATGGAGGTGACTGTGATGGGCCTAGTTGAAGTCTTGGGTTGAGAAGATGGAGCAAGTTAGAGAGGTGGAATTTCTATGAGACTTAAAGGTTCTTCCTGAACTTTTCCCTCTTAGGGAGGAATGTAGATAACTATGGTCTGTAGACAGTACATTTTTGGGGGGCTTTGAGCCTGAAGGCAATATAAAGTTGATAATAATTCAGATTATGGCCCTTTTAAATAAAGACTACCTCTAGAGGGGTCCAGTTTTTTCCTCTCTCTCACCTTTGCCTCTCCCTTTGAATATATATGTGACGTTGTGCAAGTTACCTAATCTCATAGATCCCCAGTTTCCTCATTTTTGAGGTAGAAATGCCAGGTAGAGAGTTAAACAAGGATTAAATGAGATCATATACAAAGTGTTTAACATTCTTGGCCCAGAGCAGCAGATGACCAAAGAGTGTCAATAAAGTCTATAAAGCTTACTTTCTTTTTTCCTTGCTTCAGTGTGCATGTGTGTGTGTGTGTGTGTGTGTGTGTGTGTGTGTGTATCTTTCTTTGTAGCACACACTGTGCTAGGGGCTGCATATTCAGAGATGAAATAATAAAATCCCTTCCCTCAAGTATCTTGCAATCTAGAAAAGAAGATATAGTTAAGGAAATGTCATTTGCAATGTAGTCTCTAGGATAGGTATATGTGTATAGGCTCAGTGGGAACGTGGGGGAAGTAAGACCAAAGTCTACTTGAGGAAGTCAGGGAAGGCTTCACAGAGGAGGTAGCATTTGATCTGGGCTTTAAAGGATGAGTAGGAATTTGCTCAGTGGACATGCATGGGAGAGTCTTAGAGGCTAAGGAAACAGCATGTGCAAGGCGCAGAGGTGTGAGAGAGCATACCTAATTCAATATTGCTGCAGCATTACATGTTACCATATCAGGCAAAGAAGACAAATGTCATCCCTTAGTCAGGGGCATGTTAGTGAAGAATTTTGAGCAGGTAAGTGGCTTATCGTGGTAGCAGTAATATTTAGGATGATTTGGAGGGGTAGTGAGATTCAGTGTTAGAGGAAAGACTATGATTTGGGGAAAGATGGGACCTTAACTGGAGCAATGGAAATGGGATGAAGAGGAGGAGATGGATTGGAGAGTTATTAAGAAGACAGAAACTTTAAGATTTACTAATGGGCCAGGCGTGGTGGCTCATGCCTGTAATCCTAGCCCTCTGGGAGGCCGAGGAGGGTGGATCGCTTGAGGTCAGGAGTTCGAGACCAGCCTGAGCGAGACCCCCATCTCTACTAAAAATAGAAATAAATTATTTGGACAACTAAAAATATATATAGAAAAAATTAGCCGGGCATGGTGGCGCATGCCTGTAGTCCCAGCTACTCGGGAGGCTGAGGCAGTAGGATCGCTTAAGCCCAGGAGTCTGAGGTTGCTGTGAGCTAGGCTGACGCCACGGCACTCACTCTAGCCCGGGCAACACAGTGAGACTCTGTCTCAAAAAAAAAAAAAAAAGATTTACTAATGAATTGGATGTGGAGCATGAGAGAGGCAAAGCAGTCTAGTATCTGTCTGATGATTGAGCAACAAGGTTGATTATTATTACATGCACTAGAGTAGGCAACAAGGGATGAAGAGGGAACACAGTATAGGGCAGGGAGGAAATGATGAGTTCCATTTTGAAATGTTAGATTGAGTCTGTGGGATGTCCAGGTGGAGATGTTCATAGGCAGCTCAGAAGGGAACCTAAGCTGGAAATGGAAAGTTATAAAATATCAGTGGTAGTTAAGAGGAAAAGAGGAACAGCAACATTCAACAGGTAGACAGAGTCACTTTGGAAGATAGTCTGGCAGTTCTTTTTTTTTTTTTTTTTTTTTTTTGAGACAGAGTCTCGCTCTGCTGCCCCAGGCTAGAGTGAGTGCCGTGGCGTCAGCCTAGGTCACAGCAACCTCAAACTCCTGGGCTTAAGCGATCCTCCTGCCTCAGCCTCCCGAGTAGCTGGGACTACAGGCATGTGCCACGATGCCCGGCTAATTTTTTCTATATATATTTTTAGTTGTCCAAATCATTTCTTTCTATTTTTCGTAGAGATGAGGTCTCGGTCTTGCTCAGGCTGGTCTTGAACTCCTGACCTCAAGCGATCCACTCACCTCAGCCTCCCAGAGTGCTAGGATTACAGGCGTGAGCCACCACACCCGGCTGAGTCTGTCAATTCTTGAAAAGGTTAAACATAGAGTTACCATTTGATCCAGCAATTCTGCCCCTAAGTATATATACTCAAGAGAAATGAAAACACAAGTCCACATAAAAACTTGTACACAAGTGCTCATAGCAGCACTATGCACAATAGCCAAAAGGTAGAAACGACCTACATGTCCATCAATCAATGAATAATAAACAAATTGTGGTATATCCATTCAATAGAATATTATTCAGACATAAAAATAAATGAAGTACTGACACATGCTGCAATATGGATGAACTTTGAAAACTTCTGCTGGCCAGGCGCGGTGGCTCACGCCTGTAATCCTAGCACTCTGGGAGGATCGCTTGAGCTCAGGCATTTGAGACAAGCCTGAGCTAGAGCAAGACCCCATCTCTACGAAAAATAGAAAAAGATGGGGGTTGTGGTGTATGCCTATAGTCCCAGCTACTTGGGAGGCCCAGGAGTTTGAGGTTGCAGTGAGCTAAGATGATGCCACTGCACTCTACCTGGGGTGACAGAGTGAGACTCTGTCTCAAAAAAAAAAAAAAATTATGCTAAGTGAAAGAAGCCAGACACAGAAAGATACATATTGTATAATTTCATATATACAAAATATCCAGAATAGGCAAATCCAGAGAGATAGAAAGTAGATTAGTGGCTGTCTAGGACTGGTGTGGATTGAGGGATTGAAGGTGATGGCTAAGGGGTTTGGGGATTCTTTTGAGGTAATAAAATATTCTAGAATTCTTGGTAAAGGTTGCACAACTCTGTGTACACACTAAAACCCACCTAACTATATACTTCACATGGGTGAGTTGTATGATATGTGAATTGTATTTCAATAAAGCTGTTACTAAAATTTAGATTCAAATGATGGGAAGAAAAAGAAAGGCCTTCACAGGAAACTGTAAAGGAAAGGTCCCAAAGATAGAATAACCAAGAGCAAGTACTGGGCCAGATAGATATACAGAAATAAGAGCAAGTCAAGAAAGTCTTCCAAAACAAGGGTCAAATGCCAGGGACAAGCCATGTAAGATAAGGACTTTATTTCTTCTTCACTCTCTTTTTTTCTCCTGTTTGTATAAAGAGTCATCTCAGCTGTGGTCCCTGGAAGGCAGGAGAGTCTGTGCCCTCCTATACTCAGGCCCAATGACCTGTTCTTATGCAAAAGCTTGGGGGGAGATGAACAAACCAGAAGCTTGTTTAGATAGAGGCAGGGACCAAATGAGAGGAAAGGACAAAATCCTTACTAATGAGAACTCTTAGGATAATCATCTAGTCTCTTCCAGGTGACCAGTTTTAGCCTGGAAGGAATATGACTTTTGCTAGCTGCTGGTCCCACAAAGATAAACATCAGCAAGGCATGGTATGATGAAGTAGGTTGGCCCTCAAATAAATACCCTTTACTTTGACAAAGTCATCACCAAAGAGCACTGAATAAGTTATTTTCTATGCAGAACCCTAAATAAAGTTTATTTTAACCAATAAGATCATTGCCTCCAATTCTTTTTTGAAAGGAGCTTACAATACAAATCCTTAGAGGACATGTGGACGTTAGACTGTGAGTTCCATCAGTGAAAAGACCACATGTCATTCATGTCTGTATGGCCAGCATCCAGGAGGGGGCTTGACACAATACAGGTGTTCAGTGAGTGTTCCTTATCTGACAAATCACTGACTGAATAAATGAATGAAGTAAATGGACATACATTAAAAACCAGCAGCATGTGTAAATGTTGGAATATAGGAGAAATTAAATTCCTATTCCTTACCTCCTGTAAGGGGTAAGGAAGTAAGAGAAGATATTGAAAGTTCCAGGTTTAGTTGATGAGAGCCTACTTTGAATTGCCAGTTCAGACCAGGCAGGAAAGGTACCTGAGTGGAGCTGACCTAGTCTGAGATGGTAGGGAGTGGTGGACCTGGGGGAAGCAGAGAGTTATACGCAGTCCACAGGCATTGCAGTTCCAACATTTGAAAACACTGTGCCCAACCAATGAATCTGCAGGCCCAATTTAGCCTAAGTGCCATACTTTGCAACCTTTGGGACTGCTTCTTAAGAGGAGGAGGCAGTTAGAAATATTTGAATTAAGGCAGAAAGAAAGCTTGTGAGTTGCGGGGCATATGCATTCCAGGGTGGAGTTGGGGCAGATGGCTCAGAAGAAAGGGACTTTGAGTGAGAGAGACTAAGAGGCCAGCCAAGGGAAAAGGAAGAAAGTGGAGAAATGAGGTTAGCTGTAGCTGCCAGGTAGGAGACAAGTCCCAGCAAGAGAACAATGAGAAGCCACGGTAGGGGAGACAGAATTTGTCACTCTCTCCACTGCATTCCCATAGCACTTAGATCATGACATCATCATTATTTTCTGAGGTGCTTGTCTTATCACTAAACTGAGCACAGGGCCCATGTTTGGTTCTTCTGCGCATGTGCCCTGATACCCTGACAATGTTTGTAGACTGAATGAATTGTTGGATGAATGGAGTACTGAATGAAAAGAGGTGTATTTAATGTAATAGACAGTTTAGGAAACCATCCAAAAGAAGAAAAAAGCTCTATGTGTAAGGATGTTTATTGTAGCATTATCTATAATAGTGAAAAATTGGAAATACTTAAGTCAATGATGGTGTATCCACTCAATGGAATATTATGTGGCCATTAAAATGATAATTATGAAGACACTGTAGGAATACAGCAAATGATTATGATATAATGCTAAGTGACACAAGCAGAATACAAAATTGCATCTATGCCATTATTACAAGTATGTAAAAATGACCTATGCATATGGCCAAGCCCTGGAGAGGGGAACATAAGAAATGAAAACAGATGACTCATTGTGACCACAGGATTGTCAGTGAATTATTTTTTTACTTTTCTTTATGTTGATGTTGTTTATGCCATTACAAAGGAAAAAATAAAGTTGATAGGTGGGAGACAAACTGAACCATGACCTTGAAAATTGGACAGAGAGGGCTAGTACCAGAGATGGGGATCCCCCATGAAAGGAGGCTGGGGCTGGGTTTGCTGGCTTGGCAAAGGAGGGTTGAGTTTGGGAGATGTAGTGTTCCTATTGTCTGCCTGCTCTCACTTCTGCCAATCTGTGACCTGAGCAGGTTGTACCTGTGCTGTAACTGAGAGAGTAAGGAATTTGAAATGAGAAGACCGGAAGTTTTGCTGCGTACTAACTCTATGACCTTTTGGACAAGTTTATTAAGCTCTCTGAGCCTCAGTGTGATAATCTGTAAAGTGAAGCTAACAATTGTTCTCTCACAGAGTTGTTGTGAGGATTAAGTTGAAGATAATGCATACGAAAAGCCTTTGTAAATGATGAAGCCTATACAGCTATAAAGAGTTATTAGTGTCATTATCATCATCATTACAATTACTATTATGTCTCCCAACTTGGCTTGAAATTCCACTCATAAGAGATTTATTTTGACAACAAGCAAACACCCCTGGAAGAATTCAAAGGAGGAGCCACCAGTCATTCAAGAGTCCATTGTAGCCTAGTGTGGTGGTTAGCAACTCTGGCTTCTATTAGAATCACCTGGGGAACCTTTTAAATTGATGATCAGGTCCCACCCCTAACAAATTAAGTCAAATCTCTAAAGGTGGAGCCCAAGCAGGGATATTTTTTAAAGCTCCCAATTTGCAACTGGGGTTGACATCCACTAGCAAAATGAGCCCTGAAGCCAGCCTCATAGCACATAGCCCTGGCTTCCAATTCCAGATAGAATTTTGTCTTCTCCATTTACTGTGTGACCTTGAATAGGTACATAATCTCTCCAAGACTCACTTCCCTTATCTTTGAAATGGAAATAACAATGGTACCTACCTCCTATGGTTGTGGTGAAGATTAAATGAGTTAATACATGTAAACCACTCTAGCACAATGCCTGGCACACAGTGAATGCTGTGAGGTATTTTTGTCATGTGTAGCCTCTGTTTCACCCCCTTCCTCAGGGACACATCCTGACCTTGAGGGGGCAGAGAGAAGGCACAGCACAGAGTATGCCTGATTACTGCTCTTGCTCAGATGCTCTAATGCTAGGCTCCTGGTGGCTGGCCTCTTTGCCCAGAGGTTCTAACACCTTGGGCTTAGGTCCCTGATATGTGACTTTCACAGCTGGACCTCCTTAATGAAGATTGGCTTCCCCTTGGGATTTCACATGCCCATTTCTCTCTTCATCCACATCCAGGCCTACTGTGTGCTGTATATAGGTCTTGATTACTGCTTGAATCTTGGCTCTCAGGCCTTGCCAATTGGCCCAGGTCCTACCTGCACACTTTCACCTCAGTCTTACCCTGTCAGGTCCCCCTCAACCCGAGTCTTGCTTCTGAAGTATTTCTGAAAAGAAAACCCACCAGATCTGTACACTCTCTGTCTTTCTGGAACAAAGGATGAGACAAGACCAGGGACCCCAGATTGTTTTTTTTCTCTTTTTCTTTTTCTTTTTTTTTTTTTTCAGAAACAGGGTCTCACTCTGTCACCCAGGCTGGAGTGCAGAGGTGTGATCATAGCTCACTGTAACGTCGAACTTCTGGGCTCAAGGGATCCTCCTGCCTCAGCCTCCCAAGTAGCTGGGACTACAGGCATGTGCCATCACATCCAGCTAATTTTTTTTTTTTGTAGAGGTGAGGCTCTCACTATGTTGTCCAGGCTGGTCTCAAACTCCTGGCCTCAAATGATCCTCCCACCTTGGCCTCCCAAAGTGCTGGGATTACAGGTCAGCCACCACAGATTTCTTACCTAATGGGGAGATGAACAGGTAGTAGAAATAGGCTGGGCGTCTGTCTTCACTGTATGTAATCTACATTGGTGACAGAGCATCTGTAAAAACCAAAAATGCCCAAATGTGTTTTGTCCTCTGATAGTTTCCTATGGCTGCTGTAACAAAGTACCATAAACTTGGTGGCTTAAAGCAGCACACATTTATTTTCTCACAGTTCTGAAGGCCAGAAGTCCAAAATCAGTTTCACTGTGCTGAAATCAAGGTGTTGGCAGGGCCTTGCTCCCTCTGCAGGCTCTAGGGGAAAATCTGTTCCTTGCTTCTTCCAGCTTCTGGTGGCTGCTACCAGTCCGTGGTCTGTGGCCACGTCACTCCACTCTGCCTCTGTGGTTACATTGCCTGCCCCTATTCCCTGCACGTCAAAGTCCCCTGTGCCTCCCTCTTATAAGGAAACATGATTGTATTTAGGGCCCACCCACATAATTCACGGGAATTGCCCTATCTCAAGACCTTTAACTTAAATCACATCTGCAATGTTTTTTTTTTCCTTTCTTTTTTTCTCTAGCATATAAAATAACATTCACAGGTTCAGGGCATTCTGAGGTGGATAAATTGTGAGGGACCATTTTTTATCCTACTACACACTCTAAGGTGTTTTTTCCTTTAATTCCCCTCAGGCCTACTGCCTTATCCCTTCCTGTCTGAGAAATGAGGCCATTCAAGCTTTGTGGCTTTTGTTTGTGTCTCTTCTATGTTTATGGTCTGTTTGCTGTCTGTTATTTGTTTGAATGGCCACTGCAGGGCTCTGAGCACCCAGTGGCCTGGGAATTCTAGCATTCTTCTGAGATATTCCCTCTCTTTGACTGTGTGGATCTGGGCCTTGCTGGGGCAGACTTTGAAGGGCTGAGTGATTTGTTTCTCTGGAGACACTGAACAATTACTCGCCTGCAGCTTCCTGCCTCCGCCTGAGTCCCATGCCCTATCTTTTCCATTCAGCTGTTTCCTGTTAGTACCCATTCCCTAGGCATCATCCCCTCTGTGCCATGCACTAAGGCTGCTGTGCTGCAAGTAAAAACAGAGGGGGCGAGGGCGACAGCAGGGGAGGGAGAAAAGTGAGCATGATCCCAATGCAGCGTGCTGATTGCCAGACTAGGAATCTAAGGTGTATGAGCCCACAAAGGAGAGGCCCCCCCCCACCCAGATGGGAGGTATGTCCAGATAGTCAGGAGTGCCTGAGCTGCCTCAGATAGAATGGCTATCTCATTTGCCTAATTCTCCCCACTTTAAGATGCTCTGGGGCACAGTGCAGATATAGCAATTGGCACACTTGGATTGAAGTCCTGGTTTCTTATCAGATTGCTGCATGACTTCGCCAGGTTACTTTAACTTCTGAGCCTCAGTTTCCTCGTGCTAAAATTGAAAGGGGGGGTTAATAATAATAGCTGTATTAGTGGGTTGTTGTGAGGATTGTGAGCAGTGTATTTGAAGGGCTTTATGAAATATAAACTACCATAACCTGTTCTGGTTGTTATTCTTAGCTTACCACTCACTCAGTCTTTTCCTTACTTGCCCAGCCTCCAGCTTCCTGTAGGCTATTTCATGCTAATCTTTTGTTTTAGCTAATTCAATCCTGCTTCTTTCATTGTTTCCTGACTCATTCCTTGCTCTATACACACCAGGGAACAATTTGTTTCTCACCTATTGTTCTGCTTCCAGTCAGTCTCTTGCCAGTCATACATTAACATTTGCAAACAGCCACATTTATAGAGAAGCATTACTTCAAAGGTGATTCTTTATCAACTTCCCAAATTTATGCCCAGTCTAGATGAAACTTCTCTTTGGAGTTCCGGCCACTCACGTGCTCAACAGATATTTACTGAGCACCTACTATGTGCCAGGTACCGTTAAGCACTAGGTGTACAAGTGAGAATAGGACACTCCTGGTCTCTGGCCTCAGGTTGCTCACAGCCTAGTGGGGGAGGCAGACAAGTAAACAAGTGATTTGAGTTTCATGTGAAGCTACCATTAGAAGAAAGCACAAAGTTGTATGGGAGCAAATGAAGGGGAAGCAGAACTCAGGCTCAGGGGGTGGGTATAGTCAAGAGAGGTCACACAGGCTGGGTGCCGTGGCTCACGCCTGTAATCCTAGCACCTTGGGAGGCTGAGGCAAGGGGATCACTTGCGGCCAGGAGTTCCAGACCAGCCTGAGCAAGAGCGAGACCCCATCTTTACAAAAAAATAGAGGAATTAGCCGAGCATGGTGGCACATGCCTATAGTCCCAGCTGCTCTGGAGGCTGAGGCAGGAGGATCACTTGAGCCCAGGAGTTTGAGGTTGTAGTGAGCTATGATGATGCCACTACACTCTAGCCCAGGCAACAGAGAGAGAGAGAGAGAGAGAGAGAGAGAAAGAGAGAGAGAGGCTTCACAGAGGAAATAAAATTCTAGTGGTTGTGATATCTAAGCTGAGGCCTAAAGATAAGTATAAATTAGGTGAGGTGGGGAAAGAGTTCTCTAAGCAGACAGAATGGCATCTCTTCCAGAGGAACTGAAAGAAGTTTAGTATGGCAAAAACATGGAGTGTGAGGAGGGGGCTGGTAGGTGTTGGAGAATGGAGGATAATGAAGGTGGGAGAGGCAGCTGCCTGATTGTACTGGTCCATATTCTATGCCATGTTTTGACTTTACTCCTTGGAAAATGGAAAGCCATTGAATAGGTTTCAAGACTTACATATCATAGCTGTATTTTTAAAAAATCCTTGTCACTGTTTTATGGGGTTTAGATTGTAGTGGAGCAAGAATTGGATGCAAGGAGACCAGTAGCGATGCCCATGCAGGGATGCAAATGAGAAATAATGGTGGCCTAGACAGGATGATGGCAGTGGGGTTGGAGCAAGTTGGAAAAATACAAGCAAGATTTAGGTGGTTGAATCAACAGGACCTGGCTGACGATTGATCAGATGTGGGGACTAAGGAGGAGGAAGGAGTCAGAGTTTCCAGATTTTTGATGTGGGTAGATGGCAATGCTGTGTTCCAGGATAGGTGCACTGGAGGAGGGGCAGGTGTAGGGTGGAAGAAAATAGTTAACTGAGTTTTGAATGTGATGATTTTAAAGTGTCTGCAAAACATCTAAGTAGATATGTAGATATGCAGAACTGAAGATTGGGTGAGAGAGTGTGGGCATCAACTGAATAGGGCTGGTTATTGAAGCCATGAGGGTTGATGAGATGGCCCAAGGACAGTATAGAGAGAGAAAATGAGGAAAGGGACTAGAGAAAGAGCCTTGAGGAACCCATCTTTAAGGGATGAGGGGAGGAATAGGAGCTCAAAATCTGCCTCATAGTAAATGCATAATAAATACTGCAGAATGAATGAAAGGAGACTGAGAAAAATAAGCTAGAGATAATTAACCCTCTTTGGGACAGGGGAAAAGGAGAGAAAAGGCTTCAGAGAGGAGGTCAGGCTTGAGCTAAATCATGAAGGATGACTAGCAGTCCACCAGGAAGACGAGGGAGAAAAATTTCACGTCAAGAAGAAGAAAGAGAATGTTCAAAGGCTCAAAAGCATAAAAGGTAATGGCCTATGTACATGAATTCCTCCGGACTCCACCTGTGTCTTCTTCCTTTATAATTCAGTTATGTCTCCTTAATAAATCTTAATATCCTTAATAAATCCCTGTAATAAATCTTAGCCATGAGTACAACAAAATAATCCACAATAGTCATGGTGTACTGAGAGAAGATTTTCTGATTTACTATACACATGTCTTACTCTTCTTTTCAAAGCTCTCTCCATAACTAAGGGAGCCTAAGTTCAGGATGGTAGATACATTTCATGCTGCACTCCAACTGAATAGTAGGGATTGCTTGGAGTGATGTGTCTGAGGCTGCAAATAGACTCAATGGTAGTGATGAGTGCCATGATTGATTACCAATGTCTGCCATAGCTGAAGGAGAAAGGAGTCATAGCACATGTGCCATATGTTTGTCATGCTGGCTTAGACTTTTCCCTTTTGCTTTCCCTTCTCCCTCATCATCCAAACACTTGGGCATGAGGATGGGATATTCTCAGCTAATCATGAATTGGCAACTCTCCACTCCTAATGGATATGGACTTCATGAGAGAATGAATATTTGCTGAGAACTTATCCACGGATCAAGCATTGACTGAATATGTACTCTATGCCAGAAACTGAAACTAGCCCCTGGGGATTCCATATAGAAACATGATTGGCTGCTCAGTCATAGACTTCCTTGTGTTGAACCAATGGAGTGAAGCCTAAATTTTGGGCTACATGTTGAAATAAGGCATGGCTCTCTTTATTTCCAGAGCATGGGCAATGTCCAGATTTAACTCTAAGGCACTAGCATACAGAAAGAGTCTATTTATTGTGATCTGGTTCTACTTTTTTTTTTTTTTTTACCTTAGCTTATTCTGTGTTTACTGCCCCAGTGAGCACAGAAAAAAGCTGTTTGGTTTACAGAGACTTGTAAATCATACAAGCATGGTCAGCATAGTCTAGCATACATTTTCTCACATAGAAACGCTTAAAGCTTGTTCTTTGTCTCTCTTATTTACACTGCACCCCTCATCTTTCTATTCCTGCATAAACTTTTTTTTTTTTTTTTTTTTTTTTTGAGACAGAGTCTCACATTGCTGCCCGGGCTAGAGTGAGTGCCATGGCGTCAGCCTAACTCACAGCAACCTCGAACTCCTGGGCTTAAGCGATCCTCCTGCCTCAGCCTCCGAGTAGCTGGGACTACAGGCATGCGCCACCATGCCCGGCTAATTTTTTCTATATATATTTTTAGTTGTCCATATAATTTCTTTCTATTTTTAGTAGAGACGGGGTCTCACTCTTGCTCAGACTGGTCTCGAACTCCTTCCTGACCTCCAGCGATCCACCCGCCTCGGCCTCCCAGAGAGCTAGGATTACAGGTGTGAGCTACCACGCCGGCCTATTCCTGCATAAACTTTTATATAGGTTCTAATTCTCACTGCAGGACTGTTCTGGGTATTGTATGGAGGAAATCTTGTTATATTGCAGACCTGCAGTGAGTGATAGAGAGGGCTCACCTGAACCCTTATAGAAGGCTCTAGGGCCAGTTCTGGGGACTCAAGAGTGGCAGTCATTCCTCTTCAGCAAACTGGCTATGAACTAGGTAATTGCTGTAGGCCAAACACTAGAATTGAAAAGCATAAACCTTTTCAAGGCCTTGGAAATTTGAAGTAGCAGAGCGAGGTTTTTAGCAGCTGCTAGCTGGAAATGGGGAGGCAGAGGGGAGAGAGTTTGGGGGCTGAGACATCCAGAGGGTCTCATGACCAAGCAACAGGCAGGGTGCAGGGTGGGGTGGAGGGAAATGAAGACCAGGTTAAGCTGCCAAGTCACATCAGCTCATCAGTGCATTTCAGTTACCTGGGTGCAAAGAGAGCTGTTACCGATGGGAATGTGTTGCCTCTGTGAAAGGTGTGGGGGCAGGGGGAAATTCCTGAGAACCGCTAACCTAAACTGTGTATCTATTTCAGGGGAGAGGGTTTGGGGACTCAGTAAAGAAAGCTTTTTACTGCTTCTACTGGAGTTGTGGAACTAAGAATCTGTAGTGTAGAAACCTGACTCCATGCTGTCACTATTAAATATTTTCTATAATTATTTTCTGTTTTCCCTTAAGTTTTAGTAAAATTCCTTTTGGAGAGTACAAACTATATGAAGGAACTATATGAAGGAAAATCAGAAAATGGGACTTCTTTCAGTGTGGGCCTGAGTTTTAAAGGGAGAGGGGGAAAGCCCAGAGGGTTGGGCATCATGCATTCATTCATTCATTCATTCATTCATCAAATAGTTAAGTATTTGTATGTGTTAGGCGCTGTGCTAGGTGCTGAAGATTCAAAGAAGAATAAGACACATCAAGGAACTTAGACTCTAATAGAGGGAGACATTCATGTGAACAAGTAGGTGCACTAAATAACTAAAATGGCGCCAAGATATAAATATAATCAGGGTAGAGACTGGTGTAATAATTAGGGTAAGTAATGCTAGTTGCTGTAACAGATGAACTCCCAAATCTAAGTGATTTGACACAACAAAATGTATTTATTGCTCACATCAAAATTTATTGTGGGTCAGCTTGGGAAGTGAAGCTTCACTTCACAGAGTCATTTGGAGATCCAGGCCTGCTTTGTCTTCCACTAAAGATCACTGAAAATCACCTAGCTGGTGCATGAGGAGAGAGAGCCAGAGCGGAGAAGATATACTGATAACCATTTTGGCCCAGAAGTGCACAGCATATGGTCATGTGGCCCCGTGTAGACGCAAGGGGGTGAGAGATACAGTCTAGTGATATGCTGAGGAGAATATTTGAAATAGGGTTTGGTGAACATGTAGCCAGACTCTGCCATAGGTGGAATGGTCAGTTCTACCTGGAGGAGGGAGGAGAGGCTTCATAGAAGAGATGACCTTTGAGTTGATTATCTATAGAGAAGGAGGTGTTGGATATTAGAGTAGAATAATGCCATAGGAAAAATGAAACCCCAGAGGATGAATTTGGAGCTGCTACTACAGACATTTCTCCCCATCTGGAGGGTTTCTGTCCAGAATTCATTTGACTTAAATCGTTTGACTCTCCCACACTCCATGCCCACCTTCTTCTTTCCTACTCATCCTGAAAGTCTCAGCTTAAATGTCATTTCATCCAGGAGAGTCTTTTTTTTTTTTTTTTTTTTTTTTTTTTGAGACAGAGTCTCACTTTTTTGCCCGGGCTAGAGTGAGTGTCGTGGCGTCAGCCTAGCTCACAGCAACCTCAAACTCCTGGGCTTAAGGGATCCTCCTGCCTCAGCCTCCCAAGTAGCTGGGACTACAGACATGCGCCACCATGCCCGGCTAATTTTTTGCTATATACATTTTTAGTTGGCCAGATAATTTCTTTCTATTTTTAGTAGAGACGGGGTCTCACTCAGGCTGGTCTCGAACTCCTGACCTCGAGCGATCCACCCGCCTCGGCCTCCCAGAGGGCTAGGATTACAGGTGTGAGCCACCGCGCCTGGCCTTCATCCAGGAGAGTCTTATCTGACCAGTAGACTAGGGGAAGTTTTCCTTCTATGTGGTCTGGTAGGATTCACTGCTTTTGTTGTAGTTATTTAAATATCTATCTTTCTTTCTTCTTTTTTTTTTTTTGTTGAGACAGAGTCTCACTCTGTTGCCCGGGCTAGAGTGAGTGCCGTGGTGTCAGCCTAGCTCACAGCAACCTCAAACTCCTGGGCTTAAGCGATCCTACTGCCTCAGCCTCCCGAGTAGCTGGGACTACAGGCATGCGCCACCATGCCCGGCTAATTTTTTCTATATATATTTTTAGTTGTCCAGATAATTTCTTTCTATTTTTAGTAGAGACGGGGTCTCGCTCAGGCTGGTCTCAAACTCCTGACCTGTAGCAATCCACCTGCCTCGGCCTCCCAGAGGGCTAGGATTACAGGCATGAGCCACCGCGCCCAGCCAGAGGGAGGCTTTATGGACTCCTCCAAGCACTCAGAGTACTGTGTTTATACATTTTTATGGCAGGTACCCCTGAATACTACTGTGAGTTATAAATGCCTGCTCTTCCCATTGGATGAGCACTGCCTTCAGTATAGATTTAGATTCAAATATCTACCCTGCCACTGATTACCTGTGTGAATTTCAGCTTAACTTCTTAACTAATTAACTTTTCTGAGCCTCAATGTCCCCTTCTATAAAAGGATAACATCTCTGTAGTCCCAGCTTCTCGGCAGACTGAGACAGGAGGATCACTTGAGCCCAGGGGTTTGTGTTCAGCCTGGTAAACACAGCAAGACCACCTTATCTCAAAAAAGGGGGGGATAACATTATTTATCTCTTAGGGTTGCTGCTCTATCCTATGAGATAACATAGGAATCTCTTAGCACACTGCCTGGCCAAGTGGGCCTTTGATAAATGTTAGTTGCCCCCCTCTTCCCCTCCTTGAGGAAGGAACTATATATCACTTATTTATTTCTGAATCTTTAGCACAGGGCTTGGCACATAGTGAGCCTCAAATGTTTGCCAAGTTGAACTGTCAAAGAACTTTGAGGAGTGGTGTTAGGCAAAGGCTCAATTGCAATGACATGGTATGAAAGGTGAGAAACAGTAAGAGGGGAGGCTGTCACAAAAACATTTGCAGAGTTAAATATAACCCATGGCCAGCTCATCAATTTCTGTCTTTACTGCTTCAGTGCTAACCATGTCAGTGTCCTTCTACCTCTTTTATTCATTTTCATTCATATTGCACCACTGGCATACTTTTGGCAATTATCATATTTTATATATTATAATAGAATTATATACTTGTATTTTGTCTCTGAAGCTGGATTATAAATTCCTTGAGTACAGAGAATGTGCTTTGGGCATCTTAATAGCTCCTGTACCTAGAATAATGCTTGGCATATATAGTACATGCCCATTCAATTTTTTTTAACTATTAGGCTGTTTTCATTTACTTTGACATATCTACCTATGGTAAGAAACTTCTCCATAATATGAATCATGTCTCTTCAACTGAATTCAAATTTCTTTTGAGGGTGGAAGCCATGTTTCTTGGGTTGGACCCAGCATAGAGTCAGGCCCATGGTGGATGCTAATTGCATATTTAATTGACTAATGCAGGTTCTCCCACAATAGGGAGATGCCATTCCGTATCAAAAAGAACATTTCTGTTGAACTAAAGATTTACAAAGTTCTGATATGGTCCATTAATATCACACCAAATCAGATAAAATTTGATTTCAGCACAACCAAAGAACAAATACAGTTTTCTTTCTTTTGAAAAAAGAAAAAGAAAATGATGTTTCTGTTTTCATAAAAATAAAAAAGCAACAGATCACTCCAAATCTCATCATCCAGAAACAATCAGTGTTAATATTTAGTGAACATCATTTCAGACATCTCTGTATGTACATATTCAGAAAAGAAAGAGATGGATAGCTAGATAAAAGTGATTTTATGAAAATAGGATCATAGTGTGCAGACCAGTTTTATTAAAAAGTATTCAATTTAATTTTACTTGAACTTAACAGAAAACTAAAATGAAACCACAGGAGTTGCCAATCTTTGGATAAATATTATTTCACCTCAGGAGATATTGACTCCGCACTCTTCCCCAGCCTCCAGATTTTTATTAGTTACATCTATACTCTGTCAAGGTTGTTAACTGTTACATGCTGCCCTGCCACTAACATTACCCTAATTATTTAGGTACATGTATATATACTATAAATATTTATTTACTTAAGTGAATTTAATGCTCTATTTCTATTCCTTTATCGTGGTCTCTCTATTTGAGATTTTTAAATTTTATTTTTCTCTTCGTTGGCTGGATTTCTTAGAAGGTCTTATAAATGCTGTATTCCCTGAGTTTTGCCTATTGCTTTTTTATTTGAAAAAGTAGTCAACTAGGTATGATGTATTTGAATCTTACTTAAACTTTCTCTCAATATTTTATAGACTTGTTCCATTGTCTTTTGGTATTAAATATTAATATTTAATTAATATTAGGCTGGACTGATTTTTCCTTCATATAAGCATTTTGCTTTTTTCTGTCTATATACCTGAAGAATTATTAATATTACTTTATCCTTGATGTTCAAAAGCTTACTTACCATAAGTCTCAACATTAGTCATTCTTTTAAGTGTTTTCTAGAGCATGGTATATGCCCTTTCTGTCTACAGATTCAGTTCTTTAATTTCAGGGAAATTTTCCTCTATAATATTCCTAAATACCTTTTCTAGACAATTTGTTGATTTCTCCATAGGCTTTAGGGACCCTAACCAGCCTAGTTGGATTGTCTTCATTTTCTATAACTATTTACTATTATCCTGCCTATGATTGAACTAATCCCTTTGTCTTTTACCTTTGATTCACTATGATTATCGCAATATTTCCTTTCATGTCAGTGATTTTATTTTCAGTCAGTGCTATTCTGTGCCATGCTTCTTCCATTTAATTTATTAGTTCTGAAATGGTATTGTTTGGGTTCTTAGCTCTGCTGTATCCTCATTCTATTGTTTATTATCTTGTCTTTGAGTTCTGGTTTATTGAATTCATGTTTTATTGAGTTCTAACACCAAAATACTCACAAGTGTTCTTGTGTTTCTTGGGTTATGTTTTCTTACATATGTTTTCCTTTTCAGTGAATTTTTTATTAAGACATCACATGCGGTTGTAAGAAATAATACAGGGAGGTTCTATATAACTGGTTACCCAATCTCCCGCAAAGATACCATCTTGCAAAACTGTAGTACAAAATCACAACCAGGATGTTGACATTAATACAATTCACTCATCTTATTCACATTTCCTCTTATTCACATTCATTCCACATTTTACTTCTAGTCATTTGTGTGTGTGTGTGTGTGTGTGTGTGTGTGTGTGTGTGTGTGTGTACCTCTATGTAATGTATCACATCTGTACCCATCACCCCAGTCAGGATACAGAACAGTTCCAACACCACAAGGATCCCTTGTGTTGCCCTTTTATAACCATACCCACCTATCTCCCACCTGACCCTCACCATCCCTAATTTGTTCTCCATCTCTATAACTTTGTTATTTTGAGAATGTTATATAAGTGGAATTATACAGTATGGGATCTCTAGGGACTGGCTTTTTTCACCCAGTATAATTTCCTGGAGACCTGTCCAAGTTATTACCTGTCTCAACAGTTTGTTCCTTTTATTGCTGAGTAGTACTCCATGGTATGGATGTACCACAGTTTGTTTAACCATTCACCCATTGAGATACCTCTGGGTTGTTTCAGTTTTGGACTATTAAGAGGAAAGCTGCTATGAACATTCATACACAGGTTTTTGTGTGACTATAAATTTTCATTTCTCTGGGATAAATGCCCAAGTCTGCATTTGCTGCTCCATATGGATTTAATATCTTGTTTGCATGCTATGTTTCTTTATTTTTCTCCTTTGGTTGTGGTGGTATGTTGGCATGGTATCCATGCCATTTTCCCCCTTTTCTTATGCTTCACATAGGCATGCCTGGCCAGAGCTTGTATTTGCTCTGACATAATTTAATTGAATTCTTCATGACACCCTTCCAAGCTTATCTAGGACCCTTTAATATTCTACTCCAAGGTTTTGCTTGAAAGCAGAATGTTCTGTTCAATCCATTGTTCTGTAGCCTTCAGGTAAATAAATCATAGGAAGGGAAAGGCTCAGCTAAGGCTGGCCCCCACCCCCATGCTGAGAGTCTTGGACTCTTTTCTCTGTTTTCTGATGTTTTGTTAAATGTACATAAATGGCCCATTTCTACCTTCCAGGGGTATATTCAACTCCCAAAGCTTTGGCTCAATACTCCTGAGAAATAGGGAAATAGAGAATCTCCAGAAATGGCAAACCCTGGCAGTCCTGCCTGCTTTGGCTGAGATCTTACAGTAATATGTTAGAGCTTCTCCTCTTGAGGATATTTCTGGACTCTTCCCCAAATGCTCTGTTTCTGAACACCCCATCCCACAGTGCTGTTGATTACTCTCCAAATTGGTGGGTTTCAGTTATTGATAACTTATAGGATTTTGTTGACTTGCCTTTCTCCCTAAGTTCTGCTTCTGGGGGTTGGGAACAGAGTTAGGAGCCTTGTAGCACTGTCCCAGGAGCTTTACTTTTCTTCCTTGGCTGCTGCTTTTGGAAATTCACAGTTTGAAGTTTTACTCTTTTCCTTGTTTGTTTGCTGCTGTTGAAATTGTTAGTGTTTTTTATTGTGATTTTTTGTGTGTTCATCTTGTTAGCTACTTGGCAGTGGTGGTAGGGGATTGAGTAAGATTCTGTAGGTCAGCTTTATTCTATCAACTTCCCTAGGAAATCTCAAATGGTGTTTTCTTAACTCTTCTTTCATGCTGAAGGGCCTGAGGCTGGAGAAGGATAGCTCTTTTGGGAAGTCAAGGAAATACAGCAGAGTTGAGCAGTCACTGCCTCTAGGACCAGGAAGGGAGGACATAAGTTAGGAAAAGTTGTCATGGCACATCCAAACATGGAACCCACCTGGGACACCTAACTGCATATGAACGTTCTTCTTCATTCCCCTGATCCAATGTTTCCCAAGTTCTGTCAGTTTGCTTCCAAATTCTTTCATATATGTAACTCTTCTTTTCTGACTTACTGTCATTGCCTTTAGTCAAGCCCTTACCAGCTTTTTCTGGATTTCTATAATATTCTCCTAATAGAGCTTCATGCCTCTAATTTCTTCCCCATGCAGGTCATCCTCCACACACTACCAATTTTCCTAAAACACTATTTTGACATTTTTGACACTGAGTTAGTTTTCCTGAAACAGCACTTTATATATCCCCTCTCCTTTAAAAGGCCATCAGAAATCTTCCAATTGTCAAAAAAATTAACTTCAAAATTCTTACCATGGTTTAAAACAATAAGAGCAGCTAACATTTACATGGTACTTACTAAATGCAGTACTATTATAATTGATTTTTACATATTGAATGATTTAATCCTCAAAACAAACCTTCCAGGTGGTAGTTGTAATTATTCTCATTTTACACATGAGGAAACTAAGGCAAGGGAGGTCCCATAGTTTTCCTAAGGCCACACAGCCAGTAAGTTAAAGAAATGGGATTCAAATGCTGGCAGTGTGGCTCCAGAGTCCATGCTCTTAAACCACCTGACAATATTGCCCCCCTACAATGTCCTTCATCATCTGCCATCCTAAAGACCTGTGTGGCTTTATCATTTTCTCATCACCACCCATGTACCTACATTCTGGCCACATCAAGCTGCTTGCTAGTCCCTGAACATACCATATTCTTTCACAGCTCTGTCCCTTTTTACATGCTGTTCTCTCCATGGACCACTCTCACCACCTCCTACCAAACCTGCTTGGTAAACTCTCATTTATCATTTTTTCTCCTGCTCCTTTTTGCTAAAGTACAAATCTAATTTTGCAATTCATGGTTTGCCCTTCGGTAAGGCCCCATGGTCTCCAGGACACCCCCAGCTTTCCCAGCACAGTAGATAAGGCCCTGCAAGATCCATCCCCTGCCTATCCTTCAAACATCATATTTTCGTCTTTCCCTTCACATCTCACATGCCACCCATATCAAACTTCTTGAGGTCTCCCAAACATGCCATTCTATTCCATGCCTCCATGCTTTTGTCTATGTTCTTCCTTCTGATTGTAATCCCCTGCCCACCTAGAAGACTCCTACATATGCTTCCAGACTCAGTGCAATCATGCCCTCTGTGGTGAAGCCTGCCCTGCCCTGCCCTGCCCTCCGTTACCTTCTTTTGAACAGAATTGGTTATACTCTTCTCAGAGAGTAATGTACCTTGTACATTATTTCCATTAGCATTTATCACACCATTGTACAATTTTTTTTTACCCAGCTGTCTCCTTTATTAACTTCCTTGAAGAAAATGACCATATTTGTATTTCTTTAAAATTTACTCTAAACTTGTATCTATCACATAATTGGCACTCCAAAGTTTCTGTTGAATAAATGAGTCTTAATAGCTCCAGTGCCTAACATAGTGCTAGGACACAACACTCAATAAATATCTATTTAGTTAACAAATAAATACATAAGCTTTTTTCTCACTGTTATGTCCTCTCCTTCTAGGCACTTCCTACTTCTTCAAGCAGATCCTTTAGTGGGAGCTCCTAATGCTTCTGAGCCGGCTCATGGGTCTGTTTTCCAGTGCAAACTATTACCTAGAAGGGAATAGCATGACCTTAGAAAACATGGCTAAAGGAGAAGGGATGGGTGAATCTGGGAAGAGCAGAGCAAGGTAAAGTATTTGCCAGCACCTAACAGGTTTGGGTATGCAAAGGTAGCTCTATAAATATGGCTAAGTCTTCCTAGGGCAATGATTCTCAAACCTAAGTGGACATAACAATTGTTGGGAAATAATTCTCCATAGTGTCTGCATATCTTGTGAGCAGAGGCACTGACAGACTTTGTTCCCAACTATATTTTCAAAGGTATCTGTACAGAAAACAGCCTTGGAAGACAGAGATAGTGTCTCCCTCCAGAGCAAAGGGCAGGCTTATTTCTGTCCTGTAGAATAAAGGTAACATTTTCTTCTACAGTAAATGTTAGGAAGGCTTACTGACCATTACAAAAGATTCAGGTTTTCCTAAGCTTGGGGCTCCTCTTCTGTAATACAATTCACTGCATGTGCTTGTACCACCTGGCCCTCTTCATGTCATCTTGTGAAAATTAAAGCACAGGAAACTGGCACACATGCTGGTACTCTGGCTATTGCCATTGTTGTAAACAATAATAATTATGTAATAATAATAATAACTCCTGTCTCTGACCCAACAGTTTCATATTTTCCACTAGTGTCCATGAAACCATGACAGGCTAACTTGTTAGCTTGCACATAGGGTACCATCTCAGACTCTTCACAGTTCTTGACAAGAATCATCTGGAGAGCTTGTTTAAAATGTAGGTTCTGGATTGTCCCTCAGATTATTATTTGACAGTTTTAGGAGAAAGGCCGAGGAATATTAATTTTTTTTTTGAGATAGAGTCTCACTCTGTCACCTGAGCTAGAGTGCCATGGCATCAGCCTAGCTCATAGCAACCTCAAACTCCTGGGCTCAAGCAACCCTCCTGCATCGGCCTCTGAGTAGCTAGAAATACAGGCATGTGCCACCACATCCAGCTAATTTTTTTATTTTTGGTAGAGACGGGGTCTCACTCTTGCTCAGGCTGGTCTTGAACTCCTGAGCTCAAACAATCCTCCCACCTCTCCTCCCTCCCAGAGTGTTAGGATTACAGGCGTGAGCCATCGCGCCCAGCCAGAATATGATTTTTTGATAAGTGATTCTGATGCTGGAAGTCCTTAGACCTCCCTTGAGAAACACCGTCTTCAGGATTGTGCTAACTTGGATTTGACTATAGACTAGTCTAACATTTCTTCTAGCATGGATATAGGTAGTTATAGATTAACATATGAGCTCTTTTGGCAGTTTTTCTAGTTTAAAATAAACTGTTAACAGAAAATATCTGCTCACAATAAGTAATATATAAGAGAAAATTATGTACTGGCTAGGGTAAAATTTAAAGAAATAGAAACACAAGAATAAACTGGTACCTTTGTCATTAAACTCAATTGTTTAATCCCTGTGTATATTAAACTTGAGCTTTCCTTTCTCCTCTGAGAAAAAGTGGGAAATGCTTCTTACATTAGACTGATTTCTCCAGTCTAGATTTCAACAAATATTTATTGAACACTGATTACATGCTGATCACTCCTTCTAGGTTCTGGAAATATAGTGGTGAATGAGACAAAAGTCCCTGCTTTTGTGGCGCTTAAATTCTAGTGAAGGGACTCAGACACTGAACCCATAGACAAATTCCTCAGATGTTTTCAGACAGTGAAGAAAACAAACAGAGCAATGGAATAGAGAATGAGCTAGTGAGCACTGAGGGGCATTTTAGCTATGATAGCCAGAAGAGGCCTTTCTGAAGAGGTAACATTTGAGATCTGATTAAAGGAGATTTTGCAGCTGTCAGTCTCTGCCACCAGAGTCTTGTCCATTTGTAGAAACTGAAGCTCTTTAGCCTTTATGTCCAGCCTCACCCAGCTCCTGCCAACACTGAAAATATAATATCAAGAGCTTCTTCCCATTAGTGGTTGAAATTCAGAATTAGCCTGCTGCCTTAAGCCCATGCATGATCTGGTATGTTTGAGGAAAGCCCTAGTCTGAAGAGCTGGGCTTCATTTATTTCACACATATTTACAGAATACATTCCCACCTGTGTCAAAAATTATTCTAGGCATTGAGGATATGGCAGTGATTAAGAAAGGCCCCTACTCTTGTGGAGCTTCAAGTAGCTTTTACGGCTGGCTTGAACTCCATCCCTACCCTACCTCCAAAAGCCTAGACCTTGCCTAGTGTCTCTCTCTAGATTAAGAGGGGAACTGCACCACCTCATGATTCTTCAGCTGTGGGCTTAAATTCTCTTCAAACCAGATCAACCCCTGGAATCCAGAAACTTTTACCCAAATTTCTATGATTATTACCACTATGCAAATATTATTGTTCCTGGGCCCCAGACTCCAAATCGGCTCTCAAATCAGTACAAATAAGACTTGAACTAGCCCCATTCCCTTGGCCCCTGTGATCTGAATTTTTGGTCACGTCCCTTATTCAGGTTGGGCCCTTTACCCAGAGCCCTCCTTCTCCCCATTGAAGCCTGCAAGTCTACTTTGTGCTCTCTCCCTGTCAAGGTCCCAGCATGCCTGTTGCTGTGGTTATAACACTGACTCCCAGAACTCTTTCTAGCTTTCTTGCTCATTGCCTGATGATCAAAGCTAAATGAAAACAAAGAAGATGGAGGCAGCAGTGTCTGCACTGACAGCCCTCTCCAGCGAGGGATTCCTTCCAATCAGGAAGATGTTGCTCTGGCAACCACCAGGCTTCTCACTTCTAACTTACTCTAATCGTCTCTTATCAATTTTCCATTACAATTGAGTTTCTTTTCTGAGACAAGTTTCTCAATCGTTTTTATAACCTGCTTTGTGGCACCAATTAGCCTTTTCTTAAAGGGAACAAATTCTTTATCTTTCTGACAATTATTTCAATATTTATTATATGTAAGGCAGCATACTGGACCTTGGTGGTAGTTATGAAGATGGAAATACTGTATAGTTATGATGTATCGGGAAGCGCACTGGATTTGGAGTCAGAATATCTGGTATTTTAAAATCACGTTTCAAATTTGTAGAATCTATACAAAATCATGACCAAGAGCTAAAACAGCACTGAGAAGCATAAAATGGAAAATGAAAATACTCATCTCTGATTCCCATTTCCAGTACATGTATAAGCATATGTTTTTCTTGGTTTTCCGCACAAATGGTATCAGTACTGTACATGTTATTCTATTTGACTTTATACTTACTATTTATTGAGCATTTCCTCTATCAGTATATACCTATCAATGTTTTTTCAATGATTGCATAGTATTCCATTATATGGATGTACAATCCCCTGCAGCTGACCATTTATGTGTCTGAATTGTTTTTATTACAATGAATTTACAATAAATATCTTGGTACACATATTTTGGTAGAAGTAGCTGTATTTGTGTTAAATTTCTAGATGTGAAACTACTGGCTTCTATAAGTGTGCACATTTAAAATTTTGAACACACATTGACAAATTGCTCTTCAAAACAATTGTACCAATCTATAGTCTTGAGAGTGACTGTTTCTCAAGAAAAACTGGACTTTAATCCTATTATTTTCTAGTAGTGAAACTTTGGACAAATTATTTTACCTCGTTGAACTTCCATGCCTTCTCTGTAGAATGGAGATGAAAATGCCTTCCTCACAGAATTGTGATGATTAAAATTAAATAAGATAGTCTCAGAAGATTAACATAGTTACCATATAACCCAGCAATTCCACACCTGAGTATGTACTCAAAAAAAGAAGTAAAGGTGTATAATAACCACATTAACATTTTCACATGAATATTTAAAGTAGCATTATTCATAACAGCCAAAAGGTAGACACAACCCAAATGTCCATCAACTCATGAATTGATAAATAATATGGTATATCTATGCAATGGAGTATTATTTGGCAATAAAGATATGAAGTACTGATACATGCTATCACACAGATGAACTTTGAAAATATACCATGTGAAAGAAGTCAATGACAAAAGGCCACATGAGCTGAATTATATGAAATGGCCAGAATAAGCACATCTATAGAGACAGCAAGTAGACTAACGGTTGCCTAGGGCTGGGGAAGGGAGAGTGGGGAAAAATGGGGAGTGGTTGCTAATGGGTATGGGTTTTCCTTTGGGGCTGATGAGAATGCTCTAAAATTAATTATGGTAATGGTTCCACAATACTGTTAATGTACTAAAACTATTAATTTTTATACTTTAAATGGATAAATTATATGGTATGTAAATTATATCTCAATAAAGTGCTTACATAAAAAATATTAAATAATATTTCTTCCAGCCAAGATAGAGTAACAGGTAACAAATTTACCCTCCCACTTGAAACAACCTCCCCCCACCAAACTTCACTCCAGACAAAATATATGAAACATATATTTTTGGGATACTAGCTAGTACGCAATGAAAAACAGTGATGCCTGAGAAATGGGAAATAAATGAGGCGAGTCCTACAATTGCCTAATTTACTGCCATGAGAAAGTTTTTAGGCTACAACACAATGAGGAGGAGCCCAGGTGGATCCCAGCACTCCCTGAGGTGGAAAGGTGGAACTGAGAGTCTAGGGAGACAAAAATGGCTGGAGTTCCTAGGTCACGGTACTGAAGAGGAAAGAGTTGCACAAAAGGAAACCCCTGATCAGGTTACCCCTGATCAGCATATGGATGTGAGGAAACTACCTGAAGACAGGGAAAAAGCTATCCAAAAGGATTAAAGGGAATGCAGCACTCACATGAGGCCAGCAATAGTGCCCATTCCCATCAGCGAGAATGGAAAACCTCATAATGCACAAGCCGTTGGGTAGAGTACACAGGACGTTCTTGCCTCAGTAATGGGAAATAATTAGCTCTAGACCAAGTGCTATTCAAGAATCACATAACAAATTATAAAAACAAGACATTTAAGGGTCAAAATTTTTAAAGTAATCTAACTGTATCCCAGAGCAACTCTCAAAAATATTTATAGGAATACAAAACTATCCAGCACACAAGATGAAATTCACAATATCTGGCATCAAATCAAAGGTTATCAGGCATGCAAACAAGCAGAAGAACATGACCCATGATGAGGAGAATAATCAATCAATTGAAACCATCCCAGAACTGATAATTAGCAGAGGACACATGAAAACATTTATTATAATCATATTACATATGTTCAAAGAATTAACTAGAGACATAGAAGACATCAGAAAGGCCCTAATCGAACTTCTAGAGATGGAAAACACAATGTGTCAGATGCAAAATACACTGGATGGGATTAACATCAAATTAGACATTGCAGAAGAAGAGATTAATAAACATGAAGGCATAGCAATAGAAACTATCCAAAATGAAACACCTGGAGAAAAGAGAATTTTTAAAAATTATTAAATAAAAGAGCAATCAGTGAGCTGTGGGACAACTTCCAGCAATGTTAAGTCATGTGTAATTAGAGTCTCTGAAAGGGGAGGGGGCAGAAAAATATTTGAAGGAATAATACCCCAAATTTTCCAAACTTGATGAAACATATAAACCCACAGATTCAGGAAATTCAAAGAACCTCAAGAAACACGAAGAAAACCAAGCCAAGGCACACCATAATCAAATACCAGTGATAAAGAGAAAATATTAAAAGCAGCTAGAGGGAAAAAAATTAACACACTAAATGCAAAGGAAAATGTTAACGGCAGCCAGAGGAAAAAAAGACATGCTACATTCAAAGGAAAAAGAATGAGAGCAGACTTACTGTAAAAATGCAAGCAAGGGGACAGTGGAGCAACATATTTAAAGGACTGAAAGAAAAAAGAACTGTCAATCTAGAAATCTTTGCCCAGTTGAAATAGTTTTCAAAAATGAAGATGAAATGCTTTCCAAACATACAAAAGCCAAAAGAATTCATCACCAGCTGACCTGCACTATAAGAAATAGAAAAGGAAGTTCTCCAGGAAGAAGGAAAATGATACCAAATGGAAATATGGAAAGAACCAAATACAATGAATGGCATTGGCAATTATAACTACATGGATAAATATATGATTGTTTTCTTATTATTTAAATCTATTTAAAAAATAATTGAATGTTTACACAAAAATAATAACAATGTATTGTGAAGCTTGTAACATAATTAAAAGTAAAATGTATGACAATAACACAAAAGTCAGGAGGGAAAAATGAAAATATACTATTTTAAAGTTATAGTATTTGCAAGGTAGTATAATATCACTTAAGGTAGGTTGTGATAAGTTTGTATACTATAAACTCTAAAACAACTAAAATACCAAAACAAAGAGTTATAGCTAATGAGCTAGAAAAGGAAGTAAAATGGAACCACACATAAAAAATAACGCAAAAGAAGACAGGGAAAGAGAAAGGGGGAATAAAAATCAGATGGAACAAATAGAAAACAAATTAACAAGATGATAAATTTAAACCTATTATCAGTAATCACATTATACGTAAGTGGTCTAAATACCCCAATTACAAAGCAGAAAATGTCAGATTAGATAAAATACCAAGACTAAGTCAACTGTGATGACATTTTGATGTGCCAACTTGGCTAGGGTACAGTTTCCAGTTATTCAAACGCTAATCTAGGTGTTGCAGTGAAGATATTTTGCAGGTGTAACTAAAGCCCCTAATCAGTTGACTTTAAGGAAGGAATGTTATCCTGGATGGGTGGACCTGACTGAATCCATTGAAAGGCCATAAAAGTAAAGCTGAGATTTCTCTGGGAGAGAGAAGAAGTTCCACCTGCGGACCACAGCTTTAACCCGTATACCCATGGAGTTCCATCCTGCTCTTGATCTTTCCTTACTGACTGCCTGAAGACAATAGTTTCAGCCTGTGTCCATGAGTTCTAAACTGCCTGTGATCCTCCCTTCCTGACTTCCTGCCCTGTGGATTTTGGACTTGCTTAGCCAGTCCCTCACACAATCTCACAATTGTGTTGGGCAATTCCTTGTAAAGTCTTTTTCTCTCCTTAGATACATACTCCCCTCCTGGTTCTGCTTCTAATGATGAATAATCTCATTGTGGCTTTTACTTGCTTATATCAGTCATGCTAAGACTCTCAAGTCATTCCTCCTCATATTTGAATGTACTCAAATATCTCGGTATATCCCTTTTATGACTGTTTTCCTCCTCTCCTCAGCTTCTGAAATTCTTTCACTATGCTCCATGGAATTCATGGTCAGTCACCACCAAGTTCCTCTATATCCACAACTGCTTCTCTGTACATTTCTACTCATCTTTTGGCTTCACTGAAATCAAACTCTCTGGCTGGACACAGTGGCTCACGCCTGCAATCCTAGCACCCTGGGAGGCCGAGGAGGAAGAATTGCTTGAGGTCAGAAGTCTGACACCAGCCTGAGCATGAGCAAGACCCCATCTCTACTAAAAAATAGAAAAAAAATTAGCTGGACAACTAAAAATAGAAAAAAAAATTACCCAGACATGGTGGTGCGTGCCTGTAGTCCCAGCTACTCAGGAGGCTGAGGCAGGAGGATTGCTTGAGCCCAGGGGTTTGAGGTTGCTGTGAGCTAGGCTGACGCCACGGCACTCTAGCCCAGGTGACAGAGTGAGACTCTCCTCTAAGCTCTTTACTCTCCCTAAAACCCTCCTAAATGGTGCTGTCTTCCCTCTCTCACTTCTAGTATCACAGGCCTGGAGATGGGGAAGATGTCCTTCTTATTGCTTCCAGAACATTCTCCCTCCTTTCTCAGTAATAACCCCAAGACTTGAATTTCATGTCATCAGATTATATCACCTACTATCTTTCCTCAGGGCCATCAACTGCTGATCCCAGATCACTTACCCTTACCCCTTAAAGATTTTAGTGCCTGACTCACTGTTACTCTTTTTTTTTTTTTAGTTAAACAATGATTTTATTGCTTGAGTTCATAGACAAATTTACGCAGCCAGCGCAGAGGCTGTGTATGACTCATACTTCCAGTTGGGAGGAAGAACTCCCTTGGTCTTGTAATATCGAGCCAATCGATGAATTCGGCTCTCTATCAGAATCAGGCAGAATTTAGCATCCTTATCCTTCCTATTCCTCTCAAGATGCTTTCGAACAGCAACCGCTTTCTTAATTAAATGGTAGAGATCCTCAGGAAGATCAGGAGCAAGTCCTTTAGACTTAAGGATTCTCAAGGTTTTATCTCCTGTCACAAAACGTACTTGTGCAATGCCATGTGAGTCCCTCAGGATCACACCGATCTGTGAGGGAGTAAGGCCCTTCTTTGCCAGTTTATAAATCTGCTCCTTCACGTCGTCAGATGTCAACTTCAGCCAAATGGGGACGCTATGGCGATAGGGCAAAGGCTACTGGGACAGGCCCTTCCCTGGAGCATGCATGCGACCTATGATGGCGGCAGTCGGGCGGCAAAAAGAGAGCCTGTCACTCTTGCTAACACTATTCCTGTCATAATTTTTGGTCATTTTAGTATCCACATAGATTATCTTTCTCTCAGTTCCTTGACTTCCTCTACCCTACTGAGCTGCTAACACATATGGTTGTATCACTGACCTTATCATTACTAGAAACTATTCTTCTTTTCTTTTCTTAATTTCAAGTATCCCACTCCAACTACCACCTCCTCCTTTCTAACTCATTCCTTATATTTCCCCCATTCTAATGATGTGCCAGTCCCACTCACTGAACCTACTACTCCCACTCTCCTTCATATCCTCACTTCCCTCCATACCCAGCATAAATTCCATGCTCAACCATTATATTAATTCCTTTGCACATTTTCGTAATTCCCTTGCTCCTCTCTCACTTTTTACTCAAATGGCCAAACCTAAAAAGTCTGGTTAAATCCAACTTTCCACCTATGCTGCACCTGCATAATTGAATTTGGCTGGGGAAAACCACATGACCATGCTGACTGGTCTCATTTTCTGTTCATAAGGAATATTGGTCTGTAGTTTTCTTTCCATGTAGTGTCTTTGCCTGGTTTTAGTATTACTATTAGGGTAACACTGGCCTCATACAATGAGTGGAGAAGTTCTTCCTCCTCTTCTGTTTTTTGGAAGAGATTATGAACAATTGATATTATTTCTTTTTTAAAGGTTTGGTAGAATTTGTGAGTGAAACCATCTGGGCCTGGAAGCTTTTTAACTACAGATTACATTTCCTTGAGAGATATCAAACTATTCAGATTATCTGTTTCTTTTTGAGTGAATTTTGATAATATGCATCTACCAAGGAATGGGTATATTACTTCTGAGGTGCCAAATTTATGGACATAAATTTGTACTATTTCTTTATGATAATATCTGAATGGTCAGCAACCATTGAAATAGCAAAACCAAGAGTTATAGCCAATTATCTAAAAAATAGCCAAAGGGAATAATAAAAAGTACTCAATCCCAAAGAAAGCAGAAAAAGAGGAAAGAAGAAACAAAAATCAGATGGAACAAACAGAAAACAAATAGCAAGTTTATACATTTAAATCTAAGCATATCTAATAAAATAAAATAAATGAAAATGACCTCAATGCTCCAGTGAAAAGGCAGAGATTGTCAAATTGGGTAAAAAAGCAAGACCCAATTATATTGGCTGCCTACAAGAAACACACTTTAAAGATGCAAATAGGTTAAAAGCAGAAGGATAGAAAAATATACCATGGTAACTCTAGTCAAAAAGAATCTGGAGTGGCCATTAACATCAGACAATGTAGATTTCAGAGCAAAGGATATTATAAGGAATAAAGGAGGTCATTTCATAATGATAAAGGGTTCAAATCATCAGGCAGAATAACATTCCTAAATGTTTATGCATCTGATAAAAGAGCATCAAAATGCATGAAGCAAAAACTGATAAAACTGTAAAGAAAAATAGACAAATCCATGATTCTGACCGGAGATTTCAATATTTCTCTCTTAAAATTTGATAAAACAATTAGAAAATCAGTAACGATATAGAATACTTGAACACTATTGCTGCAGTCTAAATGTTTGTGTTCCCCAAAATTCATATGTTGAAACTCAATCCCAATGTTATAGTATTAAGAGGTGGGACCTTTGGGAGGCAATTAGGTCATGAGGACTCCACCCTCATGATTGAGATTAAGGCCCTTATAAAAGAGGCTTGAGGGAGCCCCTTTGTCCTTCTGTCATTTGAAGGCACATAGAAGGTGCCATTATGAGGAACGGGCCCTCACCACACACTGAATCTACTAGCGCCTTGATCTTGGACTTCCCAAACTCTAGAATTATGAGCAATAAATTTCTATTGTTTATAAATTACCTAGTCTAACAACTGTCAGCTAACTTGACCTAACTGACATTTATAGAATACTCCACCCAACAGAATACTCATTCTTTTCAAGTATACATGAAACATTCATTAAGATACACCACATTCAAGGCAATAAAAGAAACCTTAAGAAAATTAAAATACAAGTCATACAAAGTATGTATTCTCACCACAACAAAATTAAATTAGAAATTAGTAACACAAAGATACCTTAAAATTCTCCAAATATTTGAAAACAAAATAACACCCTTCTCAATAATCCATGGATCAAAGAATAAATCTAAAGGATAATTTTAGATTTCTTTTAGATTTTAGATTTGCATGGAAATGCAAAGAACATATTTTTATCTGAAATGAAAATAAAAATACAACATATCAGAATTAGTGAAATGCTGCTATAGTAGAAAAGGGGGAAATTTATAGCGCAAAAAATACCTATATTAGAAAAGAACAAAGAATCTGAAGTCAATGATCTTAACTTTGCCTTAAGAAACTAGAAAAAGAAGAACAAATTTAACTCAAAATAAGCTGGAAAAAAGGAAGTAAGTAAATAAGTAATAAAAATCAACGTGGAAATCAATGACATAGCAAACAGGAAAACAATAGAGAAAAATCAATGAAACCAAAATCTGGGTCTTTGAAAAGATCAATAAAATTGATAAGCCAGACTGACCAAGAAAACAGAGAGAAGATATCCATTACTAATGTCAAAAATGAAAGAGATGATATCACTATAGATTCCACAAAATATTAAATGGATAATGGAATGACAACTATATGCCTATAAGTTTGACAATTTAGAGAAGATGGATAAATTCATTGAAGGAAACAAACTACCAAAGCTCACATAAGGAAAATTAGATAACCTGAGTAGTTCTACGTCTGTTAATGAAATCGAATTGGCAGTTAAAAACCTTCCCACAAAGAAAATGCCAGGCCCCAGATGACTTCACTGGTGAATTCTACCAAAAATTTAAAGGAAGAAACAATACCAATTCTACACTAACTCTTCTAGAAAATTGAAGAGGAGAGAATATTTCCAAACTTTTTACTCTGATACCAAAATTTTCTATGAGGCCAGCACCACATTGATACAAAAATGTTCTGAACAAAATTTCAGCAAACCAAATACAACAATATGTAAAAAGGATACTAATAATGCATCATGATGAAGTAGGATTTATTCCAAGAATGCAAGATTGGTTTAATATTTGAAATTCCGTCAATGTAATTTACTATATTAAAAAACTAAAAAGGAAAAATCATGTGATCATCTTAACAAATGCAAAAAAAGCACAGGACAAAATTCAACAGCCATTTCTGATATAAATTCTCAGCAAAGTAGTAATCAAAGGAAACTTCATTGACCAGATGAAGAACATGTATAGAAAACCTACAGCTAGTATCATATTCATTGGTGAAAGATAACGAGTGAGAAAAGAAATGTCCACTTTTACCTTTCTATTCAATGTTGTATTGGATGTTCTAGCCAGTGCAATCAGACAAGACAAATGAATAAAAGACATTCAGATTGGAAAGGAAGAAGTAAAATTGTCTTTTTTTGCAGACATGATCATCTATATAGAAAATCTCTTTAAACCATTAAGTGTGTTTAGCAAGATTGCAGGGTACAAGATCAATGTATAAAAATTAATTGTTTCAATATACTAGCAATGAAAATTCAATAGTTGAAATTAAGAAACAATGCCATTCACAATAGCAACAAAATACTTAGGGATACTTAATATAATAACTAAAATACTTAGAGATAAATCTGGCAAAAGATGTGAGAGATCTGTACAGTGAAAACTACAAAACATTGCTGGGAGAAATTGTAGAAAATCCAAATACTTGGGGAGATATATCATGTTCATGGGTCAGAAGACTCAACATTATTAAAGTGTCAACTATCCCTAAATTGATCTGTAAATTCAAATGCAATCCCAATCAAAATCCCTTCAGTCTTCTGTAGAAATTTATAAGCTGATGATAAAATTCATATGAAAATGCAAAGGGCATAGAATAGGTAAAGCAACTTTGCAGAAGAACAAAGAGGGCTAGTTAAAATGTCCATACTACCCAAAGAAATGTACAGATTAAATGCAATCCATATCAAAATTTCAATGTAATTCATCACAGAAATAGAAAAGACAATCCTAAAATTATATCAAACCACAAAAGAAACCAAATAGCCAAAGCAATCTTGACCAAAAAAGAACAAAGCTGAAGGCATCACACTGCTGGATTTCAAAATACATTATAAAGCCACAATAATTAAAATATCATGGTACTGGCATAAAAACAGACACACCAATCAATGGAATAAGATAGAGAACCCAGACATAAACCCACAAATCTATGGTCAATTAATTTTTGACAAAGATATCAATAACACACAATGGGAAAAGAACAGCCTCTTCAATAAATGGTGTTGGATAAACTGGATATCCACATAATAGAGAAGAATGAAAATGGACCCTTGTTTTACCTTTTATACAAAAATCAACTCACAATTGATTAAATACTTAAACAGAAGACCTGAAAAAACATAGGGAAAACAGAAGAAAACAGGGGTAAAGCTCCATGATATTGGTCTGAGCAGAGATTTCCTGGATATGACCCCAAAAGCTCAAGCAATGAAAGAAAAAATAGACAAATGGGATTACATAAAACTAAAAAACTTCTCCACAGTGAAGGAAACAATTAAGAGAGTGAAGGGAAAACCCATGGATTGGGAGAAAATATCTTTAAATCACACATCAGATAAGGGGCTAATGTCCAAAATATACGAGGAACTCCAACTACTCAATAACAAGAAAACAAATAACGTTATTAAAAATGGGCAGAGAACTTGAATAGACATGTCTTAAGAGAAGATATACAAATGGCCAACAGATACATAAAAAAATCTTCAACATCTCTAATCATCAGAGAAATGCAAATTAAAACCACACTGATATATCACCTCACCCCTGTTAGACTGATTATCAAAAAGATGAAAGATATTATAATAAGTGTTGGCAAGGATACAGAGAAAAGGGAACTCTCATATACTGTTGGTGGTATTATAAATTAATACATCCATTTTGGAAAACAATATGGAGGTTTCTCAAAAACCTAAAAATATAATTACCATATGATCCAGCAATCCCAATGCTGGGATTGAAATTAGTGTACTTAAGCAATGTCTACACCCCCACGTTCATTGGAGCATTATTCACAACAGTCAAGTTATGGAAGCATCCTAAGTGTCCATCAATGGATGAATGGATTGAAGAATGTGGCATATATATACAATACCATACAACCTCAGAAAACAGGAAATTCTGTCATTTGCAACAACATGGATGGACCTACAGGACATTTTGTTAAATGAAATAACCCAGACACAGAGAAACAAATACAGTATGATCTCACTTATATGTGAAATCTAAAAACGTCAAACTCATAGAAGCAGAGAGAAGAATGGTGGTTGCCAGAGGCTAACCAGGGGGTTAAGGAGAGATGGGGAAAGGGGAGGCATTGGTCAATGGTTATAAAGTTTCAGTTAGCTAGGAGGAATAAATTCTGGTATTCTATGGCACAGCAAGGTGACTATAGTTAATAATGCACATTTAAAATAGCTAAAAGAAATGATTTTAAATGTTCTTAGGACAAAGAAATGATAAGTATTTGAGGTGACAGATATGTTAATTACCCTGATTTGGTCATTCTGTGATGTATGCATGAAACATCACATTGTACCCCATAAATATATACAATAATTGTTTGTCAATTAAAAATAAAGTAAAACCTAAACAAAGAACAAATTTAGAGGGCTAATACTACCTGATTTCAAGACTTCCTTTAAAGCTACAGTAGTATAGAGAGTATGGTATTGGGGCAAAGATAGATAAATAGATCAATGGAACAGAATAGAAATCCAGAAATAGACTTTCACATGTATGGACAACTTATTCTTGACAAAGGTGAAGAGGTAATTCAGTGGAGAAAGGATAGTGTTTTCAAGAACTGATTCTAGAATAATTTGATGGATATCCATATGTGATAAAAGAAAGAACTTAAATCCATACCTTGCATCTATAAAAAAATTAACTCAGAATGGATGTTAGACTTAAATAACTTCTAGATAGAAGAGCATAGACCTAAATACACACTTCTGGGAGAAAACACAGAATAAACCTTTGTGAACTTGGATTAGGCAAAAATGTCTTAGATATGACACCAAAAACATAATCCATAAAAATTTTGATAAATTGTACTTCATCAAAATTTAAAACTTCTATTCTTCAAAAGACACAGTGAAAAAATAGGAAGACAACCCACTGAATGAGAGAAAATATGTGCAAAGCATATATCTACTAAAGAACAGGTACCCCAAAATATATAAAGAAGTGTCAAAACTTAGTAAGAATGCAAATAACTAAATTTAAAAATGGGCAAAAGATATAAACAGACATTTCACTAAAGATATATATGAATGGCAAATAAGCACATGAAAAGATACTCAACACCATTAGCCATTAGGGAAATGTAACCAAAACTGCAATGAGATACAAACTATTCGAATAGGTGAAATTTAAATTTTGACCATACCAGAGTTGGCAAGGAGGAAATGGAACTCACATACGTTGCTAATGGGAATGTGAATGGTATAACTATTTTTGAAAACAGTTTGGCAGGTTCTTAAAAAATTAAACATACATTTGCCATGTGATCCAGCTGTCTTAGTCCATTTCTGCTGCTATAACAGATTACCTTATACTGGGTAATTTATAAAGAACAAAAATTTATTTTTTCATAGTTCTGGAAGCTGGGAAGTGCAATATCAGGGCACTAGCAGGTTTGTCATCTGGTGAGGGCTTCTCTCTGCTTCCAAGATGGTACTTTATTTGCTTCATCCTATGGAGGGGAAGAAGACTGTGTCCTCACATGGCAGAAGGCAGAAAGGCAAAAGGAATGAACTCTCTCGATCAAGCCCTTTTTTTTATAAGGTCATCTAATCCCACTCACAAGAGTGAGAAACCCTCATGACTTAATCACCTCTTAAAGGCCTCATCTCTTAATACTATCCCATTGACAACAACAAAATTTTGTAGGCAACACATTCAAAACATAGCATCAGCCACACTACTCTTAGGTTTTTACCCAAGAGAAATGAAAACATATGTGAAGACAAATACTTGTACATGAGTGTTCAGAGCAGCTTTATTTTTACTGGCAAAAACTGGAAACAATTAAAATGTCCCTCGACTGGGAAATGGATAAACAAACTGTGGTATGTCTATACAATAGAATATTGCTCAGCATTAAAAAGGAATAAACTATTGATGGGTACCACAACATGGATGAATCTCAAAAGAATTGACTTGAGTGAAAGAAATTAGATAAAGTGTTCATACCGTGTAATTCCATTTATGTAAAGCTCTAAGAAATGCAGGCTATAATGACAGAATGCAGATCAGTAGCTGCCTTGAGACAGGGCTGAATGGGGAGATTACAAAGGAGCATGAGGAAACTTTGAGTGTGATGGGTATGTTCAATATCTTAATTGTGGTGGTGTATACATATGCCAAATTTCATTAAATTGTATACTTTAAATATGTGCAATTTTATTGTATATGAATTATGTCTCAAGAAAGCTATTAAATTAAATGATCCCAGCAAGGTTTTTTTTTTTTTTTTTTTTTGTAGACAAAGACAAGCTTATTTTAAAATTTATACAGAAAGGTACAGGACCTAGAATAACTAAAGCAATCTTAAAAAAGAAGAATAAAATGTGAAGAAGCCTGCTATATAGCCACAGTAATCAAAACACTGTCATACTGGAAAAAGCATAGACACATAGATCACTAGAATAGAATAGAAAACCTAGAAGTAAACACACACAAATATGCCCAACTGATTTTTGACAAAGGTGCACTTTTCAATGAATGGTGCTGGGACAATTGAATATTCATAGGCAGAAAAGTGAACCTCTATCTAAACCTCATACAAATTTAAGTCAAGATATATCACAGACTTAAATGTAAAACACAGTTCTATTAAAAAGTTTAGAAAAAAATAGATGAAAATATTTGGGAGATAGGACCATGCTGAATTCTTAGACTTTACACCAAAAGCATGATCTATGAAAGGAAAAATTGATAATTGGACTTTACTAAAGTTAACAACTTTTGCTCTGTGAAAGACCATGTTATGAGGACAGACAAGCTACACACTGGAAGAAAGCATTTGCAAACTACATATTTGAAAAGGACTTGTATCTATTATTCTATGAAGAGCTATCAAAACTCAACAGTAAAAGAAAAGCAATCCAATTAGAAAATGGGCAAAACACATGAAGAGATCAAGAAGATATGCAGATGGCAAATAAGCTCATGAGAGTATGTCAACATCATTAGCCTTTGGGGCAATGAAAATTGCATCGTGTGCAGGCACAATGAGCTATCACTACACACCTATCAGAATGACTAAAATTGAAAAGCAACAACACCAAATGCTGGTTAGTATGTGAGGAAAATGCATCACTCACATATTGCTGGCGGGAATATAAAGTGGTACAGCCACTCTGGAAAACAGTTTGATAGTTTGTTATAAAACTATACATGTAACTATCATATGACTCAGCAATTATACTCCTGGACATTTATCCCAGAGAAATAAAATTTTATTTTCACGTGAAAACTTAAACACAAATGTTAATAGCAGTTTTATTAATAACAGTTAAAACTGAAAACAGCCCAGATAGCCTAAAATAGATGAATGGTTAAACAGCAGTACATCCATACTATAATATAGTAATAAAAAGGAAGAAACTATTGATACACACACATCTTAGTCTGTTTTGTATTGCTGTAACAGAAAACCACAGACTGGGTAATTTATAAACAACCAAAGTTTATTTGGCTCACAATTCTGGAGGCTGAGAAGTCCAAGAGCATGGCACTGGCAGCTGGTAAGTGCCTTCATGCCGCATCATCCCATGGCAGAAGGTGGAAGGGCAAGAGAGTGTGAGAGAGAGAGAGCAAGAGGAGGCCAAACTCACTTTTAAAACAAAGCCACTCTCACAATAACCTACCCACTCCAAAGATAATGACATTAATCCATACATGAAAGCAGAGCCTCTTATTAGGCCCCACCTCCCAACACCGTTGCACTGGGTAGGGATTAAGTTTCCAACACATGAACTTTGGGGGGCACATTTAAACCATAGCAATGTAACAACTTGGATAAATCTCTAAGGAATTATGCTGACCAAAAAGCTAACCTCACAGGCTAACCCCACAGTGCAGTCTGATTCTATTTATAAACATTCTCGAAATGACAAAACTATAAAAATGGAAAACATATTGGTGATTGCCAGGGGTTAGGGATTGGGTAGGGGAAAGGGGTGTGTGGGAAGATGCCTGGTGTGGTTTTAAAGAGGGAACATGAGAGATCCTTGTGGTGATGGCATTGTCCTATATCTTAACTGTGGGAGTAGATACAAGAGCCTACACATGTAATAAAATTGCATACATGTAAATACATACACATGCACATACTCATACATGCAACTGGGTCCAGGTAAAACTGAAACATCTGAATAAATTTGGTGATTGTATCAATGTCAATATCCTGGTTGTGATAGTATACTATAATTTTGCAAGATGTCACCATTGAGGAGAAACTGGGTGAAGGGTAAATGAAATCTCTCTGCATTAATTTTATAGCTGCATGTGAATTTATAATTATCTCAAAATTAAAAGTTTGATTTTAAAAATCCCTACTTAAACACTTGCAAAAGAATTAAATAACTTACATAAAAATATCTGGGACATTTTATGTACTTAGCAAAATTCAGGAAAAATATCATTTGGCATATATTTATTGAGGGCCTACTACATGTCAAGCACTGTTCCAGGATCTGGATTATATAGCGATGGACAAAATAAAAATGGTCTCCACTCTCGTGGAACTTACAGACCAGTGAAGGAGACTGACAGTAAAGCAGAAAGCAAACAAATAATTGAAATTAAAAATTTTGCCAAGTGCCCTGAAGAAATGGACAGGATTCTGTAATAGATAATATCATGGATTGACCTCCTTTTGATAGAGTGATCTGGAGAGGCCTCTCTAAGGAGATGATATTGAGGCTGAGAGCTGAAGGATGAGAAGGAAGAAGCCATATTTCCTGCTATGATCTGAGTATTTGTATCCTCCCCAAACTCATAGGTTGAAACCTAACCCCCAATGTAGTGTGGTATTGAAAAGTAGGACCTTTGGGATGGGATTAGTGCCCTTATAAAAGAGGCTCAGAGAGCTGCCTTGCCCTTTCCACTTACCTTTGGATGCAGGAAGAAGGCTCTATGTATGAGAAATGGGCCCTCACCAGATACCAAATTTGCCGGAGC
This sequence comes from Lemur catta, assembly GCF_020740605.2. Taxonomy (NCBI): domain Eukaryota; kingdom Metazoa; phylum Chordata; class Mammalia; order Primates; family Lemuridae; genus Lemur; species Lemur catta. Next base: position 48,787,157 of record NC_059155.1, on the reverse strand, counting down.
CTTGGTGTTAAACTTCCAGCCTTCAGATCTGTGAGAAATAAATTTCTGTTCTTTATAAATTACCCAGTCTAAGGTATTTTGTTATAGTTGCCTGAATGCACTAAGACAGGCCCTCATGTAGAGAGACACTCTCTCATTTTGAGAGGGTAGAGGGATGGGAGAGACTGAAGGGCAGCCTAAGCAGAGAGAATAGCAGGTACAACAGCCCTGAAGCAAGACAGAAGTTGAGTGGGGTTGAGGGGATCAGAACAGAAAGAAGACAGAGAATAACATCAGGGAGAGGAGATGAGCTCAGAGATATAGCTTGGGTCAACATTATGTAGTGCTCCGTAGACAATGGTGAGGAGTTTAGATTTTGTTTTGACTGAGATGAAAATTATCTGAGGGTTTTAAGCAGGGGAGTACCATGATCTGCTTTGTATTTTAAACAGATCATACATACTCGTGTATGAGCAGAACAAGGAAGAAAGTGGAAAGGCCAATTAGAAGGTTGTTGCAATTAGTTATCCAGTTAAGAGATGGCAGTTTGGCCTAGGGCAAAAGGGATTTACCTGTTAGTTTTGAGGAGTGAAGAGATGGCCCATGCTATGGATATGTCAAGGTTTCATGCTAAGGTCTCAGATAAAAGAGATGGTGTTGAATGTGAGGTAGTAGCCACAGACGGTACTTCCCAGCAGGTGGCTGGAAATCCAGGAGAACAACAGGGACTAAAGAGATAGACATGGGAGTCATTGTCATTGAAGGTATGATTGAGTACCTGGGAATAGATGACATCATCAAGGGAACAACAGAGGCAAGAGAAAAGAACAGAGAGGAACAAGGGTAGAATCTGGTATAGCACCCATATATTAATGTGTTCTGTTAAAATGAATTTTAATTATGAAAGTAATATATTACAGGAAATTTGGAAAGCAGTAAAAAGAAAAAAATCTACAAAAATCTGATCACCTAAATCAACCATTTTATCATTTTGAGGCATTTCTTCCTCCCAGGCTTTTCATATACATCTTTTAGCTACCATGTATATAATATTACTTCTTACTTCTTCACTTTTTCAGAACAGCCTACAGCTCTTCTGGAGAAGAGGCCCCAGCAAAGCCAACAGAAGAAATAGCAGAGAAGAATAATTTAAGGGAATAAGTGGCATTAGATTGTTATTGGTTACCTTGGAGAGGAAGTAAAGAAGTGTGTATAGGTGACTAGTTTTTAATTTGGTGACAAAAGGACAAAGGACAAAATCTGGAAGTGGTTGGTAAATCCAGGGAGGGATTTTAGAATGAGATATATCTGAGTATGTGTATAGACAGAAGAAGGAAGCAGCAGACAGGGAGAAATTGAAAATGTTGACAGGGTATAATTAATGGAGCATAGTCTCTACACAAGTAGGAGGGGTTGTGATTAAGAGCTAGGAAAGAGATAAATTTCTTTCCCTGACATAGGAGAGAAGAATAGACTGGGTTAGGGAGGACATTGAAGTAGCTTATGCTACTTGAAGACAACTTGCTGGTTTCAGTCAAAAAAGGAGGTGATGTCAAGGTCATTTCCTGAGAGTGAAGGAAACAAAAGCGGGTCAGGGGCTTTGGGAAGTGAATAGTGTTGGGATTGGTTAAGACAGAAAATCAAGAAGATTGCAGAGCAGACAATGGGTAACCAGAGTTTGAATTAGAATTAAAGAGGACTTCTAATATCATCTAGTCCAATTCTTCATTTACAGATGAGTGGTTGAGGTTAAGAGAGGTGTGCCAATCACACAACTAGTAAGAGCTAGAGCTAGGATGTGAACCTAGGTTGACCTAAACCTCTGTCTAGCCCAGAAAAGCGAGTTTAATATCTTCCTTCTGATCTGTCCCAGGGGAAGGACTTTCCCTGTCTAGCTGGAGACAGAACAAGGCAAAACCCAAGAACAGCTTTATTCCAAATGCCAGCACTCTCCAAAACCTGAATGTTGGCTGCCCTCTCTCTAAAAGTCATCTTAACAAACAATCCCTTGTCTGAATATTGAAAAGCCAAGTATAGGCTTTCAAAAAAGTGTTGGAAGTCTTTTACCTTAATCATCTAGACAATAGTCCTCAAAAGAGTATCCTAGCTTTTCATCAGAATGAAACAGAGGCTTAGCAAAAAATTGGAAACAACCTAGGATGACCAACATTAGAGACATGGTTTAATAAATGATGATCTGGCCAGACATGGTGGCTCATGCTTGTAATTCTAGCACTTTGGAAGTCCAAGGTGGGAGATCACTTGAGGCCAGGAGTCTGAGACCAGCTAGGGCAATAGCAAGACCCCATCTCTACAAAAAATAAAAAATTAGCCAGGCATGGTGGTATGTGCCTATAGTCTTAGCTATAGCAGGAAGGCTGAGGCAAGAGGATCCCTTGAGGCCAGGAGTTCAAGGTTGCAGTGAGCTATGAATATGATAGCACCAGTGCACTCCAGCCTGGACGACAGAGTGAGAGTCTGTCTGTAAAATATATAAATAAATAAATAAATATCCCAAAACAGCATAGAATATGCAGTCATTAAAATAGCTACAAAGACTAGAAATGAAAACATGCTTATGATATAATGGTAAGAGAAAATGTAGAATTCAAAATAAGTATACCATAATTGCAAATACATAAAAATAATTTATGCCCATTAAAGGTAACATTCAGAAAGTGAAAACTGTTCATGTGATGGAATTATAGTTGTTAAGATTTTTAAACGTTCTTTATTATTGTTATATCAACTGTTCAAATAAACATTTAAATAAATACAAAGTAACTATTTTGTCTTCCAGAAAAGAAATACTTATTTTTCACAGTTGCTGAAAGCAAATGTTTTTCTATTGCTAAATAAACTTAAATGGAGGCATGCAGGGTATCCTAGTCCATTGGAATGCTCAACTTCTTCAGTACAATAAGCAGAGGCATTCAGCAACAATGTCTTCTAGCTGTCGCAGGCACATTTTCTTGGGTACCTCTCCTTTAGCAACACCCCCTTTTTCTCCTTTTTCCTCCTCCAGCATTAGAAGCAGATGGCAGGAGGTGGTAGATGTGGAAGGGCAGGCCAGGGAGAGAAGAGATTCTAATATTAGGCTCCTAGGTGTTAGGCCAGCATTTGTTTCACTTACTTATTTGCTTTAAATTTATTTTTAACTTATTTTAACAACTGTACCCCATGAAAGGAAAAAAATGAACTATTTTTTCTGTAATCCCACTGAACACAATTGTTTTCATGTATTTGAAATCTGTTTTAAAACCTTTACCTGGAGATAAATTTGTATAGAGTTACAGTGAAAATGTCTATACAACTGTGTGTTCTATTTTTGTCTCTTAACATTATTGTGTTTAGATTTTTCGATGTTTATTGTAGTCCTCAGAATTATGATTTTTATTACCTGCATAATATTCTATTCAATGTGTCTTAATTCACTTAACTACTCTGATCTTTTTGGACATTTGGCTATTACTGGTTCTTTGGAATTATACATAATGGCATTTTAAGATATATTTGTATATATAGTTTTTTCCTTCTTTTGAATGATTACCTTAATGACAAACTTCCAGGAGTAGAATTGCTGTGTGAAAGGACATGAATGTTTTTTAGGACTTTTGATACATACTGTCAATTTGCCCTTCAGAAGAATTGTCCTGATTTTTCCTGCTGTTGTATAAGGATATCTTTCCATTCTTTCACTTGAAGCCAAACCAAAATGTGCTTGATATTTTTTGCTCCTTTAATAAATATAAAATGGCTATCTTTGTTATTGTTCTTTAGTACCAGCATGATTGAATGTGTTAAACCACACCATCTAAGAACCAGAAGAAATCTTAGATCTAGGATTAGAACTAATGGTCCCCAACTCCTAGTCCAGTGCTTAAAAAAAAAAAAAACCTGTGTTTTTTCTTGTACATGTATATGAATTGTCTGTTTCACACCTTTTCCAGCTGCCTAATGGTGTGGGTTCTTGTGGGGGAGTGGGAGGTGGGGAGGAGGGAAAGGGAGCAATTACAAAAGGATTCAGGTTACCCCTGCTATATGTTGCTCTTCCACACTACATAAGAGATGCCAGGATGCCAAGTATTGCCAAGTTAGTCAATGAAGGGCAGAGCAAAATGGGAAGTGGATGAGTACTGCTGAAGAATAGAGAAAACCATCAATGAAAAAACTCAGGCTTGCTTTTGATTTCTGGACCTCTACTGGTTTTCAGGCAAACATAAAACTCAAAGGTGTACAGGCATTTAATAAAAACTCAGTTACACAGTGTGCGAAGTGCTAGAAAAATTGGCAGAATTCTTCACAATCCTCCTCAATGTGTTCCTGAAGTTTCCCAGTGAGCCTGCTTGTGGGGACTGTATTTACTTGTACTTTGTTGCCAGGCAAGAATCAAGGTGTTGTATTTCAACCAGATGTCCTGAACTGGGCTCTGCAAGATAGCTTAGCAAAGGGAGACATGTGTTTTCCTTTATGCAGACCTTCTTAGGCCATCACCAGCTGCTTTCAGTCTCATGGGTGGATCTCTCCACTTGTCAGATTTCCTAGCTCCTGAGGCTTTGCAAAAGCCACCCTTGGTTTCTTTAATCCATCTTGGGCATTGCTAATTCTCTTTTAAGTGTCAAATTACACTTCCAGGAGTTTTCTGAGGCCATCCCCTGGGCTACCTCCCTAACCTGGGCCCCAAGGGTTATGGGGCTTGCTGACCTTTAAAGCAGTCTGATTGCAACAGTTCTTTCTAGTGTCAAGGAAAATTGTGAAAGACTAAATGGGCAAAAAGATTACTGGATGTTCTGACTTGTACTTTCTTCTGAGTTAGTTATCTGTGCCTTTCATTGGCTTTGAGCTATTTAACAACTTCATAAGTGGTAGAAAAATGCAAAATATTTTTATCCATAGAAATGCAAAGGAATTTTCTCTGGTGCAATGCAATTGGTTATTGTCCCATGGATATTGACCGGTTTTGCATCTATTTGAAAATTCATTCCAGCATTTCTAATTGCCTATAAGAGCCTATGTTCTTTGAATTTGCCTTTGAACAGGTTGTGACATCTTACTGTTTCCCTCATTAATGAGTTAAATAAAATTTTTGACATGTGCTTCTTTTATGTTTGCATGAGAGTCATGATTTTATCCCTAAAAAATAAAACTTTAACACTAGCTTGCCTTTCCACAGGGGCTTGCAGGCCCAAATGGGCCTCTCCTTTTGTCCTTTTGTCTGAACTAGAAGCATGTAGCTCTGTTCACCATGATATTTCAGTTTAACTATTTTTTTTAAGGAGAAGAATTCAAAATGACAACTACATTAGCTATAACTTCAACTAATGCTTCCTCCAGTCAGCTCTTCTCAGAATTCTGTTCTCCAGCTTCCCCAAAAGACACTTTAGGAAGAAGCAATTTACTTTGATAGCAAGTTTTTGGCTCCATCAGAGTCTGCAGAAAGAAGCTCCCTGACTTGTCCAGAGTAGGTCTGATTACCCCTTTTGGAGGTTGGGGCTTCTCATAAGTCAAGTGGTAGTTTCCCATAAAACTACAGTTTTATACAGAAACCATTCATACTAGAAACCTCATTTCTCCCTCAAATTTCAAAATTTTAAGAGTGCATTTAGGTGACAGCTTGGCAGCTGCTTCTTCAGAAATGAATATTACTAAAGTGTAAAGCTCAGTTGCCCAGAGCCTTTTGGTGGTAGGATTCTGAAATAGTCAAGGTAAGATAAGGATTTGCACTCAGCTGGTTGAATACAGCAATGAGACTGAGTAAAATGGAGGAATACCTCAAGGCAAAGTACCAGCAGCAAGGGCCAGTGGCTTGCTGCTTTTATGGGGACAAAGAGAAAAATAGTAATTCTTATGGAGTCATTAGCAGGCAGTCACAGTGAGACATCAACTTGTTTGTCTTTCTTGTTTCTTTTGTTCCTGGAGACTTGGTCATCTCTGAAACGTAGTCAGGCCTATCACAGGGGATGTGATTTTGCCCCTGAGGTATGGTTTTGGGCAGGAAAAGGAAGGCCTGAAATTTACCCCCCTGCTGTCTGTCCCAGAGCTTCTCAGGCACACCTTGAGGCTATAGAAACAAATTCTAAAAGCTGTGAGCTGGTGAATGTAAAGAGAAAGATTTACATTTCCTTTCTGGGATCTTTTCAGGTGTTTGTGAAAACAGAGTCCCAGCAGGTTGCCTGCTAGCCTGGGAGAGAAACAGCAAAGAGTAGGGAGAGCTCAAGATTGATCTTTAGCGGTTATTAGAAAATTACGGGATTAGATATTTTCCTGTTACTTCATCAAGGCCGTCCTTACAGCACTTTGCCGTTATGCTGTATTTGTGAAAAACAGAGTCCTTATTTTTTTAAAAAAAGGTTCTCTAATTGTACATTGTATTAATTCTTCATTTATGTCCACTGGTATATCCCTAGCACTTACAGTGGCATCTGGCACATACTCTGTGAATGCCCGTTGAATGGTTGTGCTATGTAAATACCCAAAGCCAACAGTATTCCCGCAACAAAATATAGTTGGTATAAGGTGGAGTCAGTTTGGGAAAGTTACTATAACTCCAGATTTTTCCAAGCCCTGTGAGAGGTTGCTTATCACAAAACCAAGATCGGAATCCTGGAGAGTGCTTGACTCTCCAGCCTCAGATTCTTAAGATCTTTTCCCTAATTCTCATGACCAAGAAATGCAGATTGTGAGCACACTAAATAAGTTCTTTGGCCAGATCAACTAGACAACATAAGTGTGATGGATAAATATGACAGTTTTAGTAGGAAAAAGAACCCTAGGCTAAGAGTCAGGCACACTGACTGTGTGACCTTGGGTAAGTCATTCTACCTCTCTGAGCTTCAGTTTTCTCTCCAGTTAAATGAGGTCAAATGGCCACTCTACCTACTACTACACATAGTTGTTTGGAGGATGTGAGAACCTGTAAAAGCCCTGCCAATTATTCTCTGAAAGCCCTACTCTGCCAAAACTGAATCTGTGCTCTCACTGTGGTCCTGATGTAACATGTAGCATGGCTCTGTGGAATACATAGCGCAGTGTGTGTTTCCAGGCTACTTGGTGGCACGAACGGTGGGGCTGACACACATTGCAGGGGACACAGATGCAAATGACATTCTGCCAACAACAGGGTTTTCTATTTTTGAATGAAAAATTCCTCTCATGAAGTGAGAGCCTCCCCATATGCTCAGCCACCCATAAGTAGCCAAAGACTTTATTGCAAAAATGAATATTCCATGTTAATGTTGTGCCATCTTGCTCCCTTGCAGCAAGAAGAATTTCTATCTCCTTATTATTGCTTCATGGATTTCTGCAAACATTTCTATGCCAGTCATGGCTATAGTCATTTCCTACAAGTAAGAGGTCTGCTGTTCTTCCCCCTTCTTCAGTGTGTGTTTAAATTTTTTTCCTAAATACTCCTGGCAGTCTTGCTTATACAAATGTGCTCAGCATTTTATTTTACTTTGCTTTCCACCTAGAGCAGCTCAGCTGTCTTCTCTCCATCAGACCCAGACTGCTTCTGCCTTCAAAACCCTGATTAAAATTCATCTCTGCAGAGTCTTTAATCCATTAACAATAATTTGCTAAGCAATGGCTTGAGGTAAGCTCTGTGGGGCTAAGACAGGGTCCCATCCTTCAAGGAGCATTGGCTATAAGCTGGGGAAATGAGACCTTCATACAGAATGGGGAAAGAATTAGCAATCGCAAGTGGCATGCCCTGAGTGCCAGATGCATTGTGTAGGCAAGGTGTCCTGGTGGAGAATGCTGTGCCAGATGTGTTGTATACGCCAGGTGTTGTATATGCCAGGCAGGGTCAGGAGGGGGAACTTTAGCTGGGCCTTGAAGAATGTGCTGATTTCAAATAAGCAAAGGGAAAGGGAAAGGAAATTAGAAAAGGGAAGGGGTGTAATTTCAGCAAAAGACAAAGAAGCAGAAATGTAGACATTTGTTCCTGGACGATGAGAACCACAGTTATGCAGAGACATAGGTTTGTAGAGACCTAGCAACAGTAAGGCTGGAAAGGTAGTTTGGGGTCATATTGAAGGCCTGTGGATCTCAGGCTAAGGAGTTAGGCTACTGTTCTGTAGTCAGTAGGATTACTGCAGGAGAAAGACCTGATAGGAGTCAGATTTAAGCACATTCATTTAATCATAGTATGCACAGGGGCCATCGAGTTGGGACAAAAGGGTGGTAGCAGCACCAGCCAGGAAAAAGTGAGAAAAAGCTCTGACTTCTAGCTGGTTTATCATTCTGCCACTCTAGCAATCTCATAATCTCTGCATGCGTATCTAGCTCCATGAAGCTGAATTTTGGATCTATTTGTTTACATTAATACCTGGGAGGTATGGTTGAAAACAGAGCATGGAATCTTTGAACCAGTCAGACCTGGATTCAAATTCAGACTCTGTCACTTAATTGCTATGTGAATTTGGGCCAATTATTTAACCTCTCTGAGCCTTGGTTTTCTTATCAGTGAAATGTGGAGAATACTGAACTCACACAGAAGTTAATGAAAAAGGCTGGCACATAGGAGATAAATGTTTAACCAGTGTTCCTTTCCTTCCTTCCTTCCTCTTCTAGTTAGCCATGTGATCCTGAGCATTTCTTTCTCTGGGGGAATTGCTTCATGTAAAATGAGAGGTCTATCCCTTCTTGATTTACTGTACTGGAAGAAAAGTCTTTATTTATCCAGTAACACATGTGTCCAGTCCTCCCTTCTCCATCCTCTTACCCTACCACGGGTAGAATTCATTCATCTCATCAACAAACATTTATTGAAAGCCTATTATGTGCCAGGCACTTTTCTTGGTCCTGTAGATGAAGCAGTGAACAAAACCAGACAAAAATCTCTGCCCTCATGAAACTGATATTCTAGTTGTGGCTGTACGGGAGTCACACAATAAACAAATAAATATATAATATATCAGGTGGTAATAGGAGCTAAGAAGAAAACTACAACAAAATAAAGGGACAGAGAGTGATGGGAACTTGGCCAAGGAAAGGTTCTCTGATAAGGTGACATCTACGAGGAGACCTGGAGGGAGTAAGAAAGAAGCTATGTGGCTAGCTGGGAGAATAGCATTCTAGGCAGGAGGAAATACAGCTAAAAAGACCCTTAAGTGGGTGCAGGCTTTGCAGATTCAAGGGACAACCAAGAGCCCAACATCGCTGGAGCAGAATGAGCAAGGGTAATAGCGGTAGGAGAAGAGCCCAGGGAGGTAACCAGCAATCAGATTGTGCAGGGCCTTGTAGGCCAAAATAAAGACTACAAGAGAAATGGAGAGCCATTGGAAGATTTGGAACAGAGTGATAGGCTCTGACTTAACATTTTGACAGAATGCCTCTGACTATAGGGTAGGGAATAGACTTTAGGATGGCAAGGATAAAAGCATAGAGACCTGATAGAAGGCTATAATAATCCAGTAGTAATGCCACTGAGAGAGCATGGAGGCTTGGACAAGGATGGTGACAGGAAGGTAGTGAGAAATGGTCAGGTTCTGGGTATATTTTAAAGGCAGAACTGACAGCATTTGCTAACAGATTGACTGTGGGGTGCTCAAGAAATCTCTTTCAAGAGTGACCTCAAAGTTTTTGGCCTGAGCCAAGGGAGGACAGAGCTGCCATTTGCTGAGATGCAGAAGACCAAGGGATAAGCACATGTGGGGGGAGAAGAGCTTTGGTTTTGGTCACATGAAGTTTGAGATGTCTATTAGATATTCAAGTGAAAATGGAGAGGAGGAAGTTGAATATAGGAGTCAGTGAGTCAGGGTAGGTTGGTGAGAACATATAGGTCCTATCTCAAACTTTAAGAATGAAAAAAAAGAGGGAAGGCATTTGGTGAAGGCAAAGTATGTAGATGCTTTTCTACATTTCTGCCATGTTCTCGAGTACTGCAGTATGTTTTGCTTCTTACCCCCACCCCCCCTTTTTTTGAGACAGGGTCTCTCTCTGTCACCCTGGCTGGAGTGTAGTTGCCTCATCCTAGCTCACTGCAACCTTAAATTCCTAGGCTCAAGTGATCTTCCTACCTCAGCCTCATGAGTAGCTGAGACTACAGGTGCACATCACCACACCCAGATAACTTTTCTATTTTTTGTAGAGATGGGGTCTCACTCTTTCTCAGGCTAGTCTTGAATTGACCTCGAGCAATCCTCCTGCCTCGGCCTCCCAAAGTGCTAGGATTATAGGTGTGAGCCACTATGCCCAGCCTCTCATCCCTTTTTGATAGAAATCTCCTACATAGCAGGGACTAACATTTACTGTGCATTTATTATGTGCCAGACACTGACATATAACATCTGAAGGAGTTCAGGAAATGCCACCCCAAAATATGCCCCAAAATATGCCACTTCAAACTGAGGGCATTTAGAAAACAGCAGATGCGTGTGGCTGGGAGGCATGCGGGGGAGTGGGGGGGCATTCTCTGAACTTTCCTTATCTGCCTAAAGACAGATCCTCCAAAAGGAACTCACTTGTCATGAATCCCCTCCCTGGGAATCTCATCAACCAGGGAAGATTAAACTCCTATTACAGGAGAGAAGACTAGAGGTTGACACCATGCCCAGACAAACTTTGTCACAGACTGTTACCTATTCTTCTGAGGTCTCATTCATTTTCCCCCAAAATCATTTACTCTCCCCTTAGTTGCCTACATCCCTCCTCCCCTCTCCTCTATGAAGAGGGTATATAAGCTTCTAGATCTCACTTGGTTTTTGGATATTCACTTTTCTTTCATGTAAATTTGTATATATATCTGCTATAGTTTGGATATGATTTGTTTGTCCCCACCAAATCTTATGCTGAAATTTGATCCCCAGTGTTGGAGGTGGGGCCTAATGGGAGGTGTTTGGGCCATGGGGGCAGATCCTTCATGAATAGATTAATGTCCTCCCTGGGGGTGAGTGAGTTTTTACTCTGTTAGTTCCTGCCAGAGCTGGTTGTTAAAAAGAGCCTGGCACCTCCCCTCTCCTTGCTTCCCCCTCACCATGTGATCTCTGCACATTCCAGCTCCCCTTCACCTTCCACCATGAGTGGAAGCAGCCCGAGTCCCTCACCAGATGTCTAATCTTAAACTTTTTCAGACATCAGAATCATGAGCCAAATAAACCTTTTTTCTTTATAAATTACCCAGCTTTAGGTATTCCTCTAGGGCAATATGAAACAGACTAAGATAATACCTTTTCTGCAGTTAATCTTCCTGCTGTCAGTTTATTTCATAGATTCAGTTATCAAACCCTCAGAGGGTAGAAGGAAAGTCTTCCCTCTCCTACACATCCTGTTTAAAGCACAGTCATCTTACAAAATATATACTATCATCTCCATTTTATAGATGAGAAAACTAGGGTTCTGTAAAACAAGCAAAAATCACTTGTCCTAAGTCACACAGCTGGTAAGTGAATAATGTGGGATTCAAAGCAAGACCTAAGTCCAAAGTCCATGTTCCTTCCAACTATCTGCTTATCACTAAGTGGGTCAGAGAGTTATCTCTCTGATCTCTATGTCAATTATTTGTTCTGTGGATTAACCAGAGATGAGAAGTATTTATTAATAAAACCAGTCCCTGCCCAACTCCTTAGCATATTCCACTAAATTAGTGGATATTCAGGGGTTGTTGACTTATTTTGAATATTTATTATTCAGGGTTTGTCAACTAGTATTATTTTAATATTAAGCCCATACAAACAAAAATAGGAAGGGAAACTTGATGGAACAGACAGGCCAGTGAGGTACTACAAATCAATTATATTTGAATTTCTGGATTATTTCCTTTTCTGGATTACCTACAACTCTCACAGTACCACAAATAAGAGGGTAATTGCACAATTGTCATTCGGTCCTATTTCCTTTGTATCTTTCCATAATGTATTATCTTTCTATGACACTCTTCATACAGGAGGCACTTTAGAAGTGTTACAGGAATCCGTTGGACCAGTTCCTTTTTGAAATTCTAGGTAATCTAGGTTACTGTGGCCAACTTCATGCCCTATTCATTTGACAAACAATATTGGTACCTACTATGTGGTAGGTGTTATGCTATGTATTGGGAATACCAAAATAAAAGGGACATGGTTCTTACCATCAAGAAGCTCACAGTTTAGTGGTGACAAAGCTATGTGAAACATTCAAAATACAATGTAGTCAGTGATATTGAGGTATACTCAGAATGCAATGAAGGCATAAAGGAAAATTTGTTTAGAATGAGTTGTGGGGCCATACCAGAGAGAACATGTGAGTTGATTCTTAAAGAATTTGTCAGGTTTCCAAGGTAGGGGCATTCCTGGCAAAGAAACCAGCTTGTGCAAAGGCATGGAGGTACAAAAAGTGTCAGTGAATTTAGTAGTGTGCAAGCATGGCTTCCTTGAAAAATGGTGGAAGATAATGTTGGAGAGCCAGATTATAGATCATGGTATAGAGCTGATATCTTGACTCCTATAGTACATAGAGTCAGACAGGTAAGGTAAATGAGTGACAAGGACAGTATTGGAGACTCGAGGAAAGAGGTGGTGATAGCTGTGTGGAACTTGATTGTTCATGCTTGTTTCAAGGGGACAGTTCTAGCTGAATGCCACCATATGGGAATGTGGATCTAGTGTTAGCAAGTCTTCTGATTTTTTAATAGAAAAGCAGGAAATTTGGATTTTTAAAAATGTGAAATCTCCAGATTTCCAAATCCTGGCAACTGATTTTTTTTTTAATTCAAAGTTTTAGTCAATACTGCACCAGACACAACACATCTTTTTGCTGGATGTGGCCTATAGGCTGTCATTTTGAGACCTGTGCTGTAGGGTATAGGATACTTATAGAAGCTTCTAGCAAACTGAAGCAACACTTAAAAAAAAACCCCACAAACTCACACACATTCTTCACTAGATTGCCCCATTCCAATATTTCTACTGCATATGAAGCCATATGTTCTTCCTCTGGGGAACCAAAGTGAGATCCTAGGACAAACACAATTCTCAGGGCTTCTGAGGCCAATGGTGCAAACCAGGGCCTCAGTCAAGTTGTTAAAGCCTAGTAAAACATGGTAAGCTGACTACAGTATGGCCCCTCAGCATCACCACTACCACCAGGAGATGGCTGTCATTTGTTCCCTTTTCATTTTGGAGGAGGAAAGGGCAGCCTTTTTAAACTGTGTATGAAATAAAGTCAACATAGCCAGTGATAACACAGATAAAACACAATGTAATAGCTATTAAAGTTCAAACTTCTCATTTTACAGCTGGTGAAAGTAAGGCCCCTCAAAATCACAGTGATTTGTTCAGAGTGACCCAGTAAACTACTGGCAGGGTGAGGTTTCCTGACTCCTGGTGTAGCATTCTTTCCAATAATCCTGGGCCGTGATAATTAAGGTAAATCAGCCTGGCAGTTTTCCTAGCATCTAGAATTTCTGGACTGGACAAGCAGGACCTGAGAGCAGCTGTTAAATGCCTTTTTTTCTTATTTGTATGATGATATTTTTTACAAACTTTATATTTCATGGGTGGGGGCTAAAGAGAGGGCACGAATATATTTTTGAAGCACTGAGACCTTTCACAAAGTGTATGGAAGAAAAGTTGTCCATGGCTAATATATTTAAGGCTTATGACCTCTGTGCTCTCCGAACTGACCTCCTACCATATGCTTTTGATTTTGTTTTGTTGTTTCTCTTCTTTTGTCTTCTTTTCTATTTCCCTCTTTGTATTTCTTCTCTTCTACCAGCCTGTCTTAGGCCTACCTGTAAGTGCTCCCGGGCATCCCTGAGCCTCCTTGGTGGCACTCAAGATGTCTGTTGCAAGTCAATAAAATAGCTTATTATTAATTTCTCAATTAATAACATGGGAATGAGAGTGCATAGTGACTAAGAAGCATACATGTTTCTCCTGCTATGGTCATTTAGCTTTCTATAATCTCAGACTAATAACTCTTGTCAATTATGACTTTTGATTTGACTAATCTTTCCATCCTTCATTTCAGGGTCTATTGTTCTGCCATTTGCCACTTTTTTTTGTTTTTTCCTCTGAACCCATTTCTGATTGGTGCAGCTGTTGAAGATGCTGCAGTTGCAGCAGTGTACATCTGGAACATTTGGCTGACTTGTTGAACTTCCCCCAGGGAGTACTCCAGGGGAAGGATGGGAGGGGTGGAGGGGCCAGAACAGTTGCCTGCAAATAGAGATGCCAATAGTGTCTGGCCATTTTGTGGACCACCCTTGCAAAAATCCACCTCATTCTGGCCCTCAGTTTCCCCATGTGCTCATTGAGGGCACATGTTCTTCAACCAAAACTCCTGCTGCAGTGGAAGAGGAGAAACTATTCTGGCTGTGGAGTCTCTCATACAGCACCTTCTGCATTGTAAAGAGATCAATACATATTTGTCAAATTAATTAATATATCAAGAAATCTTCAGTTCTGCTTGGCACAGAACTGGGAAGGCTTCTCCTTCCCTTAGTTTGAGTCCCCAGACTCACTCCTGGAGTGAGGCTGCTTGAGTCCCACCCCGTTCCCAGTTCCTTTGGCTCCCAGGCTCCTGGGTCTCCTTCTCTTCTGGTGAGCCATTGGATTGCAAACACAGCAGGCATGGTTTCATTCCAAATCCAGAACTGTTTTAATTAGTTTAACGTCTGTTAAACGCTTTGAAGATTGAAAGCAACAGATAAGTACTGGATGATGTTATTAACAACTGCAGTTAATTGCAAACATTTCTATTAATGCTAGTTTCTGCCTCCTTTTCTTTGCTCTACTTTCTTTCCAAGGTTCCCAAATTCTACTCAGCCTCCCCCTCCTTTCCTCCCCCGTACTGGCGCTGAGGGGTTAAATTGGGGCGGAGTCCAGGGATGAACGGCAGCGGCAGTCACCAACTGGAAGGGGGCAAGCGGGAAGAGCTGGGTGGGGCGCCCAGGCAGAGGCCAACCCTCACGCCCCCAGGCCCCGCCCCGCGGCTGGAGGCCCAGGCGGAACGGCAGGGGGCGGGGCGCCGAGGCTTGGCGGCCGGGTGGTTGGGCGTCCCGGCAGCCGCTTGAGGGATGGGGCGGGGTCGGCCAGGACCTCCTCCCTCATTCCCTCGGCGGGCCGAGCCGCCCCTCTCTCCCGCCCTCCCCCTCGCTTTCCCACCCCTCGGAGAGGAGCTGCACATGCGGCTGCTCCTTGCTCCGTCCCGCCCAGCCACCGTCGCTCAGGAACGGGTCCCTGCAGCCCCCAGCCGATGGCAGGACAGTAGCTGCCTGTCAGAGGTCGTGAACGGCTGAGGCAGACACAGCGGCTCCCGGGCCTCAGAGAGTAGGTGTCTCCGGAGGCCATGGGCTACCCCGAGGTGGAACGCAGGGAACCCCTGCCCGCGGCAGCGCCGCTGGAGCGGAGGAGCCAGGGCTGCGGCTGTCGCGGGGCCCCTGCCCGGGCAGGCGAAGGGAACAGCTGCCGGCTCTTCCTGGGATTCTTTGGCCTCTCGCTGGCCCTCCACCTGCTGACGTTGTGCTGCTACCTAGAGTTGCGCTCTGAGTTGCGGCGGGAACGGGGAGCTGAGTCCCGCCTAGGCGGCCCGGGCACCCCTGGCACCTCTGGCACCCTGAGCAGCCCTGGTGGCCTCGACCCTGACGGTCTCATCATCCGCCACCTCGGGCAGCCGTCACCTCAGCAGCAGCCGTTGGAACCGGGAGAAGCCACCCTCCCCCCTGACTCTCAGGACGGGCACCAGGTGAGTCACCTAGTAGGGGCGGCGGTGGAGGCCCCCTCCCCTTGTGGGTAGG
Organism: Lemur catta; assembly: GCF_020740605.2. Classification (NCBI taxonomy): domain Eukaryota; kingdom Metazoa; phylum Chordata; class Mammalia; order Primates; family Lemuridae; genus Lemur; species Lemur catta. The sequence goes on along the minus strand of NC_059155.1, from coordinate 48,771,463 downwards.
GCGAGGGCCCTCCACCACAGGGGCCTGGAAGCATTCTGCCACCTCGAGCCAAGTTAAGAGGGCAGCACCAGGGAGGGGGCAGGCAAACAGGGGAGAAGGTTGCCCGGGGCAGGTTGTCCTAGGTCCCTGGCCCAGCTTACCGAGACTCTCTCAGGACCCTTTGACTTGGAGACGCTACCCGCACCCGCTGCCCCTGGCTGCGGGATGCCTCGGGAAAAGTTGGCTACACTCCCGCCCGGGCCGGGGAGAGGAGGTGCCCGCGCTGCCCCCTTGGCCGACTAACGGCGAGCAGCTTGGCCCTTCTGCTGCTGGTGAGGTTCTCTGCCCGCGGTGCTTGTTTTTTCGTGTCCAGAACTGATGCCAGCACTAGCAGGCTCTCCTTTGGAGTTGGAGCTGTAAGCAGCTGTAATAATTGCCCCACGCCCGTTGAAACGTATTTTCAGCACGGGGTCCTTGTACGCTGACCAGAACATGGGCTTGTTCACACTTACCTGCAATTTGAGACTGATTGTCCTCAGCGTTCTAGTGAGGATCAGCCCCCCTGAGGAATTCTGGTAGAAATATGCCGTCTTGCTAAACAACTTCTGAACAGCAATTTTAAAAAAATCTATGGAAATAAAACTCACCCTTTGCATGCCAGTTCTGACTCTTTTGGGGGGGGGGGTGGTGCGATGGGAAGGATGGGTATGTAGCGTTTTTACTACTGCTAGCTTGAGAACAGGAATCTGCCAATGGAATAATCAGGAGTAGTCTCCCAAGAGCAGTTATTTTTGCAATCTTTATGATGTTTGTGCCTTATTAGCAAACCATTAGCTTTGGTGTTTGTTTTCTAGTTTTTCTAGCTCTTTATTCAAGTAAATTTAGTGCACTTAACGTAAGTATTGTCTTGATTGCCAAATTTTGTATTGTATGTGAAACTTAGGAGAAGCCTCTAAGAATTCTTTTGAGGTAGTTAAAGAAAACTAGTGAATTTGTACCTTTTGGGGAAGAGAGCACATTGTGCAAATAAGTTCCTTGAGGTGAGGGACCCAGGCCTTCTGTATTTACTACCACATCTAGAGTCATTGTCACAACTCTGTAAACCTTGTTTTGCTACTTTGACCTCCCATCCAAAGTTGTACACTTGATAGATCACATTCATGATAATATTGTAATGTTAGGACTGACACTTTTTTTTACAATGTGCATTGTGAAACTGCCCTGAATCTTAAAATATCTTGCTAGCACACTCTAATTTATATAACAGCTTATCACAGAAGAGAATCAGCAGACATGCTTCTCATACTTGAAACTTTAAACACTGTAGCTAAACGATAATTAACTAGGATTCTGACTCTTTATTTATCTGTGCCCCACCCCCATTCCCAGTAGAAATATTAGGTAGCGGAACATTGATATTCTGTGAGAAGATGAAGGAATTAGACGTCCTTAGTTATATGGTGGCCAAGACTTTTTGGCATTCAGGATGGACAGAGCCATGTTTATAGACTGAGGATTAGCAGGACAGCTGTGCTCTAAGGCTTCTGTGATTGCATGGGACTCTTGCAGCTCTGTAATGTTGTCTGCCCTTTGTGTGGCACTAAAATAGTTCTGTCTAGGTTTAAACACAGCTTCCTATCTTCTGTCCTTTATTCTTTCTGTTTTAGTCTTTTTGAGCAGTAGAAGCAAGGATACTGGCTCTTTGTATTTCTTGACATCAATTGGAATCAGAGTTTATTAGAGTTAAGAGGGGCCAATGAGTCCATTTTGTTTGATTCCCTTGGAAAACACATAGGCCTTGAGTGGGAAATGACTTGCCCAGGATCATACTACTAGAGTTAAAACTAGGATGAAGTCACTTTTTTAACTCCCAGTTCAGTATCCATTCCCCCATAACATACTATCTCCTGGGGCTTTCTAGAGGAATGGGGTGGAGTTCCATAGTAGAATTATTACAAAGGAGAGAGTTCAGATCTGCATCATTTTGTTCTATTTCACCTACATTTTGACTAGACAGTTTAAACATGTGTTCCTTATTCTTCCTGAACTTCGCTTTCAGAAGACTTGGAGTACACTTTGAAGGAATTTTAGCCCAACTTAAGTTTATCTTGATGATCTTATTTTTAATATACAGTAAAATTTTTAAAAAGGAAAAGTTGATTGGCTATTAGAGTTAAATTAATACTGCTACAGCTTGGGTAAAATTTCTAGTGCCCTGGTGCACCCTCTGCTGGCTTTGCAGGGACATTTAATTGCAGTATCTGCTGACAGTCAAAATTCTACATTGTGCTGACAGATTCTGATTCATAAATAAGGAAGTAAACAGTCTTGTGGGATTTGGCCACGTAGGTCATATTTTTATATTTTAGTTTTTCAACACAAACAGCTGCTGTTACAGCAAATCTTGGATGGAGAGGAAGAAAGATAAAAATATGCACCCTTCAATGGGCAGTACACTCAGGTTTCTCACCAATTTATCTGCAAGAAGTGAAGGCAAGCTGATGAGGAATAAACTGTAGGAAGACAGATCATGCAGGTAGGCAAAGTAAACCTATCCATGGTTATGAAATGATGGGCTCTGGGCTCTCAGTTATGACTCAAGAAAGGGATCTAGAAATCACTGTAGATGTGTGCATATCATCTCAATTAAAAAACTTTTTAAACAGGATACAGAAGGAAGTTAGGGTAGTCAGGATACATAGAAGAGTGATCAGCAAAATCCTTCAAGGGAAATGTTATAATAGAAGAGTCTCCCCAGTGGGGACATAGTTGCTGATGATAAAAAGTGAGAGGGTCATATCAGACCTTCTGGAATCATAACTATCTCCTTCAGCTGGAGCAGCCAAGTGGCTATAGACTTATCTGGATACTTGATGGAGATGATCTCAAGGTCCAGGGACATCTCATTAGTGTCTGAATTAGACAATAGATTGACAATACAATATCAGAGTGAAAATACAAAAATCACTGTTGATCATTCTTTAGATATGTTCTAGTAGTGATTGTGGTCCTCAAAGGCCAAGAATATGGTGGCCATCGTCAGTAAAGGTGTCAGAAACAACAATAAAACAAAACCCTTATGTTTTTCATGAAAAAGATCAAAAGTGGATTTGTCTCTGCAATCAGATAGGAAATTCTGGTGGCTGCTCCTCAAGAAAAACCTAACAGCTGATAAAAGTCCCCAGAAGCCCAATTAAATTGATCAAAAGGATGGAGGGATTTTCTAGAGGTTTTTTTTTTTGTCTGGAGAGAAAGAGGTTGAGGGAGGAATATGATCAAAGTCTACCAAACCATGAGAGAGATGAGTATGGTTAATATGTTGGTGTAATTTAACAATCCAGTTCAATAAATAGCCTACTGCGCCAGACACAATGTTGAGTATTAGGTATATTTTAATGCTTGAAAAATTATTTTTTTGGGGAAACAATAATTCAACTCATTGCCCCAAGTGATGGTCTAAACTATGGGTAGATCACTAAGGGTTTATTAAGGACTGTTGGGGGATATTTGGGGTATGTTCCTAATTATTTGAGGTGATGTCATAGAAGTCAGCCTTAAAGTTCTACGAAACATTTCTTGGTATAACTAGATAGGCCAATAGTGTATCCAGATTTGACATTACTTATGTTAAGTCTGATTGATCAAGAATTACTCAAGGTGATTCAAGGTGAGCATAATGAATAAATCCAAGGATTTTTTTAGGAAAATATAATCAAGATAAAATCTCTTTCTATGGGTTTAAATGAGATTTTTTAGTGTGACATTGAAGACTTTTGGTCAACTGGCTTCATTATACCCACCCCATATTCTCTGTCACTAACTCTACTTCTTCAACCCACCCACCATATCCTGTCTTAGAGTCACTCTCTAGTTACTGCTGTTGTTTTTAATAAATTTTGTGTCTTTACATTAGAGCTCCTCAGAAATCTGCCTTTTATGTCTTTCTTCACAGTGCCTGACACAGTGCTAGTTACAGTTAGTATACTCAAATACTTGTTGAGTTGAATATTATTTTGGGAATTTGGAGATATGTATGTAAAAGAAAGACATTTTCTCTTTATGTAACAGGCCTGTTTTCCTCAGGTCTTGCTAAGTCTATGAACTTTCGGCCATGCTTAAGTGAGTAAATAGCTCCACTGGTAATGTTTCACTGGTTTCTACAATAATTAGAAAGTGAAATGGAGAAGAACTCTAATGGTATGGTCTCAGTCTCCCCGTTTCACACCTTACCTCTAAGATAGTACAAAAAGCCTTCTGTAATATATCGTTTTATGTTTTGTTTTATTTGCTTTTAGGTCTCATGTCTTTTTTTCTCTCTTAGATCTTGTGAAAAATAATCTGTAATTTATCTGTGACTACCTTATAGAAATCTCTTTATACTAGAGAATTTTTGAAGCTACTTAATTCCCAGGAACATTTCTAAGAAAAACCGCTTGCCTTGCCTGCAGGGTGGCCCTCATAGAGGACCATCTTTATCTGACTCCTCTGTAAATACTCAGCACTTAGCTTTTCATTTTTTTCTTTCTTTTTTTTTAATAAAAAAACTTTTCCATTGAAGTACAAAGCACATACAGAAAAGTGCACAAATAATAATTATACAATTTGATGAATTATTACAAAGTGAACATACTCATGATACCATCACCTAGGTCAAGAAAGAGAACATTACTAGTACCCCACAACCACTACTTATGCCGCATTCCTATCACTTTATCATCCTTGCTCTCCAAAGTTGGTGACTATCCTGACTTCTAACATTATTGATTAGTTTTGCACATTTTGAACTTTGTATAAATGGAATCAAACAGTATATGTTCTTTGGGTCTGGTGTTTTTTGCTCAACACTATATTTGTGATAGCCATTTTGTTGCATACAGCTGTAGTTTATTGTTTGTATGGTATATTATTCCGTTGTTTGAGTATACCATGGTTTATTCATTCTACTGATAATGAATATGTGGATTATTTCCAGTTTGGGATTATTATAAATAATTATGCTTTGAATGTTATTGTACATGTCTTTCGGTTATATGTACTTGAATTTCTGTTGGGTTTATACCTAGGATTGGAATTTCTGGGTGATGCGGAATGCATATTTTTGATTTTATTGATAATGACAATTTTTCTAAATAATTGTACCAGTTTACATTTTCACAAGCAATGTATGAGAATTCTAGTTTCACATCCTTACTAACACTTGGTATTGTCAGTCTTTTTAATAATAGCCATTCTGGTGGTTGGATTTGTAGGAATATCTCTTGTGGTTTTAATTGGCATTTCTCAGAAGACTAATGAAGTTGTGCCCCTTTCTATATGTTTATTATCCATTTGGATATCTTCTTCTGTGAAATGCCTATACAAGATTTTTTGCCTGTTTTTCTATGTATTTTTCCTTATAGATTTGTAGGAATTCTTTATATACCCTGGCTATGAATCATTTTTGTATTTTTTATGTTGTAAAGCATTCCCAAATCTGTGGTTTACCTTTCTTTATGTTATCTTTTATTGAACAGAAGTTCAAAATCTTAATACATCTAATTTTTCAGTATTTTCATTTATGGCTAGGGTTTTTTGTGTTCCATTTAAGAAATATTTTATGGCCAGGTGCAGTGGCTCCAACCTGTAATCTCAACACTTTGGGAGGCCAAGGCAGGAGGATCACTTGAGGCCAGGAGTTCAAGATCAGCTTGAGCAACATAGTGAGACCCTGTCTCTGCAAAGAAATAGAAAAATTAGCCAGGTGTGGTGGTGCACACCTGTAGTCCCAGCTACTTGGGAGGCTGAGGCAGGAGGATCGCTTGAGCCCAGAAGTTTGAGGTTGTAGTGAGCTATGATGATGCCACTGTATTGTAGCCTGGGCAACAGAGTGAGACCCTGTCTTGAAAAAAATAAAGAAATATTTTCATACCTTGGGATCATGTAGATATTCTTCCATATCATCTTCTAGAAGCTTTATGTTTTTGCCACTCACATTTAGATCTACAATCCACCTGGAATTGATTTTTGTTTATAGTAAGATATAGAAGCCAAGCTTCATTTTTTCTATCTAGATATCTACCTGATCGAGAACCATTTATTATGAGGACTGTCTTTCCCCTCTTCTTTGCACCGTTACCTTTGTCATAAATCAAGTGTCTGTATATGTGAAAGATTGTTTCTGAGCCGTTTATTCTTTTTTAAAAAAAAATTTTTTAGCAACATGAGCCACCGCACCTGACCTGTTTATTCTATTCGTTTATTTGTCATTGCACCACTACCACAATCTTCATCACTGGACTTTATTTATATCTGGTAAAACAAGTCTTTCCATCTTATTCTTTTATAAAAGTATCTCAGCTATTCTTGGACCTTTGCATTTTTATATGTATTTTAGAATCAGCCTGTCATGGTCCACAAAAAAGAAAAAAGAAAAAAAGAATCCACTTGAGATTTTTATTGGCATTGCATTGAATCTAAAAATCCATTTAGAGAGAACTCACATCTTTATAATATTCAGTCTTCCATTCCATGAACGTGCCTGGCAGATTCAGTATCTGGTGAGGGCCCACTTCCTGTTTCATAGAATGGTACCCTCTTGCTGAATCCTCATGTTGTGGAAAGGACAAATGAGCTTTCTTTGACCTATTTTACAAGGACACTAAAATCATTCATGAGAGTTCTGCCCTCATGATTTAACCACTTTCCAAAGTCCTCACCTCTTTATACCATCACATTTGGTGATTAGATTTCAACATATGAATTTTGGGGAAACACAAACATTCAGACCATAGTGTACCTCTTTTAGACATTTTCTCAGCACCTGTTATGTCTGTCATATACTTTTCTCTATATTCTATCCTTTTTTTCCTCTGTAGTTCATTTTGGATATTTTCTTGTGATTTATCTTCCAGTTCGTTAATTCTCTCTTCAGCACTGTCTAATCTTCTGTTAAATTCACTCACTGAGTTCTTAATATCACTTATTACATATATTTTTTATTTCTAGGATTTCCATTTGGTTCTTTTTTTTAAAAAAAAATAGTGTTTAGTTCTTTGCCAAAATTCACAAACAAGTTTTTTCTTTTTTTTGAACATATTGACCATAATTATATGAAAATCTTTATTTGACAACTCACTTATCTTAATCCTCGAGGGTATCAAGACACTAACTGGCATAAGGATAGGCATACAGGTCAAGTGACAGAATTGAAAATTCAGAAATAAACCCTTGCATTTATAATCAGTTAATTTTTTTTTTTTTTTTTTTGAGACAGAGTCTCACTTTGTTGCCCAGGCTAGAGTGAGTGCCGTGGCGTCAGCCTAGCTCACAGCAACCTCACACTCCTGGGCTTAAGCGATCCTACTGCCTCAGCCTCCCGAGTAGCTGGGACTACAGGCATGTGCCACCATGCCCAGCTAATTTTTTTTGCTATATATATTTTTAGTTGGCCAGATAATTTCTTTCTATTTTTAGTAGAGATGGGGTCTCACTCAGGCTGGTCTCGAACTCCTGACCTCGAGCGATCCACCCACCTCGGCCTCCCAGAGTGCTAGGATTACAGGCGTGAGCCACCGCGCCTGGCCTTATAATCAGTTAATTTTTGACAAAAGTACCAAGACATTTCGCTGGGGGAAAAGATACCCTGTTCAACAAATGGTGCTGGGAAAATCAGATATCTCTACATGCAAAAAAGATGAACTTACACACTCATAATACATCAGACCCCCAAAATTAACTCAAAATGGACCATAGGCTTAAATGTAAGCACCAAAACAATAAAACTTTTAGAAGAAAACAGAAAATCTTCAAGACGTTGGACTGGGCAAAGATTTCTTAGGAATGACACCAAACACATAGTCCAAAAAAGAAATGAACTGTTTTGGAAAAAACTTTTGTTTTTCAAAGGAAAACCTTAAAAAATGAAAAGAAATGCAGCAGACTAGAAGAAAATATTTGCAAAGCACATATCTGATAAAGAACTTCTATTCAGAATTTATAAAGGACTCTTGGAATGCAATAATAAGAAGATAAAACAAAAAATTGGGAGAAAGATATGAACAGATATTTCACTACAGAAAATATACAAAGCACTAAATAAATACATGAAAAGATGTCCAACAGAATTATCTATCATGGAAATGCAAATTAAAACCATAATGAGATATCATTTCATACCCACTAGAATGGCTATAATGAAAAAGATATTAAGAATGGAGATGTGGAGAAATGGGAACCTTCCATACATTGCTGGTAAAAATGTAAAATGATGCAGCTGTTTTGGAAAATAGTTTGTCAGTTCCTCAGTAAGTTAATGTAGAGTTACCATATGACCCATTCCACTCTTAGGCATATACCCAAAAGAACTAAAAACATATGGTCACACTAAAACTTCTACATGAATTTTCATAGCAGCATTATTCATAATAGGCAAACATGACTGATGAACAGATAAAATGTGGTATAATATTCTATACAATGAAATATTTTTCAACCATAAAAAGGAATAAAGTATGAATTCAGCCATGCTACAACATGGCTGAATCTCAAAAATATTATGCTAAGTGAAAGAAGTGAGTCACAAAAAAATCACGTTTATGATTCCATTTATATGAGATTTCCAGAATAGGCAAATATCTAGAGAGAAAAATTAGATTAATGGATGCCTGAGGTGGGTGGTGATAATGGGGATTAACTGAATATGGGCATGAGGGCACTTACTGGGTGGCTGAAAATATTTTAAAATGGATTTACCACAGGATGATAGTGGAACTAGAAAGAGAGGAAATGATGCAAGAGATATCATGAAGTTACATAATTCAGTAAAGTCACTAGAAATCATTGAATTGTACACCTAAAATGGGTCAATTCTATGGTATGTGAATTACATCTAAATAAAGTTGTCATTTTTTAAAATTAGCTGGCACATAGAAGATGGTGAATAAATGTGTAAGGGGTGTTTATTGTTTCTGAGTGCTACCTATCTTTAGAGGAAGAGAATCTTCAGGACTGTTCATTCCAATTAACCCAGAGGTTTCTTCTTCTACTTGATGTGCCCAGGGCCCCAACCCAGAATCAACTCAATCAGAAGCTTCAGGGATGGAGGTCTAGTCATGTATAATTTGAAAAAGCTGTACAGGTGATTCTTGTGTGTACTCCAGAGTGAGAATCTGATTTATGGTATTGTGAATGGCTTAGTATGGTTAGAACCCATAGTCATGGGGCCCAATGGCTACTTATGCTAGAGTGGGCAATATTCAAGAATCTTGGCCCAGAATCATCTCTCTCCCTCTCTTTCTCTCTTTTTCTTCTTTTCCCTACCTCCCTCTCCCTGTCTGCCCCCCCCTCTTTCTCTCTCTCTCTCTCTCTCTCTCTCTCTCTCTTTCTCTTTCTCTTATTCTCTTTGATAGAAATAGCTAGCTCTTCCCAGATTCTACTTAGAATTTTTTTTTTCAGAATTGTAGGGTTAAAATATATCATACAGATCATCTGTGGCAGTGGTTCTTAACCAGTGGTGCCTGGAGAATTTTTTTAAAACACACAGGTCCCTGGCCACACCCAGAGATATATCATCAGAGTCTTTAGTGTGGGACTGTGGGCATAAATATTTTGGGAAAAAAAGGCTTCTTGAGTGATGCTGATGCTCATCTCCATTTGAGAACTCCTGATCTAAAGGAAGAAATAAAAGAAAAAGTATAAAGAGATAAGATTCAGTTCCCCGTACCTAACTTCAGCTCCCTGATTACAGATTATTACATCTTTATCACCTGCATTACTGGGACTACCTTTGAAGACCACTAGACCATGAGCTTTGGTGGTAGAGAATGCTTGATGATCATCTCTGTGGAATACCATTTGGAAAATCAATTCATAAATCCTGTGTCTTTTGGAGAGAGAGGAATTAGATTTCAGTTGCCTGTTCAGTTGCCAGTTCAGCGCCAGATGATAGTGCTGTGCTGTATGCTTGGAATAGCCAAGGGAGGAGAGTGGTTTCCTGTCTCTTGTGGCTTCCTAGGGACTTCCCTGCTGCTAGCTGCTGAAACCACTTTAAAATAATAGGCTGCCTGAGTAATTTTCTCCATGTACATCCAACTGTCAATGGGCCTGCAATTCGGAGATAAAGAGTAATTTTTATTGGAGTGATGGCATACATATAGCAAGGATTGAAACTAAACAGCTACAATGAAATTGATTTTCAAAAAGAGATTACTTCTGAATTTTATTTTGTGGTTTGTGGATTGTTATTCTTATTTCATCCTGCCACACCAATGGCCTACAAGGGCAATGAAAGCTTGAACATTAGTAAGAGTTTTGGATCAATCTACAAGGTTCCGTGCCTAGAAATATTGCATGCTTCTAAAGCCTTTTTGCTACGTAGTCTAAATGCTTAAGTTGTGGAAACTCTGAGGGTTTCTTGTGTAAGGAAGGACCTTAACACCTGTTACAACTAGTCAGACTGAGGGAAAGATGGGAGAGGGGCAGATTTCAGGAGTTCCCTCAACTCAGCCACCACTTCACTGAGTCCCTGTTAGGTATGAGATAATGCTAATGGGGATTCTATTCATCAAGACTGGTTTAGCTGACAGAGTCAACCAAGGAGTACAAACCTACTTTGTTCTTAATGACGTTAGACAAATCCTCTTGGTGCAATTTGTTTCTACTTGAATTTCCAGCTGACACCTCAAATTTAGTAAAACTGTACTTATCTTCATTCTTCCCCTCCCTCACCATACACGCCAAATTTTACAAAATTAAACCTGAGTTTCGTTCTCTTTGTCACTCAGGCATAAAACTTGGGAGGCATTATTTTTTTACTTTTCCTTTTCCCCTCTACTCATACTTTGCAATCAGTTGCTAAGTTGATTCATACTTCTTTTTTTCTTTTTCTTTTTGTTTATTTTTTAACCTGACATTGTGAACATAGATTCATACTTTTTGATATTGATTTGTGCTGCTCATGATGTCTCTTGCATCACTCTCTCAAGGTCCCTCTCAACAAAGAAAATTTGTGATTCTTCCTCAGCTCCTTATTACCTCATTCCCACAGTGGTTATGCAGCTGAGAGTTGCTTTATTCTCTATTTCATATGTACACCTCAGCTAGATTATTTTTCTTCAAGTGTAATCTTGTATTGTCACCCCTTCCTCAGAAATCTCTGGTATCTCCCCACTGCCTGTAGAATAAAGTTCAAACTTCTTAAAATGGCATTCCAAGCCCCTCTGAAATTAGGCTTTAACTACTCTGCCACTCTTCTTGTTATTCTTTGTCTGAATCCCATTTCATCCAGACTGGTCCACTGATAGGCCTCTTGAGTTCTGGCCTTGGTTCACCTATTACCCAAAGTACAACGTTCTTCCCTCCAGTCTGCCTCTTGGAGCCCTCCAGGTCCATCACAGCTCAACTTAAACCTTACCTCTTGGGTGAATTCTTCCTTGTTTATCCATCCATCTCATCACTTCTCTAAATTCTTTATTCAGTGTTGTGTTGTATGTTATCTTGTTTCCTTAACTATATGGGAAGGTTTTTAAAGGCAGAGACTGAGTCTCACAGTTCTTTGTAGCTCCTGTACCTACAACACTAATCTGTGCTCTTTTAAGTTAAATACCAAAGTAAATCTTAAGGTATTGAAACATTTCCCCAATACTGGACTCTAAAACACAGTTGTATACATTGATTGTGGAGAATATCATGCGATCTTAAGGATGTGGTGATTATTAATGGGGTCTGTCACTAGGGCTTCTTTCCTTTTAGAGCCCTGCTTAAGGTCAAGCATCCTCATAGGAAGTATGTTGGACTCTAGAGCCTCCTCCTTCAGTTCCTTTCCCTTCTTCAGATCTTTGAAAGCCTTCTGCATAGCAGGTGTTCATATTCTACTTTGACCTGCTATATACTTCTTGATTTTCTCTTTGCCTTTACAATGATTTTGCAATTCATTTCTCCCTGCATACTGAAGATACCTCAGTTTCTTGGCCTTCAGATTCTAACAGATTTGCCAGGTTGTGAGAGGCTCCATACCCACATTTCTTTTCAAGCTGAAAGCTCCCCTTCCACCCCCTTTGTATATCAGAGTTCCCTAAACTTCTTGTTTGTATATTTAACAATATCTCATTTAAAATGTATGAATATGGGTAAGCCCTTAAGGTAGGGACTCTTTATGTCTTGTGTAACACAAAATATGCCAATGTTCCAAATAATGTAGGCCTAGAGAAAAGCCAGGATTGTGGTTATGTTCGTGTTTGTGTGTATACACACGGGTGTGTGTCTGTATGAAAGAGTAAGGGAAGGGGAGGGGGAGAGAACAGAGGATTGATTTGTGTTTGTGTGTGTTTGCATTTAAGTATTAAACACTAGAATTCTTTCCACTGGGAGATGTAGTGTTATATATCAGAGATGTAAAGGTAACATAATTTTGTCTTTTGACATCATCCCAGTTAGAGCAATTTCATCATTTTCCTCATCTCTAGCAGGACTCATGAAGCACCTGGTTTGTGACTTGGGGCTGATGACTTTATAAAGGTATATTTACCAACCATGGGCAATGTGTATGGAGATTGAAATTTCTGCCACCAAATTATTAAATTTACCAGATAATTACTCTGTTCCTACTATGAGCCAAGCATTCCTAGGAGAAATGTGATTCATAGTTAAAAGCATAAGATCAAGTAGTGCTACTATTTCATAAACTACCTTCTCACATTTCCAGTTAACGATTTTTTTTTCTCAGCCCCTGCCATTACCTACTCATTCACAAAGCCTTGCTTCTACCCACTAAGCTGGAGTACCTCATGCTTATTTTGGTCTATTTTGGAGATTGCATTGTCCTGGAGATTGTGGAAAGATTACTAGAATAAATTCTGGCTCATCACTTAACAAATTTGCACATTTTAATGTCCTTATTTGTAAAATGAAAAAGATAATACCTTCCCTGACTCCTTCACAGTGTTTTTCTGAGGATCAAATACAGATATTGTGAAAAATATAAAACTGTATGATTATTTCTTAGAGGACTTATAGATAAATCTATCTCTTTGTCTCCTTAATTGTGTAAAAGTTTTATTCTAATTGTTACCTTATATTTTGCATATAGTTGCTCTGCTGGTTGACATAAATTCACAGGGATTGATGATGGTATTGCAGTTCTTCAAATTACATGTCTTTATGCTATACTTCCTTTTTGTATTTAGAAATGTTTTCTTTCAGTCTGGCCATCTGACAGTTTCTTTCCATATGTGATAGAAGGAGAACTAGACTGGAAATTGAGCTATAGTGGTACTGGTCCCAGGTCTGAGTTTAGTTATTCTCCCCTAGTTAAGTTGTGTTATATTGGGTAGGTCACTTCACCTTTCTGAGTCTCGCTTTCCTCATCTGTAAAATGTTGGAGATTGAAGTTGGAGACCTATAAGTTCTCTTTTAACATGAGCAATTTTACCACTATAGCTGAAAACTTCATTGCTTTATTTTTTCATATTTTTTTCCCTGTCTCCCCCACCCCTTGAGAATCACTGGCCTAATAAATATGGTCCAAATGCCAAATATAAGATCCATATCAGTGTTGGTTTGTTAGTATTATGTACTACTTCCAACAGGACTTTACTGTACATTCCTACCTTCATTGTCACTTGTGTCATTCCCCCTGTTAAAATTCTCTTTTTGATGGTAGAATACCCTCATCTTTAAGGACAAGTTTAAATGTTATACTTTCCTGTAAAGCCTTTCCTGATCACTTAGCCCTTAGTGATTTTTTACATTTCATCTAAACCAACTCTGAATTTATGACATGCCAGACACTGTACCTGGCATCACAGGAGACAGATAAAATAAGTACTTGACATCAGAGACAGGCTGAAATCGAAAATGAACATTCTGGTCGGGCGCGGTGGCTCACGCCTGTAATCCTAGCACTCTGGGAGGCCGAGACTCTGTCTCAAAAAAAAAAAAAAAAAAAGAAAAGAAAATGAACATTCTGAGCAGAGGGAGTAGCATGATCTAAAACTTGGATCCAGTAGAAAGGAGGGTGTGTTTGGGTAAAGGCTTAGAGCCCATGGACCTTATTTGGCCTATAACTATATATCATCTTATGACAGTTCTTGTGATAGTATGCTACCTTATAATATGACATTATGGTTCATTTGTCATTTATTGGCTACCTAGCTTCCATTTCCTTTTCCTTCAGTTTCCTTTTGGAGTAGTCCCTTTCCACTATTGAATACAATCTTGGGTGGCATGGAAAATCTAGGGGCCTGTATCCACAAGAGATGCCAAAGGTATCAGGCTCTTCGTCTTATTACCCCAATAAAACTAAAGAGCAGTAGCCATGTGATGTAAGGTCAACCAGCTTATGTTCCCTTTTGGGATTGACTTGATGTTTTATCTTAGCAGTCTACATCTTTTGCCCCATTCACTCCAGTGGGTCAAACTGCAATTACCCTCAAGTCTCTTCACTCCTTGTCTCCAGGTCCCCCTGCTTTAACAAAACCCCAGCCCAGGATCAGCCTACCATTTGGCTTTACCAATTCTACCTGAAAGACTGTTGAGTAGGGCTGCAGAGAATCACAGATTAGAGCCACTGCAAATTCAGGCTTCAATCTCTGGTGAGTGCTTTGTTAGTACCTAGAAATCTCTCTGTAGACCTAGTTAATTCAATCTTCTGATCTCAGCAACAATTCCATGCTTTCACTTTGGTCCTCAGATCTCCTGCTCTAAGACACATTCACTTCACTTTCAGGTGTTAAACTTGATTCCTACTTTATTGAAAAAAAATCAAGATTGTCTCTGAGATCACCTGCAAATCCATTCCCCTCACTCACAATAATACCTACAGATTGAACTCCATTTGTACCCACTCTTGTGCTCCTGTCTCCATAGAGGAAATGTGTTCCTTTCGATCAAGATCAGTCCTTTAATCTGAGCTTTGGATTCTCTCCCCTCTCACTTTTTCATGGTCCTTTCCCTTAGTCATTTTCTTCCTCTCCTGTATCTTTGATCTCTCTCAAATTTCTTTTTCTTCTTAGCATATAGTCATGCTCACATCTCATCTTGGCAGGGGTGGGGAGAACTTTCTTTGACTCAACATCTCCCTAAAACCACCCTATTTTCCATTTCTTGTAAAAGTGAAGCTTCTGAAAAGAATGGAATAAACTTTTTGTCTTTACATTTTAACTATTCATTGATTCCTCATCTTACAATGGTTTAGTTTCGGTGTCTTCCTCACTACTGAATCTGTACTTGCTAAGGTCATTAGTGACCTCTATATTATAAAATTTAATGGGACTCATTCTAATCATATTTTACTTCTCTGTTGTATTTGATATTGTCCAACCCTTTATTCTGTTTTTCATTTTTAGAAAATTTTGATAATAAACAGAGCAAGCCACTTGACGAAATGAATTTACTGGTGATAGTTATTTTAATTATTAACGTTTCTCAGTAAATATTTATTGAATGTAAAGTTTAAATTATATTTTTTCTTAAAATTTTGTAATTGAGATGTAATTCACATACCATAAAATTCATCCTTTGAAAGTGTACAATTCATTGGTTTTTAGTATATTCAGAGTTGTGCGACTATGACTACTGTCTGATTTAAGAACATTGTCATTACCCCGAAAAGAAATCCTGTACCCATTAGCAGTCATGCCTCAATTCCTCACTTCCTGCAGTCCCTATCAACCACTAGTATACTTCTGTCTTTATGAATTTACCTATTCTAGACATTTCATATAAATGGAGTCATATAATATGTGGCCTTTTGTGTCTGTACTCTTTCATTAGTATAATATTTTCAAGGTTCATCCATGTTATAGCTTGTATCAGTGCTTTATTCCTTTTTATGGCTGAGTAAAATTCCATTATATGGATATACCACATTTTGTTTATTCATCTATTGTACAGTTGGTTTGTTTCCACCTTTGAGCTATTGTGAATAGTGCTGCTATGAACACGGGGTGCACAAGTTTTTGTTTGAATACCTGTTTTCAATTCATTTGGGGTATATACATAGTACTGGAATTGCTGGGTCATATAGTAACTCTGTCTAACTTATTGCCAAACTGTTTTCTCCAGTTGTTGAACCATTTTACATTCTCACGAGCAGTGTATAAAGGTTCTAATTTCTCTATATCCTTGCTAATACTTGTTATTGTTTGTCTTTTTTATTATAGCCATCTTACTGGGTATAAAGTGGTATCTAATCGTTGTTTTGATTTGCATTTCCCTAAAGACTAATGCTATTGAGAATCATTTCGTGTGCTTATTGGCCATTTGTATGTCATTTTTGGAGAAATGTGTATTCAAATCCTTTGTCCATTTCTAAATTGTATCATGTATCTTTTTATTTTTGAATTTCAAGAGTTCTTAACATATTCTACATACTAAACCTTTATTAGAGATATGATTTGTAAATATTTCTCCCCATTCTGTGTATTGCAGTCTTTTATTCTTTGAATCTTCTTCTCCTTTGATTTATGTGGCAATGGACTTTTTTAGTTTTTCCTACTTCTCTGGCTGTTCCTTTTCATGTTCTTTTAGAAGGCCTTTTCCTTCTTATCTCTTAAATGTTGGTATAGACAAATGTTGCATGATGACATTTCTGTCAATGACAGACTGCATTTATGATGGTGGTCCCATAAGATTATAATGGAACTTAATAATTCCTATCACCTAGTAACGTTTTAGCACTACCTTTTCTATGTTTAGATATGATTAATACACAAATACTTACCATTATGTTACAATTGCTTACAATTGTTCAGTATAGTAACATGCTGTACAGGTTTGTAGCCTAGGAGCAAAAGGCTATACCATATGGCCTAAGTGTGAGGTAGGCTGTACCATCTATGTTGGTGTAAGTGCACTCTATTATGTTTGCATAATGATGAAATTGCCTAACGACACATTTCTCAGAACATATCTTCATTGTTAAGTGACACATGACAACATTTCCTAGGTCCATACCCTTGGCTTTTTTTTCTTGCTATTCTATACATTCTCCCAGCATGACCTCTTTTAAACTCATGGCTTTAACTGTTATCTATGTGGGAATGATTTTGAAGTCAAAATCTATGGTCCAGACCTCTTTCTTGTGCTCTATACCCACTGGGCTCCAGTACAATTTCTATTGGAAATCTTTTGGGTGCCCCATAGGCAGCTTAAAATTAATTTATCTTAAATTGCATTTATCTCCTTCCCACCCCAAACCCGCTCCTCCTCCCTGTTCATTTCAGTGAAGTAGTACTACTATTCATTTACTTGTCCGAGCCAGAAAAGTGGGAGTTGTTCTAGATAACTCCTTCTCACTTCTTCCCCACCTACATTCTAACACCAAATCTTATGGATTCTACTTCTTTAATGTTTCTTCAATCTGTCCTCTGATTTCCATACCTACTGTGTGAAATGCTACTATCACCCCAGTTTAGTTTTAAATTTTACTTTTTTTTCCACCTCAAGTGTCACCTACTGCAAAAAATTTTCCTTGACTACTGTTTGCCAAGTCTGAAATAGATGCTTTTTGGTGTTCCTATAGGATTCTATGCTTACTCCTGTCACCACACTTAACTATAATATACTGTACTCTGTGAATGTTATTTAACTTGTATGCCTTCTCTATGAAACTGAAATCCTTCTCCACTAAACCCCATCTATTATGACTGTATATCCTCAGTGCCTAGAACAATGTCATACACACAGTAGGTACTCAAACTTGTTTGTGTGGCTTTTTTTGGTGCTCAAACTTTTAAAGGAAATGAGAATGTAATACTATATTATGTTCAAGGAAACTATTCCTTCTTGCTACTGTAGCTTTTTGTTATCATAGCTGTCCATTTATCGAGAGGATTATGTTCTTGATGGGACCTGAACTTGTGTGAGGTAAACAAAAGAAGATTAATTATGCACTGTCAGACATGCCACCACACTTTATTCATCATGCTCCAGTGGGGTGTTGCAAGGTTGTGGCATTGTCACAAGTGGAACAAGGATTAGAAGAGCAGGACAAACAGAATTTTCAACCAGAAAATTTTTTAGCATTACCCTGGGAAATCACATAATAGTAGAGCTGAAAATAATTTCAACAGACTGTCTTGTCCAGGCACTCTGCCTTCAAGCAGGTGAATTCTAAAGCCTTCATAACAAATGGTCGCTCAGGAGCTCCTAATAATCTCATTGAGAAGAATGCCCAATATGGGTGGGAAGAAAAAGTATAAAGAGTATATATAAAAGTGCAAAAGTTATGTGTGCCAAGTTGTCCACAGGTATACTTCAGTACAGAGAAGTATAAGTTAGGAAATGACTAAGGTGCAAATCTATATATAGAACTCTGCTTTCTCATTGCCTTTCATTAACAAATGGGAGGTTTCATTCCTTAGAGAGCTAAATATTTTATCTGGTGTGGAGTTAAAGAAAAGAAGGAATTACAGAGCAAAGGTCTCTCAAGTTGCTCCTAGGATCTGGGCTAAAGGAATGAGCCAGCTGCTTTGGGAAAGACCCATTTCAGATAGATGAGTTAGGCTGCTTCATGCTATTTAATTAATGAGGTTGGGTTGTGTAACTGACCTGTGGATATAAAATCTGCAGACTGAGGTTGGAATATACTATTGTAAAAGAGATTTTGCATTCTAAGTGGAGGATTGTGGAGAGGTCTACGTGGCAGTTAGATACATGGATTCATAGTCTGAAGTCAGGATTTGAATCCCAGATCTGCCATTTATTGCAAGTCTCCTACTAGTCTTCATTTTCTCACCTCTAAAATAAGGATAATAATATATCTACTTTATAAAGTTGTTGTGGCTTTTTTTTTTTAATCTTACCCCTCCCCCCCTAGTTGTGTTAATTAAAGAGGCAATGCACATAGTGTAATACTTGGCATATAGTGTGCTTATTAAATGTTAGCTAGTAGTAGCACTAGCTAACATTTAATCATTATTGTGCTGTACTAAAGAGGAAGTGAAGAAGCAAAGGTGGAAATACTTGGTCAGTCTTAGGAGGAAATTCATAGTTATTTGGTGGCAGTGGTAGAGGCAATGAAAAAAGGCTACCAATAGTGTAAATGCCTAGATAGCCTTCTCACGGGCACCTGGGTTCTATCACATTTCCAATATTAGATCTTTTCCCATTAAATGAAGGTTACATCTATCATATAGTATTTAGCTTGAAAATATTTCCATTGTCTTAATACTTTAGGCTCTGTCTCTCCTTCTAAAAATCGATACAAACCCCAAAATTACCTGAAAACTCTATTTTACATTCTTTTCCTTAAGAAATAGTATAGTCCCTCCCAATGTTGATACTTTGCCAATGAATTAGACAAAAAAGGAGAAAAATAGTAATAATCATCACACAAATGGAAGAGCAAAAACCATATGTACTCACTACTAAATTGAAACTTATAGATCAAACGCTCACTTACACATATGGTAGTAAAATTCAATGGAAATCAAGCAGGTGGCGGGGGGAGGAGAGGATGGGTGAAATCACACCTAACTGGTACAATGCACACTGTATGAGTGACAGAAACACTTATAACTTTGACTCAAACTGTACAAAAGCAATTCATGTAACCAAAATGTTTGTACCCCCATAATACTCTGAAATAAAAAATTAAATTAAATAAAAAAAGAAAAATAGAAATAATCATGTTGTACTAGAGACCACCAGTATTTCCAAATGATGGGTCCATGACACATAAGCAAGAGAAGTTCAATACCTAGAATTTGAATGTTTGCTAGGTTAAGCAAACTCATATAACAGGTTTTAACCCCAGTTCGAGGGAGTTGTTTTAAAAAGAACTTCCCTGATAATCATTTACAGTTGAGTTAGCTATTTTCCCATTTGTAGTAAGGGTTTTTATTTAGGCTTGTTCATTTAAAATTGGTCTTCAGTAATGCATTTGGGGCTGGATAACTGTGTAAATGATTTTCTCAAATAGCATTGTGATGATGCCAAGTGCTCTGTACGCTTTTTATGGCTTCACCATAGTTCTATATGAACATAAATGTGCTGAACAAAGCTTTCTCTGGGTTACGCTCAGCAGTTATTTCTAGGCAGTAGGCAAGACCATAAGCTAAAGAGTCCTGCTTTTTGTTGTTGTTGTTTATTTTTTTATTGTGGTAAAATATACATAGCATAAAATTAACCATTTTGACCATTTTTAGATGTACAACTCTGTGTCATTAAGTACATTAACAATGTTGTACAACCATTGCCACTAACCATTTCTGTTCCCAAATCAAAACTCTCTTTTTACCCATTAAACAACTCCCCATTCTCCACTTCCCCCAAACCCCTATCAACATTTAATCCACGTTCTGTCTCTATGCATTTGACTACTCTAAGTACCTCATGTAAGTGAAATTATACAATATATTTCCTTTTGTGACTGGCTTATTTAACTTAGCCAAGGACCACATGTATCAGAACATTATTACTTTTATGGCAGAATGATACTCCATTATATGTATATGCCACATTTTGTTTACCCATTTATCTGTTGATAAAGCAACTTGGGTTGCTTCCACCTTTGGGCTATTATGAATAATACTGCTATGAACATGGGTGTACAAGTTTTTGTTTGACCACCTATTTTCAGTTCATCTAGGCATGTACCTCTGAGTAGAATTGCTGAGTTCTATGGTAATTCTATGGGTTAAATTATTGAGGAAAAACCAAACTGTTTTCCATGGTTGCTAAACCATTTTCGCATTTTCACCAGCACTATAGGAAAGTTATAATTTCTCCACATCCCTGCCAACACTTGTTATTATGTCTTGTTGATATGTCTGTATGTAAAGTAATATTTAATTGTTTTGATTTTCATTCCACTAAAGACTAATGTTATTGATCATCTTTTCATGTGCTTATTGGCCATTTGCATATCTTCTTTGGAGAAATGTTCATTCAAGTCCTTTGTCCATTTTTTAATCATGTTTGTTTTTTGTTGTTGAGTTGTACAAGTTCTTTATGTATTCTAGATATTAACCTCTTATCAGATATGTGACTTGAAAATATTTCTCACGTTTTATGGGTTTCCTTTTCACTGTTTTTAGTGTCCTTTGATGTACAAAAATTTTTAATTTTAATATAGTCCATTTTATAAATTTTTTCTTTTGTTGCCTGTGCTTTTGGTGTCATATCAAGAAGTCTTAGAAAATCCAATGTCATGAAGCTTTTCTCCTGTCTTTTCTTCTAAGAGTTTTATAATTTTATGTCTTTTACTTAGGTCTTTGTACCATTTTGAGTTAATTTTTGTGTATGGTGTGAGGTAAGGATCCAACTTCATTCATTTTCATGTGGATATCCAGTTTTCCCAGTAACATTTCTTGAAAAGACTGTCCTTTCTCCACTGAACGGTGTTGGCACCCTTGTCAAAAATCAATTGACCATATTTGTGAGGGTTTATTTCTGTGCCATTTTATTCACAGACCTGCTTTTGAGTCTTGGCTTTGTTACTTATTGGGTGATAATCTGTGGGTTACTCAACCTCTCATGATATCTCCCCATGGTAGCAAGTAAGCTCCATGAGGGCAGAAATTTTTATCTTTTTTGTTTATTATTATTAGATTATTAAGTATGAAATATTTGGTTTCCTTAAGTACTATGTTTGACAGTTGATATCTCTTACATTTCACTTTGACACTTCTTGTTTTATTTTTATTGTGAAGGTACATCCTCCATCTTTCAAATGCACATTTTGGCATTTGATTATCTTTCAAATTTTATTTACTTAATTTATTTTTCAATTTCAGAATATTATGGGGGTACAAATGTTTTAGTTACATGATTTGCTTTTGTGCATCTTGAGTCAAAGTTATTTGTGTGCCCATCACCAAGATAGCATGCATTGTACCCATTAGGTATGAATTTACCCATCCCCTCCTCCCCCATCCCACCTCCCACCTGCTTGGTTTCCATTGGGTTTTACTACTACATGTGCCATGGGTGTTATCAATTAGTTCCAATTTAATAGTGAGTACATGTGGTATTTGTTTTTCCATTCTTGCAATACTTCGCTTAGAAGAATGGTCTCCAGTTCCATCCAGGTTATTACAAAAACTATTAGTTCACCAATTTTTTGTGGCTGAATAGTACTCCATAGTATACATATACCACATTTTATTAATCCACTCATGTATGGATGGGTACTGGGGTTGATTCCACACCTTCGTGATTGTGAGTTGTGCTGCAGTAAGCATCAGAGTACACGTGTCTTTTTGATAACGTGATTTTTTTCCCTTTGGGTAAATATCTAATAGTGGGATTGCTGGATCAAATGGTGGGTCTACTTTTATTTCTTTGAGGTATCTCTGTACTATTTTCCATAGTGGTTGTACTAGTTTGCAGTCCCACCAACAGTGTATAAGTATTCCCTTCTCTCCAAATTTTTTTTTAGAGCAATTTTTGTGAAACCATGGATAAGTCAAAAATTCGTGTTATTTTCGAATATGAGTTCTGTCATGGAACCAATGCAGCGCAGACAGCTTGAAATATCAATGAAGTGTTTGGGAAGGATGTGGCTAATGAATGCACAGTACATCGACGGTTTGAGAAGTTCCATTCTGGTGATTTTAATCTTGAAAATGAGCCATGTGGGTGACCTGAGACCAAGATGAATAATGATGACCTGAAAGCTGTAGTGGAAATGAATCCATCTCAAGCTATGCAAGAATTAGCAGCAAAGTTTGATGTTATTATTCCAACAATATTGGACCATTGGAAACAAATGGGCAAGGTAAATAAGCTGGATAGATGGGTTCTGAATGAATTAAATGAGAGTCAGAAGAGAAATCGTCTCAAAGTTTCCCTTTCTTTGCTGTCATGGCATAAAGGTGAACCATTTCTACACTGTATGGTTATGTATGATGAAAAATGGATTCTTTTTGACAATTGCAAGCATTCAGCACAATGGTTGGATAAAGATGAAGTGCCAAAACACAGTCCAAAATCAAATATTCATCAAAAAAAGCTAATGGTGTCTGTTTGGTGGCCCAGTGCTGGTATTATCCACTACAGATTCACGAAACCTGGTCAATTAATTACAGAAGATGTCTACTGCAACCAACTGGATGGAATGATGAGGATGCTTGTGATTAAGCAGCGGAGATTGGTCAATAGAGACAGGCCAATCCTCTTGTAAGACAACACTTGACCACATGTCACACAAACAACACTGCTCAAGCTACAGAGGCTGGACTTGGGAATTCTCTGTCATCCACTGTATTCACCAGACCTTGCACCAACTCTAAATGATAAACGATAGTTTCATAACAAACATATTTTTCTATTAATTGTATAACTCCTAAGAATAAATTAAATGGTAAATGTTAAACTGATATTATTTAAGGTAGGTCTGTCTTCAGATTCAAAGGATAGATTGGTATGGCTGTGGAGTTACCTTGAATTGAGTGGCCTTCAATTGGGGGTCACATAAGAACTCAGCACAACCATCTTCCCCCATCATAAGTTGCTGAGACAGGTTCCCTTGTTTCTGGCACCCCAGTGACAAAGGCTGGATGAACACTGCTGCTGGGATGCCAAAGGAGAAAATGAGGAGTTTAGGGTGATGTGGGGGAAGGAGAGCAGACATTTGGCAGACAGCTCTTTATATCTGAAAGGAACAAAATCTGTGTCACCATGATGCACTAACACCACGCCTGGCAAGAGGATTAGAAGGATTTGGATTGTTGAGAATGTACCATGTGCCAAGTGCCAACCACCGGACCTAGAGATTTACATATATTCTAATTCAGTCTTCATAATTTCCCTGCAAAGTAGACATTATCCCCATTTTACAGATGAGGAAACAGGCTCTGAGAGAGAAAATAACAGATGGTAAATAGCAGAACTGGGATTTAAACACAGGCTTATCTTGACTCCAAGGCCTGTGATCTGAAGCAATATAGATTTTATTTAGTTTCCTTGTCAAATTCCAACCCTCTGGTAAATGTGAGAACAGCTAATATAAATTTTGGACTCTGGTAATGTTTTCTCTGTTGTTGTTTTTCTGATATATGACTGCTAAGCCTTTACATTATCACCATTTCCTGTTATGTTGTTTTAACTGGAAAATTGGAGGTTCCAAAGCTGCTAGCAAACAGTTTTTCTGAGAAATATAAAATTTTCTAAATTATATGCCTATGCATTTTTATAATTTGCAGTAGCAATTATAAAATGCAATAGCAATTATGCTATTTGTAGTTTGTTGCATTTGCCAAAATGTGTGGTGGGGTGGATTATTGGGAGAGATGTGATGGGGGTATATGTATGTGTATACATACATACATAATTTGTGTGCATACATGCATACATGACAATAACAGGAAACTTCTGAGCCAGTAAAATGGAGAAGCACATTAAGGAAGATGGCTTTAAAGGTTTCCAATGAAAATCATGTAATTCTTGTGCTAAGCATTAGACCAATTTGTTTCACTCTGCTTCCAAGCCAGGCAGTGTCATTTTTATAAACTCATAATATTGTTTGCAAGGTAATTAGGGCAGAAAATGTGGCTGGTTCATCAGAAAGTCATTCTGTTTATTATAAGCTGACATGGAGGGGTATCCATCTGGACTGTTGGTGCCACCACCTTCATAGAAGAAGGATAGCTGGTTGCTTGGATGTATGCATGTGTATATATAATGGTGCAGCAAGAGTTATGCCAGGACTTGCATGGATGCATTCTATCTAGACTGTGAGAGGACAAGAGCTCAGACTGCAGAGCTGGACTGCATGACTTTGAATCCTTGTTCTTACACCAGCTCTGTGACCTTGAACAAGTTGCTTAAGGAAACTGAGACTCAGAGTTTCTATGAAAAATGGGAAAAATAATAGGCTAACTCACAGAATAGTTATGAGAATAAAATAATACATGAAAAGTTCCTGGCCCAGTTAAGCATGCAATAGACATGAGCTGTCGTGTTTGTTACCGTTGATTATTATTGTTATTATTACTGTTAGTAGTAGTAGTAGTGGTAGTGGTATAGATGTGTCACAGACTGAAAATGGATAGGGAGGCAATGCCATATAGCTGCAAAATTTTAACTTGTGAGGCTGAAAGTCCTGGATTTGATTACTGCTTTTACTATTTACCTGGTATGTGACTTAAATCTTAACCTGGTTATTGTTTCATTTGTAAAGTGAATAAAATAATACTATTAATGATTACATTACAGTATTACCGTGAAGACCAAATTGAAATCACATGTGTAAAAATACTTGGTAAGCTGAAATACTATATGTGTTGTATCTATATTGCTATTCGCCAGCTGTCTTGTAAAGAACCAAAAAGAGTTGAGAATGACTTATAAAAATGATGGAGCATTGATTTTGCCAAAATTGGTATAATATAAAAGATAAACCAAGAATAGAAAACTTTGAATTATTTAACATTATTATACCATTTGTTGAGTAGTTTCTTTGTGCTAAGTACTGTGATATACGCTTTATAAATATTGCCTCATTTTTTCCTTGCAACAGCTTTGCTAGCAGGAGGGTGAGAAAAGAGCATCTCAGGGAGCAAGAACAGCATGTGTTAAGACCCTGGTGCAGAAGGAAGATGGCACATTTAAGTAGGGTTGCAGATAAAATATTGAGTGCCCAGTTAAATTTAAATTTCAGGTAAACAGCAAATAATTTTTTTAGTGTAAGTATTTCTCACGTAATATTTGAGACATACTTATAACTAAAAAATGTTGTTGTTTATCTGAAATTGAAATTTAACTGGGCATTCTGAGTTTTTATTTGATAAATCTGGTAACCCTAATTCAAGAGACCAAAACTATATTACATCCAGAGTGACTGGATTAAAAAAGGTAAGGGGAAGCATGGTGTGAGAAGAGGTTAGAGAACTAGGCAGACGGGAGACCATGCCAGGCCTTTGGAAGCCTTGAGGAGGACTTTGATCTTCATTTTAAGGGTAATGAGAAACTATTGAAGGGCTTATTTTGTTTGTTTGTTTTTTTTATTTTTGAGACAGAGTCCTGTTCTGTTGCCCCAGCTAGAGCACAGTGGCCTCATCATAGCTCACTGCAACCTCAAACTCCTGAGCTCAAGTGATCCTCCTGCCTCAGCCTCCCAGGTAGCTGGAACTGCAGGCACATGCCACCATGCCCCTGGCTATTTTTTCTACTTTTTGTAGAGATGTGGTCTTGTCCTTGCTCAGGCTGGTCTCGAATTCCTGACCTCAAGTGATCCTCCTGCCTCGGCCTCCCAGAGTGCCAGGATTACAGGCCTGAACCACTGCGCCCAGCCTATTGAAGGGTTTTTAAGTAGGGCAGGAACTTGATCAAATTTGAGTTTTGAAATATTATCATAGCTGCAGTGTAAAGACCTCACAGAAGAAGAAACTAAAATTCAGAGAGGTGAACTTGCCTGTGGTCACAAAGCCAGTAAATGATATAGCCATTACTGGAATCTAGCCCTGATTCCAAAGCCTCTTAACTGAAATTGGAAGATGGCAGTGGGAGGTGAAAAGATTTTGAAAAAATACTATAAGAGATGAATGGAAACTAGACATGTACAGAATTTTTGAAGAAACCCTTAAGAAATGCCATTTCTCCTTCTATATTCAAAGTTAGTAAAATGTTATTGGGGAAAATCTAAAATCTAGTGAATAACTAGATTGGCTCTTTTGGATCTAGGGAGCCAAAGAATGTAAGCCCCAATGAGAGCAAGGACTATTTCTTCTTTACCACTGTATCTCTGGCTGGAACAGTGCCTAGCACATAGTAGGCCCTCAACAAATAATAGCTATTACTTTTATGTATAAAATGCATCAAAGCACATGTGGCAAAATAAAGAGCTAGTCATATTTTTAGATTCTTATAAAACAGAATGTTAGGTATTGCATATTAGATAGTTCCTGAAATGGTTTCAGTGAATTGTGAATGCATGTAAATGTGAGGAATGGTAAATGATAGCTTGATCTATTTAGCCGAATTGTCAGAGTAAATAGGAGTTGGTAACTCTATTATAATTTGTGTAAACAGTGCAATTGTGGTGGCTGTCTGGGGACTAGATACTGGGAACCTACTGACTGACAGATTTATAAGGTAGGACTATTATTTCTTTATTTTTATTGGCTTATAGCAAGTTTCCCAGTAGAATAACATTACATGCCATGAAATAAGCAAAGCGAATACCCAGACCTGTTTGTACCCCTGTAGTATGTGAAATCTAGTCTTTTTTTTTTTTTTTTTTTTTTTTTTTTTAGGATCAGGAAAGAGGTAGTGCTTATCTCAGAGAAATTCTTTAAACCAAAGAGCTGGAGTTGTGATTGTCATATCTTTATGGGAAATGTGACTTAGTAGGTTTATTATAGTATTTGTGTGCATACAAGAAAGAATACTTCCTGTTGGGTAAGGTAGTGTAATATAAGAGTATTGGATTTGGAG
Source organism: Lemur catta (assembly GCF_020740605.2). NCBI lineage: Eukaryota > Metazoa > Chordata > Mammalia > Primates > Lemuridae > Lemur > Lemur catta. The sequence continues at coordinate 48,744,130 of NC_059155.1, read as the reverse complement.
TAAGAAGACTTTGGTTCTACTACTTACTATGTGACCTTGAGCAAACTGTTGAACCTCTCTACAGGATAACACATTCCCTATCTCACAGGACACTGAGAAGATCAGAAGGAAATGATGTATGTTTGTTCATTCATTCATTCCAAAGATATTTATTGAGTTACTACTTTATGACAGGTATTGTGTATTAAATGCTTGGTATATTATAGTGGCAAACAAAACAAAACAAAACAGACATCGTCCCTGACCCTGACGTAACTTATAATCTAATGGCAGAGACAGCCAATATATAAGTAAATAACGTGTTTATAAAGGGCTATCAGTGATGGTTACCAGAGGCTAGGAATGTTAGTAGGGGGTTGGTGAATGAATGAAGAGGGGTTGGTTAATGAGTACGAAAATACAGTTAGATAGAAGGAATAAGTTCTAGTGTTTGATAGCACAAGGGTATCACATGTACCCCATAAATATGTACAAATATTATGTGCCCATAAAAATTTTAAGAAAATAAAATAAAAATTTAAAAAATGGAAAGAAACCCAAAAGTCTATGTAGAGTTCTATGAGAGAATAATAGGGGAGGACCTGCTTTAGTTAGAATGAACAGGGAAGGCCTTAGTGAGAAGGTAGCATTGATGCTGAGACATAGGATGAGAAGGGGATTGTGGGAGGGGTTCTATACCAGGTAGTGGGAAAGTGTGTGTGAAAATCTTGAAGCAAGGAAGATTTTGAGATGTTGGAGGAACTAAAAAAAAAAGAGCAGTGTAACTGGGATGTAGTGAGTAAGGAGGAAAGTTATGCAAGATGAGATTTTTAAAGGTAGGAAGATTCATGTCTTCCTGGCCATAGTTAGCAGCAGAGTTTGGATTCTGTTCTAAGTGCTAAGTCCTAAGACAGGAAAGAGTCTGGCATGTTCAAGGTACAAGAGAATGCCAGTGTGACTATAGCCTAGTGTAAGTAAAGGAGAAGTTGGGAACAAGGAGTTTGGATTTTGATCTAAGTAAAATGGGAAGCCTTTGGAGGGATTTAAGCATAGGACAAACTTGAAGCTCAGATTCTGGGAGGGAGGGGGACAAGGGCAATATACGTAACCTAAACTTTTATACCCCCATAATATGCTGAAATAAAAAAAGAAGTAATTAATGCAGATGTGGATTTTGAAAAAGTTTATGCTAGCTGATGTGTGTAAAAGGGAGACTCAAGAATAGAAGCTAGAATACCAGTTGGATGCTTTTGTTTCTAGACAAAGTTGATGTTGTCATTGTACTAATGTGGTAATCATGAAGGGGAAAAGATGTAAAGGGATTCAAGGCATATCTTGAACATATACCTGAGAGAACAGGCTTTCTGGCTTTGGTAACCAGATGTGTAATCTATCTACTGACATGGGGAAAATTTTGAGGGGAGCAGGTTTGGGGACTGAAGGGGATGTGGAAAGCAAGACTTTAGTTTTAGCTAAGTTTGCCTCTGAGTAGTATAATAAAATGAGGAGCAGAGTATCCAAGTACCCATTGATTTTTTTTTTTTTTTTTGCAACTTGGAAAGCATTGATCTTTGACTTTTTTTTTTTTTTGAGACAGAGTCTTACTCTGTTGCCCGGGCTAGAGTGCCGTGGCATCAGCCTAGCTCACAGCAACCTCAAACTCCTGGGCTCAAGCAATCCTACTGCCTCAGCCTCCCGCGTAGCTAGGACTACAGGCATGTGCCACCATGCCTGGCTAATTTTTTCTGTATATATTTTTAGATGTCCATATAATTTCTTTCTATTTTTAGTAGAGACAGTGTCTCGCTCTTGCTCAGGCTGGTCTCGAACTCCTGAGCTCAAACGATCCACCCGCCTCAGCCTCCCAGAGTGCTAGGATTACAGGCCTGAGCCACCATGCCCGGCCAGAAAGCATTGATCTTGATAAGATCAATTTCAGTGGCATGGTGGGATGAAAATAGTTTGAAATGGGAAACACTAGGGTACGTTTGTAAGTGCCTGAGGATAACCTGTAGAGAAGGAGAGATTGATGATGCAGGAGAGAGATGGGATAACCAAAAAGGTAAAGTCTTTGAAGGAGTTGTGGGGGAGAAATGAGATCCAGAGTACAAGTGGAAGATTTAGCCTTTGAGAAGGAGAGCAGTTCACCCACTAAAACAGGAGGACAGAAGAGGAGAAAATGTGCATAGGTGGAGATCAGTGGATAGATTTGGCAGTGGGAAGTGAGGAGTGCCCACCTCTGATGATACTCTTTTCAATGAAGTATAGGGCAAGATTATCAGGATAGAGGGCAGAGGAGAGTGGTGTGAGAGATTTGAGGAGAGAAAATAGATATAAAATAGTTGTCCTGGAATGCAAGCTTGATAAAGTAGATTTCAAACAGTCACCATTTAGTACCTGTTTGAAGTCTGTGATCATGAATTGAAGTACAACCTGTCAGCAAGATTATGTGAGTTCTTCTAGCAACATTCAGCTGCTCGGGTGCAAATTCAGAGGAGGCAAATGGCTGAATTTATCCAGGGTCAAGGATTTGCCAGGCTAGTTTACTGACAGTAAGACAGAGATGAGGAAGTTGAGGAAGTGGTTATAATGGTAGACCACTGAATATGCTGGGTAAGGAAGGTAGAGGTTGGTGGATAATGAGAAAGTGGCAAGCTTAATATATTGAAGTCTTGATGAGGTTTATTTATTTACTCATTCAACAAAGAATTTGAGGGGTTAATATATAAATTATAAATAAAAATTTTAAAATTATTACAATTAAATATAAATATAAAACTGTAAATATAAAAGGACCCATGGGCCAGAAAAGACAGAAATTATAATAGATGGTATTGATTGGGGTAAGGGACAAGTAAAAACGGATAAAGGAATCATTAGGGACAGCAGGGATATGTTTTTGGTGCAGCTAAAAAAAACCAGCTTCTAAATTTCTAAATATATTTTATATCTGACTACACAATCCTGCATCTTGTCTTTTAAAGTAGGTTTCTAGTGTAAATATTAATACTCCCAACAGAAAGTAGCTTCACTGTTTAAAAAGTTTACCATTCTTGTCTTTGACCTTTTGCCTCTGGCCTCCATGGAACGGGTCCAAGAAATAATTTTAGAATTAACTGCTTAAACTTTCCAACTGTCCTGTTGAGCTACTGTCAGTCCATAACTGTCTTATAAGAAAAAAATAAGATATAGTGCTTAAAATGTGTATCAAAATGTTAAATATAATCATAGAGACAGCTTTCATTTCACATGAATTATTATTAAGAAGAAAGTCCATACTTGATTTTGGATAGCACTCTCTGGCGTAAAAGTACTTTCCCATATTTATTTACCTAACAAGTGTGTATAAACTCCTGCTATCTGTCAGGCTAAGCGCTAGAGATAATATAGCAAACAAGACAGTAAACGTCCCTGCCCTCAAGAATCTTATATTCCTATGCAGAGACCTTCTAATTGTGTAGGGAAAGTGTCCCTACCTTTTTTTTTACATATGACAAAAGTAAAGCTTGGATTTCTCAAATTGGACTACAAGCCAGGTCTTCAGATTCCCAGTTTTGTCTTTCTTCTGTACTGTACTATTTCCTTCTTAGCATGATAATACCTGCCTTTAGTGATCACTTTTAGATACATTTAAAGGATTTTGACCACATATTTTCTCCATGTATCTGAATTCATTCCAGTTGTGTGTGTGTGTGTGTATGTGTGTGTGTGTGTATTTGTGTGTGTGTGTGTGTGTGTGTGTAGGAGGTGGATATCTTAAGAAGGTTCCCTATCATTATTTACATCATTAGAATATATATTATACTTTGTGATTTAGGTTATGCTGCAAAAGATAAGAGGGGTAAGAGGGAGACAAGCCTAAACACACACAACAAAATACCTGTTCCCTTGTTCTATGATTCATGTCTCTGTTATTGAGCCTATCCTAGGAGCCCATTCTGCCTCCCCACCTCACTATCACTTAGGTAATAATCTATTCCATTAGCCACTCACTGATCTCCTTGCTCACCCTCAAACCTATTGCCAATTTAGGCAAAATTACCCATGTCCTCCATGCCTAAATTCCCAAGCTTACCATTTGTCAGCTATATGCCTTGTCTGTGCATCTCAGGTAGCTTAGCAGTACTTGAGGAAATCTCGGTCTACAGCCAACCTCTCAAATCTTAGCTGTGTAGTACTCTGTGCAGGAGAAGCGTTCTAATGCTATTACTTGACTAAAACCTATGTTGAGGCATTTTTGAGCCTTTCACAATGATCTTCAAGAAATCTCTCAGTCTCATCCTTTTCTATTTCTACTGCCACCACTCTGTCAGGCCCCTTGCATGCATATACCATCAACTCCTTTGCCCACCTTCACTTCTTTTTATTCACTTAGCAAAATCACAATCCTGGTAACATTTTGCCTCCTTAGTGCATGTACCCGTGTAGTGAAAGTGGCTGGAGCAAAAACACATGACCATGCTGTCTGCTCTCACTTTAAATTCATGACCATAGAACTCAAGTTAGATGTCTGTGCAGCCCTTCCAGTCCATTCACTCTCTCCCTTTTCTAGATTTTGTCATTCTTTTTCCTTATACCCTCAAGAATACTGCCCCTATCCTCACTCTCAACTGAGAATTTTGCTCGCTTTATTTACTTAAGAGTTTACAAAGTATATTTGCGTGCCTTTTCTGATTAAATCTCTTCCTCTTCTGCCCTGAGAAATTGCTAGCTTGAGCAGTATTCTCTTTTAGAACAAGTAATTCTTGGTTCTTCAGTTGATTCTAGCATCTAGTTTACCTGTCTGCATTCAGAAGTTCTTACCATTTAAGCCGCACAGATCAACCTGTGCTTGCATTTCTCATTCTGAAAAAGGAGAATCCTCACACCTGCCATTTTCACTCACTCACTGAAACATTGTGTGAACATTTGTCTGTACTCTGATCCTTTTAAGTCTTTGAGTACAAAGAAACTGATTTTCCATCCACATCCACAGCACTACAAAAGATAACCTCCTTGGACTAGAGATTCAGTGACTATTTTTTTGACTGCAAAGTGTCTGATCTGCAGTTTGATAATCAAGGAAAATATCATTTGCATTATAGTCTAGACTAGTTTCTATTTAAATATTAGTGTGCCCTGTTTTAATATCTCTCTGTGTATTAAATTGAGGCTTTCACAACAAATAAGGATGAGCTTTAATTTTCTAAAAGTATTTATTTCTTTACTAAAGGATTCCTTTTAGGTAGAAAAGGTCCTTGGTAGATTTTTAATGAGTTGACTGATAAAAATTATGTTTATGCTACTTTTCAGGAACATCCTTTTGTGAAAAGTGAGCCACACTTAGACAGGTAGTCCCTGATTTTCACCACAGGAGTATTCCTGGAAACTGTGTCATAAAATGGATCATATTTTCTCAAAGGAACAATATTATATTTGGGGCTTGTGTTCCTGACCAAAGACTCAGCATCTAGTAAATCATAAATATAATCAACAATGTATCATAAAAGCAAAGATATAGGAACTATGAATCTCTAATCATTTAAAGTAGTTAAAATTATGCTCCAAGTCCTATAAAATGGATATAAATGTAGTATATACAATCATTATACAAGGGGCACCAATGCATTATAAGATGTGTATAAAACCCTTAAATATAACCCAATTTTATAGTAAATTTTACCAAAAATAACCTGCTAGTCATAAGAAATCTATGTTTAATAAAAAATTATTAATTTCTTTTGCTATTCTGTAACATAGAAATTATTGTGGGGTTAGAGGCATGAATGATCTAAATTGTCTAACTTTGGTTCCCGAACCTGGCAGTGCATCAGAGTTACCTGAGGAGCTTTAAAGATGCAGATTTCTGGGCCCAAACCCCAGAGATTCCTGTTGAGTAGGTCTAGGAGGGGTGGGGGTAGGAATATATATTTTTAAACATTCCCTAGATGATTCTGATACACAGCCAAGTTTAGAATCCTAGGCATGGATGCATCAATATCTATTTTTTTTTCTATCCCTTTTCTTTTTTCAGCAAACTCATACTTTCAGAATTATTCCATTGACCATAACAGCTGTGCAGGTATAGATCTAATAAATGTTTCCAAGGTGTTTCTTCCATTGAAAAACATTTTAAAGTAAAGGCTGTCTTGAAATCTGAAAAACATTTTAGTCAGTCAGGATTAATTCCACATTTCTCTATTCGCCTACTCCTATCTGTAGCTTTGAAGAGTCTCAGGTGTTAAATCATATCTTAGGAGGTGACAGTTTTTTGACAGCCATCAGAGTTCTTCACAGTTGACTGTGAAGCAGTAAGAATTGCTAAGTCATTAATTACTAGTCTTTTTTTAAAAAATAAATTGTATATATTTAAGGTATACAACATGATGTTATGGGATACATATAGTAAAAAGGTAATTATAGTGAAACACATGAACATGTCTGTCATCTTACATAGTTATGCATTTTTTGTTTTCGTGTCAAGAGCAGCTAAAATCTACTCATTTGGCACGAATCACAAATACAGTACATTTTTATTACCTATGGTTCTCATGTTGTGTTATATTTCTAGACTTGTTCCCCCTAGATATCTGCTACTTTGTATCCTCTGACCTACATCTCCCCATTCCCTCCTCAACTCCTACCCCTGTTTTTTCTCTATCTCTGTATATTTGAAAATTTTTAGATTCCACATATAAGTGATATCATGTAATATCTTTCTTTCTGTGTCTGTCTTATTTTACTTAGCATAACGTCTTCTAGGCTCACCCACATTGTGGCAAATGGCAAGATCTCATTCCATTTTAGAGCTGAATAATATTCTATTGTGTATATATGCACCACAGTTTTTTTATCCATTCATCTGTTGATGGACACCTAGATTGTTTCCATATCTTGGCTATCGTGAATAATGCTGCAATGAACATGGGAATGCAGATATCTTTATGAGGTGGTGATTTCATTTCCTTTGAGTGTATGTCCAGAAGAGGGATTTCTGGGTCACATGGTAGTTCTACTTCTAATATCTTTAGAAATCTCCATACTGTTCTCTATAATGACTGTACCAATCTACATTTCCAAAAACATGAGTTTCCTTTTCTCCACACTCTCACCAACATTTGTTATCTTTTGACTTTTTTATAATAGCCATTCTGATGGGTGTGAGGTGGTATCTCATAGTGGTTTTGATTTGCCTTTCCCCCACAATTAATGATGTTGAGCACATTTTCATATACCTCTTGGTGATTTTTATGTCCTCTTTGGAGAAATGTCAATTCAGGTCTTTTGCCCATTTTTGTAATTAGGTTATTCTATATTGAGTTGTATGAGTTCTTTTTAAATTTTGGATATTAACTCCTTATCCGACATATGTTTTGCAAATATTTTATCCCAGTTCATAGATTACCATTTCATTTTGTTGATTGTTTCCTTTGCTATGCAGAAGCTTTTAGTTTGACATAGTACCATTTACTTGTTTTTGCTTTTGTGGCCTGAGCTTTTGGTGTAATATCCAAAAAATCATTTTCAAGGCCAATGTTCAGGAGCTTTTTCCCTATGTTCTCTTCTAGGAGTTTTATAGTTTCTGGGGTCTTATATTTAGGTCTCTTATCCATTTTGAGTTGATTTGTGTATGGTGTAAAGATCCAATTTCATTCTTTTGCATGTGGAAGTCCCAGTTTTCCCAGCACCATTTATTAAAGAGACTATCATTTTCCCCTTGTGTCCTCTTGGTGCCCTAGTCAAAAATTAGTTGACTGTATATGTTTGGATTTATTGCTGGGCTCTCCATTCTGTTTCACTGTTCTATGTGTTTGTTTTATGCCAGAACCATACTGTTTTGATTACTATAGCTTTGTAATACACTTTTAAATCAGCATGTGTGATGCCTCTAACTTTGTTTTTCTTTCTGAGAATTGTTTTGGCAATTCAAGGTCTTTTATGTTACCATACAAATTTTAGGATTACTTTTACTATTTCTGTGAAGAATGCCATTGGGATTTTGATAGGGATTGCACTGAATCTATATATTATTTTGAATAGTATGGCTATTTTAACAATATTAAGTCTTACAGTCCATGAGCACAGGATATCTTTCCATTTATTTGTATCTTTTTAAATTTCTTTCATCGATGTTTTATAGTTTTCAGTGTACAGATATCTCACCTCCTTGGTTACATTTATTCCTAAGTATTTTTTTATGTTATTGTAAATAGAATTGTTTTCTATATTTCTTTTTCAGTTACGTCATTATTTGTGTAGAAAAATGCTACTGACTTTTTAATGTTGAATTGCATCCTGCAACTTTACTGAATTTATTTATTAGTTATAACAGGTTTTTTTTTTTTGTGGAATCCTTGGGGGTTTTTCCCTATAGGATCAACTCATCTGCAAATAGAGATAATTGTATTGCTTCCTTGCCAATTTGGATACCTTTTATTTATTTCTCTTGTCTGATTGCTCTTGCTAGTACTTCTAGTACTATGTGGAATAGAAGTGGTGAGAGTGGGCATCCTTGCCTTGTATCACATCTTAGTGGGAAAGCTTTAAGTTTTTCCCCATTGATTATAATGTTAGCTTTGGGTTTTTCATAAATGGCCTTTATTGTGTTGAGGAACTTTCCTTCTATACCCAAACTATTGAGAGTTTTTATCAAGAAAGGGTATTAGACTTTGTCAAATGCTTTTTCTGCATCAATGAGATGATCATGTGGTTTTTATCTTTTATTCTGTGAATGTGATGTATCACATGGATTGATTTGCATATGTTAAACCAGCCTTGCATGCCAGGGATACATCCCGCCTGGTTATGATATATAATTTCTTTGATATGTTGTTATATTTTGTTTCCTAATATTTTATTGAGGATTTTTGCATCAATATTTATCAGTAAGATTGGCCTGTTGTTTTCATTTCTAGTGATGTCTTTGTCTGGCTTAGGCATCAAGGTGATGCTGGCCTCATAAAATGTGTTTGGAAGTATTCCTTCTAGCTCTACATTTTAGAAGAGTTTAAGAAGTACTGGTATTAATTCTTCTTTGAATGTTTAGTAGAATTCAATTGTGAAGCCACCTGGTTTTGGGCTTTTCTTTCTTGGGAGATTTTTTATTACTTCTTCAATCTCTTGATTGTTATTGGTCTGTTCAAGCTTTCTATTTCTTCCTGACTTAATCTTGATAAGTTGTATTTTTCTAGGAATTTATCCGTTTCTCTAGGTTATCCAATTTGTTGTCACATAATTGTCCATAAAAGTCCCTTATGATCCTTTTAATTTCTGTGGTGTCTGATGTAATTTCTTCATTTTCACTTTTGATTCTATTTATTTGAGTCTTTCCTCTTTGTTCTTAGACTTGTGAAGGGTTTGTCAATATTGTTTATTTTTTTTCAAACAACTAACTTCGTTTATCAATTCTTTCTATGGTTTTTCTGCTATTTGATTTATTTCTATTCTGATTTTTATTATTATGCTAATTTGGGGTTTAGTTGGTCTATTTATTTGGGATCTGTCTTAGTTCATTTTGTATTGCTATAACACAATATCACAGACTTGGAAATTTATAAAAACAAGAGATATATTTCTTACAGTTCTAGAGGCTGGAAAGTCCAAGATTGAGGGGCCAAGATCTGGCTAGGACCTTTTTGCTGTGTCCCTCCATGGTGAAAAGTGGAAGGATAAGAAAGCAAAAGAGAGCAAGAGGGGGCCAAACTCACATTTATAACAAGCCCACTCTAGTGATAATTAATTCACTCCCATAACAATGATCCATTCATGAGGGCAGAGCCCGCATGACCTAGTCATCTCTTATTAGGCCCTACCTCCGAAAACTTTTGCATTGGGGATTACGTTTCTAATGTATGAACTTTGGGGGATATATTCAAACCATACCAGGATTTTTCTTATTTTTAATGTAGTCTTTATTGCCATAAACTTCCCTTTTAGACCTGCTTTTGCCACATTCCATAGGTTTTGGTATGTTGTGTTTTCATTATTACTTGTCTCAAGATATTTTTAAATTTCTCTTTCAATTTCTTCTTTGACTCATTGGTTGTTTAGGAGCATATTGTTTAATTTTCACATATTTGTGAATTTTCCAAGATTCCTCCTGTTATTGATTTCTAGTTTCATGTCATTGTGGTAGAAAATGATACTAGATATGATTTCAATCTTCTTAAATTTGTTAAGATTTGTTTTGTGGCCTAACATATGGTCTATCCTGGAGAATGTTCCACATGTAATAGAGGAAAATGTGTATTCTGTTGTTGTTGGATAGAAAGTTCCTTATATGTCTGTTAGTTAAGTCTATTTGATCAAAAGTGAAATTGAAGTCCAGTATTTCCTTATTAATTTTCTGTCTGGTTGATTGATCTACTGAAGAAGGCAGGATGTTTAAGTCTTCTGCTATTATTGTATTGGTATCTATTTCTTCCTTCAGATCCATTAATATTTTCTTTATGTATGTGGGTGCTCCAATATTGGGTACATATATATTTGTAGCTGTTGTGTCCTCTTGATGAATTGATCCCTTTATCATTAAATAATGACCTTCTTTGTTTCTTGTGAAAATTTTTGACTTGAAGTCTATTTTGTCAGATATAAGCATAGCCACCCTGCTCTATTTGTTACTATTTGCATGGAATATCTTCTCCTATCCCTTCACTTTCAGCATGTGTGTGTCCTTAAAAGTTTAAGTGGGTGCCTTGTAGGCAGCATATAGTTGATCTTGTTTTTTTTAATCCATTCAGCCACTCTGTCTTTTGGTTGGGGTACTTAATCCATTTACATTCAAGGTTATTATTGATAGATAAGGACTGCCATTTTGTTATTTGTTTTCTGGTTGTTTTGTAGGTCCTTTATTCATTTCTTTCTTGTTGTTTACCTTTGTAACTTGATAATTTTCTGTAGTGCTGAGCTTTGATTCCTCTCTCTTCAACATTTGTATATCTGCTGTCATTTTTTTTTGTTTTGTGTTTACCATGAGCCTTACATAAAACATAATTATAATTAACTATTTTAAGCTGATAACCACTTTTGTCACATATAAAAACTAGACTTTTACCCTCTACAATTTATGTTTTGATATCACAGTTTACATTGTTTTACATTGTGTATTCCTTAACAACTTATTGTAACTTTAGTTTTGTTGACTATTTTGACTTTTAACCTTCATACTAGAAATACGTATGATTTACACACCACCATTACAGTATTTGGAGTATTCTGGTTTTGACTGTGTATTTATCTCTACTAGTAAGTTTTATATTTTCATATGTATTCATAATAGTAATTATCATCCTTTTGTTTCCACTTGAAGAACTTCCTCAGTCATTTCTTATAGGGCAAGTCTAGTGGTGATGAATTCCTTTAGCTTTTGCTTATTATGTAGGAAAAACTTTATTTCTCCTTCATTTCTAAAGGACAGCTTTACTGGTAGTATTCTTGGCTGGCAGTTTTTTTCTTTCAGTACTTAGACTACATCATTTCACTCTCTCATGGCCTGCAAGATTTCTGCAGAGAAATCCATCGAGACTTTAATGAGAATTTCTTTATATGTGACTTCATGCTTTTCTCTTGTTTTTAAAATTCTCTCTGTCTTTGACTTTTGACAGATTGATGATAGTGTAACTTGGAGAGGACCTCTTTGGGTTGTGTCTATTTGAGGACTTTTGAGCTTCATGGATCTGGATGTGCATATCTCTCCCAAGACTTTGGGAAGTTGTCAGCAATTATTTTATTTAAAAAAAAGCTTTCTGTCCCATTGTTAGTCTCTTTTCCTTCTGAAACTCCCATAATGCAAAAGTTTCTTTGCTTAATGGTGTTCCATAACTCACATAGGCTGTCTTCACTCTTTTTTATTCTTTTTCCTTTGGTTGTATCATTTCAAAAGACCCATCTCCAAGTTCATAGACTCTTTCTTCTATTTGATCTAGTCTACTGTTAAAGCTCTCTATTGTATTTCTCATTTCATTGATTGAATTCTTCAGCTCCAGGATTTCTCTTTGATTCTTTTTTGTTATCTATCTCTTTGCTGAATTTCTCATTCAAATCATGACTTGTTTTCCTGATTTCATAAATTGTTTCTTTGTCTCCTCTTGTATCTTGCTGAATTTCCTTAAGATTATTATTTTGAATTCCTTTTCAGGCAATTTGTAAATTTATGTTTCTTTGGGATCAATTACTGGAGAATTATTTTGTTCCTTCAGTGGTTTCATTTTTGTGTGCTTTTTTATGTTTCTTGTGTCCCTATGTTGATGTCTGCATATATGCTAGTGCAGTCACCTCTTCCAATTTTACAGAATGGTTTTTGTAGGGGAAGACTTTCACCTGCAGATGGGCCTGAGGGTGTCAGTTGGGCAGGGTGTGGTAGCCGTGGTTCTACATGGATGCAGTGGTGTAGTCTTCGTTCACCTTCTTCAGTTGTGATCAATGTCAATGATGACTGCAGGTGCCTCAGTGGTCTAGGCTGCAGGAGTTTGTGACAGTGATTGTGGCTATATAGGTTATTAGGACAAGGGCTTTAGGGATACTCCTGGTCTTGTCTTTTCCACAGTGGGGAGTCTTAGCTGTAGGGATCTCTCATGGCATCAGGTTTGACTTGGGCCATAGACAGAGCCACAGTGACACTGGGATTCAGGGAACAGGTGCTCAGAGCAGCTGTGGAGCTGAATGAATTTCTGGGATCAAGGTCTTGTGACACTACTGTAGCACCTGAGACCTGAAGTACAGGTACCCTCTCCAAGACATGAAATGGATGCAGTTCTCCTACTAACCAGGGTCTGTTGCTCTGAGGCATACCACAGCAACTTAGGCCCAGGGGGCTAGGGTGTAGCTGTGGTTCTGACCTTGTGGGGCAGAACACAGCACTGGCATAGCTCTAGGGAAGAAGGGGTACTCCAGAGGCTCAGACCTTAGGGGCTAGGGCATAGCTGCAGTTTAGGACCTGGAACCAACAGGGCACAGTGGCAGCTCAGGCTCAGGGAGATGAAGTACCACAGGCATCCTGGGATGGTGGGGCATGGCAATAGCCCAGGCTCGGTGAGGCTGGGTAGAGCAGCGGCAAGGACCCAGGAATGGCAAGATGCTGCTGTGGCTTGGACCGTGGGGAATAGGGAGCAGTGCAGCAATGACCACATCCCAGAGAGGTGGGGTACCTCAGCAGCTCAGACTGGGGGGGTGGCTAGTCCAAGTTGGTGGGGCACTGTGGCTATTTGGCCTAGAAGGTAAGGTAGCACAGCTCAGCCATGGCTCTGACACTTTGGGATGTGAGGTACCATGTCTGCTCAGCTTCAGAAAGCATGGATACATGGGTCAAAGGAGTTTCCAGATCCCTGGGAGGCAGCGTGCTGCATCAATTGTGATGCTGGGGAGTGCAACTACTCCAGTGTGCTGGATCCTCAGAGTGCCTGGGGGTGGGATGCTACCTGTGGTGCCAGGGATGGGGTGGGAGCAGACTGCTCTGGTGTGCTGGAGGCCCAAGGTCCCCAAAGGCAGGGTGCTGCTTCTGCTGTGGCACTGGGAAGGAGGGTTGGGAGGAGCAGAGGGTGTATGATTGCTCTTGTAGTTTAAGGTTCCAGGTCTCTAGGGGGTGGAGCACCACTTCAGGTTAGTCTTAAGGGGAGGGTGCACCAGCAACTGGCATGGAGGGGATGGAATGGCTCTGAGGTAGCTTGGTCCTAGGGCATAGGGCATAGAACCAGCTCTGCTTGGGGATGGTTCACTACTGGGTGATCATAATGTAGTGGCAGCTGAGCCTCAGGTATGAATAATAGCTAATTGCTGCCAGAGCAGGATGCATTCTAGCAGTGGCTGTAGTTCCAAGATGGCACAATGCAGTAGCAGCATGGACCATGGAGGTGGCCACTGGGCACAGCATTGGCTCTCTGGGGCACCTCAGCATGTGGACTCTGGAGAGCTCCCTCAACTGGGCTCAGAGCCTATGAGGACTGCAGGAATCTCCAGTAGCAAAGACCTCAGGTGTCTGAGGTGGTGATGGGGGCTGCAGGGGCCTTCTTGCTTACCTTTTCCTTGCAGGAGGGTGTCCCTCTTGGTTTTGAGCTGATTCTGGCTGAGGGGATAGGATGGAGGAGGCAAGGTGTTTCTTTCCCTTTCCTAAGCAGCCAACTTGGGTTTTTGTGCTCTATAGCTGTGGTCCCCAACCCCCAGGCCACAGATCAGTACCAGTCTGTGGCCTGTTAGGAACCAGGCCATATAGCAGGAGGTGAGCGGCAGGCAAGCAAGTGAAGCTTCATCTGTATTTACAGCAGCTCCACATCACTTGCATCATTGCATAAGCTCCACCTCCTGTCAGATCAGCAGCAGCATTAGATTCTCATAGGAGTGCAAACTCTACTGTAAACTGCACATGCAGGGATCTAGGTTGCATGCTCTTTTGAGAATCTAATGCTTGATGATCTGAGGTGGAGCTGAGGCCATGATGCTAGTGCTGGGGAGCGGCTGCAAATACAGATTATCATTAGCAGAGAGTTTTGACTGCACAATAAATGTAATGCACTTGAATCATCCCGAACCCCGCCCCCCATCCCATGGAAAAATTGTCTTCCATGAAACAAACCAGTCCCTGGTTCCAAAAAGGTTGGGGACCACTGCTCTACAGGATTTCTGCTGCTTATTTGCTATTCTTTGGTGCTCTCTTTTAGTTATTTTGATCAAAATGTAGTTGTTTATTCATTGTGTTGGCTGTTTGTTGGGGGCGAAGAGTGCTAGGAGCTTCTAGTTGGCTATCTTGCTGACATCATTCTTTTTTCTCCCAATTACTAGTCTTTTTAAAAGCAACTCCACCTGTTGCATATTAGAGACACTTGTATAAAGTTTTCCTTCCCCTAGTACAGGGGTCCCCAGCCTATGGTGAGTTATATAATTATTTCATTATATATTACAATGTAATAATAATAGAAAAAAGTGCACAATAAATGTAATGTGCTTGAATCATCCAGAAAACCATCCATACCCTGCTCCCCAGTTCATGGAAAAATTGTCTTCCATGAAAATGGTCCCTGGTGCCAAAAAGATTGGGAACCACTGCTAGATTTAAAGCTCCATAAAGGCAAAGACCGGGTCTTACATGCCCTTATTCTCCTCCATAAATCCTTAGTATAGAAGGAAATCAGTAAATATTTGTTTATTGAACAATGAATAATTGCATCTCTGCCAATTGGTAAGACAGACATAGGATGATATTTCCTGACTACTGCTTGTTCACTTTTGAAAAAACCCTTCTCTGGACAGGTCACATTCATAGGTCCAGATATGTGAACCTAAATTTTATTACCACAGCATTTAGAGCTGGGAGAGGGGCACTTAGATAATGTTATATACCTACCACTTTTTTAAATGAGAAAACTGAGGTTTTATTTGAGGTTAACATGCCAGGTTTTTCTCCTTTTCATGTTTTTCTTGTTTTCACTCATTTATCATATAGTTAAGTACCTCCTATGTGTCAGCCCCTAGGAGCTAATGGTCTATTTCCTCTGTGAAGTAATAGGCAAGGCCATCTTATGAAAATGGTGGAGCTGGGGAATAGTGCTCTGGAGGTTTGAGGAGAGTGGAGAAAATTTGAAAAAGTTGTGGCAGAAAGTGAAAAGGATAAACACAGTAAGTTGAGCAGTGTTCAGGGCTCTGCTGCAGGAATTGATTTTGATTATATGTATTAAAACAAATCTGCCTATTGTGTGACTTTGCCCTATAACTGGCTATTGGATACAGGCACAGACAAAGTGGATAGTAGGAATGATCAATGGTTGGAATTTGGCTTATATGAGTACAAAAACATCATCATCATCATCATCAACAACAACAACATAGTGAGGCAAGAGATTTTGTGGTTTTGGCAAGTGTTGCAGAAGTGATGCACTATGGAACCTAAGCTGGATAATGAGGGAAGTAAAGAAAATTCTGACTAATAGGGAAAAAGTAGAGGAGGAGGGATCAGTGAACTGGAGGTCTTGATGAGCTGAGATAATGATGGTAGTGGGGGTAGTTGAACAAGCAACCTGGATGTTTGTGATCAGAGAAAGTCATGTTTGTATTAGTGCTTTTGGAGATAGTGTGGTAAAGGGTGATGGTAACTTCCAAGGTATGGGGAGTGGGTGGCTGCCACGGAATGGAAGGAGGATGTCATTGTAGATGAGGACATTAAGGAACTGAGAGGATAGCATATTAGATATGCTCTACCTCACTTTCATTAATTAATCTTCCTTTGACATGGTAATAAAAGTACATCTCACACCCAGGCAATTTTTACTCTATTAAGAAAATCATTTAGAAGCAAAGTTATTGGGGTGAGATGAATACATTCTATAGTCTGAGGCAATTCATGAGATCTAATAATGTTCTGTAACTATTTCCTCCATGATCAGTTTTACTATGAAATTTATTGTCTGAATCAAGCTTTTTCTTAGATGGAGGATGGGATCTTTATTATTGTTCACAAGAGACACGTTTAAATGTCAGCTCTAGGACAGCTATTCTAGGCTATTCAAAGTCCATTCTCCAAGGAATTTGAAGAGCTCTTAGAATGGATATGTTAAATTAGCTGTTGCAGTAAGAAAGATGTGTGAATTTTCAATCTCTGCCTCTTTGGTATCCCTTTTGTCTTCAGACATGCCCAGGTTTTCTCTTCTAAAAAACGTTTCTTAGAACCCTGATACCCCCTCAAGCTACCCTGAAACTCTATTCTTCCTTTTATTGCTATAAATATTTACTTTTCTTTTTGTTTATTGAAAACAGCTAATTTTTATTGAAAAATGTTGGAGGTAAAAAGAGCCAAAATTCTACCATCATAATATATAACTTTTGTCATTTAGGGGTATATATTTCTCTGTTTGTATATATACATACATTTTTTTCATAGTTTGAGTCACAAACTGTTAAGTCTTATGCAGATAGAAGGCCTGTCTGTTTTATTTGCCACTGTCTACCTTATGTGCCTATTACCTTAGGAGCAGCCCTATAATTAAATGTGAAATGAACAAATGATGTATATTTTAAATTTATATTTTGACTTTTTTTTTTTTTGAGACAGAGTCTTGCTTTGTTACCCAGGCTAGAGTGAGTGCCGTGGCTTCAGTCTAGCTCACAGCAACCTCAAACTCCTGGGTTTTAAGTGATCCTACTGCCTCAGCCTCCCGAGTAGCTGGGATTACAGGCATGCGCCACCATGCCCAGCTAATTTTTTTCTATATATAATATATATATATATGTATATATATATATATATATTTTTTTTTTTAGTTGGCCAGATAATTTCTTTCCATTTTTTTAGTAGAGATGGGGTCTCACTCTTGCTCAGGCTGGTCCTGAACTCCTGAGCTCAAGCGATCCACCTGCCTTGGCCTCCCAGAGTGCTAGGATTACAGGCGTGAGCCACTGCGCCCGGCCTGACTTTTTTCTATTTAACATCTCAAGCATTTCCCTTTTTCTTTATATTCTTCATAATATTTAAAAGTATTTTATTGTTTTAATATATCAAAAATTACTAAACTATTTTCTCGTAGTTGGACATTTCAAGTAGTTTACAATTTTTTGCTATTATCAACAACCACGCAATGTATATCTTCCTGTATTCTCATGTATATGTTTACCCCTATTCTTTTGTTGAACCATTTTTTTAAAGATAAATTACAAGGAGTAGGATTACTAGGCAAAAGGGAGCATTTCATTCTGGTGAGCCTATTGAAAGAATTGTATACCTTTCGCCTTCATGTCCTAACTCCTTCTTAAGTGCCTTGGAATTTGGCTTCTACCTCTACCACTTCAGTGAAACACCTCTCTCAAAAGTCACCAATGGGCCAGGCACTGTGGCTAACGCCTATAATCCTAGCGCTCTGGGAGGCTGAGGCAGGAAGATAGCTTGAGCTCAGGAGTTCGAGACCAGCCTGAGCAAGAGTGAGACCTTGTCTCTACAAAAAATAGAAAAATTAGCCAGGTTTGGTGGTGTATGCCTGTAGTCCCAGCTACTCCAGAAGCTGAGGCAGGAGAATCCCTTGAGCCCCAGGAGTTTGAGGTTGCAGTGAGCTATGATGACTGCATCATAGCTAGGTGGGGCGACAGAGTGAGACTTTGTTTCAAAAAAAAAAAAAGTGACTGCTGGCTTCCTAATTGCCAAATCAACCTGCTTGTTTTGAGTTTTTTTTTTTCTTTTTTTTTTTGAGACAGAGTCTCACTTTGTTGCCCTGGCTAGAGTGAGTGCTGTGGCGTCAGCCTAGCTCACAGCAACCTCAAACTCCTGGGCTTAAGCGATCCTACTGCCTCAGCCTCCCGAGTAGCTGGGACTACAGGCATGCGCCACCATGCCCGGCTAATTTTTTCTATATATATTTTAGTTGGCCAGATAATTTCTTTCTATTTTTTTTTTAGTAGAGACGGGGTCTCGCTCTTGCTGAGGCTGGTCTCGAACTCCTGACCTCAAGCGATCCACCCGCCTCGGCCTCCCAGAGTGCTAGGATTACAGGCGTGAGCCACCTCGCCTGGCCTGTTTGAAGTTTTAAGAACCCTCTTGACTTCTCTTGCAACTTTTAATACTAATTTACCATCACTTCATGAAACTCCTCACTTGGCCTCATGACATGTCATCATTTTGGTTCTCTTTCTACCTCCCTGACTGATATTCTTCCTTGAACCCCCTATATGTAGCCTTTCCCAAGATTCTGTCCTATCCCTTCCAACACTATTATCTCTATGTTAATAACCCCAAAATCACTGTCTTTAGCCCTGACTTTCTTCTTAATCTCTAGATTTACATTGCTTTATTTCCCATTAGTGTCCCATGTTATATACTCGTCATGTCTAAAAATGAATTGATTTCCACTTTCCAAATCAGTTCCCCCCAACTATTCCATTCCCAATAATACTATTGCCATTTCTGGAGTCTGGACACCATGGAGACAGTTTGGTCCTTTTTTCTTTTTTGCTCCATGTATTCTGTCAGTTGCCCCATTATATAAATTTTAATTCTTCCCTTCCTTGTTTTTTTTTAAATTTTTTTCCTGAATTCATTCATTCATTCATTCAATGAATATTTATTGAGAATTGCCATGTGCTGGGTACTATTTATGGCACTGAGGATATAGCAGTGAATACAACAGACAAAAATTTTGACCATGATGGAGCTGGTATTCTAGTGGAGGAAGACATACAAGTAGATAAGTAAAATATATAGAATGTCAGATGATAAAAAGTTATATGTAGAAAAATTGGGGAAATTGGATAGAGATGGTGGGGACAGGGTGTGTATGTGTGTACAATTTTAAATGAGATAGTCCAGGAAAGCTAACTGAGAAGGTAATACTTGAGCAAAGATTTGAAGGCAGTCAGGAAAGAGCCATGCAGATGTGGGAGGGGATGAGGGAGCGTTCAAAGCAGAAGAACTAGCAGGTGTAAAGGCTCTGAGATGAGGGAGAACATCAGTGTTCCAGAAATAGCAACTAGGCAACAGTGGAAATGGAGAGTAAGTACAGAAGCTGTTAAAGTAAGCCAGGTGAGAGCCGATGATGACTTGGACCAGGGTAGTGGTGGTGAAAGTGGCAAAAGATTATTGGAGTATGGATTTGCTATTGATTGAATGTGAGATTTGAGAGGAAACAGAGGAGTCAAGGATGACTTCAAGATTTTGGCCTGAACTGGAAGAATGAAGTTTTCAGTTACTCTGTATGTGTGGGTGTGTGTGGATAAGTGCGCCTTAACTACTTTTCACCTGGGCTGTGTCAATAGTTTATATAAATGTTCAGTGATGAAACTGATCTTCTCTCTCAGTCTTTCTCCTCACTCCAATTTATCCTTTATAAAGTGAGGCACCAATCATATGTCCTCTCTCAAATCTTCAGTGGTTTCCCATTGCACTTAATTCAGTAGGTGGACTCTGTCTTGCATTCAAGGCCCCTCCATAATATGAACTCAATCTATTTCTTTGGCTTTATCCTTTGCTATTGCTTTATATATTCCAAATAAAGTGGCTTGCTGCACCCTGAATTTAGTGTTTATCAACATCTAACATGTTATAGATCATGTTTATTTGGAATTGCATAATGGTTAAGAACACAGACTCATGTGGGACACACCAGGTTTGAATCATGGTTCTATTTCTCATTGTGCCTTTGGACAATTTAGTTAACCTCTGTATCTCAGTTTTCTATCTGTAAAATGTAAGTAATAGTAATCTACTTCATAGAGGTGTTCTGAGGATTAAATGAGTTTATATGTAAAACAGTGCCTGACACATGTTAAGTGTTCTAATGTGTTAGCTGTTATTATTACTATTGTTACTATTTTTGTTTGTTGTGTCTCTCCCCACTATGGTATCATGTCCATGAGGGCAGGGATTTTTGTCTGTTTTGTTCACTGCTCTATCCTCAGTGCCTACAACAGTGGCTATCATATAATAATAATAAATTCTCAGTAAATATTTGTGGAATGAATGATCATAGTTTCCTCAGCCTGAGATGCCTACTACTGTTGCCTCTTCCCCCTATTCTCTTAAGAACCTGTCCAACTACAAGGCTCGTCTTGAATGGCATTTATTCCGTGGTATACTTTGTGATTTTCTGATTCTTCTTCCCAAAATATGTTTAATCTCTCATTTCTTTGAACTGTCATAATATTTTGTTTATGCTTTTCTTACATCTCCTACATTTCTTTGCCTTTCATTTTAGCCATTTGTATCTAATTTTGCTTACTAGATATTAAGTTTTTAAAGCACGGACTGTGTCTTGCTCATTTTTATATCCCCTGCAGTGCTAGTATAATTCCTTGAACATGATAGATGCTCAATAAACATTTGCTGATTGAATTGAATTGAATTTGTTCCCATATTTATATACTTAGTGAATTTTCAGATTTCTAAGTCATGCTTCCAAAGTATTAAATCTTTATGTAATTTATTTCTTAGGTATTCTAAATGTTCAAGCTTAGAAAGACTATTTTATCTGCAGTTGCAGAAGAAGTAAATTTGTCTTAACCGAATCTTGTTTCAACTGCCTAAGGACTTTGTACTAGATCATAAAATTTTCGTGCATATACGACTGTAAAGGGGAAGTTTTATCAAATATGGTAATATACAGCTGAAATTCAACAGTCTGGTAACCTCACCTAAGAACTGAGATGAAGAAAAAGGTTTTGTTCAGATAAACTATGTGCCACAAAATCCATGTACTTTGCAGCAGTCTCCAACCTTTTTGGCACCAGGGACTGGTTTCATGGAAGACAATTTTTCCACAGACATTGCGGGGGGCATTGTGGGAGGTGTTGGGTGTCAGCGGAGCTCTGCAGCCTGGTCCCTAACAGGCCCCCCATGGATCAGGGGTTGGGGACCGCAGCTTTATAGGGTAAGCTTCTCAAATCCTTATTCATAATTTATTTACTCATCATTATGCTTAAATCATAATTATTGGATTTCCTAGCCAACAGCTCTGGAGAGGCAATTTAGAAATGTTAAAAAGACTCATAGAAGATAGGAGGAGGGAGAGACAGCTGACTGACAGAAAAACCAAAAAACAGGCCAAGGACTCACAGCAGTGTGGGACTAATAGCCTTATATTGCTTAAATAGGCCTTGAGGGCATCAATGTGTTATAACATGGCTCAGTAATTGATGTTCATTATAATGACCCATATTCATCAAAAATGATTAAATTGTGATTATCTACCATATTCTACTTAGGAAAATAAGCAATGAGTATTAAGTGTTTAGATTTCTATTCAAAAGATTAAATTAAAAATGATTTTGTGTACAAAGTGGTATAAACCCTTAACTAGCTGGAAAATTTGCCTAACTGATTTTTGAGTTATAATCAAGGTTTTCCTGCATTCAGTATATACCTTTCTGTTCAGGTCCCTCTAACCAGAATTGAAATGCTATGGTGAGGCAACATGAGGCAGTAAATCCGTAAAAATGAATTTTTCATTCATACTACATTTATAACATAGGAAATACGATTATAGAACAGATGTTGACTGATTGAAATGCTGTATGCTTAATCATGTTAGTGTTTATTTGATAAGAAATGCCATTTGTTTAGCTTTGCTCATTTATTCAGTGACTGTGGCCTGGAATTTTATTAGATGCTGTATAGTTGTATATCTCTGCCCACCAGAATGCTGAGAGAATCTTAGATTGAATGAGATTGGATAAGAAGTTGGAGCTTTTTAGCTTTGGGAATGAAGATGGGAAGATTTTATTTTTGAAGGTTTTCCATTTTAAATGTCTTTGTTTTATTTTATTTCTTTTATATATGAGTACCAGCACACAGAAGTGACTAATAGTCTGGCAGTATTCATTACTTGTTTAACTTTCTTCTGAAAACTTTCATCTTCCTAAAAGTCTTTCAGTGACTACCCAGGGAGAAAGAGAACTAAGAAAATTTCCTGAAACGGAACCATTTATAACTGATATGTTTCTGAATAATGCAGAAAACTAAAATTTAATTTTAAAAGTACTATAATACTAAACATCTCTTATATTTGAAATAAATTATTCAACTAATTTTTTGTTCTCCCTTGGAGCTGGTTAGCAATATCTTTTGTGTTACAGTGAGATTACAGCAAATGATTTCATGGGGACATTTATTCAGATGTTGTATTTTATTTTATTAGCTGATAATATCTGGGCCTTTATGATATAGAAACTAGTATAATAAATATTTGAATGAATAGATTTAGGAACTAGATAATTTGGAAGAATCATTTCAAAACTTGGACTAACTATGACATCTAGAAGCAGCATCTTGGGTCATTTTGTAACGTCTTGTACAATTCACATTATACATGAAATAGATTTTAAAAATTAAGACCTTAATAAAAATATTTTAGAAAGAACTTTATTTTTAAGAATAAGATGAATAGATTTCAAGCACCCCCATCCAAATATTTTTATGTCTATTTTACCCTCTTGAGAAAGGCAGAAAAGGGTTTGTAATTGTTGCCAGTGCAGATTAAGAGTTGTTAACCTCTACAAGCTACACAGCTAAATTGAAGTCAGTTCAGAAGGATGTGGTATCTTATATAAATGTAGTATGTTATTTCCTTATAATCTCTACAAATAGCTTTTTAAAAATTTACTAATTTATTTAAACATAATAATAATCCCAATGCATGTTAACATAAATAGCATTCTAATGTACAATAACTGTTATTTCTACTGCTTCATCAAGAACGTTCTTAAGTGAAGCTGCATTTCTTTCTCTGGGAGCACATGATGACAAACAATACAATGACCATAGTATAGTTTGGTGCCCTGCCTTAATTCATGCTAAGGTGCCAGCAGTTTTCCCCATCACTGCTTTTTTAAAAATAATAGCTTTATTAAGGTATAATTCACATGCCATACATTTCACCTATTTAAAGTGTCTAATTCACTGATTTTTAGTACATTCACATATTAATCACAATCAATTTTAGAACCACAAAAAGAAACCCTATACCCATAAGCAGTTACTACTCATTTCCCCTTAACTCTTCCCTCTTCCAGCCCCTAGGAACCATTGATTTACTTTCTGTTTCTATAGATTTGACCATTCTGGACATTTCATTTAAATGCGATCATTTATGATTGGCTTTTGTACTTAGCATAATATTTTTAATGTTCATTCATATGGTAGCATGAATCGGTATTTTCATTCTTTTTAAGGTTGAATCACATTCTGTTATATGGATATATATTTTATTTATCTGTTCATCAGTGGATGGACATTTGAGTTGTTTCCATTTTTGGGCTATTATGAATAATACTGCTATCAACATTTGTGTACATGTTTTTGTGTGGACATTTGTTTTCAGTTCTCTTGAGTATATACCTAAAAGTGGAATTGTTGGCTTATGTGGTAACTCTGTGTTCAACTTTTTGAGCAACTTCCAGATTGTTTACCAAAGTGGCTGCATCATATTACATTCCCACCAGCAATGTATGAAGGTTCCAGTTATTCCACATCCTTGCCAATACTTGCTATTGTCTGTCTTTTTAATTATATATAACATAGTGAATTTTAAGTGGTATTTCAATTGTGGTTTTGATTTGTACTTTTCACATGTTTATTAGCTATTTATATAATATATCTCCTTTAGAGAAATGTCTATTCAAATCCTTGCCTATTTTTCAATTGAGTTATTTATTAATACCTCTTTTTTGAGTTGTAAGAGTTCTTTATATATGCTGGGTACAAGTCCATTATCAGATATTTGTCTCCAATTCTGTGGGGTTTTTTTTCACTTTCTTGATGGTGTCCTTTGTAGCATACAAGTTCCTAACGTCCGGTTTATCTTTTCTTTTGTTGTATCTGCTTTTGGTATCATTTTGAAGAAACTATTGTCTAACTCAAGGTCACAAGTATTTACTCCAGTTGTTTTCTTATAAGAGTTTTATATTTTAGCCCTTACATTTAGGTCTGTGATTGATTTTTTTGCTTTATTTTATTTATTTGTTTTGGCAAGCCTTTATTGACAACCAGCACTGAGGGATATATTAATGCAGTCAGTCTGTGAAGATGAGCTATAAAAAAGGAAGTGTAAAAACACATCGGGGAAGGATACCAATTGGACATCAGACTGAGATGGGGGGTGGGGGGAGGAGATGGGTGTATGCCTACATGATGAGTGCGTTGCACACCCTCTGGGGAATAGTCATGCTTGAAGGTGCTGACTCGGGGAGGTGGGGGGGGGAGGGGATGGAGGTATGACTACATGGTGAGTGCCAGGCGCACTGTCTGGAGAATGGACACGCTTGAGGCTCTGACTCAGGGGGATGGGCGGGACATGGACAATGTATATAACCTGAACTTATGTACCCCCATGATGAGCTGAAATAAAAAAAAAAACAGGAAGTGTAAAAAATAGAGTGTCTTAGGTTAGGATTCCTAGGCAATACAATCTGAGATGGAGTTTAGAATGCAGGCAGTTTGTTGAGGAGTGTGCTCTGATCAATCCCTGTTGGGCGAGTGAAGGAAAGAGCATTGGGCAGTGGAAGGAATTGAACTGTTACCACCACAAAGTACTCACAGGAGCTCTGGGGCTGGAATGGCAAAGAGAGAATTATCTCATTTTGAAGCAAGGGGGCCTTTGTATCCTACGCTTTTCACTGACTAATCAGGGGATTTGTGCTGCCCTGGGAAAAAGAGGTTCCTTTTGGACAAGAGAAATTTCCCCAAGGGATTTGGTTGACATTCACTGCCTCGATCCTGAAGTGAGGAGCAGGATGACATACACTACACAGTGGTGCAAAGTGTTAAGCCTCAGTGGTAGAACTATGTTGGGATATTGTGGGGCATGAAAAGACAAATCATGTGTGGGTGTCTGTCTATGTCAGTGAAAGTTTCATAGAAGAGGTGATGCTTGGACTGCCTTTCAGTATGGAGGTATATTTATCAGGTAGAATAGAGAAATAGTATTCCACGGAGAGGGAGATACATAAGCAAAGCCTGGCACTTTAAAAAAAAATACATGTCACTCAGAGTGGCTCCAAGTGTAGTATACATGAGGAAGGAATAAAGAAGAGGATAGTGAGGTGATGACAAGGGATGAAGCTGTAGAAGTAGCATGGTCTAGATTATGGAGATCCAAATGGCAGGGCCAGCAAAAAATGCAAAAGCAGTTTGCATTTTATTCTAACAGGCAGGTCTTTGAGTAAACGAGGGTCTTGTGATCCATTCTTTTTTTTTTTTTTTTGAGACAGAGTCTCTCTCTGTTGCCCTGGCTAGAGTGCCATGGCATCAGCCTAGCTCACAGCAACCTCAAACTCCTGGGCTCAAGCGATCCTCCTGTCTCAGCCTCCCCAGTAGCTGGGACTACAGGCATGTGCCACCATGTCTGGCTAATTTTTTCTATATATATTTTTAGCTGTCCATATAATTTCTTTCTATTTTTAGTAGAGATGGGGTCTTGCTCTTGCTCAGGCTGGTCTTGAACTCCTGAGCTCAAGCAATCCGTCCGCCTCGGCTTCCCAGAGTGCTAGGATTACAGGCGTGAGCCACTGTGCCCGGCCTCATTCTTGATAATTTTTCTGTGTGGTATGAGGCAAGGGTCTGACTTTACGTATACCACATTCTTTTCCATGTAGATATCCAGTTGTCCCAGCACCATTTGTTGAAGATTGTTTTTCCCATATTGAGTTGTCTTGGCACCCTTGTCAAAAATCAATTGATTGTAAATGTAAGAGTTTATTTCTGGACTCTCAATTCTATTGTATTGATGTACATGTCTGTCCTTATGCCAGTACCACATTGTCTTGATTACTTTGTAGCTTTGTAGTAAGTTTTTCAATCAGGAAGTGTGAGTCCTCTAACTTTGTTCTTTATCAAGATTGTTTTTAGCTATTCTGTGCCCCAAATTTCCATATGAATTTCAAGATCAGCCTGTTAATTTCTACAAAGATTCTAGCTGAGATTTTGATAGGGTTGCATTGAATCTCTAGATCCATTTAGGGAATATTGTCATCTTATCAATATTCAGTCTTTTGATCTATGAATGAAATATTTTCATTTATTTAGGTCTTTACTTTCTTTCAACAATGTTTTGTAGTTTTCAGCATAAGTTCTATACTTTTTGTCAAATTTATTCCTAAGTGTTTTATTTTACTTTTTATGCTATTGTAAATGGGATCTTAAAAAATTTCGTTTCCAATTTTTCATTGCAAGTATAGAAATACAACTAATTTTTTTATGCTAACCTTGTGTCCTGCAAACTTGCTGAACTTGTTTATTAGCTTTAGTAGTTTTTTGTGTGTGTGTGAATTCCTTAGGCTTTCCTCTCTACAATGTTATATCATTTGCAAATAGAGATAGTTTTCTGGATGACTTTTACTTCTTTTTATTGCCTAATTTCATAGCTAGAACCTCTAGTAATAATGTGTTAAACAGAAATGGTGAGAACAGATATCCTTGTCTTGTGAGGGGGAAAGCATCCAGTCTTTTGTCATGTAGTACGTATGATGGATCTTTCCTAGGTCTTTCCTAGATACCCTTTATCTGGTTGAGGAAGTTCCCCCCTATTCCTATTTTGTTGAGTATTTTTATCTTGAGAGAAGGCATTGAATTTTGTCAACATTTTTTGTGTGTCTATTGAGATGATCATGAATTTTTTTCCCTTATCCTATTCATATGATATATTCAATTAATTGGTTTTCTGATATTAATCCAACCTTGCACTCCTGGGATAAATTCTACTTGGTCATGGTGTATAATCTTTTTATTAATAATATGTTGCTGGATTTAGTTTGTTAGTATTTTGTTGAAGATTTTTATGACTATATTCTTAAAAGATGTTGGTCTGTAATTTTCTTGTGATACCTTTGTTTGCTTTTGGTATCAGGGTAATACTGACCTTATAGAATGAGTTGGGAAGTAGTCCTTCCTCTTGGTTGATATTCACTGCCTCAGTCCTGAAGTGAGGAGCAGGACAACATACACTACACAGTGGTGCAAAATGTTAAGAGTCAGTGGTGGAACTATGTTGGGATACTGTGGGGCATGAAAAGACAAATCATGTGTGGGTATCTGGAAGAGTTTGTGAAGGGTGGGTATTACTGTCTTTAAATGTTTATTAGAATTCACTGGTGAAGCCATCTGAGCCTAGGCTTTCCCTTGTAATTTTCTTGATTACTAATTTAATCTCATCATGATTCTAACACTGATGATTAGGAAAGCACTCTATCCCCCAGAGTCCATGTCAGTAGAGTTCCCAGGGGCAGCCTCTCATCTAAGTAGGTCCCCAACTTCAACCAGAAGATATGTTTTTTCCCCCCATGGGATATAGTGAAAATTCCTGAATGGATGAGAAGAATTTATTCTCAAGAGACCTGCTTTAGCTAGCTCATACACTTTGTTAGTAATGTGATCTTAAGGAAATTATTTAACATCTCTGAGCTTCAATTTTCATTTGTATAAAATGTGGGGGGGTGATATCAGGATTGTTGTAAAAATTTAATAAGATTATTTATATAAAATACTTAACAAATGACCAGTTCATTGTAAGGAATTTTCGTCAAAG
The DNA here is from genome assembly GCF_020740605.2 of Lemur catta. Lineage (NCBI taxonomy): Eukaryota > Metazoa > Chordata > Mammalia > Primates > Lemuridae > Lemur > Lemur catta. The sequence goes on along the minus strand of NC_059155.1, from coordinate 48,716,192 downwards.
TAATTTCTTTTCTATGACCTACATGAGTGTTGTGACAGGTCCATTAAAGCTTTCTTTGACTGTATTTGAAATTTTTGGTTTTGGACTATTTGACCTTAGATAGGTTTTAATTTTTTTTTATATTTGTACAGGCTAAATTCCTACTGGTAACAAACCATGCAACTAGCTAGGCCATCATTGGTATCTCTCTTATTTTGGTTTCTGCCTAGTCTATGCCTATGCTAACTTATATATTGCTACCAGTTCCTATAATCCTACTGTGTCCTGGCTAGAATTCCCTACTTGGCTAGGATGTAATAGGCCCCCAACTCAGCCAGGCCAAATAGTATCTTGCCAGGAAAAGAAGACCCTATTGACTGGCACAATGTCGTGATGGCAGGAAATGGATCCAAACAGATGAAGAGACTCTTGTATTATAACAGGCAAGAGACTTACATCTGTTTTGGTGATATTACCAAAGTACGCTTATGAACCCAGAGGCTAAGATTGTCCAGTCTCATTCAATAATAATGACAACATACAATTGTTGAGTTTTCATTGTATGACAGGCACAGTGATAAATGCTTATCTGCATCATTTTACTTTATCCTCATGACAACCCCTAGAAGAAGTGTGTACTATTGTTACCTGTGTTTTTACAAGTAAGGGAACAGACTCAGAGAGGTCAACTTACATAGGATTACATAGCTGAGAATTGACAGATCCAGATTTCAAACCCAATTCTGATTCCAGAACTGCATTTCATAATACACTGTATAGTGACTCTTACACACTGGGAGTGTACCTTCTAGAGTATTCCTGAAATACTGTTCTGCATTCTGCTCAAATATCTTCAAGGATGGTCAGTTTACTATTTTCTTGAGGCAGCTCTTTCAATATTTGACAAATTTAGTGGCTGGTGGGAAAGAGGTTGAGCTAAAATCTGATTCTTTGTAACAACAACAACAAAAATCAGGGGCTGTTAGAATAGGAGGGACTTAGATATTATCTAATTAATTTTCTTTATTTTACAGATGAGAAATTTTAACCTAATGAAGGCAAGTGAACAAGATCTTATAGGACTTTCAGAAATTTTGCCCTCTGGAGCCTAACGGAGTACCTCTGTTCTATATTCTTCAGATCAGTGCTTTTAGTATTTAACATAGCTTTTATGATTCCTCTTAATTTTATCTCTGTGCTAAACATCCCCAGTCTTTTCATTCCTTCTTTGTATGAATGATTCTCAGGCTTTTCATCATTGTGGAAACCTACTTGGAACCTACTCTTGGTGGTTTATTTCTACCTTTAAAATGTAGCACACAAAACTGGACCCCATACATCAGAGATTATTTGTCCAGCCTAGCCTTCCTTTAATCTAGCTATTAGACTTCTATCAGAGATTAAGATTACTGTAGAATCTTCTCTTCAGTGGCTACTTCATGACTTTGTGGCCAAATCAAAGGAACTATTTTTGAGACAAGAGGCAATTGGAAATCATAGTTCTGAGCACTGATTCAAAAATTGTTTCCTTCAGCTCTGAATATTCGCATGCTGGTTTCATCAGTAATGTATTTGCTTAGAGACTGACTTACTGGAAAAATGAAATGGCATTTGTAATTGTGTCTTAGACATTTTATTCTTATACACCTAGATTTGATTGGTTATTTTATAAGCAACAACATTTTCCACATTTGCTGTTCAAATCTTATTTAGGTGGACTAGCTTATAGACCATTGACTTCTAATGGAATTGTGAAGCTAATCTTTATCTGAAGCCTAGGTGATGAAAAGCTTTCTTTCCCAAGCAAAACTAATGATACCCCTGAGTTAAATGAAAATGGCCTAATCTGGAAACCAAGAGCATGTTGCTTCCTCAGCACTGCTCTCTTTCTCTGGGAGAAAGGAAGAGGGCATTATGGGGAAAGGCTGCAGGAATCAGAGCAGCTAACCTATGACTGACCTGAACGATATTGTTAAAGGAAAAAAAATTGCAGAATGAAGAGAGAATCAGTTTTTATTGGAATTCAGACACTGTCACTTGTGTTTGGATAATTCAGGAAATATTTTTAAAGAGAAATCTTGAAGAATAGGAGGGAAGCACTAAGGATTTACCCTTTTCTCACCACACTTTAGGTGATGTCAGAATTATTTTTGTTACATTAAAATGTTTTAAGATGTAAATGTATATTATTTATTGTAGTATATAGAAGGACTATGATTTGCAAATATTTAAGGTATTTTTTGCCTTTGTAAAACCTCAGCTCCCTAGACTGTACTCTCTGTACCTCGATTTCCTTATCTATAAAATGAGGATAATAAGAGTATATAGAGTGCTCCCTAATTTCCCAGTCAGCCATATGGAAAGTTTTTTTGTCTCTCCACTTAACTCTCCTAGGGTTTTTTTTTTTTTATTCTCTCTTTTTTTCCCTCCTAGGGTTTTAAACTACTCTTAGGACCTCATGTACTGATTTGAGTAAATTGTGATTACTTATGTATGTGTTTTATGTTCCCTACTAGATTATAGTCTCTTTGAGGTCAGGAGATAGCTGAGTTTTCATCTTTTTTCCCTTTATAGTTCCTAGTCTAGTGCTTATATATTTAATATACTTAAATATTTATTGTAATAATTTTAGTGGCCTTCTTGAAATCATAATTTCATCTCATCTTTTTCTGACAGAACAGTGGGAATTTATTTAGGCATATGGAGCAGCTTGAACAAGAAATAAGTAGAAAAAAGGAAAGGAGAACAAAATAAGTATATTTGACATAAGAGATGAGCTAAGTTAGGAAACACACAAGAAATGAAAATTATGTGAATGGCTTAAAATTTAAGCAGAAAAGTATCAATGACTATTTTCAGAAGTCTGAGGGAGATGGCTGAGTGATATTACTCTTAGAGATAAGTGAAAAATGGCTTGATTAGGCATGATGCCAGTGTTAGAGAGGAGCAAAATTAGAAGAGATGGGGCAGTGAGAAATCAATAATCAATGTGAAAGAGCATTCAAGTCATATGTTTTTAAAAAATCTCTACAAGTTAATTAGTGATAATTCTCCAATGCTCTGTGTATGGAGGAAGTTGTAAGGAAAGTATAGTGATTAAGCACATTTACTTTGGAATCAAACAGCCTAGCTTTGCCACTTGCTAGCTGTTTGAACTTGGCCAAATTACTTAATTTCTTTTAGCTTCAGTTTCCCCTTCTGGAAAATGAGTTTTATAGTACCTACCACATAGGATTGTTACAAAGAGCAGATGAGGAAATGTGTGTCAGTGTAATGGTATAAGACTCAATAAACATTAGCTGTTGCTGGTTGTGTCTTCATGAAGTTTATTTATAGTGGGGAAGTGAAAAGGTGTGATAGAGTAAGAGGGGTATGATCAGAGGCACTATGACAGAGGGTTGGGTGATATGGAAGAGAATGAAATTTGGGAGCAATTAGGTGGAAATATTATTGATGTTAGTGTATGTATAGCACTTAATTTAGAAAGTATTTTCCAGTACAGTCTGTCATTTGGTCCACACTTCAACTCACTTAAACTACCCTCTGGACATCTGATTGATTTTTTGGCATGTGTATGCAAGGGCTGTCATTTAGTCAGGATGGGTAAGCAGAGAAAGCAGAGTAGTGATTGCTATCCCTGTCACCTTCTCTTCCCCCCCCCCCATCTCCCTAATCCTTTTGGTTGGAAGGAGGTTGACCTTAGTCAATATGATTACTACAGGATGTGACAAACGTATTCACCTTTCTCTTCCTCCCATTTTTGTCACCCGTATGCAACCTCTTGAGCAGCACTTAAATGGAGCAATGCTTCAGGGTTTATGTGTGGAGGATATAGTCTTTGAGGTTTGGATTAAAAACTTCAATGAAACCACAAGAAAGTAATCAGGAGCATAATTGAGCAGGTGGAACAAATTTGTTAAATCTGTTTTGGGAAAACAATAACTGGTTCTTAAGTAATAAATCGGCCTGGGTTTACTGTTACATAATCAGGTGGGAACAAGATAGGGAGGAATGCATACGTTTCTGAAGACATCTGAGACCACAAGCCTTCCCTGTAATATGGCTGATTTCAATGGGGAATGGAGAAACCTCTTCCTAGTCTCGCCCAGAAAAATTGGGAAGCTTGTCATTAGCTTTACTGTGATATAGATATGACTTCAAAGAATCAATTCATTTCATCTTTTGTATGTTGTGGTAGATAGCAATATTTCAAACTGTCACAAAACAAGTAATTTTGGTATGAGATTAAAGTATAAAATGTACTACATGGAGAGGCACAATTTCTATTAAGTATTGATCCTTAAGACAAAGCTAGACAGATATATTTTACATATAATTCTTATTTGAAAATATTGATTTTTCTTCCTCTCTAAAGCAGAGACTAAAAGTATCAGAGTATCTCTGGGTTGGAATGGACATAAAGGTCATCCAGCTCAAGTCCTCGTCTCCTTTGTGAATCACCTCTAAAATAGCTGTACCAAGTTGCCATCATCCTAGGCTTGAAATGTGTCAGTAATAGAGAACTTGCCCTCACCACCGATAGCTAATGTCATTTGTGGGCCGATATAGTTGTTATAAAAGTCTTCCTTATGTACTATTGCAATCATAAACTCTTCCATGTGACAGCTGTTTATATGGGAGACAGATCACTATATTGCCCTGAATTGTCTCCAGTCCCCCACCACAGGCTAACCATGTTCTTTCTACTGTTCCTTTGTTACTTTGTTGCAGTTTCAACACTGTATTGTAGTCATAATTTTGTAGCTATATTTTTACACATCCTCTTAATTGTGAGCCCCTTGAGAGCATGGACCACATCTTATCTTTGAATGTGTCTGGTATATAATTTTGGATGAAAAAAACACAGTATTAAATCTCTTCATTATCTAGGCTACTCTTGTTTGGATGTTTTCTGGTTTATCCTTCATTAAACAAATATTTATTAAATGCCTTCTATGTGTTAGACACTGCACCAACATTTAGAAATACAACAGTGAAAGAGACAGACATAGTCTCTGACTTCATGGAACTTAAAATCCAGTATGAGATACAGACAAGGAAATGGACAGTACAAAACAAGGTGATAAGTCTATGATAAAGGAAGATCATAGCACATGGTTTCTGAGCAAGGCTTTTGGGATTGAAGAAGACTTTTGTTTCCTATTTTCTCGTTAAAATGGGGGAAATATTCTAGGTATGGTATGACCAGCCCTCATGATCACATTTTGCACACACACGTGTGTGTGTGTGTGTGTGTGTGTGTGTGTGTGTGTGCGTGTATACATGTTTTTGTAGCTTTAGGAGATAATTTGCCCTTTTTATATTACTATTTTCTGTTAAAGGAAAAACTTTAGGCAAATCAAATTTAAAGACTATACTTTCAGGGATTATTTCTATAGTTGGTTACTAGAAGAGTTTCTCTGAATGTGTAGAGCACTGAAAACCATAAGGAAGAGGCACAGTGTTCTCTCCTGAGTGTGAAGCCCACTCTTGGTGTTGCTTCACTACAACTACCATTTTTCATTGATTATCATTCTCTTCATTTGGTAGAGTAAGAGGGAGAAAATGCAATCTGAGTGGAAAATTTTTAAAAATTGAATTTAGCAGAGTTTAATTGACCAAAGAATGATTCACAAATCGGGCAGTCCTCAAAACCAGAAAAAGTTCAAAGAACTCTTGCCTATAATATGATCAGGCAGGATTTATAAACAGCAAATGGAAGTGAGGTACAGAGACAGCTTGACTGGTTACAGCTCTGCATTAGCGTTATTTGAAAATGGTCTGATCAGTTGACCTCCTATGATTGACTGAAGCTTGGCTGTTGTGATTGGCTGAGACTCAGTTATTTGTTACAGAAGTATACTGCAAAGTTAGGTTTTCAGTTGGTTTACATACTAAGTTAGATTGTGGTTTGTTATGTAAGGAGTCAAGCATAGAGGTATCCTCAGGCCAAATGTAGTTTAATTTAACAACTGGGATTGAAGAAGACTTTTGTCTTCTTCTAGTTTCATTTAGCAATTCCCCCTTTTTGGTCAGCCTCTCACTTTTGAGAGATTAGTTAAAACCTTGGGCGTCAACATCACTCTGTCACCATCATAAATGGACTTATTTGTTCTCAGGGTGGAATAGAAACCTGGAGGCCCACTAGAATCACATAAAGATTAGAAAATCTTGGAAAATCCCAGCTTGCCACCTACCACTTAAGATGCCTGCATACCAGCTGTTAGCTGCTCTCATGAACAAACCATTTGTTCCTTTCTCTTGAGAAATTTTCTTAATGTATTTGGTGACAGTGTCTAAAGAAACAGTGGTATCAGCCACTTTTTAGCTAAGCTTTCCATAGTAGCAAAATCAGGGGCAAGATGGGTACAATATTCAGTTTGTTCACTATCATATACAAATCCCCAACTTGAGCAAAAAGGAGATCTAAAGCTGCATGATGTTCCATTAATTGTTTTATTTTACATTTTCCTTCTCTCTTTTATTTTTAAATTTCAGAATATTAAGGGGGTACAAATGTTTTTGTTACTTGGATCACTTTTATAATGCTTGAGTCACAATTATAAGTGTTCCCATCACCTGAATAGTGTCCATTGTACCTGTTAGGTAGGTTTTTGCACCCTCCTCCCCTCTGCTTGATTTCCAATGAGTTTTATACTCACCATTAATTGTTTTTGTTGAACATGTATGTTATCATCCGTCTTTTATAGAATGACTTCTACCTTTCTTAACCCCTGGGAGGTCTGGTTGGCCACAAGATCCAGGATTTTCCCCCAATTTACAGATTAGTTTCAAATTCCATACTACTGATACTCCACAGCCACCAAGAGTGAGCTCCCAGGAACCCTGCTGGAATCTTTCCTGAGGAAATTAGCTTATCTTTGTAAACCCAGTTCCTCTGGTTTTTTACTAGAGCATAAGCCTTAGCTATAGCCATCCACAGATTATGGTCCCATGGATTTTTCTGTAAGCAAAGGGAAGGGAATAGGACAGCAGGAAATAGGGAAAAAAAGAAAAATGATAAGGCTTTCATGATGGCAGAGAAGTCTTGATCCACAATCTTGGGAAAGCTGTCTATGTCTAGGATGCTATCTGCTTCTGGGGAGAAACTTCCTTGGTTAACCTTACCTTAAGGTCTCCAATGGGTGTAGAGTTCCAAGATTTCTTTGGGGCCCTTTTGAAACATGAGATGTAGATCTAAGACTCAAGGCCCTAAAGTTTTGCTGCAGAGAAGAACTTGGTATTGTCCTTTCTGACAGAGTTCAAGAGCTGTTTTTCTCTCATATCATTTCCAGTAGACTCAACTTCCGGGTTCTAGATCATGAAGGGTTGGATTGATCTCAGTCAATGCATGAAAAGCTTCCTTCACCTGGTGAAAATACACTTTGGCATAATGCATCAAAGCCCTCCAGTACTTAGTCATAACCGAATTTAGGAGAGCAGGAGATACATAGGTTCTATTATTAGGGGCAAACACCTTCCAGTATTTCATAAAGGGTAAACTTCCATTGGGGATGGATCTGATTGCCATCATCGCCAACAGTAATACCTTTGGCCTTGAGGGCAATCTAGGCAATTCAGTTAACTTTGCCAATTTCAGTTTTTAAGATGTAATTTGTCCCTTCAAGCTTTCCAGAAGACTGAGGAAGATGAGGACAATGATAATGCCATTGTCTTCATGAAACCTTATTTAATTATTTTATAACCTGTCAGTAAACTGGGCCCTCTATTTCTGGAGATTTCTCCAGGAATGCCCAATAAAGGAAACACATTTTGAATAACCTTTTAGCTACTGTTATAGTATTGGCCTTCTTACACGGAAAGCTCCTATCCAACCAGAGAACACAGACCATTACAAGAACATATTCATATCCCATTAAGGTGATAATTGGATGAAATCCCTCTGTAAATGTTCAAATGGCCCCTCAGGTTGCAGAAATGTACCACCTAAAGTTTTGATTGTCTGCCCAGGATTATGGGTTTGACAAAGCAAATATTGGTTATAAACCATTTTAGCAATTTTAGAATAGTCAACATATAAATATTTTTCCATAATTTATATCATTTTATCTACTCCATGAAGAATTATGGAGTACAGAACTTTTAATAATGGAAGTTTTAAGGACTCAGCAAAGACTGGGCCGCCATCTGGGCCCTCCATCTGGCCATGCTTAACATTGAATTTTCATCGTTTTAAATATCAGTTTTGTTTCTCCAATTCAGGTGTATAACACTGTTTATTAAATAGATTATCATAAGAATTTTGACTTTGATCAATCTTAAGGAGATCATTTAAATTGCATATCTTAATAATTTCAATACTGCCTGACTTAGCATAAAAATATACCAAAGCATTTCCTTGGTATTCAATTAATTCTGGTTTTGCTTGATGTTAGTTTAACAGTTTTATAAAACAAGTTTTTTCATTAGAGTTCTGGAAATTCTTACTCAGTCCAATGATATGATCTTAAAGTTATCAGAAACCTGTACTTGTCAGAGTCATTTCCACAAATCTCCTTGAGGACAAAATACTTTAAGCTTATAGTTGCTCAGGAAAGTGCCAGAGTAAACAGTTGACCATCTGTGAATGACAAGACAACATGGCCATGGTTAATGATCTGATTCATTATAATGATGATGGAATTGACAGGAAATCTAGTCGTTTCCACTGCATATAATATTTTCAGGTAATAACTAGAATTATGACTGATAGCATTATACCAGGACTATATTTCCATGAATTTTATATAATTTCTGAAACACATATTAATAACACACTCATACAAATATAACTCAAAGAATGTTTGGCATTACTTATTGTTTGATAATGCTTTCCATATAATTTAATGTGTTAAATAAGCCCAGTTAGTTTAATATCTCTCTCTCTTTTTTTTTTTTTTTTAAACACAGTCTCGCTCTGTTGCCCAGGCTAGAGTGCTGTGGTGTCAGCCTACCTCACAGCAACCTCAAACTCCTGGGCTCAAGCCATCCTTCTGCCTCAGCCTCCCGAGTAGCTGGGACTACAGGCATGCACCACCATGCCCGGCTAATTTTTTCTATATATGTTTTTAGCTGTCCAGATCATTTCTTTCTGTTTTTTAGTAGAGACAGTGTCTCACTCTTGCTCAGGCTGGTCTCGAACTCCTGACCTCCAGCGATCCTCCTGCCTCGGCCTCCCAGAGTGCTAGGATTACAGGAGTGAGCCACCGCACCTGGCCTAATATCTCTCTTTGTGTAAGGAGAGGTATCCTTTTGAGATATTCCAAGGGCCTATCTAGAAAAATCCCAAAGTTAATTTGTGGTCAATGAAAAGACTTAATTTGGAATTTTGGGAAGTTTGTCAAAAATATCAAAGGTTTAAAATACTTGATTAAAATATGATAACAAGTCACTGTGAAATACTAGTCATTCATTTAAACAGTGATAGTCAAAAGACTTTAAAAGGCAAATACAGAAAGTTACATAGTTGTAGGAGAAAACCTTAGCTCTTTAATATAGAGGACTCAGTTTTCTTAAGTAATCAAAGACCTAATAAAGACAACATGAAGTACATGGAATCATCTTGGTAAAACAGAATCTTTGTTTCCTAGCCAGTTACCTAAAAGGTAAAGAAAAACCTCTCACAATTAATTTGTTATTAAGAACAGATCAATACTCCAAGAAAATCTTAGTGTTTTAACACAGGGGACGAAATTCTAATTTTATATCAGTGTGCTTTTGATAGTAAGGCTCAATTTTTAGGAAAAATTAAATTAGAAAGGAAAAATAATTCCTTTCTAATCTTAGCCAGCTTGACCACACATAATTTCTTGCACAAGATTCATCTTCCATAAACCTTCTACAACCTTCTTATATCCCTTAAGTTATTTGTCCTATACTTTCCCTTTCTCATATTGGAACAGTCATTATACTCTAGGACAAAAACTATTCTTTTTTTCCTTCTTCCATACCTCATAGTCTCATTTACCAAAAACATATCTTACTTTCCTTACATACAGAGTTATCTCCCTTATTATTTTTAGTTTAATTACCATATATTGGTTAGAATTTTTAATTCTTAGTAACTTTAATTTCTAGTGAAAACCCAGGAAGTAAAGCAATTTTGAACTGTTATATACCAACATTTTATCAATATACATTTCATTATCTCTAGAAACATGTGCTTCCTCATAGAATAGTTTTTTCATGTTTACTAACAGACCCAAATAGCTTTCCTATACTATATAAAAACAAGATGCCAAAGTATATATATTTTAAACTTATGTTTAGCAATTAATGTTTCAGTATTTTAACTTACTTAGAAATGACTCAGACATTGCATGACTATTACAATAATTCTCCCTTTTCCATGGTTTTAGTTAACTGTGGTTGATCATAGTCTGAAAATAGATGAGTATAGTATAAGATATTTTGAGAGAGAGATAGAGAGACAGAGACAGAGACAGAGAGAGACAGACATACCACATCCTCATAACTTTTGCAACATATAGTTATATTGTTCTATTTTATTATTGGTTATTGTTAATCTCTTACTGTGCCTTATTTACAAATTAAACTTTATCATAGGTATGTATGTATAGGAAAATATATGTATACAGAGAGAGTTCAGTACTATCTGTGGTTTCAGGTATCTACTGGGGGGTCTTGGAACATATCTTCCACCGATAAGAAGGAACTACTGTACTTAGTTTTACATAACATAACTTTAAGTTTTCAAGTTACTGAAAAAGATTTTTGAAACTATGACAAGTTCATTTAAACTTATATCCCATTGACGCTCACCTAATTTACTTATTCTTGACAATTATGCTTGATTACTCACTAAACAAAACTAGCCATAGAAGGAGTTCAGGAAATGCCACCCTAAAACATGTATATTGGTATACATATTTTTGGTATATTGATTACTTTGAGCTGAAGGCACTTGAAAAACAGCAAAATGCAGAGGCTTTCTTAGTTCCCCTCTGTCTACTTAAATAGTGATATTATAAAAGGAATTCAATTGTCGCCAATCCTCTGAAGATTAACTGTTATCACAGGAGAGGAGGCCAGAAGTCCACCACAGCCAGACAAATCTTATCACAAGCCATCATCTATTCTTCGAAGGGCCTATTCATCTTTCCCCAAAACTGTATACTCTGAGGATTTCTCTTTTCTTCACTCCCTGGCCATTTTACCCATTTCAGCAGTGGGGCTGAGTCAAGGAATCCTTGCCCACCACTTTTTTTTTTATCAGTCTGCCTAATTATTGCCCGAAGCAATTGTTAACCAGGCTGCTCATTATAATCTCTGCCTTTTGGCTGTTTAAGCTTCTCTCAACTGGGGTAAATAGAGTGGACTGGCTTGGAGTCCTATAATGTTGGGGGACCAGCAAGGAATCCCTCTGGTCCATCCAACCTTTGTTTTAACCCCATCACTCTCCATTTTATTCATCCCATTTCTAACAATCATCTAAAAATTTTCTACCCTAAATTTGCATTTCCAAGGGGATGGCTCTTGGGTAAAACAAGATAGAAAATACCTAATGGGTGTGGTGCGCACCATCTGGGGGATGGACACGCTTGAAGCTCTGACTCGGGCGGGGCAAGGGCAATATGTAACCTAAACATTTGTACCCCCATAATATTCTGAAATTTAAAAAAAAGAAAACATATATCTCAAAGGCACATAACTAAAATTTCAGGCTTAATTAACATTATTTGCTCAAACCCATGAAAGGAGGGTATAGGTGAAGGCCCAATTAAAACAAGATGGCCAGGAAAATCACCTTAACCAAAGGTAAGGCGTGTTATGTAAATTTAAGCCAATACCTTCTCCATTGTTAAGAGATCCTAATAACTTAATCCTGCCTCTCTTCAGGTGCAGAGAGGGAGATAGCCTTACAAATGGAGATTTCCTTTATAGACATAAATTTATTCTATAGAAAAACATCTCCAAATAACTAAAAATAGCAGCCTCCCAACCCAGCTTGTGTTTTTTAACTATATTACTGAGTTCAGAATGGAGCCCATTAATGAACAGAAAAAGCATCTTCCGTGTCTGACTGGTGTACCTTTCACTATTGTTCTGAGTTTAAGATTTTGACCGAGACATAAAAGTAGTTAAAGAAGCAGACCATGTTGTTCTGAGGTCCTGATAAAGAGAAAGTGCAAGTCAGAGTTGTTAGTCAATGTAAAATGTTTTCTCTCATCAAAGATCGTGACAACAAGAGATGGACAGAGTTGGAAGAACATATAGTCAGCAGTGGTTTGAGAAAGAGAGGTTTCAGTCAACTCAGAAGTCCCCATCAGGGAAGCAAGCTTGAATAGAAAAAGCAGAGAGGACTAATTCTTACAAATGTTTTTCTGAATATGGTCCAAGTATCATTGAGACCATTTGGACCCAGGAACCTTTTAGACTTGATTTGAAATTCCTACCACAGAAATACTATTTTTTCTCTCTGAGTGACTGGTTGAAGCCTTTCGGGGCTTCTTCTAGTGGAGAAACAGTAATAGGTCAGAGAGAGTAGGTTCATCATATGGCTACTATAAAAATGGACAATTAGTTTTCTAATGCCCTGGCTGTTTACAATAAAGGCAGACATCTCAAGGCACAAGGTTCTTTAGTTTGGGACCCCTTGGTTTGGGTTTAAATATGTACAAGGAGGTCCTCTTGTTCCTTGTAGCTGTCATAGCTGTAAAGACATGCACCTACTTGCCTTTTGTCAGGCGTTTCCCCACTGTGGCCACTGTAACTCTAAGTGATTTTTGGTAAGGTTCACCCATTTCTCTAGAGAAACACAAGTTCTATATCCAAAGTTCATATATATGAAATTGGCTAGAGTTCCAGATGGAGGAGTTCTAGACTTCTAGTAACCTTCTAGTAACCTACTGAACCCAGTTCACTTTGTGTCTGACCCAGTCAGATATCGGAGGCCTCCCTACAGGACCCAGTTCTGTTTTTGTTGTGACTTCTGAACCCAGTCTGGAACAAAAAATGCTCAGATAAACTCACAGAGCTCAAAACACAAATTTGTGGAGCTCAGAATCTGAGAGAGAACTCACCTACAATCCCAGTTGCTACAAGAAATCAACTGGCATAATGGGTTACTCAGTGCTCCTAGGGGATCGCTGTAGCTATACTTTGGCTATAATTATGATGCCAATCTGTCACAAGAAAAACTTTAGACAAATTAAATTTAGCAGAGTTTAACTGAGCATAGAATAATTCACAAATAGGGCAGCCCTCAAAACAGGTTCAAAAGAACTCTAGCCTTCAACGTGGCCAGGCAGCATTTATAGACAGAAAATGGAAGTGAGGTACAGAGACTGCTTGATTGGTTACAGCTCTGCATTTGCCTTATTTGAACATGGTCTGATCAGTTAGCTACCTGCATTTGACTTAAGCTCAGCTGCTGTGATTGGCTGAGCCTTAGCTATTTGTTACAAAAGTATACTGTGAAGTTAGGCTTTCAGTTAGTTTACTGTATTAAGGTAGATTGCAGTTCTTTACAATTTGTAAATATTTTAAGTCCAAGAAACCTGTATCTGCCTCTGGCTAGGAAGAAAACAAAGTTCCTATTCCCTACTCCCATTCTGATGGGAGCAGTGGTGATGGAGGTGGGTGGGGAACAGACAACAAATTGATAAATAATAGATATAGAATATGTCAGGTGGATGCAAATAAAGGAGAAAATTAGAGCAAGGAAATGGGTATAGAAAGTGGCTGTGATAGGTGGTGAGATTTTCTGTCTCATTTATGGGTCAGGAAAGGCCTCTTTTATATAAAGAGGAATTGGAGGAAATGAAGGAGAAAGCCATGCAAAGAATCAGGAGAAGAACTAACCACGTAGAGAAAACAGCATGTGCAAAGGTCCTGAATCTAAAATCTCCTTCATTTCCTCCAGTTGTCTCTTTAAATAAAAGAGGCCTTTCCTGACCCATAAATGAGACAGAAAATCTCACCACCTATCACAGCCACTTTCTATACCCATTTCCTTGCTCTAATTTTCTCCTTTATTTGCATCCACCTGACATATTCTATATCTATTATTTATCAATTTGTTGTCTGTTCCCCACCCACCTCCATCACCACTGCTCCCATCAGAATGGGAGTAGGGAATAGGAACTTTGTTTTCTTCCTTTGACAACTCCCTGGCAAAGTTGTCAATGTAAAGAAATAGTGATAACAAATGAAGTCTGAGATCATAATGATTCACTGAGCTTTCTGTCAACTTAAAATTCTTTCAAATATGCTGCTATGTTTATTCAATTGTAATTTTATAGTCTGTTAATTCCTAAATTCTGACCATTCAAATATCAGCTACTGTTCTATGCTTCAGGCCATCTGCAGATTCAATCAACATGCTATTTGCTTTTCAAGCCATCAATGGAAATCTTTAAGGGGATGGGGCCTGTTAGCATTTGGCTAGGGACCATTGATAGACATTTAATCTATAGATCAGTATTCAGAATATGGTCTTTAAAATGGTTACCAGTTCTTTCAGCTCTAACGTAGCACGTTAATTTTGACTCTTTCTATAAAGGTGTTGTGAGATACCATCAAATACTTTCCTAGACTCAAGATATAAAAACAGTTCTAGCATTCACCTGATAACTTTTATATCAAAAGGGAAGGAAGGAACAAAGGGAGGGGGGAAGGTGAGTCTTTTTCTTAATGAGCCCATACTAGCTCCTAGTGTTCACTCCTTTTTCCTTTTTTAAACTGTCCTTAGCATTTAAAAAACATTTGTTTTAGAGACAGAGTCTACTATGTTGTCCAGGCTGGCCTTGAGCTCCTGGGCTCAAGGGATCCTCCTGCCTCAGCCTCCCGAGTAAACTGGGACTACAGACATGTGCCACCAAGCCTGGCTATGTCTTCAGCATTTTTAATTGAAGTTGTTATTGAGATAATTGTAGATTCACATGCAATTATAAGAAATAATAGAGAGCTCTCTTTTATACATTTTATAAAACTATAATATAACATCATAGCCAGGATACTGACATTGATAACAATCTACCCATCTTATTCATATTTCTTCAGATTGACTTGTACTCGTGTGTGTGTGTGTATGTGTGTGTGTGTATTTGGTTCTATATAGTTTTATCATCTCTGTTGGCTTGTGTATCTACTACCACAGTCAAGATGGAGAACAGTTCCAGCACTAAAAGGGTTCCTTGTGTTGTCCTTATAAAAGGACAACTCCCTCTTGTGCATCCTCCCTTCATCTCATCTTTAACCCCTGGCAACCACTAATCTTCTGTTTCTAAAGTTTTGTCATTTCTAAAATGTCATATAAATGGGATCATACAGTATGTTTACAGTATGTAAACTTTTGGGATTTATTTTTTTACTTAGCATAGTCCCCTGGAGATCTATCCAAGTTGTGTATATTAATAGTTTGTTCCTTTTTATTGCTGAGTAGTATTCTATAGTATGAATGAACCGTACTTTAATCAGTCACCTGTTGAAGGACATCAGGGCTGATTCCAGTTTTTGATAATTACAAAAAAATCTGCTATGAACATTTGTGTACAGGTTTTTGTGCAAACATAAGTTTTTATTTTTCTGGGATAAATGCCCAAGAGTGCAGTTGCTGGATCATATGGTAATTCCATGTTTAGTATTTTTTCAAAGAAACTGCCAAACTGTTTTCTAGAGTGGCTGTACTGCTTTACATTCCCACCAGGAACATCTGAGTAATTCTGTTTCTCCACATTATTGCCAGCATCTGGCACTGTCACTATTTTTAATATTAGCCATTTGGATAGGTATATAATGATATATCATTGTAGTTTAATTTTAATTTCCCTGATGGCTAACGATATTGACCATCTTTTCATGTAGTTATCTGCTATCTCTATATCCTCTTTGGTTAAATGTCTCTTCATGTCTTTTTTTAATGTACTGTTGAGTTTTGAGAGTTCTTTATATATTCCAGATATAAATCCTTTTCCATATGTGTGGTATAGAAATATTTTCTCCCAGTCTGTAAGCTTGTCTTTTTATTCTGTTCACAGACTCATAGATTTTTGGTGTTTTTCTGACCAAAAGTTTTTAATTTTGGTAATGTTCAATTTATCAATTTTTTTCTTTTATGGATCATACTTTTGGTGTCAAGTCCCAAATCTCTTTGCCTAGCCCTAGGTCCAAAGATTTTCTCCTATTTAAAAAAAAAGTTTTATAATTTTACTTTTATATTTAAGTCTATGAACCATTTTGAGTTAACTTTTATATAAGGTGTGAAAATTAGGTCGAAGTTACTTTTTTTGCCTATAGATAATTAATTGCTCCAACACCATTTGTTGAACTGGGTTTCAACCGTTGTCAAAAATCAGCCAATCATATTTATGTGAGTCTATTTCTGTGGGCCTATTTCTGAGTTCTCTATTCTGTTACATGGATCCGTGTATCTACTTTCTACCACACTGTTTTGATTAGAGTAGCTATATAGCAAGTGCTAATATATGGTAGAGTGATTCCTCCCACTTTCTTATTTTTTTCCCAAGGTTGTTTTAGCTATTCTAGGGCCTGTGCCTTTCCATATAACTTTTTATTTTATTTTGTTTATTTTTTTGAGACAAAGTCTTACTCTGTTGCCCAGGCTAGAGTGTAGTGGCATCATGATAGCTCACTGCAACCTCAAACTCGTGAGCTCAAGTGATCCTCCTGCCTCAGCCTCCTGAGTAGCTGGGACTACAGGCATGTGCCACCACACCCAGCTAATTTTTATTTTTTGTTAGAGATGAAGTCTCACTATATTGCTCAGGCTGAGCTCAAGTGATCCTCCTACCTTGGTCTCCCAAAGTGTTAGAATTACAGGCATGAGCTACCATGCCCGGCCCATATAACTTTTACAATAAGCTTGCCTATGTCTACAAAAATCCTTATTGGGATTTTTATAAGAATTACAATAAACCTGTGGATCAATATGAGAATTGACATCTTTATTATGTTGTCTTTCAATCCATGAACACAACATATTTCTCTATTTAGGTCTTCTTTGATTTCTTTCAACAGTATTTTATAATTTTTAGCATATATATCTTGTATATATTTTATTAAGTCTCTACCTAATTATTTCATTTTCTTTGAAGCAATTGTAAGTGGTATTGTGTTTTTTTTTTTTTTTTTGAGACAGAGTCTCGCTCTATTGCCTGGGCTAGAGTGAGTGCCATGGCATCAGCCTAGCTCACAGCAACCTCAAACTCCTGGGCTTAGGTGATCCTACTGCCTCAGCCTCCCGAGTAGCTGGGACTACAGGCATGCCCCACCATGCCCGGCTAATTTTTTCTATATATATTTTTAGCTGTCCAAATCATTTCTTTTTTTTCTATTTTTGGTAGAGACGGGGTCTCACTCTTGCTCAGGCTGGTCTCGAACTCCTGACCTCGAGCTATCCACCCTCCTCGGCCTCCCAGAGTGCTAGGATTACAGGCGTGAGCCACCGCGCCCGGCCTTAACTTTAGTTTCTTTAGTTCATTTTTAGTATATAGAAAAGCAGTTTAATATTTTTGTGTTGACCTTTTACTCTATGACCTTGGTAAACTCATTTATATTCTAGGTGTTTTGTGTAATTTCCTTGTTATTTTCTATGTAAACATAGCATCTGCAAACAGAGATAGTTTTCTTTCTTTTCTTTTCTGTTTTCTTTTCCTCCTCCTCTCCTCTCCTCTCCTCTCCTCTCCTCTCCTCTGCTCTCCTCTCCTCTCCTCTCCCCTCCCCTCCCCTCTCTTCCTCTCTTCTCCTCTCCTCTCCTCTCCTCTCCTCTCCCCTCCCCTCCCTTCCTTTCCTTCGTCTTTCTTTTGTTTTCTTTCCTTTCTTTCTTTCCTATATGCCTTTAATTTTTTCTTGCCTTATTGCACTAGCTACAGCTTCTAGTACTGTGTTGAGTCTAAGAGCATTGAAAGCAAATATCCTTGACTTGTTTCTATCTCAGGGGAAAATACCCTTTCACCATTAAGTATGATATTGGCTGTTGGACTTTTGTAGATGCTTTTCATCAAGTTGAGGTAATTCCCCTCTATTCCAAATTGCTGAGAGTTTTTGTTTTTCATGATTGAGTGTTAGACTTTTTATCAAATACCTTTTCTGTATCAATTGATATAATCACACAATTTTTCTTCTTCAACATGTTGATTATGGTGTATTACATTGATTTTTGAATGTTAAATTATCCTTGCATACCTGGAATAAACCACACTTGGTCATGGAATATATTAAATAATTCATTTTATATATTGTTTGATTCAGTTTGCTAACACCTTGAGGATGTTTATACCTAAGCTGATGAACAATATTGGTCCTTAGTTTCCATTTCCTTTTTCTTTTTTGTATTATCTTTGTCTGGTTTGGCATCAAGGTAATACTGGCCTCATAAAATGAGCTAGGAAGTAATACTTCCTTTTCTATTTTTCTGAAAGATATTTTGTAAAGTTTGTGTTCATTCTTTTTTAAATGTTTGATAGAATTCACCAGTGAATGCAGTTGAGTCTGAAGGTTTCTCTTTCAGAAGTTTTTACATTATAAATTAAATTTTTATGGTTATAAGACTATTAAGATTATCTATTTTACTTTGGTTGAGGCTTGATAGTTTGTGGTTTTTGAGAAATTGGTCCATTTCTTATCAGTTAGCAAATTTATGAGCATAAAGTTATTATAGTATGCCCTTATTATCTTTTTAGTGACTGTAGGATCTAGTGTTATATACCCTGTTTTGTTCCTGACATTGGTAATTTGTCTTTTCATCTTATTTTTGTCAGGCTTGGTATAGTTTTGTCAATTTTAGTTTTTTCCTAAAGAACCAGTTTTTTATTTCATTGATTTTCTATTCTATTTTTCTGTTTTCAACTTCCTTGATTTCTGTTCTTATCCTTATTTCCTTCCTTCTACTTGCCCTGGGTTTATTTTGTTCATTTCCCTGCCCCTAGTTTCTTTAGGTAGGAACATAGTTTATTTATTTGAGACCATTTCTTCTTTCTAATGACACTGCTTTAGTGCTATGAACTATATCTCAGATATTTTGCTATATTTTGTCTTCTTTTTCACTCAGTTCTATGTATTTTTAACAGTCTCATGCTCTACTGACTGAGCTAGCCAGGCAACCACAAGTTCTACATATTTTTATTTCTTTTGATACTTCCTCTTTGACCCATGAATATTTCAAAGTATGATTTTTTTATTTCCACATGCTTAGAGATTTCCTGTTGTCTTTTTATTATTGGTTTCTAGTTTCATTCCATTATGGTCAGACTCCGTATGATTTCAATTCTTTTAAATTTGTCAAGATTTGTTTCATGGGTAAGGATGTGCTTTGTCTTGGTGAATGTTCCATAAACACTTAAAAACCAGGTATTTTGCTTTTGTTAAGTGTAGTGTTCTACAGGAGGCAATTAGATCTTATTGGTTATGTTTTTCTGAGTTTCAATATCCTTGTTAATTTTCTGTCTTATAGTTCTATCAGTTGCTGAGGACAGAGCTTTGAACTCTTAAACTATAATTATGGATTTGTCTATTTCTACATTCATTTCTGTCTTTTTGTTTTGTGTGCGTTGAGGCTCTGTTGTTTGTTGTACACATGTTTAGGTGGATTTATACTTGATCGTTATGGTTCTGTTGTTTGTTATACACACATTTAGGTGGATTTATATTTTATCATTATGGCTCTGTTATTTGTTGTACACACATTTAGGTGGATTTATGCTTTATCATTATGTAATGTCCCTGTTTGTTTGTGGTTATTTTTGCTCTCGAGTCTACTTCATATGATGTTAATATAGTCACTCTTTTTTTATTTTCAAAAAGTAATGTTTTTATAGTATACCTTTTTCAATAATTTTACTTTCAACTGTTGAAATTGAAGTGAGGTTCTTGTAAAGAACACATACTTTGGTTGTGTATTCTTATCTACTCTGCCAATCTCTCTCGTTTGATTGCTATATTTAGACTGTTTATATTTAAGGTAATTATTTATATGTACAGGTAGTCCCTGGGTTATAGATGACCAGACTTACAGTGTTCTGTATCTGTGAATGGGATCCCAAGGCTCCCCATAAGGATAATTTATAATTAAATACTTACATTAATAATTCTGGAGCTAGTTTCTTCTGTGCACATAAACAAATCTGCATGGTGTAAGTGGTTTGTTAGCACAACATCTTTACACTACCAGCTAGTCTCATTGTTTATATGGTCGCTTACACCGAGCATCACTGTCATCTTAACTTTTTGATTTGATTTTGTACATCTGTGTTTACCCTTATGACTATGTCTCCAAAGTGAAAGTCCACTGCAAGTCCAGGTGAATCTACAGCAAAGCGAAAGGTAATTACAGTGGAAATGAAAGTAGAAATAATTAAGTATTCAGAGAAAGGTCAGACGCCATCATTCACTGGGAAAGCATTACGCTTCAGTTGCTTGATGGTTGGAACAATTATAAGGGATAAAGTGAGAATAATGGAACATGTGAAAGGCAATGTTTCAGTGAAAGCATCAATTATTGCTAATCAGTGTGGTGGATGAATTATTGAAATGTAAAGGTTATTATGGATTTGGCTAGAAGATCAATACCTATTAGCCTAGCATTGATGTAACATTAGGTGAATGTTAACCTTTAATATTCTTTTTGAAATTTCTCCTGTCTCCTATCTAAACTTTTGTTTTGTTTATTTATTGTTTTTATTTTTTTATTGCAGCATATTACGGGGGTACAAATGTTTAGGTTACATATATTGCCCTTGCCCCACCCAAGTCAGAGCTTCAAGCATGTCCATCCCACAGAGGGTGTACACCACACCCATTAGGTGTGTATATACCCATCCCTTCCTCCCCTCTCCCATCTGCCTGACACCCGATCAATGTTATTACTATATGTTCACTTAAGTGTTGATCAGTTAATACCAGTTTGATGGTAAGTACATGTGGTGCTTGTTTTTCCATTCTTGTGATACTTCACTTAGTAGAATGGGCTCCAGCTCTATCCAGGATAATACAAGGGATGCTAGATCACCATTGTTTTTTGTGGCTGAGTAGAACTCCATGGTAAACGTATACCACATTTTATTAATCCACTCATGTATTGATAGGCACTTGGGTTGTTTCCACATCTTTGCAATTGTAAATTGTGCTATTAACATTTAAGTGCAGGTGTCTTTATTACAGAATATCTTTTTTCCTTTGGGTAGATTCCCAGTAATGGGATTGCTGGGTCAAATGGTAGTTCTACTTGTAGCTCTTTGAGGTATCTCCATATTACTTTCCACAGAGGTTGTACTAGTTTGCAGTCCCACCAGCAATGTATGAGTGTTCCTATTTCTCTGCATCCATGTCAACATTTATTGTTTTAGGACTTTTTGATAAAGGCCATTCTCACTGGAGATAAGTGATATCTCATTGTGGTTTTGATTTGCATTTCCCTGATGATTAGAGACGTTGAACATTTTTTCATATGTTTGTTGGCCATTAGTCTATCTTCTTTTGAAAAGTCTCTGTTCATGTCCTTTGCCCACATTTTGATAGGGTTGTTTGATTTTTTCTTGCTGATTTTCCTGAGTTCTATATAAATTCTAATTATCAGCCCTTTATCGGATGTGTAACATGCAAATATTTTCTCCCATTCTGTATGTTATCTGTTTTCTCTCATGATGGTTTCCTTGGCTGTGCAGAGCTTTTAATTTGATCAGGTCCCATTATTTATTTTTATTGTTGCTGTGATTGCCTTTGGGGTCTTCTTCATAAATTCTTTCCCTAGGCTGATGTCTGTAAGGTTTTTTCCAACATTATCTTCTAGAATTCTTATAGTTTCATGCCTTAGGTTTAAGTCTGTTATCCACCATGAGTTGATTTTTGTGAGAGGTGATAGGTGCGGATCCTGTTTCAGTCTTCTACATATTCTGAATCCCATTTCTGTCATTTCAGCAATTTCCTTGTGGGTGGGGTCCACTACTATAGTTCTGTTGTATTCCCTTGGGGGTGTCAAACTATTTTGTTTTTGTTATGTTGCCAGGGTTCTTTTGTGGGTTTCTTCTCATCTGGCTCCCATTCTCTCAGCTCTGTGTTAATAGGATTACAGGGCACCTATTCTTCTTTGCTGGGGAGTCTCTCAAACCAAGTCCTGGAGTGATGGCTGCTCAAGACTGGGGGTGGGGGGGCTAAGTGAAGTGTTGGACCTCGGGGAGGTTCTGCTGGCCAGGTGGTAGTGTTGGGGACTCAGTAGTGGGGTTTTGGGGTCCTGGCACAATTCTGGAGTTTCAAGGGTGGATTCACAGGCCTGGTGGTGGCGGGGGGTGGGGGGGGTGGGAGGGAGGTCCTGGAGCTATAGGGGCAGAGCCTTGGACTTGGACACAGTGAGAGCTTCAGAGCCCCTAGGCAGTTTTTAATGGTAGGTCTTCTATCAATAAATTCTTTTAGTTTTCCTTCATCTGAGAATGTGTTTATTATTTCCCTTCACTCCTGAAGGAGTTTTACCAGATATAGAATCTGTGGTTGACAGTTGTTTACTTTCAGCACTTGAAAAATATTGTGCTACTTTCTGTTGGCTTCCATAGTTTCAGAACAGAAATCTTTGGCCTTTTGAATTGGTGTTTCCCTATAGGTAATGTGCATTTCCTTCCTTCTTTTTCTTTTCTTCTCTCTCTCTCTCTTTCTTTTTTTTCATTTTCAAAATGTTAATAATGATGTGTCCCACCCAGCATGGATTTCTTTGAGTTTATCCTGTTTGGAGTTCACTTAGTTTCCTGGATATGTCTTTTACCAAATTTGGAAGCTTTAAACCATTATTTCTTTGAATATTTCTTCAGCCCCACAGACCTTCACCTTCCTTTCTGGGACTACACTGATATGAGTGTTGGATCTTTTGTTATTGACCCACAGGTTCCTGAGGCCCTGTTCATGTTTTTTCAGTCTGTACTTTGTCTGTTTTTTAGATTGGGTGAGTTCTGTTCTTGTGTCCTCAAGTTTACTGATTATATCCTTTGTCATCTCCATAATACTATTGAGCCCGCCAGCAATATTTTTTAAAAAAAAATTTTCTGCCATTATATTTTTCAGTTCTGAAGTTTCTATTTGGTTATTTAAAAAATAATTTCTATTTCTTTGGTGAGATTTTTATTTTTTCCTTTGTTTCAAGAGAATATGTAGTTGATTGTTGAAGCATTTTTATAATAGCTGCTTTAAATTTTTGTTAAATAATGCCAACATCTGATTCATCCCCCTGTTGGCCTCAGTTGATTATCTTTTCTCTTTTAAGTTGTTATTTTCTGGTTTCTTGGTATGATGAGTAATTTTTAAAAATTATATCATAGATGTTTTGTCTATGATGTAGGAGACTCTGGATCCCATTTAAATATTTCATTTCAGCAGGCAGCACCTTGTTAAGGCTTAGCATGTGAGTTGTGGCCTACTTTTGGGGGTTGTGGTTCCAATGGAAGTTTAATTTTCATAGCCTTTGCAGTGTTATTTTGGTTTGCTTGGTTTATCTGGTGTTGCTGGGGCTCCTACTAGTGGTGGTCCTGCTAGTGGTCCTTGATGGGGTAAAAGGGGTATTATCCCAGGCCTGCCAATGGATATCTCTAGAAGAAGGATAGGCATAGTAGAATTCTCCGTCAGTGCTCCCCACCCTACTCTGCCCCAGTATGTCTTGGCAGAGGAGGAGAGTCTTGAGTCTGTTTGATAAAGAAGCTTCTGTGAACTGGGCTGCTGCTTCTGACTCAAGTCACATCTCTGGTTCCACCTACCCTGCCAATATCTTTGGGTAGAGATGGAGTTTTGAAACCAGGCTGCCTACTGAAGCTGGATCTCTCCTGTAGGTTCTGACTTGCCAGCCTCAGTATCTCTTGGTGGGCAAAGGGAATCTCAGGCCTCGTGGGGAAGGAGAGTACTTCTCCTGGCTGCTCATTGCTGGCTGGGCTCCCATTTGATCTGCTGTGCTATTAATAGTTATGTTGGGCCCACCTAGTGTTGTCAGAAAAGTCCCATTTGATTCAGGAAAGGAATGATCCTACCTGGGATATCTCTGTTGCTAGGGTAGGGAATTAGGAAACCATATCTGGGTGGTCTTTCTCTATGGAATAGGGAGATGCAAGACAACCTCTTGCTTTGCTATTTCTCCAGTCCCAAACCAGCTCAGCCTCTTCCTATCACCCTTCAGAGTTTTCCTTTGATTGTTTCTTTTGCCATTTCTAGGTTTTATAGTTATGCTTAGCTGGGAGAAGCAGGGAAAAAACACTATCCTGCCCAGACTGGAAGTCTTCTTAATAATGTATTTATAAAACTTACCCAGAATTGAGGTTACATTTACCAGCTTACAGACATGACTTTCTTCTTTTTGAAAATCAAGACTATAGGGCTGGGCATGGTGGCTCACGCCTATAATCCTAGCACACTGGGAGGCCGAGGCAGGAGGATTGCTCGAGGTCAGGAGTTTGAGACCAGCCTGAGCAAGAGCAAAACTCCGTCTCTACTAAAAATAGAAAGAAATTAGCTGGACAACTAAAAATATATAGAAAAAATTAGCCAGGCATGGTGGCGCATGCCTGTAGTCCCAGCTACTTGGGAGGCTGAGGCAGGAAGATTGCTTGAGCCCAAGAGTTTGAGGTTGCTGTGAGCTAGGCTGATGCCACGGCACTCTAACCCGGGCAACAGAGTGAGAGACTGTTGCAAAAAAAAAAAAAAGAAAAGACTATATTTGCCTCCCTCCAGACGTCTGCATCTCTCTCAGTATTCATAATTCTGTCTAGATAGTAGTTTGGAAGTCTTAGAGCAAGGTCTTTTCAGTATCCTGGAATTTATTCTAGGACAAATACTTCGTAATTTCTTCTTGTGTCTCTTGTTTTCAGTTTTCTTCTACTAATGTTTGTTGTACCCCTTCTTGTCCTTCTATTTTATTTTTTACCAAAGAACATATGGAAATAAAGTGGGTATTGAATTATTTTTCTTTCTCTTTGTCACCTAGCATTATATTTCTTATTACTGATTCCAACATGAAATCCCTTTTCGTTGTCTTCAGAATATGTCTTTTTAAGCTGAGGTCATTCTGAACCTTGGCCTCTGGTGTTTTGCAGGTACATGTCACTCATAATTGTCACTGGTTATGTCTACTTCATTGTATCAGTAGAGATACATATACCAACTTTAGAGTCTGACAGGCTTACATTTGAATCTCACCTCTGCCTCTTTCTAAATGTATGATTTGGGATTGTCTATTTAACCTCTGAGCTTCTATTTCCTCTCCTATAAAATGGGAACTATAATACTAATAATAGGACCAACTTCATAAGGTTGTTATGAGGATTAAATGAGATAATACACATTAAGCATGTAGCACAGTTCCTTACACAGAGTAAGTACTTAATAAATGCCATTGCTATTGTTATTATACATTTTTAAAATCTGAGATTATAGAAAACATTTACAGCTCTCACTTTTGATACTTATCTTTTTCTCCTTCTTTGTGATTGTATAGTTAGAACTTTGTTTTTGAGAGCCTTCCTGGCAGCTTATGTAAATTAAAGTTCTCAGGGAAGAAGATTATATATCTTTTAAATTATGGAATTTCACCTAATTTAATTGCAACTGGCATTCTTAATGCAATGCTGGTGATGGTCCTTGTACTGAGTAGTAAATGCAAATATTTCACAGCTCTGTCTCCCTGCAATTGATGTGTAGGTGTTAAATTAGCCTTTCTGGTTAACCATCCATAAATATTTCAAAATACATACCTTGTGTGGGTACCCAGCTTGCTTCTACATGCTACAAAAGTTTTTGCTTGTTAGACATTTCACATTATCATATGTCCTACCTGTATTTCTTGCTGTATTTAACAAGAAGTTCGTGGTTATAGTACATCAGCATACTTTTCTGATGAAAAAGGAAGTTTATCAGTTTGAACTGTGAACCATAATCATATCTAATTTTATATTTTGTACAGTGCCCAACCCATTCTCATTCAGGTGTTTATCACTAATGGTTTTAGCTAAAATGACGTAGCAATTGTTATGAAGGTCAGCAAATTGACATCATTATGAGTGTATTCTAACTAATCTTTTTCTTCCAGTATGTTTTTCCTCTGAGTTAAAGTTGGTAATCTTTTTAATCTTGATAAATTCTTTAAGTTTCACATTTGATAGCTGTAATTCTGGAACCTCCCAAAACTATCTTAATTAGAGGCATGTTGGAATGTGTTTGAAATTTTTCTGCTATAGTTCACTTACTTCTGGGCAGTATTATGTAATCTTAAGGATGTGTGTTTTCTTCAGGGATTCATCCTTTCATGCTTTCCTCTACCTATTTTTTTTTAACTCTCCACTCCCTCCCCTTGGGAGAATATGAATCTAAATCTAAGTTGTTGTTAGTCTTTTGGAGATGTTTTTAGAACTAGGATCTTGATAACTTTAACCTTCAAGTGTTCTAGATTGTTTTGGAGGGCTAGCAATGGCATTATGGCCAAATTGTAACCCAGGTAATTTAGATTCTAGTACCAAAAATCTAATTGAAATGGCACAAGATCTAGTGTTTTCCCTCTTGATATGAAATGGTGGTATGCAGTGGCTAGGTACTTGGCTTTCTCCATGATGTTGCATTGATGACTTGATTACTAAGTATAGTTTGTTTATATGCTTGTGAAGTATTCTTGAGTCCTTTGGAGGAATAAAGGATTAATTAGTGGTGGTTGGGGTGCTTTATGTTCCACTACAGAATTGTAACCTTGCCACAAGAAATACAGATGACTGAGTCCTTGGGCCTGAATTGCAGTTGACCCATTTCCAGGCTTTCATGGCCCACTACTATTGCCTTTTCTCTTCCTTTAGCCCAATCCATGACTTTGCTTTTCTTGGAGAAACATATCCTGGCTTCCCTTTGTGCAGGATCCTCTTCCTTAGACTGCTTCCACATTGTACCATGTGTCTGGAATGACCTCTCCTTTGTCTGCCAAACCCTTTCTCTGCTGTCAGCTTGAGAGAGCTAGAAATCTCACCTCCTTCATTAAACTCTGCTGACCTGAGTGTCATAGAATTGACAGCTCCCCGAGTCATAGATCCTGTAAACACTTCTCTCTGTCAGTTTATGTAGATGTTCAGTGTTTTAGACTGCTGTCTTGGTATCTTTGTGGGATGGTTATCTGTGTTGTCTAGCATCTTAGATTTTTAAATCCACAAAGGGGAGAAATCCTATCATACTTACTGGGTATTGAGTCTCACAAGTAACTAGGCATAAAATAGGTTGCTCTGTGATGGCAATGTCATTGAGGGAAAAAGTGGACAAATTACCTCCATGAAAAACGAGAACTCTTGATGCTTATTGAACTTTCTAGTAGATAACTGAGCTTATAGGCTTAGGAAATGAGACTTGATATTCAACATTTCAGCATTTCAATTCTTGGCCATTGTAGGTATCTACTACAATGTTTTAGAAGTTTTAGTTCTCTTTCCTATGAACTAGTCAGATAACTCAAAAACTTGACTTCATTCTTTATATGCATAATAATGCTGCCTTTGAGTTTATAAGCCATTGACTGGAGAAATGTTAAATTTCTATTGTTAAATTCTCTGCAAATCTGACTGAACATGTAGTGGACTTATACCTCTAGGAATGCCATTATCTGTTAATTACCTGAACAAAAACTTTTAAGACAGAGATAAAGCCCTTCACAATCAGAATTCTGCCTGCATTTCCTCCTTTATGTCCTACCATACCCTATCACTCATCTAGCTCCAACAGTACCAAAGTAATAGTAATTTCCCATGCTTACTGCCATACCTTTGTACACATAATGTTATCATCTCCTGAAATGCATTTTTCTTTCTCCAAGCCTTTATTCTTCTGGCATATTTTTGACTTACCTCAAACGTCTTCTGTCTGTGAGCATTTTTTGACCCTTGCACCAGACAAAGGTAGTCACTTCCATTTCTGTTCTCCCATATAGCATCTTTTACACACCTCTAGTCACACTTCTCATTTTAAATACTTAAGTATTATACTTTTACCACTGATGTTTGTTTCCCCTACCCATTCCACTGTAAGTTTCTTAAAGACAGGGACTATTTGTTTTCCCAGAGTCTTTCAGAGTTACTGACACATATCTTGTGCTCAATACAGGCTGGAATGAATGAAAGAATGAATCAAGAACAGGCATATTAATGGAATTAGAAGACATGCCTATAGGGACTTCTCCTTCTAGCTTTGACAGATCATCCCTCAAGAAGAAATAGAAAAATTATTATCTGTTTGAAAGCATCAGAGAGTTACCAAAGCAGCAGGGGTAAAGATCCCAGAGAGAAAGGAGATGTATTGAGGTTAGTGCAACATCCTGTGCTACATTTCCCTTGAAGGCATTTGCCAATGTAAGTGGTATGGCTAAAGGGGCTGAGAAACCAAACTGAAAGTAGTAACTAAGACACAGAGAAGATGAGCAGAGGTTTCAACAATCTCACAGGGCTGTAGAGACAAAAACTGAAGTTCAGATATACCCTGATAATCAGGACTTAAGAGTCCAAGATGCCAGAGAAAACTAAAGTATTAAATACAATGAGTTTAGTCTAATACTTTATACTAATTTTTCCCCATGGAATGCTGGCTGATTTATAAGTGGTACAGGGCAAAGAAGTTGAGAAGTTAAGCAGAAAGTGGTAGATGCAAAGCTCAGTAGCTAAGCAGAGCTTTCAACAATTTCACAATGCTGGAGAGACAGAAATTAGAGTTCAGAGCCTGCCAAACAGGAGGGACCCTGGTAATTATCCCAGGTTTTCAGTTGGGATCCCCAAAGGGCTAAACTCTAGGAGTAAGGATGAACTAGAAAATACCATTTCTCATAAAGACTAAAGTACAGCTTTGAATTAGCTCATTCTTAGGCAGGATTAATGCGATCTGTCCTTCACCACCTGCCAGAAGCAAAAAAAGGAGGAAGATAACATCATCCAGAGCTCCTCTAACTTCTTATATACAATGTCTGGGATTCAATCAAAAAATTATAAGGCTTAGCAGTTGTATTAGTTTGAGACAGCTGTCATAACAACATACCACAGAGGTGGCTTAAACAACAGAAATTTATTGCCTTACAGTTCTGGAGGCTGGAAGTCCAAGATCAAGGTTTCAGCAGATTTGGAGTCTAGTGAGAGCACTCTTCCTGTTTCATAGAAGTCCATTTTCCCACTGTGTTCTCACATGGCAGAAGGGAGAATGGAGATCTCTGGGGTCTCTTTTATAAGGACACTAACTCCATCCATGAGGGCTCTGTCCCTATAATCTAATCACCTCCCAATGGCCCTGACTTCCTAATACCATTGCATTGGGGTTAGGATTTCAACATATGAATTTGGGGGGAATACAAACATTCAATATATAGAAATATAAAAAACTGAATCCTGGAACTGAAAATTATAATTATTAAAATTAAGAACTTGATAGATGAGCTTTACAGCAGATTAGATACAGCTCAAGAGAGAATTTATCAGTTGGAAGATAGGTCAGTATAAAATATTCACACTGAAAGACCAAGAGATAAAGAAGAAAATACCAAAAAAAAAAAAAAAAAACCCAACCATCATGTCAACAATTATTGGCTTTTCTTTAATGTACTTGTTGAAAAATTATGCAAACATCATCTTAGCCTGTATAGTGGAGAGAAAATAGATGTATAGTTAGACAGACATGAGTTAGAACCCCAGCTCTGCCTCTTACTCTTTTACTGAGTATGTGATCTTAGATTAGTGATTCTCTGAGCCTCAGTTTCCTCATCTTCAAAGGAGAAAAACAATATCTACCTTACAGGGTTGTTAGAAGAATTAAATAAGATAATATGTGTATGAGTGCTTTGTAAACTACAAAGTCATACACAATAGTATTTGTCCTTTATTTTTCATAATATAGTGACTTGGGACATTTCTACTATTCTCGGCAGAAATTTACAGATACATTCATATACAGCATAATAACAATTCAGTCAATGATGGTGGTCCCATAAAATTACAATAAATATATTTTTACTGTACCTTTTCTGTGTTTAAATATGCTTAGGTACACATATACTTACCAATGTGTTACAATTTCCTACAGTATTCAGTACAGTAACATGCTGTATAGGTTTGTAGCCTAGGAGCAATAGGCTATGCCATATAGCCTAGGTGTGTAGTAGGCTGTACCATTTAGGTTTGTGTAAGTACACTATCATGTTCACACAATGATGAAATAGCCTAATGACATATTTGTCAGAATGTATCCCTGTCATTAAGCAACACATGACTGTATTTGTATTCTAAAGTCAATGTCTTCCCCAATAACTATTCAGAGTGTTTATTCCATTGATTGTGTATATATTTAGTGAAAAGGGAGAGGGATGTTTGTCTTGCTATACCTTCCCCTTTCAGGCCTCATTTCACCATCTTTGTCTTAATTTAAATTTAATTCTTTAAGGTTGCTGAGATTTTCTGTATTTTTTGTTGTTTTTCCTATTCCTAAAGCATTTCATAGAAATAGATCTTATTTTGGTATGTTAAAGAATTGTTTTTTGTATTTTTTCTGTCAACTTATATTTTTGGTTTATTGCTATTTCTAGCCCCTTCTTTTCTACAATCAACTCATTCAACAAACATTTCTTGATGTACTGTGTACCGGGCACTGTGCAAAATACTTGTAATAAATATGAGTAATAGAACTAACGGGAAAGTTAGGCACTTAAACATTTTTGATATGGTAAGATGAACATAATGGGGAGGCATGTGAGTACAGAAGAGAGGTTATTTCTGCCTATGGTGCCACCAAGAAGGTGACATTTGAGCTAAGTCTCTAATGACTTGTAAAACATCTTGTGGAGAAAGGGAAGATATATATTTTGGATAGGGGGAATAATATGTACAAGGGCACAGGAGAATTGAAGGATTTTATATATTCAGGGATCAAATATAATTTGGCGTGGCTAGGTATGTAGGATATGGGGCAAGAGAAAGGGGTGGAGTGACAGATTAAACTGGAAAAGTTGGCAGAAAGAGTGGTAATCAAGAAGGATTTAAAGCAGAGGAGTTGTATAAACTGTTTATTGGCAGATAAGTGACAGTGGTGTGAATGGACTGGAGAGAGGTGGGATGAAAGGTAGAGAGAAGAGATAGGAGGCTGGTACAATAGCCCAAGCAACAAATGAGCTAGGACAATGGCAGTGGGCATGGAGAGAAGAGCCCAAATTCAAGAATTATGACAGAGATAGTAGATAAAACACATCTTTACCCCTTGATGTAGAGGTTTCCCCCATAAATATATGGATGGTTTGTATCTATTATTCTCTTCTTAGTAAACTGCATATATAGAGTACCTCCATTGGGTGGGGTAAGGGTTTAATGAAAGAGCCAGATCAAATACAGAATGTCTAAGAACATCTACAAACCAAGTAAAATGAATCCAGCCAGGTGGAAATTGATGCGCAGAGGTGCTTAGGATTTGGTCAAGTGAGTAACCGGATCTGGGTAAGAATCTTTGGATGACTATTTCCTGGCCTTTCTTCATAAGTCTCTATCAAATTTCTTCTTTCCCCCCTCAGCTCCATGTTTCTTTTTCACTGAGAAAAGAGAAAGCAGTAACCTTCAACAGTTCCTCGTCCCATACCTACTCACTTACCTGCATCTGCGCTAATTTTGTCTTCTCTCCTGTTACTATAGATGAACTGTTCATGCTTTTATCTAAAGCCAACTTCTCCACCTATGTACTAGATTCTGTCTCTTCTCATCTATCAAAGGACATTGCTCCAGCAATTATACCCTCGTTCTCCTTTTCTTTCTCTCATAGTCCATAGCCAATCCCTGAGCAATTCTAAATACAATCACACCACTTCTCCTCTCCAATGCTACCACCCTGATATAAACCACCATCATCTATGGGCTATATTATATAATTAATTAGCCTTCTGACTGGTCTCTCTGCTTCTACTCTTGCCCCCTATTTCATTTCCAATCTCCTTACAGCAGACAGAATAAACCTTTTAAAACATGAGTTAAATTGAGTCCCTCTTTTGCTTCCATTGGCTTCTCATCTCACTGAAAATAAAATTAACAGTCTAACATGTCCTATACAAAGCTACCTCTCTGACCACTTTTTCTACCACTCTGCCCCTTCCTCTTTTTTATTTCAGAATATTATGGGGGAACATTTTGGTTATATAATTTGCTTGTATAGTTTGAGTCAAAATTATAAGTGTGCCCATCACCCAGATAGTGTGCATTGATTGTACCCATTACGTGTGAATGTACTCACCCCCTACTCTCCCCTCCCACTTGTTTTATTTCCACTGAATTTTACTTCCACATGTGCATATAACTGTTGATCAATTAGTTCCAATTTAGTATTGAGTACATGTGGTGTTTGTTTTTCTATTCTTGTGATACTTTACTAAGAAGAATGGTCTCCAGTTCCATCCAGGTTGCTACAAAAAATACTAGATCACCATTTTTTTATGGCTGAGTAGTGCTCCATGGTATACATATAGCACATTTTATTAATCTTATGTATTGATGGGCACTTGGGTTGTTTCCACATCTTTGCAATTGTGAATTGTGCTGCTGTAAACATTCTAGTACAGATGTCTTTTTTATAGAATGTGTTTTGTTCCTTTGGGTAGATGCCCAGTAATGAGATTGCTGGGTCAAATGGTAGTTCTACTTGTAGCTCTTTGAGGTATCTCCATATTACTTTCCACAGAGGTTGTACTAGTTTACAGTCCCACCAACAGTCTATGAGTGTTCCTATTTCTCCACATCCATGCTAACATTTATTGTTTTAGGACTTTTTGATAAAGACCATTCTCACTGAAGATAAGTGATGTCTCATTGTGGTTTTGATTTGCATTTCCCTGATGATTAGAGATGTTGAGCATTTTTTCATGTTTGTTGGCCATTAGTCTATCTTCTTTTGAAAAGTTTCTGTTCATGTTTGCCCACTTTTTTGATAAGATTGTTTGATTTTTTTTCTTTCTGATTTTCCTGAGTTCTAAATAGATTCTGTTTATCAGCCCTTTATCGGATGTGTAGCATGTGAAAATTTTTTCCCATTCTGTAGGTTGTCTGCTCTCATGACAATTTCTTTGGCTGTGCAGAAGCTTTTTAATTTAATCAGGTCCCATTTATTTATTTTTGTTGTTGCTGTGATTGCCTTTGGGGTCTTCTTCATAAATTCTTTGCCTAGCCCAATGTCTATAAGAGTTTTTCCAAAATTTTCTTCTAGAATTCTTATAGTTTCACACCTTAGGTTTAAGTCTGTTATCCACCATGATTTGATTTTTGTGAGAGGTGAAAGGGGTGGGTTAAGTTTTCTAAGTTTAGTTTGCTGTTTTATTTCTGTTCTGTGTATGTGCCACTCAGGTGTTTGAGTGTTGGATGGTAGTTGAAATCTTAGTTCATGTCTCTAAGCTTTTGGTATGATCCTTTGCGTCTGTCCTGTGCATGCACAGTTTAAGTCTGAGCACAGGACTTGTATGAATTCATACACAGAATTAGAGAATCTCATTCTCTACCTCTCTTCTCTCCAGAATTTTCTTCATGAGCCCATTCTTGAGGCTATGGTGCCCTCTTTCCTGGTTCTTCTGGCCAGAAAGACAGAATGTCCCTTTCGCTTCTAATTTTAGTTGCTTATACAACCATCACGGCTTGAACAATTCCATAACTAGGGTTTACTCCTTGGGCAAAGCTGCTAGAGAAAGCAGAAAAAAACAAAAACAAAATAGGATTACCTCACACACTCTTTGGATGAGGAGCCCCTTTTCTTGGTTACTCTGGCTAGCAATAGCAGGATTTCTATTAGAATTTTCATCAGTCCTGCCACTACTCTGCCATGGAGCTCTGCAACTGGGATCCACCCTCAAGGAAAATCTGCAAGAGAAAAAATATTTGGGACACCCACTTTGATGCAGGGTTCTTCTCTAAGTTTTAACTGTTCTTTACAATCTACCTGTTTCTGGTTACTTTTTAGTATCTTCAGTAATTGATTTTTGTATTTTTTTATCCAGCATTTTTAGTTATATCAGCAGGAGAGACAGGTTGTAGTGAGCTTATTCCATCTTGACCAGAACTGGAGTTGATCTTTTTACTTATAAATTTTCTGTATATTTAAAGAGGGTTTCTTATAACAACATATAATTGACTTTTTAATTTGATCCCACAATCTCCAGCTTTTAATTTGAATGTTTAGATAATTTTCATTTAATATAATTATGGTTATATTTGGGTTTAAATCTAACATTTTGCTATTTGTATTTTATTTGTTCCTTCTGCTCTATAGTTCTTTTTTCCTCTTTTATTGCCTTCTTTTAGAGTAATTGAAATTTTTATGATTTCATTTTATCTCAACTTCTGGCTTATGAGCTATATTTCTTTGTTTTTAGTGGTTACACCAGGTTGCACTTATCACAGTCTACCTTAAAATAATTTTATACTACTTCAGTAGTGTAAGAACCATACAACAATATACTTTTATTTTGTCTCTCCCATCCTTTGTGCTATTTTGTCACACATTTTGCTGCTGCATATGCTATAAAACCTACAATACATTGGTGTTATTTTTGCTTTAACAGTTGTTGGTCTTTTAAAGAGAGTTTAAAAATGATAAAATGCCTTTTATATTTACCATTTATGATACTCTTTATTTCTTTGTGTAAATCAAAATTTGTCTCTGGTATCATTATTGTCTTTCTGTGTGAAGAGAATTTTAAATTTCATTTAAAATTTCTTGTTGTTTAGATCTGCTGATGATAAGTTTTCTCAGTTTTTGTTTGCCTGAAAAGGCCTTTATGTAGAGTTCATTTGTTTTTAGTTTTTAAAAATATTCTTATTTGCTTGATTTTTTATTTCAAAATATTAAGGGGGTAGACATGTTTTTGTTACATTAATACCTTGTATAATGCTTAAGTCTGGGCTTTTGAGTTCAATTTTAAGAGATAATTTCACTGGGTAAAGGATTCCATCCTGGCAGATTTTTCTTTCATCACTTCAAATATGTCACTCCACTGTCTTCTGAATAGTGTAGTTTCTAATAATATGTCTGTAATCATTCTTACCTTTGTGCCTCTATATGATATGCCTTGAATTTGAATATTTTTATATTTTCTCTTTATCAGTGGTTTAAAGGAATTCAATTATGGTGTGCCTTAGTGTGGTTTTGTTTGTACTTATCTTGCTTGCTTGAGGTTTGTTGACTTTTTTTAATGATCAGGTTTATCATTTTCAATAAATTGGTAAAATTTTGGCCATTACTTCTTCAATTAATTTTTTTTGCCTTCATGTATTTATGGGAATCCAATGCACTATTCATTTATCTTTAGTCTTTTTCTCTCTGTGCTTCGTTTTGATGGCTTCAATTGCTTGGTCTTCAAGTTTACTGATTTTTTTATTCAGTGTTTAATTTGTTATTAATCCCATCTAGTATTTTTTCATTTTAGATATCATATTTTTAAACTTCAGAAGTTCCGTTTTTTCTTTCTTTAAAGTCAGTAGTGATGTCCCCTATTTCTTTTCTGATTTTAGTAATTTGATTCTTCTCTCTGTTTTGCTTGGTCAGTCTAACTAAAGGTTTCTCAATTTTGTAGATATTTTCAAAGACCCAACTTTTGGCTTTACTGGTTTTTTTTTCTGTTGTTTTTCTATTCATGATTTCATTCTTCTCTGTTCTAATCTTATCATTTCCTTTCTTCTGCTTGCTTTGGGTTTAGTTTGCTCTTTTTCTAATGTCTTAAGGTAGAAGATTATTGACTTTAGATCTTTCTTCTTTTTTAATGTAGGTGTATACAGATATAAATTTCCCTCTAAGCACTATTTTAGTTGCATCTCTTAAGTTTGGATATGTTGTATTTATTTTTATTCATCTAAAAATATTTTCTAGTCTCTGTGATTGGTTATTAGGAGTATACTGTTTAATTTCCACATATTTTTGAATTTCCCAAATTTATTTCTGTTATTGATTGCTAATTACATTCCATGTGGTTCAGAAAACAGGCTTTGTATGGTTTATGTTTGTTTAAATTTATTGAAGATTGTTTAATGGGCTAGCATATGGTCTAACCTGGAGAATGTTTTATGTGTACTTGAGAAGAATGTATATTCTCCTGTTGTTTGGTGGAGTGTTATATTGATGTCTGTAAGGTCTATTTGGTTTATAGTTTTATTCAAGTCTTCTGTATCCTTGTTAGTCTCTGCCTGAGTTCTAATCATTGTTGAAAGTGAGGTATTGAAGTCTCTCACTATTATTCTTGAATTGTCTATTTCTTTCTTCAATTCTGTTAGATTTTGCTTCATGTATTTTAGAATCCGTTGTACATACATGGTATATAATTGTTGTATCTTCCTGATGGAGTGACCCATTTATCATTACATAATGTCTCTGTTTATCTGTAGTAATTTTTTTTAAGTCTATTTTGTTTGACAGTGATATTGCCACTCCAACTTTTTTATGGTTGCTGTTTATAGACTATCTTTTCCCATTCTTTTACCCTCAACCAATTTGTATCTTTGAATCTAAAGTATATGTCATGTAGATAGCCTATAGTTTAATCTTATTTTTAAAATACAGTTGGAAAATCTCTGACTTTTGATTGGATTGTTTAATCCAGTCATATTTAATGTTGTTATTGATGTAGTTCGATTTACATCTGCCACTTTACTCTTGTTCTTCTATATATCTTTTGTCATTTTTGTTCTTCTATTTGTCCTTTATTTTGAATTAAATGAATATTTTCTAGTGTAATATTTACTTACTTTTAATGGTTTTTTTCACTATATCTTTTTTAGTCACTTTCCTAGTAGTTGTGGTAGAGCTTCCATATACATTTTAGTTTATCATAATCTAGCTCATATTTTTACTCAATTTCAGTGAGATGTAGACACTTTACTCCCAGATAGTTCTATTCCCACCTCCCCTTTCTTCTATTATTATTATACTTATTATATTTATAAATATATATTTTTCAAACCCAGTGATACACTGTTATATTTATTACCTTATATAATTTATATATTTTTAAAAAGCTGAAAGAATAGAGAAGAAGTACATATTTATAGAGTTTATTGCATTAACCTTCATATTGCCATTTCTGGTTTTCTTAATTTTTTCCCCTATAGATTCAAGTTACCACCTGGTGTCATTTCCTTATTTCAAATACAGCTTGTTCTAACTCACCTCTGTGGTGCTGTTATTGTCAAACCAATATACTTTTATTTTATAGGCTCAGCAACTCAATTATATACTTATTGTTTTATACAATTAGTTCAAAGAAGAGAAGAAAAATATACATTTCACAATCTTTTATAACTATATAATTACCTTTACAAATGCTCTGTGGGTTTTTTGTTGGTGGGGGGGGATCAAATTACCATCAAGGGTCACTTTCTTTTAGCCTGAAGAACTTCTTTTAGTATTTCTTATAAGGCATGTATACTAGCAACACATTTTCTGTCTTTATCTATCTGGAAATGTCTTTATTTCACCTTCATTTTTGAAAGATAGATTTTCTGGAGAGAAAATTATTGGTTGGGTTTTTTTCCCTTTCATTGCCTTGAAAATATCATCCTACTACCTTTTGGCCTCCATTGTTGCTGATGGGGAGTCTGCGGTTAAACTAATTGGGTCCCCTTGCATGTGATGAGTTGCTTTTCTCTTGCTAATTTCAAGATTTTAACTTTGTTTTTAAACATTTTTGCTATGATGTGTCTGGGTGTGGATCTCATTGCCATTACCTTACTTGGAATTTGTTGAGCTTCTTGTGTGTGTAAGTTAATGTTTTTCACCAAATTGGAAGTTTTCAGCCATTATTTCTTCTAATATTTTTCTGCCTCTTTCTCTTCTCTCCTTCTGGTACTTCATTACATGTATTTGGTGTACTAAATGGAGTCCTGTATTTCTCTGAGGTTCTGTTATTTTTTCTTCATTCTTTTCTTTCTATTCTTTGGATTGCACAATCTGCTAATCTCCAAGTTTACTGATTGTTTCTTCTGCCTGTCAAATCTGCTGTTGAGCCCCTCTAGCAAATTTTCATTTTAGTTATTGTACTTTTCAACTCTACAGTTTCCATATATATAATTTCTATTTTTTGAGATTCCATATTTGTTGAGGCATTATCATGGTTTCCTTTACTTCTTTAACTGTGGTTTCCTTTAGTTTTTTTTTAATGTCTTTATAATATCTGCTTTGAAGACTTTGCTAAGTCTATTATCTGAGCCCTGTCAAAGATAGTTTCTATTGCCTACTTTTCAAAAAGCTGTGTATGAGTCACACTTCACTGATTTTTTTGCATGTCTTATAATTTTTTGTTGAAAGCCAAACATTTTGGATACTATATTATAGCAATCTGAATACTGATTGTCACCACCACTCTCTTCCCCAGCTTAGGGTTTGTTGTTGTTATTGTTTGTTATTTGTTCGGTGACTTGAATGCACTAGTTCAGTGAAGTCCATTTCCCCCACAGTGTGAGGTCTCTGATGTCACCTCAGAAGGCATAAAATTTGTTACATGCATAGTCATGTTGGGATGGTAGTGGTTTTAGCAGGGCTCTATTTGACTGTTTCTCTAATCTCTCTGTTAAGTTGTCTGTCTCTATTGGTATCATACATAGTCAGCTATCAGCCACCGTTAGTTGTCAACTGGTTATTCTATTGTTTTTGATAAAAAGTGCTCCATTTGATACAATTAAGTTCAGGCCCTTTAGCACAGATAGTTTTGAGACCAGTATTTGTGATTTACTCTGACCCCAGGAGGCCTCCTTTTTGATGTGTCTTTCCCTGATTCTCTTAGATAGGCATCTAGCTGATGTATGGTTTAGCTTGTTGCTATCATGAAAGAACCAGCCCCTTCTTAAGGGTTCACCACCAAAATCTCCATTGTTTTCTACAGTGTTTTGAGGCTTGAACTTCTTCATGCTCTGTTCCAAATAAAGTCAGTTCCCTAGGGGAGAGTTATGGAGTCCTCCATTCTTATGCCTTCCTCCCTCCTGGGGAAAATATTTGCATCACTCCTTCAGAGCTGGAGGCTGAGACAGTGGCCTGCTTTTCTTGCAGTTACACCCCTGCTTTGTTGGTGGGGTTGGCAGTTTCTGGACTTCTGGCTTTCCTCTCCTGCTGTGGAACCTTGACTTATGAGTGAGCTGAGATGAGGGTATTTGAGGCCTAGTATTCTTGGCCAGCCATGTGTGGGGTAGAGCTTCTGCCCTATGAGTGGTAGCTGAGTAGGAGAGAGTCCCAGACCTCTCAGCCATGTCCACCAGGGTTAGAGTTTATGAAACACAGAGTTGGGGGTGGGTGAGAAATGTTAGCATCCTGCCCTACCCCACATGACACCCAGAATCCTAGTCTGCTAGCTGGAGGGAGAGGGAACTCTGTGTTCTTGGCTATAATTACCAAAAGTAGAGCTTTGTCATGCTAAGCTGGGGAAATAGGGTGGGGGGCAGGGGAGGGGAAGAGGAGATGAGTCGTCTTATATTCCACAGACTAATATTTCTCTTACCAAAATATAGTAGATTTTCTTGAAGAAATGTTTCTTCATTTGCTGTATGCTCTTAGGACAATTTCCCAAGACTTTTAGCGGTTGTTGCCTTTTTATAATTTCCACCAATTGTGATTGTTTAGCTGGGTTAAGAGTCTGTCCAGCACCTCATGACATTATCCTGCAAGTCATTCCCCACATTCCTTTCCGATGGTTCTTTCCCCCTACTTTTAGTAGATTCCTCTCATGTATATGCAGATTGGGTAATCAGCCAAGGACTCCTAGGGCTCTGTTTAAGTTTCCTTTCCTTGCACTAATGGCTTGGAAACTGCCTGCATGCAATAAACTGGGGCAATAATTGGGCTTATTTTGTTTGTTTCTTTTTTCTTGGGGATCACAGTCCTGTGCTACCTGTTGTCTAATATCCAAAAGAAATGTGTTTTTTTTTTTTTAGACAGAGTCTCGCTCTGTTGCCTGGGCTAGAGTGAGTGCCGTGGCATCAGCCTAGCTCACAGCAACCTCAAACTCCTGGGCTCAAGCAATCCTCCTGCCTCAGCCTCCCGAGTAGCTGGGACTACAGGCATGCACCACCATGCCTGGCTAATTTTTCTATATATATTTTAGCTGTCCATATAATTTCTTTCTATTTTTAGTAGAGATGGGGTCTCGCTCTTGCTCAGGCTGGTCTTGAACTCCTGACCTCGAGTAATCCACCCGCCTCGGCCTTCCAGAGTGCTAGGATTACAGGCGTGAGCCACCGCGCCTGGCCAGAAATGTTGTTTTATACTTTTATGACTTTCTAATTTTTTAAGGAAGGAAGATATATCTGATTCCTTTTATTAAATCTTGGCTACAAGTGAGATTCTCAGTCCAGTGCACCCTTTTCCTTTTTTTTTTTTTTTGCCTGAGTAAGAACTGAGACTCTAGGTTTGAATTCTAGCTTTCCAGTGGTTAAGGCAAATCACCTCATTTTTTTCCTCTACAAAGCTGAGATAATAAGAGTACTTCCCTTCTAGTCTTGTGAGGATTAGATGAGTTAATGGTTGTTAAGTATTTATAACAGATATGGCTGATAGGAAGCTGAAGTAAGTTTTAGCCACTATTACCACCACCATAACCACTGCCACCACTATTGCTAGTACTAGTACTAGTACTAGTACTACTACTACTACTATCTTCATTTCCCATGTATTATTGGGGAAATTGCCTAAGGCATCACTTATGATACAGAAATAGAAGATAACGGGAACATACATCTAGTAGTTAATGCTAGATATTAGACCTTATATAGCAGTTGGGTTTTTGTATATATAAACTCTCATTTATTTGTATTAATCTACAAACTTAAGATGGTAGAATTTTAGAGCTGGAAGAGATTACCTATATCACTTACTTTGCACATGAGCAAAGTTAGACCCATAGAGCTGATTCCCTGGGCTAAGATTATGTAACAAGTCCATCTCTGACTTCCATTAAGTGCTCTTCTGTCACACCATGATATCACTTGAGTTTTCTATACCGAATACCCTCCCCCACAACCATCTAAGTGAAAATTGTGCTAGTAATTCTCTACAATTATGTGATTTAAAAAGTTGAAGTAAAACCAAAGATAGTATTAACTGCCCACATGGAGTCTTAGGTAGTTCAACCTAGGTAGGTGGATGTGTTCAATACCCAGGCATTAGTAGAATATCCATGGCCTGTTTCTATTTTATAAAGATCTGGAAATAGTTAAGGTGGCTAATTTTGGAAATGTGTTGCACTTCCATCTGGTCTGAATCAATGAACTTAAACTTCATGCTATGTGAGATGGAGGCATTTTATGAAACACCAGATTTATAGACTATTATATAATGTTCCCAGAATCTTCTTTTGGTATTATAAGAGAAGTTTACTTATCTGTGCACAGGTGATATGGTATCAGTAATATCTGATGAGGAAAGCAATGGATGTCTCCTGTTGACTTGGATACCCTGCTTTGAGCCCCCAAGCCTTCCTTGTATGATGTTCTCTGTCAGGAGAACAGTACATTGGTGCTTTAGTTTAATGCTCTTCAGTGTATGCAGGTGATATAATAACACTGACAACCTGTTTTTGAACATTTTTGTGCCAGGCATTGTTGTAAACCCTCTGCATACATTATCTCATTTAATCCTCACAGAAACATTTCGAGGTAGGTATTCTATCCCAGTTTTATATAGGAGGAAGCTGAAGCTCAACAGGTGAAGTGTTTTGTCCAAGATTATATAGCAAGCCAGGTGTAGATTAGGAATTATGACCCAAGGTGTCTGACTCTGAAACCCTGTGTCCCCCCCCACACACACAGAAAAAAAGACTTCTCGTTGGAATTAGTACTGAGATCTTTGGTCATAGCACTGCAACTAAATACATAGCTCTACTGCACAAACTCTTAAAAAAAGGTAATGTTAGAAAGATACTATAGTGTATCTTTGTACTGAGAAGATTAATAGGGGGAACAGATAATTAAAGGTTGCATGTTAGATAAGACTTTGGTGAAATAATACAAGAAGCTAGAGGAATGCTATGGGCTAGACCCATGAATGGTATTCACCCATTGGTTTTACCAGCCAGCAGGTGGTATTCAAGTAAAGAGGATGCTTTGGCTAAGCAAAAAGACATTGTGGTTTTAGAGTAGCAAGGGTTTGTGGGCAGGGTAGTACTACTAAGAACTTTATATACTTCTTGTCTGATCCTCTTAATAGTGCTTTAAATTAGGTGATATCCACCCTATTTTCAAATAAAACTTGAAATTTAATAACTTGCCCAAGGGCACAAGCTGTTATATTATTGTGTTAATAGAATTTGACAGTCATCCCCCAGGTCTGCCTAGTCTAAAGCCATGTTCTTTCCTCTCTCTTAAGCTGCCTGAAGCGGAGTCCAGGTAGCACCCCTTCTGCTACTAGCTCCTCTTCCTCTATGCTTTAGACTTCTGGATGATTTTTCAGTGAATAAAGAGAAGATGTGTTTCTCTATCACTTACATTTTTTTCATTGGAAAGCTATGTGGGATTCTTTGGATCACACTTAATTCATCTGGAGTCAGTAAAGGGCAGGAAGGGGATCTTTGAGCAGTTTTCTTATGCTAATTAACATGCCCAGTTTCTATGCTTTACCTTGGAATTCTATGAATTCATGAGAACACTCATTATCTTATGCTGATCACAAGTTCTGATGGATAGCTATGTATATTTTCAATTGATAAAATCTAAAGAATGGTTAATTAATAAATGCCATTTGTCTGGGAGATTAAATCTACAAAAATGGGATCCTTTTGGTAAAATAAAATAACCTTTGGTGAAAAGGCAGTTCTTGTAGTTGATACTATTTGAGATTGGTGATCCTGCCAAGTAATGATTCTGCCTTCTACCTCCCATTAACTAACCTTTAATCATAGCTATCACAAAGGAAAAAAATAAATGGCTTTGAGCTTCAAAATATTTTTACTTTGTCTATCCTGTGCTCTAGTTCATCAAAGCAGTCTTTTCTTTTCTCATTGAGAAGGAAAGAGACCCCACAAATAAAATGCTAAAAGCCTCGCTAATGGAGTTGACTTATCTCATCAGTGTTCCAAAATATTGAGTGCTCCAGAAACATTCAGTCATAAAAGCTAAATTATGAAAATCAAGATCTTCTACTCTTCCGCTCTTTCTACTTCCTCCTCCCTCTTTGTCTCTCTTCTTCCATCCCTCTCTCTCCTTTTTCCTCTCCCCTCTTCTTATTTTCTCTCATTCTCTTGCTCTCATTCTCTGTCTCTTTTGTTCTCTCATTCTCTCTCTCTTTCTATTATTCTCTGTCTTCCATTGTTTGCATTGTAACTACCTCTCCTTTATGTGAACACTAAGCAATAAGTCATGTTTAACCCAGGTTGCCATGGAAATGTTGCAAGTGGGCCTTTTAGGGAAACTAGCCTACTCCATTAGTGAAATGATACTCAAATCTTCTAAGTATGATAATTTATGGAAAGTTTCCATGCAGAGATAAGGGTTCAGAACTCTGAAGTCTAGGCACCTCTCCCAACCCCAGCTTCTATTCTCCTACATAGATAGTTTTCTTCCACTGTGTCTTCTTTGAGGCCTGGATGCGATTTTATTAAGGGAATAAGTAGATTACTATAGACTTCTATTATTCTTTGATTTCTTTCTTTCTCTCTTTTCTCTCTTCTCTCTTTTCTCTCCTTTCTCTTCTTTCTTTCCTCCCTCCTTCCTTATGCCTTCCCTTCCCTTCCCCCTTCCCTTCCCCCTTCGCTTCCCTCTTCTCTTCCCTTCCCTTCCCTCCCCTCCCCTCCCCTCCCTTCTCTCCCTTCCTTCCTTCTTTTCTTTCCCTTCCTTCCTTCCTTCTTTTCTTTCCCCCTTTCCTTCCTTCCTTCTTTCTTTCCTTCCTTCCTTCCTTCCTTCCTTCCTTCCTTCCTTCCTTCCTTCCTTCCTTCCTTCCTTCCTTCCTT
The DNA here is from genome assembly GCF_020740605.2 of Lemur catta. NCBI lineage: Eukaryota > Metazoa > Chordata > Mammalia > Primates > Lemuridae > Lemur > Lemur catta. The sequence goes on along the minus strand of NC_059155.1, from coordinate 48,672,331 downwards.
CCTTCCTTCCTTCCTTTTTTCTTTCCTTCCTTTTTAGCTCTCAGAACAGTGACTTCCAGTATGTTTTTTTCAGCGCAGAAGGGAAGGGTACAAACTGAAGTGAAGTCTTGGGCATGTAAAATCTGGCTTAAGGTGGAAGCAAAGGTGTTTTGGAGTGAGGGAACAGATGTCTTGATTCCTGAAAGGGCATGCAGCTAGGAAAAGGTGGGAAAAGATGCAGGTTTTTTTCTGGTGAAAGGGGGTTCCTCTTCCCTCACCCCCACCCTCTGGGTGTCAAAATAAAATATAAAAAAGTTCAAGAGAGGCACCAGCCTCTGGATGGTAGGGAGATAAGTGGGCCATATTTTCTTGGCCTGTAGGGATGGAATGAAGGAAACACTTGGTACTGCTTCAGCCCTAGAGGGAAGGGATTTAATGCTCAGTAAAGCAATAAAGGAGCAACCTCATGAGGGCTCAAGCTTCATTAAGAGGTCTAACACTCTAGCAGAGGATTCCTCCATGAACTGCAATGAATAGCTGTTTCCTCCCTCCCACAAGTATGTTCTGAGGTTCTAGGCACTGGAGATACAGTTATGAATAGATACAGTTCCTGCCCTCCTAGAGTTTACAGTCCTACTGAGGGAGGCAGGCAACATATTTCAAAAATAGCTAATAAAATGTCAGATGGTAATAAATACAAAGAAGGAGATAAACAGGGTCGTGAGATAATGATAATAATGATGGAAAGGATACTTATGATAGGATGGTTAGAAGTCCTGTTTGAGGAGGTAACATTTAAAATGAGACACATAGATGAAAAGGATCTATCCACAACAGAGCCAGGAGAGAAACAGTGTTTGAGATAGAGAAAAAGGCAAGTTCAGAAGCCCTGAGATTAGGAAGAGTTTGGCCTTCCTTAGGAAACAAGAGAAAGTATGGGTAATATAAAACATTGGCAGAGGCCAGATTATGCAGAATGGGATTTATAGGCCATGGTAAGGTATTTGGATTTTATCCTGAATGCAGTGGAAAGCTATTGGAGAATTTTTAAACAGGAGTGTAATCAAGCAATTGTACTTTAACAAGATGACTAACTGCAGAGTGAACAATGGATTGAAGGAGGTCAAGAGTGGAAGAAGTGAGACTAGTCGGGAAGCTACTGCCTTTGTCTAAGGAAGAGATAATGTGATCTTGGATTAGGACAGTAACAGTGGAGGTGGAGAGAAGTGGAAGGATTTTGGGTATAATTTTAAGATAGAGTCAACAGTGCTTGCTGATGGACTAGATGTGGGGATAGAAGAAAGGAAAGAATGAAGACTATCTTCTCTTTCTAATTTTAGTAACTTGATAGCACAAAATGGGGTGTTGGAAGGGTTGTGTTTAGAATTTGCAGGTGAGATAGTGACTTGGAAAAGGAAAAGCCTGCATAAGACTGGCAGAGCCCTGGAATTGACAGGCTAACAGCAGACAATTCAGCAGTTACCATGCTGGTAATGAGGACAAGTGCTAAGAGGAGAGAAGTAGCCCCTTGGAGTAGACTGAACGTAGGAAGCTGCTTGGCCCACTCCTGTGGTTGGGGAAGCAGTTAACAGAGGTAGAAGAGATCCTGTCTGGCTCAGGAGAGAATGGGAAAACCTTGAGTTCCAGGATTTCAGGTTGGGGCTGGGGTGTTGATGTTCTTGTTGCCTTCATTGTGATCCAGATACCTCAATTTTAGCCCTCAGGCTGATGGGATCCAGAGAAACACCTGTTGAACCTATAATAGAAAAATCTTTGGAAATGAAAACCACACTCTTCTATTTATAAAAGAGGATTGATTAGGTAAAGGGATGAGAAATAAGGTGATTTGCGAAGTATTGTTCCTGCCCACTCCCCAGGAATACGCAAAGCTTTATTACTAAGGACTATGCTGAAAAGGCCAGCTATGTGATATGTTGTAGGTATGCATCATGTAAACAAATGTAGGATATGTGCTGCTGGTTGCCTTTAAAGAATTAAACTTCAATATTATTATCCCTTTTTTTTTTAAAAAAAAAAAAGGAAAGCAGAGCATCTTAAATCAGTAAACCAACAACCATCATTTGTCTCCTTTGTGAAGACAGTAGCTAAAAGCATGAACTCTTGAGCTCCCTGGGTTCTAATCTCTGCTCCACCACTTACTTGCAGCAAGGTCTTTGGGTCAGTTAGTTAACCTTCTTTAAGCTTAAGTTTTTTTCATCTATAAAATGAGAATAATAGAGCCTCCCTTGTAAGTTTGTTTTGATGATGAAATGTGTTGATATTTGTGAAGTGCTTAAAATACTATCCATGTTAGTGTTTATTGAATAAGATAAATAAGCCTTTGGATAGGAGGCAAATCAAAGAAATATAATGACTGGCCCAGAATACAGGGTCCTTGGGTAGAGTAGTCAGGACAGAGAAAGGAGTCAGCTGAGAGTTGAGAAATAGGTTTCTAGTAGCCAGCACTGGTTCTGAAGTAGGACTGTGGTGCTTGTTATAACTTGATTAGTCTCTTCCTGGCTATAGGACAGGAGCTGATAAAGACATTTTGAGGCCCAGAGATAGGTGAAGAATCCCTAGATTCTCTAAGAACACTGAACTATATACAAGTAATATAGATAACTCCCTGTTGACATAAGGTCTAGTAAAATATTAGTCCCTGAAAACCACTTTTTCCAAAGCTAAATATGACTCCCAGTGTGTCCTTTTAGAAACTGTTCCCCTTACTAAGATTTCTTTTTCTTTTTCTTCTTCTTTTTTTTTGGGGGGTAGGGAGGGATGGCATCACTTCTTTTCGAAGAATGAATGAAGTAAAACAAGACTTTCTCTTATAGTTTATCATTCTTCTGAGGAAGTGACTCTAAATTCTTTATTGCATACAATGTATATATTTTTCCTATTGAGCAGTAAATTTCCTCCTCCTTCCCATTTTGTCCCAGGTATTCCCATTCAAAAGATTTATAATTACATTCTTTATATATTAGAGGAACTACCAAGTGTTGCTTTATGAGCATCAAATGGCAGAAGTCAGCATCTGTGGATAAACCAGGTTAGTGATTATAAGCAGCACATTTATCTTATTCTGTGTATTGAATACAGCAGAACTGAGGCCCTTTTTAGAATTATAGGGCTGCATGGGTTTGGAGAGGTCTCATTCATTTTCTTCCCTCTAGGCTCAGCTCTCCCTAAACCTTTCTAGAAAGATGAATATCTTATTTTTAAAGGGCCTTTGGGAATTAAATTTTGTAACCTTCTAAGTCATTTCTGTATTTAGGACTTTCATTGTTGGGACATTTTTCCTTTTATTCAAGTAAAATCCCATTACAAAGACAAAGATATTTCCATCCTCTCTTGGATGCTCTGTAGTAATTGTGCTTTGTTGCACTGACTAAAATGGACTACATTACTACAAATAAGCCTATACAAGCAAATGTTTTTTTCTGGCCCCAATTCCATACCAGCTATTTTATAATACACATATCTGGTTTTACATCTGCTTTGTGGGGGAAAGAAGGGGACAAAACTGGAGAAGATGTATGAGAGGTTTGCTTTTATAACCTTTCCTCTTTACCCCTAGATTGTGATCATTTGCAGATTTACCTTTGACAGTGTGAGGTGAGCTATCTTGTTTTCTGGTCCTTTGGATTAGGGATGTGATTTCTCGCAATATACTAATTATTAGAAAATTCTACTCAAATCAAAGAAATGGGAGAGTCAGTTCAGTGGAGATCAATTAGTGATGAACTCTTAGCTGTATTTAACATGAGTCCCTTTTCTTTTTCTCAGTTTTTGTTAGTCTTCTGCTCCTTTTGATTTTCTCATTTTTCTTAATATAGCCCTTGAGAATGTTCTAGTAGATGCTTTTGAACTAAGAAGAAACTAATTAAGCTGTATCTCTTTAGTAAGTAAAGGAGGTGATGCAAATAATTTAGTAATTAAAGAGGGTGCTGACTCACCTTGGTCAAATGTTTTAGCTCACAGTTAACATTTTTTTAGATAACTTAATTCCAAGATTGAGCATTACTTGAAATCTCTTTTTTGAATAATATTGATTGCATGCTCCTGAGTGTTCAACATTAAATCATCTTAGCCCAATGTATTTCTTTTAGGAGATAAAAAGCTTATCATCTGGTATACATTAAGGCCCTAATGTATGTAGTCCATATCTCTTTCTTTATGACTAAAAAAAGATGTTCTAACTTTGTCCCAGCAGATACTATGTTAGCTGCTTAGCAGTAACATGTTCATAAGGAAGGAAATGTTACACATTTAATTCTGCCCAGAGGGGTGCTGTAAAGCATCGTGAACAGAAAGCTAAACTTTCATAATGAAGCCATTGTGGATATTGTCAAGATGTCATTTTAATAATCCAAATTTTAATCATCCTGACTTTACCTGTCACATTATATTTTATTTTCTATTAGCCACACAGCTCTGAAATGCTCTCTAAGAGGCAATGGTGATACAACCTGTCCTAATATGTTTGCATTGTCAGGTATTGATGAGAGAATATGTTTAACATACTTTGTTTAAAGATCTCCCTATGGCTCAGTCTTTGTATGGAATATATTGTTTATGTGACTACAGATATGAATGTAGCAGCATCTTTCAGTTATGTAGTCATCATTCTCAAGTGATTTATCTGCATTTTTGTTGTGTATTGCTCAGAAGTAGGGTTTATACTGAAATGTATCTTGAACGAAGGCCCTGCTAAAATCATTCATGTTTGCATTCCTCTAATTCTAGTATTACATATGCTTTTCTTTGGACCTGTCCTTTAAGACTACTTGTAAACGTTGGGTATAGGCCTTACAAGGTGTCCATCTTCATCTGTATACACAAACAGCAAGGGTTAAGCATTGTGATCCATCCAGATAATTGAGCATAAGCCAAAAGTTCCAGGGATGTAGATGGTAAGACTATTGCCCATGATTTGGGAGAAATAGGGGACTTGGATGAAATGCTCCAATGATATGGACTATGGTCCTAGAGAAAGAAGATTTCAGTGTCAAGGTGTTAGCTCTTTATATCCATAGAGAGTTTATGGATTATCCTAGTGTATTTGCTTCTCCCTCTTCCATTGCTCTCCTTTGGGCTTTCTCACTGTTGCTTAGCCCTGGGAACAGCATTTATATTCAGCAAATATTTTTTGAGCAAATGCGTTATTAAGTGCAAAGTTAAAGAGATATGTTTGTAAGGAAAAAAAAGACAAAAAACAAACAAACAAACAAAAACAGATAGAGACCACATCTTTTTCTTTCCACGTGGATACTTATGAAACCAGTGCTGAGGCTGGCGATTTTGGATTATATTTGACTCGATTCCCCATAAGAATTTATGTACTGTCTGATCTATTTATCCTCTAATTCATTTTGATATTTAAAGTTACTTCAAGTCATCAAGTATTTGCGTTAATTAAAGAATAGGATTTATTATTCAGTAACTGTGTGGGTGTCTTAAGGTTTCTTTCCCTGTTTGTTTTAGGGAGATCAATGACTTCATTTTTTTAAAACATTGACTGCCACACTAGAAAAAAAATTTTTCCCGGGGGGCCACAGTGTTTTATTAAAACAAGGCTATCCTTTCTAATTTGTTATTTTTCATTGTTTTCTGTATGTGAGTTACGTGCAACACAATCCACATTTTTAGAATTAAATTGTCAATATTAACTGTAACAATAAGAACATCAACAAGTAAGATTTTCATGAACCAACTGCAGGGTTTTCCTTCAAGCAGCCCCAGGCTCAAAACTAGCATGAGTTAAATACAGCTCACATGGCAGTCAACGTGTTAAACCAGCATTGTTCCCCTGATACAGCATTGTAACTGATGATGGCTGGGATATACTCAATTCCAAATGGACTAGTGTCACTTTTCTGTACAGCAGGAGTGAATAAGATCATCTGTAGATTAGCCAGAAGGAAAATGGCTTTGTGTTTTACCTTTGTAATAGCTTCTTGAAGGGTATTTAATTTGATACTGTTATCTGTAAGAAATAGAATAAAGCAGGATGAAGCATGTACATTCAGCTGTGTAGCTGACAGCTCTCCTGAAAGCAGAAAGTGCTAATTTTTTACTTTTAAAAAAATCTGGAAGAGGGCCTCAAATAATTCAGGGGAAGAAAAATGATGCTGAAGTGAAGTCACATGACTCAGTGGATAATTCCAGTGAAACCCAGGAAGAACCGCATTAGTATTAGTCTGTAAGTATACACAGTGCTTTACAATAGGTTGATTGCACTAAACAAAGAAGAAAATCCTTTCTCTGAGGAGCTTACAATCTAAAGATACAAGTTGGTGCGGTACAATATGGAATGAGAACAATAAGTGAGCCCCATGGTGGGTGGTCTTCATAGCTGAAATGCTTCAAAAACAAGTGCCTTCTCGGAAAGGTGGAGGCTGGAGAGGGAGTGGCCCAGGCGTGCAAAGAAGTGGAAAGCTATTCTTTTGGTGCTGGAGAGTGGGGATAAGGAAGGGAGGGTTGGATAGTGTGGCTGAAAAGAGGCTCAACATAAAAATGGGTAAAGAGATCAGACTGACATTGGCATAGTAGAGCTTGGTGATTTAGAGAACAAGGGAAAATGCTAGCAGAGGAGGATTGAGAGAAAGGGGCAAACAACGTATCTTAAGACTCTGTATTACAGTAAATACCACATCTTTAAACACCCAGATCTGGAGAATGCCTCTTGCAACAGCTTCTTGCTGGTGTGAATGGCTTCTATAGTAGGGGAAAGAACAGTCCAGTATGGTTGGAACAATTCACTAAGATTCTGCATGTGAAAGGGCTTTGTACAAAGCCTTTTTGTACAAAAAAACAAAGCAAAGCTTTCCAAATACATGTCATCATCATATTTTGCTTAGCTTTGACATTATTAAGTTATTGGTTGATAAAATATTTTAAAGCAAAAAGTTAGCAGTAGAGCTTCTCATTTCAGAGATGTTACCAGGAACAGATTTGATATAAATGCTTCATTTGTTTCCATGTTAGCTCATTACAACTTCTCATAGTAAATGTTCCTCCAAAGGGCTCTCTTGTTTCCTTACATCAGATCTAAATCTGATCTTCGCATCAGTGACGATCCTCATTCTCATCCTAATTCCTGGCCCCTCTGTTGCTACCCAGCCTCTTTTCTACTTGTGTTTGTATGGTCATGTATTTTCTTTGGTCTCACAATATCATTTTATACTCTGCCTCATTCTAACAAGTATTTGAGTTGGTTTACCAAGAAATAACATGCAATAACAGGATTAACAAACAGAGAAATGGGTATAAAGGGAAAATAAATGTAAAACAAAATGAGGCCAGGGTAAGGTTAGTACACCAAGTATACAACATTGGGGATTTATGGTTGTGCACTAAGTTTGGCTCTGAGCTTCTTAGCAGACAGATCAAGGAAGGAAATGTTAGTTATAATATTTGCAGGTGTTCATAAGGTAAAAACGAACCAATTTCTCAAAAGAAGCACAGCTTTTCTTGAGACCTATGAGAAATTCCTCCCATGGGTTTTTATAAATGCCAGTTTGGTGAGTTTGAATTTTATCCTGAGGGCACTGGGAAGCCAGTGGAAGCTTTTGATCCAGGGGATGACATACACAAAGCTGTATTTAGAACAGGTATAGGAAAGCTCAAATGAGTGGAGGGAAACTAGATGCAGGAACCAGTTAGAGATGAGGCTCTAAGGGTCTGGACGAGGATATATCAGAAGAAATGGCAAATGAAGGAAAGCTATAAGAGAGGTTAGAAAGATGTACAAGGTCACTGCTTAGATATAAATGGAAAGAGAAGGATCAAGGATGCCTGTAGGGTTCAGGTATAGCAAGAGTGATGGTATCATAATCCCTTGCAAATAAAAGAGAAGGAGAGATGTGTTAAAGTAGAAAGCCCAGAAGGTGATGAAAAAGCTGAGATAACCACTATAGGTTCTTATAGTCATATTTTGGAGCAAGCAGAACAAAGAAAATGGAGAGTTACCATTTATTTAGCACTTTATATTTTATGAAGTGCTTTTACATATGGTATCTTACTTTGTGCTCATGACAATCCTGCGAGGAAAGTAGTACTATCCACATGTTACAGATAAAAGAAATCTGAGCCTAAATAATTAACTGATGCATCTAAAGCCATATAACTAGTAAGTCCCTTGTTTTTCCCCCCACTGTATCACACTGCCTCAAGAAGGCCACCTGCTTGGAGCTCTTGGTGTAATATTTTCAGATGATACTATCAGGACAAGGTTAGAATTTTGTCATCATTATGAACATCGATTTTTTGCTTTGCTTTATACAATTGTTCTACTGGGGACATTGGATATGAATAGGACTGTTTGCCCCTACACTAAATGTCCCAAGACTGCTATGCTTTTAAAATTTCATATCTTCTTTTTATAGTTCTTTAATCTCTTCCACTGCTGTCAGCTGTTACTACTTGATGTATCTGGCAGCTCCCTTCTTCCTAATCAGTTGTGCCCCTGGAAACCAGATAAATATTCTTGTTACTTTTAGACAAGGGTCCTCTTATGAGAACCTTAACCCTGTCCCTGATGTTATGTTTCATGGGTAAATAACATAAGTCTCACTGCTCAATCATTCTTAGAATATATATATTTTTTGGCTGTCCTCTAGGTTCCTCGCTAACTCTGGGTAGTTGAAGGTTCTGGATAAGTTACCTAGAAAGGTGAGGTATCAGTATATATATTTAGTACGTAACCCCGGCCCTTTCTTTTTAAAAAAGTTGCCATTGGTGGTGACAGGAATGCTTTCATTCCTGCTGGTTGTGAATTTTTGGTGAATAGTAGTCTAGTTGCCAAAAATTTAAAGTGACTGCCCAATCTCCTTTACTCCAGAATGACTGGTGACTGCTTTTCTCAGTCCCTAATCCTTTCTGCTGGAGAAGTTACAGACATTTCCTTTTGTGTCTAGTAAGTCTTCCTTTCCAAAGCAGCCACAGAAGCTTCCAACCAACCCTCCCTCAGTTGACTTGTCTTTCCCTTTTTCCCTCTGCAAGGATGGCTTTCCATAAAGATTTATTGACTATCTACAGGGGCATTGTTCCTATAGGGAGCACTAAACTACTCAGTGTGAAATTTGTGTCTCTATCTGGCTGAATAAAGCATTTTGTAACTCTTGATACAGCATGTGCGTAATTTAGATGTGTAGACTATGGATGTCCCAGGTACCATGAGCACCCAGCCTATGTTCAAACAGAAATGATATTTTTTCACAAATCTACTTTTCAAATTAATTTTTAAGATGATGGGCAATTAGTGGCTAATCAATACATTTATTATGCCACCTGAACTGGATGGTAATGAGAGAAAAGGAAGAGGAAGTATGATTTCCCTTCACACTCTGTTGAAGTATAAAATAAATAAAAGTTGGTGTCATTAGAACTCAGCAAGGTCAATAACTAAAACTCTTGGCCTTCCAAATGTTCTTAGGAAAGATTGTTTTCTTCATAATCATGGGAAAGGAAAGTGCTTATTTCTTTGCACAGGTAGTTTGGGGCAAAGGAACTACTTTTAGTGTTAGTTAGAAATACCTGCATGTCACCTTGTGCCCAGAAAAATAGGAATGATTTGGTATTAGCTGTGGTCTGTGAAAAATACAGCAGTGATACTACCATCTAATGGTTTTGGGACAGAATTTCTGGTTTGATGCTTTCTGGAACCCATGATTGAAGATAAGATTTACAAAGATGTTAATAGGACACAACTCTGTATGCCGTTATATTTTCTTGAAATAGGCAGAACATCCAGGCCTTAATGGGAGTGAGGGGGATTTCCTAGAAGCCCTTCAGCTTTAGTAGTTGTCCTGTTTTGCATGTGACTATGTCAGTATATCCATTTTAGATTGACCTTTCAGAAGGAGAGAAACTTGCTTTTCATTTTTTTTGCTTTTGTATCTAAGTGTCTATTATAGGAATATAAATTTGGTGGGCATTCAAATGCCTCTGATGAGATGTTTATTGGTGAATTAAGAATGTTTTCTGAAGGGAGCAATTGGTGTGTACTCTAGAGATAATCAGATTTACCAGTTTGAAAAATACAGGAATGCAGCTGAAGTATCCTGATTGAATGGTAAGCTATGAATTATGCCTACAGAATGCCGCAACTGCTTCCCTTATGTGACCTCAACTTTGGCAGTATAGTAAAGGTAAATTATTAAATATTTTAAATAGCATCACTTGCTAAATAAAAACAATCAGTGGCTTGGTATGTTATGTTTCAACCTAGCACTAGAGATGCTTTATTTAATTTAGTGATTGTGAGCACTGAGGCCAGCCCCTGATATTTGAGAGACATTATGCAAATTTCCTCAGAGCAGTATGCTTTGCAGTTTTCTGTATGATGCATCAGTTAGCTTTAGTGCCCTGTGGCTATAAAGGACATGATGGTGGGTGAGTATCAAGTGTAAGATTTAAAATAAACCAATGAGATTTGAGGCTTTTGACTTTAATTGCATTTCACCTGTCAGTTCCATTGAACTTTCCTTTAGAAAACCAGACTAACATTGGCTTGCCAAAGTTTACAGGGAGACTGTGCTATGATAAATCTTGATTAAGTATCAGTAGATATAATAGGGATAAGAGATGAGCTAGCCAGAAAGGGAGAGGTGGGTAGAAGGGATATTTTGAGCTAAGGAGGTGATAATGAGGTTAGACCAAAAAGAAAGTTTATATACTTCTTTGCCCTTTCTGTCAGCTACTATTTTGGTCTAACATTGAACCTTGCTCATAGATCTCTTATTCTTCCTTGTATTAGCTTTCTTCCACCACTACCACCCCCATTCATTCCGTATTCTTGAACCCCTCTGTCCTACTAGAAATTCTCTATTAAGGCATTATATAATAAGGGAAAGACAACAAGGAAAAGTGTTAACTGTAACAACTTCCTAATTTTTCCCCTTGCCTCTCTTTATTGATGCTACCCAAACAAAACTTTTATCATATAATCTAATCTCCTATATTTTTTTAATAAAGGAATTATATTGTAAATGACAAGAACTGAGATCATTTTGTTTATCCAAGGAATAATATTCTCTGAATGGGATCTCAGTCACTCTGACACCTTGTCATTTAGGGTGCCATCCCAGGGTATTTATAATCTTCTCAATGGTTAGCATGAAATTCTCAAACCAAAATTAATCTGAAGTCACTTTAACTTAAAATGATTTGGATAAGAACCCTAAATCAAATTGTCATAGGCCTGGCACCACCTAACAATTAGAAATTAGTGCTTTGGAACAATGGTTCTATAACTATTTCATTTCTGAAGGAAATAATATTCTATCAACACCCCACCCTAAGAAGAGGAACAATCATTTTTATCACTGAACAGCCAAAATTCTGGTCTCCCCTACCTGACCCCCTCTCAAAAAAAGTTCTTAAGGGCTGTGAGAGAATATAATAACAGTGGCATAGATAATAAGGGAGCTGGTTTACCCATTCATTCATTCATTTTCATGTATTCATTCAACAAATGTATACTAAGGGCCTACTATATCCCAGCATTGTTTTATATATTAATAGTTTCACTCTACTTTGTTATACAAAAGATAATGTTCTCTAGTGTGAAAATGCCCATTCTCTGTTGCTGAGTAACCTGTAGTTGAATTATAGTAACCCTCAGTTCCACATCTCTTTGGTAGCCAATAATTCAGTATTATATAGTTCAGATCACTGTGCAACATAGTACTTTTATTCTCCTGCTCTGTGATGTTTCTCTAGCCCGCGGCATCTTACCCATCATTCATGACCAACATTTGTGTTTGTTGAATTGTAGTTGTTTGAAATGTATTGATTTTTTAAATTCTTTTTGAATTTTTTATTTTAAAATATTTTAAAATAACCTTTTATTTTAAAAAATTCATAGGAAGTTTCAAAAATAATACAGAGAAGACTTGTGTACCCTTCACTCAGTTTCCCCCACTGGTTACGTTTTATATAATTTTTGTGCAATATCAAAACCAGGAAACTGACATTGGTACAATGTGTGTATATAGTTCTATGTCATTTTTATCACATACCAGGATCTTCCTCTTGCTACCTACGCCATTAGGGCCAAACTTATCCCCTTCCCATCCTTCACCGTCACTAACCCCTGGCAATCACTAATCTGTTTTCCATCTCTGAAACTTTGTCATTCCTAAATGTTAACTAAAAGGAATCAGGCAGTATGTGACTTTTGGGAATACTGGCTTTTTTCACTGAACATAATACGCTTGAGATTTGTCTAAGTTGTTGCCTATATCAATAGTTTGTTCTTTTTTATTGATTAGTAGTATTCCATGGTATGGATGTAGGATGGTTTGCTCAGTTGTTTGCCTATTTTATTGTTCTATTTCCATGTTCATTGATTCTTTCCTCTGTTATCTCTGTTCTATTGAGCCCATCCATTGAGTTTTCAATTTGGCAATTGTATTTTTTCAGTTCTAAAATTTCCATTTGGTTGTTTTTCATATCTTCTTTTTCTTTGCTGAGATTTTTTTTCATTTGTCTTGATCATGTTCTTAATTGTTCTTTGAAGAATTCTATGAAGCTTATTTAAAATCTAGTCAGATAATTCTAATCCGTGTCATCTCAGTATTGGTGTCTGATGATTGTCTTTTCTCTCTAAGGTTAAGGTGTTTCTGGTTCTTGGTATGATGAATGATTTTTAATTGAATCCTGAACATTTTGGGTATGATGCTAATAATCTGGATCATATTTAAATCTTCTATTTTAGCAGGCCTCCTCTGACATTGTTCATGAAGGTGTAGGGGGATGCTGCCTGGTTTCTGCTAGATGAGTTAGATATTTAGGTTTCCCACTCAACCTTACTTGACACTCTGGTCAGGCAATGGGTGTTCTGCTGTTGTTAGGTGGTGTGGGCGGGAGCTCAGGCTTACCACTAGGCCTCCACTGGCATCACCCAGGCAGGGAAGGGAAGGTACACTTCCCACTTGGCCTTTGCTGAAGGTGATGGGGTGGGGCCACAATTTTATTTGTGGTGTTGGGTGGAGTAGGGAAGTGATTATCTAAAAGTTTTCTCTCTTGCTAGGCTGCCATTTTCCTGGTCCTTTGGCTAGAAAGAGCCACTTTTTCTTGGGGCTAGATGTTAAACGCTTAGAAATCCTTGAAAGTAGTAACATGATTGCTAATAACATTGTGATTGTGTTAATTACACCATATTTTCCTTAGTTTTAAAATACTTATATTGAGGTATACGATTGACATACAATAAAGCACATTTAAAATTTACAATTTGATGTATATACCCATCACTACAATCTATATAATGAATATATCCATAGTGCCCAAAAGTTTCCTTGTGCCCTTTGTATTCTCTCCATTCCCTCCCTACTCACCTCCTTGTATCCTAGGCAACTACTGATTTGCTTTCTGTCACTACAGATTATCTTGCATATTCTAGAATTTTCTATAAATGAATTCATAGAGTATGAACTCTTTGGCTGCTTCTACTCAGCATAATTATTTTTATATTCATCTGTGTTATTGTGTATATAAATAGTTACTGTTTTATTGTTGAGTAGTAGTAGTATATCATATAGATATATGACTATTTATTTTTCCTTTCAACCATTGATAGATATTTGACTTGTTTTCACTTTTTGGCTATTACAAATAAATGCTATGAACATTGGTATACAAGTGTTTCTATGTACGTATATTTTTATTTCTCTTAGATAAACAGACAGTGGCATTTCTGGGACATATGGTAGGTGTATGTTTACCTTTTAAGAAATTGCGCTTTTACATGCTACACTTAAGTCTGTGATCCCTGTTGACTTAATTTTATATAAAGGGGACGGTTAGTTTGATGGTGATTTTTTTTCTATCTGTAGATGTTTAACTGCTCCAGTATCATTTGTTGAAAAGACTATAGTTGCTCCATTGAACTACTTTTGCTCTTTTGTCCAAAATCACGCCATAAAAAGGAATGAAGTATTTGTACATGCCACTCCTTGGGTCTAACTTAAAGAAGCTGGATATAAAAGGCCACATAGTATATGGTTCAGTTTCTATGAAATGTCCAGAATAGGAAAATTCATAAAGACAAAATGTAGATTAATGGTTGCTGTGGATGGTGTGAGGGGGGAATGGAGAGTGACTACTAATGGGCATAAAGTTTATTTTTTGGGGCAATCAAAATATTCCAAACTTAGATACTGGTGATGGTTGTACAACTATGTGAATATACTAAATGCCACTGAATTGTACACCTAAAAGAGTAAATTTTATTGTATGTGAATTATTGCTGAATAAAGCTATTATAAAAAATCAATTGGGTATATTTTGTGGGTCTATTTCTGGGTTCTTTATTCTGTTCCATTGATCTGTACATGAATCACTCTGCCAATGCCATACAATATGATGTTAGCTTAGGACCTTTGTAAGTGCTCTTCATCAGCTTGAAGAACTTCCTCTGAATTCCTAATTGCTAAGTTTTTTCATGAATGGGTTTTGCATTTTATCAAATACTTTTTATATGTCATATGATATGATCATATGATATTCTTATTTATCCTGTTAATATGGTAGATCACATTAAATGATTTTCTAATGTTGGACCAGCCTTGCAGACCTGGAATAGGACCCATTTATTATGAGTCTTATTATGATTCATTTTATACAATATTAGCTTCAATTTGCTAATTTTTTATTAAAGTAAAATTCACATAATATAAAATTTATCATTTGAAATTGTACCATTCAGTGGTTTTTAGTATATTTACAATGCTGTGCAACCATCACCACTATCTAATTCTATAATATTTTCATCACCCCCAAAAAACCCTATGGATTTGTCAATGATAGACATTTCATATAGATGTAATCATATAGTACACAGTCCTTTGTGACTGGCTTCTTTCACTTAGCGTAATGTTTTCAAGGTTCATCCATGTTGTAGCATATATCCAAATTTCATTGCTTTTTCAGACTGAATAATATTCCATTATATATCCAAGATTGAGGTGCCAGCAGATAAAAAAATATTCCATTATATGAAAATACCACATTTTGTTTATCTGTTCATCTCTTGATGGACAGTTGGGTGATTTATGCATTTTGGCTATTGTGAATAATGCTGCTATGAATATTGATATAAAATTGTTTATTTGAGTCCCTGCATTCAATTCTTTTGGTTATATACCTGGAAGTGGAATTGCTAGATCATATAGTAATTCTATGTCTAACTTCTTGAGAAAACACTATACTGTTTTCCACAGCAGCTGCACCATTTTACACCCCCACCAGCAATGAATAAGGGTTCCAATTGCTCCATATCCTCACCAACACTTCTTATTTTATGTTGTTGTTGTTTTGTAATGGCTATTTTAATGGGTAGAAAATGGTATCTCATTTTGGTTTTGATTTGCATTCCCCTAATGATTAATGATGTTGAACATGTTTTTGTTTGTTTATGGGCCATTTGTATATCTTCTTTGGAGAAATGTCTATTCAAGTCCTTTGCCCATTTTTTATTTGGGTTGATTTTTTTGTGTGTGTTGAGTTGTAAGAATTCTTTATATATTCTGGAATTAATCTCTTATCAGAGATATGATTTGTAAATATTTCCTCTCATTCTATGGATTTTCTTTTTGCTGTATTGATAGTATCCTTTGATCTAAAAGTTTCTAGTTTTGTGGGTGCTGAATATTTTTGTATTCCATAAATAATCTTTAGTTCTATTCTGGAATGTAGTTAAGTTACTAGGAAACACTTTAATCCTTTCAGGTATTGCTTTTAAGATTAATTAGATAGGTACAGAGCAGAGCTCAGTCTAGTGCTAATTATTCCTCACTCCCAAGGCAACACCCTGTTGGGCACTCTACTCAATACCTAGTGAATTATGAGTTTTTCCATTTTGGCTGGCATAAAAGCTATTATTACTGAGCCCTGAATGATCATTGTATGCTGTTCCCTCTAATCCTTTTGGATGTTTTCCCCCTCTGGCCTTGGGTAGTTTCCTCACTTGCATGCACTGATTAGTACTCTGCTGAATACACAAGTGGGAACATTTACAGAATTCAGAACTCCAGAATTTTCTTTCTGTGCTGCTCTCTCCTCTCCAGTACCCTGTTCTGTGATCTTTCCTATACTGTAGCTTGCTTGGAAAATCTGTCACAGCAATTACCTGGGGCAACCATTGGACTCATTTTATTTGTTTCCAGTCTCTCATGGATTATTTCCTTTTGTTGCCTCATGTCCAAGATTTTGAAAGCCTTAGTTTTATATATTTTAGGTTTTTTAGAAACAATTTTTATTTTTTTGTTTGTTTCAGGCTGTTACATTACTCCATCTTCCCCAGAAGTGAAACTGTCATATTGTTTTGAATTATAAATTTCTAAGACTTCCCTGAACTTACACAGCCTCAAGTTCTTTAGTCATGTCATATTTGAAATATTAAATATACAAATGTACTAGGGTGATCAACCTAATTATCTTGGTTCTTTTTGTTCATTTTCTAACCCTGCCTACTCAACCTAGGGTAAATCTTTGTCCCTTTGTAACGTATTATTCTGTGTTGAATAGAGCCATTAAGGAGTGTGTTGGACAACAGCATGATAAGCTCCATACATTCTAATTCTCCCAGTAAAATATTATGGGTCAATTATCCATGAACCTTAAAAAATCATTTATATGTATATCCTTTTCTTTTCAGTACAAGGTCAAATTATTTATTCATTTTATTTCAAAATATTAAGAGGGTATAAATGTTTTTGTTACCTGGATGCCTTTTATAATGCTTAAGTCAGGGCTTTTAGTGTGCCCATCTATTTACTGTCCACCATGAGAAGTATTCCTTTTTTTTATTAGTTTTTCCTGAACTGAAATCCCTAAAATTTCAGACAGAACTGCTATTCTCCCATTATTTTTGACAGACATATTTGGGTTCACCATCCCCATGCTGTTTGTGTTCTAATAAGACTTCGCTAATATTCCATCTCAGTCATCATCATTCAAAATTAAAAAGACCTCAGTCATCCTATTAATCTATTGTCATATAGCAGTCTTCCCTTCTTTACCTACACTAATCCCTTACCTATACTAATTCCTCCAGTCATTTCTGTATTTGCATTTTATCTTAAGGTATAGCCCCCAGAGCAATATATAATATTCCATTATGTTTCTCAAATATTTATGTTATGGTATGACTGAGAATAATATCCTTCCTTTGCCTTTCTTGAAAAGTTCCAGTATTTATAAGAAGTTTTTAAGGTAAAACAACAGATAAATTTGATGTCTTCTGGAAATGTTCCCTTTAAGCTTATACAATTAACTCAGACCACATCACATTGTAAGTTGTTTGTATCATTGCTCACCAAATTCACCCATTATCTATATAAAAAGTCAACTAATTGGTATAATTAAAGTCCAATTTTTGTCATTTTTATAGTTATAAAATTAAATAAGGTTACTTTAATTCACACCAAAATTTTAAATAAGGAATTTATATATGATAGTTATATCCTGTATCTGTCTCAACATCTATTATATTTCTACATTTTGGTTTTGGTGCATAGTATGAGGAAAATCTTAATTCATATAGATAAATAATTCTAAATGGCCACAAATTTTAATATATTGTAAAGAGGATCATTATTTAATTACTGATCATGAGGCCTAAAAATAGAATTGTAAGAAATTTTGAAAATGAATCATAGACAATATCTGACAAGTGCTCATATTCTTTAATGAAAATATAAGAAACATTCAAAATTCACAAGTGCATAAGTGATAATGCAATGTATTAATGTGTTCATTTGTTATTTTACAACTAATTTTTATAACATAAGAAAGGCATAGTATAGTTGAACAGATCTGTACAGGCTTGATAAAATCCAAGGCAAGGCTTAGGCACATATGGCATAGTACTATACTTGTTTTAAAATTTTATATGAGGCCTGGCGCGGTGGCTCACGCCTGTAATCCTAGCACTCTGAGAGGCCGAGGTGGGCGGATCGCTCAAGGTCAGGAGTTCGACACCAGCCTGAGCAAGAGCGAGACCCCATCTCTACTAAAGATAGAAAGAAATTATCTGGCCAACTAAAATATATATAGAAAAAATTAGCCAAGCATGGTGGCGCATGCCTGTAGTCCCAGCTACTCGGGAGGCTGAGGCAGTAGGATTGCTTAAGCCCAGGAGTTTGAGGTTGCTGTGAGCTAGGCTGATGCCACGGCACTCACTCCAGCTCGGGCAACAAAGGGAGACTCTGTCTCAAAAAAAAAAAAAAAATTCATATGAACAGAAATGCATAGCCCCAAATAAGAGGGGAGCTGTGACCTTCCTAATCATTGACTTATCCAGAATAATTTAGATATAGGCACATAAATGGCAAGAGAAGATTTATTATGAGCCTTTGGTAAACACTAGTTGACCTGCTAAAACAAGTTAGTGGGTAGGTGGTCTTCAAATTATATATTTTGTATATAATATAGTCAGGTGTGTACACTGATAGTTCTTCTTCTTCTTCTTTTTTTTGAGACAGGGTCTCACTCTGTCACCGTGGGTAGATGCAGTGACATCATCATAGCTCACTACAACCTCAAACTCCTGGGCTCAAGAGATCCTCCTGCTTCAGCCTCCCAAGTGGCTGAGACTACAGGCATGGGCCACGATGCCCACCCAGCTAATTTTTCTATTTTTAGTAGAGATGGGGTCTTGCTCTTGCTCAGGGCTCAGGCTGGTCTCACCTCGTGAGCTCAAGCGATCCTCCCACCCCAGCCTCCCACAGTGCTAGGATTACAGGTGTGAGCCGCCACACCTGGCCAATAGTTCTTAATTTTTATTATAGCTTTTAAAATAATGAAAAATATTTTTAAATAATTTTGAAATTTAGTATTGGCAGAACCTCTGAAGCACTTCTGTATCTTAGGGTTCTGGAGGATAGTTTTAAAACTATTCAAAATATAAATATTTATTATTCTCCTCTGGCTAACTTATTTTCCTCAGGTATGTTGATCTCAAAAAATTTAAATGCTTTTAGTCAGGGATCATTTTCCTTTACGAAACCTGGGAGACTTTTTTTCCAATAGACATGGCAATGGTTTCTTTTGATTCTCTTTTATTTTTCTGAATAGGTTCTATAAAATTTCCCAGTATGGAGGTTAAACTTGCTAGTTTATGGTTCTTTAGACATCTTTAATGAATGTTGGTGATGAGTGGGTAGGTATATTGTTGACAGTTCCCCAGCCCTTTGGTAGAGTGGCCATAAATTATGTCAAGTTGCACCTTTCTAAAGGATAATTTTGATTTTTCACCTGTGTTTCTTTAAAATGCCTGAGCAAATGGGATCCCAAGTAATATATTTATACATAGTTTGTCATTTTGGGGTTAGAAGTTGCCACCAGTGGATTTAGTACCTTTAACCTATGTGTTTCATAAGCCAGTTTGGGAATAAAAAAGTATTAATATATAATATCCTCTAGGTAAGTACTGACAGAATTTATTTGTTTAATCTCTCTGATAGTCCTTTTTCATCTCTGACTATATACTTTTCATTATTATCTTCAAATAGCTCTATCACCTTCTTGTATGTCATGTGGTGTGACCAGAGCCATGATCTGAGCTAGACTACATTATTTTATTTGGAATGCTATATGACTATGGTCCCCAACCTGTGGGCCATGGACTGGTACTGGTCGGTGACCTGTTAGGAACTGGGCCACTGCACTAGGACGTGACTGCAAGCCAGTGAGCAAAGCTTCATCTGTATTTACAGCTGTTCCATCACTCACATCACCACATAAGCTCTGCCTCCTGTCAGATCAGCAGCAACATTCGATTTTCATAGGAGTGTGAACTCTACTGTAAACTGTGCATGTGAGGGATCTGGGTTGTGCACTCCTTAGGAAAATCTAATGCCTGATGATCTGAGATGGAGCTGAGGCAGTGATGCTAGCGCTGGGGAGTGGCTGCAAATACAGATTATCATTAGCAGAGAGGTTTGACTGCACAATAAATGTAAAGCACTTGAATCATCCCCAAACCATTCCACCACCCAACCCCACCCTGCCAGTCCATGGAAAAATTGTGTTCCATGAAACCAGTCCCTGGTGCCAAAAAGGGACCACTGCTATATGAGTTTTATGGGGAAAGAGAAGTTTTGAGAAATTGCCCCCAAATTATTAAAATTATAAATTTAAGTATAAATTACAAATTTAAGTATAAAGCAACATAGTTTTATAACATTGAAGATAAATTAGCATTTCAGAAAAAGTTTTGCTAAAAATGCACGTGGATGTTTAATATGCAGTATGTGAAAACAAGCTTATGCCTTTTCTTATTTAGGGAATGAATTTTACATGCACCTCAGTAGACAAGCATTCTTGTAGATAGATTACTCTTTGTGTGATTTATGTCTCCTGTCATAAGAAGACACTGCTGGTTTTTCGTAACAATGTCTAAATTCCTATTTATGTCAAATCTGTAGAACAACCCTATTTAGTTGAGTTTCTGAGGTTTATCTTTCAGTTCAAACCTTTTGTATTAATATAATCTCAAAAATGTAAGTTTTTCCCAGTGGTATTTTCATTTGATTATAGCAGTGTAATACAAAAGTCAAAGTTAATATGCTGGGATTTTAGAAATGCTGACAAGTAGAGACTCCCTAAATATAATTGAGACTTCATTAAACATTTGAATTCAAGCTGATGAGCCAAAGCAAGAATCTTTATAGATAAATAAAAGAAAGTATAATTTTGCTATTGGTTCCTAATATTATTAATAGAGGAAAAAATAACTAGAGGCAAAAGATGAACCAGACTCCTGAGCAGTGATAAATAGTGATCTAAAATTCAGTAAAGCTTTAAGAGTTTGAATCCCAGGAAGTACTTGTTAAATGTCTCCTCCATAATCTATTTAGACAGTTCTGGCTTTCAAGTGCCCCTTCATTTTCCTTTCTTGAAGAACTTGCTAAATAAGCCTTCTAAAACTTCTTGTGGTAAACCATGATTATATCCTATGGTTTTTGACAATTGTAGGGTTCATTGGATTTTTATACTGGCTGTTAAGTACAATAATCATTGGTTCATACAAAATATAAAAGGTCTGGCTATCTCCCTTTACTCTTGAATTGCAGTTGCGTTAACCTTCTGTTCAAGCTTGAATCTTGCTATCTGAAGTTATCTTAGTGATGAAATTGAGCATACCAGTAAATGACCCATGAATCTTTAGAATGATGGAGTAAAAACACTCAATGCAATTTTCTTGCCCGACCTCTACCTTCAGGGGTTAGCAAACATTTTCTGTAAAGGGCCAGAGAGTAAATAAGTTTGGGCTTTATGGGCCATAAGGTTTCCATAAAAACTACTCAACTCTGCTGTTATAGTGTGTAAGTAGCCATAGATAGTAAGCAAATAAGTGAATATGGCTATGTTCTAGTAACACTATTTACAAAAACAGGCAGCAACATTTCTCCAAAGAATATATACAAATGGCCAACAAGCACATGAAAAGACATTCAGCATCATTAGTCATTAGGGAAATGCAAATCAACATCACTATATACCCTACTAGAATGGCTATTATTTAAGAAAAATAGAAAGCAACAAGTTTTGGGGGGATTCAGAGAAATTAGAACCCTCATATATTGCTGGTTGAAATGTAAAATGGTAAAACCACTGTGGAAAACAGTTTGACAGTTCTTCAAAAAGCTAAACATAGGATTACCATGTGACCCAGCAATTCTACTCCAAGATACATACCCAAAAGAATTTCTAACAGATATTCAAACAAGTACTTTTACACAAGTGTTCATAGTGGTAATATTTACAACAACCCAAAGGTGGAAACAACCCAAATGTCTATCAGTAGATGAATGAATAATCAAATTTTGGTATACCCATACAAAGGAATATTACTCAATGATAAAAGGGAATAAAGCACTGATACATGCTACACATGAATAAATCTCAAAAATATGCCAAGTGAAAAAAATCAAGACACAAAATGTCACATAATTATATGATTCCATTTATGTGAAATATCCACGATAGGTAAATCCATAGAGTCAGAAAGGAGATTAGTGGTTTCTAGGGAGCAAGGAGAGAGAGGAATGGGGAATGACTGTTTAATGGGTATGGGCTTTGGAGGTGATGAAAATGTTTTGGAGGTAGATAGAGGTGATGGTTACATAAAATTTTGAATGTATTAAATGCTATTGAATTGTACAATTTAAAATGGTTAATTTCACCCAAATTCATTCTACAAGGCCTGTATTACCCTGATACCAAAACCAAAGATACAAGAAAAGAAAACTATAGGCCAATATCTCTAATGATCATAGATGCAAAAATCCTCAACAAAATACTAGCCAACTGAATCCAACAGCACAGTAAAAGGATTATGTATCATGATCAAGTGGGATTCATTCCAGTGATGCATAGATGGTTCAAAATACATAAATCAATCAGTGTGATACATCATATCAACAGAATGAAGGGAAAAAACCATATGATCATTTCAATTGATGCTGAAAAAGCATTCAATAAAATTCAACATCCCTTCATGATAAAAACTCTCAAAAAACTGTGTATAGAAGGAACTTACCCCAACACGATAAAAGCCATATATGACAGACCCACAGCTGGTATCATACTGAATGGGGCAAAACTGAAAGCCTTTCCTCTAAGATTTAGAACAATACCAGGATGCCCACTTTCACCACTGTTATTCAAAATAGTACTGGAAGTTCTACTAGAGCAGTCAGACAAGAGAAAGAAATAAAGGACATGCAAATTGGAAAGGAAGAAGTCAAATTATCCTTGTTTCCAGATAATATGATCTTATATCTAGAAAAACCTAAAGATTCCACAAAAAAAAACTATTAGAACTGATAAGCAAATTCAGTGAAGTTGCAGGATACAAAATCAACATGCAAAAATCAGTAGGATTTCTACATGCCAACAGTAAACAATCTGAAAAACAAACTAGGAAAGTGATCCCATTTACAATAGCTACAGATAAAATAAACTACATAGGAATAAACTTAACCAAAGAAGTGAAAGATCTCTATAATGAAAACTATAAAACATTGATGAAGGAAGTTGAAGAGGACACAAAAAAATGGAATGATCTTCTATGCTGATGGATTGGAAGAATCAGTATTGTTAAAATGTCCATATTGCTCAAAGCAATCTCCAGATTCAATGCAATCCCAATCAACATATCAATGACATTCTTTACAGAAATAGAAAAAAATCCTAAAATTTATATGAAACCACAAAAGACCTGGAATAGCCAAAGCCATCCTCAGCAAAAAGGACAAAACTGGAGGGACCACATTACCTAACTTCAAATTATACTAGAGCACTGTAGTAACCAAAACAGCATAGTATTGACATAAAAACAAACACATAGAATGGAGAACCCAGAAATAAATCCACACATCTATAGTGAACTTATCTTCAACAAAGGTGCTGAGAACATACAGTGGGGACATTCTCTTCAATACATGGTGCTGGGGGAACTGGATATCCGTATGTAGAAGACTGAAACTAGACTGTTATCTCTTGCCATATCCAAAAATCAAATCAAAATGGATTAAAGACTTAAATCTAACACCTGAAACTGTGAAACTACTAAAAGAGAACATCAGAGAAATAAATGCTTCAGGACATTGGTCTGGGCGATGATTTCTTGATTAATACCCCCAAAGCACAGGCAACCAAAACAAAATTGGACAAATGTGATCACATCAAGCTGAAAAGCTTCTGCACAACAAAGAAAACAATAAACAAAGGATAGAGAAAACCCACAGGATGGGAGAAAATATTTGCAAGCTATTCATCTGACAAGGAATTAATAACTAGAATATATAAGGAGTTCTAATAACTCAATGGGAAAAAATCAAATAATCTGATTTAAAAATGGACAAAGGATCTGAATAGACATTTCTCGAAAGAAGACATACAAATGGCCAACAGGTATATAAAAAATGCTCAACATCTCTAATCATCAGGGAAATGCAGATCAAAACCACAATGAGATATCACTTATTGCCAGTGAGAATGGCTTTTATGAAAAAGCCTCCAAACAGCAAATGTTGGTGTGGATGCGGAGAGATAGGAACACTCATATACTGCATGTGGGACTGCAAACTAGTACAACCTCTATGGAAAGTAGTATGGAGATACCTCAAAAACTAAAAGTAGACCTACCATTTGATTCAGCAACCCCACTACTGGGTATCTACCCAAAGGAAAAAAAAAAAAAAGACATTCTATAAAAGAGACATCCGCACTTGAATGTTTATAGCAGCACAATTCACTATTGCAAAGTTGTGGAAACAACCCAAGTGCCCATCAATACATGAGTGGATTAATAAAAAGGGTAAACTACCTACTGTGTTATTTTGGATGGAGCTCTTGCCCATTCTTCTAAGTGAAGTATCACAAGAATGGAAAAACAAACACCACATGTACTCACCATTAAATTGGTACTAATCAATAAACACTAATATGCACATAAGGGAAGTAACATTCATAGGATGTTAGGCAGGTGGGAGTGGGGAGGAGGAGATGGGTAAATTCATACCTAACGGGTGTGGTGCACACTGTGTGGGGCATGGGCACGTTTGTAGCTCTGACTTGGGCGGTGCAAAGGCAATGTGTGTAAACAAAGCATTTGTACCCCCCTGTAATACTCTGAAATAAAAAAATATTAAAAAAAGAAAAAAATGGTTAATTTCACATAATGTAAATTTCACCTAAAAAATAACCAAATAAAAATGGACAGCGACCCTGATTGGCCATAGTTTGCTGACCTTTGCTCTACCCAATGTGTGAATACCTTCCATCTTCTGTCACTCTGAGTTATTTTCATCTCTGATGTCATTGTGGTTACTTCAGAATATGTCATGAAGTGGTAGAAAGGCTTATATGGCCATGGTCCAACTTGACTACCAAGAACTGATAAAGCATGAAACACCAGAATTTTCTCTGAGGGCTTTGTCAGTTACTTTAATATTCGTAGTTTAAAGACAAACTTGTGGCTACTTGTCTTAATAAAAAATATTTATTAAGCTGTCTATATATGTATGTGTATACATACATGTGTGTGTATAAATACATTTCTCAAAAAGAATTCTGTATCTAACTCTTTCTCCTTATAACATTTATAATGAAAGACACAAACATCAATAAAGCATATACAAGCAAAATCCTATATATGTATATAAATGCTGAATGCATATAATATAAATAATATCTCCAAGAAAACTTCCACCATTATCCTATAAACCAAAGGCTCTCAGGCCAAATCTAACCTACTGCCTGTTTTTGTAGATAAACGTTTTTTAATGGCAGCTTTATTAAGATATAATTCACATACCATACAATTTACCCATTTAAATTATACAATTCAATGATCTTTAACATATTCATAGACTTGTGCAACCATTACTACAATCAATTTTAGGATATTTTCATTACCCCAACAAGAAACTCCGTCAGCATTAGCAGTCACTCTGCATTTCCCGTAATGCCCCCAGTCCCTGAAAACCACTATTCCACTTTCTATCTCTATAGATTTGTTAGTGATGGACATTTCATATAGGCAGAATCATACAATATATAGTCCTTTATGACTAACTTCTTTTACTTAGCATAGTGTTTACAAGTTTCATCCATGTTGTAGCAATACGTAACATGTATCAATACTTAATTTCTTTCTATGGCCAAATAATAGTCTGTTGTATGGAAATACTTTTTATTTATCTGTTCATCAGTTGATGGCCCTTTGGGTTGTATTCATCTTTTGGCCATTACTAATAATACTTTGTGAACATTCTTAACATGCTAAAGTTTTTGTGTTGGCATATGTATTCATTTGTCTTGTATATAGACCTAGGAGTAGAATTACTGGATCATATGGTAACTCTATGTTTAACCTTTTGAAGAACTGTCAGATTGTTATCCTAGGTGTGTGAACTTTTTACATTACCACCGGCAGTTTATGAGAGTTCCAATTTCTTTACAACCTCACCAATACTTCTTATAATTATTTGTCTGTAAATAAAGTTTTATTGGAACACAAGTACACTCATTCATTTACATGTTGTCCATGGCTACTTTTTCAGTACAACTACAGAGTTGAGTATGAGAGAGACTGTGATTCATAAAACCCAAAACATTTACTAACTGGCTCTTTGCAAAAAGAATTTTCCAACTGCTGATATAGAGGTATCCTTATAAAGTCGAAGATAGCCATATTTTCAATGTCTTGGTGAAGTTTGCTAATTAGAGGAATTCTCTAGCATATACCTTTGTATGACTCTCTTAAGTGGCCTCTATAGAAACCAATAGTCACTTAAAATAAAATAAACATGTATGGCTAGTATCCTAGATGCATAATTATATGTTAAACAGAAATTCCATGGTTAAAAAAAAGAAGATAGTTCATCGTCATAATTTATCATCAAAAGCTACATGACAACTAGTAAAAATACCAGAAAAGGTAAGTATAGTATCAAAATATTAAATACTAGTAAACATAATGTTCTAGAACATGTAAAATCTGTATCTTGGTGTATCATAGCATGAGGAGGGGAAGACTAAGTTTATAAGTCAAAAATTGGTGTGAGCAGGGAGGTTGGAGGCAAAAGACATGCTAGGCAGACTTTTGAGGATAAGGCAGGTGCTAAATCTTGGAAGAATCTACAATGCTCACTTTGTTCCCTGAGGTAGCTACAGCCAAGTCAACCCCTGGCTTGTTTTCCACTAAGGGAGCCAAATACAGACTGGGGTGACTAGAGATATGGAAAGCTAGTATTAGGACCTTTTCTTTTGATAAGGAAAAAGGACTATACTTGAGGAATGCCACCAGATAGGGATGGGGTGACTGGGGGTAAGAGTAGAAAAGTAAGTCACAAAACTTGATTTTCTTGGCCCTTAAACAGTTTTGTTTGCCATCAATTGTGTTTAGAAAAATAACATTAAATGTTCTAAAAACAGCTACTAAGGAGACTTGGACCGAAGGAAGGGGAGGGGTTAAGGAGCCTTGCCCAGAAGTTATTTTTGTCTTGCGTGGCCACACAAATATGTATCTTAGCAACTGTATTCAACTATGAGGCACGTTAGTTCTGATTTGTGTGATTTTATAGTGGTGCTTTTTAAAAACAGGGCCAATTTCATTATGGAGCAGCTTTATTCCTGGAGGATTTGGTAATTGAAGTGTCCCGGTCATAGTGTTTTGTTTTAAATGTACTGAAAGAAATCACAGGCCTAAGATAGGGAGTAAGCCTATAAAGTATATGGTGCCTGGTTTGTCTGCTGTGAATTAACCAGTGAAAAGATCTTTGAAGCCAACCAAGGACCGGGAGACCAAATGACTTGGCAAAGCATCTAAAATTTAATTTGTCTGAACTCTCAAACTATTACTAGAGCAAAACATGTATATATACACTTAAAATGAAAAGAAGTTTGAGTGAGTGACATGGGATGTTTTCTTCTTCCCTCACTTGTACTGCAGGATTATTTCTTGTATACAATAAATTGAGGCCACATCAACAAATTATTTTATGTGGCTCATTTACCAGGTCACAGAAATAGTCATATTCTTCAGAATCTGAGTCTGGCTTTGATAGGTATGAAACATAAATATATCTGTAGATAAATAATGAATTATAGAATAAGGAATTAACATTAGCATATGTCAGAAATAACTTCCATTAAAATTAAACATAGTGGGGCCAGGGATGAATATGCTATTGTCAATTGGAGTTAAAAGTTTAAGCAAAGAAGTGAAATAATTCTCATTGGATTAAACAGGAATGGTTTCCTGGAGGAGTTGGAAATCTTGGAAAAATAATGGCAGAATAGATGTTTGGTGAGCCAGGATGGGGAATATAATCTGGTCTTGTTTCTTAGCAGAACCAGAGGTAGTAACAGAATGACCAAAGAAAAGGATTTATGAAATCAGCAGAGATATTGGGTGATGAAGTCATCTCAAATTCCTTGGGGCAAATTTTTCAACTGAATGCTCTGTGCCAGCTATCTTCATTTCCTCCCTATCTACTGTCACCATTCTATTAAAACCATTGTCAAAGTAATTTCAGGATAAATTTCGAAATATCATTGGCCTTTACTCAATCCTACTTCTTCATGTATTTCATGTACTGTCTCAAAACTTCCTTCGTCTTGATGATACTATGCTATCCTAGATTTCCTTCTGCTCTTTTTCAGTGTATTTTCTGTATTCCTCCTTGTCTCTTTTTTTCCTTTTTTTCTGTATTCATTCTCTTTTAAGACTACTTTTCAGGTTTCAGTTATATAGTCTTGTCATAGCCTCAGAAAGTAGACAGGTGATCTACTAATGTAGTTTAATAGCCCAGTGGTTGATGACAAATCTTTCCTAAATGAAGAGGGAGAAATTGAGGGAGAGAGGCACTTAGTAATTTGTTAAGTGTCAAAATAATGTATTTATGTTGAATATAACATGAACTTAGTTTTCTGATTCCCAGGCTTGTTTTAAAACCCTTTACAAGATATTTTCCAAGTTAATTCTATGAGCACATCTTGAGCTTCTTGAATACTTTTGGCTTATCAGCACAGTGGCTGCTTAAGTAAATTATCTATTCCTTAACAAACCCTAAGAGCTCAGATTTGTGAGTATTCATACAAGTTTGGTGAATGAAAATGTAAAAGAATAGAACTAATGCATGAGAAGTCGATAGAGCTAATGCCATGAGAAGACATCTTAAGTCCTCTTTTGTCAAAATCTCTGTGTGTATTTGTGTGTGTGTATGGGAAAGGGAGAGTGAGAGGGAGAAGAAAGTTTTCGGATCCTGCTTTTACCCATTAAGTTGCTTAGCTAAATAGTTTATTTAATCCTAGTTCAGTTGATAGCACATTAATCAAGAAAGTATATCCAGTGTGTGACCAGCTCAATGAGTGATATAGCCTGCTGCCAGGAGTCCTTCAGTATATGTAGCATACCTTGTATATTTAGTAAGACTATTTGAGCCCAAAAGTATAACAAAAGAAAGGATGAATCACCTGGCAACCAACCTTTGTTGTTGTTATTGTTCTCTTCTTGTGCTTTTACTGAATAATATGTTTCCCATGAACCAGTGTCAGACTGTCTTCTTGGAGTAAGTGGAACAAAATGTCTAGATGGTCTGCTCCACACTATCATATTTAAACATACCACTGGTGCTAGCTGTTCACCTGTAGTCCGTGGCACTTCATTGATTTTGGCAGTCAGTAATTTTCTCATGACTTATTTTTTGTTCACTTAACAAATGCTCCAAATTTGTGTAATTTTTTCACACATACAGCCTCCAAAAAACAGGCAATTGAATTAGCTATGATACATTAAATACAGTGCTGTGAATTTCATTGGAATAAAATATTGTTCTTTGAAGGGCATATATGCTTTTGCTTAACTTACGACAGGGAAAATGTGCCACCTGTAAGCTTTTTTACTTCTTCGTATGGAAAATTCAAACATATACACTGATAGATTAGTATGATGGACTCTCCATGTATGTATACATTACCCACCTTCAATGAATTTTCAACCCATGGTCATTTTTTAAAATTTGAATTTATAAAATAGAAAACAAATTACATATGAGAACTTGATAGAATTTAGAGGTAATTTGGGAAGACCTGGAAATAGAAATAATAAAAATAATAACAACATATTGATATTTTGGTTCCAAGACCTTTTTTAAATGCTTTGCTTATGTTAATTACTTAATTCTCACAAACCCCATTTTTGTGGGAACTATTAATATATTGTTATAATTTTCAAATAAAAAATTTTCTGAGCACAGAAAGGTAAAGTAACATTGCTAAGGTATCCAGCTTATAAGTGACAGAATTAGAATTTGATCCCAGGAAGCCTGGCTCCAAAAATGTATGTTCTTAATCACCATAAGAAGAATAAGATGGAGAAAGGACACATGATATCCAATTGAAGGTCAGTCAGAAATTAATGCTGTATTTCACGAAATTATAATGTATGCCAATAGTTAAATACCAATTTTATAGAAATTTTATTAACATAACTTTTTAGTACTACATCTGTTTTGCAAAGTAAAGGCATACCTGCAAATTGAAAAGGAACCCAATTAAGATGGCAGAACCCCTCTAATATAAGTTTTATTTTGTAGTCTATATTCCATCACACCAAATCGTCATTATCAATTAAGATTCCTTTGGCTACAAGTAGCAGAAAACCCAACTCAAAGTGGCTTTAACAATAGCGTTTTATTATTTCCCATAATACATCAGTCAGATGGTTCTAGGGTTGGGAAATTCCAAGGCAGAGTGATGTCATCAAGGATCCAGATGCTTCCCATCTTTTTCTTTTACCATCTCTTGCATGTTGGCTTTTTCCTTTAAGCTTGTCCGTTAATGGTTGAATGATTTTTTGCTGCAGTTTCAGGTATTATGTCCTTACACAATTATGTCCATAGTTAGCATGTCAAGGGTCGCCAAGACCACTCCCAGGCCCAGTGACTCACTAGGAAGACTCACAGGAGTCAGAATACTTGTACTCATGGCTAGGATTTATTACAGCAAAAGGTTGCAAAATAAAACGCGCAAAGGGAAAAGGTACAGGGGGCAAAGTTGAAGGAATCCAGGTGCAATCTTCCAAGAGTCCTCTCCCAGGGGAGTCATATAGGGCACACTTAAAGTCCTTCGGAGATTCAGCATCCAGGGCTTTTATTGGGGCCTAGTCACATAGGTACCCTCTGCCTAACACATACCAAAATTTCAGACCTCCCAGAAGGAAAGCAGGTGTTCCACATATACGTGGTTTGTACAAACAGTCTAGATACAGTGAGCCACCCTTATCAGTTAGGGAATGGTGGGAACACCCCCCAAATCCAAGTTCCCAGGTGCCAGCCAAAAGCCAACCTTATAAGCAGACTTCGAAACTGACATTAATATGGTACTATTGACTAAGCTACAGACCTTTTTGTATTTTACTGGTTAGTTATAAATTTTTAAAAGATCCCTCTGGTTGAATTACAGAGAATGTTTTGGAGAACTGGCATGAATATGAGGAGGCCAGTGAGGAGGCTATTTTAGTAGATTAGGTTAGATGTTGGTGGCTCATACTAGGGAGTTGGTAGTGAAGATGATGAAAATTGGATTCAGTAGATATTTGGGAGATAAACAGGACTAGGTGATACATTGGATAGGGATATTGAAAGAGGGAATGTTAAGCATGACTTCTAGGTTTCTGGTTTGGAAAACTGGATGGAAAGTATGCTATTTGCTGAGATAAGGACTAAGTTTGTGTGTATGTGGAGGGGCAAAGATGAGAAACTCACCCTTGATTGACAGGTATAGCTGTTGAGTATGCAGTTGGATGTGAAACTCTGGAGCTCAGAAGAAGGGATACATAATATTCTATAGTATGATGTACCATGACGTACTTAATAACCCTTTCCTGTTAGACATCAGAACTTTTTCCAATTTTTGTTCTTACAGTGATGCAGTAAACATAATTGTAGTTAAATATTTGTGTACATCTTTATTTCCTCAGAATAAATTCCCAGAAGTGAAGTTTCTGGGCCGAAGAACATGTATATTTTATTTTAAATACTAATTTTCAAATATTGAAATTATTTACCTCCTATATGATTCTTGAAATCATTACAAACATAACCTGATGCCTCATTAGCAATTTTTAAGCTACAGAACTTGAGGTCTAAGGTCTTGAGACCTCCTGGTTGACTATAATATTGTTATTCAGGACCAAGAGATATCATAACCAATCAAAAAAGTTTGTGGTGCTGTCTGTGGAATAGGTGGGTCTCCAGGTGTGGAGCAAACTTCGGTATTCTGAAAGAGGCTGGAGACTAGTAAAGAATGAGAAAGAGCTGAGAAAATTATACAAAAGTAAAGTATCTGAAGTTCTATCAGCCACTGCTATAGTATGTTAGTATAGTAACCATCATAATCCATTCCTCACCACATTTTAAAATTTAAAATATTAGAGAATTTCTCTGCTGTTAGGATAGTAAATTTTGTTTCTATAGAAATTCATTCTGTATTGAACTTTTGCTGTTCCTTAAAGCAAAGCATATTTGAGAAGTTACTCCTAAAGAGACTTATAAAATTTCATATTTTCTGTGGCCTTTGCACACTTACCAGTGCAAGAACCATGTTGCACGTGAGAGTATTGTGGAGACTCTTTTTAATACTTGGTAGATCATGCACAGTTCCAAATTAGATCCAGGGAGTGCCTCGTTTAGCCACATTTATGACTTGTCCCTTGTTGACAAGAGCAGAACCTAATATCTAAGTAGAATGAAGAACATTTCCTGTGGGCAGTACATTCTTTGAAACAGATAATTATAGTTTGATGGAAAGAGCATTAAAACAACACTTTTACAATTTTAGGTAAAAGTATAGGAAAATGTATTTATGATTTTGGAATAGGTAAATTATTAAGCTCATAACATAAAAAGTTAATAAATTTGACATATGAAAACTCTAAATTTCTGTTTATCAAAAGACACCATTAAAATGTGAAAAGACAGCCCCCAAACAAGAAGGTATTTGTAACACATAGAAATGACAAAGGATTGTCACCTAGAATATACAAAGAACTTCTCAAATCAAGTTTTAAAAAAAGACACCCATTAGAAAAATGGTTTGAATAGGCAGTTCACAGAAGCGGAAACACAAATGACCAATAAACATGAAAATATTATCATTCTCACCAGTCATCAGTAAAATGCAAGTTAACACCACCAAGTTAACATTCATGCCTATCAAATTTGCAAAACTTATCAAATCTGATAGTTCCAATTTTGGGCTAGAATGTAAAACATGAGATATTTTCTACACTGCTACTGGGAATGTAGACAGGTACAACTGCTTTGGAGAACAATATGGCAATATTTATTAAAAAGTTGAAGATGTGTACAACCTGTGACATAGTACTTTTACTTCTAGGTGAATTCCTGGAGAGATTCTCTCATGATAAGTCAGGCAATATGCACATGAATATATTTTTAAAGGCACATTGTTTATAATAGCCAAGAAATTGGAAACAAATCTCTGCAAGCAAGGGAATGGATTAATAAATTATGGTATATTCATACACTAAAATATTATGTAGTAGAGGAAAATGTATGGACTACACGAAGCAATGTAGATGAATATCACCCAGTGCTGAACAAAAAAAGCAAGTGTAGAAGAATATTTGTATATAATGGAACAGTTTATATATATAAAGTTTTACAATATCCTCAACAATTCTATATATTTCTTAGAAATATATATCTTTTACTTATAAGCATACAGAGAAATACATGAAAATGATAAATTCAAGATGGTATTTAATTGTTAGACAAGAAAGGACAAGGTGATGAGGGAAGAGGGACACAATAAAAATTCAACAATATTGGTAATGTTTTATTTCTCAAGCAGTAGGGATATAAAAATATTCATTGTATTATTCTTTGTCCCTTTTATAACTTATAAACATTAAAAAATGGTTTTTGAAGGTATTGGATTGAATTTAGAGTCAAGAGGAGACTCTAGCTTACCACTAACCAACTGTATGTCCTTAGGCAAGTCACTTTTCCAGAGAGAATTGGAGCAGCTTTTATTATTCCAAAAAGTTGGATTTATTTAAAGTCATTGTCAGGTTGTAACATATACTTACCAATGACAGCCTGGCAATATCTGTGCCATTTTTCTCAGTTTCACATAAATTCATTAAAATCAAAAGAAAAGTGTTCATAAAGGCCACAAAACACTAAAGTAGAACTTTTACAGTGTCAAAAACCTTGCCTTTGGTCTAACACATACTTGACCACGTTGTGTTTAAATTATTTCAAGTTCATTATTCTATCTCTGTCTACCATGACATCTTGGAGACAGGTGCTAGGCCTGCAAATAGAAGGTTCTACATGATTTAGAACAAGCCACCTTATACTTAAAGACCTGAAGCAAGCAAACCTAAGTGGTCAAAGAAACAATTCAGTGGTTGCTATTTTTCCCACTTTGGTATGTTAAGATTTATGTGGGCTGAAATAACTATGTACAACTGATACAGATACTAAGATTTCTGAGATGCATCCATTCCAACCCTTCTGTGAACATTCTCTGTATTAGAATGCATCTTGTCTTTTTAGAATTTGAAAAAGATGATTCAGGGGATGACATTTTTTCAAAACTTGTTTTAGAAAAATGGTTGACATACCATGCATGATACCTAACATCATTGAGTTTCTATTGCTTTTAATCACTGCTATCCCAGGGGTAAAGTGGGAGTAGTTAATGGGTACAAAAATACAGTTAGACAGAATGAATAAGATCTAGTGTTCAGTAGCGCAATAGGGTGACTATAGTTAACAGTAATTTATTGTATATTTTAAAATAGCTAAAAGAGTAGAATCAGAATGTTCCTAACACAAAAACAATAAAAAATACTCGAGGTGATGGACACCCCAATTACCATGAGTTGATCATTATATTAATACATTGTATGCCTGTATCAAAATGTCACATGTACCCCATAAATATATACAAGTATTATGTACCCATAAAAATTAAAAATTAAAAAAAATCACAACTATCCTAATTTATATTTGAGAAAGGGTATGATTTATTAATACTTTCTAATGTTTCGATAGGAAATATACAAAATTTCTGATTGTTTCCTTTGAGATACACAACTCAAGAGATCATAGAAGTCAGAGTTGGAAACAGAGTTATTCAGTCTGCTGAGAAGGCCGAGGTTGTAATTTGATCATTGTCTATACATCTATGAAATATTATTACAAGAGCATGCCAACCTCTAGTTCTTCTCTCACAAGGACAAAGCTAAAAAAAAACAGGCTTAAACTACATTGGGAGTGTTAAGTTACACATAAGGAAGAAATGCTCAATAATGAGGTTTATTAAATACTGGATTATTCAACCAAGGGAGATTGCTGAATTTCACTTTTTGCAAAAACCTTATGAAATAGGATAGATAATCATCTAACATGATTGGCTAGTGGGAATGATCTTCATGTAACTAAGTGGCCTCTTAGGACTCCTTTCAAACTCTGAATTCTGTGAAAATAATTTAATTAGGAGCTATTGCCAAAATAAATATGTATTTATTAATACTATGTATAATTGTTTAATAAGTTTATAGTAAACATCTACCAAATTGGCATACAAATCTAGAAAACCCTGAAAGGGTTATTATAATGTTGTGATAGAATCTTTGTTATTGGTATTGTTTTTAAAGCTGGAATGCTAATCTAATAGATGAGGAAACTGAGGATCCAGAAGTTAAGGGACTTGCCCAAGGTCATATGGTGGCACTTTCAGGACTAAAACCTAGCTCGATATTATTACTCCTGGTTAGAGCTTTCTATCTCATCACCCTCATGACTTTGGGCTTTCTGTTCTGGTACTGTTAGGAGGTAGGGCTGAGGTATATTCTAGACCAACTTACTTAATGTCAGATTAAGTTCTCTATCAAATAGAGCTACAAGAAATGTAGGAGAAGCTTCAGCAACCATGAAATTAAGAAACACTCTGGTTTTCTCTGCCTCTGGAGGGGCCAGGGTAGCTATGCATAGTCAGTCTTCACTAAATGCAAAGGAGCCATATCTGCTTTTGCTTACTGCTTACTGCTGAAACTGTAGTGCCTGACACAAAGGTTCTCAGATATCTGTTAAATGGATATGAATGAAATTAACCGTCTTTATTTTCTAATTGGTCAGACATAAATTGTTGCACTAGGCCACTGGCTATTTTTTTTTATTTCGGCGTATTACAGGAGTACAAATGCTGAGGTTACATATATTGCCTTTGCTCCACCCGACTCAGAGTTTGAAACGTGTCCATCCCACAGAAGGTGCGCACTGCACCCATTAGGTGTGAATATACCCATCCTGTCCTCCCTCCTCCCACCTGCCCGGCACCCGATGAATGTTACTACTATATGTGCACGTAAGTGTTGATCAATACCAATTTGATGGTGAGTATATGTGGTGCTTGGTTTTCCATTCTTGTGATATTTCACTAGAATGGGCACCAGCTCTGTCCAGGATAATACAAGAGGTGCTAGATCACCATTGCTTTTGTGGCTGAATAGTACTCCATGGTATATATATACCACATTTTGTTAATCTACTCATGTATTGATGGGCACTTGGGTTGCTTCCGCATCTTTACAATTGTGAATTGTGCTGCTATGAACATTCGAGTGCAGATGTCTTTTTTATAGAATGTCTTTTTTTCCTTTGGGTATATACCCAGCAGTGGGGTTGCTGAATCAAATGGTAGTTCTACTTTTAGTTCTTTGAGGTATCTCCATACAACTTTCCATAGAACTTGTACTAGTTTGCAGTCCCACCAGCAGTGTATGAGTGTTCCTATCTCTCTGCATCCATGCCAACATTTATTGTTTTCAGACTTTTTGATAAAGGCCATTCTCACTGGAGTTAAGTGATATCTCATTGTGGTTTTGATTTGCATTTCCCTGGTGATTAGAGATGTAGAGCATTTTTTCATGTTTGTTGGCCATTAGTCTCTCTTCTTTTGTAAAGTTTCTGTTCCTGTCCTTTGCCCACTTTTAAATGGGGTCGTTTGATTTTTTTCTTGCTGATTTTCCTGAGTTCTATATAGATTCTAGTCATCAGCCCTTTATCGGCTGTATAGCATGCGAATATTTTGTCCCATTCTGTAGGTTGCCTGTTTGCTCTTGTGATACTTTCCTTGGGTATGCAGAAGCTTTTTAATTTTATCAGGTCCCATTTATTTCTTTTTGTTATGCTATGATCGCCTTTGGGGTCTTCCTCATAAATTCTTTGCCTAGGTCAATGTCTATAGGAGTCCTTCCCACATTTTCTTCTAGAATTCCTATAGTTTCATGCCTTAGGTTTAAGTCTGTTATCACTGTGAGTTGATTTTTGTAAGAGGTGAGAGGTACGGATCCTGTTTCAGTCTTAAACATGTGGCTATCCAATTTTCCCAGCACCATTTATTGAATATGGATTCTTTTCCCCAGTATATGTTTTTGTCTGCTTTGTTAAAGATTAGATGGCTATGTGAGGATGCTTTTATATATGGGTTCTCAGTTCTGTTCCATTGCTCTATGTCTCTGTTCTTGTGCCAGTACCATGCTGTTTTAGTTACTATAGCCTTATAGTATAGCTTGAAGTCTAGTAAAGTGATGCCTCCCAATTTGTTCTTTGTGCTTAAGATTGCTTTTGCTATATGGAGTCTTCTCTGGTTCCATATGAAGTGTAGAATTATTTTTTCCAGATTTGCAAAAAAATGATGCTGATATTTTAATACAGATTACATTGAATCTGTATATCACTTTGGGTAGTATAGACATTATACCAATGTAGATTCTGCGAACCCATGAGCATGATATGGTTTTCCACCTGTTTACATCCTCTGTTGTTTCCTTCCTCAGTGTTTTGTAATTCTCCCTGTAGAGGTCTTTCGCCTCCTTAGTTAAATATATTCCTAGGTATTTTATTTTCTTTGTTGCTATTGTGAAGGGTTTTGAGTCTTTGATTTGGTTCTCAGTTTGTTGTTGGCGTATAGGAATGCTACTGATTTCTGTATACTGATTTTGTACCCTGAGACTTTGCTGAATTTGTTTATCAATTCCAGTAGTCTCATGGCAGAATCTTTGGGGTTTTCTAGATATAAGATCATATCATCAGCAAAAAGTGGTCATTTGACCTCTTCTGCCCCATTTGGATGCCCTTGATTTTCTTCTCTTGTCTGACTGCTCTGGCTAGGACTTCCAGCACTATGTTGAATAGAAGTGGTGATAGAGGGCAACCTTGTCTGGTTCCAGTTCTAAGTGGGAATGCTTTCAATTTTCTCCATTCAGTATGATGTTAGCTGTGGGTTTGTCATATATGGCTTTTGTCATTTTTAGATGGGTCCCATCTATGTCTATTTTGTTAAGCATTCTTATCATAAAAGGGTGCTGAATTTTGTCAAATGCTTTTTTCTGTGTCTATTGAGAGGATCAATAGATGTTTTTGTATTTCTTATTTCAGCATATTACGGGGGTACAAATGTTTAGGGTACATCAGAGCTTCAAGCGTGGTCTTTTTTTTTTACTTTTATTTATGTGTTTAATTACATTTATAGATTTGTGTATGTTGAACCATCATCCCTGCATCTCTGGGATGAAGCCTGCTTTTTTGTGATGGATTATTTTTTTAGTAAGGACCTGAATTCAGTTTGCTAGGATTTTATTGAGAATTTTTCCATCTATATTCATAAGGGATATTGATCTGTAGTTTTCTTTTTTTTGTTGAATCCTTTCTTGGTTTTGGTATCACGGTGATGTTAGCATCATATAATATTTAGGGAGGATTCCTTCCTTCTTGATGTTATAGAATAATTTCTGCAGGATAGCCACTAGTTCTTCTTTGTAGGTCTGGTAAAATTTGGGTGTGAAACCATCTGGTCCGGGACCTTTTTTTTGGAAGATTTTGTGTTGCTGCTTCAATTTCGGTACTAGATATTTGTCTGTTCAGGAATTCTGTTTCTTCTGATTGAGCCTAGGGAGGCGGTATGTTTCTAAGAATTTGTCCATTTCCTCCACATTTTCAAGTTTATGTACATAGAGGTTTTTCAAGTATTCATAGATGATATTTTGTATTTCTGTGGTATCAGTGTAATTTCTCCTTTTTCTTTCCTGATTGAACTTATTAGAGCATTTTCTTTTCTGCTTCTGGTTAATCTAGCAACAGGCATGTCAAGTTTGTTTAATTTTTCAAAGAACCAAATTTTTATTTTGTTAATGTTCCATATAGTTTTTTTTGTTGTTGTTGTTATCTATTTCATTTAATTCTGCTCTGATCTTTGTTATTTCTTTTGTTCTGCTGGGTTTGGGATTGCTTTGCTCATCCTTTTCCAGTTCTTTGAGATGATTCATTAGATTGTTGATTTGTGATCTTTCTGTCTTTTGGATCTAGGCATTTATGGATATAAATTTTCCTCTTAGGACTGCTTTCTCTGTGTCCCACAGATTTTGATAAATTGTATCTCCTTTATCATTTAATTCAAAGAATCTTTTGATTTCCTTCTTAATTTCCTCCTTAACCTAATAATCATTCAGCAGAAGGTTGTTTAGTTTCCATGACTTTGTGTGGAGGTGAGAGTTTCTCTTGGATTTGATTTCTAATTTTATTCTACCATGGTCTGAGAAGATGCATGGTATAATTTCTGTTTTTTTAAATTTGTTGAGACATGTTTTGTGGCCTAGCATATGGTCAATCTTAGAAAATGTCCCATAAGCTGATGAGAAAAATGTATATTCAGCAGTTTGGGGGTAGAATGGTCTGTAAATGTCAGTCAGGCTCATTTGTTCTAGAATTCTGTTTAAGTCCATTGTTTATTTCTTTATTTTCTGTTTGAAGGATCTGTCCTGTTCTTTCAGAGGGGTCTTGAAGTCCCCAGCTATTATGGTGTGGCTGTTTATCATTTTGTTTAGATCAAATAGGATTTGCTTTATGAATCTGGGTGCACCTGAGTTAGGTGCATAAATATTTAGAATTGTTATGTCTTCTTGTTGAATTATACCCTTCATGGTTATATAGTGACCATCTTTGTCTTTCATTACTTTTGTTGATTTGAAGACTAAGTTACCTGAAATCAGAATTGCTACACTGGCCACTGGCTATTTGTAAAGCTGGTTACATCTTCTCTTTTATTTTTCAAAAGGCTTCTCAAAGATTCATCTTTTTTATTTTTATTATTTTTATTCCCTCTGCTTAGAAAAGTGAGACAAAACAAAACTAAACTAAAAAAACATTTTCACTGTTTCCCAGGTAAGAGCTTCCTTGTTGGTTTGCCTGTTATGGTACAAACTTACTGCAGCAATTAACAACACATTGTGCTATTAAATCAGCACCAACACAAAATGCTTTAATTAAGCAACTATGTGCCCAAGATGCTGATTGATATTAAGCAGCTGTGGTTCCTGCTTGTAGCTTGTAGTCTAACTCAGACAATACTGATCAGGACATGCTTGTATGTGTAAAAGGGCTCAAAGCTGTACAAATGACAAATAATAGATTATTTACATGCATGAATTTGACTTGGTATTATAATACACTCTGATATAAGAAGATCCTATACAAGATTTTGAATTTTCAAATGAACAAACTGAGGTTTAGTTACAGCATGTCTGTCATTTATTGACCTACTATGTGCCAGGTATTATGCTGGGGGCTTTGTATATATTTTTTCTAATTCTCACAAAACTGTTACATGATTGGGATTATTTTCAGTATACAGAGAAACAGGTTTGGAAAAGTTGCCACATTGTAAAGAAGGCAGAATTCAAAGCCAGGTTAGCTGAACTGGTAATCTATAATATCGCTATTGTAAAATCCTACCTTTTGTAATGCAGTAGAAGAAATACTGGATAAGTAATTAAAATATCTGGCTTTTAGACTTTGTTCTTCCTTGGGCAAGTTACCTAATAACCCCGGGCTTCAGTTTTTCTTTTTGTTTTTTTTTTTTTTTTTTTTTTTTTTTTTTGAGACAGAGTCTCACTTTGTTGCCTGGGCTAGAGTGAGTGCCGTGGCATCAGCCTAGCTCACAGCAACCTCAGACTCCTGGGCTTAAGCGATCCTACTGCCTCAGCCTCCCGAGTAGCTGGGACTACAGGCATGAGCCACCATGCCCGGCTAATTTTTTTTGTATATATATTTTTAGTTGGCCAGATAATTTCTTTCTATTTTTAGTAGAGACGGGGTCTCACTCTTGCTCAGGCTGGTCTCGAACTCCTGACCTCAAGCGATCCACCCGCCTCGGCCTCCCAGAGCTAGGATTACAGGCGTGAGCCACCGCGCCCGGCCAGTTTTTCTTTTTGTATAATGGAAAAGGATCATTTATTATCTAAGTAAGGGCATGCATGTGGTGACAGTATTTCCTAAATGAATAGTCTTGACTTGTTCTATGAACAGGAGAGAGTATTTAATATTGGGATTATCAACATATCTAACGCCCTTTTTATTTAGCTGGCAGTACATATTTATTCATACAACAAATATTTGTTGAATACTTACACAATGCAAGGCACTATGCTATGTGCAGAGGTACAGTGGTGTACGGAGACAAAAAGACAATGAACCCCACCTTTATTGAGCTTACAGTAATTTAGTGGGAGAGAGACAAACATAAAAAATCACCAATAAATATAACAACATCAACTGTGTTACATGCCACCAAATAGAGGAATATGATGCCAATATGAAAGCATGTGATAGGGTGTCTTAACTCAGTCATGACAATGAAGGGGGCTTTCTTAGGCTAAGATTTCAAGGAAGAGTAGGAGTTATCTAGACAGGGTAGGGAGGGTAGGTAAGAGAGTTCCAAACAGAGAAAATGGCAAGGTCTTGTGGTAGGAAGGAGCATGGGGAGTTTGAACAAATGAAAATTGTCAAGTATAGCTGGAGCATAGAAAGGAAGAGGGAGAGAATGGAGCACAAGGAGGCTTGAAGGGTAGGTAGAGACTAAACTATGCCAGGGCTCATAGACCATGTTAAGAACTTGGTTAAGTTCTGGTTAAGTCCAGCTTGCTTTGGACTTTATGAAAAAGAAATGACTCGATTTTTATTGTACACTTATTTATACCCAGTGTTTTTATAAAGAAGTTATGTAGTTATATGCCATCCACACCTCAACCCATTAAGAAGAGTGAATAAACATAGTTGGAAACATGACTTAGTAATGAATGACATATAGTTATAAATGGAAACTAGGAAGAAAATTATATAGATGAAGAGAATTAAAAATCTCTGACACATAGTATCTTAGGAGGATTCAATTCACCAAGTAGGCAAAATTTAAAATGTAACATGTATTTTTCATACACCTATTGTATGAGATACTGCTAAATAAGAAAAATAATGCTATATATGAGTAACAGCTAAAGCGAGTGGGACAGATTAATGCTGATGGAAGTGAAAGAGGAAAATGGCTGTGGGCCAGTATAGTCTGGGAAAACATTATGAAGATGATTAGAGTTGAATTTATCCCTAGATACTGGGTAGGATATGGATTACAGGAGGAGGGCACACTAGATACCTCTACTGTATCTCAAAAGCACAAATAATAATTTTAGATTTTGGAGGATAGAAAGTGGGAAATTGATTTCTTAGCCTTTGCCTCTTTCATCCAGAGTAGTCTAAAGGCAAGTTGAGAAGTTATTTTCTAGACCAGATCCTGTATGTGTCTACCTAGCAACCATTTCTAATGCCATACACTTTGAATATAATAACAGTATCTTAGATATCATTTATTCTACTTCCTTTATTTAATAGATTAGGAAACAGAATCCTGTCATACATTGGGTCAGAGCTATCAATGTCCACCCATCTGATCACTAATAGGGAACATTTGGAGAGGCATCATTTAAAGAGAGAAGTAGGGGCAGGAAAGGACCTGAGTGTATCAATGTAAAGAATGTAAACTTTAGAATCAGC
Organism: Lemur catta; assembly: GCF_020740605.2. Lineage (NCBI taxonomy): Eukaryota > Metazoa > Chordata > Mammalia > Primates > Lemuridae > Lemur > Lemur catta. The sequence continues at coordinate 48,629,906 of NC_059155.1, read as the reverse complement.
GTCCCTGGCTTCCCAGTGCTGGTACTGACAGCGACCTTGAATAGTATCTCTGAACTTAGATATCATTAAGTGTGAAATGGGACTAAGGAAAATACTTCCTTTACAAATTGGCAAATTAGTAAATGAGTTTAAGAGTAAAATTGTTTTGTGATGAAAATACTTTATACAGATTATAAATTGCTGTCTTGACAGAATTTACTGAACCAAATTGCACAGCCAATGATAGCAACTATACTGACTTTAGAGTTGTATTTTGGCTTTCTCTTTTTTCTTATCCGTATTTTGTTAATTTTATTATTTTTATTTGCATATTATATATTTATTATATATATTATATATTTATTGTATGTCATTTGTTACAGGGAAAGGATACAAATTCTAACCAGCTAAAACAATAGTCCCATGGGGCATAGTCAGGGAGGGTTCCAAACATAAAGCTTCCATTATCCTCAGGATATGTTACCCTCCCAGCATCAATATGTGTAAATACACGTGGAGTATTCCCAACTCAGGAAGCTCACTCAGGCTTTGGTGCTCAGACTTTTTACTGAAGCATAATTATGTAGACATGATTGATTGATTGCCCATGTGACTGAATTCAGTCTTTAAGTCAACTGATACTGAATGACCCCAAAACACCCACTCTAAATCATATGATTCATCTTTCTGGCGTGGCCAGCTCCCACCCTAAGACTCTCAAGTGTATAATGTCACAACTATGCTCCTGGAAAAAGTCGGATGTGGTTAAGATCTTGCTTGTAAATATTGTGTTTGATAACAGGGCTGTTGAGAGTAAACAGGTAAGGTACATTTTATTCCCTTCAAGGTTAAGGCAAACTGCAAGTGAGAGACTATTGAAATAAGCACTAAATATTAACAAAATCTATAAAAGCAAAATATTTTCCAAAAGTTGGTTGGATGGAGTCAATAATTTAAATATTGTTGGTTATGGGGTCCTTAATCAGGAGTATCATGGCATTAACTTTGCGATAGTCCACTGTTAAGTGCCATTGATTTTTATCAGGTTTGGACATTGGCCGAATTGGGCTGTTCAAGGGAAATGCAGCAGGAATAATGGCCCCTTCGTTCAGTTGGTCTTATATGATGGATCTTAATTCCTGTAGGCCTTGTTTCAATCTATATTGGGCCACATTAACTATTTTAACATTGGTGGTGGTGGTGCTGAGGTCCGTGGAGTACCATTTATCAAGCTTATTGTAAGTGCCATGTACTTAATTTTATTTCAGTTGATTACTCTTTGGGTCAGAGCATCAATGCTCATTATGGGATATTTTAGGTCAATAAGCACCATGACCATGGGGAATTTAGGCAAAGTAATAGTTCCAATTGTTAAGACGAGATATACCTGTTTGTCCTCTATTTTATGTTTAGTAACTCTCCTAAGAATACAGGGGGTACCTGATTAAATTTAGTGGGATCCCCAGGTATAACTATAATCAAAACCCCAGTATTGATTAGAACCATGAAGATTTGCCAATTGGTGCATCTTTGTAGATGTTAAAATTAATTTGGAACCAATATTGTAGAGGTGCAAAAACCATTAAAACCCTTTTTACTTTTCTATTGCATAAACTATTTTAGTAAATTTTGTATTTCCAATTGAGGTAAAATCATGAACCTCCATTTTAGTTTTTTGTTTCCTCCCCCCATCAAGGTTTTTGAGTTTTTTGTGGTTATTGAACATATTTCAGAAAAAGGCGGTCCTTTCTACTCTGCTCATATTTATGAGTTTCTTCCTCCAGAGAGTCCCAATTCAGTATCATCAAGGTTAAGGGCCTATGATGATTGTTGCTTTATTGGGTTTAAGGACCATGGGCTTAAATCAGGTTTTGATTTAATCCTTCAGAATGTTGACAAACCATGACACTCAGTTGAACCCAGAGTCTTTGTCAGTCCTTTTTATAGTAGTACAATAGGGTCATGGTTTCCTCTGGACATTTAACAAAAGTGGGAGAAAAGCATTCAGGGCTGCCTTTCATAAAGGCCTATGCCACTGGGTGCCATGGGTGTCTCTCTATAACTCTGAGGACCAGAATCTTTTTTGGTGACATAGGCAGTAGGAGCAGAAGCAAAGGCATTTTATAGGGTTCTAGTGAGCCATCTGATTTTTGGACTTCATGTATACTTCAGAGTGACACATGGTGACTATTCTTCTTCACATAACCGACCACTCAGTGGGCTCATATATTATACGGGATGTAGTCTTTTCCCTGAGCACTCTACAAAATGAGGACCAAGGCTTCATTAAGACATATAACCAATGGTCGTAGAGTAAGAGTCATCCCGCTGGGCCTAGCATCAGTCATGCCTTACACTATAATAAAGACACATGATTCAATCTGAAACACTCATATAGGTCTGGGCCAATAATATACATGACCTATGGCTGTATTAAGGAGGGCCCCAATCCCATAGTCCCATCCCTAAATGTCAATTACTGAAACTTCTGTATTAGGTAGGTTAAATCTGTAACAGCCTTGGTAGGACTTGACAAATGCAGTACAGAGCAGCACAACTCATAGTGAAATCTGACCAGTAGGCAGCAGCACAGTTCAAAGTGCACCCTGGCCAGCAGAAAGCAGAGAGCCAGTTAGAAGCCAAAAGAGAAGAAAGACCCCTAGGTGGTGATGGTTATTGCTTCGATATCCTTCCTACTCACAGTGCCAGTTGTCTTGTGGTTGCCCCACAAGGGGTAGGATCAATCCCCCCACCCAAAATGTGGCTTGAATATGGAGATTGATGATGCCACACACACAATAAAAAGGCATGAAAAGATTTATTACTGACATAATGAGGTTTTCTGGGGAGAACAGAGAGGGCACCCAAGCCAGTCTGAAATGGCTTGAGCCAAGGGAGGGGCAAGTGGCTTTGGTTTTTATTGTGGTTAGGTGGTTGGGCCAAGGTGAGTTTTCCTATGCTGGCCATGCCTTGCATGATTTCAATTTCAAGGCCAGCACTATAGGAGAGCAGCAGGCCTTCTTATGAGCTTGCCCTGATACAGAACCAAAAGGGGAAGGGAGAAAGGTAGGGCTTGAAAGCTGTCATTGATTATACAATGAAAAATGTGGTCAGGCTCTTTATTATAATTTCATCTCTAAAAATAAATTCAGTGCCACCAGTAGAAGGCAAAGTAGAAGTTTGCCAGCTAAATAAGAGGGATAGAATGAAAAGGAAAACAACATGTTCAATTTCTTTTTAAAAAAAAATATACTAGTGTTTTTTAAAGTATTAATACTAATAATCTCAGATTTCTTCTTATTAAATTTATCGGCCTTCTTTTTGCTGTTATACTGAAAATAAAGATGTAGTGGTGACATCTATTTCCCTTCCACTATGTAATCCTACTTTCAAGAGTCCTAAGAATAGCTTTCATGTTATGCTTTATTTTGAAAATATATAGTTTTATTTTTAAATATTTCTTATCTGTCTTAGAATAAAGCCAAATGCTGCCTCACAGAAGCTGACACCTCCAGTCTGCATCAGTAGACTTGTATTCTATACCATAAACTAATTGTGCTGTTTTGGGAAAACCATTTATTCTATACATCAGATTCTTCCTCGGTAAATTTATTCATCCAGCATCTGTTTTCTATGAGATTGGGATAGACATTGAATGAGGTGCTGAGGGTACAAAGCTGAGTAAGGCATGCTTTCCACTCTTAAAGAGCACATAGTCTGGTGGGGGACATATATGTCTACAATTGCAATATGGTATGGTAATTGCCATGTAGCAGTGTGGATGCAGTGCTAGGAATAATAGTTATGTGGATAATACCTCTACTATCTTCCTCACTAGGAGGGTAATACATTGAGAATAAACATGGTGAAATACTTTGAAATGTGTAAAAAAAGAAGCAAAATTACAACTAGATACCCTGCTTCATTTTGTCTAATTTATTCATTTCAGGCTTAAGTATTTAGCGCTTTTGGTACTCTTAAATTATATTTTTGGAATTTTGGAATTACTTTGGGGCTGTATTTCATGTATTTCTAATTAAGATTTATTTGGGTTTCTAGTAGTTGTATTCTCTAGATTATGGAACTGTGTGTTCATCTTAACACAATGGCTGAGTGCAGCTGGAGCAAATGACACAATTGTTCAGATTGCCAATCCTATAAAAATCATGGCTTCTAAAGACCTCAACTGGGCCCCTATAGCACCATTTAGCAATCCTTTTATGTGTTCTTAATTATTCCCCTCTCCTGTTGACAGGATCTGCCATTTCAAACCTTGACCACCATTCTCATGACCACTGCTGCATACACTCTCCTTAATATAAACCCTGCCAGTTAGTCTGACCAGTCTTACCTCCTGTCCTTTCCTAAGACACAGTTATACTGCATCTCTGCCTACTGAGTGGGCCATGCTGCTTTAGGTCTCTGTACCTTTGTACATGCCATTCCTCTGACCAGAATCCACCACCTCACATCAAACTTAACTAATAATTTCTACTTTTCTCAAGACTCAGCTCACATATCTACACTCTGTGAGGCCTTCTGTGGCAGCCCAAGCATAGTTAGCCATTCTTTCCTGTGCACCACCACTAGACATAGTATTTCTGCTATTATAGAATGTAGCATACTGTATTGTACTTGTTTACTTTCTTAACTATCTCTAATAAACTGTCAAGTCCTGAAGAACAGGGACTATCTAATTTATCTTTGAATCTTCAACACCTAGTATAGTGTTGGCACAAACATAAATATTGAGAGAGGAAAGGGAGGGAAGCAACATAAATATTAGAAGTGTTCAACTTCCTTAAAAACACAAAGCCGCCGTTTTATTACTTTCAAACTTTGATGCTAATTTTCAGTGGTATACCGCTGTTTCCTTTTTCTCTCAACCTTTAGGAAAATTTCTTTCCATTTAATACATAGATATTAAACATTTTTTAAAAAGAACTTCAACAAAGACAGCTGTTTGACAGCTGTACACCATCTGTGCTTTCAGTCTTGGGTAAAAACATCTGGCTACTTGAGAATAGAAGCTCTATACTAAAGGAGTTTCCCAGCCTGATGGTGATTAGTATTCTACCAATATGCCTTGCATTGTCCTGCTTTGACACCATATTATGTATACAATTTGTTCTTTTCCATAATGAAGTTTCCTTTTGGTTGTGTACCTCAGTGAAGGTAAAAGAAAAGTGTTAGAATGTTGCTACATTTTGGCCATGATTGTTTTTATAGTAACAGATAACATCACAAAAAAGTGATTAATACAGAGGAGTACATACATGTGTACCCACACATTTATGCTGTTAGGCAACAACCTATACTACATCTGGATTTATCTTCAAACTAAATAATCAAACTAAATGCCAAACACCCTTTTTTTTATTTCCCAGGTTTGGAATTACCTCAGGGACTAGTTCCATAAAAAAAAGACAGGGAACAGACCTAATTCCCTGTATCAAAACAGCTGCAGTGCTGTTTAGCTATACTTAACCATCCTTGATCAGCTAATCAGCCTTCTCTTTCTTAATTGCACAAACGAATTATGAAAAATATTTTATTAATTACCACGAGTAGCATTATACACATACATACACACATTCTATTTCAAGTATTCTGCCTTTAGCAAAGCTGTGAGTAGCTATTCCTAATGATAGTATTGAATTTCCAAAATTGTTTTCAAATATCATATATCTCAGATTTCACAATTGTGATTCTATGTGGTTAGTCTCACTAATAATAATTTAAAAGTACCTGAAAATAGGAATTTGATAATTAACCTTTGCTAGCTTAACATTAATATCAGCACAGAATTGACAATAGTTCAAATTTCAGTGCCAAGATCTTGTATGTGTGTTTGTGTTTGAATGTGTGTAAATATAAAGCCTGCAGATGGAAGTCTGATATGCCAGCAAGTGGTTAATAAAATGAGGTAGCATTGCAATGGTGCCTAGCCCATTTGCAATACATGTATTCTTCTGGGTGCCCATTGAAATTTTTTTCCTAAATTTTTTTGTTGTGATAAAATACATGTAAAGTTTTCCATCTTAACCATTTGAAGTGTACAGTTCAGTGTTATTAAATACACTCATAATGTGCAACCATCACCACCATCCATCTCCATAACTTTTTTTCTTGTAAAATTGATCAGTTGAACATACTTAGTGTGTATGCCATAACTCTGTTATTGAAAATTGGGGCCCTCTTTATCTTCAGAAGTTTGTAGGTATGTCCAGAGATAGCGTGGTTTTAAAGTAACTTACTACGAAACTATAGTGTATCTGGAGAAGGTATAATTTCTAGATGAACTAGAAGCCCCAAACAATGGTTGAAGGCCCTGGGCCCTAGAGAAGAGCACTGAGGGGCAATATAATATAATACTTGCCTTTGGGAGGGCAGAACTAAAGTCAATGAGAGAGATTGCCAAAAAGCCAATTTCAGATCAATGTAAAAAGAAACTTTCTGGCATTGGAGGTACCTCACAAAGAAGTGGGATGCCTTAAACACTTAACCGGTAGAGTGATGACTGTGTGGAATACATCATGTGGGAGATTAGGCTAAATAAGTTCTAACATCCTTCTGTAATTCTGTTAAAGATGGGAGAGGCATTGAATGATAGTCATGTTTCCTGTTATATCATATTTTTAATTAGCTCATCAATGAAACACTCTTCCTCACCTTTTTATACTGTTTGTTATACCATTTTGTCCAGTGACAGCCAATGTACCCTTAATCTTTTTCTGTTTACTCTGCCTAGCATATTCTCCCCCCAGATCTTTAAATAATAGTGCCAGTTTTATCACTCATATCTTAGTTCAAATACCATCACTTCAGAGAGGCCTTTTCTGGCCATCCCACTTAAAATAGTCCACCTATACCCCTTCATTACTATCCCCCATTATTCTCTATTGTATCACCTTGTTTATTTCCTTCCAAGAAATGATTATACTCTGTTTTTCTCCATCTTTCCCAATCAAATGTAATCCCCATGAGGGTATAAACATTTTCTGTCTTATTCATAGGTAAATCCCTAGTTCCCAACACAGTGCCATGCATAAAGGAGGAACTTGGTAAATATTTAAGTGGGTAGTTGAAGACCCTCTCTCCAGAGGCTGGATTTTATGTTATGTTATGTTAAAGCCATTCTGGGGCTGGAAGATCTTTGCTCATAGACATTTTGCAGTTCTCCACCACCCAAAATCAGGTATTTGGATGTCCAAGGTTGATAATTTTTCAATTTTTATTACATGTCAAAAGGTGGTCCATTTTCTGTCACTGCTTTCAATGATGATAGGTTTTTATAAAATACAAAACAAGAACTAGAGCATTCATGGAAAAAAAATGTTGTTGCAATTAAAATTTTGTGGCTATATTTAAGGATAAATGATGACCATCACAGATGGTTGTTTGCAAAGATGTATGTGAGTGATTGGTTATTTGGGCTTCATCCAGTGATTTGCTATAAGTTAATTATTTAACGGATGGAATCAGAAATGGAAACACCTGAGACATTATGGTAGCATCTGCTTCTAAAACCATTATGAAAGTGACCTTTATGGCATTTTTCTTCCCAGGGTCTAGTGAAGCTACCCACCTGCTTGCCTTGGCCTGTCCTTACTTCAGTGCTGACTAGTCATGTTTCTTTTTTGTTTCCTCCTCCCAACTTTTATGATTTTTTAAAAAAATTTATCCATTATATGTGGGTGCTATTAACATCAAACCACATTTGTCTTTTCAGAAATTCCATAAAAGCATATCTTTTTTAGCAAAACATTTTAGTTTGCAATGGCTCTGTGTTGTTATAGTTTGCCATTACTGTACTTTCTACATTCGACAGTATTGCCTGATGTATTTTGGGCAGGCTTTTTGATCAGTTTTTTACTGACAATAACAGGCAAGTATTTCCATTAGTACCAATCTTCCTGTTCCTTTTATCCCTATATTCTTTCTTCTTTCTGTCTGTCTTTTCATCTTGCTTCTTCCCAATACATTTTTTCTATTTATCTTAAAAATGTCCTTCTTGTGTGATGTGCCATAAATTGACATTGACAAAATGGTTTCTATCAATAAATGACTTCTTGAATTTACTGCAAATTTTAATTGAATTATTCAAAACCAGAATGGCTCCTTGTTTTTTTTTCCAAAGACAAAAAGCTATTCATGTCCACACCTGTTAATCTGAGCCTTGGATTCTTGATCCTTTGAAAGCCACAAAAGCAGTGCTCAGCAAAATTTTTATTTTTTCTAAATGCCAGAATCCTGGCTGCTGATGAGATAATTATTTGTTAGGCAACTTAGCCACAGGTTGTATATGTTATCATTATAGCTGTTAAAGTTCCAAGTATAAGAAATCTTAGAAACTGGGGAGAAAAACCAATTTTGTATAAACCTCAAAATATTAAACTTCCATAAACATTATTTGCATGGATGCCATGAGATTACCTTTGAAAATTAAAAAAAAAGAAAGGAAGAAATGTATGGAAAAGTTATACTCATGTAACAACATAAGTAACTTTTGACCACTCAAAAGATAAAAAGGATAATAACTGATAGTGTATCTTTTAAATATCTTATGGAAATGCTTGAAATCATGAGTAGGACAGCGTTTGATATGAAATAAGCTTGCAAAAATGATTCAGTTACTAACTGAATATTTGGTGAAATAGAATGTTCCGCAAATTCCAGCCTCTGGTGGGATATTCTGAGGCCTTGAATGATGTTTGTAGAGCAGCTATTCCCAAACATTTTTCTTCAGAACCCTAGTATAAAGTATAACAAGAGATATGATTATTTTGGCTTAAGGGGAGTAGAGGGTTCTCTAACCAAAGAAGTTTGGAGAATACCACGTACTAATCCCTTCCTTAAATCCTTATAATACACATTAACATATTAAAGGCAGTAAAAATACCTGTTGTTTACCTTTATTTTGCCCATTGCTTCCAATCTTACTTGATGAGAAATCCTTATCCTATAGTATATTAGTCTCATTATAGTTGACCTATTAGTGTATTATGAGACACTAGTTTTTGCAGAGCACAGTTTGGGAAATTATGTCTTAAAATACCCTCCAAAATCCACTAGCCAGATAAGCTATTCTCTTAATGCTGTAATTGGAAACCTGCCATGTCTTTACTTTAGGAAGTTTGATAATGTGTCTGGTGTACTTCAATGGTGAACTGCAAAAGACAAAGTCTAGATACATCTAAAAGTGAATACACAGTTGAATCAAGTCAGAGTTATGGCCAAGTCCAATTCTCCCTTCCTTTAATCTATAGTCAGCCCATGGTGCTACCACACAAGCACTGTGCCACTGTCACAAAACCTATCTTTTGGCTTTTATTTTGGATTCTTTTGTTTTCATCATTCCATGAGATGATGACTTTTCATTGTATTAAAGACAAGATGAATTACCTGATACTTCTTAAGAGACTCATATACCGGTGTTAAATAAAGGCTTATAGAAACTATTAAAAAATGGAGCTGTAACAATTTTCTATAATTGTTATACAGCTTTTTTGTTAAGACCATGTTTCTATTCTCCAAGGCAAATATGATTAAATCCCTGTTTCTACTTACCATATAACATGTTATATAGATTTGTCTATGTAACAACTAGCTCAATTGAAAGTCAATGACTACAATTCAAAGTGTCTGCCCTTGTGAATAGTCATGGAGATACTCATCAGGAAATGTAAATCTTTTAAAACAACGGACTCATCCAAGAGAATTGGTGGTATATGAGGAATTAATTGTCCCCTTTACCATACCATGTTGACATGTGCTGTGGTAGGACCCAGTGCTGCATGAATTCCAGATGTTGTTCTTCTAATTAAATTTTCAGGAGGACCTGGGGACTCAGAAACTGATCTTACCTTTCCATCTTTAGCCTGACCTTTCCATTTTAGAGCTTGACAGTGGTGACACATTTTAAACATTATAAAGATGTTGTATTCCTTTGGTATCCTCTTTGAAATTACTGCTTTCTCTGCCACAATGTCTCAATACTGTAAAGAGAATCTCTTACTTTTGGCAGCCACACATCTTCTCATGCTGAGCATGCCTCTACTTTATGGTAAAGAATAGGCTCTCCCTTTCAGTAAACACATAGCCTCTCAGTGGAATTCTGTTTCATCTCCTCTAGTAGAGGATACTGCTTGTACTTTGGGTTGTCAGATACTCCTCAGGTTAGACATCAGGCTTAGTTGCTCTTGAAAGAGTATACTGCCTTTGCAATCAACTACCCAATGATCTTCATGTCATATATCTCTTTCATTTGCCTCAAAACTGCCTGTCTCTCATGTTTGGCCCTTATGTGATTATTACCTTCATACTGACTTTCAGATTCTCAAATTCTCATTTGTTTTTAGTTTTTCCCAATCCAAATTTGCTCATCTTCAAAATGGCATTGTTTTAGTCTAGTATCTTGAAAGTATCCATGACAAAAAAAGTAAATGCAATAATGTAAATGTTTAGAAACCTCTCCTATCCATATAGACAGATACAGATAATGTAAATTTATGAACCAAAATAATCAATATTTAAAATTAGATGCATTCCAGCCTATATTTTAAGTTAGACCATCCCAATTCTGTCAAAAGTTGAATTTCCATCCAGCTCTTTTCAATAGTATGGTAAGAAACAGAAAGAAGGTTACTTTTGTTTACAGAGATTAGGTCCAAATGGCTTCAGAGACATTCATCAGGCCACTTCAGACATGCTCATTTCACTTTGCTTCATTATCTGTCCTCCCCTCTTAGAAAAATTTATTTATCCCCTTCATCTTTTTAACCTACACCCACAGTTGAACCTTTCCAAAATCTATAACTTGGGCTTGGAACGTCTACCCTAAATCTCCCAGCCTCTTCCCTTCATTGATCCAGGAATCTCTTGCGATCCCACATACTCATTTTATCGCACAGCATTAGCTAACTAATTGAAAAAAAGATTGTGTAACCTTTGCTTTGCTCAGTTTAAAAGTACTGAGTCTAAAAGTATTGTCACACTACAATATGCACTTATTCCTCTGCCTAGTCAGAAGACTAATATGATATTTCCTTTTTAAAATATTCTGTTCAATACTCAGTTGTCTATGTGCTCCTGATGATCATCCATGTATGTTTCCTCCTTACGTTTTAGAGAGGAAATCAAACTCCCTCTGTTCAGTATTCTACAAATTTGCGCTACCGATGAAGACCTGTGCGTGGTGGAAAGAAAACTTGAGGAGAGTAAGCCAACTCTGGCATTAAGAAGAAGTGATCAGCCAGATGGGGGATTAGTTGAAGAATGACATTATCAGCTAGGGTTGGGAGCAACATGTGATCAAACTGGTTAAGAGCCCAAAACTGTTTCAGAGTTAGAATGGGCCAATTCTCTATACCAATGTTTACCAAGCTTTGCTACAGTATATTAACGAGTATGATAAAGAAGGGAAATGTGATGGCATTTAACCTGCTGTGTTTACTTTTTGCTCCTTTGCCTTAAATTCTTCAATAGCAGTTAGAATAATTTCCAACCTCTTTTCTATCCACTAATAAAGTCCTGCCTTCCTGTAGAATCTTATCTTGTGCTATGCTCCTGTGAATCCAACTGCACTCCAGCCACACTGGTTTTTTCTTTTCCTCAACTCACCAATACTTTTCCTAAGTCAGGCTTTGCACGTGTTCTTCCTTCTTCCTAGAAAACTCAAGCTTATGTACTGCTGGCAAGAGAGAGTGTGAGCCAAAACTCTTACGGGTTTCAGCTCACATACTACCTCTTCAGAGAGATTGCCAAACCTATTCTTTTCTGTGTTTATTCATAGAAATTATCATGTTTAATTAATTTTCTTGTTTATTGTCTTTATTCTTTCTCCACTAGAATGAAAACAGGGTCCTTGCTTATCTTGTTTACTTTTGTGTCTCCAGAATATAGAAGGTAGCTGGCATATGGCAGGAGCCCAATATATATTTGTTGAATGAATGAAATGAGTGAAATGTTGAAAAGAGTGTAGGACTAACCTAAATGTCCAATAATATAAAAATTATGAAATAAGTTATTTATTAAATATAATATTTTTCAGTTATAAATAATAAGAATATTATGTAAAACCTAATATTTTTTAAGGTAAGTGAAAAATAAATGACAGAATTGTCTCAGTTCATTCATGCTTCTATAACAAAATACCCTAGATAGTAATTTGTAAAGAGTAGAAATTTATTTTCTCACAGTTCAGGGGCTGTAAAGTCCAAGATCAAGATGCCAGCAGGTTTGGCTGTCTACTGAGGGCTGCTCTCTGCTTTCAAGGTGACGCCTTGTTGCTGCATGCTCTGGCGGGGAAGAACACCACATCCTCACGTGGCAGAAAGCAGAAGGACAAGAGAGCCAAACGTGTGTGAAGCCTGTTTTCTAAGAACCTTAATTTCATTCAGGAAGGAAGAGCCCTCATGGCTGAATCATCTCGTAAAGGCCCCACCTCTTAATACTTTCACATTGGCCATGAAGCTTCAACATCTGAATTTTGGAGGGGACACATTCAAACCATAGTGACATTATTATCTGTATGCTATGGTGAAATATTTATACATATGGACAATAGACAGGATTTAGTGTGGGGATGGTGGGCTCAGCAATTTTTTCCTGAATTTTAACATGTTTGTATTGTTTTCATAATAAAAATAATCAAATAATGTATCTAGGATTCTAGTTAACCAAAGGAAATGTCAGTGGATTAGCCTTGTTACTATGGAAAAAGTGCAGGAAAACAGAGGAATTTCAAAATCCTTATTAGAGTGCCAAGGACTGTGCTCCAAATTTTGTCTTGAGGGATATGGAGAACTTGGAGAGATTTAGGAGAGTTGGGATACAGAATTATTGAAGAAACACTAAGGAAATTAATTTTATTCTTCAGGCAGAATAAGTCTACTTTATAATCTCCAGTGAGAATTGAATAAGCAGTAAGGGACCTAAATTACAATAAATTATAGAATTTTAGAAATAAACTTTTTGAGATGGGTGTCTTAAAAGCAAGGAATTTGTGACAAAAGGTGCTTGTGGCATTTGGTACCTAGGAGAACTCTTTAGTAACAAGGGGTCTAGATGATTGTCTTTTAGTCTTGACAGGTGTAAGTGTACTCCTACCTAAAGACAAGGAAAAGGATAACTTTTCCACAAGATTCTTTCAGTCTTGTCATTCTGCTTCTCTAAGTTTGAGAAGATAGAAAAATATTTTTACCATCTGCTACATAGACAGAATTCATTTCTTTGAACAACTTGTTTACTACGCATCTACCTTGTGCAATCTAGAGATTGTAAGATGATGGATACAAAGATACATATGATGAAGAAAGTACCTTAAAGGAGCTTATGGCTTAGTAAGCTACATTTGATAAAAATTAATGAGCAAAGGAATATAATTTCCACTAAAAAACAAGGTGGATGCTCCTCAGACTATTGGAACAATCCTTGAATGCTTCAAATTTGCTAATTTTACTCTTTCATAAAGACTTTAGCAGTTGTCTTTTTTATTTTTTAATTTTTTAAAATTTATTTTTAGTAAATTTTACTGTGTATATTTGAGGTTTATGATACATTATATATATAGTGAAATGGTTGCTATAGTGAAGCAGAATAACATATCTATCATTTCACACAGTTACTTTGTGTGTGTGACAAGAGCAGCTAAAATCTACTTGTTTAACAAAAATCCCAAATACAATCAAAACTCTATGGTACTGGAATAAATAAATTGTCTTGATTCTCTTCTATGTGACTATTTCCATCTTTAATGATCATCCCCATCCCTTTCATTTCATTATACAAATATTTCTGAGTCAGTGCAGTACAGAGGAAAGAATGCTAGATTTGGAGTTAAGAAATCAGTTTTTTCTATCCTGCCTTTCCTCTACATTAGCTGGATATGTCAGTTGCTTTATCTATAAAATGGGCATAGGACTTGCCCTACCTACTTCATATAAAGACAGGGACTTTGTAAACTGTAAAGTACAATATATATGTGATGGGATTATAAATACTACATTAGAGTAAAGCAGAGTATAAATGAGACACCCCCCCCCTTGAAGAAAGAAAAAAGGAAGTGGGAGAAGTAAAATATAATGAGAAAAAAAATAGATTATAGTGAATTTTTAAACCTAGCTTTTTATGGTTCTTAGGCATCAAGAACAGATCTCTGGCCCAATTTTGAGCCAGTTCAGATGGAAATTTTGTAAAGAGGATGAAAAAATCTCAAATAGTCTCATATCCTTTGAAAGATAGGCTCTGAAAAAACATACTTATTGATGTCAATATTTTCTGACTTCTGAAAAATCCAAATGGACTTTTAATTAGTCCATTTCATATAAGTGTTGGGAAATAGAGGACGTTTCCTAAGGCTGCCATTGTGTTGATCTTCTAGTAGAAATCAAGCTGTTTTAAATTTTGGTGCAGAATTATGCACCCAAGCATGGTGAGTTTTCTCTGCCTTACCAGAGCCACCTAGTACTCTTAGACAGTGTGTGTCTATCCCTTAAACTTCAGCTTTAAGAAGCATTGGGGAAAAAAATTATCAGCCTACCAAATTGTCACAAGCCTCCTGGGCTTAGCAGAACAAATTCTGCAGTGCAAGGCCCCATCCCTCACCAGTTTTAGGTTGGAACTTTGTGAACTTTGGCCACCACTTGCATATGCTCTCCCTTTACAGACATTTGTTTAGAACACTCCACATCTGCTTTTGTCTCCAAAATCCCACAAGCATAATTTATTCAATCCTATATAAAAATGGCATGAAATGAGGATGATGAAACCTGCTGTAATGATGACCAATGAGTTCTTTCCCACCACCACCTGACATAATTGGCATCACTTACAGCCCAGTTCCACTCATTGTTTCCCATGAGTGACCTCAGCATAAGTACATTTCTCCTCTTCAGGCTTAAATTTGATTCTTGTGGAATGTGTAATTAAAGTCTTGATGAGTTGAGAAGAAGGAAATGAGGGAAAGGAAAATAAGTAATTATCATCAGTTGGTAACCTCATAAACTTGACTTTTCATGGGACTCATAAAATAGCATGCAGAGTGTATTCAACTATAGTTATTCTCTTAGAAACTCCAGACATATTTAAGCATGTTCATATATTAGAGTAGCTCTAGTTCAAATGTAGTTGAATGAGAAAAAACATTTTCAATTTAAATCTTTAATTTGAAACAGAAATTTTGCTTATATGGTAGTTTAATTGTAGATAACCTTTCACAAAACAAATCTAGTATTGTTACAGTTGATTTTAGTGTTGGTCTTTTTAACACAGATCTGATTCTTGGATACATTGTTCATACATTTGGCTATTGGGAAATTAGTGAAATTGGTTTCTGTTCATTTGTGGATTTTCAAGATACTCATTCTTCTCTTTGACATACATTTGTCTCCCAGTGCCTACTTACAGTTTGAGCCTTAGCTGTGAAGGCTTTATCTGTCAAATACTTGGCATCCTAATGAGGAAAGACAACTAGTAACCTTACATATCGCTTCTGTGTTAGCCTTCTTTTGCCAGGGTTACTAGGTTAGCCTTTGGCCTTGATCAAGTCTACTAGCTCAAGAAGTTATGAAACTGTTTTCTTGGTTTAGAGTGGTGATCACCTGCCTCCAAGATGGCCCCTGTTTATCCCTCCCTGTTTTCTGGTATTAACACCCATGTTGTTGTTCCATTCCAGAATGAATAGGGCTTACATGTGTAAACCAGTAGGACATTGTGGACATGATGGAGTGTGAATTCCAAGGCTAGGTCATAAAAAAACATTGAGACTTCCACCTTGCTCTCTCTTGAACACTTGTTCTGGGGGAAGCCACGTGCCATGTCACAAGGGCACTCAAGCAGCCTGTGGAGGGCTCTAGAATTGAGATCTCCTACCAACAGCCAGCAAATAGCTGAAGCTTTCTGCCACAACCATGTCAGCGAACCATCTTAGAAGAGAATCCTCCAGCCCCAGTTAAGTCTTCAGATGACTGTAGCCCCAGCTGACATTTTCATTACAAGTTTATCCTGAATTTTTGACCCCAGAAATATGAGATAATGTTTGTTGTTGTTTTAGGACACTAAGTTTTGGGGTGATCAATTAAGCTACAATAGATAACTAATACAGGAGTCAAGGTTTGTGAAAATTGGAACATGGTCTGGTTTACTGATGACCAGACAGACTCAAGGAAGAAATTTTAAAATAAACAGATTTAAAATGCAGTTATCCTTGAAAACAGAATGCTAAAGAGAAATGTAATTCGTGAAATTTGTAATTTTTCTTCATGTCGATGTTTGTGTTATTAGTTCCTTCAATCACCAAAAAAGAAAAAAAAAGTTGAGAAGGGACCATCTGTGTTAGAACACAACAGAAATGCCCCCAATCTTGACTTGTTAATATTAAGAAGAAGGAGTATGGGTTTGTGCCCATGTTACCAAATAAACATCTCAGGAATATTTGAAAGATTCAGGCACCTGGGCAATCCTCAGAGACGTGTTTAGTTGATTCCTTGAATGTACTGGAAGGAAATCTTGGTCTCTTTAGATTCCAAGAAAAAAGTACTTTGGAACCCCCATTGATACAGCTCCAAATTTTATTGCTCTCTCACTCTTACCTAATAAACTTTACTGCCAGATTGAAGGAAGAGAGCAGAAAATTTTGAGTATGTGTGGCAGAGACTAAAGTAGTTTATTCAGATGCTGATGAGAATAGAGGATTGAGTACTTTTTACCAATTGATTGATGAGAATCACCCTGTGGAATAAGTCTTGCATATGGAGTTTAGAAGAATGAAGTAGAACCCAGGGTTGTGATAAGAGTTATTGGTGCTTATTGAGAGGTCCAAGCCAGAAATAATGCAAGTACCTTTCTAACACCAATGAGGAAGTTTCTTAAGGATATCTGCCCCCGGGTGGCCTATGCTAGATATACCAGACATTTGGACAAATGTCATTTCCAAAATAATGGGGGGACTGAGAAATGAATGCCTACTTTTAAATTTTTTAAATTAATATACAGTAAAATGTACTTGTTAGGGAGTTACCATTCAATGACTTTTAATTTATATAGAGATTTATTTAACCTACCACCACTATCATGATAGAGAACAGTTCCATCATCAAAAAACTCCTTCATACGGCCTATTTGCAGTCATACCCTCCTATCTTCTCTTACCCTCAGCAACCACTGATCTGTTTTGCCTTTTCAAGAATATTATATAAATATGTGTAGGTGCATAAATACAGAAGGTGACCTTTGAGACTGGCTTCTTTCACTTAGCATAATACCTTTGAGATTTAACTAACTTGTTGCATGTATCAGTAGCTCATTCTGGTTTTACTGAATTGTATTCCTTGGTATGGATGTACCACAATTTGTTTATCCACTCATACATTGAAGAAAGTTTGGTATTTTTCCCAGTTTTTGGTGATTATGAATAGAGCCACTAGACACATTCATGTACAGGCTTTTGTGTGAACATAAATTTTCATTTCTCTGGGATAAATACCTAGGATTGGGATTGATGCGTCATATGATGCATGTTTTTATGTTTCACTTAAAGAAACTGCCATTAATCTATCTCCTTTTGAAAAGTTTCTATTCCTGTCCTTTGCCCACTGTTTGATACAGTCGTTTGATTTTTTTTGTGCTAATTTTCCTGAGTTCTGTATAGATTCTAGTTATCAGCCCTTTATCAGATGTGTAGCATGCGAATATTTTCTCCCATTCTGTGGGTTGTCTGTATACTCTCATTATAGTTTCCTTGGGTGTGCAGAAGCTTTTTAATTTGATCAGGTCCCATTTATATCTTTTTGTTGTTGCTGTGATTGCCTTTGGGGTCTTCCTCATAAATTCTTTGTCTAGGCCAATGTCTATAAGAGTTTTTCCAACATTTTCTTTTAGAATTCTTACAGTTTCACACCTTAGGTTTATGTCTGTTATCCACCGTGAGTTGATTTTTGTGAGAGGTGAGAGGTGCGGATCCTATTTCAGTGTTCTACATGTAGCTATCCAATTTTCCCAGCACCATTTATTGAATAAGGATTCTTTTCCCCAGTGTATGTTTTTGTCTGCTTTGTCAAAGATTTGATGGCTATAAGAGGATGGTTTTATATCTGAGTTCTCAGTTCTGTTCTATTGGTCTATGTCTCTGTTCTTGTGCCAGTACCATGCTGTTTTAGTTACTATAGCCTTATAGTATAGCTTGAAGTCTGGTAAATTGATGCCTCCCAATTTGTTCTTTGTGCTTAAGATTGCTTTTGCTATGCAGGGTCTTCTCTGATTCCATACGAAGTGTAGAATTATTTTTTCTAGATTGGTGAAAGATGATGTTGGTATTTTAATAGGTATTGTATTGATCTGTAGATCACTTTGGGTAATATAGACATTTTAACAATGTTGATTCTGACAACCCATGAGCATGGTATGTTTTTCTACCTGTTTACGTCCTCTGCTATTTCCTTCCTCAGTGTTTTGTAGTTCTCCCTGTAGAGGTCTTTCACCTCCTTAGTTAAATATATTCCTAGGTATTTTATTTTATGTGTTGCTATTGTGAAGGGTATTGAGTCTTTGATCTGGTTCTCAGTTTGACTATTGTTGGCATGTATGAATGTTAGTGATGTGTGTAGATTGATTTTGTAACCTGAGACTTTGCTGAATTTGTTTATCGTTCCAGTAGTCTCATGGCAGAATCTTTGGCTAATCACCAGGGAAATGCAAATCAAATCCACAATGAGATATCACTTATCTCCAGTGAGAATGGCCTTTATCAAAAAATCCCCAAACGATAAATGTTGGTGTGGGTGCAGAGAGATAGGAACACTCATACACTGCTGGTGGGACTGCAAACTAGTACAACCTCTGTGGAAAGTAATATGGAGATACCTCAAAGTGCTACAAATAGAACTACCATTTGACCTAGAAATTCCATTACTGGGCATGTACCCAAAGGAAAAAAAGACATTCTATAAAAAAGACATCTGTACTCAAATGTTTATAGCAACACAATTCACAATTACAAAGATGGGGAAACAACCCAAGTGCCCATCAATACATGAGTGGATTTATAAAATGTGGCATATGTATACCATGGAGTTCTACTCAGCCACAAAAAGACAATAGTGATCTAGCACCTCTTGTTTTATCCTGGATAGAGCTGGAGCCCATTCTACTAAGTAAAGTATCACAAGAATGGAAAAGCAAGCACCATATGTACTCACCATCAAATTAGTATTAACTGACATAACTAACCAGCACATATGTGCACATATAGTATTAACATTCATCGGGCATCAGGGATGGGGGAGGAGGGGATGGGTATATTCACACATAATTGGTGCAGTGGGTACTGTCTGGGGGATAGACATGCTTGAAGCTCTGACTCAGGTGGGGCAAAGGCAATATATTTAACCTAAACATTTGTAACCTCATAATGTGCTGAAATAATAAAAAAAAACATTTAGCATAAAAAAAAGAAACTGCCAAACTATTTTCCAGAATGGGTATGCCATTTTGTATTCCCACCAGTAATGTATGAGAGTGCTACTTGTTTTACATCCTTATTGGCACTTGGTGTTATCACTATATTTTTTAAAATTTTAGTCATTCTAATAGATGTGCAGTGTTATCTCATGGTGATTTTAATTTTACATTTCCGTAATGGCTAATTATGTTGTTACTTTGCAAAGTAAGGACATTTAAAAAATTAAATATAAAAGAACATTTTCACATAAAAAAGTAAATGTAGCTTCATGAATGTGTCAGCACATTGTCCTATTTTCATTTTACCTCATGCCAATTGAAATTTGATTGTGAATCAGCATTGGTCTACAGCACTGAGAAGCCTCTGAGAGCCCTACTGTCTAGGACTAATTTTTTTGGCATTGGCATTATTGTAATAATGCAGGGATCAGCATAGTCAGTTTCTCTTACTGAAGGGTCTTACTAGATAAATTTTCAATGACTCCATACCATTTACAGGGTCACGTGCAAACTTCCTGGCATGATAGTTGAAGTGCTTCATAATTTTCTTTCCCACTATGTTTATAAGCTTTATCTCCTACCATTCCCTGTACTACTTTGCTTCCAGCCACCCCACTTACTTTTTACTGTCCCCCAAGGAATCCCAGTTTCATCCTTCATCTAAAGTGTCCATTAAAGCCTATTCAAATCCTATTTATTCTTCAAGCTGTTACTCAGCATTTTACAAAGTATATTCTTAGGAACACCTGCATTATAATATTCTTTTTTTAATTATAAGAACATTCCTGGCCAGGCACGGTGGCTCACGCCTGTAATCCTAGCACTCTGGGAGGCCGAGGCGGGTGGATTGCTCGAGGTCAGGAGTTCGAGACCAGCCTGAGCAAGAGCGAGACCTCGTCTCTACTAAAAATAGAAAGAAATTATCTGGCCAACTAAAAATATATATAGAAAAAATTAGCCGGGCATGGTGGCGCATGCCTGTAGTCCCAGCTACTCGGGAGGCTGAGACAGTAGGATCACTTAAGCCCAGGAGTTTGAGGTTGCTGTGAGCTAGGCTGATGCCACGGCACTCACTCTAGCCTGGGCAACAGAGCGAGACTCTGTCTCAGAAAAAAAAAAAAAAAGAACATTCCTAGCAGCGTTATTTATAATAGCTAAAAACTGTAAGGATCCCAATGCCCATCAAAAGTGAAATGAATAAACGTGTTTGAGCATATTCACACAATAGAATATTACTCAACAACAAAAAAGAATCACTCAATAACATAGATGGATCTCAAAAATATGCTGAGTGAAAGAAACCAGAACAAAATATTATACACAATATGACTCCAGTTATGGGTAGCTGAAGAGTAGGCAAAATTAAGTCATGGTGACAGCAATGGGGACAGAAAACTTTTAAAATTAGGTCAGATAATACCATGGTTGTGCTACACATCTGATGTTTCTTCCTACTTCCAATGACACAGCCGGCTGCCTCTGGGGTGGGGTGGGGGGCTGTCTGGAAACAAGCATGAGTGTTGAGGGTTGATGGTGATGTTCTTTATCTTGATTTCGGTGATGGTCATATGGGTGGGTACATTTTTTAAAAACTCATTTTAACAAAGCATTTATTAAAGCTTTACACTTAAGATATGTTTGCTTTTATATGTAAATTATACCTCATTTAAATATTTTAAATGCATTGCAGAATAAGCTTAAATTTGGTAAGAATAAATTGCAAAAAAAGAAAAAGAACATAAATAACATGAGAATTTCTAGGTTTGAATGAAGGGAAGGGACTCAGTTTAGCAGAAAGGATGGAGAGGTCCTTTCAGGTAAGGAGAGTTATCCTTGCAAAAGCCAGAGAATCTCCCTAAGGATTGGGGAGGCCACCAGCTGCCTAAGGAAGCCGCAGGTTTGTGAGGAAGGGTTAAGAGTTTTGCCGTGGTTGATAACAGAATCATAGCAAATGCTTCTCAAAGATTCTCCTTTCTACCTACTCCTGCTGAGTTCTCATCTCCATCAAGAGAATCCTGGAATCTGCATTATTGATGAGTTCCTACCAGGTGGTTGCTTTGCCCTAGAAAAGTTTGAGAAGCCCTGACCTGGGTATGGGATGACACTACCTATTATCTCAGTTAAGGTCACATTAGAGAGTCTCTGTGGCCATCTCTCACAATTCTTATCTCTGTCTTCTGAGAGAGCAATGAGAGGAAAGAGCTCAGAACTTCTGCTCAAGAATGACCCTGATGTGCTGTACCCTCCCCTTCACCCACTTCCTTTATGAGCAAACAGCATCTTGACTTCTTTTCCCTGCTCTGAGGTCTCAAATTAGCATAGATGATGCCAGAGCTGTGCTGCCCATCTTCTGCTCATTCCCACTTCCAGTGGATGAGGATTCAGCCAAAAGGGATTGTTTCATTTGCTATCAAGTTCATCTGATGGATCAACTAATAGGTGGAATCTAAAACAAAGAAGATGAGGAAGAATGGCAGGATTACCTGTGGTCTTATCCTGTACTTTGGGGAACTTGGCAGCATCCTGTCAAGGATGAAATTGGCCTGTGGGAGTCAAGGAATAAAATGCCAGGATTCATCAGATTTTTAACTTTTCTCCTCAGCCTGGATCTCATTTGTATATCCAAGGAAAGTGTCCAGATTCATGTAAGATACGCATTTCTCTGTGCTTTTCTCTCCTTCTTCGTTGTGAAAAAAGCCTCCGTCTTTTTGTATTTTTCAATTTCAATAGATTTAGGGGGTACAAGTGTTTTTTTTGTTACATGAATGAATTGTGTAATGCTGAAGTCAGGGCTTTCAGTGTACCTGTCACGAGAATAGTGTACATTGTATCCATTGGTAGATTTTTATCTTTCACTCCCCTCCCAACTTCCCCCTTCTAAGTTTTCAATGTCCCTTACACCACTTTATAACCATATATACCCCTTTTAGCTCCCACTTATAACCGAGAACATGTGGTGTTTGTTTATCCATTCCTGAGATACTTCACTTAGGATAATGATCTCCAATTACATCCAAGTTGCTGCAAAAGACATTATTTCATTCCTTTTTATGGCTAAGTAGTAGTCTATGTTATATATACAACATTTTCTTTACCTACTCATGAGTTGATGGGCACTTAGGTTGACTCCACATTTTTGCAATTGTGAATTTTCCTGCAATAAACATTCAGGTGCAGGTATCTTTTTTTTATAAAATGACTTCTTTTCTTTTGGGAAGATACCCAGTAGTGGGATTGCTGGATTGAATGGTAGGTCTACTTTTTGGTTTTTTTGAGAATCCCCATACTGTTTTCCATAGAGGTTGTTCTAATTTACATTCCCACCAACAGTGTATAAGCATTTCCTAAATGTACAGACTCCTGGGCCCTCCTCTGGACTTCTGAAATTAGACTTTCTGGGTTTGGGCCCCAGGAATCTGAATTTTAACAAGCATCTCATATATAACCCTTAGGCACAACCGAATAGGAGAACCCCTGAATCAAACTGAAGTCCCACCTTGGTGAAGCTGTCATATGTGACTCTCAGTTCACAGTGATTTCACCTTCCACTGAAGGACTGTCAAACTCTCTTCCCTGTTAAATTTGCCAGTAGCACTCATTTTGGCATTTTATCTATTATGTTATGTTGTAATTTAAATGATAAGTTTGATTTAGTTTGTAAGCCACTGAAGGACAGGGATTCTCTTCATATCCTATTTACCATATAGCACAATATAATATAATAAAATGCACATAAAGTCTCTATGTATACACGTATACATGTCTAAATTTGGACATATTTCCACTCCTTTTGGTAGTGGAGTTCTGAGATTCCAGGAGAATAACAATTGTTTCTAATCATTTTTCCAAAGGCATAGTCTCTGTAAACAATGATGATGTAAAG
Organism: Lemur catta; assembly: GCF_020740605.2. Classification (NCBI taxonomy): domain Eukaryota; kingdom Metazoa; phylum Chordata; class Mammalia; order Primates; family Lemuridae; genus Lemur; species Lemur catta. The sequence goes on along the minus strand of NC_059155.1, from coordinate 48,606,586 downwards.
CTTTGGGAATCTTGCCTTTGATTTGAGATATTTTCTACTCCCAGTGCTAAATTGATTTAAGCTTTTGAATATCCTACTGACACTTAAAAATATCTTAAATATTTGTGATATGAAGGGGTGGTAGTGTCTCATTGCTTTTATAGTGTGTTGACTAGCCAAGTATGATTGTCCCTGAAATATACCATGTTCATTCCACTTGCTTCTCAGTGCTTTATTCATACCATCAAAGTTTTATGCCCCAATTTTTCCCATTATTCAAGTTTCACAGCAATTCTCAACTCCTCCATGAAACTTACTGTTACCACACAAGGATTTCTCCCTCCTGTGAATTCCTAGTACTTCCTCTCTGTAGTTCTCATTTGGCACCTAACATGGATTGTCTGGTAACATAACTCTTGTTTTGTTGTTTCACTCTTTTGTTTAACTTTCCCTTGGTGAATGTCATGCTTTGAGAGCTAGCCAAGATTCCTTGATGTTAAGGACCTTTTTTAAAAAAATATTTTTCTAGCACTGAAAAAAAATGCATGAATGAAGAATTAGGTAGTTGTAACAATACATTGGCCTCCATAGAGAAAACTGTACATGGTGGGAGCTGGCAAAGGACATCACAATGCTAGTTTCTTAAAGAAGCAACCAGTGTGAAAATAAATATTATACATAGGCAGATCTATTGAGATCTGACTTACTTACTTTAAATAGTGTGTGTTTTTTATTCCATGCTTGTAAATGTATTCATAATTTGCAGTAGATAATGACTAATGATGTGAGAGGGTTATTGAGGCCATGTCTATACTAGACCTGCATACTGATCCATGGCAGGCATGGCCAAACTGCTCATTTTTGCCATCTTTGTAATCAATATTAATTGTTGTGGCCGAGTCCATCATATGATTAGTCCCACTGGTTGTTAAGATAATCCTAAAAAACAGATGGCCAGTGTCTTGGTCTGTTGATTCCACACATATGGATGTGGCCTTATATTCTGAAGGACAAGATGACAGTGTATAGCACCTCTTTGACTTGTTAGAATTGGTCTGCTTCAGAGGGTACCTAGAAAACTGTACAGGGTCCAAAGAAAGAAGAATGGGTTGGTCCCTTGTCATCTTCTCAAATTCCCTTTGTTTCAGAGGCTACTTAACTAACCGAGAAACATAGGAATTACCCTTAGCTTTTCCCTTTCTCTAGCTCATTTAATCCAATCAGCAACCAACTCCTATGCAGTCTACCCCAGTAACATCTCTTGAGTCCATGATCTATTCCCATCCTTACTGATACTGCCTTACTTCAAGATTTCCTATTTTACTAAGACTAAATATTTCCCTCCCTACGGTCTCATCTGCTTCCAATACATATTCCATAGTCGTTGGGAGGGATCATGTTATACCTCCTTAAAATGCTTCCATGGCTCCTATTGCTTAAATGATAAAATCTAGTCTTTAGAATGATAACCAAAGCCCTGCACTAACTGACCCCTGTCTAACTTTCCAGACTCATCTCTGGAAAATCCCATTTATATTCTTTAGCCATAAAAGGATGTGCCATGCCGTTTTATGTCTCCATGCTTTTGCACACACTGCTCTTTATGCTTGGAATGTACTTCTCCACCTTACCATCCTACCCTATAAAGGCTCTTAGCAAATACTGCTTCCTCTTTGAAACTTTTTCTGACCACTGCCTCCACTCCTCCCTATACACACTTCCATCTTAGCCCCTGTAAAATCTTTTCTTTTTAAAGTTATTTTTCTTTTGTATTTCAGCATATATTTCAGGATACAAAAGTTTAGGTTACATATATTGCCCTTGCCCCACCCGAGTCAGAGCTTCAAGCGTGTCCATCCACCAGGTGGTGTGCACCACACTCATTATGCATGTAGATACCCATTCCCTCCTCCCCCCTCCCATCTGCCTGACACCCACTGAATGTTATTTCTATATGTGCACTTAGGTGTTTATCATTTAAAACCAATTTGATGGTGTTCTATTCAGCCCCTGTAAAATCTTAATTGAATTATTTGTTTACTTGTCTGACTTCCCCAAATAGACTATGAACATATTTGGTACAAAAGTGAAATTTTTTTAGAATGAGAAGAGAAATGATAGCAAATTATAAATTTTAAAAAATTTATGCCAAAACATCACAAAATTTGGAGCAGTTATGTGTGCGTGTGTATGTATGTACAAATTAATGATTCAATACACTTTTATAATACTTTTTACTATGTATTTTTGGCTTCCTATTCTTTGATAACCTCTTCATATGCCAATAATTTTGTAATATATTTTGTTATAGACTCCACACTATAGACTTCTTAGGAGATGAGACTATGCCATATTCCTTTTATGCTCAGACCTTAGCATAGAACCAGGCCCATAGTTAAGTAGCCAATAACTGAGTTTTGACTCAATGAATGCTTGACATTCCCCTATAGTAAGTTTGGTTTATAGTCATAATTTTTGTAACACTTTTCTTGAAGCAGATAAGAAATCTTTTGAATGATTGGCATTCTCAGATGGAAGCAAGAGGAGATGAGGTCTCCTCACCCTGCTCAATTTTTTCCTGCATGGCTTCTCATTGTAACTATTACTTTTATTCTCTTTTGTACTTATGCATTTAAAATTTTCTTTATCTTATCAATATGTTCTAACTTAATAATTGAACCAGGTTCTATTGAAAGAGCAATGAAATAAAAACCAATTTAATCACATACATTATAACTTGTGCCAACAATTATTGGTTATATTCACCTACGTGTGCATCTGTTCTTTTTCAGCTCTCATTTATTTGTTGATTAGATTTAAAACCACCATGCCTTGTGCATATTGGCATCACATCCCACTTGGAGGAGCAAATCCTCAATGGATAAATAATGATATAAATTTTGTGACTCTATCAAATGAAAAGGTTTCCCTAACATCTTTCTATTTGTTTGGCTAGTTCCAGAAACTTTTATTTTTACCTTTTATACAACTGGAAATAGAGCCAAAGAATGATGAATGAACTATGTTCCTATAGTCCAACACAGTGATTGCCGAACTATTGTCCTTGGTCCAATGGCATCCTCATCATCTGGAGACTTATTAGAAATGCAAATTCTCTGCCACACTCTATATCCACTGAATAGGAAACCTAGAAGTAGGGAAGGGGAGGCAGCAATATGTATTTTAACAAGAATGCCAGATGATTCTGATGTATGCTTGTTCTGGAATTAATGTATGGGGCATGTTATATCCTATAGAAAAAATATCTTACTGGTATTCTATCATTATGCAGAACCGAAGATCAGGGGAAACCTTTGTGTGTCCTCCTTTAGGAAGTTTGGCATTATAGCAGATTACAGGTCTGTAGGAACTCTCCCTGTATAGATGAAGTATAAAAAAAACACCTTTTTACATACATGGCTAAACTGGCCCAAAAGTAAGGAACATCTCTGAAAGCCAGAAATTAAAAGACACCACAAATACAGATCAGTAAACTAGGGGTTAGTGAACTATTGTTTGGCACTTACCTGGGGTTATCTGCTGATGGCTAGTGACCTTTAACTCAGTTTTAATGGGCCACGCAAGTTTGGAAGCAGGGTGTCTTTTGTTCCTTTGGGTAGATGCCCAGTAATAGGATTGCTGGATCAAATGGTAGTTCTACTTATATCTCTTTGAGGTATCTCCATATTACTTTCCACAGAGGTGTACTAGTTTACAGTCCCACCAGCAGTGTATGAGTGTTCCTGTCTCTCCGCATTCACTCCAATATTTATTGCTTTGGGACTTTTTGATAAAGGCCATTCTCACTGGAGATAAAGTGATATCTCATTGTGGTTTTGATTTGTATTTCCCTGATGATTAGAGATGTTGAGCATTTTTTCATATGTTTGTTGGCCATTAGTCTACCTTCTTTTGAAAAGTTTCTGTTCCTGTCCTTTGCCCACTTTTTGATAGGGTTGTTTGATTTTTTGTTGCTTATTTTCCTGAGTTCTATATAGATTATAGTTATCAGCCCTTTATTGGATGTGTAGCATGTGAATATTTTCTCCCATTCTGTAGGTTGTCTGTTTGCTCTCATGATAGTTTCCTTAGCTGTGCAGAAGCTTTTTACTTTTATTAGATCCCATTTATTTATTTTTGTTGTTGCTGTGATTGTCTTTGGGGTCTTCTTCATAAATTCTTTGTCTAGGCAAATGTCTATAGCAGTTTTCCCAACATTTTCTTCTAGAATTCTTATAGTTTCATGCCTTAGGTTTAAGTCTGTTATCCACCGTGAGTTGATTTTTGTGAGAAGTGAAAGGTGCAGATCCTGTTTCAGTCTTCTGCCCTAGGATGTTTATAGCAGCACAATTCACAATTGCAAAGGTATGGAAACAACCCAAGTGCCCATCAATGCATGACTGGATTAATAAAATGTGGTACATGTATACCATGGCATTCTGCTCAACCACAAAAAACAGTGGTAATCTAGCACCTCTTGTATTATCCTGGATAGAGCTGGAACCCATTCTACTAAGTGAAGTATCGCAAGAATGGAAAAACATGCACCATATGTACTCACCATCAAATTGGTATTAATTGACTTAACTGACCAACACTGAAGTGTACATAAACTTCATCGGGTGTCGGGCAGGTGGGAGGGGGGAGGAAGGGATGGTATATACACACCTAACGGGTGCAGTACACACCGCCTGGGGGATAGACACGCTTGAAGCTCTGACTCGAGTGGGGCAAAGGCAATATATGTAACCTAAACATTCGCACCCTCATAATATACTGAAATCAAAAAAGAAGGAAATTTAAAAATCCCGCAAAACAAATGAAAATAGAAAAAAAAAGGTTCGAAGCAGGAGATAAAGCCTGAGACCTGAGAAGGGCGGGAGGTGAGATTGGAGATCCTCAAATAAAGCCAAGATTTCCAAAGGGTGACAGGTTTATTGGGTGATCTAGGGGAAAAAAAAACACCTTGCAGATAGAAATTGAACATACTTGCCTATCTCAACCTTGGCTTTGATTGGAATTGGAAAAAAAGTTCTCTACGGAGATTTCCTAATCACAAGCCCACTCTCAAAAAGTGTTGAGACTAGAATTAACATTGTTTGTGTGGCCCAAAAAACCCCAAGCCAAAATTTTAAAGATGTCTCACATTGGTAGTGCTTTCCAAACATCTGATAGATATAATGCAAATCATTTTTTGAGGAACTCATTTAAACACAGGCTTCAGAGAATTATCACAGATAAAGTTCACAGGAACATGAGTTCACAATAAAAAAAGTCACAAAATTTATGAAGAAATAAGCCATTGTAAGTGACTAAGCAGAAATAGAAAACTACAAAAGCAGACCTACAAAGACAACAGAAATGATCAGATACAGACAAAATAAGTTTCCTTAATATAGTTAAATAAAAGAAAGTCCTTTAAAGTATGAAGAAGGTATAGGAGACTATCAAATGTGAACAGACAAATTTGACAAAGAGCCAAATAGAATATCTATAAATGAAAAATGTAATCATTGGAATTATAACATCATTGGATTAAATAGATTAGACACAGATGAAGAGAGAATAGGGAACTGAAATCAATTACATAGAATGTAACACAGAAAACAAAGAAATGGAAAAATGATACATGGAGGATAGAGTGAGAAGGTCTGCCATATGTTTAATTGGATTTTAGAGGGAAGAAATGGGGGAAAGGCAATATTTAAAGAGACAGTAGATGAGAATTTTCTAGAATTGATGAGCAGTACCCAATTTGGGATGCTCAATAAATTCTAAGCAAGTTAAATTAAAAATAATAATCCAGACTTAGACACATTGTAGTGAAAGTGTAAAACCCCAAAACCAAAGAAAATCTCTTAAAATCAGCCAGGCAAAGAAGACAGATTGTATTTAGAAGAATGATAACTAAACTTAATAAAATCATAGCTGAACGGACAGCAACAGTGAAAGCCAGAAGAAATTAGAATAATGATCTTCAATAACCTATGACAGTGGTCAGCAAATGTTTTCTGTAAAGGGTCAGATAATAATTATTTTAGGTTTTGTAGGCCACATGCAGTCTCTGTTGCATACTCTTCTTCTCTGCTTTTTGTTTGTGATTTTTTTTTCAGAACTCTTTCAAATGTAAAAACCATTCTTAGCTCAAGGGCCACACAAAAACAGACTGCAGGCCAAATTTGGCCTGCAAACCATAGTTTGCTGAGCTCTGATCTGTGAGATAGTAACTGTCAAATGAAAATTTATGTTCACCGAAACCATTGAGTGAAATAAATTTGTTTTCAGGCAAAGAACTGAGAGTTTATGACTTATAGATCCTCACTAAAGAAACTTCTAAAAGATGTACTTCACAAAAGAAGAAAATGATCCCAGAAGGAAAATTTGAGATGTGAGACAGAATAGCAAGGAAAGAAAGTTTAAACATGGGGGTTAATCTAAACAATCATTGAAGGTATACAACAACACTAATGTCTAGTTTGTAAGTTAAAGAATATATAGAATGAAAATATCAGAAAACAATATTATATAAATCAGTAGAGGATGATCTAAGTTCAAGAATAATTGTTCGAAAGTAGATTAACTTTAAAACTTAAAAAATGTACATGGTAAAAGTTCTAGGGTAAATGGTAAAATAATAGAAATAGAATGGATAGCTTTCAAAGTAGTAGAGGTGAAATGGAATGAAGAAGCAAATCTTCAATCCACATCAGTGGGGGGGGAAGGAACATAAAAATAAATATAGAAAAAGTGAGACAAATACAAAGTACAAAATGAGATGGTATGTCCATAATCACAACAAATGTAAATTGACTAAATTTTATGGTTAAAAGACAAAATTTGTCAGACTTAAAAAAAATAAATTCAGAAATATGTTCTTTATAAGATATCCATCTAAAGTGTAAGGAAGATTAAAAGTGAGAGAATGGAAGACAAATACTAACAAAAGGAAATCCAAGATATTATAGTACTATCAGACAAAATAGAACTTAAAGCAAAGGCTGGGGGCGGTGGCTCACGCCTGTAATCCTAGCACTCTGGGAGGCTGAGACGGGAGGATTGTTTCAGCTCAGGAGTTCAAGACCAGCCTGAGCAAGAGCAAAACTCCATCTCTACTAAAAATAGAAAGAAATTAGCTGGACAACTAAAAATATATAGAAAAAATTAGCCGGGCATGGTGATATGTGCCTGTAGTCCCAGCTACTCAGGAGGCTGAGGCAGAAGGATCGCTTGAACCCAGGAGTTTGAAGTTACTGTGACCTAGGCAGATGCCACGGCACTCTAGCCTGGGCAACAGAGTGAGACTCTGTCTCAAAAAAGAAAAGAAAAGAACTTAAAGCAAAAGGAATATAGTAGATTTCTAATTAAACATGATAGATTAACCACATTTCTGTCATTTAGTAGGAGTTTGTGAAATATAGGAGATAAAAATGATAAGAATTCATAAGGACAAAGAGAACAGAAGCATCAATTCATGAGAGAATTTAATACATTTTAAAGAGCATAGAAAGAAGATAGATGAGAGCAAATATTAGTTATCTATTGCTGAATAACAAATTGCTCCAAAACATAGCAACTTAAAATAACAAGCACTTATCTCACATGGTTTCTGAGAGTTAGGAATATGAGAGTACTTTAGTTGGGGAGTCTTAGCTCAAAATTTTTCGTGAGATTGCAGTCATCTGAAGACTTGACTGAGGCTGGAGAATCTGCTTCCAAGGTGGCTTGCTCACATTGCTATTTGCAGAAGTCCTTAGTTCCCCACCACATGGGCTTGTCCACAGGCTGCTTGAGTGCTCTTATGACATGGCAACTGGCTTCCTCCATAGCAAATAATAATCCAAGAGACAAAGGATGGAGCCATAGATGGTTTAATCTCAAAAGTTGCACAATGAAGGTGTCATTCACAAAAACTAAAGGACTACTATTCTCTTTCCTCCCCTTAATTTATTCCTGGTTCTTATCCCACTTTCAACCCTCTTCAGCATAAAAGGTAGTGAATTGAAAGATTTGTTTGCTGAAGGAGCTCAAGAGGCTGAGGGTGCAGCAAAGAAGGTAAGAGGAAGATGGCAGACCTGGGTTGGAGAAGAACCTTCTCCACCTACCAAGTGTGTATGACAGTATGTTTTCCTCTTCCCCTCTGCCTGTGCAGCCTCCATCCCTAGCTGGCCACAGTTGCAGATTCTTCTCTCCCTTCCTCCTGTGAAATTTACACAAACTATGAGAAAGCTACAGTGTTGGCATTCTTAACTTTCTTCTCCAGACAGTAGTAGGACAATGCAAATTGTTCTGAGCAAAGGAAAAAAATGACTTTATTGCTCTTTTAGTTTTGGTTGTTGTTGTTAAACAAAAATGGCAGATGCATATTGTATCTGGTTATATTGGGGGTTTTAATTTTTTCTGTTTTGAGCGGGATGGGATCAGCAGCACATTCAGAGAGAATGTGGGTCCAGAGGACATTCTTAATGGAAGGAGCTTGATCTGCAGCACCCAGAAGAGAAGCCAAACTCTATGTCATTTTGAGTGAACACTCAGGTTTGCAAGGAAATGTACTTGAATCTTCATTCATCTTTCAGCTACCAAAGAATGTTCCTACCAGTCTCTTGACCTAATCATCCTGCAGTTTGGAAAACCTAGCTCCCTAATACATGGGATAAGCCAGAAGAGCTCATCCAAAAGAAGGAGATGCTTAAGAACAACAACAACAAAAATGTCTGAAATATGTTTTCTCCACTGCCAGGGGCTTCCAATTAGATAGTCATGTGACTTCCTGGTGACTTGGGGGACAAAATTAGTGATGAAACAGCCACTGCCATATTACCAGTAGTGGACAAAAAGAGGAGAAAAGTGAACCTGCCTTTTAACTGCCAGAGGAACCTCAGAGTGTGGCATCATAGGATCAGGAAAATTTGTGTGTCCTTCTGCCCCAGTAGCAGAATTGTAGCATTTGGACTGGACTGCCTTATCAGAAACTAAGCCCATGAAGATTTTCCCCTCACAGGTCCATAGCAGCAGGCTTAGAACTCAGTATATGGGGCTGCATTGAATAGGAGAGTAAGACTGATCAGTGCTAGAAAAGTCCAGAGAAAAGAACATTGAAGTGAAAGGTCTGAAATTATCTTCTCCATTGGACATAGACTCCTAGATAAGATGGCCATGCCATGGATGCGGAGAGACAGGAACACTCATACACTGCTGGTGGGACTGCAAACTAGTGCAACCTCTGTGGAAAGCAATATGGAGATACCTTAAACAGATACAAGTAGACCTACCATTTGATCCAGCAATCCCATTATTGGGCATCTACCCAAAAGAACAAAAGACATTCTATAAAAAAGACATCTGCACCCGAATGTTTATAGCAGCACAATTCACAATTGCAAAAATGTGGAAACAACCCAAGTGCCCATCAATACATGAGTGGATTAATAAAATGTGGTATATGTATACCATGGAGTACTACTCAGCTATAAGAAATATGGTGATCTAGCACCTCTTATATTTTCCTGGATAGAGCTGGAACCCATTCTACTAAGTGAAGTATCCCAAGAATGGAAAAATAAGCACCACATGTACTCACCATCAAATTGGTTTCACTGATCATCACCTAAAGCACATGTAGTAATAACATTAATTGGGTGTCAGGCAGATGTGGGGGGGATGGGTGTATACATACATAATGAGTGCGATGCGCACCATCTAGGGGATGGACACACTTGAAGCTCTGATTGGGGGGGAGCAAGGACAATATACGTAACCTAAACTTTTGTACCCCCATAATATGCTGAAATAAAAAAAAATAAAAAATAAAAGCTGCCACTGCTGTAAAAGAAAAAAAAAAAGTATTAACAGATCCAGATGCTCTCGTTTCTTTTCATTGTATCTTGCATCAGCAAAATCTCTGTGCTAATGCTACTATTTTAAGTGACACTTTGCAACGAGTTATAAGTATTGTTAACTATATTTGTGCAAATGCAACACAGCATCCTCGGTTTTGTAACATGCTCAAGTTGAAGGATGATGTATGTAGTATGAATTTGCCATATCATTCTAAAGTGCATTGGCTATTGCAGGTACAGGTGTTAGCCAAAATTTTATGTCTGAGAGAACAGGTAGTAAAATTTTATGAAGAACAGAATCAGCAATGTGAATTATTGGAAGATTTTTTTTTTTTTTTTTTTTTTGAGACAGAGTCTCGCTCTGTTGCCCAGGCTAGAGTGCCATGGCGTCAGCCTCGCTCACAGCAACATCAAACTCCTGGGCTTAAGCCATCCTTCTGCCTCAGCCTCCCGAGTGGCTGGGACTACAGGAATGTGCCACCATGCCTGGCTAATTTTTCTATATATATTTTTAGCTGTCCAAATCGTTTCTTTCTATTTTTAGTAGAGACGGGGTCTCGTTCTTGCTCAGGCTGGTCTCGAACTCCTGAGCTCAAACAATCCACCCGCCTCGGCCTCCCAGGAATTATTGAAAGATTTTTATAGGAATGCAGAATTTCTGTGTGATATGATGTCAAATCAAAATGACTTGAATATTTCTTTGCAAGGTAAAACTAAGTCTATATATGATATGTGGCAAAAAAAATCCAAGCATTTCAAAGAGAGCTATCTTTTTTCAAGACAATTCTTCAAAAGGAAATTTTGGATGAGCATTCTTCCCAGTTACCAAAGGTCATTGATGAGCAGGATGATAAATGCGAATCATTTGAAGAACACACAGCTATTATAGACCTATTAATTGTAGAATACAATGAAAGGTTCACTGACTTTGAGAACCATGACATCACACACAAATTAGCATTTCAGCCTCGCCTGTTTGATATCACCAAGGCACCTAAAGAACTACAGATGGAATTGGTTGAGCTCTCAGTAGATGACATTTTTAAGTCATTGTTTGATGCTAAGAAAGACCCAATTGAAATATGGAAAAATGCAGTAGAATACCCATGCCTTCTGCAACATGCTTCAAAAAAAGCTTTCTTGCTTTTCAACCACTTATTGCTGCAAATCTACATTCTCCTACCTAACTCAAAATAAGATACCCTTAAGGTCACAAATAACTGATGCCCATCTAGAGGATCAACTGAAACTGCAGACCTCCATGCTGCAACCAAATATTCAAATGCTTCCTGACAAAAAGCAGACACAACAAAGTCATTAAAAGATTAGTTAACTTAAAAAAAAAAAGATGGCCATGCATCTAGAGCATGTTCTCCCCAGTACACCCTCTGCCTCCCACCATGGTGTATTCAAATGACTTACTCCCATGAAGGGTTTGGTTCCTCATTCATTGCTTGAAAAGTCAATAATATGTGGAATACTCTTCTCATGCCTAACTCTTATTTGAGTTCAGTGGCTTCATCAAAGAGTGACTTCTCATTCTAGGCATGACAGAGGAGAAAGGATTATTTACATGAGGGAAAATCGTCTTATATCTGGGAGAAAAGAGAAGGGCCAATGAACAGTCCCCTTTTTTCCTTCCATTCCCACATTTCAGTGGAACTAGAGACAGCTAACCATGGAGGACAATGGCTGGTGACTTAGTCTGCTTGTTTATGGAGTACAGAAATCTTTGCCTCTGGATTGAGGTGTAGGACTGCCTTTCGGACTGGAAGGTGTGGTAATGCTTTCTGGTAGTTGGCATATCCTGACAAGTCTTTTCATGTACCTCACATGAGGTAGAAATAGCCACATTAGCATGGATCAGATTTGCTGGGCTTCACCTGTTTCATGGGGCCTTGGCTAGGGAATAATCACTTCATGGCTTCAAACATGCTTAGCTTATGTAAAGATTGTAAGCTTTACTTTCTTTAAGGAAATTTTCCTGTATATAAAACATACAGTGGCAAGGAGACACAATATCATGCCCCTTCTCCACAAGGACTTTAAATATTTGGGGTTTGCTTTCTTGCCATGACCTAATGATTAAGGCCCCATCATTGAAACTTACATAGTTTCTTAACTGGCATTTGGGCAACTCTAACTTCCTGTGTATAAACTTTAACTTCCTCACCCCTATGTAGAAAATGCCTGGCTTGTCAAAGGAGAACTGGGGTACATGATGGCAAAGCCTTGGACATCCTGGCACTCTATACCCCACTAAGTGTCCTGCCTCCATAAAAAAGCAAAGGCAGTGACCAGCTTGTCTTCAGAGCAAGTACCCTTGCAGCTAGCTTTGTGACTTTTTTTGTCTTATTTTTTTTAATGCTAGCTCTTGAGAGGTTGATCCTGAGCAGTTGGTGGGAGGGGGGGCGGGGTGGTCCTTCCTAATACACTGTTCTCACCCTCCACCCCCCCTACAAATCTCTTACTAGATATTTGGCTTTTATAACAAAGGTAAAGAGCCCCGGGTCCCTTTATCGTGCAAGATAATGGTGATCCCACCAAGGCCATTGGCATTTCAAGGTAGTCCCAGACCCATGGTAGATTCTGTTGTCATCTTTCTTAAAATTAAAATAAACAAAACAAAACTGAGTGTGCCAGAAGTGATTGGCCATCAGTTCCATTCCCACCAGCATGACAGAGCTCGTTTCTCAGCCCTATTGCCACAGTTGCTTAGCATGTGCCTCAGCCAGTCCTTGAGGTTGGGCCCTCCCCCTTCCCCCAAACATTCAAATTTATTTTCTCTGTGGTTTTTGAGCTTTCTCCATTTCACTGTCTTGATCCCTGAGGATCTTTTTCTTTGAAATTGATGCAATTGTTTCTCTTAAAGTTAATTAAGCATCTATTCATTTAAAAAAAAAACCTTAATATTATGCCATTAGGAATTCTACCAAGCTCTACAGTTCTTAAGGCATTGCATCCTGAGCAAATTGAAGCAAGCAGGCTAGATTCCACCAAGGCATAAGGGGTCCTCCCCTCATGATCACAGCATGACATGACTTGTGTAGTCTAAGCATGTAAGGGTTGATCAGTTGCTATATACACCTTGACGCTTCCCAGAGTGCTCATCCAGACTGTTCTGCAAGTGTGAATAGAGTAGTCCCAGCAGCTAGTGCATTCCTGACTACTTTAATTAACATTCTCCTGCTATTTTGAGTCTGTTTAAGAGTAAACAGGGTCTGAGAAGGTATAAATCAGGTGACTAGGTTAGCCTCCAGTTAAGGTTCCATTTTACTTTGAAATGCAGGGGCTACAGAAGACAGCAGAGATCCTGAAGTTTCCAGTAGAAGTGTTGATTGCCCGTTTATTCTCAATGAACTACGAGTACATAGAAACAGCCCCTGTCCATTAGGCCAAAGAGGCATCCATTGCCTCTAAAGTAACTTCCAACTTAATTCAGTGGAAATATATACTGATAGTGCATATTCAGTGTTAATTCTCAGTGTTTGTAACTACTTTTAATGCCAGAAATATGCAGTGATTGGTAATGTTACTAAAGTGGTTATTAAAGATCAGAGGCTTATTTTTTTTCTGTTAGAGATATAATCTGTTCTCCTTCCAAGTGAGCAAGCATGGCCTACTTTTCTCAAAAATAAGTACTTTCATGGCAGCCTAGAAAGCATCTCCTCAAAGGAACTTGATCTTTCTTCTGATACATCTCTCCTAAGCCTACATGCCTCCAGTGTCCCAGGTACCTCTTCCACTTTCACAATTTAATCAGTTTTCCCTTCCCAGTGAGTTGCTCTGACAACATTGTCTCGAGTGTCAGAGCCATGTTAGGGGCTAGAGTTTCTCAGAATGGGAGCTTGTGGCACCACACAGCCAAATTGCCCTTGTCAGGCCACTGCCACCATTACCACCATTGACTCAAGGTAGACAGATGAATTCCAGAAACCTTTAGGAAGCCAGGATAACTGGGTACCCCATATGGATTGACCATGTGAGCAACTTTTCTCCAGGGTTCTTGCTTTTGCATACTCTCCAGTGTTCTGGGAAAGTTCATCTAGAGGTTGATGGCTAGTGACTGCCAGTCTTCCCATGATGGGTTTGTAGAAATCTAATTGGGATTCCTTTGGTTTTATTTTCTTGATTTTTTTTTTTTTGGTGGTGGTGGTGGTGGTAGTGTGTGTGTTGGGGGGTGATTTTGTTTCTGAAGAAGAAAAAGAAGAGGAAACTATAGCCCTTCTGAGCATTTGTACCATTTTGAGCAGTGTTTTGGCCATAAATAGGCAATTTTTGAAGTCTTTGATCAACTAACCAGTCTCAAAATTAAGTTTTTTCCTAACTCCTATTGCAGGTGACTGAGTGCAAAAAGAATAGGTTTCTCCATTGTATTCGAAATAGTAAATAGGTTCCCTCAACATGGATAGTAATGGTTGACATATTTCCTTAAAAAGCAATGAGGAAACTCACTCTAGATCAGCTTACAAAGGATCAACTTGTTTGTAGATCAGCTTACAAAGGAAAAAGTGAACCTGTACTCTATATATTTCTAGTTTAATTACTAAACTTGATGTTATTAAAAAAAACCCTCAGTTCTGTGGACAGCACTTCTTTTGTTATTTTTCTTCTTTTACTCCTCACAATCACCTTTCCAGTGCCATCACCACCTTCAAGGTCTCAAATCAGAAGGTTATCCCGGGGGGTACAGTACAGTCATCCCAGTAGTACCCACAAGAGGACAACTTTCCTAACTGTCCCCCTAATTCCCTCTTTCAAGGTAGGTGAGATAGTTTCATTGTTCTTTGTGAGCTTCAGATCAAATCCCAGGCCAGCCTTTGCACCGAAAGCCTTTTTTAGAAAGCCTAACAATCTGTTAAGAATATCATAGGAAAGATGAGCCATTTCTTTAGGGAGGACATATATTTACAGATGCATGTGTATGATTGTGATTGCGTGCGTGTGTGTGTGTGTGTGTGTGTGTGTGTGCACGCTCATCTGTGTGCATTTCACTTCCATAAAGACTCAAAGCCCAGGCTGCTGGGAACTGTGTGTTCCTGAGTATTCTTGGAAGTAAACAAGCGACAAGTGAGCTTCTCAAATTAGTGTTGTCACAAGCTGGCTCTGGGAATGAGCCCCATTTATCAATCAGAGAGAAGAGTAACAGCAGAAAAGGTAGATATGAAACAAAAATATTATAACCTTCCCAATGGAAAATAATGTTGATTCATCAATTCCCATTGGATTTATTTATGCTCTGATTTATATTATTATTTATTATTATTTTGTCTGTTTCTGTAATCTTTGCCCCTTGTACTTTTATAAAGATGTTAGGATGTTGATTGCAATTTTTAAAAACTAGATAATATATAAATCAGCTATGGAAATCAGTTTTAGTTGATGTGTGGATGAGTTAAATACTTTTTTAAACGTTTTTAAAAAACTTATAATATTTTTTTCATAAACCCTGGCACTGTTCACAAAGCTCAGCTATGAAATGAAATCTATTGAGTTCAGGCAGGGGATACCAGAAGAAAATTAGGAAACTCATCTCCAGTTTGGAGGTACTTGAAATGTTGGTCTTTTCCTCAGTATTCCTGATACTACTTACTTTTCACAGTATTTAAATAGCTGCCCCATAATTCTATTAAATATCTAGGTTTTATAGCTACATTTAGTGGGAAAGACAGGATGTAGTATAGTTACTCCACCTTATCTGAAACCAGAACTTACTTAGGTTTTCTTTAGTCAATGCTATTTTATAGCATTTTACAATAGGAAAAAATATATCCTTTATATTTACCTTCATTTTAACCATTTCCAGAGATCTTCACTTTTTGGGTATAGACCCAAGTTTCTATCTGAGCATATTCCTTCTGCCTAAAGAAATTCCTTTAACATTTAGTGTAATGCGGATCTTCTAGTATGACTTCACTCAGCTTTTGTTTGTCTGTGAAAAATTGTTATTTCCCCATAATTTTGAAAGGTATATTTTTGCTGGGCATAAAAATCTGAGTGACAGTTTTTTTGCTTTTGCTTTTTTCTTTCAGTGCTTTAAAGATGTCACTCCATTGTCTTCTGGCTTACATAGTTCCTAATGATAACTCTGCTATAAATATTATTTTTGTTTTTCTCTCGGATTGTATCTTTTTCCTCTGGCTGCCTTCAAGATTTTCTCCTTATCTGTGATTTTAAACAGTTTGAGAATGATGTGTCTATATGTTTTTAAGTGGTATTTATTCTGCTTAACATTTTCCAAACTTCTTGGATGTATAGTGTAGTGTCTTTTATTATTTTTGTAAAAATATGAGCCATTTTCTCTATAAATATTTCCTTTGTCCCATTCCTTCTCTTTTTATTCTTCTGTGATTTCACTTACATATATGTTAGACCTTTTGATATTGTCCCTTAGCTTTTGGGTACTCCCTTATTTTTTTTTCCTCATTGTGTTTCAGTTTGTACAACTTCTATTGATGTATCTTCAGGTTCAGTGATGAGATACTTAAAGGCATTCTTCATCTCTGTTACTGTGTTGTTTAAATTGCCCACCCATTTCATTCTTTCTTATAGTTTCCATCTCTCTGCTGACATTACCCATCTGTTCTTGCATGCTGTTCACCTTTTTCAGTAAAGCCTGTAACATATTAATTAATCATAGTTGTTTTAAATTCCCTGTTCATTGTTTTCCACATCAAAGCCTGGCTCTATTAATTTTTATCTCTTGACAATTGTGTTTCCTTGCTTGTGTGTGTGTGTATGTTTGCATCTCATAATGTTTGCATCTCATAATTTGTATGTTTGCATCTCATAATCTTGTATGTACAAGAATAGATTGACATAAACAATTATTGTCTTAAAGGGGGATGATCATCTGTATGTTCACCATTGCACTTAGCAATCAAATATTTAAATTGTCTCTCCAAATATTGTTAAATTATATAGCAGCACTACTTCTATTGAAAGATTGTAATTCTATGCTATGCTTGGCTAATCTTAAAGAA
Organism: Lemur catta; assembly: GCF_020740605.2. Classification (NCBI taxonomy): domain Eukaryota; kingdom Metazoa; phylum Chordata; class Mammalia; order Primates; family Lemuridae; genus Lemur; species Lemur catta. The sequence goes on along the minus strand of NC_059155.1, from coordinate 48,589,788 downwards.
TTATGATGTTTTAAAAGTAATTTTACTTCAATGTAAGTTGACCACAGAACTTATAGTGTCGAAATTTTTAGATGTGATTATAAAAGTGAGTGGAGCTTTAGTGAGAGGTAACTAAATGCAAAGTTACATCTCTGCTGAGATAATTGCATGGTTTTAATTGTTATAGTTAACACTTCAAAAACAATAAATAAATAATTGCTAAGTTGAAAGATACATGAAACATTTCCACTTTCTCTTCTTCACTTTTTAAAAATGGAGATATAGTTCACTTAGTATATAATTCATCCATTTAAAGTGTACAACCATCACCACAATATAATTTTAAAACATCTTCGTCACCCCAACAAAAAACCCTGTGCCTATTAGCAGTCATTCTACATTTCCACCCTCTCCCAGCCCTGTAGAGATAGAAAGGAACAAAGCAATTATTAGAAAACAATAAAATGGCAGTAATAAGTCTATACCTATCAATAATTACCTTGAATGTAAATAAATTATCCAATAAAAAGACATAGAGTGGCTGAATAGATAAAAGAAAAAAAAAGACCCAATTATATTCTGCCCACAAAAGACTCACTTCAGCTTTAAGGGTGCACATAGACTAAAATGAGTAGATGAAAAAAGACATTTCATGCAAATGGAAACCAAAAGGTTTGGTTTGCTTTGCTTTGGTTTGCAGGAGAAGCTATGTTTATATCAGAAAAAATAGACTTTAAAACTGTAAAAAGAGACAAGATCATTATATAATAACAAAGGGGTCAACTCGAGGATATAAAAGTTATAAATAATATAAAATGATATACATACCACACTTTGTTTATCCATTAATATATCGATGTATAACTGGGTTGCTTCTACCCTTTGACTATTATAAATAATGTTGCTATTAATATAAACATGGGTATACAAATATATGTTCACGTTCATACTTTCTATTCTTTTGGGTATATATCCAGAAGTGGAATTGTTGGGTCATGTGGTAATTGTATATATACCTTTTTCCACAGTGGCTGTACCATTTTACATTCCCACCAGCAATAGACAAGGGTTTTAATTTCTCTGCATCTTTACCAATACTTAATATATTCTGGTTTATTTTTAAATAATAGTCTTACACTTGGTATGAAGTGGTATCTCATTGTACTTTTGATTTGCATTTCACCAATGATTAGTGAGGTTGAGCATCTGCCATGTGCTTACTAGCTATTTGTATATCTTCTTTGGAGAAACATCACCTCAAATCCTTTAGCCAATTTTTAATTGTTTTTTTTTCATTTGATTACGGATTTATATGAGTTCTATATATATTTTGGATACAAATCACCTATCAAATATGATTATAAATATTTTCTCCCATTCTGTAGGTTTTTATTTCACTTTCTTATGGTATTCTTTGAAGCATAGCAGATTTTACCTTTGACAAAAATCTAATTTATCTATCTTTTGTTATTGCTTACATTTTTGGTGTTGTATCTAAAAAACCATTGCCTAACCCAAGGTTATGAAGGTTCATTTCTGTTTTCTTCTAGCAGTTTTATAGTTTTATCTCTTTCATTTAGGTCTCTATGATCTACTTTGAGTTAATTTTGTGTATGGTGTAAGGTAGAGGTCCAACTTCATTTTTTTCCCATGTGAATATTCAGTTGTCCCAGCACCATATGTTGAAAAGACTGTTCTTTCCTCATTGACTTGTCTTTGCATCCTCTTCCTTCTTCTTAAATTCAAAGTAATTGCATGAGGTGTATGGGTTGTTAGAAAAGGGCAGGGATTTCAGCTTGACTGTTATTGGCATATATGAATGCCTCTGATTTGTGTATATTAATTTTGTATCCCATTACTTTACTGAATTCATTTATCAATTCTAGGAGTCTCTTGGTTGAATCCTTGGGGTTTTCTAGATACAATATCATATCACTGGCAAAGAGTGAGAGTTTGATCTCATCTGCCCCCATTGGGACGCCCTTAATTCCCCTCTCTTGTCTAATTGCTCTAGCAAGGACTTCCAGCACTATGTTGAATAGAAGTGGAGATAGTGGGCAACCTTGTCTGGTTCCGGTTCTAAGTGGGAATGGTTTCAGTTTTTCCCCATTCAGTATGATATTGGCTGTGGGTTTATCATAAATGGACTTGATAATTTTAAGGTATGACCCGTCTATGCCTATTTTGTTAAGAGTTTTTATCATAAAGGTATGCTGGACTTTGTCAAATGCTTTTTCTGCATCTATTGAGAGAATCATATGGTCTTTGTTCTTGCTTTTATTTATGAGGTGAATTGTATTTATAGATTTGTGTATGTTGAACCAGCCTTGCATCCCTGGAATAAAGCCCATCTGGTCATGGTGAATTATTTTTTTGATATGCTGCTGAATTCAGTTTGTTAAAATTTTGTTGAGGATTTTTGCATCTATATTTATGAGGAATATTGGTCTGTAGTTTTCTTTTTTTTGTTGGGTCCTTTCCTGGCTTTGGTATCAAGGTGATATTGGCTTCATAGAATCAGTTAGGAAGGATGCCATCTTTCTCAATGTTGTGGAATAATTTCTGTAATATAGGTATGAGTTCTTCTTTGTATGTTTGGTAAAACTCTGAAGTGTAGCCATCTCGTCTGGGACTTTTCTGTTTTGGAAGGTTTTTAATTGCTGCTCCAATTTCTGTGCATGAGATTGGTCTATTCAGAGATTCTATTACCTCCTGGGTGAACTTAGGGAGGTTGTATGTTATTCTCTTTGTGTATAATTTCTTAGGTATCATATTTTTTTTGTTTATACATAAAATAAAAATTATGTTTTTGATATGCATACAAAAAAAGAAAAGGGCAGGGAATAAAAATTCTCATGTGGTGGTCTTTAGAACCTAAGCTTTAAGCCTGTTAAACCTTCATGTTTCTCATGAGCACAATATGATAATGAACTTAGTAAGATACTCTCTGATTACAAAGTATTGGGGGATATATATCACATTTTCAGAAAGTGTTTAACTTCACAATCTGTAATTATAAGGCACACGTATGCTTCTTTGATAAATACTTGCAAATGTGAATATGCAAAAAGTTGACTGAGTTTTTTAATGTGCTTTCTGCTGATCAGGAGAGTTTCAGGTATAAATGTCTTTTGCTAGGTGTGAACGAATACATTCTCCTTCAGCTTCTTTTTTGTATACCTAATAAGGATTTTAGTAAATCGAAATGATGCAGACAGAGAACATACTTCCTGAGGTTTGTTTTAATAGGAAAAGTTTCTGAACTGTCAGTCAATTTTAACAATCACAGAAAAGAAGTGTTTGCCATGGCTCCTCTTTCAGACATAAACTCACAAAAATATCACACTTATGCTGTGATCACAGCTACTATTGTCCCAACAGACCTCGGGACCAAAAACTCTTCCAGTTGTAATAACATATTTCAATGGTAGTATAAACCAATTGAAAAATAGATTAGAGCCATAAAAACATTAGAGATCATGTAATATTTAGCCCACAAATTTAGTTTGTTTGACACACATTGCTTTAAAAATTAAAATTAGTTTCCCTTTATTTTTTAAATGGAGAGATTTTAAAAGAGGTTGAACTTCAAAATTTTCTTTTTTTTTCCAAAATTTTCTTGAAAACCAGAAGCTTTGGGGCAATCCTGGACCTGCATTCCCACATGATAACAATAGGCTAGAACTGAGGAGTTCCAGGTCAACACTCACTATTTTCTCTATGACACTAAGATATTAGTTTCATTTCCATTAATCATTACACATTGCACTTGTGTTTCATGTAGCAGCCCATGTCATTCATTTATGTTAGCTGCCTGGACCCTCATATGTGATTCAATTCTCACCCCCCATATTAGCTTCCTATGGCTACTGCAACAAATTACTACAAACTTGGTGGCTTAAAGCAATAAAAATTTGTTAACTCACACTCCTGGAGGCCAGAAGTCCAAAATTAAGGTGTTGGCAGGTTTGGTTCCTTCTGGGGGCTCTGAGAAAGAATTTGTTCATGTCTCTCTCCTAGCTTCTGGTGGCTGCTGGCAATCCTTGATATTTGTTGACTTGTAGACCCATCACTCCAATCCACCTTTGTTTTCACATCACCTTCTCATCTGTATTTTTGTGTCTCAAATTTCCTTCTGCCTATTTTTTATAAGGACACCTGTCTTTGGATTTGAGACCCAGTCTAAATCCAGGATGATCTAATCTTGAGATCATTAACTTAATTACATCTGTAAAGACCCTTTTCCCAAACAAGGCCACATTCAAGGTTCCAGGCCAGGGCATGGACATACCACTTTGTGGACATATCACCACTATTCAACCCACTATACCTCCATTTTACTGATAAGAAAATTGAATCCAAGATAGGTTAAGTTACTCATCCAAAATCATACAACTAGTTTGTGACAGAGTTAATTCAAGAACCATAGTATTCTGACTCCCAAATGAGTTTCCTTTCTACCATCTTTTGCTGCCATTCATGTTCTAAATAAAATATGGAATAAACATAAATAATAATAAGATGCCTCAAGCTTTATTGTTTTTCAATTTTGTTTATTATTTTGGCTGATGGAAACCTTTAAAAGGTTTAGTCCCAGTTTCTGTTACCCTCTTTAAAAACATCGGAAATTAGCAAAGAAACCACTTGCATGTTAATTTAAAGCTATCTGAAGAAAAGATTTTTTTTAAGTTCAAATTCTGGCTCTGCTATAGTTAACTTGCTATGTTTCCTTGGGCAGGTCTCATCCTCTCTCTGGGCTTTAACTTGCCCATTGTAAAACAAGGCAGGTAGACTACATGACTTCTACGTTCTCCTCCAGCTCCAACTTTCTGGGACTCTGATTTTGCAGAATAATTCTGAATGTAGTTAGTCAGCCACTTTGAGGCACTATTGTCCAGTTAAGTGTCCATGAACAGTAGTTTCCAGAAGAGAAAATCTATTCTATCACTATTCCTATTTTGGTGAAGGCAGTTTAAGTTTAGTTTCCAGTGGTGAGAATAGATTTGTACTGAGCCATCCATACTCCCCTCCCCCATCCCTTCTTTCTAGCCTTTCTTGACCTACACACATACATATACACTAATGTACACACCCTTATCATCATCTTCCTGTCCCAGTCTATAGCCACTGAAAAACAAGCCAACTGGCAGACCAAGATATCAAACCCTGATTTTAGACACATTAACACCATCCTAAAACCAAACAAAAATACCATTTTGACTATAAACAGGTAAAGAGTAAAAATAAAAGATCCTACTTTATATAAATGTTGTTCTGATAAACTGTTTTCACCCTGGTTTCTCTTCATTGCACTCTAAAGTTTAAATCCCCTTGACATTTGACTTTATAGGCTATAACTTTCCACAGCGGCAATTATCATTTGTTCTGTGGCTAGTTCAAGAAACCTACACATTCTGAAATAGGAGCCAGGAAATTTGAGCTTCCAGCAAAATCACCCTGAGTATAATTCATTAGATAAGATGTAAAAGTCTGTTCCCTTTGAAATAAATTATCTGAGTTCTTACTGAAATGATCCACATATTAGTTTGCTAGGACTACCATAAGAAAATACCACAAATTGGGTGGCTTAAATGACAGAGATTTATTTTCTCACAGTTGTAGAGGCTGGAAGTCTGAGATCAAGGTATGAATAGGGTTGGTTTCTTCTGAAGTCTCTCTCCTTGGCTTGCAGATGGCCGCCTTCTTGCTGCCTCTTCACATGGTCTTTCCTCTATGGGCACACATTCCTGATGTCTCCCTGTGTATCCTAATCTCCTCTTCTGATAAGGACACCAATCATAAGTCATATTGGATTCACATCCACTCTAATAGCCTCATTTTAATTTAATTACCTCTTTATAGATCCTATTTCCAAATGTAGTCACATTGGGAGATACTAGGGGCTAGGGCTTCAACATAAAATTTTGGGGGGAGGAGGACACAATTCAGACCATAACATACACCATATTATTTCACAAATTATGAAGTATTAAAGTTAAAAGGAATTTGGAGACTGATTAATATAATCCTCTCATTGTGCAGGCGATATAGACTGAGGCACAGGGAGGCTAAAACACTTGCCTAAGGCAAGCCACATGGAATTAGTGGTAGTGGCAGGACTAGAAATCAGGTCTTCCAGTTCCCATGTTCCATGCCCTTTCCACCATACCATGCTGCTACTTTAGTGTATTTGATTTATTCAATTTAGCTTCTCTCTCTTGCTCTTGTGCTCTCTCTCTCTCTCAACTATTTGGAATAAATTTGGCAAAAAATATGAAATTAGCTATTTTTAAAACTATATTTACCATTATTTTCCTATACTTACTCCCTTCCACAGCTCACATTTTGAAAGAAAAAAAATTAAGGGGTTTTCTATTTAATTTTCTATCACTTTTTCATTTTATACATATATTTTTTCATTCTTGCTTTGAAATAATAGGATTTTTTCTAAGGTAAATGAACTTGTCCTTGCCAGGATAGACAACCAATCAAAATCAAAGAAACCTCAGCTTTTTGTCAGCTTCTTGGGATCTGAAGTAGAGAAAGATTAGCACAAACCTATGCATCTCCCCTTTATTTTTACCTATCCTTCTCTTTCCCTACAGTAGGAATTCAAGGCTTCTGGAAATCTTGATATACACACTGCTCCTCCTCCCTTCCCTACTGAGACAATAAATACTAGCATTGAATGGGTGCCATAAAAACTGTCTGACTTTTCTTTCTTTAGCCAGAGGTACTTAAGCTCAAACCTTGGAACCTGAAAGGAAAGGAAATTCTGAATGTAAATGTACCTTTTCTTCACTTGTAAATCTTCTCTACTCTGCCTTTTAGACTGAAATATCAAGGGAGAAATGGGAAAAATTTTGAGTTATAAAGTAAAGGATCTGAACATTTAAAAGATTTATTAAAATTAGGTGTACTCTTCCATTTAATCCTTGACGATTTTACTTTTACTTAAACTACTGGCAGAAGCTATTTGTTTTCAAGAGTCAGTCAGTTGCCTCAGTGGACTGGGGAACACTTTCTTCTCTCCTTGCTAAATCCCTAGATATTTGCTTCTTGAGAAATAGATGTTTAGTTACAAAAAGCCTTTCTTCAAATGAGCCACTTTGAGTAACATAGCCCCCATGCTACCTCTCTCTTACCCTGCTGATTACTAAGGGATCCATCTGGTTAAGTCATACTCTGTGGAGACAAGAGAGGCACAGGGATTCATCCCATACTGCCTCTAGTGCAATGTGTCAGAGCTTGATCCTATTGCCCACTTATTCAGTATAGACAGAAACATTGGGAGGCACTAAAATATAGATGCCTGTGCAATTGAGGTACAAAAGGCAATTAAAATACGTCTGTCAAGGATATCTGTATGGTACCACAGTCTTAATGATTTTGACTCTCCAGGAGATAGAAACACAGATTAAAGTTGACCAGCATGATCTCAGACTGGACATGAACGTGGGGGTAGAATTATGTACAGTATCGTGTTACTTAATAAACAATTTGGACAACATGAGATAATAAAGCAATAATTTCTTTTTCAAATAGTATTCTAAGAAACCCTAGAAATTCTTGATTTGGGGGAGGTGGGCTGGCTATAGGACTCTGGTCCTCCCACTACCCAAGTATAATAATTTCAACTGGAAGTTGCACTTACATATATGTTTTTTTATTATGGTAAAAAAACACATAAAGTTTTACTTTTTATGCTTTAGGAATTTAGTTTCTGTTTAGTAGTTCATCTGAACAAAAAGTTCCTCAGTTTCTAAAAAAAAAAAGTCCTAAAGCACTATGAAAGAGAATTTCTTCCTGATTTGTAAATATGTTTATATAAAAACTCTCAGGTATATAAAATAAAAATAAGTGTTGTTATTTATTTAAATATTTTTATTTAAAAGAATAAAATTGGAACTGCCCTGGTTGTTTCCTTCACATAGTGACAATTTACTTGTGTTATCAGCTTTTCTATATCCTTGTTTTTAACGACAACAAATAGCAAGGTCCACTATGCTGTCTGATGTGTCTATAGCAAGGCTCTGATGGAGACAGAGTTCTCCTACTTTTTCTCCTCTTTGCAGTTACTAAGGCTTTCAGCAGATGTATGCACCTCTGCAATTTGGTGATTTTTAAGTGTTTGCCTCTTTTATGAAGTATGGTCCTGAAGAGGAGCTATTGTATAGTGGGAATAGAACTGTTTAGCTCTAGTGGATGGTTCTTTTAATGTGAAATCATGCCATCCAATAAGCTTCAGAGGAATGTATGAAAGAAGATAGTTGAGAATCACTTGCATTTTTCTCCCGCACTACTGCTCATCACAGGAATCGAACTAGTTCTCTGAGATATAATATATCATGGGCTAGATTGCTTTGATGGCCTTATCAAATGGTCCATGTTAATCATAGCAACCAGTAATTGCTTTACCATTGTTCAGGTTGCCATTTGCAACCTGACTGTTTGGTAATGAACTAGCCTTAGCCTAACTGCTGACCTCAGATTTGTTTACCAAACCTGAGATATTATCAGAAATGTACTATTCCTAGTAACATAATCCAAAATTCTAAAAGACATGTTGCAAATGGGGGAAGGTCATAATACCTGTCTCAGTAGTAGAAGTTCCAATTAGTACAGTATATGTATGTATGTATATGTATGCATATATATAGATAGTATGTCTATACACATAAAGTAATTATTATAGTATATATATGCACACTTAATGTATACATACAATTTCATAACTGTTCCCACCCACTCTATTCATTAATTCCATACAATTATATACCACTTTACATTCTCCAAAATACTTTTGCATACGTTCTTGTTTAATCCTTACACTAGCTCTATGAGTAAAATTGCTCTCTATTTCACAGATGAAGAACATGAAGCTATGAGAGGTAATATATCTCGCAAGATTTCAGAGCTAGAAAACAGTTAGACGTGAATCATTTTTCTAAACTCCTAGCCTACTACTCTTTTCTGTTATATCCCAGCTATCTTTGTTGCAGAGGCAGTATGTTATAATGGAACCAGGCTGCCTAGATTTGAATTGCAGATCTTTTACTTCCTGGTGGTGTGACTTTAAACTAATTATTAAATCTCTCTGTGCCAATGTTTCCTCATCTGAAAAATGGGAATAATAATGGTATCTATCTCATAGGGTTGTTGTAAGAATTAAATGAGGTGATATATAGAAGGTACTTGGAACAGTGCCTTGAATAGTCAGCCATTAAATATGTTAGTATTTACTGCCATTATTACTTTTATTGTTATAATTCTTGGCATAATCAGTAGCATATTGTATAGCATGGTAGTTAAGATCTCAGTCATTGCATGCAGACTGCCTACATTCAAATCCAGACTCCACAACTAACTATCTATATAATCTTGGACAAGTTACTTTGGCTCTCTGTACCTCAGTTTCATCATAAATACATAAAATGCTAGTCACACAAGGCTGTTATGACTATTAAATGAGTTAACCCATGTAACATGCTTAGCCCAATGCTTGATGCATAGGACCCCCATTTCCCTTACTCCTAACATCTTGGCTGCAAACTCAGACTCACGAGGCATCTGTATGGCAGTTGTGTATTGTATATGACATATGCAATTCATCATTCCTCGATAGTCTAATCACACAAGCCAGTGGTTTAGTTGTCATGGTAGTTCTCGGTAGGAATGTATTTGTCATATAAAAGTTATTTTGGTAAATCTGTGTGGTGTGGTGAAAAGAACATTCACTGGAGATCTGGTTCTATTGCTGAGTGGCCTTACAAGTCAAGTTCTGGAGCCTGGAGAAATCACTTTAGAAACAGTAAGAAACGACTTCTCAGTCACCCCCTTTTCTCTCTGCCTACTTAATTAATATAGCAGCTATGCTGCTATATTAATATTTTTTAGAATATAATGGGGTGGGCCTATAGGGATAAGACAGTATAATATCATTATATTTAGGAACAAAAATTGTTTCAAACATTTTTTCCAGTAAGTATTATATTAGAAGTCAATTGGAAGATGAGATGTACTTAGCAGTTGCTTTAGAAATAACTTTGCTAGGCCCCATTCATTAAGTACTAAAGAGTATGCTATGGACAGATTCACATGTAAGCCCCCGGTTTAAGGGATGATTTTATTTCAAAAGATCGTTTCTAGGCTGATTGTTTGGCACTTGCATATATTCCTGTAGAAATTATGTTATTATGGTGGGGAAAATTCCAGGTTAGCCCACAACCTGTTATAGGACTAAAGTACTATGCGTGCAGTTCATAAATCATATGGAAGAATGTTACCTTGGTACTAGTAATTAAAGCAAAAATATAATTGAATAAGATATAACACTTTGAATGCTGAAGCATGAGAATAGTGGAGTTAATTACAGGTTGAGAAGATATATGGAGGCTTTGGGAAAGTCTTTCTGAATATTTACATATTCTTCTATCTATAATGAAGTTGTTTATATGTGTCCTCCCCTCTACTAGACTAGCCCATGGAAGGCAGAAATTGTTTCTTATTGATCCCTCTGCTTCCAACAATGCCTACATATGATAGGTGTTAAACATACTGTATGTTGAAATGGAATCAGATATGATCTCATAGATAAATCCATTTTCTTTTTGTTTGACCAAGGCTGCAAAAAGCTGTAAAATTGTGCCCTCAACTAGCATGTAGTATAGTACCAATGTTTGTCAGAATTGAATTCAGAAATTTAACATCCCAAATAGAGAACTGAGAATCCATGCATGAATTGTCTGCTTGGTTATAGACATATTCTCTTCTTCCCATTTCATAGGTGACACCTTTTATTCATCTCTCTTTTCTCCATCTCTCTGCCTTGGAGCAAGGTCCAGCCAAACTAATTTTGTAAGCACTCCAAACATGAAGCTTTTGGGGCTCCCTGGTTGACAAAGCTCTCTGGAGCTTACATAGCTTCTCTCAGGAACACATAGAAACATGCTGGTTCCAAAGAAGTGGTGCAGAGTTTGACCTGTGATTCTTTGTCTTCCTCACTTGCTTTTGTTCTGTTTGACCCCTTCCCTGATGCATTTCTTCTGGAGACAAAGCCACATGCTGAACCATAGGGAACAGTCTGTAATGAAACAACAAGCTGCTCCCAATTTTAAATATTGCATGTTGGGGCAAAGGCAGAGTTCCTTTTCCTCTAAAGCTATAAAATTAAAAAAATTCTGTTTGATATTCAGAGTTATTTGATCTGGCAGTTTAACAACTGTTGATGTTTTAATTGCTTCTTTAAAGGATTTCATCTACATTTCTAGGTTTATTTTTATTTTACTCTGAAGGAATGTCAATATTAGCCATCACGTTGCCCAGTAAGTTACCATTGCAGGATCTTGGAGTAAAATCCAGTAATTACTGGAGCTGGTAACTTAAGACCCTGCTGAGAAACTTGGCAGCTTCCCTTTTCCTGAGAAGGCATCTCTTCCCATGGAGTTAGCAGTCATTTATTGTTCTGAATCAATTTTAAGCAGGTGTTGTACCCTCAAGATCAGCTTTCTATGTTCCTTTGGAAGAGGTTGAGGTCATTCTATTCTGGGTGAAAGAGGAATCTTAAGTCACTCTTAACTCAGACAAATGTACAATTGTAAAATATGCTAGCAAGAAAGACTTAGTGAGCTTATAATCCCTTAGGGTGTTACTTCATTTTTATTTGTCTATTTGTAAGTTTATTTCCAGGACCAAATAGAATGTTTTGTTGGCATGTTACTTATGTGTATGCAACTAGCCATTTGAATTCTCTGAGCAAAATGACTTATATTCAAAGTGCTTTAGAGATGAAAGGGTCCTCTGAGATCATCTAGTCCAGCCCCTTCTAAATACTTTAACTTTTATTCATTTATAAAAAGAAGGCTAGTTGAGCTCACATCTTTGCTTTTTTGTTGTATGTCCTTTGAATTATTCCCATGAAGAAATGTTTATTAAATGCTTACATACTGAACCCAGTCTGAAGCAATTTGCTTCAGAAGGCATAGTTCTGGGAGTTTTGGAGCCTACATACTAGAACCAATGGTACTGACATGCTACATATTGACTCTCACATTTTTTCTTCTGAAGTTTCTTTACACTCCCTTACCAATACCACTCCCACACACACAGACACATTTTGAGGAAATGAAAACAATTCTCCTAAACATTTATTTTTCTACTTTGAAGCAGTATTGCCAGAAAAGGGTTCCATTTGCAGGACATGTTTTATCCTTGTCAAGGATAATCAAAGGTTAAATGAAAGGACCAGCCAACTGATTGGTGAGGGAGGCACTGGCTACGATAGTTGGGGAGAAGTGGACTTAAGCACAGGATGTATTATTCAGCTTCCCGTTATCTTTTCCTGCTTTTGCCCTACCTATCTCCTCAATGCTGGGAATGTAAGACTTTATACTTACAGACTTAATACTTTGTACTTATATACTTTATACTTATACTATCAACAACAATTTGGGAAATGGAAACAATTACTAGTTCAGCTATCTTGTTCTTCCTCTGAAATTAAAAAAAAAAAGGTACTCAAAACCCAAAACTTCCAAATGAATCTCCTGACTTTTTCTACTGGTTATATCTTGTGCCACTTCACTAGGCTTAAAATGTCAACCTCTTCTTTGGGCTATTACTTTATGATTATAACTCTTGACTATTTTCTTTTAGACATTCCTTCTCAATAGATATCACTCAGTCAGTTGAAAATTTAAGAGATTGCTACTGTGTGAGGAATTTTGGAATATAAGCTAATATAGTTAGAAACTTATATGTACACAATAAATGTTAGAACTTGTTCTCGCCTGGTCACTTTTATTGAGTCTGTCTCTTTCTGTTGATATTGGCCCATTATAGCCCTCCCCAGCCTAATTTTTTTTGTTTTTGTCTTTCCTTGACTTCACTAGAATATAAGCTTTATGAGGAAGGAGACTATCCTGTCTGTCTTAGTCATTGTTATAAGTCTGTATATCTCATATGCCTAATACAATACTTGGCACATACAAGGTATTCAATAAATACTTATTGATTGTATTAAACAGTTGATAGTCTTATCCTAGTCCTCATATTTGCTTCTACCATCAACCTATGTAGAGCCCTCTGTCTGAAGTCTACCTGGTTATTGTTGAAACAAGGTCCTCTGTGGCTTCTGTTTATCTTTGAATATAGACCACACCCCAGGGACTCCCAACTACCTTCCTATTTCTGGCAGTATTATTTCTCTGATCACCTACTCTTGAAACTCTTCAAGTACTCTCCTATCACATAAGATTTCTCTCCTAACTAACCATTCTACTTCATTTCTGAAAAAGTCTTTCCTTTATCTATTGTTCACTGTTTCTTCAAGATTGCCTGGGTTGAAAACATTTCATGCAATATACTGTCCTTGTAGTCAGTCTCCTGCTTGATCTCCTATAGAGCAGGAAGTTATATTTATACTTTTATTTGCATAATAAGGGCCAACTTCTTTTTACCCCCCAGAAGGGCTACGCCAAATCATAAACAATAGGAAGGATCTTTTGAACACAAGGACACAAAGAAGCAGGATAATTCCAGTTTTTAAAAAGTAATTTTTAAAATATCACATTGAGGTGATGGTGTGAAGTACTTTTCCTAAAGTCAAATTTGCAAGTGTCTACCTTCCTCTTTTCTCCTCTGGATATCACACTGACACATCTGCCATTGGAATCAGATTTTGTGAAGCTTTTGAATTGGGAGTGGTGACAGGGAATGCTGTGGCTTTTGGAATGTGTTTGTATTTTTCCCTCCCGAGAGCTAGGATGATGGGGTATATTACAGTGGTGCTGTCTGTATTCCCAATCATCAGTGCAAATTGACAGCAACATGAAAAAGTCAGGTTTATTGGCAAACACACACACACATATACACAAGCTCCACAGGTTGTTAGAGTACAAGTTCTACAGTATTTATGTAAAAGAAAAAAGAATACTTTCATCTAAAAGTAATGTCTTTTCTTCTTTGTATTTCCATGCCTATCTACATAGAAGATATTCAACAAGTATGTGGCAAAATTAAAATTGTTGCCTTGATGACAATTTCATTTCTCAGGATGTAGAATAATTCAAGCAAGGAATTGCTACACTGGCCATAATTCTGAACAGGAAGGAAGAACTGTTTGGTGAGATAGTGATGATAGGGAACCTTGGGAGAAAGCAAGTGTGTCATCTTAGAGTTTGTAATAATGAAGGAAGGAAGTGCTGTTGATGGTCCTACACCTATTACAGGCTTCACAAAGGCATTTTTCAATTTTTTAGGGGAATAAAAGATAGGTATGGCCCCCTTTCCTGATATGCTACATTTTAAAAGTGATAAACAGCTCTCACAATTGAATAATCCTGATTTCTGGGCAATAGAAAAGGAAAGGCAGTATCTAAAACGTCATATTCAACCTTTCTTAATGTCCCAACACACACAGAAGGAACATGACACATACCTAGTAATAGTGATCACTCCAGAAGGTATAGTAACACACATCACAATTTGTAGAGAAGCATATGTAGTTTGAATCCCCACCTAAGGGGGCATTCTCCCTTCCCTAACCCCCACACAAGGCATCGTTGATCTGTGTGACTACATAGGTAGTTCTTTGGTAAGTTCAGATGTTACACAATAAAAGGAGGAACAGAGAACCAAGTACGCATTCTAGAGAAAGACATAATTCTAAGAATAGTGTCAGAAAGGTCAGAGCCTTGTAAAAGAAAATACTAAGGACCACTAAATGTATACATATATTTAGTTCTGTTTAGAGCAGGGACAAGGAAGAGCTGGGCCTGCTTGGCATCCTATTAAAAGTGACAGCTGGAAGAACTATTTACCCAGACTTCTCTATCAATGGGAATAATGTTTAAACAGAAATGGGTGGATGGAAAAAGGAATTTGAAACTCAAGGTAGATGAGAAATTAGAAAAGATACACACACACACACACACACACACACACACACACACATATAATCCCTTTGAGTCTTCAAGCCTAATAGAACTGAACTACTACTCCCAATTTTCAAAACATTAAGGATAACTTCCAGAAAATAAGAGATGGGCAGTTTCCATGATTTTCTCAAAAATGAGGGCTGGGGGTGATTTACAGAAGACATGGATCTGTAAATTTGACAATTACTCCTAGCATAATTCTAAAATATATTTTCATTGAGATAGTTTATAGACATTCATTAAAGAAAATAATGGTCACCATGACCTCCAAGTTGGTTCTCTAAGAATAAGTCACTAAGAAAAGACTATTTATGTGTCATTTCTTGATAGGATTACTAAATTAGACTTCAAGGAAAAGATATCATAAAATAGGGATCAGGTAAAACAATTAACCCTATATCTTGTGTTATGCTTATTGAAAAGAAGACATAAGAGAAGTCTGATAGCAGTTAGGGAGATTTATAGTTAGTTGAACTTTGTGTATTCATTTCAGCCTAGAGAGAATTATCCAGTAGCTTACCATAGAGCTCTAGCCTGTCCAACAATTTTATTAATAACTTGGACAAAGATATTGAAGATATACATATGATATTTTTGGATCATACAAAACTAGAAACAGTAGATAATATATGCATGACAAAATTGGGATTCAGAAGGATTAAGAAAGGCTTGAATTATAGCCAAAAATATTAAAGTCATAGTTGCCAGGTACTCTTCATTGGCTAGTCTAGAGTCAACCAAGGCTAGGTACCATACTTCAGGAGTCACTAGAAAATACTGCGCTTTGGAGGAAGGTTTACTTAGAGGCTGGAAACCATGTATGGTGAAGAATAGGGCTTTTTAGCCTCACAAAAAGGACTTTAGTAGGATATGGTAGTGGTCTTTAAATATTTGAAAAATTGGTATATATATATTTGTGTGTGTGTGTGTGTGTGTGTGTGTGTGTGTGTGTGTATAGTGGAAATTAGAAAGATGAGGGAACAACTGGGACCAAGTGGAGGGAGTATAGCTTAGTTTAGGAACTATTTTCTAAACTTAAATAACTAAATAAACAAAGTTATTTGCCAGAGTACTACAAGCAACAGCTTAAAACTCAAAAGACTTGGCAGTGTTTTATATCCCTCTAGAGGAGGCTGTTCTATAATCAATAATCCCTGTTAAACCTTGCCATCTCTTGCCAATTCAGCCTATATACCACCATCTTCAGCAAACCCTAAAAAGTCTTAAAGTGAGCACAAGTAATTACATAAAAACCTTAGGTCAAAGTCTGTGAAGCACAAATAATTGCATAAAAATGTTAGGTCAAGGTCTATTAGACAGTGCTCTGTCTAATAAGGTAGTGAGCTCTCTCCCTGTCAATAGAAGAATTCAAGCAGAAGCTAGCTGACCATCTTTCATACTGATTGTTAAGGTGATTCTTTCATTAGAAGAAAATTTAGACAAGATGGGTTCTAAAGTCCCTTCTAACTCTGAGATTCTATGATACTGTCTGTACTGGCAGTTTTCTTTGTCAACAACTGTTTCCATCATAATTTTCAAAGGGAAACTTGGCTAACTCCAGAAGTCATATCACAGATACCCTATCTATAAAGCTTTTTTCTCCAAATGTTTATTTTCCATCCTCTCATACTTTCTTCCTTTCTTTCCTCCCCATACACCCATATAAAAGTATATAAAATTAGTAATATACCCATAGTGATCATTGAGCTCTATTTGTTTATGCCTTCTACAAAAGAATTATTTGTACTATCACAATGAACTATAAATGTGCTTGCTCTTTTGTATGTATGTGTTTGGAAAAAAACTTAAGAACCACATTTTTAATGGAATAAGTCAATATTTATTTTGTAGAAGTGTATACTACTCTGTCTCCACCATCCACCCAGTGAAATTATCTATCTTATAGAAGTATCAAGCACTGTTTTGTCATTTAGGATGTCACCTGAAAAGATTAAGGATATTGTCCAAGAACTCTAGTATCCCTATTAACCAACTTTGATTTATCTGCCTACAGATGTGTATAACTTCTCTTGAACTTTTCTTTACCTATTATTATTTGCAGCATAAATTATTTCTAAGTAAAATGATGATAATGAACTCATAAATCTTGCATAAAGTAGTATGTATTTTCTTTGGCACAATTGTTTAGTATTGTTGCATATCTATTTTAGGTGAATAATTTAACAGTTATTGAGCCCCTACTATGTGTGAGGCAGTTTCATATCCATTATCTTTGTTCCTTTCTGAAAGTGCTTGTGAAGGAATTGGCATTATTCACAGGGTATTTTTTTAAATTTTTTTTAGAGACAGGATCTCACTATATTGCCCAGGTGGGCCTTGAACTCCTGGCTCAAGTGATCCTCCCACCTCAGCCTCTTAAGTAACTGGGACTACAGGTGCTTGCCACCGTACCCAGCTCTTCACAGGTCTTAACTTTGGTTTTCAGCAAGTTGTCTATGATGTGCCTGGGTAGATTTGTGTGGGTGGGGGTGTTTTAATCTTGCTAGGGGTTTACTGTACTTCTTGAATCTTTGAATCTATAAATTTATATCTTTGACCAAATTTGGGGAAATTTTAACCATTTCTTCAAATATATTCCTGCCCCATTTTCTCTCTCCTCTCCTAAGATTTCAATTAGATATGTGCTAGATCTTTTGCTATCATCTCATAGGTCCTTGAGGCTCTGCTTATTTTTTTCTAATCTTTTTACTCTGTCGGACAATTTCTATGGATCTGTCACCAAATTCACTGACTATTTTGTCATTTCCATTCTGCTGTTAAGTCCACAGAGTGAATCTTTATTTCAGATATTGGATTTTTCTATTTTGAATTTTTGTTTCGTTTTTTATAATTACTATTTCTTTGTTGAGATTTCCTGTTTTTTAATTCATGGCAGGTATATTTTCCTTTATATCCCTCAGTATAGTTACAATAGCTACCTTAAAATCTTGTCTGCTGATTTCAATGTATTAATATGTAGCATCTCAGAATTGGTCTCTGTTGATTGTCTTTTCTGTTGAGAATGAGTAACACTTTCCAGTATTTTTCATGTTGAATGTGAAAAACCATATTGTATAATGGATTGAATACTGGATACTATAAAAGATTTTATACTGGATACTATAAAAGATTGTGTTATAGAACCTCTGGATTCTGTTACATTTTTCTAAAGAGTATTATTTTTTAAGCAAGCATTTACCTTGGCTGAACTCAAATTGTAGACGCTCTCTCCTCAGCAGTTAGAGGCAGCTCAAATCTAAGTTCAGAACTTGTATGTTTAGCTGGGTTTCTTGTAGTCTGCCCCACACATGGCACAATTCAAGGGTCAGCCAGAGATCCAGACAGAATTATATGCAGAGTTTGGGATCCCCTTCTGGCTCTGCCCTTTCCAGGATTTCCCCCTTCCTTTCCAATGACTGTTGTTGCCCTTGAACTCTGTCCTCGAGTTCTTTAAGCCAGTGACGACACAGATTTCTGAGTTCTGTATACCCCATGAGATGCTAAAAGCCATTCTTAAAAATAGAAAATTCACTTAGTTCTTTTCTTTAAACCATTAGTTCCCCTCTCCTGTCTTCTATCTGCCTGCTTTTGCTTATTTTCCAGTGGCTTCAAATAGGTTTTTGTTTTTCCTATTTTATCCAAAGTACAAGCATACCTCAGAGATATTACCAGTCTGGTTCCAGATAACCACAATAAAGCAAGTATCATAATAAAGTGAGACATGAATTTTTGGGTTTCCCAGTGCATATAAGAGCTATGTCTATACTATACTGTAGTCTATTAAGTGTACAATAGCATTATATCTAAAAAATGTACCTACTTTAATTTAAAAATGCTTTATTGCTAAAAACTGCTAATGATCATCTGAGCCTTCAGCAATTCATAATCTTTGTGCTGGTGGAAGGTCTTCCGTCTATTGATGGCTGCTGACTGATCACGGCAGTGGTTGCTGAAGGTTGGGGTGGCTGTGGAAATTTCTTAAAATAAGACAACAATGAAGTTTGCCACATCGATTTAGTCTTCTCTTCATGAAAGATTCCTCTATAGCACACAATGCTAATTGACAGTATTTTATTCACAGTAGAACTTCGTTCAAACTTGGAGTCAATCCTATCAAAACCTGCCACTGCTTTATCAACTAAATTTAGGTAATATTCTAAATTGTTTGTTGTCATTTCAACAGTGTTCACAGCATCTTCACCAGGAATAGACTGCATTTCAAGAAACCACTTTCTTTGTTTATCTATAAGAAGCAACTTCTCATCCATTTAACTTTGATCATGAAATTGCAGCAATTTAGTCACATCTTCAGGCTCTACTTCTGATTCTAATACTCTTGCTATTCCCACCACATCTGCAATTGCTTCCTCCACTGAAATCTTGAACCCCTCAAAGTCATCCATGGGGGTTGGAATCAACTTCTTTCAAGATCCTATCAATGTTGATAATTTTGACCTCCTCCCATGGATCACAAATATTCTTAATGGCATCTAGAGTGGTCAGTCCTTCACAGAAAGTTCTCTATTTACTTTGCCCAGCTCCATCAGAGGAATCACTGTATGTGGTACCTATAGCTTTATGAAATGTATTTCTTAAATAATAGGACTTAAAAACCAAATTAGACCTTGATCCACTGGCTGTAGAAGAGATGTTGTGTTAACAGGCATGAAAACAACATTAATCTCCTTGTGCATCTCCACCAGAGCTCTTGGGTGACCACGTGAATTGTCAATGAGCAATAATATTTTGAAAGGAATCTTTTCTTCTGAGTGGTAGGTCTCAACAATGGCCTTAAAATATTCAGTAAACAAACCATGCTCTGAGAAGATCTGTCATCCAGGCTTTGTTGTTCCATTTCTAGAGCATAGGCAGAGTATATTTAGCATAATTCTCAAGTGCCCCTGGGATTTTCAGAATGGTAAATGAGTATTGGCTTCAACTTAAAGTCACCAGCTACATTAGCCCCTAACAAGAAAGTCAGTCCTTTGAAGCTTTGAAGCCAGGCATTGACTTCTCTCTAGTGATGAAAGTCCTAGATGGCATCTTCTTCCAATAGAAGGCTGTTAAATCTACATTAAAAATCTGTTGTTTAGTGTAGCCACTTTCATCAATTATCTTAGCTAGATCTTCTGGATACTTTGCTGCAGCTTCTACACTAATACTTGCTGCTTCACCCTGTACTTCTATGTTATAGAAATGGCTTCTTTCATTAAACCACAAGAACAAAGCTCTGTTAGCTTCAAACATTTTTCTCACCTCTCTCAGCCTTCATAGAGTTGAAGAGAGTTAGGGCCTTGCTCTGGATTAGGCTTTGGCTTAAGGGAATGTGGTGGCTGGTTTGATCTTCTATCCAGACCTCTAAAACTTTCTCCAAATCAGCAATAAGGCTGTTTCACTTTCTTATCATTCATGTGTTCATTGGAGTAATACTTTAAATTTCCTTCACGAACTTTTCCTTTGCATTCACAATTTGGCTAAGTTTGGCAAAAGAGGCCTAGCTTTTGGCCTGTCTCGGCTTTCAAAATGCCTTCCTCACTAAGCTTAAATATTTCTAGCTTTTTTTTTTTTTTTTTTTTTTTTTTTGAGACAGAGTCTCGCTTTGTTGCCCAGGCTAGAGTGAGTGCCGTGGCATCAGACTAGCTCACAGCAACCTCAAACTCCTGGGCTTAAGCAATCCTACTGCCTCAGCCTCCCAAGTAGCTGGGACTACAGGCATGCAGCACCATGCCCGGCTAATTTTTTCTATATATATTTTTAGTTGTCCAGATAATTTCTTTCTATTTTTAGTAGAGACGAGGTCTCGCTCAGGCTGGTCTCGAACTCCTGACCTCGAGCGATCCACCCACCTCGGCCTCCCAGAGTGCTAGGATTACAGGCGTGAGCCACCCCGCCCGGCCTATTTCTAGCTTTTGATTTAGAATGAGAGACATGCCACTCTTCACTTGGATACTTAGAGGCCAGTGTAGGGTTAATAACTGGCCTAATTTCAATGTTGTTGTGTCTCAGATAACAGTGAGGCTCAAGGAGAGGGAGAGAGAGACTGAGGAACAGCTGGTTGGTGGAACAGTCAGAACACATACACAAAATATTTCTCCATTATTGAACATATTTGTCATCTTCTATGGATTCAGTTCATGGTACCACCAAACAATTACAAAAGAACATCAAAGATCACTGATCACAGATCACTATAATAGATATAGTAATAAAGAAAAATTTGAAATATTACAAGAATTACCAAAATGTAACACAGAGTCATGAAGTGAGCACATGCTGTTGGAAAAATGATGCCAGTAGACTTGCTTGAGGAAAGGTTGCCCCAGACCTCCAATTTGTTGAAAAATGCAATATCTGCAAGGTGTTTTAAAGCAAAGCACAATAAGACAAGGTATGCCTATATACAGTTATTATCTGCAAGAGGATTGGCCTGACAGGAGCTTACTTGGCCATGACCAGAAGTGGAACCATTCTGCAATGTATCTACTTATACATTTTATTATACAAGAGAATACTGAGGCTCAGAAAGGTTAAGTGATATTTCCAATGTCACATGGCTATAAAGTAATACAGCTATAGCTTAAATATAAGTTTTCTGGCTCTAAATCCAGAGCATCTCTATATATTACTGTTTTTCTGATTTACCTTTTAATTTTATTTTTTAATTGACATATAATAATTGTATATATTTACAGGGTATATAGAGATATATTGATACATATAATATATAAGTGATCAGATCAAGGTAATTAGCATATTCATAATCTCAAACATTTATCATTTCTTTGTGTTTGGATTATTCAATATTCTCCTAGCTATTTGGAACTATATAATACATTATTGTTAACTATAGTCATCCTATAGTAGTATAGAATACTAGAACTTATTCCTCCTATCCAGCTATAATTTTTTATCCTTTGAATATCAGTAATATTCTTCCTCAGGCATTATTCTCCCAGATGGATGAGTCCTGACTCTTTTGTCTTTCTTTATATAATACCTATTCCTCCTATCACCTTAATTACTTTTCCCTGTAGATGTCCACTAAACATTTTCCAACTTCCTGCTAGTCTTTTTTAGGTTCCCACTATTTTCCAGCAGTGGGTTTCATTGTGTAAAAAGAAGGAAGTGCCTCTTGCTTTTCTTTCCAATGACCTTTCTGAATGATGCCCAGCAACATCTTCATGGAATAGTTTGTGAGGCTCTTAGATAACATTTCTGTGTTAAAAGTAGAAGCTCAGAGACTGTGTGAACTCACATAATTCACATTAATCTTCTCCTAAATATGTTACCTTATTCACCCTCATACGAATGTTTACTTTTTCTGCCCTCTCTTAAGTCTCATTAGGCCTTTTCATTTGTAATGTTTCTCTTTTGTTGTAGCATCTTATGTGGAAGGAATTTTGTCATCTACAATCTTAAGCCCATATTCTTCCAGGTCACTAACAAAAATGTTAAGATAGACTGTGTGGTATTATGAATAAAAAGAGCATCACAAGTGTACTTATATGTAAAAACTGTTTTCTGGGTGCCTGCTCTGCACTAGTCACTTTGCTGGGTACTAAAGATACAATAATGAGCAAAACAGACATAATCCTTGCCCTCCTAGGGCATTTATGGTCTAATAGAGAAGTCAGACAACTAAACAAGCAATAATAGAATGAAAATTAAGTGTAGATTTGGAAGGAAGTGCAGGGTGCTATGGGAGCTCATAACTGCAGCACCTAACCTGTTTGGGTGGGGGAGGGCA
The DNA here is from genome assembly GCF_020740605.2 of Lemur catta. NCBI lineage: Eukaryota > Metazoa > Chordata > Mammalia > Primates > Lemuridae > Lemur > Lemur catta. Next base: position 48,567,126 of record NC_059155.1, on the reverse strand, counting down.
GAGAAGACCCTCCAGATTAAGATTTAGATTCTGATCCCAGTTGTGCTACTAACTTGTGTGGCTTCCTGGTCCTCTCTTAGCCTCAGTTTTCTCATAAATAAAATGAAATTTTTAAACAAGATAGTCTTCAACTTCTTTTCCAATTAGTTAATTCTTCAGTCTCAATAGTGATGCAGGATACCATAAGTACAGACTTTCAAGGGAGATACGCCTGAGTTTGATACTCTTTCTGGGCCCCAATGTCCACATCTACAAAATGGGAATAACTACTTCAGAATACTCGTGTAAGAATTAAATGACATCAGACATGCAAGGCTGGGGTTACAGAGAGGCCACAGAATAAACATGAACTATTTTCCTTTTATGCCTATTTCAACCAATGATAAGTGATCTAAAACATTATTTTAAAGTAAAATGCATTTATTATAAAGTAGAATACAAAGTTTATGTGAGTTTTTAAGATAAAGCAAAGAAATTTTCTATTTTGATACATACTTCTAGACATTAGTAGCATTAGTCTCTTCTGCTCTTATGGATACTTTCATTGAAAAGTTTGAGAATCACTGTGTAAAAGTACCTAGTATGATGGTGCCTGGTGCATTATAAGAACTCAGTAAATGATAGTCATCAGTGTTAACACAGATCTGGGGAGTGCTCATCATTACGTTTTTTTACATAGATCAGTCTCCTTTGTTTGCTATCCTTAAAATTGTTCTCCTAGTCCCACAACTTCTGCACTAACTCATTTTTAAGCAGTATTTGGTGTATGACCTTGACAAAAAACTTGAAACGCAAATAAATTGCATCCATTGGTTTCACATTGGGCACATCCTTATTTACTTCCTCAAAGAACTCTCATAAATGAATCAAGACATGATTTCTACTTACAGAGAATGTTTTGCCTTTCCCCACTGAGTTATGTTTGCATTTACATATTTGATCCCATATAGATTAAGGTATTGGAACTCAAAACCAAGAGAATATTTCAGAACCACAGTAAGCTTATAAGGCCTAACTCCTAGTGTTTGTATTAATAGATAAAGGAATATCATAGATAAATATGATCCACAGATAATCCTCAAACCTTCCTTTATCTATTATTTGAACACATTTCTTCATCAGAAACTACATGCCAGAGGAGGAAAATTGATTAACTTCACTTTTCATCTCCATCAAGTCATCCCAGACTAACTCTATTTTATGCTAATCAGCCCTTTATTCCAAATTCCTCTACTACTTAGGTTTTCAATTTTTTAACAATAGCATTTTTGATATAATATGTTTTAATTCAGTCTCAGGTTTTCATATGCCTTATGTTTTACTACCTCCAAAAGATCATAGACTTCTATGCAAATCTAAAATATATTTTGAGGTTCTCTTTTTATATATATCTTATTCTATGTCTGGTATTAAAGTTATGTACAATGCGGATGCTTAGTAACCATTTGTTAACTAACTGTATACCTTCTCATAGGTGAAACAACATCGAAAAAGGGAAAGGAATATTAGCAAGAAGGAAATGGAAGGGACTTAATGATGTTAAGTAGTTATGGTGATAAATTATCCCTAAACTGATTTCCCAGAATCAAGAGTAGACTAATCCATCCTTTCTGCTAAAGGAAGCCGAATACCTATTGAAAATGAAAGGTAACTTGAGCTGTCTGAAAAAGAAATCATTATTCTGAAATAATCGGCCTTATTGTTAAGTGACAGTTCTCTAAGAAATATATTACCTTATTCCTAAAAAGAGAACCTTCACTCTTTTAGCAGTCAAGTGAGTTAAATTTCCTTTCAATTTTCTAAACTCCATCTTAGTTTCTCCCATAAAGGTAGTCGACTCTGGTGGTATCTGTACACATAGCCTGCTTTGAAAAGGATCTCTAGAAGAATTAAACATAGGGTTCTTTCGAAAGTAACTGGTTGGATTCAATTTGAATAGATTTACTTTCGACAGATACTGAAAGTATCCTGTCAGCAGGAACTATAATAGATTTTGTAGTCTAGTGGGAGTTGAAACTTAATAAATGGCCATTGATGATGAAAACCCATAGCTGTTAGATAATTAACCATTTGGAGTACTAAAAAATGAGGCAGAAAAGCCACTGTTAATTTATTGCATTTTTTGTCCCCATTACAAAAGACTTTTGGGTGCATTTACAAACACATAGACACCAAACATAACTAGGATCACACCTGGGTTATTCAGCTCCTCCAAACTCATTAACTGAAAAGATATAGATTAATTGGAGGGAGTTCAGAGAAGAGTAACAAAAATGATTAAGGGGCCAGAGGGATTGATTTATGAGCAAAGATTAAAAGAATTTTGTCTATACAATTTAGCTAAGTGATGACTAAGGGGGAAGGGGGTGGGGATACAACTGTCTGAAGGGTGTAAACACCAAGGAGAGAGGAGAATAATTTACTATGCAACATGAGAATATAACTAAGGCTAATAAGCTATAATTACCCAAGGGAATAACAGAATAAATATTTCAGGGAAACTCAGAACCATAAGACTGCCAACTTGTTTCTCAAGGAGACAGACACTAGCAGATACTTATAACCCTAGTCTCATCCAGATTAACAAGTATGTGGTGTGAAATAATCATTTCATGTCATTGAGCTCCCTCCTCCCCCCACCCTCTCCAACGGTCCTGATTTTTACATTATTATGGTATAGTTCAAGTCCAGCCTAGTACACAGGTCTACATAATTTTGTCTGCTGGTGAGTCTTTCAGTTTAATTCCATCAGTGGCCATACAAAAGCTCTTCCTTTTGTATTTACTGTGAATTTAACTGTAAAGCACCAGAATAAGGGATCAAATCTGAAGGTAAGAAAATCTTGGATCCTGCATGGAATTATAAACAAATCAGAAATCATAGTGTCTGTGTTTGGAATCTCTAATAATAAACTTTCAAATTGTATTTCATGTCTAGAAAAGTTCAATTTTAGCATTACTGCAAGAAAAAAAGACTCTAAAACAAATCTGCGTAGGCTTCATGATTTGTGTAAACTTTGGAATGTGGTTCTTCAGAAAACAAATTAGTCTGTGGGTAACTGCAGGCTAAGTTATTTGGCTAATTCCTATTGTGATATCATGACATTCCAGAGCATTGCTATTTAACCTTGCCAGATAAGATTTTGCATGTCACTGCAGTGAAAGCAGCTTCTTTTGTATGCATACTTTTCTCCTTTTCCTTTGTGTTGGGAATCTTCATAGGGTGATCCCATTCTGAAAATATCGTTTTTTTCCTTTACCATCGCATTGACAAGTTCTGGTTTTATCTTAGATTTTATACTTCCTTGTCAACTTTTTTTCCTAGATAAATAATATCTTAAGGTAATATTTTTAAATAAACTTCAAAAAATAAACTTTTTATTTTTTTCAACTTTTTATTTTAGAATAGCTTTAGATTTACAGAAAAATTGTGAAGATAGTACAGAGTTCCCATATACCCCATCTCCAGTGTCTCCTATTATTAACATATTAGTATGATATATTTGTCACATCAAATGAACTATTTAATAATATTGATATATTATTAACTATTCATACTTTATCACATTTCCTTAGTTTTTACCAAATGTCCCTTTTTTATTCCAAGATCCAGGATGCCACATTACATATAGTCATCAGTCTCCTTAGTTTATGCTTAACTGTGGCAGTTTTTCAGACTTTCCTTGTTTTCAATGACCTTAACAGTTTTGAGGAGTACTGGTTAGATATTTTGTAGAATGTCCCTTAATTAGGATTTTGTCTGATGTTTTTCTCATGATTAGACTGGGGTTATGGGCTTTTGGAAGGAAGATCACAGAGATAAAATGCCTTTCTAAACACATCATACCAAAAGTATATACTATTAATATCAAATGACTTATCACTATTAATATCAATATGACTTATCACTATCAATGTTAATCTTGGTCACCTGGCCAAGGTAGTATTTGTCAGGTTTCTCTCATGTAAACTTATTTTCCCTTTTCACATTGTACTCTTTGCAAGGAAGTCATGATGCACAGGTAATTATGCTCTACCTCCTTGAGGGTTAAGTATCTAGATAAATTATTTGGAATTCTTCTGCATGGCTGACTGTATATTTGACCAATTTATTTTTTGAACAATTTATTTATATAAGTATGGACACATGAATATTTATTTTATACCTTGGGTTATAGTCTAATACTACTCTGTTTTCAAAATTATCCCATCTTTGGTCATTAGGAGCTCTTTCAGTCTGATGTACTCCTATCCTTGTGGGCTTTTATTGAACACTTCTTGATTTTATGGTGCTACAAGATACTATGGCTCATATGTATATGTCCTGCCTCAGTCAGTTCTATAATTAACCAATTCTCCAAGGATCCCTGGTTCCCTTTATTGAAGAATGGTATTAGAAAACAAAATCTGAGTGCTAGATGTGCTCATTGCTACTGAGTGTCATTACTTCTAGGCCTTCTCAGCTGACAGAGGAAGAAAATATATGTGTGTATACTAGCCCGTGTATATATACACATATCTATAAAGCTTAGTATACATACAGATGTATACTAAGCTAAACACAAGTTGATACTGATATCTTCAACTCTAATCCATTACCATATGGATCATTCTAGCCTTCTTCCCTGCTTGCCTGTACCCTTCTATTGCCATCCACCATCCATTCACCTGATCATCCAATTCCAATACACATGTATAGTGGTTTCAGACTTAACTCCTACCTCCATAGAGACAACTTTATCAAATAAAGTACATGCTTATCTATAGTTCCTTTTGTCTTTAGTCTTACAAACTCTACTCATTTCCAAAGTTACTTAGATCAGCCCTTCCCTCCCCCTTTAGTGAAGTTGTTTTGAACATATATAGTATAATTAGATTATTTTGTCAAATTCAGCATCCCATCCCAAGATTGATCCCCTGATGATTTCTTAAATGATTTTTTAAAAATTTGGCATACATTAAGGTTCACTCTTTGGGCTGTAAGGTTCTATGGTCATGTATAGTGTCATACATCTACCATTATAGTATCATATATAATAGTTTTACCACCCTAAAAAATTCCCTGTTTACTACCTGTCCAACCCTCTCTTCTCCTCCATGAACCTCTCACAACCACTGATCAACTATTTACCATCTCGATAGTTTTGCCTTTTCCAAAATGTTACATAAATGGAATAATGAAGTATATAGACTTTCCAACTGGTTTCTTTCACTTAGGAATATATATTTTTCATTTATCTATGTCATGTCTTTGTGTAGCTTGATAGCTTATTCCTATTTTATCACTAAATAGTATTCTATTATATGTATGTACCACAGTTTGTTTATCCATTCACCTATTAAATGACATCTTGATTGCTTCTAGTTTTTGGTGACTATGAATAAAGCTGGCATAAACATTTGCATGCCGGTTTTTGTATGGTCATAAGTTTAAAACCAGTTGGATAAATACCAAGGAGTGTGATTGGTAGATCATATAGTAAAACTATGTTTAGCTTTGTAAGAAACTGCCAAACTGTCTTCCAAAGTGACTTAACATTTTTGCATTCTCACCAGTAATGAATGAGGGTCCCTATTATTGTGTATCCTTGCCAGCAATTGTTATTGTCAGGTTTTTTAAAACTTAGCTTTCCTAAAGTCCAGGTAGTGATATCTCATTGGTGTTTTAATTTGCATTTCACTAATGACAACCTTGTCCACCTTTGATTGGTTACAATTTATGAATGTTTTAGGCAATAGTTTTAGTTTTACTAATTTTCCCTTTATTTTAATTGAGGGAGCAAATGCTTATAAAGTGTTAGACTTCATTTGTATTGGAAAAGGGTATTTAAAATTCAGGTTGCTCCTTTTTAATAAATGTGTAGATTTGTCCTTCTATACTATTTGCTATAACAAAGGCAAAGGAAGCATCTGCTAAACTGAATGCTAAGTCACCAGTGGCAGAGAATGAATCCTATATGATTTGTTGTGCAGAAAGTGGAGGGAGTTTTATTGATAAGCAAGATGCCTATGAGATCATTGTTTTTCTGGATGTATCTGGGACTTCATTTTATTCTCCCCTCCCTCACTACCATTACCACACACACACACACACACACACACAAACACACACACACACATACACACACACACACACACACACCACTTTCTGTTCTTGCCACCTAAACATGGAAACAGCAGTGAAAGAGACTAAAATACACTCAAAATATATATGCAGCATGACAACTTCTTGCTTTAGAACTAGATATCCAGAGTGATTTTAATTCTTTATTCCTATCCCAATGTGACTAGCAGATATATTAATATAATTTCCTCCAAAAGTGTTAGTTGTATCTGGTTTTGATTGCCCTTTAACAGTAATATAGGTCCCCCTCTCTGAATATACCTGGTGCTGCCATGTTACCCGTCTCTTCCAAGCTGCAAACTTGTTTCTCCCTTCAATCCCGATTGCATTTTATCCACTCTATATGCCATTCCTTTGGGGTCACACTAGGTGAAAAAAATTAATTGGTTAAACCAATTCTATTTTAAATGTTAGTGGGGAAGAATACAACTAACATTTACTGAACATCTGCAATACGCCAGGCACTTTTATATGTGTTCTCACTTAATACTCAAAACAACCCCATGAAGTGATTGTTATTCCCATTTTTTATGAGAAAATTTAGAGGTAAGTGGCATGCTTTAATACTTTTGTACATGGTATTCTCTCTGCCTAGGATACCCCTTCAGTTCCATCTCTATCTAGCAAACTACCAAACCTTCAGAAGCCACTTCAGATGTCATCTCCCTAGCTGGTGGCCTCAGCACTACTCATGTTTATTTTGAAAAGACTCTCCAAGTAATTGTGATGCTTGCCTCTGGTTAAGAGACATCATACTAAACTGTGACTTTATAGAGGGCAAAGGCCATATATTATTGGTATTTGTATTCCTGTTGCATTGCATAGTCTCTTTTGCATTCCACAGTAGTTTGTCAGTCATTGAAGGAATGATTTGGGGGTTTATGGAAATGCATGTATTATTTTGCGTTTGGCTGTGGGTGAGTGGATTTAGAACCATTTGAGTAAATTTATTCAGATAAATGCTAGATCGATGGGGAGCAATAATGCAAAATACAAAAAGTAAAATTTGATAAAGTCTATTTGGCTGGTGTGGATACATACCAGATAATTGTAGATCAGGAATACTTCCTTAGGAAATGGGTTGCCATCAGAAAGAGAGACTGCATGAAAACTTTAACATTTATTGAAGCGAGTATAGGTTAAATTATTAAATAGCTGGAAAACACTGAACTAGGAACTCATAGAAAAGTTTTGGTAGCCTAATATCCTTTACAAAAAACAAACTGTTGATTCAAATACTTTGGTTACCTTGATCTCTATTATATTCAATGTTGCTAAAAATAAATGTTTTACCAATTTATACTTAGACATTTTTTCATTCTACAAAAGTTTACATTGTGTGTTAAAAGTATTTGTTGTGGCCGGGCGCGGTGGCTCACACCTGTAATCCTAGCACTCTGGGAGGCCGAGGCGGGTGGATTGCTCGGAGGTCAGGAGTTCGAGACCAGCCTGAGCAAGAGTGAGACCCCGTCTCTACTAAAAATAGAAAGAAATTATCTGGACAACTAAAAATATATATAGAAAAAATTAGCCGGGCATGGTGGCGCATGCCTGTAGTCCCAGCTACCCGGGAGGCTGAGGCAGTAGGATCACTTAAGCCCAGGAGTTTGAGGTTGCTGTGAGCTAGGCTGATGCCACGGCACTCACTCTAGCCGGGCAACAGAGCGAGACTCTGTCTCAAAAAAAAAAAAAAAAAAAAAAAAAAGTATTTGTTGTAACAGAATTTGACCTTGATTGGCAAGAAATAATGCAAAACATTTCTAATCAATTTTCAAGCATGATATGGCAGCACTTTCCACACAACTAGGTATCAGCTGATAAGAGATGAGGTCGCTGATTACTATTTCAACAGTTAACATTAGTACAAGTCAAAATGAAAATTGTGACTGGCAAGTGCTCAAGGATTTCAGTACTAACATAATTATTTATTGCTTAGAACTTGGCTCTGCGTGGTCCCATTTCAATCTCAATTTAAGACCCCAGCAAGATACTGTACAGCTGACTTGATTTGCCAAAGAAATTTGAAAACTTGTTTAAAGCTATTAAAAAGAATTCTTGCTGTTTTTTGGCAGTGCTAGGTAGAACTTGACTCATCCTGGAGCTGGGGTAATCAGAGAGTGAGCAAATGATAATTTAGGTCCTTAGGCAAACATACAAGCTTTGAAGCCTGGGTATTTCTAATTGCATGCTTAATGCCTGATTGACATGATTCTGAGGTTAGCTGACTACCCCAAGAAGCTACTCCTAGTTACTTATTGTTTACCAGTGATTCTCCACTTATTCACACAGGGCTGTGCTTCCCACTTCACAGACTGGCAGTGGTCTGCCAGTGTCCAGGACGCCTCTTCGTGGAGTGTAGATTGTACTCACAATTAAAGGAAAATACTTCATTATCCTAAAAATATGTGTATGTGTATATATATATATATATATATATATATATATATATATATATATATATATTTTATGTATAATATCTGTGTGTGTATAAAACAACATTTCCCTAAAATGAGAGACTTTGTCTGCATCATACCAATTGATACAAAGTGTTTAACAAAATCCAACACCAATTCATGATTTAAAAACACCAGCTTTCATTTTTTCTTGCTGATTTTCCTGAGTTCTATATAGATTCTAGTTATCAGCCCTTTATCTGATGTGTGGCATGCAAATATTTTCTTTCATTCTGCAGGTTGTCTGTTTGTTCTCATGATAGTTTCCTTGGCTGTGCAGTAACTTTTTAATTTGATCAGGTCCCATTTATTTATTTTTGTTGTTGCTGTGATTGCCTTTGGTGTCTTCTTCATAAATTCTTTCCCTAGGCCAACATCTATAGGAGTTTTTCCAACATTTTCTTCTAGAATTTTTAGTTTCATACCTTAGATTTAAGTCTGTTATCTAGCGTGAGTTGATTTTTGTGAGAGGTAAGAGGTGCAGATCCTGTTTTAGCCTTCTACATGTGGTTATCAATTTTCCCAGCACTATTTATTAAATAGGGATTCTTTTCCCCAGTATATGTTTTTATCTGCTTTGTCAAAGATCAGATGGCAATATGAGGATGGTTTTGTATTATAAGTTGATTCTAAAATTTAGGTGAAAAGGCAGAGGACCTAGGATATCTAAAACAACTTTGAAAGAAAAGAACCAAGCTGGAGGACCTATGCCACCTCATTTCAAGACTTACTAGGAAGCCAAGTAATCAAGACATAGTGGTTTTTTTTTTTTTTGGTTGTTTTTTGTTTGTTTGTTTGTTTGTTTGTTTGTTTTTGAGACAGAGTCTCAGTCTGTTGCCTAGGCTAGAGTGCCGAGGTGTCAGCCTAGCTCACAGCAACCTCAAACTCCTGGGCTCAAGCTATCCTCCTGCCTCAGCCTCCCGAGTAGCTGGGACTACAGGCATGCACCACCATGCCCAGCTAATTTTTTCTATATATATTTTTAGCTGTCCATATAATTTCTTTCTATTTTTAGTAGAGATGGGGTCTCGCTCTTGCTCAGGCTGGTCTCAAACTCCTGAGCTCAAACGAACCACCCGCCTCGGCCTCCCAGAGTGCTAGGATTATAGGCGTGAGCCACCGTGCCCGGCCAAGACATAGTGTTTTTAATAGAAAGGTAGACATTAGATCAAGGTGCAGAATAGTGAACCAAGAAATAGACCCACACATATATAGTCAATTTATCTTCAACAAAAGTTTAAAGCAATTCAATGGAAAAAGCAATTGTGCTGGAACATTTGGACATTTGGACATATTAAAAAACCTTGATTAATGCCTCACATGCTATACAAAAATTAACTCAAAATGGATCATAGACCTAACCATAAACTCTAAAACTATCAGGCAAAGATTCTTTAAGATATGAAACTAACAACAAAAACATGATCCATAAAAGAAAAATTTAGTAAATTGAATTTCATCAAATTTAAGAATTCTGTTTTTCATAAGATACTTAAGAAAATTAAAAGATAAGATACAGATTGGAAGAAAATATTTGCAAACCATATATCTGATAAAGAACTTATATCCAGAATATATAATGGACTCTTTAACACATTGACTGCCACACTAGAAAAAAAATTTTTCCTTGGGGCCATGGTGTTTTATTACAAAAACAGAATAAAAACTTTAAAAATAAAATGATCCCTTCTAATTTAATGAAAAACTTGTTATTTTGTATTGTTTTCTGTGCATGAGTTCTTTCTATGCAACTTGAAAAATAGTTCACATGGTTCCCAAGGTAAAGAGACATGTAAGTTACATATGCTTCACAAGGCCCCAGGCTCAAAACTAGCGTGAGTTAAATACAATTCACATGGCAGTTAATGTGTTAAAAACTCGATAATAAGAAACAAACAACTCAATTTTTTTTGAGACAGGTTCTCACTCTGTCACCCTGGGTAGAGTGCAGTGGCATCATCACAGCTCACTGCAACCTCACACTCCTGGGCTAAAGCGATCCTCCTGCCCCAGCCTTCCGAGTAGTTGGGACTACAGGAGTGCATTATGACACCTGGCTAATTTTTCTGTTTTTAGTAGAGACAGGATTTCACTCTTGCTCAGACTGGTCTTGAACTCCTGAGCTCAAGCAGTCTTCTCACCTTGGCCTCCCAGAGTGTTAGGATTACAGGCATGAGCCACCACACGTAGTGGTGCGCGCCTGTAATCCCAGCTACTTGGGAGGCCAAGGTGGAAGGATTGTTTGAGCCCAGGAGTTCAAAACCAGCCTAGGCAAAATTGCAAGACCCCATCTCTAAATAAAATAAAATAAATGGCTGAAAGATTTGGACAGAGACTTCACCAAAGAAGATATATTAAAAGATGTTCAACATCATTAGTCATCAGGGAAATGCAAATTAAAACCACAATAAGAGACCACTATACACCTATTAGAATGGCTAAACTTAAAGAGACTGACCATACCAAGTTTTGATGAGGATGTGAGAAAGTGAAACTCTATGCACTGCTGGTGGAAATATAAAATGGTGTATCCACTTTAGAAAATAGTTTGGCAGTTTCTTATAATATATACTTACCATATAGTATGTGTTACCCAATACTTCCACTCCTAGGAATTTCCTAAGAGAAATGAAAGCATATGTCCACACAAAACTTGCACATGAATGTATTGCACACAATTTTATTTGTAGTGACTAAAAACTGGAGACAACCCATTATGCCCATCAATAAGTGAATGGATTAAAGAAATTGTTACATCTATACAACAGACTACTATAATACCTATCAATATAAAACGAATGAACTACTGACACATGTTATAGTATGATTGAATCTCAAAATAATTATGCTGAGTGAAAGAAGCCAGACCCCCCCCCCAAAAAAAAGAAGAGTGTGTGATTCTATTTATATAAAATTCTAGAAAATGAAAACTGATATATGGTGATGGGATATCAGCTGTTGCCTGGAAATGCAGAGGGCATCAGCGACTGGACTGAATGGGAAGGGATTATAGTGGGACATGAAGAAATTTTGAGGGGTGATGGATATCTTCATTATTTTGATTGTGATGATGGTTTCACAGGTATACATATATGTACATACACATGTCAAAACTTGTAAGCTTAAATATGTGCATATTGTATAAGATCATTAAAAATAATCTCTTTGGCTGGAAATGAAGCTGGTTGTCATCGATCCAGAATTTGTGTTAAATTTTTAGTGGTTTTAAGAGGCTTTGAGGGAAAAGGGCAGGTCAGATAATACACACAGGAGCTATGCTTAAATGGCCCCTGGCCAGCACTCTTTTTCAGGTAAAGGTTCTCAGGGGCTAGTTTGAATTTAGTAGTGACAAAAGAATATTTCTGTTTCAAGGTTATTGGTTGGTTTTGAAATAGCCATATGATTATTTCTGTTTTTATATTTTATGAAGTAATATATACGCATGGTTTTTAAAAATATGAACAATGTACAAATAGTTTATAATGTAAGCAACATTTCACTGTTCTAACTCTCTCTGTCCTCACCCTCTGAGATTACCTTTAACTCTATTAACTTTCTGTTTAGTTCTTCCGGTGATTGCTTCCATATATACTGCTACTTCTGATTTATCTATTTTAGGCTTTATTAACTTTGTAATTTGATGAATGAGGCTATATCTCACTTATACTACCTGTTATCCCAATGCAGTTATAGTGCTTTTTAATTCCTGTGTTTGTTTGAGGAATGTACTTAGACCTTTATTTCTTGTTCCGTGAACTACAGACAGCATCTCTTAACTCCGTAAGAAGCCATTAGTTCTATGCTTTTCTATATATCTCTTACCCCATCTACCTACCAAATCTTGTCTTCGTACTTTAATTTTTTGCATTGCCAAGAGTGATAACATTTATGTTTTGCTATACATCTATAATTAAGCATTTCTAAAATTAAGTAACCTGTGCTTTTGGATATTGGTTATTTCTGAACGTTGAAAATCAGTATATAGTGTTTATACTATTGTTAACTATTTAAAATTTTTCTCTCTTCTGTCAAATGTCATGATAGTATTACATTATTTAATTTGTATAAATTTGGTTTTTTCTGGATTTTCTAATTACCTTTATTTTTTCTTGCATTGTCTGCTACAGCCATAAGTTTCACTAATCTCTTAAAAATGGATAAAATTGTGAGCCCCTCTCCCCCTGTTTTTCTTAGATGCCTCCATCTTGGAGCCCTCCTTGCTTCTATTTAGACTGAATGCTCCTTAGGTCTGCTGTGCAGCTCTTGTCCTTGGACTTACTTTTATTAGTCTCTAGTTTTAGGTTCACTGTGTCCAGAATCCAGCATATATCTATGTTTTTCTTTACTTTCTCATTTTGCTGGAGTATATCCTTAAGTAAATTTGTAGAGAAAGGAGTGTGAAAGGTGTAGTTTGAGTCTTTGGAATCTGAAAATGTCTTTCTTTTGTTATCAGACTTGATTGGTATTTGGTTGGGAACAAAATTATAGGTTCAAAGTAATTTATCCTCAGAACCCTGAAGGCATTCCTCTGTTCTCTATAAGAGCCAGTGTTACCGATGAGATGACCAATCCATCTTTAACTGTTAATGTTTTTCCTCTCTGGGAGCTATAAGGATTTTCTCTTTATCTTTGTTGTTCTGAAATTTTATAATGTGTCTAGGGGTTGAGCAAAATGCCTGGCTACCCCAAATAAGAGGCCTGCAAGTCAATAAGCCACACCCATGTATACAGAGCCATTATGCTGGAGGACCTCTAAACTCCAGCGTGTAGAGGTCTTTGCTTTAGGGCACTAATGCCACATTAGCTACTTCAGTTCTTCTTAGACAATTTATTCAATCTCTTCAGAGAAGAACCTTCTGATTTTTGTTTTTGCATTGGGAATAAATGCCTGAATACTAGGGGTTCTATACACAGGGGAGGCAGATGATTATTTAATATACATATATTTGATGAATTTCTCACCTTTCATTCTCACCCTCTCCCTTACTTGGTATTTCCAATTTTCAAACTTCTCTGTGGTCCTACATGGCAGCCCAGAATTCTCGCAGGCTATAAGCCCCCTCTGTCACCTTATCTGCCCATCTTTATCAATCAGCATCCTATCCACTTTCTGTCTTTCAGAAACATATTGGAATCTCTTTGCTGCTGATTCTCCCTATTATTCTCTTCATCATATCTTTTTTAGTTCATGTCATTTTAATAGGATCTTGGGAGAAGGGGGAGCTAAAATTGTTTGGTTAGTCAGCTACCTTGGTCCCGATGTCTATATACTTATTAAATTTTAAAGTTTATGAGCTTTCTGTAGATTTGGGGGAAAATATTTATTAATATAATTAGGAACAATTAACTATGAACTGGACAAACCTAATTTGTTTACCCATTAGTAGAAATTAGAGGATTCCTTAGGGTTAAAGCTCTGTGTAAGAGACTAGTAGATACTGGTGAAATTTAATTCTTTATTGCTCCATGGAAAGATGGCTTTAGTCCCTAAAACTAACAATCAAACAATGGATATGCATAAAATTGACTCTAATGAATTCAGTATTTTGCTATAGTTCATTTCATTTGTTTATATTTTATCCTAATTTCTTTTTCAATCGGTAGCTCTGTTGAGATACTATGGGAAAGATTTATGAGACAATACTCAGCATGAGGCTTTCTTCACTGACTGTCATGGTCATAAGCAAGAGTCAGAAATTTTCCTCTGAGAAAATGACATTTCAATGGAAATACCCTAATTCTGTATTCTAATCAACTGTTATATTGAAAAAAAATTTCACTCAGTTTTACAGCTACTGAAACAGTATTGGTCTGCCATTATGTCACATAATGAATTATTTTGTTTTTACCTCAAGGGAAGCCTTGGCCATGCTTGGACACAAGAAGCATTAAAATGCCAAGTTAACTGAGAAAAGCAAATCTCACAGTGAAATTATCTTCCTAGCCTTTCAATTTTCTTGCCAGTCCTTTTATTCCCTTGGTGATGCTAGTTTTACAGTGTTTAAAATTCTGAACTTGTATCCCAGGCCGTTTACTCTTTTTTCCAATCCTCAAGTTTGTTAGACGCATTTATTGTGGGCTGAATCTTTGTTAATTATATCACCACGGATTAACCTGCCTGCCGCTAAGATGCCTGTATCTTAGACTCTTCTTTGAATTCAACCTACTGTACTTTTTTATTGAAAAGTATTATGGGGGTACAAATAGTTTAGGTTACATGTGTCACTTTTTTTTTCCAGCTTATCATCATGGGGGCACAAAAGTTCAGGCCACATACACTGCCCATGTCCTGCCCATCCCCCTGAGTCAGAACTTTAAGCGTGTCCATTCCCCAGACAGTGCGCATTGCACTCATCATGTAGTTATACCCCCATCCCCTCCCCCCACTCCCCATCCCCCCAAGTCAGAACATTCAAACGTGACCATTCCCCAGACGGTGCGCAAGGCACTCATCATGCAGGTATACACCCATCTCCCCACCTCAGTCCGATACCCAATTGGTGTTATTCCCAAATGTGCACTTAGGTGATAATCAGGGAAACCAATTTGCTGGTGAGTACATGTGGTGCTTGTTTTTCCATTCTTGGGATACTTCACTTAATAGAATGGGTTCCAACTCTATCCAGGAGAACAAAAGGGATTCTATATCACTGTTATTTCTTATAGCTGAGTAATACTCCATGGTATACATATACCACAATTTACTAATCCATTCATGAATTGATGGGCATTTGGGTTGTTTCCACATCTTTGCAATTGTGAATTGTGCTGCTATAAACATTCGGGTACAGGTGTCTTGGTCATAGAATGACGTTTTTTCCTTTGGGTAGATGCCCGATAATGGGATTGCTGGGTCGAATGGTAGGTCTACTTGAATCTGTTTAAGGTATCTCCATAATGCTTTCCACAGGGGTTGCAGTAGTTTGCAGTCCCACCAGCAGTGTATGAGTGTTCCTGTCTCTCCGCATCCACGCCAACATGTGTTGTTTTGGGACTTTTTGATAAAGGCCATTCTCACTGGAGTTAAGTGATATCTCATTGTGGTTTTGATTTGCATTTCCCTGATGATTAGGGATGTTGAGCATTTTTTTCATGTTTGTTAGCCATTCTTACATGTATCACTTTTAACCTACTGTACTTATATCCTATCCTGCCTGACCGTTCCCTCTGAACTTATCTAGTGGTCTCTGAGATTCACTTTCTATACTCACATTGCTGTGAGCCAGTTCTGGATGGCCCACTGGCCACACATCTATGTTCATATCCTTGCCATCTACCCATCCCATTGACTTGTTTGGATCATTGTTTCTAGCCTTTCCTTCATCATCTGAGTCCTCATTATAACAGTTGAACTCCAGTCTACAACATATTTCACTATTAACTTAAACTGAATATAAGTCATCTTTCCCTAAAGTCCTTCCCACTTGCTTAATTTTTCTACACTGTTTGGAACACTTTTTCCCTGTAAGAATCAATAGTTATCTGTTTCTTAATTTTCTTCTTACTTGTATCCTATTCTCCTCCCCCATGTTCTGACTGTTACAACTCTCTTTTTACTAGCTACCTCACTTTTGTCTTTCCTCTGTACTTGATCTTGAATGTTGTAGTCAGATATGGCTTAGGGGTAGTTTATGTGGTTTAGATCTCCATTGGGAACAGAATAGATTTTGTATAATAGGATGCTATTGATAGTGAAATTTTGGACAAAGGGAAAATATCCTCATTTAAATGGATTGCCCAGGCAGTCTCATTTTAGTCGTAATGCTACTCTAGCATGCATTAGTCCAGCTTTATAAAGGTAAACTGCAGCATCATTATAAAACTTTCAAGGGCCATTTAAGAATTCATAATTAAGAAGATTCATTTGAGCTAATATTTTCTGAATACAGAGTTCATCTAATTTATAAGCTGATTCTACTCACAAAGGATAACCTTTAGTGATTTCCAGGTATTACAAGTGGAAGTATATTTTTTCTTCTTATGTGCCAAAGCACCATTCTTCTTAGAAGTATGAGGAATTACAAATTTAATAAGCAGACACTCCCAAGGGAAAGCAGTAGCATCCAGTTTATATTGCTGCCCTTCCTCTTATTCAAAGATGTCACTACTGATTTCACCCACACTCATGGGGAGCAAAGACTAAATCTTCAACCAAAAGTCCTTTCTATATGACGTAACATACAAACTGCTTTTTGATTTGTGGCTGCAGCTGCTATTTGTAGAGCCTGTCACTGTCTGTATTTCTGTGTTTGACTTGTGGTCAGCTGAAAGCTTTTACTCAAAAAGAGTTTCTAAATTCCATATTGTTGCATTCCCAGCTGATCTCTGCTTCTGTTTTCCCTAGCAGCCCACAGCTATGTCGTGTTATTTGAAGCTACACTTTAGTGCATCCTTTAGAGTATTTCTTATGCCTCCCCTGCTTGTGATTATGCCACAAAGCTCACCATACCAAAGATGTCTAGGTATCCTTCTGCCATTGCATTTCTACACATGTCAGCAAGGAACATTGCTTTAATGCTGATAGACCAGCTGACTTCCAGAATCTCAGTAGTGGTGGTCCTCTCTTGCCATTTCACATTAGGCACAACTCTGAATCTGACAATAAAATAGTTCAACAAGGTAAATGTGACATCTGTGGCGGGTGTGAATTTGAAAGTCATACAAAAGCTAGACACAACTTATATTATCCATTGATAAAAATCAGTTCAGTAAGCTTTTGTTTTTCTAGCTCTGTTCTGGATGTTAGAAATAAAGCTGAACCTAGCAAACAGAAAGTCAGAGCAGGGGTCCATTTTGTCCTTTGTGTGTTTCTAATAATTGATGTGCATCTTAAACAGATTTCATCATGTCCAGAGGACAAGTCCATACCAGTTCTGAACCCATAAATATGCCTACCATTGAGGAGCTTACTACCTATGGGAGAAGAAAAATTAGTATTAAAATATATAAGGTATTATTTGATAAATGTTAAGTGATCTGTATAGCCCAAAGATGGGAGCTAAGGGAAGCCAAGATTGAGCTGGTCTATAGTACAATTTCTCACTGATGCCACACTATGGTAATATCCCCAGGCAAAGATACTGTTCTTTTTTATTTTGATTTCTACTTTACAGTCATTTGCATTATTGGGCACTGATTTTTAAGTCAAACTACATAGGAAACAGGATTCAGTAACGGCTTTTAGCTCTATATGATGGAAAAGGTTGGTTGTATTTAACTTCCATGTTTAGGCTTACTACATAATTTCAGTCATCCTCTGACATATCTACAACAGGGGTTGGCAATCCCTGGCACTCATATCACAGATGCCCAAGATGCCAATTTCGTTTGGCATTTGGGCTGATTTCTGCCACTTCCACCCCCACTCCGCTGGTTGCTGCTCCCATGGGATGCTGTGATCAATGTTGAATGTTCTTGTTTGCTCACTCCCAGTAGCTGGCACACTCTGTTCAGCAACCAGCACATACTGTGCTTCCCTTCTTGTCATACTGAAACCTTACTACCTCCTGTTATGTAGTGCTATGACTGCACTACACAAAAACTCAGGATTATTTGCATGTTGTTTGTCTGTATATGTTAAAGACAGTGTGTAGTTCAGTGCCCTCCATATGGTAAGTACTCAATATTTGTTCAGCAGACACCACCACCCTGAATGGCTCTCCCCAGGCCTTTTGTTGATAATCAGAACATGTTGAGTTAAGGGTTCTTATAAGATTAGAAGTGTATTCAATGCCACCTTTCATATTCATTTTATATCCATGATATACCCATCAAGCTAGTTTAGTCAACCCTACTTTCACTCATTGGTAATGGGATGCTCATATCTTGTTATAGTGTAATCACTTAGAGACTTTGTTGAATGTTTCAGGACATAAATGCTTTTAATTTATTTGAATGTCCCAGCTGATTGCTGATGGATGGTGCTGGTGATGGCAGAGGTTGCAATAAGAAAAATAGATTATCTATTCAACAGCATTGAAAGAGCAATCTTTTTTAAAAAATAAGTGATTTACTGATTTTTAGAAAGCCTGGTATATATCTGCCTCCTCTTGAGAGAGATGAAGTACCACTTTCTGTAAACAGATTCTCTCTTAGAATGACAGAACAAAAGGTAAAAAAACATTAGCTATGTAAGAGCCCTATTTTACCAGGAAAAAAAGAGATGAAGTCTTTTCAGTCTACAGATAATGAATTGGTTGAGGAATGAACAATACAGTAGCTTCCTAAAGTGTAGTTCAGGGACTCCCTGCATCAGAATGCCCTAGTGAGCAAGTTGAGAAGTCAAATTCTAGGGGCCTACCTCAGTCTTACTCAGCCTAAATTTGGGACGGGAAAGGCCTGGGATTCTGCACTTTAACACTCATGCCTAGTGATTCTCATGCACACCAAAGTTTACGAACTACTGACTTATAGAGTCTCTCACTCTTAGGATCCCTTTTATTTGATTCTTACTAGTAGTGTATTCAGTCCTTAGTCTACCTTTCCATGATTGATCTCAAAAAATAGGTCCAATCAGTTCAAATAAAATCCTGGCCTTAAGGTATAGATTGGTGTTAATGCATGCTATGATTTGAATATGCCTGCTATGGTTTGAATGTGCCAAAATTTAGGTGTTGCCAATGTGATGGCGTTAAGAGTTGGGGCCTTTAAGAGGTAATTGGGCCATGAGGGCTCCTCCCTCATGAATGGGATTAAGGCCCTTATAAAAGAGGCTTCATGCAGTGTTCAGCTGTCTTGACCTTCTGCCTTCCATCATGTGAGGACACAGCATTCCTTCTCTCTGGAAGATGCAGCAACAGGATGCCATCTGGGAAGCAGAGAACAGCCACATAACCAAACCTGCCAGCGCCTTGATCGTGGACTTCCCAGCCTCCATAACTGTGAGAAAATAAATTTCTGTTCCTTATAAATTACCCAGTCTCAGGTATTTTGTTATAGCAGCACAAACAGACTAAAACAGTCCAATTATTCTTTCAACAGAGAGATATTTACTGGGGCCTACCATGTGCCAGGCCCATGGCAAGGCACTAGGTATACAAAAATGGATAAGGTATGGCCCTTTCCCTCAAGAGGCTTATAAGTAATTTCCTATGAATCATCTAGTACAATCAAGTACATTAGCCATGAAATAGAAAATGAATTAAATTTATTCTATGTCATGGTAAAAAAAAAGGACCCAATAATTTTGTGGGTTTAGATATTAGAAAAAATATGTTTGTAGCAATATCTGGAGAGTCACTAGCAATAAAGGATGTATCCCTCATGTCTCACTGTTAACGAATTGTTTCCAGCTGAGATCCCTGTAATCTGCAGGTGCTGTTTACCATGTAATTTTACCATAGGAAACAAGGGTGTAATCACTTAATAAAGTGTAAAGAATTAGATTTTTTTCCCTTGAGCAAAATGCCTGGCTGTGGCCAACATTCCTGATGCCTCCTCTCTTGTGCAATAGGAAAGCAATATTCTAAATGAGAGGGCTGTTTTGTTCATATTCTGCAACTTGCCTCTGGAGGCCATGCTAATGAATGCAAAACTCAAGCTGGAATTCTAGACTTTTTGTATGAGCAGCCACTGATTTTTGTCTTTACCATTATATGATATAGTTTTACCTCCTACCTCTAATTGAGACTCAAATAAGGGCACTGTGAATAGGAAATCTCTTTCATTTTAAGCAATGTTTTGTATTGTTTTCTTTTGGTTTTTATTTAGAAAATAGAAACTATGTTCAAAGCATCTTCGCATGCTAGCAGTCCCTTTCTAATGAACACTTGACTTATGAATGTTCCATATTCATCAACAGCCTCTCTTGAGGGACTTTGAGCTACTCCTACTACCCATGGGAGCTGGAGTCATTTCTGCTGTCTGCAGAAGTTTGTTTCTTCTCAGCCCTCCTCTTCTGGGAGCTTGAGTTCTTACAGGCTCCCATCAGACTCTTGGGAACAGTTAATATGTGAGCACCTTCTCCTACTGCCACCATCAGGACACAAGAATGTGCTAGAGCCCCTGCCAGAACTCTCATGGGAGCTGAGCCCAAGAGGGAGCACAAAAAGTATAAGAAAAACTCTGGAGTTGTAGTTGGTGAGGAGGTACAGGAAGGTAAGAGATGGAAAAAAAAAAACATTAAAAAGAAGTTTAAGAACTCAAAAACCAACCACAATGAAACCGTACTTCCCATCCACCAGAATGGTGGATTAATTAAAAATACTGACAATACCAAGTATTGGTGAAGATACAGAGCACTGGGACTTTCATACATTGCTGGTGGGCATATAAAGTGGTACGGTCACTCTGGAAAACAGTTTGGCAGTTTCTTACAACAAATACTTACCCAGAGGTTCCACTGCTAGGTGTTTACTCAAGAAAAATGAAAACATATGCCTACACAAAGACTTGTACATGAATGTTCATATCAGCTTTATTTATAATAGTCCCAAACTGGAAATAACCCAAATGTTTATCAATAGGTGAATGCACAGAAAAAATGTAATAGAGCCATACAACAAAATACTGCTACTCAGCACTAAAAAGGAATGAACTAGAGAGAGACATGCAACAACATGGATGAATTTCACAGACATTTTGTTGAATGAAAAATCATATTCATTCATACATATGAAAAATCATATTATATGATTCTAGTATAGAACGGAAAAAAGCCAAGAGATGGTGATAGAGATCAGAACAGTAGTTGCCTTGGGACAGGGGGTTGCTGGAGAATGACTGGAAGGGGCACAAGGGAAAATTCTAGAGGATGATGTAAATGTTCTATATATTGATTTGGGTGGTGGTTACAAAGGTGTGTGCACTTGTCAAATCTCTTCAACCTATATGCTTAAAATTTGTGCATTTTGTTGTATGTAAATTATATCTCATTTTCATAAGGGACAAAAATTTAGAAAGGGAAAAATCCTTCAGAGGATCCCTCTGCTGCAGGATCTAGTCTAAATTCCTTAATTTAGACTAGATATGGCTCTTATTTAACACCCCTTGGCTCATATTTCTCACCATTCCTCCCCACCTCCTACCACTTATTCTAAGCCACTTGTAGTTCCAAAAATTGCTATTCTTTCTCTTTCCTCTGAAAGAGGATATTTAAACACAATGCTCCCTTTGCCTAGAATTACTTTTCCATTTCCCATTTATAACTAAATCCTTGACACCCTCAGGACTCACAGAGGTAGCACCTCCTCCAAGAAGGCTTGTCCACCCCCAGTTTGTATTAGTTACTTACCCTCTTTCTCCCAGAGAACCTTAAACTTCTCTCTACAAAGCATATATTACTCTATCTTGTAATTTTAACAATATTTTTTTTAAAACCTCAAAACCATACTGGACTGGGGCCATTTAATATACAGGCAAATGGTCCTCTATATATTCAGTAAGCCCTAAATGAAATCATATATTATAAATGAATTTCTATCCAAAATAGCTGAAGTAAGTTTTAGCAAAGTTATCAAGAAAACTCTTCCATCCAGAATGACTTACAGAGCTGCAAATGATTGAGATTTTATTGTAAATAGAAGTTTTGTTTTATACTATTATTAGTATATTAGCTTATTTATACTGTGGGTTAAGTAACTCTCTGTGGGCTTATCAGGAAAACTAACCAGACTTTATTATATTGATTCTATGGGAAACTGCATTTTACATTCCAGTCAAGTGACTCAAAAATACTGCTCAGTTGAACCATGTGAAATTGATGATATTCAATCATTTTTGACATACAAAAATGACAGTTTCATGCAGTTCAACCTAAATAAGCTTTAAATGCAGCCCTGTTCACAAATTGGAGATTACCTATACATTCATTTATTAATTCTATGTTTAATAGATGAATGTATCCTACAAGACGCTAATCCTACACCTTAAGGCTATTGGGTACAATTGTTCAATATAAACAGTAAATCACAGGATTTTGAAGAAAGTTTGTGTAAAATGTTAGGGCTCTCTGTGTCCAACTCATTTTTTTCAACTTAATCAGAGATGCAGCAGATATGAGGACTCTGGAATTGTTTATTTTTTGAACTCACACTAGAATAAGAATGCAGATTCATTTTTTAAGCTCCAAATTAACTAGTCTATTTTGAAGATTAATTTTAATAATAATAGTAATAACTAACATTTATTGAGTACATATTACGTGCTAGGTACTGTGCTAACTCTGCAACTACTTTATGAGCAAAGTACTATTATTATCCCTATTTACAAATGAGGAAATTAAAGCTTAAGTAACTTGTCCAAGGTTACATAGCTAGTAAGTGTCAGAGATGGGATTAGAATCACTCTTAATCCTACTACTCTGTTCACTATTTACACTCAAGCACATCTTTTTACCACAATAAAGCACTCATGCTGAAAGATTATGATTCAATTCAGCAAGTATATATTTAAACTCTGATTATCATTAGTGAACCCACACCTATTTGCATATGAAACATATTATATTATTATGAGAGATCATTATAAGACAGTAGAGGACCAAGTACCAAAATGAGATTTTTGTTTTTGTTTTTGTTTTTGGAAACAGGGTCTTACTCTATCACCCAGGCTGGAGTGCTGTGGTACGATCATAGATCACTGCAGCCTTGAACTCCTGGGCTCAAGCAATTCTCCTGCCTCAGCCTTCTGAGAGTAGCTGGACTACAGGCACATGCCACCACATCCAGCAATTTTATAAATTTTTTATAGAGATGGGGTCTCCCTATGTTGCCCAGGCTGGTCTCAAACTCCTGGCCTCAAGCAATCCTCCCACCTTGGCCTCCCAAAGTGCTGGGATTACAGATGTGAGCCACCATGCCCAGCCCAAAATGAATCTTATAGACCATAAGTGCTGTAGGAATCTAGGAAAGGGAAAGAATAATTGTGTGCTTTGTCATGACTAACTCCCAGAAGAGCATTGACATAAATGATACCTCAGTATTAGATACACAGCATTCAGGGACCAAACCAAAAGTACAGCACAAATAGGAATGTGGCAAAATCATGGGGGCATAATAATGAAATCCAAGAGGGAATAGCAAACTCAAAGCATCATTAGTATGTTAGGGAGGTTAGAAATTTGTGGCTGGGCTCTCTGAATCCCAGAAATATATGGAGAAAAGGACATAATGGACTACTTATTAGATATTCAGGGCAGAAGAGTAGGGATTTAGAAATTAACCAAAATTTCATGCCCACATGATTGGAATAATAATGGTATCAAAAATAAAAGGATTTGTACAGTGAAGGCTTTGGGCTCAGGCTTTAGACACAATGAATTTAAGATAAAGGTAGACTGTGTATGGAAAGCTAGTTTTTTATGTGGGCTGTGGCTGACTGAGGTCAATCGTTCACTAACCTACTTGTTATTTTACAGATGGCTCTACTGAATTTCTTCTTCCCTGATGAAAAGTCATACTCTGAAGAGGAAAGTAAGCGTGTTCGCCGTAATAAAAGAAGCAAAAGCAGTGAAGGAGCAGATGGTAAGTCTACTCAGGTGATCCTTTATCACTTCTGAGTTATATGTTAATAAGAATATCCTTCTAAGAACTACCTTCTCAAGTGTGCTTCATCATCTCATATTGTCCACACACCCAAGATCACAGAAGATTTTTCCACCCTAACCTACCAATCAGTCCTTCGACATAGAACTAACTAGATAAGGATCTTCCCTCCTCCAACTCCAAATACTTTCAGTTTTTTCTCAGTATGTCTGAGATCCATGGTAATATTTGTATCTCTCTCTGTGTAAGGACCGAGATTACCCTCTGTAAGGACTTCATCTCCTCTGGAGACATCCTGCATCTACTAAGGTCACCAAGAGGATTTAGTCCTATTCTTGAAATGGGCAGAGTGTTGTGCCATACTGGCACTTACATCATGTGTTAATTCCAATGATAATTGTATCAGTGTTGGTATCTGCTACCATGCCTAAATCTGAGCATGCCCAAATCTAGAGCTTCTAGAACTTGTTTGTAAGTTTCTTGAGGGCAGGGATTCATTTTTCTTTGTATAACCCAAGAATCTAGCCTGGTGTCTGGCACATTGTTGGTGTTTGTAATGTAAGTTGATGATGTTGACTGATCCTTCAGCTAGGCAGTAATGTGCCAATGGAAACCATCCCTATTGTGGGTGTCATAGCTTTATGTTAACTATAAATGCATTCTGTGGGGCATAACAAAATGTTGAGCTAGCTCCTGGGAAGAGTCTTTGAATCACTCTGATATTTCAGCATCACTCTGTCAGTTGACAAAATGCTACCCCTTTGGCATAGGAGTTTATAGAATACATAGTTCTGGGCTGCTGCAAAGCCATCTGGATTCAAAGACAGCATGTGTCTGGCTACATCAGCCAATGATATGTGTCTGGATGGTTACAAAGCAATATGACTTTATAAAGATGGAAATGAGATTTTTAAGATGACAGTTGTCAATGTGAGTAAGGGCCAATGAGGGAAGCAGTTTCAGAAGGCAGGAGCCATTAAAGAGATGGGGCCAGGACTTTGTCAGGAGGGGCAAGAAGAAGTAGAATTGGCTGAAGTCTGAAAAAGAACTCAGAACAAGAACCCCATAATAATAATTTTTTAAAAAAGCAGTGAGATAGGGTTTTCTAGTTGGTGGAGGAGGCAGCAGCGTTGAGCCTTTGAATGGAGAACTAGACCAGTGGGGCCATTCTCTAGAACAGACATTTTGCATACAATTGATAACCAAGTTCAAACATAAGAAATGTATTCCATGAAATAAAAGCACCCATATTCACCTACTACTTGTAGCCAGTTTCCTGGAAGTCTTCTGGCTATGTGGAAGCTGGGAGCTGAGAGTCATGGTCCCTTTCCTCTCCTAATCGTCTCACCCTTTCTCCACCTTTAGCTTTTTCCCTGAGGCTATTCTCAGTATCAGCAAATCTTTCATAATCCCTGGTTGCTAAGGAGAACAGGAAAAAGGTGGTAAGAGCAGTATCACCTTCTGTAGTAGACATGGTCTTCCCTTCCTTTCCAAGGAAGTCTAATGGCTTCTAAGGTTTACCTCTTCATCTAACCTACCAAGTTTTCTCTTAAAGAAGGCAATTTCCTCTTTTCCCCCAAACCACTTTATCCAGATCTAGCTACCAACATCTCTGATACTGATCTTCCTTAGAGTGTTTATTCTATCTTGATACAAAATAGGTTTTCTCTCCAGTCAAGGCCAAAGCCTCTCTTATTAATTTTTAGCACTTCCTATCTACTTCCCTCCTGATCTGATATTCAAGTCAGTCAGCAGACTCTACTCATTTTGTTCCAATGTCAAGTTTCTCATGCAATCCAGGTCTTTTTCTTTAATCAGTATACCTTGGAGGAATCCATGCATCCCTTAGAGTTAGGGGTATAGAATGCCCAGAAGTCCTGGGATTTTATTGGATTTTCAGCCTTTCACCTTTAGTCTACAGAGCCATTTTTTTAAAGATACGGAGGGTGCTCCAATGAGTAAAAGGGTGATAATTAGCCCTGCTTACCTCATACAGTTGTCATAGTGATCAAAAGTGTTAATGTATGCAAAAATACTTCAAAAATTATTAAGTGCTATTACTTTGTTCTTTCTAGAAAATAAACATAATAATTTGGTCTCCCAGGCATTTGGGGCATTTATGTTCCTTAATTTATGAACAACCATAATAATTTCTGCAAAGATGCTCTTTTTCAGCCAAATTGCCCTTTTTTGTTCTCACTGATGCCATCTAAGCCCATAGGAAGAAGAAGACTCCATGCCTCAAACTGGCCTATCTCATCACAGCAAATGATCACATCTGCACATTGCTTTGTGACACTCTGGCTGGCTGGCTGTATACTTGTGTCGCTTTTTGTCAGTATCTCTTAGAAATTTTTCTTCATTATAGTTTTCTTTATTTTGGGACAGATCAAAAAAGTTAGTATTATTTTCTATTATAAAAGAGCAAAGGGGAAAAACAAGTAAGATTGAAATATATCCTTTGTCCTTCACTTCTTAAAAATAATAATGGAATAGGGCATAGCTACTATTAAATTGATACAGATGAACATGAAAGGCTATGATATCAAAGAAAACAGACTTTCTGCCTGTACAGATGTTAGCTGAAATTAAGAATTGCCCTTATTCTAGTACTGCTCTTCTATTTATTGCTTTTCAGTGAGCCATCACTGTGCTATTATCAAATGAGAGAGACTAAAATCATTTTGAGAGCTGATAGAGTTTCAGGGGCTTGTTCACAAGACAAAATTAAAGCTTTTGAAGGCTTACCATGTGTATGGACTTAAGGAGGATTGTTGATTTCAGATGTAGAATCCCAAGGTTTCCTTCTGGTAGTGGATGCCGACAGCTTAAGTGCCCACAGCAGAACACTCTGGAAAGTGGCTTTATATCAAATAAGACATTAAATAAGCTAAAATATCTTAGCTTGCTCATACTCCAAAATATCCTTTAAAATTGCATTTTCATTGATGAAACTAGCCCTGCAGGAAATGATCTCAACAGGCCATCACCACTGACATTTGGTTAACAAGCATTTTTATAATACCAACTACTTGTAAGACAGTATAGCAGGCTCTGTAATTGGTATAGCCACCGAACTCCAGTCCTTAGTACTTAAGGCCTAAATTGAATTTGGCATGGAGATTAGTGAAAGATTAAGATGCTTAAAAATATTTATGGTGTTTTTTTAATTGCAAAAATAACACATTGTAACAAATATAAGCAATACAGAATTAGGCAAGGTAAAATGTGAACATGCCCCCACACACTACAAGAGTGCTATAAAGGTAAGACATCTTTGAGGAATATCTTACTTGCCTAAAGGAGGTAACAGGCCCACCTGACCTGAGGTTCTCTAAAGATCCTTCCAATCTGTCACTCTCTCTAAAGTTATTTCTAGCTATTTGTTTCTCAGTATTAGGGAAAGTGGTGAATGAACTCTTAAACCAGGAGACCTGGATTCTAATCCCAGCTCTGCCATTAGTAATTATACTAGCATAATGGCCTTGGGTAAGTCTTACTTCATGTCTCTGATCTTAGTTTCTTCTAAAGGGTTAGACTATAATCACTAGGTATAAGAGATTCAAAGGCATCTAAGGAGTTATTTTCAAAGAATGTACAGCCCTGGAAATTCTGATTACTCTACACCCCACTGAGAAAACTATAGTGAGGTAGGTACTATTACTGATGAGAGTATGTCATATCCCTCAGATGTATTAGGGTAAGAAAAAGATGTTTAACTACTAGAATAGATGGTCTAATTGTTTACTTCCAATTCTGATATAATTTGCTTCTAACTATTCCTGATTTCTATAATATAATGATAATAGCTAGGCTAGTTTTAGCCAATCAGATGATATCTAAATGAATAAATACTCAGAGTTTCAATTTGGATAGTCAATGAGCCTTTTCATTAGCATCCATAAGGAGGCTCAGTAAGGATTAAGAGCATGCAAATAGTTTCAAGAAGTGAAGGCTAAGAAGGTTAATCTGATGGCTAAGTGGTGAACTGTTAGCTCCCTTCTGTATGGCTCCTCAGAATATCACAGGCAGATGTAGATGTATAGTCAGAAGGCACCTGTTGGCTGTGTGGTGTATTACTTATGCAACCCTGCCTTACTCTACATTCTACTCTTTGATCTGCAGGGTCTCTTTGGTCTCAAAGGTAAGGAACTACTACAGCTTTGTTTTTTTTAATTAATTTATTCAACAAATGTTTATTAAGTACCAACTGGTTGTTGAATCAATGTTTATTGATCACTGTTCCAGACACTAGGGACATGGTAGGGAACAAGATAAGATCCTACCCTCATCAAACTCACAGTGGATGATTTTAATACAGTGTAGTGAGTCGTATAATGGGGTAGGCACAGGGTTCTATGGGTACATTGTCATCTGATCTAGACTTGGGAGATCAAGGAAGTTCTGCTTATGGGGTTAACAGCTGAGCTGCAACCTGACAGGTCCTGGAGTTAGCCAAATGAAGATTTAAGGGAAAGGTGCATCAGGCAGAGAGAACATACATGTTGGAAAGCTTAAAGAGGGAGCTTAGCTCATTTAAGGAACTGGAAGAAGTGTGTATGGATAGAGTGTAGAGATCTAAAGGGGAAGTGATAATGAGCTGGCCAACAAGGGTGAAATCATGCAGGGCTTTGGAATCCATTTTATGAAGCTTAGAGTCTATCCTAAAGGCAATGGTAAAGCACAAGATCAATGTCAAGAATAGATTATATGGCAAACATCTTCAAATGCTAAATGTACATATTCTAATCCAGCACTTCCACTTCTATTTTTAGATATACTCACACATTGAAAATTGTTTATCAACAAAGATATTCTTTGCTGTACTATTTGTAATATAGGATTGGGAATAACTTAAATGTCCATTATTCAGGAACTGATTAAATAAATTATGATAAATCTATAACTGGTAACCATGGTTGCTCTGAGGAAAAAACTAAATGTTTGAGGCTGTGGAGGGGAGGGAGTTGACTTAATTTCCATGTTTTGTATTTTTTGAATTTTTTAACATGTGTGTGTCTTACCAATTTAAAATAAATAAATAGATAAAATTTAATGTTACAAATAAATAAAATTGGCATGATATACCATTTTCTACTTATTACCCAAATAGAGTAGCAACAATTTTCTAATATAACACCCTATGTTATTTAGGAGGTAGAAAAACTCATATATTGCTGGAGAGAATATAAATTGTTACAACCATTTTGAATATTAATTCAATACTCTAATAAAATTAAAGATACCTTTGGTTCAGCATTCACAGTTTTGGGAATCTATCCTACAAATTCATTGTACATAGGTCATATATACAAGAATGTTTATTATATCACTGTTTTAGTGGCAAAAGGAGGGATAAACCTAATATCTATGAATAAAAAATGGTCTAATAAATTATAACAGTCATACTAATTAATATTATGCAGCTATTAAAAAGAATGAGTTAGAGTTTTATGTTTGGATCTGAAGGAATAGCCATGTTCTATGGCTAGGTTAAAAAATGCAAGTTTCAAAGCATTGTGTATAAAATTATCCCATTTTCATAAAAAAGAGAGTTTTGTTTTGTTTTGTTTTGTTTTTTTTGAGACAGAGTCTCGCTTTGTTGCCCAGGCTAGAATGAGTGCCATGGCATCAGCCTAGCTCACAGCAACCTCAAACTCCTGGGCTTTAAGCGATCCTGCTGCCTCAGCCTCCCGGGTAGCTGGGACTACAGGCATGCGCCACCATGCCCGGCTAATTTTTTTTTTCTATATATATATTTTAGTTGGCCAGATAATTTCTTTCTATTTTTAGTAGAGACGGGGTCTCGCTCTTGCTCAGGCTGGTCTCGAACTCCTGAGCTCAAACGATCCGCCTGCCTCAGCCTCCCAGAGTGCTAGGAGTACAGGCGTGAGCCACCACGCCCAGCCAAAAAAGAGAGATTTTAAATCCCTAAAATGTTTATATATGAACATAGAAACAGATGTGAGAAGGAAAAGCATCATACAGTGAATACTGATTACATTGTGTGGAAGGGGGTTGGATAGAAAGGTGACAACTACTAAGTGGTTCTTTATATATTATATTGTTTGACTTGTTACAATAAGCATGTCTTACTGTAATTTATAAAATGTAATTTAAAAGTGGATAAAATGGGGAGAAAAATGGACTGGAATGGGGCATGAGGGAGACAAACAAGGTAGTCAGGAGGCTGCTGCAATTATACACAAAAGGAATGAATGTGGCTGAATTAGGGCAGCAGTAATGGAGACAGAAAGTAGACCCATTTAGTTTATAGTAGAAAAAATAGGAGTTGGTGATTTGATTGAAGGGTGAAAAAGAGGAGTCAAGGAAGCCACCCAAGTTTCTGGCAAGGTGCTGTACTATTCACTGAGATAATGATCAGGAGAGGAAGATGTGTGGTTTTGGACAGGTTGAGTTTCAGGTACCTGTGGGAAATTCAAGAGGATAAAACCTGTAAGCATTTGGAAATACGCATCTGAAGCTCAAGAAAGATATCTGGGTCGGAAGCTCAAAAAAGCTATCTGGTTTGGAAATATAGATATGGAGATCATTAGCTATGTTAGGACTCTGTCAGTTACAAATGACAGATACCCAGCCTAAACTGGATTGAGATTTAAAGAAAAAGAAAAAGAAAGAAGGAGGGGAGGATTTATTGGCTCATTTAACTGCAAGGTCCTGATGAAGCTGGCTTAAAACATGGCTTAACCTTGGGGCTTAAATGATGTCATCAGGACTTTCTCAGCTCTGCTTTCCTTTATATTAGCCTCATTCTTCAGGCAGGTTCTCCTTTTGAGGTGGCAAAAATAGCTACTAGCAGCTCTAGGCTTACATCTTATCAACTTAGCAAGCCCAGTGGAAAGAGTATGCCTCATCCATCCATTGAATTCAGTAAAAAAGATGTTGACAACATGGTGAGACCAGCTTTAGTAGAGCAGTTGGGGCAGAAGGGTTCAGGATTAAACCACATGAGGAATTAGAAAATAGCAAATATAAATGAAAGGGAGGAGGAGAACAGAGTAATAGCTAGCAATTTATTAAGCACCTACTATGTGCAAAGCACTTTGTTATATTACACACAGGGACACAAAGACTCATAAAATATGGTTTCTTATCTCTGGAAGCCCATAGTCTTTATAAGAGAGATAATTTTACAAGTAATTAGCAGAGGTGGTAAGAACTTATGTGGGCATATGGTAAGATTGCAGTGGGAACATATAAGAGGGAGGCACAGAATCGCCAACCAAACACAGTAAATACGTCTCCCAAGAGAAGTATACAATGGCTGGCACATACTAGGCATGCATATGTGAATGAATGAGGTGACATTTGAATTGGGTTTTAGAGGATGAATGAGACTTTGATGAAGAAAAGTAGAAAGTTCATTTATAACAAAGGTAACAACAAGTACAAAGGCTAACCAATCCCCTAGGTTTGCTGGCTCTCCTCTTGTCATGGGAGGCTTGGAATAAGGGCTGAGGGAAGCCATAGAAAATGTGACAAGAGGCCAGAACAGTCTGAGGAGGCTTTCAAATGCTCACTCAGATAGTTAATAAGTGGCATTTTTTAATGTTTTTTTATTTTAGTATATTATGAGGGTACAAACATTTGGGTTACATTTTATGTATTTGCCTCACCCCAGCGAGAATTAGAGGCATGCCCTTCCCCCCTACAATGCTCAACACATCCATTAGTTGTGAGTTTACCCTCACAACCCCCTAATCCCTGCAGAATATTACTACCGTGTGAGCACCATAGTGTTGATCAGTCAGTGCCAATTTGATGGCGAGTACATGTGGAGCCTATTCTTCTGATCTTGTGATACCAAACTTCGGATAATGGGCTCAAGCTCTATCCAGGAAAATATAAGAGGTGCTAGATCACTGCCATTTCTTATTGAGTAGTATTCCATTGTATACATATACCAAATTTTAATAATCCATGTTAATCCCAAATCATCTTGGCGTCTTCCCTACCTCACTATTTCTCTCTTCTACCCTTCATAAATTTGAGAAATAAATGTTACCAAGGCAAGCACAATCCTTCCTTGCTATTAAATATAAGATATAAGCCATGTATGATGATTCTTAACATTGGCAACAGTTTTAATTTCCCTGATCTTCTACTTACCAATCTCTGGTACAAGGTAGCAAATACATTTAGTCCCTTGATGTAACTTAGAAGCAATGATTGATCCTACATTCTTTCTCATGTAGGACTCTGAGCTGACTTAAAGGATACAGATCCTATGTTATTAACAGGTTCACAAATGTAGAGAGAGCTATTTTTGAAATGGCAAAGTACCAAGGATGCTTTGCTGTAGGCTTATGAATCTTGGCTGCATTTTACCACTGCTTCCAGTATACAGTCCTTTAATGAACCTGGTACTGTAGTGCATTAGGTCAGTTGTATAGAATTCTAGCCATGCTGAATTCTATATACTCAAAGTGGGGGTCTAACCAGCCTATGGAATTTGTCACATGGTATACTGAAAAGAAGAGGTCTGTGTGCAGATCTGTTTTCCCTGTAGCAAAACAAGTCATGGGTCTGGCCTGCTGCCAGAAAGTTAGTAGTATCATCTTTATAGATGAAATTCAGCACATCATTATCTTACATTGTGCCAGAAGAGCGGGAAGAAGATTGACTTGGTAATTCACTATGTTTCGATTCTAATCTGTTTAGAAATATGATTTCTTTAAAAGGAAATGGAAAAAGAATCTGTTTCTCATGATAGCTTCACAGTATCTCCTGAGAGGACATTTAGTTATTGTAAATACAGCAATTTGATTCTCTCCTTGAATTGCAGATGTATTTTATCTCTTTAAAAAAATAAACTGCATTGAAATGATCAGATTTTAAAGTATGAATTGAATGCTTCCAAAAATGGAATTTCATATGTCAGGTCACACATTTAAATCTCTATTTTTCTCAAAAGAACAAAAACTTTTTATGAGTCGTAAAGTCATCAGCTTGTATAATACATTATTTTTACAAGTGATCTCCAAAGCTCTTTAAAAATATAAGCTTATACCATAACCCATTTAAAGGGGAAATATATATTTATGGTGCAAATACTTTATCTCAGCTTATTTTCAAGTTTCAGTTCAGCATTTTGAGTCTAATCTGTTCTGCCCACCCCTTAGCATAGTATGCAAGATCCAGAAGCTATCAGAAATAAGGCCCATATTTAGTGCAATAAACTCCCAGTGCATGGATGAAACATACATACATGAAAGAAAAAGTTCAGTTGGTAAAAAGAAGCAACCTTTCTGACCCTTAATTTCTCTCTGAGATAGCTTTGGGTAAGGAAAGAGCATAGAATTGAAAATCATACAGACCTGATTTCAAATCCTAGCTCTACTACTTTTAGCTTTGTGGCCTTGGCTAAGTCATGTAACCCCTCTCAGCTTAAGATGTCTCATTATATAAAGTTGGTAATGATACTTCCTTTGATAATATATTATAAGGATTATATATAATGCAAAATGCCTAATCCAGGGCTGGCACATAACAGGTACTCAATAATTGATAATTATTAGTATCAATTTTAAAATGAGAGTAGTATTAATCCATCTACTTCTTAGGTTATAGGTGGAATGAATGAGAATGCTTTTTACCCCCCCAAACATCACAATATCTTACCCATCTTATGGTTGAGAAAGGCTATCCTGCTTGTCTCACAGAATTGTGATAATCAAAAGAGATAATAAATGCTAAAACACTTAGAAAGATATAAAGTGCTGCTTAAGATTAAGGTGGAGTCTTTATTTAAAATAAGGCTTGTCTTAAGAGTTCTCTTTTCTTCTCCTACCAATGAGTTAAGAATTAAAGAATAAAAATTGGATATTACAAACTGCCATTACAATTGATACAACAGATTTTTTCCATCATGCAGAAATATACATTTGATCTAGCAATCCCACTACTGGGCATCTACCCTAAGGAAAAAAAGACATTATATAAAAAACACATCTGCACTCAAATGTTTATAGCAGCACAACTCAAAATTGCAAAGATGTGGAAACAAACCAAGTGCCCATTCAATACATGAGTGGATTGATAAAATGTGGTATATGTATACCATGGAGTACTACTCAGCCACAAAAAACAATGGTGAACTAACACCTCTTGTATTATCCTGGATGGAGCTGGAGCCCATTCTCCGAAGTGAAGTATCCCAAGAATGGAAAAACAAGCACCACGTGCACTCACCATCAAATTGGTACTAATTGATCAACACTTATGTGCACATATGGAAGTAATATTCATCGGGTGTCAAGTAGATGGGGGAGAGGATGGGTATATTCACACCTAATAGGTGAGGTGCACACTCTCTGGGAGATGGGCACACGTGTAGCTCTGACTCAGGTGATGCAAAGGCAATATATATAACCTAAACGTTTGTACCCCTGTAATATTATGAAATAAAAAATAAAAATAAAGGGAAAAAAGAAATATATAGAATGTGAGTTTTGAAAATAGAATATAATTATTCTAGGTATATCCCAATTATTCAGAGGTCTTTTATTTGGCAAGCTGAACACAGCCTAGAACCCCAAAAGGAGGGAGGATAGAAGTTCTGTGATCTGGGGACAAAATCTCAATTCACTGAGGCCTCTCGCTCTATTCCAATTAGAGAGGAGGAGCACCACCCTTACTAAGCCTATTGGTTTAGTATTGTATTTAAAGAAAGGTTACTTGCTGATGTGATAAGCTTAGCTGTGTGACAAACAATTAGAATGGCAGAAGGGGTCTACTGGATGTGAGAAAACCAATACCCTAAGAAGATACATTTAGTAGCATAAAGAACAGAAGAATTCTAAAAACAGAATAACTAGAAATGTGAAGTCACTTGGGACCTTTAATGTAGGGATTCAAACTTCCCTATATATCTTGGTAGACACTGAGCATCTCACTGTATGGTCCAGGATGGGATTTTCATGGTAATTCTTAGTCCTCAATAGACACTGTATCTGGAATGACAAGACAGGGAAGTCTCAAAATATTTTTGGAAGATTTCTGTCAGATTTCAAAGTTTGCTGTTAGTGGGGTAAGGTTTAATTACCCAGAAAACTCATTTCTGTGGAACTTCTTATATATGGTGCCAAATACGTGAGGTGTTAAACTGTGCACAAATCTACCAGGTGAGGACTATACAATATTGTAATTAGAAAGAAATCTGAGGTGTTGTATTCAAGTCAACTCTATTAGAAGCCATCTTAAAGATAATGTAGTACATTTATTTCATGTGGATTTTTAAAAATTTGAACAACCAAATATGCTAAATATAAAAATGACCCAAGACATAATTTAATAATTCCTGATGCCAGCTGCATATCAGAATCTTACAGGACCTTAAAAATATCACTTATGAATATAAATTATTTGTCAAAACTGTACATGTAAATATTGAAAATTGGACTGAATCTGATCTGCAGTGAAGTCCTGAGCTCCCCCACTTAACTGGTCCTGTAACTTCGCACTAGTCAGCCTCCATGTCATTTCACAGATTGCTGTAAGGGTCAAATGAAATGATGTCTGTTGAAGATGCTATGCAAACTGTAAAGTGATATACAAATGTGAAGTGTTATTTCTCATAAAATTTGAATACAGAAAAAATGGTTTGTAAGAGTTTATTGGTTTGGGAATTTCAAAGAAATAAGGATTACAGGAAAACCAAAGGCTTAGTTATGCTTAATATATCATGGTACCATATCCATGGGGTGGCAACCATAGCAGCAAAGATAAGTGGTCTTACCTTTTTCACCAGACCTTGCTGGTTACAGCTTCTTGTTTTTACTCAAGCCAGAGCCCCTCTTGGACTACCTTCTTACTTCCTCACTTCTAATCCTAATTCATCCTTCCAAAATACAGCTCTAGGCTTCATGGCCTTTAAGAGGCCTTTATGAACCTCTATCCAAGCAGCTCATCTTTTTAGTTTTCATTCTTCCATGTGCATGCTTAAGATACTCACATTTTCTGTGTCTTTTTGTGTGCTTCTCTCATCTTCCCAGCTACATGACAATCCCTAAGAAATCAGAGAATCCTTTTACCTCAGCGTGGCAACTAGCATAAGGCAAGCAAATATACACATGTTCCTACAGAGCAAAGAAAATAAAAAAAAATAAAGTAAAATAAAATAAAAAGGCAAGCAAATAGTCAAGTAATTAATAAATGTTTGTAGATTGAAAGAAAACATGCTACAGGCCCATGCTAAAGCATACACCTCATTTAAAAAGGAAAACTATATTTGAAAGATCCTAAGAGATAGACAGTAGATAATGCAGATGTCTATGAAGCCACAAGGAGTTGTATATAATGGCACATAATTGGAGACTTATTAGGAGATTGAGGGAAGAAGTTGTCATAAATATTTTTTCATAAGAGAGCAAACTTCAGGCCCTTTCCAGTTCTATTCTTATACCATAGTAACAATGCTGTCCACAAATGGCTTCCTCAAAGGGCAGTACTGTGCAATATACATAATGTTCCATTTTCACATTTAAACATAAATGAACAAAAATTACATTATTAATTAATTTAATTAATTAAAAATTTGCCATCACACATTTATTATCTCCCCTTCATTCCCCAAATTTTGTTACTCCTCTGACTGCTAAGGTATAGTGTGGTACTCTTGAGCATTTACCAACATAATACAGAACTTGGATAACATTCACGTGTAGAACACCCTCCCTAGGGTCCCACACATTTTTCGAGCACACTGGCTATAACTAGGTGCCTTTTTTTTCCTGCTGAAGAAAACCTATCAGAATGCAATTAAGAATGATGCTATTATAGAAATAGCATTACATCTGTCTCAGTTTTTATTTAAATAAATCATTAATGACCTTCAGCATTTTGTTAGTAACAAAGTATTTGCAACACACTTCAATACTGCACTTATAAATCACTGGGGCAGTAAAATGGACTTTGGTTTTGCATTTAAGAACCTGAGTTCAAGTTGCAGGTCTGCCACTTATGTGCTATGAAACTTTGAACGTGCTTATTGATCACTCAGCCTCAGTTCCTATAAAATGGCAATAATAGTGATACCTATGACTGGGTTACCATGGGGATTAAATACACTGTTATTTGAAAAGCAGTTTTCAAAATGTAAAGCTCTGGGAAAATCTGGATCTCTAGAGCTCTAGATCTCCATATGTACCTGTATAATTCTGCTTTCTCTCATTGCCAGGCCCTTGGTTTAAGCCTTGAACTTCTTT
This sequence comes from Lemur catta, assembly GCF_020740605.2. Lineage (NCBI taxonomy): Eukaryota > Metazoa > Chordata > Mammalia > Primates > Lemuridae > Lemur > Lemur catta. The sequence goes on along the minus strand of NC_059155.1, from coordinate 48,529,842 downwards.
TTTTTTTTTTTTTTTTTTTTGAGACAGAGTCTCGCTTTGTTGCCCGGGCTAAAGTGAGTGCCGTGGCATCAGCCTGGCTCACAGCAACCTCAAACTCCTGGACTCAAGTGATCCTACTGCCTCAGCCTCCCGAGTAACTGGGACAACAGGCATGCACCACCATGCCCGGCTAATTTTGTATATATATATATTTTAGTTGGCCAGATAATTTCTTTCTATTTTTTAGTAGAGACAGGGTCTCACTCTTGCTCAGGCTGGTCTCGAACTCCTGAGCTCAAACAATCCACCCGCCTCGGCCTCCCAGAGTGCTAGGATTACAGGCGTGAGCCACCGTGCCCAGCCAGCCTTGAACTTCTTATTGCTGTCTGCTTCCCAACTTCGTGTAAATTCCTCAGCCCCTTTCCTTCAGAATCATTCTGTTGTAGTGGATGCAGCTAACAGTCCCAGATTCATGTTTTTTTCCATTAGAACCAGCTATGCTAAGCCCTAACTACTAGAGGTTTTTCTTACTATGATCATAATGATGAATTTTAGCACAGTCTGGGACAGAAAAAAAAAATCCTTGTTTCAGAATTTCCCCCACCCCGAGAGAATGCTTTCATATACACCAAATTCAAACTCTTCTATTGCCTTCCCAGTATCTCCAGTATCTACCCTCATATAGCCCAGTACAGAAAGACATCTTAGGGGATTCTGAGAAAAGGGATTTACCACCAACAACAAGACAAAGTCTCGGGAAGACAAGATCCAAGTTCTTTGGATGGCTAAATTACATCTAATTAGGATGTATTGGCATTTTCAAAATTTGTATGGGAACCTTCAGAAGTAGGGCCTGGCTATACCTACCACTACTGTTCCAAGCTCTAACCCCATATGTTCCAGCTCAGTGGAGCAAATAAAGATTGGAACTGAACCAACTGTCACTCACAATGTTTCTTGGGCCTCCACAAGCAGCCCCGCCTTACCAGTTGCTCTTCCTACTGGTTCTGATCCATATTGAAACTCCCTCTTACTTACCTACATTGCCTCCTCCCTCCTCCGCTAATTAGTTGTCTCAGGTGAGAATTATGAATTCCTATGTCTTTACTCAAAAGAACCTCCTTCATGTATACAACAGGAGACTTATACAAGAATATACAGTGGCAAAATTTAGTAACCCAAATGCCCATCAACAGGACAGTGTATGGATAAACTATGATATAGTCATACAATGGAATATTAAACAGGAGTCAGACCAATGAACTGCAGCAACACTTATGGATATGAATGAATATTACTAATATAATGTTAAGCTTATTAAAAGGTAAATCCCCTATGTTGAAGTTGTCACAAAAAAATGTTCATATTAAATGCATTTAAGAAATAAGTCACCTTGGACTATAATAAAAACAAACCTAATTTAATACTTTTAAAAAGTCTAAGTATTAAATACAAGAATATAACTTTCCTATAAGTTACAAACAGCTAAGTTTTTTTAAAAAAATCTTTTAGGAACACATATAAACATGATACAATCATGTGAAAAGGAAATCAAGGGAACAATGAACTCAGCATTCAGGATAAAGTTTACCTTGGGTGGGGAAGAGGTAAGGAGATGAGAGTGAGAAGGAACCATATGGTTGGATGTAAGTTTTTGACAGTCCTAGCTTTTGTCTTTTATTTTTGTCTTTTTTTCCTTTCTCTTTACTTTTTTTTAAATTTCAAAATATTAAGGCAATACAAATGTTTTTGGTTACGTGGATCACTTTTGTAATACTTGAGTCATGGTTATAGGTGTGCCTATCACCCAAATAGTGTTCCTTGTACCCATTAGGTAGGTTTTTGCCCCGCCCCTCCTCCTCCTCCCCTTCCCCCTGGTTGATTTTCACTGAGTTTTACTTCCCTTTGTGCACATGTGTGCTCATTGGTTAGTTTGAATTTAATAATGAGTACCTGTGCTATTTGTTTTTCCATTGTTGGGATACTTCACTTAGGATAATGTTCTATCCAAATTGTTACAAATGGCATTAATTCATCCTTTTTTATGGCTGGGTAGTACTCCATGGTAGACATATACCACATTTTATTAATCCACTCATGAATTGATCAGCACTTGGGTTGATTCCACATCTTTTTGATTGTGAATTGTGCTGCTATAAACATTGGAGTGCAGGGGTCTTTTTGATAGAAAGATTTATTTTCTTTTGGGTAGATACCCGGTAGTGGGATTGCTGGATTGAATGGTATGTTTACTTTTAGTTCTTTGAGGAATCTCCATACTGTTTTCCATAGAGGTTGTACTAATATACAGTCCCACCAACAGTGTATAAGCACTCCTTTCTCTCTGCATCCACACCAGCATCTGCTGTTTTTGGACTTTGTAATAAAAGCCATGCTAACAGGGTTAAGGTGATATCTTGTTGTGGCTTTAATTGGCATTTCCCTGATGATTAGTGATATTGTGCATTTTTTCATGTTTCTTGGCCATTTGTATATCTTTCTTTGAAAAATGTCTGTTCTTGTCTTCTGCCCACTTTTTAATGGAGTTATTTTGTTTTTTCGTGCTGATTTGTTTGCGTTTCTTGTAGATTCTAGATACTGGTAGTCCTTTGTGAGATGAATAATTTATGAATACTTTCTTCCATTTTTAGGTGTTCTATTTACTCCGTTGATTATTTCTTTTGCTGTGCAGAGATTTTTAGTTTAATTAAGTTCCATATATATATTTATTTTTGTTTTATTATATTTGTTTTTGGGGTCTTAGTCATAAATTCTTTGCCTAGGCCAAGGTACAGAAGAGTTTTTCCTACATTTTCTTCTAGAATTTTTATGGTGTCAGGTCTTACATTTAAGTCTTTAATCCATCTTGAGTTAAGTTTTAGGTATGGTAAGAGACAAGGATCCAATTTCATTCTTCTGCATGTGGCTCTCCAATTTTCCCAGCACCATTTATTGAATAGGGTATCCTTTCCCCAGTGTATGTTTTCGTCTGCTTTGTCAAAAATCAGTTGGTTGTAAGTATATGGTTTTATTTTGGGGTTCTCTATTCTGTTCCATTGATCTATATGTCTACTTTTATACTAGTACCATACTGTTTTGGTTACTATAGGCTTATAGTCAGGTAAGGTGATACCTCCAGATTTGTTCTTTTTGCTTAGGATTGCTTTGGCTACCAAGGCTCTTTTTTCATTCTATATGAAATTTAGGATTATTTTCTTCTTTTTTCTTATTTTCTTTCTTTCTTTCTTTCCTTTTCTTTTGCAGGGGGAGTATATTTTCTTTAATTCTGTGAAAAATAACATTGGTATTTTGATGGGAGTTACAATGAATCTTTAAATCACTTTGGGCAGTATAGATATTTTAACAATATTGATTCCTCTAATCCATGGCCATGGGATGTTTTTCCATTTGTTTGTGTCATCAACAATTTCTTTCATCAGTGTTTTATAGTTCTCCTTGTAGAGATCTTTCACCTCTTTGGTTAAGTATATTCCTAGGTATTTATTTATATATTTTTTGCAGCTATTGTAAATAGTATTGAGTTCTTGATTTGATTCTCAGTTTGGCTATTATTAGTGTATAGAAATGCTACTAATTTATGTACATTAATTTTGTAACCTGACATTTTGCTGAATTTATTTATCAATTCTAGGAGTCTCTTAGAGGAGTTTTTAGGGTTTTCTAGATATAATATTATATCATCAGCAAACAGGGATAGTTAGACTCTTTCTTTTCTGATTTGGATGCACTTTATTTCTTTCCCTTACCTGATTGCTCCAGCTAGGATGTCCAGTGCTATGTTGAATAGAAGTGGTGAAAGTAGGCATACTTGTTTTGTTCCAGTTCTTAAGGGGAATGCTTTTAACTTTATTCCATTCAGCATGATGTTGGCTGTGGGTTTGTCATATATGGCTTTTATAATGTTTAGGTATGTTCCTTCTATGCCTAGTTTGTTAAGGGTTTTATCATGAAAGGGTGCTATATTTTATCAAATGCTTTTTCTGCATCTATTGAGATGATTATATGGTTTTTGTTTTTAACTCAGTTTATGTGGTGAATCACATTTATTGATTTACATATGTTAAACCATTCTTGCATCCTAGGATGAAACCTACTTGATTGTGGTGAATTATTTTTTTGATGTGCTGTTTGATTGACTTTCCTACTATTTTGTTGAGGATTTTTGCATCTATGTTCATGAGAGATAGTAGCCTGTAGTTTCCTTTTTTGAAGTGTCCTTCCCTGGCTTTGGTATCAGGGTGATACTGGCTTCATAGAATGAGTTAGGAAGGATTCTCTCCTTCTCGATGATATGGAACAGTAGGATAAGTACCAGTTCTTCTTTGTAGGTCTGGTAGAATTCAGCTGTGAATCCATCTGGTCCCGGGTTTTTTGTTGTTAGGAGATTTTTTTTTTTTTTTTTTTTTGAGACAGAGTCTCACTCTGTTGCCCGGGCTAGAGTGAGTGCCGTGGCGTCAGCCTAGCTCACAGCAACCTCAAACTCCTGGGCTTAAGCGATCCTACTGCCTCAGCCTCCCGAGTAGCTGGGACTACAGGCATGTGCCACCATGCCTGGCTAATTTTTCCTATATATATTTTTTTAGCTGTCCAGATCATTTCTTTCTATTTTTAGTAGAGATGGGGTCTCGCTCTTGGTGGTCTCGAACTCCTGACCTCGAGCGATCCACCCGCCTCGGCCTCCCAGAGTGCTAGGATTACAGGCGAGAGCCACCACGCCCGGTCAGGAGATTTTTTATTATTGATTCAATCTCCCTACTTATTATTACTGGTCTGTTCAGGATTTCTATTTCTTTCTGATTCAAGGTTGGGAGGTTATATGTTTCCAAGAATTTTTCCATTTCCTCTAGATTTTCTAGTTTTTGTGCATAGAGGTGTTGATAGTAGTCTCAGATGATGTTTTGTATTTCTACAATATCAGTTGTAATGTCTCCTTTTTCATTTCTTTTTTTCTTTTCTTTTCTTTTCTTATTTTTTTTTTTTTTGAGACAGAATCTCGCTTTGTTGCCCAGGCTAGAGTGAGTGCCGTGGCATCAGCCTAGCTCACAGCAACCTCAAACTCCTGGGCTTAAGCGATCCTACTGCCTCAGCCTCCCGAATAGCTGGGACTACAGGCATGTGCCACCATGCCCGGCTAATTTTTTCTATATATATTTTTAGTTGTCCAGATAATTTTTATTTCTATTTTTAGTAGAGACGGGGTCTCACTCAGGCTGGTCTCGCACTCCTGACCTCCAGCGATCCACCCGCCTCGGCCTCCCAGAGGGCTAGGATTACAGGCATGAGCCACCACGCCCGGCCTCCTTTTTCATTTCTAATTGAGGTTTTTGAATCCTCTTCTTTTCTTGGTTAATCCAACTAGTGTTCTATTGATTTTGTTTATCTTTTCAAAGAACCAACTTTTCATTTCATTGATCCCTTGTATTTTTTTGTTCCATTTTGTTTAGTTCTGCTCCTTGTTATTTCTTGTCTTCTGCTAGCTTGGGGTTTGGTTTGTTCTTGTTTTCTAGTTCCCTGAGGTGTAACATTAGGTTGTTAATTTGTGATTTTTCTGTCTTTTTGCTATAGGCATTTGGTGCTGTGAATTTCCCTCTTCATATTGCTTTTGCTGTATCCCAGAGATTTGATAGCTTGTGTCACCATTGTCATTCAGTTCAAAAAACTTTTTTATTTCCGTCTTGAATTTGTCATTGACCTAAAGATTGTTCAGCAGCAGGTTGTTTAATTTCCATGTATTTGTATATTTTGAGAGTTCTTCTTGGAATTGATTTCTAGTTTTATTCCATTGTGATCTGAAATGATACATGGTATGACTTCAATTTTGTAAAATTTGCTGAGACTTATTTTGTGGCCTAACATAAGGTCTGTCTTGGAAAATGTTCCATGTGCTGATGAGAAGAAGGTGTATTCTGCAGTTTCGGGTAGAATGTTCTGTAAATATCTATTTAGGTCCATTTGTTCTAGAGCCCAATTTAAGTCGAGTATTTCTTTATTGATTTTCTGCTTCAATGATCTGACTAGTTCTGTCAGTGGAGTGTTGAAGTCCCCCACTATTATTATGTTGCTGTTTATTTAATTTCTTAGGTCTAGTAGTATTTGTTTTATGAATCTGGGAGCTCCAGTGTTAGGTGCATATGTGTTTGGAATTGCTGTATTTTCTTGTTGAATTGATCCCTTTATTATTATATAATGACCATCTTTATCTTTTTTTACTGTTATTGATATAAAATCTGTTTTATCTGATATATGAATAGCTACTCTTCCTTGATTTTGGTTTTCATTTGCATGGAATATTTTTTCTAGTTCTTTACCTTGAGTCTATGAGACTCTTTATGAGCTAAATGGGTTTCTCAGAGACAGCAGATATTTAGGTTGTGTTTCTTATCCAGTTCATTAATCTGTATCTTTCATGTGGGGCATTTAGACCATTTAGACTCAGTGTTAATGTTGATACATGAGATACTGTTCCAGTCATCATGTTGATTGTTACCTAGTTGCTTTGTATTCTCCCTTTTGTTATTGTTTTAGAAGAGCTGTAAGTTTTTAATTTTGAGTGTTTTTACACTGATATTGACCTTTATTTTTGGTGTTTGGAGCACTTTTGGGCATTTCTTGTAGGGCAGGTATAGTAATGGCACATTGCCTTAGTGTTTGCTTGTCTGGGAAAGATTTTATTTTTCCTTCATTTATGAAACATAATTTTGGAGGATATAAAATTCTTGGCTGATAATTATTCTGTTTAAGAAGAATAAAGATAGGCCCCTGATTCCTTCTGGCTTTTAAGATTTATGCTGAGAAGTCTGTTGTTAGTCTGATGGGTTTTCCTTTGTAGATTACTTGATGCTTGTATCTTACAGCTTGTAGGATTTTCTCCTTCACTTTGACTTTGGCCAGACTGATGACTATATGCCTTGGTGATGTCCTATTTGCAATGAATTTTCCAGGAATTTGATGACCTTCTTGCATTGGGATGTCTAAATCTCTAGCAAGACCTGGGAAGTTTTCCTCCATTATTCCTTCAGAAAGGTTTTCCATGTTTTTGCTTTTTCTTCTTCTTCCTCTGGGATACCTATCATGCTTATGTTTGAGCATTTTACATAAACTATATTTCTCGGAGATTTTTTTAAATTTCTCTTGAATCTTTTTTCTTTATTTTGACTAACTGGGTTAATTCAAAAGCCAGTTTTGTAATTCTGAAGTTCTTATAGTCTTTCTTCTGCTCAGTCTACTCTTTTGTTAAACTTTCCACTGTATTTTGAAATTCTGTAAATGACTCTTTTTTTTTTATTTCAGGATACTATGGGGGTACAAACATTTTGGTTACATGTTATGACTTTGCCAAACCCAAACCATGATTTGAGGTGTGACTTTTCCCCCCTACAACATTCACCGTGTCCATTAGTTGTGAGTTTACCCACCCCCCAACCCCGCAATCCCTAAAGAATATTACTACAATGTGAGCACCTTAGTGTTGGTCAGTTAGTGCCAATTTGATGGCGAGTACATGTGGTGCCTATTCTTCCATTCTTGTGATACCTCACTTCAGAAGATGGGCTCAAGCTCTATCCAGGAAAATATAAGAGGTGCTAGATCACCTTCATTTCTTATAATTGAGTAATATTCCATTGTATACATATACCAAATTTTATCAATCCGCTCATGGATTGACAGGCACTTGGGTTGTTTCCACATCCTTACAATAGTGAATTGTGCTGCTGTAAACATTTGGGTGCAGATGTCTTCATTATAGAATGTCTTTTGTTCCTTTGGGTAGATGCCTAATAGTGCTATGCTGGATCAAATGGTATTTCTATTTTTACCTCTTTGAGGTATCTCCAGATTCTTTTCCACAGAGGTTGCACTAATTTGCAGTCCCACCAGCAGTGTAAGAGTGTTCCTATCTCTCCATATCCTCGCCAGCATTTGTTGTTTTGGGATTTTTTTGATAAAGGCCAATCTCACTGGGGTTAGGTGATATGCCATTGGGGTTTTGATTTGCATTTCTCTAATGATTAGAGATATTGAGCATTTTTTATATGTTTGCTGGCCATTATTCTGTCTTCTTTTGAAAAATTTCTGTTCATGTCCTTTGCCCATTTATTGATGGGGTTGTTTGATTTTTTTCTTGTTGATATTTTTTTTTTGAGTTCTAGATAAATTCTTGTTATCAGCCCTTTATTGGATGTGTAGAGAGCAAATATTTTCTCCCATTCTGTAGGCTGTCTATTCACTCTAATGATAGTTTCCTTGGCTGTGCAAAAGCTTTTTAATTTGATCAGGTCTCATTTATTTATTTTTGTTGCTGCCATGATTGCTTTGGGGATCTTCTTCATAAATTCTTTGCCTAGGCCGATGTCTGAAAGGGTCTTCCCTACATTTTCCTCTAGGATTCTTAAGGTTTCATGCCTTAGGTTTAAGTCTGGTATCCATCATGAATTGATTTTTGTAAGAGGTGAGAGGCGGGGATCCTGTTTCACTCTTCAGCATGAAGTTATCCAGTTTTCCCAGCACCATTTATCAAAAAGAGGTTCTTTTCCCCAGTGTATATTTTTGTCTGCTTTGTCAAAGATTAGATTACCATATGTGGATGGTTTCATCTCTGGATTCTCAGTCCTATTCCAAAGGTCTATATCTCTGTTCTTGTGCCAGTACCATACTGTTTTAGTTACTATAGCCTTGTAGTACAGCTTGAAGTCTGGTAGACTGATACCTCCCAGTTTGTTCTTTTTGCTTAAGATTGCTTTGGCTATATGAGGTCTTGTCTGGTTCCATACAAAGCATAGAATTATTTTTTCTAGATCTGTAAACAAGGATGATGGTACTTTTACAGGGATTGCATTAATTTTGTAGATCACTTTAGGCAGAATGCACATTTTAACTATGTTGATTCTGCCAGTCCATGAGCAAGATAGATTTTTCCATCTGTTTACATCTTCTACAATTTATTTTCTTAGTGTTTCATAGTTCTCCCTGAATATGTCTCTCACCTCTTTCATTAAATATATTCCTAGATATTTCACAAAAACAAGAGGCAAGACCAAAACATATAAGAAATGTGGGATTATGTAAAGAAGCCAATGTAAATGACTCTTTCATTTCAGGAAGTTCTGCTTGTTTTTTGTTTTGTTTTGTTTTGTTTTTGAGATAGGACCTCTCTCTGTTGCCCAGGCTGGACTGCAGTGGAGTGATCATAGCTCTCTACAGCCTTGAACTCCTGAGCTTGAACAATCCTCCCACCTCAGCCGACTGAGTAGCTAGAACTACAGATGCACACCACCATATCTGGCTAATTTTAAATATTTTTTATAGAGACAGGTTTCACTATGTTGCCCAGGTTGGTCTTGAATTCCTGGCCTCAGGCAATCCTCCTGCCTTGGCCTCCCACAGTGCTAGGATTATAGGCGTGAGCCACTGTACCCAGCCTTGTTATTTTTTTTTAATCTATCTCTTTAATAAATTTTTCATTCATGTCCTGAATTATTCTTTTGGGCTTTTTGTGTGTGAGTTTTCAACTTTCTCATTGAGCTAACTTAAATCCATATTTTGAATTCCCTATCTGACATTTCAAAAATTTCCTTTTGGTTGGAGTCCATTGATGGACAGCCAGTGTGATCCTTTGGGGGTGTTGAAACAGCCTGTTTTTTACCCTGTTTTTTCATATTGCCAGAGTCCTTATGCTGGTTCCTTCTCATCTGGAACCTATTCCCTCAGCTCAAAACAGATAGCTTTGCAGTTTACCTGTTCTCTTCTTCTGGGAACTCTGCTACTCAATGTAGAGAGGGAGAAATACACTTCCTTTTGGCTAATGAAGGTAGGTATCCAATGTGGTGTTGCTGACATTTTGGGTTGGTTGGACCTCAGAGCCCTGGAAGAGTGTTCATGTGCCAGCAGTGGTAGACTTGGTTAGGTAAAACCCAATTCCCAGGCCCTTGGATGACATACTTGAGTCCTGGGGAGACCCTACTGAGACCGGGCTGGCAAACTTCCCTCAAGCCTTCCTGAGTTCAGATGCTAGCTGTGATAGTGATGGTGGGGTGATTTCCTACTCCAGAAGAATGCTCAGGCAAGAGAAAGGTGGATGGCACTGTGAGTCTGTGACAGGGTGGGGGCCAGAACCCTCCTGATGAAATTAGCAGAGGCAGGTAGCTGTGGGACACATAAGCCACTCACACCTCCCTCTCTCAGCTGTGACTGTGGTCTCTGTCCTTAGGGGCACAAAAGTGCCCAGATTCCCAGCTCCCACCATGGCCCAGATGCAACTGAGGTGGGGAAGCAGCTAAATCCACTGTGTACAGGGCTACTAGACTGGCTGTGGGCTGTGGCTGAAATGCTGTGGCAAGGGAGATGTAGTTGTGCCAGGGACTTGCTTCCAGGCTGGGTAGTCTCCTCCCAGAAGAGACAGGAAGCTCAGAGAGTGGACTGTTAGCCCCACCCTCCCTCAGCCGAGACAATAGTTTTTGTCCTTGGGCACATAAAAGCATTTACCACAGCCTTTTAGAGGGAACCATGGAACCCTGAGTGTGACATGTACTCTGTCAGAGGCAAGGAAGCCATTTCCACGTACCCTCGCTTAATCACCCCTTATGGAACCCTTACCAGTCCCAAGCAGAAACAGGCATGACTACCTCAGCAGCAGTGGGGGGGAGCGGAAGAAGGAGAAGGCTCTGAATGGTGGGGAGCTGGTGCCCTGGTCCCCTTTGTCCTAAGGGGCCCTCTGATGTGCTGCACTCTCCTCTCAGCTAGAAGTGGCCTGCCCTGAACGCCCAAGCTCTGAGAAACCTACAGTTCCCCCATGACCCACTGGTCCCCCAAGGCTGCTATAGTCTAAGTGGGTGCTGGGGAGTGTTGGTTGTGGATCCAGTGATACAGAGACCTAAGGGCTGAGACTGCGGGGTTGAGACAGCTGCAGAAATGCTGCCTGTCTGTGAAGGGAGGAAATGAGCTGCACCTTCCATACAAAACCTGGGTGCAGTGAGCAGAGTACAATTGGGGGTATATCCCCCTGAAAGCCTCGAACTGGATGTCCCACAGCACACTTATGCTAAAAGTTTGTGCTTGGCAGCAGAGGCAGCTATGTCCACAGCATTGGGTGGTTGGAAGAGGGGAGGTCCCCATCTCCACGTCCTGTTCCAGGCTCCAGTGCTGCCTCTGCTCTGGGGTAGGGACACTCTCCTACCCTATGGACTCCTCTCTGCACTTGTATCTCCACTGGGAGGGGTGCAGACAACTTCAGATCATGAGCTAGGAGCTCTCAGGGTCATGAAAGTTCACATTCCTCCTTCCTATGTCCTAAAAAGCATCTAAAAAGCATTCATGGCACTTTGCAGTCCCCTTGGGGCAGCCTGCCCTATGGGTCAGAACTTGGGAATGCTGCTGCTATCCTGTGTCTTCTCTCTGTTCCTTTGTGATTGTCACAGCCAAGCAGGTGCTGGGGAATGTTCATTTGGGATCCAGTGACAGGGAGACCAAAAGGTTGTGACTTCCCTGGCAGGATAGAGGCATCCAGCATGTGCACAGGGAATATGGTGCCCACCATCTCAGCTCAGGTCTATGGTAGGGGAAGCGACCCTACACAGGCCCATAGCCTGGTGCTCTGCTGCCAAGAAGCTCTCAGTTTGCCTATGGAAGCAGCACCTGGATTCATCAGGGTAGAAGGCTCTCTGATAGATTAGGAGCTGGCAAACTGCCACAAGTGTGAGGGAGAAAAAGTAAACACTCCCACCTACCTTTTCCAATGGACTCTGAATCCCTCGGGGGTCAGTCTTTGCCAAAATCTTCCTCCTCCTTGTTCTATTCCACAACTTCTTCCCATGGGATCTCTGGTAAGGGTAAGTTCTGGTACCTTTCCCTTAGTATTTCACCTGGGCTATGCTTTTTCACCTGAAACTTTTTGTTCTTTTTCAGATGATCTGGTGATTGATGTCTCTAGTTGGCCATCTTATTTATCTATTTCTTTATTGATCACATTTGTCTTGCTTCCTCCTCCTATTAGATTGGCAGTTCCTTGAGGTAAGAGACCATGTCTAGGTCTAATTCCAAAGCAATATAATATACATGTTCAGAAAATACTTATTAACAGAAATATTACCAAGAATTCATTTTCCCAAACCCTGCCTAGTTTATTTTATGCTAGTCATGCTTTTCTCTAAAAGCCATGAGTGCACATAGTAGTAAACTTGTGTTCAAAGATCACAAAAAGATAAATTGGAGCTAGAAATACAAATGGAAAACATGTAAGAGTTTTAATCATTAATGGCCTATTTATATATTTTCACGTTTTAGTTTACTTTTGCTACATAAAAATGTGTCCTGTTTATGGGCATATTTATGGAATACTGTATAATCTTATTATTTATCTATTAGAGCATTCAGTTGGAAACAGATCTGGAATTCAGATCTAGTTCAACTAGCTATGGGACTTAGGTGGATCAAATCTGTTTAATTTATTGGGCAACAGAAGGATATGGCCTAGCACCCATCCTGATAACCTCAGAAGAGTATTGACAAGTTCAATACATTAGAAATATATCAGAAAGTACTTTGTAAATTAAACACCATATAAACATGAGGTTCTTTAGATGTAATTACATTTGCAGTTCCAACATTCATGTGAACATTTCCTGTTAGCTTCCCTTATAGTTTGAGGATGTAGCCATAAGGTGCTTTGGCCTTTGTCAGTATAGTCAAAAATGCCAGCCTTTAGACATAAATGAATTTTATTTGAAAAAGTGATACTAGCTCATTTTTATCTTTTTAAAAAATTAAAACAGAATGTTTTATTAAAATAACTATAGTAGATTAAAGTTATTAGCCCTTTGTCAGGTATATAGCATATGAATATTTTCTCCCATTCTGTAGGTTGTGTATTTGCTCTGTTGATTGTTTCCTTGGCTGTGCAGAACCTTTTTAATTTAATCAATTCCCATTTCAAAAGTGGGTAAAAGACATGCACAGAAGTTTTTCAAAAGAAGATAGACTAATGACCAATAAACATACGAAAAAATGTTCAATGTCACTAATCATGAGAGAAATGCAAATCAAAACAACAGTGAGAGATCACCTAACCCCAGTGAGAATGGCCTTTATCAAAAAGTCCCAAAACAACAGATGCTGGTGTGGATACAGAGAGAAAGGAACACATATACACTGTAGGTGGGACTGCAAACTAGTGCAACCTCTATGGAAAATATTATGGAGATTCCTCAAAGAACTAAAAGTAGACTTACCATATGATCCATCAATCCCACTACTAGGTATTTACCCAAAGGAAAATAAGTCATTTTATCAAAAAGACATTTGCACTCGAATGTTTATTGCAGCACAATTCACAATCACAAAGATGTGGAATCAACCCAAGTTCCCATCAGTTCATGAGTGGATTAATAAAATGTGGCATATGTCTACCACAGAGTACTACTCAGCCATTAAAAAAATGAATTAATACCTTTTGCAACAATCTGGATGGAACTGGATATCCATTATCCTAAGTGAAGTATTACAAGAATAGAAAAACAAACACCACATGTACTTACTATTAAACTGGAAATAACCGATCAGAACTCATGTACACAGATAGAAGTAAAACTCAATGGAAATCGTGCAGGTGGGAGGAGGAGGAGAGGATGGGTGAAATCATACCTAACAGGCACAATGTACACTATCTGGGTGATGGGCACATTTATAATTTTGATTCAAGTGGTACAAAAGCAATCCAGTAACTAAAACATTTGTACCCTCATAATATGCTGAAATTAAAAAATTTTTAAAAGAAATATAAAAAAACTATAGTAATAGAAATACTGTATTAAGTATGATATACACATAGCAAAATCTCAAAGCACTTAAATGATACTTTTCTCACTAATTATAATGAGGGTTATAATAATCCTCATTATTTTCTTTTTTATAACAGCTTTATTGAGATACAATTCACATATCATACACTTTACCCATTTAACATGTACAATTCAATGGTTTTTAAAACGTTCTCAGTGTTGTACAATCATCACCACAATTAATTCTAGAACATTTTTATCACCTCAAAAAGAAACTCTGTAGCTATCATCCCCCAACACCCCCATTCTCTCCCACAGCCCTGGGCAACCATTAATCTACTTTCTATTTCAATAAATTTGCCTATTCGGGACATTCTATGTCCATGGACTCATACACTATGTGTTCTTTTGTGTCTGGCTTCTTTCTCTTAGCATAATGTTTTCAAGGTTCAGCCATGTTGTAACATGTATCAATACTTCATTCCTTTTCTTATTGTGGTAAAACATACATAACATAAAATTTATCATTTTAACCATTTTTAAGTGTACAATTCAGTGGCGTTAAGTACATTCATAATGTTGTACAACAATCGCCACTGTCCATTTCCAGAACTTTTTCATCCTCCCAAACAGAAACTCAGAATCCATCAAACAGTAACTCCCCACATCCCCTTACCCCCAGTCCCAGGTCCCCTCTATTCTACTTTCTATCTCTATGACTTTGACTTCATATAAGTCTAGGTAATTCATGTAAGTGGAATCTTGTAATATTTGTCATTTTGTGTCTGGCTTATTTCACTTAGCATAATATACTTAAGGTTCATTCCTGTAATTGCATATATCAGTACTTCATTCCTTTTAGTGGCTGAATAATATTCCATTTGTGGATGTACCATAGTTTATCCATTTATCAGTTGATGAATACTTGGGTTTTTCCACTGTAGGATATTATGAAATAATGCTACTATGAACATTTGCATACAAGTTTTTTATGAAAATATGCTTTCATTTCTCCTGGGTATGTTCCCAGGAGTGAAACTCTATGTTGAACATATAACTCTACGTTCAGCCTTTTAATGAACTGCCAGACTGTTTTCCAAAGCAGCTGCACCATTTTACACTCCCAAGAATAGTGGATGAGGATTCCTATTTCTCTGTATCCTCACCAACACTTGTTATTATTTGTCTTTTTGATTATAGCCATCATAGTGAGTGCAAAGTGGTACACCATTGTAGTTTTGATTTACTTTTCCCTAATGACTAATGATGTGCTTATTGGCCATTTGCATGTTGTCTTTAGAGAAATGTCTATTCAGATCCTTTGCCTGGTTTTCAAGTGAATTATTTGTCTTTTTATTATTGAGTTCTTTATATATTCTGGATCCAACCTCTTACAAGATATGATTTGCAAATATTTCCTCCCATTCTGTGGGTAGTCTTTTCACTGTCTTGTTGGTACCATTTGCAGCACAGAAGTTTTTAACTTTGATGAAATCCAATTTATCTATTTTTTCTTTTGTCACTTATATTTCTCATTTTTATTGTTTATATTATAACTTAGGAGAGTCCAGGGTATGTTTTTTATTCTCAGGTGATTTTATATTCAGTCACAATTCTAGGGGCTCTGTGATTTTACTATGATTTCATGACTCCATAGCTTTGACAATGGTAGTCTGTCTAGCTTTTCCATCTTAGCTTCTCTCATAATTGACTCCCTGCAGAACTGGATGGTCTAAACTGGGAGACAAGGAGTCAGTATTTTTTCTCCCTCAGTCTTCTGCAAGGAATATTCCTTCCTATCTTGCAGTTGTCAGAAATGGAGTGAGATTATAGACATAGAAGTATATCTGTACCTTAATATCTAACCAACCTATACATGGTTTCTTCAATAATTGACTGCGTTTTGCCTACATAGATCAACTATAATAAGTATTCTGTAACACTTAGCTATGATGTTAACTGTTAGGCACTAGCAAGCTGCACTTTTTTCTGCATAGCTTAGTTATAGAATACCTCAGCAAAAGAATTTGAGCTGATTATTTAAAAAGATCAAATTTCTTCCAGAACAATACTTTTACACATTTAAATTAAAAAATCTTAGATGATCTCTAGGGTTCCTCGCAGCTGTGACACTATGTTAATTTTAAGCAGAGAGTTAAAATTATTTCATAAAACTATTTAACATATCTAATTTATTCTGGACTAAATAAGTCAAGTGCTGTAATAAAGACCTCAAGCTATGTTCTAAAAATAACTATCATCTATTGCATTCTTACTATGTTCCAGGCACTGCAGTGGGCACTCTAACCCTCACATCATCCCTGCACATGAAGTGAAAGTTATTCTTATTTTACATATAGACATGAACAACAATTTCAGAGATGTTAAGTAATTTGTGCAGAGGTATAGGTGGTAAGAAAAGATAAGAACAAAAATAAAGCCTTCTTTGTCTTATTTTGCCCCTCTGAACAGGTATTTTTTTATCTTTTTGATGCTTCTAGACCTGATTTCAACTTTAAAGTATTTGTGTTGACCTTCTCTTGCCTTCTTCTTGGGCATGCTGGGCTTTCTTTACAGCTACATGGCTGGAAGCTTTTTCTAGCCATAAGCATTGCATCAGGGTTACAGGGCATCAGCTTATCTTACTGTTTCTTCGTGGAAAAACTTAAAGTGAATATTTTGAGTGAAAGTTTAGAATATTAGTAAACCCACAAGACATAGACCCATCCCCAAACTGCTGTCTCAGTGGTACCCATCTCTCTTTACCACTAGATCCTTTTAGGTCTGTAGGGTAGGACCTTAAACATTATTGCCAATGGTGTACAGTATCATTATGGTATGAACCAAAGTTTGGCCGCTATTTCCCCATTCCTATACTACAAAAACAATCTTGTACTATAGAAAGAAACCTGTACTATAGAATAGAAGAGAATTGAGCAGGAAATGTTTAGTTTGCATTGCAAAAAAAAATTTTAGTTTTTGTTTGTGTTTTCTTACTTTAAGTATCTTGAGCTTCTATTCTGGGGACTATAGATAGTAAGTAATTATAAATATTAAGATGAAATAACTATATCATTCTTTTTCTGTTCCAAGTGAATGATGGCTCTTTGTCTCATAAACTGTAACATACATAAGTACAGGGATTGAACTGAAGGCATGAGAGAAGCAAGAAACAGCCATTACATGGTCAAGTGGGAGAAACAGTAGTTGAATACATAGTTGTTAGAGGTCCGTCACATTCTCTAGAAGCTTTTTCAGACTTGTTGAGCACCAACCTTATACCCTCACTTTATGTACTTTATGTCACTGAATTTTCATAACAATCCTATAAAATCAGTATTAAAATTCTCATTTTACAGATGATCAAACCATGGTTCAGAAAGATTATTTGCCCAGAGCCACACAACTAGTTAGTGGAAGATGCAGAGATTGATCCAAGGTCTTTTTGACTCCAAAGCTCCTTCAACTACACTGTCTGCAAATGACTCAGCATAATCAGATACTTGCTTTTTCCTTATAATATCCACTGTCATAATCCACCGGATGCTAATAATGCAGCAGCATCTGAAGCATATTGGTTTGAGGGAGAGGGGAGGTTTTAAGTACCAGAAAATGGCATCTAAGACAGGAGTTGTGAAATTGAAGATATGGGTCTCTCTCTTGAAACCATAATTTTGAAACTGTACAGTTTACATCAAGAATCCCAACAAGTAAAAGTCACTAGTACTTACAGCTGAGAGTGTGAGTATAGGGAAAATGTTGCTGCTATTACTTATGAGACATAGAGCAACTGCTATTGGAACGCCCCCGCCCCAGGGGACCCTATTCCCTCCAGTCTTACTTTTACTTAATAGTAACTATGAATGTTAAATCTTGTTTTAGTCACAAGGAACCAAGTTTCCCTGCCACTTACATCTTTCAACCAAAAAACACAAAGAGCTTTACAAACCCACAAAGGAGCATTGTATAGAAAGAGAACTTGGGCCATACTAAGAGTGATTGGTTTAACATTCCACAAATTTTCAGTGAAAATGGGAAAGGCAGCTTGCATGCCTTTCCATAAACCTAGTAAATCTCCATCTCTTTTAGTTTTCCTAGACACCCTTTCACTATGGTGTATTCCTTAAATCATTACTACTTTCAGAAATCCCCTTAGATTTCAAAAAAGTTCATTTTTGAAGATGTTGGGTGCTCTGCTGATTTTTTCTTGAAAAAATTAAACAGAAGGACTTACATTTCCACCAGGATGTAGAAACCCCATTTCTTCTAGGTCCACCCTCTTACAACTAAAATACCCTGGATATAACATAACAAACTAGACTCTAAAAAGTGGAAAGAAAAAGGCATATTGCCTCAGAACTAGAGAAACAATGCAACTGTGGGCCCCTTAGGTTTCCTTTTTGCCTCCCATATATCCCAAACAGGGTACTACAGAAGCCTCTAATCCATATCTGCCAAGAGGCACAGACATAAAAAAAAACTCTAAGAAAAGCCTGTTCTGCACATCCAGAAGAAGGGGGGAAAGGGTCACCTTACAATAGAAAACTTTTTGTCAATACCTGCCCTACTCCAGCCAAATACCAATGAAAACAATCATACCCTCCCCAGCACCCTCCAATTTCAGTGGGGCCTAGCCAGCAGTTAATCTTCTACTTCACTCCTTCCCCAACAAAAGCAGACAGCTTGCTCTTATTCCACTGCTATGGTAGTGTGGGCAGGACTGAGCAGGCAGCTGATCTTTTCTCCCCCACCCAGCAGAAGCAGATGGTGCTCCCATTCTCCTGCCAGAGTACCGTCAACTTGGTCCAGTGACAAGGTAAGCCATCACACCCACCAAGCAGCAAGGAGAGTTAATGACTCAATGCGAGGCAAGGCTAGTTACTACTATATTTTACCACCCCATCTCCATGTCAGTGGGGCCCTGTGTGTTGGGGGAAGGACTGAGCTTCCACCCCTAACCAGCATCAAAAAGACTGAGCAAGGGGGTACATGTCAAGACTAGTAAGCACTCTATTTTTCCCTCACCCCCCTGGTGTTAAGGAGGCCCAGGGGGAAGCTCAACTTCTACACACAACTTAGCAATGAGACTGAAAGAGGCAGCATGAAGCAGGGCTAATCAGCATCCCTATCCCCCTGCCCAGGTTTTAGCAAGACCCAGTGGTGAGCTGAAACTTCACCCTCAGTCAGCATCAATGAGGCTTAACAAAGTAGGAAAAGGTGGAGCCAGTTGGCACTCTGCTTCTCCCCCTCCCATCCCCTGGCACCAGCAGGACCTGTGAGGGAGCTGAGCTTATACTTCCATTCAGAGACAACAGAAGCCAGAGACTTGTGAGTCATTGCCCTACTTTCACTGGGCTAGTGTCAGTGGTGCCAAGAGGGTAGCTAAACTTCTACTCCTCACCCGTTTGCAACAAGAAAGTATGTGTCATTGCCCCACTGTTGCCAGGGTCATGTCAGCAGGAAGCTGAACATACCCAGCCCTTACATTATACCTCACACAGGAACTTTCTGCTTTAAAAAGAAGATTAAATAGGATCCAGAGTCTCATAATATAGTATCCAAAATTTCACAATTACAGTTGAAAATCACTCATGAATCAGAAAAGACACAGACACCAAATCAACAGACACCAACACCAAGATGAGTCAGATTTTATCTGACAAGGATTATAAAACATCCATAATAAAAATGTTCTAACAAGCAATTATAAATTCTCTTGAAATACAGACACATAAAATCTCAACAAAGAAATAGAAATTATAAAATAAGCAAATAAAAATTATAGAACTGAAGAATACAATAACTGGAAAAACTTACTGGATAGGCTCAATAATAGAGTGGAGATAACAGAAGATAGAATCTATGAACTTGAGGACAGATCAATAGAATTTATTCAATGCGAGCAACAGAAAGAAAATAGACCAGAAAAAATGAAATGAGCCTCAGGGAACCAGTGGGACAATAACAAAAGATCCAGCATTCATATCAGTGTCTAAAAGGAGAGGAGAGAGAAAGAGGTACTGAACAAAGACTTGAAAAAATAATGGCTAACTTAAAAAGGAAGGCAATTCTGACACCAGCTACAACATGGGTAAAACTTGAGGACATTATGCTAAGTGAAATAAGCCAGTCACAAAAAGAAAAATGCTATATGATTCCACTTATATGAGATACCTAAGATTGGCAAATCCGTAGAGAAAATAGAATGTTGATTGCCAGGGGCTAATAGTAGAGGGGAATAGGGAGTTATTTAATGGGTACAGAGTTACAGTTTTGTAAGATGAAAAGAGTTTGCGAGATTGGATGTACAACAATGTGAATGTACTTAACACTGCTGAAGTGTACACTTTAAATGGTTAAGATGATAAATTTTATGTTATGCATATGAGTATTTTATTACAATTAAGTTTTGTTTAATTTTTTAAAAAGAAATAACAGCTGAAAAATCCCAAAATTTGGCAAAACACTTACACTTACAGATTCAAGAAGCTAAGTGACACCAAAATATAATAAACCCAAATAAATCTATGCCAAGACATATCATAATTAAACTTCTGACAACTAAAGATAATGAAAAAATATTAAAAGCAGCCAGAGAAAAATGATGCATTACTTATAGGGGAACACCGTTTGACTATCAACATATGTATTATCAGAAAGCATAGACGCCAAAAGAGAATGGTACATTTTTCAAGTCCTAAAAGAAAACAATTGTCAACAATAGATTTTATATCAAGAAAATCCCTTCAGAAAGTAAGGGAAAATAAAGGAATTTTCAGGTGAAGAAAACTAAGAGTATTTGTTGCTAGCAAACCTACACTTTAAAATTGTCTAAAAGAAATTCTATAAACAGAAATGATAACAAAAAAGGCTCAGAACTTCAGAAAGGAAAGAAGCACACCATGGTTTTGAAAATAAGGGTAGATATAACAGACTATCCTAGTTCTCATAAGTTTGTTAAATTGTTTCTGACAATTAAAACAAAAATTATAGCACTTTTTGATGAGGTGCTCAATGCATGTAGAGGAGATACTTAATCCAACACTTCAATTCCTAAGTATATATACCCAAAAGAATTGAAACAGGTATTCATACAAATATTCAGAGCATTATTTTTTATAATAGTTAAAAAGTAGAAACAAACCAAATATTCATCAACTGATGAACAGATAAATAAAATGTGATATTTCCATACAATAGAGCATTATTCTGCAATCATACTGATGTGTGCTACAACATGGATGAACCTTAAAAACATGCTACATGAAGAAGCCAATAACATATTATATGATTCCATTTATATGAAATTTCCAGAATAGGTAAATCCATAGAGGCAGAAAAGTAGATTTAGTGATTCCTTGTGGATGTGGGAGTGGGAATTGGGAAATGAGGAGTTGAAGGGATAGGTATAGGATTTCTTTGGTGTGACGATGAATATGTTCTAAAATTGACTGTGGTGATATTCACACAACTCTAAAAAATTATTGAATTGTACACATTAAATGGATCAATTATATGATATGTGAATTATATCTGTTATCAAAAAAGTAATGATGAGGATTGTAAATGGACCTAAATGGAAGCAAGTTTTCTGTGCTTTACTTGAAGTGCTAAGTCATCTAAACCAGTAGGCTGTGATCAGTTATGTATGTATTGTAATACCTAGCATAACCACTGAGAACTACTAAGAAAACTATACTGAGTGAAATACTCAAAACATAAATAAAGGTGGATTTCTTCAAAATTGCTCAAATTACCCACAGGAAGGCAGGAAAGAGAAAATAGGAGAAATAGGAAATAAACAGAAAACAAAATACAAAATGGCAGACTTAAGTGCTAACAGATCAATAATTACGCTAAATATAAATGGCCTAAATACACCAATTAAAAGATAAAGTGGATTATAAAATATTACCCAACTATATGCTGTCTATAAAGAATTCATTTAAAAAAAATAAGTAGGTTGAAAGTAAGAATGGAAAAAGACATACCATGCAGAAGCTAATGAAAAAGAAGCAAAAGTGGTTACATAAATATCAGATAAAGTAGAATTTCAAGCAAAGAAAATTACTAGAGACAGAGAAGGGCATTACATAATGATAAAAGGACATAATCCAAATGTGTATGTACCAAAAAACAGAGCCTCAAAATACATTAAACAAAGAAGAAATAGACAAATCCACAAATATAGTTGAGAACTTCAACAACTCACAGCAACTGATAGAATTACTAGGAAGAAAATCAGCAAGGATATAGAACTGAAAAACACAATAAGCCCACAGGATCTAATACACACACACACACACACACACACACACACACACACACACTCACACTATTCCCCACAACAGCAGAATGCACATTTTTTTAAGCACCCATGGAACATTTACCAAGAAAGATCATATCCTGGGCCATAGAACAGACCTTATCAAATTTAAGAGAATTTAAATAATACAGAGTATGTTTCTGATCATAATGGAATTAAACTAGCAAACCAGCAATCAATAGCAAAAAAGCAACAGGAAACTCTAAAACACTTAGAAATTAAAGAGCATGTCTCAAAATAATCCATAAGCCTAAGAGGAAGTCTCAATGGAAGTTTAGAAAAACAAGAGGAGAAAGAAAGTCTATTGTATTTGTATTTTAATTCTTTTTGTTGTCCTTTCTTCTTTCTCGATCATCCAAGATTCCTTCTTTATCATTTCCTTTCTATTTTAGAACTTCCTGTAGCTGATATTTTAGGTTAGGTCTGCTGGTGACTGATTCTCTTAGTTTTTATTTAATTCCTGAATGATATTTTTACTGGGTATAGGATTCAGGGTTTGACAAGTCTTTTCTTTTAGCACTTGAAAAATGTTGTGCCACTTCCTTTATGGCCTTCTTTGTTTCTTATGAGAAAATATGTGGCCATTTGAATTGTTTTTCCCCATAGGTAAGGTTTCATTTTTCTCTGGCTATATTCAAGGTTTTTTCTTTTTATTTTTCAGAAGTTTAATTATGATGTGATATTTAGCCAATCAACTGAGCTTTTTATTTTGGTTTTTATTTTTTACTTCTAATGTTTCCATTTGGTTCTTTTTTATATCTTTGATTTTTTTAATCTTGGAAAGCCTTTATTTTTCCCTTATTTTTTTATTTCAGAATATTATGGGTACAAATATTTTGATTACATGAGTTGCTTTTGTACAGTTTGAATCAAAGTTATAAGTGTGTACATCACCAGATAGTCTGCATTATACCCATTAGGTGTGAATTTACCCATCCTCTCCTTTCCCCCCACCCCCACCTGTTTGATTTTTTCCAGTTCCATCCAGGTTGTTATAAAAGGTTCACCATTTTTTTATGACTAAGTAGTATACATATACCACATTTTATTAATCCACTCATGAACTGATGGTCACTTGGGTTGATTCCACATCTTTGTGATTATGAATTGTGCTGCAATAAACATTCAAGTGCAAATGTCTTTTTGATAAAGTGACTTATTTTCCTTTGGGTAAATACCTAGTAGTGGGATTGATAGATCAGATGGTAGGTCTACTTTTAGTTCTTTGAGGAATCTCCATATTTCCCATAGAGGTTGCACTAGTTTGCAGTCCCACCTACAGTGTATATGTGTTCCTTTCTCTCTGCATCCACACCAGCATCTGTTGTTTTGGGACTTTTTGATAAAGGCCATTCTCACTGGGGTTAGGTGATACCTCATTGTGGTTTGTATTTGCATTTCCCTGATGATTAGAGACATTGAGCATTTTTTCATATGTTTCTTGGCCATTAGCCTATCTTCTTTTGAAAGGTTTCTGTTCATGTCCTCTGCCCACTTTTTAATAGGGTTGTTTGATTTTTTTCTTGCTGATTTGCTTGAGTTCTTTATAGATTCTGGTTATTAGCCCTTTATCAAAAGTGTAGCATGTAAATATTTTGTCCCATTCCATAGGCTGTCTAATCACTCTATTGGTTATTTCCTTGTGTGTGCAGAAGCTGTTTAATTTGATCAGGTCCCATTTATTTTTGTTGTTGCTGTGATTGCTTTTGGGGTCTTCTTCATAAATTCTTTGCCTCAGCTGATGTGTATAAGAGTTTTTCCAACAGTTTCTTCTAGAATTCTTATAGTGTCATGCCTTAGGTTTAAGTCTGTTATCCATCAAGAATTAATTTTTGTGAGTGGTGAGGAGTGAGGATCCTGTTTCAATCTTCAACATGTGGCTATCCAGTTTTCCCAGCACCATTGATTGAATAGAGATTCTTTTCCCCAGTGTATGTTTTTGTCTGCTTTGTCAAAGATCAGATGGCAGTATGAGGATAGTTTTATATCTGAGTTCTCTGTTCTGATCCATTCATCTATGTCTCTGTTCTTATGCCAGTACCATGCTGTTTGGGTTACTATAACTTGAAATCTGGTAAAGTGACGCCTCCTATATCTTTGATTTCTTTGTGGGGACATTCTATTCTTTGTGAGGCTTTCTCTGTTTTTTTATTTGTTTCACGTTTTTTCATGATTATTCACTGAAGCATTCTTATTATGACTACTTTAAAAATATTTATCATATAATCCTGTAATTTCTGTCAGCTTATTGTTCACTTCTACTGATTATCTTTTTTCATTCAGTTTGAGATATTCTTGGTTTTGGTATGATGAATGATTTAATGATTTTTTAACTGAAACCTCAACATTTTTGTAATTTGTGTTAAGGTGCTGGATATTATTTAACCTTCTGCTTTAGCTAAAGCTTTCTGTGACACTTCTCTGGTAGGAGAAGAGGGGGTTGTCACCTCATTTTTGCCAGGTAGAGATAGAAGTACAGGTCCCACACTTGGTCTCCTTTAACACCTGAGGGAGAAGGGACTTCTCATTACTGCTGGGCCAGGATGGGAGGTCCAACTATCTGTAATTAGCTACCAGTAACTAGACCAGTTTCAGCTCCCAAAAACTAAAGTCTGGTTGCCTGCTGAGGGGAATGAAAATTTCAGCTCTCTACTTGCCCTTCTCAGACACCACCTCAGCAGGGTATTGGTGCACCTTGTTATAGCTTCATGAGGATAGAATTCTAGGCCCCCCACTCAGCCTTCACTGGTGCGGATGGGGTGGGCCACAGGTTTTTTTCTGTAGTGTTTGGTTACAATAAATAAGTTATTGTCTAAAAGTTCTCTCTCATGCCTGGTTGGTCCTTTCCTGGTCCTTTGGCTTAAGATAGCAGGATTTTGTTAGAGATCTTTTTTATCTTCTCCTGTCGGCGTTTCTAGGTTGCTGGCTTTTCATTTCTTCATTTCTTTACAGTATTGTAGCAATTGATTTTGTTTTTTCATTCACAGTATGATTTTCCTGGTTCTTGCTATCTTAGGATACATGGGACAAAAAGAAAACCTGGAGAACTTATTACCCTGTTGTTCCTTGGGTCTCAGTGGTCAGTTCATTTTTTCTGTGAGGGTTCCAGTAGTCAGTGCATTTTCTCTCTGTTGTTCAGATACTCAATCTGTCTTCAAGCTCATTATTTCTATCTTCTGTCATCTCACTCTACATTTGAGCCCATTTAGCAAGTTTTTTATTTTGGTTATTTTAAATTTTAGTTATATAATTTTTATTTTATTATTTTTTATAACTTCTTTTTTTGATTTCTACTTTTTCATTAGTTTCAAGGGAATTCGTAATTAATTGGTGAAGCAATTTTATAGTGCCTATTTTAAAACCTGTGTCAGATAGTTCTAACAATCTGATTCATCCCATTATTGTATCAGTTGATTTTCTTTTTTTCATTCACTGTGTGATTTTCCTGGTTCTTGTTATCATGAGTGATTTATTTTATTGTATCCTGGACATTTTGAATATTATATTAGGAGACTCTTGACTCTACTTAAATCTTCTATTTTAACACTTTTTAGATATAGCATGTCAGTTCTGGCCTTACTTTTGTGGGCTATAATTCCATTGACAATTTAGTTTTCTGAGTCCTTTGCAGTGCTACTATTCTATTCTGCTTCATGCTCTGGCTCTACTTGAGCTCCTGCTTGATTCCTGCTGGTACTACCTATAGGGACGGAAGGTGCTTCCATGGGCCGCCCAGTGTCACTAGGTGGAAAGTCAGGAATACTAGGCCTACAAGACAGGGAGCATTTTCTCTTGACTATTCTCCAGCCACCCAAGCTGATGGGCTTTCCACTCCATTTCTACTGGTACTTGCAGAGGAAGAAATTACCTAATTGGGCTTCGTTCTGCTGCTGGGTAGAGGGACAGCAGACACAGATTCTGTATGAATCTTTGCCACCGAGTGGAGGTTCAGGAATCTCTGAGCCTGATTCACCTTCTGCCACTCATTGGATTGCCAGGAGCTACCAGACCTGGGTTGCCTTCTTCCATTGGGTAGAGGTCTGGCAGGTGCCTAGCCTGGATTATCTTCTGCTGCTGGGTCAGGAACCACTGGGTCTGGGTAGAGGGTGGGGAAATACCTGGCCAGCTAGCACTGCTGGTGCAAGAGAAGGGTCCTGGTATGGGGCAGGGGCTGAGTTTGGCCTGCCCAGGTTCTACTGTTGCAGTTCCTTTGAGAAGATCAGGTGCCCCTGCCATTGGGTAAGTTTCCCTGCTAAGCCCTTGTTAGGCTTCCCTTTTTCTGATCCTTTGGCTAAAGATAGCAGGCTTTTTTTCTATTTTTGTCTATGTCTGTTGGTGATTTTAGGATGCTGGCCTCTCTAGCACCCCGTCTGTGATAGAAAGAAAACCCAGGGAACTCAGCCCCATGTAGTTACTAAAGTCATGATATCCCTAGGCAGTCCACCTGCTCCTTTCTACTTTTCAAAGTTCTTTTATGATTGTTGAATTATTTCCAGGGTATTTAGTTGTACTTAGAGGGGAGGAGCCATCTTATCCCAGAACCAGAACCCTGACTTACATATATTTTAAATTGTAATAAATGATATCATATTGTCTTTATGTTTCTTCAGTTTGCTTTTTTCACACAATATCATGTTTTTGAGATTCATTCATTTCAGTAAAGGTAGATATATAGTTCATTCATTTTATGTAATTTAGAGTTTGCGTTGTATGAATATGCCATAAGTTATTTATTCATTCTCCTGTTGATGGATAATGAGGTTTCCACTCCTCTACATTACAAACAATGCTGCAGTAAATGGTCTCATACACGTCTCCTTGTGCATGTGTGTGAGAATTTATCTGGGTCTATATTCAAAGTGAAATTGCTAGATCCTAAGATACACACAGCCTCAACTTTATTAGATATTACCAAAGTGCTCTTCAAAATTGTACCAATTTATACTCTTGGCAACAATGCATGAGATGTTTCATTTTGTCACATCTTCACCAAAACTTGTGTTGATATAGTGAACTTTTTTCAGTTTTTCCCGTGTAAGTTTGCTTTTTTATCTTGTTTAAGAAATCTTTTCCTGTGCTAAGGTCATAAAGATATTCTCTAATATTTGCTTCTAAAACTTTTAAAATATTTTTTCTCCAATTTAATTATTTAGTCTGTATCTATGATTTATTTTTGTGTATGATCTGACACAGGAATGTTATTCTACTTTTTCCAATATGGATAGCCAGTTGTCCCAGCACCATTCATTGAAGAGTCCTTTCTTTCCCCCATTTATCTCTAGTGCCACTTCAATCATATTTCACATTCCCATATATGTCTAGGTTAACTCTGAAGTTTAAAAATAACCCCCCCAAAATGAGAATGAGGTTAAGTAAAATATTGAGTTTAAAGTGAGAAACATTTTGTTACAAGTCCCCCAAATAGAACCTTAACCTTAAACCAACTTTCTACTAGTAAAGGAACTGTGAGGGTCAGGGATAGAGATTAATATTAATAAAATATCTATTAACATTGATTAAGCACCTATGATGTATCAGATACTGCCAGGCAATTTACTGCTAGTCTCATTTTATTTATCCCTTACAACTTTGAGAAAGAGATTGTATTATTCCCATTTTACAGGTAAGAATACTAAATCTTTGAAAAGTTGAGGTTCCTAGGGCCACACAGCAGGATGGATAGATCTCAAACCCAGATCCGTCTAATTCTAAAGAGCTTGGTTTTGCCACTCTACTACACTACCCTCCAAGGAAAGCTGACATCCCTGAACTGAGGAAGATATGATTTGCCCATTAGAGGTAGACCATATGTGGCAAGTAGAACAGTGCCTTGAATGACCAGATGTTCTCAGAATGACTGCTTTGCTTGTTTGCACCCCAGACTAGAGCAAAGCATCAGCCTAAGATGACTTCCTACTTCCTCTCCCATCCCCTTCCAGTTTACTTATATCTCTGTCCCATACTTCCCCAACTTAGGGTATATAATTTAGTTGTCAAAGACCCTCCTGCTAAGCTGTAGGTAGCATGGGAGAGAAAAAGTAATCAAAGGGTGGTTAAGGGAGGGCTAAATCATTTATTCTTAGCATTTTTGTACAGGAATGGATTGCACACATTAAAGGCACCAAATGTACTGATGTGATATCAGCCCTTGCATGATTTTCTCATATTGCCACATTGGATATTGACTTCTTATTGACCTATCATTTTCCCTCCTTTCAATCCAATGTTCATTCCTGCCCAAGACTGTCTTAAAGAAGTTATAATACATGACAAAAGCAAGAAATTTGGCATCAGATAATCAAAGTTTGAGTCCTGACTCTGCCTTTGGCTAAGGGATCCTACCTAGACAAGTGAACTTCTCTTCCTTGAGCTTTAGGCTTCTTATCTGTAAAATTCATAGTCTTCTGCTCCTATTGACTAAGACTTTTCAAAGAAAACCCTTAAAATTACTAGCATTTTAAAATGCAGTAATTGGTGATTTAATTTAATAGGCTTTGCTTCTAAGACTCACTAAAAGTTATTGTGAGGATTAAATGACATAATAATTGCAAATTCACCTTGTAAAATGCTGTGCAGAGGGAGGTGGCACTGTTCTTACTCATCTTCTATTTTTCATAATAATTTCTGTTCTTGTTATATCTATACCAACAGCACTCTGCTAGATGACTCTAATGCAGCAACCCTAATGCCATTGTTCTCAAATTCATAAGAATCACACACGACTTGCTTTGTAAATACAGATTTCCTGGCTTTAGCCTCAGATTTTATTTAGTAGATCTGAGATGAGGTCCATAAATCTGTATTTTTAAAATCCTCTCCAGACAATTCTTTAAACACAGCCAGATATGGGACCCACATTGCCTGAAATACTTAGCACCATATATACAAAGAAGAATTTCTTGACCCTGAGTGGGATTCAGTGTTAACGCAAGTTACAATATGAGGTTGCAACCCAGCCTTCCCCAATGTTCCAAATGCTTACCCCTCCTAGGTCAAAGGGGACCTGGCCACATGATCTCTTAACATTCCCTTCCACTTCTGTGATTCCAGCTGCATCATGAGTCCTTAGAAGCAAAGCCTGGTAAATTAAACCAGCAATTATTGGCTTTTAGAATGCTAATGATTTTAAGGGTTTTCTTTGAAAAGTCTTAGTCAATAGGAAAAGAAAACTATGAATGACACCAAAATATTTAGCTGCCTATTGAAATTTCTTTACAGTATCAAATAAAATGGGAACAGATGCAAGTAGATCAGAGCTTGGTTAGTAGGTAACAGATTTATTGGACTTGCTCGTTTCAAAAATTAAGGTTATAAACAACATATGTCAAAAATCCTATAAAACTGCTCTGGAAATCATCTTCTTGGAAAGCCAAAATCCCTGCTAATGTTCTGAATTTGCTTTTCAGAACTGAAAGTTGACTTGGTATACATCTGCAACACTGTTTGAAACAATGCTTCCTTGAAACAGAGCTTACTCTGCGTGGGTGTGCATTCAGTAGCTACCCCAAAGTTTCAAACACCTGGTCTCTTCCCAGAATGTAATCCATCCAATCCCTAGAGAGAAGACTGCTTCTCTATTTACAAATACAGGTGGTGTTGCTATGAGTTACAGTTTTCTGGAAGTTTTCACATATAGCTCATGATTTTAAAGCAACAGGAAGTCATATGAGAGTGAAATCATCAGGTCTTCAGTCTATCCTGAAGGATAGAGACTTAAGGAGAATCTCAATTGGCTCTTTTTCTTTTTACTGTCACATATGCAGGTCTCCTGTTGAATCTCTCTGGTCCACTGTTCCCTCTAATGAAGTCATGTTCTGTGCTCAGGGCAGTAATATCCTGAGAAGCAGATGTCTCCCATAAAGCATGACCTCATTCTTTGGAATGGGAAGAGCCAGCACTGTTGGAATAATAAGGGGGGGGGGGGCTTTGTTTAAAAATAGTTTTCTTAAATAATATGTTCAACTTTTTTATAAATTTCTATAAAAAGGAACATCTAGTTGCTTTTCTTTTTTGTTAACTGCACTTCTCACTTCCAGAAGAAGCAACTACTAGGCCAGAAGGAACAGAGTCCTCACAGAGCAGATACTTCATCCAGTTGTTTGTATAGATGGGTGAAACTTGGGATCTTCCAGATGTTAATCTAGGCTGTATATCAGACCCCACTGAATCACAGCCTAGATTTCAACAAGCATTCTTATAATAGCCCTGGAGCTTAGAGGAAATAAACTGAAGTGCCCAAGGAAAGTTACTGACCCAGATGCTCCTAGCGAATGAGGCAAGTGGGAACATTGCTAGATAAGGAAAGGGTAAAGGAAAAGAGTAGAGCAATTTAGGATGCAGTTTGAAGCCATTCCAAACTTGCTCAGGAGGATGGGCTTTCCAGGCTATTCTTGTTCCTTTAGGAAAGTAGACGTAACGCAGTTCCTAAACATGGACTTCTCAGATTATTAGGAATAACCAAGATACGTGACATCCTGCACTCTGTGACACCCTATAACTAGGCCTTTCAGTCACAGTCCACATGTTCTAATGTCCTCCTCACTTCTGTTTATGTCTATGTAGAAGGTAAGTAATGTAAGGAAAAAGCTCCAAAAAGCTAATTTCTTAAAGATGGAAGGCAAAGACCTTTCCATAAACAAGATCACAAAGAAATATAATAAGGTACTTACCATCTGAACTCAGGACCTATAATTTGCAAATTTATGTCCTAGAAATTTAACGCCCTTTTCTGACAGTTCTTGGTAAGCTAGGAATAAAAGGACATCTTTAATATGACAAATAATATCTTGGCCTAATAAACAGCATGAAAGGTCTGTTTCAGTTACTGTGCATTAAAAATGAAGAAATACCAATAATTCTATAAATATTAATTGATGGTGATAAATACTGAAATTATATTTCCTTCCCCAACTCCCACATAGTCACCTTGGCCAGTAACGAGCCCTCCTCCAAAGAGCTCTTTGAGCTTCATCCCCACAATAAAGCCTTTCCAGAGCAAACCTTTGTTTCTCATCTCCTTGAACCCATCCATCCTCTCTCCTTCCACACTTTGATCTTTCATCCTTCCTGACTCTGATGCCTCTGGAGACAATGACATTAGTGCCTGAAATGAAAGTACATGAAAAACAGATAAGAAGAGATCACAGACTTTTTAAAAAGTTAGTGTGGCTGGATGAACTGTTAAAAAAAAAACTGAAGTCATTTATCAGTTGTCCCTCAAGAAAGTGCTACAAACTAGGTATAGCCATATTATTTTTAAATGAAAGCTATTGAACATTTTTATACCCAACGATATCCTAGGAAAAAATAGGCCCAAATCAAGATATTACAGAACAAACAGTTCCCGTATTCTATAAACTCTTGCAAAGGATAGAAAGAGAAAGAATGCTTCCCAGTTCATTTTATGAAATTGATGTAACCTTGATAACAAACCCTTCCCAAATGGCACCAGAAAGAAAACTAAAGATGTCTCACATTAAAATCCTAAATAAACAACTAGCAAATCAAACCCTGAGATATATTTAAAATATAATGTATTGTGACCAACTAGGGTTTGTCCTAGGAATACAAAGATGATTCGATTATAGGAAATCTCTTAATATCACATTACATCATCAACTCAAAGGATTTAAATTGTATGATTACTACAGTTGCCACAAAGGCTTTTGATAAAAATTTGACACAATTTTCTGATAATTCTTAGTAAACTAGGAATAAAAGGGCATTCTTTAATATGATAAAGAATATCTTGGCCTAGTAAACAGCATAGTCCTTAATGGTAAATATATTAGTGGCATTCTTGACAAAATCAGCAATAAGACAAGGATGCTCATTATAAGTGCTGATGTGTTCAACATTATTCTTGAAGTTCTTACCAATACAATAAGATAAGAAACTGAAATAAGAGGTATAACTGTTGGGGAATTATATAAACAATCATTATTTACAGCTATGATTCTAATAGTTAGAAAACCCAAGACAATTGATTTAAAAGATATTATAAATAGAGATTACCAAGGTGGCCAGGTCTTACATTGTTCCCTGTAGTACAAATACAGCAACCAGCATATATTGTGTTCAAACAACATTTATGAGTTGAATACAATTAAAAGAGTTAACTGGAAAAAAACTTTCCACAGGCAGTTAAATCCTTCAAGGTCATTTCAGAATCTCGCTGTGCCTTGGGATCATCATTCTGAACTGCAATTCATATTGGATAAAAGGGTTTGGTTATTTGAGCTTTCTGTTTGCTTGAGTTTAAAATGAATGAAGTTTATATGGTTATAGAATTTTGCAAATAGATGAACTTGTATTTATCAAATGCCTAGAAAATATCTTATACATGTTTTTTATATTATCTTGTGTAAACTTTGTAACAACTCTGTAAGGTAATTAATAGTTTCCCCATTTTATAAATGAGGATACACTCACTCAAAGAGATGAAGCAAGTTGCTCAATGTCATACAGCACTTAGTAAATGGTGGAGCTGGGACTTGAATGCAGTTGTGTGACTTCAAAGACCCTCCCTTTTCCACTAGTGGCTTCCAATTATGTGTCCAATCTCTCTGCAAGGGAAGAGGTATTTTCTTGAACAAAGTTATGAGTATAATGTGTAGAGTGACACACAGCTACCAAAACAGATACTGACTTCATGATGAATGGGGATGGCAATACTGAAAATAGAAAAGGCAAGATAAACACTTATCATGTTGAAGGATAAATCTCAGATGAAGACAGGTGAGTATACCCTTCCTGGGGAAAAAAATGGGATTGGCTCTTTCTCAAAGTATTGAGCAGCACCTCCATCCTAGGGCAGGCACTAATGTAAATGACTGGAATACACACAAACTGAACATCAGAAATCCCCAGTTCCACAGTTTGTCTCATCATAAGAAGAATCCAGTGTAACTCAGTATAAACTCCATGCCTGGTTAAGGGCATGCACAACAGTACAGTAGCCAACCATCTTTCACTGTTCTAGGACCAGTCTAGAGCCATAGTTCATATGTGTGGTTCTCAATGTAACCGCTGTTTCTGGTTTGGCTGGCCAGCTGCCATGGCAGCACTCCTCCCCAGTGAATGGGAGCCAGAGGACCACCCACCTACCCTTAGCAAAATTACTTCTGGGAACAGCACATGATGCCAGCCATCTGGGCTCCTTCAGTCCATTGATGGGGTTAACCTGCCCATAAGAAGATAAGGTAGTTCTGACGATTTATGTCATGTCCCAAAAGTAGATGCTCTCTGGTTCCTGTGTTCTGCTAGAAAAGGTTAGGATGATAAATTGCCAGTGTAACCTTTAACATGTTTCATGCATTAACACATCTCAACTACTAAAGCAATCCGCTTGATTCACGTGCATACTGCATAAAATAATTCCTTACATTTGTTTAGCACTTCACACTTTCCCAAAATGTTTTTGTTTCTATTATCTCACTAATCCCAAGAGCTGGAGACTGAATACCCTGGGTCTTTCTTACCCTTGGGCTTATTTTGAGCTCAAGTGAAGGAGAATGGTGATACCATTAACAGAAATGAAGGAATTGGCACTCAGGGCTTGCGCTACACCAGTGGTTCTCAACTTTGGTCACACATTAGAATCACCTGAGCAGCTTTTAAAAATTCTAATGCCCAGGCCTGACCCCACACCAGTTGCATCAGAATCCCTAGGGGTGGGGTCCAGGCACTGAGAGTTTTTGAAACTCCCCAGGTGATTCCAATGTGTAGCCAGATTTGAAAACCACTAACTTAGAAGATAAATTCAATCTGATGCATGTGAGTTCCAGGTAACAGGAATTCAAGTGGCAATGTCACAGTGGTAGTTGCAGATGTGGGCTATGATGCAGGGAGTATCTTTCTCCCTCAAGGTTGAAGTCCTGGAATGAAATGTACTCATGAGAAAGTATGTAGATAAATAAAAGCAGGGACCCAAAGAGTAACTTTTGATGTTCACAGTGTCAAGATTTCTATCTCTGTTAATTTAGTTTTCTTTAAAAGGCCACATGGTTTCATAATAAAAAAAACATGCATAACAAATCAGAGGCCTTTGTGGAAGGAACTGTGCATGTATCTAAAGAGATCAATGGATGTAATTTATTTAGACTTTAATGAAACCTCTAACTGAAGTTCTGAATAAAGGTTATTATGCTTTAAGTTGTGTTATCACGAACTATGGAATTAGAGGTGCCATCCTATGAAGAAGGCTTCAAGGCAGGGATAAAAGGTAGTGATAAATGTACATCTTGCTAGGTTGGGAAGCATAAACAATAGAGTTTCTATAATAACTGTTTCTGGTTTTACTTTACATTTTTATATATGGTCTAGGTGTAAGAGTTTGCAGTGAAATCTCTAAGTTTGCATATGACAAATCATTTAGTCCAAACACCATTCAAAGTTCTGCCTCTTACTAACTGTGTGACCCCTGACAAGTTATTTAACCTCTCATTCTGTTTCTTCAACTTTAAGATAATGGAATTGGACGTAAATATCTCAGCTAGAAATTCTAGAGATTAGCTTAGCTCAGCTCTGCCTGTCTACAATGAAAACAACACATAATCAAGTTCTTTGGTTGATTAGAGCAATGTTAAGAGAGTGACAATTACGGGGTCAAGGATCAGAGAAAGCAATTGTTATACAGAATTATTCACTATATGGAGTTCATTGTAACCAGTTTGGCAAAGCACTGTTTCTGCCAGCCATCTGCTGGAACATAAAAATAGCTTTGTTATACAGGACTGTCCTTTATAATTGGATTTAACCTGTACCGCAGATTTCTTTCACAATAAATTTATAAATCTCTTATATAGCATTTTAGAGCTGAGGTTCATAAAATTTTAGAGTAAGGTCACCTAGTCCATACCTATATTTGGCAGGAAGAGAAAGAAATGCAGACAGGTGAAGTGATTCACCCAAAGTCAGACAGAAAATAAGTCATAGAGCTGTACCTCTGAACAACTACTCCAGTTCTCTTCTCTTTACGCTCAGTTCCCAAAGCAATCAGAAATATAGTCATTTGAGTCCTCAGGCCAGACCTATTTTGAAGCTATTTTTGCAGCCCTGTCAGATAGCTATGTGGCTTGATAATGATGGTGATGAAAAATGAATGTGATGATTATAGCTGCTATTTATTGAGTGCCTATATGTGCTAGATATTATGCTAAGTACTGTGCATTATCTTATTTAATCTTCCTGACATCCCTTTTGAGGTAGATATTATTGTCTCAATTTTCATAAATAAAAAATCTGATTCAGAGAGGTAAAGTACCATGCCCAAAGTCACATAGCTATTGATTGTTAGAACTAGAATTCAAACTCAGTGCTGAAAGGATAGTAAAACTCATGCTCTTTCCACAACCCTAGTATTTCCCAAACAGTATAACCTAGAACATTAAGTCAACAAGAGATAGGTATTTCTAGAAAAAGTTTCTGTGGTCAAATAAGTTTGGGAAATGCTGCATATCATATCCCCTTTTGGGAGAGGCACATTTCTCATTAATATGTTAAGAGATCTGAGAAGTCTTCAATGAAGAAATCTATTTTTCCTTTTCCTTAACCATGTGTTTCCCAAACTCTTTTTGACCAAGGAGCCCTTTTCCCAAGAATATCTGTTAATATTACACAGGACTCTCATGCTCTCTAGAACATAGTGTGAAAAACACTACATTAGACCACACAACCTTCCATTCATCTTTCTAATCCTCTTCAGAAATTGTTGCTCTTAGCCCTGGCTTTTTTCATCCTAACCACTAAAGCAACTAAAGACTCAGTGTTGCAGAATACTTATTGAGCAAGAACACATGCTTGTAACTTTGGGAACATCTTTGGTAACATGAAGAAACCTATACTTCATGGAACTTTGAGGGGCCATTAAGATTCTGAAATGTCACCAGTTGGTGGGACTGTTTTAAGTATTGCCTTAACCATAGTAATACTTTTGAGTCCTTCCCAAACCAAGCCAGAATTGATCAAGAAAATTTCACAGCTGATCATAACTTGTTTGTGGAGGCTGAAGCCCCAGGGGTGGGCCCCTGTTGCAGAGACTAGAGAAGAAATCCTTGGATGAGGAATGCAAGACTTCTTATATTAGAAATACTTGAGATCAGGATAAGGTGGGTGGGATGGGAATCAATTTGCACAACCTTACCTTTTCTTGTCTTTTTGCATGCTTAGAGCAGATGTTGGAACTGTAATCTGGGTTCTGAACATGGGCATTCTGTGTGGTTCTCACTCTTCTTTGAAGCTAATGGCCTCCATCTTCTAAAAATATATTAAGCTTGCCACATGTATTTGTGCATTCCCTATGTTTACAGTTCTAATGGTGTGAGATAGAAAATGAAATAAACTCTTAAGATGCCAAGATTTGAATATACTATATTGAGGGCTGGTTTTCTTTTTTTAAGAAAAAATGTCTAGTCCTATATCTCCCCAGCTGCCAGCCATTGCCTTTACTTTTACTTTTTTCTTTATTCCTTTACTAACTGATACTAAAGAAATATTGGCTATGTCCAGTTCTCTGGTGTTGCTCTCAACATAAAAGGAGAAAGACATGAAAGCTAGGAGCCTACTACCTGTATAACCAAAGGACAAATAAAATAAAATTAACATTTATTGAGTACCTACTCTATGTACATCACTCTTACTTAGGCCATGAAACAACTCTATAAATTGATAGAATTATGCCCATTTTACAAATGGGCAGTTTTTGAAACTATTATTGTTGATATTCTTAGCATGACTGTGATTCAATGGAAGGTACAATGAGCTTAGAATCAAAAGAATTTTGGTTCACATCCCAGGTTTACCACTTCCTTCAGTCACTCATTTGTTCATTCAACAAACATTTTATTGAGCACCTACTATAAAAGAAATGCTTTAGGAGCTGGAGATACAGAGTTGAATAATGCATGACCCTTGCCCTCAAGGGAGTTAACAATCTAGTAAGTAGAACAATCACATAATCAGAAAATTACACTTTGGTAAGTGCAGTAGTATGTTATGAAACACAGAGGAATTGATGTACAAGACAAGTCTTAAAGGATGAGTAGGCACTGAGAGAAAGCGGGACTGGAGAAGTACGCTGCAGGCAGAGGGAATGGCATGAAGAAAGATTCAGAGGCAAGTGGTGTATGGAAGGGGGTACAGTAGATATAGAGCCAGGGCTTAGAGATCCATGTTGAACTACATGCAGTGTGGCATTGCTTTTAAACTAGTGGATGTTTTATAAGTTTATTTGTATAATCATAGACTTATTTTTAGAGAAGTTTTGGTTTGCAGGAAAATTCAACAGAAAAAAAGAGTTCCCATATCCTCTCTCTTCTTCCCACCCTTGGCAATCACTGATCTTTTTACTGTCTGTATAGTTTTTCCTCTTCCAGAATGTCATCAGAATTATACAATATATAGCCTTTCCAGACTGGCTTCTTTCACATAGCAATATGCATTTAAGTGTCCTCTGTATCTTTTTGTGGCTTGATAGCTCTTTTCTTTTTATTGCTGAAAAATATTCCATTGTATGGATGTCCACAGTTTGTTTATTAATTCATCTATTAAATGATATATTAGTTGCTTCCAATTTTTGGCAATTATGAATAAAGCTGCTATAGACATTTGTATTCAGGTTTTTGTATAAACATACATTTTCAACAAATTTAGGTAAATACCTAGGAGCATGATTCTGGGTCATGTGTTAAGACTATATTTAACTTTGTAAGAAACTGTCAAATTGCCTTCCAAAAGTGGCTGTACCATTTTGCACTCCCACCAGCAATAAATGAGAGTTCCTGTTGCTCCATATCCTCTCCAAAATTTAGTATTGTCAGTGTTTGGGATTTTAGCCATTCTAAGAGGTGTATGGTGCTATATCACTGTTTTAAGTAGCAATTGCCTCACGACAAATGGTATCAATCATCTTTTCATATGCTTATTTGCTATCTGTACATATTCTTTGGTGAAGTATCAGATTCTTTGCCTATTTATTAATTAGATAATTTTTTCTTTGATTATTGTGTTTTCTGTTCAGATCTTGGCCCATTTCTGAATTGGGTTTCCTTATTGTTGTATCTTAAGAGTTCTTTATATTTTGGATAAAAGTCCTTTATCAGATAAATGTTTTGCAAATATTTTCTCCCAGTCTGTGGCTTATCTTTTGATTCACTTGACAGTGCCTTTCTTAGAGAAGAAGTTTAAATTTTAATGAGGCCTAAATTATCAATTTTTTTCTTTCATGGATTGTGCTTTTAGTGTTCTATCTAAATACTCATTGCCAAACCCAAGGTCACCTAGATTTCTCCTATGTTATCTTCTAAGAATTTCATAGTTTTGTGTTTTGCATTTGAGTCTGTGATCCATTTTCAGTTAATATTTGTCAGAGGTGTCTAGATTCAGTTTTTCCATATGGATGTCCAGTTATTCCAGCATCATTTGTTGAAAAAAATTATCTTTTCTCTATTGGGATTGTCTTTGCTCCTTTGTGAAAGATTTGTTGACTATTTGTGTAGATCTATTTCTGAGCTGTCTATTCTGTTCCATTAACTTGTGTGTCTATTATTTCATCAATCCACTCTCTTAATTACTGTAGCTTTATAGTAAGTCTTCAATCAAGTAGTGTCAGTTCTCCAACTTTGTTCTTATCTTTAATATCATATTGGGTATTGTGGGTCTTTTGCCTTTCCATATAAACTTTAGAATCAGTTTGTTGATATCCATAAGGTATCTATTTATTGAGATTGCATTGAATCTATAGACCAAGTTGGGAAGAAGTGATATTTTAACAATATTTAGCCTTCCTATCTGTGAACATGGAATATCCTTCCATTTATTTAGATCTTTATTTTCTTTCATCAGAGTTTTATAGTTTTCCTCATAGATATTCATGTTTTGTTAGATTTATGCCTAAGTATTTCTCTTTCTGTGCTGATGTAAATAGTGTTGTTTTTATTTCAAATTCCAATTGTTCATTATTTATATAGGAAAACAATTGACTTTTATTTATTAGGCTTCTATCCTACAACTTTATTATAATTACTACTTAGTTCCAGAAGTCTTGTGTTGATTCTTTGGGATTTTCTACATAGACAATCATGTCATCTTTGAACAAAAATAGTTTTACCCCTTCCTTCCCAATCTGTATACTTTTTTTTAATTCCTTTTCTTACCTTATTGCATTAGCTAGGACTTCCACTCTGATGTTGAATAAGAATGGCGAGAGGAGACATCCTTGCCATGTTCCCAGTCTTAGAGGGAAAGTATCTAGTTTCTCACCATTAAACTAACTGTAGGCTTTAGATATTCTTTATCAAATTGAGAAAGTGGCCTTTGATTCCTAATTTGCTGAGCATTTTTAACACGAAGGGATGTTGAATTTTGTCAAAGGCTTTTTTCTGCATCTATTGGCATAATCATATTTTTCTTCTTTAGCCTTTTTATGAATGATGGATTAAATTAATTGATTTTTGAATGTTGAGCCAGCCTTGCATACCAGGCATAAATCCCATTTGGTTGTAGTGTATAATTCTTGTAATACATTGTTGGATTTTATTACCTAATATTTTATTGAGGATTTTTGCATCTATGTTCAAGAGAGATATCAGTCTGTACTTTTCCTTTCTTATTACATAATATCTTTGTCTGCTTTGGGTATTAGGGTGATGCTGGCCTCATAGAGTGAGGTAGGAAATGTTCCTTCTGTTTCTGTTTTCTGAAACAGACTGTAGTCAATTGGTATAATTTTTTTTACTTAAATATTTGGTAAAATTCACCAGCAAAACCTTCAGAGCCTGGTGCCTTCTTTTTTGGAAGGTTATTAATTATTGATTCAATTTCCTTAATAGATAATGGCCTGTTCAGATTACCTATTTCTCCTTGTGTGAGTTTTGGTAGATTGTATCTTTCATGAAATTTTCCCATTTCATTTATCAAATTCATGAGCACAGAGTTATTCATCACATTCTTTTATTACCCTTTTAACGTCCATGGGATCAGTAGTGATAGCCCCTCTTTCACTTCTGATATTAGTAATCTGTGTCATCTCTCTCTTTTCCTTGGTTAGCCTGGGTAAGGGTTTATTAATTTTATTTATCTCTTCAAACAACCAGCTTTTGATTTCATTAGTTTTCTCTATCGTTTTTCTGCTTTCAATTTTATGTATTTCTGCTCTGATTTTTATCATTTCTTTTCTTCTGCTTACTTTAGATTTAATTTGTTGTTCTTTTTTTAGTTTCCTAAAGTGGAAGTTTAGATATTTATTTTAAATATTTCTCCTATTCTAATATATGCATGCAACATTATAAATTTCCCTCTCAGCATTATTTTTGTTGCATCCCACAAATTTTGATAGTTTTATTTTAATTTTCATTTAGTCCAAAATATTTTTAAATTTCTTTTAAGACTTTTTCTTTTACCATGTATTATTTAGAAGGGTGTTGTTTAATCTCAAAGTAGTTGGGGATTTTCCAGCTATCTTTCTGTTATTAATTTCTAGTTCAATTCCATTGTTATATGAGAGCATGCTTTGTATGATATCTATTTTGAATGTGTTAAAGTGTGTGTTATGACACAGAATGTGGCCTATCTTCATCAATGTTCCATGTGAACTTGAGAAGAATGTGTATCCTGCTGTTGTTAGATAGAGTATTCTATAAATATCAATTAGATGTAGTTGATTGATGGTATTATTCAGCTCAACTCTACACTCACTGATTTTCTGCCTGCTGCATCTGAAAATTACTGAAGATGTATTGAAGTCTCCAACTGTAATAGTGGATTCATCTGTTTCTGCTTGCAGATCTATCAGTTTTTGCCTCATATATTTTGATGCTCTGTTGTTAGATATATATATACATACATTAAGGATTGTTATGGCTTCTTGGAGTATTGACCCTTTTTACCATTATGTAATACCTCTCCTTATCACTGATCATTTTTCTTGCTCTGAAGTCTGCTTTGTCTGAAATTAATATTCCTACTCCAGCTTTCTTTTGATTAGTGTTAGCATAGTATATCTTTCTC
Organism: Lemur catta; assembly: GCF_020740605.2. Lineage (NCBI taxonomy): Eukaryota > Metazoa > Chordata > Mammalia > Primates > Lemuridae > Lemur > Lemur catta. The sequence continues at coordinate 48,488,739 of NC_059155.1, read as the reverse complement.
CATCCCTTTACTTTAATCTACTTGTGTCTTTATATTTAAAGTGGATTTCTTATAGACAACATATAGTTGGGTCTTGTTTTTTTATCCACTCTGACAATACTTGTCTTTTAACTGATGAATGTAGAGCATTCACATTTAAAGTGATTGTTGTTATAGTTAGATTAATATCTACCATATTTGTAATAGTTTTCTATTCATTGCCACTTTTCTTGTTTCTTTTTTGGCTTCTGCTCTTTTTCTGCCTTCTCTGGTTTTAATCAAGCATTTCATATGACTCTGTTTTCTCTCCTCTCTTAGCATATCAATTATACTTCTTTTTAAAGAACATTTTAGTGGTTGCCCTACAATTTGAAATATACATTTACAAATAATCTAAGTCCACTTTGAAATAACACTATAGACTAACTGATCAACACTATGGTGCTCACACAGTAGTAATATTCTTCAGGGATTAGGGGATTCGGGGTGGTAAACTCACAACTAATGGATGCAGTGAGTGTTGCAGAAAGGAAAGGCATGCCTCTAATCCTCGCTGGGGTGAGGCAAAGTCATAAAATGTAACCAAAATGTTTGTACCCTCATAATATCCTAGAAATAAAAATAAATAAGAAATAACGCAATACCACTTAACAGGTAGTGCAAGTACCTTACAGCAGAGTATTCCCAATTCATCCCTCCTAGCCCTTATTATAACATTGCTGTCATTTGTTTCACATATCTGTAAGCTATAATCATGGGATACATTTTTGCTACTATTACTTTGAACCAACTGTTATCTGTTAAATCAATTAAGAATATTTTACTTTCATTTATTTGTCTATAACCTTGTTCTCTTTCTCTCTTTATGTAGATCCAATTTTCTGACCTATATCATTTTCCTTCTCTGCAGAACTTCTGTTAACATTTCTTGACAGGCAGGTCTTAGTGGGAACAAATTTCCTGAATTTTGGTTTGTCTGAGAAAGTCTTTATTTATCTTTCATTTTTGAAGGATAATTTCACTGGATACATAATTCTAGCTTGCTGGTTTTATATCATTGATCCTCATCAGAACCCTAGGCCCTGAATAGAGACAAAGCATATAGTATTCCCTGATTTAGCAGATGAAGAACCAGAGAAAAATTCACTTGCCCTATGGTCATTTTGTGGTTGGGTCAAGGCTAGAATCTGGGTAGGCCTGCTGCTGGCCTCCATGGACCTGATTCTTTTTTTTTTTTTTTTTGAGACAGAGTCTCACTCTGTTGCCCGGGCTAGAGTGAGTGCCATGGCATCAGCCTAGCTCACAGCAACCTCAAACTCCTGGGCTTAAGCGATCCTACTGCCTCAGCCTCCCGGGTAGCTGGGACTACAGGCATGTGCCACCATGCCCAGCTAATTTTTTCTATATAGATTTTTAGCTGTCCAAATTATTTCTTCTATTTTTGGTAGAGACGGGGTCTCACTCTTGCTCAGGCTGGTCTCGAACTCCTGACCTCCAGAGATCCACCTGCCTCGGCCTCCCAGAGTGCTAGGATTACAGGTGTGAGCCACCGCGCCCGGCCATGGACCTGATTCTTTTATAAGATCTTCTTTTCTTAATGCCAGATAGGGAAACCGCCTGCCCATGTTGATCAAAACCTGTCTGATCTCAATCCTACTCCCATCAACACAATTCAAAGTACTGCACAGCTATATTTCACACTCTGATGCATTTGTGGTTTGTGCCTGCAGAAAGCATGATGGTTACAAATATGGGAAACTGGAATGCTGTAGAAATGTAGCTTGTTACCAGAGAAACAGACATGTAACAGTGGTAGTGCTCTAAGTAGGTATGAATAAAGTTCTGAGTATCTAAAGAAAATAAATCAATATATCTACAGTATAGAACTCAGCAAGGGTTACTGCTTTTGTTCTGGGTCAGGATGCTCACTTCGAATATGGGATAGCTCTAGCTCCCTGACATTTTCTCTCTAGAAGCTAGAAAACTACAATGGCCTCAAGCAAAAGCAATGGGCATGACAGATATAGAGCCAGAGGTTAGAGGTCCATGCTGAAACTCACGAGAATTATTTTCTGGCCATGGTAAGCTATGTTAGAACAAGAAGGAACTCCTATACCGCTGAAATGATGTATTCATTAGCACTTGCGGGAAATGTAATATAATCTAATAATAATCTTGTGTATACTTTTGCATCTTCATTGTTTCCAAAGGATATACCAAATTTCTACTAAGCGGAAGCTCTCTGAGAGCCCTTCTCTGACCCAAGATGAAGTGTAAGAAAAGACTTTGAGTCCCTGTTTCTCTCAGTACTCTTCATGCCATGGCCATTTTAGGGAAAAAAAAAATTTAGCTAGCTCATTACCTCACACTGTCTAACAAAATCTATACCAGATTAATTACAGATTTAAAAATAAAAATGAAACCATAACAAAGCTAGAGAAAATATAAAGAGTTACCTATATATATTATATTAGGGAGGGCTTAACTAAGCATGACACTGAAGGCAGTAATCACATAAGAAAAGATTATTAGATTTAACTACATATAAGGAAAGCCTTTCACACCCTTTGACCTAATGGTACCATTTCTAATGATACATCCTGAAAAAACCTTTAGACAAGTGTATACAAATGTATATATGTAAAAACATTAACTATAGCATTGTTTATAATAGTGAAAAACTGGAAACAACCTAAATGTCCATCAAAGATGATTAATTAAATACTGGTACATCCGTATTAAAAATTACAATGCAAAAATGTAGTTATTGACATAGAAAAAGGTTATCAAACATTTTTAATTTGATCCCATTTTGTAAAAATGCACATTTATATGCATAGAAGATTTCTAGATGTCCATAAAATGTTAATAACAGTTATTTGTAGGTACATTAATAACTATATTTTCCTTTTGCTCCTCTTTTTTTATGTATGTATGTGTGCATACATTTATATATGTGTGACAACTAGGTATACCTTGTATTAAAAAAATATAAAAAACTTCCCTTTCCCTCTTTTCATTTGTGGATTTAGGTCAAACTTTCTCGGGGAAGATTTTTTTCCCCTTAACTAGCCAGTATAGTTTCTGAAGTCCCTTCTCCTTAGTATTTTCCTATCTAACTGTAAATTCTTTAAATATAAAACTGTGTTTCATTATTTACCGTGCTACCTTCCATAGGCATGCTCAGTAAGGACTGGTTGGCTGGTGATAATCTGATTTCCTCAAAACCTGCTTTGAAGTCTGATGTAACAGCATTTACTCTTAACCAGCTGAAATGGTTAAAAACGTGGCACACTTTGGCTATGAGGGCAGGGTTGTTACAATGGCTGTCTTCCTACCGCTCTTCCAGGCTGTGGTGGCTGACTGGCTGGCTGGTAGCTGGCTGATGGGGCTGGGCTCTTTCTGTGTAAATCTTTCCCCAAACAGCTTTCGTGTTCAAGGAGGAGGCCCTTCTCAGGTTGAGTTGCTGCCTCTTAGTCAGTAGACTCTCTTTAGCTGTGCTTCCCTGCCAGAACCTCCATGCACATTCACAAGAACTCTCAGTGCAGTCAAAAAACATAAAGGATGGGTAGCAAAGAAAGAAAACAAAGTACTGGAAGGAGAGAAAAGGAGAAATAAGGATAAGAGAATGGAGATTCATGATCTTAAGTGCATCAGGTTGCTCCAACCTAAAACATCCCCTGTACATAATAATACCTACTGTTGCACATGAAATTGCTTTGCCAGAAAAGTCTGTGCAGACATTGGTTTTTCTAGGGACCTGTGCAAACTCTGATGGCCACTTTGGCAGCCCTCTGGGTTATAGGTTTTACTGACCTCTAGTAGGGCCTGCTCTTATAGGTAGAGATCATTCTAGGCTTGTTGCAAGGATCAAATGAGATTATAGATGGTAATATGTTTTATAAACTATAAGATAATATACAAATGCTTGGTGTTCTTTTGTAAGTTCTTGAGGGGACTCACAGTGGTTTAACGTTGTATAATAGTGTCTCCCTGGGAATTTGGAACAGATTTTAAATGCCTCTATCTAAACAAAGTCAAATACATTTACAGAATAAAGAGAATTGAGTCCCTAGAAAGGAAAAAATGACTGGGAGAGACCTAAACTGTGTATCTGGGGAGTGGTTGTCACCTAATTATATTAGAAAATCCTTGGGTTTTCAAAGTGCCCTCAACTGATTAGAATTGCTTTCTTTAGAAGTAATTCCCAAGAAAATGCTTGTGATTTCACTGTCAATGAAACTGATGATACTTCTTTTAAAGTGTCTGTTAACTTACAGTAAATTACAATGGGAGTGCCTGTGACCCCTACATGAGCATATTATGGTCACACTGTTTTAGTAACTAACAAATCATGATCAGGAAATGACTAAAAAGTAAACTGCTGCTCTGCTCTTTCCAGGAAGACAACCCTTTTTTCCTTCCAGCTTCAACATGCAAGATTTCTTCTCAGATCCTCACCTGAATGCATGACTCTTCAACCTCAGGACTTGCAGAATTAGTGGAATGCCGTCCTAAGGTTGTTGAGTTGTGCGTTTCTGGGCATTTCATCTCTATGGAGAAGCACCCATTCCCTCACCTCAAATACTAAGGCTAAAAGATTTTTCTCCCCAGCGAAGAATCTTCCTTGTAACTTTCACAGCCCCAACAGTCAGAAGACAGACTGGGGAGGTTTGGTATTTGGGAGATACCTTGCCAAAACCCTGACCATTGGCTGTGGGACTCTCTCAAATGTGCACTGTTTTGGGGGTCCCTCCTAGTGACAGTCTTAGAAAACAAATATTTTCTGTTAATTTCCAGTGACTTAATTTTCTATTTTCTTTTTCTAATAGGTCCAGTGAAAAACAAGAAAAAGGGTAAGTTAAGCTCCTGACTTTTTTTTTATTTTTTTGTTTTATTTATTTTTTTTTTTTTTTGAGACAGAGTCTCGCTTTATTGCCCAGGCTAGAGTGAGTGCCGTGGCATTAGCCTAGCTCACAGCAACCTCAAACTCCTGGGCTTAAGCAATCCTACTGCCTCAGCCTCCCAAGTAGCTGGGACTACAGGCATGCGCCACCATGCCCGGCTAATTTTTGCTATATGTATTTTTAGTTGGCCAGATAATTTCTTTCTATTTTTAGTAGAGATGAGGTCTCGCTCTTGCTCAGGCTGGTCTCGAACTCCTGACCTCCAGCGATCCACCCGCCTCGGCCTCCCAGAGTGCTAGGATTACAGGCGTGAGCCACTGCGCCCGGCCGCTCCTGACTTTTTTAATTGCTATCATCTCATGTCTTTTCTAAAATTAGAAGAAAAAAATCAGGAAAGTAGGATTTTTGTATTATGCTCTTTCAACATTGGTTGTCTGTTATTTTATTCAATCATATGTGATCTTGAGTATTGTAGTTTCTAAAAAGAACATGAAATTGTTTTTCAGTGATGATTCATAAAAGATAGAATTGCTTCTCTAGCAACATATAACAGTTGTTTTTGTTTTTCTTTCCTGCTCTCCCTCTTCTGTACAATTCAATGTATATCTCTTTCCTTTATTCTTCCTTACTCTTTCTCCCTTCTTTTTTTACCTTGTATTCCTCCTTTATCAAATCAGTGATCAGGCCAGGCGCAGTGGCTCATGCCTGTAATCCTAGCACTCTGGGAGGCCAAGACAAGAGGATCGCTCAAGGTCAGGAGTTCGAGACCAGCCTGAACAAGAGCGAGACCCCCGTCTCTACTAAAAATAGAAAGAAATTAGCTGGACAACTAAAATATATATATATATATATATATATATATATATATATATATGTATATATATAAATTAGGCAGGCATGGTGGCGCATGCCTGTAGTCCCAGCTACTCGGGAGGCTGAGGCAGAAGGATTGCTTATGCCCAGGAGTTTGAGGTTGCTGTGAGCTAGGCTGATGCCACGGCACTCTAGCCCGGGCAACAGAGCAAGACTCTGTCTCTAAAAAAAAAAAAAAAAAAATCAGTGATCAAATATGAATAAAACCCTGAGACAGCTTCTAAAAGCTAGGTATACTGCCCACTGAAAGATACCAGTATCCTATTTCTTGACCTAAAAGTTTTCCCTATTCAATTTCTTAGATAGTCAGGGAAGGTATTTCTTGCTTTGGGGGATTTAATATCATTTTCTCTGTGATGGAAAAACTAGGCTGGAGTATTACCATGATTTTTTAGTCTTTTCAAAGAAGCAGCTTCTAATTGAGAAGTTCTATTGTGCTGTTGTTGGGTCAGTAAGTCCCCAGTATACCTGTGATAGGACTGGCCCAGGGGCTTGTACAAGTGCTCACCTACTTGAAAAGGAGAATCCAAAGACAGAACAGTCTTCAAGGATAGGACCAGACAACATGGCCCACTCCTTAGGACTGAAAGAACCAACTATAAACCAGTAAAAGTACCTATAGTACCTATTGATTTCTGGGTTCTGATGTTGGAGGAAGATAGTAGAGTAAAACTAATGATTTTTTCATTAAGATGCTTTAAGTGAAATGATTCTGTCTCATAAGATTTATGGACCTTTATAGAATAGATTATCAACCCCAGACTAGGGCAAAAAGACTAACTTCAGCTGCAGCCTGCCTCTTCTCTGAGTACTAGGATACTTTGGTACCTTGAAGTATCATCGTCCACATGGAAAACTTGTGTCCTTGTCATAAAGAAGCCGAGGAATGGCCTAGCCTCCTGAGGGCCTGAGCTAAGCAAAGTTAGGAAACAGCCAGAGAACTGGAGTCAGTAGGAAACCTTTCCCTATGGGGCTTGGGCATTCACCACCAAGTATTCTGCCTTTTAAAAAAGTAAATTTAATTTTCAAGCATATAGTTCTTAGCTCCTGTCATATCCCTTTAAGACAGAAATTATAACTTGGATCGTTGCCTGGCACTGCTACCTTGTGTATAGGACATTATTGGGAAGAGAATGCACATAGGCCTTAAATGTTTACTTTGGCTGAAAGTAATTTAGAAGCCATTTAATACAGATTTCCTTGGACACAGTGAATAGGCACATGCCTGAAGAGGTAAATTGAGTTGTTCACTTAATTTTCACACTTTAATGGAATTTTCTTTCTCTCACAACTGTCTCTCTCTCTCTCTCTCTCTCTCTCAACATTTTGAGCTTAGCTAAAAGGTTAAGGAAATGCCCCTTTGATGAAGTTTAACTTTGAAAGGAATGTATATATTCTTTCATCTAAGACTACACAGAATAACTTTATAAGTACAAACGTCTCTGGGCTTTTGTATCATGAAGTGCTCTGTTAAAGTAAGGAAATCCAGAGAAGGGATTCAATCCTCTAAAATCATCCTCTTGGTCCAGGGGTCATTTTGTACAAGCTCTTCTCTGGGCCCAACTTTTTGTAAGTATGCAAGTACGAGAAGCACACTTGCCTAAACATGGCTGCAGAGAAGCAGAGAACCAGCTGCAGAACTGGATCATAGCAAGAGTGTTTTCTCAAATGCCCTCTAACATTTTCATAAGTGAACATTTTCTGTTTACACTGCAACCATTATTCTCTTGGACTGGAGGAGTTTCTGGCTGTATTTCTTCCAAAATTACATTAGCAATTACAGGAGACTCATATTCTTAAAGCTGAAGTTTGTGCTACCCACAAAACACCCTCTAGCTTGAAAATCACTATTAGGTCTAGAAATACTGAGACACAGGACAGCCTAATGTGTGCCATCTTCTGTGTCTGTGCCACCCAGACACAAAAAATAAGGAGAGAGAAGCAAGTTTTACAACTAGGTTAGGGAAGTTTCCTGACTGCAAGAGGTAAATCAGACCTCTTTAATGGAACCTCAGTCTTGGGAGGAAACAGAGAAATCATTGAAGCCAACCTCCTTGTTTCACAGATGTAGAAACTAAGGCTCAAGGAGAGGAAGGGATTTGCCCAAAGTGCGTCTGTGGCAAAGCTGGGGCTTACATCCTTATCTCCTGAGTACAGATTCCGTGTTCTTTCCACTACACAAGCTGGAATTGAAACTTGGGCTCTGAATAAGCCTGATTTGGAAGCTGCCCAAATCTGAAGGGAGATGGTTTTCCTGTTCGGCATCTTCAAATTGGCTAGATCCAGAAACTGGACACATCCAATCTTTTGCTGCTAAGGGTAGGAAACCTCTAAAGCTCATGCATCTATGTCTTTAAGGCTATAGGGACTCTTCCTAGGAGAGATGCTCTCCAGACCTTCTTTTCTTTCCCCTCTGAGGAAGAGGCCCCACAATGACCCTGTTGTTTCATTTCAAATGCAGATGTGATTAACATGGACAATTGGCCTCTTGAATGGCTTTGTCATGAGGATTTGGTTTCTTGGACATGAGGCATTATTCTTAAAGGAGGACCTGATTAATCAGGACAAGATTCTCCTGCCTAAGAGTCTGGGGAGCAGGAATTCAGAATCAGTAAGAAGGTTTTTAAGTGAGACTAGAGAGGGCTGTATTTAAAACTAAGAAACTACCTCAGGTGAAGACATTGTGATGAAGTCTGGTAAGAGGCTTCCATTCCTGGGACTTCCACAAAATTGTGAGAAAGTGGTGAAAGAAAGAAGAATACACCTACCTATGGCCACCTGAAGTCCTTGAGTGGGGCTTCACAAAGCAGAGGAAGTAAATAGCAGGAGCTGGAGGTTTTAGTTCAAGACCATGGTTATGACCCACTTAACATAACTACATCCTGGTGGAAATTTTGAAAGGACTAGAATATGAAATGGGAGGGCCAAGATTGTTCTGCAAGATAGCAAGGAAGAAAGGGGGAAGAGTCGGTGGGCATGATTAATAATACATTTGAGAATAGGGCCTCTGAGGAAAGACTCTGGGAAGCTGGATTATTTCCCCTATAAAAATGGAAGTTGATAAGTGACTTAATGTCTTTGAGTATATAAGGGTTATTATGTATATATTTATATATATATTCTTTTCTGTATACACAAAGAATAGAATAAGAGCTTAAACTGCCACAAGAGGGATGTCCGTTAAGTATACCAAAAACTTCCTAACAGTGAGCAGTGAGGGGTGATAAACATTGGAACATGTTACCAAGGGAGTTTGCAGGATTTCCTTTCCCAGAGATCTTTAAAAATAGAGTTTAGAGAGGTCAGCTGAGAAAATAAAACCTGCTCCTCCTTCTCTGCTCTCTCTAGTCTCTGCCTCCCCTTCTTTTCCTGTTATTTCTCAATATCTCTCTCTCTCTCCTCTCATCTCTCTCCCTCCCTTACCATCCCCCAATCTCCAAAACTCCTTCCCATTCCTCATTCCCAACTAGCAACACCCCCATCCCATTTCCTGTATATCCTGATTCCTATAGGAACCTTCCTGGAGCTGATGTTGCTCCTAAGGTCAGGCTGTCCAGCTTCCTCCTGTTATGGACATCAAGTCCACCAAACTAGGCAGTAAACATGAAAGCCTCACACTCATCAACAATAGCCCAATTCTAAAAAAAAAAAGAAAGAAAGAAAAAAAACCACACAAAGTGACCCATGGATCTTTGGTAGTTCTCATTCTTTGGACTCAGCTGAAATGTAATTTCCTTTTGAAGCCTTCCCTAACCTTTCAGCATTTGGTCCCTATCACTAATGTAGCACTTCTACTAACCTATGACTGTGTCCATTTCCCCACTAGACTGAGCACCTTGAGGGCCATTTATTTCTATATCCTCAAACCTAGCTCTCAGTGGGGCTGGGGGTGAGGGTGGGGAGAGAGAGGCAGAGAGAAACAGAGAGACAGAGATATGTGATAAGAGTGTCCAGCTCTTTAGCAGGAACTCCCCGAGGGCTGAATTTGTGTCATGGAAAGTCTCTAAACTCCTGAGAATACACTCTTAGCAATAAATAACTACAAATGTAACACTGAGTCCTGTTTTTCAGGAAAGAAAGCAGGGCCTCCTGGGCCCAATGGCCCCCCAGGACCTCCAGGACCTCCGGGACCCCAGGGACCCCCAGGGATTCCTGGGATTCCTGGAATTCCAGGAACAACTGTTATGGGACCACCCGGTCCTCCAGGTCCTCCTGGTCCTCAAGGACCCCCTGGCCTCCAGGGACCTTCTGGTGAGTTCCCCTGTCTCTCCACTCCCCCTAGATGCCTTACAAGTACTTTAGGAGAGCAGGAGTAGGTGATCTGAGAGCAGTTAAATGGTGATAATGGGGTTGGTTTGCAATAAAGGGATGGAGGTCTCCTAGCCCAGTGTGGAGCTAGGAATTGGGCAAGCCAGTAAGGCCTGGCCTGCTCTAACATCTTATTTGTACCAAACTGTCGAGAACAGGCCACCTGTTCTTGCTTGCCCCATTTCAATCCTTCCATCACAAACCCTCCCTAACTCTTGGCCTCCCTATAGTAGGCCATTAAATTCATATGAGCCAGAGACAGAAGCCCTGATGGCTTGATGGAGTTCCAGTCAGGGATGGATTTGGTCTGCTCTGATTCTGAGCATCTAGCTCCACATGCTGATGTTTGCATGGAAATAGGCTATGGGGCAGAAAGTTGGGGACTGGACAAAATGACAAGCCCTAGGATAGTTTCATCCTCTGAACTCCAAAGTACCTTTCCTGTAGAGTTAGACAAATAGTCACCGATGGTCAAGAAGTTGGAAATTTACGAGTCACTCCAGCTGTGGATGAAGCAAACCCAGGCACCAAGGCTGTCCTGTCCAGGAACCAAGTGCTTCTTGCACTAGATCCTTACCCTATCACACTGCCCATTCAGATACCAGTTCATCCCTTTGCATCTTTCTCCTTGGGCCCAGAAGGGCACCCAAAAGGTATAGATGCAGATATAAACCTGCCTAATTGGAATTGACAGGAGCCAGACTGCCTGGGCTTATGTCAGTTGTTATTTATTTCTCCTGCTCTCCTCTTGTATCTTGAGGCTTTAAAGAAATGGACCCTTTACAGCTGATTTCTCTAGGTCCAAGAATTCTTCAGCAGGACTCAGATTCTTTAACTTGTGATTCAAACAGGGTTAAGCAGTGTTACCATGACCACAAGATGGAGTTAGGGATTATTTTTTATCCAATCATTTCACAAATATTAATTGAGCACTTTCTGTGTACAAAGAGATATTTTGGTAAGTGGTCCCTATCCTCATAGAGTTTACCTCCTAGAGGAGAAGAGAGACAATTAAAAAAACAAGGTATTTACAAATGGCAATGGGCTCTATGAAGAAAAGTAATAGGGAGCTAAAGGCTAGAGAAGCTAATGCCATTGTCTCAGGATCACACAGTGACAGGAATGCCCTCTCATCGCTCTCCATGGCTGCTCAGTGAGGCTTGCCTTGGACCACTATTGGTTTCCCTGTTGGGTGCTGGGCCCGCTGATGATGAAAGTCAGGGACAGAAAAGAGAAGGAAGGAGTGTCCTCTCTCATCCAAGGGCCCTGAGTTGCACTGTTACTCTTTCTCCAGCTCTAAGCCCTGGAGAATAAAGCTCAGCCAGGACTGGCTAGAGGGAGCAAAGCTCACTGCCACTAGCTGCTCAGGTGAGGAGAATGGGAAGTAGAAAGAGCATGCCCTCTGATTGTCCTGTCCTATTTTGCAGGTGCTGCTGATAAAGCCGGAACCCGAGAAAACCAGGTTGGCTGGGGATTGCTCCCTTCCTGGGAGGAGGGAAGGCCAAGGGCTAGAGCCACCTTTAAATTAGCTTCCTATTAAACTTCCTGAAGCTTTATTTTGTGAGGACACCCTGGAGGTCCTGAGGGTTTTCACTCACAGCCTCCTCTCATCTCTATGAATACAAAAGCTTTGCTCCAGGGCCTGTTTTTATCTAACACAACCAAGTCTGGCCAGGACCATTTTTCCTTATTCCACAGGACAGAGGGTCACCATAGCCAGGCCCAGTAGTCAGCTGAAATGAGCTGCCAGTCAGGCCTATTCACCTGGGCCTCTGACTTCCCAACCACTGCAGACACCTTGTCAGCACTCAGACCACCTGGGATCTGGAGCTGAGGCGTTTAAGAGTATGTCCTTGAAAGAGAGCCAACCAGCTGGAGCCCAAGCCCAGCCTGGGCTTCTGCCTTAATGTCCTGAAGGGCTCCTCCCAGTCTTCCAGCTGCCTAATCTATCTCTATTGGCAGGTCCTGCTGCCTTGCCTTGTCTCATCCCAGCCTCCTCACTACAGCTGTGTGGCCACAGTGATAAATCTACACAGCTGCACAGTGCTTCATGGCTTGAAGGGCAATTTTATATCCATCGCCTAATCTGATCTTCAGACATCCCTGTTAGAGGGGCCAGACAGAGATTCTTATAATCCCCATTTTACAGTTAGGGAAATGAGGCTCAGAGGCATTTCATTTGGCTGAGGTCACATAGCTAGGAAGTGGCAGAGCTACGAAATCATATTACCCTCTAGTAGAAATGTAGTCACTAACATCCCAAGACAAGGGAGAGGGATCAGAATTGGATTACAAAAGGATACTAGAAACCAGGAGTGGAAACATGGGAACCAGTGGCTAAGCAAGCAGCCATTACTCATAGTGACTGCTCTCTATCCTTCTCATCCTCCCAGCCAGCTGTGGTGCATCTACAGGGCCAAGGGTCAGCAATTCAAGTCAAGAATGGTAAGAATCAAAGTAGGCTCTCTCCCTCATTCCCAGCCTCCAGATAATCACCCAGCCTAGTTCCTCGCAGGCCTCTGAGGTACCCTTGGTATAAGGGGCCATTCTCTACTCCATCATTCCCTCTACTGGCTTTCCTGAGTAATTGCTTGCACCAAGACCAGTTGCTACACCTAAATTGCACTTAGAATCACTGATGAGGGAGCTGAAAGGGATTTGAGACATCATCAAGCCTGGGCATTCTTGGGGGATAGAGGTGGTATCAGAGTCACCATGGAGATATGTGTAGTTTGATAAACACTTTCACAATACAAATTAAGAAATTAAAACTACATAAAATTATTCTCGTCTGATGGATCTACACAGAAAATGGGTAGAGAGGCTGTTTCTCTCAGGGAAGTGAGGGGCATGTTAGAATCTCGAGGGAGTATGAAATGCTAGTGTCTAGCAAGAGGGAGACTGTGTTTAATGAGGTTAAGAAACACTGATTTAATGTAATTCCTGCATTTAAAAAATGGGGAAACAGAGTACCAGAGAGATTGGATAATACCATAATAAATTGTACTGCCTTATATTTGTATGGTACTTTAGATTTTTCAACAAGCTTTGTCTTTTATTTCATGGGATCTTCACAACCACTCTATGAGGTAGGTATTAGCTCCTTTTTACAGAGACAGAAACTGAAGCACAGAGAGGTTAATTAACTGGCCCAAAATTTCACAGTTAAGTTTAAGAGCTGGGATTCAAAACTACTGGGATTCAAATCTGTCTGACTCTTTCCCCTGCACTATGCTTCTTCAGTGATGTGTATGTACACTCCACTGAATGATTAGGTTCATTTTCTTCCCCAGCGATACATGAACATTCATTAAAGAACAGCACTTTGAAATAATGTCCAGTCCCCGGTGCACAAAGCCTAAAATGCATGAACCCCCAGGAGCCTTGGGAAGCAGCAAGCTAGCCAAGATGCCAGATGCTTACAGAGCTTGGAGTGGAAGGGAGGGGCCGTGAGTGTGGAAACAGTAAACAAAGGTTAATAAACCTGCTACGTGAGGATAGCTTCTAGGAGCCCAGTCAGTCCTGAACTGGCTGTGCTGAGTTTCCCTAATGATTGGACTTAGCTATGCCCCTCACTGCCACCTGGATGCCTGACTTAATAGCCTCAGAAGTGTAAATAGGAATAGAATGGCACCAAAACCCAAGTGGTCCTGCTGGGGACCCCAAGGCCCTGGCTGGGCCATGATCACCATCTGTCCAGGGAGGACTGAGACAGGCAAGAAATAGATTTGTTTGGGTATCTGGATGGGTGGCCTCAGTGTTTATTCTGTGTCAGCAGCTACTGATTTTGCTCCCAGTACCGTATAATGAGACCGTTTCCAGCCCCTCTGGGCCAGTCCCCCGTATTACTCTGTGCTGACCTTCAGTTCCACCAGAAGAAGTGATGGGGTCAGGTGGAAGGATGACGTGCAGAGTGGTCCATTTAAGGAATGAGCCGAACTATCTCCTCCTAACTCCTATCCCATCCAATTATCACCTTAAGGGAAGATGGCACCTTTTCCAGAAAGCCTGTTTCCTCACACCTCAGAGAGGCAGGCCTCCTAAGACTGGCCAAGGATGGACATTCAAAAGAATTTCTTGGGTTAAGAATGGATGGCTTAGAGGAGAAAGGGCCCCATGGGCTTGGATGACCTCCTCTCAGGGTAGGAAGGAATATCCCTCTCTTAGCAGGATGGAAAGAGAAGTTTCTCCTCCACCCTCACATGCTGGCTCCCAGTGTCCTGCCAAACAGTATGACTGCCCCTCCACCCCTGACTGGGGTGGGGCCAAGAGACAGATGCTTTGCCAAGGGTGCCTCAGCCCCCAGACACCCTCCCCTATTCTTCTGGCTGGTTCTAGTACAGCCTAGAAGTCTATCCCTCACTCTCATAAGGACCCCTCTCACGGGGCCTTGGTACTGAGGATCACTAGCCCTGGCTGCCATGAAGTCTGAATCACCCCTTATCCCTAAGGTTCTCCAGATAGACAGTTCCTTGTACTGAATGGCTTCCTGGGGGCCTAGAGAGGCTTTCCAGAAAGGTGTGGGTGTGGAGGAACCATAAAAAAGAATCTCTCAAGGAGAAGGAGAAAACGCATGAACCTGTGAGACAGGAGAGGGATTCAGTAGCTATCGCTAGGCAAGTAACATTGAATAATAAGACCTAGCCTGCCACTTAGTGTCTGAATTTTGCCTGTGCAGGCCCCATAACAACAAAGAAAATAGGTCAGCATGCCCACTCTGATCTTACTCCTCCCTCCCCAAGATTCCAGCTAGAAGATGTTGGGTAAAGACCCTTCCAGATGGAGGGGTCAGGAAAAGAAGGATGAAGACAGAAAGGCAGACTCCAGGAGCCCTGAGCCACTTTACAAACAGAACACCTTCTCTGCTTCCAAATGCTCTTCTTAAAGATTGGCCTTCTAGGCTATCCTGTTTGCATTGGTATAGGGGTGGGGGTTATGTACTGCTTGGTATTTCTTATTTTCTATTGCCCAGATTATTCTGACATGTGCTGAGTGACTACCCTTCTCTCATACTGAGATCTTTCAGGTGGAGTGCTCAATGACTGGTCTCGCATCACTATGAACCCCAAGGTGTTCAAGCTACATCCCCGCAGCGGGGAGCTGGAGGTACTGGTGGACGGCACCTACTTCATCTATAGTCAGGTAGAAGTGAGTACGGTCTTAGGCCTAACTCTTCTTATATCCAGAATGCAGATCCGGTGCAGGCCACATAGGGGCACTGTGGAGCTAGCCAAAAACCATCCAATGGCTAACTTCCTTTGGTGGGTGAGGGAAGTGGGGGAACAGCATTGGGAGGGAGTAGAAAGGAAGAAAGAAAGAGGGGGCCTGCTTCGTGGTTTTTTGTTTGTTTGTTTCCCTAGCCAAATACTGAAAAACTGAAAAGAGGCCCCTCCCACACCCTGTCATCTGATTCCCTCTTGCAGGCCCCAGGCCCTTGTTTCCCCTCTGAGCTGTTTGGTTCTACTGCCAAACTTGAACTTGGTCTCAGCATATTCTTTGAAAGTCAGTTCCAGGGCTGCTGAGAACCCCTCCCCTCAATACTGCTAGCTTGGGCATTATAATGAACAGTGCTCCTGTGGACTTTCTCTCTACCTCAAAAAGATTTCTGACTGTCTTTCCTTCCTCTTTCTCCCATTTGTTTCTCTGTCTTTCTGTTTCTCTATTATTCTTACATCCTTCCTACTGTCATTCTCCCAGCCTTTTCTCCCTTTGCTTTTGTCCTTTCCCTGCCCTGGGCCCACTCCCCAAGTCTGCCAGTGCCCATCTACTTGCATCCCCCATTGTTTGCCTCCACGAGGGTGGCTCCTCAGAGATAGGCGTAGATGAGCCTTGAGGTTGCGGCTTTTGTAGGCAGGCAGCAAAGCAGGTGGATGGACAGGAGGACTACAGAGCCAACAGATGGGTCTAATAGGAGAGTGACCAGAGAAGGTGGGTTAACAAGAATTTGCTAGGCACACCAAGTATCTTGGCATAGCTTGGGTCCTGACCTGAGAGATTATATGGCACCCGAATACATTGCCCCCACCTGAAGAGCTCATGGACAAAGTGGCCTTTCATAAAGCGATTTAGGGTGATGGATGAAGGTCCCAACCCCCATGGGGCTGTGGGTATAATCCCAAGGTCCTATGACCTATGAGCTCCATGTGGTGGGGGTTAGGGAATCAAAGCTTGGGGTGGGGTGTGATGGATAAGGGTAGCAAAGGATGGAAAAATTAATTTTCTGGACCTAGGAAAGAATTGTGGGTGGTCCACACATGCTAGGAAAATCCCCATGATGTCAGGCCATTGAGTATAGGCTAGTGCTTCCCTCTTTTCACGAAGTGAAATTAGGGGCCTGGGTTTTGGCCTGCTAAATTCTTTATCTCATTTGTAATGGATAGCTCTCCATCTCTCTGGACCTGTTTCCGCAGTCATCAAATGAGAGGGCCAAAGGGCACTGGGAATCAGTGAGAAAAGTTCAGCCGCAGGGGAGGGGGTGCTGCAAGCTGAGTGAGCTTCTGTTAAAAAGCTGAAGAAATGGCAAGTTGTTATGTGACCTCTCCAGGGAATCTAAGTTTCTCCACAAATAGTCCGTGAGGCTTGAAAGTGGAAGTTAGTTTGTGTCTATAGTACTGATTTAGCACCTAATATGTGCACAGCACTGTGCTTCATGCCAGAGCTGGGGCAGGGGTGGGGCGTAAATGAGCAATTAAGGCATGGTTCTTGGCCTCACAGAGTTAATGACAGGTGTGCTGTTGTAAGAAAGGTTTTTTTTTCAGCCACCTGAGCCCCATGGAGTGGGAGTACAGTACATAAACTTGTCACCCTGCCATTCCTGTTGGCCGGCTAGCACAACTTCAGTTGGCACCGCCACCCCCACAAGGTATATTGGCAGCTCATCTGAGAAGGTTCTGTCTGTTCACGACAGGGAGGGTCCCCACCCTCTCTTTCCTCTCTTCCCCAATCCCTTCTTGTTGCCTTTCACCCAGGTATACTACATCAACTTCACTGACTTTGCCAGCTATGAGGTGGTGGTGGACGAGAAGCCCTTCCTGCAGTGCACCCGCAGCATTGAGACGGGCAAGACCAACTACAACACTTGCTATACCGCAGGCGTCTGCCTCCTCAAAGCCCGGCAGAAGATCGCCGTGAAGATGGTGCATGCTGACATCTCTATCAACATGAGCAAACACACCACCTTCTTTGGGGCCATCAGGCTGGGTGAAGCCCCTGCATCCTAGATTCCCCTCATGTTGCCCCTGCCCCTGCCCCTGCCCCAGATTTGGGAGCCGGGACTCCCGGAACCTCTAAGTGCTGCTGTGGAGTGAGGTATATTCGTATTGCAGCCACAGAGAGAAATGCCCCAGTGCTATTTATTCCCCAATGACTCCAGGATGACATGGCCTGCTTGACTTTCCAGAATGACCTTGAGTTAACAGGACAGTTGATGGAGCCCCAGGGTTTACCTGAAGCAGAACCTTCTTCTCTGGCTCCATGTTGACTGGCTTATGGCATGACTTTTCAACCCCCAAGGTCCCTGTTGTCAGAGTTATCATTTGTTGCACTAAAATGAGGATCCAGGGCAACAGGCCAGAGAAAGCAAAGGTGTACTCCAGACTCTGGGGGGAATATCTGACCCAAGAGGGCTGCTGCTCCTCTCTTGGGTGGGGGTGGGGATGCGGGTGAGTGGGAAGGGAACACTGCAGCCTAAGGAGAGGGCCAGGGAGGGGAAAGGCAGCTGCTTGTGGCAGAGACCATGTAAGAAACCTGCCACCAGGGCATCCTCAGCAGTGGAAGCATTCTTGCTGCTCCACACTGTGGCCTGCAGGAGGGTCCGAGAGCTCTTCCCACTCAGGCTGAGAGCCACGCTGTGGCAGCTTGCCGGGCTATGGAGAAGGAAGGCTTGCTCTGCCTTGGATCAGTTGCAGGGAATGGCCACAAATCTGCCTGCACATAAGAACCTGAATCTGTACTTGGGGCCACATGTCTCTCACTTTGTTTACAGCTGTGCTCCACACTCAGAAAACTCCCTGGGGTGGCCTCCCCATTGCCCCCATTCCCAGCCTGACTAGAACGCCTGTCTTGTTGCTCCACAGAGCCTACCTCTGTCTGAGACAGGTGCCTAACCTGGGACCTGTGCTCGTGTGAGTCTGGGACATTCTTTAGCTTACCTGGGCACAAAGAGAATTTTCCATTTATTAAGCAGCACAAATGTTATTCATCTAATCCTAATTGAATTGTGTCTGGGGATAAAAGGTTGGACTGGATGACCTCTGGAAGTCCCTTCACATTCTACTATTTCTGACTCTTAACAGGCAGCCACCACAATAGCCTTCTAAATTCCCAAACCCTAGACTGCCCCTGGGCATCAGCAAGGCAGAGCCTTTCTACCTGGCCTTGAAAGGACAAGAGGTGGGAAGAGGACAGAGGGGTTTTGTTCAAGTTTGCTGCAACTCAAGTGGTCATTAGTCCAGGCCTTATCTGAAAGGACAGTGGCTCATGCCCTACTGACCCAGCCTGTCTTTGTTCTGGCTTCATAAACCATAGCAGAGCATAGTCACCACAGATGCCAGGCTCAGGAGAAGCCATTGTCTAGACATCAGTGTCTAGGCTTTGGGCAGGGCTCTGTCCCCTTGTTCAGGTCCAAAGGCACCTTCCCTTTATCCCAAAGCTTCCCACCTGATCATATGGTAGGACCATTCAAGGGCCTGGCTTACTTCTGACAGCCTGGGTCCAGCCTGGCTTCTGGGTGCTAGGTCTAGTCCAAAACTGTGAGGGCCACCCTTGTACAGCCCAGTCCTCTTGCTCCTGAAAGGAGTTTTCTTTTCAGAAGATGGAGAATAAGTTCCTTCAGGCAGCTGAAATCCACCAAGAACAACAGGTACTTATTTCTCAGCTGTGTCTTCCCTTTCTAAGCAACCATACTGCTTGGTCCTTCCAGGGTCAGGGCAAGAAGTGGTGGACTAGGCCTCCATTGTCTAGTTGCTAATGATGGCCTTGCAAACCCAAGGTGAAGCAAACTTTAGGCATGTGTCTGGCCCCAACTCCTATAAGGTGCCTTGGACAGTGTACAGTTGTAGCAGGAACCAACAGGAAACTCTCCTTAAAGTTTGGAAAGTACTTCCTCTTTTATTATCTTCTTTGAAGAAGGCAGGGCAGATAATATTACAAATGCCATTATTTAGGTGAGGCTCAGAGAGGTTAAGGACTTTGACCAAGATATCACCCAGTTTAAGTCACAGACCTGAGGCTTCAGCCAGGTCTAACTCCGGAACTATTCTGTTACACCACAGCATCATGTGGAATTTCAGGTCTAGAGAGAATAAATAGAAGTGGTAATATGGAACCAAAATCCTGACAGTCCTAGGGAGAAATCCATTTTCATCCCATGATGGTAATGCCTGTTCTCTTGGCTACCAGGGATTCTGTGGCAAAAGAATCAGACGTTTCTTGGGGAAACAGCCATCAGCCTTAGATCTCTTGTGTTCAGAAGAATCTTGTTGACACCATGTCCAAGCAGCAGGCCTCTGGGACCCACAGAATTGGTAGCCCTCATGTTCCTTTCCCCATCTGAGGAACCAGCCAACCATCATGTGTGGAGCCCCTGCTGTGGGCAAGGTCCTCCTTTTGTTACCCTGCTGACAGCTTACAGGAGCCACCCCGCTGCCCACAGCTACTAAGTATGACTCCTTATCTCTTTCTATCATACCACAGAGACCTTAACCCTGCCAGGGGCTCTCGGGGATGGAGGGAAGACCTGAGATTGGTTCTAAGGCCAAAACGTTTGAGGAGAGAAGAGGAAGTCTTCTTAATTGTGCCTCTAAAGAGCATTCTGATACTTGTTCTATTCTCCAGACATAAAGAGGATTATAGGGGAAATAGGATTCCCATCTGACCCTTTATTCATTCTGAACCCCCCAAAGGAACCCTGGGGGGATGATGAGGGAACAATGGGTAGCTGGGGCCCCTATTGCTGCAAAGTCATTGACAAAATGGGGAAGTGATTTACTGATAAGAGAATGTGGGAATATATTTATAATTTGGAATTATGCTGATGTGAGTTTACCAGAGGGCCAAGGCTAGTGTGAAGAATGGGACAAGAACATTTGTGGGCAAGCAGATGACAGAGATTTGAAGAAGAATTGCATGGCAGAGGCCTCTGCCAGCTGCTTTGGCTTCAGCAGCCAAGCTGGCACAAAAGGCAGCTGTCAGAGGCTACTCAACTACTAGTTACCTGGAAAAGTAGTATTTGCCTTATTTCCCCCTTCATCCATCGGGAGCCAAATTTCTTTTGCTGAACAGGAAAGAGCTAGGAACCCTGGAGGTAAACAAAGACTTTGATCCACATGTGAGTGTGTGTGTTTTATGTAACTTCTGGTGGACGCAAATAGATTCAGAGAAATTTCCAGCTTAAAAGGACCCTAGAGGGAATCTAGCCCAACCTACATTCCACCCCATTGTTACTCATGTGGAAACTGAGGCCCAGAGAAGGAAGGGGACCTACCCAAAGTGGGGAGCAAGCCCTGACTCCAGACTCAGCAGAGTGAGGGGGTAGAGCAGTCCCTGTCCCACATGGCCCTCTTCTTTCTCCCACCCACAGACTCCAGGCTGGAAATGCTTGGCCCCTTCAGGAGACTAGTCAGGCAGGGAGAGAGAAGCAGCCTTCATCAGAACTCTTCCTCCTCCCAAGGCATTCTCCCAGCTCTTGCGTCTGGACTGGAAGGCTCTAGACTGGCCCAGTACCAGGAAGTCCTTAGGCTACCTACACTAGTGCTGCCTCAGGCCCCATCCCTGCCTGGAGTCTCCCCGAGGCCCTGTGAGCACAAAGAAGGAAACTGATTTTTTCTCTTAATCCATTTCAGGGCTCTTTCCAGGAGGGGTTGGGGTATGCCACTTCTTCTTTCCTCCAGCTGGGATAGGGGGGCTTTGTTTTGAGAATGGCCTGGAGCAGGCCCAATGCTGCTTTTGGGGGGGCCAGCATCCAGTGTGAGATACTGTGTATATAAACTATATATAATGTATATAAACTGGGATGTAAGTTTGTGTAAATTAATGGTCTATTCTTTGCAAATAAACTGCTCCCCCCCCTTCTTGAAATTGTCTTGAGCACTTCCTACATGTTAGGTGCTTCTTTACAAGTGACACCACACATAAGCTAGGGGAAGGACCCAGGTACCCATTTTAGAGGGGGCAACAGAAGGAAGGTAGAATGAATTTTCTGTCAAAACATCCCCATCATCCTCTCTGCCCCAGACCACATGCCCCCATCCCCATCAGCTTATATCTTCTCCTATAACCACATGCCTGGTAGGTAGATATCCCTACAAAAGGAACACTGTCCTGGAGCAGGGACACACAGCATGGAGTCGCCCTCAGCTTGAGACTGTGGCATCTATAACATATTTCAGGCCTGGGCCCAAAACAGCTTGGGTAGATCCAGCCTCCAGCTCCTCACAAAGGCCTCATCCCATTTTGCAGATTTTGAGCATTGAGGAAACCAATGCTCAAAGAATTTAAGTAGCTCAGCCAAGGTCACCCACCAAGTAAGTGTGTCTGCCTGGTCTGATTCCCAGCCCAGTACCCTTTCCACCCCACCGCGCTGCCTCCACCACTTGGCCCCAAGCTCTTTGCATGAATGCTGTAATAAGGAAGAGGCTCCCAGGAAGAAGACCAGATAGCAAGCTCAAGAACACGTAGCTCAAGGGAGTTTTGGGGACTTTTCACAACCCCAGCAGTCTTTGCCCCCATTATATAGGTGGAAAATGTGACACTTAAGCAGCAATGTGCACACAGTAGCACATGACAAATCTGCATTGGCCAGATGTGCAGGGCCTGGATATTGGAGCCCAGGCTGGTCCTCTGGCTGCCTTAGAGGTATTTTTTAAAAAGGAAACCAGTCACGACAACCTTGCAGACTGTTTAGAAACACGGAAGCTCAGGGAAAATGTAATGTTTGGCAAAAGACACAACAGGAACAGCAGGAAGGTGGAAGCGTGTCTTTGCCCCACTGTGTACAAATCATCACATGAGGCAGGCACCCGGGGCAGAGGCAGCAGATCACATTGTAGTAAACACACACGATGTTCTAGCCCAAATTGTCGAGCTCAGTGCAGGTAAATCACTGGACCAAATGGCATCCACCCAAGAAGGATGGAGCAAAGGAGCTGTGTGCCAAATTGTGTAACCTGTCATTGCAACAACCACTGGGCCAAGAGTCTGAGACTTGCCATTCAGAAGAAGAGTTCTTTATGGATGCTGGAAGCCAGGTACCTCACTTCCACCTGAGCAGTCTGGCTGACTCTCACACAAAGGGCAGACATAGGGCCAGGCAAGTACAGGCAAGTTGCTGGGGGCAAGACAGAGGAAATTAGGCCTGAGCCTGACCCGTTCTATTACAACTTTAAGAGGCAGAAACTGAGTGTGGACTAGGGAGTAGCAGGGGGTATCAATTACTTCAGCTTTCAACACAAGATCCTACACTGTGAACCTTTTAAAAAATGAGATGCCATGAAATTTAGGACATTGTTTGCTCAGGAACAGGAAATGGGTAAAATGGTTGGAGGGGAATAATTTTGTGCAGCTTTCCGGTTTACAAAGTTCAGTCACATCCAATATCATCTGATCATCCCAACAGCCTTTGTGGTAAGCAGGGGAGGGATTATTAAACCCATGTTATAGATGAGGAAACTGAGGCTCAGTGGTGACTGATTGCCCCAAAGTCACATGGCTTGAAGGTGGTGGAGCCTGAACTCAAAGCCCACCAGCTCTCAAGGCACCCAGTCCTGCATGAGTCTCGATGCCATGAGGTGGGGCTGTTTGAGAGGTCGAGAAGGAAAGACATGCGCAGGGATCCTAGAACCCTCAAAACAGACTAGTTGGGGCACACAGTATCAGAAGATGGGATTTTATTCTGTCCATTGTTTTCCTTAATGCTGGTGCCAAGGTGCCTTCAGGGTACCTCTCCCCTAGGGTCTCCCCTGCTTCTTGGGGCTATCTCCTAAGTAACCACAAGGAAAAGGCAGAGAAGAGCTGGAAGGAGAAAGCAACAAAGTGGGAAAAGGAGTGCAGAAAACATCCAAATGGACAGCCCCTTCCCATAATGAGGACTAGCCAAATCAGGAGCAGGAGGCCCGCCCTATAGGGCTCTGGTCCCCAACCCCTGGGCCGCAGACTGGCACTGGTCCATGGCGTGTTAGGAACCGGGCCACACAGCAGGAGGTGAGCGGGAGCTAGTGAAGCTTCATCTGTATTTACAGCTGCTCCCCATCACTTTCCATCCACCCACCCACCCTGGGCCCATGGAAAAATTGTTTTCCATGAAACTGGACCCTGGTGCCATAAAGGTTGGGGACCACTGCCGTAGGGGACTTTTGTCCTCCTGTTTTCACTGGTTCCATCGTACCTTCCAGCCAGGCTGAGAGGCTGCTGGGGATGTCTGTCAAATTATCACCAGCTCCTGGGTCTCTGAGATGCCAAACTTGGTCTTATGCTGGTCAAACAGTTTGCGTAGAGCATCAATATAGAGTGCGTGGTATTTAGCCACAATCTCCTGGCTGGGATTCTCAATCTTGGGCAGTGGCAGAGGCTCCCCAACTGCCAGGGGAGACAGAGAAGGAAAATGAAAGGAAAAAAAGCATCAGAATAGCTCACTCCTCAGAATGGGCCCCAGGCCTCAAGCCTAGGCTCTCCCCACTCTCACCTCAAAGCCACCACTCATCCTAGCCAGGCTCCCTGCCTCTGAGCATAGCTCAGCCTCAGAGCTGGACCCTGTATCCCAGACCAAGGCTGCCAGCAGAAGGGCCCACTCACCAATGGTGGTCACAGGCCGAGTATAGGGAAGAAAGCCCCAGGAGTTCTTGGTGAAGCCACGGCCATAGAAAGCACAAGGGTAGACGTGTACCATTCTCCGGAACCACTTCTGGAAGCGGTTGACCAAGCCCCCAGGAGTAAAAATGTACTGATTGTAGAGGTCTGTCTCCCCAAAGGCATATGCAGGGATTAGAGCCACCCTGCAGAGGAAAAGCATGTCCTTTGATGCCCAGAAAGGTAGGGACTCTGCTAAAAGCCAGGCATGCTAACTGCCAGTGGTCCCTGGGTCTGCCTGCAGGCTCCTCAGACCCCAGCCCAGCTGTGCCTAGGTCCAAGCTGAATGTGGGGGCTCCATGGCCTAGCCCTGGCTGCCTGTGGGGGACAAGCAGCAGTAAGCTACAGGGAGCAAGCCCAGACCTTCCTGTGAAGCCTCAGGTTTGAAACACTGGAAGATAAGACCCAAGGGCCATTTCAGTTGGCTTACTTCTCTTTAACCCACAGGCTACACTTGGCCCTGAGATGGGGTTGTAGGCAATCCCCTTTTATAGAGGAACTGGCCCAGATGAGAGACTGGTGTGAGGGATAATAGGCTTCAGGGCTGGCCCTCCACCCTTTCTTCTTAAGCAGAAATGCCTCCAGGACCTGGCCCTGGTTCTACTGCAACCCAGAGGTGGCTTTCCTCCACCCTATTTTTTCTCCTATTTTTAATTGACAAATAAAAATTGTATGAATTTAGGATGACTATAGTTAATAACAACATATTGTATACTTCCATCTCCCTCTTTAGATACCACTTCCCCAAAACCCCTTCCTCCTTCCGTGCTGGGCTTTTGAATCCCCTTCCCCCAGTCTGGACCAGAGCTGTCCTTACCCATGTCGAAGGGCCATGCGCACAAAGCCAGACCGGTTCTTCAAGACCAGGGTGGAAGAGCCTGGCTGGCTGTGTCTGCACTCAGCCAGGCCACCAACCACTACAATGAGCATGTTGCCTGTGCCTCTACGGGTAAGCAGAAAGTCCATGGAGGACTGGCTCACAGAGCAGGCACCTGGCAAGCAGAAAAAGCCAAACAGTCCTTGGCCACTTCCCAAACCCCGTAACTTTCCTCCCTATCCCTTCAAAGGAGGGAGGGAGCAGGGGGCCTCACTTCAAGCAGGTGAGCCTAGGGTAGCTGTTTAAGACCAGAGGGGATCATGGAGTTGGCCTTGCTCTCACCCATTGCCCTGTGCTTCTCCCTTGGGAAGTGATTTCTTCTTTGGCTTTATGTCCTAGGAGCCAACTCACCTGTAGACATTACATATTCTCTGAGGAAAGGCACCCAGAAAAAGGCTCCCAATGTGAGCATATAGGGGGTGATGCCAGGAAAGATCTTGGAGAAACCTGAGGTCTCTGTGGAAAAGTGGCCAAAGCATGCATGGGACATGAGCCCATGAGGGTGGCAGGCGAGGATGTAGTTGTGGCTGGGGGAGATATCATGAGTCTTCAGAAGCTGTGGGGGAAAGTGGAATCAGGAGGGCTACAGCCAGGGAAGAGGACTCCTCTTCTGGCCAGAGACCCAAAAGGGAAAGGGCTGCTGCGCCCAGCCATGCAGGTTGGGCAATATACAACCCCAGGGGGTGTCACTCTCACAGGACGCACCGTGGATGATGCCCTGCACCCCTCACCTGACCCAACCACTAGCACCGGAGCTGGGGCGGGGCCCAGGGCCTGAGTGGGGACCTGGGGCTACTCACCTTGAGCGGGAAGTAATTGCAGTAGTGTCTCCATAGACACCACCTCCTCACACAGTTAAACCGGCGGCCACCTGAAAACAGAGGCAATGTAGCCGAGCTTTGCCCACCCCCACAGCGGGCCCACCACAGGTGCTCTCACTCACTGCTGTTTTCTGGCCTCTTAACT
Organism: Lemur catta; assembly: GCF_020740605.2. Classification (NCBI taxonomy): domain Eukaryota; kingdom Metazoa; phylum Chordata; class Mammalia; order Primates; family Lemuridae; genus Lemur; species Lemur catta. The sequence goes on along the minus strand of NC_059155.1, from coordinate 48,462,987 downwards.
GACAACCAGGGTGGGCATATCAGGGCCAATTTAGGACAGACATAGCTTCTGCTTCACTAGCTGCCCCTCTCCTAACCCACTCCAGTTCTGATCTGGGCCTTTCTAGCACCTTAAAAGGACCCCTTCCCTCAGCTTCTCTAGCCCAGGGAGGGGCAGGCTGAAGGGTTGCCTGAGAATTGGCCAGAGCCTCTTAGGACTATAATGAGACAAGAGGAAAGAGCATGTGATGTGCGGCAACACAGTGCCGGCAGGGGCCTTACCTCGCTCAGGGGTCTTCCAGTCAAAAGCCAGCCAGGTGAGCATGAGCACAGTAACAGGCCAGTATGGTGTGTACATCACCAGGTAGAGGTTGACAAGGATCACGGTGGTTACTGGAGGGAGCCCAGCCCAGAGTTAATGAATTGTGAACCACCCCTCACGCTTACCCTCTCTCTGGAGCTCTGTCCACCCCAAGGTCACACACACTCTCACCCATGCCCACTCAGCACTCTGACTTCCTCACCCCAACACCTGGCCCACATGCCCACTTGCCCACATCCCCAGGCCCCTCTCCTCTCTGTCCTTGGGAACCAGATTCGGATCTGGGAGGCAAGGTGTGTTCCTCCCCAGCCGTGCCTCACACGGTAAGGGCCTGCCCTAGCACCGTGCCAGGTTCTGCCCGCAGTGTGTTCCATGGCAGGGAGCCAGTGTTGGGCCCATGGGTCAAGAGTCCTAGAACGGTTTTCTTCTAACTCACGTTTTCCTCTCCATATCGTCTCTGCAAGGCATCAGTGAAGGGAATACTACAGAAAGCCAAAACTCACCTTCAGCCAGGTTGGGGGCATACAAGACGGCAAACAAGAAACAAAGGAAAACACAAGCTGGAATAGAATAAGGTACGGGGCCGCACAAGCTCCAATCAGATCTGAAGAGTGTAGGTTAGAGTAGTTGGAAAGAGCCACTGGAGATGAGTCATAGGAAGCCACACTCACTTAGAATTATTACTGGACTCAGTTTTTAAAACAGCTGTGAATAAGATAATGTGGGAAAGTGGGTCAAAATAAAGATTAGAAAAGACAAAAAAAACACTTCTAATTGAACATGGCAGTTTGAACATAGGTTTTTGTCTTGACTTCTTGCTGGAGCCCCATGAAAATTATCATTAAAATGCTTTTTTAAATATAAATCCACATGAAGAAAAAGAATTACCGAGGTGCCAACAGTGGATACGAGACATCAGCAAAACACTTGCATGCAGGAAAGTAGATGGAGGAGAGGGTAACTGACTCAGAACAACAAAAGCTGAAATCTAGTTATCTGCAAAGAGGATGCCTATAAGAAGCAAGCCTGTTTGTATGGAAGAATGTAGGAAAGACTTGAAATTTGGAGGCACCAGGTGTCACAAAAGGCAGGCATGAGGCACAGGGCTAAAAACAAACAAATAAACAAACAAAAAAACTGAACGATTGGTAGAAAGTGTGCTAAAGAATTAGAACCCCAGGTTCCCTCCACAACTGGATGGTAGGAGGATTATTCTCTAAAAAAATTGAACCAAAGAGACTCTAGACTCAAATACTTAAACCAGACACAGATAAGACATTCTATATGCAGGCAAATTATTAATCAAGTATGAAGGTCGAATAAAAACAATTTCAGATATACACAGGCTCAGATATTTGTCTCCCATGTCCCTTTCTCAGAAAACTACTGGAGGATGTGCTTCACCCACCAATATGAAGGAATAAACCAAAAAAGAGAAACCCATAGAGTCCAGGGAAAAAGGGGACCCAGTGAAGGAGGGCAGCGAGCAGGGTGAGGGTTAGGGAGAGGTGAGCAAGGCACCCAGGGCACAGCATTGAAGGAGACATTCACTCTTGGGGTCATGCAAGCACTGGCCCAACACTTGCACAGCCCTGAGAGTGAGCACCTTTTAAAATTTGGAACCAAAGGTGCCTCAAGGGCCCTGGAGGTGACAGCTGTGCATGAGGCCAGACTGTAACAGGAAGATGATGGGCTCCAGCAGCGATGTCCTCAATGTGTCCTGATGTGTTTGCACATATTGAGAAATTCACATGTCTGTGGAGAGTCAGGGGATGAATTAGTGATAACTAATAGATTTCTAATAGATAACAAAAGAAGTTTAAAATGAGGCAATTATTAACTCCAGGGAAAACAAGAAGTTACATGGGAAAGGAAATATAATCTTGGTACACTAAATAGCTCAATTGTGAATAATATTTCCTAGTCATAGGCGTTTAACCAAAACCTGTGCTATAACAATTTGGGTAGCATGGGGGAAGACAAAGTTCCAGTCATAGTGTATAGAGCCAAATTCTCATCTTCCATATTAGGAAGTCTGTAGTAACTGTCTAAAATTGTTATATCAGAAAATAATAATATTTAGAAATTCTAAATAGTAAAATTAAGAAATACAGAAGTAAATACCAGAAGAAAGAGCTAACAAGGTTGAAAAGGACTGCCTCAGGGAAACAGAACTAAAGGTGGAGCAAAAGCCAGTAGGCTTTTGATATGAGCCATTTAAAAAGAGGCATGAGTCTAGTGCAGAGGGCACCTTCCAGTTTCCCTCAGGCTTTGCTCCAACCCAGACAGTGTTGGGGACATCTTGTGAGTGTGGCCTCAGACAGAGCGCCCTGTGACGAGATGAGTCCTGGATTTGCCACTTACCATCTGTGTGAACAAAGATGTCGCCGAACCTCAGTTCCTCATCTGCAAAGTGGGAATTAAAATAGCAATATCTACCCTATTTTCCTCACAGATGTATTGGGAGGGCCTTCTCTCAAGGCCTTAGGATCCAAAGGGATACAATTCCACTCCTGAGGAATATACCCTAAATACACCCATTTTGCAAATTAGGAAAATAAGACTCAGAATAAATGCCTTGCTAAAGGTTTCACAAATAGTAAGTAGTAGGGCTGGAATTTGAACACAGGTGAGTTGAGGTAAGGAAGACCCACCCTCCCTACTCACTGGCATGCCCCTGTGCCAGCTCCATGCTCCAAGGGCCTATCTGTATTCTTCATTCCCAGATAGCTTACAAGGCCATTTAGTTCATGCCCTTCACTCCAGCGAGTACTCACCTGAACCACTGGCCAGGTGAGTGGTTTTTTTCCAGGCCCCACTCCCATAGAAATGATTTGTTTCAATGGCCGGCATATAAATAACTTACGCAAAGCATTTGTGATGATGTATGGGTTGAAAGAAACGGATGGATAAATGGTTGAATTCCTCCAAATGAGAAGTTTCCAAAGCCTTCCTCTGTCACCAGGCCAACTGTCTCTCACTGATGGTTTGCTTTAGTCCCTGCAGTCACAGCTAAGCCCTTTTCCTTGGCTAGCCCCAGTGGAACTGCTCCCCATCTTCCCAGAACATGGCCTCCACACCCCAGTGTAGACCCAGGAGGGCTCACCATACACTCCTGCAGCAAGGCACATGCATACACATGCATACACGCACCCCTGCATAGCCACACACCCATATGTGTACTCACGCCCACACGGACACTCACAGATCCCACAAATACCATGCCCAGCTGGATCAGGCCAGAGGCCAGGGTGACCAACCATCTTGGTTTGCCTGGGACAGCCCCAGTTTGAGCATTGAATGTCCTGCGACCCTAAAATCCTTCGAAAGTCCCAGGCAAGCCAGGATGGTTGGTCACCTTACCAATGGCTGAAGAAGACTCACCGATAAGGAAGGCACTGAGGGCCCACTGGAAAAGAGCAAAGACCTCCATGGCAGTCTTGAGGTCCTTCTTAGAGGGTAAGAGCATTATGCCCAGGGTCCCAGTGGCTCCAAGTAAGTGCTATTCTGCTGCCCAGCCCTGACTGCTCGAGGCCTATGGAGTTTCCTCTCTTCATGCTTTCTTCTCCAGCCCCTGCCTAGTCTCCGCCCTCTGTCCCACCCCTCCACAGGATTGCAGGACCACATACCGCCTCTACTTGTCCAGTTCCTTCCAGTTGCCTACCCACCTGCACATTTACCCTCTTGGGCATGGCCTAGGCTGAGATTGTGACAGCCCCTTGCACAACTGGGTAGAGAAATGTGGATGAAGCCATAGTGTGGGAAGTGACCGGGTGTGGGTGTGCGCTGACAAGAGGCCTCCGGGGCCAGTCTGGATTGGGGGAGTGGTGAGCAGGAAGGAGACCAGGGCTCAGATGGGACATAGGGTCTGCATTTCTATTTCTGAGGCCCAGCTGTCTATGGTCTCTCAGTGACAATGTGATTGGATGGTAGAAGAGAGGAGATCACAAGCCAGGCCTAGAAATACCTCAGTCTTTTGATCAGTCTGGGAGAAGTCATTACTCACAGGAAGAGACATCTCATGTGTATGTAAGCTATAGTAAGTGTTCAATAAATTTTTGTTGAGTGAAGATACAAATGTTAATACAAATGGTATCATTCTGTGTACATGAAATTTTAGAATAGGCCAAATTAATCTATAGTGAAAAAATCAGAGCAGTGGTTGCCTCTGATAGGGGATTGACTAGGAAGGGGCATGATGGAACTTTAGGGGGTGACAGGGATGTTCTCTGTCTTGATAGGACCTTGATAGGACAAATCAAAACCTCATTTGCGAAAACTCAGTGAAAGTACACTTAAAATTTGTGCATTTCACTGCATGTACATTTTACCTCAAAATTAAACAAATATTGAACTCTCATTAATGCTGAATGTTTAGGGGTAAAGAGTACTGATGTCTGCAATACACCTTGAAATGCATATAAACTATATTGATGGATGGATAGAAGCATGTAGTGATGAAGAGATATGCGATAAATCAAATAGAGCGTAATGTTATCTGCACAATCTAGGTGGTGGGTGTTCACTGCATGATTCTTTCAACTATTCCATAGGTTTGAATATTTTTATAATAGAATTTTGCAAAAAAAAGCCTCCCTCAAGATCATAACAAAAAATAAATTTTTAAAAATGTGATTCCTTCATGCACGTACATGTGCACACATGGCCTTTGCATGTAAGTATATGTATGTACAAAAGAAAATATGTATCTAGTTGTCAACACGTTTATATACCAGGTCAGGTGGCTCTTCAAGTGTGTGTCTGTGTGCAATGGGGTGTGTCAGTCTGAAAGCATCCAAGTCCAGCCAGGTGTGTGCTATGGGCCAAGTACATGTGAAAGTGAAAGACTGGAAAGGTTTCTTTCTTTTTTTTTTTTTTTTGAGACAGAGTGTCACTTTGTTGCCCTGGCTAGAGTGAGTGCCGTGGCATCAGCCTAGCTCACAGCAACCTCAAACTCCTGGGCTCAAGCGATCCTCCTGCCTCAGCCTCCCAAGTAGCTGGGACTACAGGCATGTGCCACCATGCCCGGCTAATTTTTTCTATATATATTTTAGTTGGCCAGATACTTTGTTTCTATTTTTAGTAGAGACGGGGTCTCGCTCTTGCTCAGGCTGGTCTCGAACTCCTGACCTCGAGTGATCCACCCGCCTCGGCCTCCCAGAGTGCTAGGATTACAGGTGTGAGCCACCGCGCCCGGCCTGGAAAGGTTTCTTAATGCAATATTATTGAGGACATAGTATATGCACTATTCTAGGCAGCTGGGTTAAATCAGTGAGCAAAACAAACCAAAAAAATTCATGCTTTTGTGAAGTTTGCATTCTGGTATAGGAAGACAGATGATAGAAACTAATTACATAATATGTCATAAGGTGATAAACGCTATGGGAAAAAAAAGAATTTTGAGCAGAGTAAGAAGGATCCAGAGTGCTGGATGGTAGGAAGAGATTGGGTGGGGAAAGCAGACTTTACAATTTTAAAAACAGTGGTCAGGGAAGGCCACACTGAAAAGGTGGCTTTAGAGCAAAGGCTTGAAGGAGATGAGGAAGTGAGTCGTGTGGCTGTCTGGATTGAGAATGTTCCAGGCAGAGGAAATAGTCAGAGCAGAGCACAGCCCCTGAGATAAAGTGTCCCTGGCAGGTTTTAAGGAGCAGCAAGAAGACTTGAGCCAAGTGAGTAAGACGAACTGAGTAGGTGAGGTCAGAAAGATTGGTATGGGCATGGAGGGCCTTGTAGGCCAATGTAAGGACTTGGCCTTCTACTCGGACCAAAACGGGGAGCCTTTGTAGGGTTTTAAGTAGAAAAGAGACAGGATTGATTTATGCTGTTGAAGGGCATGGAAGGAGGAGAAGAGCTTTGAGGGGCTATGGCAATAATGCCCTGTGAGAGATGACGGTGCCTCAGGCCATGTTGGTGGCAATGGAGATGGTGAGAAGTGGTCGGGTTCTCCATGTATGGAACGTGTGATGTTCTCCTCTGAAGTAGAGGCCCCACTTGGACCCTCTCCTTTCTGAGGCTCAGATGCCACCAGAGGGGAATCCCATTGGTGAGCACCCACCATGGGTCCCACTCTGGCCTGGGTGCCTTCCCTGGATCCAGTGTTGTCCCACCCAACTCGACAAGAAATCTGTGGAGGGTGTTGGGTGCAGCTCCCCTTCTTGGCTGGAATGGTCGTTCTGTGAAGGGCTGGCAGGAAGTGAGGTGGAAAAGGGCAGCAGGGCCAATCTCCAAAAGAGTCTGGACCCCCAGCACTGGCCTTAATCCCGTGGGCACTGAGGAGGTGAGGTTACTTTCTGAGCAGGGACAGTGACTTGTGCCAAATGCCATAGCAAGGCAACTTTCAGACACGGGGTGGCTGTCAGGGCCCAGTTTCCCCAATGACTCACACACACGCTCACCCTTTTTTCTAACACCTGCTTGCAGGACCAGCCCCACCTCCATGCAGAGTAAGTGGCTCACGGGGATTTTCACTGGCACAGAAAGGCTTGCCGGCCCAGATCCCTCTCCCCATTATACTGACGTTATTGTTTGGGGTAGGGGTGTCCCAGGACCCAGGCTCCTGTTAGGGAAACTTCCTGAGACTGTCCCCTATTTGAGGAACAAAGTTCCATAAACATTGAGCACAGGTGGAAGGCAAGGGCCAGACAAGGCTCTGGTGGCTGGGAAAGAGCTGGCCTGGGCATCTGGCGTGGAGGTGAAGGGGGAGAGGAACCACAGGTGACGGTCACGATTCAGACTCGGCCCCTGGGTGGACAATGGCGATGGGAAACATAGGAAGAGGAGCACTTCCTGCAGGGTGAATGGAGCAAAGTATGAGCTCAGTTTGGGCCACCATTTGTGAGAGGGGCCTGTGGGACAAGCAGGCTCTGTGATGACTAGTAAAGCCAGCTGCTGGTTTCTAAAGCATGTTCTGCTGACCCTGGGCTTCCAGAGACTTGCTACAGGGGCAACTGCAGCGGGGCCCCTGACGGGGAGGCTGAGCAGAGGACTCTGGCCTCACCACCCCCCTCTTAAAACAGGGCAACAGCTCTCTGAATCTGTTTACAAGTGGAATTCCACGAAAGACTGTATTTGACAGAAGCGCTATGGTTGGGGGTGGGGTGGAGGAAGAGGAACATTCTGCAAGGCCATGTGGAGGCCTAGCAGGGAAAGGATCTACATTTCTCTGCCAAGGAGAATCCGCCTCAGCCCAGCTGGGGGTGGGCTCTGGGCCAAGTGCATGGGGCCCCAGGACACATCCAGGAGCCAGTGCCAAGGCAGCAAGTGGAAACTGCAGCAGCCTGAAAAGAGAAGAGCTGCCTGCTGGAGAGGAAGAAGGCCTGGGGCTGAGTGGTCACTTCACTTCCCTCCGCTGAGCTCTGAGGGGGGCCTCATTCGTATCAAGCCTGGCCCTGGGAAATTGTGTTGTCCCTGCCTCTTCACGTATCTGTCCACTGACCCCGACTCCTCAGCTCCCCACCCTGGTCTGAGAGTTCTCAGGGGCAGGGATTGAGTGCTACTGAGTCTTACTGTCCTCATATGCCCCGCCCCTAACACAGCCCACACAGTAGACACTCACTCATTTGTCAGAAAAAATGCCTGAGTGGGTGGAGGTCTGGCCCGTATGGCACTGGGCAAACCTCTGAGGCTTGGTTTCCTCACTCATAAACAGTAGATAATGAGCAGTCCCTCTCAGATGTGTGAGAATCCAGAGAAATAACAGATGGCCAATCAGTTTTTGATCTGTGAAATGGTGTCAACATGTAGGTTGCCACTGTCACTGTCATTAAGAGAAGGGGCGGGAAGGGTCAAGATGGGCACTGAGGAGTGATGGCCCAGAGTTAAACTGAACCTGTCTGGGGATGGGCTTCCCCCTGAGCAGCGTTACCTTCAAGAAGGGGTGTCAGAGATTCAAGAGCAGAAGCCACGACAATGTGAACGCTTGGAATATTTTAGAAGCTCTGCCTTCCTGTCCTCACAGAGAAGGCTGTGTACCCAGCTGATGCATCTGTGTGCATCCCACCATCCTAACACCAAACAGAGAAATGGTCAAGGCTGTTTGGGGGCTTCCAGTCCTCAGTCCTATTCCCCTCCATCATCTTGCCTCTCCATTCCCACAAAATTTCTGAAGATTCTGATGCTCATAGGTTGTCAGAGCCAGAAGGGCTCTCAGAGTTTTCTAATTCCAAGCTACCCAAGGAAGGACACCCTATAGTCTTCATTGAGCCCCTTCCAGTGAAATCCTTCTTCCTGCTTTCAGACCTAGGCTCAAACCCCACTGGTCGTACTCTAGGCCCCTGGAAACAGACAAAAATAAAGCCAGTCCTTCCCTTACATAGCCATTTTCACTCCACCCAAGCAGGTTCCCAGATAAAATATAAGATGCCGGTTAAATTTGAATTGTAGACAAACAATGAATAATGTTTGAGTGTAAGTATGTCCCAAATATTGCATGGGACATACTTACACTCAAACGTTGCAGGGGACAAATACTGCATGGGCCATACTTATACTCAAACATTATTTGTTGTTCATCTGCAATTCAAGTTTGATAGAGCCCTATGCCTTTATTTGCTAAATTTGGCAACCCTATGACCAGACCAGGATCAAGTGGTCAGAGCAGTTGGCACACTGTGGCAGCCACAGTTAGGCCTTGTCCATCACATCCAGATAGTAGACCTCACTCAGTGGCTCAGGAGGCCTACATGTAACCCTCAATTTCTCCACTGCCCCAGAGATCAGGCTAGCCCCCATGCCCTGCACTTAATGCTTTGCTCAAATTCTTCCAACAGACTCCCCACTATGCTGGATGATTTTTCCTGCATGCCTGGCACCCACTCCCATTCCACCCATCTCTACTGAAGGAAGAAGGCCTGCTGAGCAGGGATTTTAGGCATCCTGGCTCAAGTGCCTGTTTTCCCTTTCTCTCATCTGGCAAACTAAGAATCATCAGGGGATGAAGGCCTAACTAAGAAACCAAAACAGGAGATGAGTGACGGGGGAAGAAAGGCTGAGTCTGAGTTAGCTCAAAGGTACTAGTAGGCCTCTAAAGACTCAGTGGATTGGAGATGGCCACTCTCCTTTACCCTGGTGGGCAATGGGTATGTTTCCTGTTTCCAAAGGGCTCCCAAGATTTGAGGCCCTCACATGGCCATTCCTTCCCAAAGACTAGCCTTTACCTCCAACTTCATGCCACTGGCAACAATAATGAGTCTCAAACTCTCTCATGTATGCTCATGCAATCCCTTCACAGATATGGAAGGGGGTATGTAGACTATCACTGTGGAGGAACAGAGGGAGAAAGGGGCTAGGACCCTAGTCAAAAGCAACATTGTGAACCTCCCTTCCAAAGGTCAGCTTCAATTTTGTATGTAGCGCTATAGCTGTTGTTCATCTGTCTTCTCCTATTTGGCTATATGCTCCATGAGGTTAGGGATCTCTGTCTGTTTTGTTCACTGTTATATCCCCAGTGCCTAGAACAGTGCCTTGCACATTATACGGTTGATAAATGGTGGCTGAATTACTGACTGGATGAATGAACAAAGCAGGTCAGGGGTAGGAGCAGGGTCAGGAACAAGGTTGAGGTCAGTACAGAAACCAGGCCTGAGCAGAGCAGGAAACTTTGTGGCCTTAGAGCCTTAAGGGACGGGTGGGAGGATGAGGAAAGAGAAAATCCTCAGTGATCTACTCAAAATCCTTCAGTGAGGTTGGCTCCCTGTTGCCCAATCTGCTACACCCCCTTACTCACATTCCAACACCTACAGTCCAGTGATATAATCCTTCATCAGCAAGTTCTAGGGAGACAGTGATTCTCTAGATGCCCAGGTGTTGTGAGCCCAGGACAGGATGGGATGATTTCCCCACATTCTCATTTTTTATATTCAAATAACTCTGTGTGCTATTGTGTCTAATTAGGACAACTTGGATATAATGGCTTACGTTTGACAATTTCTCAACAGTCCTCAAGTTTACTGAAAACTTCCTTCTGATGTGGGCTAATTCATACAGACACTTAGGGACCACCGAACTCTAAACTAATGAGGGCACTGATTACCATGGAAACTGCCATCTCTAGTGGCCTCTGAAGGGGAGGAGGAATGGGGAAGGGGCAGATGTAGGGGTATGAACTGGAGAGCAGGAGCTGGGAGGCAGGGACTGGGGTATGGTAGAGGGAAGGAACTGCCATTTGTTACTGGCCTTCTTGGTGCCAGGTACTGAACAAAGCATTTGACATACATTCAATCATCACAGCCCCCTGCAAGATTGGCTTTCATTCTCCTCCCCTCCCACCTCATTGACTGGCAAAGCATAACTGTTAATCAATAAGATGGCCTATCACTGTTCCCAGTGCCTCTGATTGGAAAAGGTAACCTGTAACACCCTGCCATCTAAGCCTTATCAAAGCTCAGAAATGATATTCATAGAGAGATGCCTGAAGAGCAGGCAGCTCAGCCATTGCTGGAGACACGTGGCTCTAAAAGGCAAGGCCTGTGCTCTGGATGTTGGATCATAATCTCCAGATGGGAGAGTGCATGTTGGGGGAGTAGGCTTCAGTGCAGAGCTGGAAAAGCTACATTCAGTATTATAATAATTATAGTTTCCTTAACACAAACTACAGACAGGAAAGCTCAATATTTGCAAAGCTGGTTTTTCTGTACTCCATGCCACAAAAAAAAAAAAAAACCCACACAACGGGGCTTGACATTCAAAGGGACCTGTCACTCTTTCCGCACAATCTGAAAAAGCAATCTTGATTGCAACAAACAAGCAGAATCTACGTGACCATTGCTATCACGCTATCAAAGTCTAAATGATGTCTCTTTCAGGATCAGCATAATGGTTTTCTAAAACTATCATTGCTTTGATTCATTTTAAGTCACAGTATTTAATTTCTTTGAAACATGCAAATGACAGTAAGGGAAGGTGTGAAGTATTTCTGTTTATTTAAAATAAGATGGGGAAAGATGAAATAGACATCCTTTGCCCTACTCCTCTTGCTTTTACAACTGAAAACCCTGAACATTACATGTAAAACAAACATAACAAGACTCTGAAAGGTGGAAAGAAGGCAGACCACCTAGGGGCCTCAGGATGGGAGGAATGACATTAATTTTCTTTTTGCCTCATATATCCCAGACTTGGAGTTGAAGAAGCCAGAAAACAAAAACAAAACGAAACACTAACTAAAAGAGTCCCAACAAAAGCCTGTTTTCTCTAGCCAAATTAAACTAGGAAAGAATTAACCTAGCAAGAAAGAAAATTTTTAGACAGTAACCACTCTACTCCAGACAAAACCAGAGAAAAACTATAGCCCCACTGACAGCCACACCAAGAAAGACTGAGAGGGGAGCCTAGACTTCCACCCTATGAGACTGTAAGGACATGTCTCAACAGCTCCAATCCCCTGCTGGTGTGGCGTCAAGAATGGAGTGGAGATTTTCATCCCCCTGGCAGATAATGAGACCCACCTATATACATTATATCAACTGATATACAGAATTCCACCTTCACTTTTAAGTAATGAAGTACTCCCCTTTTCCCTTCTGTGGGAACGTCAGAGACCTAGTGGTGAGTCAAGACTTTCACCACCACCCAGTGATAAAGAGGCCAACCCTCCACCCCCTGCCAAGTGTCAGAGGAGGCAGTAACAAAGGAAACAGCAACCAGGCACCCCTACCTTTCCCAAGCAGAGAAGTATCAGTGGAGACCTAGTATGGAACAGAAACTCTCAATCCTGCCAAGCAGTAATGAGAAGCCCTCCAACCTTAGGTCAGTGGAAGCCAAGTGGGAAACCTAGACTTCTACCCCCACTTGCCTCTTCCCTTGAAGGTGCCAGTGTCAGAGGAAACCAACTAAAACAGAAGGTTTAAAAGAGATCCAAAGTCTCATGACATAATACCCAAAATGCCCAGGTTTCAATCAAATATAACCCATCATATCAAGAACCAGGGAGATCTCAAACTGAATGAAAAAAGACAATAGATAGATGCCAAAAACAAGATGACAGAGATGTTAGAATTATCCGACAAAGATTTTTAAAGAAGCCACTATAAAAATGCTTCATCAAGGTCGGGCGCGGTGGCTCACACCTGTAATCCTAGCACTCTGGGAGGCCGAGGCGGGTGGATCACTCGAGGTCAGGAGTTCGAGACCAGCAAGAGCGAGACCTCATCTCTACTAAAAAAAAAAATAGAAAGAAATTGTCTGGCCAACTAAAGATATATGTGGAAAAAATTGGCCGGGCATGGTGGTGCATGCCTGTAGTCCCAGCTATTCGGGAGGCTGAGGCGGTAGGATCGCTTGGGCCCAGGGGTTTGGGGTTGCTGTGAGCTGGGCTGACACCACGGCACTCACTCTAGCCCGGGCAACGGAGCGAGACTCTGTCTCAAAAAAAAAAAAAAAATGCTTCATCAAGCAAGCAACAAATATGCTCAAAGCAAATGAAAAAAATAGAGTCACAGCCAACAGTAAAAGTAGAAAAAGAAAATTAGAAAGAGAAAAAGAAACAAAATATCAGCAAAGAAATAGAAGATATGAAAAAGAACTGAATGAAAACTTAAAAACTGAAAAATACAATAACCAACATAAAAAAAAAAATCAATGGATAGGCTCAACAGCAGAACGGAGGGGACAGAGGAAAGACCCAGTGAAACTGGAGACAGAACAATTAAAATTAGCCATTCTAAACAGAGAGAAAATAGACTGAAAAAAAAAAAGAATCAAGAGAATAAGAAGATGAGCCACAGACTGGAAGAAAATATTTGCAAAACACATACCTGATAAAGCACTATGATCCAAAATATTCAAATAACTCTTAAAACTCAATAATAAGAAAATGAACAATCCAATTTAAAAAATGGGCAAAGGACCTGAACAGACCCTTCACCAAAGATATACAGATAGCAATTAAGCATATGAAAACATGCTCAACATCCTATTGTTACTGAAAGCTTCCAAATATACAGTGGCATTCTGGATGACTAACACCTTCTATATAAGCCCTGTCCTTGTTCTTTGCAACCTTGGGGCTGCATCAGAATAATGAGAACAAATGGTTTCAGGAGAAGGAAAGAGAAGTTTATTACTTTGCCAACAAAGGAGAAAAAATGGGAGACTTTCTCGCCTCAAAATCCAAAGTCCTAATAATAAGCAGAAATACAGAGCTTTTAAAGGGTGGGGTCTCAGCTTCAGGCAATTACTGTTCAACTGCAGTTGATGATTCAAATTGTCCCATCTCCACTGAAGGCACTCTCGACACCTCCACCCAGGACCTCTCTCTCTCCCCGCCACAGCCAGGTCTGGCTGACCCATCTCCTGTAGCACAAAGAACAAAAGACTTAACCTGCTCCTCCCAACTACTGGCCTGAGGGAGGGATGCAGGTTTTAGTTCTCAAAAAGGAGTGGAGGATGTTTTAAAGAGATAGAAAATATTTTTGCTGTTTTTTTCAGGCCATTCTCTCTGTTACATATTCCCCACTGTCAATATTTCCCTTCCATATCTATGGGGGGAGGGGTGATTACTCTGTTACAATATGTCATTAGGGAATTGCAAATTAAAACAACAGTGCCGCAACTTTCACCTCTCACAAAAATCAACTCACACTAGATAACAGACTTAGACCTAAGGCATGAAACTATAAGAATTCTAGAAGAAAAGGTTGGAAAAACTCTTATAGACATTGGCCGAGGCAAAGAATTTATGAAGAAGACCCCAAAGGCCATCACAGCAACAACAAAAATAAATAAATGGGACCTGATCAAATTAAAAAGCTTCTGCACACCCAAGGAAACTATCACAAGACAGACAACCTATAGAATGGGAGAAAATATCCACATGTTACACATCTGATAAAGGGCTGATAACTAGAATCTATATAGAACTCAGGAAAATCAGCAAGAAAAAAATCAAACAACCCTATCAAACAGTGGGAAAAAGACATGAACAGAAACTTTTCAAAAGAAGATAGACTAATGGCCAATAAACATATGAAAAAATGCTCAACATCTCTAATCATCAGGGAAATGCAAATCAAAACCACAATGAGATATCACTTATCTCCAGTGAGAATGGCCTTTATCAAAAAGTCCCAAAACAATAAGCGTTGGCATGGATGCGGAGAGATAGAAACACTCATACACTGCTGGTGGGACTGCAAACTAGTACAACCTCTGTGGAAAGTAATATGGAGATACCTCAAAGAGATACGAGTAGAACTACCATTTGATCCAGCAATCCCATTACTGGGCATCTACCCAAAAGAACAAAAGACATTCTATAAAAAAGATATCTGCACTCGAATGTTTATAGCAGCACAATTCACAATTGCAAAGATGTGGAAACAACCCAAGTGCCCATCAATACATGAGTGGATTAATAAAATGTATACATATACCATGGAGTTCTACTCAGCCACAAAAAACAATGGTGATCTAGCACCTCTTGTATTATCCTGGATAGAGCTGGAACCCATTCTACTAAGTGAATTACCACAAGAATGGAAAAACAAGCACCACATGTACTCACCATCAAATTGGTATTAACTGATCACACTTAAGTGCACATATAGTAACAACATTCATCGGGTGTTGGGCAGACAGGAGCGGGGAAGAGGGGATAGGCATATACACACCTAATGGGTGCAGTGCACTGCGTCTGGGGGATGGACACACTTGAAGCTCTGACTCAGGTTGGGGAAGGGCAATTTACGTAACCTAAACATTTGTACCCCCGTAATATGCTGAAATAAAAAAAATAAAAATAAAATTATATAGAAGTGTGTTTTCTAACCACAAAGGAATTGAAGTAGAAAGCATTAACAGAAAGATAACAAGAAAACCTGCAAACACTTAGAAGCCAAGTCACTTCTAAATAATCCATGGGCCAGAGAGTCTCAAGGCAAACCAAAAAATACATTGAACTGAATGAGAATGAAAATACAACATATCAAAACGTGTGAGATACAGCTAAAGTAATACCGAGAAGGAAATATATAGCACTAAATGCATACATTAGAAAAAGAGGAAAATCTGAAATCAATTATCTAAGCTCCCGCCACAAGAACTTAGAAAAAGAAGAGCAAACGAAACCCAAAGCAAGCAGAAGAAAGGATATAATAAAGAGCATAAATTAATGAAATTGAAAACAGAAAAGCAATAGGGAAAATCAATGAAACAATATGCTAGTTCTTTGGAAAGATCAATAAAATTGACAAATCTCTAGCAAGACTGACAAAGAACAAAAGAGAGAAGACACAAATTACCAATATCAGGGATAAACCAGGGAATATCACTATGGAACCTCCAAACATTAAACAATAATAATAGAATATTACAAATAACTCTACACACATAAATTTGACTACTCAGAAGAAATGAACCAATTCACCAGAAAACACAAGCTGCCAAAATTCACTCAATATGAAATATATAATTTGATTAGCCCTATTAAGGAAAATGATTTTGTAGTTTTAAAACTCCAAAAACAGCAATCTCTTGGCCCAGATGGTTTCATTGGAGAATCCTACCAAATGTTTAAAGAATTAATACTGATTTTATATAACCTCTTTCCAAAAAATGTAAGAGGAGGGTCCTCTTCTTCTTGTTAAGTTAGTATTACCCTGATACCAAAACTAAAGAAAACAGCACCAAAAAAGAAAACTACAGACCAATATTTCTCATGAATGTAGATTTTTAAATCCTTAAGAAAATATTAGCAAATAAAATTCAGCAACATATAAAAATAATTGTAAACCATGACCAAATGGGGTTTATTGCAGGAATGCAAGACTGATTCAATACTTGACAAGCAATCACTGTAATCTCTCATATCAATAGGCTGTAGTAAGAATCTATTTAGAACTCAGGAAAATCAGCAAGAAAAAATCAAACAATCCTATCAAAAAATGGGCAAAGGACATGAATAGAAATTTTTCAAAAGAAGACATAAGAATGGCCAAAAAACGTATCAAAAAATGCTCAACATCCCTAATCATCAGGGAAATGCAAATCAAAACCACAATGAGATACCACTTAACTCCGGTGAGAATGGCCTTTATCAAAAAATCCCAAAACAACACATGTTGGCGTGGATGCGGAGAGACAGGAACACTCATACACTGCTGGTGGGAATGCAAACTAGTGCAACCCCTATGGAAAGCAATATGGAGATACCTTAAACAGATTCAAGTAGACCTACCATTTGATCCAGCAATTCCATTATTGGGCATATACCCAGAAGAACAAAAGTCATTCTTTAACAAAGACACCTGTACCCGAATGTTTATAGCAGCACAATTCACAATCGCAAAGATGTGGAAACAACCCAAGTGCCCATCAATCCACGAATGGATTAGTAAACTGTGGTATATGTATACCATGGAGTACTACTCAGCTATAAGAAACAACGATGATACGACATCTCTTTGGTTCTCCTGGAGAGAGCTGGAACCCATTATACTAAGTGAAGTATCCAAAGAATGGAAAAACAAGCATCACATGTACTCACCAGAAAACTGGTTTCCCTGATCATCACCTAAATGTACATCGGGGAAGGATACCAATTGGATATCAGACTGGGATGGGGGGGTGGGGGGAGGGGATGGGTGTATGCCTACATGACGAGTGCGTTGCGCACCCTCTTGGGAATGGTCATGCTTGAGGGTGCAGACCCGGGGAGGTGGGGGGGGAGGGGATCGAGGTATGAATACATGGTGAGTGCCAGGCGCACTGTCTGGAGAGTGGGAGCGGACGTGCTTGGGACTCTGACTCGGGGGGATGGGCGGGACAGGGACAATGTATATGACCTGAACTTATGTACCCCCATGATGAGCTGAAATAAAAAAAAAAAAAAAACAAAGTTAAATTTAAGTTGTCTTTTGATTAAATAGAAAAAAAATAGGCTGTAGAAGAAAAATCACATTAACATATTAATCAATGCAGAAAAATTGACAAAATTCAATACTCATTCATGTCAAAAACTCTCAAGAATATAGGAAGAGGGGGGAACATCCTCAACTTGATAAAGAACATCTACAAAAAGCCTATAGATAATATCAAACTTAATTGCAAAAGACAAAAAAATGCTTTCTTCCTAAGATCAAAAACAAAACAAGGATGTCTACCCTCACCATTCTTATCCAACACAGTGCTGGAAGTTCTAACTAGTGCAATAACGCAAGAAAGGAAATAAAAGGCACACTAATTAGAAAGGATGAAATAAACCTGTCCCCATTCACAGATGACATGATATTCTACATAGAACATTCCAAGGTATCTACCAAGAAAAACTTCCTAGAAATAAGTGAAATAAGCAAGGTCATAGAGAACAATATGAACATACAACAGTCAATTGTATTTCTAAATATTAGCGATGAACATATGAACATCAAAATTAAAAATATTATACCATTTACAATCACTCAAAAAAGAGAAATGCTTAAGTGTAAATGTAACAAAATATGCACATGATTTATATGCTAAAAACTATTAAGTGTTAATGAAAGAAACCAGTGAAGATCTAAATAAATGGAGATACATACCCAGGTGTTCATGGATTGGAAGACTCCACATAGTAAAGATGTAAATTATCCCCAATTGATATATAGCTTTAACATAATTCCTATGAGAATCCAAGCAAGATTTTTTTTGTAGATACAGACAAGAGTATTCTAAAATTTATACAAAAAGACAAAGAAACTAGAATTGCTAAAACAATTTTTAAGACATAAAAGTTGTCTGTAGACTGTAGCTATGTCTGATTTCAAGACATAGTTACAGTAATCAAGGCCATATGGTGTTGGTGGAGAGAAAGACACATAGATGAATAGAACAGAATAGGGAACCCAAAAATAGACCCACACAAATATGCCCAACTGATTTTTAACAAAGGTGCAAAAACAATTCAAGGGAGGAAGCCTTAGGCAAAAAAGTGAACCTCAATCTAAGTCTCAAAACTTACACAAAAATAAAGTCAAAATAGATCACAGATTTACCTTTAAAACCTAAAGCTATAAACATTTTAGTAAAAAAAAAAAAAAAGGACAAAAATCTTTGGGATCTAGCCTAAGGCAAAGAGTTCTTAGACTTGACAACAAAAAATATGATCCATAAAGGAAAAATTGATAAATTTGACTTCATAAAAATTAAAAACTTTTGCTCTGAGAAAGACCTTGTTAAGAAGATGAAAAGATATGCTATAGACTGTGAGAAAATATTTGCAAACTACAAATCTGACAAAGAACTGGTTTCTAGAACATATAAAGAACTCTCAAAACTAACAGTAAAAAACAGTCCAATTAGAAAATAGGCAAATGACATCAACATTTTACCAAGGAGGATATGGCATGGATGGCAAATGAGCACATGAAAAGATGAACATCACTAGGGAAATACAAATTAAAACCACAATGAGGCCAGGCGCAGTGGCTCACACCTGTAATCCTAGCACTCTGGGAGGCTGAGGTGGGCGGACCGTTTGAGCTCAGGAGTTCGAGACCAGCCTGAGCAAGAGTGAGACCCCATCTCTACCAAAAATACAAAGAAATTATCTGGCCAACTAAAAATATATAGAAAAAATTAGCCGGGCATGGTGGCGCATGCCTGTAGTCCCAGCTACTCGGGAGGCTGAGGCAGTAGGATTGCTTGAGCACAGGAGTTTGAGGTTGCCGTGAGCTAGGCTGACGCCACGGCACTCTAGGGCAGAGCTAAGACGCTGTCTCAAAAAAAAAAAAAGGCTGGGCAAGGTGGCTCACGCCTGTAATCCTAGCATTCTGGGAGGCCGAGGCGGGTGGATCGCTCAAGGTCAGGAGTTCGAGACGAGCCTAAGCAAGAGCGCAGACCCTCTCTCTACTAAAAATACAAAGAAATTATCTGGCCAACTAAAAATATATATAGAAAAAATTAGCCGGGCATGGTGGCACATGCCTGTAGTCCCAGCTACTCAGGAGGCTGAGGCAGTAGGATCACTTAAGCCCAGGAATTTGAGGTTGCTGTGAGCTAGGCTGATGCCACAGCACTCACTCTAGCCCAGGCAACAAAATGAGACTCCGTCTCAAAAAACAAAACAAAACAAACCACAATGAGATGTCACTACACACTTAACAAAACAGCTAAAATAAAAAAAAAAATTGTGACAATGCCAAATGCTGGTGAGGATGCAGAGAAATTGGATCATTCATATACTGCTCACAGGAATGTACAATGGCACAGCCACTCTGGAAAATACATTCTTAAAAAATAAACATACACTTAGAATGACCCAGCAATTGCACTCCTGGGCATTTTCCCCAGAGAAATGACTTATGTTCACACAGAAACCTGTATACAAATGTTTACAGAAGCTTTACGTGTGATATCCCCAAACTGGAAACAACCCAGATGCTCTTCAACAGGTGAATGTTATAAAACTACAGTAAATCCATATCATGGAATACTACTTAGCAATAAAATGAATCAAATTTTGAAACACACACCTTGAATCAATGTCCACTTTCCTCATTTGTAGCAAGGGAGATGTCGTCTGGAGGGCCTTTCTATTTGGAATTCAAGATGAAAGGGGGAGGGGTCAGGATGAGAACATATTTGAAAGTGTTAAGGCTTTTTTTTTTTTTCTTCAGAACTTTTGGAGATTCAAGGCCGGGCTCGGTGGCTCATGCCTGTAATCCTAGCCCTCTGGGAGGCCGAGGCAGGTGGATCGCTCAAGGTCAGGAGTTCGAGACCAGCCTGAGTGAGACCCCCCCCATCTCTACTAAAAATAGAAATAAAAATTACCTGGACAACTAAAAATATATATAGAAAAAATTAGCCAGGCATGGTGGCGCATGCCTGTAGTCCCAGCTACTCGGGAGGCTGAGGCAGTAGGATCGCTTAAGCCCAGGAGTTTGAGGTTGCTGTGAGCGAGGCTGACGCCACGGCACTCATTCTAGCCTGGGCAACAAAGCGAGACTCTGTCTCAAAAAAAAAAAAAAAAAAAAAAAGAGACTGCAATTTATTAATTCTCCTGTCAATTGTTTGGTCTGTAGTTTTTTGCTATTATGAACATTGATGCTATGAACATTATTATATATGTCTCCTTATATGCATGTGCTAAAATTTTATTTGATATTTAAATAAAAGTGGTATGAAAAGCTCAGCTTTACACAATAAGGTCAAAATGTCTTACAAAGTCAATGTATCAATTTACACTCCCAGCAGCCTATTTAAGAGGTCACACTGGACCTGGAGTGGTGGCTCAAGCCTGTAATCTCAGCACTCCGGGAGGCTGAGGTGGGAGAATTGCTTGAGGCCAGGAATTTGAGACCAGACTGAATAAGAGCTAGACCCCATCTCTACAAAAAATAGAAAAATTAGCTGGGCATGGTGGCGCATGCCTATAGTCCCAGCTATTCAGGAGGCTGAGGCAGGAGGATCGCTTAAGCCCAGGAGTTTGAGGTTGCTGTGAGCTAGGCTGACGCCACGGCACTCATTCTAGCCTGGGCAACAAAGCGAGACTCTGTCTCAAAAAAAAAAAAAAAAAAAAAAAAAAAACAACTTTTGGAGATTCAAAATAACCAGAAAGAAGTGGCTTGATGAACGCTGACTGTCGTGCTTTATGGAACATCCTAAGGAGACCAATTTGGAATCTGGGAACCCAGGAGAAGGAGTTTTTAGTGTAGGTGCATCCTGTTGGCTTAAGCTAAGACATCTGCTTTGTTGTAGTGGTTGACTCAAAGGAGAGGAGTTGTTACATTCTTACACTGAGATGGGACAGGGTCAATTTGAAGAGTAAATTGAAAGGACTCTGTGTTCCCAGGAACATAAGGAAATGTCCTTGTTCTGATACAAAAAGATTAAGGGTTCATCAGTCAAGGGAACTGAAAAACTGGAGAAAGGCACACTGCCTCCTGAACATGAGGAGCAATGCCAAATCAAAGGTCAGAGCACATTCAGCTGACAGTATAGTATTTGTCCTTTGGTTCTCAAGCACGGCCAGTGTCTGCGCTGTGTCCAGACTTGGAAATGAAGTAGGCAGTAAGAGTCAAAGAAAAAACTCTGCAAGCCCAATTGTCACAAACATTGTTGAAAGGCGGGATTTTATCAGCAATATTTGAACCCCGCTAAAACCGGAAGCGGCAGTTGCTACGGGTCTAATGACTGTACGTAGGATCTCCCAACAGCCAATCCTAGAGCCTGGCTTGTTTGGGGGCGTAGCCATGAAAAGGCAGTGACCAATGGCAGAGGGGGCTGTGAATAGAGTGAGGGCAACCGGCGTCTCAGGTGAATATAAAGCCGCGGGGAGGATAGCGGCTTGGAAACTGTTGCAAGGCTTCAGCTGTGAGTCTGAGCTGTAGTCAGTACTTGAGCTGCCACAAATTTCAACTCCCACTTGCCAATAAACATTATGGAAGATTCTCAGAGTGAGTACCAGCGGGTGGTAAGACGCCAATACCGCGAGAAGAAAGAGCTACAGGCCCGCATCCAGGCCATGAAGAATTCGGTCCCCAGGAACGACAAGAAGAAAAGAAAGCAGTTGCACCTAGATGTGGCCCGCCTCGAGGCCGAGATGGAGCAGAAACACAAGCAAGAGCTGGAGAAGTTCCAAGAGAACTTACCTGATAGCAGCAACCTCGATTCTATCACTGAAGATCTGGCCAAGATGAATCTCGAGAACCAGCCTCCCGAGATATCGAGGGCACAGAAAAGGCGAGAAAGAAGGGCGGCCCTCGAGAGAGAACGCCAGGAGAGGATCGTGGAGGCTGAAATGGAGCACCTGGCCAGCTCCAGCTGCAATGAGGAGGAGAAGCTCACCATCATCCTGCGGGCCAAGAATCTGGAGATGAAAAATATCCCGGCGGATGGCCACTGCATGTACCGCGCCATCCAAGACCAGCTGGGGTTCTCTGAGACCGTGCAGAGCCTGCGTTTCCGCACCGCCGACTACATGCAGAAGCACGTCGACGACTTCCTGCCCTTCTTCTGCAATCCCGAAACCGGTGATGCCTACGGCCATGATGATTTCCTGAGCTACTGCGACAGCATCGTGTGCAGAGCATCGTGGGGAGGCCAGCTCGAGCTGAGGGCCCTGTCTCACGTCCTGCAGACCCCCATCGAGGTGATCCAGGCCAATTCACCTGTCATAGTTATCGGGGAGGAGTACAACAAGAAGCCGCTCACCCTCGTCTACCTGCGCTACGCCTGCAGCCTTGGGGAGCACTACAACTCCGTGAAGCCGCTCGAGGCCAAGGCAGAGGCCGAAGACGAGGCTGAGGCCGGCGCCGTTGGGGGAGCAGCTCCGCGCCTTTTCTAGGCCGGATCACGCCTTGGAGCGTTGCCATAGCCATCCGTCTCCTTTGCCGTTTGCCGTTTGCCGTTTGCCGTTTGCCGTTTGCCGTAGCCATCGCTGCTGGAGCTGAAGCCACTACCGCGTCTTCCTCAGTAGGCTCAATTTTTTTCCTGTTTTTTTGGTTTATCTTTCTTCATTTCACTCAAAATTCACCGGCCTCTCCCCATCCCCGCCTGGCTGTTTCCTACTTTAGCCATTCTATCCTCCTCATTCCTTTGTTGTTTCTTCGCGAGTTGGGGGATGGGGCTAATTTCAAGGAAAATATCTGCATTGTTTTATATGAGAGGCATAAGTTTGATAAAACCTAACCTCTTCTTGCCCCTAAGGGTCTTTACCTCCCTCGCGACTGAGAATTGGTCACGTTACAAATAACTTTAGGTTATAAATGGAAACGTTTGGCTTGTTGTATTCTTAAATTGGGAAAAATAAGTTCAGTAGAATAGCTCAGCGTCTTCAGATTTGCCTCATGAGTATATCGGATTACTTAGATAAAGTTGGAGTTTATATGATCGAAATGCTTTGTGAATGCCTTTTGCTGAGTTTTTTGAAAAAAAAATTTATCATGGTTTACTTTTTACTTAACCTGCGCTACTCGGAGATGTCTCAAGTTTGAACAAGAGCTCTGCTAGTATTTTGTTTTGTTTTGTCATCAAAATCTGTGTGGTTTCAAATTAATTTTAGTTGCTCAGATGTTTGCTAAATTCTAAATAATAGCGTTTAAGTTTGGAAGGTAAATGTAAGTGTTAAATATAGAAAACAAATTTAGATAAACTTATAGGCTAGGTAAGGTTTACTCTAAAATGTGAAAAATATGAGCTTAATTTCCTTTATTAAAAGTAGCAAGGGATATGACTTTATTCAAGTAGTTGATCCATGTCATTATCTCTACAACTGGTATGAAGCAAAGACACACTGATAGTTTAACTTACTGTAAGGGGTAAAGATCTGAATCTAGTAAGTTTCCTTTTTTCTTGTAGATGTAAAAGGCTATGACTTTATTCAAGTAGTTGATTCACCTTGTTATATCCACTGGTATAATATGTGAAATATCTCAACTTGGTAACTTTGCTTAATTCTTAGAGATAGAAAAGTATTAGAAAAGATTTTTCAAAAGTGTTAAAGTATTTTATCTGTTTTGTTATATCAACAATTGACATGAGGCGAAAAAAGTGAACAATATACCTTTGCTGATGTTTGAGACTTGTAATATCTTGAATTTCCCAAAAGAATAGTAAAAGTGAAATGATTTGCAGTAAACAATTTCTTTAAAATTTAATCTTCACATCCTGTATTTCAGTGAGGTCACTTGAATACATTTAAAAAATTACTTGTACATTCGAAATGTTCTAAAATAAAATATATAAGTTCAATTTTTTTTTCAATTATGCAATTCCTTTCAAGAATAAAAGTGCTTTAAAAAATACCTGATTCTCTATTTTTGTGTGACTGACTTAGTTCGTATGGAATTTATATCCCAGGATCTACTTCAGCAAAGAGACCCTAGAGAGTTAGGGAACAGCAGTTGGGCAGGGACAGGACAGCTGAGGCTTTGGGAAGGAGAAATGGGCTTGCAGTCTTGGTGGTGACCTGGAGTAGAGTGTTTCCCAGGGAAGTATTTAGGGAGGAACTTTATCTTGAGAATGTCCTGAGTTGATGTTTCACTTGGTAAAAAACAACATGAAATGGTTTCATTTAAGGATGCTCTTATTGCAGTGTATGAAAAAGAACCGCTACTTCCAAAAACTCACCAGCCCAGGGCAATGTTGTAGGAGGGAAAGAAGTGCCACTGTGTTTTCTTTTGGGGTGTTTCCAAAATACAAATATAGAAATCCTGCCAGATAGTTCCTTGTGTAAATGTGTATCAGAGAAGTTTCAGCTAGCCAGCTGGCTGAGAGGAGAGAAGATCCCTGGGAAAACCGGGTATTTGGGTATATTGTAACAAGACAGCCTTTTACAGGGATAGGAACTTTGGCTGGGGAGGGGAGTACAGGTTGGGGAGGAAGGGGGACAGGCTGAAGGAGGGGCATAGCCAGGGGAAGAAAGAACAGGCCAGGGTGGGAGATGTAATCTGCAGAAAGGGGGCCTGGCTGGGAAGGAGGGTGCAAGTTGAGGACTGGGGCAGCCTCAGAGGATGAATGGGGCAGGGCAGGGTAAAATGGAACAGGCTAGGGGGTGGAGGGAGGGTGGACAGGCTGAGGAAGGGGGCTGGCTGGGGACCTGGGCATAGGTGGTGAAGAGAGTCCCTGGTTAGAGGAGGGGACATAGGCCCGGGGGGGGGGGGTGCTGACTGGGGACATGGGCAAAGGCTGGTGAAGGGTTCTAGAAATTGGAAAGGTGCTCTACTGAGGTGGGCTACATGGGGTCGGGGAGGGAGCCACAAGCTAAAAGAGGGGGCCTCGCTAGGGTAGGGGGCCTTGATGGACAAGGAGGCTGAGCTGGATAGGGGGACACAGGCTGGGAAAGAAGACCTGGCTGAGGGAGGGTGCCTGGCAAGGGAAGGAACATGGGCTGGTGAAGGGATCCTGGCATAGGGGAAGGTGGCCCAGCTCGGGGTGGGTTGAATAGGGAGGGGAAGGGGACCTGGCTTGAGAAGGGAAGCTGGCTGGTTAACTGAGCTACATTCTGCTGAAGGGGTCCTGGCAGGGGTGGGGTTGGGTGGAGAATAGGGCAGGAAAGGGGGCTGGGCAGGGAAAGAGACACTGGCTGTGGAAGGAGGAATAGGCCAGTGAAGGGGCAACTCGGGGCAAGAGGCCTCGGTTGGAAGGGTACAGAAGATGATAGAGGAGTCTGGGGCTGCTGAATGGGGAAATGGCTGGGGCAAGCTGCCAGACCAGGCAAGGAGCGCCTGCTGAGGAAAGGGGTCTGGAGGGAGAAGAGGTCTTCCTGGGGAAAGAGACGTTGGCTAGGGAACAGGGTCTGGCTATGGGAGGAGGACTGGATAGACGAGGCACCCTGGCTGGGAGCCACCAGGCTTGGAAGGTTGGAGCAGGCGGGAAGAGGACCAGGCTGGGATGGGCCACAACTTGGGAAAGGGGTTTGGCTGTGAAAAGGGAGCTGGCCCAGGAACGGAGCCAGCAGAGGGGGTCCTTGCTGGGGAATTGGGCCTGGATGGGGCAGAGACCTAGTTGGGTAGGGGACACAGGCTGGAGAAGGGCCATATGGTGTGGAAGGGGCTATGGAAAGAGAAGGGTCTGCCTTCAGCAGGAAGGAGAGGGAAGTGTTAACCCAGGCCAGATCCTAACCATGCCCAGAGCACAAACAAAGAGGGAGCCTCCACCGTGCTATCTGGCAGGACATGAGGGATCTGCAGTCTGTTCCATTCTGTAACAATGACTACAATCACTGAGGACAGCAACT
This sequence comes from Lemur catta, assembly GCF_020740605.2. Classification (NCBI taxonomy): domain Eukaryota; kingdom Metazoa; phylum Chordata; class Mammalia; order Primates; family Lemuridae; genus Lemur; species Lemur catta. The sequence goes on along the minus strand of NC_059155.1, from coordinate 48,437,036 downwards.
ATTCTGGGCAATTTCATGTGGGAAAGCCATGGGGCACTATTAAAGGGATACAATTCCAGAAGCAACTTTCATTCATTTGCTTGCTGTTTTTCATTTACTCATTATGATACCCTCCTCCCTCTTGCCATAGCAATCAAAAATAAGGTGCCTCTTATATGCAGATATAGGCTCTGGAGTCAGACATCTATTTGGGTTTCATGCCCAACTCATCCACCCACTTCCTGGCTTTGTGACCTTGGATAAGTCACTTAATCTTTCTGGACCTGTTTTTTCACTGATAACATGGGACAGTTAATACTTGTTTTAGAGATATCTCTCTTTTTTTGACACAGAGTCTCACTCTGTTGCCTGGGCTAGAGTGCCGTGGCATCAGCCTAGCTCACAGCAACCTCAAACTCCTGGGCTCAAGATATCCTTCTGCCTCAGCCTTCCTAGTAGCTGGGACTACAGGCATGCACCACCATGCCCAGCTAATTTTTTCTATATGTTTTTAGTTGTCCAGATAATTTCTTTATTTTTAGTAGAGATGGGGTCTCACTCTTGCTCAGGCTGGTCTTGAACTCCTGAGCTCAAACAATCCACCTGCCTCGGCCTCCCAGAGTGCTAGGATTACAGGCATGAGCCACTGTGCCGGGCCTAGAGATATCTCTTGAGGACATTAGGAACATTAAATGAAAATACATATAAAGTGCCCAATAAATAAGTGCCTAGTAAAGGTAAGCTACTATTAGTACTATTATGTAGGAGCTCAAGAACATGACATTATCAACTCTGGCAGCAACCACTCCTTGATTTTGTCTACGGTGACTTTTGGGGCCACTTGGCCACATCCCACAGGTCCTGCAGTGGATGTACAATGCCTCCCAAGGCTATCTGCCCCAGCTGTTGCCACGAGAGCTTCTACTGGAGCTCACCTAAAGTGTCCTCCAGGAGACAGGGTGACCTGCATGCAGGGACTCCTCAGGCCAGCCAGAGTATCTTCCTTCCAGGCTTTTTCCACACAAACACATAACAGACGCACATATTTTGAAAAACAAGATTCGTGTCATTCTACTGAAATTACTTTTTTTGACTTAACAATACTTTATAAACATTTCCCTGTGTCCTTAAATAGTCTTAAATATGATTATTTTAATGCCTACATTCCAGCCAATGAATGTGCCATAATTTATTTATTCAATTCTATTGCTGGATGTTTAGATTGCTTTCAATTTCTCACTACTATAAATATGCCACTGTAATATCCTTGCAGCTGAAGCTTTGTCTATATTTCTGATTATTTCCTTTTGATAAGATTTCTCGACATGATCTAGGTCAAAAGGAGAGGCTTTTAATGCATACTGGGACGGATTGCACCAATTTATACTCCCAGAGTATGAGAATGTTATTTTCCCATAGAGTTGCCAACACTGAAAAGTATCATCTTTGCTAATTTGTTAGGTGAAGAATGTATTAATGGACCTTTCATTGATTACTAGTGAGGCTGAATATTCCTATATGTGTTTATTGCATTTGTGCAGGAACAAATATTTCTTAATTTATTGTCTGTTCTCGAACTTTGCTTAATTTTCTATGGATAAGTTTGTCTTTTTCTTATGGATTTTTAATAGTTCCTTCCATATTAATGAATCTGACCACTTGTCATTTGGATATTTTAAAAAATAGTTTTTCCTGTATATTATTAGCCTTTCAGTTTTGTTTCTGTCTTTTTGCATATGCTGGTTTAAAATTGTAATGGAATTTATCAGTCTTTTTCATTATGGTTTATGTCTTGGTATCAGGCTTGGAAAGGGCTTCCCCATCCTGAGATTGGATCAATATTTGTGTATACTTTATTTCAGATTTTTTATGCTTTATCTTTGTATTTAACTATATTTAACATATCCACCTGGAAATTACTTGGGAGTAAGATAAGAACATAAATCGATTTTCCCCAATTATGATACCAATTATTAACCAATTAGCCCAACACTATTTATTGACTAAGCCATCATTTCACCACTGATTTGAAGTGCCACTTCCACATATATTATATTCTTATACTCTAAGAGGGTGAATCTCTTTTCAATCAGCTATACAGAATGGCTGCATTTCTGTGACCTCAATCTGAAACTGCCAGCTGTAGTATTCGTCCATTTATTCCATATTTACTGAAGATAACAGTGATAAACAATAGAAAGATAAAAGAACCAGTCTCAGTGCTCACTGTCTAGTTCAGGTGGCAGACAGGAAAAGAGAAATAGAAAGCAATGTGACGAATGCCATGATGAAAGGAAGCACAGAGGAAAGACACTTCATCAGACTCGTTGTGGTGTCAGGAGGCTTAAGAGGAGCTCGCAGAGAACAAACTAGAGCAGAGGTAGGAAGGAGTGAAAGAACTGGGTGTCTTCCTGTTCAGTTTAGCTGGACAGCAGGAGTGAGAGGATTGTAGGAGAGAGCTGGGGAGGGAGGCAGGTGAGGTAACCCAGCTTAAGTAAACATCCGTTTTACTCATAATAATATTACAAATTAAATAAATATAAATTAAATGAGATATAAGCTTTCATCAAATAGTAAAGAAGTAAAGTTTGATAATATGCTGTGTTGATGGGGGAATGCAGAAACAGGCCCTCTCAAACATTGCTGATGGTGTGTAAACAGGTACAATCTCTTTGGAGGGCAATTTGGCAATAGTTATCAAACTTAAAGTGCATAAACCACTATCATTTGTATTTTTATCAGTTTCGCTTGTGCATGACTGTAATACATGTTTAAAAAGATAACTGGTTGCTTTTGAGGAGGGAGACCAGGTGGCTGGGAAACCAAGTTGGTGAAGGAAAAGGATGGAAGGGGCTTTTCACTGTGTAATCTCTTGAACTTTTGATATTTTGGGCCATATGAATTAATAAATAATTTAAAGCTAACCTAAAAATGCACATAGCTTTTGACCTAGCAGCATACTACAAATACACATATTACACAAAGTTATATTTCAAAGATGTTCATTACGGTGTTTTTTGTCAAAGCAAAAATCTAGATACAACCTTTAATATCCTCAGTAAGGACCAATTAAATAAATATTGGTACATCCATATGAATTGTTACCTCTAGGGAGAGGGGTAGAAATGAGTGAGTGAAGGGAGGAAGATGGTGAGCTTTCACTTTTAAACTACGTCCTTCTATGTAGTTGAATATTTGTATTATAGTGAAATATACATAACAAAATTTACCATTTTAACTATTTTAAGTGTACAGTTCAATGGCATTAAGCATATTCAGATTGCTTGCAACCGCCACCATCATCTGTCTCCAGAACTTTCTTATCTTCCCAAACTGAAACTCTATACCCATTAAACATTAACTCCCCGTTCCCACTCCCCTCGGCCCCTGGCAACCAACATTCTCCTTTCTGTCTCCGTGAATTTGACTACTCTGGGTACCTCATACAGTATTTGTCCTTTTGTGTCTGGCTTATTTTACTTAGCATAATGTCCTCAAGGTTTATCCATGTTGTAGCATGTGCCGGAATTTCCTTCCTTTTTTTAAGGCTCAATTATACTCCATTGTGTGTATGTACCATATTTTGTTTATCCATTATATTATTTAATTTTAAATAGAAAATTTTATCCATATATATTATCTAAAACATAGAAAAATATTTTTTAAAAACTGGGACTGTTTCTTCTTTTTGCTCTAAGATAATTCAAATAGCATAGGAATTATCTGCTCCTTAAAAGTTTGAAATAAGCCATTCACTTGTGAAACAGAGCCTGGACCTTTTGTGAAGTTAGCCTCTTTGACAGGCATAATTCTTGAAAGAAAAGCTATGTAATGTAATGTAAAAACAATAAAAATTCATCTAAAATAGATAGGGACAAAGATTGGAGAACAAAAAATCAGGAGGTAAAGAGTAAAGGTGACAATTTTCTCATCTCTCAGACGGTGAATCAGAGATACCATTTCACTTTTGAAGTTGAAATATTGAGAATTATAGCCTTACACATGGTGCTTAACATCATAAAAATAACCACCAGTAGAACTAAAAACAGATCGCCTAACCTCCCCTTTAGAGGATTTTTTTAAAAAAGGAAAAGAAAAGAAAACCCACCCCTTAGAGCAACAGATAGAAAACCAAGGTAAGAGAAACCAGTTTACTGCCCTTTTGTGGAGGTAGGGAGAGGGGAGTATAGGTTGTGTATTTTTCTCCTGGTGTCTTCATTTTCACTTTGGCCTAAATTATTTTGCATACGGAGACAGTGAGGTTGTGGTATGCTGTTTTGGCCTATACCTAGTTTCAGATAGAAGATACCTGCTTTTCTCTTTTGCGGTCCTTTTCATTTCAGTGAGTCCTACCTGGGGGAATTGCGCAAATACACATTTACCAAGCCATCAAGTCCCATCTTCACTATGAATGAGAAAAATTTACCCCCTAAATATGTTTGTTGCTCCTGAATTAGTCTTGAAAAAAAAAGCCTGTGAACCACTGACCTAGACTATCTCTATAGGTCCTTCCAGCGCTCTGTCTCTATCTCTCTCTGTCTCTCTCACATACACACACATCCAAGACCTGTCTCTGAATGTTGTACATGACTCCACAACACCACAAGGCAGAAGCAATAGGAAAGCAGTTTTGGTTTGGCATAAAAATGTTTTGATAAGCAAATGTATTCAGAAAGATAAAGGACCAGCTCACAAGTAGGTGAGTTCTCTGCTATTAGAGGCATGTAAGCCCAGATTGGATAACCATCGCCTCATAAGTTAAGTTTTCAGGCCATTCAATCATCTGATGCAACTAAGAAGCTTCCCACCTTACTTGAGAAATCAGAAAACAAAGGAAGTTTCTTCTACATGGAGATGGGAGTGAAACAAGAAAGGAAGCGGACAGGCCTGGGGCATGGGCAAGGCTGGGTTAGGAGCTGGGGGGAGCACTAAGAGAGGTTTGCTTGACCCCTTTGGCCCAGTTGAGTCCTCTTTCTAGAACCACAAAAATGTTAATACCTCCTCCAGGCCCTGATCAGTCTTGAATTTGGAAGCACTAGTTTTGGTGGCTGAAGAAGCAGCCTGAGGCTGAGACACCACAATTACAATGTTGATTCCAGTTCTTAAATGCAAAACGGGCTACTTCAACCTGGCTTAGAGAGTTGCTCAAGGGACCCATTCTAATGAATAGCCTAGAATGACTGGAACACATTCTCAAGTGTGTAAATAGTGCTTCTGAAATATTTGAAGGGGCTTGAAAACAGCTTATTCTCTTAAGTATCCTATTCATTTCAACAAAATGCATCGAGTATTTCTAATGACAAGCACGGTCTGCTGGGCTGGGGCCCAGGAAGGCCAAGTGAGAAGCCCAAAAATAGCTAAGACTTCATATGTGCTCTCCAAGGATGCCTAGCCTGGGAGGTGAGACCAACACAAATCCGAGTGACCCTCAACCCAAGGCCTGTCCTTTCAGAAAATGCTGTGGTCCAGTAAGAAAATGAGGAAATGAAGTGGGAATGCCCTGGGCCAGCTTGGGGCGGACGGGAGTGTGGGGCAAGAGGGAATGGGGAGCCTTGAAAGGTCAGCTTAGATTTAGGCGGGCAGCACTGAAAAGAAGGGAGTTCCAGGCAGAAGGGACCCCATTAGTCAAACACAAAAAGTGGTAGTGTGAGAGACGTGTAGAGAACAGTTTGCATTTCCAGGATCCGTCTCCCTTCACTGCCGCAAAAGTCCCCACTTGCCTTTTGGTGTGCCACCCTTCTGCCACCCTCTTGGGGTGAAAGGGGTTCACCACCAGGGCCTTCCCCCTTCAGGCCTGCCAATCAAAGCACCTCTTCTCCCTGGCCATAGTGATTGGTTCAAGATGAGCCTGTGGCCTGGACCTGTCCAATCAGAGTGAAACCCAGCATTTGAGGGGCGCATGCGCTGTTGGTTTTTTTTTTAACCTGGAGCCATCTTGCGACCATTAGGTGAGGGGGAGGAGGCTGCGGTTACTAGGGGCTGCTCTCGTGAAGGCACCTTGAGAAATCACCAGTTCTTAAGGCCTTCCTGGGATTGGAGGTGAGTTCAGAGTTCTTGGAAAATTCCATTCAGAATTTTGTTTTAAAGAAAGGAGGAAGGAAATGAATAGCAACAGCATTTTCCCGTGTTTTCAATTCCGTGTTCGTGAAGCAACTTTATTTAGTTTCTCGGCCACCGTGAAACCAAGAAGGGAATACTCGGGGTATATTCCAGCCCCCAGGGAATGACCTCCCTAAGAAGTAGTAAATGGAAATTTTGGGGCTTATGTCAGTGTGATGTGAATTGAGTTAATGTCTGTCCCTTCCTAAGAACGCAGGCATCACTGGGTATTCAGGGACTATCCCAAGGACCAGCCTCCATAGCAGCTTCATGACCTGGCTTTTCTGTAGGGCCCTTACTCATCCACCACCACATGCCTGAGATAAGAGATAATGTTATTTCTGCAACTTGCTCACCCTTTGAGGAAAAAAAATCTGTATTGCAGAGTTAGAATGTTACTCTATAGGCAATAGAATCCCTTAAGTTTGTTTTTCAAAAGGGATGAGACATCAAAGCTATGCTTTAGGAATGACGAATCAGATGGCATTTGAGGAAAAGAATGGATTGCAAGGAGAGAGAATGGAGGCAAGAAGATAAATTGGGAGGTTCTTTTTTAATTCATGACAGATGATGCTGACCTGGACTGGGGCAGTGACAGCAGGGAGAGAGGAGGGGTCCAAGGTGATGGACACTGGGAGTAGAGTTAGCATTTCTATGGAGAGTAAGGATGAAGGTAGGATCAGAGGTGATTCATTGGTTTCTGGCTGGAGTAACTCAGGAAATGATTCACTGAGATAGGCCCTTAAAAATCCCTTAAATTGTCCATCATGTAGAGCATACCGGGTTTTGTGTGTACAACCTTTGTACACTAAAGTATTTTTGTACTTCTGAGCTAAATAAACTAAAATGGGTGGGTGTGTGTGAGAGAGAGAGAGAGAGGGAGAGAAAGACAGAGAGAGAGAATAGACTATCCTAGAAAAGATACACAAGAAACTCCAAGGAGACAAACTCAGTAGCTAAGGGACAGGGTGTAAATACATTGCTTATTCAAAATATAAATGTAGTTAAAATTTAAAATATATATAACTAAAATTAATAAAGTCAGTAGCAAGCCAAATGTGTGTTGACAGTCACCAAGAAGTAACCCTAACCCTCAACAATACTGTTGCCAAACTTGGGATGATTCACTTGGTAATAATAAGACAGGAGCTTCAGCAGGACAATGCAGGGAGGGCACTGGCACTTCTGAGTTATAATGTGCTCTGCCTCCTTTTTCCTATAGTTACCCAGTAGGTAACTATTTCACTAGAGTTCATAGCCTCTCTCTTTGTCATATACACATCCCACTCTTTTCAAGGAAAGCAATGATTCTCGGAGATGAGAAAGTCTAAATCCACATTTTAAAAACAATGTAGTTTTTTCCTGAATTCAGACTCACAAAGGATTTTGACTTTTACCTCATTTTGCAAAGCAGTTTCTATTCCTTTCTTCCGTTTCTACTGGTGCAGAGACCTGAGGCCACTACGATGCCTTGTCTAAAAACAGAACCATTAAACCCTAGTGACACAAATAAATTGCAACAGAAGCTTTGACATTCGAGAACTTTTTGTTTTGCTTTTTTGTTGTTATGTTTTTGTTTTTTACTTTGGGCCACATGAAATTTTTAGCTTTGGTGTATTCCCCTCTCTGATCTTTGAAAGTAGTCCCCAGAAAGCAAGGTGGGGAGAGTGAAGGGCAGATAGGATGGTGGGGAGCAACTCTTACATTTTCATTTGCATATGATAAGCACTGCCACAATAGACACTAGTATTAGCAGGTTTTTTCTCAGTGGAATAATAGGTGAATTTAATTTCTCCAGATTATCAGCAGTGAGCATATATTACATTTTCTTTTACTTTTTTTTTTTTTTTGAGACAGAGTCTCACTCTGTTGCCAGGGCTAGAGTGAGTGCCGTGGCGTCAGCCTAGCTCACAGCAACCTCAAACTCCTGGGTTTAAGCGATCCTACTGCCTCAGCCTACCGAGTAGCTGGGACTACAGGCATGTGCCACCATGCCCGGCTAATGTTTTCTATATATATTTTTAGTTGTCCAGATAATTTCTTTCTATTTTTAGTAGAGATGGGGTCTCGCTCTTGCTCAGGCTAGTCTCGAACTCCTGACCTCGAGTGATCCACCCATCTCGGCCTCCCAGAGTGCTAGGATTACAGGCATGAGCCATAGCGCCCGGCCTACATTTTCTTTTACATTTATTTTAATAAAAACAAATCAGTATAAAGACTCTTAGATACTGTAAGAGTCTCATTCAATGGTTTTGTAGTATTTTTCTGGAAACAAAATGCCTTTCTTTAAGTAAGAAAAAAAATCATTTTAAATTACAAATGCCTTCCTTTTTTTATGGAAAAACAATCAGCCATGATTTTTTTCAATGAATAAAGATTTCCTCAAACAGACTTGTTCTAAGTGTTCAAGTTTTAAACATTTCAGTGATGTAGTATGCTAACTACATACACAATAGCTAACATAATGAAAAGTTTAACTCTCCCTTAAAATACTAAAAATTGATAAAAATATTGACTCAAATTAAAAATTCAGTGTTTTCCTAAAAATAGGACTCATTAGAAAAATGAAGCTGCAAAGTAACTTGTAGAATAAGGCCATACAAGCAAATAGGTAACTTACAATAAAATTGTCATCCTCCTAAATTTTTAGGTATTATATAAAAACTATAGATGTTAAAAATAAATTTTTACAAAGGGGATGTGACTAAGGGAGCATGGGGTGGGGGTTGAAGGGGGGAGGCTCCTGGGTAATCATAAATGTTTTACTTTTGATCTTAGCACTAGTAATATAGGTGTATTCATTTGGGAAAATTCATGGAGTTGTACTATTATGAAATGGGCACTTTTCTGTATGTGTGTCATACTTCAGTAAATAATATTAAAAACAAAAAGAGAGGGAAGTCAAACAGAGTTGAACGTCACAGAATTTTAGGATGGTGATCAAGACTAGGTTGTTGGATATTGTGAATAACAGTAATAATAATAATAATAGTAATAGGTACCATGTACATGACTGATAATTATTTCAATGAACACTTATCAAGTGCCTAACATTGCTCTAGCACTTTACATATATTAATAAATTTAATCCTCCCTAATCCACTGAGGTATGTACTGTTATAATCCCCATTTTACAGATAAGGAAACTGATATACAGAGTGATTAAGTAAGTTGCCCAAGGAGATTATAGACTACTCTTTTAAGAAGTTTATAGTAAATGAAAAGAGACAACAGTAATTCATGCAGGGAGCAGAGAGGTTTGTTTTTTATTGTTTTGTTATTGTAGGCAGGGTTGAGTGCATTTATGGTTTGAGGAGAGACGCCAGAAAGCAAAGGAGAAGGAGAGCAAAAGTGCTTAATCCTCCCCCAGGAGGCCAGAAGGGGATGAATCAAGAACCCATACATGTAAAGCTTTGACCAAAAGAAAGGCACCTTCTAAGACCTGAAGAGTGGAGAGGTCTGTGCAGTAGAAAGCAGAGAGAGCCCACATCAGGTAAAGTAAAGTAAATAGTTGAGGAATTTTGCTGAGCAATGAGGGAACCAGGAGTGGGTAAAGAAAATTGGAGAAAATCTGCAGTGAGGACTTCTCAGTGTTTATCACAGTTAAAATGATGGCAATTGCTCAATTCTGGATCCTACCCAAGGCCTACTACATTGGACTCTCTGGAGGTGGAGCCCCAGCACGTACATTTTTAACAAGCTCTAAAGGTGGTTCTGATGACCCCTGAGTTTGAGAGACATCCTGGCATCTGAGATCCACAAACCTCAGAGGATGAGCATGGAGGGGCAGTTTTCCCCAGGAATTGGGACTTTTAATAAGCTCTCCAAATGATTCTGATGTAGGAGGTCTGTGGCCCATACTGGGGAAATTCTGCCTGTAGAGTGACAGTGGCTAAGCATGAGAACTCTGGAGCCAGATGCTAAATACTATACTACTATTTATTACCTGTGCAACCTTTGGTAAGTGAGTTAACCTCCCTGTGCCTCCATTTCCTCATCTGAAAAATGGAGCTAATAATAGATAGTACCTCCTTCATAAAGTTATTGTGAGGATTAAATAAGTTGATATATGTAAAGTGCTTAAAACATAATAAACACTGGATACTCAATAAATATTAGCTATCAGTGTTGCTTTTTTTTCTTTTTGTTCACCATAGTTGCAGGCCACTGAAAGTATAAGCTGTGAAAAGTAGGTTAGGCAATGGCATGTTTAAGCAGATTCATGAAAATCGCCCAGAGAGTGGAAAAGACAGTCTTGTGACCAGCTCAGAAGGATAAAAGGGGGCTAAAAGCTAATAAGGTGCCAAAGTGAGGGTTATACTCTTCCTGGCTGGTCTGACTGGGGTCCCTGGTTGGCAAAAACTGTCACTGACAGGAAAAGTGTCGCACAGTATAGAGCTACATCTTACAAAGTTAGTGAAAGAGGGTGAAGTGGGAGTGGTGGGGAGATGGACATAAAACTGTTGCTAGGGCCTCCCCAGGTGGAGAATGTAAGGCTGGTTACGGGCACGCCTCCCCTCCCTAATGGAAAAAAAAGAACCCCACGAGACCTGCTGAGAACAATGCTTGCAAAGCCCAGCTAAGTTAAAGGATGACCACACTTGGATGGTTACCCTGATAAGAGAGTCAGGGTTCCTGGAGTCCACACATACCACCAGCCCCTCCTATTTCTCAATACCGACCCTAAAACTGCAACGGAAAATTTTTTACTCTCCCCACCATAAATCTTCCCACCAAAAAAACCCCCACCCCCAGCCCTAAAAACATATATAAGCCCACTCAAAACTTCTGGACGATGCGACTTCCCAGGCCCCTCTCTCTCAGGGCCTGTGAACCTTGCGCCCCAATAAAGCCTCGTTGCTCTTTCAACTCTGCTTGTCTTTCTCTGGCGCCGACCAATCCAAAAATCTTTACAGAGAACATACTAGTTATTACAAGAGGCCAAGAAAGACTTGATAAAAGAGTAGCTTAGGAGCCAGTACTGCAGCAAGAGCCAACTGCTTAAAACCTGCCTTGTTTTGCCTTTGGTGGGAAGCACCAGGTTCTAAAAATGTTCTCAAATAATCTAAAGTCCTTTATTATTCATGTGACTAAAGGCCTTAGATCCTAACCTGAGCCTCCTGGGCAGGCACTTGGAGCCCTGTCACCAGCCACAAGGCCAGGCTGCTGCTTAGCCTCTAGCTCTCTCTCTCTTTCTGTACTTTGCAGCTTAATCCTGTTTTGGGTTCCAGTTAAGGTAGGCAGACAGGCTGGGGAGAGAGCTAGAACCTAGAAACAGTTGGAAGGAGCTAGGTCTGTTTAGCTTGGAGAAGAGAAGACTCAAATGTTTTGAATGAAATTCTTTGAGTTTCTTTATCAATTTAGCTGGTTGTTATCTGTTCCCAAGAGCCTCTAGTGGCTGGGGCAAAAGAACACCAGCAGGGGATCCACCTGCATGGGTCTCTTCCAGCAGGCAGAGCGAGTGTCAGGGGTCAGACTGTGGGCACAGCTTCAATGACATAACCACAATATGAAAATTTTTGAGTTTTTAGTACTTACAGACCCTGGAGGGTACACAGCACGCCTAGAGGCCCCCCAACACACACACACACTCATGCACACACATGCACTCACAGATCAGGGAGTGCATGGGAGAGAAGAGAGCATGGCATCTAGCTGTATATATTGGGGAACAGGGTGTGGGTCATTTTAAGTTCACAGGCAAATACCTGAATGGTCCCATGAGGGATGTCTCTCAGTTCTAATCTCTGGCCATCTGCTTGAGCCATTTGGGTGCGGTGTAGAACTAGAAACCATGTCAAGGGTGACTGATCCCTACATCTGGCACGAGAATGCTAAGCCTGCATTCACAATGGATGCCGAGGCAACATAAAATTATAAGCATTCACTACATCAAAGCAGTGTGGTTTCTGTACTTCTGAAGGGCTGTTATAAGGCAGGTGGGATGGGAGTGCTCGAGGGGCAGAACTAGAACTCTTAAGTGGGGAGAAACCTAAGGGAAGCATATTTTAGTTCAATACAGGGAACTATCTTACAGAAATGATCAACCTCAGAATGGATACTTTGTGAGGTAGTGAGCTCCCTGTCACTGGAAGAGTCCGAGCTCAGGTTTATGACAACATTATAGCGGAACACATTTAAGTATGCAGTTAACTTTACAGCTAAAACACTTGTTCTCTGTTTGTGTTCAGCAGCCTGGTTTCATTTCATAACCGTTGGCTTTCTTATCCCTGGGCTTTAACAGGCTGCTTTAACATCTGGTAACCAGGTCACGTCTAAACATAGCTAGGGAATGGATGTCGGGGAGTACTCTGATTTTCCCACAGGCCCCAATTAGGTCCATGCATATCTCTCCTTTCTAGCTGCCATCACCTCTCCCCTCCCAGACTGTCTACAAAGTAGGATACCTCTAGTTGCCTGATGTCTTGCTGTCCCTGAAACAAATCCATGGGCTCTTTAGGATTTAGGATATAGAGTCACTGATGGGAGGTGACAAAATAGCAAACATGAGCAGGTAATCCAGAGGGTAGAGAACTTTGAGCAAGTTCCTACAGCAGTTGTCCATGGTCTGCTAAACAAGTGCTTCTCAAACTTTAATGTGCACTGAATCACCTGGGGATCTTGCTCCAATGCAGACTCTGATTCAGAAGCCTGAGAGTCTGCATTTCTAACAAGCTCTGGGTGATGCCAATGCTGCTGGTCCATGGGTCTAAATCATTATGTAATTAGCGGGTAACTCAGATGCCCATCAGGATTTACATAAACAGGTGAGGGAAGCCTAGGGGTTCTGAGAGGGGAATGAGTGGACAAACCAGTTGCTCTTCAGGTGACCCTGGACTCTGGGCCCTAGATCTTATTACCCACCCATGCCCCTTGCCCAGTTGAAGCCTTCCTTGACACTTTCTTCAAACTTCTCCCTTCAAAACAAAGGGCTCATTTTTTTCATTCATCATAATCAGCAATGGGTATCTCTATCTCAAGCCCTCCGCCCTCACACACACACTTTAAACAGGAGGTTTGCTGCAGTCGTTTTTGGCCAGTAGACTATAAGACAAACCCCAGGTTGGAAGGCAAATTCCCTCACCTCTGTGAAAGAATGGTCCCTTCTACAAGAGGCCCATCCAGTAAGAAAAATGGTGTTAGGGAAAGAGACTTAAGCCCAGGTTTATAGTCATTGATAGGAAGACCCCAGCCCCTTGGTTCCCCTGGGAATTGGCATTGGCGAGTAAAGCCCAAGCTCATTCTACGGAAGAGACAGGACACTGTGCTTCATTTTGTCACACTCTCTAGTCTTCTTTCGTAATGGAAGTGCAAATACCTCCCCAAAAGGAACTGTGCTAACTTTCAAGAGTGATTGAATATCCTGTCATTACACACAGCCTGGGCACAGAGCCAAATGAGCCAGGTGTGGGAAACACCAAGGATCCCAGTGAGGGAAAGGTTCTGAGAACCAGCTGTCTCCCCAGGGGGAAGGAGGAATTGTGTCCAAGGTTCTGGGTCATCATCCCTCTCACACTATGCTCTTGACATGTGGAGGGGTTATGGGTCCCACACCCCAGAGGCATGTTCTGCCACGAGTGCCTCAAATGAGATCCCTTCAAGCCTACCTGTCAGCAGCCTTCTCCTCGGATTGCATCTCTGTTCTGGGTCAAGCCTTTGGGTGCTTAGAATTTAAAGGAGCCAAGGCCTCTGCCAGCTGGCCCTTCACAGCTGTGGTAAGAATGGTGATGGCAGCCCCAGTGGGCATGGAGGTAGGCCCCAGGACAGAGAGCTGACAGGACCCAATGTTGTCTGCTCTCAGACAGATTGCTGCTTGGTAGGACCATCACAGCTGTCACAGAGAGGCCGTGTTGAACTGTGGGAAAAGCTTGCTGTGAGAATCCAATTAGGTTGGAATTCTGGCTCCCCCACTTTTTAGTGCTGAGACCTTGTGCAAATTATGTCACTGCTCTGTGTCTGTTTCTCCATCTGCAAAAACAAAGAGGTACTTACCTCTTAAATATATTGTGAGGTTTTAGTGATGTATTTGTGAAAGCACTTGACAGCGCTTGTGCTCTAAAAGAGTTCCTTTCTTTCCCTTGGCTTGACAGAATATGTTTACCAAGGAAAGCTGAGAGACAAAGAGGCCAACCCTATCCCTTGGACTGATGCCAAATTGGAGGCCTCTAGATGCCATGCCCAAGAAATAAATGTAAGACCAGAAGAAGATTAGATAAAGCTTCTCTCTGCCTGCCAATGTGACAGCTCTTTTGGGCTCTGATAAAGGAGAGCAAGCCGGTAAGAACAGAGTACCAGCTCTGGGGATTTCAGATCCCAGAACAAGGTCCTAAGTCCTGGGTGACAAAGACAAAGTCCCTAACTGCCCCGGTCTGGCATATATAGTCTGAGGCTGGCAGATGTGTAGGGGAGGCCTACTCCCTAGATTGGGGAGTCAAGATGGCTCCAACTCTGACTGCCATGAGAAATGTGGTTTCTGGTGTTAGGAATCAAGAATCTTCCCTCCTGCTGAGTGCCAGGGAAGAGTTACAGAATGAACAGGAAGTACAAAGAGAGAGCCAGCAGAGAGGCAGCCCTGAAGGAACCATCCATCAGAGGCTCAGATTGCAACTGCTCTTCTGTGTGTTGGCTTAAAAATCAAATTCCATTCTGAACAAATTTCCTTATTGCATGCAAGCTGCTCTAATTTCAAGAATGTCAAATATGCGGCCAAATGCAATTACATTTTAAGCACAGCACTCACTTGAAATATAGCACAAATTTCTAAACCAATTTTAATCACATTACAGAGAGGGCAGACATGCTCAGCAATCTGAAATTCCACCTGATCCAGAGAGCCTTTCCTGATTAGTTAGAAGAGTGACCAATTTACTGGCTCTGCCCTGCCTGTTCTTCTGTTCACTCTCTTCTGTCAGGTATGCATTTATCCTTGTTCTTGTACATTATGTAGGTGCATTTGTTGATTATGCATTTCTGCCCTGGTTACCTGTTTGCTTGGTTAATCACATGCCCTTTATGCCTGAGCAGCCTTTTGGCTGTTTCATTCTGGTACCTCTCTGTGAGGATAGGCCTGGCCTTGGAATCCTTTTGTATGGGGCTCACTGCAGCCCCACTCCTACCTACGTGCTTAATAAGTATTCTTTGAGAATGAAAACTCCGAGACCTATCTCTCTAGGCAAAACCAGGTGGCTGCTGGGACAATTATGTGGCAGAAAGTCCAAGCTCCCCTAGAATTCAGGCATGAGCAATTTCTTATCTGGGTGGCAGGTCTACGTACCTTAATATTGCTCTGGTCTGGAAGACTGGCACACCCCTCACAGGCCAGCATCACCAGAGATCCCTGCATGTATGTTCTTGCCACGGGTGGCTGGAGAAAGAGCTGCCTGGGTGCTCCCTGTAATGCCCAGCCCATTGACCAAGACCTGAGATAATCACATCCAGGGGGAAGCTGAGAGGAAGGAGACCAGAAGCTGGCTAGTCATATGGTCTGTGACTGACTGGCCTTGGGAGTTCTTCCCATTGGGAGATCTAAATTGCTGATCTCTGGACTGCCACAAAAGGCTTCAGGACCATTATTTGGGCAGGAAAGGACTCTGGGCTCCACAGACAGCCTGAATCTCATGCCCACTTCCTCTTGCTGCTTGGTTGCCTCTGTCTGTCTGTCTGTCTCTCTCTCCTTCTCCGTACCCCTAACCCCTTCCCCCTCTCTGACTCTTTCCATCTTTGTGTTTGTCTCAGTCTCCTTCTCCTCCATCTCTCTCTGTCTTTTCTCTCTCTTTCCCTTTTTTCTACTCCTTCCCTCTCTCTTTCACCCCCACTCTTCTCTCTGTCCCCATCTCTGTGTCTCCTCTTTTGCTCACTCTCTCTCATCTCTCTCTCCTATCTCTCGCTCTTACTCTCTCATCACTGCTCAGTCCACATGTCCAGATACAGAAACACTCATTTTTCCCTTTGACAAACATACAAATTAAAAAAGGTAATTTTACTTAGAAATTAAGAGAAAGGATAAGTGGCCCTTTCTCTTAATTTCTTAAGTGCTCAGTGACACTTGTGACACTGAGCACAAGTGTCAGCCTCAGTCAAGATGCTAAGCAAAGCTCCCTTAACTCTTCTGGTGTGTGTGTTGAGGTCCCAGGGCTCTAGCCCCCACAGGAACTGCCATCCTCCCAGAACTTGACTCACTGGGATAGTCATAAGTTAGATGACAACTTAGCACCAGAAAGAGGAGTTAGGGGATGAAGGTGGACTAGATGAAGTAGATAAATGACTTTTAAGGTCCATCCCCAATGCAAGATTCTGAGATTTTACAGTTGTAACATACTTGAACCTGAAATGACCACACAGTATTCAGTTCTGGGCCTCACACATTAAGAAGAACAAACTAGAATATGTCCAGGGGAGAGGTAGCAGGCTAGAGCAGGGACTGGAGACCATGTCACTGTCTCAAAACCAACATTAATTAAGAACATACTATGTGCCAAACACTAGACTAAGCACTGGGCGTGCAGATTAATAAGGTACAGCCTTTTGACTTCAAAGAGTTAAATGACCAAATCTAGAAATACGAGTTTAATAATGACAACATGCATTGAGTGCTTATAATATGCCACATACTTCTAAGCATTTTGCATGTGTTTTCTGCTTTAATACCTATTTCACAGATGAGGAAATTGAGACCCAGAGAGGTTACATTTGTTGACAGTTTAGTACCATGAGGAGTGGTTGAGAGAGCTAGGGCTATCTAGCCTGGAGAAGAGAAGATTCAAGGGAAAGTGGGTCTCTTGTCTTTAGACTTCTGTCAGAGTCTGAGAGAACAGATGTATGTGTATGTGGCCCCTGAGGGCAGAGCTGGAACCCAAAAGTGGAAGCAGATCTGGACTTAATATAAGGGGAAAAAAATGTCTTAGGCGTCAGAGTTGTCTATGGCTAGAATGGCCTGCCTTAAGAGGAAAGGAGATCTCTAAGGAGAGGCTGGATGACCACCACAGGCAGGGAGGACATGCCTGGGAGCTCGTCATCCCATTGCCTTATAGAGAGAGCTGCTTCAAGGAGAACTGCCCACCTCAAAAGGCTCCTGGGGCTAAAAGCCAGCCCCATGTTGCCAGAGGGATCCAGGGAGCAGAGAGTGTCAGGGACAGACTCCTGAACATAGGACCCTGGGCTTGTTCCTTTGAAGGCTCAGAGGCTTCACTAGGAAGGCTGTCCTAAAGGCCAGGGCAGGGGTGGAGGTGGCAGTGGTGCTTCTGAGGGGCTCTTTCCTCATGTGCCATGCCCCCAACAGGTACAACCTGTTGTCCCCCAAGTCCGCAGCTTCCAGCCTGGGCATAACCTCAAAGAACCAGACAGACAAAGACTGAATAAGATTCCCCTGGAGAGGCAGAGATGTCAAAGGCAGAAGGACGGTGGAGAAATAGGGACTGGCCTTGGAACTGGTGATGCCATGGGGCAATAGGGCTGTCACATTCCGGAAACAGTTCCATGCCATGTTGAGGTGCTAAAGGGCAGGAAGCCTACCAAGGAAGTCTCTTGGAAAAGCTGCCATTTAGTCCCTACTTAGGTCAAGCGGGATATGCCAAGATAATGCCACTCAGGTTGGATGTTATATCATGGCCACTCCTAGTCAGATCCCACCTAGTCACCTCTTGGTACCAACTGGCAACCCCCAAGCTGGAGATAGGGCATTTGGTTCTAGAGAGACTGTGCAGTTGTCAGAGAGGGTAAGCTGGAAGAGCTGATTTGGCGTAGGGAGAAGTGGGAAGGTGCTTAGAAGCCTGCTGTGATGCAGGTCTAATAGCTGAAACTGGTATGTCCCATCCCACCCCTCAGCTACAAATCACTGAGGACATTGGGGCTCAAGTGGAGCCACTGCAGGTTGGGGAGGCTAAAGGCAGAGATGCTGTGAAGATAATTCCTGGCCTATAGCAGGGGCAAGCCAGCAAAGGCCCCTGCCTTAACTTTCAGAATGTAGTTGCTCAGGTTGACGTCCAACAGCAAAGGTGAGCCCAAGAACGTGCCCCAGGCTAGGCAAGTCATGTGGTTGTCTGAGAGATTTAGGCTCTCCAAGGAGCTGAGTTTGGCTGCCTAGTAGGTAGTCATGTCCCTATTGAGGCAGTCAGCTGAAAGGTACAGAACTCAAAGGTGACAAAAGAACTGGAGGGCTCTGTCATTAGCCAGATGTTTATGGTCCAGGAGGTTGGATGCCAGGAGCAGAGCCAACGAAGCTGATGGAGGGCCTCCGAGGCTAGAACCTCCAGCTGGTTGCCCCGAAATTCCAAGTGTTGAAGCATTGGTCTGGCCTCAGTTGCACCATCCCCCCTAGGACTTTTAGAAGGTTGTGAGAGAGGTCGAGTTGTTCCACTCCATGGGAGCCCTGCCAGAAAAGTTTGGAAGCTGAAGCCCTGGCAGAAAACTCTCAGCCTGACCGTTAGGGTCAGGGAGAGAAAAGAGTATTCTGTGAACTAGTGAAAGAGTGGGGTGGAGTTGGGGAGGAAGAGCTGAACCTCAATACCCTCAGAAAGAAAGGTCTTGAGCACCTCCCATGGCACTGTCAAATATGTTACCTCACTCCAAGAAGTAGAGGTGGTAGTTCCTGCTTTACAGATGATGAAAGAAACTCAAAGAAGCAAAGTGACCTGCCAAGTGTACAGGGTTTTAACCCAAGTCTGGCTGACTCAAAGCCCATGCCCTTTCAACTATTTATTTATCTTGCCTCCTTGAGTGTATCTTTTTCTAGTTCAAAAAGCCCTTGTTCCCTATGGCAACAGGAAATTTGTTTCTATCCATGAATGAATCAGGCGATCCTACAGTACAATACAATCAATACGATCCTTGAATTTTAGAGCTGGAAGAGACCTTAGAGACCGTTTCTTTCAGACGACCATCTCATTTTATAGCTAGAACAACAAAAGGCTCAGAGATGGGAAGAGGCTTGTCTAAGGGGACAGCAAACCTGAGTCTGCCTGCTGACCCCCTGCCCTAGGAGCTCACTGGGAGCCAGAGGTGGGGGAGGTGTGCAAAGAAAGGAGGGAGAGGCAACAGTAAATCTGTTTCTGAATTCCTTAGGGTAGATGCTGCCTACACATAGTTACTCTTCCTTAGAGATGGGGCACCCCCAGGAACCTGTTTCTAGCCCTTTCCCTAAGGAAAAGGGTCAACCAGGAAGGTTTTCCTCCCATCTACTTCCCAACCTCTGTCCCCACTCCCCAGGGAATATAAATTACTGAGTAAAAATGGGTTTTGAGGTAAAAACACATGAGTTCAATTCCCGAGTTCACCACTAACTAGTCTAATAACTTGGGGCAAATTGTGTAATTTCCCTGAGCCTCAGTTTACTCATCTGTAAAATAGTGATACTAATATTTTCCTCAAGGGTTGTTATGGGGATTCAGTGCAATGACATATGCAAAGCGCTTAACACAAAGTATACGTCTATGACTATTAATTTGTCTCTTTCTTATCTACCAGAAACTCCCATATTTTCACCCCAGACTTGGCCAGAAAGGCAAGAGTCCCCAGCATGGCAGCCTTGGGGTGAAGGGGTAGAATTTCTACTGCTACCTGTGAGCTGTAGAGACTGCAAGGCCAGGAGTAGGTTGAGTTCTGGTTAGGCCATGCTGTTAGGCTCCTTCAATTTTCCCCTAAACCATGAACAACTTGGACTGAGCCTTGGATTCTTTTAAGTAGGCTCATGCAAGGGCAGGAGGTATCAATATAGAATGGGGAAAGTAAGAACCAACATTCTCCCTGGGGAAGGGATAAGAAAGAGAAGTTGGGGAGGGAATGAAAGCTTTTGAAAGTGAAAAGGAAGTAGGCAGAGGAAAGCTGCTGGGTTTTTCTAACAGGAGTCACATCTTGGGGTACCAGGAAATGAAAAAACCAGGATGTCTTCCCTGATAGGCCTATAAGTTTCCCTCAGTCCTTGGGGGCCATTATAGGGAGACGCCTCCATTGGAAGGGAAATCCAAGCTCTGAGTAAAAAGGCCAGCCTGTCAGCCCCTGTATCATGGGGCTTTGGCTCAGCGACAACAGGGAAGTCAGAGTGTGGGGGCCAGGCTGAAACTAGGATAAGCCTCTACCTCTTGGCAAGCATTGTTCTGGGTGCCCCTCCCTCCACTCATTCAATTACTTGATGCCAGGCCCTGTGGGGAATACAAGAGCCTCAAGTCTCACCCATATTAAAAAACCAAAAGCTGTACCAGACCCTACTTCCTTGTCTGGCCCTGGCTCTTCTTCCTTTTTCAGATAAGCACCTGGAAAAGCTTGGTTGCTGATTTCTTCCTGTGAAAAAAAATCCATGGACTTCATCCTTTCATCTCTATTCCTAATACAACTTCTCTAATCTAAGCTCAGCCCATCTCTCACCTGCCTCCAGTTTCTGCCTTCCTTCAAGGCAGCTGGACCTCCAAGTCAACAATTGTATCCATCTGCTTACGCGCTTAAAACTCTTTGATGGCTCTCCACTGCCCCCTCCAGATCAACTCCAGCCTTCTTCACCTGGCACATGAGGTTATCTGGCCTCTGCTTATCTGTCTGTACTTCTCGTCACTCCTTCCACAAGAAAGATGCATTTCAGTCATACTTAACTACTTAAAGTTCCTGGAATAACTATAAGTAGTTAGTGTTTCACACTTCTCTTTATTTGCACATACCATTCTTCCTGGAATGTTCTTTCCAGCTTGACTTCCTGCCATAATTTGACCTGTCCTACAAGCTGCAGCTGAAATCTCTTTTCTGAAGCCTTCCTTGACCTCCTACCTTTTCTTGGCTTCAGCCTTCTAGTCATCTAGTTGGCACCCTCCTCATACTTCCTGGCCAGTTCCTGCCATGTCTGGTCTTGTTTATCCCTACCCCTGCCCCTCATTTTTCTTTAATTGAGCCTTATTCTATACCAGGCACTCTGCTATGCATATGTTATCCTATTGAATCTTCACACCCACCCTGTGAGTCTGGCACACCCATTATTATCCTCATTTTACAGCTGAGAAGACCAAGGCTTGAAGATCTATGTCAGTTGCCCAACATCACCCAGGATACAAGATTAATAAGTGGTATAGTGGAAATCCAAAGCCAGGCTGACTCAAAAGCCTTATTAACCATGGTGCTAAAGTACCTAGTCTTTACCCAGTTGAGGGGCACAGTAACTCTGGGAGAGGCTTGCTGAAGCTGGGCAGAAGTGGAGGTGAAATCTCTTTCAGAGATGTCAGGCCATGTGTCCTGATGTGGAGGCTGCAGACAGTTACCTTGGGGCAGCCCAATGGCCCATACCTGTGGCTTCCTCTGAGACCGAGAGCAGGCCAGGATGGAAAAGAAGTTAATATCTTTCTAAGGTGAAAAAGATGCAAAGCTTCAGGTACTGACACTGTCTATTTAAAGAGCTCACACAAAATCCCCTGGCCATTCCCAGGCAGAGAAGGTCAAAAAGACCTGGGCAAGTCTGATAGGCCACGAAGAGAGAAGGCAAGTGAGAGCAAATAAGGTAGAAGTTAGGCTCCAACTGCCACCTGGTGGTCAGTCTTAGAGAAGCAAGTGGATGGTTCTAGGGTTACAAGCTTAGGACACAAGCCAAGGGCCAGAGAGGCTGCTCAGGTGAGCTGGGCCCTGGCGCACACCATTTATACATTCACTCATTCATCCATACATCTATTCATTCACTTAACAAAGGTATATTATACCAGATATATTTTAGGCACTGGGAATACAGCAGTGAACAAAACAAACAAAAATTCCTGATCTCATTGAGCTTATATTGTAGTGGTAAGAGACAAACAAAAAAAAAAAAATAGATGATATTGTGAGTTACATGGTGATGAGTGCTACAGAGAAAAAGCAGGGAACATGGAGGAGCAGAGGCTCTGCCATTTTAAATAAAACCTTACTGAGAAAGTGAAACTTGAGAAAAGACTTGAAGGAAGGTGGGGAGGTAGCCATGAGGATGTGGGAAGCAGGTTCTGGAATGAGGAAACAGCTCAGGAAAGACCCAAAGGTAGGAGCATGTGTGATATGACTGAGGAGCAGTCAGGCGGCCAGCATGGCTGGAACAGAGCAAACAAGAGGAAGAGTAATAGGAGATGGACACAGAGAAATAGGCAGAGGGTAGATCATGTGGGGCTCTGGAGGCCTCCTATTGTATTAATATATACTGAGTGAGTGAAATGGGATGCCATGGGAGGGTAACTTGCCCAGGATCACCCAATCTAGTAAGTGGCACTAGGCATTCTGTCTCAAAAGCTTGTGCTCTGTGGTACTGACAGGGATAGACACACAGACCAGTGGGACAGAAAAGAGAACCCAGAAATAGACCTACACAAATTGGCCCAGCTGATTTTTGACACAGGCACAAAAATAATTCAATGAAGGAAGGATAATCTTTCCAACAAATGCAATGGTGCTAGAGCTATGGTCCCCAACCCACAGGCTGCAGACTGGTACCAATCTGTGGCCTGTTAGGAACCAGGCCACAGAGTTCTGCTGCCCCCTGCCATCCGTGGAAAAATTGTCTTCCATGAAACTTAGGAACCAGGTCGCACAGCAGAAGGTGAGTGGCAGGCGAGCGAAGCTTCATCTGTATTTATAGCTGCTCCCTGTCACTTGCATCACCGCCTGAGCTCAGCACCCCTGCCAGCCTGTGGAAAATTTGTGTTCCGTGAAACCCGACCCTGGTGCCAAAAAGGTTGGGGACTGCTGTGTTAGAGCAATTGAACAACCATAGGCCAAAAAAAAAAAATCTTGACCTAAACCTTACACCTTATACAAAAATGAGCTCAACGTGGATCACAGACTTAAAAGTAAAATATAAAACTCTAAAACTTTTAGAAAAAAATAAGAAAATCTTTGAGACCTAGGGCTAGGCAGAGTTTTTAGTCCTGACCCCAAAAGCAAAATCTATAAAAGAAAAAATTGATAAATTGGACTTCATCAAAATTAAAAACTTTTGCTCTGTGAAAGACACGTTTTACTTACACAAAACCATGAACATTCATAGTAGTTTCTTTCATAATAGCCAAAATCTGGAAACAACCCAGATGGCCTTCATCAGGTCACTGGTTAAACAAACTGTGATATGTCTATACCATGGAATACTACTCAGCAATAAAAAGGAACAAATTATTGGTATACTCAATGACTTGGATGAATCTCTAGGGAATTATGCTGAGTGAAAAAAGCTACTTCTCAAAGGTTACATACTGTATGATTCCATTTTTATAACATTCTTGAAGTAACAAATTATATAGATGGAGAACAGATTGGGAGTTGCCAGGGATTAAGGATGAGGGGAGGGAAGATGATGGATATGGTTATAAAAGGGCAACAAGGAATCCTTGTGATGATGGAACAGTTCTGTATCTTGACTGGAGTTGTGAATATGTGAATCTTCACATGTCATCAAATTGCATAGAACTGTATACACATAGGCACATATGAGTTCATGTAAAACTGATGAAATCTGAATAAGCTCTGTAGATTGTATCAATGTCAGTTGACTCTTTCGATATTGTACTATATTTATGCAACATACCAGCATTGACAGAAGTGGGGTAAAGGGTGCACAGGACCTCTCTGCAACTTCCTGTGAACTATTTCAAAATACAAATTTAAAACAAAAACGCTTGAAGCTCTGACACGGGGGGAGGTGGGGGGGCAAAGGCAATATACATAACCTAAAATTTTGTACCCCCATAATATGCTGAAATAAAAAAAACCCTAGAAGAAACCGTGAGAGACTCTAAATAATAAACTTAGAGTGTTAATTGTAAAATCAATTTTTTTCTTTTACAGATTTTGCTTTTGGTGTCAAGCCTAAAAAACTCTTTGCCTAGCCCTAGGTCTCAAAGATTTTCTCTTATTTTTTTCTAAAAGTTTTATAGTTTTATATTTTACTCTTAAATCTGTGATCCATGTGCCAAAAATGCAAATAAAAAATAATAATAACGGCCGGACGCAGTGGCTCATGCCTGTAATCCTAGCACTCTGGGAGGCCGAGGCGGGTGGATTGCTCGAGGTCGGGAGTTCGAGACCAGCCTGAGCAAGAGTGAGACCCCTGTCTCTACTAAAAGTAGAAAGAAATTATCTGGCCAACTAAAAATATATATACAAAAAATTAGCCGGGCATGGTGGCGCATGTCTGTAGTCCCAGCTACTCGGGAGGCTGAGGCAGTAGGATTGCTTGAGCCCAGGAGTTTGAGGTTGCTGTGAGCGAGGCTGACGCCACGGCACTCACTCTAGCCCGAGCAACAGAGATTCTGTCTCAAAATAATAATAATAATAATAATAATAATAATAATAATAATAATAATAAAACACTTTAGAGACTTCCACTGTCAGTTAAAAACAAACAAACAAACAAACAAAAATATCTTAATGGATTTACTGAACTGAAAAATCAGTTCCTCAATGAGTTCAGAATCACTTATCATCTGACTGTAACAGGGGGATATTCAGGATGACACTTAGTCCAACACTCTTATTTTACAGATGGATAAAACAAAGCTCAGAAACAGGAGGCTATTTGCTCAAGGTCACATAGCAAAAGAGAATGGTGGGAATAAAATCCTCTTGGTTCCCAGTTTCAGTGAGGATGATAAGAGGCCCAGGGGAAAAACAATGTCAAGTGCCTTCACCTCTGTGAGCCTTTCTCCCTTAAACTCTGTAAAATGGGCAATTATGAGTTCAAGTATGCAAAGTACCTAGCCCAGTGCCAGGCACATAATCAATACTCTATAAACCACAGCTTCCTTACCCTCTTTGTCGAGAGAGTGACTGCTATGTCTTCAAAGCCAGGAGGCACAAAGAAGACTGCAGCCACTGCAGGCAGTCACCCTCACCTTTGACCCCTCCCTGAGTTCTAGGCATCTAGCAGAAATTGATCCTAGTGATATTCTGGGGATAGGGCTAAGGGTCACCATGGAGATGACTAGAGGATAGGGGCATTCAGTTTCTATGGTGACAGCCTGAGAAGCAAGGATATGACTGGGAAGGAAGGTTGGGGATCATAGAGTTCTTTCCATGGAGATAGGGAGGAGGCTCTCTGAGGCTCACTTAGGGGTAGGGGTAGGGAAATTGGAGAAATGAAGCCACACATCTCCATGGCAACAGATGGAGGATGGGTAGAGTCACCCAGGGAACAGTTGGCAGTGAAGCTTTCTATCTCTGATGCTAAAGGGCTGCTAGGGGTTCACTTAGACCTATTTAAATTCTTAGATGTCCATCAATATACCACATAAATTCATCTCGTATCATTAGTAAGTCTCCACACTTTGGGAAAGACTAGACCAATATATCTACTATAGTCTTTCTTAGAACTATCATAGAGAGCAGTTGAGGCATTGTTTACCTAAGTCCTTTAGAAATAAGTGCTTTACAAATGGGGGAACATGTAATAGCCCCTGCTTGCCTTTCATGATCCATGAGGGCACGGATTTTGTCTATGTCATTCATTCCAGTGCCTAGAATAGTGTCTCACACAGCAGGCATTCAATAAATGTATGTCAAATGAATTTATCACCTATTTCTTGTTTCCTCCAACTATAAGTTCCAATAATATCAAAATGCTTCAAGTACCCTGCATATGCTATCACCTTTCAAGACTCAGTTTAGGGCTGGGCGCGGTGGCTCACGCCTGTAATCCTAGCACTCTGGGAGGCTGAAACGGGTGGATCGCTCAAGGTCAGGAGTTCGAGACCAGCCTGAGCAAGAGCGAGACCCCATCTCTACTAAAAATAGAAAGAAATTAGCCAAACAACTAAAAATAGAAAAAATTAGTGGGCATGGTGGCGCATGCCTGTAGTCCCAGCTACTCAGGCGGCTGAGACAGGAGGATTGCTTGAGCCCAGGAGTTTGAGGTTGCTGTGAGCTAGGCTGACGCCATAGCACTCTAGCCCAGGCAACAGAGTGAGACTCTGTCTCAAAAAAAACAAAAACAAAAACAAAAACAAAAAAACACTCAGTTTAGGCATCATCTCCTGTGAGAGATCTTCTATGAACTCTCTAGCTAGGCTCTCCTCCTGGGTGTTTCTATCATACCCTCCAGGTATCACTATTACATTGTGGTTTACACTATTACATTAGCATTTACCACATTACATTGAAATCATCTGTTTGTCTCTCTTCTTCACCTAGAGCCTCAGGAGCAAAGACTATGCATATTTATATCCCAGCAGCTAGCACAGCACCTGGCACATAAAAGTTCCTCAATATTTAATTGAACTAAATGCCTCCCTATTGTTTATAGCACACCAAGTCTGCACTCTCCTGGCTGACTACGTCATCCATAATGTGGGCCAGCCTACTAATTAAATCTTACTTCCTAGCACATATATATTTACTTTCTAGCACATAACTATTACACGTTCATTTTTTCTTTTGTTCTGTAATTTCCCCCTCTTCTGTAGTAGAGTGTAGTGGTTAAGAGCATGAGCTCTGAAATCAGATCTAGATCCAACAGAATTGGGTGAATTTAACATTTATTAAGCCAGTTATTTAACTTCTCTGAGCCACAATTTCCTCATCTGTAAAACAGAGTGCCATAGCTTGAATGTCTCCTCCAAAACTCATGTTGAAATTTAATGTCCAATGTAATAGTATTGGGAGGTGGGGCATTTAAGAATTAATGAATGGATTAATGCCATTATTGTGGGTGTGGGTTAGTTATTGTGGGAGTGGACACCTGATAAAAGGATGAATTTGGCCCAATTTCCTATCTCTGTCTTGTGCACTCACTCACCATGTGGTACCTCTGCCATGGGACGAAGCCCTCACCAGATGCCAGCACCACGCTTTTGAACTTCCCAGCCTCCAGAACCATGAGCCAAATAAATCTTTTCATTGTAAATTACCCAGTCTGTGGTATTCTGTTAAAGCAGCAAAAAATGGACTAAGAAACAGGGTTATAACAGCACCTATTTCTTATGGCACTTGTGAGGATTAATTGAGAAAATGCATGTGTAGGGGAGTAGAAAATGGTTTCCCTCCACCCTTCTAGGCTCCTTGGCTGGGCTATGAATTAAATGGACGTAAGATAGATTAATAGGAGAAAAACATATTTAATTATATCTGTATGCCTGGGAGTCCCACAAAATATGAGACCTGAAGAAGGGTCAGATGATTGAAGTTTATATAACATACTGAACTACAGAAAGGAATAGGAACTTGGGGCTTCTAGGGGGTAGTGGTGACATAAGTTATGGGAGGGCAAAGGGAGGAAATGTATGGTGAATAAAGATTGTTTTGTTATCCAGATAGAAAGTCTCTCAGGTAATAAAAGTTGTCTTGGAGCAACTCTGGAAGAATAGAAAATTGTCTGGGTGTGGTGTCAACCTCCAGTCTCCTCTCCTGTGATCTGAGTTAATCTTCCCTGTTTGATGAAATTCCCTGGGAAGGGATTCATGACAACTGAGTTCCTTTTGTAGGATCCATCTTTAGGCAGCTAATGAAAGTTCAGAGAAAGCCTATGCCTACATCTGTTGTTCCCCAAGTAACCTCAGTTTAAAGTAATCAGCATACCAAATCAACATATTTTGGGGTGGCCTTTTCCTGAACTACTTCATTTTCCCTGGCTGAAATTTCCCTAGGATTTTCACACACTTAAGTTGGTGGCTGTGGGGGAAAAAATTGGGTTAGTAGCTGAGTGGTAAGAGACCTGGGATAGGTCAGTCCAATTAAACAGTTGTGTTTCATTTCAAGAGGTGGTATTGTAGTTGGGCTCCCATCAAGGTTAGGCCTTTATATGATACAAGAAAACAGGTATTTAATAAGAGGCATTTCTATGGAAACAAAAGAAAAACAAAAGTTAATATTTGGAGCAATCTATAAACTAGTTTCTGATTCTGGAAGGCAGCCAATTGAGATTTCTAGATATTAGCCTTGAAGCATCTTCAGTTGGAGTGAGGTCAGGAAGTGGAAATCTGACAGATTTTCTTGGTTTGCAATTGGCATCAGGTGTTACAATGAACTTTCTGAGTAGTCCATACATCAACAGGCATGAAGGTTGTTCATACATAAGTTGTTGTGATTTCTCTGAAGTCTCTATCAAGTCGTCCAGCTTCACCTTTCAGGGCTTCAGGAAAGGGCAGTTTTAATTTCAGTAATTCCAAGTAAGAAGGGTGGGAGAAAAATTGGAAATATTAGTTTATAGAGTCATATCTAGATATTGGAGGAAACTAGAAGAGTTCAGGATCTAGTCCAGTTTACAGGTAAATAACAAACCTTCAAAAACAATGAACTAATTAATAATGGGTGAAGTATAGTTTTCTTTTGAAACATATTTTTTCTCTCTACAGTCACCCCCATTTCTACCAAAGATAATTCCAGTAAGACCACTGTATTTGCAAAGTAAGTTTAGAATCATTAAACTTGGCCTGATTATTTACTTAAGTGCAACAAGAATAATGATTGATCATCTAGGCTCTTTTAAGTCCACTTTGCTGGAACTTTTAATAAGGAATTTCAGGTTGGGCTTTTAAAATCCTCTTGAAGCTAGGAAGCCAAGCCAAGGACTCACCATAAAACTTAGCCTGTAATATTTGTAGATTTGTGTGAATTCCTCTCTTCTCAAAGTCCCTAAAATATCCTGATGTTCCTGGGCCTGCCAGGAAGTGACATTCCTTACCCACCTGGAAGGCAATGTGAAATGTATATTAAAGGTGCCAGACCAGTATTTTTTTCCAAGAGATTTATTGGCTCTATAAAATAAACCTTAGTTCCTTAAATTTGTCTGGTCATATCAGAAAATATGACATTCTAGTCAAAGCCTTGGTAATATAACCAGTGTTTCCAATTGTGTGCTGTTACAAAGAGAAGAGATTCTTATTGAACTGATACAGATAACTATATTGCCATAAAAACAAGAATACTCACAAATAGTTTCCAAATTCTGGAGGGATCAGGTAGGGAGAAAAAAGTAAGTGTTGCAATTCTGTTTACAAAAGTATAATTTATCAAATTGCTTTAAGTTATAGATAGCTTAAAAGAAAAAATGTTTCCTTAAACCTAGAAAACAAAACATAGAAAGAATCAGCAATGTTTCAAACAAAAAAGTCATTTAAAAAAATCATAATCCTTTATCAGTTCAGTCCCATGTAAATTGATTCTTACTCTGCATGAAGTTGAGTTAATAGTTTCATAAACCAATCAGTTTCTTCATTAGAGTTCTAGAAATTCTTACCCAGTCCAATGGTATGATGTCAAAGTTATCAGAAACCTATATTCCAGAATAGTTGTCAAAGTCTTTTCCATGAGTCTCCTTGAAGAAGCAATTTTGGACTGGAGCTGATTGTAAAGGCTTTTACAGAAGAATCAAAACAGTAACTATGGATGGCAAAAATTTAGAATGGCCATGGCCAAAAATCTGAAGCAAGTTCATTATAATCAGCAGTTGACAAGGAAATCTGGTTATTTCTGTGGCATACAACATTTTAACATAATAAACCAAAATTGTGGCTGGGCTCGGTAGCTCACACCTGTAATCCTAGCACTCTGGGAGGCCGAGGCGGGAGGATCGTTTGAGCTCAGGAGTTCGAGACCAGCCTGAGCAAGAGCAAGACCCCCGTCTCTACTAAAAATAGAAATGAGCTGGACAACTGAAAATATATGGAGAAAAAATTAGCTCGGCATGGTGGTGTGTGCCTGTAGTCCCAGCTACTAGGGAGGCTGAGGCAGAAGGATTGCTTGAGCCCAGGAGTTTGAGGTTACTGTGAGCTAAGCTGACACCATGGCACTCTAGCCTGGGCAACAGAGTAAGACTCTGTCTCAAAAAAAAACAAATAAAAGTAAAAAAATTGTGATTGATGATATTTCTAGGAATCTCGTGCAAATTTTGGAACATTCATATCAATAACATCCATAAATATAAAGAAAGTTTATTGTCACTTATTATTTGACAGTGCTTCCCCTATAATTTAACATATTGAATAAGTGAAATTAGTTTAATGTCTCTCTTGTATAAGATGAGAGACATATCATTTGAGCTTTCCAGGGACCCAACTAGAAAATTCCAAAGTTAATTTAAAGTTGAAAAGACTTAATTTAAAATTTGATTTGGGGAAGTTTGTCAAAAATGTCAAAAAGGTTTAAAACACTTAATTAAATAGGATTTTGGGTCACTATATCATTCATTTAGCCAGAGTGTTCATTAAGATGTCAAAGGCAAATCCAGAAAGTTACATTGTTGGAGGACAAACCTTAGCTCTCTTAATAGAGAGGACTCAATTTTCTTTTTAAGTAATCAAAGACCTGATAAAAGACAACATGAAGCTAGGAAATTATCTTCATAAGACACAAATCTTTTGTTTTTAGGTAGATCGCTCAAAAGGTGAAAAAAATCTTTCACTGTCTCTCATCAGTAGTATAAGAAAATCTTGTCATTCTAAATGACACCAATTCTAGTTTTGCATCACTGTACTTTTGATACGAAAGCTCATTTTTTTAAACAAATTTTTATTATTTTCAAGTAACACAGCATGAAACTTAGACTTATGAATTTTCCAGCACACTCTGGTTAATTTAATTAATATCATCTGGTTAACTGGGCCTACTAGTACCAGCTAAAAGCACTTGCTTATAGTTATGGGTAGAATTTTATGGGTGGAAATAGCCTAAGAAGTAGGGATGTTGGGCAACTTGCATATATAGGGCATGTCCTGCATTTAATGATTTTGTCCTGCTTCCTGAACTGGCTTTCTCAGAACACCCTGTCCTGTGTTCTGTTTTTTCCCAATGAATTATAAAAGTTCAGCACTTAGTGCTATTTGTCAAATTTAGCTGGACATCCATACCTTTATTTGCCAAATTTGGTGGCCCTGCTGAGTAGTCATTCAACCCCTATAACCTTCCATACTTTGAACTGCTTTATAGTAACTCTGCCAAGGCAAGTAGTCACCCAGGCCAGTGGGTACTTCGCATCTCAGGAATTTCCCAACACTTAAGGACAATCTGTCTTCCTCAAATTTTTACCTGCTGCTCCTAGCATCACTCTTTAAGACTGTATTGAACAAATCTATTCCCTTTTACTCAAAGAAGTTCAAATATTGAACTTACTTTACTAGGAGCCACCTTATGTCAGAGACTCTTAGCAAGCTGAAAACTCATTTTTTAGAACCTTATAATAAAGTCATTCAATTTTAGTCAGTTTGGCCATACAAGATTCTCCCTCATTCTCTCTTTCTTCCCAACTTCATATCCATTTAATTTTTGTCCATCTTTCCTTCATTCATTCTGAAACTACCTTTAAATAACCTCTAAACTAGACAAAATTATTTTTCTCTCAACAAATAAAACACATACCTTATAACACCTTATTTTCTTTGTACACTTTGCACAGTGTTGTTTTCCTATTTCTAGTAGTTTTAATTACATATTAGAATTTTGAGTCATAGTAATCCTAATTTCTAGTGAAAATCTAGAAAGTAAGCAATTTTGAACGGTCACACCAACATTTTATGAATACACATTTCATAATTTTTAGAAACATGCTTCCTCATAGAACAATTTTCCATTGTGGAACAGAACATATTTACTAACAGAGAAAACATATTTTGTATTTCTATAAAATTTAAGAATCCAAAAGTAAATAAACTTATGCTCAGCAATTAATGTTTCAATATTTTATCTTATTTGGAAATGATCTGGATAATCAATGAATATCTATCATTTAATTTAACTTAGCAAAACTCTATAAATTATAGGTAGAAGTTACCAAAGAGATTTGGGAAACTTTTTAAGTAAATATATTGTAAAACATAATTATTATTAAAAAGTTTATTAATAAACTTTTATACCACTTACATCTTATTTAATTCACTCATTATTAACAATTGTGCTTGGATTACTTGTGAATATTTCATGAGATGTTAGATAAAGCTAGCCATCAACTCAAGTTATTTCCCTATTAACCATTTTTACAACACACATATATCAAGAAGTCATCACTAAAGCAAAATACATGGTTTTTTTTTTTTGCTTATAACTCAATAGACACAGCTGTTTTCATTAAAGCAACAATATTAAACTAGCCTTATTTACCAAAGACTTACTCAAATCAGATAAACTTGAAAAACACTTGGGTTAGTTCCTATATTTCTAGCAGTTACAGGAGTATTTAATTTATATGAGCACTCATTTATCTCTAAGACAATTTGACTAGAAATCCTTTAAGGGATTTTATTTTATTTCTTTTTTTTTTTTGAGACAGTCTCGTTCTGTCACCCCAGGTAGAGTGCAGTGGTGTCATCATAGCTCACAGCAACCTCAGACTCAAGCAATCCTCCTGCCTCAGTCTCCTGAGTAGCTGGGACTACAGGCATGCACCACCACACCTGGCTGCCTTAAGGGATTTTTATATCATGTAGAAATAACATGCAAACATACCTATATATATGTACACATGCATAAACGTACACAGACATACAGATAAACACACATAAAGATCTTATGGCTTTTTACTTTAAAAAATTTTGGTCACAAGGCAGTAAAACATAGTAATATAAACTCACTAGTTTATCCCCATTTATATTTTTATGCAATTTGTGTTTCTGACCAAAAGAAAAGGGGACAAGTTAAGGTGTTAAGATTACCTGCTCACATGGCTAAAGCTTTTTACTGTTAATAAAAAGACTTTTAAGATTTTTCATAGTTCTTTTCCCTTTTTTTTTAGCTGAGAATCATGTCCCTGAAGTTTTCATTTCAAAAGGAATAGTTCTTGGGTAAGACAGGGTGGAAACATCTTACATCTTAAAGGCACAGAGAAAGAATATAAGTTTTCACCAAGGAGTTTTGGGAGGTATATTTGCCTATTAGAGGTATAGGGTAATTAATATTTAAATTTTTCTTTCTTTTTCTTAAGTGCAGGACAGTTCCATTTCCAATACTGTGGTTTTTTTAATAGTATCTGGAAGCATCTTAAAATGAATAGGTAAGATCTAAAGATTGATAATAAGGATAGGCGGGCTTTGAATGCTTCTAGAGGCACATTCCTGTTTTTGTAAATACTCAATTTGTAAGACAAGGACAGATGTTTTTAATTCCCCAAAGAATTGGGTTGCAGCCTGAATGATATCAAGGAGCTGGCCTGACCATCTAATTACATTATCTTCAATTATCTCCTTTATATCAGGGACCAGATTTCCTTTGTGCTAGATTTATAGCTGTTGGTCTTGGGAATGTTTTAATAAGCTGTTTTCTTTCTTTCCAAGCATGTAGTTCCATTTTAGCTTAGGGGAGAAGGCCTAAAAAAAGTTCCTGTCATGCTCTGAATATAAGCCAAAGTTCTAAATCAACGGTTTACCAAGAGTGGCTCAAGAACAAGGCTAGTTAGCCTCTTTTGGCTTTAACCACAGACACGAGGCATTTCCAAAGAGGACACAAAAAGATGCAGCCCTTCCATGATCCATAGCCATTCCCAAAGACAGCCAAAAAAAAAAAAAAAGACTTAGACAATGCACCTGAGAGCTGACAACAGTCAATTCGCTAGCCTCCAATGGAATGCAACCCACATTTCTGTCCAGCCATATATTTGGTTTGCCGCCTGCACAGAGGTAGCAAACCCTCATGCCTCTGACAAGCAGAAAGTCAAACCAAGTTCTCAGGACACAAAAACAAGACCAACAGGAAAGCAATAGCTGTCCATGGGAGGGAAAGTATCTCTAATGAATGGGTACTCCAAAACCAGTAGTCATAATTCAAACCAATTGTTATGTTTCTCTCTTGAGCTAAAGGAATTTACTGAGGAAATGGAGCTGGATTTGGAGAAGAGGAGTTTTAAATTAGGGGCCTAGAGATCCAAAAGATCTGGAGGGTCAGAGACAGGGAGTTAGGGGAGTACAAGAAGGCAGAAAAGTGGAATTTACAGTGGGTTTAAAGGATTTTAACTTTGTTCTAAATCTAATTTCTGCCTTTTGATCTTGCTAAGGGAGTCTCTAAGGCTAGCTGTAATACTTCATGTCCTCTTTCAGTTTGATCTTCCCATAGGTACCAGTAAGATAATTGTTTAGATTAAGAGCTCTCTAAAAAAAACTTTTAAAAATATAGCCAATTTATTTATCCTAGAAGTGACTCAAACAAATAAGTCTTTTCATGAAAAGATGTGGAGGTAACTTTCCAGGTTTAGAATACCATAGTCTCATGTGCTGTTCTCAAAGTGGGCACAGCAGATGTAGCCCTCATGATCCAAAAAGTTCACTCCCAGAGATAGACTAAGAAAGCAAAGACCTTCATTGCCCCAGGTGGTTAAGGATAGTGTTTGTATAAATGGTTTCTCTGGTCTCCCACAGAATGTAGAATGCCTCCAGTCACAAACCTCCTAATTTGTGACACCAAACAGGTGATACTGGAGTGGGAGTTTGCCAGCACTAAGCAACAAAGGTTGAGATGATAAAAGCCCCTTCTGGACTGGGACTTCTTATGGTGACACACTCCCCTGAAAGCTGGCATGGTCAGTCAAAGAGAATGCTGCTTTTCACTTCTTGTCTGAGTTCCCAACCTATTTGACTGGCTGCATAATGCAAGCCCACACTCACACCCCCCACCCCCAGATGGCAGAGATCAGAGAGAGTGTTCTCACTGTTTGAAAAGCCAAGCTCTCAGGACATAAAACAAGATGAAAGGAGAACTTCATTCAGTTTATTTGCCTCTGCGACCCACAGCAAAGTTTGTCTAAATAGATTCTGCTCTGGTGAGAACCGTGAACTCACCAGTCTGAGTCCAGCTCAAACAACAGGCTTATAAGGGCCTATGCCCATGTTTGTTACTGCCCAACCAAGTTCATTGCTCACTGCTCAAGAGGAAGCCAGTACACTGAGACAGCAGGAGTTACAGCAGAGAAAGAGTTTAATATCACAAGATGCCATGTAAGTTAGACATGGCAAAATTTCTAAAATCTGTCTCCCTGAGAACTTGGGGGCCCAGGTTTTAAAAGATAGTTTGGTAGGCAAAGGGCTAGGGAATTGGGTCTGCTGATTGGCTGGGAATGAATTCTTTGGATTGGGAAGCAGAAATCATCTTCTTGTGCTGAGTCATTCCCAGGTAGAGGGTCCTAAGACTGGTTGAGTCAGTTCCATGGTATGGGCCACTGGTCTGGTTGGGTCAGTTGGTCTACCAGAATGCAGGGTCTGGAAGATACCTCAAAGACCAATCTTAGGTTTCACAAGGGTGATGTTACTTATGGAAGCAATGAAGAAAGGTAAAAATCGTTATGACTATCAGCTGTGTGACTCCTGAGAGGTACGCAATTATAGGAAAGCAAGCTAGGGAACAATGCTGGGACCCCTGACAAAATGCCAGCCACAGGTAAGATTTCTTACCACATCAGTCTCCCAGGTCTCTGCCTGCAGAGTCTGGTTGAAGCCAGAGTGGTAAGAGTCTCTTTGTCTTTTGCCCTTTCTAAATGTGAATTAGCAGGACAAAACGTGTGTGAACTAGTTCTTATATATACTCTGGTATTGGGGGGGTATGAGTATTCTTAGTCTTTGTTTTCCATATATACATATTAAAACTATGTCTATACTTCTGCAGAGTTCAGGCCCCTACCACAGTTCCTACCTTACAGCCTTTTATTAATTTTATAAAGGGAGGTTTCATGTTCTGTCCTATGATTCTCCTATGACACATGACACAAACAACAAAGATGATGGAAAACAAAGACCAACTCTGGGAGGGAAGGGATCCGAAAACAAGAATACTCATAGCCCCCCAATACCAGAGTTGCTATTTAAGAACTAGTTCACACACGTTTTCTCCTGCTAATTCAAATTTAGAAAAGGCACAAGACAAAGAGACTCTTACCCCTCTGGCTTCATCCAGACTCTGCAGGCAGAGACCTGGGAGACTGATGTGGTAAGAAATCTTACCTGTGGCTGACATTTTGTCGGGTCCCAGCATCCTGTAGCTGCAGCAGTCCTGGAGAGACCTGGTCCCAGCCAGTGAGGCTCCACTTTAGTCACCAACTGTAGGGGAGCAAAAAATGGCTTCCCTCCACATTTCTAGGTTCCTCGGCTAGGCTGTGAATTAGGACATAAGACAGATTAACAGAAAAACCATATTTAATTATATACATACACACATATGCGAATCCCACAAAATATGAGACTTGAAGAAGGGTCAGATGATTGAAGCTTATGTAGCAATCTGAGCTACAGAAGGGAATAGGGGCTTGGGACTTCGGTAGTGGTAACATAAATTAAAGGAGAATAAGGGAAGGAAATGTATGGTGAATAAAGGTTGTTTTGTTATGCAGATGAAAAGTCTCTCAGGTAATAAAAGTTGTCTTGGAGCAACCGTGAAAGAATAGAGAATAGCCTATATGGTCATGGTGTCAACCTCCAATCTCCTCCCCTAGGATCTGAGTTAATCTTCTCTGGTTGCTAAAATTCCTGTGGAAGGAATTCATGACAATTGAGTTCCTTTTGGAGGATCTACCTTTAGGCAGATAATAGAAGCTCAGAGAAAGCCTATGCCTGCATCTCTTATTCCTTAAGTGCCCTTAGTTTAAGATAATCAGCACACCAAAGCATCATATTTTGGGTTGGCATTTCCTGAACTCAGTTTAGCATAGTGAGGAGGCCTCAGGAAGTGAGCACTCAGAGTAGGTTGGGTATTATTATCATTGCAAAGTTATTCATTCAACAATCAGTCCCCCCCCCACCTAACAGGTGTCAGGTCCTGTACTGGAGTAAACAAAGATGAATAAGACTCTCCCTGGCCTCAAGGAGCTCTCAGTCTAGTAAGAAAGAGGTGTGGATAAAGATAACCATAGTACAGTACTGTTATAGGAAGATGCATAACATGCTGTACGAGCTAAGAGGAGGGCCCCCCACCTACAGGGGAAAGAGCAGGAAATGCTAAGTCATGAGTAATGAATAGAAATTCGCCAGGCACAGAGAGGGGAGAGAAGAACATTCCAGGGAGAAGGCACAACCCATGTAAATGCCTGAAGGCCTTATAACTTTGGAGAACAAGGAGAGTTCACTGAAGGTGCAGCTTGGGATCCATGAAGGAACAAAATGAAAAGAATGTCAGAAAGGATCTTGGAAGTCATCTTCCAAGGAGTTAGACCTTTAACAGAATGGCCCTCAGGGCCAAAATATTCCCTCCATTCTTCCAACACCTTGGACACACCTTCATTATAATACTTATCAAATTACTATTTGATTATTTGTTTACTTGTCTCTTCCATTGAACTGTGGGCCCCATAAGGGCTCAAGCCCTGTGTATTGCTCTTTGAATTCTCAGCGCCAGGCATTCAGGTAGCACACAACAAATGTGGAAAGAGGAAAGGAGATGTCTCCAAGGGTCACACAGCTATTAAGTAGCAGAGGGAGGACTCAAATCCAGGTCTCCAGAGTATTTTTGAGTGTTGTATCACATTCCTCAGAATTGGATATAGAACTAGGAATTGAAATATTTCATTGAATGCAATCTTCATTGTATTGGAGTTTTTTCCTTCATGAACTTCTTGCAACTAGTCAGGGAGATTCAAGTCTCAAGAATACTTTGTGAAGATAGTTTGAATACTAATGATTAAGTAACAAATAAACAATTTTGGCAAGTTACAGCCTACTGTTGGCTTTATACTACTCACAATTTGATCTTATCTAATGTTATTGCTGGCATTACAGGTACAAATATCAGTAGAATATTACTCATTTAAGACAAATGGACCCTCTAAAGCAAGTTAAAGCACATCAATTCAGACAGGCAGGAAAAGGTCTACTTTATTACAGTTCTTTCATGAATCACGCAATTGGTTATCCAAGATTAAAAAATCTGTGTTAAGATCCAAACATGACAAATGGACATCGATCATCTCTATCAGGGAGTCACACTAGGAAATACTTGAAAGTTCATCTCATTTCTATAGTCATCTATAGATTACTTAAAATGCTTTCTACTATTCCCCTGGACTCAAGTTTCTCTCCATTCCAACTCACTCTATATACTATTGCCCAGTTAATTTTAGCTGTGTGACCTTGAGCAAGTCACCTAACTTCTCAGGGCCTCAGTTTATTCATCTGAAAAATGGGGAAGCTGCATTAGTGTTTTTTATACTGTATTACTTAGAGCCCTCAAGTCCCTCAGAGGTGCCTGGTGTGCAACTGAGCAGGCTGGGGAAAAGGTGGGCCAGTGGCTGAGTTGGCAGGCTTCTTTATATCCTCTGCAAACACATCAGTCCTTTTAAAAATTATGGGCTGCTCTAAAATTTGGTTTGGAAAAAGAGTTATGCTACTATAAAAAGTTTAAGTACCATTATACTTCCATGATTTCTAAGGGCCCTTCTGGTTCCCCTAAACTAGGATTTTTTTAAATCTTCTATACACAACAGGAATTTAATGTGATAAAGTATTTATACTTAGAAACACAACAAATGACTCATTTTTATTATTCCTTTTCTTTTAATCACTTTTTAATCTTGGTATTATTTCAAAATAAGATGCAATGCTTAAAATTATAATTCTAATATATAATAGGCATTCTGAAAGTAATTGGCATCTCCCATAAAGACTGCCATTTTGAAAACCATAGAAAATGGTTTACAAAGTTCAGGACCAAATTCAGATTCTGCATATTTCTTTCCCTTCTTAGGCAACAGTAAAGACATGTCGTAATCAAAGCAAATGCAGAGAAACAAATTATCTTTAGTGTCACAATTACTGAGTTTCCAAGTCCCCTCCACAGATACTATCTTTGTTTTCTTTGTATTCCTGGCCAGAGCTGACCCTAGAAGTTCAGTCTACTGCAGTTGCTAGACGTGCCAGACACACCAAGTAATTTGCCAGAGCCTCACACCTCCTTAGCTTGTAAAGCAGAGGTTGCAGAGGAGGTTTATTAGAATCACTTCGGAAGCTTTTTCAACTTACACTTATGCCCCAGTCTCCTCTCCCTTTTGTGAAGCACTGTTCTTGCTTGAGGTTTCATTCTGTCCCACATAAAAGGTCTTCTCCATCTTTCTAAATCCTGCCCAACGGAAGGTTGGAGGAGTAGAAGCAATTGAACTCAGTGGCTTTGTCACAAACTGGTTGGGCAAGTCACTTAGCCTTTTCTGGTCTCATTTTTTTCCTCTGATTTTTGAGGTTCCTTTCAAGCTTTGAAATTCTATGACTGCATATCATGTCTAAGAAACCTTCTGAACTACTCCTAGCATGGAATGACTTGTCATTTCTTGGTTTTCCAACAGCCTGTGCAATACAACATGTCGCCTAATTATATGCTGTCCTATATTGCCCTCTAGTTGTTTTGATATGAAAATTTTTTCTTAACTATATGTAGTTTAAAATATATTTAGTTTAAAAGTTTGTTTTCATGGGCAGGCAATGTGCCTCCTACTTAACTTAAATCTAGGACAACTCAGGGTGTGTCCTAAGGTAATCAGTATGTATTTATATTGATTTGTTGAAAGCAATGATGCCCCTTCTTTCAAAGCCTTGGAATTCTATTTTTACATCAGTGCTGTCCAGTAGAAATATAATGTGAGCCACAAATGTAATTTTAAATTTTCTAGTAGGCACATTTATAACGTGAAAAGAGGCCGGGCGCGGTGGCTCACGCCTGTAATCCTAGCACTCTGGGAGGCCAAGGTGGGTGGATTGCTCAAGGTCTGGAGTTCGAGACCAGCAAGAGCGAGACCCCCATCTCTACTAAAAATAGAAAGAAATTAGCTGGCCAACTAAAAATATATATAGAAAAAATTAGCCGGGCATGGTGGCGCATGCCTGTAGTCCCAGCTACTCGGGAGGCTGAGGCAGTAGGATCGCTTGAGCCCAGGAGTTTGAGGTTGCTGTGAGCTAGGCTGACGCCATAGCACTCACTCTAGCCCGGGCAACAGAGCAAGACTCTGTCTCAAAAAAAAAAAAAAAAGTGAAAAGAAACAAGTTAATTCTGGTAATATATTTAACCCAATATATCCAAAATATTATCATTTCAACATGTAGTCAATGTAAAAAGTATTGAGATATTTTACATTCTTTTTTTAATGTCTGCAAAATCTGGGGTGTATTTTACACTTACAGAACATCTCAATTCAAAATAGCCACTTTCAGGTGCTCAGTAGCCACATGTGGCTAGTGGCTACTTACTGAACAGAGCAGTTCTGTATCATTGGGCTGCTTTCCAAACTGATCACTTATTTTTCTGTTCAGATAATGACTGATGCTGAGCACTTAATAAGTACTCAGGCTAGCCAGAGAGGTGTAAAGATGAATCAGATTCATTCTGATAAGGGAGATTTGTAAATCATTATAGAGATGCACAGAAGAAACCCTGACTTGGTGGCTGAGGGGCCCTACGTGGGGAGGGGGAGAGTTAAGGAAGGTTGCACAAAGGCAGTAACATTTGATTTGGGAACTAGGTAGCATGAAAGGAGGTCGGCTGTGGAATGACTGGAGTTGCAAGTTACCAAATTATCAGGACTAAGGAGAGGGGTTCTACAGGGCGCCAGCCCAAAGGATGTAGGTGAGTG
Organism: Lemur catta; assembly: GCF_020740605.2. Lineage (NCBI taxonomy): Eukaryota > Metazoa > Chordata > Mammalia > Primates > Lemuridae > Lemur > Lemur catta. Next base: position 48,396,523 of record NC_059155.1, on the reverse strand, counting down.
TGGGGAGGACGGACGACGTGAAGGGGAAGCGGGCGGGCGGGGATTGGCTGGGAGGACCCCGAGCTCCTCCGGTGGGTGGACGGAAGCCGGAGGGGGGCGCTACTTGCACGTCGCACTCAAGCGACCAGACCTGTGAACGGTGAGAGCGGCGCGGCAGCTGGAGTCTCGGGCTGCCCAGACTCCTCAACCTAGGGAGCGACTGGCGAGGTAAGGCGCGCGCCTGACCGGCTCCTGAAACGCGCTTGCTCACGCTCGCGCTCTGAATTCAGTCTCACCACGCCCGGGCCTCAGAGCCCACGAAATTTCCCAGCCCAGTGTCAGCCACTAGGAACACATCGTAAAACAGCGCCTAGGGTTTTGCTTGTTTGTTTGTTCTTAACAGATGCGTATAGCTTGTAACGGGCTGCGTGGTAAAATGAGTCTATGAAACGGTTGCCAGGGCCGGCAAAAGGCCGTTCCCGGAAGTCCTTGGACGCTTTGGTAACGATGAAACTACTGGACCAATGCGGCGCCCTTTCCGGTTTTGTTCAGGCTCGCGCAGTTCTTTTTTTAACAAAGTTGCCTTTAACCCCGGAAGTGAGGTCTTCCGGGTTCCTCCCTCCCCCAAGATGGCAGCTGTTGAAGACGAGTTATTGCTGCCCCGACTCCCCGAGCTCTTCGAAACCGGAAAACAGCTTCTGGATGAAGTGGAAGCAGCGACTGAACCCACTGGCTCCCGGAGAGTCCAGGACAAGGTGTTCAAGGGACTGAACCTCCTCGAGAAGGCTGCCGAAATGTTATCGCAGCTCGATTTGTTCAGGTATGGGGAAGAGGGTAATAACGGCTGAGAATGAAGGTAATAGTGGTTACCAAGGGTGGAGCCATTGCGCCTGGATGGGGACCTTTAAGACTAAGAACCTTTTGTTCCTGCTTCCCACTGCGATCTTGTGTACATTCCCCACCTCTCTTCCGAGATGATTGATAGCCCACGACTCTGCTCCCTGGTGTCGGCCCCCTGCATAGACATTGGGTGTGAGTGCTGAGCCACTTTCATTTAGTGGAACTGGCTGCTGTTCCCTGTACCTTCTCCCTTTGCCCCATTCCCAGCCCAGCCTTCTCCTCCCCCAGAAGCAAGGGCCACGGTTTAAATGCCGAGCCAGGCTTTACAGCCTCCTCTTTGCTCCTTTCAGCCGAAATGAAGATTTGGAAGAGATTACTTCCACTGACCTGAAGTACCTGATGGTGCCAGCGTTTCAAGGAGCTCTCACCATGAAACAAGTCAACCCCAGCAAGCGTCTAGATCATTTGCAGCTGGCTCGAGAACACTTTATAAACTACTTAACTCAGTGTCATTACTATCAGGTGGCACAGTTTGAGCTGCCCCAAACCAAGAACAACTCAGCTGAAAATAACACTGCTAGTTCTTCCAGGGCGGATCCTAGCCTCGTTGCTATGGCATCTCAAAGAAAGGCTAAAATAGAGAGGTGGGTCCATAGGGTAATCTGAGGGCTGCCCCATGGCAGTGCTGTTGGGGGGTGTGCGTGATATTTTGGCGGGGGTAGGGGGAACAGAATGGCGTGTGTCACTCTCTTGGTTCTTACTGCACATAGGCCCTGGTAAAAGCAAACTTTCTGGAGTTTTTCAAGAATCCTCTGCCTTTGTTGAGGTGATCATACCTACCCATCAGACCCCTACCACCTTGTGGTTGCCAGCAGCAGCAAAGTAGTTTACCAAAGTGTCTCCCAACCTTTTCCACATCACAGCATAGCAGTGTTTATATGGTACCTTGGGGTAAATATTTCTGAAGGGCACATTATCTCAGAGCTGAAGTCCATTTTTGGGCCATTGATTGAGAAGCTCTGTTCAGAGTACTGGATCAGATGTGTAACATCCTGATCTTAGTCCTGGCATAGCTTCATCATGTGACCTTGAAAAAATTGCTTACTCTCTTAGTTTAAAAAGAATTTTTAATGGATGTTTATGGTATCTAGGAACTATACTAGGTACTGGGGATACAAATTGTATGGGTATTTGTGTGAGTATGGGTTTCCTGCCTTGGAGGAGCATAGAGTCTGGTGAGGAAAACAGATGTAGAAATAGAGTATCAAAAAAGGTGATGTTATAGAGAGATGTGCAAGGTACTATGAGAGAAGACAGGAGCGGCACCTAACCAAAGAGGGAGCGGGAGAGAGGAGAAGGCTCCCTGGAAGAGGCAACTCCTGTGTTGAGTTGTTTAAGGATGAGTTAGGAGTATTATCCAGAGAAAGAGGAGAGGAGGGCATTAGCCAGTGAAGGTAATAGCATTAGTAAAGCTACAGGGGCATTAAAGAAACAGTGCTGGAGTGAGGATGTGTGGTAAGGGAACAGCAACTGTAAGGAGTTAGGTAATGCTAACACCCAAAGAGGGTGGTGGTGAGGGGGATGGAATGATGCTGAAGAATGTTGTAGGGTTCAGACCAAGGAGAGCTTAGGATGTGAGGAAGGTGAAGGAGCAACCTTGTTGCTAAGGACTAGATAAGGTGTTTGAATCCCAGCTCCACCATTTAATCAGTCTGTGATTTGGGGCAAGTTATTTAATTACTCGGTACCTTAATTTCCCCAGCTGTAAAATTCAGATAATAATAGGTACTTCCTCATAAAGTGGTTATGAAGATTAAAAGAGAAATACATACAAAGCACTTAGCACAGTGTCTGACAGTAAGCACTCAGAATCAACTGTTATGCATTTGTGGCTAAGAGTATGGGTTGTAGAGTCAGAGATCTGGGTTTGCGTCCCAGCTTTACTTATAAGCCATTGGACTTCGGGTAAGTTATTTAACCTTTCTGAGCCTTAGGTTTCCTCATATGTGGAATCTAAATAAGAACAATAGAGACAGTCCTGACTTAGGATGGTTTGACTTAAAACTTTTTTTACTTTACAGTGGTACATTCAGTAGAACATCAATAAATTGCATGAGATAGTGAACAGTTTATTATAAAATAGGCTTTGTATTAGGTGACTTTGCTCCACTGTAGGCTAATGTGTTCTGAGCATGTTTAAGGTAAGCTAAGCCAGGCTATGATGTTCAGTAGGCTAGATGAAGTAAATGCATTTTCAACTTAACAATATTTTCAACTCACAGTGGGTTTATCAGGACCATTGGGGCATAACCCCATCATAAGTCGAGCCACATCTGTACCTAACTCATGGGGTTAAGAAACATGAATGAAAAAAAAACACATAAAACGCACAGTATCTGGCACACAGTATACTATAAATGTTAGCTTCTATTAGGCCATACTAAAGAGCTTACTTTGGTTGGTAACTGTGATCCTCTGAAGAGTTTTGTTTGTTTCTTTTTAAAGAGTAGCATGGTCACATTTGCATTTTAACTGGCACACTCTAACAGATTTGGCAACAATTAGGGAGAAGATTAAACCCAGTTAAGTCATAGAGGCTTCACTATGGCAGTGGCAGAGGGGATGCATTTATTTAGGAGGGTTGAATCTGTGGAAAACCTGGTGATAATTGGTTATGGGAGGTGGGATAGAAGGAAGCAGCAAGAAAGATGTTCAGGTTTCTGATTTAGGTGGATGGCTATGAAATTCATTGAGATGGGGAATAGAGGAGGAAGAGTAGATAAAGGCATAGGGAAGTGTATTGAAGTCAGTATTGAGACATGAGTTTAAGGTGCGGTGCCTAGGAGTCATCCAAGCAGAGGTGTATGGTAGCATGAAGCTCAAATGAGAGGCTTGGTTTATAGAGCTGAAAATTGATTCATTATTCAGCAAATATTTATTGAGCCCGTCCTGTGTGCTAGGAGCTGTTCCTAGATATTATAGAACCAGACAAAGTCAGTGCTGTCATGGAGCTTTTATTCTGGTGCAGGAGACAGACAATAAGCTAATAAATAATAATGTAATTTCAGGTGGTAAGGGCTATGAAGAATAATAAAGTGTGGTTAGAGGATAGTGACAGTGAATGATTTTTGAGGATATGGAATAGACTGACATGAAGTGGAATTCAGCATCCTATCCTTTGTAAGAAATTGGGGGCAGCTTATCAGCATATAACAGTTTAAGCAATAAGTTTGGTATCCAAATAACTACACAAAAAAAGACCATAAGTGCCATACTGTAGAAATACAGTATGTGGAGAAAGACAAGGAAGTGGTCAGATCTGATTGCAGGGATGAGGAAAAAATTTCAGAATGTATTGGCATTTGAGATGAGTCTTGAAGGATGGCTAAAAATAGAAATTAAAGATTTTTCTGGATGTAAAAGTAATAATACTCACTGTAGGAAGTTTGCAAAACAGAAGACTTTTAAAAATTAAAAGTAAGCCTTAGCATAGGCACAGTGGCTCGTGCCTATAATCCTAGCACTTTGGGAGGCCAAGGCAGGAGGATCGCTTGAGGCCAGGAGTTCGAGACCAGCCTGAACAAGAGTGAGACCCCATCTCTAAAAAAAAAAAAGTGGAAAACATTAGCAAGGTGTGGTAGTGCACACCTATAGTCCCAACTACTCAGGAGGCTGAGGCAGGAGGATTGCTTGAGCCCAGGAGTTTGAGGTTCCAGTGAGCTATAATAATGCCACTACACTCCAGTCTGGAAGACATAGACCCTGTCTCAAAAAAAAAAAAAGAAATAGGCCTTAATCCTGGAACTCATAGATGATCATTGTTAACTTTCTGATGTATCTCCTTTCAGATATATAGTTATTAAGCTAATAAATTTGGAATAATACTGTAAATATAGCTTTTTATCCTGGTTTTTGAACCTAACATTCTGTGAGCATTTCCCCATGTATTTTGAAACCATGATATTTAATGGTCATGTTAATATTCCATCCTGTAGTTGTACCATAATTATTTAAACTAATCTGTTATTGTCAGGTATTCAGCCTTTATGGTGTTTTGCTATTCTGAGTAATGCTATAAAAAAACCTTTAGCTACATCTGTTGCTGTTTCCTTAGGTTAGATGTCATGACTGGGTTAAAGGGTTTGAATATTTTAAGGCTGTTGATACATGGTAACAATGTTGCTTTCCACAATAAGAAAGTTTCAGAGTATGTCCCACTTGTCTTGGATGTTAGCACTTAAAAAATCCAATTGGGCAAGCAAAAAAGTTATCACATTGTTTTGATTGGCATTTCTTTGGCCTGCAAGCTTGATTTTTGAACATTTTTCCTTAAATGTCTGACAGATGAGACATCAATGCTATCTTTATACTAACAGCTCCCACATTCATGTTACTACCCCTGACCCCTCCTGACCTCAGACTCATACTTCCACCACACTTCATGGGCATTTCACAGACATCTCATAAATTCAGCCCTTGGCTTTTTAACACATTAACTGCCATGTGAGTTGTAGTTAACTCACGCTGGTTTTGAGCCCAGGCCCTCGTGAAGCAAAACCTGGGCAAATTTGCAGTTGGTGGGTGAAAATGTTACTTGTTGATGGTTCTTATTGTTAAATTAATATTGACAATTTAATTCTGAAAACATGGATTAAATTAATAGAAGTTAATAACAAAATTTTCATTAAATTAGAAAGGATCATTTTGTTTTCAAAGTTTTTATTCTGTTTTTGTAATAAAACCCCATGGCCCCAAGGAAAAATTTTTTTCTAGTATGGCAGTCAATGTGTTAAATTCCAAATGAGCCCCCATGCTGAAGTTATTACCATCCCAGTAAGTGTACTGCCATTTACCCAGGTTTTAAGCCAGAAACCTAGGAGTTAACTTCTATTCCTCCCTTATTCTGAATTTCCACATCCAGACCCATCAGCAAGGCTTGTCAGTTCTATTTTTCTTTTTTTTTGAGACAGAGTCTCACTCTGTTGTCCAGGCTAGAGTGCCGTGGCGTCAGCCTAGCTCACAGCAACCTCAAACTCCTGGGCTCAAGCAATCCTTCTGCCTCAGCCTCCCGAGTAGCTGGGACTACAGGCATGCGCCACCATGCCCAGCTAATTTGTTATATATATGTTTTTAGTTGTCCATATAATTTCTTTCTTTTTTTTTTTTTTTAGTAGAGACAGAATCTTGCTCTTGCTCAGGCTGGGCTTGAACTCCTGAGCTCAAACGATCCACTGGCCTCGGCCTCCCAGAGTGCTAGGATTACAGGCATGAGCCACCGCGCCCGGTCTGGGCTTGTCAGTTTTAGCTACAAAAGATAGCCTCTATCCTACTTCTTGCCATCTCCACAATCATACCTCAGTCTAGGCCACCTGAAATAGCCAAACTACTAATTCCAAGGTCCTGCGTGATCTGGTGCCTGTCTCTTTCCAATCTCACTATGTGTTATTCTTCCCTTGTTCACTGGACTCCAGCCACAATGGCCTTCTTTCAGTTCTTTGAACAGACCCAACTCTTTCCCTCTATAGAATCTTTGTATGTGCTATTCTCTTTGTGTGGAATGCTCTTCATATGGCTAATTCTTTATCCTTTAGGTCTCATCTTAAATGTCATTCCTTGGAGAGGCTTTTCCAGACCAGTCTCTTTAAATAGTTAACACCTGTCATTCCCTTTGCCCCATTTTTGTTTCCTGCTTGGCACTTATCTCAGGTGCAGTTATTTCATGTGTCTGTCTGTCTGTCTGGGTTTTGTCTCTTTCCTCTACTTGAATGTATACTCCACAGAGGCAGGAGCCATTTCTCTCTTGTTCACTGTGGTATGCTTAGCATAGGGCCTGGCATATAGAAAGTACTCAAGCAATGTTCTTGACAAGCAGGAGAAACAACTCAAACACAGGGTAGATTTAGGTATGTACAAAGAAGAGATAATAGTCTAGTTTGGCAGAAGCTAAAAGTAGTATGTTCAGAGGTCTGCATGAGGAAGTGATGTGTATAAAATGAAAGGAAAAAGGCAGAAAGACAAGATAATATGTTATAATAGTACTTCAAGTAGGAAGAAATGATAAAATGAAGTTACAGCTATCAGGGATACTACTTTTGCAAGAAGCATTTACATGATTAGAAAACAAATTACTCAGGTCCTTATTTACTTTGTGGAAGTGCCCCCTACCACCACCCATGACTTTAGGTGTTAAGGCTATCCTAAATAAAAAACTAAATGGTATGTCTTCTCTCTCCCAAAACCCATTTCTTCATGTATATTCTGTAATTCCTATCTTTGAGGAGTGAGTGTGAGTCTGGTTAATTAATACTTCTCCATTCTTTTGACAGAAATAAAGAAGTGGAAGCTGGGTGAGTAAGGAGTCTAGTTTTAGATTTACTGAATTTAGGTCCTAAAGTGATAACTGGATAGCCATTTCCATAGACAGGTGGCAATATGCAACTAATACTTATGAGACTGTTTTGTGGCTGATATGAAAAATTTAAGAGCCTTCTGCTTTGGTGGATGTGGATGAGTTTGCCAAGGAAAACCATGTAGAAAGAAAAAAATCCAAGGATAAAACCTTGGGGCAAGTTAAGGGAGAAGGAAGAGGAAGGAAAGAACACTCAGAGGTAAGGAACTCAACAAGGTGCAGAAAGAAGTATTTATAGAAGCCTGGGGAAGAGAGAGCAAATGTTATGTCCTCTTTGAAGCCTCTCCCTACCTGTCCTCCCTCCCAGATACTGTAGCACTTAATGTTACTTGTCACAGCATAACTGTCAGTTTCTAGACTTGGAACTCCTCATAGTCAGAGACCTTGACTAATTGTATCTTAGTATCCTGATTATATCATTGTATCCCTTGGTGCCCAACCCAGTACCTGGGTCATAGTAGGTACTTGGAGGAGTCTTTGGGAGGGACAGATAGAGTAGTCAGCAGAAAGGTGGAAGCAATATGTTGTAGCAGAGAAAGCCTGGACTTTGGAGTCAGACAGACGAAACCAATTTCTACCACCTAACAGATGGGGCCTCATTTAGCCCCTTCTGGCCTCAACTTCCTCATCAGCTAACATTATTTATATTGCTTCTTACAAAGCACTTTCATGTGTATTTTTCTATTTCATCCTCTTGACCCCATGGAGATAAGGAAATGGGCTCGAGAATTGACTTGCCCAAAGTTACATAGCTAGTAAGTGTCCAGGCCAGGCTTTAAACTCAAGTCTTCAAATTCTGAGTTCTAGTGCTGTTCCTATTCCAGCACAGAAAAGAGTAGTCATTTGAAAGTTTAGAAAAAGAGTTGAGGTAAAGTGTTTCTAAGATAGGGCAAAGGCACCAGTAGAATGAAAAATTGTAGCTGCTAATGTCAGAGAGGAGGATCAATAGTGAGGGCTGGAAGAATGTGGCTGGGGACTAGATTAATAGCAAAAGTGGAATGGTAAAGACATTGGCTTGGAAATGCCTTGATAGAGACAGAATTAGCTCTGTCCTCTTAAGGGACAAGAGTAAAAGGAGGAAGGGTGAAGCTACAGAGATTTTAAGGTGAAGAGATAAATTGAATTCTATGTTGGATGGCCATCCAAAGAGCATGATGGTGGTACGGGGCCTGCACAAAAGATGAATATAAGGATGGCTGATCAAGAGTGACCACTCAGCCAAAGTTTGATAACAGGGATTTGTAGTTGATCCATTTGACACAAATTTGTAATTCCTTAACTCTCTTCAGCAGCCTGTGGATAGAAAAGGGAAATGGTGAAAGTTGCACAGAGTCAGAAGGGTCACAGGGGTAGGGGGATTTAGGGTAATAGGAAGTGTTTTCATGTAATGTAGAACAGTGATGAAGGTCTAGGATAGTATTGTTCAGTCTGTTCCTTAGAGCCGCAAGATTCCACTGCAGTACCTGGATAGAGGGGATGTAGGGAGCCCTCCTTTGATTTAACCAAAGCAGATTTTATCTGTTTATGGGAATTACATAAAAGCTCTCATTAGAAGAAAGTGTTCTTTTGGTAAGACAAAAACGGTTTTAAAACACTGGTATGGGCCGGGTGTGGTGGCTCATGCCTGTAATCCTAGCACTCTGGGAGGCTGAGGAGGGTGGATCGCTCGAGGTCAGGAGTTCGAGACCAGCCTGAGCGAGGCCCCGTCTCTACTAAAAATAGAAAGAAATTATCTGGCCAACTAAAAACATATATACAAAAAAAAATTAGCCGGGCATGGTGGCGCATGCCTGTAGTCCGAGCTACTCGGGAGGCTGAGGCAGGAGGATCGCTTAAGCCCAGGAGTTTGAGGTTGCTGTGAGCTAGGCTGATGCCACGGCACTCACTCTAGCCCGGGCAACAAAGACTCTGTCTCAAAAAAAATAAATAAATAAATAAATAAAATAAAACATTGGTATAGAAGAACAGGTGTTGAAAAGCTAGAGGTCTAAGAGATAAAGCAAAATTATAGAAGCAAGTAAGTAGACAAGGAAGGAGCAGAGAGTACCATTAGGCCATATGCATGCAGAGAATGGAAAAAGCATAAGAATCTTATTCAGAGGACCACTAGATGAACCCCACATTTACCCTGGATTATATACATTTTAAGGTCCTCAAATATTTTTTCCTTATGACTTAGGTACATCCAGGAAAGAGAGTGGGGGTAAGAGTGAGACTGGGGTTAAACATTCTCAAGTAATACCTCAATAGCATTCATGAACTCGGAGGTAACCTTTGTAGTGTTTTACTCAGGAGGCTACCTATGATAATGGTGTGACATTTTACTACTTGTTGGGTAAAATGAGCAGAGGAGCCTAAAAATTTTCATAATAGTGTTTTCAGAGCAGTGATTCTTGGCTTTTTGTGGGTCATGGACCCCTTCCCCTTTGACAACAAAATCTCTCCTCAGCCAAAAGAAAAAAGAAGAAAGGGAAAAAAGGATACATGTAGAGTTCTGTGTAAAATTTGAGGGAGTTCAAGGACCACCCTCCCCCATGCTGAACTCTCTATGGACTTCTGGCTAAGATCCCTTGATTTGGGTGAAGACCTGCATAGGAGCATCTGATTTTAGAGGGTCTAGAGTGGGGTCCCAGGGAAGATATTTCAAGATAGTTCTCTTGGAAATTTGGCATTTTTCCTTGACTCCTCTCTTTCCCTCAAGCTCTTACATTCAATAAATCAGCAAATCCCATCATTATATATTTTAAATACAGCCACGTCTCCCTACCTCCCTATTTCAGGTTACCATCTCTCACCCGCATTGTGGCAATATCCTCTTAATTGCTTCCCCTGCTTTCACCCTTGCCTTCCAGCTGCCACAGCCCACACTCCACACAATAGCCAGAGTGGCCCATATAAAAAAAGCGTTTCATGTCTCTCTCTTCTATCCATGTCATACATACTATTCAAAAGTCTCCAGTGGCTTTCCCATCTCAAAATACTGTGGTATTTGATATTTTAGGTATCATGGCCTACAAGTTTCTACATGTTACGGCCCTGGCTGTCTGACCTCATTTCCTATCACTCTTCTTCATTCCATTTCAGCCACACTGACCACTTTGTTACTTCTGAAACATATCAGGCCAGGCATTCTCCCACCTCCAGGGCCTTTGTATTTGCTGTTTGTCCTTAGAATACACTTCCAGATACCGACATAGCTTACTTCCTTATTTTCTGAAAGTCTTTGTTCAAGTATCACTTCTTCGGAGAGGTCTCCTCTGACCACCTTGTATATAATAACACCCCTACTTTTGAAGCATCACTCTATCTACTTGAGCTTGCTTTTTGCTGTTTCATAGCACTTATCACCACCTGACTCATCATCTACTTATTTTTGTCTTCTCCCACTAGAATGAAAGCTTCATGAGTGCAAGAACTTTCTTTTATAAACTGCTGTGCCTCCAGCACTGAGAATTGCGCCTGTCACACAATGGGTACTCAGTAGTTGTTTGTCAGATGAATGATAGATGACATACTAGAATGCATCTTGAAAAAGGCAGCTAGGGTAGTTATGTGTCCTTAGATTATGTAAGGATGAATCAGAAGAGCTGGGAATGTTTTGCCCAGAAGAAAAGATGACTTTTTTAGGCTCCTTCATAAGGAATTCCTACATCAATGGCAAGTTAATGACCGCTGAAGATTCTACAGTTATTTGAAGTTGTAACTCCCAAGTGGAAGCATCGTGGGATGCACTGTGATGCTAAGCACCCACCATAATAAGAGTTCATGTAATCAAAAGACTAAGGCACTCTGATCCCTAAAGATGATGGCAGAACTTGACAAGATCAAATTACTTCTGTGTTTTAATGGCTTCAGAATGTATTTCTCAGCCCCTGCTAGGTCCGTCCTTGCCTAAAGTCTGAGGGATCTGCCTGGTGGAAAGCTCTGGGGTATAGGATCTATATTCCTGCCAAGGTGGAAGTGGGCATACTTACTACCTGGTAATTTGGAAAGGCAAAATCTTGTTGTGGCCTTTTTTAGAAGGAATACCTCTTTATTTTTAAGTTCATGGCTAATGGTTTTCTGTGGAACAGATACAAACAAAAGAAGGAGGTGGAGCATAGGTTGTCGGCACTGAAATCTGCTGTGGAAAGTGGTCAAGCAGATGATGAGTGTGTTCGTGAATATTATCTCCTTAACCTTCGGAGGTGGATTGGTATCAGCTTAGAAGAGATTGAGAGCATTGACCAGGAGATGAAGATCCTGAGAGGGAAAGACTCTATAAGAGAGGTAAGTGGTCACTGCTCACATAGCTCAAAAAGCTACTGTCAGAGATTTGAATATTCTACAGGAGAGTAATACAGTTGAAATCTTTTTAAGTCTCCATAAAAATCATTTTCTTTTTTGAGACAGTCTCTGTAGCCCGGGCTAGAGTGCCGTGGCGTCAGCCTAGCTCACAGCAACCTCAAACTCCTGGGCTCAAGCGATCCTTCTGCCTCAGCCTCCCAAGTAGCTGGGACTACAGGCACGCATCACCACGCCTGGCTAACTTTTTCTATTTTTAGTAGAGACTGGGTCTCGCTCTTGCTCAGGCTGGTCTCCAACTCCTGAGCTCAAGCAATCCGTCCACTTCAGCCTCTCAGAGTGCTGTGATTACAGGCGTGAGCGACTGCACCCAGCCTCATTGTTCTTACTAAGATGGAGAAAGGCTGAAGGTTCACTAGGATAGCCTTCTCTTTAGCTTATAGTATATTCCTCATTGCTTTCTAATCTGTAGCACATTTGTAGTCATTTGTAATTTGGTGACATACCATGGGTGACAGAAACTTCTCTGAAATAAAAATTGGTTTTGGCCATGGGAAGTCATGGCTGCTGAAGGAAGGCATAGGGAGGTAAGCCTTTAATTAAAATCTGTGCTTAACTGTAACAAACAAAGGGGAAGAGAAATAGGATGGGAGTAGAGAAGACAGGTAGAACTGGAGGAGAGAAAGTAAAGGGTAGAAAGAAGAAGGTGAAACAAAGGACCAGTGAATATGCTTAGGTCGGGAGAGGAATTAGAATTTAACATTACCACAATGGTGCACTCTCACAACTTTAGATCACCCAAGTAGGAGACACAGCAAGGACATCTCCATGCACAGAATGTCCAGTATACTGGTAAAGAAAACCTGATATAACACAGAAAGCTGTGTGGCTGTCTTTGAAGATCATAGCCCTGTTTTGGAGCCACTGCTTCCAGAGAATTGGCTCTGCTGCCACTGGCTCTTTGGTTCAGTATACAACACGAATTGAATTGAACAAGCTAGTCATAGGCATTTATGTAAGTCCTCAGAGAAACCTCTTCCTAATTTGATTTGTACTAATTAGCCCAGGAGCTCTTGCCTCAGATAGCATCAACCTAGTTCTTGTTAAAGGATCTAAGAATGAACAATTAGTATTCTAAGGTCATAAGGCCCCTTGAGCATATCTAGATGTGGTTTTCAAGCATTTTGAGGCTGGACTCTTCTGGACTCTGCCCTGTCCCTTTCTTTGTTTTTTTGTTTTGTTTTGTTTTGTTTTTTAATGGTCTTTCATGTGGTATTGGGATTGGCTCTGGAAGTAATGGAGCTAGAACCAAGTGAGCACCTTTTCTTTGACCATCCTTTGTTTCAGTATGCCCCTAGAAAGCCAACGTTCCTTAACATTTTTATATACCTCTATATGGAAACTACTAACCCATCCTTCCCCCTTTCATTTAGGAACATTCACTTCTAAAGCACCCTAGGGGTTCTTCATAATTAATAGCATAATTACATTGGAAGGGTTTTTAGAAGAAGAGTCTTATTAATTCAGCTTTTCCACTGAAGGCCAGGCTGAAGAAAGGGGCTTCAAATTCAGCTCAAGGGATTTAGATGGAACATGAAAGAGGCCTTTGGAATCTTCTTTGGAGGGAGTATTTTATTTTATTTATTTATTTATTTATTTGGATACAGTCTCACTCTGTTGCCCCGGCTACAGTGCCGTGGCATCAGCCTAGCTCACAGCAACCTCAAGCTCCTGCGCTTAAGCAGTCCTTCTGCCTCAGCCTCCAAGTAGCTGGGACTACAGGCATGTGCCACCAAGCATGGCTAATTTTTTTTTCTGTATGTATTTTTAGTTGTCCATCTAATTTCTTTCTATTTTTAGTAGAGATGAGGTCTCGCTCTTGCTCAGGCTGGTCTCAAACTCCTGACCTTGAGCGATCCTCCCACCTCTGACTCCCAGAGTGTTGGATTACAGGCGTGAGCCACCGAGCCCGGCCTAGAGAGAGTATTTTAAAGCCAAATAATTTTTTACTTGTGACGTGATTCCTGGGAGAACTTTCTCCCCTTTTTGCAAGCTCTTCTCAGGCCCCCTCAGAACAGCTAACCAACCTCCACTGTTAGTGTTCTGCTTCTATATCTTATTTTTTTCCCCAAAGAAGGCACAAAGAATGCTGCTATATTTTAGAGACTGATAAACAGAAACTGAGGGAATTTGAATCCAGAGCTTTTCAAGCACCTGAAGACTTAAGAGCCTGCATAGTAAGGTGGGCAAAATGACAAATTTACCTCTGATAATTTCCTTTTCAGGTATCAACTTCTCCCTCATCTCTTCAGGAGAGGCCTCCAATGAAACCCTTCATTCTTACTCGGAACAGGGCTCAAGCCAAGTAGGTGGTACTAGAAAGTGGTTTACTTTCCACTCCCCTGCTTTGATGGCTCAATGGCAATGCATGAGTAACACAGAATGGGTGCTGTTGAAAAGTCATGGCTTCACCTATGGAGGCTGTTCTTTCATCAAAGGGATGTTATCTTCCCTGAAACTTTCTCCATGTCTATCTTCCACAGACATTTCCTTTACAAACTCAAGCTTAAAAATAGTCTCAAAAGGAGACAAATAAAACAAAAAAAGAAAGAATCTAATGGAGAATTGTGTGCTTTGAAGGTTTTTTTCATTATTGCCACTCTTCCTGCCTTCACCTGCAATTCTCAAAAGGATGTATTCCTGCCTTCACCTGCAATTCTCAAAAGGATGTATTTGTCTATGATTTAATTCTGAGTTCTTGAGATGCTTTTTCCATAGGGTGGCAGGAGAATCTCCTTTTCTGTACCTTTAAGAGCCACCAACTATAAATACCCATTTCACAGTGTCATCACTGCTCTGTGGGGAATTGGCCTCTGGGGTTGCTTATTGGGAGATGATCCTGGGCTATTTACCGTCTCATGAAAGCTCTATATTTTAATGCCCCTTTCTGGATTCCTTTTTTTTCCCCTACATATCCTCACATGAATTTGTACAACCCCTCAGAAGATGGCTAGGTAGGGGAACAAGGCTGAAGCAGACAGGCTTTGTCATTAAAGAAAAGAGGCTTTTTAATAATGGTATTTTTATTTAGTTTTCTAACTGCAATGTGATTTTTGCAGAGTATTTGGAGCTGGTTATCCAAGTCTGGCATCTATGACAGTGAGTGACTGGTATGACCAGCGTCAGAAATATGGAGCATTACCAGATAAAGGAATAGCCAAGGCATCATCAGGTATGAAGAGGTGGGAGGGAAATTGTTGTACTACTGGTATTTTACTCCCTAGCAATTAAATTCTGACCAAGTATTGTTGCCCTTTAAGAGCAGAAGTAGTCTGAACAAGGATTCTGAGTGTAGTATTATGTTTATTATTAAGGTAAATAGCAAATGATTTGGGGAAGATGGGGATAGTAGCAGCATAGTTTTTGAATCTCTCCAAATGTCATGATATAAAAATAGCAGCCATATAGCAAAATCAAAAATCTGTGGACAGCAATTCTAGCAGAGTAGGTTGTATCAGGCCAACCCCTCATACAAATAACAACTACAAACCAAACAAAATGTTTTTAGAAAACTACCTGAAGGCCCTAGAGAGTGACCAAAAGCAGGTGTAAACTGAAGGGCAGTCAACACATAGAAGGAGGGAATGGTACTTGGAATTCCTTGAGGCAGCGACTTTAACTTATTCTTAGTGCCCAACTTGGTAATTGGATCATAGTACTTACTTGGAAGGGTTTTGGGAACGGAAAGCCGGAGAGAGGGTGGTCATCAGAAAGGTAGAAGCAATATGGTATAGCAGAAAAAGCATGGACAGACCTGGGGTAACCAGTCTAACTCCTACCACTTAATAGATGGAGCATTATCTATTAAGCCCATCTGAGGCTCCGTTTCCTTGTCTCATGTGTTATCTTATTGGATCCTCTTAACAACCCCATGAAACAGACATTCTTATCCTCATTTTAAGGTGAGGAAGTAGCTGCCAAGAACTGACTAACCTATAGCTTGAAAGTGGCCAGGCTAGTATTTAAATTCAGACATTCAAATTCCCAGTTTCAGTGCTGTTTCTGCTATAGGAGGGAAAAGAGAAGAGTGATAATTTGAAAAAAAAGTTTCCTGTTTTTTTGTAGCTTCTCACCTGTGGGCAGGCTGCCTTTGCTGTGGTGTGGGGTAGCTAAAACTTCGACAGAATCTTGCAGTATTATTGAGAAATGAGAGAACTGAGTTCAGGGTGAGTATAGCAACTGAAAACTGAGGTAGGATGTCCCAGAAAGGAGAAAATCACAAAAGAGAAGCCCTAATTCTGTGTATAAACTCCATTGAAACTACTGGCTGACTATGCATACACAGAATAGACACCAAGCACCTCCACTAAGGCTAAAATAACTAAATGGAGAATTCAGCTGTTGCCCAATGCAAGGGAGATTGAATTTGGTAGTTTGGTTTTAGGCAAGTTAGTTGCCTGCTAAAATGAAAAATCAGGAATGAAACAGAATTCAGAATCTCTACAGTATACTATTTATAATGTGTAGGATTTAATCCTAAGCTACTAGACATAAAAAAAAACCAGGAAAATATGACTCATAACTCAAAAGGAAAGGCAATCAATGAATACCAATCCCAGGATAACTCAGATGTTGGAATTAGCAGACAAGGACTTTAAAGCAGCTGTTATTTCTATGCTCAAGGGCAGAGAGGAAAAATATACTTGTAATAAATGAAAAGAAATCTCTGCAGAGAAATAGAAACTATACACAAAAAAATTCTGGAACTGAAAAATACAGTATCTGAAATTTAAATATCACTGGATGAGCTTAATAACAAATTGTCAATGACAGAAGAAAGTGTCATTTAACTTGAAGGTCAATAGAAATTATTTAATCTGTAAAACAAAGATTGGGGAAAAAGTAAACAGTACCTCGGTGACCCATGGAACAATGTGAAAAGGTCTAACATACATGCAATTGGAATATCAGTAGGAGAGAAGAAAGGGAAAGGGACAGAAAAAATTTGAAGAAATGGTTGTTGAAGATTTCCCAAAATCTGTGTAACACAAATGTACAGATTCAGAAATCTCAGCAAACCCTGAGCAGGTTAAATACAAAGAAAATCACACATAGGCACATTGTACTCAAACTGCTGAAAACCAAAGAAGAAAATTTTGAAAGCAGCCAGAGATAATAAAGTACATATTATGAGAACAAAGATGAATTGTTGCTGGCTTTTCCATTAGAAACAGTGGGAGCTGGAGACAATAGAACATCTTTAAAGTACTGGGGGTGGGAGAACCCTGTCAACCTATAATTTTATGCCCAGGGAAAATATCCATAAAAATGAAGGTGAAATTAAGACATTTTCAAATAAATGAAAGATAAAAGAACTCTTCATTAGAAAATTGGCATTAGAGAAATGCTGAAGGAAATTCCTTAGGCTGAAGGGAATGATACCAGATAGAAACTTAGATATTCAAGGAGTGAAAAGCAGCAGAAATGGTAACTATGTGGATAAATACAAAGGACTATCCCCCCCCCACACACACACACCTAATTTTTTAAAATTATATATAGCTTCTTTTTTTTTTTTTTTGAGACAGAGTCTCACTTTGTTGCTCAGGCTAGAGTGAGTGCCATGGCGTCAGCCTAGCTCACAGCAACCTCAAACCTCAAACTCCTGGGTTTAAGCGATCCTGCTGCCTCAGCCTCCTGAGTAGCTGGGACTACAGGCATGCACCACCATGCCCGGCTAATTTTTTCTATATATATTTTTAGTTGGCCAGATAATTTCTTTCTATTTTTAGTAGAGACAGGGTCTTGCTCTTGCTCAGGCTGGTCTCGAACTCCTGACCTCAAGCAATCCACCCACCTCGGCTTCCCAGAGTGCTAGGATTACAGGTGTGAGCCACTGCGCCCGGCCTATATATAGCTTCTTAAAGCAAAAAATTATACTGTCTTGTGCGATTTGTAATATAATAGATGTAATACATATGACAGCTATAGCAAAAAGGACAGGGAGTAAATGGAATTACTTTGTGAGATTCTTCTATTTTAGGTGAACTGGTACATATTAACTATTGTTGTGTAACAAATTACTCTAAAACTTAGCAGCTTAAAATAATAAACATTTATTATATTACATAGCTTCTGAGGGTAAGAAATCCAGGAGCAACTTAACTGGGTGGTCCTGGGTCAGGGTTTCTCATGAGGTTACAGTCAAGCTGTTAGCTGGGGCAGCAGTCTTCTGGAAGCTTGATTGGGACTAGAAAATCTGCTGCCAGGCTCATTGATGTGGCTGACAGCAGGAGGCCTCAGCGTGTGGGTCTGTCCATAGGTGTGGCAGCTTTCTTTCCCCAGAGTGAATGATTTGAGAGAGAATGACCAAGATCAAAAGCCTCAGTATCTTTTATAACCTAATGTTGGAAGTGACATACTATGACTTCTGCCTATTATTCTATTGGTCATATAGACCAACCCTGATATAGGTGTGGGAGGGGACTACACAAGAGTATGAATACCAGGAGGCTGGGATCATTGGGCACCATCTTCAAGGCTACCTACCACATGGGAAATTAAAGATGAATATTGTATTTCCTAAAGCAACCACTTAATAATGTATCGAGAGAATGAAAAGACAAGCCACAGACTGGAAGAAAGTATTTGCAAAGGACATATCTGACAGTGGACTGTTATCCAAAACACATGAAGAACTCTTAAAACTCAACAATAAGAAAATGAACAGCCTGACTAAAAAGTAGGCCAAAGACCTTAACAGACACCTCAACAAAGAAGATATACAGATGGCAAATAAGCATATGAAAAGATGCTCCTATCATATGTCATCAGGATAATGCAAATTAAAACAACAATGAGATATGCCTATTAGAACGGCCAAATCCAGTATCCCTTAAATTTAAATGGAATAAACCTTCAAGTTTGAAATCAGGGATTGATTATCAGGCTGAGCTGCATGCTGTCTATAAGAGATGCATTTTAAATGTAAAACATAAATTGGTTGAAAATAGATATATAGGTTGAACACCCCAAATCTGAAAATCCATTTTAAATGTAAAACATAGATTGGTTGAAAGTAGATATATAGGTTGAGTACCCCAAATCTGAAAATCCAAAATGCTCCAAAATCTGAAACTTTTTGAGCTCTGACATGATGCTCAAAGGAAATGTTCATTGGAGCATTTTGGATTTCAGATTTTTGGATTTGGGATGCTCAACCAGTAAGTATATAATGCAGATATTCCAAAATCTGAAAAAAATCCAAAACACTCGGGCCTCAAGCATTTTGGATAACGGTTACTCAACCTCTGCTATGCTAACAGTAAGCATAAGAGAGCTGCAATAGCTATAGTAATATCAGATAAAAGGTATTTAATAATATCAGATATAGTACTATCAGATAAAAAGTATTCAAGACAAAAGGTATTACTGAAGATTTTAAAAGGACATCTTTTTAATTGCCCCTTTTATCAGGAATAGAAGAAAGGGGCAATTTATCAGGAAGACATAGCAATCATAAATGTGTTTGTGCCTAATGAGTGTCAAATTACATGAAGAAAAAATTTGACAGAACTAAATGGAAAAATAGACAAATCTACAGTTATAACTAGAAGTTTTAATACCTCTCCTTCAGTAATTGATAGAATTGCTAAACAAATCAGTAAGGACACAGAAGATCTGGTTAACACTATCAACCATCTTAACCTATTTGACGTTTATAGAATGACTATATCCAACAACTGCAAAAATACAGGTATACCTCAGAGATATTGCAGGTTCGCTTCCAGACCACCACAATAAAGAGAATATCGCAATAAAGTGGAGTCACATTCTTTAGTTTTCCAGTGCATATAAAAGCTATGTTACACTGCACTGTCTGTTAAGTGTACAGTAGCCTTGGGTCTAAAAAAACAATGTACATACCTTAAAACTAATTTATTGCTAAAATGCTAATGATCATCTGTGCTTTAGTGAGTTGTAGTCTTTTTACTGGTGGTGGGGTTTTGCCTCGATGTTGATGGCTACTGACTGATCAGGGTGGTAGTTGCTGAAGGTTGGATTGCCTGTGGCAATTTCTTAAAATAAGGAACAATGAAGTTTGACACATTGATTGATTCTTCCTTTCACAAAATATTTCCTTTCACAAAACAGCATCATATATGTTTGATAGCATTTTACCCACAGTAGAACTTCTTTCAAAATTGGAGTTGATCCTTTCAAACCCTGCTGCTTTGTCAACTAAGTTTATCTAATATTCTAAATCTTTTGTTGTCATTTCAACAATGTTCATAGCATCTTCACCAGGAGTAGATTCCATCACAAGAAACTACTTCCTTTGCTCATCCATAAGAAGCAGCTCCCCTTCGTTCAAGTTTATCACAGTATTGGAGCAATTCAGTCACATCTTCAGGCTCCACTTCTAGTTCTCTTGTGATTTTTACCATATCTGAAGTTAATTCCTGCACTGAAGTCTTGAACCCTTCAAAGTCATCAGTAGAAAGTTGGGAATCCACTTCTTCCAAGCTCCTGTTAATGTTGATATTTTGACCTCCTCCCATTAATCACAAATGTTCTTAATGGCATCTAGACTGGTGAATCCTTTCCAGAAAGTTTTCAGTTTACTTTGCCCAGATCCATCAGAGGACTCACCATCTATGGCAGCTATAGCCTTACGGAATATATTTCTTAAATAATAAGACTTGAAAGTTGAAATTACTCCTTGAACCATGGGCTGCAGAATGGATATTGTGTTAACAGGCATGAAAAAAACATTAATCTCCTTGTACATCTCCATCAGAGCTCTTGGGTGACCAGGTGCATTGTCAGTGAGCAGTAATAAGGAATCTTTCTTAGCAGTAGGTCTCAGCAGTGGGCTTAAAATATTCAGTAAACCATGTTGTAAACAGATGTGCTGTCATCCAGGCTTTCTTTTTCCATTTCTAGAGCACAGGCAGAATAGATTTAGCATAATTCTTAACAGCCCTAGGATTTTTCAGAATGGTAGATGAGCATTAGCTTCAATTTAAAGTCACCCCTAATAAGAGAGTCAGCCTGTCCTTTGGAGCTTTAAAGCTAGTCACTGACTTGTTTTCTATAGCAATGAAAGTCCTAGATGGCCTCTTCTTCCAATATAAGGCTGTTTCATCTACATTGAAAATCTGTTTGATGTAGTCACCTTCATCAGTTAGCTAGATCTCTCAACTAGCTTTTCTTCTACAGCTTCCTCCCCTCTCTCAGCCTTCATAGAATTGAACAGAGTTAGAGCCTTGCTCTGGATTAGGCTTTGGCTTAAGAGAATGTTGTGGCTGGTTTGCTCTTCTGTCTAAACCGCTTAAAACTTTGTCCATATCAGCAATAACACTGTTTTGCTTCCTTATCATTCATGTGTTCACTGGATTAGGATTTTGATTTGCTTCAAGAACTTTTCCTTTGCATTCACAACTTGGCTAACAATTGTAACATCAAAGATCACAGATCATCACAAAAGATAAAACAATGAAAAAGTTTAGAATATCACGAGAATTACCAAAATGTGACACAGAGACACATTTGTGAGCTCATGCTATTGGAAAAACGGCACTAAAAGGCTTGCTCAATGCAGAGTTGCCACAAACCTTCAATTTGTAAAATACACTGTGAAGCACAGTAAAGCAAAGCACAATAAAACAAGGTATGCCTTCACTTTCTCTTCAAATGCCCCATGGTGCATTCATCAAGGTAGACCATATACCAGGTCATCAAATAAGTCTCAATAAATTTTCAAAATTGAAATCACTGAATATGTTTTCAGACCACAATAGAATTAAATCAGAAATCAATAACATACCTAGAAAATCCCCAAATATTTTAAAATTAAACACCATACTTCCAATAACCTCTGGGCCAAAGAAGAACTCAACAAGGAAAATTAGAAAATACTTTCAACTGGGAATAAGTTCAAGAGCTCTTTCATACAGCATAATGACTATGGTTATGACAATATATTTTATTCTTGAAAAATACAAAGATAGTCGATGTTAAATTGTTCTCACTGCAAAAGTATGTGAGGTAACGCATTTGTTGATTAGCTAGATTTAACTATCCCACAATGTCCATATACTTCAAAACATCATATTGTATACAATAAATACATATAATTTTACCTGTCAATTTAAAAATAAAATATTTTGCATTGAATGATAAGGAAAGTATGCCATCAAAATTTGTGGGACACAACTCAAGCAATGCTGAAAGGGAAGTATGTATAACTTTCAACACTTACTTTAGAAGAAAGGAAGATAAAATCAATTACCTAAGGTTCTACCTTAAGAAGTTAGAGGAGGAAAGGCAAAATAAACCCAAAGTTAATAGATGAAAGGAAACAAAAACATTGGGAAAACTAGGGTGGTGATGGTAGTGATGCACAAAAGTTGGGCATGCATATGCCTCCATGACCTGGCACTTTCACTCCTCAATATATACCTAAGAGAAATGAGACCATATGTCCACAAAAGACCTGTACAAGATGGTTAATAGCATTATTTGTAGTAGTCCACACTAGACACTACTCAAATTCGTACAAATATTAGAATGGATACATTTTGGAATACTATGTAGCAGTAATGTTAAACTGTAGTTCTTCACCTATAAGTGGCAAATATAGCTGAATCTTGAAGACCTAATTATAAGTGAAAAAAGCCAGACACAAGAGATTATATACTGTATGATTCCATTTATACAAAGTTCAAAAACAGGTGAAACTGGTTAAAAGCCAGTTAAGTGTTCACCATTGGTGGGGGATCATGAATGGAATTGGACCTGACGGGGCTTCTGAAGAGTTAGAAATGTTTTGTGTTTTGATCTGGGTCCAGATTACGTGGTTATGTTCAGTATGTGAAAATCCATCGAGGTATACTTATGTTTGTGTACTTTTCTACATGTATGTTATACTTGAATAAAAATGCAGCAAAAAAACCCATGGACAATATTTACAATGACAGTAGGTTGACAGTGTATCCCCATGAACTCCAAAATAAAAACAGATAAGCGCAAATCACCCATAGCCACAAGGTCCACAGGTTATTGGCATCAGTGTAGGAGAAAACAGGAGTTGACAGACCATCTGAAAGACCTGACAGACAATTCCACAACAACGTATTCACTAAAAAGTATGGCAGTCCAATTTAAAAACAGCAGCTGAAAGTGGGTGGGATTTTACCTTCCAGTAAAAACCCAGTTGAGCACAAGGGACCTGTGGTCAGAAGGTCTGAAAAGGATGGAGCAGTCTAGTCCTTTATAAACTCTTGAAACTGATCCTTTAGGTCTCCCTTCCAGGACAGGGTCCCCCGCTGAGGAGAAATTGCTGAGAGTAGAATTGAAATTAAGCAAGACAGGAACAATAGCGAAGAAAGAGAAGGTCCAGGTAAAAGTGGGAGAGAGGACCAGAACCAGGAATTCTAATCAAGCAAGTCATCATATTCTTTAACCTACATCAAAATGGCAGAAACGGTGCCTGTGTGCAGTCAGAAAAGCTACCCCAAACCGTGCTTCTTTCTAAAGGTTTGGGAAAACTTACTTCACATGAAAATGAACAACAGATTGTGGGGATGGTTGTAGAACCCTATATATACTAAAACCCACTGAACTGTATACTTCAAGTGAGTGAATTTTATAGTGTGTGAAATATAGCTCAAAGCTGAAAACGAGCAGAAAATCATCAAAGTCAAGTCCTAGGCAAAATTATTATAAGGGAGGAAAAGGTATCAAAAGCATTCCAGAAAAACATGGTCAAAAAATAGAACAAGTCTGAAAGATAATATTTAAAAGTGAATTGGGAGATATTCAGAAAATAATATAGGACATGGAAGAAAAATATAAAGCAGGATTAGAAAAACTTAGAAATACAATGACAGCTTGGGGAAAATGAAAAAGAATCACTTCAGAAATGAAGCCTAAAGTAGTAGGAAATAATACAACAGAAAATGCCTTACTAATATAAAAAGAATGAAAATTTTAAAAATCAATAGAAATGGAGATAAACAAGATTTGAAAAAAAAGTATTAAAGATAGCAAATAAGAGCTTCCATGTGGATAGTAGGATTATCTGAAGAAGAAAACCAAAGCAAGGAAAAAGAATAAATGCTAAAAGCTAATATTAAGGAAACTTTCCTGGAACCGAAGAAAAAAAAAGTGGGTGGATTCCTCTTGGTATTGGATGTGACATGGGCTACAGGCAGCCACAGCAGTGCTGTGTTCTAGGGCACAGGTACTCGGAGTGGCTGTGGAACTGGGGTCCTGGGCTCAGTGTCTTGTTGAACTACTGTGGCACCTGTGATGTGGGCACAAGGTTCACCCTCTTAGGCACAGGTGGACACACTATCCCACCAAACCAAAACCTATGACTCTGAGGCACTTCCCAGTAGCTCAGGCCCAGCAGCAGGGATGTAGCTGTGATTCTGATGCTGGGGGTCAAGGCACAGTACTGGTACAGCTCTGGGTAGAAGGGGAGTTCTGGAGCTAACAGGGCACAGTGGCAATTTGGGCACCAGGAGAGAGACTACTATGTAGTAGTGACTCTGGACACTGGAGTGGTGACACAGCAGTGGCCCAGGCCCTGTGAGTCCAGGTGCAGTGGCACAAAGAGCCAGGAATGGTGAGGCACAGCTGTAGCATGGGTTCCAGGGCATGGGGAGCAGTGCAGTGTTGGCTTCACTCCCCAGGGAGGTGCTCAGAGTCTGGAGAACTGGTCCAGATCCAGGGAAGTGAGACATTGCAGCTGTTCGGCACAGAGGGCAGGGTATACAGATTAGCCAAGGCTGTGTCTCCCTGAGGGGCCAGGAGCCATGAAGTACGTGGGCTGGAGCACCAGGGTCATAGTTGCTCCCCTGAGCCAAGGCTCCAATTCTCTGAGGCTGAAGCACTAGGTTGGTTCAGGTGTCGAGGTGGTGTGGGTGCTCCCTTGACCCAGGCACAGCTTTTCCACCAAGCCTGAGTGCCTGGTCCCAGAGGAACAGGGCCCTGTGTGGGCTGGGGCACTGTGGTCACTCGATAAGAAAAATCACACCGTGTACCTGAGAATTTTGACCCAGAATGACCAACAAGTTACATTCTGATACAATTACTAAACCTTAAAAAAATGCCGTGGGCATCTCAGCAAAAATAGCAGGTGATTTGTAAAGGAAAGAACTTAGATTACTCTCAAATGTTTCAACACACACACTTTATGCCAGGAGAAAATAGAGTAGCAGATATTTAAGATGCTCAAAGGGAAAAAATGTGAGCTGAGAACATTATATCTGGTAAAACTGACTTTCAAGTATAAAGCGTATTGACATTTATCAACATGCAGGACCTCGGGAAATATTGTTCCCATGATCCCTTCCTGAGATATTTGCTAGAGAATGAGCTTCAGACAATCAAAATGACTAGAGAGACATTGACATAACGTAGTGAGCGTTAGATGTACAGTTACTTGTAGAGTTAAGACTAATGAGAGTTAAAGGGGAGAGAGTAGAGTATGTAATACCTATGTATTTATATAATGTAGATGTAATGTAGTATGACTTTTTAAAAATGGAAAAATGAGGAAAACCTATGGAAAAATAACAGTTCTCAGTAATTATATTGGTGGCAACGTTAGTGTTATTCTAAGACTGTATA
Source organism: Lemur catta (assembly GCF_020740605.2). Lineage (NCBI taxonomy): Eukaryota > Metazoa > Chordata > Mammalia > Primates > Lemuridae > Lemur > Lemur catta. Next base: position 48,371,370 of record NC_059155.1, on the reverse strand, counting down.
ATGTGAGGTATACATTTATACAATATAAATGAATAATTATGAGATATTCTATCATCCTCTTGTCTTTGAGAACTAGGACTTTCAGTATGGAAGAATACAGATGTAATTCAAAAGAATTTAGGTTTTAAAAAAACCCCTTGTAGTCCTGAATATGAACTCATGAGAAATACCCAAAGGAAAATAAGTCATTTTATCAAGAAGACACTTGGACTTGAATGTTTATTGCAGCACAACTCACAATCACAAAGATATGGAATTAACCTAAGTGCCCATCAATTTATGAGTGGATTAACAAAATGTGGTGTGTGTGTGTGTGTATGTGTATACACGCACACCAAAGACTACTACTCAGCCATAAAAAGGAATGAATTAATGTCTTTTGCAGCAGTTTTGATGGGACTAGAGACCATTATCCTAAGTGAAGTATCTCAAGAATAGAAAAACAAACACCACATGTACTCTCTAATAATTCAGAACTAATGGATGGGCACAGAGAGAAGTAAAGGTCATTGGAAATCAAGAAGGGGGGAAAGGGAAGGAGGGGAGGAGTAAAACCTACCTGTCAGGTACAATGAACAGTATTCAGGTGATGGGCACACTAATAGCATTATAAAAGCTATCCATGTAACAAAACCATTTGTACCCCCTTAATATTTTGAAATTTTTTTAAAAAGTAAATACACACCCCTCTACCTTTACTTTATTCACTGAAAAGGCTTAGAAACAAGGACCAGCCCAGTAGCAATGAGTATACCTAGTAACCCCAATTGTGGTATTGAAATACTATTCCCATTAAAAGAAATCAGGATGCCTTAGAGAAATACCTAATTCCAAGTCTGGGGCAAGAAATGTGCAAGATGACCTTGGAACATCTTGTCATAAAAGATAGGGAAGAAGCTTTCATAGACTACTGGGGTCATATCAAAAGGACTCAGGAGCCAATTTGAAGATGTTTCCACTGGCCAGTTTGCCTCCAAAAAGGATAATTGATAGTAGCAACAAGTACATCCAGTGCCTAAATCTTAGTTTCTAATACTATTCTCCAAAAGGAACCAGGGCTCCTTGGAGAAAGGGCTGATTGTAGGGCTGGGGCAGGAAATATACAAGATGAGCCTGGAGCATCTTGTAGTACAGGCACTCCTCGACTTAAAATGGGATTACGTCCTGGTAAACCCATCATAAGTTGAAAATACTGTAAGTCAAAATTACGTTTAATACTCCTAACCTACCCAACATCATAGCTTGGCCTAGCTTACCTTAAACATGCTCAAGACACTTAACATTAGCATATAGTTGGGCAAAATCATCTAACACAAAGCCTATTTTATAATAAAGTGTTGAATGTCTCAAAATTCGAAGTATTTTTTTGCTGAATGCATATCGCTTTCACACCATTATAAAGTTGAAAAAATCGTAAGTTGGGACCATCTTTACTAGAAAATAAAGAAGAGCTCAAAAAATTAAACAATTGAAGTGTTAAAGGGACATAACCAGCTGAAAGAACTCTCACTGGCCAAAACTAGAAGAATTGAGCAGGAAAATAAATAATAGTATTGGATTATAACAAGGAATAAAATACATACCCATGAGTCCATTGTTTTAGAAATAAATGATTGAATAAATAAATGAGAGAGAAGAGACAAATGTCCCCTACAAAAAAATTCCAAATATTTTATGTAGATACTTCTGCTTCAGGGAGGTGGAGCATAACTCCTCCCCCCGTAAGTATGGGTTGTGCTTAGTGACCTGCTTCCAAAGACTACAGTGTGGAAGGAGGGGGAGGAGTAACTTCATAGTTGGGAACCCTACAAACGCTACCTTGGTCAGGTGATCAGGGTTATTAGTGAGAAGTCAGATGGATAGCATGTACCCTTGAAAAGAAATGTACGGACTGTCACCTTTGGAAACCCCCCCTCCAAATTAATGGGTCCTAGGATTGCGTATCAACAGCTGCTAACATCACAACAAATGAGACACATGCCTCCTGATGAAGGAACACAGCAATGCCTATAATCATGTGGAAGGGATCAAACCTGACTCAGATCAAGCCTCTGTATCCAGTTCCCAATCTGCAGGAAATACAGAACATGTTGGACTGCATCTTCATTGTGCTAATTAGCAAAATCCAGGCTTTGGGAAACACTACAGGTCAAATGCCCCAGCTTCTTCAATAAATAACTTAGGAAAGAAAGGGGTAGAGGAGGAACTTGTAGAGTTAAAAAGATATCAAAGTATTTTTAAATAGGTAAGGCTAACCTCAAAAACATGCTACATGAAAGAAGTCAGACACAAAAGACCAGGTGTTGAGTGTACAGGCCTACCACCCTGAAGGCATCTGATCTCAGAAACTAAGCAAGGTCGAGCCTGGTTAGTACTTGGATGGAAGACTGCCCAGAAATACTGGGCGCTGCAGTGTATTAAAAATAATACACACATATTACATTGATTCCATTTATACGAGATGTCCAGAATAGGCAGATCTATAGAAACAGAAAGCAGATTAGTGGTCCTAGGGGCTTTGGGGAAGAGAAGGAAGGGGAATTCATAAATGGCACAAGGGATCTTTTAGGGGTGATAGAATTTTTTAATTGGATTGTGGTGATGGTTGTACAACTCAGTACTAAAAAATATTGAGTGAAAAATAAATGTACAAATGGACAACTATGGCATCTAGTGATGCACACTTGGGTATTAAAGCTGTAATAAACTCTAGGAAGTTATTACTATAAAAAGCAGTATAGTGGTTACTTTTGTAGAGGGAGGGAGGTTGTGATTTGTTTGATGCACACGGAGAGGCTTTGGGAATGGGTACAGGAGATCTATCTCTTGACCTGAGTAGAAGCTATTAATATAAGACCTCCTTACAAAAACTTGTTTTTGATATATATATATATGTATATAAATTTGTGTGGTTTCCTCTATCTTTTACAAGAAAGGGGTTAATAAAAGAAATGAACACCAGACTCCTAAGCTGTTAGAAGAGATCAGAGATCAGATCCCCACATATTTCATTCTTTATCATTGTAATAAGAATATTTCTGGGATGGGTAAATTCATACCTAATGAGTACGTTGCATGATGTCTGGGGGTTGGGCATGCTTGTAGCTCTGACTTGGGTGGTGCAAAGGCCCAAAGTGTTTGTGTCTCCATAACACTCTGAAATTAAAAAAAAAAAAAGAATATTTCTCATGGGCAAACTCAGGGTGGCCAGGAAAATGCTGCTTTACCTCATAAAGGGGGAAAAAATAATGCAAAAAAGAGATGTAGCAGTTTAATTTCTTTTGGGTGTACACTGCACAATAAGTGCCTGTTTCAAGCACCTGCACAAAATAACACATAGGCATTCTTGTCTGGTAAGTCCAACTGCCCTGTGATTTTCAGTGTTACACACACACAAATTGTACAACTATAATAGAGGAAATAGATAGAGGAGGAAAAGGCACCTGTAATCCTACCTGCCTGGCAATTCACAAATCATAAAATCATCAATATTTTTTACTCCAGTGTTTCTAGATTGCTGGGGTTTTTGGTGGTAGTGGTGGTTTTCTTTTGCTGATGGAGGAGTGTTGGCCTTTAGGAATCCTTTTCCAAAATAGAATTCATTCTGAGGGGCACCTTTTATGTTTTTGCCTTCTTGTAGAAACCACTCAGAGCATCCTTTCTTACTATTATTTAACATGTGATATTATAAGTAACACAAGTACTCTCCACACTTTTGCTGGCCCTGGGTAGGCAGCTGGCTCTCTTCGTGTCCTCATTGCATGTGGTTGTGTTCAGAGTGGAGCTGAGCCTCCTAGCGTACCTTATTAAAATTCCCTCAATTTCTCATCCCCCTTCCTGATTTTTCTACTTTAGTAGAGTTCAAAAGAGCAGCCCAGCAACAGGAGGATCAAAACCAAAAGGAGGAAGAAGATAATGAGAAAACACTCCACAGAGCTCGGGAATGGGATGAGTGGAAGGACACCCATCCTAGGGGCTACGGCAACCGACAGAACATGGGCTAATCTTTCCACAACAGGACTACGTGCGCACACCTTCCCCACCAAGGAAAACTGTGCAGTCTTCCCCTCCCTGGGCACCTGCGTCAGCTGTCTACAATGAAAGCAAAGATGTTGAATCTTGCTTTACGTTCAATAAAGTCTCAAATGATTATGTGTATTTGTACCCTAGATGATGAGCCAGCAATCTTGTTTTGGCATTATCATCCTCATCATGGTGTATTTCAATTTCTTGAGTGCAAAGAAATGGCTCTGTATAATCAATGGCTACATTAATTCTCCTTAAAAAAATAATAAAGTCTCTAATACTGCATGAGCCTGTGCAGAAATGTGGACATCAGTTGCTTTTTCTGAGAGAGGAGCGGGGGCATTGAGCTGTGGGTTTCTGGGCTTATGGAGAAATCCCAGTCATCTTCAGTGATCTGGGCAGTGAATTGCCCCACGTCAGAGGTGCCCAGACTATCTCCTTCCTCCTGGGTATATGGTGCAAAGCTGTATGAGCAACACCCTGCACTGTGAAATAACCCAGCACTCTAGAAGGGGAGCGCACAAAAGCCAGGACTTTGTCTGCCACGCAGCACTATTTTCAGGAATTATAGCTGTAGAAGAATGGACCATAAATGGTTAGAGTCTTTTTCCCAATCCTATCTACCTAGTCTTCCTTGCCTTGGCCCAGAGAAAGGAGAGATAGAGAAGGTGCTGCAAGAGTCATTGTGTGTGTGCCTGAGGCCAGGGTCTTTACTCTCATGGAAACATTTTCCAGAATCCTTAGGGTGAAGAGCAGCCTCAGGCTGTAGCCCAGCTCTTAAATTGACTGCTGTAGACCACTTTGTCCCTCCTGACCTCCGGTGTGCCATAACTGGCACAATCTGAGCTGGTGGCCTGGGTAAATGTGCTATGGTGGTCGTTTGGCTGCTTAGCAAGAGGTACCTGCAATCATGCAGATACCTGGATGTGGAGAACAGGGACAGCACAGATGACACTGCAAGGTACCTACTTTCTGGAGTAGACAGAAGACAATGTCCTCAGCTCTTGGGCTATAAAAGCAGCCATGTGTTGAAACAAATGATTTGCATAGAAAACATACTTTTGTTCTGTGGCTATGGTACACAGGTTTTCTTTGAAGAGGAAGATGACTCAGCCCTCCTATTCTAGCTTCTGCAGTCTAGCTTAGGAGAGGGATTTGGAAAGGAGACTTACTTCGCTCTTGTTTATAGGGTGGTAAGTGGAGGGCTGTCAGGTGATGAGGAGGAGGTTGTGTTTCTTGGGAGATGACAGAAGATTCCCAATAATCTATTTGTATACTGCTTAATAAAGGAGTCATCTCACCCTCACAATATAAGCTCCTGAAACTGGTAGAATACAGCCTAAATTCCCCAAGGATTTGGAAAGCAAATATTTTCAGCTCTCTTCCAATTGTTGCCAGGCTGCCTCTAGCAATGGCCTATTTCCTGCCCTTCAAACCCCATCCTGAGTTCATTCCCCAAATGGGCCAGGTTGGGGTTACCTCCTTGGCCCCACTCCATTTAAGATTGGGCCTTCCAGAAGATCCAGCTCAATTAAGCCCCCTCGCACATTCTGATATTTGAGAGGCAAACCAGACAAGGTGGTTTGGAACCCTGGCTTTAAAAATTGCAGGTTGCATGAGCTTGGGAAGTAAAACTCTGAACTGCCTTTTTATCAGTGTATGTAGATAAGCTGTCTCCTGGGGTTGTGAGAATTAAATGAATAACTGAATAATAATTGCTTTCTGTTGACTCAATGACTGCACTCTGTCCACAAAGAAGGGAAAGGAAATGGACAGGTATTGGGCCCATAGTATGTGCAGGCACTTTCCCATACTATTAATACAATGACCCTGCACAACTTGATTGACTCAAATTCACACTAGTGAGCACACTGTCCCTGTGCTTCCCAATTGCTTGTGCTTTTAGTTATGTGTCTTAAAGCTGCTTAAAAGAGGGAGCAGCTTTAAAAATCCAAACTAAAACCACCACTTATACCTCATTGGAGCTCTAGAAATTTCTTCTTAGCTGACTCACCGAAGAAAAGGTTATGCTAGCTCCCCCGCCACTGCCCCCTCAGCTGGGGGATAAGAAGTGGGAGGTGGTGAGCAAGCCCGGCTTCCTCCATTTTCCTCCCCAGTTCTGTCTGCCTAGCTGCGGAGAAACCAAAAAAGCGCCACCTTCTCTACTCCCACTAGAGCTGGGCCTTTCAGGGTCCTAGAGTGAGCTGGGTTTGGTGGACTGCTGGAAGCAAGGACTCCTTAAAGCTCTCAAAGATAGTACGGCTTAGTAGTTTGCAAAATGCTTATTTTATTCTCACAACCTGTCAGACAAGATACGATATCTTCGTTTTCCAGAGGAGGAAACTGGCTCAGAGAGGTGAAGTGAGGGACTTATCTCAGTCACACAGCTAAGAAGTAGAGTGTGCAAACATGTCGGTTTAGCCGAAGTATTTGCCCTCCCTGACTCTTTCATGGAGGCCAATTAGGTTTGGAAAAGTTGAGCGCTCAGCACTATTTCTTTTAATGCCGTTATCCACTGATTTGTCCTTTCCACTCTTGTTCCTCTCAACACCCCTGTGAGAAAGACAGGGCAGCGGGCAGAATGAGCTGATTTCAAACCCAAGAAGTTGGAGTTAGAGTCCTGAGTTAAAGTCTCAATTCTCAGGGCTCCGCTTCTCCCAAGCTGGGTGACCTCAGACAAAATCTTCTGTCATTTAAGACAACTTGGGGAAAATTCTGAAACTAAAATCACCTCTCTGTGTCATCCAAACCCCAGAAAGGCCTCCTCTTCTTACTCTGGGCCTCAAGTTTGCTCATCAACATGACAGGCATATTGTCACCCATCTCTGTTGGGCACCCTACAGCAATAGGTTATTATTACCACCACCTCCTTGCAAAACAGCTCTCCTCAACATCTGCGCATCATTTCCTCACAGATGCCCTTTAAACCACTCATCCAAGTGCAACTCAAAGGGAGCCCACACAGTTCACTCACATTCCATCACAAGGAGATGTGGGTTCTAGATCCAGTTGTGTCACTATCCTAGACTCTCTGAGACACAGCCAATATCTGCCCTACTTACTTCACAGGCCGGAGCGTGGAGCAAATGAAATCAAATATGCAAAAGCACTTTGAACAGTTAGTTCTAAAACAAGACACAGGAGTGAGGCATAAGAGAGGTAGGCTGTTGGCAAACTAGAGGGACAGAAGAGGGGATGTTTGTTTTTTACTTCATCATTTCACAACTTTATTTTAACCCCTGCCCTTGCTTTCTCAATCTGTCTCCTAGATATCACCACCAGCCCAGAGGTTTGTGGCATGATTTTGTGTGCTGAAATGACTAGCAGAGGGGAGAATTATGTGCAGTGGAAACTGAGAACAGGTTTTTATGTATGTACCTGCCAAGCCACCTTTGACAAAATAAATGTATGTGAAAGGAAGATGGGCAAAGTCTTAGAGTCCAGTGTCTTGGTTCAACCGGCAACAAATCCCTCAGAGAGAGTTGAACTGAGCCATGTCTTAGGCCAGCCTAGTCCAGTGTCGTAGCAGGAATAAAAATAATAGCTACTGTGTTATTAAGCACCTCCTATATACTAGGAGTTTTACATACAATATTTCTAAGCCTCACAACAGCCCAAGATAGATGTTATTATAGCCTCAATTTGTAGATGAAGAAATCGAAGCTTAGAGAAGTGATTTTCTAAAGATCACTAAGGTCTATGTGGTTCAGCTGGGCCTGGATTGCAGGTTGGTCTGAGGACCTATGAAGGCGCCACACCCTGGTGGCACACTGCTCTGGAGATAACACCTTCCTTTGTTCTGTCCAAGTGTGGAGCAACAATTCCATCAGCTTTGCCTGCCGGGCCCGTCAGGGACATGTTGGAAGCCTGCTCTGTAGGGGAAAACCCCCTCTCAGAAACCTAGGCTTCATGAGAGCCCACATCCCTCAACCTGCAGGGAAACATATCTGCCCCCAATGCCAAGCTCACCTGCTCTCCTCATCCAGCCCTGGCTGGTCTTTGTTCAGATAAATTTTAAACCCTCCAACCCTCTCACTCAGGGCTTCCTGTGTATTTTCTAAGCTAATCAAAGCACCCCTCCATCTACCAGGCTTTCCAAGACAACTAAGACCAGATCCAGGCCATTAGTGCAGGCGGTCTGGGGGACAAGGGCTGGGAGGAAGGGTTTCTGCCTGAACCCTGAGGCCCTTCAACACTCAGGAACAGATACAAGCTCTGCTGCCTTGGTGCCCTTGGCCCTCGCTCAAAGGCATTGAGAGATTTGCAAAAACACTTTCTCACTAGCTTTACTTAATCTGTCGTCCCCTTTCCTTGTCTATCTTCTCCCTGGGTAAGCTCCACTCCAGCGCCAGCTTCCCTGACCACATATATACTGATGGCTGTCACGAGCCCTGACCCTTTCACTGAGCTCCCAGACCTATATCCTATCATCTGCTACACAGTTCCTCTTGATGAAAAAACGGAACTCAAATTCACCAGTCTTAAAATGAACTCATTGCATTCCGCACCCCTCTCCCTCCATCAGAGCGTCTTCTGTCCCCATCACCTACACAGTGATCATCCTGAGCAGCTCGGCATTGTTTCTGGCTTTTCCTCCTGACAAAGCAAGCATTCAAATGTGTGCTGAATGAATCCCTGAATGAATGAGTCTCAGCGTGAATCACACTTCATCAGGCAGATTCACAATAATCCAGCCTCTTTCTTTTCATATTCAAAAACAACTTCACATAAAAGAAAACTCCGAACCCCTTCACCTTAAAGCAGCAATCATTTCTCACTCAGACTGATAGATCATTTCAGTCTAACCGCTGAAGAGACCAATTTTTTACCAAGTGCATTCAGTGTGGCGGTCTGCTTTATATTCTGCTTTTAAAGCTTAGCATATAATACTAGAGATTCAGCCTTAAAATGATTTTAATGACTTTTAATGACTGCAGATTAGCCTGTAATGTTGCTAGATAATCGCTTACTTAGCCAGCCCCAGATCTGGAATATTTGAATTGTTTCCAGGTTTTTACTGTTCGTTTCTTTATTCATCTAACAAAGTACATTACGTTAATTTGCTTGTGCATCATAAAATATTCCTGGAGGCAGAGGAGTATTGGGTTGTTAAAGGCCAGGAGTGGGAAGGACACTTTTCACTGAATACCCTACAGTTCCTTTTGAATTCTGAATCATGTGAATATACTGGCTATTCAGAATATATTTATATATGCCAAAAGCCTGCTGTACACCAAGCATTGCACTAAAAGCTGGCTGCAGAGGTGGGGTCTACACTCCCAACTTATTCCCTGGTAATGTGTTCTCCCAAAAATATTGGGAACCAAGAGGAGAAAGCAGGGTAGAGAGTCTTAGGGAATGACATTTTCACTGAACATAGGAGTCAGTCAGGCTGATAGGATACGGCCATGGGCCGAGGCCCAGAATAGGAAAGGACACTTCTTGTTTGGGGAGCAAGGCTGTATCCAGTGTGGTGTGAAAGTGATGAGAAATAAGACTTTCAAGGAGGGCAGAAAGCAGTGTAGAAAGCATTCTGAATCCAGGCTCTGGCATCTTAATTTGATCCCAGAGACAATGGGAGCCTTTACAGGTTTGAAACAGGGCAGAGAGATGGTAAGAGCTGCTTTGACAGCAGCCCCGCCTACTGCAGTATGGAGACCAAAGGAAAGGAGAGCAGTGGGCAGCAAACTGCTGTAGTCCGGGAGACAGTGACAAGGGCCTGAACTAGGGGGACCAACTGTTCCAGTTTGCCCAAGACCATCCCAGTTTTATTCTGAAAGTCCAGCATCCCGGGCAACTGGTTGGTCACCCTAGCCTGAACCAAGGAACTGGGGCCACTGTTCCCCAGGGCCTTGCCTGCCATGAGAAGTGATCAGTCACTAATGCTTCCAGGGGATTTTGACAGTCCCTTGTTCTGCCCTACTCTCCACCTCGACGGGCCCCTCCTCCAACCACCAGTCCTGGCCTACTTTCACTAGACTCTAGACTCACTGACCTCCAGACACACAAAGAGATTTGTGAGGAAGACATCCCCACTTATCACTTTCCAGACTTCTCTTCTACTCCCCTCCACAAACCTCAGGCTCCCACCACACTGAACTATCCCCTGTGCCAAAGCAAACCTCCGGACTTTCGTGTATCCTGGGCCGCCACAGGGAGTGTTGCATTCCCACTTCTCAGCCTGTCGGAGCCTGTGGCAAATACCACCTCCCCACAGCCCAATCCCAGCACGACTGAATAGCTCCTGGGTGGCAGACACTGCATGAGGAGCTTTTCGATTTTTACCGCTAAATTTCGTGGCAAATAAATATGATTAAGCCCTTTTACTACATGAGGAAACTGAGACTCGAGGAGGGGAAGTGTCGCATCCAAGGTCACAGAGCTGTTAATACTGGCCCTCCCCTCCATCTCCTCTGTAATTCTCTGATGGCCCCACTCCCTGTGCGGATGATGTACGCATTTCTTTCACTCCCTGCCCACCCCTGGCCCAACACATGCACAGCTGTAAACCTAGAACAATCCCAGACTTATAGTAATTAGGGCCTCAGTGAAGATTTGATGAATGAAGGGATTATATATGTCCCTTCTATAGGACCTAGCCTGGCGCTTGGCATCAAATAGGTTCTCCATTAATGTTCCTGATTGACCTGAAATTGCAATACCCAGCCATATAAGGATACAACAGAGGGGGAAGATCAGAAGAAACAAATTATGGCAAAACCTCAGTTATCCAAAGCTCTCTGAGTAAACCTTTGAATCTAAGAAGAAGAATCCTAGAGCTGCTTCTTTCTTAGAGCTACCCTCACTTCCACCACCCTTTCCTTGATCTTTGTTTCCTTCCACTTTTCTCCTTTCTTTGTTTCTCTGTTGCTCCTTCTAAGTTTCCTAGGGGGTCCAGCTTACCCTAGAAGGCCATTCCCTCTGGCCTGGCAAGCTCCCCACAGTCTTTCTTGGCCCACCCTCCCAGGCCTCTTTCACCTAGTCCTTTTCTCCTCACTGTGGTGCCCCCTCGGACATAGCCTTCCTTCACCTCCCCAGGTGGCAGGTGCTTCTCGCTTCTGTGCACCCTGCAGCGCCCCGTGTAGGTGTCCGTCCTACATCTACTTCCCACACTGGACTGTAAGTGTCTTGCAGGTGGAAATCATGTCACCTGTAAACATCTGCAAATGAAATTGGCAGGCCTTTTGTCCTTGTTGGCAACCTTTCCTTTGTTATCGCTTACTGTGAGGCAGCCAAGCTTTGTCTTGTTGCTTAGTTGAATTGTAATTGGGAAATCATGAGTACTGGCTCTTTCTAGGTCCCCAATGTTTATGTTACACTTGCCCATCTGATGCAAGGGAGCTCTAGCTCGGCCAGCATGCTCTGGGTTTTGTGGAGGAAGGGGTGGCCAGTCCGGGTTTGGGCCGAGCCCTGCAAGTCCATCTTGCTTGAAGCACCGGGAGACCTGGCCTCTCTCACTGGTTGCACAAGCACTTACTTAGGTGCTTGCGCTGCACCAGGCCCTGAGCCAGATATCAGGGATATAGAGATGGAAAACTTTCTAGATCTCCTTCGTTGACCCATTTGAAAGTGGAGGGGAGCAGAGACCTGATCCGTAAGGGGCCTTGGAGCTCTCAACATTGTGGGCCTCGTCTGTCTTGGGTACTCCAGGTCCCTTTGCATCTGTGCTTTCCCCCAGAAGAGCCAGGCCTGCCTCGCCTCCCTCTCTCCCTTCTCCCCTGCAAGTTACAAGCAGGCATGACCAGTCCATCTCACCCTCTGTGTGGCCCGGCAGCCCCAAGAAGAGCAGCCCCAACTCACTCTGGGGGGAGGCAAAGAAAGAAGAGGAAGAGGAGAAAGGGTGGCACGTCAGGTGGCCATCTAGGATACATGGGGGAATGAAAGCACACCCTGACATCCCACAAAATTCCCTAACCTCAACTCTGAAGAGTCATACTAGTCGGTCTAACGAGGGAGGCCCAGAGCACATGGGCACTGGGGACACAATAGAGCTCTGCTGATCTCCTTGGAAAAGGGATCCATGTTCCCTTGCACTTCTAGGACACTTGGTACCATTTTTATATTTGATTTTCCCAGTAACCCCTTCAGTTATATTCAATAGATTTTTTTGAAAACCTTCTACATTCAAGGCCTTATGCTGGGAATATTGGCCTTTCCCTGTACAACATGTCACAAATTCAAGTGTACAAACATGTTTGTGATTTTCTTGTTTTAATGTCTGTCTCCTCCACTAGACTGTAAGTTTGAAGAAAGCAGGAATCATGTCTGCCTTCTTCCCCACTGAATCCTCAGCACCTAACAACAGTGCCTGGCAAACAGCAGTCATTCAATAGATAGCGACGGAAAAAAATAAATCCAGAGGTCTGGGACCTAGGGACAATCTTTAATTTTGCAAAGGCTGGTGCACAGAAGCAAACCTCAGCCTGAAACATAGATGTTCAATAGACACTAATTGGAATAAATGAATAGTAATAACAGGAAATAGTGCCTGCTGTGTGCCAGGCCCTGTGCTAAGCACTTTACATTCATTTGCTAACTTAATCCCCAGAACATCTTTATGAAGTTAGTGCTATTACTGTGCCCATTTTACAGATGGGGAAGCTAAGGCATAGAGGTTCCCCAATTTGTAAGTGACAGAGCTGAAATGTGAACCCCAGCTATCCGGCTCCAAAGTCATGCCCCTCACCATTGCACTCCCTTCCAGCAATGAATGCTCAAACGGAGCTCTGGAGAGATGGAGCAATTTCCAAAGGAGCCACAGGAAGAGCCTGGTGGGGCTAGGACCGGAAGCCAAGTCCGTTCTCTGTGCAATGCTTCTCCCACTCGACCATAGGATGTCTGGCCACCGCTACACAGCCCCTGAGACTAGAGGCACAACGAGGCATCTGAGAGGTCTAGATACCCATGCAAAAAAACAGCCCTAGTGAGCTAGGTGGCTCTCAGCAGAAGGCAAGAGGAGACAAAGAGTAACCACTGGGACAGAAACAAGTGTTCCTGCCAGGTTCCTCTTCTTGAGCAGAGAAAGGTAGTGGGTGCTTCCCAGGGGTCCTATTTGAGGCCTAAGCTGTTCTCTTTTCCTGCATTAATTTATCAGGAACCTCTGCCCTGCCACAGCTGGAGCCACCCTAAGGCCATTTCTGCCAGATTGCAATTGGGTGCACGTGGAGAAAGGACACATATTGGGGAGATTAGATGATCTGATTTGCAACTGATGTGTGTAGCAAGTTGGGGCGGGGCAGTGAGTAAGAAAAAGTGGAGGAGAGGTTTGGTCAAGCCCGACAAAACCACAGCAGCTAATGGGACTCAGTGACAAGACATTATAGCAAAGCATCTATAATCAACTCAGCTTAAGAGATTTGGGCCTCTGGTTGGGCTTGTTGCCACAACAGAAGAGCACCATTACCATGGCCTTCTCCCGAAAGGATGCTCAGGGGGGCCGCCAAACCTTCAGTGTTATGCAGTGGATGCCGTTCTTCATAATTTTCGGTGAGTGAGCCCCAAGGGCTGGAGAGCACATCGGAACAGACCAAGAAAGAGGCCAGGTATTTCCAGATGGGGAGGGCTCTGAAGAGACCCTCCGATTGTTCTCCACCCTCTGGGAAGGAGTGGGCACAGAGGCCAGGAGTGAGGCTGTGGCTGTTCCGGTTTAAAGATCACCCCTGCCTTCTCAGAGGCTGCCCCTATACACTAGCTGAAAATAGTCATATTCAGGCACAGGGCAGAGGTGATGGTGGCTTGCAGAATTGGTGTCACTAGGGAAGTGGAAGGTGACTTTCTAGTCTAAGATTATGATGAGAAAATTCTGGAAAATCTGGGGGCTGCTTGAGTGACTTGCTAGACAGAGTTTTGAGAGAGAGCCAGCTGCTTTTCAGTGGACTCAGGGCACAGCAGTCACCAGTGCTAGGCAAATGGGCCGGAAGCCCCAAGCTTTTCTCAGCCAGAAACCAGGGCTCTGTGGGCAGGCAGTGATGGGGCAAGCTGGAAGGCTGGATGCAGGGAATAATGTCATTCTGAAGGAGGGACAGAGGCAGGAGGCAGCCAGTTCCAACCCATGGGAGGCTATATGCCCTTTAGAGAAGAAGCTCTTAACCTGGGTCCTACAGACCAAGAATTCGGAGTGGAGTTGGACTAAGATGGAAAAAAATCACCTGTTTATTTTCACAAACTTGAACTGAAATGATAAATGCAGGCAACAAACCACAGTGGCATTGGCGATACCTGTCATTCTGTCAGTAACAGCACAGAGATTTGTGTTTCATGTGACAGTTGTTGCAGGCATCTCAAAGTTTCATTTATGCTCTTGACTACATCAAAAACCCAGTGGTTACTGGAGCTGCCATTAGATCTGGTTATTTAATGCATAAATCAAGAAGCACATGTGTTACTCTATCACATTTCGGAGGTAATATTTTGATCACTGTGTTTTAATATAATGACTTTGTAAGTCTGTGTATTTAATTTTGTGCATTTAAAAATAACATTCAAAGAAGGGGTACATAGGCTTTACTGAACTGCCATAGGGGTCCATAGACCCCAAAAGATGTAGACTTATTAAGCCTTATAAAAATCAAATCATGCTGAGCCCATTAATGGCTTGACTTTAGCTATATCGAGAGATAAACTTATCTGTTTCCAGTCTTCCATAGTTTCTTTTTGTTTTCCCTTGCATTTCCATTAACTTCTTCAAAAAGACCCCTTTGATAAGTTCCAACCCTCAGCTAGGAAAGTGAGGGACACAAGAATGTTCTAAGAGACTTGGCATCAGGGTGGCAGCCAGCATTTCAAGTCTGGATCCCAGAAAGAATGGGCAAAGATGGGGCAAAAAGAGTAGGGAAAAGAGAGCAAGAGCTGCGTGAACAGATTTAGGTCAGGGGTCTTTCCCACCCAAGAAGGCCTTGGTATTATATTTGGACACAAGCGCCCAGATTGTTCTGGCTCTACTGGGGCAGTTTTTCTCATTAAAATGTTCTCATTTTTCTACCAGAAAATGATTCTTTCTCAAGTACTTTTTCCCTCTACTACTTCTCCGCTGTCAAAGGACACTGCCTCTGGGTGGGGATAGGGTAGAGAGTATGTCACATAACTGGATAGAGGGGACTGAGACGGGGAGGGTTAGCCTCCTGGTAATGCCTCCCCTGCCCCCAAATCTCACCAGCTTCCAGTCATCCTGGAAGAGCTGTAGAGGGGGGTGGGGATGTTGGGGACACACAATGATGACACCTATGTGTCTTCAGTGAAGCACATAAGAATAAATGTGGATTTTTTTTCACCTTCATTTTTTTTTTTTTTTTTTGAGACAGAGTCACGCTCTGTTGCCAGGGCTAGAGACAGGCACCCTGGACTCTGATTTCATTGCACCATCAGGAAGAATAATCATAACCAGGTCCTAGAAAATTAAGCAGCTAGAGACTCTGATGCATTCCCAGCTTTCCCACATACCCAGTCAATGCATCTTTCCCTACTCCCCCTCCATCACCCCTATGTCCAATCAGCTGTGTTGGGCTGAAAATTCCACCTCCATAGTATATTCCAAATTGGTTAGAGAAATAGTAGCCTATTTCAGGTTTCCATTGTCTCTCATCTGAATCACTGATACTCTTAGCTGATCTCTTTGCCTACAGTGTCTCCTGCTCCCACAGTTATCCCAAATTATCTTCCTGAAACACAAATATGATTGTGCTACCTTCACTGCCTTCTCATTCCCTTCTGCATCAGGCCTCATGTCCCCAGCTTCTTTCCCAGCTTTCCCTCCTGTTCTACAGCGTCCTCGTGCTCCCTGGATTTGTTCAGGTTATGGTGTTGCTTACAGGCTTCAGACTCCCCCACCTCCAGGCCTTTGTTTAAGCTCTTCCTTGTGCATAGAGGGCCCTTCCTCCACCAATCCATCTGTCAAAAACCTACCCCTCCTCCAAAATTCAACTTTAAATCTTACCTTCCACACGAAGCCTAGAGTTTCTGGAAGGCAGGAGCTTTGTATTTTACATGTATTAATATGAGTTCACACACACATGAAGTGCTTAAAATAACTGTTGGCACATAATAAAGACTCAACAAATGCTACCTATGTTTTTTTCCCAAACCTTGGAGTGAAGATACATGACCTCTCTGAGCCTCAGTTTCTTCATCTGTAAAATGAAGATAATAAAATTGTCTACCTATCAGGATTGTGAGAGGCTTAAATGAGATAATGCACATTAAGTGCTGAACAGAGTGGTGTTTCACAATAAATGCTCACTATATGGTATCAACGACCACAGTTGCATTATTTTCATTATTTCCATATTTACTCCCTTCACCCTCCTCCTTCCAGTCCCCCAGCCAGTCCCCTTGGCTTTTACCACAGAGATTCCACAGATGGCTGCCAAATTCTTGTTGCTGTGGAATGATGCGAGAGGGGAACTTCCAATGTTGCCATCCTCTGATGTCACTTCAGTTAATTTTTTTTTATGAGGTCTGAGGTTTTGGTCAAGGTTCATTTTGCTGCCTATGGCTATCCAATTGTTCCAACACCATTCATTGAAAAGACTATTCTTCCTACATTGAATTGCTTTTTCATCTTTGTCAAAAATCAATTGACCATATTTGTGTGGGTGTATTTCTTGACTCTATTCTGTTCCATGAGTTGATATGTCTATCCCTTCACCAATACATCACTGTCTTCATTACTGTAGTCTTACACTAAGTCTTAAAATAAGATAGTGTAATTCCCTTACTTTTATTCTTTCTCAAAATTGTTTTAGTTATCATAGTCCCTCCGTTTTTCTATATAAATTTTTGAATCAGCTTGTCTATGTCTACAAAAACTCCTGATATCAGAGTAAGGCAAAGATACCCCAAGAAAAGTAATTTACAGGCGTATATCCCTGATGACCATAGATGCAAAGAAAAGCTCAACAAAATATTAGCAAACCAAATTCAATAGCACATTAAAAGGATCATACACCATGATCAATTGATTTATCCCTGGGATGCAGGGACAGTCCAACATAACACAAATCTATAAATGTAATATACCACATTGACAGAATGAAGGATAAAAATCATCCCAACAGAGGCAGAAAAAGCATTTGACAAAATTCAACATCTTTTCATGGTTACAAACTCTCAGTAAATTAGATATAGATGGAATGCATGTCAACATAATAAAGGCCATATATGAAAAGTCCAGAACTAACATCATACTAATGATAAAAAGCTGAAAATTTTTCCTCTAAGATAAAAAAAAAAAATATTCAGCATAGTACTGGAAGTCCTACCAAGAGCAATTAGATAAGAAAAAGAAATAAAAGACATCTAAAGTGGAAAGGAAGATGTTAAATTGTCTATTAGCATATGACATAATCTTATTTATAGAAAACCCCAAAGACTCCACCAAAAAACTGTTAGAACTAATAGATGAATTGAGTAAAGTGGCAGGATACAAAATAAACATGCAAAAATCAGTTGCATTTCTATACACTAACAATGACCTATCCAAAAAGGAAATAAAGAAAAATTCAACCCTATTTACAATAGTATAAAAAAGAATAAATACTTAGGAATAAATTTAACCTATGAGATGAAAGATCTGTATATTAAAAACTATAAGTCAATGAAAGGACTTGAAGAAGACAACAAATAAATGGAAAGATATCCCACATTCATGGATTGGAAGAATTAATATTAACATGTCCATATTACTGAAAACAATCTATAGATTCAATGCAATCCCTATTGAAATTTTTCAAAGAAACAGAAAAAACAATTCTAAAGTTTGTATGGGACTACAGAAGGTGCTGAATAGCCAAAGCAATCTTGAGAAAGAAGAACAAAGCTGGAGGCATCACACTTCCTGATTTCAAACTATATTACAAAGGCACAGTAATCAAAATAGTATGGTGCTGGCATAAAAGCAGACATGCAGACCAATGGAACAAGATAGAGAGCCCACACAGCTAAGGAAACAATCAACAAAATGAAAAGGCAACCAACAGAATGGAAGAAAATATTTTCAAACTGTATGTCTGATAAGGGGTTAATTTCCAAAACATATGAAGAATTCATACAACTTAATAGCAAAAAAAAGGCCTACTTTTTAAAACAGGCAAAGGATCTGACTAGACATTTTTCAAAGAAGACATACCAATAGCCAACAGGTATATGAAAAGATGCTCAACATTACTAATCATCAAGGAAATACAAATCAAAACCCCCTTATACCTGTTAGGATAGCTATTATCAAAAAGATAAAATGGCTCATGCCTGTAATTGCAGCAATTTGGGAGGCCAAGGCAGGAGGATTGCTTGAGGCCAGGAGTTCAAGACCACTCTGGGCAACACAGTGAGAGCCTGTCTCCACTAAAAAAACAAAAACATTAGCTGGGTGTGGTGGCATGGGCCTGCAGTCCCAGCTACTCTGGAGGCTAAGGTGGGAGGATTGCTTGAGCCCAGGAGTTCGAGATTACAGTGAGCTATGATTGCCTCACTACACTCCAACCCGGGTGACAGAGCAAGACCCTGTCTCAAAAAAAAAAAAAAAAAAAAAAAAAAAAAGAGAGAGAGAGAAAAGATACAAGTGTTAGGATGTGGAGGAAAGGGAATCCTTGTACACTGTTGGTTGGAATGTAAATTGGTACAGCCATTATGGAAAATAGTGTGGAGGTTCCAAAGGTAATGAAATTAGTATCTTGAAGAGAGAATTGCACCCCCATGTTCATTGCAACATTATTCACAATAGCCAAGATATAGAATCAACCTAAGTGTTCATTGATAGATGAATGAATAAAGAAAATGGGATACAAACACACTAGAATATTATTTAGCCATAAAAAGAAGGAAATTCGGCTGTGTATGGTGGCTCATGCCTGTAATCCTAGCACTCTGGGAGACCGAGGCAGGAGATTCGTTTGAGCTCAGGAGTTCAAGACCAGCCTGAGCAAGAGTGAGACCTCATCTCTACTAAAAAAATAGAAAGAAATTAGCTGGGCAACTAAAAATATAAAAAATTAGCTGGAGGCCGGGCGCGGTGGCTCACGCCTGTAATCCTAGCACTCTGGGAGGCCGAGGCGGGTGGATCGCTCGAGGTCAGGAGTTCGAGACCAGCCTGAGCAAGAGCGAGACCCTGTCTCTACTAAAAATAGAAAGAAATTAGCCAAAACAACTAAAAATATATATAGAAAAAAATATTAGCCGGGCATGGTGGCGCATGCCTGTAGTCCCAGCTACTCGGGAGGCTGAGGCAGTAGGATCGCTTAAGCCCAGGAGTTTGAGGTTGCTGTGAGCTAGGCTGATGCCATGGCACTCACTCTAGCCCGAGCAACAGAGTGAGACTCTGTCTCAAAAAAAAAAAAAAAAGAAAAGAAAAGAAATTCTGCCATTTGCAACAACATGGATGAACATGGAGGACATTATGCTAAGTGAAATAAGCCAGACACAGAAAGACAAATACTGTATGATCTCATTTACAGGTGGAACATGAAAAAGTTGAACTCACAGAAGCAGAGAATAGAATGGTGGTTGCCAGGGCCTAAGGCAAAGAGGAAATGAGATATTGGTCAAAGGGTACAAAGTTTCAGTTATAAGATAACTTATCTTATAACTTATTGTCTGGTGATAATATAAAGTATAGTGATTATAGTTGATAACACTGTATCATTTATTTGAAATGTGATAAGAGAGTAGATTTTAAGTGTCCTCACCCCCGCACACACATACACAAAGGGTAACTATGTGTGGTGGTAGTGAATGTGTTGATTAATTTGATTGTGGTAATCATTGCACAATGTATACATATATCAAATCAACATGTTGTACATCTTGAATATGTACAATTTGTATTTGTCAATTATGCCTCCATAAAGCTGGAAAACATTAGCTTGAAATGGATAATAGATCTAAGTGTAAAACAGAAAGCTGTAAAACTTTAAGTAGAAAACATAGGAGAAATCCTGAGGTTAAGCAAAGAGTTCTTAGATTTGACACCAAAAGTACAGTATGTAAAAGGAAAAAAAATGGATAAATTGAACTTTACCAAAATTAAAAGCTTTTGCTCTAAGAAAGACTCTGTTACAAGAATGAAAAGATAAAAAAAAAAGAAGAATGAAAAGATAGATGCAGACTGGGAGAAAATGTTTGCAAATTATATATCAGACAGAGAACTTGCACCCAAAAATTTTAAAGAACTCTCAAAAGTCAACAGTAAGAAAACAAACCACCTAATTAAAAGTGGGCAAAAGATTTGAATAGACACTTCACCAAAGAGGATATACAGAAAGTAGCTAAGCACATGAAAAGCTATTAAGTATCAGTAGCTATTAGGGAAATTAAAATTAAAATTATGATGAGACACCACTGCACATCTATTAGATTGGCTTGGCCGTCTTCAATACAAGCTAAATTAGGAGCCCACCTATGTCGACTTTTTCCTGGATAACCTCTCAAAGATGCCTCACTTGAGAGAAGTTGGAACCGTCTCCTGGTGTCAAGGCCATAATATCTAAGGGAATGTCACACATACATACACACAAATGTTTGTTCTTCAGCATTCCTTCCTCAGGATGCCCTTGCTTTATGTCACAGAACTCCTTGTTCTGTGATCTTTAGCTCTTCCACATTTGGCTTCTGTTCCTCCTATCTTTTAAATCCCGCTTTTATCACCATGCATGACACTGACGACATTCAAATAGGCTGTGTCTGGAAGCTTTGTCCTCAAAGGACATTGATGACGTCCTGCAGGGCCATACCTGCAGTTCCAAAAGATTCCACAAGGTGGGGCTGGTGTTACCGCGATAAGGGCTCTTAGACAGCCTTTAGAACTGGCAGATATATGAAGGAGTTACAAGGCACACAATTACTCTGTCTACCCTTTGTAAATAACATCACATTTATACAACATTATACATGCCGACTAAACACTCATCATTTAGCTTTATGTATTATTGAAGAAAGAAAACATTTACTTATTTCTTTTTCAATCAATCTACAGATATTTGTTGATTATTTATGTGCCAGACACTGTTCTAAATACTGGGGACACAAAATTTATTTGAAACAAGATATAAAAGAAATGATACACTTAGGCTACCTTTAATTAGTAATGATTCTTATTTATCTGAGTTTTTTTTTTCTGAAGCTTAACTGGCAAATGTACTGTCATCTTTTAGGAAGGTCAGAGGTAGTGAGGCTTTTATGCACGGCAGGCTGCCAATAAAATTCCTCCCACCGCTAGTTCCTGTCTAATTAGCATGCTCCCAATAACTGTCGCAGCCAGCTCTCGTAAGGGAAGTTCAGCCTATCACTAAGGTTTCTTCTGCTCCATAACATGACTTTTCAAAGCAGTGCCCATTAGGTCTTTTTCCTGCCATTTTCATGTATGTCCAAAATGCAAGAGACAAACCTGCTGGTAGGTAACTCGAGTTTCTTCCCCTTCGCTGAAACTTTTATCTGCCAGGATGTGGTACCTGGTCAAAGAAGTCATTCCCTCAGCCAGGTATCTTTTTATTCACAATATGTGTATTTAGCCTCTCTTTCTCATGACTGCAGATTTAAAAATGGAATTCAATTCCCACTGCTGTAAGATGTATTATGTTTGCATTTCCCAGCCTGCTGTGGCCCTTTGCTAACAGAGATAAGTTTTTCCTTTTCTGAACCTTTGCAACATTTTGAATGGGACAAAATAGAACACAGTAAAGCAGTTTTTAATCCGTGTTTTCTTCTCAGCATCAAACAGCCTGTACACTGCAGGCAACCCCTCTCTACTGGAATATGAGGACTTAACAGTTCAAAAAAAGAAGGAGGGTCAAGCTTTTAGAAAGAATTTCCCAAGGTCCCAGAATGAGGATGTCAGCCCCTAGCCCAATGTGCTGTTCTTCCCACTTGCCGAGCAGAGCTGTCCTTGGACCCTGGCTGAGGGTCTGCTCTGAGAACCTCATGGTTCTGTTGTCCCCTCAGTTAAGATCTCAGCCATCAAGGAGAGCCTGGTCTGACGGCTCAGAGGCCAGTCTGGACCACAGCAGAGCTGGGTGGAAGGTGGGAGGTGAGGGGTGAGGGGGAGAGGGAGACAAGGTTGTACACCAGCCTTGCCCTACTTCTTCCGTGTAGAGCAGAGAGCAGCATTGTGAGAGGCGTACTAAAACTTGAACCCTTTGTGTCCCCTCAGGATTTGCTTTTGCTGCCCTTTTACCCTTCTATCTGGCATTCACTAAGTTCTGGCCCTTGACTGTGCTCGCCCTAGCTTGGCTTGCCTATGACTGGAACACCCACAGTCAAGGTAAGAGACGGGGGCAGAATGGTGGTCTTGTCTATGACAAGGATGGAGCCACAGGAGAGGGAGGTGGAGGGAGAGAGGGGGAGAAGCAAAGGAAGGGAAGAGGTGAAAGGAGGGAGAGGGGAGAGCAACATAGCAGGGACAGAGGTCTCTACCACGTGGCTCAGGAAGAATTAAGAGGTTAAGGTTTCTGGGCAGGTGCCCCCAGCCTCAGGCTGTTTTCATATCACCTTTCTGGCTGGCTCCAGAGGAGCAGGGGCTTCCTATGTCTTGGAGGTTGTGTTCAGGGACAGTAACTACAGCTCTGAGGTGTGAGTAGGAGGCCCCTCCTGTGACCCGAGGACTGCAGGCAGAAATCTCCATCTCTGGGAGAGGCAATTGCCCATCTGGCAATGTCCCATCTGCTCTTCCCTTCCTTCTGTACCCACAGGTTGTAGACGTTCAGCTTGGGTACGAAACTGGACCGTCTGGAAATATTTCAGAAATTACTTCCCAGTAAAGGTGACTACCTTTGGGTGCCCTCAGTCCCTGTTGCCTAGACTCCCACACCCTACTCAGCTCCATATTTTCAAAGGCTTTGGTGGTCAGCAGTGAAGGTCAAGGCCCAGAGGCATAATGCAGAGCAAGGGCCCAAGATGGATGGGCAGGTGGGGAGACAGGTGCAGAGCAGCCTTTCCCGCAATGGCAAACCTAGGTCAGCCTCTCTGACCATCACAACCCCTGGCAATCCCAAGACAATAATGACATCCCAATGAACAGATATTTGGGGCTCCGAGAGGGAAACATATGCTGCCTGCTGGGGTTTGAGTACACGCCCTCTCTTCCTTCTTCCTAGCCAGTGCTCTGACTCAATCTCCCTCTAACAGCTGGTGAAGACTCATGACCTTTCTCCAAATCGCAACTACATCATTGCCAGCCACCCCCATGGCATTTTATCTTACGGCGTCTTCATCAATTTTGCCACTGAGGCCACTGGCTTTGCTAAGATTTTCCCATCCATCACTCCCTCCGTAGGGACCTTGGAAGGGTTCTTCTGGTTGCCAATTTTGCGAGACTTTGCGATGTGGTTGGGTGAGTATAAGAAATTTCATTCTCTGACCTACCTTGGGGCTCCAACCCCAATAAGCCCTGACAGTCACTCTTCAGGACTTGATAGGAAATGAGTCCAGAACACTCTGGGTCAATCATAGGAGTATGAGGCCAAGCATCAGGTTCTGTCCAATATTTGGGAGGTAGGGTTTGGTTGGGCAGCAGGGGAAGTTACAGGTATTCATAAGAGGTGCTAGGATTCCTTTCAGAGGGAGAATCCATGGAAATAAGAGAGTGAAAGCCAAGTATTAAACACAAATGCAGGGAAAAGCAGGGATGAGTAGGGTAGCTCAGACAAACTTCACCAGACTCTTGGATGTTAGTTGGTTTCTTTTGCCCAGGCATTTGTACAGTAGCTCTCATCCCACTGTGTCTTAAAGACATTTTAAAGTCTCTCATACTAGCTAGTGTGCTCCTGGTCCATGACCTTCTTCTTCTGGGAACCCCTTCACCCTTGCATAAGATGCCAAGGGACAAAGGATAGGCATGCTTCAGAATCCAGGATGACTTCTCTATGCCAGGCTTCAAGCTAGGGCACTATGACAAATGTCACTCTCTGGGCGAATATTCATCCTTCTGAACACCAGAAAACATCTAAAGCCAAACATTAGAAAGTAAGATGCATTTATCTCAAGGGGCAAGGTGAGACTACTAGAGTCCCAGAGGGTGCTTCTGATCTGCTCCCCTGTGAGGTTGGCATGGCCCTAGAGAGGGATCTCAGTGGCTGGAGCCTGGAGGCAATTTCCACCATCCCAGTAGAGAATAGAAGGTAAGCGCAGGGCAAAGATGAGAGACAAAAAGACTCTGTTACTGTTTTGAACAACAGGATGTCATCCACATTCCATCATTCAGCTACATTTCAATTTGGCTTATGTAGGTTCCTGGGTCTACCTACTCTCCAGAAACCCCAGCCAATGGCTCCCCTTAGACAGGCTGCTCTTAGGAGGAAGCAGGTTGGTGGTGGCTAGTCCTGATCACCCCTGGAGTAGAGAACTCTCCAGTGTGGGAGTAGAGGGTCTCCAGTGTTGTCAGCCTGGGCAAAGTGGAAGATGGCTGTGGTTCATGGGTAGAGAGAGAAGGGCTGGGCTTAAATACTGTTGATCTGAAAGGTAGTAGGCTTTGGGTAGCAGTAGGTAGAGGAGCTCATATAGACCCAACTGTAGTAGCACAGACCCTCAAGATAAGCAGCCGACCCTAAGAACCAACCTCAGGCCAGGGCTAACCCATGATATGAAGGTCAAAGACAGAAAGGTGGAAACAGCAGTAGTCAGGAAACAGAAGTGCAGTCCCCAACAGGAAGAGCCTAGAGGAACTCCTTACCCTATCCTCAGGCACCAAATTTGTTCTAACACTTGATTCTTTGGTTTTACAGGCACGTGCCCAGTGAGCGACGCATCCTTGAAGTACATCCTGACCCAAAAAGGAGTAGGCAATGCCATGGTTATCGTGGTGGGTGGAGCTGCTGAAGCCCTCTTGGCTCGGCCTGGAGAAACCGTCCTCTTCCTCAAACAGCGTAAAGGTTTTGTGAAGTTGGCACTGAAGACAGGGTGGGTGTCTAGGTTCTAGTGCTCTCTTGTCAGGGTGCCATAGGCCCTCTGTAGCCCTCTCCAGAATGGTGCCCTCCCTGGGAACCCTGTTAGAGGGGGCTTCCTCTTCATTCAGATTCCTTCTCTCTATGCCCTCTCCCTGTGCCTTAGGGGTGTGTGGGCCTCCAGATACATTTCAATGGGCACTTTTCTTACTTGAAGTTAGAGAAAGAACAGCAGCAGAAGACCTTTTACTTTCTGCCCATTAGCCTAGTGGGCTGGGCATCTGGGGAAGTGAGGCTTCACCCTATATCAACCTGTTAACCGAGAGGCCCTGAGAACCTACCAAGGGCGAGGAAGGCACTGGCCTTGATGTTCTGAGAATTGCAAAGATGAATAAGACATTCCCACAAAGAACATTTAACCTGCTTTAAGAAACAGAGCAGGCAGGGTGTGGTGGCTCATGCCTGTAATTATAGCACTTTGGGAGGCCGAGGCGGGAAGATCACTTGAGGTCAGGAGTTTGAGACCAGCCTGAGCAAGAGCGAGACCGCATCTCTACTAAAAATAGAAAAAAATAGCCAGGCATGGTGACACATACCTGCAGTCCCAGCTCCTAGGGAGGCTGAGGCAGGAAGATCATTTGAGCCCAGGAGTTTGAGGTTACTGTGAGCTACGCTGTCGCCACGGCACTCTAGCCTGGACAACAGAGCAAGACTCTGTCTCAAAAAAAGAAAGAAAGAAAGAAAGAAAGAAATAGAACACATTCACTGAGCAGTTATTGAGCACCTACTAGACATCAGGCATATACTAGGCATTGAGGATATAAAAATAAATAAATAAGACCTGCTCCTTGCAAACTCTCAGTCCAATATGGAACACAGAAACATGAACATACAACAAAATATATGCAGAATCCAACCACTTACCACCTAGACTACCACCCCCTGGCTTACTACCATCATCTCCCTCCAGACTAGTATGACACTTCGAACTGTTCTCCCTGCTTCTATCTTGGCCTCCCTACCTTACCCTCAAGACTATATTCCCAGCTGCAGCCAGGAAAATCCTGTTAAATCTGAGTCAGATCATGTCACTACTCACAATACTGCAGTGGCTCCCATGTCACTCAGACCAAACACCAAAGTCCTTACAAAGGCTTGCAAGACCCTCAATAATCTGGTCCTTAGCTACTTCTCTGCCCTCATGACCCAGTACTCGCCCCCTTGCTTGCTCCATCACTGCTACACTGGCCTCTTTGCTGTCCCTCGAGCAGGCCACACACTCCTGCCTGAGGGCCTTTGCTCTAGCTGTCCCTTCTGTCTGGAGCACTATTCCTCCAAATAACTTCTTGGCTCATTCGTTTACCTCCTTCAAGTCTTTGCCCAATGTCTCTTTTCAGTAAGGTTTATCCTGATCATCCTGTTCAATTTTTTTCTCCATTGCATTTATCTTCTTATAGATCATCTATTTTATTAATTTGTTTGGTTACCTACTATTCTTATTGTTTATTGTCTGTCTTCCTCCCCAAAAACGTAAGCTCCATGAGGACAGAGATTTTTAAAAATCAATGTGTTTGGCTGGGCACAGTGGCTCATGCCTGTAATCCTAGTAGTCTGGGAGGCCAAGGCAGGAGGATCGCTTGAGGTCAGGAGTTTGAGACCCAGTCTGAGCAAGAGTGAGACCCCTGTCTCTACTAAAAAATAGAAAACAAATTAGCCAGGCAACTAAAAATAGAAAAAAAATATCCAGGTGTGGTGGCACGCACCTGTAGTCCCAGCTACTCGGGAGGCTGAGGCAGGAGGATCACTTGAGGCCAGGAGTTTGAGGTTGCTGTGAGCTAGGCTGATGCCACGGCACTCTAGCCTGGGTAACAGAGTGAGACTCTGTCTCAAAAAAAAATCAATGTGTTCATGATATAGCCCCAGGGCCTAAAACAGTGCTGGTACATAGAAAGAACTTAATAAATACGTGTTGAATGAATGAAGCACCATAATAGAAATGTATACAAAGTGCTATGGGAGCACCAATTTGTGGAAAGAGCTTGGCCCAAAGTGGAGGTTTCACAGGTGGGTGACATTTGAATTGTGAATTGAAATATTAGTGGGAGTTGCCAGGCACATCAAAAGGGAGAAAGAACTCAGGCATTCAATGAGGACCTATGGCATGCCGGGCACTAGGCCAGGCCCTAGGGATTCAAAGATACACACGACACAGTTCTTGCCTTTGATTGGCTTACTGTCTACTGGGGGAGTCAGACAGGTAAGGAGATAACTGTAACACGCGGCTGGGGTAGTGTTAGTGCAGAAGAGAGGGAAGCACTAGATGAGGGCTACCTAATCCACATTGGGGGAATTAGACTAGGTGGTCAAAGAAAGTTTTTCAAAGGGATGAAATTGGAACTGAGTATGGAAAGGCAAATTTGAATTAGCCACATGAAGACAGAGGGAAGGCACTTCTGACAGAGGGAACAGAATGTACAAAGACACATAGACAAAAGATTGCTAGGCACACTTAGTATGGCTAATCGAATTGCAAAGAAAGAATGGGGAGAGGGGAAACCAGCCAGGTAGGGAGGGCTAGAGCATACAGGCCATGCTAAGCAGTGTAGTACAAAGCATATAGCTCTGGAGGAGTTTTAAAGAGAGGAGAGACATGTCCAGATGTGTAGTTTAGGAAGAACACTCTGGATGCTGGATGCTGTGAAGGTAGTTAGATCTCTGGAGATTAGTTTTCCTCCTATCACAGGACAAGGTGTAGCAGCTCCCCACATAGTGTTCAGTAGGGAGGGTGGGGAGGAATGGGACATGAGACTGGAGATATTTGGGTGCTTGGGTTCTTGTCCTATAATTGAGAGAGGCTTCCCACCTTGGAGAAGGTTTTGCCAGGGGAGCTTCCTCAAAGAGCTCACACTCCTGCCCCTCTCTTTGCAGGACACATATTGTCCCTTGCTATTCCTTTGGTGAGAACGACATTCACCAATACATGAACTACCCTGAGGGCACGTGGATGAGGTCCTTCCAAACAGTCTTCCAGAACACATGCAAAAGATTCCTGGGAACGAGTTTCCGTGGCTTCTCTGGCCAGGGCCTCACTCCTGGATCCTGGGGCTTCCTGCCTTTAAGTCGGCCCATTACCACTGTTGGTGAGCTTTCCATTATCTCCGGACCACCTAGTTCTTAATCTCCACGCCTTACCCAAGTCATCCATCAAGTCGCAGGGAACCTGGCTCACAACTGGGATGGGCTGTGGCTGTGGTTGAGAACATGTTGGGTAGGACAACTAAACAGATAAGAAGTGTGGCCATTCACAGGTGGGGTAGAGTTCAACAGCTGCCACAAGAGCACGATTATTCACACACATTCCTTCAGCACTCTCCTGGGTTTGCTTTCATTCTCTCGAGCATGGGTGAGATTAGGTGATTGGAGAACAGGGCCAATATGGGGCTGGAGCAGAGGGAAGGAATGAAGTAAGGGGAGGAAATTCAGATACTGAGTTGCAGTAGATGGCTCCCAGTGAGGGATGGGTATTTTGAGTTGGGGGGGGTGACTCTGATTCTTGTCTCTTTTCCATCTCCATAGTTGGGGAACCCCTGCCAATTCCCAAGATTGAGAATCCAGACATGAAGACAGTGGACAAGTATCACGCACTCTACATTAGTGCCCTGCAGAAACTGTTTGAACGATACAAAGTTGAATGTGGCTTCCCTGAGACCCAAGAGCTGACAATCATATAACAAGAGCCAGATTCCCCATTAATAAGCCCCCAAAGCCACGAGGGATTCAAGTAAAGCCAAAGGGAAGGAAGAATTTGGGGAGAGGGTAGGATCTCAAGCATGAGAAAGGCCTAGCAAGCCAGAAACTATTTAATGAATTAGGGTTCCAGCAATGGAATCCCCTCCCAAGTAACCGAAGCAGGTTTGGGGGAAGGAATCAAAGGAGCAGGGTAGGACTGGGGAGGGCTGGCTAGCAGAGGAGGTGGCTTCACCACCCCTGGGTATTCTAGGCAACAATCCAGTTTGGGAGTCTTGTGAATCATTCCAGCCAACTCTCTGATCACAGTAATAAGAAGCCAAAGAACACTGTGCCCTTCCTCCTGAACCTTAGTGACACCCATCACTGTTTAGGCTTAGAAGCTTTATTTAGGATTGTTTGTTTCCTCCCAGGCCCTTTTCTTATAATTTGGGAACTTCCACAAGGTAAATTAGGGACCTGAACTGTGGCTTCCGTATCCAAGCAGACAGGATTCCCTCAATTGTGACAGAGCTCTAGACTGACAATGTGGTTATGCAGTTTCTTCTATAAAAATAAAGTTCTCTCTATATAAAACAGGATTCCAGTACTTCCTAATTACTGTGGTTCACTACTGGGCTTCCCTCAAACCTAAGAGTTTCCCTTCTGGCCAGAGAGCTGGTCTGTGAAGAGCCATTCTCCCCTTTTTCATCCACCCTTCATACTACCCCTGACAAAAAAGGTAGAGGAATGGAACCATAGCTGCTGCACACTTAGGAGACAGGATCAGAACCATGGGAACTGGCCCAGGTACCCACTGAGCAGCCCCCTCTTCTGATCCCACATAACCACCCTAGGACAGCAGGGAGGGAGCCACAAGACCATGCACCAGCTGTAAGTTTGCTTGATGTCAAATATCTACTGTATCCCAGAGACCATGCCATCACTTTCACAACCTTTGTCTCTTAATGCTAACATCAGCTCTGTGAGATTGAGATTGTCATCATCTCCACTTCACAGTAGCCACAGCTCCTAGAGATTAAGTAACTTGCCCCCAACCGCACAACTTTAGATAGAACTAGCATTCAAACCCAGGTCTTACTAATCCCAACCCAAAGTTCTCTCCAATGCCCCTCTACATGTCTCATTCCTCATTTTTTCGAGACCTATTCATCAGCTTTATTTTCTTAAACGAGGTCCTATGGCTCTCCACCAAAATTAGTTTAAAAGTGTGGATGAAAATGGCAGAGATTCTACTCAGAGTGGTCCCAGGTTAGGCCTCAGGGAAAATAATTGATTGATGTAAAATAAAAACCTGTTTATGTCAATAGAATGGAATTGAAAGTACAGAAACAAGCCGATACATTTGTGGTCAATTGATTTTCACCAAGGGTGCCAAGACAATTAGATGAGAGAAAGAATAGTCTTTTCAACGAACAATACTGGGACAACTGGATATCCACATGGAAAATAATAAAGTTGGACCCTTACCTCATACTATATACAAAAATTGACTCAAAATGGATCAAAGAGCTAAAGTGAAAGCCAAAACTATTAAACTCTCCAAATAAAACATAGGTTGTAAGACTTCATGATCTTGGATCATGCAATGGTTTCTTAGATATGACACCAAAAGTACAAAAAACAAAAGAAAAAATAGATAAGTTGGACTCCATTATAGTCAAACACTTTTGTGCTTCAAATGACATCATTAAGAAAGTGAAAATACAATCCACAGAATGGGAGAAAATATTTGCAAATCATGTATCTCATAAGTGTCTAGTAGCCAGAATATATAAAGAACTCTTATAACTCAACAACTAAAAGACAACAGAATTTTAAAAATGGGCAGAAGATTTGAATAGACATTTCTCCAGAGAAGATATACAAATGCAAAAGTGCTCAAAATCATTAATCATTAGAGAAATACAAATCAAAACCACCATGATATGATTTTACAGCCACTAGGATGGCTATAATAAAGATAGACAATAACAAAGATTGGTTAGGAGAAATTGGAACCCTCAGGCACTGATGATGGTAAAATGCTGCAGCCTCTTTGGAAAACAGTTTGAAAGTTCCTCAAAAAGTCAAGCATAGAGTTACCTTATGACCCAGCAATTGCACTCTTAGGCATACAAAAAATACCCCCAAATTTAAAACATAATGGTCATACAAAAACTCATACACAGATGACTGTAGAAGAATTACTTATAATAGCAAAAAAGTGGAAATAACCCAAAGGTCCATCAACTGATGAATGGATATACAAAATGTAGTATATCCATCCAGTGGAATATTATTTGGCAATAAAAAGGAATGCAGTAATGATACATGCTACAATGCAGATGAACCTTGAAAATATTATCAGTGAAAGAAGCATATATTGTATGATTCCATTTCTATGATATGTCTTGAATAGGCAGAGAGAGAGAGAAAGAGAGGGAAAATTAGTAGTTACTAGGGACTGGGGGGAAGAGGAGAAAGTGGGGAGAGGGGAATGAATGCTAATGGGTATGGAGTTTCTTTTGTGGGTTATGAAAATGGTCTGGAATTAGGTAGTACTAATGGTTGCACAACCTTGTGAATATGCTAAAAATCACTAAATTGTACACTTTAAAATGTTGAATTTTATGGTATATTAAATTCTATCTCAATGAAAAGGTAATGTTTAGGAAAAACTTGTCTTTTAAGGGAAAAAGTGTGAATTGTATTAAGGTTAAGAATCACAATAAAACAATTTTAAATGCTTTTTACTTTGAAATGATTGTAGATTTAAAGGTGGTTGCCAAGTCCTTTGAACCCTTTATCCAGCTTCCCACAATGGTAATTGACACTGGTACAATGCTGTCAATTAGACTACAGGCCTTATTCAGTTTCGTTTTTATATTTTATTTTATTATTATTTCAGCATATTGTGGGGGTACAAAAGTTTAGGTTACATATATTTCCCTTGCCCCCCCAACTCCCTCAGTCAGAGCTTCAAACGTGTCCATCCCCTAGACAGTGTGCATCGCATTCATTATGTATGTCTACACCCATCCCCTCCCCCACCCACATCTGCCCGGCACCCGATCAATGTTATTCCTAAATGTGCTCTTAGGTCATGATCAGTGAAACCAATTTGATGGTGAGTACATGTGGTGCTTATTTTTCCATTCTTGGGATACTTCACTTAGTAGAATGGGTTCCAGCTCTATCCAGGAACATACAAGAGGTGCTATATCACCATTGTTTCTTATAGCTGAGTAGTACTCCATGGTATACATATACCACATTTTATTAATCCACTCATTTTTACAAGCACATTTATGTGTTTGAGCATGTGCATGTGTGTGTCTATGCAATTTGATCCCATATGTAGATTCATGTAACTCTCATGACCACTGTGATATAAAACTGTTTTATCACCACAGAGGAACTCCCTCATATTACTCCTGTATAACCACACATCCCACCTTTGTCTCTGTCCCTCGTAATCACTGATCTGCTCTCCATCTCTACTGCTTTGTCATTTCAAGGATGTTATATAGTAATAAATGGAATCATACAGTATGTATTCTTTTGAGATTGGCTTTTTTCACTAAGCATAATGCCCTTAGTATCTAAGTTATCATGTATCAATAATTCATTCCTTTTTATTGGCTGAGTAGTATTCCATGGTCTGGATGTACCAAAGTTTGTCTAACCACTCACCCATGAAAAGACATCTGGATTGCTTCCAGTTTTTGACTATTACAAGTAAAGCTGATAAAAACATCTATAAGTTTTTGTGTAAATGTAAGTTTTCATTTCTCTTGGATAAATGCCTAGGAGCAGGATTGCTGGGCTACACGGTAGTTACATGTTTAGTTTTATAAGAAACTGTCAAACTATTTTACAGAGTGGCTGTACTACTTTACATTGCCATCAGCAGCATATGAGGGATTCTATTTCTCTGCATCTTAGGTCATATTTGGTATTGTCACTCACTATTTTTTATTTTCCTAACTTTTAAAATTGTACTTGTCATTCTTTCTAATTTTAGCTTTTCTGATATATGTGTAGTAATACCTCATTATAGTTGTCCTGTTCAGTGAAATGTCTCTTCATGTCCTTTGCTCATTTTCTAATTGGATTTATTAGTGGTTTTTACTGTTGAGTTTTGAGAGTTCTTTATATATTCTAGACACTAGCCTTTTGTTGGATATATGGTTTGCAGATCTTTTCTCCTGGTCTGTGACTTATCTTTTCGACTTCTTAATGTGGCCTTTTGAAAAAAATTTGTTTTAGTTTTGATGAAGTCCAATTTATCAAGTTTTTCTTTTATGAATTGCATGAGTTTATTCTTGTAGCTGTAACAAAGTACCACAAACTCAGTGGCTTAAAACAACTAATTTATTATCTTATAGTTCTGGAGATCAAAAACCTGAAAAAGAGTCTCACTGGACTAAAATTAAGGTGTTGGCAAAGTTTATTCCTTCTGGAGGCTCTAGGGGCGAATCCATTCCTTTGCCTATTCCTGCTTCTAAAGGCTCTCTGTATTCCTTAGCTCATGGCCATCTTCCAGCAAAGGCATCACCCCAACCTCTGCTTCTGTCATCACATCTCCTTCTCTCCGTCTTATATAAGCCCTTGTGATGACACCGAGACCACAGAGGGGATCCAGACTATCTCTCCATCTCAAGGTCCTTAACTTAATCACATATGCAAAGTCCCTTTAGCCAGGTAAAGTGCAAATTCACAAATTCCAGGGATTAGGGTGTGACCATCTTTGAAGGGGTCATTATTCAGCCTAATACATGAATCTTGCTTTTGATGTCATGCCTACAAACTCCTAGCCCTACACCAAGCCCTAGGCCCCCAAGATTTTCTCCTGCTTTTTTTTCTAAAATGTTTCTAGTTTTATGTTGTATATTTAAGCCCATGGTCTATTTTGAATTAATTTTTGTATAAGGTGTGAGAGCTTAATAAATTTTTGATTATGTACAAAGTGCAAATCAGAGCAAATGGAACCACTGTACCTACCCCAGGGAAAGCCACCAAGATGATTCATCTCTTTCAAGCATTTTCATTGATAGTACCACCTGATCCAAAACAGAGACAGCACACATGCCAAAAAAGTGAAAATGTATAATAGAATAATATTACTTATAAACAAATATGTAAACTTACTAAATAAAGTGAGAATAAATTGAATTCAGAATTCCTTTAACAGAATGCTCCACCATCAAGAAGGGCTTATCCCAGGAATACCAATGTGGTTAAGTATAAGGAAATCTATTCCTATGATGCAACAATGGGCCAACAAAGAAAAGCTGTGCAATCATTCTTAACATATGCTTAAAAATCATAAAATAAAATAAAATGTTCATTCCTGATTAAACACTCTTTAAAACCTAGATATAAAAGATACTTCCATAACATCATAAATGGTATCTATCTCAAATCAATAGCCTACCTCATCTCATACTCAATGATGAAACCCTGCAGACATTTAAATCAGAAGCAAACCAAGAATGCCTCTTATCAGCACAATTATTTACTACTATTTTCAAACTCCTGGCCAAAGCAACAACAAGTGAAACAGAAATAAGAGAAATAAATATGGGAAAGAAGGCAACAGAATCATGTTTAGAGGTGACACGGTTTTTATCACAAATAAAATCCCCACAGTAATACTCAAACTCCTGTTTACACAGATACAGCAACAATTGATAAGAAGCTGAGGTCTGGGTGAGCAAGGGGAAGAATGATAAGAATGAGATAGCAGAGGTAGGCAGGGATCACATTACATAAGGTCTTTTAGGTCACCACAAGTACTTTGGATGCTATTCTGAGCTAGATGGGAAACCACTGTAAAGTTTTGAATGGGGAAGTGATGAGATCTGATGCCCTTTACAACACTCCACTTTTTTGTCCAATTTTCTTCAAAACTGAAAATTTTTTCACTCTCCTCAATATATGAGAAAAGGAATGTCAAATCAATAAAAATAAAGAAGAGCTATGACTTCAAATTGAAATATAATATTTTGAACTTTGACTCCATTAACGAACCAAGCAACAGTTTTAGCAAAAACATTGGCTCTCTTAAGAACACATAAAAATAGGTAAGTGAGATATTAAAGGAAGACATTTCATTCTGAACAAAGTATACTTATGTTTTAACAGCTACAGGAAGAGAACTGGCTGCTGTAACATCAGAATTTGGGGAGCAGGTATCTGCAGGTCTCAGCACAGAAGCACTCAAGTTCCTGGCAATGTCAACTCAAATCAGCAAAGAGGAAAACTACTATTTGCAAACAAGTGTCTAGTATCAATGAAACAGGATTTTTTTGTAATCTAATGCTGTCACACATCCATGATGCTGAGAGATACAAATCAAGGCCTAACTATAAAGCAGAGGTGGTTGAATTGTTAGATTCTCAAAATAACTCAGCCATAAAATTTGTTTAAAATAGGAGAGCAAGGGATCACTGTTAAAGTTGCCGTAGAAATTACCCTGCTGCAAACATTTACCATGTGTCATTATACACCTCATTGACAACAAAACTTTCCAGAGAGATGACCCTATTTTAAAATGCACTTGGATGGTCCAGAGGGTAATAAAGAATTCCTGTGTTTATTTGAGGAATATTTAGTAGAAAAATATGCCATCTTTATTCCAAACTTCAAGAACTTGTATTTCTTTCTTTTAAAGCTAAGATGCAATTTACATACCCTATAATTCATCCTTTTAAAATGTACAATTCAGTGGTTTTTCATATATTCACAGTGGATGATATCTGAGATAGCCCAGCCTCCAAGGAAAAATAACTCCCCCAAAGAAGCATTTATGATGCAGCATTTCTAGTGAGTGTTTGGTTTTACAAAGTTAATAAGGGTTTTTAAAATAATATATTTAGATTTTCTTCTGGTATTGTCACAGTGTGAGATGAGCTTTCAGTAACAAATTACAATGTATTATTATATTGTACCAGTAAGATATGAGTTTACCTATGATAGCTTAGTGCCTGAACTTGGTCCAGGAACCAAGAACCTATAAGTTATTTGCAAACAATAAGGTTGTTTACT
Source organism: Lemur catta (assembly GCF_020740605.2). Lineage (NCBI taxonomy): Eukaryota > Metazoa > Chordata > Mammalia > Primates > Lemuridae > Lemur > Lemur catta. The sequence goes on along the minus strand of NC_059155.1, from coordinate 48,335,701 downwards.
TTAAAAACTCAAGAGAATAAACTGAGAAAATGTTAGAATTGATAAGAGAGCTCAGTCGAATGGCAAAATACAAGATAATATATACAAAAATAAACTTTTCCTTTATACCAATAACAATAGATCAGAAAAAATAATGGGAAAAAGATCTACAAAAATGTATTGATATATATAAAGGAATGTGTGAATAAATGGAGAAATATACCATGTTCCTGGATGGGACAACTCAATATTATGAAGATATTATTTCCAAATTAAATGGAATGTTTGATGCACTTCCGATTAAAATGCTAGTAGGGTTTTGTTTGGAATTTGAGAAAGTTATTCTAAAATTCATCTGAAAGAATAAACAATCAAAGTAACTAGGAAATTTTTGAAAACTAAGAGTAATGAGGAGGAACTAGAACAAGCAGATGTTAAAAACACATTTTAAATATTCAAACATTAAAATAGAATAATGAATAGTACTGGTACAAAAACAGACATATAGGTCAATGGAACAGAACAGAAAGCCCAGAAACATATAGCTGTGTGTGTACACATGTACACACACACACACACACACACACACACACACACACACAGAACTCAGGATAAAGGAAGCCTCACAGATAAATAAGGAAGGGGTGGATTATTTGATAAAATGGTGCTACAGGAAAATAAGCTATTATTTGGAGGAAAGAGGTATAATGTCATCCCATACTGTATACCTAAATATATTCTAATTTGATTAAAGAGTTTCATTTAAATCATCAAACCACAAAAAGAGTAGAAAAAACTGTAAGGACCCTGAGAAAATGGGCTCAGGATTTAGAGTCCCTTTGCTTGCAGTTCCCTCATGTCCTCTTCTCTCAGGAGAAAATGGAGGGCCCTCTTCAGGGCCTCCAAAGTTTTTCCTTGGCCTTGGTGCTTTCTAGACCAAAGCTGGATTCCAACCCATGGCACAGCAGTATTCTTCTAGTGTGAGGCAAAATTAGTGGTCAAGGTCTCTTAGAATTTGTTGAGCTGAAAATAATTGAATGGGGTCTCTGCCCAGGCATCCGTCAGCAGACTTCACTGGGGTGCCATATAGGCCCAAGCGCCGGGTGCCATATAGGCCCAAGCTGCATAACAAGAAAGTATCAAGAGAGCCAATGAAGAGAGTCTGGAGGGAAAATATATAAGGGGAAGGTTCCCTGTTGGGCAGAAGGAAGAGACCTTCAGACTCACTGCTGCCCCCAGGTTCAAGACTGGCACAAGGAACTCACCCTTTTCGGGCATCCACAACATAAATCGCCACAGTCTCAAGGCACAATGTCTCAGGAAGAACTAAAAACGTTTATGGTCTAAACTCTGGCTCCCAAGACCTGGTGGAGCTTTTTGTCAATAACCAGCTTTCCTCTGTTTTTCCCAGTAATGGAAGAAAACAGAGCTTAGGGATGGCCTAGGACAGGGAACTGGTGAGTCAGAAAGCAGAGCAATCACGCTGATAGCTGGAGGAGGACTCCACCCTCTTTGCAAATCCAACTGCCTCGAGGCCAGCCAGGTAACACAGCCCAAAAACATCTGTGCAAACAAGTCCTCCCTGAAGACAAGCAGAGTCTGGGAGATGCCTCACTCTTTATCTGCAAGATCTCTCACACCATATGACATATACAGGTCATTTCAGCATATGGTGTTCCTAGAGGATTCACAGTTGAGCAAATGTGTCAACCTGACATGTCACTCGGTGCTTTCAAGCTATCGCTACACTATTCTTTCATAACTTAAACAAATGCTTGTGGAGTTTCTACTACACAGCAGGCACTGTTCTAGATGCTGCAATCGCAGCACTGAGTAAAACAAAGACTCTGCCCTCATAGAGCTTGCATTCTAGGTGGAGAGGCAGGCGATCGATCAAGCAAGCAAGCAAGCGACACCATGCGGAAGTGCTGAGTTCCATAAAGAAAAATCAAACCACTAAGGGATCAGAGCATGATGGGGAGTCCTATTTCAGCTAGGGTAATGATGGAGGCCCTTCCTGGAAATGTGCGATTTGAAGAGAGATCTAGTAATGAACTATAGAAATGATCCCTGAAAGTATAGTCTTAAATGAAGTGAGGCAGCCAGTCATGCTAACATCCGGGGAAGAACCGTTCAAATGGAGAAACTAGCAAGGACAAAAACCCTGAGAGGTAACCTGCTTGGCATTTTTAGGCAACAGCAAGACGGCCTGGTAACTGATTGGAATGGAATGAACAGGGGGAGAATGGAAGGTGAGGTGAAAGATGTAGACAGGGACTAGATCAAGTAGGATCTCATAGACCAAGGTGATGACTTTGGATATTTTCTCTAAGTGAGAAGAAGAGTTGTTGGAGTGGTTAAAATTTTTTATTATGAAAAATTTTAAACATATACAAAAGTAGAAAGAACAGTATAATGAACCTCCATAAACTCATCACCTAGAGTCAATGATTATCAAGATATTGCCACTTGCTTCATCTATTATAATTTTTCTTTTTTTTTTTTTGCTGAAGGATTTTAAAATAAATTTTACCCTTATGTATGTCACATCTGGAAAATACAACCATTTTCTTACATAACACTAAAACCATTATCACACCTAACAAAATTAAAAGTAATTCCTTGTTACCATCTAATACTGGATCCATAGTCAAATTTCCCTCATTGCCTTCAAAATTGTTTTTTTCAGTTGGTTTATGATGTCCCATAAATTATTTTAATCTAGAGTAGTCCTTCATCTCCTGTCCTCCACTTTTTTCATGACTTCTTAAAGAAACTAGAGCACTAACCTGTAAAAAGTCCCATATTCTGGATTGGTCTGTTTGCCTCCTTGTGTTGGCTCTTAACTTATTCCATGATTCCTACTTTCTGTAAACTAAAAGTTGGCCCAAGGATTGCTCAGATTCAAGTTCAACTTCAAAGGCAAGAGTACTTTATAGGAAGGTATTGGTAGGTCCCTCACATTGGGTTGTCCCACTTTTAGTGATTCTAAGATTGATCAGAAGTACAAGCAGTGATAGCCTGAACTTTTCACTGTGACATTCCACATCAACCTTTCACCCCGTGGTTTTAGCAGCCAATGATGATCATTGCCTGATACTATTATTTCCTCAGAGGTTATACAATAATGCTTTTCTATTTCTATCATTCCCTCCACACTCATAAGCTAATATAACACAGTACATTCAGAGACACCTCACTTCCAACTCCAGCCCCTCTAACCTGTTCCTTCCCTCTCCTTACAGGTAATCATTTTTGTTAATTTGGGTTTTTTTTTCTTTCTAGAGTTCTTTTTGCAATCAGAAGCATGTGTGTGTGTGTGTGTGTGTGTGTGTGTGTGTGTGTGTATGTGTGTGTGTGTATGCTTATGTTCCCTCATCTAGCCCAAAAGGTAGCATGGTATATGCTACTATGTGTCTTGCTTTTTCCTAGAAATCACTCCACATCAGTGCCTAGAGATTATCCTGATTGCTGGAGGGTTTTTGAGCAGGGGAATGGCAAAATCTGGCCTGTGGTTTAGCAGCCTTCCTCTAGCTGCCTTGTAGAAAATAGAATTTAAAAGGGCAAGTACCAAAGCAGGGAGGCCATCAATAGGCTATTATGATGTTCTAAGGAGCCATGGTGATGAAATAGCTTGGATCATGCAAATAAGAGCAACACCCTAGGGACAGAGGGGCCTGGGCCCCTGACAACCTCACTGAGCAGAGCTGCCGCAGTAGCGTGGACACCTTGTGGTGTCTGAGAGGGAGAGAGAAACAGATCTTTATCTTATTTAAGCCACATTTTATTTTGAATGTCTGTCACATGCACTGAACCTACATCCTAACACAAATCATTCGGGTTCCAACACACTGTTATGGTTACCACTGGGAGTCAAGTCAACTGGCTTCTTGTCTTGACAGGGTTGGTCATGTGACCTTGGGCAAAGAAGCGGTGAGTGTGTATTCCAGGTAGAGGGAACAACATGGGAGAGGTTCTAGAGGCTGTGAAATTTGTCCTTTACTTCATAAGCAATAGTTTCTGAAAGTGACAAGTGCAAAGGGAATTTTCAAAAGATTAAATGGGTAGGGAAGAGAAGAGAAACCAGACACCAGGAGACCAGAGTAGAAATCCAGCCCCAGGGCCTGCTTCCACCTAACAGTCAGTCATGGATGACTCAGGATAACTTATTTCCTGGAAGACTTGCCATGGCTTAACACTACCACCTCCTCTCTGATCTCACTTCCTACTTTTTTCTCTACTTATTGCTCACCACACTTCAGCCACACTGGCCCTCCTGCTGCTCTTTGAACAAGTTAAGCATGCTTCTGCCTCAGGGCCTTTGTACCTGCTGTTCCTTCTGTCTGCAAGGGCTCTCCCCCTAGATAGCCACATGCCTTTCCTGACCAACATTTCTAAAAGTGCAACCCCATCCCCCTTGCTCTGATTTACATTACTTTGCAGAAGGTAACACCGCTTGGCATTATATTATATTATATATTATATTATATTATAATTATTTGTATTTCTTGTCTTCCCTCCCTAGAATATAAGCATGATGACGATAGAGGCTCTGTCTAGTTCACTTCTGTAACGCCACCACTTAGAACACTGCATGTAACCTAGTCAGCACACAATAAATATTTGTTGAATGAATGAATGAAATATAAAATATATTTCACTTAAGTCCTTCGACTAGTACTTTTCTTTAAGGAATCTTAGCTAGAGAAAACGTGAGGCAGCATGGTGGGGAGAGGAGAGCTAGGATGAAGATTCGGCCCTCAGACTAAAAACATGGGGAAAGGAGCTTGAAGAGGAGCCAAGAGGCTTAGCCCAGCCCCATTTCCAGACTGAGACTCACTCAGGTCAACATTTTTGAGGAGACTTTTACATTTTCCATAACTAGCTGCTTTTGCAGTCCTTTCTTTTTTTCTAAAGTTATGAATAATTCTTTAAGAAAAACAAACTTTTAGAAGAAAGTATAGAAAAATATCTTCATAACCTTAGAAGAGGGAAGGATTGATTAAACAATGCACAAAAAGTACAAACCTCAAGGGAAAGGATCGATAAGTTCAACCACATTAAAATTAAGAACTTTAAAAAAAATCTCTAAAAGGCCGGGCGCGGTGGCTCACGCCTGTAATCCTAACACTCCAGGAGGCCGAGGCCAGAGGATCTATCGAGGTCAAGAGTTTGAGACCAGCCTGAGCAAGAGTGAGACCCCGTCTCTAATAAAAATAGAAAGAAATTAGCTGGACAACTTAAAATACAGAAAAATACAGAAAAAATTAGCCGGGCATTGTGGCGCATGCCTGTAGTCCCAGCTACTCAGGAGGCTGAGGCAGAAGGATTGCTTAAGCCCAGGAATTTGAGGTTGCTGTGAGAAAAAAAGGAACAGGCAAATAGCCAGAGGCAGACAGGGTAACTTGGGTTTAATCTGAGGTTGACCAGCAATCCTGCATCGCAGGCTGGCCCAGAAGGGCAAAGCAGGTGGGGAAATGGCAAGAACCCTGTCTGATTGTTCTAATCACCCAGACAGAGAAATCAAGATCACTTGCCATTTTGATGTCCACTAATCTTTGACCTAGGACTAAAAAACCTGAATGGTTTCTGCTGGCTTGGTCACCTTTTGGAATGACCTTGCTTCTTGGTTTACTCTTGCCTTAACCCCCCTACCTTGCTGACCTCCCAGATCTTAGAACTTCAACTTGTTTCTTGAGGTCTGGATCTCCATATGACCAGGCATTGGTTTAGGAGAATGTTGACACCTGTCCATCCTTCCTCTTCTCTGTAACCTACATTAGCTAGTTGCTGTCCACATCCTATTAGGACACTTGAGAGTTTGATGCTGCTCTGATGAATTCTTATAAGCCAGGGACTGAAGAAAAGAGAAAGAAGAACTCTATCAGCCCTCAGAGAGGGAAGTGAAGGTCAAGGAGGCCAGACAACTAGCTGCTAAGCTGTGATCCAGAGGCAAGACAGTACTTCTCATGTGTACTGTTCTAGAAGGAAATTCCTGCTGGAAAAATATGGATCAATAAAGATAGATAGACAGAGATAAAATATGGATCAATGAAGACAGATTATATAAAAGAAGGATATCCAAAAAACGATGAAATTATGTCATAAATCAAAGATTATGATTACTACAATTCTATGAGGTCACATTAAAAAAAAAGGAAAGGATCAGTGTACTTACTAACAACCAGTTCTCCACATTCCCAGGTTTCCTTTTAGCTTTTACTCTTTTACCTATTACTTCATTTTCTTTGATATAATTAAGAGTGGCCAAGACCACTCGCATACCAAGAAAATCCCCAGATGCCCCAGATATTCTGGCCTAAGAAATTGTAATGCACTCACCACTAGTTCAGGTGAAATGATTTAATTTTTTCTCAAGAGGAAAAGAAAATAATATAAAAGCATAGAAACCGACATGCTGATAAAAACAGATTTCTTACCCTAGTTTATCCTGGGTACAGGCTGACCTCAATGATCCATAGTGTGTAAGTCCCATTTTTCAAGGCTTCACTTCAGCCCTGGACTTGGCTTGCATTTGAACAGAATGTTCCCTCCACTTAAGCTGAGGTGAATCTAAACAGCAGCCCTACCAGGTCTAGTAGGATTTTGGAGGTTTTCATGAAGCCTGCTGTCTTAGTACATTTTGTGTTGCTCTAAACAGAATACCACAGACTGGGTAATTTATTATACAAAGAAAATAAATTTATTTCTTACAGTTCTGGAGGCTGAGAAGTCCAGGGTCAAGGGACCCGCGTCTGATGAGGGCCTTCTTTCTGCATCAACCTGTGGCAGATGGCAGAAGGGCAAGAGAGGGCAAGAGCAAGAGCAAGAAAGGACCAAACTTGCTTTTATAACAAACCCACCCTTGTGATAATGAACCCACACCAGCAATAATAAGCCCACTCCCATGAAAATGACATTAATACATTCATGGGGGCAGAGCTCTCATGACCTAATCACCCCTTAAAAGTTCCACCTCTCAACACTGTTGCACTGGAGATTAAGTTTCCAATACATGAACTTTGGGTGACACATTCAAACCATAGCACCTGCTTGCTGAGGTCAAGCCCTCTCTTCAGACCCAGTCATCTGCTTGGAGAGAAAGGCTGACTCTGCTGACCTGGCTACATGGTCTCTGAACCCTACCCAGGGTGATAGAGGCTTGAAAATGTATCCCACTTTCTGTATCACTAACTCCTATAAACCATTGAGGGAGAGGACACAGCAGTGCCACTGAGAGGGCTGCATGTAAAGGAGAGTTTCTTATCAGTGACCTTTCACCTACCATTAAAAGACCTAGAGATTTGACCAGAGTGTGGAAGAGACATGTCTAAAACTTAGTGCTTCCTCTGTAATAGAAGATTGATTAAATGAATGATGGCATATCCATACAATGAAATGCTATGTATTGACTTTATGGAAGAAAATTGACATGAAAAATGCCCACAATATACCTTTGGGTGAAAAAGCAGGTTACAAAATGTAACACAGAGTATGATCCCAATTTGGTTAATAAATTATATATAACTAACATTTCTTGAGATTTTAATATGAACACATATATGAGCAAGGCACTGAGCAAAGTGCTTTACATAAATTATTTTAACTTCATGACAACCCTATGATATGGGTAGGTATTATAATTATCTGTTTATGTATGAGGAAACCAAGGCACTAAGAGGTGAAGTCATTTGCCATAGTTCACTAAAGTGGCAGAGCCGAGATACAGAGCTAGATTTGTTGGACTTAACACCCTAAACTCTTAACAGTGACACTACATCTATGCCTATATTTGCATAGAAAAAAAGTCAAGAAAGATGCCAGGATAACAGTTAGCAGTGGTTATTTCTAGATGATGGGATTATGAGTGACTTTTGTTCCCTTTATACTTTTCTGAGTACTCTGAAAATTTTATGTTTTACATGGATTATTTTCATAATCAGGATAAACAATAAATCAATTTCCATTTTGAAAAAAAGCAAACAAGCCTCATTGTTACCAAGATGTAGGCAGCAAACTGCTGAAGAGTGGGGGTAGCTTAATTATTACAAGAACGCTGGAAATCCCTACCTGGCCCAAGCATTGCCTACAATGAATAAATAATATGCTTGCCGAACATGTTTTTTTAAGGCATATAAATACTGTCATGATATATACACATAGTGCCTTTAGTTTGTTATACATTTCTCAATCAATTGATGTTAAAAATACAACTATTGTCATGTGGAGGTCCATGGCATTTTAAACATTAAAATACTAAGGCAATTGGGCTCTTGTGCTAAAAAGGAAAATATATATATACAGATCAAGTCTCTATAGCTTCAATGTCTTCCCAACAACCTACCTCCTTTATTTCAGGGGCAGGGGAGGAGGAAATAAAGGAGAAAAACTGAGAATTCACACATTAGTAAAAGTTAACCCGGAAGGCTTGCTTCCTGGAGAAGACAATTTACAAGAATGAGAGAGTGGAAAGGAAGTTGACGCAGGCCCAGGATATCCTATTCAGAAAAGACAGTGCTGATCTCCCCTGTATTGCCAGGGGCAAGTCCCTACCTTCAACCAGAGGGATGTCAACGCATCATTAGGGCAGTGGTGCTGCAAGACCTGAGCACTAACATTTGCTCTAGAGCCAGGCTGATAGCCAGCCAGCGGGAAGACCTGGAGTGGGAAGGCAGGAGAGGCAAAGGACGCAGAACTTTGTCTTTTGCCAAACTGCCTCAAAGGTCAGCACTTGCCTTCCTTTCTCTCATTCTTTCTTCTCCCCTTTTGTAATGTGTCTCTTGTCTTCTGTTTCTGTACAGCCTCTTGTCCCTCACTCAAGCCCCCAGGACATATGCCTCCACAGGACTCCAGCGATCTCGTTACATGTAAGAAGCTATCCAGTCACAGACCTCAAGCTAAGACACTTACTGATTGTTCACATAACACTGGGGGCCAGGGACTTTCCAGCCACTAGAAGCAGATACACTGACAAAAAATATATGGCCCCAATCCCTTTAGAAGCATACAATCTTCAGGTAGAAAAAGCAAAAAACAAAAACCATACACATACAACCCAATTTGCTTTAATGGGTATAAATTTACAAGGTAAGAGACAGAGTCAGAGAGAGGAATGAAGGCTTTGCAGAGCCTGTTGCTGAAGCCTGGAAGAGGACTGGCTTACTCCAAAGGAAAACAGGCTTCAATAAGTCAATAGCATGGGAAAAAAAAGGATAGCAAGGGAGATTGCTCTACATTAAAAAAACAAATTAAGATCTCGCTAAAGGGATCAAACCTGAATCTGGTCCAGTTTTTGAATCTAGCTGTCAATCTGTGGGAAATACAGAGGAACATGCTGAAGTGCACTAAGTATGAGATAAGCAAAACCCAGACTGTGGGAAATTCTACAGGTCAAATGCCATGAGTTCTTCAACAGCTAAATCACAAGGAAAGGAAAGGGGTCGAGGGGGGAACATGTAGATTAAAACAGACAAAAGTGCCAAAGTCATGAAAGACAAAGAAAGACTGAGAAACTGTCACAGGTTGGAGGAGACAAAGGAGACATGATGATTAAATGGAATGTGGAATCTCAGTGGGATCCTGGAACAGAAAATGGACCTTAGTGGAAAAATTGGTGCAATCCAAATAAAGCCTGGAGTTTAGTTAATAGAAATGCACCAATATTGGTTTCTTAGTTGTGATAAATATACCATGGTTACGTAAGATGTTAACATAAAAGGGAAGCTGAGTGAAAGGTACAGCGGACTCTCTGTACTCTCTCTGCAACTCTCCCATAAATCTAAAATTATTCCAAAATAAAAAGAGAAAACTTAAAGGACATACCAATTTTTTGAATGAGCAAGTCTAAACCACAGTCATTAGGGAAGTACATTCGGGTAAGAAAACCATGGAAACACAACAAAAAGATGACTATAAATGTCAGGATAATGGTTGCTTAGGGAGGAGGAAGAGGGTTGTGATTGGAATGAGCACATGGAAGAGTGTTCTAGAGTGGGTAGAAAAGTTCATTTTCCTTCAACTAGTGGTGGTTACAAGGTGTTTGTCTTATAATAATTCATTAAGCCATACATTTGTTTTAAGTGGTTTTCTGTATCTGGATTCTATTTTAATATGGAGAGGAAGAGAGAGAGAGAGACTTAAGAGACATAGCATCCAAATATAATCAGTGGACCTTAGATTTTGATTCAAATTAACCAACTATAAAAAGACATTTGAATATTCACTGGGTATTAGATATTGTTAGGGAATTATTAAATTCATTAGGATGATAGTATTATTGTTATGGAAGTAAATAAATCTGTATTTTTTGTAGACTCATAGTGACATATTTAGGGGTGAAATGACATCCTATCTTAGAATTATTTTAAAATATTCCAAGAAAAAAAAAGCCTGAGGAGGTAAATGAAACAAGTATGGCAAAATGTTAATAGTTGTGGAAGATGAACATGAAAATAAAAATGCATTGCATTCTCTAGTTTTTTATTTGGAAATTTTTATAATAAAAAGTTAAAGGAGGGCAGCCCCAAAGCAGGCCGCTTCAGGGCAATAGAGACCTAATCCCAGGTGTTCCCCACCCTACAAATTCCCAGCATTCCCTTCCCATCAGTCATCCCCCTAAGGTCACAACTCCTACAGTCTCTGAGTAGCCTGTGAGAGAAGTGCTTCCCCTTATCTTGGTCTCTGGGTCTCTGTGTCACTCAAACTGGATGGCAGCCATTCTCACCTTTCTCCATCCTGACGTCCTAATAATCCTAGGAAAGAGAGTCAAAAGGCAATTGGGCTAGACCAGAACTGATGGGCAGTCCTTGCACTTCAGAGCCTTCCCTCTGCAGTGGGTGGTGGGGGGGACTGGACAGGTGCAAACTCCTCATAGTCATATGCATTCACTATCCAGTGAGCTTCCAGAGGCTGGTGACACGTTTGGTTGGAACACCGTTCTGGGATTTTTGCCTCCCTCAGGCTCCTGGGCATCATGCCTCATTCCAAGCAGCCTAAACATTTCCACAGTTTGATGCTTTTGCAGTGGCCTTTGAGCTACCTGGCCATCTGTGAGTACCAACCCAGGAGTGCATAGCAAGAAGCCAGAGTCAGAGGCTGGGGTCAGATCTGGGGTGATTTTTATGGTCATGGGAAGTCTCACCTCGGGCCTTCTGATCATCTCAGATGGTGCTAGAGAGTAAAACCCAGGAGTCTCAAGTTCCATGAATGCCCTGAAGAAGGAAGAGATAGAGTCTCAGGGCACAGTGAGAACAGGCAGGGAGGTAGAAGAGGGTCATGATGTATACGAGTAGATAAAGTTAATTTCAGCCACTTCCTAACCCTTATATCTAGAAAGGAAAAAGTGAGGCCCAGGGGATGGGATCATGGGGAGTGGGACATTAGCATTCCAGACTTAGAGAAGTATAGCCTATATTTAAACCATAGAGTTGTCCACTCTGGGAGGGGGATAGGAGGTAGCACGGGGAAAGACAGAGGCAGTGGAAGGTATGGCCAATGGGCAAGAGCACAAGAATGGTGGATAGGAAACAGTAGAGGGAAACAGTAGAGGGATGCAGATGATGGGTGGGCAGGGTGTAGAAAGATATGGATAGTGTAGGGGCAAGGGAGTGGGTTAACAAGGGCTCAGGGATGATAGGATAGGAAGGGAGACAGGAGACAAAAGAAAAAAGAGAGTGGCCAAATGGGGGCAGGAGGGGAAAGGATGTAGCAGGAGTAGAGGGATGGTGTCTGGACAGAGAGGCAGGTGGACAGGGATGACAGGTAGGCAGAGAAGTAGCACTTGCGTATGGTAGATGCTACAGAAAATTTTTGAAGGACAAATGGATGTGGATAATGGCTGGATAGTACCTGGATTGTGCTCAGGGCCAGAACCAAAGGCGTGAGTATTATGAGGGGCCGGTAATGGGACTGGACATGGTCAAGTTCTACTGGCAATACAAATTTGGTCTGACTGAATCCCTCGTCAGTTTGGATCTTGCAGCCATTGTTCATTTATCTGCTGTTTACATCTTTGTGGCCACTACCAGCACTTTACTTTGCTTGGTTTTTCCTGGACTGGGAGACCCCAGAGCAAGGTAAGACTCACGGACCTACAAAGAAAAATACTCCACCTTAACCTGCAACCAGGCAGTCCAACTCACCATGCCACAGGGCCTCTCATCCAAGTTCTCAGAGCCACAGGAGCTGGGCCAGACAGGACCATCCTGGGGTCTCTTCCTTCCCCACCTCTCTAGCAGAGCTTTAGTCCCTCTGTGCTGCTAGAAAAGCAGCAGTTGGTGGGAGGTATTAGGTAGCACACACTGACATCATCGCCTACTGGTATTTTTGTCTCAGGTGGCAGGCGTTCAGCATGGGTAAGGAACTGGTGTGTCTGGACCTACATCAGGGACTATTTCCCCATTACAGTAAGTGTCTCTTCCCCAGTGTCCCTCATAGTCCCCCTAGGCATTTATACCAAATGACTAAGGTTGTCCATAAAGAAGATGAGCCAACATTCCTTCTGAGCGCTCTATACTCTGCTAGGATACTTTGGACACCCCTGGCATGACCCGCCAGATGACACAGGCAGAGGCAAGTACAGTTCAGTTCAGTTTAATAAACACTGATGGAAAGTCTACTCTGAAACACATGTTAGGGGTACGGAGAAGTGACTAGGACGTGATTCTCTGCCATCAAGGAGCTCGCATCTAATGGGGAGGATAGACAAGAATATGATTATTGTTTGGTACAAGATACAGAAGTAGTTCAGGTGGGGGATAAGGAGAGGCTTCACAGACATGGTAATAGCTAAGAAGGGTTTTCCAAGTTCAATAAAAGTTACTTAGGCAGATACTAGAAGGGGGTTGTGTGGAAACCATACCAGGAAGAGATTTCAGGACTGTACTGCTATGCTGATCCTCAGGGCACTCTTTGGAGTAGACAAAAACACTGCCCTGATTTTTAGAGCAGAGCTTCCCAACCTTTTTCACATAATGGTGCTCTTAAAAAATGATAAATTGCATGAAGTGCACTGATGTAGATGGCCGAGACTACTTTCAGCCGCAAGCGGGAGGCCTGGCAGTTCTAGCTGCCCCAGATCCTACCTTGTTGCCAAGGGCTGAGGAGACCAATATCTCAGCCCCCTGAAACCCACTCATGGTCAATTTATTGGAAAGTTCTGCCTTAGAGAGCACCCTAATCCCTGAAGTGTCATCACCCTAGCTTCCCTATGTGATCTCATTCCACCCCCTCTGGCATTTCTCTCCATGGCTGCAGATCCTGAAGACTAAAGAACTGTCACCTGAGGACAACTACCTCATGGGAGTTCACCCCATGGCCTCCTGACCTTTGGCGCCTTCTGCAACTTCTGCACTGAGGCCACAGGCTTCTCGAAGACCTTCCCAGGCATCATGCCTCACTTGGCCACGCTGTTCTGGTTCTTCAAGATCCCGCTTATTAGGGATTACCTCATGGCCAAAGGTGTTTCTGACCATATTTACTGGAGCTTCTGGTCCATTTCTCTGCTTGGAAATGCACCCTTTTAAGCCTCCTCCCCTCCTCCCCACCCGACCCCCATGTCACCATAACACATACTCAAAAGCCTATGTTCTGGAGCTAAACTGCCTGGGTGTGAATCCTGGCTCTGCCACTTGTGGTGTGGTCTTGAGCAAACTAGCCTCAGTTTCCTCCTCTGTAAAGCAGTCCTGATGATAGTCATCCAGCCTCAGATGTGGTATGATGACTAAATGAGATGATGCAAGTAAAGCATTCAATATCACGCCCGCCTGCCACAGGGGATGTACTCAATAAGCAATACCTGTTGCCTAGTAAAAGGCAAAAGATTTATATGATCTGAAGAGAAACCAGAGTTGCTATTATTGGAAAAGAAAAAGGTAGCATTATAGCTGAGATTCAGAAAGTCCTTCTGGTTATCTCACTGAAAACTTCCCTGCTGTATTTTCGACTCAGTACCTCCTGCAAAGTAGGGATAGTGCCTCAGCGTGAGCTGTGTTCTGTTTGTCCACAGCCTTCTCTTCTCCACACCCTTCAGTCCCATCTCATTGAGCCTTTCCTGCTAGCGCCCATGGCAACAGAGGGCACATGAACAAGCCAGTGAAGAGCAGAGAGGAGGTTGTTGCCTCTTAGCCATTTTCTCCTCTCCTGATCATTTTGCTCCTTGATTCTCATGCAGGCGTGTGCTCCGTGAGCCAGCCAGCCATCAACTACCTGCTGAGCCATGGCACTGGCAACCTCGTGGGCATTGTAGTGGGAGGTGTGGGAGAGGCCCTGCAAAGTGTGCCCAACACCACCACCCCATCCTCCAGAAGTGCAAGGGGTTTGTGCGCACAGCCCTTCAGCACGGGTAGGTACTCTCCCCAGAGAGGGAGTGGGTGGCCTTCTCTGAGCAGCATGACCCTGTAGGTGATGACAGGACGAATGAATCAGACCCAAGTCTTGCCCTCAAGGAACTTACTACTGAGAAGTGATGGGCATAGAATTTTTAAAAGGTTTGGGTCATCCACTCCTTCTGAGTTAGCTGGACCATTTCCCAGGAAGCCAAACCATAACCCCAGGTTCAATATCATGGGGGATTGGGCTAGGGCCGCCCTAGCATATAGATGATGCCCACGTTATCTCTATCAATACTGATATCCACACCTGTCTGTTAATGGTAAGTGCAAGTGGCAGAACAGCATAATGAGTGTGAGTGCAGGATCTGGAACCAGGGGCCTGATTTAAAATCCTGGCTCTGTGACTCCACGCACTCTGGGACGGGTTCCTTAACCATTCTGAGCCTTGGTGTTTTGCATCTTCATAATGTGGCTACTGGTAATTGTGCCTACTCCATAGGGTGATTGTGGGCTTTAAATGAATTCATCCACATGGATCACTTGTCATGTCCCTGGCACACAGGAAGAGATCAGTAAATGTTGGCCACTCTGACTTAGGGGTGAAGAGCAGGAGCCTAATGCTGGATCTGTGGGGTAACCCATCAGGTCAGCAGGACAGCTCACTGGACTCAGGGACAATTGTCTTACTGCAGACTCAGAGAAGAGGGGAGCATTTCTTCTATGGACCTTGCCTGAGGGGCCTGTTCATCAGTTTGGAGTATAATGCAGGGGACAGAGTTCTGAGCTGGGAGGGAAGAATCCTGGGTTCTAGTTCAGGTCCTGCCACTCACTGACTGCCTGAATGACCTTTCCCTTCTGAACCTGGGCTTCTGCAACCCCACTGTGTCCTCCATTGCCTTTGTTGTGAGGAACCAGTAAGGTAATATATATCACAGTGCTGAGAGATTGTTCTAGCAACTCATAAAGATTTGTGTAAGAGAAACTGTGTTTTCTTTACTCTTCTCTCACTCAAGGAACTTAAGGAGCCCGATTCTCTACCTAGGACACTGTTCAGGGTGGATTCATATAGTCCATGGAAGGAAAACAACTTTTCTCTAATCCCATGATCCAAGGACAGAATATGTTAGGCACAGCTCCCTTGGGTGAGGGGCATATTGCATACAGGATGTGCATCTATGCAAAAGTATTGTCTTCTCTGTGCTTTCCACTAATAGACACAGAGTCGGATATTCCCCTCCTTGACACCTCCTGGGAACTTTTCATGATGTGGGTCTCTGGGGATCTCTGCCCAACTCCTCTTCCCTACATGCACCCCCATATCTTGCCCTTGTAATCCTGGCCCAGAGACAGCACTCTCGCTGGCCTTGAAAATTTCAGGACAAGAGACATTAAATAGAGGAGCCGTATGTCTACATGGTGAGTGCCAGGCGCACTGTCTGGGGAATGGACACACTTGAGGCTCTGACTCAGGGGGATGGGCGGGACATGGGCAATATATATAACCTGAGCTTTTGTACCCCCGTAATAAGCTGAAATAAAAAAAAAATAGGGGAGCCCTGTTTAGTGTAAGAAGAAATGGTTTATACCACCAGAATTTTAACAAAATAGATGGGGGCCTGACAGCCAACAAATGTTTTTCCAGGGTGGGTCCCATTCCAGCCTGTGTTTGGGAAATAAATCAGGGTTTTCCTACAGGGCTTATCTGGTCCCCACCTTCACTTTCAGAGAAACGGAGGTGTATGAGCAGGTGCTGTTTCATGAGGACAGCTGGACGTACAAGTTCCAGAGCTGCTTCTGCCGTGTCTTTGGTTTCTACTTTTGTGTCTTCTATGGACAAGGTTTCTGCCAAGGCTCCGTTGGGCTCCTGCCATACTCCCAGCCTATTGTCACTGTGGGTGAGTGCTGCTCTCAGCCTCAAGGCCACCTCAGCTTTCTCAACATCAGCCCCAGCCCGCCCCCACCAAAGAAGAGGGCAGCAGAAGTTCAGAAACTGGGAGCTGACTTGGGGTGCCAGAATGTCAGGCCCAAGGAAGGAAAAGGAGGTTAAAAGAAGAGGAGAGTCTAACACCTTCCCTTCTCTTTTCTCATCTCTCTTGGCAGTTGGGGAGCCCCTGCCACTGCCCAAAATTGAAAAGCCAAGCCAGGAGATGGTGGACAAATACCATGCGCTCTATATGGATGCTCTGCACAAACTGTCTGACCAGCATAAGACCTAGTATGGCTGCGCAGAGACCCCAAAGCTGCTTTTCCTGTGACTGAAGGGACCGCGTATCCAAGAACACAAGAGTGCCTGCTACTAACCAGAGAGGCCTGGCGGAGGAAGGGAGAGGAGGGAGGCCGTGTGGTAGAGGAGAGCATTAGGAACTCCTTCCTGGCCTTCTTGCCACACACCCCTTGCAGGAGTTTTCCCTGAGGAGCTTCACTCAGTCACTCCTCAAAGGGGGGGGGGCCCTCCTGGCTTTCCTCTCTAAGCCTGACACCCCAGGTCCTAAAGGACTCCTGAAGGCATGAAATGATGGCCAGACCATTTTGTTTTGTTTTCAGTCTTAATACAATTTTAACACTGAGATGTAATTTGCAGACCATAAACCTAACACGTTTAAAATATAAAATTCAATGCTGTTTAGTATATTCACAAAGTTGTGCAACCACCACCACCGTCTATTTTAGAATGTTTTTAGCACCCCAAAAAGAAACCCAGTACACATTAGCATTCACCGCCCATTCCCCCATCTCCCCCAGGCTCTGAGCAGCCCCTGATCTACTTTCTGTCCCTGTGGATTTGCCCATTCTGAACAATCATATAAATGGAACCCTATAATATGGGGTCTTTGGTGACTGGCCTCTTTCTCTTAGCATGTTTTAAAGGTTCATCCATGTTGTAGCATGTATCAGTGTGTCATTCCTTTTTATGGCTAATACTCAATTGTATTAATCTTTTTTTCATTAATTCACCGGTTGATGGCCATTTGGGTTGTTTCCACTTTTTAGCTATTGTGAATAGTGCTGCTATAAACATTTATGTACATACAGGTTTTGGTGTCATAATCTGCTGCCCTCAAATATAAAGGTTTGCGTTATGCCCATAACACTGACAGAGAACAGGTAGGATAGCTAAAAAGCATTTTACTCAGGATCATTTTCCAGTTGGCATAGGCATTTCCCATAGGTCACCTTGCCCTCATAATGATCCTCTGACTTTACAGTCCCAAGGTACTCAACCATCCTGGCAGCCAGCTGTGGGGAATACACTCAGTATCTATGTTTTAAATCCATACCAAATTCTGTTTAAAAGTTTTTCTTAAAGCTGTATTCTGAGAATTTTAAAAAGAGTAAATAAAAACACAGATGTCTCTCCCTTCACAGGCAACCAACAAGAGGCACATTTAAAAAATGCCAAATGACCAAAAGTTAACAGACCATTTGTACCACTAGCCTTTTTTTCTTTGCTAGTGGCCTTGGGTGGGTTCTCACCCTCTTCTTTCACTTTACACTCTTTCGGGTCTGAAATATCTATTTCTAACCCAGATTTTCCTCATAAACAACAGCCCAATATATCCAATTTACCTATCTCCAACAAGCACCTCTATCTCAACATACCCAATACCAGGCAAATCATCTTCCTCCTCCCAACCTTACATCTTATCACCAAGTCCTATCAATTTTACCACCTTAGTGTTAATCCAACCTGTCCCCTCTCTCTTTCTCCATTGTCACAACCTAGTCAAGGCCCTCATCAATATTCCCAGACTATTACCACTCCCTCTAGTAAAGTCCTCTCTAATCAACCCATTCATCATACTAATTCAAGGGCAATCTTGCTAAAAACTTAAATCTAACTTGTCATTCCTGTGCTTAAAATCCTTTCTTGCTCCTACAGTGCCTCTACCTGAATATCCTAAATTGGCTCTGGATGCCACTAATGGTCCTCAAATGTTAATGAATATTGCACAGTAAAAAATTGGTTCTGTGGTAAAATAAGTGTGGAAGATGCTGGATTAAACAAAGTTAGACAGATGTATTTATTGAAGTATTTTCAGAGTCTTTAGTACACTAATGGGCATTGTGACTTTTGAAAAGGGAGTATTTAGCATTTCCCAAACTTATCTGACAATGGAATCTTTGCTTCAAATATCACTTATTAACATCTCATGGAACATTTAGAGTTCCTTTAAATACAATCTTGGAAATGCCGGCCTACAGGATAAAGTTCAAATTCCTCAACATGGCAGAGGAGGCTGCTAGTAATATAGGGAAGGTGGCTGATTTGATTTGGGAGCCTATCAGATTGGACAAAGCCTTTACAGGAGAAGCTTGACTCATAGGGCAGATTGAAACTTCACAAGGGGTGATCAGAAGGTAGTTGAATAAAAGAGGAATTGGATTTGAATTGTTCCCATCTGTTTGGGTTGTTTCTTCTAGGATGAAGAAATGAGAGCAGAGTTTTCCAGAAAAGTCTCAAGGGCACACATGAGAATGAGGCTGTGTTTCATGGCCACGGCTCCCTGGAAGAGTAAAAGAACAGAGGGATGGCAATTTAAGCCTTTGCTTTCTTATTAGCCTTGGCCACTTGCTCCTCCTCAAAAATTCACTCCCCTGTATCTTTTCTCCTCACCCTCACCCTCTCCCCAACAATGCAGTCTCTCCTTCTCCCTCTCCCTCTCCCCACCTCTCTCTAAATATTTTTGAGATACCCTAATACCCTAAGTGTCTGCTCCATACTCTGGATGTCACAGTGACTTCTTATGTGGTGATCATCAAGGGAACTAATCAGTAGGACTTTTTTTTTTTTTTTGTAGACAGAGTCTTACTCTGTTGCCCGGGCTAGAGTGTCGTGGCGTCAGCCTTGCTCACAGCAACCTCAGACTCCTGGGCTCAGGCAATCCTCCTGCCTCAGCCTCGCGAGTTGCTGGGACTATAGGAATGCACCACCATGCCCGGCTAATTTTTCTATATATATTTTTAGCTGTCCTTATAATTTCTTTCTATGTTTAGTAGAGACGGGGTCTCACTCTTGCTCAGGCTGGTCTCGAATTCCTGAGCTCAAATGATCTGCCCACCTTGGCTTCCCAAAGTGCTAGGATTACAGGCGTGAGCCACTGCGCCCGGCCTTTCAGTAGGACTTAATCATGGTATGTGAGGGTACAAAGGAACATTTCCCAAAAATGGCCAGGATGGCGACCCCTAGTGGACTGAATGGCCAGGGATCTGTTGGAGGTAGCAGTAGAGGCAGAAAGTAAGTAGAGTGATGTCCAGAGAGCTGACCCACAGAAGGCCGGCCAACGAAGGCTCCTCACACTCCGGCCACTATCAATCTTTGTGGCCTTATCTTCAATCACTCCCTATCATGATCCAAAGTAGTACACTGGACAATATGTTTTCTGAACATTTTCACCTCTCTGCCTTTGCTCACGTTCTCTCTACATGGTAAAGCCTATTCATCTCTTAAGCTCCTATCAAATATCATCTTCTCAGTAAAGCCTTCACCAGGTAGAATGAATTGCCCCTTCCTTCATTCTTCCATACCCTTTGATAGGGAGTGATTGGAGATGAAGGTTGAAAAGTATGGAGCTGAATAACACAATAAATAATGTAGAGTAGGCTGTCAAATGATAAGAACTTAGTGAGCAGGGCAAGGAATTACACGTTCTTTACAAGTGTACATGAGTGTACATGAGTCATTCACAACTATTTATGTATTTGAAAATAAAAATTCTCTTATTAAATAAGATTTTTAAAAGGCAGAAATTCTGCATGCTATACTCACAGGATACAATACAGTAAACTTAGAAATAAATAATAAATATAGAATTAGAGTGGGCAGCTGAATGGTAATAAACAATGTTCTCCTGAAAACTGGCTCAGAAAAGAAATTTAAAGACAATAGTGGAATATGTTAGGGGAAACAATACAATGTAAATAAAGCATGTTGAAATGTATGAAAATACAGAATGATCCTGGAGCATCTCAAGGTGTCAGAAAGCAAAGAAGTGCTCAAAAAACAAAAGAATTCGAGTGTGTCAGTGGGACACGGGAACAACCTGAAAAAGTTCTCAATGGCCAAAGCTGGAACATTTGAACAACAAGATAAATAACATAGTATTTTATTATAATCCAAAGTTCAAAATATATATACACGAGTCAATATTGATATAAATTATTGAATAAACAATAAATGATGCCAGGCACAATGGCATCCTAGCACTCTGGGAGGCCGAGGCGGGGAAGGAGGATAGCTTGAGCTCAGGAGTTCGAGACCAGCCTGAGCAAGAGCAGGACCCTGTCTCTACTAAAATAGAAAAAATTAGCCGGGCATGGTGGCACATGCCTGTAGTCCCAGCTACTCCGGAGGCTGGGGCAGGAGGGTTGCTCGAGCCCAGGAGTTTGAGGTTGCTGTGAGCTAGGCTGACGCCACGGCACTCTACCTGGAGCAACAGAGTGAGACTCTGTCTCAAAAAACAACAAAACCCCCACACAACAATCCCCCCCAAAACAACAAATGATTGAATAAACAAATAAATGATGGGAAAGGGACAAATCTTCTTTACAGAAGCATCACAAATATTATATATAGATACTTCCCCCTCCAGGAGATAGAGCTTAATCCCCTCCCCATCCCCAAGTATGAGCTAGACCAGAAGTCCTCTACCTTTTTGACACCAGGGACATGTTTCATGGAAGAAAATTTTTCAGGCTGGGGGGAGGTCAGGTGGTAATGCTCAGCCAGTTCCTAACTGGCTGCCGCTGAGCTAGACAGCAACTCAGTTCCAAAGAATAGTGTGGAGAGGGAAAAAGAGTAACTTTACAGTAAAGAAACCAGGCAAACACTACCTTAACCCAGAAATCAAGGTTAACATCACAAGTGATGAGTCATGTTGATATCTTGACATGAGGCACTTTACCTCTGTACTATTCTCCAATCCCATAAACCCAGTCTAATTATGGTAAAAACATCAGAGAAGCCCAAATTGAGGGATATTTTACAAAATACCTGACCAGTACTCCTCAAAATCATCAAAGTCATGAAAACAAGGAAAGACTAAGAAACTGCCGCAGCCCAGAGGAGACTAAAAAGACACGACGACTAAAAGCAACGAGGTACACTGAATTGCGTGCTGGAACAGAAAAAAGATACTAATGGAAAAACTGGTGAAAGTTTAATAAATTCTGGAGTTTAATACTAATGTGTCAATGTCAATTTCTCGGTTTTGACAAATGTACCATGGTTATATATGATGTTATCAGTAGGGGAAATTGAATGAGAGATATATGGGAACTCTGTGTACCACCTTTGAGGTTTTTCTGTAAATGTAAAATTATTCCAAAATAAACAATTTATTTAAAAAATTTATGGGTTGCTGCCGAATTGGTATTGAAAGGAAAACTCATCACTTTTTAAATGTTTTTATTAATAAGAAAAGTAATTAGTTATATCCTTACTTTAAAAGCTTAAAAAGTTAAAGGAGAACAAGCTAATTAGTTAGAACATATATAAAATGAATTCCAGGGGTGTGTGTGTGTGCGTGTACATGTGTGTGTATGTATATATATATAAAATAAATCCTAGGTAGATTCACAGAATTTGGCCAGTGAACTCTACATTAGTCTATTCAGGCTGCTATAACAAAATAAAACAGACTGGATGGTTTAAACAACTAGAATTTATTTTCCCACAGTTCTGGGGGCTGGAAAGTCTAAGATGAAAGTTTTAGTAAATTTGGTTCCTGGTAAGAGCTCTGTTTCTGGCTTGCAGATAACCTCCTTCTTGCTTTTAGGTCTTCATCTGGCTTTCCCTCAATGAGAGAAAGCAAGGGAGAGCTCTCTGGTGTCTCTTTTTATAAGGACACTAATTCTATCAGATCAGTGCTCCACCATTATGACCTCATTTAACCTTAATTACTTCCTTGGAGGCCCCATCTCTGAATACAGCCACATTAGGGGTTAGGGCTTTAGCATATGAATGGGGGGACAAACATTTAGTACATAACAGACTCCATGTTGAATACTCAGGGCATAAGAAGATCATTTTCATACCTTAAGAAATCTTCCACATCAGAATCCTGATTTTAATTGGTTTACAACCAATAGGGTTTGCTCTGCCAGGTGTATAACAGCAAGATGATGGGAACAATCTAAATGTCCATCAGAAGAGAAAAGACTAAACAATAAAAGATACTGTATACATCTATACAACGGAACACTGCATAACCATAAAGAGTGATATTGCAGAATTATTATTTTTGATAGGAAAAACTGTTACCAATAAATTAAGTGAAAAATAGAGTTTACAGAAGAGTATGTATAAAATTATCTAACTGTAAAACTTGTGTGTGTGTGCATATATAGAGAGAGACAGACAGACAGACAGACAGATAGAAGCACTTAACATGCAAAAGCTGGCCTGGCACTCACAGCTATACCATCTTATTCTCCCATTGGACATAAAACATTTCACAGAATACCAGCCTCAGACTAGGTTGCTCTGACACCATGATAAAGTAAAACAAAACAAGGCCACTTTATAAGTTTGTCTAAACACAAACAAAATAAGGTTACCATGCCACCCACAAAATACCTAACATACCCTCTCACAACCAAAATACATGAGTGGTACTTCTTTACCGATTACATCTTTATTCTTGTTCTAGTCTCCCGTACCTATAGATAATATTTATTGACATATTCAATCTCAGAATTGCCCCTGCTTTTTTTTTTTTGAGACAGAGTCTCGCTGTGTCACCTGGGCTAGAGTGCCGTGGCGTCAGCCTAGCTCACAGCAACCTCAAACTTCTGGGCTCAAGCGATCCTTCCGCTTCTGCCTTCCAGAGTGCTAGGATTACAGGCATGAGCCACCTCGCCCAGCCTGCCCCTGCTTTTTGACAACACCCAAACAAGAGAATACCCCCACCTCCTTAGATTCTCCCCCAAACCACCCAACCAAAGCCCAAATCCTATAATAGTTTCCTTCTAACCCCCTCTAACTGAGACACCACTTGGTTCCCCATGATATGTGTTCTCTCTCACACCAGTGAATAATAAACCTGACTTGGTCTTTAGCTGGAGGGCATTGGCAATATGTATGAGTATGTGTGTGTTTATTCACAACTTCAATGTCATTTCTGTAACCACTGAATTTGTGTTTGATCAATGATCATATGATTTCATGGTTACAGTATACCTAATCAGCATAAAATCATAGTATTATGAACACAGTATGTTATTGGGACTTATTATTAATATCTAAATACATACTTTCAAATATAGGTAAGCATTCTAAATATAGTTTGGAGTTTAAAAACTTCTATGTTTTATAGAGTGAAATTCTATCAAAGTATAAGCATATGTATATGATTGTAAGAGTTAAATACTACAATTATTAATAATTGTGAAAGCTGTTAATTTTATGTACAAAAATAAGTATGAAGACCTTTCAGTTAGCTAAATATAGAAACAGATTGATAGTATGAACATTAAGAGAGAATTATTATCTAGATAACTTTAGAAAGCATGTTATATCCTTTTTGAACCAACAAATGTTTATGAAAGTTTTATTTAATTAATTAATTTATTTATTGAGATAGAGTCTCACTCTGTCACCCTGGACAGAGTGCAATGGCGTCATCGTAGCTCACTGCAATCTCAAACTCCTAGACTCAAGTGATCCTCCTGCCTCAGCCTCCCCAGTAGCTGAGAGTACAGGCACACACCACCACGATGGGATAATTTTTCTATTTTTAGTAGGGACCGGGGGTGGGGGGGGTGTCTCACTCTTGCTCAGGCTGGTCTCGAACTCCTGACCTCAAGTGATCCTCCCACCTCGGGCTCCCAGAGTGCTAGGATTACAAGCATGAGCCACCATGCCCAGCCCTTTATGAAAGTTTTAACCATAAAAATTAAATTATATCTCAATTCTAATCTTTATAGAACTGCTTGATGTACTAGCCTTAACAACCTTAAAAATAACTTTCAGGAACTATATTTAATTTTTAGTTAACTAATTACATTTGTGCCATGAATCATGCTCTTCCACTGGCCTCAGCTGAAAGTGAACATTTATTTAATATGACAAATGTGCAAAATAGCAAGCACAAGAACAATCACACAGTTCACATTGCTGAGACATTACGGTTTCTTCACTATAACGTCAAATTTCTTAAAAATTGCTGCTGACAATTTTAAGGTTTTTAATAGTTTCAGATTTATTCTTATGTACCAGGGATTCATGCTAAAATGAATAGTAATATTCAACTTCATTCTGAACTTCATCCTGAATTTTGACTTTAAAACTTGGCCATTCAACATTTGGCCAAACTGGGTCTACAATGCCCCTTGTATCTGTGCGTAAGGATCTGGAAGGATATAAACCAAGGTTTGAATAGTGACTCTCTAATATTCTTTATGGTGAACTTTATCCAATATTTTATTGTGAAAACTTTCAAGCACATAGACAAGTTGAAAGATGTGTACAGTGATTTTTTTTATATTTTGTTTATCACACAACTATCCATCAATCCATCTTGCTTTATGTGTTTCAAAATAAAGTGCAGACATCAGTATACTTCATCTGTAAATACTTTATTATACGTATCATTAACAAAAGTTCAATATTTGTTTATAGTTTCAGTTTTTAGGTAAAGTTTACATACAGTTAAATGTACAAATCTTAAGTGTACCATTTTAATACATTTTGACAAACACATACACCTGTGTAACTGAAACCCCTATCAAGATGTAGAGCATTACTATCAACCCAAATGCCCTTCGTGCCCCTTCCTTGTCAATCCCTGCCTCCAAGCTCCCAAGAAGTGACTCTTCCCACTATACATTAGTTTTGCCCACACTGAACTTTTGTGTAAATGGAATCATATTCTACAAACTCTTTGTGTCTGGCTTCTTTCACACAGCATAGTGTTTTTGAGATCATCCATACTGTTGTGTATATCAGTGGTTCATTCCTTGTTATTACTGTATAGTTCAAATGTACCACAGTCTGTTTATCCATTATCCTGTCCGTGGGCCCCTGGAATGTTTCCAGTTTGGAGCAATTATAAGTAAAGCTACTATGAACATCTTTATATGGATGTATATTTCTCTTGGATAAATACCTAAGAATGTAATTTCTGGGTCGTAGGATAGATGTATGTTGACTTTTATAAGAAACTAACAGACTCTTTCCAAAAGCAGTTGTATCATTTTACACTCCCATCAAAAATGTATGAAATTTCTGGCTGCTTCACACTCTCACCAACATTTGGCATTTAATTTTAGTCTTTTTAATTTTAGCCATTCTGGGAAGTGTGTAGTGGTATCTCATTGTGGTTTTAATTTTCAGTTCCTTGATGATTAATAATGTTGGACATTTTTTGTGTGTTTACTAGCCATTCATGTATCTTCTTTTGTGAAGTATCTGTTTACATCTTGTGCTTATTTTGTGGGGCTGTTTGTGCTTTCATTATTGAGTTTTTGCAGGAGTTCTTTATATATCCTAAATACCACTACTCTGTCAGATAGTTTCTCCTAGTCAGTGGCTTATCTATTTGTGTGTTAATGGTCTCTTTGGATGAGCAAATTTGTGTTTGTTTGTATTTTATAGACTTTATTGCTTGGAATAGTTTTAGATTTACTGAAAAATTGAGACCATAGTACAAAGTTCCCCTATTGTCAATATCTTACATTAGTATGGTATATTTGTTATAATTAATGAGCCAATATTGATACATTATTATTAACTTTACTTTATTCAGGTTTCCTTAGTTTTTACCTAAAGTCCTTTTACTGTTCCCAGATCCCATCCAGGATACCACATTACATTTAGGTATTATATCTCCTTTGGCTCCTCTTGGCTGTGACAGTTTCAGACTTTCCTTGTTTTCAGTTACCTTGACAGTTTTGAAGAGCCAAAACTGGTCAAGTACACTGTAGGATGCTCTCCTATTGAAATTTATCTGATGTTTTTATCATGATTATGCAACCGACTCCATAAGCAAGAAAACATTTTTATAGTCTTTTTTTGTAGTTCTTTTATGTTTCAAGTTCCCAGGCCAGTAAGATTTGCTGACCAGACTTTTGTAACTTTCTGTTGCACTGATGCATTCCCTTTTGAGTTTCTTTCCCTGAAATGGCAGAGCCTCCTTGTAGTCACAAGATAACTACAAAGCCTTACACCACCTGTTTGTCTGGAGAAGATAAGATAAGTGATACTCCACTGCAGATTGTGCCGAAGGACTCACTGAGCCTGCATACAAGGCTGAAAGAATGACCAATATTAACCCCTAGCTCATTATAATACTAAAATCCCTGCCCTGGAAGGGACTTATCTGCCCTTTTTTTGATCATCGGATGTATGTACCAGCATGATTTCTCACTGCACTTGTGTGCCCGCACTCCACCCCAAACCTGGAATGATGCTCACTCCTCTCACGCACTATTCATTTCACCTCTAGAAAAACCGCTGACCCTGTTGATTGGGGTGGTGGATTTGAGGCAGTCCATACCTCCCCCTCCCAGTAGACACATCTCCTGCAGTAAATCCTTTCTTTCTTGACAATTCTTGTTGTCTCAGTAATTGGCTTTCTGTGCGGCAAGCAACACTGAACCCCCCTTGTGGGTTTGTTAACAATTAGATTGGGATTATGGGTTTTAGGGAGGAAGACCACAGAGGTAAGTGCCATTTTCATCACATCATAGCTAGGATACATACTATCAACCTGACTTATCAGGGTACATACTATCACACATACTACTAGAATATACATACAGACTACTAGGATACATACTATCAACATCGACTTATGGTTGATGTTGACCTTGATCACCTGGCTGAGATAGTATTTGTCAGGTTTCTCCACTGTAGTTACTCTTTTCTCCTTTCTATTCGGCACTCATTGGAAAGAAATCTCTATGCATAGTCCACACTTAAGGAGTGGGGAGTTGTAACTCCCCTCCGTGAGGATGAAGAGTATACATAAATTATTTGGAATTCTTCTGCACTAGAAATTTATCTCTAGCAATTTTTTAAAATTTTTGATGAAGTCTAATTTATCAAATTATTTCATGATTGTTTTCTGGGTTCTAAGAAAACTTTTCTTGCCCCATGGGGTTCTTTTTGCTTATCTATACCTTCTGATCCTGTAAAGAGAATGTATTCATGGTGTAATAATGAAAAGCAAGCTTTAAAAATCTAGTAAAAGAATCTATAACTTTCAGACATGGGGCTTTTCCTCCTATATTTTCTTGGAGTTTTATTTCCAATTCATTTTTAGACAGTTATGCTACCCCTGCTGATTTGGCAATGTCTTCATAAATTAAAAATAAAAATCCCAAATTTTGAAAAACAGAGATGTTTAAAGATGCATAAAGGGTTGCAAAAACCATCTCTGATGCACTGTGAAGAATCAGTAATAAATTGCTTTTGAATCAACTGTTGACAGTTCAGTTTTTCTGCTACCTTCTCACCTGGCAGGCTGGTTCTTGCTTACTCCACAGCTGGATCTTCCTTGATAACCTAGGGTCCTGACAGGTCTTCCTGGATGCCTCAGACATTCATTCATTCATTTGCTTCATTCAGCAATATTTATTGATCACCTATTATGTGCTAGGTACTCGGAGAGACACAGAAATAAGTGAGATACCTACCTTGTCCTTAAGGAGCTCGTCTAGTGGATGAATGCCCAAATGCAATTGACAGTTATTAATGTTGACTCACTATGTACCAAGCATTCTCATATGCAGACTGTATAAAACTTTGCATGTGAAAGGGAAGTGATGATGTCAGGCTACAATAGTATGTACACAATGAATACAAGACAATTTAGAGGAATTTAAATTGTTGAATGCAAGATTTATTAGGTTCTTGGTCTTCCAAGAAGTTGTTTAAATTTATAATAAATATGATAAAAGATTGTATATTGTTAATCTTGCTTTTGTAACTTTGAGCTTTCTCAGAAAGGAGTTTAATTGTATTATATAAGGCTACCATAGGAAAACCAATTTTTAAGTCAGAAATAAACCAGGCAATATGTAACAGAGCCTGCTAGTATCTTACCCAATACCCATTATCCCTGTCTTCCTTGCTCAGAGAACCCCAACTTTGTTTGAGGCAGCAATATACCCAACTTCCCATCCACATAGCTGGAGGTGGCCAAATGATCTCTCTCTGGCCAGTGAGGTGTAAGCAGGTGTGAGCGAGGAGTCTACTGGATGGGGTTTCTGGAAAGGCTATTGTTTTTCTGATAAAGAAAAAGAGATTAGTTGGCCAGATTCTTTAGCCCTTTGCTTTATGCTTTTACCCCTTTCCTCCTGTGTAGAACATGGACAAGGTACGTGGAAGTTGAGCTGCCATTTTACAACTACAATGATGAAAAACACACTAAAAAAATGGTAAAGCAGGAAGCTGTGGCTGGTCCAATGGTAGAGGGGTATCAGAACTTATTAACATTAGTGTCACTAAAGTTGGTATACAACCCTCCACTGCTAGATTTGACTGGCTTAAAAAAAAAAGCAGGAAGCTGTAAGGATTCTCTTGAGTAGCTGTACCTACCCTGTACTGCCTACCTGGAAATTTTTTGTTAAAACAAACAAACAAACAAACGCAAGCAAGAAACACCCATTTTCTTGAGCCACCAGAGTAGGGTTTCTGTTACATGCAGTCAAATGCAATCCTAACTGATACACCTACCTCAAAAGGGAAAGGTTTGCAGGAGAAGTATTTTACTTTTCATTACGAGAAGGAAAAAAAAATCTCCCTTCTGATTTGAAAAGCAATGGGATTTCCTGACAAATGTATGAGTATTTTCTACATGTCTACGTGTAAAAAAAGAAAAGAACTTTTCTTTTCTTGGTCTGTATCTGCCCATAGTAGAGAGCAAGAAAACTACCAGAGCAAGAGATGTAAGCTAACTCTTGCACTCTAAGTGGTTTCAAGATTCAAGATTTGCCTTACTAGAACAGTGTCTCCTAAAGGACATAGAATGTCCTTGAGATGTGCCTTAGGGAAAAAAGGTCCCTTGTTTTGTAAGTTTGGTAGATATTGTACCCCGTCCTTGTAGAAATTCATGGTGGATATTATGATGTCAAAGGCTCTGGATAAATCCCGTAGTAAAGAAACCTGCTTAACATTATTTAACCTAACCCCTTAAAAACTTAGTAGCACCTATTACCATCTTGGAAAATGCACTTTGGAAAATTTCGTCAGATAAATGAATAAAGACGAAAACTTTTAAAATCAACTAGCTTAAATCCTGAAAGAACCAGAGCAATGACTACCCTCTGGAAAAGAATCTAGCAAAATTCAGAGTGGGTAAAAAGAAATGTTTTATTAGAGGTAACATTGGAGGTAAAAGGCTATCGATGTAGTAAAGGGAGTGGGGTTTACAATGTGAAGTGGTAAGTTAAATATCAGTGAGAAGTAACACAAATTGTGCCAGGACCATCAGCACAGTGTCTCCTGAGAAGATGTCAGTTGATTTTTCTCCTGAGTTTTCCCAGTACATTTGTTTCCTCCTTCCCATCAGTAGATCTAAAAACAGGACTAGGGCTCCAAACTGGTTCAAAACTGATGATAATAACCAGTCATCCCTAAGAAGGAAGGGTAGGCCGTCCTTTTTCTCTTGGAGAATTCTCATCTTTTAATAATTTACACTTTGACTCAAGGAGGGGTAATTTGTCTTCTTCCCACTTTGTGACCCAAATATATAAGCTCTGGTAACCAAACATACACCAAAGTACCCTCATAGACAGACTTGCCCTTTGGTTGCACTCAGGTATTTCTGCTCTTCCTTTTGGTGACAAGCCACATCTCACTCAGCTCATACTGGAAATATCCACTCTCTACGTTATGGCAAGTAACCCATTCCATGGGTTATCCTGAAATCTCTGGAAAGAGGTGGGGGCACCTAGGAACTCAAAGTGAAGGAGGAGTATAAATGCATGTAAACAGATCTTGATTACAAAAGCTATTTGAGATTGTCCTCTTTAGTCAATGTCATTGGCTAATATATTTTGTATGCATAAATCCAGGTTGACAGGGCATCAAGTATTTTTTATTGAGTATTTCTGAGTGTCTCATCCTCACTGAGTTCTCTTAGGCATTTGACACTGTTGCTTATTTTCTTAATCTTTCTCTCTTTTTTGTTCAAAAGTTTTTGTTTTTTTTAAATAACTGTTATAAGTCCCTCTTTTTTAAGCATTTAAAATGATTTTATAGCATTTATATTTACATTATACTTTGGAGATATATGGGAACCTCATTTTGTAAAACAATTGACATTTAATACAAAGCATAAATCCCTCTTTTTGAAGCTCTCTTCTCCTTTAATGTGATGTCAGAGTCCCAATCTGTTTCTTCCCAACTCATTACTATGGTCACCCCTCAGTGATCAGTTCTTAAACCTTTGCTTCTCACACTCAAATGTTCATTCTTTGCCATGTTCTTAACTATCCCATTTAAGCAGCAGCAGAGTCAAATCTAGAATTCTGGCTCCTTGTCCAGCTATGCTAATGTTAAAAACTGTTGAAAGGGGGCTCCCATCCATAGGAAATGTAAGTGTTGTTTCTTTAGCCATTACTCCATTGACTCTTCACAACAACCCTGTAAAATAGATATTCCTATCCTAATTTATCAATGAGGAAACCGAAGCTCAGAGAGATGAAGTACCTTGTCCAAGATTCATGCAGCTAGTGAGTAGCAGATCAAGGATTCAAAACCAAGTCTAGCTATCTGATAAAAATTGTTCTCTCTACTTCTCCTCATAGCCTCCCTCACCAAAACACTGGCTTGCATCACATCAGTAAATGTATGTGAAGCATTTGGCCTAACCAGCTGGGGATTCTGGGGTTGTGGGATGACAGAGTAGAAAATGTGAGCAAAGTAAAATCTCAGATGTGCTACCTTCCCCTCCTCCCTACATCCATGTTAGCCTTACAGGCAGGGCAAGTAGTGCATGGCTCACATAGTGGAATGTGGGAGATGCTGGATGGGCCTACTTCCCTTCAAAACATCTTTCTAATGCCCTCCCTACCCCTACTGCTGCTAAAGTCCCCTAGGTATTTAATTCCTTCAGTTTCCTATGGCCTCTCAAAGTGGAAATATGCCCAAGAGAAGAAACAACAATTACTGACATGCAATCATTCAGAAAATATTTATCAAGCACCATTTATTAAGCAAATGGGATGATATAATAACAGCCACTTATACTTGCTTAGCTCTCTAGATTTGCAGAGCCTCACCAGAATCTGAAGGAGTACTTAAGGCTGAGATTATGATCTTTTTACAGATAATGAAATTGTGGCTCAAGGATTCTGAGTGACTCATCCAAAGTGACACACTTGAACCACACTTTCAGAACGAAGGATCAGACATAGATCTGATTTTCAGTCCTGTGTCCTTTCTTTTCTGTCACAGTCACTCAAGAGGTTTACAAGTGGGAACTCAAGAGAAACATACAGGAAGAGTTAAATAACAATTCAAGATACTAGGAAAAATAATGTCAAAAGATAATAAAAGTGCCAAATGACTGATATAGACAATAATTACTTCAGGAGTAATGGGGAAGGTTGCTGTGGGTAAGAGTCAGCAGGGAAGGCTTCACACAAGAAGTAGGACTTAAGTCTGGCCTTGGAAACTAGGTGGGAAAATGACAGCCAGAGAAGAAAGGGAGGGCATTCCAGTATGGGGGACAGGATGAATAAAGGTGCAGAGGTGAGAAAGTGTAGGTCTTGTTTGGAGAGAGAATGAGGAGACCAATTTAGCTAGAGAAGAGAGATTTATATTAGAGAAGAACAGAAAATAAGATTGCAAAGGCCCTCTTGAATTTCTGACTAAAGGATTTTGGCTTGTATTATAGACAATAGGGAACTATGAAGGGTTTTGAGTAAGAGAGTAAAACTCTGAAAGCAGTGTGTGGGCAGATTAATTTGGCAATATGCATTGTAGGGGATGCATTCGGGTGGGGAGAGACTGGAGGTAAGGAAGACCAGTTAGGAGCCTGTGATAGTCTGTCAGGAATAAAGTGACAAGAGCCAGTACTAGAAATGGTAGTACTGGGACCATAAAGGAAGGCCAATTGTAATTGGCAAGATGAAGAAAGAAATGTCAGAACCTGGTGAAATAGGAAGAGACAAGAATGGAACTTACCTGAAAATTTTCAAGCCTAGGCAACTTGAGGAAAGAAGATGCCATGAACAGAAATGAGCAAGACATGTAGGGGAACTGATTTGGTGAGTTTAGTTTTTGACACGTCAGGGTGGAAGTAACAATGGAAGGTCCAAGTGAAACTATCTAGTATGCAATTGAAGATGTAGAGGAGGAGCTTGGGAGAAGGCCAGCCCTGGGAGTCAGGAGACTTGGGGCTTAGTCTCTGCTCTGCCACTAACTTACTAAGTCATGGACAAGCCATCTCGCTGGGCCTATTCCCTCCACTGTAAAGTGATGGGGTGCTCAAGCCCTATGTGATTTCTGGGGTACTCTCAAGGACTAAGAGTTAACTGAACTGTATTCACCTGCAAATATGTTCTCTCTGAGAGAAAATCAACGGTCTGATGGGGGAAGGGTATTAAATAATCTCCACATGCTATGACTCCGTGACAGATCTCAGGAACTCTATTCACTTAGGGAGTAAAAGAGGAAGAGAAGCCAGCAAAGGAGATAGAGAGAAAGTAATCAGAGAGAGAAAAGCAGGAGGAAAGAAATTCTAAATGGAGGGGCTAAAATAAGGAACTAAAATTAAAAGAGAACACATGGGACAAATACTTATATCCAACATGACAAAGGATTAATATATATATTAAACCAAGAATACATTTAGATATATAAGAAGACCAATAAGATGCCAAAGAAGGATACAAATAGTAAACATATGGGAAAGTGTTCAATCCCATGAGTAATCAAAGAAATGAAAAATTATTAAAAATAATTTTTCACCATCCAAAAAGATTTCTTATGAAGTCTGATGCTAGAGATGCAAGGGAACTGGAACACTCATATGTCATTGTGGTGTTGAAAATTTGTGCAGTCCTTTTGGAAATCACGATCCATAAAAACGTTCATGCTCTTTGGTCTGGTAATCCCACTCCTGAGAACTTGTCCTAGACACAAAATTACAAAGAAGAAAAAAGCCATACACATTAAGATGTTCAAAGCACAAAAAAAAATTGACAGTTACCTAAATGTCCAATAATAGGGAAATATTTTATTTATTTATTTATGTACTTTTTTTTGAGACAGAGCCTCACTCTGTTGCCCTTGCCCAGGCTAGAGTGCCGTGGCGTCAGCCCAGCTCACAGCAACCTCAAACTCCTGGGCTCAAGCAATCCTTCTGCCTCAGCCTCCCGAGTAGCTGGGATTACAGGTATACACCACCACACCTGGCTAATTTTTCTATATATATTTTTAGTTGTCCAGCTAATTTCTTTTTATTTTTTTTAGTAGAGACAGGGTCTTGCTCTTGCTGAGGCTGGTCTCAAACTGCTGATCTCGAGTGATCCTCCCGCCTCAGCCTCTCAGAGTGCTAGGATTACAGGCGTGAGCCACTGGCTCCTGGTCCAATAATAGGGAAATAGTCAAATAAAATATAATATACTGATGGATGGTAATTTTGTGTGGCCACTGAAATGATAAATATGAAAGACTGTAGCTACAGGGAAAATATTTATAATAAAAAGTTTTTTAAAAGCAGAATTTTAAAAGACACGTATACTCTGATTACACATGTAATATATATATATATATGTATGTATGCAAACTGGCAAAGCATGGAACATGGAAAAATGGAAATAATTTAAGAGGATATGCAACAGTATCAAGTGAGGTAGAGAAGTCAAAGAGGATGAAGGTAGAGAGGAGTGTTAAAGGTCTTGCTTAAGAGATAATTTGTGTTCTTCTGAGTGCAGGAAAGTGTAGAAAGGAAACCAGATTCAGACAACTTTAACTGTTTAACCCTTTAGGGTGATTTTGTAGTGAGGAAATGGGGTATATAGTACTCTTTTTAGAAATTTGGAAGTGAAATAAATAAAGATGAATAGAATGGTAGCTAGAAGAGCCAGCATGATTAAGATATCAGTGGTAATGTTTTGGTTTTATTTGGTTTGTATTTTTTTTTTAAGATGGGATGAAATCAGTGATGGAAGAGACTGAAAACAATGAAGAGGAATAAAACAAGGAATAAGAAAAAGAATCACCTCTTATTCTGGGACTGCAGGAAAAAGGGAAGAAAGACAAGGCAGATACAGAAGTAGAGTTATCATGAATGAAGCAGAGCAAAGTAGAGGCATTAGAGCTTCTCGGTTTTGCAGGAGGCAAGGTAACTCTAAGAGGTCACAAGGGGAGGATGAAGTTGGGGCCTTGATAAGGTGGAAAAGACAGGAAACAGCTGCTATGGAACATTCTCTAGAAATGCAGCAGGCTAAGAGGAATGAGAGCTTAGGAGAAGTTCTAGAGCATGAAATTTTAGTGGGTCAAGCCAGTCTTGTGATCTGGCTTCATCTGCAATCCCCTCCAGTCCTGGGAGAGAGGAGAAGATTGGCCCAGGGTAAAAGTCAAGGTGTTTAACTAAAGCTAACCTGTGAAAGACGGCAGCCCTAAAGTAATAGACCATGAAGTCCAGGCAGTTCGTCTCCATTAAGTCTATGGCAGTTAAAGGGACTGAGGAAATAGAGGAGGCTGCGTCAGTTGTGATATACAGAGCAGCTGTATTGGGTGGGGATGGCGGGTAGGGGAGGTGATGGGCAAAGAGGCCATGGTCATAGGAATAAAAGGGAGAGAGTGCAGATGAGGAACAGGCTATGAAACAGCCTAGGCAATGGCCATGAGACTGGGAGACTAGTAGAAGTAGAGACGAAGGCCAGTTCTTTTACTCCTAACAGAAAGAGTCCTATGTAGCAGGAAGGTCCTGGATAACTAGAGAGAAAGTAGGAGCAAAAAGAGAAATCTTGGGGCACTGAAGTCCTTTTTTTTCCTGCAGTCCAGCCCCAATCATGCTCTCCAGAGACAGACCCCTTAGAAGCCAATGAGAATTTGGTATCACTAGATAAGTAAGAAATCAAGACAGGGCAGCAAGGGTGGGACAAAGGCAAAGCAAGGCTGAGGCCTGACTCTGGAGACCAATAGGCTGGAAGGTGATTTCAGAGGGAGAAGGCCTAAAGTGTGAGCCCACCCTTTTCACGAATGCCTGCCCAGAACTTCTTACTTCCCAAGGCTTAGGGCTTAGCTTCCCAAGTTCCATACCCCCAACCTATCTTATAAGCCCATAAGTGCCAAGATGGCACTGGGAGAGAGGGTGGGAAACTCTGAGGGGAACCATCCTAGTCCCAGTGCTCCGTCTTGGCCTTGCAGCCCTAAAGCCTGATCTGAAAGAGCCGGTGACAGATTTATCATTGATCTGGGGCAGCAGCTAGAAAAAGGGGAGAGATAAGTGGAGCACCAGCTCTGGGCATCAATTCCTGTCACCACCCCATCTTCTGCACAAACCTGTTCTACCCCTCGGTGCTGGAATTTCCAGTTTATAGACACGAAAGCTCCTCCCCCTCAGTGTAAGCCTTCCTTTCATTAAGTACAGGAGAGCTGTCAGATATGTTCTCAGCAAACATCATAAAGGAAGTCCAGTGTCATTCCTGTCCCAAAGGCTGTTATAAGCTTGGGTCCTGGCCCCTGAGGCTCCTCAGTGTCCCCACCCCATGATAGGACTCTAACTTGTGCTGCACAGCACTTCAACAGTGCCAGCCCTCCAGCTGCATGTGGGGACCCTGGCATGTAGGCTCCCTGGATTTGAGCCCTATTTCAGCACCTCAGTAGGCAAAACTATTCTGTCTTCAAGGGAGAACCAGGAAGTCGGTGTAGGTGTTACGTATGGCAAGTCCTCGGCATATGTGATATGTGATATGCAAGATGCTTCTACTTCCTGATTCTGCTTATCACCATCAGATACGTCAGGCTGATCCTGGGACTACTCCGCCTTCTCCACCCATCCAGTTGAACACTCTGGTCTGGCTGCAGAAATGCATGCTATAGGAGGACGTGGGGGAAATGGAACAGGAAAGAGTGGGGAAGATTTCCAGGAAGTCTTGTAGGATCAAGCAACAGGACCAATGGCTCCAGGAAGGGACAGAAACAAAGAGAAAGAAATAGAGGTGGAGGAGTGACTGCTATTGCCTTTGGTTAATAAAGAGAGAGCAGCTGAAAGGTTTATGAGAGATGGGGTCACACACAATTTCCCTGCCTCCCCCAACTCCTCATGGTGAGGGCTTCTCTCCAGAGCCTGAAGAAGAGGAGGAGGTGCCTTATGAGGCATCACTATTTTTCCCTCACGTTTGCCCTGCATTCACCCCTTTTCTCTCACTTGCCAGCTTCCACTGTTACAACCTATCTGCCCCTAGGTTAGGGCAGCTACTGTCCTGTGGGGGTGGCCACCCACCTGAAGCTGCTGTCCTCAGGCAAGGACACCAGCGCCAAGGAGGAGACAGCTGTGGGAGGCCGGGGTCTGCCACCACTGCAGAGCTGCTGGAGCTGACGTCGATACTTGTCCCCCGTGAGCAAGTAGAGCACAGGATCCAGGCAACTGTTGGCACTGGCCAAGGGCCGAGTCACTTTATAGACCACGTTGACAATGTTCAGCACCCGGCAGTCAGCTTCCAACAGCCTTGTCAGGTAATAAATGGTGCGGGTGATGTGGAAAGGCACGAAGCAGACAGTGAAGACAGTCAACACCACAGTGATGGTGCGGAGAGAACGGAGACGAGAAGATGACTGGGTGGCACCTGGCAAGGGCCGGTACAGGCGCCGGGCCATGAGCCCATAGCAGACAAGAGTGACCAGGCAGGGCACGCCAAAGAGCAGCCCCA
This sequence comes from Lemur catta, assembly GCF_020740605.2. Lineage (NCBI taxonomy): Eukaryota > Metazoa > Chordata > Mammalia > Primates > Lemuridae > Lemur > Lemur catta. The sequence goes on along the minus strand of NC_059155.1, from coordinate 48,298,559 downwards.
TGACAGCTGAGCTGAAATGCACATAGTGGTCAAACTCCTCAGGCCGAGTGGTGTCATGACATAGGATGGTAGCCCCTCTGGTGCTGGTTGTGACAAAGAACAGGTTGGGCACGAGGCAGCCGGCTACAACCAACCAAACTGCCAGGCAGAGAAGGCCTGCAAGGCGAGGGCGGCCCCAGCGCAGTGCCCGCAGTGGGTGGCAGATGCCCAGGTAGCGGTGCACACTGATGCAAGTGAGGAAAAGGACACTGCAGTAAAGGTTCCAATAGAAGAGAAAGCGGACGAACTTGCATAACCCAGTGCCAAAGGGCCAGTGGTTGCGGGCTGCATAGTAGTAGATGAGGGTGGGCAGTGACAGCACATACAAGGTGTCTGACAATGCCAAGTGGAACATGTAGGTGGCCGTTGCATCCCAGGGTCGGAGGCGGAAGAGAAAGAGCCAGAGCGTCGGGGCATTGAGGCCCAGACCTAGCACAAAGACAACTGTGTAGCTCACAGGCAGTAGGATGAACTTGAACTCCTCGTCAAACCAGCAGTCCAGCTCCACCTCACCGTCGTCAGGACCTGGGCTGGGGCTTAGGGGTCTCAACAGCAAGGAGTCTGTACTGGCCATGGCCCTCCTAGAGGGGGAGAGGACAGAAGTGAGGGTGGCTAGATTACCCTGGCTCCCCGGCCCTGACCTGGGGCAAGAAAGCAGAGAGCAGGCAGAGCAGTGGTTGAAGCGCTAGGGAGTGCTGCAAGGAGTACGTCCAGGGGCACTCAAGCCAGCCCAGCCCCTACCCAAGCTCCGTTGGTCTAGCCCCTTGGGCCAGCCCAGGAAGTAGTGGGCAGCAGGCAGTGCTGGGGCTTAGGAGGGCAGTTGTTGGTTTGGGGTTGTTCGCATTCTGCCGCTGACTCTATCCTTGACAGCCTGGCTAGCGCTATCCAAAGTGGGAAGATGCCCAGACCCAAATTGTCTCCTAACTCATCATCACAGCTGTGCACCTGTGAAGAGGGGCATCTTCCCCCACAGTGCCTTCATTCACCTCTCCTTTTGCCCTGGTCCCAGTGTCTCCAGACTATGCTGACCTCTGACACCTTCCCCCTGCCTGCCTGAGCCCAGGAGCCCCATTGCCACCCTTACCCAAGAAACTTGGCACATCTCCTACCTGGTCCCCTTGAAGCTGAGCTCAGCTGACTCTGTCACCTGGCCCTTTGGCAGCCAGAGGGCATATCCAAGGGGGCGGAGTTGAGGTGAGGGTGGGGCCTGTCCCTCCACCCACCTAGGAGATTGTAAAAGCTAGAAAGGCCCTTCAAGATTATCTAGTCCAACCCATTCACTGTACAGATTGGGAAACGAGCCCAGTGAGATTACTGTTTAACAGCTTCGAAGTGACTGTAAGAGGGAGCACACAAGGAAACATCCAAGTTTACAGATGAAGAGCCAGGCCGCTGGAGATAAATAAATTACAGGAAAATCATACAAGTCTGTGTAAGTGAGCAGAAACATGGGGAATGAATTTTAACATGGGCAAGTGCAAGACAATACACTGAAAGATTTTAGAAAATCCAGCTACTGGTACAAATCTTAACTCCATATGCATATAATTATAACAAATGCTTATATAGCATGTACTGTGTGCCAGGCACTGTTCTAAGTGCTTTATACTGATTAATGAAATAGGTAATATTATTGCCTCTACTTTGCTGATGAGAAAATGAAGGCACAGAGAGTTTAAGTATTTTGCTAATTAGTGGTTGAGTCAAGATTTTAACCCAGGCAGGCCAGCCTTTGGGCCAGGCTCTAGCATCCACGACTTTATTGCCATGCTTAGTTGCCTCTCTAAGCCACCGGCCATGATCCAGGAAAGAAACAACAAATATTAGCTGGAAACCTACTATGTGCTTGGTCCAGTTCTAGGCACTGGTGGTTCACTAGGAGTGAACAAAATAGACAAAAACTCCCACCCTAATGGTCCTTACATACTACTGGGGGATGATAGAACTAATAAGTAAAATACATAGATTGTGATAATTGTTATAGAGCAAAATGAAGGCAGGAAGGGGAATAGAGAGGGAAGGAAAAGGGAAATAGAGGATTGCTATTTTAAATAAAGACCAGGTGGTGTGAGGAAGGGAAAAAGTAGAAGATGAGGTCAGAGAGTTTGATAGGGACAAGGTCATGAAGGTCCTGGGAGGCCGCTGTAAGGACTCAGGCTTTTACTTTCAGTGACTGGGAAGGCATTGAGGGTTTAGAGGAGAGAAGTGTCATGATCTGATTTACCTTTTAGAAGACTCACTGGTCAGCTATATGTTGAGCGTAGACCGCAGAGCTGGGGGTCCAGGGGAAGACCAGGCAAGAGGCTATTGCCAACAGAAACAGTGGTAGCTTGGACCACAGTGGTGGAGACGGTAAGAAGTGGTCAGGTTCTGGATAGATTTTGAAAATAGAAACAGCAAGATTTACTGCTGTGGGGTGTGAGAAAAAGAGAGGAGTCAAAAATGACTCCAAAATCTCTGCCCTGAGCGACTGAAAGGAGGGAGTTATTATTGACAGAGATAGGGCAGGCTGTGAGAGGAGCAGGTTTGGGGAAAGATTGGGGAGTTCATTTTTCAGCCTGTACATTTTGAGTTGTCTCCTACCCATGTAAGAGGAGATGATCAGGAGACAGTTCACGCCTCCCTAAGGATACTAGCCAATGAGTTTCCCTTACAGACTCCAGCCCTTCCTAAACAGCAGCCCTCATCTCTCTCAGTCACTCCCAAAGCCCCTGGTCTGAATAGCGGAGAGGCACAAAGAACAAGCCTAGATGTTTGAGAGCCTAGTGCCAGGGAACACCGAATTGTCAGCAGCTCTGGCTTTGGGGCTCTCGGAACTCACTAAGACTGTAAGTATGGATGTCCTAGGCACCAGAGGCAAACTCTGGGTCTGGAGGACTCTGAGGATAAGGTGGGCAGTGCCTTTGGGGAGGGGTGAGCAGGCTGGCACAGAATCTACTCTGAATGGAGCTTAGAAGCAATGGAGACTCTGAACCTGATCCTCTCATCCTGAGAATGTGGCTGCTGAATCCTGGGAATGAGAGGAGAGCCTAGATCTCTTGGAAAGCCCAGAGACCTGGATGGAGAAAATCTGGAGATCCTTGCCCTGTGGCAGGGGAAAGGGTGGGATAAAAGGTAGGAGTGGAAGAAGCAGTCGTAACTTGAGTGCTGGGCAGCTGATACTATGATATTGCATAAAGGCCCAGGTTTTTTGAAGCCAGATGGATTTGAGTTCGAATCCTTATTCTTCCACTTATTAGTTATGTGATCCCGGGCACCTCTTCGTAACTTAATTTCCTCACCAGTGAAATGGGGATGATAGTACCAACCTTTTACGGTTTTCTGAATATTGACTTGGTTAATAGGTGTGGAAATACTTCAAAATCATAAAATTCTGCAAATCTATAAGGTATTTTATTATTATTATCATTATTATTATTATTACACTTTGCTCACAGGGATGAACCTGGCCTCTCCAGAGGAGGACAAGTGTGATTTGAGGTTCGATGTACACTCAAGGGGAAGCGTTGTACCAGAGAAGCCCCAGCCTGAGCTAGCTTCCTGCTCCTACTGCTTCAGGTTGGCTTTGTTCTGCTGCATTTCACCTGTCTTCACTTTGCTAGGCTCTGCTTGTCCCTGGACACAGCTGCAGCTGCTGCTGCTGCCACCACTGCCACCCAGTGGCTACTTCAGGAAAAGGCCTCTCCCAGCCTTCCCCAACCAGAAGCCCTAGCTTCTATCCTCACCCAGGACAAAAGGAATGGGATGGAGCAGATCAGACAAACTCTCTTCTGTGAAACTCTTCTACACCTAAATTTCTGTAACATCACTCTGGTTATCCTATTCCTCTGCATGTTCTTCCTGACTCCTTCCCTGGCTCATTTTTGTCCTCCATCCCCCAAATGTGAGCCTTCCCCCAAAGAACCTCTTTCTCTCCCTTCCCTTCCCTTTCCTCCCCTCCTCTCCTATCCACCATCTCTCTCTCCTCCACACTCCCCCCTCTAAGAACATTCACTCTCACGATTTCAACTACTGCTTAGAAGTTATCAATAGTTCTAATGACCAAGAGACTGCAGCATACAGATCTCTCTCTAATCAAAATTTCTCTCTCCCTCTCTCACACTCTATTCCACTTGATTTCTACAGAGATTGTGGCACATACCACAGGCTGCCTAGAATTACAGTCATTTGTGTTTTTGTTCATCTCCTCCCAATCCTCCCACCCCCACACCGGAACCAGAGCCCTTCAGGACAATGTACCTTGTTTTACCTCTGTTTTTCCCACAGCCTTCCATGTAAAAGTATTAAGTCATTAAGTATGAAATGCCCGATTTCCTTAAGTACTAAGTTTGCCAGTTGATATCTCTGACATTTCACTTTGACACTTCTTTTTTTTCCCCCTATTGTGAAGGTACATCCTTAGTCTTTCAAATGCATGTTTTGGCTTGTGATTATCTTTCACATTTTTTATAGCAATTTTTGTGAAACCATAGATAAGTCAAAAATTCGTGTTATTTTTGAATATGAGTTCCATCATAGAACCAATGCAGTACAGACAGCTCAAAATATCATCAAAGTGTTTGGGAAGGATGTGGCTAATGAATGCACAGTACATCAATGGTTTGAGAAGTTCCATTCTGGTGATTTTAATTTTGAAAGTGAGCCATGTGGGTGACCCGAGACCAAGGTGGATAATGATGAGTTGAAAGCTGGAGTGGAAGTGAATCCATCTCAATCTAGGCATGAATTAGCAGCAAGGTTTGACATTACTATTCCAACGATATTGGACCATTTGAAACAAATGGGCAAGGTAAAGAAGCTGGACAGATGTGTACTGCATGAATTAAACAGGTGTCAGAAGAGAAATAGTCTCGAAGCTTGCCTTTCTTTGCTATCATGACATAAAAGCGAACAATTTCTACACCATATTGTTATGTGTGACAAAAAATAGATTATTTTTGACAATCACAAGTATTCAGCACAATGGTTGGATAAAGATGAAGTGCCAAAACACAGTCCAAAACCAAATATTCATCAAAAAAAGCTAATGGTGTATGTTTGGTGATCCAGCGCTGGTATTATCCACTACAACTTCATGAAACCTGGTCAATAGATTACAGCAGATGTCTGCTGCAACCAGTTGGATGAAATGATGAGGATACTTGTGATTAAGCAGCTGAGATTGGTCAATAGAGACAGGCCAGTCCTCTTGCAAGACAACACTTGACCACATATCACACAAACAACGCTGCTCAAACTACGGAGGCTGGACTTGGAAACTCTCTGTCATCCACCATATTCACCATACCTGGCACCAACTGATTATCACTTCTTCAAGGCTTTGGACCAATTCTTGCAAGGAAAAATATTCAATTCTCAACAAGCTGTGGAAAACATCTTTTATAATTTAATGACCACTTGCTCTCCAGGCTTCTTTGCTGCTGGCCTAAACAAGCTACCATTATGATGGCAAAACTGTGTCAATAGTTTAAGTGCATACTTTGATTAATTGTACTGCTTCTTGTTTGAGATATAATAAACTAAACTTTTGATTTGAAATTGGACATTTCATATTTAATGACCTAATTTAATTTTTTTTTTTTTTTTTGAGACAGTGTCGCTCTGTTGCCCAGGCTAGAGTGCCATGGCATCAGTCTAGCTCACAGCAACCTCAACCTCCTGGGCTCAAGCAATCCTCCTGCCTCAGTCTCCCAAGTAGCTGGGACTACAGGCATGTGCCACCATGCCTGGCTAATGTTTTTTTTCTATATATTTTTAGTTGTCCAGCTAATTTCTTTCTATTTTTAGTAGAGACGGGGTCTTACTCTTGCTCAGGCTGGTCTCGAACTCCTGACCTCGAGTGATCCTCCCGTCTTGGCCTCCCAGAGTGCTAGGATTACAGGCGTGAGCCACAGCACCAGGCCTAATGACCTAATATTATAACATATGTTCTAGATATTTTCTTTCAAATTATATGCCCTGCTGTCCAAAAAAGCCTTCCAATTCAGAGTTAAGAAAACAAGTACCTTGCACATAGTTATGTATTCAATAAATATTTGTTGAATGAATGAAAGACCCAGTTATAATTTGTTGAATTGAATGGTTCCAACACCTATAATCTAAGCCCTATGTGTGTTGTTCACTATAAGACACATCCACTTGGGTGTCTCATTGACATCTGGAATTTAGTATTCAGGAAAAGTTTATTATCTTCTTTCCCCTAACAGAGATAAATAAGATGTATGGATACCATTATGGCTGATACTCTTCCATTGCCCCACTCCTCCAGTTTGTTCCAGTCCTCTCCCTCTGGCCCCTCACATCTAATATTCATAAATGTCTTGGTGACAGTTTCTGTACAATGTTTGCCATTTCCTTGGGGCCTAAAGAAGGAAAAGGGGGAAAGGCATGGTTTCTAAACTCTTTCTCTGAGTTAGGAAGAAAGGAAGGAAAGTGGAAAGGAAAGAAAGGAGGAATGAAGGCAGGGAGGGAGGAAGGAGCAAGGAATGAGGGAAAGAAGGGAAGCAATGAGGGAGTGAAGGTAAGTGATATAGTAGAAAAAAACTCAGGCTTTGGAGTCAGACCTAGGGTTGACCTTCATCACCCACCAGCTATGTGACTATAGATAAGTCTTCCTGAACATTCATTTCCTTATATGTAGAATGAGGATACTAGCACCTAGCTTGTTGTGAGAAGAAAATGCAGCAATACCTGTAAATAATCCAACCTGGTGTCCTCTTCATCATTATTAGGAATTAAAATATAGGTGGTTTTGGAGGGTGTGGGAGGTTCACCTCAATTTCTTGTGTGTTCTTTATGAAGTGAAAAAATGAGGTCACCTGCTGAGAGTAAGTGGAACAAGATGATTACTCAACCTTGATGGAAAGGAGCAGTACTCTGAAACTCTGGATAACCAAACTTACTAATAAAATCATGGGAAAGTGTCTGGCTCCATATAGTTGTACCCAAGTTAGCTTTATCCATATGTCTTCTCTGTAGTGTGCCCTTTCTGTCTTTCTAAATGTCTGCCTTTATCTCCAGCAAGGCTGTTAACAACCTTAGAGCAGAGAGAGACCAGGACCACTTTGTCCAGCACCTAGGACAGCACAAGAAGTCTCTGTTTCTGCTATTTGATCCATCTATCTCATTTGCCATCCTCCCCCGCTGAGCTAATGCTTTCATCCACATCCCACTTGAATCTATTGGTATGCTTTCAGTTGCAAGAACAGAAAATTCCAACTCAGCTGACTTTTTTAAAAAAGGAGATGTATTATCTTGCTTATAAGTCCAGGGGTGGGTGGCTTTGGAGTTGGCTAATTCACTAGCTCCACAATGTCATTTAAAAATCCTGATTCTTTCCATCTTTCTGATTTGCACCCTTCAGTGCATTGTTTAGCAACGGTCATGGTCACAAGGTGGCTGTTGCAGTTCAGGCATTGCGTCTAAATGTGGCAATATTCAATGGTAGAGTAGAAAGGCCTCTTTTCCTGTGTGTTTGTTTTTATCATTCAGGAATCCCAGAATCTCCCCAGCATCTCAGTGGCCTGAATTTCATCATGCCTATAAATAAACTGATAACTGGCAGCAGGGATAAAATGACTATGACTGCTGTAAAGGACCACAGAACTACGTGGAGGAGGGTAGGGTACCTTAAAAATGGGGATTCTGCTCACAAGAAGGAAAAGGGAGATGACTATTGAGTTGGGAAACAATTCTATCTGTTCCAACCCCTTACTGAATAACCCACCCCTTCCTCACACAGAGATCTTATCATTACTTCTTAACTGGAAGGCTTGGTTGGGAATATCATTGCGGTATGCAGAGAGAGGGTGGCTAAGGACCTGAAAATATTTGTCCTACCAATCTATTATAGGAGCCAGAAACTCCATAATTAGAGATGCATTCTTTTGCCTTCTTACTGTTGCATCCTTGTAACACGAATGTGTTCCTGGTCAAAATAAAACTATGGTGATAGTTCTTTTTGGGAAACTACTAACTGGAAAGGGGCACAAGGAAATTTTCTGGGGAGATGGAAATATTCTATGCCTCATCTGGGTGGTGGTTACATGTGGATTTACACAAATGTATTAGTTTACTATGGACACTGTAACAAATTATTACCACAGACTTGGTGGCTTAAAACAATAAACATTTATCCTGTTACAGTTCTGGAGGTCAGAAGTCCAAAATCAGTTTCAATGGGGCAAAATCAAGGTGTCAGCAGGGTCGTGCCTGAACTATAACAGCCGTCTTGTGACTATGAGAAACTATACATACAGCAAAATCCATTTTCTTTCTTTTTCCAGCTTCTAGAACTGCATTCCTTGCATTCCTTGGCTCACGGGCCCCTTCCTCCATCTTCAAAGCCAGCAACGTAGCATCTTGCTTCAGTCCTCATATTGCCTTCTGTCTCTATAGTCAAATCTCCCTCTGCCTCTCTCTCATAAAGAGACTAGTGATTACATTTAGGGGGTACCTGGGTAATCCAGAATAATCTCCCCATTTCAAGATCCTCAATTTAATCACATCTGCAAAGTCCCTTTTGCATATAAGGTAACATTCATAGGTTCCAGCAATTAGACCTGACATCTTTGGGGGCCATTATTCAGCCTGCCACAGTAGGTAAAAATTCATTAAGCTGCACTTAAGATTTGTGTATTTTATTGTTTGTAAATTTATCTCAATCAAGAAATGCACATACTTCTGAAAAAGATAATGATTTAAGATCAATCATAATAATGAATTAAAGACCTAGCAGATCTACTTTCTTCCTACTAAGAGGCCCATGGACCTGAGTAGAAAGAGGGGATAAGTAAGTACCTAAAAGGGAGGAAGGAGAGTCAAGTGTGGGTCTGAAGACAAAAATGGGCTGAAGACCAGTCCAAAGTAGATTCATTCTGACTTTTCATCTTCCCCACAGACAACACTCTTGATATGTATATGACTCTTTATTATATGTCTGGCATCAGTTTCTACCCCACTATGGTCCCTGCAGAGTCTGAGCTGCTCATTCTATCTGGAAACCCCTGAGAAGGAGAGAGTTACAGCAACTAAACAAGGCCCTGAGGTACATATTGCCCAGGAATGGCAGGGGCTGACACAGTTAACTATGCAAAAGGAATACAGGATGGCTGTCCAGGGCCCTCAGTAAGGAGCAGGAGTTAGGAAAGGCCCTGCCCAGCCCTCTGAGCCGTATCCTCTGAGGAGTGGACACCTCACTGAGGGGTTGAGGGCTGTGTCTATAGATAATACCAGTGACCAGCCAGTTCTAAGGAGAAGTAGAGGCGGTCAGGGTCCTGGATCCCCAGAGCCTAAAGATTCTGTCTCTACATTCTCCATGCCCATGAAGCCTGGCCCTGGGCTCTATGGGAAGGACGGTCAAGACAGGAAGATTACTTTGTTATTGCCATTGTGGGGATCCTGGCAGCTGTAAGGACAGAAATATCTCTAATTCCATAAGTGGTCATATGAGGCAAGAGAAGCTGCTTAGAGCATGGGCTTAGTTTCAGAGATTGGAAAGAGTCAAGAGCTGGGGCCGGGGGAGAGGTTACCTTAGGTGAGGGCAATGCAGATGTCAATTACCTATTTCCTCCACATATAATGTCCTGCCAGGAGAACCTGTCCCTGGGCCAGGAATCGGATGTGACCTTCCTCTCCAAAAAGAAAAGAAGTTCAAGGCTCACAGACACATTACACACACAGCTCAACACATGCAGCTCCTCCCCATCCTGTTCCCACTACCTACAGGAGATTGACTCCCACTGTGCACATAAGCTGGGATAATCAGGGTTTCTAAACATGGCCTTCAAGAGTCCAAAGTGCCAAGTGGTGGGGGCTGGGGAAAAGGTACTCTTTCTCATACCCTTGGCTTTTGTGTGGCCTGGAACACCTGATATAGAGACTGGAGTGTGACACAAGGCTCTTCTTTCAAAAACACAAGGGCCTATACTTTGAGCCCTCCTATTTCTATCCCCCACAGTGCTTCACCTGCAAGACCTTCAACTCCACTTTGATCCCAGTTCCTCAGGTTCAAGGCCTCACAAGGCCAAAACCCTGTAGTTTCCCTTCTCAAACTCCCTTGCCTTTAACATCATCATTATCAACCTCCTACCCCACCTTGTCCCAGCAGCAATAGCCTGCTAATCTTTTAGCTTCTAATCTCTTAGGCAGTAATCTGCTTTCCAAACTCTTGGCATCTGAGCTATTTATAGCAGTGTTTCGTGCCCCCCCAGAACTCTATTCTCCTCTGACCCCCACCAATCTAAATACTCAGAGGACTGTGGGTATAAGAGGCTGGGGAGGTAAGCACAACAACCAGAGCTGGAGACTGATGTGAACTTCATCTATCTCCCCAGGTAATATTCCAAAGCCCTCTACCACTAGCCCATACTAAGCCCTACATCCCTTGCTCTTAGCATTCCCCCTTAATATATCAGGGAATAGTTGAGGAACACCTTTCCTGTCCCACCCAGCATTCAGTTCAGGCTGAGAGACCCTGCAAGAGACCTCTGGAAGCTCCCCTAAGTTCACCTCTTGGGCCAAGACTAGGGAAGGACTAGAAAGACATCTTCCTCTCTCTAAGCATCCCTACCTCAAGGCCTAACACCTGAGGACAGGGATGAGGATAAGGATGGGAAAATCTGGGGACAGAAATAAGACAGATGAATAGGTTCAAGGAAGACTTTCAACCTCCATAGAGATTTCTGTCACCAACAACCAAGAGCACGAGGACACCAACCACTTCTCTCCCATACCTTTTTCTCTTCTTAGCTGAGGGTCAAGGCCATGATGAAGTGAACTCAGGCTCAGGGTCCATTGCAGGAGCAGAAGGACACAGAATCCATTCATTCATTCATGTAACAAACATGTCTTGGCACCTACTGTGTGCCAGCTGGTGCCCAGCCTCACCTAGACCAAGAAACACATTCTCCTCATACTTTTCTGGATGAAAGCCTCTAACCAGACCCTTTCCAGACAAATTCCTTCTCTCTGAAGGCTCTCAAGAGTTCCCCAGCCATTCCAAAAAGTCCTGCCATTTGTGAAGAGTAGATAGTATGGTTAGTCAGTGATTTGTACAAAATAAGGAGGGATTTTTTCCCCTTGCCCAGGATGGCTAAAGAAGTACCCTTGGCAGGAGGGAGAATAGGAGGCACTTGGTGGTGGTGAGGTGTCCATCTAAGGAGGAAAGGTTACATCACACTAGGTGTATATGGATGGTATACTGGAGTGGGGTAAGGAGAATAGGGACCTTACCCTACTCCAGTGATTAAGCCTTTCTTCTTCTTCCCCTCTTTCCAGAAAAGGCTCAACATCAACTCCATGGCCAACACCTCCAAGTAAGTAAGAACTCCTTCTAATGCTCTGAATCTGTGAACTGCTGTCTACCCAAACCCAAGTATTTGTGTTTGGGGTAAAGGGGTTTCCAAACTTTCCCTAACTTGTGGCCCTGGACTCTACCCCAATTACCTCTACCTTTGTTCGATCCTGTGCTCCTGGAGCCTCTTCTCCTAGTCCTAGGAATATTTCCTCTTCTCTCCATTTCCCTTTATTTCCTCTCACTTCCTCTCCTCTTCCTTGTTCTCTCAATCCCCTTCCCTATCCTCTTTCTGGTTTTCTCCCCATAGGGTGTTTAAGAAGACCAGCTCCAATGGCAAGGTGAGAACCTGGCCCAGCTGGGCAAATGGGAGGGCAAAAGGGATAGGTGGGTACATCCTTCAGGGTATTGGGTATTTGGGTTGGGGGATTCAGAAGAATCCATTCAAAGATGATTGTGAGAGTAACGTGGGAGCTTGTTCCACAACAGATCTCCATCTACCTGGGGAGACGGGATTTCGTGGACCATGTGGACATGGTGGAACCCATTGGTCAGTGAGTCCAAAGAGGGGAAAAGCCTGAGGAAAAGGGCATGGGAGCCAGGGAGTAAAAGAAAGTCAGGAAATCTATGCAGAAAAGAAAGCCAATTAAAGGGAAGAATGGGCAGTACTGTTTTAAGAATCAACTTCTGCTTTTCATAGTCTGAGAGTTTTTCCTGACCAGGGTGCTATCTCACCCTCTTTTCACAGATGGTGTAGTCCTGGTTGACCCTGATTACTTAGAAGGTCGAAAAAGTAAGTGGAAATCCTTGTTGGTCTTTGTATGTTTTAGGGGTCCCAAACTGAATCATCACACATGCCAGACAGGTAATCTGAATGAGTGGACTTGACCAGAGGGTATAAGAAAACCAGAAAGTGGCAGGAACTGTGAATGCCTTGTCTGGTGTGGGCTGACAACTGGGCCCAGTGTGGCCAAATTTTCTGATTACTAAAGAGGAACTGGAAATGAAGCTCAGAATAAGACCTTTAAAGCCCCAAAGTTTGAAAAGACTATGGTACCCCTTTCCCCAAATAATATTTAAAATAAACATATTTCTAAAGCATACATAAAATTTTAGTTTTCAAAATTACCCAAAACTTACATGCGTGCTGAAATTAAAATAGGTTCTTTCTAAAATTTCTGATTTTCTCCATTATTGTTGGTGGCACCCCTGCTTGGCTATTGATTTGAGTATGGACTTAAATTGCTTATGGAATGATCCAAATGCCAGAAATCCATATTTTTATGCAAATTTCCTGATTTTCAAATGTTAGCAACTCACTAAAAGATTTTAAAAGGCCTGGATAAATCAAAAAATCTTTTTTTCTGTAGGCTGGATGTGACCCTCAGGGCTGCCGTTTTGCAACCTCTGGTGTATGTCTTTCCATCTCCCTTTTTGTGTAGGGAAAATGCCTAACCTTTCCTTTAAAAAAATCCCAAACGAAGAAACAAAATGACAGCCACAGGAAGCAACAGCAAGAGACATTACTCTGGCAGCAGTACTATAGATCAAGATTATACTGAATTATTATTTTTTGCTGCTTTTTTTCCTTTTAATTCTCACTATGGATTAACCCCACTGTGATCCAACTAGACTGAGAATTGGGTTTCATTTGAAACAGGCTCAGAATGAGTTGATGAATACTAGTTCAGATGTAACCTTTAGCTATTGAATAATAAAGTAGCCTTAATTTCTCAGATTAAGCGGTGTGGATAAGCAATCCAGACAGTTTTAAATATCAGAGGAACTTTGGGGTATACTCATAAATTAACCAACTTATTTAAGGTTTCCAAGTACTCTGTATTTCTAAAACCTAAATCATTTTTTTCACATTCCTACAAAATCTTCAGAATAAGCTATGAAAAGAAATCTTTAGTTTTAAAAAAATACACATTGATCCAGGAGTAAGATGTATTTTTCCTTTTATTCTAATCTTTTATGTCCCCTTAGTAGAGTTTTATATTATTATTCATTTAAGTTGTACATATTTCTTAAGTTTATTCCTAGCTATTTTATACATTTCATTACTTTTATGAAGATCATCTTAGTTGCATCATATTTTCTAATGTGTTTTTCTATCAAAGTGTATTTGTTTATGTAAAATATGATTACTCTAACCATTGAGTGATAAAGGCCAATGATAGGGGTAGTATATGTGGTGGTGTGAACAAATTGTTGCTTAACAAAAATTTACATGGAATCTCTGTGTATTATTTCTCACAACTGCATGTGAATCTACAGTGATCTCAAAACACAGAGTTTAATTTCAAAAAGGCAATGAGGCCGGGCGCGGTGGCTCATGCCTGTAATCCTAGCACTCTGGGAGGGCAAGGCGGGAGGATTGCTTGAGCTCAGGACTTTGAGACCAGCCTGAGCAAGAGTGAGACCCTGTCTCTACTAAAAATGGAAACAAATTAGCCAAACAATTAGAAATAGAAAAAATTAGCTGGGCATGATGGCACGTGCCTGTAGTCCCAGCTACTTGGGAGGCTGAGGCAGGAGGATTGCTTGAGCCCAGTAGTTTGAGGTTGCTGTGAGCTAGGCTGATGCCACGGCACTCACTCTAGCCCAGGCAAGAGAGTGAGACTCTGTCTCAAAAAAAAAAAAAAAGCAATGAGAGAAATATTATTCATAGTATAGCATGAATACCTAAGGTGGCCTTGTGTTCAATTATAGTAACAAATGAAGTTGGGAAGCATACACAACAGCTATGAATAGCAGTTATCTCTGGAATATGATGTATTACAGCTGAGCTTTGATTTCTCTTTTTGTTTGCATTTTCTGATGTTCACAATTTATATATATTATTTGTACAATAAACACAAATATAAATTAATAAGTTTAGAATAGATGTCAATTTATGAAAGAAAACAAAAACAAGCTATTTCCTAGCACAAAAAACAGATGATTCTAAACTGCTAAAGAGACAATTAGAGCTTCAGCATGGTGGGGGGGGGGTGATGGCAGCTGATGACTTACTCCGCTGCCATCTCCACACAGGAACAGCAAGAGATGCCAAGAACAAGTCATCTGATTAACACCCTCACTTCAGAGTCTACTAGATCCCCCTCTGCCTCGACCCTTGTGACCTTTTTCTCTCTCATTCCTCATCGCTTTCATTTCTTCCCTGACTCTGCCTCCTTCCAGCCACCTCTTTTCCTCTCCTTCTTACCTTCTTTTTTTTTTCTTTTGTTTTTCCTTTCCTTTTCTTTATTTCTCCCTTCTCCCACTTCAACTAGCCATAATTGAAAACCAAGGTGAATCTATGTGTTGTATCTTTTGAAAATTAAGTTTGTCTTCATTGTAGAAAAATTAGAGAGCACAGACGAAGGAGAAAGAAACTGTAATCTTATCATCCTTAATCACTAATAATATTTCAGCTCTTATTTATTCACATTTTCTGTGCAAACGTATCTATATTTTCACTAAAATGCTGTACTATGAATAACATTTTACAATCTTCTGTTAAACCTATATCAATATATAAAAACCTATAGCTTTTCAAGTTGTCTATATGTGTTTTGCCAATCTTCAATTGTTGGACAGTCACTGTATTTTCAATGTTTTGCTGCTATAAACAACCCTGTAAAGCACATCCGTATATGTATATGTATATACCTTTCGGTACTTGTCCAATTATTTCTCTAGGCTAAATGCCTAGAAGAGGAATTAATGGCCAAAGGGCATTCACACATTTTTAAAGCTTTCTGCTTTCTATACCTATTGCCAAATTGCCCTCTAGAAAGTTTACACCAATTAACTCTCCCTCCCTCAGTGTATCAGGCTGCTCATTGCCCCAGTCCTTATAAACACGGGTATTACCATTACTTTCAATCTTTGTTGTATCTTTTGAATATAGATTCATTTTCCTCATTATTAATTTTAAAAGCAAATAATCTGATGTTCAATGTCTTGATCTTTTAAGAATACTAAAATAAGTTGCTTTCTACTTATGTGTGGCTGTCGGTAGTTTGCAGAGGCTTTCCATCTGCATCTAGTCTTAGGTACCAGCTACAAATATGAGTTCAATTATAACTGCTCCATTTCTGCCAATATTCCCATCATCATTTTCTTAACCTGTAGAGTGGGGATAATAATACTTTAGAGAGTTATTGTGAGGTCTAAATAACATAAGTAGAGCTCCTAGTGCACGCCCATTATTGACAGGCGAAATAACTGAGACCCAGAAAACTCAAGGGATTTGTACAAGTCCTATTCAAGCCCAGGTATTCTGACCCTAAATTTTATTGTCTCTCTTTTTCATTATGAAATATTTCAGGCATAAAGTATTATATAATGAATACCCTGTACCCACTACCTAGCTTTAAAAAAATTACAGAAACAAACTGAAGCCTCCTGTGTGTCCATTCATGATCCTGTTCACCTTCCTCCCTCCCTCCTCCTTCTCTTCCCCTTCCCCGGGCAGCCACTATCCTGAATTTGGTGTTTATTACTCCCATGATGTGTCTATACTTCTATTTCATATTTATGTATCTGTGTCAACTTTGATATTGCTCTACATGATTTTAGACTTTGTATAAATGGTAACATACTATGCATATCATTCTACAGCTAGCTTTTTTTACTCAATAGTTTTTGAGTGTTTGTGCTGATATAACAAAATACCTGAGACTGGATAATGTATAAAGAACAGAAATTTATTTTCTCACAGTTCTGGAAGCTGGGAAGTCCAAGATCAAGGTGCTGGCAGGTTCTGTTGTCTGCTGAGGGCTGCTCTCTTATTCTGAAATGGCACCTTGTTGCTGCATCCTCTGGATGGCAGGGACACTGTGTGCTCACATGGCAGAATGTGGAAGAGCAAGAGGCCTCTCTTATAAAGGTCTTAATCCCATTCACCAGGGAAGAAGCTCTCATGACCTAATCACCTCTTAAAGGCCATCTTAATACTATCACAATGGCCATTAAGTTTCAACACCTGAATTATGGAGAGGACACATTCAGACCATAGCATTATATGAAGTTCTAGTTCATGTATTTTAATCTTGGTTTAATATTCCATTATATGAATATACCACAATTTTTTACCCTTTCTCTTGTTGATAGATATTTAGATTATCTCCAGTTTTATGTTCTGACAAACATCGATGCAATGGACATTCTCATATGTATCTCCTTATAAACATGGGCAAGAGCTTCTCTAAAGTAGTAGAATTCTTAGGTCATAAGATATGAATACACTCAATCTTACTGGATCATGCCAAACAGTCTTCCAAAGTGGTTGTTTAATGTATACTCCCACCAGCAGTATATAAGAACTCACATTGCTCCACGTCTTTGCCAACACTCAGTACTATCAGACTTTAAAATTTTTGACAACCTAATGGGTATAAAATATTATCTCATTATGATTTTAATTTGCATTTACCTGACTACTAGTGAGATTAAACATCTTTTCTTGTTATCGGCCATTCTATTTTGTGCTTCTGTAAAGAGCCTATTCACATTCTTTACACATTTTTATATTGGTATATTATTACTATTGATTTGTAGTTCTTATACATTCCGGATGCTAAACATTTTTTTTTTTGAAATAGGATCTCATCCTGTTGCCTGGGCAGTGGCATCATCATAGCTCACTGCAACATCAAACTCCTGGGCTCAAGCGATTCTCTAGCCACAGCCTCTCGAGTAGCTGGGACTACAGGCATGTGCCACCACACCAGCTAATTTTTTTGTTTTTTGTATAGACAAGGTCTCGCTATTGCCCAGGATGGTCTCAAACTTTTGGTCTCAAGCAATCTTCCTGCCTTGGCCTCCCAAAGTACTAGGATTATAGGCGTGAGCCACAATGCCCAGCATGGACGCTAAACTTTTGTTTGTTATATGTGTTGCAAATATTTTCTCCTTGGCTTTTCTTTTTTTCTTTGTTTATAAAAATTCTTAACATAAGAAAATTTTAAATTTTACTTAGTATTAATCTTTTTCTTTATGGTCATAGTCTTTTGATCATATTATATTGTCTCTCCGTGTCTTCCTGTGACCCAGTTAAGGTCTCTTTTCCCACTCAGGCCTGATAGGTCACTCTCTTCCTCCTTTGCCTGCAGTGTTTGTCATGTTGACATGTGCTTTTCGCTATGGCCGTGATGACTTGGATGTGATTGGTCTGACATTCCGCAAAGATCTGTATGTACAAGCCCAGCAAGTGGTCCCAGCTGAACCCACTAGCCCCCAGGGGCCCCTCACAGCCCTACAGGAGCGACTGCTGCACAAGCTGGGGGACAATGCCTACCCCTTTACCCTGCAGGTACTGACCCCAAGTCCTGGGCAATGTTTCCAGGCAAGATTAAGAGAGGAAGATAAAGAAGGAGGACAGAGGAGAGGGGTCCCTATTTCTTCTGTTTGCTGACCTCCTTTTGGTCCCCTAGATGGTTGCCAACCTGCCCTGTTCAGTGACACTGCAACCAGGTCCTGAAGATGCAGGAAAGGTAAAGTCTGTGTTCTCAGAAAGAGTGATAGATGGTAGGGCCAGGGAAGAAAAACAGTGGGACAAATGGACAATAATGGAGAAATGGACAACTAAGGAATGAGGTCAGGCATTTTCTCATAGGCCCAAGAGGAAGGAAGGACAGCACTGGAAATGAGTTCTCCTTGCCCCTCTCCCTTTACAGGCCTGTGGGATTGACTTTGAAGTGAAGAGTTTCTGTGCTGAAAACCTGGAGGAGAAAATCTCCAAAAGGTATTCTTTGGTCCTCCCCCAAATCCCTGTCTCTAGCCTCTGCCATGTCATCAGAGATCCTGCTCTCACGACAGAAACAGCCCTACTTTTGACCCCCATATCACCGTTACCACAAATGATGCCCAGTTCTGAGTCCCCTCTGAGTTCTCTTCTTTGCTCTAGGGCAGAGGTCAGCAAACTTTGCTGTAAAGGGCAAAAAAAAAAAAAAAAAGAAATATTTAGGTTTTGCGGGCCATATAGTCTCTGTTGCAACTACTCAACTCTACTATTGTGCAAAAGCAGTCACAGATAGTACATAAATGAATGAGCATGGCCGGGTGTGGTGGCTCACGCCTGTAATCCTAGCACTCTGGGAGGCCGAGGCGGGAGAATCGCTCGATGTCAGGAGGCTGAGACCAGCCTGAGCAAGAGCGAGACCCCATCTCTACTAAAAATAGAAAGAAATTAGCTGGACAACTAAAAATATATAGAAAAAAATTAGCCGGGCATGATGGCACATGCCTGTAGTCCCAGCTACTTGGGAGGCTGAGACAGGAGGATTGCTTGAGCCCAGGAGTTTGAGGTTGCTGTGAGCTAGGCTGACGCCACAGCACTCTAGCCTGGGCAGCAGAGCGAGACTCTGTCTCCAAAAAAAGTAAATAAATAAAATTTTATTTATCGACACTGAAATTTGAATTTTATATAATATCCATGTGTCATAATATATTATTATTCTTTGATTTATTTCAACCATTTACAAATGTAATACCCATTCTTGGCTTGTGGGCCATATAAAAACAGGCAACCAGCCAGATTTGGCCGATGGGCCATAGTTTACTAACCCTTGGTTGAGATACCTATATTAAGGGTCTAGAGGAGTTCTCTGAGGGAAGCTTTCCCCCACCCCCACCCTCACTCCCAAGCAAGAACTGGGCTATGACGGTGGCATGGGAGAGATCTGTGGGTCCCAAAAGAGATGTTCTGGCTAACCTCATGGCCTTTGCTCAGAGACTCTGTGCGGCTGGTCATTCGGAAAGTACAATTTGCACCCCTGGAGCCAGGCCCTGGGCCCTGGGCCCAGACCATTCGCCGTTTCCTTCTGTCAGCTCAGCCCCTACAACTCCAGGCCTGGATGGACAGGGAGGTTTGTAACAACTCCCCCCCCCACTTCCTGCCCCTACCCTGGAACCCCTCTGATACCCTTTCTTCATTGATTTCCTACTTGGGCAGGCAGAGACGGTAGCCAGGGTGGTAATAGTGCTAAGGAAATAGGAATTCTAGGTCTTGATCTGCGTATTCTTCCTCTAACCTTGTGATGGGCCTCTCCTCCTGCTTTAGGTTCACTACCACGGTGAACCCATCTCTGTCAATGTTTCTATTAACAACTGCACCAGCAAGGTCATCAAAAAAATCAAGATTTCAGGTGAGCTCTTTTTCCCCATCCTTCTGCATCTGGTCCCAAAGCCACAGGTCTTTTTCCAAAACTCTGCTCCATTTACCTGTCTGCATTCATCTAGGCTTTCCCCCCAACATAGGCTTGTCAAAATACATATTTTTGTTTGTCCATGAGCACATCGTACTGCATCATGTATAGTATGCCCATGTATAAGGTCACATCTAAGGACAGTGAGCTGGGGTCTCAAGGATAACTGACTGATTATAGTCATGTGCTTCTTCCTGGCTTGTTCAGTTGACCAGATCACAGATGTTGTCCTGTATTCACTAGACAAGTACACCAAGACTGTGTTCATTCAGGAGTTCACGTGAGCCGGTGCTGGGGCTGGGGTCAGAGAGTCAAGGGTTGTGGTGGTGGGAAGAGGGCCAACAGGGACATGAGGGGTTGGGGAGAGAAAAAAAGTCACGGAGAGTCCAGGAATTAGGAAGGTCAAGGTGAGGGCTGAAGTGGAGAAAGGGAGGGATTACCAGGAGAACTTGAGGGAGGGGATGCAACTTACCCACAGGAGGACCATTGCAATGCTGAGAGTGGGCAGGGGCATAAGGATTTCCCACCAGAGCTAATTCCTCCCACTCCTTTTCACAGTTAGACATTTCACCTCTCTTGGATGCTCCAGTAGGTTCTTAGGATTGTGCAAGATACTCTTGGGACTGAAAGTACATTTAGTTGGCAAGCCTAACCTAAGTTATTCTCTTATTCCCCTTTTAAAGGGAGACTGTAGCTGCTAACTCCAGCTTCTCCCAGAGCTTTGCAGTAACCCCACTCCTGGCTTCCAGCTGCCAGAAACAGGGCCTGGCACTGGATGGCAAACTCAAGCATGAAGATACCAACCTGGCCTCTAGCACAATGTAAGCTCAAATGTAACTATCAACCTCCATTTCCTACTCCTAACCCATTCCACATATGCAACATATACAGCTCTGAGGTTTCATCTTCACTGAAGTCTACCTGTTTTTTAAAATGTCCTTGGCCAGTGTTGAGAGACTCATCCAGGGTTGAGGGCCAGCAGCAGGCTAAATAATGCCCATGGGACCAATGGTAGCCTTAGGTCAAAGGCAGCAAGAAAGGAAAATATGGAGAGGAAAAAAAACCCTTATGTTGCATAATATTTCACAGTTCACAAAGGTCCTACATATGTGCTATGTTGTCTTTGTAAGAATATCATTAAAGTAGGCTGGATAGGTGTTCATATTCCATTTTATACTTAAGGACCCTGAGGCTCAGAAAGAAGAAGGAACTCACCCAAGGTTGCATAGCTAACAGGTGGCAAAGGTGGACAGGATTTCATCACGTCACCTGGCTCTAAAACACTGTGATCCCTGTAGTAGCTACTTTCTAGAGAAGATAGAAATGCAGTAGAAGACTAGGAGATGAGAAATGGAGGAAAAGGAGGACAAAAAAGGAAAATCATATGATAGGAACTAAGAATTCTATGAAATTATTCATTTGGCCCTCTGCCTTCAGAGGCCCTAGTGTTAGATGGGTCTCTCACCAAAAGCCATCTGCTACAATCTGACGAGTGTTAATCCCTCACCTCTTCCTGTTTCTTATCAATCAAGTAGCTATAGGCTGTTATTGCTAGAAATACCCTTAGAAATCATCCAAGCAGCGTTATTTTATAGATAGGAGACCAACACCCCAGAGCAATGAAGAGATTGTCCCAAGCTCATACAGCTCTCAGTGTCTTATTTCCCAATTAGCAGGTTTTCACTGAGCACTGTTTACACGCTTATCCCTATGCTCAGCAATGGGGGAGATATAACGAAGTTTAAGACAGTCTCTGCCTTTAGTCAATTTATGGCCTAGGTGAGGAACAAAGAGAAATGCAAAGCCAGCATAACTGGTGAGGGCTTCCAGGAAGAGATAGAATAAACTAGATCTTGAAGAATGTGAAGGATCTGAATACCAACAGAGGAAGAAAGGAGCATTCCAGATTGGGAACATAGCATGGGCAAAGGTCAGAAGGTGGGGCTCCATATGACATGTTCTGATCATGGAGACAGGATGGGTCTCCTTAGGTTGCATCCCAAGTGTTAGGGATTTAGGGCAGAAAAAGGTTAGAGAGGCTAGATGGAGCCAGGTTGTTAAGGATCTTGAAAGTCAGGCAGAGTAGTTATATTCAAAAAGTAGGCTCTTGAACAGAGGGTGATATGGTAAAACTGAATTTTAGGAAGAGAAATGTGGTCTTAGTGGGTAGGAGAGATTAAAGCCTGGGAGATCTTCTCAGAGAAGAGGAAAGGTAATAGGGTGTGGTGATGGGAATGCACAGGAAGAAAGGGGAGGACTGAATGAATTACTTCTCATGCCCCTAAACACACAAAATGATACTGCAATCTCCAGTCTTAGACCAGGAATGGACAAGGAGCTGCTGGGGATCCTGGTGTCCTACAAAGTCAGAGTCAACCTGATGGTGTCCTGTGGGGGGTGAGTGAGGGTTCGGGGTCTGTCTGGGCAGCGGCTGGGGAGCCAAGCATTTCTCATGTCTGTTTTTCTCCCAGGTAGACTGACCCAATCAAGTTGTTCCCCACTCCTTCTCCCAGACCAGGTTCCCAAACCTGTGAGCTCAGTGAGAAAATCACCTTCCCTTCCATAAACCCATTCTGTGGCTGAGTTGGCCTTATGATCTCTCATCCCCCAGTAAAACTAGGTTGTCCCTTCTCCATTTCCAACTGCTAATTTTGGCTGTCATTCTACCCACAGCATCCTAGGAGATCTGACAGCCAGGTGAGAGACTGAGGTGGAAGGACTGGGCAAGAAGGAGTCAAGGAGGGGATAAGGAGACCAAAAGACCGACTAGGGAGAGTCTGAGGGCATCCTAGAACTGGAATACTGAGGGAGGGAGGGAGGTTCAGGGGTCAGGCTTGTAGGGAGATCAGTAACTCCATCTTGGGATCCTCACAGTGATGTTGGTGTGGAGCTGCCCCTGATGCTGATCCATCCAAAGCCATCTCATGGTGAGTGACCAGGTGGGACTCACAGGAAGGGTAGTCCTAAGGGTTGGGGGCCAAACAGTTTGGGTAGAGATGGAATAGCAATAAGCAGGCTGGGTGTCTAGGTTTTCAGGGGAATTATGTGTGTTGGGTGTGCATGAGGCGAAGGGTTGGGAAACGGAGGGGCAAGAGTGAAGACATTTCTTCAAGGAACCTCATCAGCTTCAGCTCCATTTTTCCCTCCCTTTCCCTGCTTGCTACAGAGGCCGCAAGGTAATGGAATATGATGCCTGCCAGCCCCATCCCCCTCTCCCCATCGCCACCCTCCATTTTACGATGATGGAAATGCAAAAAAGCTTCTCTGGTGTGTTGCTTTCAATAGGTGTGCAGTGGAAACGTATGGTTTAGCTTCGTGTTACAGTTCAGTGTTTTTCATACGCCTTCCTTTCCCTTTCTGCACCCCCCGCCCTCCACCTCCCGCTCCTCTAGGGATCGTCCTTTCCCCCTCATCCCTTCCATTTTTCGTTTTCCTTTTCCCCTACTCCCTCGCACGCACTTCTCTGTCTTTCATTCTTTGGTCCCTTCCCTCCTTCCCACCCTCCATTCTTATTTCCCTTTCAGCGCCCCTGGGGGACTTTTGTGCTGGGAAATTTGGGAGGGAACGAAAGGAAAATAGCCAGAGCGGTCGCTGGCGGGCGCGGCGCGGCGCGGCGCGGGGAGGGGCGGGGCGGGGCGGGGGGGCAGTTGAGGGGGGTAGGGGCTGAGAGGGGGCCGAGGAGCCTAGCTGGGAAGCAGGGAGGGGATCACTTCTCTGGGATCTGGAAAAGGAAGTGAACGTGGAGGACGCCCAGAAAGGGGTTCCAAACCCTCCACTCCCTTCTGCTGCTTCTGCAAGCTCTGAGGACATAGTCATCGAGGAGTTTACGCGGCAGGAGCAAGGCAAGGAGGACGGCCAGAAGGCTTTGGAGGCGGAAGGAGATGAGGGGAGCTGAGCGCCTCGCTCTGATGCCCCTCTGTGTGGGAGGCCCCACTGCAATGCTCTAATAAATTGGCTTGTCCAGCTATGCCTGGTGATCTCGTTTATATTTCCTCTTCCCGGAGAGTAACTACTGAGAATGATCTTCCCTGCCGCCATGCCCTCGCCGTGATTGCCACCAGTCCTCTGTGGGTCCTTTGTCTTTCTCTCCGGCCCAGGCCATCCCCCACCCCACCCAATCACCTCACCACCCAACCACCCCACTCCAGCGCTCACTTGATCGCGCCAAACACAAGGCACTGTGCCACGGAAGCTGCCGGGAGGGAGCCGAGGGGGTGTGGCCGCACCTAGCCGTGGGTGCAAAACCAACAGTCGCCAGCCACCCTTGGGGAGAACGCAGTGTGACGCCAGGTGGCGGAGCCCACCTGCTGTGATGTATGCCTGATGTATGCCTTTCCTACCGTACCAGGGGCCCAGAGCAATGTCGGAGGCTTTGGCCTGGAGGCTGGGAGACCTGAATACCAGTCTCTGTGCAAATCCAAGCTTGTATCCCTGGGAGAGCAGAGCCATGCAGCGCTGAATTGGACTTTGGGGATAGTAAGGTGTGAATGGTATGGAATGGGGTGCGGTATTCTCTGGAGAATCGAGTTCGTCCTCCTCGGGAAAGTTTGGAGTGTGTGTGCGTGGCAGGGCGGCTCATGGAGATTTTCAGGGGAGAAAACATGCCGAGGGCGATGGTTAGCCTACTTATCGCCCTCACAGCAGGGA
Organism: Lemur catta; assembly: GCF_020740605.2. NCBI lineage: Eukaryota > Metazoa > Chordata > Mammalia > Primates > Lemuridae > Lemur > Lemur catta. The sequence goes on along the minus strand of NC_059155.1, from coordinate 48,274,382 downwards.
AGATGTTGATAATCATCAGCTTCACATACGGACAGCTTTCACTGTGCCTACTGGGTGACCCACCACCAAGGAGTCGCATGGTACATTTTTGCCCCTTTCCTTGGCTGTCTCCCCTGGGGATTCTCCTCCTCAAAATTATCTATTACATGAACAAGTGTTGGGAAGTGGAGCCAGGACAACCTCCTAAGGGGCCATTCTCCACTTCTGGTTCTAACTGCCTGGTATTGGAAATAGAGGGTGGGGGTGGGGGGATCAGAGAGGGGATACAACTCTCTTTTGCACGCATCCACTGGAATTGACTTCTAAGACCATGTACTTAGGTCCCAAATAGTGAGTGTTAACTCATATCACTAACCCTACACCTCAACCCCTTAGGTCTATTTATCAAAGTAGGGTAGCATCAGACCATGTCATCTGTGGAGAAAGAAGGGGACGAAAAAACTGAAGCCTCCTCAAATTACCAAGCCCTGTTTCTTGTTCACTCTGCCCTCATGTAATCTCCACCTATAACACAGATAAAGTTCAAGAGGACTTGAATCCTTAAATCTGCTGTTCTATACAATCTTCCTTAATCAAAACAAATTGAAATTGGTTGGACCTGTCCTAGGACTGTAGGCCACTTGGTTTGAGGTCATAGCAGCCACTCTTCAGGGATCTAGTCTCCCTGACTCTTTATATTCTGCCTTTAGTTGGTTCTAGCTTTTAAGAGACTAGTTTTTCTACCTTTCCCCATCTTCTTCCTAAACATTTGTTTTATGGAAGTTTAGCTGCAGCTGTGGGACACAGCTGGCCAGAAGTGCTTTCACATCCTAATTCCTAGCTACATTCGTGATTCAACTATTGCAGTGGTTGTCCATGACATCGCAAGTGTGTGTTGTGTGTTGTTTTATTTGAAAAAGTGATTATGAAGGAAGTGATAGGGAGGTTGGTAAGACTATCAGAGAGGACGGACAGGTACATTATTCTCTCCAAAATGGGCCTGAGGTAGAATAGCTTGAGCTCAGGAGTTTGAGGTTGCAGTGAGCTGTGATGATGCCACTGCACTCTAGCTCAGGGAACAGAATGAGTCTCTATCTCTTTTTTTTTTTTTTTTTTTTTTTTTTTTTTGAGACAGAGTGTCACTTTGTTGCCCGGGCTAGAGTGAGTGCCGTGGCATCAGCCTAGCTCACAGCAACCTCAAACTCCTGGGCTTAAGCGATCCTACTGCCTCAGCCTCCCTAGTAGCTGGGACTACAGGCATGAGCCACCATGCCCGGCTAATTTTTTTGTATATATATTTTTTAGTTGGCCAGATAATTTCTTTCTATTTTTAGTAGAGACGGGGTCTCACTCTTGCTCAGGCTGGTCTCGAACTCCTGACCTCGAGCGATCCACCCGCCTCGGCCTCCCAGAGCTAGGATTACAGGCGTGAGCCACCGCGCCCGGCCAAGTCTCTATCTCAACAACAAAAAAAACCTCTGCTAAATGTTTCAACCCCTCTGCTACATATTTTCTTGCAGACATCAGTTCTTTTAAGGAGACAGATAAGTGAGTAGATGTATGAGCAGAAAGAGATGATGATGTTGTCATCATGTTGGTGGGTAACAAGAGTGACCTGAATAAAAGGTAAGGTATAACTACAACTTCTTCCAGCATACTTAAAGTTAAATCTATGGAGAAGGTCTATGGTGCTCTATTTATTTGGGGAGGAATTACTAGTGTTAGGGATCAGAAGGGTTATGGGTTCAAGGCTTCTAGGATTCCTGGACCTAGGGAAACATCGTTATACCTCAGAAGGATCTAGCCCTGTCTACTAACTCTGGGTTACCACTATCTGGTCCCTTACATCATTTCTGTTTTGTCCAGACAAATATCTGCAGAAGAGGGAGAAGAAAAATCCAGAGACCTCAACATGAGGTTTATTGGGACCAGTGCCCAAACTGGTTACAATGTAAAAGATGTAATACTCATTTCTCTTTATGATACTTCTATTGCACTCTGTCTGTAGCTATCCACCACTGCTTACTCTTTTGGATAACCTAGGGTTGTCCTTTGTGGAGTGGGGGCAAGGCTCGTCTCCCATCAGATAGCCCAAAGGCCCTGAATCATCTCAGCCTCTGAACCTGACCTTTTTTTTTTTCCTTTTGCTTGTCACCATTCACACACACACACACAGCTATTCCAGAGTGTGGCTTCTGCCCTTCCTTCCAGAAGTACTTCACCCCCACTGAAAACAGAGTGGAGTGTCCTTCCCCCAGCTTTGCTAGAGTAGGGAATGTACAGAAAAGGCAAGCTTCCTTTGATGAACTCAACCAGGCCAATAAATGGCCAGGCCAAATTTTTTGCCTAAGTGGTAGTGAAGGGAAAATGGGACTAACTTTAGTCCAAAGTGGTTCCTTGATTTGCCTTTAGGTGGGGGGTATCATAAGATCAGAATTCCTCTTCTGTGTCTCCTAGAAGCTACCGCTGAGAGTTGTGATTTGACTTCAGCCACCTCACTCTACTACCTTCCTTAACACACACTTCAATGGCTGAAATCCAACTGGAGCCCTTCAAGGAATCAGGCATCAAAAGCCATTGTTCCTGTTGATAGCTTAGGCTGTCTCTTTGCCTAATTTGATAGATTTATTGCATTTGGGCTTTCCATACCAGTCCTTCTCCCCTACCTCCAGGTTTATGGTTTAAATACTTGGCCACTTACTCTCTTCCAATTCCTGGGCTTAGGAGTAAAATGGAACTCCTGAAAGTGCTATCATTTTTTTCTTAACTGTATCTCACAGCTATTGGGTGGAAGCTTTTTGCAGCACCTTACCTTCTCTGACGACTAAAAGACATCTATAGAGAATGCAGATCTACAGCAGCTGGGGTACCTCAAACGCCGATACAATTCATTCTTCACTGTTTTCTTACCTAAACCCTCAATAAATGCCTGGTCCTTTAGCCTCAGCCTGTTATCGCTTGCACCTTCTCTACATTATACCTATGCTTCCACAATGCAATTGCCTCATGCTGGTGCCCTAATGTAGAACCATTCCAAGTACTTCAAAGTGAGAACCGACTTATGGCAGGAGGGGTTTTGCCTCTCAGGCCCATGACACCTGACTGGGATTTTTTACGATGTTTACCACACTTCTTAGATGAGCTGTTTTAAAACCTGTTAACCACAGGGAGAGTCTTGGACCTCAACATTCAGTAGACTCACTCAGCCAATAAGCCTCTTTTTTTCTCAGATGGCCATTAGGGGGCAGCAGAGCAAATAGGAGCATAAAATAGGAGAGGATTTCCCAGGAAGCACAGACACAGCCAAACTAACTCTACTACCAGTTCTGCTCTCAAGGGATGTTGCCACCTAACAATGGCACTAAGCCTCTAGAATAGGTACCTTAGTAGAGCTGAGGTGGAATATACAGGAAGAGCCAGAATGTTCTCATAGAGATACATTACTACTATCTAGAACAGTGTTTCCCATACTTGGATACTTATTTACTTTGCTTATTTAAAAATCCAGTTTTCCAGGCTCCACCTCAGACTAATAGAATCATTCTCCATGGAAAGGCCTGGAAATACATATTTAAACTCCCCAGGATTCTTTCAAGGCAAATTTTGGGCCTTCATCATAGGGACACTTCACCCCATACCTCACTAGAAAACTTTTCATTCTGAATGGGTATTTTGAACATGCCAATGAAGACGGCATAGGTGTGATCTGGAATATCTAACAGTGAATTGGTAACTAAAGATCTAAGAACATGGCAGAAAGTTATTTGGCGCTGGAGTGAGGAAAAGGGAGACTATTCAACCTACAAGTTGGACACTGGGAACCAATTTCTTACTGTTGCCTCTGAAAAGACATGCATCTAAGCCCCTTCCTCAGTTTATGTTCCAGATCAAAGAATCTGGGAAAGGGGAAGAGAGAATTATGTTAATACTGTCCCCTGCAGAGGAATGTCTGAAGCTCCTAGGGGAAAGGGGACTGTTTCTTCCAGTACCCCTTACCCTATGCCATTCCTTGGTGATACTGTGACTGAGGTTCCTGGGTCTCCCTAATGTTCTGGCCAAAGATAGTTATGAAGTAGGTATAATTCTTTCCAGTGGCCCCTGTCTTTGGAAGAGCTTTTCCTTACCTCAATAGGATTTTATATCCAATCAGTATCATTCAAAAGTCACACCAACATTTCTTTAGCATTGTGTTTTACTTTTCTGCGGAGAGGATATAAGGAGGAACGTGCAAAAACAGGGTCTTATTGAAGTCTCCAAAGTGTATGAAACCTCTGGTAGTTCAAAGATGGGATGAGATGGCCAGGCGAATTGGATGGAAGATCCCTAAGATTCTCTTTTTCTACTAATTTCTATAACTAAAATGATATGATGTGTAAAGGACTAGCACATAGTATTCAATATATGTCAGTTGCCTTTTCTAACTGGGTTCCACAGGTCATACCTAGACATCATCATCCTTCTCCTTTCAGGGAATGAAGCTCACCTAGAAAACTAGGGAACTAAAAGTACAGTACAGTTTGGCTAGCTGTCTCCCCATCCTCCCCATTCTGCTATGCCAGAGAGGGGCTGAGAGTAAAAGTGGCTTCCCTGAAGCCTAGCCAGCTTGTCCTGGCAGAGTCCACATGAAGGGTTGTGGGCTGCAACTCTCTAGTGCACAGTCCTCTCTTTTTGGCGATGATAATCTGAGGCAAAGAGGGAAGAAAAGAATAGGTTATTTTCAGGCTTTGGCTCCCAATTCCCCACCCCCAACTTATGGGGCCTCTAGTCATCAGTATTTAAAGAGTTCTTACCTAGGACCTGCCAAGGAAGTAAAATAAAGAATGGCACTTACTGTAGGGAAAGAAGCGGACACGCATGCTGATTTCACGGGCTGTCTTCAGGATCTCAACAGCCTAGAAGGAACAAAGCAGCTTGTACAAATGCCAAGAGATGACCCAGGATAGAATCACAAGGGGGAAACGGATTTGCCACTCCAACCTTCTGGGTCACTAATAGCTGTTTCCCTGTGGTACATTTCCCCAGGAGTGATGCATCCTTTCTTTCCTTTTCAGAGGAATAGGCTATACCATCTTTCTTTTTTTAATTTAAGAGATGGGGTCTCAGTCTATTGCCTAGGCTGGAGTGCAGTGGTGTGATCCATAGCTCACTACAGACTCGAATTCCTGGGCTCAAGCGATCCTCCTGCCTCAGCTCCCAAAGTTCTGGGATTATTGGTGTGAAGCACTGTGGCCAGCCTCTTTATGGGGTCTTGCTATGTTACTCAGGCTAGTCTCAAACTCCTCCTGCCTCAGCCTCCCAAATAGTTGGGATTGCACGTATGTGTAGTTGGGATTGCACGTATGTGCCACTGTGCCTCGCAAGATGCTTTCTTATCAAGTTACAGATGGCTAATCCTGTCCAACCTGTCTTATTTGGGATGGTTTCTTGTACCACCACACCCCAAGTGCTGTGTTCACCTTGCTGTGCTCAATATCTTGGAAATCCACATCATTCACAGCTAGAACTTGGTCCCCTTCCTGAAGTCCTGCTCGATGTGCATCAGAGTCTGGAATCACCTGTTGGTAAAGAGAGAACACATGTGATTGGGATGGGGTAATTTCAGAAGACTGTAAGTGAAATTCAATGCTATTCAAATGTAAGATGGTACTGTTTTTCTATGACAATGTAGGGGGATAGTTACGGCTCACCAAATGGAAAGTTCTAAGTGGGAAAGTGGGTGTCCCCATTATGCCCCTTCAGTGAGTCCACTGAGTCATCCTTCTCTCAGCCCTTGGTACATCAGCATTCTGCAATCTGATAATTTAACAAAGGGATGTAGCTATCCATATTGCCTACCAGGCACACACACACCTTGGAGATGAAGATGCCTAGCTGGGAGGCCTTTCCTCCTCGGATGTTAAATCCCAGCTGTAACACAAGAGCACAGAATGGGGGCTCAATAGAGACCAGAAACACAAGAACACATAGCAGCATCACTGTACAATAGCTTAGCTTGTGTTTTCCTCAGAGTAAAGTCAGAAGTTGTGGAAGTTATATCTTAGCTTTTCTGTCTGCAAGAAGAAGAGTTTCCTCCCATCCCCACCTGCTTCCCAATCTATCCCCCTAATCATTGCCAACTTCTGGTATGGACAAATCTGACCTAGAATAAGAAGCTCCATAAGTTCACCTGAGCTCCAGGAGGCTTCTTCAGTGTGACAATTCGGGGCAGAAACTGGGTCAACTCATTGTTGTAGTCTGGGTGGTATATCCTCTGCAAGACACAGAAACCCTAGAAATTTTAATACCAGTCTTAGACTTCACACCTACCTTTCCCAGGAAGACTAATGCATCACCCTAAAGTCAGGAAAAGACTTAGCTGAAGTAGAATAGATAACACTGTCCAAATGAGTAGATGGATAGCATTGGGACATTTAGCAGTCCAGTATCTCCCCACTTCTTCACCTCTTGACAGAATGGAAACTAGAGCTCTGAATTTCAAGAATTCACTAGTGTGAATGGACCCTGGCAGGATGCTCCATAAGAACTTTCCAATAGGCTCTGCTGCTCCGAATCCAGTTTCTGGCTTCTCTGGCTACAAGGGCTAAGATTCACTCTCCATTTAGCTTTCTAACCTTGCCATCCTACCTTTCAAGCATCATCTCATGCCCAGTAGGAAAAATCCCCTACTCAGGAATATAGATGGTTCCCACCTCATGAGGAGGAATCCATGCTGGGGGATTCTCATAGGCAGGCAGGAAAACCACTGGGTAGTCATCATAAGGAATCCGGCTGTCCATCTCAGGCAAGACCCTGGAATGGAAGGGTGGATCAAAGTGGACAAAAGTGGTTCAAAAGGGACAACAGCCCAGCAAGTTTCAGAAAGCAGCTCCAACCCATTTTAAGGCTCTCATTCTAGGGGCCTATCTAGGTGTTCAGATTGGAGGAGAAAAGGAATAAAAAAGACAGAAGAGGCCCAGCACGGTGGCTCACATCTCTAATCCTAGCATTCTGGGCGGCCAAGACGGGAGGATTGCTTGAGCTCAGGAGTCTGAGACCAGCCTGAGCAAGAGAGAAACCCGTCTCTATTAAAAATAGAAAAATAGGCAGGTGTCGTGGGGAGCGCCTGTGGTCCAAGCTACTCGGGAGGCTGAGGCAGAAGGATCGCTTGAGCCCAGGAGTTTGAAGTTGCAGTGAGCTATAATGATGCCACTGCATTCTACCTGGGGTGACAGAGAGAGATTCTGTCTAAAAAAAAAAAAAAAAAAGAAGAAGAAGAAAACTATTATTAGCTTTGCTAAGAAGAAGAAGAAAACTATTATTAGCTTTGCTAAACATCTTCTGGATGCCAAGCAACGTGCTAGGTACTTTAGAAAAATGAACTAATTTCTGCAAAATAGATGTTACCGTCTCCTTCCTGGAGAAGAGAAATCAGGTCGAGTCCAAAAAGATCTACTTTCAAAGCCCAACGGAGTGCTGACTCCATCTATCCACAGACACTCTGGGCAAGGCACCACCCCACATTCCCTAGATGTGACTAGTAATGGTGGGTCCCCACATTGACTCTTTCTTCATCACCAGCCACCCTCCAGATCCCCGCCCCGCATCCTGTCCGAGTCCCGCGCTCACGACCGCATAAACCACCTTGCCAGAGTACAGGCCTCACCACCACAGGCTCCGCTCACCACCAATTCAGCATGGGAGCCGGAAGCGGATACTCCGCTGGGTGGGAAAGAGGTGGGGCTGGAATGTGATGCGCGCGCCCCGCCTTCCCAACTCAACGCCTGCGCGCGTCGACGTACGTGCTTCACCCACAGGCTGTCTGAGCTTCGATTGGTTAGCGTCACCAGGACTGATTTGAAACTTGGCGGTTAAAGCTCCGGTTGGGACGTGGCGGCGGGATACCGGGGAAGACCCGGGAAGGGACGTTTGGTTTGGTGAGTTAAGGGGGCACACCTTAGCTCAGAACCTGTTTCTCCGGTACCCTGGGGCCTTGGTTCTTTGTCACTGTCCCCGCTGGAGTTTTATCTTTTCATTTCAGGCACCACTTCGCTGTCTTCAGTATGTCAGGCAGACAGGCAGTCCCGTCGCAGTCAAGTAGGAAGCAGAGCGGTCCAGCTGGGGGGGGGGGAGGCTGCAGACGCTAAGGCTGAGTTCCGTAACCCACCGCACCCTCTGAGGAGGGCCGGAACTAAGGAGGAACGCTCCCACCCCTGCAGACCTACCTAGATTCATCAGCAAGCCTTTTTTTCTCCCCTGCAGAGACGGTGCTGAGGTAGGATCATGAAGGAAGAGGTGAAGGGAATTCCTGTAAGAGTGGCTCTGCGCTGTCGCCCTCTGGTCCCCAAAGAGATTAGCGAGGGCTGCCATATGTGCCTTTCCTTCGTGCCCGGGGAGCCTCAGGTGCGTAGCAGCGTCCAGGGCCTGTGTCTAAACAGCGGGGGCCAAATGGAAGTGAAGGGTGTGGCCTATTCTTTCATGGTTTTTTTCTTATGGCTTCTCCCTTACCTTCTCTAGGTGGTGGTTGGTACTGATAAGTCCTTTACCTACGATTTTGTGTTTGACCCCTCTACTGAACAGGAAGAAGTCTTCAATTCAGCAGTAGTGCCACTCATAAAAGGCATATTTAAAGGTGAGGCTGTTTAATTTGTCGAATGTTTCTTGAGCATATACTGTGTGCCCTGCACTATGCTTGGGTGCTGCAAACACAGGAATGGATGAAACATAATCCCTGCCTTCAAAAAGCCCCTAGCCTAATAACATTTGTGAAAGTCTCTGTACCCTTGAAGCAAGTTCTATGCTGTATTTGCTTTCTGTAGTTCTGTTCATTTTGACTTGTATATATTTTTGTTTGTCCTGGAACCTCATTTGATTATAAGCTCTTTGGTGGGTACGGATGGTGATTAGTGTGCTAACCTACTTGAGCCCCAGACACTGCAGAGCTTGTTGAGGGATTCAGGGATAAATAATATAGCTTTCAGGCCCTGAAGGAGTTCAAAGTCCAGGACGGGTAGGAGTGGAGATAGATGACTACATGAATAATTTTTAATACATAACAATTTTCAAATTTTTTACACCTATCTTTAAGAAAAAATATTTTTTTTTTTTTGAGACAGAGTCTCGCTCTGTTGCCCGGGCTAGAGTGAGTGCCGTGGCATCAGCCTGGCTCACAGCAACCTCAGACTCCTGGGCTTAAGCGATCCTACTGCCTCAGCCTCCCGAGTAGCTGGGACTACAGGCATGAGCCACCATGCCCGGCTAATTTTTTGTATATATATTTTTAGTTGGCCAGATAATTTCTTTCTATTTTTAGTAGAGACGGGGGTCTCACTCTTGCTCAGGCTGGTCTCGAACTCCTGACCTCGAGCAATCCACCCGCCTCGGCCTCCCAGAGGGCTAGGATTACAGGCGTGAGCCACCGCGCCTGGCCTAAGAAAAAATATTTTAAAAGTTAAAAATATACAACAGAGTCAGTTCTGCTGTAGAAGTAGTACTGCTGTTATACAAAGTGGTACGAAAAACAAAAGGCTGGCACTAACTTTGCTTGGGAAATTTGGGATGACTCTCACAGAATAGGGAACCTTTGAGATAGGTTTTGAATGATGAGTAAAATTCTTTTAGGTGGAGAAGGGGATTTCCTAAAGCCCCTGAATACTATGGCCAGTTCATAATCTTTATTGCAGAAGCGAAGGCTTTAATGTTGTTAAGACCATAGTAGGATTCTAAAGAAGGGAGTGGTGCCCGAGAGATGTCTAATTGTTATTCCAGTGCAGTGCTTATTCAAGATTCAAAGCAGAGGTTCATTTAAAAGAAGTATAATCATGCATACTAGTGCCTTAAAGTTGAGAGGGACATTTGTGTGTCATCTAGTTTAAACTTTCCATTTAATGAAAAATGCTTTCTAGCAATATCTCTGTTAGGTGAACTTCAGTGTCTGTTTAAAATTTTTTCTTTGAGGCTGGGCGTGGTGGCTCATGCCTGTAATCCTAGCACTTTGGGAGGTGAGGTGGAAGGATTGCTTGGGGTCAGAAGTTCAAGACCAGCCTAAGCAACATAGCGAGAACCCGTCTCTACAAAAAATAGAAAAATTAGCTGGGCATGGTGGTGGGCCGATAGTCCCAGCTACTCAGGAGGCTGACGCAGGGGGATTGCTTGAGCCCAGAAGTTTGAGGTTGCAGTGAGCTATGATCACACCACTGCCCTCATTCTCAGGCAACAAAGTGAGACCTTGCCTCAAAAAAATGATTTCTTCTTTGACAGGGAACTCATTGACTCACAGGTAGTCCAGGTGATACTTGGGATACTTGGTTTTTGGACAGCTCTAATTACATTATAAAGATTTTTTTTTTTTGAGACAGAGTCTCACTCTGTTGCCCAGGCTAGAGTGCTGTGGCGTCAGCCTCACTCACAGCAACCTCAAACTCCTGGGCTCAAGCGATCCTACTGCCTCAGCCTCCCGAGTAGCTGGGACTACAGGCATGCGCCACCATGCCTGGCTAATTTTTTCTGTATATATTTTTAGTTGTCCAGATAATTTGTTTCTATTTTTAGTAGAGATGAGGATCTCACTCTTGCTCAGGCTGGTCTCGAACTCCTGAGTTCAAACAATCCGCCCGCCTCGGCCTCCCAGAGTGCTAGGATTACAGGCGTGAGCCACTGCACCTGGCCAAGATCTTTTTTTTTTTTTTTTTATTGGAGACAGTCTTGCTCTATTGCCTAGGCTACAAGTGCTGTGGCATCAGCCTGGCTCACAGCAACCTCAAACTCCTGGGCTCAAGTGATCCTCCTGCCTCAGCCTCCCGAATAGCTGGGACTACAGGTGCAGGCCACCACGCCCAGCTAATTTTTTCTATTTTTAGTAGAGATGGGGTCTCACTCTTGCTCAGGCTGGTCTGGAACTCCTGAGCTCAAGCGATCCTCCCGCCTTGGCCTCCCAGAGTGTTAGGATTACAGGTGTGAGCCACCGTGCCTGGCCATAAAGATCTTTATATTGAGATGAAATTTGTTTCCCAGTAATTTCTTCCCAGTGTTGTTAGTTCATCCCTCTGCAGAAGGCTTGTTCCAGCCAGCAGCTACTCACATGTTTTGTTTTGTTTTGTTTTTAATGCATGGCTCAAGACACATTGAACACTTTGCTTCAAAACTTTAAAGTATTAGCACAATAATCTCAAACTTATAAAAATATTGTAAGAACAGTATAAAGAACTTTTTTTTTCCTGAACCAGTTGAGATGAGTTGTTGACCTGATGCCTCCCAAATACTTTAGTGCTGCAGTCACCAACACCCAGGCTCCAGATGTGTACTGGTCCGTGTCCTGTTAGGAACTGGGCCGCACACAGCAGGAGGTGAGCTGTGGGCAAGGGAGCAAAGCTTCATCTGTATTTATGGCCATTCTCCATTACACACATCACCACATAAACTCTGCTTCCTGTCATATCAGCTGTGGCCTTAGATTCTCATAGTAGTGTGAACCCTACTGTAAACTGCGCATGTGAGGGATCTAGGTCACGTACTCCTTATGAGAATGTAATGCCTGATGATCTGAGGTGGAGCTCAGGTGGTGATGCTAGTGCTGGGGAGCAGCTGCAAATACAGATTGTCATTAGCAGAGAGCTTTGACTGCACAATAAATGTAATGCACCTGAATCATCCCTCCCATCCATGGAAAAATTGTCTTCCATGAAACTGGTCCCTGGTACCAAAAAGGTTGGGGACTGCTGCTTTAGTGTATATTCCCTACAGAGAAGGACTTTTAAGTTACCCCAATACAACCATGAAAATTATGAAATTTACATTGCTACATTACTACCATCTAATCCTCAAACCCCATTCAAGTTTCACCAGTTGTCCTTTATGGCAAAAGGATATAGTTCAAAAATGATGTGTTGTATTTAGTTCTGCTGCCTCTTTAGTCTTCATTCTAAAACAGTTCTTCAGTCTTTTTTTGACTTTTATGATCTTAACACTTTTGAAAATCACAGGCCAGTTATTTTGTAAACCTTTTTTCAATATTGGTTTATCTGATGCTTATCTATGATTAGATGAAGTTGTGTCTCTTTTAGCAAGAATATCACAAAAGTGGTGCTGTATTCTTCTCATTGAATCCTACCAGGGAGCACGTGATTTTGATTTGTTCTATTACTGCTGATACCCATTTTGATCATTTGATTAAGGTGTTAATCTGCTGGGCTTCTCCACTATAAAGTTTATCTTTTTACATACAGCATTTCGAAGACTGTTAGATGGTTCTATTTCTCTTCTAATTAACCATCTCCCCTTTCCTTTAGCCATTCCTGAAACAATATGGTTTTAAGACCCTTCACTATCTGGTCATCTTCCTCAGAATGTACCTCTACAGCATAGTAAGAACACTACAGTTCTACCTTTATATTCTTAACTTGGTTAACTATTAGAATAAATTATAGTATTCAAAGGTAGTATAAAGTAGAAAGTGATTCCAATATACATGTATTTGGTTAACATTGCCCTCAGTTGCAAAAACAAAGCCAGTATTTCTTTTCTTTTTCTTTTTTTTTTTTTTTGAGACAGAGTCTCGCTGTGTGCCCGGGCTAGAGTGAGTGCCGTGGCGTTAGCCTAGCTCACAGCAACCTCAAACGCCTGGGCTTAAGCAATCCTACTGCCTCAGCCTCCCCAGTAGCTGGGACTACAGGCATGCACCACCATGCCCGGCTAATTTTTTCTATATATATATTTTAGTTGGCCAGATAATTTCTTTCTATTTTTAGTAGAGACGGGGATCTCGCTCTTGCTGAGGCTGGTCTCAAACTCCTGACCTTGAGCAATCCACCCGCCTCGGCCTCCCAGAGTGCTAGGATTACAGGCATGAGCCACCGCGCCTGGCCCAAAGCCAGTATTTCTTATAGTCAGCCCAATAGCACCCTCTTGTACTCTGAACTCCTGGTGCTATAGAGCCCTGAGTATTTTGTAAAAAGTACTGAAACCTGGTTTCCCAAGTTATTGCTATCTACAGATATCTGTGGTATTGCAGAAAATTATGGAATGTTATTCTCTTGTTGCCCCACATTCATGCCAGGTGATACCAACAATCTATTACAGTGAAAACCTCAATTTAGCGTCTTTTTTTTCTTTTGAGACAGAGTCTCACTCTGTTGCCCGGGCTAGAGTGCCGTGGCATCAGCCTAGCTCACAGCAACCTCAAACTCCTGGGCTCAAGCAATCCTCCTGCCTTAGCCACCCAAGTAGCTGAGACTACAGGCACACGCCACCATGCCCGGCTAATTTTTCTATATATATTTTTAGCTGTCCATATAATTTCTTTCTATTTTTAGTAGAGACGGGGTCTTGCTCTTGCTCAGGCTGGTCTTGAACCTCCTGAGTTCAAACAATCTGCCCGCCTCGGCCTCCCAGAGTGCTAGGATTACAGGTGTGAGCCACCGTGCCCAGCCTAATTTAGCGTCTTCTTATGATCTTTCATGTAGACCAGCAAGTTCTTTCAAAACTTCAAAGCTTTCATCTAGATTGACACATTGTTTCAAAACTTAAAGACTCCTAAATTATCTTGGTAAATTGTAGTTAACAGCTTTGACATATATACACTGATCATTTAACAGAGAAAGCTTGCCTTGTGTTCCTTTTAGAACATGTCTACCACCCTAATATAGGTCAGCCTTCCCTAAGTTCATATTTTTTTCACCTTGATAGAAATTTGGATTTGTAGTTCCTTCTAGATTTCATGCTTACAGTTTTAGTAGCTTCTTCCCTATAGTTAATTAGCGAGTTACAGTCATTCATTGATTAATGATGGAGATACATTCTGACAAATGCATCATTAGGTGATTTTATCATTGTGCAAACATCATAGAGTGTACTTACACAAGCCTATATGATATAGCACTCTACACACCTAGGCTGTATGGTATAGCCTATTGCTCCCAGACTACAAACTTGTATAGCATATTACTTTAATGAATACTATAGGTAATTGTAACACAATGTTAAGTATTGGTAAATCTAAACATTGTAAAGGGATTCTAGACATGGCGCCTCCGCTAGGTTGTATGTTCTCTGGGCAGCCACCGGGGCCTCCACCACCCCTGCCGGGACTCCCGGGCCTGGCGTCCTTCTTCAGGCGGCGCCAGATGTTCAGAGACCTTCTAACAGTGCTTTGTTGGATGAGTTGGAGGCATCTTTCGAGGCTTGCTTTGCTTCTCTGGTGAGTCAGAACTATGTCAATGGCACTGATCAAGAATAAATTCAAACTGGTGTTGATCAGTGTATCCAGAAATTTCTAGATATTGCGAGACAGAATGTTTTTTCTACAAAAAGATTGCAGTTATCTGTCCAGAAATCAGAGCAAGTTATCAAAGAGGATGTCTCGGAGCTAAGGAATAAATTACAGCGGAAGGATGCGCTGGTCCAGAAGCACTTGACAAAGCTGAGGCATTGGCAGCAGGTGCTGGAGGACATCAGTGTACAGCACAAAAAGCCAGCCAACATTCCTCAGGATTCCTTGGCCTACCTGGAACAGGCGCCAGCCACTATCCCTGCACCTCTGAAGCCGACCTGAGGGAGAGGGCAGCGGCAGCCTGAGAGCATGCCAGTGTGTGAGGCAGCCTTGGGCAGTTTGCCACACACTTCTTCTTGTGGATGTGGCATTTTGGAAGGACTCTTTATTCCTACCTAAAATTTTTCCACTATTTTTATAAGCTGTTTAATGTCTCAAACACTTTATAAAATGCCTGTAGCTTGGGAAAAAACAAGAAAATTTTTTTTCTTTAGTGAAGTTTAGACTGTTAGTGTGATGATACTTAGAGATTCTTTTTTTATGTATTTTTTGCTTTTTAAATTTTTATACGACTTTTCATATCCTTGTGTGTGTTTCCATTTAGGTTCGTTTGTTTGATCTGAGGGAAAAAATGATAATAGTCTGAGAATGAGGGATGAGGATTTTGCTTGTAGGCCTTTTATGATAATTACCCCACCATGGTAGTGTAGAAATATAGGTAAATCTGCTGTGTTTTAACTTTGAACTACCTCAAGAAGAGGAATCTGATGCAACAATGTTTATAATGCTTCCAGAGCTCTCAGAATGAGGATATTTTGTAAATAAGTAGGAAGAGGATTAAAATATCCTGGGTTAGTGTAGTAATATTACAGTTGAATCCCTAGGCTAATGCTGACTTTTATTTGGGGTAAGTTTATATTTTTGTAGTGTTTATTTATTTTTTTGATGGGGAGGGATATCACTGCTTACATTTTGTTGTGTTCTGCGGTAATGAATCAGTGTAAGTAATAGGGCGGATTGTGTCTCAGTACCATGACAGTTGGGGCATAGGTGAAGTATGAGGCGTTAAAGTTTGCTCTGGTTGTCTCTTAGTTTTTGAGTTTTTGCTCGTGTCATTTTTATTTTACATTTTGAGAGGTGAGATATTTTCCATTAAGGATGATTGTTGCTAATGGATTTGATTCCTGGGGACTGGGGTCTCAGGATGGCTTGGCTGCTTCCACAAAGAACATGTGGTGCCTCTGCGTTTGGGAAGATATTTTACTCTTTTGCTAGTTTCATAGGCCACCTCAGATTGTCTGAATTGCTGTTGAAAAATACAGACTAGTATTGTTTCTGGCTCTTGCTGGGTGCGGTTTTCCTGAATTTTATACAGTCTGTTATTAAATTATATTGCTTTACCCAATAAAATAAAATAATAAACATAGAAAAGGTACAGTGAAAATACAGTGTGAAAGATACAAAATATGGAAGATAACAAATGGTGCATCTGTATAGGACATTTACCATGAATGGAGCTTGCAGGACTAGAAGTTGCTCCGAGTGAGTCAGTGAGTGAGTGGTGAGTGAATGTGAAGGCCTAGGACATTACTGTTCACTGTTGTAGACTTGATAAACACTGTACACTTAGGCTACACTAAATTTATAAAAATAATTCTTTATTCAATAATAAATTAAACTTAGGTTCCTGTAACTTTGTTACTTTATAAACTTTTTTGTATTATTTCAGGATGTTATGGGGGTACAAACATTTTGGTTGCATGTTATGACTTTGCCTCACCCAAGCCAGGATGTAAAGCATGCCCTTTCCCCATACAATGCTCACCATGTCTATTAGTTGTGAGTTTACCCACCCACATCGCCCCAACCCCCCATTGAATATTACTACCATGTCCTTAGTGTTGATCAGCTAGTGCCAATTTGATGGTAAGTACATGTGGTGCTTATTCTTCCATTCTTGTGATACCTCACTTTGGAGGATGAGCTCAAGCTCTATCCAGGACAATACAAGAGGTGCTAGATCACCATTGTTTTTTGTAATTGAGTAGTATTCCATTGTATACATATACCATATTTTATTAATCCTCTCATGGATTGACGGCCGCTTGGGTTGTTTCCACATCATTGCAATAGTGAATTGTGCTGCCATAGACCTTCGAGTGCAGATATCTTTATTACAGAATGTCTTTTGTTCCTTTGGGTAGATGCCTAATAGTGCTATTGCTGGATCGAATGGTATTTCTATTTTTAGCTCTTTGAGTTATCTCCAAATTCTTTTCCACAGAGCTTGTACTAATTTGCTGTCCTGCCAGCAGTGTAAGAGTGTTCCTATCTCTCCACATCCTCGCCAGCATTTGTTTTCTGGGATTTTTTGATAAAGGCCATTCTCCCAAGGAAACTATCATTAGAGTGAATAGACAACCTACAGAATGGGAGAAAATATTTGCTTTCTACACATCTGATAAAGGGCTAATAACAAGAATCTATGTAAAACTCAAAAATCAACAAGAAAAAAATCGAACAACCCCATCAATAAATGGGCAAAGGACACGAACAGAAACTTTTCAAAAGAAGACAGAATAATTGCCAGCAAACATATGAAAAATGCTCAACATCTCTAATCATTAAGGAAATACAAATCAAAACCACAATGAGATATCACCTTTATAAATTTTTTAAAACTTTTTGACTGTTTCATACTAACACTTAGCTTAAAACACACATTATACACCTGTATAAAATATTTTCTTTCTTTAATCCTTATTTTATAAAGCTTTTTTCTATGTTTTAAATTTTTTTTTTTTTACTTTTTAAACTTTTTGTTAAAAACTAAGACACAGACACATTAGACCCCTACACAGGGTCAGAGTCATCAATTTCACTGTCTTCTACTTCTACATCTTGTCCCACTGGAAGGTCTTCAGGGGCAGTAACATGCATGGAGCTGTCATCTCCTATAATAATACCTTCTTCTGGAATACCTCCTGAAGAACCTGCCTGAGGCTGTTTTACAGTTAACGTTTTTTTTATAAGTAGGAGTACACTGTAAAATAATGATAAAATGTATAGTAAAGTAAATACATAAACCACTAACACAGTCATTTATTATCAAGTATTATGTACTGTACATAATTGTATGTGCTATACTTTCTATGACTGACAGCTAAATAGGTTTGTTTACACCAGCATCACCACAAACACATGAGTAATGCATTACACTACAACATTATGATGGCTATGACATCACTGGGCACTAAGAATTTTTCAGTGCCATTATAATCTTATGGGACCACCATCGTATATGCAGTCCATGTGACTGGAACATCATTATGCAGTGCATGACTACATGATAATTGAAGTTAAGGTGAGAATAGCCCATATATTGTTTAATTGTTTCTTTTTAAAATCTTGCTACAGTTGTAGTTGGGTTTAGCTGCCTCTAATTGCAGTCAAAACTTTATGAGATAAAAGGAAAATGCCCAAGTTACTAGTAATTTGGATTATCTGACAAGAGAAAATATAAAAACTGATCTATAAAAGAAACATTTGTACTGGAACTAAACTGAAACTGAAATATATTTAGTGGGTCTTTCTGCAAACAAAAACAGAGGTGACAACAAAAGACACAGCCACTGTTTAATAGTGCATTCTGCTTAATAATTTAGAAAATACAAATGAGGAAAAAAAGAAAACACAAAAAATCCTTTACCATCCTGTTACTCAGAAATAAACATCAGCCGGGCGTGGTGGCTCATGCCTGTAATCCTAGCACTCTGGGAGGCCGAGGCGGGAGAATCGCTTGAGGTCAGGAGTTCGAGACCAGCCTGAGCAAGAATGAGACCCCATCTCTACTAAAAATAGAAAGAAATTAACCAGACAACTAAAAATATATAGAAAAAATTAGCCGGGCGTGGTGGCGCATGCCTGTAGTTCCAGCTACTCGGGAGTCTGAGGCAGGAGGATTGCTTGAGCCCAGGAGTTTGAGGTTGCTGTGAGCTGGGCTGATGCCACAGCACTCTAGCCTGGGCAACATAGTGAGACTGTGTCTCAAAAAAAAAAAAAAAAAAGAAACATCAAAATGTTAATAATTGATACTTTTGATTTGTTTACATATAACACTTACACTTAACAATTATTTTAAACCTGCTTTTTATTTACAGTTAACTTTATTATGAACACCTTTGAATGAATGCGTCTTTATCAATCCTCCATAAAAGCAAAGGATATATATCACATTGTATCATGCTTAAATTATGATATTTTTGTGAGGAGCCTGATAATATGGTCCAGATGCATTCCAAGAGTTCAGATAGGAAGTAGATACTTTTATTGACTGTAAAAAACAATGTTGTTACCTTTTCAAATGAAGAGTCTGTTAATCAAAGAAATATATGCCATAATCCCTTCTTTTTTTTCAGCTTCTAGGACTTTCATTTAATTACCATAAGTTAGAATTGCTTGAGGTAGGGAGATAGTAGAATTATAAAGCTTTGAGTGGCTATTGACAATAGCTTGGCCACCTTCACTATCTCAGTCCTATCTTTTTTTTTTTTCAGTACAGGGGTACAAACGTTTAGGTTACATATATTGCCTTTGCCCCGCCCAAGTCAGAGCCTCAAGCATGTCCATACCCCAGATGGTACGCACCACACCCATTACGTGTGAATATACCCATCCCCTCCTCCCCACCTCAGTCCTATCTTTAATTGTTTGACTTCTTAGCTTTTAAAGGGCTATCAAGAAGGGGACACATTCTGAGGAGTTTTTTGTTTGTTTGTTTGGTTGGTTGGTTTTTGTTTATTTTGAGTAGTGCAAAGTCATGTTACCCACAGAACTTTTCTTTATGTCTACCTTAAGAAAACAATCTCAATTTTATTACAAGTAATTGCTGAAGGAAATGGAATATATTGAATGGATGAAAATGTTTGAATACTACTATGCATACGACTTCTATTTTGCCAGGATATAATGCAACTGTCCTGGCCTATGGGCAAACTGGCTCTGGAAAAACCTATTCGATGGGAGGTGCGTACACTGCAGAGCAAGAAAATGAGCCAACAGTTGGGGTAATTCCTAGGGTAATACAACTGCTCTTCAAAGAAATTGATAAAAAGAGTGACTTCGAATTTACTCTGAAAGTGTCTTACTTGGAGGTAAATGATTTACTTTAATTATTCTGAATTCAAAATTATCTTTGTAGAAAAATAAATCCAAGTCATGTTTTTCCTGGCATGACTCAAATTGGCAAATTGCATTTTTAGTAAATTACATTTTAATAAATTGATAAAACTTACTGGCTCAGTTGGGTCAGGCTCTCATACAATTCTTTCCTTGGTCTTAGAATACTCTGTTTAATCTGATTATTAGAGGAATTGGCATTGCCATATAAGATGATATAAATTCTTTAATTCCAGTTTTTCCTCTATTACTGATTCCCTGTAGAGTCCACAGAAAAGTGTTTGATTCCCCTTCACTGTTTTGAGGCTTAAATGATAATGCTGCTGCCTCATGAAGAATGTTATAAAAATCAGGTGAAATACTGAGCTGTGTAAGTGGTGATAGAGTGTGTTAATTCAACAGATATTTATTGAGCACCTACTATGTGTCAGGCCCTGTTCTAGGCACTTGGATATATCAAGTATTTGGGATATATCAGTGAACAAAACAGATACAAATTTCTGCCTTTATGGGAATTTATGTTCTAGTATATATTAGTATGCAAGTAGACTGGCCAGTTATATCTAAGTAATCTCATGACACCACAAACACATGGTTAGGGAGCTAATGGCTTCTGGGAAACTATCTGGTCAGTTCTATAGCAGTGATGTCTTATCTTTAAGGAGGAATAATTATACTTATACAATTTAAGCATGCAATTATAAATTATATGTGAACATTTCATCCTGAAGTTGAATCTCAGCATGTTAACAGGTATAAGAGGTATAGAGTTGGAAGAGGGGAAGTTAACATCATTAAGATTAGCTTTCTTGAGTCTCTTGATTAACCTAGTCACAGCCAAGGTAAATGAATATAAAAATAACACAGGAAATTGGTATGTTAAATAATAGCAAATATAGTGCTTACTATGTGCTAAACACTGTTCTAAGTACTTAAAGTTCTGCTTGCTGTTCAAATATTAGTTGCCATTTCTTCCTTTTGCACCCACCGCCCAGGACCCATCCTTCTCATTTTCACAAGATTGGTGAATGTGATGCTATTATAACAACATCAAAGAACTGACTTTGGGTACCCATGTAACTTTTCATGTGTCTATTCCCCAGAGAACCTGTTTTAAGAGAGCAGTCTCAATTATGTTACAAGTTATATGTGAATTCATTCTTGTAGCATATCAAATGATTACTTATAGGGTTAAAGTCCTTTTTCTTCATTCTAAAAATTAATACATGTTCATTGCAAACAAATTCTTAAATATAGAAAGTCACGAAGAATTTTAAAAATTACCTATGATCCCACTACTCAGAGATTACCACTGTTAACATCTTGTTTTTGCCACTGTATTTTTAATAATACCAGATATATAATGAAGAAATTTTGGATCTTCTATGCCCTTCTCGTGAGAAAGCCCCTCAAATAAATATACGGGAGGACCCTAAGGAAGGCATAAAGGTGTGTTTGTCTCTTATTTCATGTTATTAAAAATGTTGACGACATCCCTTTTCTTTGCCACTGTGGTTTTAAATAACTACTAACATCTCAATCTTTCAGATTTTGTGTGGTTCTAAATCCCTTCGTTAATCTAGAATTTCTAGATGGGAGCTCTAGTGGGGAAGGAAGGATGCATATTCAATTTTATCACCTCGTTATTTATTGAAAAATGCTAGTATAAATTAAATATTTTTAAATTATTTACAGAATTCTGAGGCTGAGTAGTCCCATATTGTAGCCACTAGCCACAAGTGGCTATTTAAATTTAAATTAATTAAAATTGAATAAAATTTAAAATTCAGTTCCTCAGGTGTATTAGCCACATATCAAGTGCTCAATAGCTACATGTAGCTAATGACAACTGTATTGGACAGCATAGATACAAAACTTGGGATCAGTGTTATATGCCAGCATGGGGCATATAATAAAAGATCTCGGGCCAGGCGCGGTGGCTCACACTTGTAATCCTAGCACTCTGAGAGGCCAAGGCGGGAGGATCACTTGAGCTCAGGAGTTCGAGACCAGCCTGAGCAAGAGCGAGACCCTGTCTCTACTAAAAATACAAAGAAATTATCTGGCCAACTAAAATATATATATAGAAAAAAGTTAGCCAGGCATGGTGGCGCATGCCTGTAGTCCCAGCTACTCGGGAGGCTGAGGCAGAAGAATTGCTTGAGCCCAGGAGTTTGAGGTTGCTGTGAGCTAGGCTGACGCTATGGCACTCTAGCACGGGCAACAGAGCAAGACTCTGTCTCAAAAAAAAAAAAAAAATAGATCTTGAAAGAGGGTAACCTTCACTTAGAGCTCCCTGGAAGGCACCTAGCCATTACCATCCTAAAATCTAGAGATGTTGGCTGACACCCTTGTTTCTGACATTCCTAAGGAAGATTGGAGACCTTGGTTTCCAGTGATCTTCACTGAGTTGCTGGTTAAAACAGTCCTCATTACCACACCTATTCTGTTTATTGGTGTTCTACTAGAACAAGGCATTTTTTTAAACCACCAATCCCTATATTTCTGATCAAGCATTTGAAATATGAATCATAAGGGAATTTTTTTCTTTCTTGGAATTAGATTGTAGGACTCACTGAGAAGACTGTTTTAGTTGCTCTGGATACTGTTTCCTGTTTGGAGCAGGGCAATAATTGTAGGACTGTGGCCTCCACAGCTATGAACTCCCAGTCATCCCGATCTCATGCCATCTTTACAATCTCCATAGAGCAAAGAAAGAAAAGTGACAAGTAAGTTAAAATTTAAAGAGTCAAGATTTTTAACACTAATTCTATTAAGGTTGAATATTAGGCTGCTTCTTCAATTGATTTGACAAATCATCAGACATCAGATTGTGGGCATTAGTGACCAATGTAGCCATTTTGACTGACTTGAAAAAAAAAATGAGAGCTGACAGCTGGTCAGCTTTGATACTCAGCTATTCTCAAGCTTGTGGACCATTCTCACTTGTGTCTTCCTGTCATTATTACAGGAGTAGTAGCTTTCGCACCAAGCTACATCTTGTAGACCTTGCTGGATCAGAAAGGCAGAAGAAAACCAAGGCTGAAGGGGATCGTCTAAAAGAGGGTGAGAGAGTAATTAGGGTCACATTTGTAGATAAAAACTTCTAGTACTCATGTTGGTATTGGTGTATTGACATATTTCAGATCACATTTTAATAGTAACTGCAATTCAAGTTTGAGGCTAACTTCAGAAATAGTGAAAAATTATTTCTTTCCTTTGCACTCATTCTCTAATTCAGGTATGAGATTTGTATCTGGCTCGTGGTTTGATTTCATCTGGTCCATGCAAGTTTTAAGTTTTAGTTTAGTTTAGTTTTATTTTATCCCCAACTACTTATAATTAAAATCAATGTCCTGATTCTGTCTTTTTAAGTATTCACTCTCCCTTCCTGATGTTGGCACATATAAACCTTATCAGCATGGTTTCCATATCTTCATTCAAGTTGTTGGATTTAAGTGATGAAGCTCCCAAAGCTAGAAGAACCCTATGGTGTATGCTATTAGAAACCTTCCTCTAGCATGATAGTGACCTGGTAATCTGCATGCTTTGGGAATAGTCCTTCAAGTGATTATTTATCTAACAAAAATTAAACATCCAGTTCCTATTTCTCAATTTTTTTCTTAAGGATCTCATTAAAGATTTTATCAAACGCTTTGCTAAGTCCAGATACACTATATTTACCATATTTCTCATAGCTTCCACCTTAGTAATAGTACAAAAAGAAATAAGGATTAGCCTAAATTGACTTTTTCTTAGTGAATTCAAACTGACTTCTAGTGCTTATTCTTCCGTTTCTCAGTTCTTGCAAGCTGTACTTGTAATAATCTGGACTTATATCAAATTCACTGGTCTGTAATTTATGGAATTAACTTTTACCCCTTTTTTGAAAATTGAAATTACACCTGCCTAGTCTTCTGGAACATCTTTCTCCATGATTCCTCAAATATCATTGACATGGCTTTAGCGGTCTCATTTGAAATTACTCTCAGTTCCCTTGGCTATAATTCATCTGTTCCAAGATATTTGAACTTTTATTAAAGTAGTTGAGTTTACGCTTACTACCTCTTTATTCATATTTGGCTTTAGTTTCTTCTTGGGAACTAAGAAGGCAGAAGCAAAAATAGTAATTGAGGATTTTACCTCTGTCATTTATCATTATTATATTGCTGGCATAGGGTAGAGACCTATTTCTTTCTCATTTTGTTCTGTATTTAAAAGTGCCCTTTTTGTTCTGGATTGCACTTGAGATTTAGCTTTCCTGACACTATTTTTAAAGGTTCTTATACCTTCTTTATCTTCTTTTGGGTGTTCAGTTCCAAGTTGTTTTATTTAACAGCTTTAGGGAGATATAATTCACATACTATAAAATTCACCCATTTAGACTGTACATGCCAGTGGATTTTAGTATATTCACAGAGTTGTACAACCATCACCACAATTTAATTTTAGAACATTTTATCACCCCAGAAAGGAGCTCCATATCCATTAGCAGTCACTCCCCATTCCCACCACCTTCCCTAGCCCTAGGCAACCACCAACCTACATTTAATATAAATGTAATCATACAATATGTGATCTTATGTGACTGGCTTAGCGTAAGGTTTTCAAGGTGTATCTATGTTGTAGCATATATCAGTACTTGGTTCCTTTTTATTACTGAATAATATTCCATTGTATGGATACAACAAATTTTGTCCATTTATCACTTGTATCCAATTTGGGCTATTATGAATATTGTTCTATGAACTTCCATGTATAAGGTTCTTTTTATTATTTTTTTTTTTTTGATACGGGGTCTCACTCTGTTGCCTAGGCTAGAATGCAGTAGTGTCATCATAACTTACTACAACCTCAAACTCCTGGGCTCAAGTGATCCTCCTACCTCAACCTCTTGAGTAGCTGGGACTACAGGATAACACCTGGCTAATTTTTTAATTTTTTATAGAGATGGGATCTCACTATTGCCCAGGCTGGTCTCGAACTCTTGGCCTCAAGCAATCCTCCTGCCTCAGCCTCCCAAGGTGCTAGGATTACAGGCATGAGCCACTGCACCTGGCCTGTATAAGTTTTTGTGTGGACAAATGTTTTAATTTCTTTTGGGTATATACTTAGGAGTGGAATTGCTGGGTCATATGGTACCTCTGTTTAACTTTTTTTTTCAATTAAGAAATAATTAAAATACCGTAACATTCACCCTTTTAAAGTATAAATTCAGTGATTTTTAGTATGTTCATAAGGAGTTATGTAACCATCACCACAATAAATTTTAGAATATTTTCATCACCTCAAAAAGAAACCCATACCCATTAGCAATCACTCCTTATTTCCCCCCAACATATGTTCTCCACTCCCTACCCTGGGCAATAACTGATCCTCTTTCTGTCTCTATAGATTTATCTATCCTGAGCATTTCCTATAAATGGAATTATGTAACATGTGGTCTTTTGTGACTGACTTCTTTCATATAGAATGATGTTTTCAAGGTTCACTCATGTTGTAGCATGTATCAGTACTTCATTCCATTTTATTGCCAATCTTCCATTGTATGAAAATAACATGGTTTTATTTATCCATTCATCCATTGATGGACATTTGGGTTGTTTCCATTTGGGTTATTAGGAATGATGCTGCTACAAGTTTTTGTGTGGACATATGTTTTCTTTTTTTTTTATTTCAGCATATTATGGGGGTACAAAAGTTTAGATCATGTATATTGCCCTTGCCCCCCCACCCCCTGCTAGTCAGAGCTTCAAGCGTGTCCATCCCCTCCCCCTCACATCTGCCCGACACCCGATTAATGTTATACCTAAATGGACATATGTTTTCATTTCTCTTGGGTATATACCTAAGAGTAGAATTGCTGAGTCATATGGTAACTCTGTTTAACTTTTTGAAGAACTGCCAGACTATTTTCCGAAGCAACTACATCAGTTTTTGTTCTCACCAGCAATATATAAAGGTTCTAACTTCTCCACGTTTTCCCTTGTTAGTATGTCTTTTTAATTATAGCCATCCTAGTGGATATGGAGTAGTATTTCCTTGTGGGTTTTATTTATATTTCACTGATGGCTAATGATGTTGAATATCATTCATGTGCTCATTGGCAATTTGTATGTCTTCTTTGGAAAAATGTCCATTCATATCACATTTAGGTCTGACCCATTTTGAGGTAATTTTTGTATATGATATGAGATAGTGGTCCAATTTAGTTCATTTGCATGTGGATATCCAGTTATCCCAGCATCATTTGTTGAAAACACGATTCTTTCTCCGTTAAATTGTCTTGGCATCCTTGTCAAGAGCAACTGGACTCTCTATTCCATTGATCTATATGTCTATCCTTATGTCAGAACCACACTGTCTTGATTATTATAGCTTTGTGGTAATTTTTGAAATTAGGAAGTGAGTCCTCCAACTTTGTTCTTTTTCAAGTTTGTATTGGCTATTCTGGGTCCCTTTCATTTCCGTATGAATGTTAGGTTCAGTTTGTCAATTTCTGCAAAGAAGCCAGCTGGGATTTTCATAGGGATTCTGTTGAATCTGTAGATCCATTTGGGATGTATTGCCATCTTTTTTCTTTTTTTAGGCTGAAGTGCCATGATGCCATCATAGCTTATTGTAACCTCTAACTCCTGGGCTTGCCATCTTAACAATATTAAATCTTTCAGTGTATGAACATCAGATGTCTTTTTTTAATTTAGATCTTCTTTAAAATCTTTCAATAATTTTTTTTAATTTTCAAAGTAAATTTTACACTTCTTTTGATAAATTTATTTCTAAGTGTTTAATTCTTTTCAATGCTATTATAAATGGAATTATTTTCTTAATTTCATTTTCAAATTATTTATTGAGTTTTGCATATTGATCTTGTATCTGCACCTTGCAGACCTTATTAGTTCTAATAGTTTTTTTAATAGATTCTTTAGGATTTCTGAATACAAGATTATGTCATCTGTGAATAGACATACATTTACCTCTTTCTTTCCAGTCTGGATGCCCTCGTTTCTTTTTCTTGCCTAATTATCCTGTCTAGAACTTCCAATACAATGTTGAATAGAAGTGAGAATGAATATTGTTGTCATGTTTCTGATCTTAGGGGAAAAACATTCAGTCTTTTACTATTAAGTATGATGTTAACTATGGGTTTTTCATAGATGCTCCTACCAGATTGAAGAAATTCCCTTTTATACCTAGTTTGTTGAGTGTTTTTATGATGAACAGGTATTTGTTGAATGCTTTTTTCAGCATCTATTGACATGATCATATTATTTTTGTTCTTTACTGATATTGTGTATTGTATTAATTGATTTTTGCATTTTAAGTCAACCTTGTATTCCTAGAATAAACCTAGCTTGTTTTTTATTTGTTTAGTAACTTTCCTGGACTAATTCTGTAAACTCTGTATTCCCTGTAGTTTACAATCACAGAAGTGTCTGTTCCATTAATTTAGTGGTTAGCTAATGATTGGTCTGATTTCCTTGTATGCCTTGAACCTATAAATCTTCCACCATTTTCCTAGGGCTTTGTGTATGTATTTGGGCATGACTTCAACACTCAGGTACTTTACAATTCTGCCTTAGCTTTCGTTGCTTGAGCAGGGTCTCAAGTCAGCCAGGGATGCAAGATTTCTGGCTTTCTAGGTCTTTCCTGAGCATGTACACAGCCCTGCACATGCATAGGGCTTTTTAGATCTCTAGAAATATATCTGTGGGGAGTGGGCTGTGTGGCTAGTGAGTGCACTAGAGCAGGCTTCCGGGAGTTGAAAGAAGAGGCTGGCAGTGGCAGGCAGATAAGACATGTTTTTTATTGTTGGGGGAGAGGGGGAATGCAGCCATGGCGAGAGCATGGCCAAGAACATGGAAAGCAGTTATATATGGCTCGGAATAATAGTGACAACATGCCATGGGAAAGTATGATCACATGGGTTCATATAGGAGATAACACCTTGGTTATATAAGTGTGCTGATTCATGCCTCCTTGGAAGGCCGGCTGAAGACACACCAGCAATTATTTTAGTTTGGCCTAAGAAACTATTGCCTATACAAATGAATTTCTCTTACATTTCACCCCCTAGGTAATAGGTTTGGTGGCCAATATATGGGCCCACAGGGAGGGCCCCATGGGCATAAAGGCCATGGTAATAATATAGGGAATAGCATAGTGTTAGTAGCCTATAGCAAATAGTTTTTAACATTAGGAGGGATGACGGGAGATGTTTTCAACATTGTTGCAATGTGTTTCCAGTTAATTGTTGGATGGCTTGTACCTTGCCATTAACTTTCTTTAAGGCAGAGGAGATTATTTTTTGGTGATCAAGTATATATACATAGTATTCAGTATGTATGACTGTGCTTGTGTGTCCTTGGGCTGCAGTAAGAAGATGAAGGGCCACGTGATTTTGCAAAACCACTTTTTTTATTTGGATGACTTTATTTATCAGGAGGGTTAGGGCCTGCATGGTTTGATTCAGGGCCCAAGCAGTATGCTCCGCTAGGGCATTAACTTTTATTTCTACCTTAATGGCTTCATCTTCAGGGAAAAAGATAGCTGCTAGGTAGAATTATTATGGAGTTTGTTTCATCTGGTGCTAGTGGGAGAACACGGTATTCCAATTACGTGGCTTTTTGGTAAAGGTGGAGAGGATTTTTCCCGGGACATATGGCCATCCCCAAGTGCACATCAAATGTACCTTCCCATTTAACAAGCAAAAAGTTAAACCCACCCATACCATGCAGTGCCCTACTAGCCAACTTTGGGCTTTTCATGTAGGTAACTAGACAGTGAGGTCCTTATAAATGGCCTATTAGTGCAGATATGCAAAGGGGATGGCTCGTGCACACTCAAAGCATGCAATTTAGCCCTTTGGCTGCCCTGTTCCTGCCTCGTTTTAAATCAAATTTCATTATGATTCATGTTTCCATAGGAGGGAGATCCCGTTTTTCAAGGTATGGGGTTTTTTTCATGGACAGCTACTACCATCCATTGGGCTGGGGGTTTGCAATTGGACCTGTCGGTATATCATGCCTTTATTGGAGGGAGACTTTATTCTTTAAGGTACAGGCTTTATTTTCTAGGTACTATCAGGGTCCAAGGGTTAGCCTCAGACAAAAATTTAACTGGGTCTAATACTGTCTATAACTTTGCAGTCAAGGGTTGGAGCTGAACTCTTCGTTGCTCCAAATAAGCTTCTCACTTCATTAGTGGGGGCATCTGGGCTGTTTGCAACTTTGCAGTTAAGGGCTGGAGCTGAACTCTGTTCATTGCTCCAAATAAGCTTTTCACTTTATTAGAGTGGGTACTGGGCTATTTTTGATTGTGGGTTGGTTATCCATGACCTTACTTATCCTGCTATAGGAATGTGGTATGCACTGGTACCTTAGACTGCCCAGTTATGGCTTCATAGGCCTGAAGGGTGGCATATATAGCCACCAGCTGCTTTTCCATTAAGGGATAGTGCTCTTGAGGGCCCTTTCAAGTCTGGGACTAAAACTTAATAGGGAGTTGCCGCTTATGTTGGCGCTGCTACAAACCTCAGCCCATTCTTCTTGAGTCAATTGCCACATCGAGATCAAACAACTGTAAGCAGTCAATCACTTGTAGCATCTGGGCTTGCATGACAGCCCTCTTGGCTGCCATAAAAGAGGCCTCTGCCTCCAGGGACCAGTCCCACTGTGTCCTCTTTTTACATAATTCATGCAAAGGCCATAATAGTTGGGTCAGGTGGGGAGTGAACACATATTAATACCCCAAAAGCCCCATAAACACTTGTAACTATTTTACCAGAGTGGGTAGGGAGAAGACTTGAATTTTATTTTTAATTGCCTCGGGGACTGCCTTTGTCTTATCCAACAAGACAAGACCTAAAAATCTGACTGATAAGCCAAGTCCCTGGACCTTGGAGTCATTCATCGCTCAACTTCATTGCTCCAACGAGGTTTGAAGGCTGGCGGCAGTTTCTTTTAGATCTTTAAGGGAATTAGAGGTTAACATTATATCATTAATATAATGAAACAAGTACACTGAGGATGGCCGACTCCATGTGGTCAAATTTGGTGTCATTAAACTATAATATATGGTTGGGCTGTGGAGGTAACCTTGCAGTAACACCACAAGTGTCCATTGTCATCCTTCCCACATGAAGACAAATTGGTCTTGACTGTCCATAGCTATGTTTATGGAGAAAAGGCGTTGGATAGGTCTACCACATAGTGGTGCTATCCAAGCATCAAAGTCAATTGATCCATCAGATCCAGTATAGATGGCACTGCCACATGCAATGGGGGAGTCACTTTATTCAGTCCCCAATAGTCCACTGTTATTCTTCAGGTTTCATTTGGTTCCTTAACCAGCCAAATAGGAGAGTTGAATGGACTGTGAGCAGGGCACATTATGCCAGTTTTTTCCAGCTGCAATATGGTTTGTGAAATTTCTTCATGCCCCCTAGGGCAAATGATACTGTCGGGTGCGTACCACACCACAAGCTGTGGGCAAAACCTGCGGTAGGTGATGGAGGTGGCCACGCACCACCAGCTTCACAACCCTAACTTGGAGGCAAAAGTTAAGTTGCGGAGATAGTTAGGGTTAAGCCACACAGAATATTAACACTTAGAATATATTCCTTGATGGGGGGATACACACAGTGTAAGGCCTAAGGGCCAAACAACCTATTCCCGATGGAATAGTTACGTGCTTAACTTTAACAGTTTGTCAATTATAGCCATCTATATGGGCCATTTGTCCAGTAAACTGCTCAGGGTTTCTATAAATTAGGGAGCAGTCAGCTCCCATGTCCATCAAGGCCAAAACCCACTATACATTTGTAGGGGACCAATGAATAGCAAGTTCCACGTGCTCCCTCGGGTCATCCAGGGGCCCCTCTGACTGGGTGCCTTGGCCTGACCCCTAACCCATATCAAAGAGAGGGGCTTCAACTATAAAATCTTGCAGCCACACATTGCGGGTCTCTTTGGCAGGTGTCTCAGCTTCCCCCTTCTTGGGTGCTTTTGTGAATCGCTGGTGGAGAGCCAGCTGATTCCACAGAGCCAGCAATACCTCAGTAGGCTGTTTATTTATTCTTGCTAGTAGGAGGTCTGGCCACCTCTGGGTTCATGACACCTTCTGGGCCCCTTGTACTGACTTTTTCTGCAGGGGGCCCTGAGTTCGCGGGCCCTTCTTGGGCCCTTGCAGCGTATGCACTTGTTCCTTCCCCCCTTTCCGTTCTTCGGCGTCTCCCAAAGCCACGGTAGCACTCTGCTTTCCCACATAGGGAGTGAGCACAGCTGCCAGCAGGTTAAATGAACCGCGGCTTTGACTAGGATCAGGTCGCACATGCGCATAGTGGTCCTCAGCAGTCCAGCCAGTTTGTTTATCATAAAAATGGCTTGGCGCATCCCTAATTCCTGCAGCTCTGTGGGCGTGTAAGTGGAGTATGAAATATGCTCTGTTACCGTGGGTGCACCCTGTGCCCCACCACTAGGAGTCTCATGGTTGCCCACGCTCCATCTTGCCCTTAGTCTCCTGCGTCCCTGTGGTTTCTTCGGCCTCCGCAGCTGAAACACTCATCAATTCCTTTTCCAAAGCTGGCATCCGCCTCTTCAGGTTTTCCTCTATCGCTTGTAATTTTCCCACCTGGGCTTCTGACCGCAGGGTATCTGCATGTTGCTCACAGAGGGCTGTAAGGAAGTGCCAGCCCACCCGACCAGCCGCTGCTTGCTTTCTAGGCTGCAGTGATTCCTCTCCGACCCACAAGGCCCTTTCCACTCAACCTGCTCCCACTCCATGGCAGGGGCTGTGGGAAGCCACATATTCTCCCCTTCTGGGGCAGAGGGAACACTTTCCCCATCGAATCCTACTGACTATGCCAAAGGTGGGGAGTGAGTTGTGTGGCTAGCGAGTGCGCTGAAGCAGGCTTCTGGGAGTTGAAAGAAGAGGCATGCGGTGACGGGCAGATGAGACATGTTCTTTATTGTGGGGGGATGCAGCCCTGGCGAGTGCATGGCCAAGAACATGGCAAGCACTTATATATGGCTCGGAATAATAGTGGCCACCTGCCATGGGAAAGCATGATCACATGGGTTCATATAGGAGATAACACCTTGATTACATAAGTGTGCTGACTCATGCCTCCTTGGAAGGCCGGCTAAAAACACGATGGCGATTATTTTAGTTTGGCCTAAGAAACTTATTGCCTATACAAATAAATTTCCCTTACAATATCAGAACTTTTTAAGGCCCTCTATGCACACCTCATTCCCCAGATCTTTCCTTCAAACTTTTGGCCAGCCTGTTAATTAGCTGTGATTATTAAGTTTAGCGTGTATCTTTACTAGATGTTTTTCTATGTATATATGTATGTGTACATATAGTAATATAGTTTCGTTATATGCCTTTTAAAATTCTGGCATTGCTAAATTTATTTATTTTCTTTTAATTACTTGAGTAGTACGTGAATAAATTCCCACTATTAAAATACAAACAATACAGATGATGATAAAATCTCCCTTGATTTACTACCCCAATCTTAATCCAGAAGCAATCACTTTCATCTGCTTCGTAGGTAGCATTCAAGATTTTTTTCTATACTATATACATTTTTATTGGTGTTTCCATGTTGCTTTTAAAGATAAATGCCATCATACTACACATTTTGTTTTTCAACTTGCTTTATCTCTTAGTGATATAGCTTTTTTTATATTCAGTATATGTAAGTCTACCTCATTTTAAAAACTGCTTTATAGAACAGTATATAGAGTCTACCTTGTTTATTCCCATTTTTATTGACATTTCAGTTTTCTAATTTCTGGCTATTGTGAAATGATGCCTCACTAGATAGCCTCGCACATGATATGCATGTGAGAGTATTCTCTGGGTTATATATCTGGAAGAGGACTTGCTGGGTTGAAAGGCATATACATTTGAGATTTTAAGTACCATTAAATATTGCCCTCCAAATATTGCCTCAGTATCTATTTTACCTATAATATATGAGAATATGTTTTCTTGTACTGTTGACAATATTGGATATTAATTGACCTTTTTATTTTTGCCTATCTTATGTGTTATTTTTAAAAACTTGTATTTCCCTAATTATTTGTGAGATTGAGCATCTTTTCATGTTATTGGCCATTTCTCTTTCCATTTCTATGCATTGCCTGTTCATACCCTTTGCTTATTTTTTTCTTTCAAGTTGTATTTTTCTTATTGATTTGTAGTTGTTTATATATTGTGGATATTAGGCCTTTGTTACATATATTACATATATTTTTCTCAGTCTCATTTTTTTTTTTTGAGACAGAGTCTCCCTTTGTTGCCTGCGCTAGAGTGAGTGCCGTGGCATCAGCCTAGCTCACAGCAACCTCAAACTCCTGGGCTTAAGCGATCCTCCTGCCTCAGCCTCCCGAGTAGCTGGGACTACAGGCATGCGCCACCATGCCTGGCTAATTTTTTCTATATATATTTTTAGTTGTCCAGATAATTTTTATTTCTATTTTTAGTAGAGATGGGGTCTCGCTCAGGCTGGTCTCGAACTCCTGACCTCGAGTGATCCACACGCCTTGGCCTCCCAGAGGGCTAGGATTTCAGTCTCATTTTTAAACTTTATTAATCTTTTCATTCATGTCTTGTGTGTGTTTATTGTCATATTTTTCTTTTTATAATATATAAAATTGGCTACTTTACAAGCAATAGCTTTACTTTTTCAGCCTTATTGAGGTATAATTGGCAAATAAAAATTGTATATGTTCAAGATAGACAATATGTTTTAATATGTGCATAAATTATGAAATGATTAATACAATCAAGCTAATTAGCATATCTATCACCTCATGTAGTTACCTTTTTAAGTATATTTTTTCTTGAAGTAAAATTCATATGTAATAAAATGCATGTATTTTAAATGCTCAGTTTGTTAAGTTTTTATAGTTGAATACATTTATGTTATCTACCACCCAAAACATGATATAAAACATTTCATCTCCCCCAAAGAGTTTCCTTGTGCCCCTTTCCAATCAATTCACCCTTTTCCCATTCTACCCCAAGCAACAATTTTCTGACTTCTGTCACCATCGATTAGTTTTACATGTTCTTAGATTTCATTATAAATGGGATCTTAGAATGTTTTTTGTGTGTGTGCCTGGTTTCTTTTGCTCAACATAATATATTTTTGAGATTTGTTCATGTTCTTGTTTTGATTTGTGATTTGTTACTTTGTATTGCTGATTAGTATTCCATTCTATGATTATGCCATTATTTATTTTTCTGTTTTCCTGTTGATGGGAATTTAAGTTATATCTAGTTTTTAACTATTATGAATAAGGCTGCCCTGAACATTCATGTACAAGCCTTTTTGTGAACATATATTTTCATTTCTCATGGGTAAATATCTAGAAATGGAAGAGGGTAAATGTATGCTTAACTTTATTTAAAAAAAAAAAAAAGAAGGCCTAACACTTTTCTAACATGGTACCATTTTAGACCCAAGCAGTATATGAGAGTTCCAGTTTTCCATGTCTTCATAAAAAAGATGGGGTTTTTTTGGTTTTGTTTATTTGTTTTGAGACAGTGTCTTGCTCTGTCAGCTGGGCTAGAGTGCAGTGGCATCATCACAGCTCACTGTAACCTCAAACTCCTAGCCTCAAGTGATCCTCCTGCCTTGGCCTCCCAAAGTGCTAGGATTACAGGCGTGAGCCACCACACCCAGCAAAAAAAGATGTTGTCTTTGAAATTCTAGTGGGTGTTGAATGGTATCTCATCATGGTTTTAATTTTCATTTCCAAGATGATGAATGTTGAGTCCATTTTCATATACTTATTGGCTATTCATATATTTTTTTAAAGTGTCTGTTCAAGTCTTTTGCCCATTCCTTAAAACTTGAGTTATTCATCTTTTTATTGATGATACATAGGAGTTATTTATATATTATGGATTCAAGCATTAGGTGTATATGTTGCAGATATTTTTTTCTAGTCTGTAGTTTGTTTCTCTTTTTAATGATGTCTTTTGACGAGCAAAAGTTTTAATTTTGATGAAGTCCAATTTTTTTTTGCATTTATTTATTTATTTTTATATTTTTTTATTTCAGCTTATTATGGGGGTACAAAAGTTCAGGTTATATATATTGCCCATGCCCCCCCATCCCCCCGAGTCAGAGCTTCAAGGGTGAGATGAAGTCCAATTTATCAGGTTTCTTTAATGCTTAGTACTTTTGGTATCCTGTCCAAGAAATCTTTGCCTACCCCAAAGTCATGAAGATATTCTCCTTTGTTTCCTATTTGAAGCTTTATAGGTTTAGCTTTTACATTACTTCTGTAATCTGTTTTGAATTAATTTTTGGCTATAAAGTGAGTTAGAGGTTGGGGATCATTTTCCCCCCACGTGGCTATCTAGTTGTTCCACTGTAACCAAACTTAGGCTTTGCTACTCACTGCTCAAAAGCCAAACTCGAGGGACAAGAGTTGGTGGAAGGAAAAGCAGGTTATTCAAGAGCCAGCAACCTGAGGAGATGGTGGACTCATGTTGCAAAAACCATCTCTAATTTCTCAGGCTGACTGAAGGGTTTTAAAGGAGAAGGAGTTTTGGGAAACTATATTCAGGAGCTGGCCATGTGCAGGTCAGCATAACTTGTTCCAATGGTTAACTTTAGTAGCTGGCCATCTGGCAGTCTGGGCTGGAATCCGCTAGACTGCAACAGAATTGAAGGTTAACTGCTCAGCATTTTCCTCTAGCGGGGAGTCCTGCAATCTTGGTTCTATAGTTAGTTGCTCAAGGCCAGTTCCTGGAATTCTTAAGCACACAATTAGGCATTGTAAAAGAAAGAGTTATTAGTTAGCTTTAAGATGGAGTGTCTGTTACAGTTACACCACCACCATTGGTTAAAAAGAAGTTCCTTTACCCACTGGATTGACTCGGTGTCTTGGTGTATTGAGTTGATCATATGTGTGTGGGGTCTATTTCTAGACACTATTCTGCTCTATTGGTCAATTTGTTTATTCTTAGACCTTTTAATAAGTCTAACTTATCATATGTTTTAATCTCTGGGAGGGCAAGTTTCCCCTCAGTTTTAGCAGAATTATTTTGATTACTTTCTGTTCCAGGTGAATTTTAGAATTAGGTTGTCAAGTACTATGAAATCTTTGGATTTCTATTGAGAACTGAATTCAATTTATAGATTAAGGAGAATTGATCCCATCCAGGAACATGATCTCTCTGCATTTATTCAAGTCATCTTTTATGTCTTTAAGTAAGGTTTGTAGTTTTCTTAATATAATTCTTATACCACATATCTTCTTTTTTTATATTTTTTTTATTTTTGAGACAGTCTCACTCTGTTGCCCGGGCTAGAGTGCTGTGGCATCAGCCCAGCTCACAGCAACCTCAAACTCCTGGGCTCAAGCAATTCTTCTGCCTCAGCCTCCCGAGTAGCTGGGACTACAGCCATGTGCCACCATGCCTGAATGACTTTTTCTATATATTTTTAGTTGTCTGGTTAATTTCTTTCTATTTTTTAGTAGAGACAGGGTCTTGCTCTTGCTCAGGCTGGTCTTGAACTCCTGACCTCGAGCGATCCTCCTGCCTCTGCCTCCCAGAGTGCTTAGGATTACAGGCGTGAGCCACCGCGCCCAGCCTTACCACATATCTTGTTAGGCTTATTCCAGAATACTTTTTTAACTTTTTTGTTGCTTTTTTGAATATCTCCTTTTCTATTTTCCATTCCTGTCTAGGAAAAGTATTACTTTTTAAATTTTTATCTTGTTATTTCACCATCTTGCTGAACTACATTTTAGTTTCTCATTGTTTTGTCAGTGGAGTTTCATGGATTTTCTAGGTGGGTATTCAGATTATTCTCAAGTAGACACTTCAATTTCTTCGTTTTCAAAATTTATACCTAATTTATTTTCTCATCCTTTTTCAGCATAATGTTGAATAGTACCAGTGATAGTTATCATCTTTATCTTTTTTTCCTTTTTCAGTCTAACCAGAAAATTGCTAGTGTTTCAATTTTAACTATCTACTGTGCCATTTCTGACAGATATCCTTTATCAAGTTAAGGTAGTGGCCTTTTATTCCTAGTTTGCAAAGAATTACTTTTTTTTTTCAATGGTAATGGGATCTCAATATGTTGCCCAGGCTGGACACAAACTCCTGGGCTCCAGCAATCCTCCCGTCTCAGCTTCCAGAACAGCTCAGACTATAGGCGCATACTGCCACATCCCTCTAAGAATTACTTATTTTTAAAGTGAGAAATGAATGTTGAATTTTATCATTGATTGGGAATTAGTTATCATATAGTTTCTCCTCTTTTAACCTATTGATAGAGTGAACTATAAAAATACATTTTCTATCATTTCCTGAATTTACCATGATAAATCATTTTTTCTGCACACTGCTGGATTTAATGTGTTAGTTTTAAATTTAGGACTTTTACAAATCTGTTCCTATGAGAGAGTGGTCTATAACATTTATTTGTATGTGTGCTCTCCTTGTCCATTTTGGTTTGAAGATTTTGCCAACTGTATAAAATGAGTTGAGAAGCTTTCCATTTTTTTCTGTGCTCTGCTACATTTTATATAACATGTGAATTATATCTGAAAGTTTCTTAAAAAGTATATTTTCTATATCTTGAGCTAATTTTGGTCATTTATATTTTCTTAGGAAATTATTTATTTTGTCTAGATTGCCAAATTTATTCATATAATATTGCAAATAGATTTACTTTATATTTTTAATCCCCTCTACAGCTGTAGTTATGTCTCCCCTTTCAGTTTTTTATATCACATATGGCAGATTTGTTGATTAACTCTACTTTTTCCTATTTTGTATTTTTACTCTATTAATGACTTCTTATTAGGTTGTTTTATATTCTTTTTATTGCTTCATGAGTTGAAAGCTGAGTTTACTTTTTTTCTTTCCTTTCTTTAAAAAAAAAAAAAGCATTTCAAGTATATACAAAAGAGATCAGAATGGTATAATGAATCCCCCATATACCTGTCATGCAGTTTCACTAATTTATGACTAGTATTGTTTTATCTATATTATTTTGAAACAAATTCCAGATATATTGTTTTATTTATTTCAGTTTGTAAAAAATAAGAACTCTTTTAAAATATAATCACCTAAAAATTAACAGTAATCCCTTAATAAAATCAAATATCTAGTCAGTGTTCAGATTTCTCATTGTCTCATAGATTTCATTTATTTGGATCGGGATCCAAACAAGGTCCACACATTGTTATTGCTTGATAAGTTTTTAAAATTTCTTTCATTGATTGATTAAGACAGGGTCTTGCTATATCACCCAGACTGGTCTCAAACTCCTGGGCTCTAGCAGTCCTCCCACCTCAGCCCTCCAGAATAGCTAGGACTACAGGCGTGCACCACCAAACCTGGCTAAGAAATCTCTTTTCATCTACAGGTACTTTTTCCATCTCTTCTTACCCATCAAGTCCCTAGAATTTATTTATTAAAGAAATCAAGCTGTCTTGTAGAATTTCCCATAGTCTGAATTTCACTGATTGCTTACCCATGTAGTTTAACATGTTTCTCTCTTCCTCTGTATTTCCTACAAATTGATATTTAGATCTAGAGGCTTAATCACATTCAGGATCTTTTTTTTTCTTTTATTTATGCACACCATTTAATTGTCTCATTTATTTTCAATTGTCTTTGTCTAAAAGGATATATTTAAAGCTATACATTTCCTGTAAGTACCACTTAGATGTAATCTTACAAATTTGAGAAATAGTACCCTCACTGCTCATTTCTAAATAGGATAATATTTCCTTTTTCATTTTCTCTCTAACCTAAGAGTTATGTAGAAGGTGCCTCTGTGTTTCCTTTTATTGTTAATTTCTAATTTATTGCATTATGATCAATGAATGTGTCTGATTTCTGTTTCTTGA
Organism: Lemur catta; assembly: GCF_020740605.2. Lineage (NCBI taxonomy): Eukaryota > Metazoa > Chordata > Mammalia > Primates > Lemuridae > Lemur > Lemur catta. Next base: position 48,236,084 of record NC_059155.1, on the reverse strand, counting down.
AATTTAGCCTGATGCTTATTTGGTCTTATTAATATTCCATGTGTATTTTAAGAGTGTATTTTTTGTTGGGTATATAGTTATACCTATTAGACAAGTTTGTTAATTGTGTTTTTCAGATCCTCATATTCTTGCTTGTTATTTACTTAATATGTTATTTTCTCACAATATGACCAAGGATTTTTCCATTTCTTCTTGTATTTCTTTGTTTATACTTTATGTATTTTGAAGCTTTGTTGCTAGCTGCATAAAGTATCATGACATATATCTTCTTAGAGGATTATATCTATTAGGTCATTAAATATGAAATGTCTGATTTCAAATCAAAAGTTTAGTTTATTGTATCTCAAACAAGAAGCAGTACAATTAAAGTAGGCACCTAAACTATCTACACAGTTTTGCCATCTTAATGGTAGCTTGTTTAGGCCAGCAGCAAAGAAGCCTGGAGAGCAAGTGGTGATGAAATCATAAAAGGTGTTTTCCACAGCTTGTTGAAAATAGAATATTTTTCCTTGTAAGTAGTAGTCCAAAGCCTGGAAGAAGTGGTAGTCAGTTGTTGCCAGGTCTGGTGAATACAGTGGATGACAGAGTTTCTAAGTCCAGCCTCTGTAATTTGAGCAGTGTTGTTTGTGAGACATGTAGTTGAGCACTGTCTTGCAAGAGGATTGGCCTATGTCTATTAACCAATCTCAGCTGCTTAATTGCAAGCATCCTCATCATTTCATCCAATTGGTTGCAGTAGACCTCTGCTATAATCGACTGACCAGGTTTCATGAAGCTATAGTGGATAATACCAGCACTGGACCACCAAACAGACACCATTAGCTTTTTTTGACGAATATTTGGTTTTGGACTGTGTTTCCACACTCCATCTTTATCCAACCACTGTGCCAAATGTTTGTGATTGTCAAAAGGAATCCATTTTTCATTGCATGTAACAATGTTGTGTAGAAATGGTTCACCTCTATGTCATGACAGCAAAGAAAGGCAAGCTTCGAGATGATTTCTCTTCTGAGGCTCGTTTAATTCATGCATTATCCATCTATCCAGCTTCTTTACCTTGTCCATTTGTTTTAAATGGTCCAATATTGTTGGAATAGTAACATCAAACCTTACTGCTAATTCACATGCAGGTTGAGATGGATTTGCTTCCACCACAGCTTTCAGCTTATCATTATCCACCTTGGTCTCAGGTTGCGCACATGGACCATTTTCAAGATTAAAGTCACCAGAACAGAACTTTTCAAACCATCAAGGTACTGTGCATTCATTAACTACATCCTTCCCAAACACTTCGTTGATACTTTGAGCTGTCTGCACTGCACTGGTTCTATGATGGAACTCATATTCGAAAACAGCTCGAATTTTTGCTTATTCAAGGTCTCAAAAAATTGCTCTAAAAAAAATTTGAAAGACAATCACAAGCCAAACCATGTGTTTCATACAATGAGGATGTACCTTCACAATAAAAATAAAACAAGAAGAAGTGTCAAAGTGAAATGTCAGCGATATCAACTGTCAAACTTAGTACTTAAGGAAATCAGGCATTTCATACTTAATAACCTGATATTTTTATCTGATTAGTATTTTTCACCTACTTTCTCTTTGTTAGCCCTTGCCTGGTATTTCTTTTTGTACCCCTTATCTTATAGAAACTATGTAACTTGATTTCATTAATTACTTTATTTATTCATTCATGTATACCTGATCTGATGGTCTCTTTTAACAGGTGGCTTTATCCTATATATTTTTATGTGTGTGTTTGGACTTATTCCTGCCATATCAGTGACTACTAGCCCACTGGCCTACTTCTGCTGTGGTACCACAAGCAGTTACCTTAACCATTGTTCCAGGGCTTCCTCCTATTTTCTGAATCTTCTACCTTCAAGTCTTCAGTACTCCTGGAGTTGGTGCTAGCTTTTTATTTACAGCAGTTCTCTCCTCTGTGTGTGTGTGTGTGTGTGTGTGTTTAATGTTAGTCTGAGTCATCCACTTTCAATCTCAGGGATTTTCTGCAGTTTCTGATCCACCAGTGATGGATTCACAGGTGGTTGGTGGCTTTCCCACTTGGCAGCATCTTAAAAGACTTTTAGGGACTCTTAAAGGAATTTTATCAGTTGTGATAGAGGATTTTATTATTTATTTATTTATTTATTTATTTATTTATTTATTTTGAGACAGAGTCTCACTCTGTTGCCCAGGCTAGAGTGCCGTGGCATCAGCCTAGCTCACAGCAACCTCAAACTCCTGGGCTCAAGCAATCCTGCCTCAGCATCCTGAGTAGCTGGGACTACAGGCATGCTCCACCATGCCGGGCTAATTTTTTCTATATATATTTTTAGCTGTCCATATAATTTCTTTCTAGTTTTAGTAGAGACGGGGTCTTGCTATTGCTCAGGCTGGTCTCGAACTCCTGAGCTCAAACGATCTGCCTGCCTTGGCCTCCCAGAGTGCTAGGCTTACAGGCGTGAACCACCACGCCCAGCCTGTGATAGAGGATTTTATATGCACATTTCTGGGTTGCCCCTCTCAGATTCAGAGCTTCAATTTCCTCATTAATAAAATAAGATTTAAGTATATATTCCCATAGAGTTGTGGGGATTAAGTGAACTCATATTTTTAAAACATGTAGCACAATTTCTAGTAAATATTAATAGTAGCCTCTTCATAATTATTCCCTCTTCTGTGTTTTTACTTCTGAGTAGTGGCTAATGAGAAATACGGGCCTTACTGATATTTATGTGCAATCTCAGCTGAACTAAGACCCCCTAGGAGCTTGCTAGGGTGCTTGTCAACATTTGAGGTAGATTTTGAGGCTGTAAGAGGCTTTTAGGGATATGGTTTATACCAGTGAAATTAAGTTTTCTTTAGCTACCAAATTGCCATTCCCAAAGACAAGTTCCCCACCATTAGAGGGAATCATTTTCTACATATCAAGAGCTAAGAAAGTTGCTAGCCTCTAGAATATTTTCGGAGGGTGGAAAAGGCCCATCAGCATATTATTACATGTTGCCTTACTGGGGAGGAAGGGGGTGTATTCAAGTGTCAGATTTGATTTGTAAGGCAAAGAAGTTTATGACAAAAATCACAGTTGAGTCCTGTATCAAGTGGGAGATGCCAAGAGCTAAAGGGAAGCTAGTGAGAAAACAGGAAAGAGGTATGTAGGAAGCAGACAGCAGAGGGAAAGATTTTGGACATGTTGCATATGGTGTGCATATTAGAAAAGTCCAGGAGGAAATGGGAAATTCAGGACAAAAACTTAGAAGCACTGTCTGGACTGGAGATAAATATTTGGAATCTATGGGTAGGAGAATTGTGTAGAGAAAGACTGGATAATGAGAGAGCCAACACTAAATATTAATGAGGAGTACTCGTATTTAAGAGTCAAAGGTAAAGGAGTTAGTTAAAGAAGTTGAAGAGACACTGAAGGATCGTAGTATTAGTATCTAGAAAATCAAGGTAATAGTTTCTATGAAGAAGGGATTATCACCTGTGTCAAATGTTTCAGCATGATTACATAAGATGAAGGCTGAGAAGAGGCAAATGGATTTGTTCATTGAGATTTTTGGTAATCTTTGCCTGAGCAGTGTCAGTTCAGTGGTAAGGAATTAGGGCAGGTTGCATCAGACTGAGGGGTAAATTTAACTACCATTCTAAATGCGGTGTTTATCCTTTCCATTAATTTCTTTATTCTTGTATCCTTTAACTATATGTAATGATATTTTGCCTGTCTGTAAACATAAGTGATTTTATAGCATATGTGTCTTCTATAACTGACTTTTTTGTTGTTCAACGTGATGTTTGTGAGATTCATCTATCTTGATAATATAGCTTTGTTCTAACAGTTTGGGTTTTTTTTAACTAGAGACTTGAGTTTTCTTGGTATAAAATTGTGTCAGTGACAAGAAAATTAATCTCTGCCAATATTTACTCCTATTATTTAATTCTCTTATTTTATGTTTATTAGCAAGGAGAATAATGTTGAAGGGTACACCCTGAGCTTATAAAGTTGCTTTCCCCAGGGGGATCTAGTTTCTGATTTAAATTGGAATGGTTTTTGTGTTTTATTATTTGGAATGATAATTGCTATTGGTTTTGGTAAATGGCATGTAATTTACCATTTAATTTAAGTTCCAGAAAGTCTTTTTAAAGTTCAAATTGTCTGTTTTATTCAGCTACTCTATGTCATTAAAATCCTGTTCTATGCTTGTTCTTCTCTTTAGCTTCTGGGTCCCCTTAGGTGTTTTATTATTTTCCTTTGTCTGCTCACTGGAGCTCAAGTCTAATGCTGGGGTGCCTGAAATCGTAGCAGCCCAATGAGTGGGAAAGGCACAGGGGTTTCTGCCCATGAACCAGCACTGTAACAGGAGGCATGTTGTCAGTCAGCTTGTCAGACCCTTGAAGAGGTATCAAGAGGAGGCCTCTCTACTATTTCCTTCTGCTGTCTTAGTCTCAAGGTAGACAGGACCCAACCCAACTCATTGGTTTCTTTTCAGGATTTTCAGATAGGGAAACCTGACATACTCTCATAAGCAATACTGACTTTCCCCCTACAAGTTCACAGAATCCTATGGGCCAAGCCTTTACCAGGGCCCAGGTTCCCATCCTTGTGCTTTGGCTCTACTACACCAGACTCCAGGCCCTTGGCCCAGGGCTCTCATCTGTTCCAGAGTTTAAAAATCCTGCATCACCCTTTACTCTTAGGTCACAGACCCATCCTGCAACCTCATTTTCTTGGCTGGCCCCAGCACCCATTTGGCTCAAGAACAGTTGATGAATCAGGTTTGAAAATAGAGGGGATCTGGAACATCTTCGCAAAATCCACGTACATTTTAAAAATAGATGCTACCAAACTCCCATGAAGAAATGACATGAGATTATTCATTTTTCTAACTTTTCTGCTAAGTATATTACCATTCTGATAAGTAAAAAATAGTATCTCATTTTCATTTCTGTAGTTATTAGTGAAGTCAAACATACTTTTATATTTATAGACCATTTATATTCCTGATTAAATTACCTATTCAAATTATTTCTCTCCCTTCATTCGGTGTGGGTGCTATATACTTCCTGTTAAGTTTATCCCTATTTTTTTATTGTGATTTTCAATATAAAACATATTTAGGCCATTGCCAGAGAGATTATAAATAGATTACAGATGGATAATGGGTAGATTATTCAATTAAAGTATAATATACATACAGAAAAGTACCCAAATAATCATTATTCAGTTTGATGAATGTTTACAACGTGAAATACACACATGTAAATAGCACCCACATGAAGAAACAATATTACAAGCATCCCAGCAGTGCCACATGTGCTCTCTTCTGGTCACTGTCTTCCCCAAAGGGTAACCTCTGTCCAGACTTATGCTAGATTAGTCTTGCAGTATAGACTCCTTTGCGTCTTTCACTCAATGTAAGGTCTTCAGAGAAAATACACGATGCCTAGCTAAATTTGAATTTCAGATAAATGACAAATCGTTTTGTGTGGAGCATACTTATATTAGAAATGATTCTTCATTTATCTGAAATATAAATTTGATTGCATGTTCTATAGTTTTTTCTTTTGCTAAATCTGATAACCCCAATTCAACATTTTGCTTGTAATGGTCATCCATAACATTACATGTAGTTGTAGTTTTCGTTACTATATAGTATTCTGCTAACAAATACACCACAATTTATTTATCATTTCTACTGTTGGATGGGCATTTGGGTAATTTCCTGTTTGGGACTATTATGAATAGTGCTGCTATGAATATTCTTATATAGGTATTTTTGGTGAACATAAGTGCCCACATTCCCTCAATCCTGAATCCTCCTGTAACTGCTATCCTATCTCCTTTCCCTTAGAGTCAAGCTCCTCAGAAAAGATTACACTGCTTAACAACACATGTGATTCACTCTCTTAGTTTCATTTCTCTGGTGCCATATAAGAGAGTGAATCACATGCATTGTTGAAAAATTGCATAAGTCATGTATATAGCTTAATAAATAATTATAAAGTGAACAACCATGGAACTACCACTTAGGTTGAACACTAAACACTTTCAGCAGCCATGCATACCCCTCTCATATCATGCCCCCTAACTACTCTTCTGACTTTTGTGATGATGATTCCCTTGCTTTTCTTGATAGCAGTGCCTCCTGTGTATATATCTCTAAACAGCATAATTTAGTTTTGTCTTTTTTAAGCTTTATGTAAATGAAATTATATTGTATATTATCTGTTGTTTCGTGCATCTTCTATTCAACATGGTATTTGAGAGATTCATCTATGTTGCATATAGCTATAGTTCATTTCATTTCTGTATAGTATTCCATCGAATGACTATAGCATTATTTATTCTTTCTACTGTTGATGGATATTCCAGTTTCCAGCTTTTGGCTATTATCAACAATACCCATATGAACTGTCTTATTTATATATCCTGCTGGCTATATGTAAGCATTTTCTAGGGAATATACATCAAAGTAGAACCGCTAGGTCATAGAGTATATATACACCAAACTGTCTTTCAAAGTTTTTCCAATGTATGAGAATCCTTGTTGCTCCACATCCCCCAATACTGTTTTGTCAGAATTTTAAATTTTTGCTAATCTGGTAGGTGTGAAGTTATACTTCATTATGGTTTTAATTTTCATTCCATCAGTGACTAATGGTATTGATCACCTTTTCATATGTTTATTGGCCATGTGTATTTTCTGTAAAATGCCTATTCAAGTCTTGCCAATTTTTCTATTGAATGTCAGTCTTATTCTTACTGATTTTAAGAAGTAGTTCTTAATACACTGTATATTCTAGTCACTGGTCAGTTACATTTATTACAAATCTCTCCACCCTGTATGTTTTACAAATATCTTCTCTCATCTCTGGCTTGTCTTTTGCTCTTTTCATTTATGATTATTTTATGTCTTATTTACAAAATCCTTTAGTACCCCAAGATCTTGAAGATATTCTTCTGTATTATCTAATAAAGGCTTTATAGTTTTGCCTTTCATACTTAAATCTTTAATCCACCCACAACTGTTTTTTGTACATGGTATGATGCAGGGGTTCAGTTTTTTTTTTCCACATTTATGCCCATTTACCCTAACACTATTTATTAAAAAGTCTATCCTTTCCCTACTGATAAGCAGTACTATTTCTGTCATATATTAAGTCCCCAAATATGCCTTGGTCTGTTTCTAGGTACTTTATTAAATCAAAATTAAGTCCCCCAAATCTATGTATATGGTATATCTCTCCATTTATTTAGGACTTCTTTAACGTTTCTCAGTGATTTTTCCTGCAGAAGTCTTATACATCTTTTGTTCTATTCTTAGGTAATTTGTATTTTATCAGTATTGCAAGTATATTTTTTTAAATTTTTATTGAAGTATAATATACAAACAAAAGTACACCCATCATAATTGTACAGCTTGCTGAAGTTTTACAAACTGAGCAAATCCATGTAACCAACATAAATAGAATCTTTTAAAATTTTATTTTCTAAGTTTGTTTTTGGTATATGGGAATAAAACTTATTTTTTAATATTGATTTTGTATACAAAAACCTGATTTACTCTCTCAGTAGTCTGTCTTTACTCACCTAGCTAAAACCACTAGGTAGAAAATCACCAAGGATATGTTAATTACCAGAACTAATTGGTTTTTTTCAGTGCTCATCTTACCCAATCTCTCTGTGGCATTGACACTTGAACATACCCTTTTTGAAACTCTTCTCTTGGCTTGTAAATCCTCATTCTCCTTGTTCTTTTCCTAACTCAAACTATTCCTTTTTAGTTTCTTTTGCTTTTTCTTCTTGCTATTCCATTAGGGTAATTATTGCACCCAGCATGATCTCCCTGGTTAGGAATGAGTACCCACTACCTGCTGTTAGTTCTCCTTTAGCACTATTGTGCAGATGCAGCCATTTCCGGTCTGTTCCTGCTGCCTCTACAAAGTCCATGCCTTCATGCTGCACATCTGGACAATAGCCTCCTAACTCTTTGACTCCTAGAAGGCTTCATTCTAAACACCATAGCTAGATTAATCTTAAAATACCACTTTGATCAAAGGGATACCTGCACCCCCATGTTTATTACAGCACTATTCACAATAGCAAAGATATGAAATCAACCTAAGTGTCCGACAACAGATGAGTAGATAAAGAAAATGTGGCATAGATACACAATGGATACTATTTAGCCATAAAAAGAACGAAATCATATACTTTATAGCCACATGGATGGAACTGGAGGTCATTATGTTAAATGAAATAAGGAGACACAGAAAGACAAATATCACATGTTGTCATGCATGTGGGAGCTAAAAAAGTGGATCTCACTGAGGTAGAGAGTAGAATGATAGTTCCCAGAGGGTGGGAAGGGGTGGGGGAATGAAGAAAGCTTGGTCAATGGGTTCAAACATACAGTTAGATAGAAGGAATAAGTTCTAATGTTTGATAGCAGAGTAGGGTGACTATAGTTAACAATAATGTATTGTATATTTCAAAATAACTAGAGGAGAGGACTTGAAATGTTCCTACTGCATAGAAATGATAAAGGCTGAATCCTAAATACACTGACTTGATCATTACACATTCTATGCATGTAACAAAATACACATTTACCCCATAAATATGTAAAAATATTATGTATCAATAAAAATAAATAAATTACATATGTAGCTTTAAAAAATTACCACTTTGTACATGGCACCGCCTCTAAATAGAAACTTTGAAGTGGCATATCACTGCTTACAGGATGAAGTCTAAAAAACATAGTCAAGTCTTCTAGACCCCTCGTACCCTGGTCCCAGCCTACCTTCTCAGCTGCCTTTCACAGCTTCCCTACCCACACTCCACTCCAGTTACCCAGCCCCCACAACGTGCCCAGCTATTCTAGTCTCTGCATACTTTCATCACAGCACTCTTCTCACCTAGAATTTAGTATATACCTCCCCCCACCACACCCCCCCACAAGCAAACTATCTACAACACAGTCATGTTTTAAGGCCCAACTTAAGTCCTGGGGTTTTCAATTTTGCCTTTTTAAACCATTTTATCTTCTAATGTATTTTTTCTCCTCTGAAATTATGTAGTACCAGGGGGACTACATTGTCATTTTCTGGTGCCTCCACTTCATCTGCCACCACTTCCCCACAAACTACAGGATTGAAGCCATAGCAGCCTACTCCTCATTTTTCCAAACAGTTCTGTCATTTCAGATCTCTGTGCCATTATACCTGTATGTTCTCTGCTGGGTTTTTTGTTTCTCCCCACTGCCTCAGAAACCTTGTTCCATCAAGCATCTCTGTACCTTCTGTGTTTGTAACCTCTCTTTCTCTACTGACTTTACCCCTCAGCATAGAAGCATACTATTTCTCCCATTTTAAAATAAAACAAAGTCTTTTATCCTCCTCCTACTACTGCTGTCTCCTCTTTTCCTTTCACTCTGTTTTTTTTTTTTTTTTTTTTTGGCCACCCCTCCATCCTCATCCCATTGAAACTCTCCCTGCCAAGGGTAAACCAATGACCTGAACAACTAAATCCATTAGGCTTTTTTCAGTTCTCCTCTTACTTGGTGACCCTGCAGTGTCTGATATCCTGCCCCTTCTTCTGGACAATCTCATTTCTCCCTTGACTCTTTGACAGTACCCTATCCTGATTTTCCTCTCACTTTTCTCAAGACTCTCTCTTAGGTTCCCTTTTCTACCCACCTCTACCTGAACAATAACCCAGGTTCTGTCCTGGTATTTTTTTCTTTCTCTTCCCACTATTCATGCTCATCACCCTGCCACCCCCCACCTTAGGTGCTTATAACTCCTACCTGTATTCTGCCAATCCCAAACCTCTATCTCCAGTCCATATGTCACATTTCAGCCTATAAATGTAGTTGCTTGTGGGGAATCTCATGGATGTCCCACAGGTGCCTCTCATTGCATGTGTCTAAAACTGAACCCCTCATCCTTCTCTGCCTCTGATATAAACCTGCCCCTTGATCACCTGCAGTGAATTAATACCAACATCCACCCAGTCACCCAAGCCAGAAACCAGGGCATCATTCTATATACTCTTCCTTCACTCTAGCTCCTTCCCCCAATCCTGTCAGTCACGAAGTCCTGTCAGTCCTACTTTCTCATCTTTCAACTCACTCTTTCTTTCCTCTAACCCTGTGGTCCTGGTCCCCAACCCCCAGGCCACGGCCAGTCAGTGGCCTGCTAGGAAAACAGGGCTGCGCATCACCACCTGAGCTCCAACTCCCCAGCCCACATCCCCCGCCCCGCAACTCCCCCTCCATCCCATTTGTGGAAAAATTGTCTTCCATGAAACCAGTCCCTGGTTCCAAAAACCGTTGGGGACTGCTGCACCCTACTATCACTACCTTAATTCAAGCCCTCTTCTTTTTCATTATTATTATTATAGGAAGCTTTCCAACTGGTTTCCCTGTTTTCAGTCAGGCACCCTTTTAAGCCATCAACCAATTAGCAGCCAGGGTATTCTTCCTAAACTCTGCCTCCCTGCTAAGAGCTCTTCTAGAGCTATATGCTTTGTACTACACTGCTTAGCATGGCCTGTATGCTCTAGCCCTCCCTTCCTGGCTGGTTTCCCCTCTCCCCATTCTTTCTTTGCAATTCGCTTAGCCATACTAAGTGTGCCTAGTAATCTTTCGTCTATGTGTCTTTGTACATTCTGTTCCCTCTGTCAGAAGTGCCTTCCCTCTGTCTTCATGTGGCTAATTCAAATTTGCCTTTCCATACTCAGTTCCAATTTCATCCCTTTGAAAAAACTTTCTTTGACCACCTAGTCTAATTCCCCCAATGTGGATTAGGTAGCCCTCATCTAGTGCTTCCCTCTCTTCTGCACTAACATTACCCCAGCCGCGTGTTACAGTTATCTCCTTACCTGTCTGACTCCCCCAGTAGACAGTAAGCCAATCAAAGGCAAGAACTGTGTCGTGTGTATCTTTGAATCCCTAGGGCCTGGCCTAGTGCCCGGCATGCCATAGGTCCTCATTGAATGCCTGAGTTCTTTCTCCCTTTTGATGTGCCTGGCAACTCCCACTAATATTTCAATTCACAATTCAAATGTCACCCACCTGTGAAACCTCCACTTTGGGTCAAGCTCTTTCCATAAATTGGTGCTCCCATAGTGTTTTTTCCCTTAACATTTTATGATGGAAATTTTCAAAGGTACTGCAAAGTTGAAAGATTTTACAGGAATAATACCCCTATACCTAGTGTCTGGATTCCACCATTAACATTTTATTATATTTGCTTTATTATATATCTGTCCATCTATCCATTTATCAATCCATATTCTTTTAAAAATACATTTTAAAGTAATTTGCACATATTAGTACATTTCCTCCTAAATACTTCAGCTTGAATATATCATTAACTGACATTTAATATTTGTTTATATTTTTAATATAAGATGTATAGTGAAAAGCACAAGTTTTAAGTGTATGTTAGCTGGGTTTTGACAAATGCATTTACCCAAAAGCCTGTAACTCAAAGCTTTATCAAGATATAGATGATTACCTCCTTCTCACAGCATTCTTCCTTTCCATTGTAATTATTTATTTGTCTGTTTACCCCATTAGACTGTGAATTCCTTGAAGTCAGAGGCCAGTTCTTATTTTCCTGCTACCTGTTACCAGCACTGTGCCTGGCACACACTAGGTATTCTATAACTGTTAGCTGGCTAGAAGAATGAATATCTGCTTTATTCCTGGAATATTAGCACATGTCTTTTCCATTCTCCTTCTTTCTCACCTTTTACATCTAGAAGGTTGCTTGGTCATGTCATTTTTATGTCTTAAATACCTCTGACTTCTATCTCCTTCATTGCTTTTCCACTCCTACTATCCTTGGAGATCTCTCACCCGAACTGTTAAAATAACCATCTAAATGGTTTCTTAAACACCAGTTTTTTACTCCCAAATCTACCTTCCAAATGACTACCGAAGTAATATTTCTAAAATCCAAATTTGATCACTTATGCCCTCTTTAAAACCTTTCATGTTTCCCATCATCTACAACAGATTCTTATCTGCCTTCTTTTTAAAGCAGAGGCATTGTTTTTTAAATGAAACCTTATAGCAAATTCTAACACTTGAAATAGATTAAAAAATAGATTTTAAATTCATGTAGATTTATAAGTTCAAATTGCATAATATTAAGTCAATCTTCAAGCCATAAAAATATTATAGCTATTTTATGATCACATTTTATTTCTTTATATCTTGTATATCATAAAATTAACTTGTATATCATAAAATTTTCTGTGTTGCAAAATACGATGCATCCAACAAAGGACTTATATCTTGAATGTATAAAGAACTCTCAAAACTCAAAAGTAAAAAACAATCCAACTAGAAAATGGGCAAAGCACATGAACAGATATTTCACCAAAAAGGAAATTCAGATATCAATAAACACATGAAAAGCTGTTCAACATCCCTAGTCATTAAGGAAGTATAAATTAAAACCACAACAAGATATCACTGCATACCTCTCAGAATAGCTAAAAGGGAAAATAGTGACAATATCAAATGCTGGTGAGGATGTGGAGAAACTGGATCTCTCTACATGGTAAATGTAAAATGGTAAACCCACTCTGGAAAATAATTCAGCAGTTACTTATAAAACTAAACCTCCCAGGCACAGTGGCTCACATCTGTGTTCCTAGCACTTTGGGAGGCTGAGACAGGAGGATCACTTGAGGCCAGGTATTCAAGACCAGCCTGGGCAGCATAGCAAGACCCTGTCTCTACAAAAAACAGAAAACTTAGCTAGCTGTGGTGGTACATGCCTGTAGTCCTATCTACTCAGGAGGCTAAGGCAGGAGGATCGCTTAAGCCCAGGAATTTGAGGTTGTTGTGAACTATTAATATGATATCACTGTACTCTAGCCTAGGGCAATAGAGCGAGACCCTGTCTCAAAAAGAAAAAAATAAAAAACCTAAAGCTGTGCTAATCATATGACACAGCAGTTGCACTATTGGGCATTCATCCCAGAGAAATGAAAATGTGTGTTCACACAAAAACCTGTACATGAATGTTCACAGCTGCTCTATTCATAATAGCCCCAAATTGGAAAGAATCCAAATGTCCTTTAGCAGGTGAATGGTTAAACAAACTGGTACATCTGTACCATAGAATGCTATTCTGCACTAAAAAGAAACAAACTATTACTGATAGATATAACAACTTGGATGGATGATTATTATGCTGAGTGAAAAAAAGCCAATCTCAAAAGGTAACATAATGTATGATACCATTATAACATTCTTTTCTTACTTTTTATTTTTTTAATTTAATATACAATAAAATTTATTTTTATTTTGGTGTACAATTCTAGAGTTTTAACATGTACAGAGTCATGTAATCAGCATCACATTAAAGATACATAATAGTTCCGTCATTCCAAACAACTCCCTTATGCTAGCCTTTTGAAGTCATATTCTTTCCCCATCCCTAACCTCTGACAACCACTAGTAGATTCTTGAAATTGAAAAATTACAGGAGAGAATAGATTAGTGGTTTCCAGGGGTTAGAGTTTGGGGGTGAGGGGGAAAGTGTGCCTATAAAGGGTACTATGAGAGAGCTTTGTGGTATTGATAGGACAGTTCTGTATCTTGGTTTTGGTGATGGTTAGATGAAGTTGTACATGTGACAAAATTGCGTAGAACTACACACACACACACACACACAGAATACGAGTAAAAACTGATGAAAGTCGAATAAGGTCTGTGAATTGTACCAATGTCAATTTCCTGTTTTGGTATTGTACTATAATTGTATAAGATTTTACCATTGGGGGAGACTGGGTAAAGGATGCACAGGGCCTCCCTGGACATAGTTTTGCAACCTCCTGAGAATCTATAACTATTTCAAAATTAAACATTTTTTAAAATACAATACAACAAAAAGTAATTTTTCTCTTCTTATCCCTAGTCTATATTTCTAGATATTCTCTTTCTGTACAAATGGAAACATACCATGTACACTAGTCTACTCCTTATTTTTCCTCTTAACTATATGTGTTGGAGATTGTTCCATAACAGCATATATAGATCTACTATGTTTTTCATGTCTGTGTATTATGTGGATATACCATTGTATTTATTATGCCATTCCTCTATTGATGAATATTAGGTTGATTCCAGACTTTGGTATTACAAATAAGACTCCAGTGAACATTATTAATTCATAGCATGATGGGGATTATAGATGATAGTTACAATCTTTTTTAAAATTTTGCAGTTACTTAATTCCTATAATTTGTTTTGGTGGTACATTAACAAGAAAATTCTGATTCATACTGATACATAGTTGCAAATTATAAACATTTTTCCCAATCTCAGAATTATTTTCAATTATTAAATTGATCCAGGAGCTTGAATGAGGAAGAGTAGGAAAGTCCAGAGTTGGTTCACTAACAGTATCTTTCATACTTTACATTGTGTAATAACTCTAAATGCCTAACAAGACATACTCAAAGCTTATAAGAAACACTGAAACCATCATTAATACTATATCATCTTAACATATGGAGTTGCACATTCGTTACTAGACAAGTGACTGTGATGCAGTGATGAACACATGAATTAAGGAACTGCCTATGTCTGTGTTTAAGTATAAGCTTCTGTGCTATAGTGGTATAGCAGTCCCCCCCTTAGCCACAAGGTATACATTCCAAGACCACTAGTGGATGCCTAAAACCATGGGAAGTACTGAACCCTACGCTTCTTCATCAGCAGAAACAGCCTCTCCAGTAATTTTTATGTTTTTCAGTCCAAATGTGTTCCTAAATCTGTATAACCATCCCTTATTTGCCTTAAATGGCGTGGTATCACTCATTTCAGGGGGATCCCTTGCTGAAGTTTTCATATAGGCTCAATGCTTTGTGGTGAAACATGTTGCTATCAGTCAGAATATGTTTTCTGTTCGTGTCTTCCACCCACAAATTTAATGCCTTTTCCATCTTAACTAAGCATTTATCAAGCACCGTGGCTGTAACTTTTGTAGTTTGAGGAGGGACAGCAAAACTAGCATGAATTTCTTTTTCCTTCTTCACAATTTTGCAGATAGAGGATTCATTCTTATTGTAGATCTTAACAACCTCAGTAAATAATTTTTTTCTTTCTTTATTAAGTCAAGAACTTTCACCTTTTCACTTAAAGGAAGCCCTTTATGGCTTCTCTTTGGCATACCCAAATTGCCAGTATCATTACTCTTGTGCCTTGGGGTCATTACTAAGAAAAATAAGGGTTATTTGAACACAAGCACCTTGACAGTTGATCTGATAACCTAGATGGCTAATAAGTGACTAATGGGTAGTGGGGGGTGGGACAAAGGGATGATTCCCATACAGGGTGGGAGGGAGTGGGACAGCATGAAATTTCATCATGCTACTCATAGCAGTATGGTACGCAATTTAAAACTTATGAATTATTTCTGGAATTTTCCATTTAATATTTTCAGAGCTAGGTTGACCACAGGTAACTGAAACCAAGGATAAGGGTGGACTACTGTATAATTATTTGTACAGTTTTCCTTGGGTGAACATGTGAAATGGAAAAAAGTCTAGTACAAAGCTACAACCTTAAACTATACATTTGTAAAATATTCAAACGTACGTGCAAATGATAGAGGTATTTTCAAAGACTACATAAAAATTAACCTTGATGCACAAGGTAATGCGTTGGTAGACTTTAGTGTGTTAAGATTTTGTATATAGCACATTGGAATGAACTATTTAAATGTAGTTTTAAAATGGTTAAAATAATTTTAAATGGTCACGATAGTTGTACAACAATGTGAATGTACTTGATGCCACTGAACTGTATACTTAAAAATGATTAAAATGGTAAATTTTATGTCATGTAAATTTTGCCACAGTAAAAAATAATATTTAAAACAAAATCCGGCCGGGCGCGGTGGCTCACGCCTGTAATCCTAGCTCTGGGAGGCCGAGGCGGGTGGATCGCTCGAGGTCAGGAGTTCGAGACCAGCCTGAGCAAGAGTGAGACCCCGTCTCTACTAAAAATAGAAAGAAATTATCTGGCCAACTAAAAATATATATACAAAAAAAAAAATTAGCCGGGCATGGTGGCTCATGCCTGTAGTCCCAGCTACTCGGGAGGCTGAGGCAGTAGGATCGCTTAAGCCCAGGAGTCTGAGGTTGCTGTGAGCTAGGCTGATGCCACGGCACTCACTCTAGCCCGGGCAAGAAAGTGAGACTCTGTCTCAAAAAAAAAAAAAATAAAACAAAATCCAAATTACCTTTGCAGAAACTCTGAAGTACCTCTGTGGCTCCTTAAAGTATCTGAGGAATGCAATTGGAAACCACTGTGCTATAGGATAAATACAAATACTTGGGCATGACATATAAGACCTTCTATGATCTGTCCCTAACTGTTCTGTGGCCTCATTGTCACTATCTCATAATTTTCATTGTACTCATATTGAACTACCTGTAGTTCCTAAATGTATAATGTTTTCTCACAAACATGTGCCTTGGCATATGCAAATTCCTCTGCCTAGAATGCCCTTACACTCTTCTTTCCTGCTCTTCCTTCCTCCATCAGCATTGCCCTGGTCATCCTTCAAGATTCAGCTCAAACTTCAATTCTTCTCTAAAG
Organism: Lemur catta; assembly: GCF_020740605.2. Classification (NCBI taxonomy): domain Eukaryota; kingdom Metazoa; phylum Chordata; class Mammalia; order Primates; family Lemuridae; genus Lemur; species Lemur catta. Next base: position 48,219,447 of record NC_059155.1, on the reverse strand, counting down.
CCTTTCTTTACCTTCCCAGGTAAAGTTTACCACTCTCTCCTATAGGAACTCATTTTAACTACATATCTCTTCCTCTAACATTATATTTATTTGTTTGTTTGTACGTCTGTCTCTCCCTTTAGACTATGAACTCTTTGAGAGAAGGGATTGTGACTTATTCATCCTTTGTATCTTCATTGTACATATTCACTAAATGTTCAGTGAATAAAGGATTTGGATGTGTGAGGTGAGAAAAGAAGAGTCCTGGATGACTCAGATTTGCTGTTGGTTGGGTGACAGGTTATATGGTGAGACAATGAAAGCAGTGCTGGAAGTGGAATAGGTTTGCACTGAAAGATGAATTCTGTTTTGTTTAATGTTTCTGCGCATGGCCATGTGGGCATAGTCTACTAGAGGTATTCAGTAGGTGGTCATAATACAGGTTTGGACATCACAAAAGAGGTCTAGTTTGGAGATGTAGATTTAGGGAGCCATTAGTATATAGATGTTTATTTGAATTCTAGGCATGGATGAGATCACACAGGGAGAGTGTATATCATAAAAGAACTTAAAACAGTCCCAAGAGAATATCAACATTTAATGGGCGAGTATAAAAAATATATCCCATAAAGTAGACTGGGAATTATTGAGAATGGGCAACACAGTAGTTACATGCCTCTGAAGAGGAGACTTGAGAATTTAAGAGTTCTCTATACTGTATAGATTTTCTACCAATGCCCTCTTTTCAACTCCCAGGCTCTCCTCTTTCTACAGAACCTGGTGTCTTCTAAGTGAGCAAATCAGCTCACTTCCGTAGAGCATAGAGATTAAGATTTGATGGACTTTGGAGCCATACTGCCTACATTTGAATTATGACTCTGCCACTTATTAGCTGTGTGACCTTGGGCAAGTTACCTAACAACCTCTTTGTGCCTCAACTTTCATATCTGTCAGAACAGCAATAATTATATTAATAATATCTACTTTATGAGCTATTGTGAGGATTAAATGAGGTACTAGGTATAAGGTACCTAGTACCTATAGTGCTATAAACACTATATAAACTTAGCTGTTTTGTCACTACTGTCACTATTATTGCCCCTCTGAAGGCACTTTAAGTTGAGGCTTCCTCCATCTTGCTAAGGCAGTTATCACTTCTCACCCTTACTCTAAAAATATTTTGAAACCTTCTGCCTACTGGTATTTCCTCTCCTATGCTCTGTGATCTAGTGGGTTAATACATTTTTTATTCTTTTTAGTGATATTTTAGGAGAGAGAGGAGAGAGATGCTGGTGGTCAGTCTACTATGTTTGGGCAGAATTTCCCACAGTGATCTATGTATTCTTTTTATATTTGAGTTTATTTAAAGGCCATTCATATGTAGCTACATTGATTTTTTTATTGGAATAATTTGTGACCAGATAATTACAATTTTATTTTTTGAAAGACCTCTATCCTTTTTTATTTTCCCTTTTAGACTTTCTGTCCCTGGGATCTTAACTATCTTTTTGTTTGAATTTTAGAGAGTGTCTTCTTAAAGTCTAGGGTACTGATGTCTGACCATGCCCCTTGGTCCCCTACAACCAGATTTCCATCATTTTACTTCTATAATCATTTCTTCCTTGTGTGTCAACTTGAAGGCCAAAGCAGCCATTTCCTTCTTCATTCGCAGTACCTTTGGGATGAAGAAATTGTTATCAGAATAAATAAGAGATTTATCAGGTACTCTGCTTTCAGCCTTATGTGACTTAGCAAACATCCAGATTTCCAGGTTTCTCTACTCTGTTAATAATAACTTATATGTAGATAGATAGCCCTTTATAGATCACATTTGGTTTTTATCACCTTTGTCCCATAAGGTAAAGTGGGTATTGCCCCTGTTTTATGAATAAAGGAAAATTTCAGTGACTTGTTCAACACACATTGGTAACTGGCAGAGGCAGAGTTTGAACTAAGATCCTCTGTCTCCTATTCAAGTGCTCTTCCCACTCTATCCCCTCTCACTGGTTGCCTCTGTAAGTTTTGTGCTCCTTTTCAGTAACAGATCATTCCCTTTCTCTCTGACCAGGCAGATCATATCTGTACTGTAATATTACTTCTGTATTATACCTTAATTTACTTGGCCATGCTACCGCCTTAGGCCCATATTTTCTTCACATATATATCAGGGTTTCTCAGCTGTGGCACTATTAACATTTTGGGTCAAATAACTGTTTAGGGGGAGGGAGGTTGCCCTATACATTGTAGGACATTTAGCATCCTTGGCCTCTACCCACTAGATGCCAATAGCACACATACCCCACCCCCAAGTTATGGCAACCAAAATGTCTCCAGATATTTCCAAATGTCCCCTATGAAGCAGAGCTGCCTATAATTGAGAACCACTGCATATAGAGCTATTTCTATCATTTCCCTCCTACCTGATTTCACTCCCTCCCTTGTTACAAATATACTCCTCTATTCCAGTTGTGAAACCCATTTTAATGTACCTCCATGACACCTGTGAAGTTATATTTCCCTTTTGAAGTTAAAATCTCTCTTTTATTATTTATTTGTTGCCCTAGTGAACAAACACCCAAAAGTATTGAGTAGTATTCTTGACTTTCCTTACTTGATCTGTTCTCAATCTTACCAAAAAAAGAACTTTTGGTTATATAATTTTATCTGGGCATTTTTCTTCATAACTGTCCTTGCTCAGAAATTTTAAGTCTATACAAACATATTCTTCCCAGTCTTTGTAATGTATATTCCATCCTTGTCAAGAACATAGCATTTTCATATCTTAACAACAGGGAATCAAATCCCATTTTTTGATGATTTCTTTCTAGAAAAACATTTATATCACTTAGCTCCTTTCTATTCCAGAGCCCCAGCTCTCATTTGAAGAAGAAAAAAAAACACCTACTTTATCCTTAAGTCTATGCTTCTTGCTTAGATCATAACCATAGATTATTTTCAGGGTTCATCTGGAATTTTATTTTGTTCCTATATGAAACTATAGTGGAAGTTTTGCTCAGCAGTTTTGAAAAATTCAGCAGTCTCTCCTTTATATCCAGATGCTATATGGGCCAATAAGATAACACAATGTTCTGTTTGACTAAAAAGGGAAAGAAAAGAAAGGAATGGACTAACACAGGGATTAGAACAGGTATTGGCAAGCAGGTTTGATAAATCTTAGCAGGCTTTCCTTCACATCCTGGATAGGATAAATGGCTCTTCACAGTGATACCCCCTTCCAATTGGCAATAAAAAGAAAAGAAAGGGATGATTATTTGAGAAAATTGTTTTTGTTTTAGATTAGGGAGATTTGGGCATGTGTATAGACTGAAATGAAGGAATTAGTGAAGAGATAACAAATTGAAAATCCAAGAGAGAGGGAGAAGATCAAATGATCCAGAATCCTAGAGAAAATGGAGGGAATAGAAACACAGGCAAGGGCAGAAGCCAGAACCTTGGAAATAAAGGCAGCTATTTCCTCTGAAACAGGTAGAAGGATAAAGGAATGGATAACATCAAAGGAAAGAATGTGAGGTAGATTGAGGGAAAGTTAGGGATCCTTTGTGGATAACTTTGATCTCCATAAAGTATTTGGTAAAATCATCTGCCAATAGAAAATGAAGATAGATTTACAATCTTAAAAATGATGAGTGTTTAGAATGGCTGCCATGGTGAATTAGATTATGTTAGTAAAATAGGAATGAAGAAGAAAAGATTGTCAGTTGACCAAGGGTTCAGCTAAGGTTATATAGTGTGTTTATAATGGATGCTGTCCATTTGGCTATGTTATTTATTTCTTCAGCATTGCAGCCTATAGATAGACACACACACACACACACACACACACACAGTTGGTTTAATCTATGGTTGGGAATTGACATGGTGGGGATGGCAGAAGGTCATAGGTCCAGTGAGTTCTTGTGAAAGCATAACTGAAATGATTGACCACAGGGTTCAGAATAAGAGTTTAAGGTCCAGAAAATGCTAATCTACTAACAGTATTGGAAAGTATCAGTAAATCGGTAGTCACAAAAAGGGTGAAGGACAGTATTCATGAAATAAATGAAAGGAAAATAGGATGCAGTCAGAGAGGAATTTGGAATTCAGAATCTTATAAACGTTTCAGGTTATTAGGGAGTCCAAGGTATGACTGTATAAGTATAGAGCTAACAGTAATAATACCATTTGTCTTAGTCCATTTGTGCTGCTATGTCAAATACCTTAGATGGGGTAATTTATAAACAGTAGAAATTTATTTATCACAGTTCTGAAGGCTGAGAACTCCAAGATTATGGCACCAGCAGAATCAGTGTCTAGTGAGGGCATCTTCTTGTGGCATCCTTACATACAAAAGGGAAAAAAGGGATGAACCCTGTGTCTCACATGGCAAAAGGGACAGAAGGGCAAAAGGGTCTAGCTAGTTACCTCCAGCCCTTTATAAGGCACTGATACCATCCATGAGGGCAGAGACTTCATGGCCTAATCGCCTCCTAAAGGCCTTACTTCCTAATACTATTGCATTGGGGATTAAGTTTTAATGTGAATTTTGGAAGGGACACAAACATTCAAACCATAACACCATTTATTTATCATTTAACTTTTACATATAGTATCTTATTTAATTCCCTACCACAACCCAATAAGGTAGGTAGATTTGCCTCATGTTATAGAAGAACTTAGCGAAAATCATATCCCTAGTCAGTGACAAGCCAGGATTGGAACCTAGCCAATGCAATTCACCATTATACTATATTCCCATCCCATAGTAAATGTAATAAATGACAGGTGCTTTAGAGGGACTTCAGAGATTATTACAATGTTTAAAAAGCAAACCTTGGAATTAAATGAAGTGGAAAAGAATTTTTAACCTTTTAAAAGCACCAATATGCCAAGTATTTCAGTATGGTATAATGGAAAGAGCATAGGACTTGACTAAAATCCTAAGATGGAACCTCGGGTCTACTGCTTACTAGATGTTTGAACTTAGGCAAGCCACTTAGCCTCTGAGCTTATTTCCTTATCTATAAAATGAGAATGATAGTAAAAATAATAATAATAAGATAGTAAAAAATAGCTTTCCATCTAATTTCACAGCATTTAAGGATTGTGATAATTGATATAAAAAGTAAACATTAATAACTACACAGATGATTGTTGTCATGATGATAATTATCTGTCTGCCTTGTTTCCATGACAAAGGGCAAGAAGTGCCAATGGACTCAATTGTACATATCCAACATTTGGACCTTTGTCCTTTGAACTTAAATAGGCACTTAGAAAAGTGAACAGGATTAAGAAGTTTTCTTAATGTCGGTGACTTAATTTTCCTCTGGGTCTTTATTTCTTTTCTGTTTCTCAGAAGAAATGTAGGTATACATTAGATGTATTACCAAGCAATTTAAATTTTGTTTCTGGCTATTAGGTATTAATATTAATCGAGGCCTCCTGTGCTTGGGAAATGTAATCAGTGCTCTTGGAGATGACAAAAAGGGTGGCTTTGTGCCCTATAGAGATTCCAAGTTGACTCGACTGCTTCAAGGTAAGTCCAAAGTACTTCTAAAAATAAGAGAGAGTAACTCAGAATGATAGTGCTGAGAAAGCAAAGATTAAACAGGTAAAAAGCCAGCTATTTGAACTGTCACATACAGAGTTCTCTAAATGATAAATAGGAGAGAGAGCTGTTGGCAGGCAGGCTTCTAAGATAATGGAAAGATGTCTTCATATATGACTTTGAGAGCCAAGAAATCTATAGAGCGCCAACTGTACTTAGTACATTGCACCTGAGATTGAACTTGGTTACTGTTCTTTAGTTATTAGTGCTACTAAGCAGAATTCCCTGGAGAATTAAAATCTACCTAGAGGGGGCATCCTAAGAATGTTTAATCCCAATAGTGGCTCCTAACTTACTAGGGCAAGGCCCCAGTTGTTTTAACCTAATTAATTGTTGAGGTCACAATCTCTCTTGAAAATGGGGACACTTGTTATAGGATTCTAAACTATATCATTTTACACAGCAGAAATCTTAGTATTTTTTATATTGACATATATAAGAAATTTGTAGATATCTAAGAACTTTTTCTTACGGCACTGAGTTTTAAGTCGCCAGCCCAAATGGACAGCTTCGCTTGCATCCTACTTGATTGATTTCATTTCCTTCTGTTGTTCTTTATTGTTCTTTTTCAGATTCTCTAGGAGGTAATAGCCATACTCTTATGATAGCCTGTGTGAGTCCTGCTGACTCCAATCTAGAGGAAACATTGAATACCCTTCGCTATGCTGACAGAGCAAGAAAAATCAAGAACAAACCTATTGTTAATATTGATCCCCAGATGGCTGAACTTAATCATCTAAAGCAACAGGTATAAGGAACTTAAAATTTGATGGGAAAAATTACAAGTATGTGAGTGGAAAGAGTTTCTGTTTTTCAGTTTCTCCTTTATCAGAAGTTTAGAGATGGTTAAGCAATATGTTAGTTTGGGGACCTCTTAAAGTAACTCCTATTAACGTATTTTCTATCTATTTAAGATTAGAGATTTCACTGAGGCCAGACAGGTAGGCAGGGGCCAGATTCTGAAGTTCCTTATATGTCTTGGAAACTATGAAGAGCCGCTGAAGGGTTTTAAATAAGAGGGTGATGAAGTGTGTGTTTTAAGGAGATCTCTCTAGCAAGTGTGGAGAAAGTATATTAGAGGTAGGCATGACCAGAAGTAAGAAAATTAATTAGCCTGTTATAATAACCCAGATGAGAACTATGGCCTGAACTAAAGATAGTAGCAATAGAGATGAAGAGAAGGGGGCAAATTAGAGCAAAAAACAAGAAGGTGGTAGAATGTATCAGGCTACTTGCTAACAAATTTCATGTGGGGAAAGAAGTGTGTGTGGCAAGAGTCAAGGTTGGTTCCGAAGTTTCTTGATTGGGCAACTGAGTAATTGGTAGGATAATCTCTGAGTCAGGAAATATAGGGGGGAAATAGGGTAGGTTAGGAAAATGGAAATGATGAGTTCAGTTTCAGGCATTTTGAATTTGGAGGGCTTGGGGAACATCTAAGTAGAAATGTTTAAACATAGCTGACTGTATGGGTTGAATGTAGAGAGATCTAAGCTGAAGATAGAGATTTGAGAGTCATCAGCATTTAGATAGTATCTGAATTTATGGAGTGGATGAGATCAAAGAGTGCCTGGCACATTAAAGGTACTCACTAAATAATTGTTTAATAAGCAAATGAAGAAGAGAAAAAGGCCAAAGACAGAATTCTGGGAAATACCAGTATTTAAGGAATGGGGAAAGAAGAGAAGACAAGAGAGATTAACAAGGATTAGACATGTAAGAAGAAAACCAGTGGTATCATGGAAGCCAAGGGAAGAGCATTTCCAGGAGGGTGTCAAAAGTATAAATTTACAAAGAAATATAATGTAAGATAAGGATTGAAAAGTATCCCTTGGTTTTTTTTCAACAAGGAGGCTATTGGTGACCTTAGTGAGAAGGTCAAGGTAATGATAAGAGCAGGCTGCTACAGAATAAAATGGATAGATAGAATGGTAGATAAGGAACTGGAGGAAGCTTCTTTTAAGAAGGCAAGGTGAAAATAGACAATAGTCAGGTAGTGAAGGATCAAGGGATGTAGGTCTGTGTTGTTAAAATACGGAAGAGACTTGAACAAGTGGAAGAACCGGTTGGGAGAGACTGAAACTGAGAATAGGGACTAGCTTGTAAAAGGCTGTCTCTAAGTAGTTGAAATTCTAATTACAAATAAGGAGGGATTTGCTTTTTTTTTTTTTTTTTTGAGACAGAGTCTTACTCTGTTGCCCGGGCTAGAGTGCAGTGGCGTCAGCCTAGCTCACAGCAACCTCAAACTCCTGGGCTCAAGCGATCCTCCTGCCTCAGTCTCCCGAGTAGCTGGGACTACAGTCTGTTTCCTTCTTTATCTCCTTTCCTCCTAGGGTTCACGATAGAGAATATAAGTAATTTACCTGTCCACAGTATCATTTGAATTATAAAATACCATACTCAGTTCTGTCCCCTGTTTTCTTTCATGTTTATTTCTATTGCCAAAAATGCCCTTCTTCCTGTTCATTTATTTGCTCATTCATTCCAACATTAAATATTTACTGAATACTATTGTGTGACAGGTACCATGCTGGGATACCTTATTGAACAAAGCAGACATAATTTCTACCTTTGTGGAACTTAGTGCCTAGAATGACAGACAAATACAAAACATATAATCATACATAATTGTAATATATAATATTATATAATTATGGCCTACGATAGTGTGTTATGAAAGTATGGAACAGTGCAGGATCTTCTATTATACAGTCATCCCTCTGTATCTGCTAAGGATTGGTTCTAGGACCCTGGTAGATACCAAAATCCATGGATGTTCAAGTCACTTAGGTAAAATGGCATAGTATTTGCATATAACCTATACACATCCTCTCATATACTTTAAATCTGTGGTCCCCAACCCCCAGGCTGCAGACTGGTACTGGTCCATGGCCTGCTAGGAACCAGGCTGCACAGCAGGAAGTAAGCAGCAGGTGAGTTAGTGAACCTTCATCTGTATTTACAGTTGTTCCCCATTGCTCGCATCACCACATAACCTCTGCCTCCTGTCAGATCAGCATTAGCATTAGATTCTCACAGGAGCACAAACCCTACTGTAAACTGCACATGTGAGGGATCTAGGTTGTGCGATCTTTATGAGAATCTAATGCCTAATGATCTAAGGTGGAGCTGAGGCGGTGATGTTAGTGCTGGGGAGTGGCTGCAAATACAGATTATCATTAGCAGAGAGGTTTGACTACACAATAAATATAATGTGTTTGAATCATCCTGAAAGCATCTCCCCTCACACCGCTCTGGTCCATGGAAAAATCATCTTTAATGAAACCAGTCCCTGGTGCCAAAAAGGTTGGGGGCCACTGCTTTAAATCATCTAGATTGTTTATAATACCTAATATAATATAAATGCTATGTAAATAGTTGTTATATTTTTAATTTGTATTGTTTTTTATTGTTGTATTATTATTTTTTATTATCTTTTTCGAATATTTTCGATCCACAGTTGGTTGAATCTGCGGATGCAGGACCCACATATATGGTGGGCCAACTATATATCTAGTCTGGATAGACTTCTCTGAGGTAGCAACATTTGAGCTGAGATCTGAGAGACTGAGTAGAAATTAACTATGCATAAAAGAAGGAAGAGAGTTCCAGGGAGAAGAAACAGCATGTGTAGCAAAGTACTGTTGATCCTTGAACAACAAGGGTTTGAACTGCATGGGTCCACTTACATGTAGATTTTTTTTCAACCAAATGAAGATCAAAAATGTAGTATTTGGGGATGAGAAACCTAAGTATATGGAGGGCCAACTTTTTGTATGTGCAGGTTCTGCAGGGCTGACTGCAGGACTTGAGTACATGTGGATTCCTGGAACCAATCCCCCAAATATACTAAGGGACAACTGTATAATGGCTAAGAGCATTGACACTGCAGCCAGATTGCTAGGTTCAAATCTTGGCTCTATAACTCACTAGCTATGTACCTTGGGTGAGTCCTCTGTGCCTCAGTTTCCCTATATGTACAATGGAAATAATAATAGTACCTACTTCATAGGAGTTTTGTGAGGGTTAAATGAGTTAATACAGGTATAGCACTTAGAACAATGCCTGGCATGTATCAAGTACTGGAACAGTCTGAGTTAGGAAAGAGTATAGTACATTTGAAGAACTCAAAGAATATCAGTGTGACTAGAGTGTAGAAAGGAAAGAGTACAGACATACCTCAGAGATATTGTAGATTCAGTCCCAGACCACCACAATAAAGTGAGTCACACAAATTTTTTGGTTTCCCAGAGCATAGAAAAGTTATATTTACACTATACTATAGTCTATTAAATGTTCAATAGCATTATGTCTAAAAAATGTACAGACCTTAATTAAAAATACTTTATTGCTAAAAAAATGCTGACACAGAGACACAAAATGAGCACATGCTTTTGTAAAAATGGTGCCAATAGACTTGTTTGATGGAGGGTTGCCACAAACCTTCAATAGTATCTGTGAAGCTCAATACAGTGAAGCACCATAACCGATGTGTGCCTGTATTCCAGTGTTATGAGGCTAGAGGGAATGCAGAGGCCTGATCAAGGGCTCATGGACCATGTTAAAAATGATTTTAAGCTGGGAAATAACATTGATAATTCACATTTTTAAAAGATGGTCTGGCTGCTGTGTAAAAATGGATTATAGTAGAGCAAGAGTGGATTCATGGAGACCATTTAAGAAGGTACTGCAGTAGTCCAAATGAGAGACACTGGTGGCTTGGACTTAGGGTGATGGTAATAGTGACAGAAAGAAATAACCAGTGAATTAGATAGGGGAATGACACCCTGATTTCTGGCACGTGGAACTGGATATTCACTGACCTAGAGTGCACTGGAAAAGGGCAAGGTTAGCAGACAACTAAGTGGAAATATCAGGTAGATAGTTGAATGTAAACGTCTAAAGTTCAGAAAGATCTGCATTTGAGATAAATTTGAGTTTATATATGGTAATTGAAACCATAGACAGAGAATATAAGGAGACAGTATAAAGTGAGAAGACTGATACTAAGGCTTGGGGGATTTTATCATTTAAAAAGGCAGAGCAAAGATGAACCAAGAAAGAGACTTAGAGGATCAGCTAGAAGAGTAGAAGGAAAACCAGAAAGTGTGGTGTCTGGTAAGCCAAATACTACCAAACAGTCAATCAAATAAAATGAAGACTGGCAAATGACTGTTGGATTTAGTGACATGCAGATCACTGGTGAACTTAGCAAGTTTTTTCAGTGAAATGATGTGGGCAAAAATCAGTTTGGAATGGGTTAAGGAGTAAAGTGAGGGGTAAACGAAAGGAATTGGAGGCAATTGGTATAAACTATTCTCTCAAATTTTGATGCAAAAAAGAAAAATAGGATGAGAGAGAGGAAGTGGGGTTTTTGTTTTAAGATGGGAGAGACTTGAACATGTTTTAATCTTAATAAGAAGAATCTTGTAGGAAGCGAGAACTTGAAAATATAGAAGAGAGAAGGAGTAACAATAAGATTCATAAGGAAGCAAGAAGAGTGGGGATCCAAAGCACAAGCAAGGAGACTAGTCATTGGAGGCAGAACAGCTCCTCTTGTGTCATGGAAGGGAATGGGAGAGGATGCTTGCTCATGGGTTCTGGTTTAAGATCCATCTCCATGAAGCCTCCCTTTGATTATTTTAGGGTTTTGTTAATTTGTTGCTTCTCAGAACCCTGAAGTACTTAACTATTCCTGACAATTTAGCATCTTCTGGCTTGTATTATTTCCTACTATTTTAGGCTTTAGGCTTGTCTTCCTCAACTAGATTGTAAACACAAGAGAAAGGACCATATTTTATTTTTGTATGCACCTACATTACACAGCCCAGTGCGAGTTTGATTTAAAAAATAGGTACTCTTCAGCTACTCGGGAGGCTAAGGCAGGAAGATCTCTTGAGGCCAAGAGTTTGAGTCTGCAGTGTGCTATGATTTCACCTGTGAGTAGCCACCAAACCCTAGCCTGGGCAACATAGCTAGACCCTAGCCTCTTAAAAAGAAAAAAAAAGGTGTTCAATAAAAACTTAAGATGCTTGGATAAAAGGGACAACTCAACTTCTAAATAATAGTTGTTCATGTAATGTTGATTGTTCTTTTATCATTGGTTCATCAATCCTGATGCCTTCTGTAGTATCTGAAATCTGCCTTAGATTTCATAGGCATTGAGTAAAATTACCCTACTGCTAATTGTGGTAATTTCACCGCCAAGGGATAAGTAGCATTTGATTGGTGGCTAGCTGATTATTTTTCTTTGCTTCTCCCAGGTACAACAGCTACAGGTCTTATTGCTACAAGCCCATGGAGGTACCCTGCCTGGATCTATGAAGTAAGAGTCATAGATTAATTTTAAATGTATATTCTAGTAAAGGCTATTTCTCCTAATAATTGTTTTTCCCTGATTTACTAAAGTTTCTGATAGCATTTGGTGTGAAGGTATGGATCTTACCAATCTTGCTGACTATTTAGGACTTAGCTAGTGATGTTCGAAGTAGTCTAATGTAACAGAAAGAACATGGGTTTTAGCCTCAGAAATTTATTAGTTGGAATTCTGTGCGGAAGAGCTGTCTCTTCTTCCCCTTTGTTTATTTGACTATTTAGTTTTATCTGTATAGATGCATGGATATTTATTTTATTCTGTGGGTTAACATCCAGTACTGTCATTCATTTTATTGCTCAAATTGTTTCTCCTTTGTCCATTAGGAGCTCCATTGGGTTGGCTCTTATGTTCTTTAATAAATTCTCAAGTTTTGACATTTCTATAAGATGTTCCAAACCCATCTTGTATTTTCCCTGCCCTAGTTCTGGAATCAACCATGTCTCCAAGGAGGCTTGGTTTCTTTTTTTTTTTTTTGGAAAATGGTATTTAGAAACCAAGATCTGGGGACTGGAGATAGCTGTGCTCATTGTTACTAGAGTTTCATTGCACCTGGGCCCTCTGAACAGGTAGAGCTTGCAAATCTGCCTGTATAGTAACCCATACATACACTCTCATCTATATTTTTGTATCTATTTATCTGTAGATATTAAAAAGGGAAAAATAGATAAACTCAGAGAAATGTCATTCCCTCTTCATCTCTGCTACCCTGTTCCCATGCCACCCCTATTTCCATTCCTCCCCCTGTATTTAACCAGTCCCTTTAGTTTCTGGTTTAGCCTTCCTATATTTCTTTTCAAATGAGTAGATTACCTGTATATTTTCTTATATCACCTTTCTCATATGAATGGTAGTATACTGTATATAATGACAATATATTCTTTGTGGTTTTGCTTTGTTTAGTATTTCCTGGAAATCATTTCTTACCAGTTCAGAGAAATTTTCCTCATTCTTTTTTACAGCTGCCTAGTATTCTTATTATGTGCATGTGCCATATATTAATTCAACCTCTCTCCTACATATACACATTTAGGTTCCCAATATTTTGCAATTACAAACATGCTATAGTGCATAACCTATATGTATATATTTTGGTATCGTTAGAGGCTTAACTTCAGGGTAGATTTCTAAAAGTAGGATTGCTGGGGCAAAAGGTAAGTGCTAACGCAGTTTTGTTAGGTATTGCCATATTCCCCCAGAAGGGTTGTACCAGTTTGCATTCCCACCAGCAGTGTATGAGAGTGCCTATTTCCCACAGCGTCAACAGCAGAATGTATTGTCATACTTTTTCAATTTTTGTCAATAGGTGAGAAATACTATAATGACATTTTAATTTGCATTTCTTTAATTATGAGTGAGTTTGAGCATTTTTCCATGTTTGAGGGCCACTTTTATCTCTTTTTCTGCTGAACTGTCCATATCTTTTCCCATTTTTCTATCTGATTTTGTTTGTCCTTTGGTCCTTTTTTAATAACTTGTAGTAAAATGTATATAACATAAAATTTACCATCTTAACCATTTTTAAGTATACAATTCAATGGTAAGTATGTTCATAATATTGTGCAATCATCACCACCATCCATCTCCAAAACTTTTCCTATCTTGCAAAACCAAAACTCTGTATAGTAACTCCCCATTCCTTTTCCCCTCAGACTCTGACAACCACCATTCTGCTTTCTGTCTCTATGAATTTGACTACTCTAGATATCTCATATGAGTGGAATCATACAGTATTTGTCCTTCTGTGACTGGCTTGTTTCACTTAGCATAATGTCTTCAAGGCTCATCCATATTGTAGCATGTGTCAGAATTTCCTTCCATTTGAAGGCTGAATAATATTCCACTGTATGTATATACTACATTTTGTGTATCCATTCATCTGTCTATGAATACTTAGGCTCCTTCCATCTTTTAGCTGTTGTGAATAATGCTGCTGTAAATATGGGTGTAGAGTTGGGCGTGGTGGCATATGCCTGTAGTCCCAGCTACTCAGGAGGCTGAGGCAGGAAGATCACTTGAACCCAGGAGTTAGAGGCTGTAGTGCACTATGAGTACACCTATAAATAGCCACTTCACTCCAGCCTGGGCAACAGCAAGACACTGTCTCCTTAAAAAAGGAAAAAAACATGGGTATACAAACAGCCATTCATATCCCTGATTTTAATCCCTTTGGGTATGTACCTGGAAGTAGAATAGTTGGATCATATGGTAATTCTGTTTTTAATTTTTAATTAAACTTCCACACTGTTTTCCATAGTGGCAACATCATTTTACATTCCCACCAGCAGTGTACATAGTTTCTAATTTTTCCATATTCTAACCAATACTTATTTTCTATTTTTGTTAATAATAGCAACCTTAATTTTTACCCTTATTTTTAATAGTTCTTTATATATTAGTGATATTAGCCCTTTGTCTGTGGTATATGTTACAGATATTTCTCCCAGTTTGTCAGTTGTCCTTTATGGTGGTTTTTTTTGGTCATACAAAACATTTTTGTTTTTGTTACATTATTACATATATTTTTCTAAGTCTCATTTTTTTTTTTTTTTTTTTGAGACCGAGTCTCGCTTTGTTGCCCGGGCTAGAGTGAGTGCCATGGCATCAGCCTAGCTCACAGCAACCTCAGACTCCTGGGCTTAACCGATCCTACTGCCTCAGCCTCCCGAGTAGCTGGGACTACAGGCATGTGCCACCATGCCCAGCTAATTTTTTCTATATAGATTTTTAGCTGTCCAAATCATTTCTTTCTATTTTTGGTAGAGACGGGGTCTCACTCTTGCTCAGGCTGGTCTCGAACTCCTGACCTCGAGCGATCCACCCTCCTCGGCCTCCCAGAGTGCTAGGATTACAGGCGTGAACCACCGCGCCCGGCCAAAACATTTTTAATTGTTCATAGTAGTTCATTAATCTTTTTTATTGCTTCTGGATTTTCTTAGCAGCCTTATTGAGTTCTAATTTAAATACCATAAAATTCACTCATTTTATGTGTACAATTCAATGATTTTTAGTAAACTTACAGAGTTGTACAACTGTCACCACAATCCAGTTTTTAGAACATGTCCATCACCCCAAAAAGTTCTCTCATGCCCATTTGCAGTCACTCCCATTCCCACTCCCAGCCCAAGGCAACCACTAATCTATTTTCTGTCTTTATAGGTTTGCCTATTATTTCATATACATGGAATCATAACATAAGTACATGGTCTTTTTGTCTGGCTTCTTTCATTTATATTATGTTTTTGAGATTCATCCATCACACATGTTAATCATGTGTCAGTGCTTTATTCCCTTTTATTGCTGAATAGTATTTCATTGTCTGAATATACCACATTTGTCTATTTACCAGTTGAATTTTTAGGTTGCTTCCACTTTTGGACTATTATAAATAATGCTATTGTGAACATTCACTTGCAAGTTTTTATATGGACATATGTTTTCATTGGGTAGATACGTGAGAGTGGAATTGCTGGGTTGTATGTTTAACTGTTTAAGAAGCAGCTAAACTGTGGCTACACCATTTACATTCTCCCCATGCTTCTGGATTTTGATTAATAGATAGAAAGCCTTTCCCTACACCAAGGTTAAAAGAGGAATTCACCTGTGTTTTCTTCAAGAACTAATGTCATTTTATTTTTTACATTTCATTTTTCCATTTGGTGTTTATGCTGATGTATGATGTAAGCCTGTTTTGCTACCTTTATTTTTAATACCTCATTTGTTTTTTCTGATTATAAAAGTAATACATTGCTTCTTGTAGAGCATTTAGAAAAATATGAAGAATAAAACTTAAAAGTTGTTATAATTTCATCACCCAGAGATGACTACCCTTCTCTTTCAATTTTCCCTCTTTTAGTAATTTAGTCTGGGTTACTTGATAATATTTTAAGAATGTTGGATAAAGTGAAGAAAGCTAGAGTCCCTTAAAGGCCTATTCTCACTATACTCATTTAGAAGCAATTGATGCTCTTCCTTTTTTTTTCAATTTAGCACAAACATGTCACATTTGATAAGACTAATGAACACAAGACTAAAGAAAACCATTCCAGACTTCTGACTGTCTAGAACATACTAAAAGATATAATTTCAGCTGCAAAAGTAATAGATTCTAAGAAACAGTTGATGAATCAAACAAACTCCCTTGTTCAATGTTTTTTGGTTTTGGTTTTGGTTTTTTTGTAGACAGGGTCTAGCTCTGTTGGCTAGGCTAGAGTGCAGCAGCATTGTCATAGCTCACTGCAGCCTCAAACTCTTGGACTCAAGTTATCCTCCTGCCTCAGCCTCCCAGGTAGGCTGGGACTACAGGTGGACACCACCATGCCCAGCTAATTTTTCTATTTCCTGTAGAGATGGGGTCTCGCTATGTTGCTCAGGCTAGTCTCCAACTCCTGAGCTCAAGCGATCCTACCGCCTTAGTATCCTAAAGTGCTAGTATTACAGGCATGGGCCACTGCCCCAGCTCATTGTTCAATGTTTTGCAGAGAAATAAATGCTACTTCTTTTCTCAAAAATGTATATGTATATTTTTAGAGACATTTTGTAAGGCATTTTATAAAAAGTTCATTTTACATATATGAATCTTTTGGGTTATTGTCCTTGGATTATATTCTTTTGTTTGTGAATGTGTGCCATTAAAGCTTTCATATTTATTTTCTGTGTTTGTCAATTTACTTATGCTCAGCAAACGTGAATTCCGAGCCTTGGTAATTAAATAGCATGAGAAAACATTGGTTTTCTGTTGTATGTTCTTTTTCAGTCTGATCTTTGCCTGGCCCTAATCCTGTTTTCTGCTTTACTCTTAAAGACTTACCCCATCATATGGCTGTCCTATCTCATGTTGAGGTCTTGTAATATAATATATCTATAATCTTGCCAAAAACCCTTTTTTCCTTACTACTATGAGAGCTTTTATATCCGGTATTCTCTGCATTCCAACAGTGCCTATCTCTGTAGTCAGCATAGTAGTTAAGAGCATGGACTCTGAAACTAGACTGCTGAGCTCAAATCCCAGCTTCACCATTACTCACTAGTTGTGTGGCCTTGGGTTATTTAACCTCTTTGTACCTTGACTTCCTCAATTGTAAAATGGGGATAACAATAGAATGACCCTACCTCATAGAGCTGTTGTGAGAATTAAATAAGTTTAATATAATAAAGCATTTAGAATACAACTGAGCACATAATTCTGTGGGAGTGTTAACTATTATTTTTTCTTTCTTTATATCTTTATTCTATAAGTTTTCTCATATTTTAAAAATTTTTAATTTTTTATTCATCTTTTCAACTTCTTGTTAAAAACTAAGACACAAACACAAACATTAGCGTAGGCCTACTTGGGGTCAGCATCATCAATATCACTGTCTTCTACCTCCACATCTTGTCCCACTGGATGGTCTTCAGGGGCAATAATACCCATGGAGCTGTCATCTCCTAGATAACAATGCCTTCTTTTGGAATATCTCCTGGAGGACCTGCCTGAGACTCTTCTTATTAGGACATTAGTTAAGAAAGCTACCATGTCACTAGGCAAGAGGAATTTTTCAGCTCCATTGTAATCTTTTTGTTTTATTTCAGAATATTACAGGGGTACAAACATTTTGGTTACATGAATTACTTTTGTACAGTTTGAGTCAAAGTTATAAGTGTGTCCATCTATTATTATTATTAATTGTAGTAGTATTTAAATATTCAGTCATTAGCCTCAAATTGCACTGAAGAGGGTACCCTAAGTGCTAAATTTGGAAAAATCAACGGTTGACTTAAATATGATTTTCCCATCTAGATAAACCCTGGAAATTTTTAGGGGGAAAAAAAAAACTATTGAGTTGAAAGTATCATTACTTTGAAGTTTGTCAACTTACATGAATGATGCATGGAAGTTTTCAATTTAATAAGAATAAGGAAATAAGGAAACAGCAATCTAAAATAACACTTAAATTTACTAATAGTTTATTTTTATAATCCATGTTTTAATGGAACATTCCTTCATAAGAGTCTTAGTAAATTCTCAACAGTGTAATATGAGGCCTTATTGTGTGGCCTTGCTATTAACTTTTTGATAAAGAGCAGTCTAAAATCTTCTATGAGAATTGATAGGGGTCTTAAGCTGGGTGAGAGGGCGTCTGTCTACTCTATTCCTGAAATCCTTTTCTAGCCTTTATTGAGATTGAGAACAGCTGTTCCCTGTCCTTTTTTTTCTCTTTATCATAGGCTTGACAACTATTCATTTTTCCCTTCAGTCTCCTTTAGATCAAATCTTCATATTTCTTCTGATCTTTTTTTACCAGTCCTATTTTCCAGTCTTTTGAACATTTCATCCCAGTGGATTAAAAAAAAACTATGCTTCTTATTGGTCTGCTTCACTAGTCTTGAACTGATATCAAGTGATATGTATAAGTTCCAAAAGTTCTTACCTATATGTATTCCTTCAAGCTATTTCTGTCCCTCCCTTTCACTCCTATGTGAAACGATACCATTGTTGCCAGCATCCACTCTAAGTAATTTAAAATTGGTAGGCAAATGAACAGGAGGTCATCAGTTTTAAGCAAAGCAAGCATTTAGAAGGAAGCACTTATTTATAAAGAATTGTGAAATGTGCTCTTAGTGGCCACTGGTCATCATTTCAACTTTCTAACTTTTTAAACGCTATTTCCCTAAACTTTACAGTAAATGGATAATTAACTTGTGTTGAGAGCTTACATTTTGACCCTGAGCAGTATCTCTTCTACCTCCTCAATTCTTCTTCCTTCCCTACTATCCTGATTTTTGATGAAGGATCGAGGGTGGGAAGAAAAGGGAAAGAACATGTATTTTAGCTACAGTTTGCCTTCACTTCTTACCTATAGGACACAAATAGAAAGATCTTAAACCAAGAGCCAAGGTAGAGGTTATTCATCCTGTTGCAATCATATCTGGCTCTGAATTATAACCTCTTCCAAACCATTAAAATACTTCAAGGGCGTGTTTCTTGTTCATACAATATGCTACCTAACTGAGGGGATAGATTGTGTTGGACACTGTTTTCCTAGACTTTTGGGGGGTAATTTTAACCTAATCCCCCACCCCAAAGGCCTGTGGGATATATTTTTACCCACCTTTGATATAGGTGTTATCAATCAGATATTTTTCTAATATGTTACTTATTTTGTTTTAGTGTGGAGCCATCAGAAAATCTACAGTCTCTGATGGAGAAGAATCAGTCCCTGGTAGAGGAGAATGAAAAATTAAGTCGTGGTCTGAGCGAGGCAGCCGGTCAGACAGCCCAGATGTTGGAGAGGATAATTTTGGTGAGGCCCCAAGACTAAACTACTAGCAATCTAGACATTTACTAGCTTAAGTTTCCAAAATATTTAACATGCTTCTCATTATGACAGACAAGTTATGTGGAAAGAAATGTATTTGTATTACCATACCCTCTTAGAAACCCTTCCAGGGTAAATACATGGGCTTGTAATCAAATATACAGAAAAGTTAAAAGAATCGTACCATGAACATCTATGTATCCACCACAGAGATTCTACATGAATCCCATTTTAAAATAGATTTGTTCTAAAATACCAGAAAGAACCAAGTCCCTCTGTCACCTTAAGTCCTACCTAATCTTTATCTATAATTGCAAGTAACTGTTCCCTCACTAAGATTTTAGTTCTTCTCTATCTCCCTTCCCCTAATGTCACATTTCATATCCCATCCTGACAGCTGCCATGGTGAGATACAACAGCTGGGAAATTAATTTTAATTCATTTTCCATGTGGTTAATTTCCAAATAGTGGATCACTACGTAACTGATTACACCAGTTCTGACTCCTACTACCTGTCTGTCTATCTGATAGTAACCTCCTGGATCAGTGCATGCTGGCTCTGTCATTAAGGTTTTTTACTAGTCTAAATACAGCTCAATCTTTGATAGCACAACCATTGCCAGAAGCAAAAATGAATTTTTACCAAAATGTAACTGAACTTCTGTTAACTTACCTTCATGCATCCATGCACTCTCTAGTCAAGGAAAGATAAGCTGCTTAAAGATTTCTTTAAAGTGGGCTAATTCCTATGTCCATTGTATTGTTCATTACTAGCAGAAGGGTGAAAATGAGATCTAGGGGATTTTTATATACAGTTTTCTGTCTCCAGTGTTATATTTTATGCCTTTCAAGTAACTCTAGAAGCCGTGTTTTCACATGTATGTGAGTGTAGCTGACAGACAGTACTTGTTATTCTAGCCACATACCCATATGACCTTTAAGATTGTTACAATGGCTGCCTGATAGGCTTATTGTTTGATATCCTGTCATAACTTCATAACAAGCACATTTTTGTCCTATATAAACTATTCTTCCCAAATCTGTTATAACATCCAGCATGTTACAGATACTGTGATTGAAATAAAACTGAAAATATCAGTCACTCCCCAAAATGTAGCTGCCTTCTGCCATTTCCTCTTTCTCTACCATCATTCTTGTGCCTTACCCTTTTTCTTGCTGTCTTTTGCTAAAACTAGCCTACCATATCAGATAGTGTAACTTTAAAAAAAAAATCTCAGCTCAAATTTAGTGTGAGGCTCTTTTATGTTTTAAATGCCCTTATGCTGGGGCTAGGGAACAGTGTAGTGTAGGAGGCAGTTTAAAGTAAGTGATTTTTTTGCAAACAGCAGGGAGTAGCATGCCAGGAAGTACTGCTTTTTCCCCTAGTTGCAAAGTTCTCTATGGAATTAAGGCTTCACACTCCACCTCATAGTCTGAGCTTCATGGCAAGCATAAAACCCAGCTGCTTGGATGCTATTTTTAGTAGCTCATGTTGACTGAAGGGCTAATTTCCATGACTCTGTTAAAAAACACATTTCTCACTAAATAACCAAAGCTCACTAAATCCTCTATTACAGCAAAGGCAGCCTCTCTACCTAGGTTTTAATCCATAGGAGTAGGAGAGAGAGCATTACTAGGTGAGGCTGTGAGGCACTGCCACTGATGATCTCCTGTGTCTTTGTTGCAGACAGAGCAAGCGAATGAAAAAATGAGTACCAAGCTAGAAGAGCTCAGGCAGCATGCAGCGTAAGTTGCCTACCAGATATTTGTTAATGACCTATACCACCTTAGTATATAATCATGGATCCTGTGGCCTTTGCAGTATGATTAACCCTTGAGTTCTTTTTGCTTGAATTTTCAGCTGCAAAGTGGATCTTCAAAAGCTAGTGGAGATTTTGGAAGACCAAGAATTAAAAGAAAATGTAGAGATGATTTGTAGCCTACAGCAATTGATTACCCAGTTATCGGTAAGCCAAGTAGGGGCAATGTCAATAGGCATATCACTTTCATTTGTTTCTGTTGATGCATACAAGCCTTTCTAACTCTGCCTCTTACTGAAACAATAGATTGTGAGCTGCTTGAGGACAGAGGTCATGGATCACTGGATATGATCTGAATATTAAGTTGGCCAAATCAAAACACTTATAAGTTACATATGCAATGGCACATTTGTATTTTAATATTCTAATCAAATACCAAAAGCAACAACATAGCAGCGCAAAATTGCCAAGGTAGCAAGAGCAACAGTCATTGATTTGCTGTTCTCTCAGTGTAGGCTAACTTAATAAGAGGCCTTGTACCATCAGGTACCAATTTTAAATGAGCTGAGTTCTGACAGATAGCTTAGAGCAACGAGGAAATACCATAGCTCACTTTTATAACCAATAATAAGTACGTTTGAATGATCGTTCTACCGTAAGTTTTTATTTTTATTTATTTTTAGAATTATTATAGTAGTTATGGGTGTATTTTGGGGATAGGGTTATTTGTTTTTCCCAGAAGAAAAATTCTCACAATCCCACCACCCTTAAAAATCCATTTTCATTTTTTGGTGTTTCTTCTCTTAGTCCTTAGGCATATATGCTTTTTGTTAATTGAAATCATGCTATAACATACTGTGTTAAGAGGTTATGGTTGATTTTGTTCCATCTACACTCTCTTGTTTGTTATTTTGCAGCACTGATATGTATATAAATGCCTGGTACTAACTCCTAGCTCTTGGGTAGAGGTTTTAATTTTATTAAAACCATGAGTCTCCCAAACCTGGACTTCCCCAATGGTTTCTAGAGTTGTCAGTAATATGTCACAAAATTATCCACACATAGATTTATTCTTAAAGAGTAACTGAAAAAAAGTGCCATACAATATTGTTGGGGGGGGAAGGGTTATGATAGCTAGCTCTAAGAAATTAAATGAGTAAACTCCTGAAAGACTATTAGGCAGTATTATAGAATAAGTGGTGCTGTATTAAAACTGTCATGAGCAGTCCAGGATGACAGTTCATTTATCTAACGAACAGGGCACAGTAATTGAGAACCTGGGCTATACAGGCAGACAGACACTGGTTTGAAGCCAGTTCTGCCACTTACTAGCTGTTTGACCTTGCTAAGTGCTGTATTACTGTCAAAAGGAAATAATTTAAGTGACTCAAATGGGGGTTAAATGCATTATTCAGCTGATGCATTCAGGGAGCACCTGAACTCCAGGTAACTTCCCAAGTTGAAGCAGGATTAGAGTTTTATAGGGTGAGGAGAAAGGGATGTGTGCCCTTGTGGTTTGGCTCAGGTAACAGTTTTTGCTGTGAAACTTTTAGTTGGAGATTGTTCCAGTTTTTATACCTCTTCCTCAGGAACATATTGGTGCAATCCTATCCTAATAACTGTCATTATTTTCCAAGAGTTGCTCTTCCAAGTCTTGTAGTTTGTCAGTTGGTCAGGGTTCATAGGTGGGAGGGGTGTCAAGAAAGAGAGGGAAAGGAAAAATGGGTTAGGGTTGAAGGCAAGGAAAACTGGGAACCCTTTCTCATGTCTGTTTTAATTCTTTTTCATTAACAATATAAGCAGAGTGCAGTGGGAGCACAAAGGAAGCAGTGATTGTTACTTGAGAAAGTTCAGGAAGGCATCATAGAAGAAACTGAGTCCTGAAAATGAACAGGAGTTTGCCATGCAGGCAAAACGGAATGGGTAGTCTATATGTAGAGGCAAAGGTATGTGTAGAAGTAAAGAGGTATGAAAGTTTAGCAAATGGTAAGAACTTCAATATGGCTGAAGTATAAAGTACATGCTAGAGTATGGCTATCGTGAGGTTAAATTTCACCATTTATAATTCCACTAAGATATAGCTAAAACATTGGATATATGAAACCTTGTGTACACTGTTTCAGAATTAAGATAATCTAGGCTGCAGAAGCCTACTGGAGC
The DNA here is from genome assembly GCF_020740605.2 of Lemur catta. Classification (NCBI taxonomy): domain Eukaryota; kingdom Metazoa; phylum Chordata; class Mammalia; order Primates; family Lemuridae; genus Lemur; species Lemur catta. The sequence continues at coordinate 48,196,269 of NC_059155.1, read as the reverse complement.
CAAAACAAGCTCAGAAAATAGTGACCTAGAGTACCCACCATTGTTCATGGCCATCACACCAATCTTAGAGGATTTCATACCACCTTATTTCTGGGGCTTTGAGTCATATGGGAAAGAAGAAGGAAACCTGTGGAACGAAATTAATAAAATAAGATAAAGCATCCTCAGTGAGGATCTGGCAATATGACTGGTGCCTGGTGTGCCTGTAGAGGAAGTTGCTAGTGGTGGCTGGCTCAGAGGAACTCTGTAGAATCGCTATGTCTGCCACTAAATGCACTTGGCACATGCAGTAGGAGAGTGCTAAAGATTGCCACAAGCTGATAAAGTTCCTGGATTCCATCCACTGTCATAGTTAGGCAGAGTAAACCTTTTTATCCAGGGCTCCTGCTGGACTCTTGAATCAGAGTTCTCCACATCTATTATTTAGAGACCCTCCCAGCTACATATTTTTTTTTTTTTGAAATATACAACAATGTATCCTGTGGCTTTTCTTAAGACTCACTACAGTGAAAGCAAAAGGTTTCAAATGTAAGTGCTTGTGCCCTTCATTCTGGATTAAAACTATTTTTATTTTAAGTGATGGGTGAACACCCCCCTTTTTCCATTATGAAGGGAACCATTGTTCTTGAATATTCCTCCTGGGGCTTTAAGTGCTAAACTGTACCATTTCTTCCTTTAAAATATAATTCAAGCTAACCTCCTTGTTGCAGTTACCTGTGAGGAAATTCATGCAGTCCTTTCAGTTCCCACAAAACCAAATAATTTTTTTGTTCATATCACCTCCTCCAAGAACAATTTCATAAAAAGCATTTTGCATGCCCAGTGATGATATTACCTATAGCCTACAAGCACAAACTTCATCCTGAAGGGTATTGCTGGTTAATGTAGTGCAATGTACCCTTTCCTTATTCCCCTGACCATCAACTTTATCAAATCATGTCTTTTACCTATAAGAGGTTCTCAATTGTAGCCTTAGAATTGGGGAAAAGAGGGCTGTGAGATTGAAATAAATCCCACTGTTACATATTTACATGTAGGATGATGAAGGCAGAATCCTGCCATGTTCATACAGATCATGTTACCATAGCCCTAAGCTTAAACCTTAGCATTGTGAAATTTCACTGGGCCAAAAGCCAAAAGTGAACTCACAATATCAACGTATCTTCTTCAAGGATTAACCTATCTACTTTGATCCTGACCCTCTGGAAGGTACTAGAAAAAGTCTCCAAAAGCCAAGGTTATAGACCTTAATAATCTAGGATAGGCCTATAACTAGTCCTTATACTGAAAATTGAAACATGGGAGAGAGGAAAAGGTAACCATTAACCTATAATAGATTGATGTGCTGCTTTTAAAGAAGGATTTAGTTATGTCCTGCACTTGGAGAATCACCAGTACTGTAAATCATCATGGGAAAGGATGTGGGTATACTGAAACTTCTTTTGAGTTCTCTTTGAGCCTCACTGATTGGAAGTTTCTGGGCAGAATAAGGAAAATGCTTTACAAAGAGCACTTACTAAGGGCCTTTTCACTCCTTAAAGGTATTAAGATTCAAGTTCCAAAAACTATGTAATGTTTCATAGGACTGGTATAGAGACTCCATGTGCTAACCCTAAATCTTTGTTTGCTATTGAGCTAATAGCTCTTTCACCTATGACCTCCTTAATCACATGACTACCTGGAAATAATCCTTTCTTCCCAGGGCTTTGAAGAATCACTTAAACAGAAGTGGTAATACATATATTACAATGCCACATAAAGCCTAAATTCCAGTGGTGAGAACAGAGCTTGCTCATATGATAGTCTGTAAACAAATTAGTCCTAATTAGTAGTTTTAGATTTCCCTTCTAGGTGGTTGTTGTTCCATGCCCCCAAAAAAGAATTTGCTGTTCTCTGGGAGGGAATTAGTACTTACCCTTTCCCTCCTAGTAACCACTACCTGGAGTAGCTGCATATGATCAGTTCTTACCTACGTGAGAGACAGAGGCTACGGTACATGAGCACATTTTTTCTGGAGTATCCACCTAAGGCATTTATTTCCTTGTAGAGGAATATCTTGCCAACTTGACTGACTTAAAAATCAAAAATAGGCCTCATTCTATTCAGTTTTCTGATGCATTGTCATTATTTGATATGTCTGTTCTTAGAATGGCATGCCCATAAGAACTAGCTAGACTTGTACATTAGTAGAGGTAAACTTAGTGGTAGAAGCATAAAAAGAAAGAGTAGAGTCCATAAAATGGGTTAAACTTTGGCCTGTTAGAATGGCCAAATGTTTCATTCTGGCCCAGTGATCTCTGGCAGAGCAGGAGGAGTGTAAGAAATATGTCAGTTGCCACAAGGCCTTATTTTTTACAAAAACTACACAATTGCCCTTTGTGGAAAAGAAAGACTCTTGAGGAGGTGAGAAATGGAAACATGTGGCTGTTTGGATTTCTTTGACTACAGAATGGGTCCAATGCCTTAAGTGGTCTCTGTATACATTTGAAAAAAAATAAATAACCAATATAAAATCCACTAGTAAGCTTTACTTCGGAATCTTTCCCTAAACCAAAACATTTGTTACTGCAGGATGAAACTGTTGCTTGCATGGCTGCAGCCATTGATACTACAGTGGAACCAGAAACTGTAAGTAATTGGCCCCTTTGTGTAGAACTGGGAGCTCTAACTGTGCCATTTCCTGTAATTTATCGCTCGACTGAAGAAGAGAACCTATGATTGTTACTATCCTCCATAGAATGCCCTGGAAATCTAAAAATCTTTAGTGTAAATCTCAGCTTCATAAAATCCCTAACTTGAATAGGCTCTATGTCTAATAGTGTAACTGGTAATGGGTGGCAGGACTTCTCAGGGGTGTAATGTTCCATATTTGCAATCTAGCTTACTGATTTCTTATTAGATGTTAGTATTCTGCATCAACTGTCCAGCAAGTTAAAATGAGGAAAAGAAATTAGGAAATTATGGCAAAGTCAAAAAAGCATTAGAGGAAAAATGGAAGAGTTTTTTTTCTCAACATACTTTTATGTAGCTGGGATGATCGAGGGCTAAAAGAATCAAGAAAAATATTTGGAGTGTTCAGATCGCAAGAATAGATACAATGTATTATTAATAGATGTTGACTAAAGGTTATAAAGTCAAAATGAAAGGCTGGGCAATGGTTTGCTTTAGACAGCCTTTCCTCCCTGAAATGAATATATGTTGGTAGTTTTCATATTCTGAAAGAAGGAAGATACTAGATCAGGCACTAGCGGTCAGCTGTATAAGAATAAATGAAGCCTTTTCTCCATTTCCACCATTTCTAAAGTGCCATTTCCAGGACCTTCTCTCTTCTAAGGACCCCTTGGAATGAGGCAAAAGTAAGGAATGTTGACCAGATCAATAAAGGAAAGAGCAAGAAACTTAGTTTGCTCTAAAATAGTCTATTAAAGTATATAAGAAATAAGGTGCTTATGAGAGCAGGGAAATAGGCTAGCTCAATTTATTTCAGATGTTTAAAGCAAATGTTGTATGAGAAGCCCCAGTTCTGACTAAACAGATATTGCTAATGGAGAAGTGGCTATCAGACTTGATGAAATAGTGCCTAAGGAACTCCATTTGCTTATTTCTCTTACAAATCATTATTCTTATTTTTTCCAGCAAGTGGTAACCGGTCCAGAGACCAGCAGGTCTTCTGATGAATTCACCACTCAGCATGCTCTCCGTCAAGCTCAAATGTCTAAGGAGCTGATTGAGTTGAATAAATCCCTTGCACTGAAAGAGGCCCTAGCTAGGAAGATGACTCAGAATGACAACCAACTACAGCCCATTCAGTTCCAGTACCAGGTGAACTATTTTCTAGGGCAGTATTTGTTCATGTCTACCATCTCTCTTTAACTAAATGGGAAGAAAACAAGCACACCATTTTTGATGACGAAAAGACAACAAAATGTGCATAGTACAACTGGAGTTGCATCATTGGTTTAAAAAAGGATACATTCAGGATAGGGAAACTGTAATTTTGTTCCATTTAATCTAATGCCTTACCTTATACCACAGGTATTTAGTAGTTTTTTAATGTTATAATAAACTTGGTCCCCACTTATAGAAAAATTGTGTTCTAATAACTATGCTTGGATTCTTAAAAAGGCACATCTTTTAGTAGATGGTCTGGGTAAGACTAGTGGATATCACATGACTTGCCAAATGGCTAAAACTTTTTTCTAATGGTGATTCTAAGTGGCCCTTGCTAATTAATAATCAGGTCTTTATTTAAGGCAAGTCTTTGGCTTTCAGGTTACCCACAAGAAATGGCCCTTTCTCCAGACCTTATTTTCCCTTGTAGCCCAGTGTTTCTCACTGGTTGTCTGTGATCACAGACATAGTGATGCTAAGATGGATGGTAGAAGGAAGGGTGGATTGCTTTCCTGTCTAGCTATATTCTACCACCCCAAAGTACTATATGTTTGTATTGAGAAATAGCTATAGTACTCGTGCTTTTTTTGCCACCAGGTACCCTACATTTTCAGAGTAAAAACTAGAAAAGTATTTCTCATATTTTACTTTCACCATGTTTTTTCCTCTAGGGTAGAAGTTGCTTCCAAAATAATAATTGAGTTGCCAATAGAATTTTTTCCCCTTCTTATTTTCACAGTCTTGTTTAATTTTTTTTAAATTTAATTATTTATGTCACACAAATGCATGTATATAATTTTGAAAGTCAAATACTACAATATGCAGAAAAATAAAAGCAGTCCTGCCCTACCACCTTCTCACCTATTCCTTATGCTAATATAGTACTTTAAGTTCTTTAAGCTGTTTCTTCTGACATTTACCTTCATATTTCTAGATGAGAATTGGCAATATAATTATGTTAATTTAAAATTTTTAGATAGTATTATTGACTTCATACTGTGGAAGATGAGAATATAGCTGTCTTACCTATGCACACTGCCTTATCTCCATCTTTCAAAATGATTATGTAATACTTTTTGATTAAATGAATATTTAGTGTTTAAATTCTTCTGATTATATAAATATGTTTTAAAATTGAGCCACATAGTATAATATGATTACATTTCCTATCTTGTACAGCTTTTTTATTTTCTGGAGTTAATAATCTCATTTTCTAATTTATTTAGTGTTCTATGTACCTATCAATTTTATCACCAAACTTCTTGACAAAACTATAAAAACTCCTCTTATTATGGTCAAACATACCAGATGATTTATCAATCCATTTCTTTCTTGAAAACAACCCTCTTGGAATCTTCTGTCCTAGTCTGCTTCCTCTGGGCCTCCTGCCCAGCCATCAGTCATCCTGGGAATTTACTTCACTTCTCCTCTGTGTGTTGAAACAGATTTCACGTCTTCGTCCTTTTTGCCATACCCTTTTGCTTTTGTAGAGTACAACCCCAATAGCTTTCTGAGAACACATATATGAAAGGAAAATGTTTGAAAGCTTTGCTTGTCTGAAAATAGCTTTTATTTTCATCCTTACACTTGTTAGTTTGTTTGGGTTTAGAATTCTGTGGAAATGGTTTTTCTTCATAATGTTGAAGGCCTTGCTCCATTGTTTTCTATGGGTTGCTGTTGAGAAGTCCATTATGATTCCTGATTCTTTGTATTTGACTTATATTTTCTTTTTCCTCTGGAAACTGTCAGGATCATTTCTTTGTCCTCAAGTGTTATTTAATTTCTCAGTGATGTGCCTTGGTATGGATCTTTTCTCATTTATTGTGCTTGGTGCTTGGTAGGTCCTCCAATCTAGAAATTTATCTCTTAGATGTTCTGCTTTTCTTATCTTCTTTTTTTTTTTTTTTTTTTTTTGAGACAGAGTCTTGCTCTGTTGCCCTGGCTAGAGTGCCGTGGTGTCATCGCAGCTCACTGCAACTTCCAACTCCTGGGCTCAAGTGATCCTCCTGCCTCAGCTTCCCAAGTAGCTGGGACTACAGGCGTGAGCCACCACGCCCAGCTAATTTCTTCGATTTTGGTAGAGATGGCATCTCTCTCTTGCTCAGGCTGGTCTCTAACTCCTGAGCTAAAGTGATCCTCACTCCCACCTCAGCCTCCCAGAGGGCTAGGATTACAGGTGTGAGCCACCATGCCCGGCCTTATCTTCTTTCTAATTTCTATTTCTTTGTCTTTTTCTTCCATTCTATGGGAGATTTCTTTCTATTCCTGGTGAATTATTTTATTTGCCTATTAATTTTCAAGATCTCTTTTTGATCGTATAATTGTTCCTTTATTTTTATAGATGTCTATTCTTTTTTTCTATGGATGCACTGCCCATCTCTAAGGATAGGAATTAAATTTTGTCAAGGTTTTCTCCCTTCCTTCCCTCTGTATCCTCCAAATTTCCTTTCTCTAATGTTTGTTTTGGTCTGTCTTTCATGTAAGATGCTTTCTTCAAATTTCTAGTAATTCCTTGGATGTCTATTCATATTTAAGAGTGAGGCACTAAAAGCCCAGGAAGTTCTGTATGCATGGATTTCTCTTGGGCTAGTCAGTTTCCAATAAAGAAATCTTTTATTCTACTCCCTGGAGTTGTGTGGGCAGAGTGATGATATGTCATCATTCAGGTAACCCAGAGAAAATAAGGGAGTTGGAGTCTCTCTAGTCATATGCAGACTTTTATTCAGTCCCTATCATCCTTGCCTTTAGCTGTGTTTGATGTCTGTAAGTCCAATCTGTTAGGCTCAGCCTCTCCGGAAAGGAAGCTTCTCCCCTCGGTGGTTCTGTGGTACAAATGGGCTTGCTTCTTCTTGGCATTCATCCTGTAGGAGTTCTGTTTTAGCTTTTTCTACTCTGGAAGTCAGTTACCACTTATCCAGCTGTTTTCCTCTTGCAAAAGTCTGTTGATATCTCTCAACTGCTCTCCTCTCTTAATTCTTACTGATTTATACGTCCATTTTGGTTCATTTTAGTGGGATTTCAGGAGGCAGCAAGTTAAATATATAGCTCTGTTGTCCACACTAACAGGACATACAGTGCAGCCTTTTTTTAGATCAAATGTATTTTGGTTTTTCCAGGATAAACACAGGATTAGTGGTAAGGCTGATTTGTACTCTTCTGTACTCTTTTGTACTCTTGCCTAGAAACATGGGGATATGTGTTCCCCCATTGTATTCCTTACCCCATAAGAAGGTGCTAGTAATGAGCTAGAGCTAGAGCTAGAGCTAGAGCTAGAGCTATAGTAAGGTATCTAGTCCTTTTTTCCTTGGAATCAAATATATTTGAGTTCCTAAACCTAAAATTTGAGAAGAAATAAATTTTTAATGTAAACATTACCTTTAATCACATATAAATCTCCACCTCTCTCTTTTAAGAAATAAAGGCAGTTTTTAATTCTAAATAGTATTTTTCCTATCGCTGTGAAGAATTGCCATAGAAAAATTGGGAGAGGCATAGGTTATAATTAATGAAGATTACCATGAGTTGTAGTAAACCAGGACTCAAATTTGAATAATCCCCTCTGTGGAGTTGGTGAGACAATTTACTGATATAATGAAAAGATATGATTTTTCACTCATCAGATTGGTAACAATTTTGAAGTGTAGTAATATCAAATGTTGACAAGAGTGTGGGAAAACAAGTGCTCTCATATATAGCTGACAAGAGTGGAAATTGGAATAGCCACTTTGGATGACAATTTAGCAGTATCTGTTAAGATTAAAAATGTGTATCCTCATGACCCTGTAATTTCACTTCTCTCTGCCCTTGTAAAACCTTGCACATGTGCATAGAAGGCATGTACAAGAATATTTCATTATGGCAAAAAAAAGAATGAGGCAGATTTATCGGCACTGATATAAAGAAATCTAAAAAAAAAGTCAAGTTACAGAATAATATATACATAGAGTATAATTCTATTTATGTGTAACACACATTTAAATTGGTATACACACATATATATACTATATATCATTTATTTATATATTTATTGTATATTCTGGACATTATATAATATAATGTATATTATATATAATACATGTATTTAATATACAACCATGCACCAAATGACAACATTTCAGTCAATCACAGATTGTGTATACAATGGTGGTCCCATAAGATTAGAATACTGTATTTTTATTGTACCTTTTCTATGTTTAGATATGTCTAGATTCGCAAATACTTACCATTGTGTTACAGTTGCCTATAGTATTCGATACAGTTCCATGCTGTACAGGTTTGTAGCCTAGGGTAACAGGCTATACCATATAGCCTAGGTATGTAGTAGGCTGTACCATCTAGGTTTATGTAAGTATGCTCTATGATGTTTGCATAATGATGGAATTGTCCAACAATGCATTTCACAAAACCCATTGTTTTTTTTTTTTGGTTTTTTTTTTTTGTTTGTTTGTTTGTTTGTTTTTGAGACAGAGTCTCGCTCTGTTGCCTGGGCTAGAGTGCCATGGCGTCAGCCTAGCTCACAGCAACCTCAAACTCCTGGGCTTAAGCGATCCTTCTGCCTCAGCCTCCTGAGTAGCTAGGACTACAGGCATGTGCCACCATGCCTGGCTAATTTTTTTCTATATATATAATTTTAGCTGTCCAGATCATTTCTTTCTATTTTGAATAGAGACGGGGTCTCGCTCTTGCTCAGGCTGGTCTTGAACTCCTGAGCTCAAACAATCCACCTGCCTCGGCCTCCCAGAGTGCTAGGTCACAGAACCCATTGTTAAGTGATGTATGACTATATATATACACACAGATATATATATACATACATATATAAAATATGTAAATGTCTAGAAAAATGTCTAGAAAATCTGCACCAAGCTTATAACAGTGGCTACTTCTGGGGAGGGGAATGAAATTTTAACAAGGGTGAGGCAGTCAAGGGGACCTGGCCTTTATATGTATTATCTAGATTACTTTTTACAAGAATATATTCATGTTACTTCTATAATTAAAAATAAATATAAAGAATATATAAGGCCAGATGCAGTGGCTCACGCCTGTAATCCTAGTACTTTGGGAGGTCGAGGCAGGAGGATCACTTGAGGCCAGAAGTTCAAGACCAGCCTGGGCAACATCACAAGATCCCTGTTTCTACAAAAAAAACTTTAGAAGTTAGATGTATATAGCTGAATATAAATGTTATATATTATAATTGTATATAATATTTATATAAATTATTGAATATGTCTATATTATAAATATAAGTATTTAATATTATATTATTTATTATATTATATATATAGCTGAAAATATATATACACATACACACACTCACATGTTATTGACCATTTTAAATATGCAGGGTAGCTATAAAGCAATGAGATTGATTTTCATTGGTTATACTGAAGTAGTTCAGTTCATTGCCTAGAAAACAGCTCTAACCTATTTAGAAAGCTTCTCTGATATACCCCACCTAACCTGCTTCTGCTTCTCTTTGTCAGTCCAATACTGGTCTAGGGCCTGCATGTAATCTTCTTGGATGCCAACCACTCATTCAGTCAGTTTCCTAAATGTATTCAGAGTAGCAATTGCTTGAGTAGATAAGTTTGAAAGTTCTGAATATGAGAATATTTATGTAGCTTTTTACAGTTTACAAAATATCTTTGCCTTTTTATCTTATTTGATCTTCCTAGCAACCCTGTGAATTTGGGGTTATTGTTAATTATTTACATACATAGGGAAACTTTTAGGAGTCCCTAAAACTACACCTAGGTCCGATGATTCACTAGGAGGACTCACAGGACTCAGCATATAGTTGTGCTCACAGTTGTTTCATTATAGTGAAAGGATACAAAGAAAAATCAGCAAAAAGAAAAGCACTTGGGCAAAGTCTGGAGGAAATCAGGTACAAGCGTCCAAGAATTTTCTCCCAGTGGAGTCACAGGAAGCACTTTATTCCTCCAGTAGTGGATTGTTACAGCCTGTATGAAATGTTGTCTACCAGAGAAGCTCCCCTGAGCCTAGAAGTCCAGGGCTGTCACAGGCGTCTGTCCTATAGTTATTTATTCTCTGCCTTCTACATACCAAAATTCTAGACTCCCAGAAAGAAGATAGGAATTCAGGATAAATCATATTGTTTATACAGTTTAGGCATTGTAAGCCACTCATCAGTTAGGGAATGGTGGGAACCTTTCCAAAATCTGAGTTGCCAGACACAAGCCAAGGGCCATCCTTACAAGTAGAACTTTTTAAGGACAGCTTTCTCAAGCCTGCTGTATTAACTGTTTTCTGCATAGAAACTAAGACCAAAAGAGATAAAGTGTCTTTCCTGAAGACATGTAGATAGTAAGTGTTACAATCAAGATTCAAATGCAGGCTTTTGGATTCCAAACTTTTCCTACTATATAACTTCAATCTCCATCAAATTAAGAAAAAATGATTTTATTGTGCAACTGAAGTGGTAAAATTTAATGCATAGTTCTTTGAGATGTGGAATGCTGAAACAATTTTCTTCCTGTGCCAAGTAATGCCTTCTTTCTCTCTGACCTATAACCTTTCTAGGATAACATTAAAAATCTAGAACTAGATGTCATCAATCTACAAAAGGAAAAGGAAGAATTGGTTCTTGAACTTCAGACAGCAAAGAAGGATGCCAACCAAGCTAAGTAAGAATAAAGTCAATAAATGTTATTTCAAGTCCCTACTATGTGTGAGGAGCTTTGGAGGGAATAGAGGAGTAGAAGACTCATTTACTGCCCCCAAAGGGTTTAAACCTAGTTGTGCAAAAGGAGACCTAAATACAAGGAAAGTTAAGTAATTGAGATTTTAAATAACATCTCATTTAGCCAGGTTGTGGTGGTGCACGTCTGTAGTCCTAGCTACTCTACAGGCTGAGACAGAAGGATCACTTAAGCCCAAGAGTTGGAGGTTTCAGTGAGCTATGATTGCACCACTGCACCCCAGTCTGAGTGACAGAGTGAGACTCTATTTCAGAAAAAAACTCTTAGGATGACTGTAAAAGAATGCCACAACACAGCACATGATTAGTAGCCAAATAAATTTCTTGGGCAATAATTATGTTAAGAGTTCAGAGGCAAGAAATATCAATTCAGGCTGGTATGATGAAAGAAGGCTCTGTAAAAAGTTAGTATTTTAGCTGGATTTTCAAAGATTATCAGATCTACTAGATAGCAGCTGTTTTCTTGTCCCTGCACTAATGGTAAATTACCTTGTGGATAGAATTAGTGTCCAGGTTATAGATTTCAGAATCAATCTAGCCATCCCTCATCAGTTAAGAATAATACCAAGCAAGACAGATAACCAGAACATCCTACTCTCCTTCAGACCTCTCCCTTATTGGCTATTCTACCTTCTTTTCACTCAGTGACTCTGTTTTATCTCTCTGTTGAGTCTAAAGCTCATGTTCCTAAAAGTTACGCTGGATGTCTACTTTATATCTCAAAATTGTGTTATGATCATCAGAATTATTCATTAGAGCTAAAGTGAAGTGAAATGTCTTCAAAGAACCATCCTTTGGACAGGTTTAGGGGTATATATTGAGACAGTTACGTTGTTGCATACTCAAAAAAAATTTGTTTTACTCTTTGTATTAAGCTCCTATTATTGAGGCAGTTTGGGTTGTTTGGGTGGTATTCCTTTTTTTAAGATAGCTATGTGACTAGTCACCTATTTTATATATATCAGGGTTGTGAATCTAGAAGTCTAGTATTATATCTTTTGAAGTCAGGCTTTGCCGCTGGCAGTCTTCACTTCTACAGCATCTGTGTTTAGGTTGAGTGAGCGCCGCCGCAAACGTCTCCAGGAGCTGGAGGGTCAAATGAATGATCTGAAGAAGAAACTGAATGAACAGTCTAAACTTCTGAAACTGAAGGAATCCACAGACTATACGGTCTCCAAACTGAACCAGGAGATACAGGTAATAAACTCTCATCCTTGCATTTACCCCATTGGAATTTACAAACATAGGTGTTCCATTTAGAATTATACTACAGACGTGTTTTCAGATGAGAAAGTAGTAGGCAGGGCAATTATTTCAAGTGTGTGAGTCTCCACATATGTCTGTTTTGCAGAACATCGTGCTGGTAGTCATCTAGAATCTGAATAATGAAACCTTGCTTTGACATTCAGAGTTTAATGTTAGATTCTCTGAAACCAAAAGACAAAGGCGTCTCCATATTTAGTAGTGATATTAATATCCTGATCACAATTATGATCATGTGGCATAATTTCATAAAGTAGTAGCAAGATGACAGACACCTAGAGAAAATGCTCAGTTATTGAATGTATAATTTGTAAAATCTACAAAGTGGTGGTTACAGGTTACAGGTTTGTACTGAAACCTTTAGAATACAATGGTTGCTAGGTGGATTTGTCCTTGAGGCTTAGTAGATAGTTCCTTGAAATTTCACTTATATACAGTGAATTTAGGGCTAGATTTAGCTTATAGGTACATTTTTCTTTTATTTCTTTAGAGTGTTCATTTGTATAGTTTATACTTGGAAACCCTGTATAAACATAGCAAGGGGTGTTACAAGCCTAATCAGAAAATCTTTTGGTGGCCTTCTCAGCCTAACTTTGGTTTTTCTCTCTTCTTAGTGGTAAGTTTATGCATCTGCACATCAGCCTAGAATAAAGTGCAGATGACTAATACTTGTACTGGTTTTTGTTTTTACAGATGATGAAAAACCAGCGGGTACAGTTAATGCGTCAGATGAAAGAGGATTCTGAGAAGTTTAGACAGTGGAAGCATCAAAAAGACAAAGAAGTAATGCAGTTAAAAGAAAGAGTAAGTAACTAAAGCTTCTCAAAGGCCTAGCTAATAAATCCTTCTCTGAGCTGACTAATGATGTTAATGTTTCTCTTCAAACACCTGGTGTCTCCAAAAATGTGCCATATTCATGAATTTAACAGCTTTGTATTAAATGTCTACTATGTACAAGGTGCTATCCACTAGGTACCTTGAGAAATAGAAAGATGAGTAGTATATGAGCTCTGCCCTTGAAGAATGCCTTGTCTAAAGGGGAAGATAAGACATAAGCATGGATTTCTCAACTACAAAGAATGAAAAGATCTGGACTTTAAGAATAGTATGAAATACAAAAGTAAGTAAGAGAAAGGAAAGCCCACTTCCAGTTGGAGTGAAAAGATGATAGCTGAATAGGCCCTGAATAATAAATAGGGAGGGTTTTGATAGAAATAAGTATGGGCATTCCAGATAGATGGAATGGTGGGAGCAAAGACAGAGATGACAACTTCATAGATGTATTCAAGGAATGGCAAATGGTCCAGTTGGGATGGAGTATAGCAAAAGATTCACTACGAAAGACAAGTTAAAGCTGTATTATTGAAGATCCAAGAAGTTTGAACTTCATTTTGTTAGTAGTATAAAGACTTTTAAGGTTTTTGAGAAACAAAGTGATATCAACAAAATAATGCTTTAGAAAGATATATCTGGGAGTAATATGTAGAACAAACTTTAGTATTGAGAAACTAGAGGCCAGAACACAAGAAGATATTGTATAATCCAGAAAGATCATAAGGGCCTGAAAATACACCTAACAACAGAGCACTAAAGTATATGAAGCAAACACTGAGAGAAATGAAGAAGTAGACAAATCAACAGTAATATTTGGAGACTTTAATACCTCACTTTCAATAATGACAAGAACAACTAGGCACAAGATCAGCAAGGATGTTGCAAACTTCAAGAATATAATTCCGAGGATTTTCACATCTACGTTCATAAGAACTATTGGTCTATACTTTATACACTGTGCTAGATTATAAACTAGACCTAACAGATATCTATAGAATACTCCAACCAACAACAGCAGGATATACAATCTTCCCAAGTGCACATGGAACATTCTCTAGGCTAGGCCAAAAAAGTGCCTCATTAAATTTAAAAGGATTGAAACAATGCAAAGTCTACTCTCCAACCACAATGAAATGGAATTAGAGATCAAGAGCAGAAAGAAATTTTGAAAATTCACAAATATGAGGAGTTAAACAACACAGTCCTAAATAAATAATGAGTCAAAAGGAAGTCATGGGGAAATTAGAAAATATAATACTTTGGGATGAATAAAAACAAAGACACAACATACCAAAACTTATGGAATGCAGCTAAAGCAGTGTTTAGAGGAAATTTTATAGTTGTAAATGCCTATATTAAAAATGAAGAAAGGTGGGTGCCTGTAGTCCCAGCTACTCAAGAAGCTGAGATGGGAGGATCACTTGAGCCTAGGAATTCAAGACGAGCCTAGGCAACATAGTGAGACTCCATCTCAATTAAAAAAAAGAAGAAGAAAGATCTCAAATCAATAAATTAGCCTTCTGTTTAAAACACCGAAAAAAAGAAGAGCAAACTAAACCCATAGCTAGTAGATGGAAGGAAATAGTAAAAAATTGGGGTGGAAATTAATTAATTAGAGAAGAGTAAAAATATAGAGAAAATCAATGAAACTAAATAAAAGTTGGTCCTTTGAAACAATCAACAAATACTGACAAACCTTTAGGTAGCCTTAACAAGAAAAAAGAGAGAAAATCCAAATTACTAAAATTAGGCATAAAAAAGGGACTATCACTACCAGTCTTGCATAAGGATAGGATTATAAGGGACTATGAACAACTGTATGCCAACAAATTAGATTGCCTAGATGCAATAGACAAATTCCTGGAAAGACAAAGATTACCAAAACTGACTCAAGAAGAAAGAGAAAAATCTTTGTAGACCCGTAATAAAAGATTAAATTAGTAAATTTAAAAACTCACCACAAAGAAAAGCCCAGGCACAGATGACTTCACTGGTGATTTCTATCAAACATTTAAAGAAGAAAGAATACCTATTTATCAGAAACAATGCTATCAAGAAAGTGAATAGCCAATCCATAGATTCAGAGAAAATATTTATAAATCATAGCTGATAAGAGTCTTATATCCAGAATATATAAAGAACTTTTATAAATTAAAAAAGATAACCCAGTTTTCAAATGGGCAAAGCAATAAGCACATGAGAAGGTGCCCAGTGTCATTTGCCATCAGGGAAAAGTAAATCAAAACCACAGTGAGATATAATTTCATACCCACTGGGATGGCTATAATTAAAAAGACAGGTAGTAATAAGTGTTGATAAGAATGTGAAGAAATTGCAACCTCATACGTTGCTGGTGGGATGTGTAAATGGTACAGCTGCTTTAGCAGTTGGGCAGTTCTTCAAGGGGATAAATAAAAACATAGAGGGTACCATATCATCCAGCAATCCCACTCTTAGTTCTGTCTACTCAGGAAGATATGAAAACATGTCATGTAAAAACCTGTACACAGATGTTTATAGAACAGTATTCATAATAGCCAAAAATTGGAAAAACCCAAACATCTATCAACTGATCATTTATCAATGGAATAATAAAATGTAGTGTATCCATGCAATGGAATTTTATTCAGCCATAGAAAGGAATGAAGCACTGATACATGCTACATACAACACTGATGAACCTTGAAAACATTATGCTAAGTGAAAGAAGCCAGTCACAAAATACCACATATTATAGGATTACATTTATATGAAACGTCCAGAATAGACAAATCTATGGAGACAAAAAATAGATTAGTGGTTGTCTAGGGCTTTGGGGGTGGGGTGATAGCTAAAGGGTGTGAGATTTCTTTTTGTAATAATAAAAATGTTTTAAATTGAATATGATGATGGTCATATCAACTCTGTGAATATACCAAAAACCCCTGAATCATGTACTTTAAATGGGTAAATTGTATGGTATGTGAATTATATTTCAATAAAACTGTTAAGAAAAACAAAAGAAGAAGGATGACCTCTATGAAGTGATGATAACTTTGCATTGTACAGGAATATATATTCCACATTGACAAGGATCTTGGTTTTGTTCACTTATGTGTTCCCAATGGCTAGAACAGCAACTGGCATATAGTGGCACTCAATTAATGTTTATTGAATGATTTTAATGATAATTAATGCAAAACCTGCCTTTGGAAAAAATGTAAAAGAATGTAGAACATCAAAAAGTTTACTTCAGGGTTTTGAGAGACTGGAAAGTCAAAGGAAACAGCCAGTTTGAAGAGACAAAGTTGCTTTTAGGAGAATAACCTTTGGGATAGAGAGACCTAAAAATATTGGATGATGTTGGTTTAGAGTTCAAGGGAGAGGTTGGGCTGGACTTAACAATTAGAGAGTCATCTGCCTAGAAGTGAAAATTGAAACGTTGGGAAAATATATAGAAAAAGAAGGCTAAGAAGAGAATCTCTTTATTTCATGTATAAGAAAATGAAAAGATGACAATGAAGATTATAGGGTACAAAAAGAATTAGGATGGTGTGGGAAGGTTATCAGTAGTGCTAATGATGCTGAGAGAGAAGGCAAAGAAGATAGAGACTGTAAAAAGACCATTGAATTTAATAAATAGGAGATTCCAGGACAATAGCAGGAACTATTTACAAGGGGATTATAGAGTAAACAATAACGACCAGTGGAAGCACTAAACATAAACCTTTCTTTCAAGAAGTTTGGTGGTGAGGAGAGTGTTGGGTTTTCTCTTTTCACTGGACTCAGTCTCTTAGCTGTGTTTCTTTAATTCCCTTGACTTCTCATATCAAGGTACATCATATTTTATTATAATTGTACTGCATGTTGTTTGTATTCTCTAGCAATCTCTGTAATAGTAACCATGTCATGCTCATCTCTGTCTCCCAGACACCTAGCATAGTGCCTAGCATGTGGTAGATGGCCCACTAATATTATACTGGTTGAATGAAATTAATTGTCCTATTATGCTGGCAAAGACATGATGAAAATGGGTAACCATGCATTCCAGATTGGATAAGGAACAAGGGAATCTGGAAGGAGCCTACTGGATTAATAGACTAGGGAAGGGGCCAAGAAATCAAAGCAGTTAAATATTGTGTGCTCATTTGAAACAAGTGATATCCCATAGTATTTCTTGTTCTTTATCTTTAATTTCTGGACAGAGAGAATATATTCAGTAATGACTTGGTTTTGTTTAGGAATGAAAAACCTCTTCTTGGCTGGGCGTGGTGGCTCATGCCTATAATTCTAGCACTCTGGGAGGCCGAGGCGGGAGGATCGCTTGAGGTCAGGAGTTTGAGACCAGCCTGAGCAAGAGCAAGACCCTGTCTCTACTAAAAATAGAAAGAAATTAGCCAGGCGTGGTGGTGCGCACCTGTAGTCCCAGCTACTTGGGAAGCTGAGACAGGAGCATCGCTTGAGCCCAGGAGTTTGAGGCTGCTGTGAACTAGACTGATGCCATGGCACTCTAGCCCGAGTGACAGAACAAGACTCTGTCTCAAAAAAAAAAAAAAAAAGAAAGAAAAGAAAAGGAAAACCTTTTCTTTAGCTGCAGGCTACTTTAATTTTATAAGTGGTTGGCTATATGGTAGGCTTTCTCCTTTTTGCCAGCTAATTTGAAGGGACAAAGTTGCTTTTAGGAGAATAACCTTCGGGATGGAAAGACCCTGGTTTTATGATGGGATGGACTGATAGGGTTGTGGGGGGGAAATACTGGTCTATTTTGGAGGCAACTTGAGTCTCAGCTTTATCAATAACTATGTGGAAGGGACTATTCATTAGATGATCTTTAAGGTTCCACCCAGGTCTCACATTCTATGACATTATTTCTAACAATTAACTTGTGACTAAGACTTCAAGAATTTGGCCACAGAAATAAGCCAAAGAGGAAAACAACCACCCCTCTACATAAAAGCACTGTTTCTAGAGCTACCAGTTCTTGACTGTGATAGGAGAAGATGAAGGCAGCTCACTGTATTGTATTTAGCCTTATATATCAAGGATGTCTTGAGAGACTCCTTAGTTGTAGTATAAGGTTTTATTTTAGGTAGCTGAGAAGCAATTAAGGTCTGACTTTTTTCTTGTCAGGACCGTAAGAGGCAATATGAGCTGCTCAAACTTGAAAGAAACTTCCAGAAACAATCCAATGTGCTCAGACGTAAAACTGAGGAGGTAAGAAAATTCCATCTCCTGGGTCAAGTGTATTGTCATCTTCAGGCTCAGATGCTGGCAAAGTAATATCCCTTAAATGAGCAAGTTCCTAAGAAACCAGGGATGCTAATCTTCACTAGCAGGCTGGGTGCAATAGCTCACGCCTGTAATCCTAGCACTTTGGGAGGCCAAGGCAGGAGGATCACTTGAGGCCAGGAGTTCAAGACCAGCCTGGGCAGCATAACGAAACCCCATCTCTACAAAAAATTTTTAAAAAATTAGTCAGGTACAGTGGCATGTACCTGTGGTCATAACCTAACTACTTGGGAGGCTAAGAGAGGATCACTTGAACCCAGGAGTTTGAGGTTACAGTGAGCTATGATCATGCCACTGCACTCTAGCTGGGTGACAAAATGAGACCCTGTCTCTAAAAAAAAAAAAAATTACTATGTGCCACTTTTATTTAGGCAGCAGCTGCCAACAAGCGTCTCAAGGATGCTCTTCAGAAACAACGGGAGGTGGCAGATAAGCGGAAAGAGACTCAGAGCCGTGGAATGGAAGGCACTGCAGCTCGAGTGAAGGTATGGACAACTTGAACTGCCATTTCTCTTGTGTACACTGGGAATAGGAAAAAGTGGGAAATGGCTTTTTTTGGTTTAGAAGTAAACACTACAAAATCTAAAGTTCTACCTGAAAGCCTTATTTCCTAAAGACATGAATGTCTTTGAACTATTGTTGAAGATCAAGAGTATAGAATCCTTTCTAGCCTGCCCCTGTTGAGGTTCGGTTATGTTTTTTTAATAGCTTTATTGAGTTATAATTGACATATAATAAATTATACATATTTAAAGCATACAGTCTGATGAATTTAGACACATATATGGGCCCATGAAATCATCACTGCAATCAAGATAATGACAATATCTATCATCACCAAAACTTTCTTTGTATCCCTTTGTTATCCCTCCCTCCCCTCCTTGGCCTACCCCTCTACTCCCCATTCTGGGCAATGGTTGAACCATTGAGAGGTTCCAGGCAACCATTAATCTTCTTTCTGTCACTATATATCTGTTTTCATTTTTCTAGAATTTTATAAAAATGGAATCATACAGTATAATTTTTCTGGCTTATTTTATTCACAATTATTTTGAGATTCATCCATGTGGTTGCATATATCATAACTTCTTTTTATTGCTGAGTGGCATCCCGTTCATTGTGTGGCTATACTATAATTTGTTTATACATTCACCTGTTGATATGGGCATTTGGGTTGTTTGCAGTTTGGGGCTACTACAAATATGATACTGAACCTTTATGTACAAGTCTTTTTATGGACATATGCTTTTTATTTCTTTTGGGTAGATAGCAAGGAGTAGATGGTTTTCTTGTATGGTAGGTGTGTGTTTTAACTTTTAAGCAGCTGCCAAACTGTTTTCCAAAGTGGCTGTACCATTTTACATTCCTACTAACAATATATGAGGGTTCTAGTTGCTGCATATTCTTGCCAATACTTAATATAATCCATCTTTTAAATTTTAGCTATTCTGTGTGGATGGGTAGTGGTACATCATTGTGGTTTTAATTTCATTGCCTAATGACTAGTGATGTTGAGCATCTTTTCGTGTACTTATTTGCCATATGTATGTTCTCTTTTGTGAAGTATCTGTTCAAATGTTTTCCCCCATCTTTTTTGTGTATTTTTTTCTTGTTAATACTTTCTCTTTTTTTATTTCAAAATATTAAGGGGCCAGGCACAGTGGCTCGTGCCTGTAATCCTAGCAGCACTCTGGGAGGCCAAGGCAGGAGGATTGCCTGAGGCCTGGAGTTCTAGACTAGCCTGAGCAAGAGCAAGACCCCGTCTCTACTAAAAATAGAAAAATTAGCTGGTCATGGTGGCGCAGGCCTGTAGTCCCAGCTACTTGGGAGGCTGAGGCAGGAGGATCCCTTGAGCCCAGAGTTGGAGGTTACAGTGAGCTATGAGGACACCACTGCACTCTAATCAGGGTGACAGAGCAAAACTCTGACTCAGAAAAATATATATTAAGGAGGTACAAATGTTTTTGTTACATGGATACCTTTTATAATGCTTAAGTGAGGACTTTTGGGGTGTCCATCACTAGAATAGTGTTTGTTGTACCTATCTTTTAATTGAGTTGTTTGATTTTTTTTTTTAGACAGAGTCTCACTCTATTGCCTGAGCTAGAGTGACATGTCATCAGCCTAGGTCACAGCAATCTCAAATTCCTAGGCTCAAGCAATCCTTCTGCCTCAGCCTCCCGAGTAGTTGGGACTACAGGCAGGCACCACCATGCCCCGCTAGTTATATACATACATATATATATTTTTTTTTTGGTTGTCCAGCTACTTTATTCCTATTTTTTTAGTAGAGACGTGGTCTTGTTCTTGCTCAGGCTGGTCTCGAACTCCCGAGCTCAAACGATCCACCTGCCTCAGCCTCCCAAAGTGCTAGAATTACAGGCGTGAGTCACCGCACCCCGCCTGGATTTTTTCTTATTAGAATTCTTTGTATATTTTAGATATATCCAACAGAGGACTTCTGTTTTGCAAGTATTTTCTCCTGGGCTGTGGCTTGCCTTTTAAATTTGTAATAGTGTCTTTTGAAGAACAAAGCTTTATTATTTTGTTGCCATCCAATTTATTAACATTTTTTCTTTTATAGTTCATGGTTTTGTGTACTGTTTAAGAAATCTTTGCCAAACTCATGGTCACTAAGATTTCCTCCTAAGTTTTCTTCTAAAAGTTGTGTATTTTGAAGCTTTACATTTATTTAGGTCTATACTTCCTTCTGACTTGAAACCTTTATCAAAATCAAATGATCATAGATCTATTTCTAGATTCTATTTCATTGATCTACATGTGTACTTTTATGCCAATGCCAAAATGTCTTCAATAGAGTTGCTTTATAAGAAGTCCTGAAGTCAGGCAATATAAGTCCTCCAAAGTTGTTCTTTTTCAAAATTGTTTTGGAAAAACTGGGTCTTTTTATATTTCCATAAAAATTTTAGAATCAGCTTGTCAATATCTACAAAAAACCTTGCTGGGAGTTTGATTAGGATTGCATCGAATTTATAGATCAATTTGAAGAGTATTAACATCTTAAGAATATTGAGTCTCTAGATCTATAAATACAGTACATCTCTCCATTTATTTGGGTTTTTAATTTCTCTCAGCAGTGTTTTAGTTTTTAGTGCACAAGTGTTGCATATCTTTTCTCAAACATATCCCTAAGTATTTTATATTTTTATGATATTGGAAATGGTATTTTTTTCATTTCCAATTGTTTGGACACACTTGTTGGTTATCATAGCTTTTTTGTAGAGTCCTTAGTATTTTCTATATAGATGATCATGCCATCTGTAAATAGGGACAATTTTATGTTTTCTCTTCAATGCTGTGCTTTTTTTTTAACCTCTGTCTTGCCTTACGGCACTTGCTAGGACCTCCAGTACAATATTAAATAGAATAGGTAAGAAACTACATCCTTGCTTTGTTCTCAATCCTGGAGAGAAAGCATTCAGTCTTTCCCTGTAAAGTATGATATTTGCTATAGATTTTTGTATATGTCCTTTATCAGGTTGAAGAAGTTCCTATTTATTCCTAGTTTGCTAAAATTTTTATTATGACTTGAGGTTGGGTTTTTTCAGAACCTTTTTTTTTTCTATTTAGATAATCTTAAAGTTAGTTGGTTTATTTGTTTTTAGTCTGTTGGTGTGACAAATGAAATTGATTTTTTTCCCCAATTTATTAAGACATAACTGACAGATGGTAAAATTTACCCTTTTATTGTACAGTTCTGTGAGCTTTGACAACATACACAGTTGTGTAACCACTGCAACAATCAAGATACAGAATAGTTCATTTATCCCAAAAAATTCTCCATACCACTTTGTAATCAAACTCCTCCCATATCACTGGCCCTTGGCAAAGACTGAGCTATATTCTGTCATTATTGTTTTCCCTTTCTATAAGTGTCATCTAAATAGAAACATACAATATGGCTTCTTTCACTTGGCATATGCATTTGAGATTCATTCATGTTGTGCGTGTCAGTAATTTGTGCCATCTTTTTTTTTGTTCAGTAGTATTTCATTGTATAGACATACCATAGTTTGTTTATTCATTCACCTGTTGAGGGATATATTGGAATTTTTGTTCTACTTTTTGGCAATTATGAATAAAACTGCTATTGAAAACTTCACATACAGGTTTCTGTATGAATAGTAATTATTTCACTTGGGTAAATATCTACGTGTGGGATTTCTGAGTCATATGGTAAGTATATGCTTAACTTTATAAGAAACTGCAAAGTTGTTTATCCAGTTGTTCATTGCTGATATATAGAAATACAATTTATTTTTCTATGTTAACTTTTATCTTATGACTTTACTGGACTACTAGCTTTTTTGTAGATTCTTTGGGATTTTCTATGTAGACAATCATGCTGTCTATAAATGCAATTTATTTCTTCCTTTCTAATCTGTATGTCTTTCATTTATTCTACTTGCTCTATTGCATTGGCTAGGACCTTCAAGATGATGTTGAGTAGGAATGGTAAGAGTAGACATCCTTCTGTTCTTTCTAATCTTAGAGGGAAACATTCAGTATTTCATTGTTAGCTATGATGTTAACTGTAGTTAAATTTTTTCAAATACTTTTTGTCTCTACTTTCTTGATTTGGTAAATTACTTTTATTGATGGTCAAATGTGGAAACAGCCTTGCATTTCTTGAATAAATTTCATTTGATCATGATGTATAATCCTTTTTATATATTGTTAAATTCAATAATACATAAAATAAAAAATTTTGTTTAAAATTTTTGCATCTCATCATCATCCGAAAGCCTGCCTTGCAAAGAGAAAGTAGGCCAAGTGGTATTTTGTCATTACATATTCCCCATTTTTTAAACTAGAAATGAACCAGGCTGTGCTTATCTTTGACACTAAAACCCTCTGGAGGAAGTACCCTCTTATGAGTCTTTCATGGAGGAAGAAAGTTTTAAGGAACCTTTGATTAACCTTAAGAAAAGACAATTCAGGCCAGGCGTGGTATCTCATGCCTATAATCCTAGCACTCTGGGAGGCTGAGGCGGGAGGATCACTTGAGCTCAGGAGTTCAAGACTAGCCTGAGCAAGAGTGAGACCCTCTCTCTACTAAAAATAGAAATAAATTTGCCAGACAACTAAAAATAGAAAAAAAATTAGCCAGGCGTGGTGGCACATGCCTGTAGTCCCAGCTATTCGGGAGGCTAAAGCAGGAGGATCACTTTAGCCCAGGAGCTTGAGGTTGCTGTGAGCTAGGCTGACTCTATGGCACTCTAGCTGGGGCAACAGAGCAAGACTCTGTGTCTCAAAGAAGATTAAAAAAAAAAAGAAAAGACAATTCAGAGAAAACAAGAAAGCTGTCTTCAAATATATAAAAGGCTGTCATGTGGAAGAGGGAACAAACTTGAACTGTGTTGTTCCATATTGGAACATGTGGGTTGAAATTTCCAAATTATAAAGAGAGAGCTGTCAACCCAATCTAAGGTGGAATTTTTTTAAAGGGAGGGCTATTTTGGGAAAATTAGACTTTGCTGTTGTTGCCCATGTGTATGAGGTTTATGTATATTAAATTTGTGGACTTTTTTAAACCAAAAACATAAGTTTTTTGCATCTGTGTTCATGAGGGATATTAGTCTGTAGTTTTTGTAATGTCTTTGTCTGGTTTGGCTATCAAAGTAATGCTAGCCTCAGCATGAGTCGGGAAGTGGTCTTTCCTTTTCAGTTGTCTGGAAGACTGTGTTTCTTCCTTAAAAGTTTGATAGAATTCACCAGTAAAGCCGTTTGGACCAGGAGAGATTTTTGTTTGCTTGTTTATTTTTGCTTTTGGGGTAGAGGAGTGTTAACTAATATTTAATTTAAAAATAGACATACGGTTGTTCAAGTTTTTATGTTTCTTCTTGAGTAAGCTTTGGTAGTTTGTGTGTTTCAGAGAACTTGTCCATTTCATCTAAGTTGTCAAATTTATTGGCATAAAGTTGTTCATCATAATCCCTTATCCTTCTAATATCTTTAAAATCTGTAGTGATGTTATCTATCTCATTTCTATTATTATTGATATTTTGTTGTCTTCTTTTTCCTAATCAGTCCAGTTTATCAAAGAACCAACTCATTCTTACAAATGTTTAAAATGGTAAATTTTATGTATATTTTAACACAATAAAAAACTGCCCCCAAAACTCCCAGTTCAATAATTTCCACTCTGATCTTTATTATTTCTTTACTTTTTCTTACTTTGGATTTATTTTGCTCTTATTCTTTTAGTTTCTTAAGGAAGAAACTGAATTGCCCACTGGTGACTTGGATAGGCAGGCAGGACCCAGAGCTCCCGGGACACGAGAGTGGTACAGGGAAACTGCGGCCCCTCCCCTCTCATAGCAACCAGAAGAGTGCTCTGTGCCGACAAGCCTATTGCTCAGCGGCAGGGGAGCTTCCCAGCCAAGCCAACTGCTGAGGGGAGGAGCTGCTGCAGCAGCATTTTGTGGAATCAACTGCTGGCAGCTTGGACAGGCGGGCAGGACCCGGTGCCCCCAGGTCACAAGAGCAGTGCAGGGAGACCACGGCCCCTTCCTCCCCGTAACAACCACGAGAGTGCTAAGAAGCCTCTTTCTCTGTGGTGGGGGATATTCCCGGCCGAGCCACCACTGCAGCTGGGTAACCTGAGAGGTTCATCAAACCTGCTAAAGCACCCCAAAGGCAACTCAGGACCAGCACTCCTCTCCCTGGCACAGTCAGGGACTGATCTTCGCGGACTCCAAGATAAGTCCACAAGGCAGCCCTAGCACTCTTAGCTCTCAATTGAGAGGCCTGAGGAGAAGGAACCAAGCAAAAGAACTCCAGAAGTATGACATACCAAAGCAAAAGGGCACCCCCAAAAGAAAACAATAACTCCTTACCAATGGTTACCAACCTAAACAAAAAGATTAAAATGACAGATGAAGAATTTTCAATATGGATTGTAAGTAAGCTCAGTGAAATACAAGAGAAAATAGAAACCCAACACAAAGAAGTCTTATGAACATTGCAGGAAATGAATGAAAAATTCTCTAAAGAAACTGAATTATTAGAGAAAATCCAAACAGAACTTCTGGAAATGAAATATTAATTCAAGAATTTACAAAACATAGTGGAAAGCCTTAAGAATAGGCTAGATCAGGCAGAAGAAAGAATCTCAGAGCTTGAAGATAACACTTTGAGCTAAACAAGTCAGTTGAAGAGAAAGAACACAGAAATAAGAGGAACAGACAAAGCCCTACAAGCAATGTGGGATTATGCAAAGAGGCCAGACTTAAGAATCATAAGCATCCCTGAGAGCAAAGAAGAAAATACACAAGGGTTGAAAAAATTGTTTGAACGGAGAATCAAGGAAGATTTCCTTGGCCTTGCTTGAAACATACATATCTAGACAAGAAGCTCAAAGGACTCCTGGGAGATTCGTCAGAAAGAGGCAATAACCATGACACATAGTCATTAGACTTGCCAAAGTAAACATGAAAAGAGGCAGGAAAGTGAAAAAATCAGGTAACTTACAAAGAAAAACTTGTCAGAATAACTGCAGACTTCTCAACTGAGACCTTACAAGCCAGAAGGAATTGGGGCCCCATTCTCAGTCTTCTAAAACACAATAATGGCCATCCTAGAATTTTATATCCTGCAAAACTAAGTTTCTTATATGAGGGAGTAATAAAGACCTCAGACAAGCAAACACTGAGGGAATTTGTCAAGACCAGACCTATCCTGCAAGAAGTACTTAAACCGTGTTATACAATCAACACAATAGACACCCACCAGTGTACAATCACTCAAAAGATAAAGATCAGAGCCCAGATACCACAATGGCTCAGGAGGTAAAAGAGCAATAAAGTTGTACTCAACAGAATGAACAGAATCCACTCCACTTATCAATTCTTTCAATAAATGTGAATGGCTTGAACTTCTCACTCAAGAGACATAGGTTGGCTGAATGGATAAAAAAAATACAAGCCAAGTATCTGCTATATCCAAGAAACACATCTAACCCAAAAGGAGTCATTCAGACTCAAGGTGAAGGGATGGAAAACAATATTCCATACAAATGGAAACCAAAAAAAGCTGATGTGGCCATTCTGATATCAGATAACATAGAGTTCAAATCAACAAAAATAAAGAAACACAAAGATGGTCATTATATAATGGTAAAGGGAACCATTCAACAAGAAGACATAACAATTCTAAATATTTATGTACCTAACACAGGAGCACCCAGATACATAAAGCAAATCCTACTTAATCTAAACAAAATGATAAACAGCAGCACTGTAATAGCCAGGGACTTCAACACCCCATTGACAGAACAGGACAGATCTTCCAAACAGAAAATACACAAACAATGGACTTAAACAGAACTCTAGAACAAATGGGCCTAACAGACATCTATAGAACATTCTACCCCAAAACCACTGAATATACTTCTTCTCATCAGTTCATGGAACACTCTCTAAGATTGATCATATCCTAGGTCACAAAACATGTCTCAACAAATTTTTAGAAAGTAGAAATTATACCATGTATCTTCTCAGACCACAGCAGAATAAAATTAGAAATCAACTCCAACAGAAACACTCATCTACATACAAAGTCATGGAAATGAAGCAACCTACTGCTGAATGATAGCTGGGTTAAGGAGGAAATTAAGATGGAAATCAAAAGATTCTTCAAACTAAATGATAAAGGGGACACAAGTTATCGAAATCTATGGCATACCACTAAAGCAGTCCTGAGAGAAAAATTCATAGCCCTAACTGCCTACATCAAAAAGACAGAAAGATCACAAATCAACAATTTAATGAATCATCTCAAGGAACTGGAAAAGGAAGAGAAAACCAATCCCAAACCCAGCAGAAGAGAAGAAATAACCAAGATTAGAGCAGAGCTAAATGAAATTGATAACAAAAGAATGATACAGAAGATTAATGAAACAAAAAGTAATTCTTTGAAAAGATAAGCAAAATTGACAGGCCTCAAGCTAGATTAACCAGAAGCAGAAAAGAAAGGACTCTAATAAGCTCAATCAGAAATGAAAAAGGAGAAATCACAACTCATACCCTGGAAATATAAAATAATATCAATGAATACTATAAAAATCTTTTCTAATATAAGTATTCAGTGCTATAAATGTCCCCTAAGTACTTCTTTAATAACAACATCCCACAAATTTTCATAGTGTTATGTTTTCATTTTATTTTAATTCAAAGTACATTGTAATAAAATGCATTCTGATTTTTCTATTGATTTCCTCTGACTCATGGGTTATTTAGAATTGTGTTATTTGGTTTCCAAATCTTTGGGGATTTTTTTCAAATGTCTTTTTATTATAGGTTTCCAATTTAATTTTGTCATGGTCAGAGGATATACATTTTATAACTTGAATCCTTTGGAACATATTGAGACTTATTTTATGGCCCAGAATATGGTCAATTTTGGTGAATGTTCTATGTGTGCTTGAGAAGAATATATACTCTGCTGTTGTTGGATGGAGTGTTCTATAAATGTTGAGCTGACTGATTGTTCTGTTCACTTCTACTGTATCCTTGATGATTTTCTGCCTACTTGTCTTACCAATTATTGGAAAAAACAGGTATTTTTCCTTGGAGTTCTGTTTTTGCCTCATGTATTTTGAAGCTCTATTAGTATGGGCATAAGCATTTAGGATTAATTGACCTGTTTCTTATTATAAAATGACCTTATTTATCCCTAGTAATATCCTTTGTTCTAAAATCCACTTTGTCTAATATTATTATAGTCCCTCCATCTTTCTTCTGATTAGTATTAAGGTGGTATTTTTTGACCCTTTTAATTTTAACATATTTGTGCCTTTTTTTTTTTTTGTAGAAGTTAGTCTCCCTATGTTGCTCAGGCTGGTCTTGAACTACTGGCCTCAAACAATCCCCCTGCCTTGGCCTCCCAAAGTGCTGGGATTGTAGGTGCAAGCCACCATACCCAGTCTGCCTTCATTTTTAAAGTGTCTTTCTTATAGGCAGCATATATGGAGTCAAGCATTTTTAATCCAATTTAAAAATCTCTGCATTTTATTAAATAATTACCATTTACATTTAATGTGATGATTATGGGTAGGTTTGAGCCTCTCATCTTGCTATTCATTTTCTATTTGTCTAATCTGTTCTTCATTTTCTTTTTCCTTGTTTTCTGCCCTTTTTTGGATCAATTGAGAATTTTTATGATTCCATATTATGTTCTTTGTTTACTTATGTGTTTTTATTTCATGTATTCTGGTACTTTGTTATTAAAGTTATAAACATTAAGGATTATGTTCTCTTGAACAATTAACTCCCTTATTATGATTAATTTTTTTCTCCTCAGTAGTATTTTTCATAGGAATTCTGCTTTATCTGATATTGATATATCCATTCTAGCTTTCTTTTGATTAGTATTAGCATGGTATAATTTCATCAAAAGTGGAAATATTCTCAGGGATGGTTACTGTTTTAAAAAGTGAACTTAGTGAATTTTATTTTATTTTAGTAAAAATCCCATTCATCTACTTTAAAAATTAAGAATGGTTTTCTATTTATTAAATAGGACAGGCATGGTAGCTCACACCAGTAATCCTAGCGGTTTGCGTAGTGGAGGTGGGAGGATTGCTTGAGGCCAGGAGTTTGAGACCACCCTAGACATCACAGGGAAACTCATCTCTACAAAAAATAGAAAACATTAGTGGACACGGTAGCATGTGCCTGTAGTCCCAGCTACTCAGGAGGCTGAGGCAGGAGGATCACCTGAGCCCAGGAGTTTGAGGTTGCTGTGAGCCATGATCAGGCAACTGAATTCCAGCCTGGGTGACAGAGTGAGACACTATATCTAAAAATAAATAAATAATAAAAATAAAATTTTAAAAATAGAATTGATAATAAAAATATTCTTCAATTCAAAATCATAAACTAGTTAGGGGCAAAGAACAAATGTTAAGGAGAAAATAAAGAACAGGACACATAAAAATGCGAGGATATCTGGAGAAAGTCTCTTTCTCGTGACTTTTTAGGATATTAAAGGCTCTAAGAGAGGTCCTGACATCTTTGGTGAGTATAAGTATGAATGGAAATCGCACTGCTAGTTATCTGGGCTCTAGTCCAAATGAAATTAACTCTGGAGCTGAATCTAGCCCATGGACCAGTGATTCCTCATCCCTAACCCAGACATCACTGATTTCTCTTCTAGAATTGGCTTGGAAATGAAATTGAGGTAATGGTGAGTACTGAAGAAGCCAAACGTCATCTGAATGACCTTCTTGAAGACAGAAAGATCCTGGCTCAGGATTTGGCTCAACTCAAAGAAAAAAAAGAATCTGGGGAGAATCCACCTCCTAAACTCCGGGTAAGTGCCTTTATGAAAGAAAAAATGTTACCAATAATCAGACTCTGCATTCCCCAGAAATCCTCACCACTTTGAAGGATTACTTTCCTTTTAGTACTTCACCCTTGTTCCCACTATTCTTCTTTACAGAGGCGGACATTCTCACTTGCTGAAGTGCGTGGTCAAGTTTCAGAGTCAGAGGATTCTATTACAAAGCAGATTGAAAGCCTAGAGACTGAAATGGAACTCAGGTAAGGGGACTATCACTAAGGCATTATAAAAACTTACTCCTAGAATCAAAAATAGAACCCATTGAGGCCAGGCTTGGTGGCTCATGCCTGTAATGCTAGTGCTCTGGGAGGCCAAGGTGGGAGGATCACTTGAGCTCAAGAGTTCAAGATCAGCCTGAGCAAGAGCAAGACCCCGCCTCTACTAAAAAAAAGAAAAAAGAAAAAATTAGGCAGGCAACTAAAAATAGAAACAAAAAAATTAGCTGGGCATGGTGATGCGTACCTGTAGTCTCAGCTACTCAGGAGGCTAAGGCAGGAGGATCACTTGAGCCCAGGAGTTAGTTTGAGGTTGCAGTGAGCTAGGCTGACGCCATGGCACTCTAGGAGGCCAAGGTGGGAGGATCACTTGAGGTCAGGAGTTCCAGACTAGCCTGGGCAACATAGTGAGACCCTGTCTCTACAAAATAATTTTTTTTAATTAGGCATGGTAATGTGTGCCGGTAGTCCCAGCTACTCAGGAGGCTGAAGTAGGGGGATCACTTGAACCTAGGATTTAGAGGCTACAGTGAGCTTATGATCACACCACTGCACTCTAGCCTGGATGACAGAGCAAGACCCTGTCTCTTAAAAAAAAAAACAACAGAACACTATCAATGCAGTGATTCAAAAGCTGGTTTTTCAAAAGCTTTGTGATGTGGAAAAACAAAAGAAACTAACAGTTTTTTGAACTGGACGCTTTACTAGACATGTTAGGTACATTTTCTCATTCAGTTTCTTTGACACCCCGTGAGGTAAGTATCATTATTCTTGCTTTAGAGATCTAAAATGAAGTTCAGCAATCTTAAGAAATTTGCAAAAGATATTAACTTGCTAACAACAGAGCTGGGATTCAAAACCTACTCTAATTCCAAAGTCCATGCTCTTCACAATACACTACAACTTTTTTTTTTGAGACAGTCTCATTCTCTTGCCTGGGCTACAGTGCTGTGGCATCAGCCTAGCTCACAGCAACCTCAAACTCCTGGGCTCAAGCGATCCTCCTGCCTCAGCCTCCTGGGTAGGTGGGACTACAGGCACGTGCCACCATGCCCGGCTAATTTTTTCTATTTTTAGTTGTTTTGGCTAATTTCTTTCTATTTTTAGTAGAGACAGGGTCTCGCTCTTGCTCAGGCTGGTCTCGAACTCCTGAGCTCAAGTGATCCTCCCTCCTCGGCCTCCCAGAGTGCTAGGATTACAGGCGTGAGCCACTGTGCCTGGCCTACACTACAATTTTTGATGTAGTAGTATCTTTGAAATGTAGAACTAAGAACAGAATTTTAGATGAACCCAAGAAATGATAATAGAAGAGCAAACAACACAGGAGAACTTCAAAAATCATTAACAAAAGAGATATCATATAACATACAAGTAAAGTTATCACGAACAGTAAATGAGATTAGTTAAGTGCATACCACAGTACTTGGCATATTAGAAATGCTCAGTGAATGTCCTTATCTCCCTCTTCCTGGCTCTAAGACTAGAAGTTATGCCACACAGCCTCTCTAATCACTATTATTATCTCTTAAGCAGTTTATGAAATCTAGAAGGAACAGAATTTTGACAGAAACTTTATAGTGTCTTAGGATAATAGAACTTTATTTTCCAGAAGACTTGGGGATCATTTAATTTGGTTTTAGCAATAGATACTAGATGTTTATCTTTGGATACATCTGTAAATCACTCAACATTTGAGTTCCTGCTTTGTGCTGCACTGGATGCAGTTGGGATATACAGAAAGAATGATGGCATTATCTTTGTTGTCAGGTGGACATAGTATAATTACTCATAGTGGTATGCTAGAATTGTTTGTTAAGATTTCAGGCATGTCTTAAACCATTGATGACTTACAATTGGTTATGGTGAGAGTATTTACACCACAGAAAAGCTACAAATCAGAGCTGGTTTTTAAAGTGCTGGTTGTTAAACATTTACCTGTATACCACATGCATAAGTAAATGATTATGTAGATGTAGGGCAGGTGCTAAGTCGACAGCATTAGACAGAGGTGAGTTTAATTAGGGGAATTTTCCTAAGGTTGATGAGACTGAAACTAAATTTTGAAATAGATAAGGGACGTGAATTGTCAGAGAAGATAGGAAAGGGCCAATGACAGATGATTACTCTGAAGTGTCTGTCCCACCTCTTCCAGAAGCTTTGCCTGGCTCTTCATCCCTCACTAATCTTCCCCTTCTCTAAACTCTTACAGAACTTATTATGCTCAATTATGTGCTACAGATGACATGTTATCTTTGTATTTGTTTATTATTTTATGTTTTAGTTTTGTAAATCTAAAGACAAATTTTAAGCTTGTTGAAGGAAAGGACTACATGTTAGACCAGCTTTCTCAAAGTGTGGTCTGCAGACCCCTGGGAGTCTCTAGGAGCCTTTCAGGGAGTCCAAGCAGTCAAACCTATTTTCATAATAAGACCTTATTTGTCTGGTTACTATGTTGACATTTGCACTGATAGCGCAAAAGCAATAGCAGACAAAACTGCTGACACCCTAGGTTGAATGAAAGCAGTGGCACCAACATGAGTCAGTAGTCATTGTATGCTTCACCACTACACACTCAGTTTTAAAAAAAAAAAGCCAGTCTTAATTAAGAGTGGCTTTGATAAAGCAGTAAAAATTATTAATTTTATTAAATCTTGACCCTGAAGTTCATGTCTTTTTTAATATCCTGTGTAATGAAATGGGAAGAAGACATCAGGTACTGATGTCTCAAGAAAAGCATTATGTGATTGTTTGATCTGTGAGCTCAACAGGCCTCTTTTTTTACGGAACATCATTTTTACTTAAATGAACAACTGACAAACTATGGTCATGCAGACTTGGTTACTTTGGCAGACATTTTCTCAAAAATAAACAGAGTGAGCCTGTTGCTTTAAGGAAAACAATGGACAATGTTTGTTACAAAGATAAAATTTGAGCTTTCAAGCAAAATTTTAAATTTTGGAAAACTTGTATCTGCCACCATGAGCTTGACAGTTTTTCATAATTTTTCTGATAAGATCAGTAATGATATCAGCAAGTATTTTTTAATATATTATGTAATGAAATGTATTAACATTTGGAGGATCTGCATGACTCAGTGAACTAATATTGTCCAAATGACCTGTTATAGAATCATGTATAGGTAAAAGATCCATTCAGATTGCAAGATAGACCAATTAATTTTAATATAAGTGTACAAAAAGTTTATTAATAATAGCTTCAGATTCCACATTGCAACTAACTTTTAAGGAACTACCACTTGTTGCTTTTTGGTGTAGTATCAAAGAAGACTGTCCATAATTATCTGAAAAGGCTACTAAAATACTCCTCCCTTTTCCATCTGCATATCCATGTGAGGCCAGATTGTATTCATTTACATCAACTAGAACAACATATCACAAAAGATTGAATGCAGAGGGAGATGTGAGAATTCAGCTGTCTTCAACTAAGCCAGACATTACAGAGATTTGCAAAAATGTAAAATGATTCCATTCATCTTACTAAATTATTTTGTTTTGGAAAATGTTATTTTTTATAAAATATGTTAATGTATAATTGGTTTATTATTTTTCAGTGAATTAATAAATATTTAAATTGTTCTCAGTTTTACTTTCTAATACTATAAATATCTATAGGTATAACACATGTGAATAGAATTTCTTAGAGGTGCTCAATAATTTTGAAGAATGTAAAGCGTTCCTGAGCCCCCCAAATTTAAGAACTGCAATCTTAGATAATTTTATAACCATCTTCCTTATAGTACCTAACATAGCACTGCATATTAAGCACATGCTGGTATGTTCCTTCTCATTAGACACAGAACAAATCTGAGAATAAAGCTATTAATTAAACTGAAATATCGTGCAGACCTTGGTCTACTAGGCCATACTATATCAGAAAGACCCTACTAAATCAGGAAGCTATAACCAGGATTGAAGTATATACTTTTCTTAGAAAATTCTTGGTCCTGTGGCAAGCACTTCAAGATAACCTCTCACAATATCAGCCATAGGTGTCAGTTTGGTATTTGATTCTAGCAAAGAGCAGCTACCTATTTGTTCTTTTGAGATTTTTCCTTCTCCAACCTGAATCTTATCCTTACATGCGTGGGCCACCATATCACAGTCGGAGCCTATATGGCCTCAAGACAAAGTTACATTACAGTCAGTCCCCTACAATAAAAGCCTTACTATAATAAGTCTAAGTCCTACCATATGACCCATTTATTTCAACCAATATTTAATAAAATAAAACCATTTGGATAGCCTCTTGGAGTCCCTTTGTAACAGGATTTGAGATAGTATATAAAATCCTAACTGGATGACTCAACCATTGTTCAAATGATATTTAACTAATAGCTCCATCCATAAAGTTATTTGAAATTTCTCCTTAGAGCTCTTCCCCCTTCTCCTTGATGTTGAGGCTACTCACAATAAGGCTCACTGTTTCTTTCCCTGAAGGAGTGCTCAGATTGCTGACCTACAGCAGAAGCTGCTAGATGCAGAAAGTGAAGACAGGCCAAAACAACGGTGGGAGAATATTGCTACCATTCTGGAAGCCAAGTGTGCCCTGAAATATTTAATTGGAGAGGTAAACATCATTCTTCCTACCAGCAATTAGGAGTCCGGTTGCATAGGTCGAAATAAGATGTTAACCTTGGAATACTGTCATAGTGTTATTGCCACTTTTCGTGGTAGAAACCCCAATGACACTAACATTAGAGAATTTAGTGAGTAAAGGTTCATGTAAGCAACTACAGGCCAGTCACTTACAAAAATATAATATGACTCACAAATAGATACCCATCCTGCCTGGCATATAGCAGCACTCAATAAATGTTAGCTGTTGTTATTAGGAAAAAACCAGGATGCCATAGTGGGTCACTGGCTAAACATAAACTATTATGTTATACTACTTTCTAAAACATCTATGAGATGTATATTCAAAAAGTTTAAGATACAATCGAGAAAAGGGAAAACCTAAGCATCTTTTTTTTTTTTTTTTTTTTTTTTTGAGACAGAGTCTCACTTTGTTGCCCAGGCTAGAGTGAGTGCCGTGGCGTCAGCCTAGCTCACAGCAACCTCAAACTCCTGGGCTTAAGCGATCCTACTGCCTCAGCCTCCCGAGTAGCTGGGACTACAGGCATGTGCCACCATGCCCGGCTAATTTTTTTTCTATATATATTTTTAGTTGGCCAGATAATTTCTTTCTATTTTTAGTAGAGACGGGGTCTCGCTCTTGCTCAGGCTGGTCTTGAACTCCTGACCTCGAGCGATCCACCTGCCTCGGCCTCCCAGAGTGCTAGGATTACAGGCGTGAGCCACCACACCCATCCCCTAAGCATCTTTTGACATAAAAACTCATTTTAAGGCTGGGCACAATGGCTCATTCCTGTTATCCTAGCACTTTGGGAGGCCAAGGCAGGAGGATTGCTTGAGGCCAGGAATTTGAGACCAGTCTGAGCAAGAGTGACACCCCATCTCTACCAAAAAAAAAAAGAAAGAAAAAAATTAGCTGGGTGTGGAGCACATGCCTGTAGTCCCAGCTACTTGGAAGGCTGAGATAGGAGGATCACTTGAGCCCAGGAGGTTGAGGTTGCAGTGAGCTATGATGATGCCACCTCACTCTACCCCAGGCGAGAGAATAAGACCATGTCTCAAAAAAAAAAAAAAAGATTCGTTTTAAGGTAAAGCCATCTTCACTGACCTTAAAATAATACGTCATCTTATATTGTCACAAGAGGAATGAAAGTCGATCACCTCTGGCAATTGAGGAATTTTCACTTAAGACAAACATACAAACTCCAGATCCACAAGTTTGAACAATGTTACCCTTTGTATATATTTGTGTTGGGTTAGCAGATTTGTTCCACTAAGGAAATTCTGATTAGTTTTGTGAACACTGGTATTTACAATATTCACCATTTGGGCCAGTAGTGAAGGTAAAATTAGGCCAGCATAGGATATCAATGTAGCCTGAAAAGCCAGATCTGCATTCTCAGCTAATGTGTCTACGAGTTCTGACATGTGAATACAGACATTCTGAAATGGGACATAATTGGCCATAAGGGTGTGTCCTGTGGATTTCTCTTTAAAATTAAGGAAGAATTTCTTAAATATCAGAATTTGGAGTTGTCAGATACTGTTTGTGTTAGGTTTATTCTTGCCTTGAGGCAGAGCAAGAAATAAAATGACCTTAGCAGTGGCTTCTTGCCCCAAGATATGTATCTCAGCAGAAATAAGGACTCTTGGCCTGGGAATTGAACAGTAGTGTTGTTACTATTCAATGTTAGAATCTATATGACATGAAAAAATATGAATGAACTTAGACATGGAGGAACTTGTCTCAGACCATTTCAAGAAAGCTAACATTTTCCTACCTAATGAATGGGGGATGGGGAAAATTGTCATTTTCCAAATAAACTGATCTTCTTTTATCCCTTCTAGCTGGTCTCCTCCAAAATACAGGTCAGTGAGCTTGAAAGCAGCCTGAAACAGAGCAAGGCCACCTGTGCTGACATGCAGAAGATGCTGTTTGAGGAACGAAATCATTTTGCTGAGATGGAGACAGAGTTACAAGCTGAGCTGGTCAGAGTGGAGCAACAGCACCAAGAGAAGGTAAACTCTAGCAAGCCAAGAAGCTTTACAGAGAAACTAGCATTGTCTTTTGTTGTTAGTTAAAAAATGTAGTGGGGGTATGAAGTTTCCTTCAAAAGGCCATGTGGTCTTTTCCAAATTTTCCAAATATGAAGAAACCTGAAAGAGACAAGTGACTTGTCTGAGTTTACACACACCAGTGACAATCTCTGTTAGCCTCCAAATTGAATACTAACGTTAACATGCTGAGAAACATCAGTGCTATGCTTATTCCTTCAAGCTATGAAAGCAAAAGATAACAGTTTTACTTCTAAATCACAAAAGTCACCTGGATCACTGCTTGAACTAAGTCAAAATTCTTTTTCTCCTTGTTCTTTGATACTGCCCACTGGGTTGTGTCTTTCTCTAGGTGCTGTACCTCCTCAGCCAACTGCAACAAAGCCAAATGGTAGAGAAGCAGCTAGAGGAGTCAGTCAGCGAAAAGGAACAGCAGCTGTTGAACACACTGAAGTGTCAGGTTTGATAACAAGGGAGAGGTCCCCAGAGATGGGTTTCATAGGCTTGAGAATCTGGTCTCATTTAGATCATTGTACTTGTGGCAAAGAGTAATTAAGTGCTTAAAAAAAAAGTTTGTAATGTTAGCCTCTACTGTCTTTTGTCCCTATTTAGTCAGGTTAGTGGCACTTAGAGTATAGCCACATGTAGGAATAACCTCAATTTTGGTACCAAAACAACAGTAAATACTCCATACCAGACTTTGAGGCCTCATGGTTCTTTTCCTCAACCTTGAGCCTCTGAAGAGTTAAAGAAGTGAAATCATCCAGTAGTTACTTAGCATCCTAGGGGCATTCAGCTGTATCTTTCTTTTCTTTTTTTTAAGGCAAGCATGAAAATGAGGTTTATTGAGGAGAGCAAGATAGGATTATAGAGCAAGAGCAAGATACAGGTTTACAGAGTGAGGTACAAACACCACAGATGACGACTGGACCCATTGTTGCAGGAAAAAGAGAGAGAGAACAAAAAGTCCAACTCTGTCTTTCTGAGCTTGTTCTTCTGAGCTGAGATCTGACATGTTTGTGAAATGCCTGGGGTCTAAAATCCTTTCAGAGGCTGGGAACACCACACCCTTTAGTAACATGTTGGAGCACTATTATAGTCCAAGTTAGAATCTTTTTCCTGACCCACCAGTTTCCTTGGCACCTCCCATCTAAGACATAACCAAGCTAGTTAAGGTTATATACATGAATCTGGTTGTCTTAAGTGCCAGGAAGTTTAATCAAGTTCATTACAGTGGCAAATAAACTGCCTAGTCTATGCTGAGAAGGGTGAACAGAAGCATCTACAGACTTCAAGGAAACAGAACTAATTTTCTGTGGGTTTCTTAATCAGCATCCTGAGGTGAAAGGGGATATGAAGCTAGAGAATGGAAAAGAATAAGAAAGGCCTTTAAGACAGAGCCTGTGGTCCCTACAAGTGTGGTCAGAGCTTCTGGGGAGCGTTGGAATAGAAGTGGCATTCAGGGTACCTAGGAACTGGGAATCAGACATCTTTCTGGGTGCCAATGCCTGCTGTGCAAAAACCATCTGCTGCCAGCAACTTGGCAGCAGTATGTTTTCATCTATGTGAGTTGTTTGGTAACCCACATGTAATGCCCAAAATAACCCCACATATCACTGCACTATCTGGAAATAGGATGAAGAACTTGGAAAGATGCGAGAAGTGTGTGAGCAAAATCAGCAGCTTCTCCGACAGAATGAAATCATCAGAC
Source organism: Lemur catta (assembly GCF_020740605.2). NCBI lineage: Eukaryota > Metazoa > Chordata > Mammalia > Primates > Lemuridae > Lemur > Lemur catta. Next base: position 48,158,346 of record NC_059155.1, on the reverse strand, counting down.
AGGTAATACAGTTTCCCATTCACTTGATAAGCCCTGGAGGCCCTGTTGCTACTGAGGCTAGCTCTTGGGAGCAACCCTCAGTATGGTGACTTGGCTCTATTTTAACGAGGTCTACATTGAGTTTACACGTGATATAGTTGTATACATTTCAAAGTGGTATAAACACAAGTTTTAAAATTTTCCCTTTTCTGAATCTATTATTATTGATGTTGGAAAGTGGGATCCCTTCAACCTACTCTACTGTAACCCTGCCTCACTTTACTGTGGTTTAAAATTGAACTAGCTTAGGTCTGGAATCTTTGTGTTTTAGCCATGAACACTCCCAGAAGCTGCTCTGCGTTTATACACTTTGTCTTTTTTTTTTTTTTCAAATAGAAACTGACCCTCCTCCAAGTAGCCAGCAGACAGAAACATCTTCCTAAGGATACCCTTGTATCTCCAGACTCTTCTTTTGAATATATCCCACCTAAGGTAAAATGCTCAGTGCCTGTGATACCTTTGCATAGCCCAGGTTTGGGGTGAGTGTGCTAAAATCACCTTTTATGAGAGATTGAAAGTTAAAATCCCAAATTCTAGCATCTCAATTTTCCCTGGAGTCCTAGATAAAACTACAATACAATCCTAAGGAAAATAGGCATTCTCCCTCCTCAGAAGGCTGACTTTTGGCCACACACAGACATTATCTAATGCAGCTGAGGAGGAGGAGGAACAGGAGAAAAGAACAATAATGTTCAGCTGTCCATCCAAAGATACTTATCTCATCCTATCATGAGTTCGCCCTTCCTCCCTCAGATTGGTCAGCCTTCAGTTTCTGTCCCTTCAAAGACTCCGTGAAACCAAAGGCTAAAGCAGGTTTTCTTCTGATTGGTAAAGCCAAGTGGGGTATATTTGAGGGAGTCTGAAATCTCTGCTCTGAGAATATAGCTGGCAATGGCTACTGGGAAGATATTATGCATATGTATTTTTTTAAATTTTTATTAAATAAATGTTCCAAACTTTTTTTTTTAAGCCAAAACCTTCTCGTGTTAAAGAAAAGTTCCTGGAGCAAACCATGGACATCGAGGATCTAAAATATTATTCAGAGCAGTCTGTGAATGAGCATGAGGATGGTGATGGTGACAGTGATGATGGGGACGATGAGGAATGGAAGCCAACAAAATTAGTTAAGATGTCCAGGAAGAACGTCCAAGGGGTAGGAGCTAGCTCTTCAACTCTGTCAGAAGTTCTAATTATTAATATTCACTGCCGCTGGGATGGCTTTCTGAATCTAGGAATGTGCTGGCCCCATATCCTTTGGATTCCATTCAAAGGACACTTTGGATCCCATTCAAAGACTCCACTAAGGGGTAACTGGTTGGGCCAGCTCTGTGTAGAACCTGGGACTAGTATAGAGGGCTGCCTGAGTGTACAAGTTGGCTCTTTTCATGTTTTCAGGTTCTTACCAGTCTGAATAGGCAGTGTATCATACAATTTCATTGAGGCTGATTCCAAAGTGACCATAATAGTTCTTCATATTTTTATAGCACTTTACAGTTGACAAACCATTCTCATACATTATATCTTTTAATCATCACAAAAAAATCCAGTGAGGTATTATTATTTGCATTTTACAGATGGGCTTCAAACCCATAGGAGGAAAACAACCTTGTCATAAAATGAAGTGACAGTCAGGACTTGAAACCAAATATTCTGACTCCAAGTGCAGTTTGTTTCTAGCACACCATGGTCATGTCAGTAAAAACTGCAGACCCAAAGCTAAGTGGGTACTCTATCTTCCTTGCCTACTGAAGTGATTTTGCTCGCTAGGCTAAGGGGCAAAGAGAATTACAGGAAAAGCTAATAAATAAGATCAAACACATCAAGTTAAGGCTAGTTAGGAACAATCTGATTTAGGCATGCTTTGTTTACTTACACAATGATAGTCCTACATAATTATCAAATCTAAATGTTTTACATTGAAACATTAACTTCCCAGACACTATGGTTCACCACCACTACCCGAACTATGCCCTGTAGCCACATTCCACTTAAAGAAAACAGTTCACAAATTACCTTAGCTGCTTTCCTAGCAAGTTTCTTTATTTGATTAGCTAATAGTTTACCATATGGGGAACTAAACCGTGTAAAGCCACACCACCAGAGCAAAGCCAATCAAAAGGTATAGACAGCCATGGTGGTCAATCAGAGTCATCAGGAATGCAATATATCATGTGCTCAGAGTTGAACTAAGACCTCATCTTTAGCCTCAGAGAGTTTATAATCTAATGGGAAAACAAGGCAAAGAAATAGAAGCATACCATAGAACCTCAGCATATTCATCAATTTTTTTGTTTAGAGACAGGGTCTCTCTCTGTTGCCCAGGCTGGAATGCAGTGGTGCAATCATAGTTTACTGTAAACTCAAACCCCTGGGCTCAAAGCATCCTCCTGCCTCAGCCTCCCAAATAGCTGGGACTACAGGCCATGCCACTATAACCAGCTAATTTTTGTTTGTTTTTTGTAAAGACATGGTCTTGCTATGTTGCCCAGGCTGGTCTTGAACTCCTGGCTTCAAGTGATCCTCTCACCTCAGTCTCCCAAAGTGCTGGAATTATAGGCATGAGCCACTATGGCTGGCAAGGACTTAGGGGTTTTTAAGAGTGACTATAAAGCCAAACCAAGGAGGTATAGTTTAGGAAGATGCCATGAAAGAAGTGAGGATTGCTACATTATAAGATGAAAAGGGAAATAAAGTTTGGGAAGCAACTGGGAGAACATTTTTGGCACAATGAATAGCATATTGCAAAGACTTGAAGATGGTAAAGGAACAGAGGGTTTGGACACTTGGAGAAAATAGGGCAGAACGTGTCTGTCTTTCATTTGCTCGACAAGCATTTATGGATGCCCTACTGTGGTTGAAGTGGAGAGCATAAGCTGAATGTAGATTAAAAGGTCAGTTAAGTATTAATAATAGGAGGAAGAGTTGAGAAGTACACACAGAAACAAATGGCAGAGGGCCTAAAACCTCTGGAAAGGAGTTTCCAAATGTGAAGCAAATGAGTATACTTGTCCTCAAGGAAAGCTTGATGTATTATAGCAGTGTTGCTCTAAGCTTAAAAGGGAAATATGAAAGTATAGAAAATATTGCAAGTAAATAATATTTGCTATCAATGATAAATCTTATTTGTAAAGCAATGAGAGATGATTCTTTTTTAGGCTTTTCCCCCAATTTTATAATTTGGGAGATGAATATAACTATATTTTAAGGTGAGCAAGTTGGCCTAAAATCTACTTTCTCCCTTTTGGCAACCTCAAAGTACATGGATGTTTTGACTGCTTGTAGACACATTACCTATAGACCTTGATGCTTTGCATGAAGGCCATCTTTATTATTATTGCTTGAACCCAGTTGCAGGCTGGTATTATTACTAGGCAACTAAAAAGGAGATTGCAGCAATTGCTAAAATGGTGACTTGTCCAGAGTTAATGGCTTCCTCACTCAGCCACATATCCTGTATGTACTAAGGAGATTCTGAGGTGTAGGTCATGTGCTATAGTAGAAAAAGTAATAACTTAGATGGCAGATAGACATGGGTTCTAGTCTTGAGTTTGCCACTGATTTATTGGGTGACCTTGAGCAAGTCACTTAATCTCCCTGGGCCTCAGATTCCTTAGCTATGCAACAAAGGGACTAGATTAGAATAGATGACATATAAAGTCCCTTCAAGGGCTAATACCTTGAGTCAAAGTAATAGTCAAAGTTGTATAAATGGTTGGCTAGCACTTGTGTTGATAAAAAAAGAGAAAAAAAAAGAAAAAAGGTTTTAATAATACTACCTTTATATGCTGTTATGCGGTATCTGAGAAGTTATAAGGAATACATGCAAAAGCACCTTGTGAAGGATAAAATGTCATATAAGTATTATTATTAAAGCACTGTAAAAATTTTACAAATATTCTCATCTGTCACCTTTGGCAGAAAAAAAGGCAGCAGGTATTCTTGTCTCTACCTTACTCTTTATGTTAAAATTTTGACCAGATCTTATCCTTCTGAGATACAGGGTAACACTATAGTCAGTGCTAGGAGAATTATAGACTCTAGACCAGTAGTTCTCAACCCTAACCACACATTGGAATCCCCAAGAGAGCTTTTAAACATGGAGCCTGGGACCCCACCCCCAGATGTTCTAATTTAATTGGTCTGAGGTAGGACCTGGCCTTTTTGAAAAGCTCCCCAGAGATTTCTTATGTGCACCCAGGATTGGGAACCACTGGCTTAAGGGAACCCCAAGAGGTCTTTTGGCTCTATTTTGCACTCTTTATAAAGAATCCCTCTATGACTTCTCAACTATGGTGCTGAGATGTGCTGGTGGGTTGCCAGTAGTTGTGATATACACCACACACACACACATACATGCATATTTGCAGTTATGTCTGTGGTAAAGTCACACTTCCGTTCTGACATTCTGATCTGCTTCCTGGCGTGACAGAGAATAGGATAAAGTTACAGCTCAGGCACGTGGCATGTGACTACCTCTGTCATGTGTGTCATGACTATTATATAATACCACTACTAGGTGTTTATCTAGCCTCTGCTTGCTTGAAGACTTCTAGTAGGGGGAAGCTTGCAGTCTCATGGGGCAGCCCAATGTATTCCACTAATTGTCAAAAAGTCCCTTATTTAGCTGAAATGTGCTGTCCTATAAATCATCCTAATGGGTCTTGGCTATGTAAAAGTCTAATCATTTCTCTTTATGACAGCCCTTCAGATACTGCTCTCATGATAGTATCCCTTTGGATAAAATTGAGAAACATGGACGGGGTAACAGAGCATGTTTGAAGCATTTAGATGAATTTGTAAATGGCCAAAGGACCATACCCAGGCTATAGCAATCAATGGATCAGTGTCATCCCAGTGAGGTATCCCTAGGACATGTTACAGAACTCTGTCCTTTGCCCTGACTTAATCAAAGCAGCAAAGGTTTTTTGTTATGATAATGTCTAGTGCTGGCAAGGGTGACTTAGATGGGCATTCCTGTGTATTGCTATTAGGAATGTAAATTGGTATACCTTTCTGGAAGGCAACTTGAAATGTATATCAATAGCCTTTAAAATGGTCCTATCCTTTGACTCAGTAATTATATGCATAGGAATTTATACTAAGGAAATAGTCATTGGTATGTAAATAGATTTATTCATTCAACAAATCTTTTCTGAGCACCTGTGTGCCAGGCACTATTTCTAGGTGCTGAGAATACAATAAACAAGACAGGTGAGACCCTTGCCCTCATGAAACTGACATTCTTGTGAAAGGAGATACACAATAACCAGAAGAAACAAATAAAATAATTTTAGATGGTGAGAAGAGAAAAAGAAAAGAAAATATATAGTGAAGTCATAGAGAATGATGGGGTGGGAAAAGAGCACTTTAGAAGAGTGCTTGGGAGAGGCCTCAGAGAGGAGGAGATATCTAAGCTGAGATCTGAACAAAGTGAAGAGCAAGTCAGGAAAAGAATCAGAGGAAGAACATTTCAGGAAAGGGGAACAGCAAATGCAAAGACCTCAAGGCAAGAATGAGCTCAGTGTCTCAAGGAACAGCTAAAAAGGCCAGTGTGGCTAGAGTGTATTAAGAAGTAGGAGAGTATAGCACAAGGTAAAGTCAGAGGGGTAGTAAGGGGCCAGATTGTGGAGGGTCTTGTCAACCATAGTATGCTTTAGATTATATTTATGTAGAAGGATATTTACTGCAAGATGAATTATAACAGTGAACAATTTCTTTCAAACAATCTTAATTGTTAACATTAGAGGACTGGTTAAATAAATTGACATATCCACATATGAAATATACGCGACTATTAAAAATCATGTTTTTGATTTTTCAGATTTTATAAAGTGATATATATTATTCTTATAAATAAAAAAAAGATGTTATCATGGTTTCTTTTACCTTCACAACTACAGAACAAAGGTGATGGTTCTCATATGGAAAAGACTTAAGGGCTTGAATTTGACTGTAAACTCAGTATGAATCCACAAAGATGTGACAAGAAAAAAAAAGCAACTGTCATTTTAGGCCTCATTAATAGGACTAATAACAAGGGAAGGTCTATAACAAGGGAAATGGTTGTCACAATCCACTTGACGATGGTCACACCACATTTAGAAAGTTGTACTCATTTCCGCATCTCACAATTAAAGATGAACTTTGACAAATTGGTATATAGTTGAGGTGGCGAGGATACTTGGGAACCATGTCATATGGCGAATCACTGAAGGAACTATATTTATCTTTGAGAGGATTTGGACAGAGAAGGATTGGGGAGTAAACATTATACTCAGGGTTTTGAATGACTGTGCTATAAAAGTGGGGTTAAACTGATTCCATGTCATTCCAGATGGCAGAATTGAGTCCTGTGGTTAGAAGTTATGTAGAAACTATTATCATCTCAGGATAAATAGAGCTTCGGATAATTAGACCAGGGATGTTAGAAAGGGGCTTTGTACATTAAACTAGGCTTTAGGTGGCCACTGAGGTCTCTAATGACTTTAACTCTTTAACCTGTAAGCTCTGCCACCTCTATCTTTTTCAAGCCAAACTATCCCACTTTTTTCCATCATTTCTCTTTTAGCGTTGTTTCATATAATTCTGGTCACCTACCACTTTTTTGTTTAATGTCCTCTTTATTAGACACACATACACACTGAACTGAATGTATACACAAGAAAACATGCTTATTGATTAAATGAGTTTAATACATGGAAAGTCCTTATAACAGTGCCTGGCACACCTTAATGTTAGCTATCACTGTTACAGCCTTGTTTATAAAAGTGAAAAATGGAACTATCAGCAGAATGGATAAATTGTGGCAAGTTTATAGAGTGAAAATGAATGAAACTGGAGCTACATATATCAACATGTAATAAGATGCCATTTCTATAAAGTTTAAAAGCATATAAGACAATTCTCTATTTTTTTTTTTTTACAAAAACTCATATATGGTAAAAGACATGCATAGGAATGATAAACACCTAATTCAGGAGATTATTTATCCCTGGAAAGGAGGGAGGAAAATGGGATCAGGAAAGAGTACACAGGAGACCTCAATTATATGTGCATTTTACTTATTAAGGGAAGTGGTGGGGACATGAGTGGGTTTTATTATTATTATTATTCTCTATGCTTTTGTATGCATGGAAAAAATTATGGTGCCCTAAGATAGGATGCATTATTTCACATGGGGTCCAACTAAGCCAGGGTATGGTGAAATGATTGCTCCCCATATTTTCTGAACTCCAAATTTCTGCCTGACTGCATTTGCTTTTGGACAGCGATTTAACACTATTGACTGACAGAACTTGCTCACACCTCAAATCCCTAGGCCCTTTTTGCACAAATTACTTTTAAACTAGATCACCCCCCATATTGTATTTATATGGCTGATTTGGGGGAAACCTAAATACCTAAAAACCAATATCCCTGTTGTATCCTTTCTTTCTACTTTTAGCCCATAAGTCCAGCCTGTCAAAATATTTTTGAATTGTGATTCTGTTATCTTAATCATCCTTCTAGTTTTGTGTCATTGTTAAAGCTGATAAAAATGCCTACCTTGTAGACTGGTTATGAGACTCAAATGAGATTTTGTATTTTATATATATGAAAGTACTCTAAAAACTATACAGTGCCATGAAATGTAAATGATTTTGTTTCATATCATCAGTGATTTATTAAAATGTACTGAGGACAAAGCAGGAAAAATGTTGAAATGTGAGTTGGATGAAAGTACAGTTAGGTAGATCTAAAGATATCAAGTAACTATACTCAGTCCTTAAATATACCTAAGTATACTACCATCCAGTTCACAGTTCTTCTCTTTGCCCATAAAATTGTCCTAAGAGTCTTTGTCAGTTGCCTTGCATTGTTATGGTATCCCTCCGACTCTGTCCTTCAAGTATACTATCCAAAAAAGAAAATAGATTCTGGCAAGACTTGTTCTATGGTAAACCTATGGTGGTTCTTGGTGATCATTGATCCACTAAAGAAGAGAGAACTGAGGAGACTGAAGCTTGGTAAAGATGATGGTACTTTCCATGTTTTCTAGAAAGGCTTTTAAGGGAACTCACAAGGGAAGAGACTTTAAACTAGTCGTCTAACCCTTTCAGTAATATGTCTTTCTGCATATCTGTTTTGCAGTGCTCCTGCAAGGGCTGGTGTGGGAACAAGCAGTGTGGGTGCAGGAAGCAAAAGTCAGACTGTGGCGTGGACTGCAGCTGTGACCTCACAAAGTGTCGGAACCGCCAGCAAGGCAAGGTAGGTTTCGTGCTGTTTCCTCTCACCATCCCTTCAAACCTCCCACTAGTTTCTGCCCCTTTTTTCTGCCTTCCATCCTGAAACATGGAGTCTCCTGTACAACTCTTCCTACCCTTCTCCTTCCCTCTGCACCCAGAAAAAGAGACATTTCACTTCTCAATCCTTCTTCCTTACTGCTAGCCTGTCTACATGCCCCCTTCAGAAACCATAGCTTTTCCCAGGAGATTCCCAGGTATACAGCTCCCCACCCCCAGCCTTGGCTGTAAAGTTTCTATATAATTTCTGAGGTAGAGCAAGAAACAAGAAAACAGGCATTTACAGGCATATAGACATACAGGATCAAAGCAGTCCAAAGGCTTAGCTGGAACTGTAAGAGCCACGTGCTGAGGTGGCAGCTTCCAAGAAGGAAGTTAATCCTTCTGACATCTTGAGACATTAGTTACTTAGAACCTCTCCATGGGAGCCAGCTATTCTATGGCTCTAGGAAAAGACCCACAGGAACCAGTCCTTTCTAATAGTCACTGTTGTGAATCAAGTTAACATAGCAGTCCTAACATTGCTCCCAGGAATAGCCAACTCAGGGAAACAAAATGTGTCCTTAGAAGAGCAGAACCAAGCAGGTCAGATCCCTGTACTTGCCTTATACCTACCTGTGCCCGTGGCAAAACATGCACTACAGTTCTGAATGTGATATACAGTAATTCTAGCAAGGGCAGCCTGATGATCATTCATCATGCATTTCTTGAACATCTGCCTGTGAACAGTTTTTCCTTACAGCTTCTATTAAAAAGATTTCTAAGATAGTAGGCATCAGAGGACTAAAGTGGCAAGCTAGAAGTCAGGCTAAGAACGGTAGATGTAGCAGGGACCTTAAGGATTCTCTATTTCCAAGGTGTTTCAATTTGGGTTCTAGAGTCATGTAAGAGCTCCATGAAAGTGCCTCCTGGCAGAGGGGTGTGGCCTGAGGGTGTTCAACCCCACTTCAACCAAAGCAACTTGCTTTTTACTTGTTTACACATTGGGATTCCTCTTAGGATTTCAATTGTTAAAACCACTTATCTAGTCCAATACTTCCATTTTACAGAGATGTAAACTAAGACCCAGAGATAAGCTTAAGCAACTCACCTTATATTACACAGCTGGTCATGACAACTAAGATTAGGCCTCAGGCTTCCTGATGCTTAATCCAGCTCTGTTTCCATGACAACAGGCTATAATTCTAATCCAAGCTCTACTGCAGAGTCACCTTGTTACCTGAACAACTTCTGTTTCTCAGACTCAGTTTCCTTATCTGAAAGGAATAATAATACAGGTAAATACCCTATAGGGGTGCTAAAAAGTATATTGCATATTGTAGAGATGAGAAGTTTAATCAAAGAAATGACCAAGGTTTGGCCTTGTTTTAAACCTTGCTTCATGAGATGTCTTATACTGCTGTCCTACCTGGTCCTGTGCCTTCAGAGGCTGCCTCCAAGCAGGGCCTCCCTAAGGCTTGCTTAGACTGACTGACTAATCAGATACTCAGAGCTGTTACCTCACTGGTCAAAGGGGAGCAGACTTATTTTGTAACCCTGGGAGCCAAATTTATAATATACCTGTCTGCTTGATTTTTAGGATAGCTTGGTCACTACTGAGCGGACCCAGGATTCCGAAGCCTCCTTCAAACTGGAGGATCCCACAGAAGTGACCCCAGGATTGAGCTTCTTCAAACCCGTCTGTACCACTCCCAACAGCAAGGTAGGCAGGTATTGGAAAACTTTGTTAGCGTCCTTCTCTGCATTAGCTATGACAGAGACCAGTTGGAAAAAGGCATTTGGGGTAAAAGTGTAATCCACTTGCTGGGAACTGGGAATCGGGCACAGACTAGAGTTTATTTTTTTCATAGAGCAATCTTAGGGGACATCTCATACTACTGAGAGTATGTCAGGCATTTCCAGTGGTTTGGTTGGGCTGAGCTTCTGTCCCTTTCCAAGGTCTATTGATACCTGTCTCTGTCCTCCCTAGATCCTGAAAAAGATATGTGATGTGGACCAGGTGCTGCTAAAGAAGAGTGCCCCAGTTCCCTCCTTTGACCTCCCTGAGTTGAACCACGTAGCAACAGAATCCCAAGAAAATAAGGCTCCAGGGAAAAAAAAGAAACGAGCTCTGGCCAGCAATACCAGCTTCTTCTCTGGCTGCTCCCCTATCGAAGAAGAGGCCCACTGAAGTTGGAGTCATCATCTCTACCCCTAGTCTGGCTTGGAAGATGCTTTCAGGTTGCAGCCAGAAGGTGTTTAATGACTTCTCTGGATTTCAGGTTTCTTGCTGTTGAAAAAGGGACAGAGAGTTATGGAAAGGAAGGTAACCTTTGTTGGACATTGGCCCTCAGTCTCCAGCCCCAGACTACTACTCTCTCTTCTCCAGAAGTGTGTGGTGTGCTAAGCCACCTACTGAAGAGAGAACAACTGACCTTCCTAATGACTCATCAGAAACCAGTCCCCAGTACAATCTAGCTCTTATTTGTGAGTAGTTAAGGCTGTCTCTTGATGGGGATGAGGCCAAGGCTTTCTTATCTCTGGGTTGTCTCTGATTAATGGAGGAGCCTGGTCTAGGATGGAGGCCTGGCTCATCTCTTTCACCCCACCTCAGAAATGGGGTTGGGATCTTTCCTGCCCTGACCCTCTTTGTATCTTAAGTGTTCTAATAGTAAATTCAATTGTCTGCCATGTTACTGAAGTAAATGAATTATTTTTAAATGTTAAAGTAAATAAATAAACCTTAGCCCATCTACCGTTCGGGAAGATCCTGCTGTGCTGGAGCGAGAAATAAAATTTCAATCTTCATTCCTCAGCCCCTGGGAAAGATATTAAGGAGATTCATTGCAAGTACCTGAGCATCCCTCGCTTCTTGTGGCTTCCCTCTTTCCAAGAGTATAGTCTGGAACATGATGTTGGGTCTTTATGTGGCTTTGCTACCCTAGGAAATTGGAAAAATGTTAGTAAGGCCAGCGGCCTGACACTGTAGAACTTGCCTAGCCTCCAGATTTGAGAGGAAGAAATCAATTTACCAAACATCTCCATGTTCCTGCCACAATTTTGTTTGCTCCTCACAAAAACAGCTCAAGGTAGATAGGTATCCTTGTTTTGCAATGAGGAAACTGGAGTACAAAAGAAGTTAAGTAACTTATCTAGAGTCACAAAGTTAGTGAATAACAGAGCTAAGATTTGAACCCAGATCTAACATCCAAGCTCCTGTGTGACTCTCTAGAGTGCCAGCAGCGGCAGTTCCTAATGCCCTGTAGCCTGATTTCTTGGTGTAGGAGGGGCGTTGGGACCACACTACTGTCTAATCCCGGGACAGAACAGCACGGCTCCTTGCTTTCTCCTTCGACAGGGGAGAGAAGGGGAGAGGCTTACTCCTTACTATGCATCAGGGTTCTCCATCTCTCCTTAAAGCTAAAAGGAGACCAGCCCTGGAATGCTATACACAGGCTGCTGACTAGACTTGTAGCCTTCTGAGTAGTTCACAAGCCCTGGGCTTCATATCCATGCATTCTGAATCCCAGACTCCTTCTCCCCAAAAAAGCTCACAAACCATCCCCAAGAACTCAAAAGCCAAGATTTCTCTAGAATCCACCAGAGTCCAAGCAAAGGAAATTGAACAACAACCTGCCTAGAATGCAGTCTGCAGAGGACTAGGTGACCCACTGGTCCTCCCTGGCCTCCTGCCAGCAAACAGCCCTGCTCCTCTTTGCATTTTAATGCAGAGGGAGCAAGAGAGCCTCTGCCATTGCCAACTAGAGCCTCTGGATACAATGGGAAGGCTGAGAGGCAGGGGGGCTGGCTCTTGGCATAAGAGAGCCAGTCTTCTCACTGTTTGAAATTCAGTGCATGTAGAGGGGGAGGGGTAAACGGGCTTATCCCCAGAGAAGACATCCTTTCCCACCAACGCACTAGCCCCCAGACACTGAATGAGCCAAAATGTAGAGAGGGAAGGTCAATCAAACCCCCAGCCCCCCAGCCCCCAGCCTACCCAGACCCCTGTGCTTTAGTGCTAAGCAGACTCTACAACTTGCTTGCCAACCCTTTCCTGCTGATGCTATAGTAACAGCATCTTTTGTATGCATTCATCTTCCAAAAGCCTGTGACCCTAACATACTATACACTCCTCAAAGGATTCTTGGAAAGAGAATTGAGATGCCTTGGGGACAAGGCAGCAGGAATGACGTATGTCTCAGCATGTCCTGAATGAGCATCTCCTGTCTGGGGTGATGGAGAAGGGGAGGGCTGCTAGTGTCACACTGGAGCCACAAGGCCCATGAAGACCCTTGGTCCAGAAACAGGGTGACCTGCTACCCAGAGTTCAGGAAGTAGCTTGCAGAAGTGGAAGTAGGAGCCCAGGAGGGCAAGGAGGCTAATGAATCAAGGCTGTATTCCTAGGGAGCTTGAGGCTAGATCCAGACTTACACCACACACACACACACACACCCACACACACACACACACCCACACACACACGCTCCTTTCCAGGGGGCTGGCTGGGCCCTTTCTCACTGCCAAGTTGCAAAGTTGTGTGGTCAGGAGGGCAAGGAGGCTAATGAATCAAGGCTGTATTCCTAGGGAGCTTGAGGCTAGATCCAGACTTACACCACACACACACACACACACACACACACACACACACACACACACACACACACACACACACACGCTCCTTTCCAGGGGGCTGGCTGGGCCCTTTCTCACTGCCAAGTTGCAAAGTTGTGTGGTCACCTCCCCCCAGCTTCCCCTCCCGCCTGTGCCCTCAGCCCTCGCCTCCCTGAGCCAGGACAAAGCCCAGGCAGTGACTGGGAGGGGAACAGGAGGAGGGACAGAGGGAGATGGGGAAAGCTGCACAAAGGAATTCCTCACCCCAAGCCCCCTGACCGCCAGCGAGTAAAGAAGCAGATCTGCACTCCCACCCCCTTCCTCCCTCCCATCTTCCCACCCAGGCTGGGCCCGGGCCATAGAGCAGCTGCAGGCCTTCTGAGAGGACCCACACAGCCTCCTGTAGGTGGCAACAGTGCCACCTGTTTGACCAATGGGGCTAAGCCAAGGACTGGAAGAGAGAGGAGGCAGACAACTCGGAGAAGAGCTGAGAAGCAGTGCAGAGCAGAGAGCAGAGCAGAGCTGCCGCAGAGAAAAGGTGTGAGGGCTCGGGGAAGGCTGGGGGATACAGGCGGGAGCTGTGGGCGGAGACCGGCTCCACCCAACAGGGGACAGGGATTAGGCCTGGGGATTGAGCAGCACCCCTGTCAGCTCCCCTGCCTGGGGTTTTCAGTCTGCTCAGATCCTGATCCCATCCTTCAGACAGCTCCTGGAGGGAGATGGGACTCTGGAAGGCAGTGTCTGGGGTGCAGGGGTAGGACCCCTGGGGAGGCAAAGGGTGTGGACTGGAGCCCAGGGAGGCTACTGCACTCCAGCCCAGAAACAGGTACAGTCAGGGGTCTCCTTTTGGGTTAGCTTTTTTCTGAGAAGGGTCTCAGGGAGGGGAGAGGTTTCTTTCCCCCAGTTCCAGCTCGTCACTCCTCCACCCCCTATCCTAATTCTCCTTTCCCAAGGCAGCACAAAGAGGGCAGTTTCAGGAGCAGCCACATCTTTCCTCCTTGCAGGGGCCCAGCCACTGTGTACGCTCCCCCACAAGACTTCACAGCCTCAGGGGAGCCCTTATGACAAGGGGTCCTGTCCCTTAGACCACACACACACACACACTTTGGGTATATCCAGAGGCTCCTTTACATACTCAAAGTCACCTAAAAACCCATTGTACTGACTGCCACTAGTGCAAATGCAGGTACATATGCTGACGCAAATTGCACACCTTCTCATGTAGAATCACAATCACACACCCAGCCCAGTTTAGTGATCATGAGCCAGTCCAGAAACACAAGGTACAGAGATCCCCTGCCCCAAGACAACCACCCCCCCCCACACACACACACATGCTTACCTTTGCCCTGTATTTGTTATACTTTCACCAAAGCTAACTCAGAGGGTGGGGCCCCTGAAAGGGGGAAGGGGAGACTGGGTTTCTGTGTCCCCTGGAAGGTGGACACAGAGAATCTATCAGTCAGGGCTTTGTGATTTGTGTGCTCTCTGTATCCATAGCAACTGGCCAACAAGCTGGGCCTCCCTTAGCCCCAGGTCAGAACTGGAACCTCTGCTTCAGGTTGTTCCTGCTTCCTAGAGTGGAAAGCAGCTCAATATGGGCCTGCCTCAGGCCTGGCCAGATCTGCCTCAACTTGCTGAACTAAGTTTGCCCCACCCTGGGCAGTCTCTCCTGAGTCCCTACCCCTGAGCAAACTCCATTCCCAGTGCTGGATGCTGTTAAATGGGGAGGAGCTGGAGACAGTGGGTATACATCCTGCCTACAAAGAGGCTAAACCTCCTGGGTGTCCTGCCGACTTTCCAGGTATCAAGATTAGAGGGAAAGAAAGACCCTGGAGATTGTCCCCTTTTACCAGGCTTGGAGCTGAGTCTGCTCACCTCATCCAATCTGGCACTCTGGGCCTGCCCCGTGACCTCTGTTGCTGAGCAGCGTCCCAGGCCTCTGCCTCTTCCCCAGGCTCCTCAGATACACTGGGAGGGAGGCTGGGATCTGCCCTCTGCCAGGGTCCCTGATGGCCAAGTGTCCCTTCCCCCAGGCCTTCGCCATGGCCGAGTCCCCCGGCTGCTTCTCCGTCTGGGCCCGCTGCCTCCACTGCCTGTATAGCTGCCACTGGAGGAAATGCCCCAAAGAGAGGATGCAAACGAGCAAGGTGGAGTAGGGATGGAGCGGGGAGGCTGCAAGTCAGAAGGCAGGGGCCCATTGGAGGGGATAAGGAGGCCAGTTGTACTCATAGGCAGCTGGGGGGAAGGGGCTTTCTCTCCCCAGGAAGAAAATCTCCCTCAAATATGGAAAAAGCTGCCCCCAGAGCAGAGCAGCCCCACACATGGCAGGAAGTTCCCTTCAGCTGCCATCCTTTGGGAACTCTGATCTTGAAATAGGGATCAGCTGTGAACTTCTCTCCTGCCCCTTTGCAGTGTGACTGTATCTGGTTTGGCCTGCTCGTTCTCACCTTCCTCCTCTCCCTGGGCTGGCTGTACATCGGGCTCATCCTTCTCAATGACCTGCACAACTTCAATGAGTGTGTCATGGATTCCCGCAGCCCTTCCTTAGCATGCATGTCAACCTACTCCCCACCTTGGGACCCCTGGGTGCTCAACCTCCAACCTCGGGGATCCCCCATCCCTGCCCAGTCCCTCAAGCCCAGTTCTGCTACCCAACTGCCTTAGAAAATCCCTCCACAAAATCGTCCCAAGCCGTGGAGGCCCTGGCCCCATGAGGGGCTTTCCCCTCACTCCCTTCTGGTCCTCCTGGATCCAACCACCCCCAACTCCCCTCAGGCCACTGTTGACACCCCTTCTCCCACTTGGACACCTCTCTCTCCCCTCCCGCAGATTCCTATTCCACCACTGGGGACACTGGATGGACTGGTCCCTGGCATTGCTGCTGGTCATCTCTCTACTGGTCACATATGCATCCCTGCTATTGGTGGGTCCAGGGGTAGCTGGCCTAACCCACACCTCAGCCCTTCCTTCCTGCTCAACTCTGTCCCCTTGTTCTCACCCTGGCCACTGAGGGGAGGGAGCTAATTCTTGGGTAGGGGGTGTACCAGCATGGGAGGCCCACCTCAGTTACCTTGTTCCCCTCTTAGTGCCTCATAAGTCTCACTACCCTCTGCCCCCAGCTCCTGGCCCTGCTCCTGCGGCTCTGTGGACAGCCTCTGCATCTGCACAGTCTCCACAAGGTAGAGTGGGAGAGGGGGCCACTGGGCCCAGTAGTTGGCTGGCTATTTGCTCAGGACCTCACTTTTATATCTCTGGGATCGAGCCCAGGATCCAAAGTCCAGTAAATATTTGTTGAATGAAAAAAGGAAAGTAGATGTGTCGGGGGAAGGGTAGGGTGAAGTCCTTTCTCCACAGAGTGAGGGAATAGCCCAGGTAACCATGAGCCCAGGTTCACAAAGAAGGCCCCATTCATCCCTGGTCCCCCAGGTGCTGCTGCTCCTCATTATGCTTCTTGTGGCCACTGGCCTTGTAGGACTGGACATCCAATGGCAGCAGGAGTGGCATAGCTTACGTCTGTCACTGCAGGTGAGTGGCTGATCTCCAGTGCCTAGGTGGGAGCCTTTGCCTGTGGCCAACCCCAGATCGTATCTTGCTCTTGGTCCCCCAAGACTGCAAGTAGCTCTGAACTCCAAGTCAGGCCCTAAGAGGAAAGCGGGGAGGGGCACTAGGAAGAAGAGCCCTGCTCACCAGCTCTTGTCCACAGGCCACAGCCCCATTCCTTCATATTGGAGCAGTCGCTGGAATCACCCTCCTGGCCTGGCCTGTGGCTGATACCTTCTACCATATCCACCGAAAAGGTGCCAACTCTGTGCCACCACTCGCCCTTACTAGCCATCCACCCATGCTCCTGCCTCCTGCCACCTCCCTTGTTTCCTGCACCTTCACTTTGCCTTCTGCCCTTAGAACTCCCCCATTGCCCTTTCTCCAAAGCCTATCCACCACTCCCCACAGGTCCCAAGATTCTGCTCCTGCTCCTGTTTTTTGGAGTTTCCCTGGTCATCTACCTGGCCCCCCTATGCATCTCCTCACCCTGCATCATGGAACCCAGAGACTTACCTGCTAAGCCTGGACTTGTGGGACACCGAGGGGCCCCCATGGTGAGTGTTGGACAGAATGCTAGGAGGGTGGGGAGTGTCTGCTCCTCTGGGTTGTAGTAGCCAGGACTATGGGTTCCTAGGCTCACACCCTTCCCACTACCTGCTCACTAATTCCCTTTCCCAGCTTGCCCCAGAGAACACCCTGATGTCCCTGCGGAAGACGGCTGAATGTGGAGCTGCTGTGTTTGAGACCGATGTGATGGTCAGGTAAGAGAAGCTGGGGCTTAGGGCAGCAGCATCCAACCTTTTTGGTACCAAGGACTGGTTTCGTGGAAGACAATTTTTCCACGGGGTCGGGGTGGTGGGGAGCTCAGGTGGTGATGACTGTGATGGGGAGCAGAGCAGCTATAAATACAGACGAAGCTTCGCTTGCCCTCGCCCACCACTCACCTCCTGCTCTGCAGTCCCCCTCCTGACCCCCTTCCCAAGTTTCATGGAAGACAATTTTTCCATGGGGGGGCAAGACAGGGGAGGTGGAGCTCAGGTGGGTGATGCACAGCCTGGTTCCTAACAGGCCACGAACCGGTACCAGGCCATGGCCCAGGGGTTGGGGACTGCAGGTTTAGGAGATCTGGAGGGCCTGTGGGACACAGCAGGGGAGCTCAGGAAGTGACCAGCTCCAGAGCTTGGCCCTCTGACATTCCTGTGCCCTCAGCTCTGATGGAGTCCCCTTCCTCATGCATGATGAGCGCCTGAGCAGGACCACGGACGTAGCCTCTGTGTTCCCAGCCCGAATCACAGCCCATAGCAGTGACTTCTCCTGGGCTGAACTAAAGAGACTCAATGCTGGGACCTGGTTCCTAGAGGTGAGAACAGCTTCTGGGAAGATGCAGCCACCTATAGGGGCACTCAGAGAAGGCAGAGTTTATTCCATTGATAAGCATTTGCTGAGCCCTGTGCTGGACGGTAGTAACACAGTCTGCTCTCAAGTCACTCCTACCTAGTAAGGAAGAGAGCCTAGGCAGCAGACAATTAGAATAAGAAACCTAGAGCAATAAAAATATTTTTCCTGGGTAGAGAGGAGAGAGAGAGAAGTCACTGTCGGGGTGGGTGTGGGAGAGGATGAAGAGTGGATTCGCACAGGACAGGATGCATGAGTAGCATATGCCACGAGTTTTCTCATCTCAAAGCAGGGAAAGGGAATGCTAGGCAGAGGGAAGAGCACATGTAAAGCCCAGAAGTATGAAAAAGTATGCTTCCAGGAAAGAAAAAGTGGTTCAATGTAACTGGGAGATATAATTCATGGGAGTGGTAGGGAGCAGAGGCTTGGTCTTGCTTGAGGGGCTTTGAATGCTGGGCCCAGAAGTATCAACTTCAATCCTGTACATGGTGGAAAATATTTAAAAGTTCCTCTTTTCCTGATTACAATAGTAATGCATGTTTATTGTAAAAAAATAAAACATCAGAATAATAAAAGAAATAACATAGAAATAGAAGTCTCCCATAATCCAACTCAGTCTGAAATATTCACTGTTAACAGTTGGATACACACACAGTCCCTGACTTGTGATGCTTCCACTTAACAAGTTTTTGACTTCAAAATGGTGTGAGAGCGACACACATTCAGTAGAAACCATATTTCAAGTACCCACACAACAGTTCTGTTTTTCACTTTTAGTATAGTATTCGATAAATTACATGAGATACTCAACACTTTATTACAAAATAGGCCTTGTGTTAGATGATTTAGCCCAATCGTAGGTTAATCTAAGTGTTCTGAGCAGGTTTAAGGTAGGATAGGCCAAGCCATGATTACGATGGGTTCATCAGGATGTAACCCCATCATAAGGCAAGGCACATGTGCATATACATAAATACATACATCCTCACTCTTTATTTTACACAAATAGGATCATTACACAGACTCTTTTGCATTTGCTTTTTTTTTCCATTTAACTCTCTATGATGTCATACCAGAGTGATTAAGAAGAAGGGATGTCTGGGTTTGAATCCTGACTCCACCACTTACTAGCTGTGTGACCCGGGGCAACATTTCTTAGTCTCTCTGTGCCTCAATTTCCTCATTTGTACAATGGGAATAATAACAGTACCTAAGCAGTTAATACACATACACAAAGTACTCGGAACACTGCCAGGCACATATTAAGTATTCCGTAAGTGTTAGATAGCTAGCTTTATCCATATCAGCAATTAGGAGGTGAGCTCATTCATTGATAATAAATAAGGAGAAGAGAGGAAAGTGGGCAGAGGCTTGGAATAGCCACTAGGGAGAATGGGTGAGGGAGCAAATCAAGAGCAAATAAAAGGATTGCTAAGCAGTGCTGAGAGTGAAAAATAGGACTACAGTGCCAACAGTCCACATGGTATACTCTGCCCATAGCAATGCTCAGCCCCCAGTTCTAGGAGTGGAGGAGGCATACAACTGTAGAATTGAACCAGAGTTTGGGAGTTGTGGGGCAAATAGGGCAGAAGGGGAGTTGAGAGTGCTGTGGAAAAGTAGTTCAAGCTGTGGACAGACCACAGGTACAGGATGTAGGTGCAGCCAGAAAGGGGCTGACAGACTGGGAGGAAACCAAAGGGTCAAGACTGCAGAGGTCTCTGCAAGACCAAAGAGAAGGTGTAGTGGGAGAGAGGAAGTTAGGAAACTGGAAGGGTAGGAGATTAAGATCACAGAGTAAGATATTAGATGGTCTGGAAAAAAAGGCCACAGTTGGGGGAAAGACAGACCCTGGCTTAGAGGTGGGCAGAAGCTGGACACCAAGTGAAGCTAGTGAGGATAGGGAAAGCCCTGGAGGCCTCTTCTGGTCTTGAAATAATTGTCCTTTCTTATAGAGGCAACCCTTCTGGGGGGCCAAGCGACTGTCAGGCCCTGATCGAAAAGAGGCTGAAAATCAGACAGTACCAGCATTAGAAGAGCTATTGAAGGAAGCTGCACTCCTCAACCTTTCCATCATGTTTGACTTGCGCCGACCCCCACAAAACCACACATATTATGACACTTTTGTGAACCAGACATTGGAGACTGTGCTGAGTGCAAGGGTGCCCCAAGCCATGGTGATGTTGCCAGGACTCCCAAGGGCCCCCTTTTGCCCCCTCTCCCCATCCTGCGCTTCCTAGGTCATAATGATTTTGAGTCTGCCCTTTACCTCAGAGCCCCATCCCAACTCACATACCCCATTCTGTAGTCAATCCTCTCTGCTCCTGCCCATGTCCCTGGAATCCCTAGGTCTTCCCCAGCTTCATGTCCATCCTCCCTGAACCACAGGTCCTTTGGCTACCAGATGAAGACAGGGCTAATGTCCAACGACGGGCACCCAGAATGCGCCAGATATATGGACATCAGGGAGGCAACAGAACCGAGAGGCCTCAGTTTCTCAACCTTCCCTATCAAGACCTGCCACTGTTGGATATCAAGTAAGTGCTAGAGGAAAGGAACCAAGGGGATCACATGAGGCTTAATGGCAGGAAAGAACCAATGCAGGGAGGGCAAAGGCTATTCATTCATTCATACCACAAATGTTTATTGAACACTTGCTATGTATCAGGTAGTATTTATTGCAGGCTTTAGGGACACAACATGAATAAGACAGACAAGGTCCCTGCTTTCACGGAATTTATGGGCTAGTGAGAGACAGACAACAAACCACTTAAAATACATGCAAATTGGAAAGTGATGAACGTTATGAAGACAAAACAGGGAGATGTAGAAGAGTGATTGGAGTTGGGAGTGAGGGGCTGGGGCAGGGAGGGGGGTATAGCTACCTTAGAAAGAGTGCTTAAAGAGCTGATGTCTGAGATGAAACCTGAATAGTCACAAGGAGCTAACTATGAGAAGAGCTGAAGAGCAGCAGGAACAGCAGCCTAAAGAGCAAGGGAAAAGTGAAGCTAGAAAGGTAGGCAGGGGCCAAATTGGGTAGGACCTTATAGGCCATGAGAAGGATTTTAGCTTTTATTCTACACCAAAGAGATCAGTGTAAGAGAGGATAGATCCAGGGCAGAGAGAAGTGAGAGAATCCCAGACGTTAGCTGGGCCCCAGAAGCTGACCCAGCCAGTAAACATGACGGACTTCAAAGCATGCAGTTGCCAAGGTCTCTTAAAATGTCCTTGTGGTCAAATAGAAAAATGTAAACTGAATGATAGCCCAGTTATCATAAGTATTTCTCTCCTCAAGTTGTCATTATGGAGAGAACTATGACATAGAGTTTGGCCCTCACCTTAGTCTTGTCCTGGTCAATATCAACTGCTGATCATGTTTCCAAAAGACGTGAATTGGTAACAAATACACTGATGATGGAATGGAGGCTCTGAAAGGTCTACGTGCCCTAAAAAGATGGGCCAAATCTAGCAAGATGAAATGCAACAAGGATAGATGTAAAAACCTGTATTTGGGGCCCAAAAGAATTTCAATTGCACAAAGACCAGAGAGAAGGCACTGGCATCAGCAGGAACATGTATCAAAAAGACCAGGGCTTTGATTTAACAGTGTGCATAGTGAGTCATCAGTGAGACATGATATTACCAGAGGCTAACCTGACTCTGGGCTGCCTTCATACAGGCATAGTGCCTGGAAGGCAGGAGGAAATAGTTTTGCTCTACTCAAAGCTGGTCCAAGCCCATCTGAGATATAATTTTCAGAGCCAGGCTCCATATTTTCAAGGCACATTGATAAATTGGAGTAAGAGCAGATTAGAGAGGCTTGTATGGGGAAGGAAATAATAACCCAGGACCCAAGAGTGACGGTTGAAGGAACTGGGGCAGTTGGGCCTGGAGAAGATTCAGGGAGACATGGCCTCTGTTCCTCATACCTCTGAAGGGCTGCCATGGGACACGGGGGAGAGACACTTTTGTGTGGCCCCAGATGGCAAAGCTAGGATCCATGGGTGGAATCCACCAGGAGACGGAGTTCAGCTACACAAAGAAAATCACTTTTGGTAAGGGGCTGCTATGCAAAGGTAGAACCTCCTTGGCAGTGACACAAGATTCAAGCACAGGCAGACGGCTGCCTCCCATGCCTCATGCACCGTGATTCCAGATGTTTCCTTTTCTTTCCCACCTTCACAGGGCACTGCACCAGGATAATGTCTCGGTGAACCTCTTTGTAGTGAACAAACCCTGGCTCTTCTCTCTGCTTTGGTGTGCAGGGGTGGATTCAGTCACCACCAATGACTGCCAGCTGCTACGGCAGATGCATTACCCCGTCTGGCTTATTGTAAGAACTCTGGGACTGTCATCCCTCCTCTTCTTCTCCCATCCCTGGTTCTTCTTAACCCTGTCCCTATCTTCCCTACTTATTTCCCTCCATATACTACCCTTGGGGCTCTAGCTACCAACAAGGGCCTTTTTCAATTCCCACAGCCCCCTCAAACCTACCTAATGATGTGGACCGTTACCAATTGTGCCTCCACCCTGCTGCTTTTGTGGACCTTCCTCCTCCAAGGGTGAGTGCTTTGTACCTCAGCTTTCTGGGTCCTTACTTTCCCTAGGCCCCTAGTGATGACGCTAATTCAGACTCATTTGTGCTGCCTGGGGCTTGGGGTTTGGTCTGCTTAGTTCCCTTGAGATTCTTAATCCCTTACTTATACCACCAAATTGGCTTGAACCTGGAAAAGGCAGTTTGAGAGTCCCTAGGGTTGGAAGGTCCTGCTTGAAGCTAGCTGAACTCACAATGGGAAGCCTTTCTCCCTACAGGAGATGTGCTAAGAAGAGAGAAAGAACTGGTAAGAACTGTTCCCCCCTCACCTCATTTTTCCCCTCCTCTAGCTTTCCCCTTACTTACTCCCTATATGACCCACCTTCTCCCCACCTCCCCAGGTTTAGAAACAGCAGTGCTGCTGACGAGGATCAACAATTTCATAACAGAGTAAATGCCCTGCCCACGCCCAACCCCCTACTGGAGTCTGAACCTGTCTGCGCTGACCAACAGCAAGAGGGGGAGAGTGGCTGAAGTGGGATGTCTCAGGGTAGTGGGTTGCAGTGGGGAGAACTTTACTAACAGGAGGTTTTGAACCATGAGGGCCTTCTTCCTACATGGTGAGCATCCCCCATGCTGCTATGGAATCTGCTCCCCTTGGGGTTTTGAACTGAAATGGTTGGGAAGACAGTGAGTCATGAGAAGTTTCTCCAAAAATGAAACTAGAGCAGAGAAAATAAAAGGGAGATTGCCAAGATAATGTCTCAGACTTGTGTGCACGTGTTCTTGCGTAGAAGGCATGGGGTGTGTCAGGGGTGGGATAGCTTGGAACAGTGACTGAAGGAGATGACAAAATGGCCTTTTCTGGAGAACTGTAAGATGATGGAGACAACATACCCACTCCATGTACTGTCTCCCTCCGACCCTTGCAATTTAGCTGCTTTCCTGCCTAGAGGCTAGGAGCTAAAGAACCCATCTACCCATGTAATTTTGTGCCTATGGGTGGCTTTTTGCTATGCATAGCCTTTTCTTCAATACAGGTTGGTTCCTGTATCTTGTCTGTTAGTGAATTTAATTCCCATTTGGTCACAGTCTAATCTTTTCAGAGCTGGGGTTGGGAAGAGGATGCACCTTATGTCTAGGGTTGGATGTGACACGACATTGAGAGGCCATCATGGGGAGATTCATGGGTTGGAGGTGGGAGAAGTCACCCCGGACAATGAAGGACTGCCAGAGGCAAGCTGGAGAGTGGCTGCCACGGCGAGGGGTGGGGGGCGTTCCCAGTGGCCGAGGTGCACTGTGCAGGGTTGCGTTGTAGCTCCATCTTGTGGTCACCTGCCCCAAGAGGAGGGCCACGTCCGTCGCCACCATGACGTATTTGCTGAATGCCACCTGTTTTCCGTGACTGTTGGGAATTTGTGTCCTTGACTCCGGACTCTGGGGGCACGGTCCGATTTCCACAAGTTTTCTCTCCTCTGGACTGCACGCAGGGTCTGGTTTCCAGCCCAGCCTTCTTCTTGAGGAGCAAGTTTCCCAGCATGTTTGCTGCTCGTGAGTTCCCGGACTAAGCAGTTGAGGTGGCTAGTGCAGAGCTGGCCCAGGATGAGGAGTCTGGTAGAAGCGGGGAGGAGCTAAAGCAAAAACAGGGACAGGAGGGGGCTCTATGGCTGACCCTACATGTGACCCTACATATGCACAGACATTCGCCCTGGTTCGTGTCTCTACACAAAGGGAAGCCGAATTAAGGCACTGGCCAGATCAGGAGGTTCGGTCTTGATTCCTCCTCTCTCGTCAGACTGGGATCTAGGGCAGCACTAGCATCTCGCGACACGACCCTACCCCTCGGTTGCAGGGCAGCCGCAGGAACTACAATTCCCAGTATGTCCCTGGCCGTTTCCGGTCTCAGGATTGACGAAGGCGAATTTGAATTTGTGTTCCCGCCCCCTCCCCCAGACCCCGCCCCTTCCCGCTGTCGCTGCCCCGCCCTCTCCATGCACACACATGCACATACATACCCAAGCAGCCGTCCACGCCAACATACCTGGCCTGCAGCTGGCGCGGTGGGCGGGGGCACCGGCCTGCGACGCGCGGGGAGGCTGGAGGCATACTGGGAGCGAGAACCGCAGCTGCTGCCCTGGTCTCGGTCTTCTTGGGGGTCCACGCCTCCGTGTACTGGGCAGCTCTCTTGCACATTCTGCCTTTTCAAGCTGCGATTCCTTACTTTTCCCTGTTCCGATTCCCCCCACCCCACGCGCCCCGTACCCGACTCCAGACAGGCCAACTACTGGCCTCAGCTCTGGGGCCCCCAGCCTATCAGGTACTGCAGGGTTCTCACCTTTACAGCACGTACCTCCTCCCCCCATCCCTACTTTTCTGTACCTTTCCAGTCACCCAGCCTCGAAGCCCTGCAGCCTCATCCTCTCTTCCCCTCCCAACCTCACCCTGAAGACCTCCAGCGTCTCCACCCCCGCAGGCCCAACCTCTCAGCTTCCTGGCTCTCAGCTGCAGTCCTCTAACCTCAGCACCAAGACTCCCAACCAGAATGCCAGCACCCAGCACAAGCCCCTGACCCCTTGCTCCAGCCCCTAGTCTTGGGTCCTCAGCCCTGAGCCTACCAATTACAAATCCTTACTCTCTTCCCAGGAAGACTGGACAGCTATAGCTCATTTAACCTCTGTGAGGCCCTGGACCAGAGACTGAGACTGACAAAAACTTGAGGGCGGAGGGCCAGGGGGAGCTGCTCATTGGGGTTCGGGTTTAGTTGCTCTCAGCTATTTTTAGCTGCTGACTCACAGCTCCTGGCATCCGGGTTTGGGGCTAGCAGGCTGGGCAAGGGGGCTATTAATAGAGCAGAGGCACAGCCCCGACCCAGTTCAATTTGGAAACAGAGGGAGCAAGGAGCCTCTCCCTGCCATCATGCCCTGTGGAGATGTTGTGGACTGAGGCAGTAGCTGGGCCAGAGGCTCTCTGACTGCCAGTTACCTCAGCCTGGTATCTCTACCTTGGAACTCCTGAGGGAAAGCCCACGAGGAGACTCCTGGCACAGCTCTTCCCTTAGCTTGGGGCTCTGCCACACTGAAGCTTCTGTTGTATTAGCTGAGAGGGAAGAGATAAAAGTCCCAAGTGGAGAGGTTATTTTGGCCAAGGCCTTGGCCTACTCCTGGGCCAGAATGCTAGGTTCCTGGGAGGAAAAGCTGTGGATTTCTGATCCCCAAGGGTCCTCATAAGGATGAGGTGCTTCAGCGTGGTCCTAACAGAGGAGACACAGAGCTAGGGATCCCGATCCCCAAACCAGATACAGAATTAGGAAGCTGCTGAATTCTATCTTTGCCATCTTCCCATTCTTTTTATTTCTTCCCATTTTCTTGGGCTCTGTTCCTACTCACTGGGGTTCACAGACCTCATGATCTCTCCCTTCTCTGTAGAGAAACCTAATTCAGGAAAGCCACTGAGGAACTTGTCCCCAATGAGGTATGAATGATCCTTTATATACTGTCATTCCCATGAGACCTTTTATTTTAATGGGCTAACAGAAGAATTTCTTAATGCATACATTGGGAGTGGGGTGGGGAAATCTTGATACTTTGCTGGACTAATCACCAAAATTATTCCCACCCATCCCCAGTTTGCTAGAATTCCTATTGACTAAGGATGCACACTCACAACAAGGATGCCCCTCCCCTCTTGCTAACCAGAAACTTCTGCTCTATACTACCCAGGTCTCCAGCCCCAAGATGAAACCACATTTGAGGCAAGCGTGATTGGTTCTCCGCACACAAAGACTGGGGTCACCCAGTGAAGCTCTGTTTTCAAGAATGAGCCCAGATTATCAGATGGCAGCGAGCCGGGCCGCTCCAACCTGGTGTACTTGCTAAGGGCGGAAGAAAAGCAGTGGAAGGAGAGAGAAATAGTTTGTCCTCCAACCGGGTCTACTTGCTAAGAGCGGAAGAGAAGCAGGGGAAGGAGAGAGAAATAGCCTGTCCTTGAAAATATCTTCTCTAAGTCCTCCATTGTTTCAGTCTCAGCGCAGGCCACCTGGTCGCCTAGCAACCAAAGCCGCCTGCAGGGGTGTGGGGCTGCTTTCTGCCCGTAGGGGGCGCCCGTCTCCCTGGGGTCTCAGGCTGGAGCTCTAGCAGTTGGGAGGGGGTTCCCTTATTAAGTGTCAAAGCGTCTCAGTGTGGCTGATCTCCTCCCAAGCTTGTCAACCCAGTCTAGCCTGAATGCCAGAGATGTGGAGTGGAGAGAAGCTCACTATGAATCTGAAGGGATTTCACTCAGTCATTAAAAAATGAAAAGAGGGAGAGAGGGTGGGAGGAAGGGAGGAAGGAACCAATCAAAGGGGGTGGGGCGTAAAAAGTGGGTATGGGGTATGGGGAGGGCAGTGTGGCCCTCTCCATTCACTCCAGGCTTAGTAACGCTGATTCCTCAAGCAGAACAGTTATGTAGAAAGGAATCTAGCACGCTATTGATAAACTGCTGAGCATATAACAGACTTTAAGCTCCTGGATTACCAGCCTAGCCTAGATTTGGTCATTAAGTAAGATATTCATTCATTCGTTCATTCATTCAAATTAACACTAACTTACTAGGTACCCGATGGTGTGCTAAGGGCTCTACATTTAATCCTTACAAGAACATTATGATTATTTCCATTTCACAGATTAAAAACCTGAGTATCAGAGAAGTTAAGTAATTTCCAAGGTCACAAAAATAGAGACTGAGTTGAGTCTGATGGAGAAATCACTGTGTGCCGGGGTCAAAGAATATAGAAAACAAGACATTTCTCTCTTTTCTCTACCTAATAAACACCTAGTCACCCTTCAGAATCAAGCTAAAAATGTCATCTCCTTTGTCAAACTTTTCTTAAGTCCCTTGCCCCCATAAGTAGAGTTGATAACTTTCTTTTTCTGTACAACTCTCTGAAGTAGCAGTTTTCACAGGTATTGTAATGATCTGCTTCCATGTTTCCATTTCTCTAACTTTGAGGCCTTGGTGGCAGGGCCTATGTTCATATCCAGTTGGATATCTAATAGACATCTCAAACTCCACATATTCAAATATAAACACCTGATCTTTTCCCCCAAAATCACCCTTCCTAAAGCTGTCCTCATTGCAGTTAATGGCAATTTCACCTTTCCAGTTGCTCTGGCAAAAAATCTTGGAAACACACCTTGCATTTGCTGATGCGATCCATCAGCAAATCCTGTTGGCTCTCCCTTCAAAAATACACCCAGAGTCCAACCACTTCTCATCACCACCAGTGCTATGACCCTGGTCCAAGACACAATTATCTCTCAGCTGGATCACTTCAGTAGCCTCCTGACTGTTCCCACTGCTTCCACCCTTGCTTTCTGCAGCCTATTTTCCACAAAGAAGTCAGACCAATCCTGCTAAACCCAAGTCACATCATGTCAGTTTTCTGCACAAAACCCTCCCATGGCTCCCCATCTCTCTAAGAGTAAAGCCAAAATCTTTACAGTGTTCTAAAAGGCCCTACACAATATGGTCCCCTATTAAATCTCCTGGAACTCTCCCACTCCCTCACACTGTTGCAGCCAGTTGGTCCTCCTTGCTGTTCCTTGAACAAGCCAGGTACACTCCTTACCTAGGACCTTTGCACTGGCTGTTCACTCTTCTGGGTGGCTCACTTCCTAACCTCCCTCAAGTCTTTGCTCAAATGCCACCTTCTCAGTGAAGCCTTCCCTGACCAAACTATTTAATATTCCCTCTATTCTAATTAATAGTTTACAGTAAATACAGAATATTATTCCACGGGGAATATGTTACAAGACCCCCAATTGATGCCTGAAACCGCAGATAGTACGAAACCCTATGTATACCATGTTTTTTTCAGTCTGATAACCAAGATGGCTACTAAATGACTAATATACAGGTAGTGTGTACAGCATGGATACACTGGAAAAAGGGATGATTCACATCCCAGGTGGAATGGAGTGGGACAGCACAAGATTTCATTACACTACTCAGAATGACATGCAATTTAAAACTTATGAATTATTTATTTCTGGACTTTTCTATCTAATATTTTCAGACTGCAGTTGACTGCAGGTAACTGAAACCATGGATAAGGGGAGGACTACTGTATAGAGGAATGAGATAAATGACACCACGAGGGAAAAGACAGACAAATCCAGAATGTAGGATATTCTACAAAACAACTGACTTACGCTCTTCAAAAAGTCAATATACTTAATTAATAAAAAAAGAGGGGGGACTTCCAGTTCTGGACCCAGTTGGAATAGACACACTTCTCCCTATTCCTCATACTAAGTACAGCTAAAACTCTGGACATGATATATAAAACAAAAGAAGACTCTGAACGAAGGAGAAGGGCAAACTGAACTAGGAACCCCAGTGACTTGAACTCATGGTGGTGAGTTCCCTGTGTTTTTTTATTGCCTCATAAATCCCAGACTGGGTGCTGGAGAAGCCAGCAGCCTGGAAACGCCAATGGGCACAGACAATAAAAGCCCCAGTGAAAACCTGTTCTCTTTAGCCAAAAGACCAGGAAAGGGACAGCTTGGCCAGACAGAAAACTCTTAGACAGTAACCACTCCACTGCAACCAAACGCCGCAGAAAAAACTGCAGCTCTACCCAAGCCAGCAAAGGCCAAGTACGGAACCTAGATTTTGACTCTGGCCAGGCTCCCCCACACTCCCTGGGGTAGTGTCAGAGAAGGCTGAGTAGAGAGCCTGGATTTCCATCCCTGAAGGGTAACAAGACCCCGCCCCCCAGTTGGGTGGTATCGGAGTGTCAGAGGAGGCCTAGTGAAGAGTCAGGACTTTCACCACCACAACACATCATTAATGAGGCAGTTGCCCTCTTTCTCCTCCCCTCCCCAACCTCTCTTCCAACTCCTGAATGTAGTGTCAGTGGAAGCCACCTGGAAAATAGTAAAGAGGCACTTCAGCCCCTCCCAACCAGGGACACATCAGCAGAGGCCTAGTAGGGAACAGGAACTTCCCCCTCTGCCCAGCAGTAAGGAGGAGCTCCCACCTCGCATATCAACTGAGGCCAAGGGGGAAACTTGAATTTGAACCTCTCTACCCAGCAGTAACCAAACAGTGGCCCCTTCCTCTAATAGCAATGGTATCAAAAGAAGCCTACCAAAAACAAAAGATTTAAATAAAATCCAGTCTCATAATATCCAAAAATTCCCAGGGTGCAATAAAAATCTCTTATCTAAGCCAGGCATGGTAGCATGGGCCTATAGTCCCTGCTCCTTGGGAGGCTGAGGCAGGAGGATTGCTTGAGCCTAAGAGTTTGAGGCCAGCCTGGGCAACATAGCAAAAGCCCATCTCTTAAAAAAGAAAAAAAAAAAAACACGCATCATACCAAGAACCAGGAGACCCTCAACTTGAACAAGAAATAATCAATAGATGCCAATAACAGGATGACAGAGAGGTTTTAATTATCTGACAAGGACTGAAAAGTAGCCAACATAAAAAAATGCTCCAATGAGCAATTACAAACAAGGTTGAAACAAATAAAAAAATAGAAAGTCTTGGGGAAGAAATAGGAGATATAATGAAGAATCAAGTAGAAATTTTAGAACAGACAATAACAAAACTAAAAACTCGGTGGATAAGTTCAACAGCAGGGTAGAGAAGACAGAGGAATGAATCAGTGAACTTGAAGGTAGAACATTAGAAATTACCCAATTTGAACAGTGAGAAAATAGACCTTAAAAATGAATAGAGCCTCAGGGACATGTGGTACTATAACAAAGGACCTAACATTCAGGTCATTAGAGATCCAGAAACAGAGGAGAAAGAAGATGGGGCTAAAAATAGTTCTCAGAAATAATGGCCAAATTTTTCCAAAATTTGGCAAAAGACATAAACCTACAAGTTCAAGAAGTTGAGCAAACCCCAAACAGAATAAACTCAAAGAAATCCATACCAAGACACATCATAATCAAAAGAATTTCAAAGAGGGAAAATGGCCAAGTCAGGTGCAATGGAGAAGACCAAAGAGGATGGTCAACAGAAGAACTATTTTAGTGAAGTGGTAGAATCAAAAGCCGAATTGCAGGGTATATGAATGAATGGAAAGTAAAAAAATAGAGAGTAGAATTTGCCTGTGGAGGTAAAAAGGAAGATGGTAGTCAATATGTTGAGGGGATGAAGGCGCTTGGACAGGGGGGACCTTTAGTTTGAAAACTAAAGATGGGAAACTTGAAAGCAGGAAGAGAGAAATAACACCTTATGTACAGGAGAAAAACAATTCAAATGTCAGTGGATTTTCCAGAAACCACAGAGGCCAGAAGGAAGTGGCACAACATATTTCAAGTGCCGAAAGGAGAGAACTGTCGGCCCTGAATGCTATATCTGGTGAAAAGATCCTTCAGAAATAAGGGGGAATCAAGACATTTTCAGACAAAGGTAAGCTAAGAGAATTTGTCTCCAGCGGACTCACTTTATTTTATTTTATTTTTATTTTTTTTTAATTTTTATTTATTTATTTATTTATTTTATTTCAGCTCATCATGGGGGTACATAAGTTCAGGTTATATACAATGTCCATGTCCTGCCCATCCCCCCGAGTCAGAGCCTCAAGCAAATGGACACCCTTGAGGCTCGGACTCACTTTAAAAGAACGTCTAAAGGAAGTTCTTAAAACGGAAAGCAAATGATAGAAGAAATCTTGGAATGTTAGCAAGGAAGAACGAACAGAATGAGCAAAAATATGAGTAATACAATAGGCTGGATGTGGTGGCTCACACCTGTAATCCTAGCACTCTGGGAGGCTGAGGAGGGAGGATCACTTGAGCTCAATCTGAGCAAGAGTGAGACTCCATCTCTACTAAAAATAGAAAAAATTAACCAGGCATGGTGGCGCATGCCTGTAGTCCCAGCTACTCGGGAGGCTGAGGCAGGAGGATCGCTTGAGCCCAGGAGTTTGAGGTTGCTGTGAGGTAGGCTGACACCACAGCACTCTAGCCTGGGCAACACAGCAAGACTCTGTCTCAAAAAAAAAAAAAGAAAGAAAGAAAAGAAAGAAAGAAAGGAAGGAAGGAAGGAAGGAAGGAAGGAAGGAAGGAAGGAAGGAAGGAAGGAAGGAAGGAAGGAAGGAAGGAAGGAAAGAAAATATGAGTAAATACCTTCCTTCTCTTCAGTTGTCTAAATTATGTTTGATGGTTGAAGCAATAAGTATAACATTGATGTGGATCTCAATGTACATACATTGAGGAAATATTTAAGATTACTAAAAATGGAAGAGAGTCAAGGTGCTTAAAGGAAATAAGGTCTCTACTCTTTCCTCAACCTGGTAAAATGATGACAGCAGGCTGGGTGCAGTGGCTCACACCTATAATCCTAGCACTTTGGAAGGCCAAGGTGGGAGGATCGTTTGAGGCCAGGAGTTTGAGGTTGCAGTGAGCTATGATGATATCACTGCACTCGAGCCCAGGCAACAGAGTGAGACCCTGTCTCAAAAAAAAAAAAAAAAAAATTGACACCAGTAGATCTTTGTGGCAATGAAGTAGTTCTGTATCTTGATTGTAGTGATTGTTACAGGAACCTCCACCTATGGTAAAATGGCATAGAACTATACACACATGGTATCAATGTCAATTTCCTGGTTTTGATATTGTACTATAATTCTGTAAGATGTAGTCACTGGGGGAAACTGGGTGAAGGGCACACAGGCCCTCTCTGTACTATCTATGCCACTTCCTGTAAATCTATAATTATTTCAAAATAAATTTTTTTTTAAAAGATTGGGACTGTTCTACATTAAAAATGGCTGAAGACATAAATGCAATGTGAGAACCTTGATTGGATTCTGATTTTTAAAAATATAAAAGGCAAATTTGGTGAATTTTCAATATACACTGGACATTAGATGATATTAGTTGATATGAAATTATTGTTACTTTCCTTAGGTGTCAATAATATTGTGGTTATGCGGGAGAGTGTCTTTATTCCCAAGAGATGCATGCTAAAGTATTTAGAGGTAAGTGTAAGAAACTGACAAATGATTCATTAAAAGGTATAGATAGATAAAGCAAATATAACAAAACATTACCAATTATTGACTCAATAAGGAAGACATACAGTGGTGTTCATCGTATTATTTGAACATTTTTCTGTTTGTAAATTTTCATTTTTAAAAAAGTTGGTGAGGCTTTGTGGAGGATAGATATGTGATAAAGCAAGTATAGTAAAATGTGAATGAGAATCCTAGGTGGTGGATAATTGGGTGTCCACTGTAAAATTCTCTCAATTTTTCTGTATGTTTGAAAATTTTCATATTAAAATGTGGAGATAAAAATAACTTGAAAAAATATCACAGCTTTGGGTCCTCCCCTATCTTTCCCAATCCATCTTACTGTGCTCTACTTTTTCTTTGTTCACAGCACTTATCACCACATACATAGCAGGTCCTTGAATAATGTTGTTTTGTTCAACATCATTTTGTTATAATGTTGATGAGGAAAAAAAAATCAGTTCCCAGGCAGGGCCACTGTCTGTGTGGAGTTTGCACATTCTCTCCACGTATGTGTGGTTTTTTCTCCAGGTACTCCAGTCTCTTCCCACATCCCAAAGATGTGCACATTAGATGAATTAGCATGTCTAAATTGTCCCAGTATGAATGAGTGTGTGGTGTGTGTGTGTGCCCTGTGATAGAATGACATCTTGTCCAGAACTGGTTCCTGCCTTGCTCCCTGAGCCACCAGGATAGGCTCTGGCCACCCACGACCCTGAACTGAAATAAGCAAGTTGTAAAATTAATGACTAAGTCAATGTAAATTATTGTAAAATAAAAAATTTGTTAAGTAGCTGATAATCATACAAATGCACAACAATAAATGATGAGGTATGAAAGTGCTCAGCAAGCCTGCCATGTTTGTTATTGTTTGTTTTTGAACTGCGTGGTGGTAGGAGGTGCTCCTTACAGTTTTCATTTTGCAAAGCTTTATTCCTTGATTTAACCCACCACCACACCACTACGACCACTGAGTCACAAAAAATTGGGTAAATAATTATCTTACTTGTTTTGATTAGTCTTTCTTAAATGTATATATGGCTCACATTTAAATGTTTAATATTAGAAGTATTTGGGGTCTTTATTTAGAAGTTTAGTGATATTTTTGTGACCAAGAAATATGCCATAGGAACTTAGCTCTTGTTTGTATTAATTAGCCTATGGTAAAATTGGTTTTGTTATACGTCATTTTGCTTGAAGTCATAGTTTCCAAGAACCTACTGACAATGTTAAGTGAGGACTTACTATGCTATATGATCCACTTATTTATTGTGCTTTTTTTTTTGAGACAGGATCTCGCTTTTGTCACCCAAGCTGGAGTACAGTGGTGAAATCATCGTTCACTGCAGCCTCAAACTCCTGGGTTCAAGCGATCCTCCTGCCTCAGCCTCCCAATAGCTAGAACTACAGGCGTGCAATGCAAGACTAATTTTGAATTTTTGTTTTTTAGAGATGAGGTCTCAGTATGTTGCCCAGGCTGGTCTTGAACTCCTGGCCTCAGGTGATCCTCCCACCTCAGACTCCCAAAACACTGTGATCAAAGTCATGAGCCACTGTGCCTGACCCCATTGTGCTTATTTTAATCTGTGCCTTCTTACTAGGATGTAAGCTCCCCAAGGACAGGGATTTGTTCTGTTTACTGCTATAACCCCAAATCCTGGAACAGTGTCTGGCACATAGTGAGTGCTCCATGAATATTTGTTGAATTAAGAATGAATCTCTGGGCTGGGCGCGGAGGCCCACACCTGTAATCCTAGCATTTTGGGAGGCCGGGGTGGGAGGATTGCTTGAGCTCAGGAGTTTGCAACTAGCCTGAGCAAGAGTGAGACCCCATCCCTCCTAAAAATAGAAAAAAAAAATTAGCCAGGCAACTAAAAATAGAAAAAATTAGCTTGGCGTGGTGGTATGTGCCTGTAGTCCCAGGTACTCGGGAGGCTGAGGCAGGAGGATCCCTTGAGCCCAGGAGTTTGAGGTTGAAGTGAGCTAGGCTGATGCCACTGCACTGTAGCCTGGGCAACGGAGTGAGACTCTGTCTCAGGAAAAAAAAAGAACAAATCTTTGTATCCCTAGTACCTAGGTCAAAGTCTTGCACAGAGTAGGCGCTCAATGAATGTGTATTGAATTGAACTAAGCTCTAAGTTCTGCAGAGGAACTTAGAATAGACCTGTTATACTATAGTGGTTCAGTGCATGGACTCTGGAGTCAAATGGCCAGGATTTGTATCCTGATTCTGTCACTTCCAGCTATGTTACCTAGCTGTGTTAACATTTCTGAGCCTCAGTTTCTCATTGGTACAATTCAGATAATAATACCACCTTAGTAGGGTTTTTGTTTGCATGTAAAGCACTTAGGACTTTGTAAAGACTCAATAATTGGTAGCTAAAGACAAAACAAGAACAGCAAAAAGAGAGGGTCTTTCTGGCATGTCATCCTTCCTCCATGCCCCAGCAGGCTGAGCCAGGAGAGACTAAGAAGATGTCCTTGGACAGGTATTCCCAAGTTCTACTCCAGACCCACAGAATGGTTTCTCTCACTTCAGATCTTTCTTACCTTTCCACCTGTCCTGGACCATTTTTCCTCTTGGCATCCTGAAGCTCCTTCCCCCATCATAACCATGCAAAGGTGGAGTCGAGGAGATAGGGGCTTGTAGGCCAGGGATAAGGATTTAGAGCTTTCTGTTAATCCCTGTTCTAGGGTTGAGTCCCTCACTGGTAATGGTAGAAGGTCAAGTGTGAGGTCGCAGTAATTTCAAGGCCTAGAGGCTGAGAGAACAATAGTCCTGTGGAGGAGGCATTTACAGGAGAGTGGGCCTCCTATGCTGCCCTCTTCCTTGGTCCCTTGTAAGAGACAGCACCTCCCGCCACCCTGCCCCAACATCCCTTTGGTCCGTTCTGCTTCCTCGTCTTTACTTCTGGTGGCCCCCGGCTCAGAGCAAGCCTGGGGACCCATTGAGCATCTCCCTGCAACTCCCCCTTGGAAGTGGGGTGGGGTGGAGTGGGCGGAGGACAGGCTGAAATTGGGGATATATGGGCATGAGATCAGGTGCCTGAGCTCTTCTGTGGCCCAAGTCCTCTGCCTTCACCCTAAAGTCGGTGGTACTCCAGAGATCCTTGGAGCTGGGGCTGAGCCTGGGGGTGCCACTGCCTCTGTTCCTTTAAGGAGCCGCTGTTTAGCATTCCTGCCGCTGCCGCTGCCGCTGCCTGGCTCTGCGCTGTGATTGGCTGGAATCAACTGAGAAGGGAGCCAGGGAGAGATGCTCTTGACTCCACTCAGATCCATCCTGGGGACCAGAGCAGAAGCGGTCCTCGCAGCACCCAGCCTCTTCCTGGGCTCCCGCTTCTTCTTTGCCTCTGGGCCTTGGCCCAGGAGCCACGACGGGCGACACGGAGCCGCCAGTGCTGGAGGGGGAGCCGTGGGTGCGGGGCAGCGTGGGGGCTGAGGCCCCGGGACGCCCGCCCGGCCCCAGGCCCCGCTCCGCCCGGGCGCCCCCACGGGTGCCCCCCCCTTCCTGGTCCGAGCAGTGTGAGTGTGCCCGGGAGCCCGGCGGCGGCGGCGGCAGCAGCGGCGGCGGCGGCGGCAGCGTGGAAACCGGCGTGGGCTGGGGGGTCCGAGCCGCGGGGGGCAGTGCCATGCACAAGCACCAGCACTGCTGTAAGTGCCCTGAATGCTATGAGGTGACTCGCCTGGCCGCCCTGCGGCGCCTCGAGCCTCCAGGCTATGGGGACTGGCAAGTGCCTGACCCCTACGGGCCAAGTGGGGGCAATGGGGCCAGCACGGGTTATGGGGGCTACAGCTCGCAGACCTTGCCCTCGCAGGCGGGGGCCACCCCCACCCCTCGCACCAAGGCCAAGCTCATCCCCACGGGCCGGGATGTGGGGCCAGTGCCCCCTAAGCCAGTCCCAGGCAAGAGCACCCCCAAACTCAACGGCAGCGGCTCCAGCTGGTGGCCTGAGTGCACCTGTGCCAACCGGGACTGGTATGAGCAGGTATGGACCAGCAGGGAGGTGGGGGTGGGGGCAGTGGTGGGGCAACCCAGGGGGGCTGGAGAGTGGGGGCCTAGAGGCCTGGGGTGCACCAGGGGTTGCTGGGGCTCCAAGCTGGGGAACCCAGAGCCCTAGCATTGCAGCTGGGCAAAGAGAGGTGGTTGGAAATGTGTGGTTCCCTGTGTGTGTCTGTTTGGGGGTCTCCATTTGGAGGGGATTGGAAGGAGCTGTGTGTGTCAGGGGGTGAAGGTATGGCGGAGAGGCACATTTTCCTGTGTGGGGGAATTGGGTTTGTCTCAGTGTGGGGGTTTGGCAATGTCTCTGTGTCTGGCAGGGGGCGGGAGGTTCTGCGGGGGCTGTGTGTGGTGTGTGTCTCCACAGGAGAGGAGGAGGGGGCATGGTGCTCTGCGTAGGGGGGACATATGTGTGTGTATGTATGTGTGTGGAGGAAGGCAATGGAGCTCCTGTGAATCTGTGTAGAGGAGTCCATGTGCCTGGTTTGATGAGCTTCATCCTTCGATGCCATGAGTCCCTCTCCATCCCAGTCCCTTTGTGTGTGAATGTGCACATGGACGTGTGGGGTGTCTCTCTGAATGTGGAAGTGTCTCTGTAGATAAGGCTGCAGGGATTGCTGTGTCTCTGTGTGTGGCTACATGTATATGTGTGTGAGCATGTGGCTGTAAGAGTGCATGCGTGTGCCTGTGTGTGTGTGCCTGTGTGTGTGTGTGTGTGTGTCTGTGGTGTCCCTGGTGAGAGGCGCTTGACAGGCAGGGAGGGGAGGGGGAGGAGGTAAGAGACACGTCCCAAGCAAGGCTGAGAGGCTGCTGAGAAGGATGGACTCTTTTGTCCAAGCAGCTCTGAAGTATGTGTGCTGGGGTGGGGGTGTGGGGGGGATTGAAGCAAGCTTCCTCGCTTCAGAGCAGGCACGGTGCCTGGAGCCAGGCAAGGGGCAGCTGCCCCGGTACAGGGACTGGCCCCAGTAGGGCATGTCCCTCTTGGGTACCCCCAGATGTGAGAGAGCTTAGCCCCCCAGCCCTGACTTGGCACAGCTTGGGAGCCCCTGGGTGCCGGGCACAACTCCGGCTTCCACTCCCAGCCTAAACTGCCAGCTTAGAAAATGGAAGGAGCATCTGTGGGAGAAGCAGCAAAATGGAGGCTGGGCCGACAGAGCCAGGTCCCTGGCACGCAAGGCGGAGGGCCTGTCTGATTATCCAACTCTGCAGCTCCCAGGGTGGGGAGAGAGGAAGAGGAGGCTTTGCTGTCGAGGGCAGGTGCTGACTGCCCCAAGCTGGTGACCATTCTGGCTGCCTCTGTCCTCCTCTGGGGATAGGATGTGCTCTCAGAAGCAAAGGTGGGGACTTCCTGGGAAGGGAGCCCTTGGTTTTGGCCTTCTCTCTATCCACACTTACTGCTTCCCCTGTCCCTTGCCTTGGCCCTTTGCCCTCTCCAGTGCGTCCCCTCTTTCCTTTGCCCCTTTGCCCTGGGGCCCTTCCCTTGAAAACACCCTCTCATGCTTGTCCTGCCCAGCTGGGAGACAGGTGCCAATCCCAGGGCTGAGCCAGTTGGCCAAGGTTTCTTTGCCAGGGAGGGTCCCTGGATGGCTCCTGGCCCTAACAGCAAGGTCCCTGTGTAGGGGTGGGGTAGGGGCTTGAGGGTGGACCACTGGGAGTCAGAAGTCTCTGGATACTACTTGAGCAGGGCTTGTGGCATGGCTTGTCACATATGGGCACGCATGGTACACCAGATACATACAAGAGCCACATGGATGTCCTTTTGCCTGTGTGTCTGTTGCATGGTACCTAAGGCAGCTGTGTTGGTTTCGGGTCTGTGAAGAGCCACGGGTTCTTCCTCCTGGGATCAGGAACCAGGGTGAGGCTGCAGCTGGAGTCCTCCCACCAACTCCCAGGGCTGCAGGGCGGGAAGTCCTGGGGCCAAACCCTGAAATGGTGGAAGCATGACTAACCAGTCATCTCCCCCTCTCCTCCACTCTGCTTCTGGAAGCCAGAGCTGTGTGGGGTGGAGATGGGATGGGGGAAGCAGAGCAGGGCATGTGGAGGAGCCCCCACCCTGGGTTTCCAGCTTTCCTCTTCTGAGGAGGAGGCCAGGGCTCAGGAAAGGGAGACATAGCCAGAGAAAGGTTGGGGAGAGGTGCCAGGATACCTGGGGAGAGAGGCAAAAGGGCTCCTCCATTCTTGGGGATGGGAGTGGGAGCCAGGGGCAGGTGCTACTTGTCTGTCCAGAATCACATTTTTACTTGACAGATGGACACAAGTACGTCCTGTCTGGGAGGCCACATCTGTGGTTTGATCAAACCAACCCTGTGTTTCTGACCCCCTCCCTTCCCTCTCCTCCTGTGGTTACTGCGTTGAAGACCATGGACTCTGCTGCCAATCAGTCATGGGTCATCGACTTTTCCCTCATAGGGAATCTTGTCCACCCTGCTCCTGTCCCACCCCTAGCTTTGCCTCTGACTCCTGACTAGATCCCAACCTGGCCCTTTCTGCTGGGAAACACAAAGGGTTCAGGATCAAAAGTCCCTTGGTAGAAAATGAATTAGTACTTTGTTTCCTTCTGACTGTTTGAGGAATTGGGTATCTGGAGCCACAGAAGAAGGTATAGAATGAGGGTTCACGAGGTACTCTGAAGAGTACAACTCCCCTTTTTCCCATGAGCTCTGCTGGGGGAAGGGAATGAGTGACCAAAACATCAGTGGCCTTGACAGCTTGCTATAATCAAAAGAGCACTTAGAGATCCAGGTTCTAGCCCTTGCTCTGCAACTTACTCCCAGTGTGCCCTTAGGCACATCCCATGTCCTCTCTGGGCCTCAGTGTTACCATCTGTCACATGAATGGAGTTGGACAAGATGATTTCTGCTGTACTTCCAGCTCTGACAGGGTGGGAGTCTATGATTCTCAAGTCTGGGAGAGCTGTGGTTCAGAAGGGGAGGGGTTTCCTGTCCAGGCCACTGGGTACCCCCTATGGATGCTGGGTGTGACATGGTCTGCCTGCCATGCTCCATCTCTGCCATCCCCCTTAAGCCATCTCTGCACCCCTCCTAGTGAACCCTGAGGCCCTAGGGCCTAGCCTCTTGGTGAGTGCACCATTGGCTGGCTCAGTCTCAGACAATTGATCTGGGCTAAAGGAGCGGCTGGGTTTGGCCTGATTTGGTTGGAAGCAAGGGGAAGGGAGCAGCCTCCTTGGGGTCAATCTGTCCTCATCTGTGGCCAAGAGGTACCCTTGGGTATACTTGGACTCTCCTACCTTGTGGGAGTGAGGGAGGAGGCAGGTTGATTAATGGGTAGATAGCTGGGAGGGCAAGAGGCACTGAGGGGATTGCCTGTTTCTTCCCCTAGGTGAACGGCAGCGATGGAATGTTCAAATATGAGGAGATAGTACTTGAGCGGGTGAGTCTGCCAGTGGGGAGGGGATGAAATGGGTGGAGAGGGCTGGAGCCAGGAGAGGGGAGGGACCTGAACCGTGGTTTCAAGACACATGGGAGGACCTGTGTTGAGAGGATGGGGAGATAGCAGCCCTCAGAGGTAGCTTCACTGCATCAATCAATCAACCCACTAACGAGTATTAATTGACCTTGCTCACTGAGGCCTAGGGAATTGTGGAAGGGATGGGTTTGCTGAGGCCTCCCTGCCAGAATGATCAGCACAGGTTGGGAAATGGCCAGGTTTCTGACAATTGTGCCCAGCCTGCCTTGGCCCCTTCTGAGGCCTGGAGAACTTGCTCTGGGACATAGAGGGAAATGGGGTACCCAGAACCCTTCTTTGTGCCCTCAGAGTGAACACACTGTGCCCTTCCACCCTCTTCTGCAGGGCAACTCTGGCCTAGGCTTCAGTATTGCAGGTGGCATCGACAATCCCCATGTCCCTGATGACCCTGGCATCTTTATTACCAAGATCATCCCTGGTGGAGCAGCTGCCATGGATGGGAGGCTGGGGTAAGATGGCCTGGAAGCAGGGTTGTGGGTGGCATGGGCAGGATGGAGATGAGGGGAGGAGGGCCGGCCTGGCAGGATGACCCTTCCATTAGATCTGAGAGGGGAGGGGGTAGAGGAGGGAAGAGGAGGGATGAAGAGGGATGAGGTGGGGAGGAGACAGGAGGGGGAGAAAGTGGGACAGGGGGTGGAGGGGTGGTGGTGTAGTGTCATGCCTCTCGGGCTTCCCTGCAGGGTGAATGACTGTGTGCTACGGGTGAATGAGGTGGACGTGTCGGAGGTGGTGCACAGCCGGGCAGTGGAGGCGCTGAAGGAGGCGGGCCCTGTGGTGCGGTTGGTGGTGCGGAGGCGACAGCCTCCACCCGAGACTATCATGGAGGTCAATCTGCTCAAAGGACCCAAAGGTGCGGCCCTTCGGGTTCCTGTGCTCTGGCCAGAGCCCTCAACCCCAGGTCCTAGCTGGCCCCATAGGGAATGGAAGGGAATGGCCTTACTCCTTGCCTTACTCCCCCTGTTCCAGCTCACAGCCTTCTTTCTTGACCCTTACTGACCTTGAGATGGCGGCCTAGTGTTTGGGATCCCTTGGGGAAGCTCCTGTGGGACCAGTGGGTTGGATGGGGGTGGGGGGTTGGATTGGGATTGACAACACTCTAACCTTTCCATGTGGCCCCCCTCCCACTCCCTGCTGGTTCCCACCCAGGCCTGGGTTTCAGCATTGCTGGGGGCATTGGCAACCAGCACATCCCAGGAGACAACAGCATCTATATCACCAAGATCATCGAGGGGGGTGCTGCTCAGAAGGATGGACGCCTACAGATTGGGGACCGGCTGCTGGCGGTGAGACAGACTTCACAGGGATACCCAAATGGTAGGGTGGGGAGGAGGAGCTCCAGTACCCTCTCACTCCACCTGAACCTCACTTGGGGATGAGACATTATGGGGAATTTCAAGAGTATCATCTGAGTTGTGTTTACCCAGAAACCAAGACCCTAGTTCTTTCATGGCGGGGTTCCTCTCACTCTCCCTATCCCTGCCTCCTGCCTCTCTGCTCCTCACAGCACTATGCTTGGGCCTTGGTTAGCCCACTTTTGAATTTCCCTGAAAGGGCACCCCTCACGGTTCCCTGGAGAGGCCTTCCCTTCTCCCAAGTCCTAACCTGAGGCTTCTCCGCTTCTAGGTGAACAACACCAATCTGCAGGATGTGAGGCATGAGGAAGCTGTGGCTTCGCTGAAGAACACATCTGATATGGTCTATCTGAAGGTGGCCAAGCCAGGCAGCCTCCACCTCAACGACATGTATGCTCCCCCTGACTACGCCAGCAGTACGTACCATCAGCCCCTGTCCCTGGCCTAAAGTCCTGTGCACTGGTTTCAAGGGGAAGAACTTCATACTCCTTGTTAAGAGAGAGCAAGCACAGAGGATAGTGCTCAGAAGAACTGAGTGCAGATCTCAGCTCTGTCCCTTAGAGCTGGGTGCCCTTGAGCAAGTCCCTTTCAGCTGTCTTTAGTTTCCTCTTTGGCAAAAAGGAGCTAATGATATATGTGCTGCCTTCCTCATAGGACTGCTGCATGGATCAAATGAGATCATGGACGAGAAAGCCCTTGGAAAACTGTATTAGGCTATAGAGATGTGAGGGATTATTATTAGTCACACCTCTAGTCATGCCTTCTTTGTAGACTGCCTTGACTTCAGCTCTTTCTAAGACTCACAGGAGTGAGCCCAGGATTTAGAAAAGGACTGCGGAGGAGGAACCCTGGGTGGGGGATGAATGGAGTGGGGAGGAGCGGCCTGAGGAATCTTGGTCTCTTTCGAACCTGAAGTAGGGTGTGGGGGAAAGTCCTTGGAGGGGGTTGGGGGAGGGTACTTGCCAGGACCAGTTTCTGAAACTTTCTCTCCCTTTCTTGATTCCAGCTTTTACTGCCTTGGCTGAAAACCACATAAGCCATAACTCCAGCCTGGGTTATATCGGGGCTGTGGAGAGCAAGGTCAGCTACCCTGCTCCTCCTCAGGTTCCCCCCACCCGCTACTCTCCTATCCCCAGGCACATGATGGCTGAGGAGGACTTTACCAGGTAGGACCCCGCCCCATTCAATCTAGCCGGGGATGGGGAAAGAGAGGAATCCGTTTCCGGCGGGCCACAGGCCTCCTTGTAGTGTGGCTTTGTAGTCCCAGCTTTGGGGTCTCGGGCCTTCTCTCAGCCCTTGGGGCCCTGGAGAGGGACAGAGGTAGCTGCAGGGACAAGTTCTACCATCAGGGGGAGTGCCGAATGAGTGGCCCCGATCCGAAAGTGCGGATAGAGGGTGGAGTGGAGCGTTGAGGGGACTGCGAGTTTCCTGCCCTGAGGCAGTTGCAGTCCCCTCTGCTGCAACCATTTCAAATGAGAGAAGAAAGCAGTCCAGCTGGTGGGGTTGGCTGGACTCTGGGAGGCCGACCGGCCCGGTGGCCTCGCGGGGAACAGCCCCGCCCCGCTTGCTGCGGCGGCTGCGCCCGGCGGTGGAACTGGTCGGGCCGGCTGGGGTTCCGGGGGGCAGGTTTGCGGGGTGGGGCCTGGTAGGCTGCTGGGCAGGCTGCAGTGGAACCGGAAGGGTAGGCGGACGGGGGAGAGCCAGAGGAGCCATGGAGAGGGCCCGCAAGTTCTCAGGCTCCAACTTGGCCCTGGGCTTGGGATCGGCCTCGGCTTCGGCATGGAGGAGGGCTTCACAAAGGTGGGCCTGGCCGCTCCGCTCCCTGCGGCCTGGAGGGGATGCCAGGTAGGAGTGGACGGCTATGAATGAGCAAAAGCATCTGAGACTTAGGGAGGGAGTCTTGCCCCTGAGACTGGGAGCAAGAAAGGAGGAGTCTTGCTTGGGGCTTGGGGCCGCTCAGATAAAAGGTGCTTATAACAAGTAAAGGCAGTGGAGGAGGAGAGTGTGCTGAGAGTCTGGTTGTATGGATACACATGTGCAGCTGTTGCTCTCACCTGATGACACTGTGACCATTTACAGAGGGGTTCCTTAGACGTGGTTAGTTTTATGCGGGTTTTTCCTTTGTTTCTCTCCTCTCTTCAGTCTGGCCCCTAAGCTCCTTTTGGGGTCCTGGGATTTCTTTTTTTTTTTTTTTGAGATGGGGTCTCACTGTATTGCCCAGTCTGGTCTTCAGCTCCTGGGCTCAGGCAATCCTCTCACCTCAGCCTCCCCAGAAGCTGGGACTACAGGTGTGAGCCACCTCACCCAGCTCTAGAAGTTCTTTCTCTGCCTGCCACATCACCTAGCAGGCTACATAGTGGTAGCTACTGACTAAATATGTTGTTGAGGAAGGTAGGAAGGGTCATAGTTGGTGGGTGGCATTTTGAGACTGCAGAGCAGCGTGTGTAAAGTAACCATGCACATCTTGTGTGGATGGTGAGTGCCTTCAACCCAAGGGTGATTCCACTGTTCCTCTTCTTGTGGCCCAGGGTCCATCACACTGGTTGGTAGGATAGGAGAATCTGGGAAGGAAGAAGACCAGCGAGTGGGCTCTGAGATTTTTGTCTTTAGAGTTCAGGGTAGGGGTTCGTTGACCTGAGAGAGTAGGGGACTGTCCACTGGGAAGTTGACTGTAAGCCCTCAGGAAGAGGAACTGAAACTTGGCACCTGACAGAAAACAGCAGCCAAGCAGATTTCAGGAGACAAAGGGAGAAACAGGGTGTCATACATAGGGACCCAAGTCCTTACTCCCTACAGCCAG
Source organism: Lemur catta (assembly GCF_020740605.2). Lineage (NCBI taxonomy): Eukaryota > Metazoa > Chordata > Mammalia > Primates > Lemuridae > Lemur > Lemur catta. Next base: position 48,114,316 of record NC_059155.1, on the reverse strand, counting down.
TATGGCTGTTATTCCAGGCTGGCCTTCACTGGGACAACAGTTCATCTCTACCTTGTCCTGACTCTTCCATTCCTTTCCCATCAGAGAGCCCCGAAAGATCATCCTGCACAAAGGATCCACAGGCCTGGGCTTCAACATCGTAGGAGGAGAGGATGGAGAAGGCATTTTTGTCTCCTTCATCCTGGCAGGAGGCCCAGCTGACCTGAGTGGGGAGCTGCGCAGGGGAGACCGGATCTTATCGGTGAGGAGACAAAGGCAAAGGCGAGGTGGGAGGATGGGAGCTGTGCCAGTGTAAAAGGCAGGAGGGGAGAGCTTTCTTTCTCCAAGCAATGCTTTTTGGGATGAGGAAAGGGATAAGAACTGGAGAAAGTTACATTGTTTTTATAGACATCCTTAGTGAGGGACAGGGACCAGGACTATACTTATTCTTGAGGAGGAAATGAATGTCTCTTAGATCTTAACCCTAATTGGCATTTGACCTCTACAAAGATAATTATTACACTAGAAATGTCATATCCTTTAGGTCTTGTTTTAGGGACAAGGATGGAATACTGGGAAAGACATCCGAATGGCTTAGGGTTGGGCTACCTCTGTCCCTCCCTTTCCTAACTGCTAGGACTGAGGACTCCCCTCCTTGCTTCTGGGGTGGCTCACAGCTTCTCTCTTTGGCCAGGTGAATGGAGTGAACCTGAGGAATGCAACTCATGAGCAGGCTGCAGCTGCTTTGAAACGGGCTGGCCAGTCAGTCACCATTGTGGCCCAGTACAGACCTGAAGGTAAGATAAGGGAAGGTGGGAAGTGATGAGGTGGAGGAATTTGTATTGGCTTTTTGCCATCGTAGGTAACAAAGCCACTAGACCAGGGCCTTTCTACGCTAGGGCAGTAACCAGGATGGGGGTTGGTTTGGGTGTCTAGGAAGGCTGTGCTCAGAGCCTACTGATCAGGGCTGCAGTGCAGCAGAAGACCAGTAGTGGGCAGCAGCCTACGGGAAGAAGCGCAGAGATCAAGCGGCTAGAAAAAGGGGAGCAGGGCGGAGGGCTGAGAGGCGGAGACGGGGAACTATGTGCCCTGGAAAAGAGAACAGCTCTTGGTTAGAAGGATCTCAGGGAGAAGAGATACAATCTCTTAAGAGATCATGAACCAAACCTCTATGAACCCCCTACTCTCCTCCCCTCATCAAGATGACCTCAAAAGACCCATAAACGCTCTGAAAAGGTGATACTATGCCCTTGGGGTAGTGGGTCGCTAGTCTACCTAATCAATCCCCCTACGGGGGAGGGGGCCTTCTTTGTATTCTCATTGAGCAGTCCCCTGGCTGGGGCTAATGGGCGGGGCTAGTTATGCAAATAAATGCGTTTGATTGGCTGGGGCCAACCGCGGCCCAGGTGCCGAGGTGAGCTGCGGGAAGGCGCGCCCTAGTCCGCCGGCCGGCAGGGTGGCCATTGGCCGGGCGAGCGCGGCCTCCAGCTGCACGCCCCGCCCCTGACCCAGGCGGAGGGCGGCGGGCGCCCCTCCTTTCCCCCCTCGCGCGCCTCTGGCGTCTCCTCCTCCCCCCCCTCCTCCTCTCTCCTCCCTCTTCTCCTCCTCCCGCGCGCCCCGCTTTGTGTCCCTAGTCTCCCGCGCGGGACGGAGGGACTGGCCCGAGCTGGCGCTTTCTCAGCACTAGACCTGGACTCCGACCCGGCGCCAGGTGAGGTGGGGCGGACGGGGCTCAGGCCCCCTCACAGTGACCCCTGGCCTCTCTATGGTTCTGTTCTCAGCCTTCTTTTCCAACACTGCGCCCCCAGCTCTGCCCTCTCCCCCTAATGCCTTCGTTGCGTGCCCCGGGCCTCCTCCTGAGCCCCTCCTGAGGGCCCCTCGGAGCGCCGCGCGGGGCGGAGCGCCAGATCTCCCTCCACAGGGCCCTGTGTGGCCTTCACCTCTTTACCATCACCTTTCCCCACCCGCGAACTGTGCCCCCTTCTCGCCCCAGGCCTCAGTCCTGCCTGCTGCCCGCTTCCTGCTGGCTTCTGCGCCCCCAGCAGCTCCCTAATCTCTTTCCTCAGAGCAGTTTTCTAAATCTTCCCTTCCCCCACGCGCGTTTCTCCACACAACCTGGCTACCTCTGGGAACACCCGGGATTGGTCTGGTATTCTCCTGCCCCTCTCCCTTTTGTTTGCAAGGGTCTTGTACTATTCCCGACTTCTTTCGCCTCCCCCTTCCCTTTGTAAGGCGGCCTTTGTCCCCTAGGGCTGCAGCGCATTGGCTCCTTGGACACCTAGGCCCTGTGGGCCAGTTACTAAGGTGGAGGAAGGGGCCTTTCCCTGGCAGGTGCTCTAGTTCCGTGATGAGAAGCCGAGAGGCAGGGAGCCCTGTCGTCCAGTCGCAAAGCTGAGAGGGATCGAAAGCGCCTACCTCAGTCCTTTCCGCCCCCTCCTCCGTCCCTGTTCCGTGCCTCAGGAGCCTGTAGGGAAAGAAGAGAGGGCCTGCCACCTTTTGCCCAAGGCTTTTTTGATGGGGGACAGAGGTGTAGGGAGGTAACTAACTGGAGAGCTCTTTGGTCTGAGGTAATGGGAAAGAGGGATGCAAATGGGCACCTTGAATCATCTCTCTCCATGTTTGTTTTTCAGCTTGCTGACAGGGAACGCACCTTAGGGTTATTGCTTTTTATGATTTATGTGTGTGCCGTTGGCTTCTCAGCATAGAGCTAACCATCTGATTTTTATGTTAGCAACTCATATTTATCCATTTCGTGCCCACAACTTAGACAAAGTAGGTTCTGCAAAGGAAATGGTTTCTGTTGCGCGCGTGTGTGTGCGTGGGGGGGAGAAATTGATGTTTCTTTTGGTTTTGCTCTGTAATGTTGGGCACACGGAAACATTACTGTGAATTTGGTGGTGGTATGTTGGAAACTGGTGATTGCATATTCTATGACTTTTGTTGGGGGAATGCCACTGGTTTGCATAAAAAAGCTGCAAGTTGTCCAGGGTAAGGGGATTCCTGCAATGTTGATTGCTGCCTGAGTATATTTCTGAGAGTTTATAATGTAGGTTGAGGCGCTATCTTATGTTAGGTCTTTCTAGCACTTGCTAAACAAGGCCTTTCTTCTTTCAGGATTTAGTTGAACTACTGTTGTTAAGGCTGTCCCACCCCAATCTTACTTCTTTGTTTGGTTTGGTATATCCAACAGGGCCCCAACATGCAGAAGCTTTTTTTTTTTTTTTTTTTCCATTTGAAAATAGACCCTTGGAGTCTGGTCCAGAGGGACTATTAAGCATTCCATGTTGCGCTCTGAACTTTGTTTGATAAAATGCTAGTTTTTAAAAATAAGAACTCCATATTGATCATTTTATAAATATATACAGTTCTTTGGAGGATTGCATCACGGTGTGTATTTACAAAATGCATAATCCAAGTATATGTCTGTTGGCAAAAATGGCTGAGATTTTGCATGTTATTGGCCAGGTAAGTGTTCATTATTTGGATATTTTTCACATAGAATGTGAGAGCTGGAAAAGATCATGTCGACCCCTTATTGTGGATACTAGAATAATGAGAGGAGAACCAGGATATGACTTGCCCAAGGTCACGATGGGAAAGTTGCATAGGGTCAGCAATCAATCAGTTTAATCCTGAGGTCTGCCAGTTGGGACAAACCATGCTTGTGAACACCTGAGAGACCCAAGACCTAGTTAAGAGTGGAGGAGCAACAGAAAAGGGACTGGGGAAATAACAGACGCTGTAAAGAGTCAGGGAAAGATGTATGTGGAGAGGAAGGTTAGAGTGATCTCCATGGTGGACGCTGAGGCACCGTTCCAAACCAGTGCAGCCTTTAGCTAGATAGCCTTTAGCATGAGAGCTTAAAATATAGCTTTGATTAATTAGAATAGAGAACAATTTTTCTTCTTTTTTAAAAGGTGTTAATGAGATATAAATCATTTGCCATAGAATTCCCCCATTTAGGTACACAATTCAGTGGCTTTTATGCACAGAGTTGTGCCTTTAACACCACAGTAAATTTTAGAACATTTTCATTACCCCTCTCCTTTTAATACATAGAGAGGGCACAAGCATTGGAAGGGTGATAGGTTTAGGACAGTTGCTTCCTAATGTATCTCCCCTGGACACGGGCTGGATGGCAACTTGGTAATACTCTGACCTTGAGATTCTTTAATATATCCAGTTTTCTTAATGTGGGTTAAATTCATAATGAAGTATAGGAACCACATCTTTCTATTGTGCCTAGCATGGATGCTTTACAGGTGTTTTTATGATGAAGATTTGGAAAATATTAAAATAGAACTGCTAAATGATAAGGTACCACAGTGAGAGATGCTGTTTAATATTTTCACTCCTGATTGCTCCAATCTGTTGTGGACACAGCAATCCTACCTATTAGCTAAAAATAGCATGATGTTCTTGGGCATGTATAATCCTGCTTAAAATTCAAATTGAAAATTTAAACAACTGGCTCTTGCCAAAGCCTCTCTTCCAATCTATTCTAAAATGACAAATATTTTTCTGTGACTTGTGGCAATGCTCCACCAAGGGAAGGATGGGCTTTGTATTACAGCATTTTGAAATCTCCTACATTTTCCCCCTAGTTAGTTTGTGTCAGCCTCTGGTTATAAACCAAGCTGGTATTTTTCTGGAAAGCCCTTTTGTTTTTAGAGTAGAACCTGATCTCAAAATCAGGAGGTGAGCCAGAAATTTGTCACTAAGGTAGCTAAAGTGGGAACTGATCCTTTGTGACCAGTCTTTTCAACTGGAATGTAAATCCAGACAGGCTGGGGGTATGGGGAGTGAGAGAATGAGAGTTTTTCCATAACTTATTTTAAGCTGCCAAATAAGCATATTTTCACCAGGGAAACACCTTCAGATAAGGTCTGGAAGAGTTAGGGATCAGTGTTGACAATAACTTGAAAGCATAAAAGGGATATTTTCTTCATAACATTTACCTAACCATCCCATCTCCTCCTGTTTAAGAATGAAGGAGGTAAACATAACTGCTATCCTATCAGTATGATCTCTCTTGAGAACAGAGGTGAAAGTATACCAAGGCAAAGAATCAAAGTTCTGAAACTTTGCCATCCTCAAAGAAGGCTATGGTAAGGAAGAAAGAAAATTAATTCCTATAAACAGCATTTCTACAGTGTGAACAAATTGAAGGCAGCTAGTATTGTATTTATCTTTGTGTTCCCAGCATCTAGTTGGAGCCTGACACATGGTTTGTTGAATTGAATTATTGGGTATCTCTATGTTCAGATACTTCTGTTAAGCATTAATCTTCAGGATCTCCCTGTGGGATAGGTGTTATTATCCCCATTTTACAGATGAGGAAAATGATGGTCAGAGAGATGGAGTGACTTACTCAGGGTCACATACCCAGTGAGGGGCAGAATGAAAGTTTGAAGTCAGATTTCCTGAGAACTTTGGGTCTAAGGCTTTTGCCACTAGGCCACAACTATCTCTCACTACTGTGGGAAACTGTGAGCCCCCTCCCCAAATACATCTGGACACCGTAGAAGATGCCATTCTGAGACTCTTCAGGTGCCAGAAACTGTTAACAAATGGAGTAAAACCAACTCCCAAATCTCAGCTTTTTAGTCTTAATGGCCACAAGCTCCTGCTCAAAGGAAGAAGTAACCTTGGGGTACAAGGGCTGCTGGAAGCCTGAGGGAGATCCCTTCTCTTCTAGAAGGAAAGTGGATTTAGGAAGATTACTAGGGAATGATAATGTGGGGGGAAACTTAGGAGGAGCCAAAAGGTGGGAGTTGGCTTGCATGACTTAATAGTATGCAGGCTTAAGAACATTAATGCAGTAAGTAGGTATTTCTCAATTCTTTAAGTGAAATGGAGTTGTATTTGTCATTCATTTTTTTATGACCTTACAATTCATTCATTTAAGGATATACTTCAGTCGTTTTTAAAATGTTCGCAGAGTTGTACAACCATCACTACAATCAATTTTAGAATTTTCATTGCCCCATACCCTTTAGTTGTTACCTGCCCTGCCCCCACCACCTTCCTATTCCCCCGCAGCCCTACGCAACCACTTAATCTACTTTCTATCTCTATGGATTTGCCTATTCTGGACATTTCATATAAATGGATTCATATAATATGTGGTCTTTTTTGACTGGCTTTTTTCACTTAATATTGTCAAGGTTTTTCAGTGTTGTAGCATATATCAATACTTCATTCCTTTTTATAACTGAATAATATTTCATCATCTGTATACATCACCTTTGTTTATCAGTTGATAGACATTTGGGTTGTTTCTGCTTTTTGACCATTATGAATAATGCTCTACGAACAATCTGTATGCACATTTTTGCATGGACATGTTTACATTTCCCTTGGGGATATATATATATATACCTATGAGTGGAATTGCTGGATCATACGGCAACTCTGTTTAACCTTTTGAGTAATGGCCAGGCTACATGCCATAGCAGCTGCAACATTTCATATTCCTACCAGCAGTGCGTGAGGGTCCTAATTTCTCTACAACCTCCCCAACACTTGTTATTGTCAGTCTTTTTGATTCTAGCCATCCCGGTAGGTGTGAAGTGGTAGGTATCTCATTGTGGTTTTGATTTGCATTTCTCTGATGGCTGATGATGTTGACCATCTTTTTGTGTACTTATTGTTTGCTGTTCGGTTTTGCTTTGCTCAGTCCCCTGATGCGATTCTCAATGTTTCCAAATTGACCTGAGGCTGGAGCAAGCCAAATATGTTGCTAGTCAGGTGATTAGAAGGAACCAAGAGGATAACTATCTCTCACTCTTATCATTGTGTGTGCTGGAGGGGTTTAAGGCTTTGGGAGTAGATAATTTTAGCTAGGAATGCTGACCTGATAAAAATGATAGGGCCCACATTTTTTTAAAAAAAAACAACTTACTGAGATATAATTCACATACTGTACAATGAACCTATTTAAAGTGTACAGCAGTTTTTGGAATTTTCAGAGTTATGCAGCTGTCACCACAATCAATTTTAGAATATATTCATTACCTCAAAAAGAAGCCCTGTGCCCATTAACAATTGCTCTCCATTTCCCCCCTGCTCCTCCCCTCCCCCCAGCCCTAGGCAACTACTAATCTACTATCTGTTTCCATAAAGTTGCCTATTCTGGCAGGTTCATATAAATGAAATCATACAATATGTGGCCTTCTGTGTCTGGCTGTTTTCACTTAGCATAAAGTTTTCAAGGTTCATCCATGTTGTAGCATGTATCAGTACTTCATTCCTTGTTATGGCTCGATAATATTCCATCCTATCATTATGCCACATTTTGTTTATCCATTCTTGAGTTGATGGACATTTGGGTTGCATCTACCTTTTGACTATTGTGAATTGTGCTGCTATGAACATTCATATACAAGTTTTGTGTGAACATATGTTTTCAGTTCTCTTGGATGTATATCTAGGAGTGCAGTTGCTGGGTCATAAGGTAACTTAGTTTTTAACATTTTTGAGGGATTGCCAGACTTTTTCCCAAAGTAGCTGCCTCCTTTTTAGGCCCACCCTGTTTTGTAAACTTAGAAGAGAAAAAAATCATTAAACTTTCTTTTCAGTTTTGTCCCCTGGAGCTGAACTTGTGTGTGTGTGTGTGTGTGTGTGTGTGTGTGTGTGTGTGTGTGTGTGTGTGTGTGTGTGTGTGTGTGTGTGTATGCTGGGCTTTTCTTTATTCTATGTAGCCCAAGGACATGGTAGCTAGATTTGGCAAAGCATTCCGAATTTAGCTAGACAGGTGCTTTCTTGTCCTTTTGTTAGATGGTTTGAGGCAAAATGCTAGGAGCTTTGGTGTCTGTAAAACATCAGTTCTTCCTGATGGGGTAGAATGATTAGGATAATATATAATAATGAGAATGAATTATTTCTTATTTAATTATAGCTTTTTAGGATTTCTTTTTAATTTAATGTGTTACATGTTAAAATCTTGACTCTGATTGACACTGTTATTTTGTTTAAAGCTTTAGTCTTATATTCCACAATAAGGTGATTGTTTTATTGTAAAAAATAAAAATTATTTTTGCTCCCTTTATGTGAGAATATATATGTATATATATATGTATAAAATCTATATATAAATAAAATCTTGTCAGAGGAGCCAAGGCCTTCCTGGGTTCTAACTTTAAGTAGCTGAATGATCTTAGATTAGTCAACCTACCTCTTAGGGACTCAATTTTTTGATACATAAAATGAGGGGACTGTGCAAAATGATCTCTAATGTTTCTTCTAACTCAAATTCTGTATTAGATAAGTGCAAGTAAGCTATAAATTCAGTTTACCAGTTCCTATTTACTCAGTCTTGAGCTGATTAAAAGTCTTGCTTTAATAAGGGTCTTGTCCCCTCTTCTTTGTTATGATAAGGCTTTCACCTTCTTGAAATGGACTTTTGTTTGCTTTTCACTGAATTTAGATATCATTGGCCGGGGTGCAGTGGCTCACGCCTGTAATCCTAGCACTCTGGGCAGCCAAGGCAGGAGGATCCTTTGAGCTCAGGAGTTCGAGACCAGCCTGAGCAAGAACGAGACCCTGTCTCTACTAAAAAATAGAAAGAAATTAGCTGGACAACAAAAAATATATAGAAAAAATTAGCTGGGCATGGTGGCACATGCCTGTAGTCCCAGCTATTCGGGAGGCTGAGGCAGAAGGATTGCTTGAGCTCGGGAGTTTGAGGTTGTTGTGAGCTGGGCTGATGCCACAGCACTCTAGCCTGGGCAATAGAGTGAGACACTGTCTCAAAAAAAAACACCATAATTTAGATATCATTAAAAAGCAAAGCTCTAGAGATTTTGTGATTTTTTTTCTACTTGATGAAATTAAGTGATAAAAAATTTGAATAGACCAAAAGCAGAAAATAAACATTTTGTATAAATATGTACATTAGGGATCTGGATAGATGTCCTTCGAAAAGGAGAAAGAGAATTTTGCAAATTTTGGGTTAAATTCCAGACTAGATTATTATTATTATTGTTTGAGACAGAGTCTCACTCTGTTGCCTGGGCTAGAGTGCCATGGCGTTAGCCTAGCTCACAGCAACCTCAAACTCCTGGGCTTAAGCAATCCTTTTGCCTCAGCCTCCCGAGTAGCTGGGACTACAGGCATGTGCCACCATGCCTGGATAATTTTTTTTCCTGTAGTTTTAGTTGTCCATCTAATTTCTTTCTATTTTTTTTAGTATAGATGGAGGTCTCGCTCTTGCTCAGGCTGGTCTCGAACTCCTGAGCTCGAATGATCCTCTTCGCCTTGGCTGCCCAGAGTGCTAGGATTACAGGCGTGAGCCACTGCGCCCGGCCCAGACTAGATTATTAAGAGTTGTTTTGTAAGTACTCAGAAAAAGAAGTACTGAGCACTGAGAACCAGTATTTGTTCACCAAGGTCGAACAAGTCATGTTAGCCTGACCAAATTTTCTCGATGGGCAGGACTACTGGGCTGTAGATCAGGGAAATATGGTAGATATGATATGTCTAGATTTCATCAAGGCATTGGCAAAACTTCTTTGGTCTACTTTGGGATAAGACGGCTCAGTGATAATAGTGATAATACATTTAAATGGATTTGTCTGGAATTGGTTGAATGAACAGTCCCAGAGGAAAGTGATTAATGAGCTAGGAGCAGTGTGGAGGGAAGTTTCTAGTACACATGTGTCCTGGCTTTGTCCTTGGGCCTATCCTGTTCAGTCTGCCTCCTCACTCCCTCAAATCATATTTATTTTTTCCTAGATTTAAAAGTATTACATTTAGATTTATAGAAAATTGAAAAATACAGAAAAATACAAAGTTAAAAAATTTGAAATCTTCTATAAAACTACATTCAGAGGTAACCCTCTTGTATGTGTGTATTTCCCTCCAAACTTTTATATATTTATATTTTATATATCATAATATATATATTTCAAGAATGGAATTATTGGATTTAAGCAGTTCTATATTCTTTCCATTAACTTATATCATGACTATTTTCCTAGGTCATTATATTTCTTTGAAAAAATGGTGTTTAATAGTCAAATAATGCTCCATCGTGGGTGTGCTATGATTTGTGTAACCATCTCCCTGTTGGTGGACATTTAGGTTGTTTCCAATGTTTTGATATTACACAAAGCACTCTGCTGGATCTCCTTCTATAAGGTTTTTCTGAATCTATGATTATTTGTTCCGAATAAATTCCTTTCCATAGAATTATTGGATCAACAGGCTTTTGATACATTTTGCCAAATCAGCCTCCACTTCCACTGACAGTCTGTCTACTTCAAGATCCTCACTAACATGGAGTATTATTTTTTTAAGATAATCTTGGCAAATTTGGTAGAAAAAAAGTGTTATTCTTTATATTTCTTTCATTAATAATAGGATTGAACATTTATGTGTGTGTTCATTAGTAATTTTAATTTTGTGGATTGCCTGTTCATACCCTTTCCCCATTTCCCTATTGGGGTATGTTTATCAGTTCTTATTGATATATAAAAGCTTTAATAGAGTTAGAATATTCTTTGTCATATATATTGCAAAGATGTTTCCCAGTTTGTAATTTGCTTTATTATTTTATTTTGATGTACAGATGTTTTATGTTTTTATATAGTCAAATCTATCAATGTTTTCTTTTGTGTATTTTGCCTGTACCCAGAGGTTTAGAAGGGCCTTCTCTATCCTTAGAGCAAATAATTACCCACTTGTGTTTTATTCTAGTTATTTAATGTTTTTTGTTTTTATATTTAAAACTTTATCCTGCCTGGAGTTGATTTATGATGTAAGGTAGGATACTAACACAATTTCTGTTGCAAATGTTAATCAGTTACCTCAGTACCATTTATTAAATAATCCATCATTTCCCTGCTGTTTGGAAGTACCACCTTTATTATAAATAAAATACTTTATACACACACACACACGATTTGGATTTTGGGTTTCTTACTCTGTTCTATAATATTTTACCGTAGGATTATTAGTTATTCAAAAATGACCGTAGATGTTTTGATAACTGTTTTTTTTTTTTTTTTGAGACAGAGTCTCACTCTGTTGCCCGGGCTAGAGTGCGTACCATGGCGTCAGCCTAGCTCACAGCAACCTCAATCTCCTGGGCTCAAGCGATCCTCCTGCCTCAGCCTCCCGAGTAGCTGGGACTACAGACATGCGCCACCATGCCTGGCTAATTTTTTCTATATATATTTTTAGCTGTCCATATAATTTCTTTCTATTTTTAGTAGAGACGGAGTCTTGCTCTTGCTCAGGCTGGTCTCCAACTCCTGAGCTCAAACAATCCACCAGCCTCGGCCTCCCAAAGTGCTAGGATCATAGGCGTGAGCCACCGCTCCTGGCCTGACAACTGTTAATATAGATGAGAGGAGTCTTTCTCTAGGTCCCATTTTCTGGGTTTCTTCCACAGAAACTTGACCTAGAGGAGATTCAGTTGATACCCCAATAAAGATTTTCAGAGAGTTTGTGATCCTGTAGGGGGTGACTACTGTGGAGAACATTTGACTCTAGACTCTCCATTGACCTGGTAAAACATAGAAATTGGTTACATTAACTCAAGTTGGCAAGCTTCGTCATAAAATGTTTGTTTCAGTCACTATATTGTAGTATCCCTGTTAAGTGGAAACGATCCTTTTGAACAAGCTACCCACCACCTTGAGAGCATGGAAAGGGTATAATTCTGTCTTCATTCTCATGCTTTTTGGATGGAATTTTTTTTTTTTAATTCAAGAGCCAGAGATCCAATGGATGAGGTATTTTATCTTGGAGTTTATAAATACTTTGGCTTATGGGTTAATCTTTCATTTGAATATGTGTGTACGAAATTCCTTTGAGATAGAGAAAAATCCCTATTTGAGCCTTTTTCCCTGATCTGCTGGGTGATCCAGAATAGGTGACAAGGACCAATGGCAAGGTCCTGTGAATACTTTTTCTTAGCTTTTTGAGAGATAAAGGCATTTTTCATTCTACTCATTTCAGACCAGGTGGCTGAATGTAATGCAACCTTTATATAGTATAGCACTTTTTACTCAATAGCTCTTCCTTTATCCTCTCTAAGCTCTTTAGGGGACAAAAATATCCAGTCAATAGGGATAAACTAGAATTTTTTATGGCATGCTGATATGGCCTGTTTTGTTTTCTGTTTTATTCCCAGTATCCTTCAGGCTGCTATCCAGAACCCTGGCTATGTGTGTATATGGCTGAGGAAGCTCATTGTGGCAGTATAGGGAACAGAACAATGACACCCAGGTTTCTGTTCTGGGTTAGTCTTTGTTCTAAACCATTGTGCTGAAAGCAGAGCTGAAATGATTTTTCCTCAAGTAATATTTGCCCACATTGAGGCTTGTTTGCCACTTTTCTACCCTCTCACAATGGCTTAAGAAAATTTTTTTTGTAATTTATATTCATTGGTTTGATCATTTGTTTCTTTTCTTTTTTTATTTTATTTTTTAATTTTTATTTTTTATTTTTTTAATTAGAGACGGGGTCTCACTGTGCTCAGGCTGGTGTCGAACCCCTGAGCTTCAGCTATCCTCCTGCCTTGGCCTCCCAGGAAGCTAGGACTACAGGCGTGAGCCACCGTGCCCAGCCTTGATAATTTTTTTGATGCAAAGAGTTTAGGATTATTTGCAGATTTGAAGATTTCCCTCTTCTAGATTATATTAAAAATTAAATTAGACTAGCATTAGTTTTTTTTTTTTTTTAGACAGAGTCTCTGTTGCCCGGGGCTAGAGTGCCGTGGCATCAGCCTAGCTCACAGCAACCTCAGACTCCTGGGCTCGAGCAATCCTCCTGCCTCAGCCTCCCGAGTAGCTGGGACTACAGGCATGTACCACCATGCCTGGCTAATTTTTTCTATATATTTTTAGTTGTCCAGATAATTTCTTTCTATTTTTTTAGCAGAGACAGGATCTCGCTCTTGCTCAGGCTGGTCTCGAACTCCTGAGCTCAAACGATCCACCCGCCTCGGCCTTCCAGAGTGCTAGGATTACAGGCGTGAGCCACTGCGCCTGGCCCCATAATTATTTTCATAGAGACAAGTTTGTGATTCCTGAAATGTGATATTTGGCAATTCATATTCTTACTCCATACTAACAAATGTCTTCTTGAGGGACTTATTTTACTTTCAGCTCCATCCAATTCTTTTGAAAACATGAGCCATAGTGTTGGGACAGAGGTTTGTAATTCTGACATATCCTGAGGGTTTGTACTCCAAAGGCAACTACAAAAACCTAAATCACAATTCATACTCATCAAAATCTGTGACTCTCTTCTGAGGTTGTTACTTCACTTCCTCCAGAATTCTGTTATTCTTCATAATTGGTGATTCCTTTGAGCCTCAGGGCAGCTCAGCAATGGCAAATAAGAGCTATATGAGTTTGCGATTTGAATGCCTGCACTTCCATGAGACCAAGTGAGCTTTCTGGGCAGCTGGTGATTTATTTTAAGTTTATAGGCAACCAAAACACGAGCTATTATTCAGTCATGTCTTCCCTATTCAGTATTTGTGTGGGGACTCAAGGTCAAAAAGATACAGTTCTCTATTTTACTTTATTTTTATTTGCATCTTCTCATTGTTTCTACCTGTCACAATCTATGTGTCTGAAGTCTGTCATCCACTTGTCTCCCCAGCATCATTGTCATTTCTAAATTTGATAGGCATGGCTTTTATTCTCTATAAAAGGGCTTTTCCCTTTTATATCTTCATTCAAATCATTGGTAGTCTATACTGCATGCAGAGTAAGTGCCCTTTGTTGCTACCATTTGTTTCCTGTCTCTATATTTTCCTGCCTATAATCAAATAGGACCAAAGGAACTTAATACAGGTTGAGAAACTGAGCACCTTTCAGCTTTTCCAAATTAATAATAAATGTCATTTTTTATTCTTAGAAGACAATTTTTCTGTCGTTAGGAAGGTAGATGGATTTGAAAACAAGTCTTAGAGGTGAGATGGATTTAGAGGCCTGGGTGTGTGTCCATTCACGATAGTGAATATTGTAGTTTCAGGCCCCTTTGATGCTTTATTGGGTTGTTAACTTATATTTTGGAACCTCTGACTTGTCAGTGTTTTGTAGAAGTGGTTTGTGGTTTTATTGGTCAGTTTTTTAGCATGTTTGGGTGGGTAGAAGGAGAAAGTTTATATTCTTTTCTCTTACATTTGTTCCTGAGAAGCCAGAATTTGAGAAGTATAGAGTTCAGGTTTGGCCTGTCAGATCTCTATATCCAGTTAGCTCATTCAATAAATGTTTGTTGACTCAACAGGGGCAGCAGACCGCTGCACTAAACTTTGAGAAGGAAACAAAACCACATCAAGGAGCTTATAGTTTAGTAAAGGAAATGACATCACCACAAATTCTGAGCACTAGATTAGATTTTAAAAGGTAGTGGAGGATCTGGAAACTATGTTAGGTAAAAAATGGTTAAGGAAGTAACACTATTTAGCCTGGAGAGGAGATGACATTTTGAGGACATGATGGCCATTCTGTATTACAGCTGATATGATCCCACCTTTTCCTTGTCTCCCAGGACGAAGTTCAGATCCTTTGCCTTTGGTCCTTTCTTGCCCTACATTCAATCAGATGTCAAATTTTCTCTTTTCTAGCTCCAACATATTTCTTCATTCTTGCCCATTCTTTCTATCGTCATTGACTTCATATTATGTCAGGCCTTTGATATTATTGTCTGTATTAGTAGAATAGCTTCCTGGTCTCAGTTATCTCTCCCTCTGTCCTCCAGTCTATATTACACTCCCAGAATAATTTTCTCCCAAACCTAGTTCTAATTGTATCACTTTCCTATTTAAACATTTAATAGCAGTTCCCATTGCCTAGAAAGAAAAGTCCCATCTCAATCTCTTAGAATCTGGCCCCCAACCTGCCGCCACTTCCCCTTCCCTGTTTGCACTCTTCCTTCTACTCCATCTTAGTCTGTAGTTTTGGAACCTCCTCTATACTTTTCCCACTCAGCTCATCGACCTAATTTAAACTGTTCCTTCACACTGTTATGAAGAAGAGGACTCATCATGTTTTATGTTGTTTTAAACAAAATTGGGACCAGCTGGCAAAAGAGGTGGCCCTCAACCCAAGAATTTTGTCTTGAATACTGTTGTCTAGTAATTAGGAATTAGAGAATTTCCCAGCATTGGACGTGTTTGAGCAGAGGCTGGAGGGCTAGCTGGTTTGGATGCTATAAGAGCAGGGGCTACTAGGGGCTGGGGAGATAAACAAAAAGAGAAAGCATGATCTTTTTCTGTCAAGAAACTTAAATCTAGATGTAAGACACCACACTTACTGTCCACAATAGCCAAAGTAACACACACACTTGAGCATGTCATTCCTTTTCTCAGAATCTTTCAGTGGCTTCTTTCTGTTACTCTTAAGATAAAAGCAAATATCCTTACCATAGTCTATAAGGCCTTGTATGATCTGACCGCTACCTCTTAGTCTGATCTCCTGCCATTATTCCCTGACTTTCCGGTGTTCCATACATTTTTGTGCCCCTTACATAATGCTGTTCCTTCTGTCTGGAATGCTTTCTTCACCACCACCCTGCTTCCCCTGGAATCAGCTTCAATGTCACTTCCTCAGGGAAACCTTTGTGGTACCCCAGACCCCTTCCCACAGTAAGTTAGGTCATTCTGTTAGTCTCTCTCTTAGCATTTTCTTCATAGCTGTTATCATCATTATAATTGAAATTGTAATTAAATAGTTGTTTGTTTTGTGATTGTAACCATTTTGATTACCATTATATTCCCAGCAGCTAGCACAATGCCTGACAGACAGTAGACATTCAGTAAATATTTGAATAAATAAGTGAATGAACAAAACTTCTGGGATGAGTAAAGGAAGGTGGTGAAAGGGTATAAAGGATGTTTAGAGTCAGGCAGATGAGAAAATTCCAGAAGCAGGGAATAACAGAACTGAACAAGTTGTGTTCAAGGGTTCCAGGCAGGCTAGCTCAAAAGAGGACCTGTGCAATTGAGAGATGGGATGGATAGGCTGGGTGTGATGGGAGGATGGTTGTAGCAGTCCTTGAAAGTTTAGTTGAAAGAGTAAAGTAAAATTCTTTAGTTGCTGTTGAGTTATTATAGATACTTGGACGGGGAGCTACAAATGGAAGTTTTAGGAAGGCTTTTCAAATAATCTAAGCTGGATTAGAGTTTGGAAAGCCTGGGGAAGAAGACCAGTTAGGGCAATATAACAGTGGCCCAGAGAAGAGATGACATCAAGGCAAGGTAGTGAGACAGAGATAGTAAGGCAAAATCAACAGCAAGGCAATGACAATGAAAGAGATGGATTGAGGAAACAATTAGGAAGAAACATCAGCAAAACTTGAGGAAATACACGGGTTATGTGCAGGGGAAAAGAGGGGGTGTCATTAACAGTAAGGGGAGTTTTGGGTATAAAGGAAGAAAAGCTTGGTTTTCAAGTGGTGGCAAGCAGGCAGAGTGGTCCAGTAGATACTTCTAGAGGTAGATACAGTATCACATAGGTGGAGGCTGAAACCCTGAGTTAGGAAACAGTGGGGGGGGAGGGCGGGGAGGAAGAACAAGACCCTCGGGGCTGAGGCCTACCCCAGAGAACCAGCAACTCCGTCCACTTGGAGAACAGCCCTTCCCATTATTACGCACAGAGAACATTTTAGCTCCTCTTTGTCTTTGTCCCTTCCAGAATAAAATCTTGACTTTACTTTTACATAACTAAAAAGCTCATTAAAGTGTTTTTCTTCAAACAATGGATTAATCTGTCCTCAAAGGTAAATTCTGCCTCCACTTCTTCAGAAACAGAAAAGGTGCTGGAAGCTTTAGAACAATTTATCCTCATTTACAGCAACAAAGGTTTCAGAATGTTCCGGTTCAATTTGGCAGTAGTAATCAAAATTTTTAATGTGCATATAATTTGATCCTGTAGTTTCACTTCTAGTAACCTATGCTATAGAAATGCTCATACAAATATACAATGCAGCATAGATTGTAATATTAAGAATTATAAACAACTGAAATGTGCATCAATTGGAATATGACCAAATAAATTGTGGTCTAGCCATTATATGAAATACTATGCAGCTATTAAAAAGAAGGTCAGTCTGTATGTACTGACATGGATGGGTTTTCACGACATATCAGAGAATGAAAAAAGTATGTGTGTGAGTTTTGAGTGCATGTAGATAAACAATATATGTGTCGACTCATAAGTGACTGAGGCAAAAATCTCAGTCAATGGAAGTTTATTACGCAAAAGTTGAGGATGCACCTTGAAAACACACGAACTGCAGACAGTGCTGTGGCTGTTTTTCTGAAGGGGAAATTGGAAGCTTCAGCATTTTAAAGGCATCCAGAGAGAAGGGAAAAAGGCAGGAGGATGGGGGCTCATGAGGCAAAGTGGTTACCTTCTTTTGAGGCCAGGAAATCTACATTTTACATAAAACAGTGGGAATAATAGAAGAGGAAAAGGGAGCGGAGGAAGCAGCAATTATGTAGATGTCCCCAGGTAGATGGAAGAATGTATGATTCTATGTGTCTCCAGTTTTGTTACTGGTAAAGACAAACTTGTAATTCATTACTAGTGCAGAGTCAAACAGGCTTTAGTTTTAGGTACTAGACATAGTTACAATTTGCGTGTCCTCGCTTATGGGAGATCAGAAAGAAAATTTTCTTAATGAATGATCTGTGTGGCCAGTTCTTCACAGGTGCCTGAGGCCTTTACCTTCTGTTTTGCATAAGGAGTTGGGGGGTGGCCCTGAGACTTTGATTTTCTTTTTATATATATATGGAAGTAAGGCTGGAAGGATACATACTAAAAATGCCAACAGTGGTTACTTCTGGTAGTGGGATGGGGAAATGATACAGAAATGTTTAAAGAAAAAAGTTAAAGATTTTTTAAAAAATCACGTTACTTTTATAATTTTTAAAAAAGTAAACTCGTCAGCTTTCTCTCCAGGCACATAGGACTGTGGCTTCTTTAGCACTTTCCTTTCCCATGGGATTTGCAGTTGTATTGATGAATTTTATTTATTTATTTATTTATTTTTGCACACTTAAAACTTTGACTCAAGACAAATTTTATTTTTGAGAGCTTTCCAACCCATTTGTCCTGCTTTCCTTTTGAGACACACTGCAGAATCTTTGCCTTATCCTTCTCTGAACTAAAAAACAAAACGCAATTCTGTAAGTCAAGACCAGCAGTTTCAGACTTTATCAGGCATCAGAATCACCTTGATGCTCATTAAAATGCAGATTCCTGTGCCCTGGCTCTGTAGGTTCTGATTCTGTGTGTCTGGAGTGAAGTCCAAAATCCTGATCTTTTAGAGGCACTGCAGGTGGTCAGTGAGAAACCCTGTTTCAGTACTGACTTCTAATTGTGCCCCCTCCCACTTGTTTCTCTTTCTGTGATAGCAACTGGCAAAAGGGAGCAAAGGATGATTCACTGTGGATATCTTTGTGGGTCACTAATGGTTGGGTTCATCTGGGGAAAAAATGAATAATGCACTCTTTAGTAGACTTGCGATTTTAGTAATGTATTGCTTCTTTGGAGTGGGCCCTTTGGGTTAGAGGCTGGTCAGGTGGGCTTCCTAGACGATGACTTTGGCCTAGGAGATGCCCTTCCAGCGAAGGCTATGATGGCTGTTAGTTATGAATGGAAAGGAAGGAGGGACCTTGGCAAGTTGTGAAGGCTTAGAATTGCGATAGATGCTTCTTTTTTTTTAAGAGACAGGGTCTTGCTCTTTTACACAGGCTGAAGTGCAGTGGCACAATCATCGCTCACTGCAACCTCGAACTTCTGGTCTCAAGCGAAGTGATCCTCCTGCCTCAGCCTCCTAATTAGCTGGGACTACAAGTGTGTGCCACCATACCTGGCTAATTTTTCTTATTTTTGGTAGAGAAGGTGTCTCACTATGTTGCCCAGGCTGGTCCAGAACTCCTGGTCCCAAGTGATCCTCCCACTTCAGCCTTCCAAAGTGCTGGGTTTACATGTGTAAGCGCCCCTGGCCCACAGATGCTTTTTTGTTTTTTGAGACAGAGTCTCACTCTGTTGCCCTGGCTAGAGTGCCGTGGCGTCAGCCTAGCTCACAGCAACCTCAAACTCCTGGGCTTAAGCAATCTTACTGCCTCAGCCTCCCAAGTAGCTGGGACTACAGGCATGCGCTACCATGCCCGGCTAATTTTTTTTTCTATGTATATTTTTAGTTGGCTAGATAATTTCTTTCTATTTTTTAGTAGAGACATTTTTAGTAGAGACAGGGGTCTCACTCTTGCTCAGGCTGGTCTCGAACTCCTGACCTCGAGCGATCCTCCCGCCTCAGCCTCCCAGAGTGCTAGGATTACAGGCGTGAGCCACCACACGCCTGGCCCACAGATGCTTTTACAGTGAAGTTTTTATCCTGGGAAAATGATACCCCTAATATTAACATGAAGTACTATGTATCTTTAGTCTAAACAGCTTTTTGTTAGAATGATTTTTTTCCTCTGTTGTATACAAAGTCTGTTAACTAGCTGCCCTTTGTGAATTATTAACATCTCAAAAGGGTGTTTAAAAAACATAAACCCCAGTTGCTCCCACTAGTTAACCTCAGGAACAAAAGTAAATGGGAATGCTTCTTACTTTCCAAGCCATCAGTGAAGCTGGCAGCTATCAGTTAAATAAACCATTAGGTTTATTAGTTTGAGAACAGAAGCATCGACTTGGACAGCTTTCTAATTTGCTCCTCATTTACCCAACAATCATTTATTCAAAGGGTACTCTGTGCAGTGGACATTAGGTAACTCTACGAATAGAAGCCAAAGACTGATGAGTAGCAGGAAGTCTACAGGGATCATCTGAATGGAAAAAAAACTGAATAAAACACAATTTAATAAACTTGAAATCTCAGTAGCACATTTAAAAACAAAAGTGGATTCCTTTAAACAATAGCTTTGCTCTCTTTCTGTAGTTTATTTTAAGTGGGCCCTGTGGCCCAGAATTATCAGCCTCGGATTAGGAGCTTTGAGGAAATGGTGGTTTGGTGGTTGTTTTTTAAAGCATTTTTTAAGAAATGTAGTCACTAAGCAGCTGCCGTGACCCGCTGCTAAGTTGGAGTTCAGTGGGCACGTCAATTCCAAAGAAGGGAATATATAAACAAGTTTTGAGAGGAGAAAAACGGCTTAAAGATAGATTACATATATTTTTGTGTTCTGGGTTCAATACATAGTTCTGTCTTTTACTTATCTTCCCCAAGAAAGGACTGCCTGATCATAAAATCTCTTTGCCTCACGTGGTTCTCTCCTTAGTTGGTGAGCTCAGAGGGCCAGAAAGGAACCAAGGAGAACCAACCCCCTCCCAGTGTAGAGGGCCAAGCCCTGGGGTGGGGCCAGTGTCTGAGCTGTCTCTAAAGGTCAATTGGCCTTCCTGCTGCTGTGCTCTCCAGCAGTCCAAGGCTTCTGTGACAAATTGGTCACCACCCTCTACCTTTAGATTGGGGTACCTCATTGATAATGATGTGTTGCTGTGTAACCCTAAAAACAGGGTCATTGTGCACCTGTTGTCTCTTTTTTGCTCCCAACTTTAATGAGTGAGTCAGTGACTTAACTGCTTCCTCCAGGATTTCAGAGATGAGAGTAGGTAATGAGGACAAATCACCATAACACCAGTGCGTGATGAATGAAAGAGCAAATGAATTTAACCAGTTGGCTTCATTGATATCGCAGTGAACAAAAAGAAACTTTGTTGAGAAGAGGCTATTTACGTGACTTAGAATGCCATTCCCTCCTCTTTAGGCTTTTTAGCATTTTCCCTTTATACCCAGCTGAAGGTCAGGTTGCTTTGCTGCGGGAAGGGGGAGTGTCAGGTGTTGGAACAGGTGTTTTGTTTTTTCCTGTAGAGTCATACCAACTAGGTGGGGATGCTTCTTGCCAGCTGTCTATGGTGCATGAAAACGCTTTTGTGGAATTTTTTTCTCCTGGAAATTTGTTTGGTTTTTAAAGCAGTTCCCCAACATTCAACCCCTAGTATAAATTTTGACTTCCTTTAAAGTCAGCTTGTCACAGTGAAATATGCCTGTTTTCTACCATTTCCATAGCTTGTGCCTTAGATATACCCCATTTTTGCAGCAATTATAGACCTGGAACATGTGTAATTGTGTGTGTGTGGTAAGTGTGAATATCATATTTTAAATGTACTAGGAGAACGTCACAGCAAAGCAGCCCTATAAAAAGCCTTTTATAATAATTGCACAGCTAGAGTTAATTTTCCTATATCAGGTTTTGTTAAATTGGGCATAAACCTGTAGTTACCTTTCTAGGGTTATAGGGCTGTTTGAGGCTGTTGTGATGTTCTCAGTGGGCTACAAGGCTGGGCATGAACTTATGACCTCACTGACCAGATGATTTCGGAGGTGAGCGGTGTCAGCAGACTTCTAGGTTTGGGAGAATTTATGTTTTAATGTTTGATTGTTACTGAAGCCAAAGAGGCTGTCTGTTGAAAGGGAAATAACTCAGAAGAGCTTGAATTCTCCTCATATGGTTGTGAAGTTTGTTTTTACCTCTGTACTGGGTTCCAGTATCTCCACCCCCCAAAAAAGTCATCCCCCCAAAATTGTCTTCCTCGCTTAACAATGATATAGTGGCTTCAGGTCCTTTCCAGCCCCTCCAGTCTGAGTCTCAGGGCCATCTGTTCTCTCTGCAATACGCTTTTTGGGAAAGTCTCCTTTCCCATCTGCTCTCCTTCGGCGGCGTTAGTGTCAGCTCTAAAGATTTATAAAGGTTGCGCTGGAACCTCTTTCCAGTTGTTATTTTTTCAAGGATCAGTGAGATTTTGAGGCAGATAAGAGCTGTTTCCATTTCACGTGCCCAAATGCTATTCCCTTTTCAGGTGCATTCTTTCCTTCTATTAGTCTGGGAGTGGAGGGAAGTCTGTCTTTCTGTGCTTGGAGGAGGGACTTTGCTTATCAAAGCAAAGATTGACTGGGCTAGCTCTGGCTGCTTTGAAGCCAAGTGTCCTCATGGCTTTTTGGCCGCTGGCATGCAGACTCAGGGGAGCTCCTTGGGTTCATTCTTTTCTTGCCTTTTCCCTTGTCTCCCTGACAGAGTACAGTCGCTTTGAATCGAAGATACATGACTTACGAGAACAAATGATGAACAGCAGCATGAGCTCTGGGTCTGGGTCCCTCCGAACCAGTGAGAAGAGGTCCTTGTATGTCAGGTAAGTTGCCCTTCTGAGTACCAGGCCTTGTGCTGGAGGAGGGGAGCTCTGTGCCAACCCAACCCTTCTTGTTTAACTAGTGGGGTAGGGAGTGTGTACTCCCGGTACTAAAATAACACTTCTCACTGTATGCTCAGGTTGTGTATTTTATGGTCAGTATCTCCTCCCTTTTGTGAGCTGGCTTCTTCCTTTTCGCTCATGAATGACTCAGTATGGGTCAGTACGGGAAAATTTCAGTTTGCTCTAATTGTAAAAGACTGTTGGGTGATTGTTGCTAGTCAGCATTCAAATAGCAGTCAAATTTTCAAAGTACTTTGCTTGCAATCTGTGCTTTGAGGGGAAAACTTGGCACCCCTCAACCCCCTGCACATATGCATAATAGATAATCAGGATTTGGATCTGAGCATATCAACTATCACAGTGTTCTGGTACAGGGTCTCTTTTAAGAGACCAAAGAACTGGCAGGTTGCTGCATTCTGGATGTTTTATTGTGTTTCCATTCCCCCCCCACAACCCCCTGCTGCACTGGTCTGCTGTATCTATGAATCATGGGATGGGATGGTGTATGTTCCCTAGGAAGAGGGAGTGGAAGGAACAGATAATATAGCATTGATTATATTGCTGCTAAAAGCTATTCTGAGATATTTCCAAGGTTGAGCTTCTGACCCTTGAGGCGTAATATAATACTTTGTCAGGTCAAAGTACAAACCTCCTGAGTAGCTGGACTGCCAAATGAACACTATAGTTTCCTTCTTCCTGCCTTATTTCTTGGCAAAACTCCAACAATTTGGTGCAAGTACATTGTATCTCTTCAAGGTTAAAACCCTTAGAGAAAGAGTTGGTGGAATTACTCTCCTGGGCGGGAAGTAGCTAAGGCATGTGTTTAATGCTTAGGTGTGGGGTTGTATCAAGCTCTTGGGCTGAACTTGTTCTGGTGGCCTCTGATACCTGTTAGGGGTGGGGAGGCTACATTTGCTAGTTGCTTGGCAATGTGACAATTGCTGTGTCCTTGGAGTGTGATATGACAATAAATAGCTAACCCTACTACAGGGAGGTAGGGATTGGAGCCCCGCCTCTGTTACTAAAGCCCACTAGAACTCCACTCCTTTTGTGTTGAGAGCCTTTGCTGTGCTCACCTCCTGCTGTGAAGGGAGAAGAATGGTAGGAAGGCTGGACTAGTCCCTGGCCATCTTCTAGTCTCCCAATAAAGAAAGTCCTGTTGTCTGTCACTAAAGCCCTTGCTCCAAGCCTGCAGCATAGACATTGGGGCACTGATGGGGAGAATCAGAAATGTGCTGTCACCCCCTGAAAACGGGTAATGCTTATGTGACTTGGTCAGGATTGTTCCGTTCCTGTGCCAGCCCCCGCAGATGTGGCACTCCAGTGTGCGTGGGAAGCTGCTCTTTAGGCAAGACAGTTTCTTTGGAGAGCTTTATTTTTAGATTTCCCCTCTCTGCCTATCCTGTGCTAGAGTTCTCCCTGCCTGGGCAGGGGGAGTGGGGCATTGGTTCTCGGTCTGGAACACCCTTCTCTGGCCCAGGCAAGGGATATATTCAGCCTAACTCTGGGAAAGAGGGTAGAGACCATGACTCTGTTTCTAGTGAATCAGTTTATATAATCTGCTCTTAACCTTGTCTAGATAACATCTGTATCCTTTGAAGAAAGTAGATATGGTTTAGAAAATAGTAACCATTTGTGATCACTAGATTTAATCTGGGGAAATAGTGTCTTATGGCTATAGCAGTGAGCTGAAGTCCTCTGCTAAGCTAACCCCTTTAATGGAACCTGGCTTGCTCTCTTTTGTTCCTGTTTTTGGCCTTTAACTCTGCACTTGGTTCCCTTTCTTCAGCATATAAACTTATTTAAGCTTCTTTCATTCTTTTTTTTTTTTTTTTTTTTTGAGACAGAGTCTCGCTCTGTTGCCCAGCTAGAGTAAGTGCCGTGGCATCAGCCTAGCTCACAGCAACCTCAAACTCCTGGGCTTAAGTGATCCTACTGCCTCAGCCTCCCGAGTAGCTGGGACTACAGGCATGCGCCACCATGCCCGGCTAATTTTTTCTATATAGATTTTTAGTTGGCCAGATAATTTCTTTCTATTTTTAGTAGAGACGGGGGTCTCACTCTTGCTCAGGCTGGTCTCGAACTCCTGACCTCGAGCGATCCACCGCCTCAGCCTCCCAGAGTGCTAGGATTATAGGCGTGAGCCACTGCGCCCGGCCTTCTTTCATTCTTAAAAAGAAAAAAATCCTCTTGATACCAATGGTCCCTTAAACTATTGTCTGTCTTCTTTTGATTGCTGCATTTGCAAAATTATGTGCCAGGAAATGCTAGTTCCTCAACATGTTAATAAGTATTGTGTGGGCCCAGCATGGTGGCTCATGCCTGTAATTCCGGCACTGATGGAAGGCTGAGGTAGGAGAAGCACTTTTGAGGACAGGAGTTTGAGACCAGCCTGGGCAACATAGCAAGACCCCATCTCTGCAAAATAAATACATAAATAAAATTTTTAAAAAGTATCGTGTGAAAAATCAGTGGTTCAGTAAGTTAGGCAAATGCAGGCTGAAACAGAGGAAAACAGGGTTCTTTCTTGTGATTATCCTCCAGGAGAGACTGTACTAGGCAGTGTTTCCCCAAAAGATAAGAGCATGGGAGCATTATTTGGAGAAACCTCTCTTAACAGTTAGGAAATGTTAGAGTCGTCTGTATTTGCTGCTGCTACTTCATATCACCTCTCTTTCACTAGCTCAAAAGGAAGTATGCATCTGCTTTTCAATGTGGTGGTTCTGAGCAGCTCTGGGAAGCTCCAGAGGAGCAGAAGCTTGGCTTTATCAGGGATCAGCAGTGACCTCTTAGTCGTCAAATGTAACGACTGGTTCTCTGTCATTGGTCTGACCTCTTCACCACATTTGTTTCCACGAATTACCTACTTTCTTCTTTAAAGGCTCTCTTCTTACCTTGCTGACCATTCCTCAATACCTTTCATTAGCTCTGCCCCCTAAATGGCAATGTCATTTATTTTCACAGCTTCAAATCCTGTTGTATAAATGACATCCTTGATCTCTTTACTGAACTCCAGACCTGCATATCAACTACTTGCCCACGTGTGCATAAATAAAGCTGCCCTTTCAATGCCTCAGACTAGCAGCTTGTACTTTCCTTATCTAAGTTAATTGCCTCACCCTATCATGTGGAAAAGGGATTAGATTTGTCCTGTCACCCAAGGCAGATCTGTTCAACACAAGGAAGGAAGAGCTAATGATTAAAACTGTCAGAAAATGGAATGGACTGCTTCCGGATATAGTAAATTTGATCTTTTGTCACTCAAGGTGTTACAGAAGGGGCTGGGCAACCATTTGCCTGGGTGTTGCAGAGGGAGTTGAAGCTAAAGCAATAATCTGAACATGATCTGCTCAGAAGCTTTCACTAGTTCCCCAGTGTCTTCAGGATAAAGGGGAATAAACATTTAGGGAACACCTACTATATGTCAGGACCTTTGTTATTCTCTTTAAATGACTTTTAAAATCTTTTTAATAATTCTACAAAGTAGACATATGATTCCCATTTTGCAGACAAGAAAACTGAGGCTCCAGTTAGACAGCTAAGAAATTTGAACCTGGTTGCTCTGACTATAAAGTGTGGTTCTTTCAGAATTTCCCCAACTTACTGATAGGGATCAGCTGGAATGTTAGTAAAAAATACAGATTCCCTGGCTCCTCTTCTAACAAGTTAGATTCACCAGGTTCGGGAAAATGGATGTTTTTAACAATCAGAACACTCAAGAATGACTGCTTGCGTGTCACAATAGACATTTATTTCTGTATCACTGAAATAACTAAACCTTACACTTTGTTTCGCTCCTACTATATGGAAAGCAGTAAAGCATAGGTGTGACTTCTGCCCTCTGGCAGCTTGCCATCTACCCAGAAAGGATTGAGCAGCAAGTCTGTTAAAGTGAGGGAAACTTTTTCTGTTTGGGTTTCACCTCTAATTCATTTTGCTATTGTTTGCTCTTCTAACATGTTTCTCCTCCCTTCCCTTCCCCTGTGTATCTATCCCTCTCTGGTATGCATGGGTTTGCAAAACTATTTTGAAGAAAATAACACCCTCTTAGAGCTGCACTGAGGTTATAGCAGGTGAAACTCAAGGGAGCTGCAGCTGTGCTAACCATAGGGGAGATGGGATTTGTGGACCAGGGAGCAGGAGCAAGAAGGAAAGATAACAGTATTTGGAAAATGAAACTTGGTTTAAAAGTCACCAGTAACTTAATGGGAAAGGCCTTCCCCACCCTTCTCCATAGTAGAATCATCTCTTAAATGGATGAGCAGGGTGAGCAGAGCCCCTTGGTCTGCCCAGCCTAGGTCTTTTGCTCTGCTGGTGAATTTGCCTTGCCTGCTGGAAAAGTCCACAGAAATATACTTCTCTTGAGCCTCTTGTTCAGGGTTGGGGAGCCTAGGTGTTTAACTCAGGCAATTCTGATATGAAGGCGGTACAAAGACACAGAGTAGGTTAGGATTCCAGGGATGATCTCCTTCTATACTTGTATTTTATTTTTATTTATCTATTTATTGAATGAAGGAAGGAAAGACCTTGTCCTCCAAAGATTACCAAGAGGATCAACAGTACACTTGTAGAAATAGCTTTTGAAAGTCTGTTCAGGCTAGCCTGGCTGTGTTCTTTGCAGCCACAGGACAGCATTCAGGCAGTTGGGAGGCCTGGACTCCTGACTGGCCTCTGCCATCCCAGTCTTCTTCCCAATCTAGGAAGGAAATAATGTTGGGATATCTGTAGTCTTGATTGAAGAAACGATGTCAGAAATAGTGGCTTTGTCATCAAAGAAGGCTAGAGAATGCTCCTTCCTGTCAATAAGCAGACATTATTTGTGCAACTACTCTTCGTTTTACCAGAGTGGTGGTGCTTGGCGGAGCCTAACTGGTCTTGTTCATTAAAGTTCAATAGTGGATTAAGATGCCAACAAGATAATATTGGCAGGCTTCACTATCTGACAGAATTTGGGAGTGGTGATAATATGTATTTTAAAAAGCAACAACAATGTATATAAGTGTTCAGTGCTACCAGAGTGTGAGGCAGAGTTTCCTGCATCAGTGACTTCTGGAACTGCCTGTTCCCAAACACTACTGGGCCTGTGCTTGTAATCCCTCAGCTCATCTTGTCATCTGCAGGTGCCGTGAGCCCTGAACAGCCACTCATTGTGGGTTAATTGGTCCTTGAATGCCTCTCTAACTTCATAATTGCCCTCTAAGGCCTGAAACTTTGAGATAGACTAAGGGGAAAAGTGCCCTCACCTACTCTCCATGCACCCTTCTTCAAGTTGTGCCAGGGGGGCTTGACTTGCTGCTAGCTGCACTCACTCCTCTTGTGATAACCCACCCTGTACCTGCCTGAGTGCTTGGGTTCAGGCTTTTAGGCTGCTTTTTAGAGCCTGCTGGAAATTTTAACTTTCTCGCTAAAGTCGAGGACTAATGAGTGACAGCTGCATTATAGCTTTCTGTCCATGCTTTATACGGACTGGGCAAGGGATGGGCTGCTCAGTCTTCAAATAATATATGCCCTTTATCCAGTACTTTCTGGCCAAAGGAAGAAAGTGATGTCTTAGACTCCAGTTACTATGGAAGGGAAATACAGTAGGAGAACACTCTGAGGGCTAGTACCTGGGAGGATATTCTGTGGACCCCCACCCCCAGTAGCCTGGTCTCATCTATGATTCACAAACATTCAGAATCCCACATAGAGCATAAGACATGGTTTCAGTCTTTAAAAGGCTTCCACTTTGGCGATATAATATGAAACATCAAAAAACCTTGCAAGGCCAGGCATGGTGGCTCACGCCTGTAATCCTAGCATTCTGGGAGGCCGAGGTGGGTGGATCGTTTGAGCTCAGGAGTTCGAGACCAACCTGAGCCAGAGTGAGACCCCGTCTCTACTAAAAATAGAAAGAAATTAGCTGGACAACTAAAAATATATAGAAAAAAAATTAGCCAGGCATGGTGGCACATGCCTGTAGTCCCAGCTACTTAGGAGGCTGAGGTAGAAGGATCGCTTGAGCCCAGGGGTTTGAGGTTGCTGTGAGCTAGGCTGATGCCACAGCACTCTAGCCTGGGCAACAGAGTGAGACTCTATCTCAAAAAAAAACCTTGCAAGAGGCCAGGTGTGGTGGCTCACACCTGTAATCCTAGCACTCTGGGAGGCTGAGGCAGGAGGATTGCATGAGGCCAGGAGTTTGAGACCAGCCTGAGCAACAGTGAGACCCTGTCACTACAAAAAAAAAATAGAAAACTTAGCTGGGTGTGGTGGCACGCGCCTGTAGTCCCAGCTACTTGGGAGGCTAAGGCAGGAGGATCACTTCAACCCAGGAGTTTGAGGTTGTGAGCTATGATGATGCCACCACACTCTAACCTCAGTGACAGAGAGAGACCTTGTCTCAGAAAAAAAACGCTTGCAAGAATTAAATAGCAATAAATAGGAAGTATAAAGAAAAGTTGCTGCAAAGTACATGATATGAATTTGGAAGAAGGAAATTTGGAGTGGGAAGGATCACAAAGCAGGGGAAGATTTGGACTGGGCCTTAGAGGAGTTGCTGAGGGGGTGAAGGGGCTGACAGAGCATCTCAGCTAGACAGATAAGTGAGATCAGCAGAGTCAACCCCTTGCCTTTGAGGCTATAGTGCTCTTATTTGCTTTGCATCGAGAAACCTGCTTGACCAGTTTCCTTGGTGGTTGCCATTTTCTTTGCATTCTGGTGCACTAGGACAACCATGGTGGCTGTGCCAGGTGCTTATGATTTCCCTGTATCACACTTTAGGATCTGAACTACAAAGATTTTTGCCTGATAACCTGTTCACTTTGAGCTGATTATATTCTTGCTCTGCCATCCAGCAGGGAGGGCCCAGATGAAAGGAAGCTTCAACAAAGTTCCCCTGAGCATGTGCGTTATCCTTGTGGGTGTGTGCATGTATCTCTTAGGGGATATTTTAAAGGTCACCTCTTAAGCAACATATCTTTGAAGACCTTTGGAAACACTTTCTCCTTAGGGAGACAGGGAGCTGCCTTGAAAGCTAGAGTGCTGACGATTAGCTCAGGAACTCAAACCCAGAGACCCTTGGGAAGTTGCATCAGCTCCTTATGATGGTGAGATGGCTCGGGAAAGCTGCTTTGTTGTCTACTGTTACTTTGTTTTTACATGTCACATTTTTCCTGTGCCACACTCTTTATCCTTCTCTTAAATAATTTTTTTTCTGGCCTGGCCTCAATATTTAAAAAGTTACAGTAATACCCAGGGTCTGGCTCTCCCTGGCTTCATAGAGGTGCATGGACTTAACTAAGGAGGAGCATATTCCAGGGCAAATCATCTTTTGTGTATGTTAAGCACTGTGGCTTTAGGCTGGGGATGGTAATATTTCCATGAGCTTTGTTCTCTCATGACACAGTGTTTCCTTGTGATGTGACCAAGTCCTTAATTCAGAGGCCTCCATGAAATTCTTTTTATCTAGACCCAGAAAGAATAAGGGGTTTTCTGAGGCTGCTGCTGCTTCTTTTTTTTTTCTTTTGAGACAGAGTCTTGCTCTGTTGCCTGGGCTAGAGTGCAGTGGCATCATCACAGCTCACTGCAGCCTCAAACTCCTGGGCTCAAGCGATCCTCCTGCCTTAGCTTCCTGAAAATCTGGGACTATAGGCCCACGCTACCAGGCCCAGCTAATTTTTCTATTTTCTGTAGAAACAGGGTCTCACTCTTTCTCAGGCTGATCACAAACTCCTGACCTCAAGAGATCCTCCCACCTTGGCCTCCCAGAGTGCTAAGATTACAGGCATGAGCCACTGAGCCTGGCCAGGTTTCTAAGGCTTCTATTCTCCCAACACACAATCTTGTCAGATAAGCTGATACACACACAGATAAGCTGATACACACACACACACACACACATATGTAAAGTGAGACCAAGGTGGCAGATGCTTAATTATGGCCTTTCTTTAGGTGTCTGGAGACAAATAGGTTTTGCTTTCTTTTTTCCTGCTCACTCTCTTTTTGAATTGGGTTGAAATGGTTGGTTGCTGTATCATCTGGGCTCTGCATGTATGGGATTTCGGTTCTGGGACAGTGGTTCAGTCCAATTTAAAAGGGGCAGTATCTGCCTTGACTATCTCTAGTGCTTCCCCTACAGATAGGAAGGGGGAGGGAGAGGATATGTCAGTGTTGTGGAGAAAGACGCTCCTTCCTCCTCTCACCAGGCCTAAAATGAGGCTTTTGTAAGAAGGTGCCAAACTCTGTCACTTCATTAGGATTCCAGGCTGTTTCTCAGAGAGACTGTCACTGCTAGACAGCCACAGTTTAGCATACTTAAAGATCCTAGAAAGGTAATTGATATTTTTAAAAAATGTATTAAGGTCTAATTTACATACCTTTTTTTTGATTACTTGAAAATACATGTCATGTGAGAGGTTGTTTGACTTTAATACTCTGGGCTGTTCTGTTTTACTGGGTTAATTTCCACAGGAAAGTTTAGCCTGGTAATGGGATAAAAAAGCTGAGGCAATGAAGTTGGTCATACAAGGCCTAGTAAGTGAGTGTCAAACTCCTTAGCTCAACAGTCCAGTCCTTTGCTTACACTGTTCCCTGGAGCTGG
The DNA here is from genome assembly GCF_020740605.2 of Lemur catta. Classification (NCBI taxonomy): domain Eukaryota; kingdom Metazoa; phylum Chordata; class Mammalia; order Primates; family Lemuridae; genus Lemur; species Lemur catta. Next base: position 48,083,539 of record NC_059155.1, on the reverse strand, counting down.
AAGGACCTCTCTCCGTCTCCACCTTTTGATATCCTGAACCTTCATTGAGGCCCAATTCAAAAAGCAATACCTCCTCATAGCTTCCACAAACTAGATGTGATCTACACTCCCTGTAAATGCTTTTAGGGCTTGGTTTGTCCTCCTTCAGGGCCTCTTGCTACAACATACTTAACATACTCTGTCAAATAGCAAGCTTCACAGGGCCAGGAGCTTACTTTGCTTTTGCATCTAACACAGTGCCCCACATAAAGAAGACTCAGTAAATATTTAAATAGTGAAAGAATAATAATTTCTAGATGTAGACAAATGGAGCGTTAGCTTTTTTTTTTTTTTTGTAATATACACATGACTGTGACTTTGACCTTGTGAAATTTTCTGAGATTTAAGAGTCCTGATCTGAGAGTTACCTCCCACCGGCTCCCCCAACCCCATGCAACTCTAGATAAGGCCCTGTGCATATCTGGGTCTTGCTATCATCATCTGTGAGGAAGTTTTCTAGCTCTTAGTCAAACAAAATTACAGCAGGAACAGAGACAAAGTGGATTTAGAGAAAATCCACATCATGGGTTTGGAAAACAAATCAAAATCATGACAAAGGAAAGGATTGTTGAAGGAATTGGGAATGTGTAGCCTGGTAGAGAAGACCTAGGAAAGACCCAGACTCATTAAATGCTAGAGCTGGAAAGAAACTTAGAGAATATCTAAGGAATTTCCTTCATTAGATAGGAAGTTGGACAAAATGAACCCTAAGGCTCAATGTTTTGCAAAGTTCTTTTCCTATTTGCAATTCTGATTGACAGAAAAGGAAATTCTTGTTAATTCATCTTTTACATTCCCAACTGAGAATAATATTCTAGTTCAGAATTTCAAATTCAGATACTATGTTTCTATGTCTTTAATAAAATCATAGCTTAAAAAAGCATTGTCCATCCTCTTATTCAGTATTCCTCGTTCATTCATCATTCATAAAGTCATCAACAAAATCCAGATAGACTTGAGTACTGCTTTTTATTGGGATATTGGAGTTAATACAACTTCCTTTCTTGCCTTACTTGCTAGGGAACTTAGAGCCAAATGCGTTCCTCGTCTGAAGTAAATGACTCAAGCTTAGTATATTATATTTGTTTCCCCACTTTAATTTTTAATTAACTTATATTTTTTGAAAATTGTAAAAGGAACACATGCTGTAGCTAAAAAAAAAACAAACCAAACAGTACAATTCCCAATGTGCAGAGGTAACTACTGGCAAAGTCTTGTTAACTTTGATCTGTGTTTATTTTGCTTTTACTTCACTTGTGCTCTGTGGGTTTTAATAATGGAAGGTACCTAAAATTCATCTTGGAAATAAACTGTTATATTAACTTTATTTGAACCTCAGATGTTTAAAAAATTACAAATAATTGGATTCCTGGCATCTGGAAAACATGTTTACATCAACTTTACCATACGTACTCCAGCTTGTTACTGCTGTTGCCAAAGGTCAAGTATGGTTCTGTGAGGTGCTAAAGTGTATATTGTGTTTTAAACTAGTAACCAGTAAACTCTGCCTTCTAATCTTCTACAAATTCATCCAAATCTTTCCTAACTCATTTTAACATTTCCCTCCCTCCTTCCCTCCCTCCCTTCTTTCCTTTCCCTTCCCTTCCCCTTCCTTCCTTCCTTCCTTCCTTCCTTCCTTCCTTCCTTCCTTCCTTCCTTCCTTCCTTCCTTCCTTCCTTCCTTCCTTCCTTCCTTCCTTCCTCGCTCCCTCCCTCCCTCCCTCCCTCCCAATTTGTGCTTAACCCAAGTTCTGTTCTTTTCCTTACTGTATTTGTTCTAATCTTTGTGGCCCATACTGACGTTTAGTGTTTCTCATTGTTGCTGAGAATAAGGTCGCTTCATGATGCTTGTCTAAGTAAGTAGGAGTGGCTGACAGAATGCCTTCCTTGCTTTAGGAAACACAGGACTCAGGCAGTGTGAATGCATTCAGATTTCATTCTGTCACATGGAGCCGGGAAAGCACCTCACGAACATCACCTCCTTATCTGCTGGACTCTGTTGCTCTCCTTACTGCCTTGAATATGTAAACTGAGAGAAAAACAGGGCTTTTTGTTAGAGTTGGGTATTTTCATTTTCAAATCCTCTGACATTGATTTTTAAGTATTCTGTTTCAAAAACTTTAAACAGTAGATGAGTATTTTATTGTCTCCATGGTTTTACTACGTTCTGTCTTTCATTTGGATTTACACGTGGGGAAATAGTGTGTTTTACTTGCAGCTTCCAGCTGAGCTACAGGCCACCATGTTGCAGGTAAAAGCTGAAGTCTTGGAACTGGGTTCTGAGCAATCCACTGGGCTATGTGTACAAAGATGTGAAAACACCTCTGTTAACCGAAAATACAAAGAAGACAGAGCCTAGATTGCAGGTAGAAAAATACAAACTTCTCACTGAAATCACCCATTTGTGGTGACTTGATATGAGGAGAGGATCCACTGGATGAGAAAAGTAGAAACTTTTATCCAGGTGAGTTTGTTCTCTGAGCAGGAAGCTCTGATGCGAAGTACCAGCCCAGCCTCACCAGAGCTAGAGTCAGCAGCAGGCGCAGAAGGATTGAGGTTTCATTTAAATTTGCCACACACACCCGGCCACTTATCCCATCACATATGAGGTTGGGTTAATGTTTCTAAGACACTTTTGATGTGTCACTCTCAAATTTTCAGGGGCCACTGGATCAGGTTTATTCGAGGCCTCCCAAAATTTGCCCCAGGGCTTTATTTCCGACATCATTTCCTAGGGCTTCCAGCTGCAGCCAAGCTAGTCTCCTTTTCCTCAAGCCTGGGTGGTATAGCTCTCTCCCCACCTTCTCCTGCCTTTGCCTTTATCTCTTTTCTGTTAGGGTGGAAGTTAGTGCACACAGGTTTTGAGAAAGATTTCTCCAGGCAAAGTTTAGGATAGAGAGAAGTTTATTTTACTATTCCAGATGGAAAAGGGCCAACACAAGGGGAAGAGGAAGAGTATGTTGGCAGAGAGAACCAGGTATTCAGGGCTTTTATTTAGGAATTTTAAAGGGAGTGAAGATGATTTATGACTGTAGCTGAATTTAACAGGGCACTGTGAATTGTTGTATCCACTCCTTTCTTTTCATTTACTCTGCTTCGTTTATATTGTGTCAGAGGACATGGGTTCTGTCCCAGGTTAATTAGGTCTTCCTCCCTAAGCTTCTGGTTCCCCATATATAAGAAAAAGAGACTGAACTAGGAGACTTCTAGGGTCCCTTTTGACCTTATCATTGTGTGGGTCACTGGCAACCTTAGCTTTTTCCTTGGCTGCCTCAGGACACAAGGCCCTTTCTTTCTTTTGTGTTTCTGCAGCATTTAACATTCATTGTTTGGGATTGTAGTTAACATTTTTTTGTTCTCTCTTCAACTACTTTTGCTTTTGAGACAGAGTTTCACTCTGACACCCAGGCTGGAGTACAGTGGTATCATCATAGCTCACTGTACCCTCGAGCTCCTGGGCTCAAGCGATCCTCCTGCCTCAACCTCCCCAGTAGTTGGGACTATAGGCACACACCACCATGCCTAGCTAATTTTTCTTACTTTTTGTCTCACTGTGTTGCCCAGGCTGATCTCAAACGCCTGGGCTCAGATGATCCACCCCCCCCTTGGCCTCCCAAAGTCCTGGGATTACAGGCTTGAGACACTGAGCCCAGCCTCTTCAACTGCTTATTGAGGATATGTTTGTAAACTGAGAAAGCCCCTTGGTAGAGCTAGTTTCCTAGAATGTGGGTGAGGGAGAGGGCTATTGAGTGAGTTCTACTTTGGACTTCCACCTTGAGTCCAGAATACAGGATGGGACGGGATTTGTACGAGATTTTCCCTTATGCTCCTTCTTGGGAGAATGGGATGTTCCTTTGAAAAGGGGATGCATATTTGCCATTTTGGGACTGAAAGAAGGCTGCAATTTCCTGGAGAATTCCTTCTGGTCTGCTGTGAAGCTGCTATATCTGTGCTGTTTAGGTTGGCCTTCCTCTGCCATCCTTTCAGGGTGCCAGTCTCCTGGCATTTAGGGTTGGATGATCACTTTATCTTTCACTGTGCCTTTTAGGGCCCTGTTTGATTACGATCGGACTCGGGACAGCTGCCTGCCAAGCCAGGGGCTCAGCTTCTCTTATGGTGATATTCTGCATGTCATTAATGCCTCCGATGATGAGTGGTGGCAGGCAAGGCTGGTGACCCCACATGGAGAAAGTGAGCAGATTGGTGTGATCCCCAGTAAGAAGAGGTGAGTTATCATGATCACTAGCAAGGCCTTTGCTTCCCTCTTGCTGGTATTTCTTTCTTGTTTTCCCGTTATGCTACAAGTTGCTTGAGAGCAACATGTGTGTTGGTAGAGAAGTGGTACGTGACATGGTTTTCACTCAATGAGCCAAAAAGTAGCTACTGTTCCTGTTGCAACCCACTGCTGAGACCATATTCTGGCAGTAACAGAGCTTGTTTCTGACTCCAAAACAGGGTGGAAAAGAAAGAAAGAGCTCGATTGAAAACTGTGAAGTTCCATGCCAGGACGGGGATGATTGAGTCTAACAGGGTAAGTGGGACCCCCCAAGGAAGTCAGCCTATATGTTGAAGAGAGGCAAGAGGCTTGGAGTTTGGTCTGATGTTTAAGAGAAGTGGGGAGCACAAAAGAAAATCTCTTTTTCAGGAGTCTGGCTCTGCCCTATCAAAACATTGACTGCTTTTCAGAAAGCAGTGAGAGAGCACTTAGAAAGTCTATGGCTAGTCTGTGCTCCTTCCACCTGGGTACTGGCTCTTGAAGATGTGTTGGAGTTGGACTGTCTGGAAGGCTGACTTGCTTGGGGAATATCAAACCACTCACGGGGGTCTCCCTGGCTATAGACCCTGTCGGAGTTGTGGGGACCCTGAACAGAATCTGTCCCCATCATCCATCCAAGAAGGCCAGCCTCAGAGCTCCCACCTCCCTTCAGACAACCTGAGGCAGGAGGGCTCTCCATTCACCCCTTTTCTTCTATGAGCTTCACAGGCCAAAGAACTTCCGGAGCAGTAGAGGGAAGAGAGACATGGAGTAGATGACTCTGTATGTCAATGGCACCTTAGGGCATGTGTCCAGGAGACTACAGTGACCTTTGTTCTTTAGGAAGTGCCAGTGAGTGTTATGATTCTGGATTAGGTAGAAACCTCTAACATCCCTACAACATTTTCCTGTAAACATAATTTTCCTCTTACATCAACTTTCATTTAATCTCTTAGACTCCATTTGTGAGAGATGGTCTTTTATTTAGCTCACCATTGTCTCCATTTTAGTTTTCTTGCATGCTTTAAAATCCATTGTTCTGTTTTTTTTTTCTTCTGTCCTTCCCCTCCATCTTCATGTTCTTTCACAGTCGATCAAAACGAAACGTAAAAAGAGTTTCCGCCTCTCTCGAAAGTTTCCATTTTACAAGAGCAAAGAAAACTTGGCCCAGGAGAGCAGCATACAGGAACGTAAGTAGCAGCAGAGTCCAGAGAGCAGACCGTCCACAGCCTTGTCCTCTCGTCCTCAGTCGCACCTTCCCTTAGGAGCAGTTTGGGCAAGGGCGTGTGTGGCCCTGTGTGTGCCTATGCGCATGTGCACCTGCCTATTCACAGTCAGGGCAGAAACTGGTCTGCACGGGGAGATATTGGGTCTTAATTTGTCCAGTTCCTCACTTGGAATGAATGTTGGAGGTGCTGAGGTGGGACTGGTCCCAGGGCCAGCCTCCAGGAAGTGTGTGGCACTGGCATTGGAAGTGCCAAATGGAGCTCTGCTGTGGTGAAAAGCAGTTTTCAGCCAGTGTCAGGGTTAGAAAAATGGTTTTTCAAGAAATCAAGGTCTAGGGACTCAGTGTTGCTCTCCTGGCTCCTTCCTCTTGTGTTTTCTTTCCTTTAACTTCACTCATCTATGTCAAGAGAAGAGCCTTTTCTTCCGAGGATCCCTGGAGTCGGGGCTACTTCTGAAATCCCACGCACATACATAAGCACACAGGATATCCAAGTGACTCTCAGCAGATTCACTGTCGTCGTAGAGTGCCTACAGAGCCAGTTCTCACAAGAAAATCTTTCCTGCTTAAATGAGTTGACATGGAAAGGGTGTTGCTCAACATTGTCCAAATAAAGATTTATTGAGAAATTCGAAGTTGGTTTGGCAGAAAAAGTTATAATGCTGAGCTCAATTAACTTTAAAATCTAATTTAATCCTGATGAATCTTCTTGTTCTACCGTATGCCTCAGAGATAAACTGCTCTAACCCTAACCTTAAACACCAGGTCTGGCTTGAAAACTATTTTCCCATTTGTCTCATCATGAATTGTAAACATCTGTCATTTACCAGTGACTCCTCTGTCTTACATGGAGGGATCTTGGGGTCCCGGGCTGTTGGGACTGACAAGAGACTGACTAGTTCCAATAGGAAATGTCCTTTTTTTAAGGGTAGCCTGATTCGCAGTCATGATATGTGTAGATCATTGCCATCTGGGATGGAACATGGTAGATAGAAGGGTGTCCTCATCCAGATGGAGGCCATGGCTCTTTATCCTGGGGTAGCTCAAGAAGAAGCAATAGATGAAGGTGGTTCTGCTCATGAAAGTAGGAGACGTTCTGAGGTGGTGTCACTGCAGTTCACCAGATGAGTCCTAGTACCTCCATGCTGAGCCAAGCCTGGGGAGGTATCCACTGCTTAGTGCCCCAGCCTGGGAGAGGAGTACCCGTTGGACGACAGAGTTGGAAGTACCCTAGTGCTTATTCTCTGGAAGCTGAGCTCACCCCCCGCCGTGGTCTGCACAATTCAGGGCAGCTTTGGAGGCCACACCCCAGACTGCGTGAAGCTTTCCCTGAAGCATTTGGACAGAGTGAGTCAGTATTGGGTGAAAGTTCCTTGGGGGATGGTAATTCTGTCTACCAGTCTGGCACACATGGATATTTGTTTTTTCAGGCACCTACAGAGGGAAATGGTGATCTCAGGAGCAAAGCAGAGACCTGGGCTCTCCAACTGCAAATTTAGTCAAAGCAGGTGCTCTAAACCTTGGAATGTCACCTGTCTTATCCTGTGGGCCTACAGCTGTAGACTACTTCAGAAAGCTGGTTCACTCCAAGGTCCTCTGGCAACAAATTTGGGCAGCATGAAGTCCAGATATGGGATGTTCTTTCTGTAGCAAAGTTCTTGACTTCACTGAAGTTATAGGTCTTCATAGTATTTCACACTTCTGTCACTAGTGCTCACCTGCCTCTGTATTCTTCCTTCCCCTTGTCTTTTTTCTGTATTTTTTCTCTTCTCCCCAATTCTCTCCCTCCCTCCCCTCCCCTCCCCTTCTCCTCTCCCCTCCCTCTCCTCCCCTTCCCTCCCCTCCCTTCTCTCTGTCCTTGCTGTCTGTGAAATCAGGACTTCCCGGGGTTAAGTGACGATTATTATGGAGCAAAGAACCTGAGTAAGTCAAACTTACACACCATTAACTGTATTTGTGGCATGAGTGGAGGTAGTGGGGGTGGGGGTTTAGGGGACGTGGGTGAGGGTGAAGCGGGAGGGGAGGGCAGTGTTTGTGAGAACTCTTGATACCACAGCAGGAAGAAATGCATGTGGTTCTAAATGTCACACATTTACTCTGGAGCCCTGGTACCCTAATAAATCCCTATAATTCATGTCTATGTTTTCCTTTTGCCCCTTGAAGTAGGAGGGCACGAGCTTGGTATCCCACCTAAGCAGTGAGGTGGGCCTGAAATGCTCCTTCAGGGTAACTACTCAGCTAATCTCTAGCCTATTGTCAAGGGGGGAGGTGCCTGCTAGTTGGATTCTTCTCCCAGTGACACATTGAAGAATTGGGTGTAAGGATTGCGGCTCTTGTAGTCCCTCTACCTAGGGGCAAGGGTACTGCGAACTCTTTTACCCACCCTGCATCTAAGTGCCCCAACAGGTCCAGGGCCTCAGCAAATAGCTTTCCACAGAGTGTCTCTAAGGGGCTGAGCTGGCCTGGTGGGGGTCTCAGCACCATTCCATATATAGCTAGTGCTTTATCTTAGGAAAACTCTAACTGACCTGATTTTCCATTCTGGAAAATAATCCTAGAGTGGAAAATGATAAGGGCCTAGATGATGGGGACTTAGCGGCCTCCCTGCTGTGTGCAAAGGTGCATGGACAGGTGCCATGCCTGGTGGGTTCTGTCAGCATATACTCTCCTTCAATAAATCATAAAGGCTGAAGGCAAAGGAGCTGCCATCAGGGATTGTTCAGGAACTAGTCACGTGTGGCAATTCAGCCAGTCCTTCCTGAGGGGGGGCCACAGCATATCATGGTCTGGAACAGTGTGGTCTTGGCTGAAACGAGCAGTGTCTCTCTCCATAGTTTGGTGTGTCCATGTCTCATCTTCATTCGCCTGTTGTGCTGGGAGGAGTGGACTTTGTTTGTGCCTCCTGTGAATGCTGTTCCTCTGTTTGAGCTTTCTCCACCCACACTCAGAGATGGGCAGGTCCCAACTGTCTGAGACAGGAGGACTGTCTTGTCCTCAAGGTATTCTTGTTGATTTTGTTGTCTCTGTGTTTTGACATACATATCTGTCTTGTGGTGGATAGAGGTGCATCCCCCCTCACTGCTGAAGCTAAGCCCTCCTTCTTTGGAGTGGTGGCAAGGGCCGGGGGTCCCACCAAATGGTCAGAGCAGCGCTCCCGGGTGCCTGCTTAACCCATCGAGTGGTTAGCTTATTACTTCTGCAGTGCCACACGATTCCGTACTTTGGGGGCTCTGTCTGGGAAGGAAATTCATGAGCAGCCAGGTCTGTGGACGTCTCTTTGTTCCTGTCACTGCCTTTTCTTTCCTGTCATTAGCCTTGGGAGATGCATTTTGAGATAGGATTGGGAAACCATCCAAGTCAATTCATTTGATTCAGATGAAGAAGATGCTGCTGAAGGAAGCAAGGCTTGTAGTGTGTAGGAAGGAACTTGGCAGACCAAGAGGGCTCTGGGGACAAGTGTGAGATGGCCAGGGGCTCGGAATTGGAGCTGTGCCTCCCAGTTGGTAGCCTGGATGTGGCAGGCCTCATGTGGCCTGACTTGGTTGGCAGCTCAGTGTCTTGCTCCTGGAGCATTTGAGTTTTGTGCTTTGCGTGACCTCTCAGTGGTGTGTTCTGAATTGGAGTCTCTTTCTTGTTGGCTTGCAGAGGGAGTGACATCCAACACCAGTGACAGCGAAAGCAGTTCCAGTAAGTGTGTGTCATTCCCCCCATGTTGTGCAGCTCTACCATGTGTCCCAGTCATCCTCATTCCAGTGTTGCACGGCTGCCATTTCTGCTCAGAGGCTGGTGCTTCTTTTAGCCATGTACACTTTGAGATCCTGGAAATGCTGTGGCCGGTTCATTCTCCTTATGGGATGGGGTTTGCCCCACGGATTAAAGGAGAGTATAAGCCCTGTAGTTCTGGCCAGGGCCTGACTTAAAAGCATCCCTGGGACCTGGGAAGGGTAAACTACCAGAGAGTAAATCTCTGCCATGGGCCCTGGGCTATAGATGCTTCCAGGTTTACAGATTTGCTCAGAGACCAAAAGAAAAATGGCTCCTATGGGATATTGTTCTGAATCTGTCTTTCTAGGTCACTAGGACCTCCTTATCTTTTGTGCTGGTTAGTTAAATGACCAGATAATTGCCCAGTTTTCCTTGGGAGATCCTGTGACCAGACCAGAGGAACCACAGTTCAAACCTCATGAGCTGTGGTGGCTAGAGGCCTTGTAAATCTGCCCCAGAAGTCATAGGCTCAGAAGAAGCCTTTTTAGCAAGCATCCTGTGGCTTGATGCAAATATCACTGCCGTCCCCAGGGCTGTTGTCAGCCACTTTTGGACCTCCAAGCATCCAGCACCAAGTGGCTTGGTGACTGTTTTAGGGAAACCTCATCATTACTAGGCTATGTGGAGCTCCACCATGAGGAGAGAGCAAGCTCAGCATTCCTCTTAAAGGGCACTGGGGCCCTTAGCCCAGCCATGCACCACTTTTTTGGATGCTTCTTCCAACGGAGGTGGGGATAAGTAGACCCTTAAAACAGCAAAGGTAGGCAACAGCTTCGGAGACCCGCATGTGCCCTGACTCCTCTGCCTGCAGGTGAGAGGACTCTGGCAAGTGTGTCTCAACCAGCTGAAGCATCCTTGTCATTTTACCAGAGCAAGGGGGCTGCTGAACATAGCCGACTGTTAGCTACAAGAACAGTTCCTCAGAAATTGGGGTGGTTTTTGGTGGAGGCTTCATGGCTTCTGGAACTTGGCCCTTTGTTCACTGATAGAAATTTCACTGAACAAGAGAACTGCTGACTCCTGCCCCAGGGCCAGTGAAGGGCTTCCTGTGCTTTCTTACCAACAGAAAGCAAAAAGGATGACAGCGCAGGTGGTAGCAAGTGCCACTTGATAAGGCTGCTTTCCATCAGGGGTGGGACTACAGCGAATGTTGTACATAGGGAAGGAGATCATACAGTGCTAACCTATCCCTTTTTGTTGCAGAAGGACAAGAGGATGCTATCTTGTCATATGAGCCAGTGACACGGCAAGAAAGTAAGCCCCCTTCTGAGAGTCTTGCCTTCGTGCTAGCCTCCCGGTCATGGGGCTCAATGCAGTGGGCAGCTATGGCAACAGAGGAAGGGACCTGGGGGAGGAGGAAGGCCCAACTTATGGTACATCCAGCCCCTGGGTTCTTCCTCCTCCTCCTCCTCCTCTTTACTCCTTCCTAGTGTCATAGGGAAGGGGGAGGCCATCCAGTGTGTACCTTTCTCTGTGACTTTGCCTGCTGCCAGGATGTCTTCCAAAGGAGAGGTATATTTCAGTGGGTATAGCCACTGCTGAAAGAGAGATCCCAGTCCCTCCCTTCAGTGGGTGCTTTGCAAAAACCTTGCTCAGCTACTGGTGTCTCTGCAGAGATTTATCCTGAATCTGTTGCGAGATGCTTCTGGTTTCAGACTTGCCTTGGACTTAGATATTCTCGAATTAAAGGCTCTTTGATGTCTTTGTAGTTAAAAGCCAGACAATGGCCTCGGATGCTTCACCCTGTCTGAGTCTTGGCTCCAGAGCCTCTGTGTTCTAGCCAGACTCGCAGATAGGGGCCTCTGTTCACTGTCTTGATGCTCTCCCTCTCTAGTTCACTATGCAAGGCCTGTGATCATCCTGGGCCCAATGAAGGACCGAGTCAACGATGACCTGATCTCTGAGTTCCCGCATAAATTTGGATCCTGTGTGCCACGTAAGAGCCCAGGAAGATGCAAGAGAGTAAAGCTTAGTACCCTGGGAATTGTTGCTCTGATGTTTTATGGAAAAGGCCTGGGATCACATGCCAGGGCTGTCTGGGGACAGGGTATTTCTGATACCCTGGAAGAGAGTAGGTGGCAATAAATTCCCCAAAAGCTAATGGGATTGAGAGGACTAAGACATCAGGCTTGGCTGCTTACTCCCTTAGGGGGAAGTTTGGCAACTGTCAGGAATGATTGGACAAACGGAGAGGCCTAGCCAAAATGGTGTTGATATGACTCAATGAAAAGTTTGTTAGGTTCACTGACTCCTGTACCAAGTTTGGCACCCTCTGCCAGGCCTTGGCTCGAGAAACCCCACCTTGCTGGTCCAGTTTAAGCTAAAGCAAATAGCCTGCTGTGTCTCCTTTGTGTGAGACCTGGAGATTGGAAGAAAAGTAGGCAAGACAAACTCCTTCCCAACTGCTTTTTTCCCCCGACTCATCTGAAAAAAATTAGAGTAGCCCTGTGACCCACCCAGGTGAGAGAGGACCAAGTCATCTTTTTTTTTGGCTCAGGGCAGGTCATTGCCCTTGGGCCACAAAGTGTTTCCTTTCTTCTTTCAGATACTACCCGGCCTCGGCGTGACAATGAGGTAGATGGACAAGACTACCACTTTGTGGTGTCCCGAGAACAAATGGAGAAGGATATTCAGGACAACAAGTTCATTGAGGCGGGCCAATTCAATGATAATCTCTATGGGACCAGCATCCAGTCAGTGCGGGCAGTTGCAGAGAGGGTAAGCATAGAGGAGAGGACCTTAAAGGGAAGACAAATGTTCCACTTGGATCCTCATCCTTCCAACACAGGGGCTACCAAGTGGTACTGCTGACCAAAGCCATGGGAGCTGTGCATATTCTTAGCCCCTTGATGAAGCTGTGTATCTCTATGCAACTTACCCCTGAGCGTCACCCACTGGGGAATGGGGACCCCTGGGCAGATGCAGCCTTTTCTGGGTAGTAGGAGCAAAAAGTGAGGCCTGGCTCTAGGCCATTCTGGGTGGCCCTGGGTTTCCCCCAGGTGGATGTTTGAAATGCCACTGAATTTCTGCTTGGGGTTAGGTGGACAGGGAGTGGGTAGACTGATACAACTCTGCTTTTTCAGGGCAAGCACTGCATCTTAGATGTTTCTGGCAATGCTATCAAGAGACTGCAGCAATCGCAACTTTACCCTATTGCCGTTTTCATCAAGCCCAAGTCCATTGAAGCCCTTATGTAAGTGTTTGCTGAGACTCAGACATGCCCAGCCAGGATGGGGCCCTGGAAGGGAAATGGAGAATAAAGCGATTTGTTGGGCAGGGGTAGAACCCAATGGAAGCTTGAAGGAAACTGTGCCCCAGCTCTGGTCACTAGGTGCTTTATTTTTATTTATTTATTTATTTATTTTGAGACAGATTCTCACTGTGTCACCTGGGCTACAGTGCAGTGGTGTCATCGTAGCTCACTGCAACCTCAAACTCCTGGGCTCAAGTGATCCTCCTGCCTCAACCTCCCAAGTAGCTGGGACTACAGGCTCATGCCACCATGCCTGGCTAATTTTGTTTCTATTTTTAATAGAGATGGGGTCTTGCTCTTACTCAGGCTGGTCTCGAACTCCTTACGTCAAGTGATCCTTCCACCTCAGCCTCCTGTAGTGCTAGGATTACAGGCATGAGCCACCTCACTGGCTGCTCCTTCTGTTTTGAGCGCCTGCGCATGTATCGCATGTATTCCTGGTTGGGCTTTTGAACCTGGAAGATTTGAGGAAGGAGTTAGCCATGGGCTAACTCTGAGAGGGCAGCTTAGCACATTTTTAGGGCTCCTGGAATAATCCTTTATGTTAATCAAAACATAGGATCTAGTTTGGAACTATTTTTCTTCTGTGTTTTTGGCAGGGAAATGAACCGACGACAGACATATGAACAAGCGAATAAGCTCTATGACAAAGCCATGAAACTGGAGCAGGAGTTTGGAGAATACTTTACAGGTAAGAATCTCTGCTGCCTAGCCTAGGGTGCCATGGGACCAGCCAGATACCTGTTTCGATAAGTGTCTCAAAGAGGTTTAGACAGGATTTAGAAACTTTGCACAGAGTTTCTGGTTGCATTTGAGCAAAAACTTTTCCAAAGCACTCAAGTTCCCTCTGTATAGTCATAGGAGTTTAGCCAGTTTATAGTATAAACCACTCACCAAAGGCTGCATTGGATTGTTGGTTTGTTCATTTTGTCTTGTCCCTACTAGTTTGTAGGCTCCCTATATCACTTTGTTTCCCTCCCTCCCAGATCCACCCCCCTACTTTGCTTTGCATATTTTAGGTACTGAATAAACGTTTGTTCATGATGCTGATTCCTTGGTGTGGTGTTCAAGTTGTCTGCCAGGATGTGTATTGTGTGTGTGTTTATATGGTCGCCTACTTTAGAAGGTCCGTTCTTAAAAGGTTGGGAAGGTTTCTATGTAATAAGTTCCTCACCTTTTAAAGTACAATGACATATATGTATGTGCAGGGCAGTGCTGAGTCGGTTCTAGCTGGTGGTGCTACTAGGTTAACTGAGTAAAGAATTCATAAATGTATTTGCACACCTTGGGTCTTTGGAGCTCCCTTTACTGTCAGTATCCATGTCCTTGTTTGCTGGACTGACCTCTGACATACAGCAGATGTGATGGCCCCAGGAGCACTGCCTCTTGCCAGAAATTGTGGCTTTCAGTTCTTTCAGTGGATAACCAGGATTTTCCAAATCTTTTAGTAAGGCTGCTTTAGAATTACAAGCTGCCAACCTTATGGTGCCCAAGAGTAACATGAGCTGCAAGGTCTGGCATATAATGGGTGCTCAATAAATATCTTTTGAATAAACACATTTTTCTGGTCATTGCTACTTAGTCTCACTGTCTCAGTGAGTTGACTTCAAGCCCTGGGCTTGGGGCACCTAGCCAGTTCTCCTTACTGCCCTGAGAACACAGACAGCCGGCTAGTGAAGCCAAGCCCAAAGCTGCACCCCCGTGAGTGTGTCCTTCATGCTGGGTGAGTGGGGGGCACTGTAGGATTGTTGAGAGAGGCAGGATTGCTGGGTTTTGGGGGTGTGCTGTGGACCACAGTAATAATTTTGTTTTCCTCTTCACTTTAGCCATTGTACAGGGTGACTCACTGGAAGAGATTTATAACAAAATCAAACAAATCATTGAAGACCAGTCTGGGCACTACATTTGGGTCCCATCCCCTGAAAAACTCTGAAGAATCCCCTCCAACCATTCTCTTGTGAACAGAAGAAATCAAGTCCCTCTTCCCTCCTCCCTCTTCATTCCTGTCCCCATGGGGAGAACAAATGCTACTGTTCTTGTCCCCCTTTTTAGATATGTCAAAAAAAATTGAGTTTTCTAGTCCTGTTCTTTTTTTTTTTAAGTTTTGTTTTGTTTTAGTTTATTTTTTGGGATGATGCCATCTCACTCATCATGTGACTGTGCCCATTCCTGCATGGACCTTTCCCAAGCACTAGCACAGGTGCAAATCCATCAGAGCCATTGTTTTCATAAAAACCAAGCAGAAGCGAAGAGAAGAGAGGAGGACTGATGGAAAGACAGACTCTGGACAGCTGCACAGCTTGTGAAGTGAGCTAAATGCACCACATGATGAGATGCTCCTGGGCATTTCTACCTGTCTGTACCGCTGTCTTGCAGCTCTGAACGGTGCAACGTAATGGCAACAGAAAGTATCTTATTTATATATAGATATATATATGTAATTTATATAAAATATATAGAAATTATTATATATATATATTATACACTCTCATATAATATATATATATATTCACACACATTTGGACTTAGAAAATCTATGGAGACTTCATCAATGGTACTATGTTATTAGAGAAATGCTTTAATTTTCATATTCCAATCAGATGGCATCTTCTATTCCAGCTGGTTGGGAAGGGATTGAAAATGGTAGTAAGTGCTGCACTAAGGGCACTCGCATTTGGTCATTCTCTTGAGAGCTAAGGTTTTCTCTAGGAGGGGTCAGCCTGAGGCCTGAGAGAAGGGGCTTTTGCCTGGGGCAAGAGGGTTGGAGACTACCTGAAAGCATCTGCTGCTCTGAGGTGCAGTCAGTCCTGTGTGTGGAAAGAGAAAGAATGGCTAATGATGCTCCACGTGAAATTGCCTATTGTTTTATGCCACCTGATGTGTCTGCATGAGAGGTTTCCTTTTTGTTCATTTTTAAGCTGCTGTTAAACCAAAACCATGTTGTGCTACTGTGTCAGCCTTTTCATTATTGCAAATTTTACTTTTACTATTTAAGTGAATGCGTAGAATCCAATTTGCCAATGTTCTAAAGGCTTCTGTGGTCCTGAAAGAGCCAGGCCTTATGACATAGTAGGTGATCCAGGTCTGGCCGTCCCGTCAGCAGAAGGGAGATCAGGGGCTGGTGAGGGCTGAAAGGAGGAGCCCAGGCTCTGCACTGCCATGCTGTCCCTTCATTCACCTGCCAAGGACATGTTGGGCTCTGCTGAGGTTCCTTCCCAGGGCCCACCAACAGGGACAGGGAGTCACTTGCCTTCCTGTTCTATGCTGGGACAGCAGAACAGCATTTGGCTTGACCAGCCATGTCATGAGTTTGATTTGGGTTTTTTTTTTTTTGCAGCTGCTTCATATGCCCTGCCCCAGCTCCCTCCCCAACAGCTGGTAGCTTACTGTTTCTTCAAGAAGAAAGTAGACTTTAATGCTGTACATTTGAGCTGTAGAGCTAAAATTCACTTACTGCTGAGCTGTGAAACCTTGTTGCTTTTTCCCAGAGTCTGATGGCAGTGATTGTGGTCAAGGGAGTTTTTGCCCGCCACAAGTGCAGGCAGCAGGTGTGGTTCAGGCCCTCTCCCATCCCACTGTGCTCCTTTGAAGCCAATGTGCCTCCCTCACCTCCATGCTGGAGGGATGACGCAGGGGAGAACATCGAAATGCTTGACCCTAGGGTTGAGGCACTTGCTTCCTAGCCCACTGGGTTAGGGCCAGTGCAAACGTTGCAATGTTGAAGATGCTTTAAGCACTACCAGCCAAATTTGAGAAATCTCTTAACAGTTATCCTACCAGCATAATGAGGCTAACTGTAAAATCTGGGGCCCAGAATGAGGATAAAGAAAGGGCGGCAGCTTTCCCTGGGCAGTACACTGGGTTGAAGGCAAAGAGGGATAAAGTGATGGCCAATTGTGACTCTGGTGAGGAGGGGGTGAGCAGGGAGTATTGATTCTCTGATGTTAACTAAGTGGTGATGTCTGAACCATGCTCAACCCTTTCCCCCTCCCAGGGAAGAAAAGCAAAGATTCAAAGTAAGCATGGCACTAGTTGGTTTACCAGTGTTCCTTCCAAGGAGACATATATTTTTTAATAAACGATAGTTGCAATGAACTGTGTGGCTCAGAGACTTTCTTTAAGTAGTTGAGACCATGGAGGGTGGGGGCCGACCAGTGGGAAAAATGTCCCAAACCTTTGCTTGGGGGCCGAAAGGCTCTGCCCTTCATGATGATCAGCTGACTGAACTGGTTGGTCCTCAAGATGGAAACTGCCCCCTGGAGTGGTGACAGGTCCTTTGTGAAAGCTGCATGCTGGGTCTTCATGACCCCAGCCCCAGATGTTGCCTCAAATAACACCAACCAGATGGGGGTTCATATCCTTGGTGGCAAAATGCTGACATTTTCTCAAAAGGTACACAAGGTGGGAGATGCCTACTGCAGCAAAGATTTTTGTTAGAGAAAGCAGGGGCCGACTTAGCAGCAGAGAACTGAGGGAGAAAAATGGTAAGCGAAAGTGGTCTGCATCTACCAGTGTTTCCAAAACTGAGAGTGGGATGGGCCCAGTTTGCAGAGGAGGGCAGCAGTGATCCCTGAAGCCCTCCCTCTGAGGAGAGAGGAGTGCTTACAGCAGGTATTCCTCACATAGGCAATGTCGCTGCAACTTGGGTAGAGGAGAAGCCTGAAGCCATAGTTCTTGAGGTCAAAAGCAACATCTGGATGAGTGAGCCACCCCAAATGTGTACGGGCTGAGCCACAGTAGTGATGAATACCCTTGTTTGTGGTGCTTCATGGTATGCAGGGTGCTTTCTTTCCCATGTTTGCCGATTTGCCAGAAGGCAACCCAACAAAGGGGAGTCCCCACAGAGTTCCATGGGGGGTTAAGGAAATCCCCCTCCTGAGAGCAAAGAGAAAAAAGACTTGGCCTGTAGTCACACTGTGTTGAGACTGTCTTCATGGCTGATGTCCCTCCTAGAGGAGGTGCAGCTGAAGAAAATTAAGCCCCAACACAAGAAGATACTGAGCAGCTTGGAAACACCAAAGGGAGATGTGCCCTTAATGCTGCCCTATGCTGTGACCTGAAGGAGGGAGCCCCGTCTGAACAAGGGGCAGACTTGGACTCTTGTTCCAGTTTTGCTGCTGACACTGCAGCTGGTTATGTCTCAATTTCTTCATTTCTAACAGAGGAAGAACTGTATTATCAAACCTCAAAATATTCATAAGTCAATACCCATGACTAAATAAAATATTTGTTCAAGCACAAATGACTAAATTTATCTTAAGTTGAAAGTGCTTCTAGAAATTAGCTAATGAAAGCAAAATCCTTACCCGAAGCAAGTGTGGAAGTTGAAGGGCTCAAGGATGAAGCTAATACAGTTGCAGAAGAAAGTGCAGTTGAACTGCAGTCCTGGGAAGAGCATAGAGGGAAAGTATCCCCACCAGGCCAAGAAAAAGAGTATGGGACCCAGAAGGGGCACTGGCTCGAGCAGGAAGGTCAGTAATGAAGGCCAACGGAGCCCCTTCTACAGGGACAGCCCCTGCTTGGTGCCAACCACTGGAAGCCCAAGGCAGCAGAAAACCTGGTAGCAATGAGATGAGAGGGTTTTCAGAGAGCTGTTAGCTTTCTCAAGGAAAGCCAACAAGTTACTGTGGAAGTCAAAAGCCAGCCTAGATGCCTGACAACCTCAACTTGAGCCTTGGCAGTGTGCTTTCAGTCTCGGTATTCCCCCAAATTTTCTCTTTCATCCCTGTTCCCAACTAGGATTTCATGGCCTTGATTCCACTAATCCTTTCATCCATCCAGTCATTTCCTTCGCACCTCTAGGATGTTTTATTATCATTACAAATAACTTTCTGAAGCACAGGTTCTAATTTGCTGAACAGCCTCTTTCTTCCCCCATCACTTCCAAGAAATAGACCTGGGTCCTGCACACCTTGGTTCCTCCCCAGTGAACAGGGTGTTGATACTTTGTGCTTTGCCAGAAAGTAGAAGAGCTTCTTCGACAATGAAGCCCAAACTAGATTTTATCTGCAGAGCTGTTCCCATTGTGCGCAGTGTGATACCCAGTGGTGGCTTTTTCCACATTAGACTGGATGAACTACCTGCATGGCCATCCCTCCCCTACTACTGGCAGTCTAACCACAAGCATCTAACACTTGGAAGAACCGGAAAGCAGGGTGATTTGAGAGTGGGCTTCGGACCTGCATTCCCTTAGTGAAGAGCATCTGTGAGAGTCTGGCCTTTCTGTCCAGCCCCGGGCTGATGGAATCAGCTGTCCCACATGTATTCCGCATCCCACGGGGCCCTGCTACCCACAGGGAAAAGTCACACTGCCTCAGCATGGCCCTTCATCATCAGGCCCAGGCCTTTCTCTCCGGCCGCCTCTTCTGCTGTGTCCCCCACTGCTCCTGGCGTTTGAGTTCCCTGAATGCTCCCAGACCTAGCTCTTGGCTCATGCTTCTTTTTGTGCCCATGAATGCCCTCACTGCAGCCCCATGTTGCTTACCTAGAAGACTTCTCTTAGTGTTTCAAGACTCGATTCGAATTCCCTTTTCTCTGTGAAGCCTTTCCTGAACCACCACCACTTCTTCCCTCCCACCCTGTAAGTAGAATTGACCATCCCTCCCTTTGTGCTCTATTATGTCTGTAAGGACTTTTGTCATCACTGTAGCAGCTCACATTTATTTCCTGCCTACTCTGTGCCTGGCATTGTACTAAATGCCGTATGCATACTAATTCCACCTGTTGCGAGGAACAGCCCTGGAAGGTAGGTGCTGGTATTATCCCTGTTTTCCAGATGAGGAAACTGAGGCACAAGGCAGTCACATGGCCAATAAATGGCAGAGCTCTGAGGCAAATAGGCTGCCTGGCTGTAGCAGCTGTGTTCTTAAGCACACTGAGCTGCCTGTCCCTTTGCCCTGCTTGGAACATCTTCTCGCCCTATCTCTTTAAATCTGTCTTCCTTGCCTGGCCTCCTCTTTGAGAGCAGAGACTGTCCTGTTCAGCTTCATACCTGCACAGTTAGTGCAGGACCTGGCACACAGTAGGTACTTGGTAAAAGAGAAGAGCTGCACTAGTCTGTGGCTCAACCTTGGAGGGAAGTGATTTGACTGATTCTAAACCTGTGGTGAATGTGAAGGGTTTTGGTTTGTTCTATGGAGAGCTTCCTCTGGGATCTTGCTCCATTTTTCTGACTCCTCTTTCTCGTCTTCATCCACTTCCTCTCCTTTGCTCCTTCCCCCTGTTTTCACTCTGCTAGCTTCTCACCAAGAGCTGAACCTTCTACCCGGTCTGCTTCCCCTTACTGGCCATAATTCATTCATGCAACACAAGTTGATTGAGTGCCTGAAATCTCTCAGAGGCCAGCCATTACCTCCCAAGCATGAAATCAAAGACCCTAGACAGGAAAATGCCATGTCCCTGCTCTCGCTGTTGACTTCATTTCTTTCCAACCCCGCCCCGCCCCTTCCATGGGCTCCCCTAGCCCGCGCAGCTCTGACCCTTTTGCTGTCTCTTCCCCCACCCTGAAGTGCCACTGTTGCCCTAGTCACTCAGGCTCAAACCCTGACTTCTCTTGGTCATCACATCCAATCTCCTACCAAAACTTGTTGATTCTGTACAATATCTTTTCAATGCAGTCCTTTGTTGTCATCGCTGCCCCTACCCTCTTAGTGTCAAGAGCTACTGCTTTGTGAGCACTTATTGATAGGCAATGTGCTTGGTGCTAGAAAGACAATGGCAAATAAAACAAATAAAGTCCTGTTCTTAAAGGGCCTGTAATCTACTGGGGAGACAGCAAAGAAGGAAATGACTAAATCTGTAAGTACACATTAGGGTAAGTGCAATGAAGGAATAAACAGGATGCAGTGATACAGGCTAATACAGTGAGGGGCCTGCTTGGAGAAGGTGCCCTGGGAAAGGTACCCCTCACCTTCTCTGAGGAGGTGACATTCAGGTCAAGACCTGTAAGGTCAGTAGGACCAGCCTGGTGAGATGGGATATAGGAAGGAAGTATTTATTTAACATCCTCCACTGGCCCTAATTTGCTTTTCCAGCCTTTGTCTGGAATGTTTCCAGTCCCCATCTCTTATTTAATGAAACCCTTCAAGCTTTAGCTCAAATGTCACCTTCCATGATAATGTTGCTGATCACTGCAGAGGAGCTTCCCCCATGCCTCCTTTTGCACCACTCGAGCAGTTTATACTGAACTTACTCTTTTCTTCCTTGCGTGGTAGCTATTTGTCCATAATATGCTTCTCCAACTAGACAAAAAGCTTCTAGAAGGCTCGGATTGCATCTGGTGTTTCTTTCTGTCCCTCACAGCAGCTAATACATGCCTTGCACATGACAGATGCTCAATAAATATTGTTGAATGAACTTCCCCTTTCTGGGCCTCAATGTCTTACTCTAAAACATGAGGAAGTTGGACAGATGCTCCTCAGTGCCCCGCCCCCCGCCCAGGAGAGACACCTGTTAGAATAAGAGGTGGAAGAAGGTGGGGATGGGCAGCATCTGTTTGACTTGAGAGCTTTCCCACAGCTCTCTGTTAAATGGCAATGAAAATACATGACCGAAGACAATAGTCATGTTATGTTTGCACACATGTAGCCCTCTCCATATCATTAAATCAAGAAGCCATCAGGCTGGGCCCAGTGTCTCACGCTGGTAATCCTAGCACTCTGGGAGGCTGCGGCGGGCGGATTGTTTGAGCTCCAGAGTTTGAGACCAGCCTGAGCAAGAGCAAGACCCCGTCTCTACTAAAAATAGAAAGAAATTATACGGACAGCTAAAAATATATGTAGAAAAATTAGCCGGGCATGGTGGTGCATGCCTGTAGTCCCAGCTACTCGGGAGGCTGAGGCAGGAGGATTGCTTCAGCCCAGGAGTTTGAGGTTGCTGTGAGCGAGGCTGATGCCACAGCACTCTAGCCTGGGCAACAGAGGGAGACTCTGTCTCAAAAAAAAAAAAAAAGCCATCAACTATTATTCATTCATTCATTCATCTGTCTGTCCAGCCAATGAATGATTGTAGTTTACACCTTCAATGTGCTTATCGTTTGATAGGGGAAGAGGTTAGGCTTACATTTATTGTATTAGAGTGATTGCAATATTAAAGATAGAAGATAGGTGCTATGAAAGTTGGGGAAACCTACTGAGATTCCAAAGGAGGGGAATCAGGAAATGCTTTGTGGAGAAGGTTGAACTGGGCTTTAAAGATGTATAGGATTTGGCCATAAGGAATGAAGGTAAGGGTATTCCAGGCAAAATGAACAGCATGGCAAAGGCACATGGCTTTCTGTGTGAGGGACAATGTATTTGCAGCATAGAGTGCTTAAAGGGAAATAGTGGGGAAAATGTTAAAAAGGCATGTTGGAATTAGCCAGGCGTGGTGGTGCACGCCTATAACCCCAGCTGCTTGGGAGGCTGAGGCGGGAGGATCACTTGAGCCCAGGAGTTCAAGGGTGCAGTGAGCTATGATGACAACACTGCACTACAGCCTGGGAGACAGAACATGACCCTGTCTCAAAAAAAAAAAAAAAAAAAGGTTAGTACCAGATTATGGAGGATCTCAAATATCTGGCTGGGGAGCTTGGACTGTATGTGTAAGCTGTTGAAGGAATTTGAGCTGGGGAGTGGCAGGGTCAGAAATGGATCCCAGGAATATTAATCTGGGCAACAGTGGGTATACTGGATTGGAGAAGGGAGAGTGTAGTGGAAGGAAGACTAATTTGAAAGCCATTATAATTCCTATTTCACCCTTTTACAAAGCCTCACACTTTTCATTAACAGCACTTATCAGTTTGTAAGTATGTAATTATTTGTGTGGTTGTTTAATGTCTGACTACCTCTGAGATAGTAAGATCTATAAGGGCAGAGACCATATCTGTTTTGCTCACTATTGTATCTCCAGGGCCTGACACACAGATTTATGTGTTTGTTGAAAGAATGAAAATAATGAAGAATTGAATTGGGGCAATAGTAGTGAAAACAGCGAAGGTGAACATGAGGACTGGTGTGGAAACATAATCAGAGATGAGATGCCACAAAGGTTTCAAGTCTGGATGGAGAGAATGTTTTGGGAGTTATGTGTGTTGAAGCCAGGAAAACTCCAGTGAATTTAATGTGGAGAGAGAAGAGGGCCAAGAACAACTTTAACAAACATTTAAGGGGGAAGAAGAAACAAAGATCTGTAAGAGGCAGAGAAGGAGAAAAAGGAGAGATGTAGGAAAACCAAGAGGGTAGTATCACTGAAGCTAAGGGGAAAGTTTCAAGAAGGAGAGAATAATTAACAGTATCAAATATAACAGAAAGGCTGATGGGTATGAAGTCCATGAATGTATAGGATCTGGTGATTTGGAAATCATATTGACTTCTGAGAGCACAATTTCAGTGGAGTGGTGAGAGCAAAAGCCAGACTACAAAGAAGTGTGAGGTAGAAAGTGGTAGCAGAACTGGACGAGGCTACGTAGCACAGGTACCCACCCTCGAACCAAATTGCCTGGGTTCAAATCCTTGCTCTCCCACTTATGAACTGTGTGTACGTAACCTCTCCAGGCCTCAGTTTTCTCATCTATAAAATGTCCAAAACCATCCTCACAGAGTTGTTGTAAAGAGAATATGAGTAAATACACACAAAGGTCTTAGAGTGATACCTGACACAGAGTAGGTGCTTTGTAATGTTTCCTATCGTGCACTAAATCTGGACATCTTTCTCCATTCTCCAGAAGATCTGTGTTTCTTCTTCCTGGAAAGGCTTCCTCCCTATTACTGGGCAGCTCCAGTGATGGGGTGGGAGGAGGTTTCACTTTTTTTGTTTTGCAGTCTTCTACTCATATTCTTTTTTTTTTTCTACTCATATTCTTGACTGTGGTTTTTATTCCCCTTTATCGCCTCTGTTTCTTGTTATTTCTTCTCTAGAAAGACCCAATTCACCCTCAGTGGGGTGAACTCTAGTAGACCCCACAGGGTGCTTTTGTCATCTCTTCTGACATTCCTCTAAACAGCAAGATCTTTTAACCTTCACTTCCTGATTTCTTTTTTTTCCTTTTTTGCATTTCCCCCAACTTCTCTGATAAGCCAGAACAGAGTGGTAGTTTGCAAACCTTTTTACTTCCTCGAGAAAAGTTGAACGTTGACAAGCTTACATTTAATCTAACAAACACAAAGCCAGCAACTGCTTCAACTAAAAGACAAGTCTGTTTCACCAAAGGAGACACGGAAATCATCTCCAAGAACTATGAAGTTGCGGGCAGATAATTCAAGTACTTGGGGGACCAGGTGGTGTTTTCTTCTTAAAAAAGAAAACTGGTACTTTGGAATAGAAAACAATATATGGAAGATGAAATGGCTTCCTTCAGAGATGGAATTTTATTTATTTATTCACTTATTTAGAGACAGGGTCTCACTCTGTTGCCTCAGCGGGAGTACAGTGGCTGTTCACAAGTGTGGTTGTAGCACACTGCAGCCTCCAGCTCCTGGCCGCAAGCGATCCTCCTGCCTCAGCCTCCTGAGTAGCTGGGACTACAGGCATGCGCCACCACACCCAGCGAGAGATGGAATTTTATTTTATTTTATTTTTTATTTTTTAAGTGAGTGAAAGGTTTTTTTTATTCTAGATTTTTATTTTTTTTTATTTCAGCATATATCTGGGGTACAAATATTTAGGTTATATATATTGCCTTTGCCCCCCCAGCCCCCCAAGAGATGGAATTTTAGAATAGGGTTTATTTTGTCTGAACCATAGTTTAAAATACTGGATTGCTGGGCTCTTGGCTAAGGACACAGTTCTCTATGATAACTGGGAAAAATGTGTTTACCAAGAGCCTTGCTGACCTGATAGAGACAACTTTAAATTGAAAATGGAAGGGAAAAAAGAAAAAAAAGAAAATGGAAGGGAGAGGAGAAAAATGCTCTGATAATATTGTAAAATCAATTGCTCTGCATAACATCAGATATGACAGCAAGAACAGCACTAGGGGAGGTGGCCATTAAGTCACAGAAGAATGTATCTGGGAAAAGAGTCATAAATAGAACTTACAGCTTCAGCTGTCTCTGTATCAATACACAGCATATGTATTAGGTTGAACCATATGAAATTGCCAATATTCAAGTGTTCTTAACCCATAAAAATGGTAACTTCGCATGGTTCAACATAATATTATAAAATGAACTTGAAATTTCAACTCAAGGTAATAAATACCAGCTAAGAGGTATCACTAGGACTTGGAGGAATGAAACTGGAATCTGGTATTAAAAGAAGCATATTATTAAGAAAAAGGTGTCCTTTAGAATGGGAGGTGACATTGTACTACATGCATAGAAATCCACAAAGGTGGGGACAGTGCCTCTATGGAGTTTTGGTGAAGTTAAAGGAGAAAGGCAGAGGAGTTATATAGGGTAAGTACATCACATCCCACCACCCTACAAAATGGTGGAAATAGATGATATTCTCCTGATGCAGATCACAAAAATGGCACAGGGCAAGATACAGCAGCAAGGAGGGACTTTGTCCAGAGTTGCTTGTAAGTTTCCTTCGCCTAAAAGCAGAACATTTAGAAATTCTTTACTTGTTTTGCTGACAATATTACCCCTCAGAAAGTAAAGAAATCAACAAGAAGGACTGTTTGCTATTGATTACCTAATTCTCACCAATAACAAAGAACTGATTGGTGAAGTGGAAACTCAAAGAGCAAGCATATTATGTCAGAGTTTGTGAGAGCATAAGGCCAGGCACTGTAAGGTATTCTGCTCTAGAATTTAGGAAGGCAGACTTCAAACAGCTCAGAGGGAAGAAAGGGAGCATGAGGGCAAAGAAAGAACACAGGATCCAGTAGATCTGACTTTAAATCATGGCTATGCCATTTACCAGCTGTGTTATCTTGCTTAAGTTACTTAAACTCTCTGAGCTTCAGTTTCCCACAGGAATGACTAAGAAGGGAGGGAGAGAGAGTGAAAGAAGGAAGGAAGGAATGGAATGGAATGGAATGAATAATGCAATGAAATCACCTGTATCACAGGGTTGTTATGACAGTTAAGTAAGAGAGCACATGTGTAGGTGCTTAGCACTTAGTAGCTATGGATTAACTGTTAGTTTTCTTGCCCTTTCTACTTGGCTTCCCTCTCAAAAGGGTTGAAAGGCTCCTAAAAACTAAATTCTGGCCATATAATTGTGAATTATTTTAATGAAGAAGTAAAAGGAGAAGTATCTAAAGAAAATGATGCAAATGCACAGAGTTCTTTGATCATGAAACATTAAAAAGGTAGAAAGAAGAACTTCTGACCAAGGATGAACATAAAATGGTAACACAGAACTGCTAAAATCATGTCAGGGAGGCCTGACCCAAAATGAGCTAATTCTAGGGGGTGGGAAAAAAGACCCTGTTTACAGTTTAGTTTGTATCAAGAAATAAATCAAGGCGGACTTAAAGTCCCTGTGTTGGGGAAGATAGTATGTTTTGTTTTAATTTTATTAATAGGTTTTTAAAATTATAAAATATAAGCACATGTAAAAAAATTCCAATAATACTGAAGGGTATAAAATGAAAAATAAAATGATGTCATGCTTACCACACAACAAAGATAAGTATGATCCTTTAATTCCTATTTTGCTTTGTTTTTTTTTCTGCCATCCAAACTCTGTCCATTAGACTGGAAAGGTTAAGTAGACATTGGCAAGAAGCAACTGAGTATTATGGTAAGTAAGAAAATTTTAAGAAAGCACCAAAGTGCTTTAAATGATTTTGAGTCTCTTGGCCTAGATAAATTATATATCAGGATATTGAGAGAACCTATAGATGAGATCACTAAACTGGTGTTTGTAACCTCTGAGGAATCATGGAGAATGAGAGAGATGTTGGAAGCCTACTAGAGAAGGATATATGCTCCTTTTTAAAAAGGGAATAGGAGATTTCACAAACGTTAGACAAGTAAGTTCTATCTTAATCCCAGGCAAGTTTCTAGACTACATTATTGGAAGGGCTGGTTTGTATGAACAGTCCTTAGATGAGAACTACTGATCACAAAGAATTTATAAAACCCTTTGCCTAAGAATAGCTCAACACAGACTAAACTCATTTTCTTTTCTGAAATGAGCTTCGTAAATACATGTAAATCGGTAAAGCTTTGAAAATGTGTAAAGTCCAGCAAAGCATTGACAAAGTCACTCATGATAGATATCTTTGTGAAAAGGTTGGAAAAATGCAGATAATATGGTTATTAAATGGGCAAATAATCATTCCAAAGTCTGCTAATTAATGGATCAATGTTTAAGTTATTTATATACTAGTTTATCTGTTGCCCCCACTAGAACGTAAGCTCTTTGAAGGAGAGACTTTGTCCTCTATTTTGTTCACCACTTTATCCCTAGTACCTATAACAGTGCCCTGTCCATAGTAGAAAAATCTTCAGGGAATATTTGTTGCATGAATAAAAGAGCCCAGTGGTGGGACTGCAAAGCATGTCACCAGGCTCTGTCTCAGCTCTCTCCTATTCAGTATGTTTTATCATTTATTTGGTTAAATACATTAGCTGGCATGCTGACCAAATATGCAGATAATGTGAGCCTGACAGGGATAACTAAGGATAGACTCTCTATCCAAAAAGATCCACTGTCAAGAGCAATTTATTTATTTTTTATTTTTATTTTTTTTACAATTTAAAGGTCTAATTGGCTTTTTTCTTTTATTTTTTGAGACAGAGTCCCACTCTGTTGCCCGGGCTAGAGTGCCGTGGTGTCAGTCTAGCTCACAGCAACCTCAAACTCCTGGGCTCAAGCAATCCTCCTGCCTCAGCCTCCAGAGTAGCTGGGACTACAGGCATGTGCCACCATGCTCAGCTAATTTTTCTATGTATTTTTAGTTGTCCAGCTAATTTCTTTCTATTTTTAGTAGAGATGGGGGTCTCACTCTTGCTCAGGCTGGTCTCGAACTCCTGACCTCAAGCTATCCTCCCGCCTTGGCCTCCCAGAGTGCTAGGATTACAGGCGTGAGCCTCCACGCCCGGCCAAGAGAAATTTAGTAGTGATAAATTCAATTAGATTTTAAAAAACTGGAACTAGAAGCAGAGACATCAGTTAGTAGCAGTATGTGTGGGAAAAAAAG
The DNA here is from genome assembly GCF_020740605.2 of Lemur catta. Taxonomy (NCBI): domain Eukaryota; kingdom Metazoa; phylum Chordata; class Mammalia; order Primates; family Lemuridae; genus Lemur; species Lemur catta. The sequence continues at coordinate 48,055,927 of NC_059155.1, read as the reverse complement.
ACTTAGAAGTTTTCACTCATTCTTTCAACACATTTTTTTGAAAGTGCTAGGCACTATGCTAGACCCTGGGAAAATACAATGGTGAGGAAAACACACCGTCTACCCTCATGGAGCCTAAAGACTATTTGGGGAAACAGACATTAATCAAATTATTCCACAGACAAATATTTTAAAACTGTGAAGAATAAAACAGAGTATTAAGATAGCATATAGGCTGGGTGCGGTGGCTCACACCTGTAATCCCAGCACTCTGGGAGGCTGAGGTGGGAGGATCGCTTGAGGTCAGGAGTTCGAGACCAGCCTGAGCAAGAGCGAGGCCCCGTCTCTACTAAAAAAAAATAGAAAGAAATTATATAGCCAACTAAAACTATATATATAAAGTTATCCAGGCATGGTGGCTCATGCCTGTAGTTGCAGCTAATGGGGATGCTGAGGCAGAAGGATCGCTTGAGCCCAGGAGTTTGAGGTTGCTGTGAGCTAGGCTGACGCCACGGCACTCCAGCCAGGGCAAAAGAGCAAGACTGTCTCAAAAAAAAAAAAAAAAAAAAAAGGCAGCATATAACAAGAGAACCTGACCTAGTCACGGAAAGTTTTTCTGAGGAACTAACAGGTGCTGACTTCTCAAAGATACGGAGGAATAAACTAAGGTGAAGGCAGGGAAGAGCAAAAAGTAAGTGCAGTGAGTCAACAATGTGAAATGCCTGCTTAGATGCTAATGTTGTCTTCTTCCCTTCTTGGCGGGGGCTGGGGTCAGGATCAGGGCTGTAGTGGGGCCTCAGCTAGGCACTCAGCTTGCTTGCTCTCTGGTCTGGGGGCTCGGCTGATGACTTGGCCAGAGTGTTCGCTAGGATTCAGGCCAAAAAGGCAGCCCTTTTGGTCAGGATGGTGGGGTTAGGGCTGAGGAGACAGCCCACATGGCTAGGAGACTGGGATCATACAGGGAGAATGAGCAAACACATGACTATTTGAGGTTAATGAGAGCCAGGCTTCTCAATGTGTGTGTGAGCGCGTGTGTATATGTGTACATTCGTGTATGTATATACACATACATTTACTTCCTAGTTCCGTCCATCAAGAGGACCTAGAAACAACAGCACCCCAGTAATAATGAGTACACCTCTAGGACCCAGATCTTGGGCACTACCTACCATCTAACATTAAAAGGAGCCAGGGCTCCTTGGAGAAATGACTCATTCCAGGGTTTGGGCAGGGAAAGTTCAAGATGAGCCTGGAGCATCTTATTGTGCCACAAAGTAAGGAAGTGCTAAAAGAATGATGGGGACATGTTAAAAGGATGTAGGAGCCAGCTTTGGGCAGCAAAATAAATAACGATAATAGTGGATTATAACCAGTTGAATAAAATAGGAATCCATTCGTCTGTACTAAAATGTATTTGAAAAACATGGATAAATAAGTGTGAGGCGGGGATAAAACCTCTATCTTAGTGCCAACTAACAAATGAACAGGGAATGATGGAAATGGAAAAATCAACGTTTAGCAATCATCACAGTGAAAATGGATTCAGGCAAGAATCACCAATGGATGCTAAAATTAGTGGTGAAAGTTTAATGAGGAACAGGATATTTACTCAGTCTTCCGTCAAGTACTTCATAATTACTTCATTACTAAGTACAACAGATTTATCAATTAATTTTATTTTGGAGAAATCTGGCAGAAACCATCTTAACCTTAAGCAGTAATAGGGCAAATTGACATTGTGTGCTTCTGGGCATGGTGCACGGAGAACACATCACTTTTGTGGTATGCCTGCCCCAAATGCATGAACTGAATCTAATCATCAGGAAACAACCAGTCCACCTAAATTGAGGTTCATGGTCAAAGTAATTAGCCTGTACTCTTCAAAATGTCATGGTCATGAAAGATAAAGACTGAGGAACATTTCAGTTTGCGGGAGATGAAAGAGACATGACCACTAAATGCAATTTAGGATACTGAAGGACTTTACTAGGACAATCAGTGAAATTTGAATGGGTCTGTGGATTAGATGGTAGAATCATATCATTGTTAATTTCCTAATTTTGATGGTTTACTGTGGTCATGCAGGAGTATCCTTGTTTTTATGAAATACACACTGAGGCATTAAGGGGAAAGGGGGCAGGAAGTCTGCAAATTAATCTCAGCTGGTTCAGAAAGAAACAAAAAGACAACGAATAATAAGGAAATGTGGTAAAAATGTTAACAAATAGTGAAGCTGGATGAAGGATGTATGGTAATTCTTTGTGCTTACTTGCAACTTTTCTTAAGTATGAAACTATTTCAAAATCAAAAGTTTAAAAATGTTAATACAAATCCACTGGGGAAAAAAGGCAACATGATTTTAACAGTCAGTACACTAATGCCAGTTTAGCCAGAATGACGCTGCTCCATTCTGCATGGGTCAGACCTCACTGGAAAACAGGATTTGGCTCTTGGGAGGTGAAGTAACCAGATCACATGAGGAATGGCGAAGGGGTCTGAGGATGTTTAACCTGAAGGAGGAAAAGCCTGGAGAACAGGGAGGGGCCTGGCTCTGTCTTCAATTCTCCAAAGGGTGTCTGGGATAGAGGAAGCAGACTTGTTATAGGGAGCCAGATTTCTCTTCAGTGTGAGGAAGGGCTTTTTACCAATTATACAGTAAAACTAGGTGGATTGAGCTATCTCGGGAGTTCCCTATCATAAGATATATCCTAATATAGACTGGGCAACTGATTCTCAAGGATATCAAAGAGAGATTTCATGAATCAGACCAATGCTAGGCCCAGTGACCACTAAGGTCATTTCAATGAAGAGTCTATGATTCTCTGTTATCTTCGGGTATTGGGAATTCGAACACTTCAGGAATAAAATGCAAAGTGTGTTGGATTGGGATGAACAGTTCCTTTTGTTCACACGGGGCATAAACCATCTTGCTCTCACATGGGTTATTTCAATATAAGCCTTAGCACTTTGGAAAATTCATTTGTCCCCCAGAAATGAGCTGTTCACTGAGGAGAAAGTCAACATGCTTTTATTTTAGAAAATTTCATTCAACAACATGAAACTAGGGCCTGAGAAAACAGAAACAAAAGCTCAAGAGAAAGTTTGGCAAAAATTTAAATAGTCAGCATCTCAGGACAATACATCTTCTTCAAGTTGCTGTGAGCTTGCCTGCTCATCTGCTTGCTCCAGTAGTTCTTGCTCTTCATTAGAAAGTGAGCCCTTCTTTTTATCTAATGCTTCCATAAGCTTACTATGTAGAACATTCATCTGGGAAAGAGAATAGCAAATAGATTTCTTGAGAGGAAAGGAGTTGTGGGAAAGCCTCCCAGACTCATGGTGATGGCATTAAAGTCTAACCCTTACCTTCTGAGATCTGAGAGATCTCAGATTTGGGGAGAAAATACAGTCCTCTCTTGAGGAATAAGTATCCCATATTATAAGGGAGAGGGTACTTAAAACATAAAAGATCTTTGCTCTCGTTTGGTAACAAGGATTTTTCTCCACCAAATCTCTCCTGGTTATCTAACGGCCCAGAAATCTGCAACTGTGAATAGTTCCTGGAGAAAACGCCTTTTTAAACAGTCATTGATTTGAGCAGAGGCCAGTCCTTCCCCACATAGCACTGGCATTGACAGTGATGCATCTTTCCAGAGTTCACTCTTGGCATTCCTCCTAATTAGATTCCATTTGCTATCCCTAAGATTCCCCCTGTTCTCCATCCTTCTTGGTTTTCACTCTAAGAAATTACTGTTTACAGTCCCCTAACCCTTAAAGTTATATGGAACCACTGAGAGGAACAATGATCAAGATCCTTTCCTAGCCAAGGACAGTAGGGTTGAGTTCTTATGGAAGGCCCAGCTATAACCTCTCTGCCCCCTAAGTCATTCTGTCCACTCCTAGTCCTTTCCTTCCTCACCTGAGTTTCATAGCTTCTCTTGAGGGCACCAAGGTGGTCAAAGAAACGGAATGCTAGGTCACACCATTTTTCAGCAGATACATACTTGCTTCTGCTGTACATAAATATTCCAGTATTCCAGGACTTGGTCATCAGCCAGAGAATCTCTATTTCTGGGTAGCCTTCCTGAAATCCATAAACAGTGAGTATTTTGCAGTTATTACTATTACAGCTCATAGTAGCACTACCTGTATCTGTGCTGTGTCCCATTAGTATTAAACAAACAGGTGCTCTGCTAACACTGAGGAAGGTGCATGCTCCTGGAGAGTACGAGGAGAGCACCTTGAAGTTTTATCAGCCGTTGAATGTTCCACAGCAAGATCTCATGAAGAGACATCTACTGAAAAAGCAATGAGGCTCTCTTCAACTGAAGGAAAGAATGAGAGAAAGAGATTTTTGGTCTCCCTGATAACATGAGAAAAATCTGTATCCTGTTTGGGGCTTTCCTTAATGCTGTCCTCAGTCAATTATCTCCCCAATAGCTACCTCTACTATTCACAGAAGGTTGTCAAGAAGCAATTTTAGAGGCCGGGCGCGGTGGCTCACGCCTGTAATCCTAGCACTCTGGGAGGCCGAGGCGGGAGGATCGCTCAAGGTTAGGAGTTCGAGACCAGCCTGAGCAAGAGCAAGACCCCGCCCTCCTACTAAAAACAGAAAGAAATTATATGGACAGCTAAAAATATATATATAGAAAAATTAGCTGGGCATGGTAGCACATGCCTGTAGTCCCAGCTACTTGGGACGCTGAGGCAGAAGGATCGCTTGAGCCCAGGAGTTTGAGGTTGCTGTGAGCTAGGCTGACTCCACGGCACTCTAGCCCAGGCAACAGAGCGAGACTCTGTCTCAAAAAAAAAAATAAAAGAAGCAATTTTATTTTATTTTGTTTTTTTGAGACAGAGTCTCACTCTGTTGCCCAGGCTAGAGTGCTATGGCGTCAGCCTAGCTCACAGCAACCTCAAACTCCTGGGCTCAAGGGATCCTCCTGCCTCATCTGCTGGAGTAGCTGGGACTACAGGCATGCACCACCACACCTGGCTCATTTTTTCTATTTTTAGTAGAGACAGAGTCTTGCTCTTGCTCAAGCTGGTCTCGAACTCCTAACCTCAAATGATCCTCCCACCTCGGCCTCCCAGAGTGCTAGGATTACATGCATGAGCCACCACGCCCAGCCAAGAAGCAATTTTATTGAATCTCTTTAATTTCTTTGACCAGAATCAGTCCATGTTTAGAATAGAAACTATATTAATCTTTAGCACTGACAATATCGACCTAGCTATGAACAAAGGACACATTTCTAAGATGGTCCCTTAGCCTTATCAGTGGTCTTTAACATGATGAATCACAAGATTATAACAGCTTCTTCACAATACTTCTGTGATAGTGAAAAAGATTAGTCTAAGAGGAGCTACTTTCTCTGTTCTTGCAGAGGAGACGGAGCACAAAGAGCATTTGTGTGACAGCCCTTCATCTACACAATAGGCGTCAGGCCCTTGAAGGAGAAAATGCAATAGGAGATGTGGGCAACAGCTACTTGAGAGTGTCAAGGATGTTGCCTCAGCTGTCATTTTGTCATTCATTTGGATCCATAAAAATATTACTACTCACAGAACACTGTGATAATGAGGGTGCTAAGAGGGATAAGACAAAACTTTTATCCTAAAGGAAACACAATGCTTTTGGGGAGACAAGGCATCCACATATAAAGATGATTTCATAAACTATGTGATTAAGGGCTAGAGTGACACAGGCGTTGGGTGCTTTAGTTCAGTAAAAGAAATGAGCACTACTGCAGCGGTCCCCAACCTTTTTGACACCAGGGACCGGTTTCAGGGAACATAGTTTTTCCACATATGGGGGGTGGATAGTGGGGCAGCGTCACTGCCTCAGCTCCACCTCAGATCATCAGGTGTTGGATTCTCATGGGGAGCACGCAACCTGGATCCCTCATATGTGAGTTTGCAGTGGGGTTTGTGCTCCCAGGGGATGCTGATGCTGCTGGTCCATGACTTGCACTTTGAGAATCAAACTCCTAGAGAACATAGCTCAGTAGTCTGAATCACTTTAGCTTCTTTTGTGAAAGAAAAGAGCCTGCTTTTGGGGGGCTTCTTCTTGGTTACTCAACAGGCCTTTGTGACTCCAGTGTCAGCTGTGATGGATGATTAGGGCTGTCTCTTCTCTTTAAGTGTAGGCTTTCCCTCACCATTATCTAAACTGCTGTACAGTCTTCTTTTATTCTTTTACTTTTTGTAGAGACGGGTCTTGTTGCCCAGTCTGGTCTCAAACCCCTGGCCTCCAGTGATCCTACTGCCTCGGTCTCCCAAAGTACTGGGATTATAGGCAGGAGCCACCATGTCTGGACCCTGTATAGTTTGGTTTTGGTTTTGGTTTTGTTTTGAGACTAGGTCTCACTCTGTCGCCCAGGCTAGAGTGCAGTAGCATCCGTAGCTCACTACAACCTCAAACTCCTGGGCTCAAGCAATCCTCTTGCCTCAACCTCCCGAGTAGCTGGGACTACAGGCATGTGCCACCATGCCTGGCTAATTTTTCTACTTTTTGTAGAGATGGTGGGGTCTCGCTCTTGCTCAGGATACCTATATAGTTTTAAAAAATGAACCAGGGAACTTCTACTTCCATGAGATGAACTAAATATATTTTATCCCTATTCCCCCTGCTAAGTACAACTAAAATCCTGGACATGATACATAAATATAAGAAGACTCTGAAAGGTAGAGAGAAGAAGGAAGACTGGCTAGGGACCTTGGTATAGTGGTGATTTCCCTGGGTTTTCTTTTTGCTTCACATATCCCAGATTTGGTGCTAGAGATGCCAACAGGCACAGACCAAAAGTCCCATGAACAGCCTGCTCTTTCTAGTCAAGGGACCAGTAGTAACAAGCAGTCCTCCACCTCAAGTATCAATGGAGGCCAAATTGGAAACCTGGGCTTCTACCTCTACTTGGAAGTAACAAGGTTGCTGCCAAAGCAGTGTCAGAAAAAGCCAGCTAAAACAGAAGGTTTAAATGACATCCAGAGCCTCATAACATAATATGAAAATGTCCAAGTTTCAATAAAAAATTACTCATTATACCAAGAATGGCGAAGATCTCAAACTGAATTTAAAAAAAGACAATCAATTGATGCCAACACTGAGATGACAGAAATGTCACAGTATCTGATAAAGAGTTTTTCTATGAATTTAAAAAATTGTGGTAAAAAATATATATATAACACAAAATTTACCATCTTAACCATTTTTAAGTATACACTTCAGTGGCATTCAGTACATATACATTGTTGTGCTACCATAACCACCACCCACCCACAGAACTGGTTTCATCTTGCAAAACTAAAACTCTGTACATATTATATATAACCCCCAGTCCCTGCAATTACCACTCTATTTTCTGTCTCTATGAATTTGACCACTCTAGGTACTTCATGTAAGTAGTATGACACAATATTTGTCCTTTTGTGACAAGCAACAACTTGATGAATCTCCAGAGAATTGCACTGAGTGAAAAAAGCCAATCTCAAAAGATTATGTACTGCACAATTCCAAATCTCAAAAGCTATATTGTATGAGTCCATTTATACAATATTCTTAAAATGAAAAAATTATAGAAATTAGTAATAGATTAGTGGTTGCCAGGGTTTAAGGAGGGGCTGGGAGTAGGAGAGAAGTGTGTGGAGGCTATAAAAAGGCAACATGAGGAATCCTTTTGGTGATGAAAATGTTCTGTATCTTGACTGTAATAATGCCAACATCCTGTTTGTGATATTGTACTACAGTTTTGTCAGATGTTATCACTGGAGAAACTGGGGAAACGGTACATGGGATATCTATGTTATTTATTACAACTGCAAGTGAATATACAATTATCTCAAAATAAAATTTTAATTTAGAAAACTTGAACAATCTACTTCCTGTTAAAAATAATCTAGAATATGAACCCACTGTAGATTACATAGGCTTGCCTGCTTAAGCATGTTGAGTCATCCCCCTGCTTTTTCATTGTCACTAGCTTCTGATTACCAACTTAAGTCTCTCCTTTGAACTGAAATTTCTCAGCAAGAACTGGTAAAAAAAAGTTATGTGTTCCAGTGGAAAGAGCCCTGTAATTGAGATGCAAATGGCTGAATGTTTGTGTCCCCTCAAAATTCATATATTAAAATCCTAATCCCCAAGGTGATAGTATTAGGAGGTGGGACTGTTGGGAGGTGATTAGGTCATGAGGGCAGAACTCTAATGAATAGGATTAGTGCCCTTACAAAAGAGACCCCAGGAAGATCCTTCACCCCTTCACCATGTGAAGTTACAGTCAGAAGAGGCCATCTATGAGGAAGCAGGCTCTCACCAGACACCAAATCTGTGGGCACCTTGATTTTGGACTTCCTAGCCTCCAGAACTGTGAGAAGTAAATTTTTGTTATTTATAAGCCACCCACTCTATATTTTGTTATAGCAGCCCGAATGGAATACAATGTAAGGTCACAAGATCTGGGTTCTAGTCCTGACCCTCATTCATTAACCATGAATGACCTTAGGCAAATTGGTAACTTGACCTTTTTGAATCTTAAAAATTTTCTCATTTGGAAATCACGGATAATAATAGCAGCACTGTCTACTTCATAGAATTGCTGTGGGGGTTTATGAGATAATGGATGTAAGCGTGCTTTGTAAACTATAAAGCATGATATTGTGAGGCATGAGGTTTTATATTTGTGTAATAGCCATTTTGCCAGTGTATGGAGGCACTTGATAAAGGTTATATGCTCAGTAAAAAATGAGTGAGTGATCGGTCATTTAAAAAGTCAATCAAAGGCAGAATTTTCTCCCAAGCATTTAAAACAAAGGAGATGCACAGCACATTCAAACAGGAAAAAGCAAGATGTACAATATAAAGAGCCAAGAGGGTTACTGAACTAATCTCTTCATTAAAAAGCCAATTAATCAGTCATGTTTCAGGGGATGAGCAATAATGGATGGGAAACTCATCAGAAAAGTAGAAAACCATTAAGCTCTCTAACAGGCAACCCAAGAGCTGTAATGTATTATTGGAACTGTAATGTATTAAATAGAATAAAAGAAGCAAAACCAAAATGCTCAGAAGTTTTGGCCTTACACTAACTTGGAAATTGATCAATTTGAAGTCTTAGTGCAGTCTAATTTTAGTTTGTATTAGTTACTATGGCAAACACTAATATAAACTACCAATTCCAGATGAGGCTCATGGCTTAGAAATAGAATATTCTATTTTTCCCACAAAATAGTAAAGGAAAAAATCCAAAATGTTCAATGTTGAAGTTTGGTTTTTTTTTTTAAACTTAAATTCAGACAGGCCATAATTACACACACAGCTCCAAGAGAATTCTAGGCTTTGATAAGTCAATGCTAGTTTGTACCAGGTTGTCACCTTGCTATATTTTTCCACTATCTGTTGTGATTTGCAGATACAGACATGTGTCACTTACCAACAGGGATACTATCCAACAAATGCATCATTAGGTGATTTTGTCATTGTGAGAACATCATAGAGTGTACTTACACAAATCTGGATGGTATGGCCTACCACACACCTAGGCTATTTGGTATAGCCCATTGCTTCTAGGCTACAAATCTGTACAGAATGTTACTATACTGAATGCTGTCAGCAATTGTAACACAGTGGTAAGTATTTGTGTGTCTAAATATATCTAAACCTGGAAAAGGTACTGTAAAAATATGGTATAAAGATAAAAAATGGTACATCTGCATAGGGCACTCATGGAGCTTGCAGGACTAAAAGTTGCTCTGCGTGAGTCAGTGAGTGGTGAGTGAATGTGAAGGCCTAAAACATCACTGTATGCTACTGTAGACTTTATAAACACTGTATACTTAGGCTATACTAAATTTATGAAAAATATTTTTCTTCAATAATAAATTGACTTTAGCTTACTGTAACCTTTTATACTTTATAAACTTTAAAATTTTTTAAAGTTTTTGAGTTGTAATAACACAAACATATTGTACAACTATACAAAAATATTTTCTTTATATATTTTCTTGTAAGCTTTTTTCTATTTTTAAATTTTCTTTTAAACTTTTAAAACTTTTTTGTTAAACACTAAGACATAAACACACACATTAGCTTAGGCCTACACAGGCTCAGGGTCATAAGTATCACTGTCTTCCATCTTTATATCTTGTCCCACTGGGTGGTCTTCAGGGACAATAACATGCATGGAGCTGTCATCTCCCAAAGTACCAGTGCCTTCTTCTGTAATACCTACTGATGAACGTGCCTGATGTTATTTTACAGTTAACTTTTTGTTTTATAAGTAGGAGGAGTACACTCTAAAATAACAATACAAAGTATAGTATAGTAAATAGGTAAACCAGTAACATAGACATTATCAAGTATTATGTACTATACATAATGCATGTGCTAGACTTTTATATGACTGGCAGTGTAGTAGGTTTGTTTACACCAGTATCACCACAAGCACACTAGTAATGTCTTGCACTATGTTGTTACGATGGCTAAGATGTCACTAGGTGATAGGAATTTTTCCGCTCCATTATAATCTTACGGGACCACCATGGTATATAATGAAACGTTGTTATCTGGTACATGACTATATTTATATATGAAGAAGCATTTGAGCCGAGAGCAGTTAGGATCCTTAGATACTAACATTAACTCAAATAATGACTTTCTATGTGACATTAAGCAAGCCAAGGAGCCACCTTAATGTATTTATAGCTCCCTTATAATAACAATACTACCTTACATATGTATGAGCTGTTAAAGTTTACAACACATATATTATTTCCATGGATCCTTACAACCCCAATGTAGAAGAGTCAGAGCAGGTGTTATTCCCATTTTACAAATGAGAAAACTGAAGTCAAACAGTAGAGGAGTGATATCCATATGCAAAAATAAACAAACAAAATACCATTTAGACCCTTACCTTACCTCATACATAATAATTAAAATGGATTATAGACCTATATGTAAGAGATAAAAGTATAAAACTGCTAGAAGAGACGGGGTGCAGTGGCTCATGCCTGTAATCCTAGCACTCTGGGAGGCCGAGGCAGGCGGATTGTTTGAGTTCAGGAGTTCAAGACCAGCCTGAGCAAGAGCCAGACCCCATCTCTACTAAAAATAGAAAGAAATTAGCTGGACAACTAAAAACATATAGAAAAAATTAGCCGGGCATGGTGGCGCATGCCTGTAGTCCCAGCTACCCAGGAGGCTGAGGCAGTAGGATTGCTTGAGCCCAGGAGTTTGAGGTTGCTGTGAGCTAGGCTGACACCATGGCACTCACTCTAGCCTGGGCAACAGAGTGAGATTCTGTCTCAATAGCAGACAGACAAACAAACAAAAAAGCTGCTAGAAGAACACATAGGAGAATATTTTTTTAAACTTGGGTTAGGCAAAGATTTCTTAGCATGACCAAAAACACTACCCATAAAAAAATTGATAAACTGGAATTCATCAAAATTCAAAACTTTTACTCTTCAAATTATGCCTTTAAGAAAATGAAAAGACAAGCCAGAGACTGGGAGAAAATATTTACAAGTCATATATCTGATAAAAGACCTGTATCCAGAATATATAAAGAACTCTTACAACTCAAGAAAAAGACAACTTAATTTTTAAAATGGGAAAATAATTGAATAGACATTTATCCAAAGAAGATATACAAATGGTCAATAAATACATGAAAAACAAACAACACCATTAGCCATCAAGAAAATACAAAACAGGCCAGGTACAGTGGCTCACGGCTGTAATCCTAGCACTTTGGGAGGCCAAGGATCTTTTGAGGCCAGGAGTTCAAGACCAGCCTGACCAAGAGCAAGAATCTGTCTCTACAAAGAACAGAAAAATTAGCCAGGCGTGGTGGTGCACGCCCATAGTCCCAGCTATTAGGGAGGCTGAGGCAGAAGGGGGTTGAGGTTGCAATGAGCTATGATTACACCACTGCACTGTCCAGGTGACAGAGCAAGACCCTGTCTCAAAAAAAAAAAAAGAAAGAAAGAAAGAAAGGAAGGAAGAAAGAAAGGAAGGAAAGAAGGAAGGAAGGAAGGAAGGAAGGAAGGAAGGAAGGAAGGAAGGAAGAAAAAGAAAGAAAGAAAGAAAGAAAGAAAAGAAAGGAAAGAAAGAAAGAAAGAAAGAAAGAAAGAAAGAAAGAAAGAAAGAAAGAAAGAAAGAAAGAAAGAAAGAAAGAAAGAAAGAAAGAAAAGAAAGAAAGAAAGAAGGAAAAAATACAGGCTGGGCGTGGCTCACGCCTTTAATCCTAGTACTCTGGGAGGCCAAGGTGGGAGGATCACTTGAGCTCAGGAGTTCGAGACCAGCCTGAGTAAGAGCAAGAACTCGTCTCTACTAAAAATAGAAAAATTAGCCAGGTGTCGTGGCATGCACCTGTAGTCCCAGCTACTCAGGAGACTGAGGCAGGAGGATAGCTTGAGCCCAGGAGTTTGAGGTTACAGTGAGCTAGGATGACACCACTGCACTATAGCAAGGGTAATAGAGTGAGACTCTGTCTCAAAAAAAAAAAAAAAGAAAGAAAATACAAAACAACAATGACCTACTATTCCATACCCACTAGGATGGCTATAGTAAAAAACATGGAGGGGTGGGGGGTGGCAGAAAAAAAAAACCATGGACAATAACAAATGTTGATGAATTGTGGAGAAATTGGAATCCTCATACACTGCTAGTGGGAATGTAAAATGGTGCAGCCACTTTGGAAAACAGTTTGCAGCTCCTCAAAAAGTTAAACATAGAGTTACCAAATGACTCAGCAATTCCACACATAGGTATATATCCAAGAGAATTCAAAATGTTATGTTCACACAAAGTCTTGTACATAAATGTTCATAGCAGCATTATTTGTGATGGCCAAAAAGTGAAAGCAACTCCTCAAATGTCTACGAACTGGTAAGTGGATAAAAAAATGTGATATATCCATTCAATAAACAAATGTGGTATATCCATTCAATAGAATATTATTCAGCAAAAAAAAGGAGCAATGAAATACTGATAATACCACAATACAGATGAACCAGAAAAACATTTATGCTAAATAAAAAAGGCCAGACACAAGAATTGTGGTGATAGTTGCACAACTCTATAAATTTACTGAATTATGCATGAACAATGGGTGAATTTTATGATATGTAAATTACATCATAATAAAGCTAACTTAAGATCACTGAATAAACCTGCACTGAAGAGAAAAAGAAATCAGCAGAGGAAGGACTAAAATACAGGTCTTCAGTGTTCTACTCTATCACCTGCCTCTGGGAAAGAGTGGGAATAACAATAAACTTTTCCAAGAGGTTCATATCCTCATAGGGGAAGTAATGATTCTACCAGGCTTTGAAAATACAAAATAATTCATAATGCCTAGTGGTACTGCTATTTTGACCTAATCTATAGCATATTTGTGTTAGAAAATTTCTACTTTTAACTATTTACATTTCAGAAATCCAGGGAAATTTTGTAGTGTCATAATATGAATTTATCCTAAAACTCGTATCAGAAAGTATTATTCCATGTAATTTCTAATACACAAGACATTGCAGTTCTTTTAAATTAGCTGAAAGTTTAATATCACTATTTGACTTACAGTGTGGCTAATAAGGCTCAGAGCATCTTCAAAATAGCCCCAAACTTCTTGCAGGGGACAGAGCTCTGCACTTGATGTCCCATTTGGCAGTGAGAGGTTAATCAAGTTGCGCACACATTTGCTGAAAATCAAAAAGACAAAACTCATCCCATAAGGAAATAAATCAGTGGTGTCATGGCTAAGATAAGTAAAATCTGGATTTCATCCCAGACTAAGAACTTCAAAACATTTCTGTTCTTCCTTCAGTTTTATCTGGCCTCCAACCTCAGAAGACAGATTTTTGAAGCTGTAAAACAAATTGACCAATCCTTCCTTTTATCATGCCTAGGCTGTCTTTCACTCTTTTATTAGTTTCCTGCACAAAGGAGTTGTGTCTGTTTATTTTATTTTATGAGATGGTTCAATTTGCAGGCATTTTAAAGCATCTTGTTATTTCCTCAAATGGGCAAGGGAATTGGGATTTAAATTGGGAATAATTCCACAAGAACTGTCTCTCATGACTTAGAACAGGAAAACCATAATGAAGTTTTCCAGAGAAAAATCACACAACATCTATTTTCCCCCATGTCTGGACATAGAAAACAAAAAATCTCTAATAAATAATATTTTATATAGCACTTATTGATGCTTAAAGAGAAGTACTTAGAAAAAAACTGGAGACAAATATAGCAAAATGTTAACATTTGTTAAGTTTGGGTGGTAGAGCCTGTAGTCCCAGCTACTCAGGAGGCTGAGGCAGGAGGATCACTTGAGCCTAGGAGTTCATATCCAGCCTGGGCAACATAGTAAGACCCAGTCTCTTAAAAAAAATAAATAAATAAATTTGGATGGTGGATACATTGGTGTTTGTTATATCATCTTCTGTATTTTTCTGTACATTTGGAATATTTAGTAATGAAACAAAGAAAAAAAAGGTACTTAGTAGTTTCACTATATACACAAACTCACACAAAGAAGCAACTTTTCCCCTCTTTTTCTTTTTGGGAAAACCAGACTCCTTGATTTTGCTAAATAACTCTTGGTCTCAATATGGAGCTGTTCACAAGAGTGCCTCCCAGATCATCCCTAGATCATCTTTTAGGTTGGGCCAGTTGAGTATGATTGATTACTTATGGGGCATTGACTATAGTTATTTTGGCTATCAGAAAGCCTGGATTAGGTGTTGAATTACATTTACTAACCTGTATTTCAAAACATCAATTGATTCTTGCTTTTTGTGGAGCACTAAAGCCCTTTTCAAGGCCTTGACAGCGATAGAAGGATAGTATGCAGGCGTTTCCACTGCTAATGCTAGAGGAAGAGAAGAAAAAAGGTGAACACCATAATCTCATCCATCACGGTTTTCATCCCAGGCTACAATTTGCTTTCTCTAATGAAAATGGCCTGAAACAGATGAACAAAAACAAACAAACAAACAAAACAATGAATTTTATAAATGATAAATCCACACATGCTTTTAGAAATAGCTTCTAATTTCTGGGTAGAGTAGCAGGGTAGGATTACCAGATTACATCCTTTCTTCAGCAAATATCAATAGAAAACTTACTGTTTCTATGACCCTGCACACAGTCATACAGGTGAAGCAATAATCTTATGAATGAGAGTCAAGGAAGGGCACACTAAGAAGGAAACAGAAAGCAGATCAGTAAAAGGGCTTTAATCAAAAGCAGATTTATACTACAGTGTATGATTTTTGTCTAACACTAAAAATATGCAATACTTGGCATAGGAGTGAGAATCAGAGATAACTAACTCTAAAACTTCCAGATACATTTAACAGGCCTCTAGAATCGGAGTTCCATTATACAAGGAGCAGTGGTCATCATAACATGTCCATAAAGAATACATCATCTGCTCCACGGCTCTAGGAATTCTGTCTTGGCAAGACCAAGGAAAGGCAAATGTGACTCTTGTGCACTTGGGGTTACCTAATAACTTTATTAACCTTTATGCATGCTCCTGAGGAGGATGAAAGATAAAAAGGGAAGATACTTAGGCCATTTTCTGCAACGTATCCCCAAAAAGGCTCTGAGCCCCAAACCCACTTAAAATTCAACCAGAAATTTGAGGGTAGCAGTTACGTTAAAAAATATTACCAGGCCAGGCGCGGTGGCTCACGCCTATAATCCTAGCACTTGGGAGGCCGAGGCGGGCGGATCGTTTGAGCTCAGGAGTTCGAGACCAGCCTGAGCAAGAGCGAGACCCCGTCTCTACTAAAAAAATAGAAAGAAATTATCTGGACAACTAAAAGTATACAGAAAAAATTAGCCGGGCATGGTGGCGCATGCCTATAGTCCCAGCTACTCGGGAGGCAGGAGGATCGCTTGAGCCCAGGCGTTTGAGGTTGCTGTGAGCTAGGCTGATGCCACGGCACTCTAGCCCAGGCAAGAGTGAGACTCTGTTTCAAAAAAACAAATATTACCAGTATTTCTCCGTACGTTTCAATAAATTGCTGAGATTGCATCACCTTTGATTGGTGAAGTGCTCAATTATCATTTCTCGCTAGCAGAGAAAAACTTTCTGAAGTTTGAGCTCCCCCTATAGTGTAGTTACATAATTAAATTCCACACATTGAATAGATTTGAGGACCTATTATGAGCAATGCACTTCACTAGGGTTTGTAAGTACAATAAATATAGGTAATTATTATTCATGACCCTAAGGAGATTGTGATCTTATAGAGTGAAAAAGATAAATGCACAAATGATCATAACATGAAATAGTCTTAGGGAGAATAAAAGTACTATGGGGAAACATTGTTTCCCACCTGGAGGTAAGAAAGAAAAATAAAGAGAAGAAAAAAAAGTAGTAGGATCTAAATGGCCACTGGCCTTACAAAAGCATAAACATAGCTCTTACATGCGATTGTTTCAAATGTTTTACTTTCTAAATGAGGCAGCTCCCACACCGATTCCAGGAAGCTGTCCAAGGATGGATCATTCATTTTGGCTTTAACTTCAAACTCGTACAGCAGAAGCAATGTCTCACATGGATCATTTGAGAAGTCCCCTAAGACAGAAGCAAAAATGCCACATTCTCTATGATTTCATTCCATTATTCTCTCAGGTTCTAATCCCTCTGACTGTAGAGGTTTTCTTTTGGGGAAAAATTAATTTTACTGACACTTTGAAGGTCATCCCAGCCTCTGTACACAGATTAAGTTCACCAATACTTTCAGCACCCTGTAATACGTTCACCAGCATTGCCTATATTTTCTGAAACTATTGCCATCATGCTCCTAACTAGCCTGAAAAAGTCCTGTTGCTATCATTAAGATTCTACTTCAAATCTGATGTTTACTTGCCTCTTGTGAACTTTCAACTTGCCCATGCTCCCTCTAATGGCTGAGTGCATTATGCAGCACTGTATCTTCTAGTTAAGAAGTGCTGCTTCACCATGGGAAGACTCTTATGTTAGGTGGCATGCACCATACTACATGAGACAGCTTTCATTCATCCTTGGTATATTGAACATTTAAAAATGTTTAGAAGTATAACACACATACAATAAACTGAAGGAAGTGCTCTAACCTTAAACAGTTTGATGAATTTTTACATATGTTTAAACTCATGTAATCACTATCTAGATCATGATAAAAAGCACACTTCCAACACTTCATAAGGTTCCCTTGTGCTCCCTTCTAGTCAATAACATCCCACCAGACGTAACAATTATTTTTACTTCTATCATTATCCATTGATATTGCTTACTCTTGAACTTCGTTGCTAGTAACAGAAATATTAAATAGAATTCTTTAGCAGAGTTTTCTTTGTTGGAAGATTTTAAACTATGAATTCAATTAATTTAATAGACATAGGACTATGTCTATTTCTTCTTAAGGGAGCTTCTATAGTTTGTGACTTTCAAGAAATTTGTACATTTCACCTAAGATTTTAAATTCATGGGCATAAAATTGTTCATAATATTCCCTTATTACCTTTTTTAATGTCTGTAGGATCTCTAGTGATATCTCCACTTTCATTCCTGATATTGTTAATTTGTGTCTTGATCTGCCTGGCTAGAGGCTTACCAATTGCATTAATCTTCTCAAAAGAGAAAAACACAGCTTTTGGTTTCATTGATTTTATCTATTGTTTTCTGTTTTAAATTTTATTGATCCGTGCTCTTATCTTTATTATTTCTTTTCTTTGGCTTCATTGGGTTTAATTTGCTAATTTTTTTCTAGTTTCTTGAGATGGAGGCTTAGATTATTTGAGATTTTTTTTCTTTTTCTAATAGAAGAATTTAATGCCATACATTTTTGTCTAAAGAGTGCTTTAGCTGTATCTTCCAAATTTTATATATTGTGGTTTCATCTTCCTTCAATTCAAAATATTCCTAATTTCCCTTGACACTTCTTCTTTGGCCCATTGGATAATTTAAAAGTATGTTGTTTAATTTCCAAATATTAGGAGATTTTACAGATAACTTTGTATTATAGATTTATAATTTAATTCCACTATGGTCAGATCAAATACTTTGATATTTCAATATTTTTATAATTTCTTTTAATTTTTTTGATGTTTGGTCTATGGTTCAGAATATGCATATGTTCCATGTGCATTTTTAAAAAATGTGTATTTTGTTGTTTTGGGGTAGAGTGTTCTATAAATGTGAATTAGGATCAAGTTGGTTGATAGTGTTGTCATGTTTTCTATCTCCTTATTGAGTATCTGTTGATTTATTCTATTGACTACTGAAAGGAGTATTGAAGCTTCCAACTTTGTCTATTCCTCATTTCAGTTCTATAAGTTTTTGCTTCATGTACTTTGAAGCATTGTAAAACAATTCCATTTACAATAGCTTCAAAAAGAATAAAGACATCAGTTTTATTGACAGGATGATGTGATCTTATGAATAAAATTCCTAGGGAATGCAGTCAAATGCCATTAGAACTAATAAACAAGTTCATCAAGATCAATATACAGGCCGGGCGCGGTGGCTCACACCTGTAATCCTAGCCCTCTGGGAGGCTGAGGCGGGTGGATCGCTCGAGGTCAGGAGTTCGAGACCAGCCTGAGAGAGACCCTGTCTCTACTAAAAATAGAAATAAATTATCTGGACAACTAAAAATATATACAGAAAAAATTAGCCGGGCATGGTGGCGCATGCCTGTAGTCCCAGCTACTTGGAAGGCTGAGGCAGTAGGATCGCTTAAGCCCGGGAGTTTGAGGTTGCTGTGAGCTAGGCTGACGCCACAGCACTCACTCTAGCCCAGGCAACAAAGTGAGACTCTGTCTAAAAAAACAAACAAACAAACAAAAAAAGATCAATATACAAAAATCAACTCTATTTTTATACAGCAGCAATGAACAAGCTGAAAAGACCATGTATAATGGCAACAAAAAGAATAAAATACTTAAAAATACATTAAACAAAAGAACTGCACAACTTGTACACTAAAAACTATAAAACATTGTTGAAGGAAAGAAGATGTAATAAAATGGAAGAATATCCCACGTTCATGGTTCAGAAGATCAAACTTTGTTAGGATGGCAATACTCCAAAACGGTTTATAGATTCAACACAATAATTATCAGAATCCCAGCTGAGTTTATGTTTTCCAAAAACTGACAGGCTGATCATAAAATTAATATGGAAATTCAAGGGATCCAGAATAGCCAAACCAATCTTGTAAAAGAACAAAGTTGGAAAACTAACACTTCCTGATTTCAAAGCTTACTACAGAGCAATGGTAATCAAGACAGCATGATACCAGCATAAGGACAGACATATCATGGGACAGAATTGATGATGCAGAAATAAAACCATGTTTCTATGGTCAACTAATTTTTCACAAGGGGACAAAGGCCATCCAGTGGGAAAAGAACAGTTTTTTAAACAAATAGTTCTAGGACAACTGGATAACCACATGATAAAGAATGAAGTCAGACCCTTGCCTCATACCATATATAAAAATTAACTCAAAATGAATCAAACATTTAAATGTAAGAGCTAAAACTATAAAACTCACAGAAGAAAACATAGGGGTAAACCTTCCTGACTTTGTATTTGGCAATGGATTCTTAGATGTGACACCAAAAACACAAGCAACAAAACAAAAATAGATAAATTCGACCTCATCAAAGTTAACAAATTTTGTATTTCAAGGGACACTATCAAGAAAGGGAAAAGAAAATGCACAGAATGGGAGAAAACCAAGTTATATATCTGATCAGGGACATGTATCTAGAACATAAAAAGGACTCTTACTACTCAATAATAAGGAGGCAGCTCAATTAAAAATTGGGCAAAGGGTCCAAATGGATATTTCTCCAAAGAAGATATACAATGGCCAATAACCATCTGAAAAGATGCTCAACATTACTGGTCATCAAAAGTACTCATCGGGAAATCAAAACCATAATGGGATACAAACATACACTGACTAGGATGGCTAGAATCAAAAAGTCAGAGAATACAAGTGCTGGCAAGGAGGTGGAGCAATCAGAAGCCTCATATACTACTGGTGGGAAGGTAAAATGGTGCAGCTGCTTTGAAAAACACTCTGTCAGTTCCTCAAATGATTAAATGCAGAGTTACCACATGACCTAGCAATTCCACTCCTAGGTATACACTAAGCAAAAGTGAAAATATATCCACACAAAAATGTGTGCATATCATTTACAGCAGCATTATTCATAGTAGCCAAAATATGGAAAGAATCCATATGTCCATCAATTGATGAAAGGATAAATAAAATGTGGTATACCCACACAATGGGATATTATTTGACCATAAAACGTAAAGAAGGGGCCAGGCAAGTGGCTGAAGCCTGTAATCCCAGCATTTGGGGAGACCAAGGTGGGAAGATTGCTTGAGGCCAGGAGTTTGAGACCAGCCTGGGCACCATAGCGAGACTTTATCTCTATAAAAAAAAAAAATAGCTGGGCTCAGTAGTGTGCTTCTGTAGGCCTGGCTACTTGGGAGGTTGAGGTGGGAGGATTGCTTGAGCCCAAGAGTTTACAGCACCCTGTGATGATGTCACTGAATTCTGGGCAGGAGAGTGAGACCCTGTCTCAAAAAAAAATTTTCTTTTAAAGTAATGAAGTACTGATACATGCCAAACATGGATGACAAAATTTTAAAATATACTAAGTGATATAAGCCAGTCACAAAAGTCCACATACTATATGATCATATATGAAATTTATATGAAATGTCCAGAATATGCAAATCTATAGAGACAGAAAGTAGACTAATGGTTGCTTATGGCTCGTGGGGAAATGCAAGGGTAGGTAAAGGGTGGTTTCTTTTTGAGGTAATGAAATGTCCCAAAATTGATTGCTGATGGTGGTTACACATATCTGTGAATATACTAAAACCTATTGAATTATATACATTTAATGGGTGAATTGCATAGCATGTGAGTTATACCTCAATAAACGTGTTTTTAAAGTTGAATTTATACTGTGTATTCTTTTGCAACTGACTTTTTTTGCTCATGATAATGTCTGATATTTATTAATATCTATATTTTTGTATGCTGTCAGAAGTTTATTCCTTTTATTGCTTTGTAGTAGTCCATTGTATGAACATACCATAATTGAATCCATTTGGCTGTTGAAAAAGCAATGTAATTGTTTCAAATTTTTAGCTTTTATGAATGGAGCTGTCTTGAACATTCCTGTACATATTTTGGTGAACAGATGCACTCATTCCACCTGAGTATATATGTAAAAGTGAGATTGCAGGGTCATCGCTAGGATAGGAGCATGTTTGGTTTTAGCAGATACTGCCAAACAGTTTTCCAAAGTGGTTGTACCAATTACATTTTCACCAGCAATGTATCAGAGCTCCAGTTGCTTCCCATCCTCATTAATACTTGGTATGTTTTTAGTCATTTCAGTGAGTGTGCAGTGGTTTCTCATTGTGATCTTAATTTGCATTTCCCTAATGAGTAATGACATTGAGTGTCTTTTCCTTTGCTTATTGGCAATTTATATGTCCTTTATGAAGTTCCCATTCAATTCTTTTGACCAGTTTTTATTGTTTGTCTTTTCTTGTTGTGTTGTAAGAGTTCTTTATATATTCTAGAACTTGTCAAGTTTATGTATTGACATATCTTCCTCCTGTCTGTGGCTTGTCTTTTCCTTTTCTTTTCACAAACTGAAGTTTTCACTTGTAAAGAAGTCCACTTCACCAATATTTTCTTTTATACTTGGTAATTTTTATTGTCTCCCTGAGGTCATAAAGATATTCTCCTATGATTATTTTTAGAAACCTTATTGTTTTACACTATAATTCATCTAAAAATCAATGTTTGTGTATGGTGTGAGGGAAGGGTCAAAGTTTATGTTTTCCATATGGATATTTAATTTTTCCAGCACTATTCAATATAAAAAAATCGTTTCCTCATTAAATAGCACTGGGCACCTTTGTTGCAAATCAAATGACCATGTGTGTGTCTATTTCTGTACTCTGTATTCTGTAGTTTAAGTCATCAAATTTTACTCATCTTTTCCAAGATTATTCTTTGCATCTCTATAAAAATGTTAATATCCTGTCAATTTCCACAAGTAAGCTGGGATTTTGACAGGGATTGCCTTGAATTTATAGGTCAATTTGGGAGGACTGACATCATAACAGTATTGAGTTGTCCAGTCCATGAACATAGCATATATTTTCATTTATTTAGGCCTTTTAAAATTTCTCTCAGTAATGTTTCAATGTTTTGTAGTTTTCAGTGTAGAGATCTACATCTTTCATTATAAACTGATTAGTAAGCATTAGATAGATTTTGATGCTATCAAAAATGGTATTTTAAAAGTTCATTTTCCAATCATTTCTTGCTAGTATTTAGAAATACAATTAATTTTTGTATACAAGCCTGTATCCAACAACCATACCAAACTCACTTATTTTTAAAACTTTACTGAAAATAAAATACAAATATAGAAAACCATATGATACATGTACATTTGTTTGCATATACATATATATATACACACACATACATACAGTTCTGTTATAATGTTTGTTTTGAAAATGTAAATTTGTTCCAACATAATTGATATATTAAGGAACAATTCAAGCATAATGTAAATTAGGTGCTTACTTATATGCAATTTAGTCTACGTTAAATGGTAAGTAATGCAGAAAACTGTACCTAGCTGAACCAAGCTGTGTAGAAATACACAAAACACACACACGTGCACAACTCAAACTTCTATCAGCTACCTCAGTTCACCACATATGTTATGAGTCATACCCATCCACATCTGTTGTTATAACTATCAGATTTCAAATAACCCTCCTTCCACAACTTCACAATAACACACAAGCTGCAATCCTTCTGACATTCACTTCCACATGCAAATTTCAGGTCTTTTTCAAGGTAAAATGCCATATTTATTGTAGTAGTTATGTATTTTTATCATTTTATTAGGTTCCTATCCTTTTTTAATGTGTCAAATTTTTGAGTGCTTTTCCCTTAACCCCATTTTCCCTATAAGCTCTGTGGGGTTTTTTGTTTTTTTCTTTTTTTGAGACAAGGTCTCACTCTGTTGCCCAGGCTAGAGTGCAGTGGCATCATCATAGCTCATTGGAATCTCCAACTCCTGGACTTAAGTGACCCCCCCGCCTCAGCCTCTCAAGTAGCTGGGACTACAGGTGCTTGCCACCATGCATGGCTAATATTTGTATTTTTTTGTAGAGACAGGGTCTTGCTATATTGTTCAGGCTGGTCTTGAACTCCTGCCTTGGCCTCCCAAAGTACTACAATTATAGGCATGAGCCACTGCACCCAACCATTCCTATGGTTTTTATTGCACAATTTTGCACAGTGCAATAATTTTTAGGAGCACATATGCCATGTTATAGCAGAACTCACTAAACATGTGAAGTATTTTCATAATTGCTAATCCACATCCACATGAAAAACAAAGTTACCAAGTGGAGTACAGTATTGTGCATAGTTCTTTTTGTCTTTAGCATTGTGTCCAGTCAAAAGAGTGTCTTTCAGTTACTTAAGTCAGCTTCTTTCTTCCCCACCCACTTCAGTATAGTTATGTAGTTCATTTGTAATACAGTTAGATCCATTTGTCACGGTCTGAATTCCATCTGGGATTCCCTCCATATCCTGATTGATCTATTTTTAAATTGCATCCAGTAAAACCTACTCTTTGCGGTGTATAGTTCAATGGGTTTTGACAAATACATAGAGTTCCATGTCTACTATCAGAGATCCTTACAGAGCAGTCCATTATCCTAAAAATTCTCTCGTGTTGCCACTTTATAGTGAACTCTTCCTCCTATGTCCAACCTCTGGCAATCACTGATCTGTTTTCTGTTCCTATGATTTTACCTTTTCCAGGATACCATATAAATGGAATCATAGCCTTTTGGGTCTGTTTTTTTTTTCACTTGGCATATGCATTGAACATTCAGTTAATGCTGAGTAATTTTGTATAGATGTAGAGTTTGTTTATCTATTTCAGGTTATCTTTTTTGTTGTTGAGATTACATGATCAGCTTCTGGAAAGGGCAGATTGATTGGTGGGGTCTCTGTGATGCTTTCAAAGTCATGGTAAAGAAATTGCTCCACTATTCTGAGTCCTTTAGATAAGCAAAACTCCCTTCCAATGTATAGACAGGGCAGGGATTAGTCCCACTTTTGAGATGAGAAAATTAAGGCTGAGATATTAAATAACTTGCCCACAGAAACAGAAAAGTAATGGAGAGCTAGGACTCTAATCCCAGATGTCCTGATTCACAATCCACTAACGGAAAGCATGTAGAGTATAAGAATGACTATGACTTGAAGGTTGGAAAATAGAACCTAGGGACACTAATTTTTGGAGTAGTTGGTCTGAAGAAGAGAGAGCCTAGTAAATACTTCGGAAACTGTCTGAATCATATAAAGGGTTTGCAACTGAGGTTTAAAGAATAGATGGTCTTTAGGAGGCAACATGGAGAGAGTGATCAATTAGACCTAAGAGGTGAAATAGGTTACTAGGAAGTCTGGAATTATTCCAGTATGATGTTGAATAGAAATGGTGATAGTGTACACCCTTTTCTCATTCCCTGACATAAGTGGAAAAGTGTTCATATTTTACCATTAAATAAGGAGTAGTTTGGTTTTAGGTAATGTTTATGAGCTTGGGAATTTACCTTCTATTCTTAGTTTGTTGAGTGTTCTCATCATGAATGGGTGTTGAATTTTTTAAAACGCTTTTTCTGCTTCTATTATTGTGTTCTCCTGCCATTTATTTTGTTAATGTGCACTGATTTTTTTTTTTTTTGAGACAGAGCCTCGCTCTGTTGCCTGGACTAGAATGCCGTGGCATCAACCTAGCTCACAGCAACCTCAAACTCCTGGGCTTAAGCAATCCTTCTGCCTCAGCCTCCCGAGTAACTGGGACTACAGGCACGTGCCACCATGCCCGGCTAATTTTTTCTATATATTTCTAGTTGTCCAGATAATTTCTTTCTATTTTTTAGTAGAGACAAGGTCTCGCTCTTGCTCAGGCTGGTCTCAAACTCTTGACCTCGACCGATCCTCCCACCTCAGCCTCCCAGAGTGCTAGGATTACAGGCGTGAGCCATTGTGCCTGCCCTGCACTGATTTTTGAATGTTGAATTTCTAGGATAAATACTAACTGGTCATGATATAGTATCCTTCTTATATACTGGTGGATTCAACTTTCTAAAATGTGTTTAGGATTTTTGGATCTATCATTTAAGATATTGACCTGTGTTTTTCTTTTCCTGAAATGCCCTTTTCAGTTTTGGGCATCAAAGTCATGCTGGCCTCATAAAAAAATCTATGTGTTATCTCTTTTTCTATTTTCTATAAGAGACATTTGTATAGGATTGCTATTGTTTCTTCCTTATATTTGGGAAAATGTACTAGTAAAGATGTTTCCTTTGTGAGAAGGTATTTTAAGATTTCATTTCTTTAATAAGTATAGGACTATTCAAAATAGTCTAAATAGGACTATTCAGATTCTTTCTTTGGGGGCCAATTTTGGCAGGTATACTTTTCAAGGAATTTTTCCATTTTGTCTAAATTGTCAAATTTATTGGCATAAAGTTGTTCATAATATCCTTTTATTGTGTTTTCAATGTCTGAAGGATTTGTAGCTTGTAGTGATGCACACTTTTGAATTACTGATATTAGTAATTTGTGTTCTTTCTTTTCTTTCCTGATCCATCTTACTAGGCAGTTAGCTATTGTATTATTAATCTTTCCAAAGAAACTACTTTTGGCTTTGTTGATTTTCTGTATCATATGCCTATTTTTTTATTTCATTGTTTTCTGCTCTCATCTTTGTTATGTTCTTGCTTCTACTATCTTTGGATTTAATTAGCTGTTCTTTTCCAAGACTCAAGTTGGAAGCTTAGATCACTGATTTTCAAACCTTCATCTTTTCTAATATATGCATTTAAAACTATGTATTTTCCTTTATTTTAGTTGTATACAACAAGTTTTGATGTCATTATCATTTTTGTTAAGTTCAATATATTCTATAATTTTCATTTTGATTACTTCTTTGGCTGATGGGTTATTTGGAAGTGTTTCTTTTAGATTTTCAACAGGATGGGTTTTCTAATCATCTTTTTGTTGCTTTCTCATTTAATTCTACTTTGTTCAGATAACATACTTTGTATGATTTCAGTCCTTTGAAATTTGTTGAGACTTGCTTTTTTGCTCAGCATATGATCTATTTTGGCAAATGTTACAAATGCATTTTAAAAGAATGTACATTGTATAATTGATAGGTGTATTATTCCATATATGTATCAGTTAGGGGTGGACTGAAGTTTATAGTTTGGGAAGCATAGTGGAAACAAATAATGAATGCTTGTAGGTGAGCTATGGTATGTACCTTACTCTGATCAGGAGACATTGTGCCAAAATAATTGTACGGGAAAATTTCTAGATTCACATCTGTCTTTTTATAAAAGCAAATCACAGTGGAATATATGTTAGAAACAGGGAGACATGCATGACATTCCTAATTAGGTCAGGCACTTGGGAGAAGAAATAGTGTATATCACCATAAATATCTGGGAACAATAACAAACCTGTCTCCTGAACCTGGGACCTCTATTATATTTCTTTAGTGACTCTACAGCCCTGTATCAAAGTCCCTACTCAATGCCACTGGAGCTTTGCTTTGCATTATTAGGATAAGCTTATGCTGCCTGTGAGGCATAATTGAAATGGAATGCAGCCAAAAGCGAAGACTTTTAGGATCCACTTTTATCAGAGATACTAGGGTATCTCCAGCTAATTCTTTAATTTCTTTCCAGGAAATAATCCTAAACTCAGGTTCTCATATTTGTGTGGCATGAGTCCTGGCCCAAAATGTACACTAGAAAATCTACTGAAGTTTTACTATTTTGTTTAATGTGCCTTAGGATTGGGTCCGGTTCCTTTTTCTCTTGGCTGATCTCAAAACTATCATCTCTGAGAATTCCTTATCCACGGAGAACTAATCTCTGGGACAAAAGTAACCTCTGACTGATTGTTAGTTATTAAGCCAGTGAAAAAAACAAGCAAAGACTGTCCGCTGAAAGAATAAGAGCATTTAATCCTAGTTTTGGTGTGTGCAACTGAATAGACAAAAATATTTCTAATTTCAACATGAGCCTTGTTAAACTGTAGATTTTATCTACTGCATTTGGATAAATTAGAATGACCTTTCCAGTTCCGGGCTGAGGAGACCATAATACAGAAATATATAATATATAAAAACATAGACAATTGTCTGCCCTGCCAGCTGAACTGAATTTCTGCTGGGAGAGAACTCATGCTGGGTTTTGTTCTAAAGCTCTCAGGAGGTTTGCCTTGCTTGCCATAAAGACTAAGACTTTCAATGATGACACTTGATTAATACTTTATACCAAAGTCAAAATTATACCACTGGAGATAAGTGAAATTCTTCCTTGCAATGACCTATAAAAATAGCTAAAGACTTTTCTCTGGTCTCATGTTTTCGCAATAAAAATTTAACTTATATTACAAAATAGATACCTTTAAGAAATCAAATTGCTAAGATTACTTCTAGCCCTAACATTTGATGATTCTCTATGTAGAGAGTCTGGCTCCAAGGATGCTCATAGCAACATCCAAAAGTGATAATCTTCAGTGGAGACCCAGAAGAGGAAGTCTCTTTTCACAGCCGAAAGATAGATTCAGAAGCTGTGATCTCCCTCAAAGTTAAAGAGGTTTGGAGTGTCTTATCACTGTAAGCAAAATTATCTTTGGTATAATCCCAACCTCCCTTTAAATCTCCTTTTTCTTTTCATTGAAACCTGACCTGCCCTTCTCTACTTGATATTCCTACTTCAATCTCCATTAGGTATTTTTCTAAATGTTCCTCCAAAGTGTAAGCTGATAATGACTTACATTGTGGGCTCTCCCAAGGATCTTCGCATAGAGGGCTCTCAAAGATCAAAATGCTAGAATACTCAAATGAATGACTCTCTAATGATAGAATTTCTGGTGTTATAGTAGCATTTCACTTAATAAATATTTATTGAGTCCTACTATGGTCCAAGCAGAGATTTAGGAGGTAGGAATAAAGAGTGAATAAGATAGACAACTTTTTACCTGCATGGAACTTAGATTCTAGTTGGGGAGACAAACAATAAACAATATATATTTAATAATATAATGTCAAGTAGTGATGTGTGCTGTAAAAAAATATGGGCTAAGAGGGTATATAGTGATGAAAATTGATATTTTAGAAAGGGTGTGGTCTCAGGGGAGAGTGACATTTTAGCAAGTGGGAGAGCAAGCCATATGAATATCAAGGACAAGAGTGTTCTATGCAAAGGGAATGGCAAATACAAAGGCCCAGAGGCAGGAAAGTACAAGGTGTTATTGAGATATTGTAGGGCTAGAGTACATTGAGCTATGAGATAGAGTGGTAGGAAAGGTAACCAAGGGCCAGATCATCTATGGCCTTGTAGATCCTGGTAAGGCCTTTGGATTTTATTAAATCCAAGTAAATATGAAGTGCAAGGAGACTGACTTGAACTGACTTATATGTTATAATACTCTGGCCGCTGTGTGGCTATTGGATTTATAGGGGGTCAAGAGTGGAAGCAGAGAAGACAGTTGTAAGGCTACTGCACTGGTACAAGTCAGAGATGAGGTCACTTGAACTAGGATGATACTAGTAGCTTAATTTATTGTTGGGAAGGGGCACACTACAAACCACATGCTTTCAGCCTACTATGGGTTGAATGTGCTCCCTCCCAAAATCTAGGTGTTGAAACTTAATGGCCAATGTGATGGTATTAAGAAGTGGGGCCTTTAATAGGTGGTTAGGCCCAGAGGGCTCCTACTGTGTGCACGGGATTTAGGCCCTTATAAAAGAGGCTTAACACAGCATTAGCTTCTCTTGCCCCTCCACCTTCTACCCTCTGAGGAAACAGCATTCTCCCTTCTGGAGGATGCAGCAACAAGGCACCATCTTGGAAGCAGAGAGCAGCCTTCACCAAACAACTGAACCTGCTGGCACCTTGATTGTGGACTTCCCAGCCTCCAGAACTGTGAGAAAATAAATTTCTGTTCTGTATAAATTACCCAGTCTGTGTGTGGTATTTTATTATAGTAGCACAAACAAAGACACAGCCTCACCTCCCACTATGTAACACCTGAATAAGAGACAATCCCAAAACTAACAATGTTTTCTTATACTCCTTGATTTTTTTTTGTTCATTTGGTTCTTACCATTAAAATCCTATTTAATCTTGAAGAGTAAGTTCAAATATTAGCTTTTTGGTTTGGGGTTTGTTGTTGTTGTTGTTTTGGTAGAGACAGGTTCTGGTTATGCTGCCCAGGCTGGTCTCTAATTCCTGGCCTCAAGTGATGCTTCTGCCTCAGCCTCCGAAAGTGCTGGGATTACAGGTGTGAACCACCACACCTGCCCCAATTATCAACTTTTGGAAAAGATCATTTCTTCTCTGTGGTCCTACATATTCTGTATCCCTATTAGTTATTTCATTTTGACTTGCATATGTGTAATTGATTGTGTTTCTGATCTACTTTATTTACTGTAAATTTCTTAAGGACAGAGACAGTCATACATTTCCTTGTTTCCACAATTCCTAGTAGCCCTTAGGAATTTAATAAAGACTTTGCAGAATAAATGTGGTGAGCTGCTTTCCTTAGGTCACAAATATAATGGCATGTCAGGGGTAATCCTTTTGTAAAAGCCAATTCCTATAGCACTAAAATTTTAGTTACTGTTTTTACAGTTTAATTAACTCTGATTTGGAGCAGATTTTTCAAAAGGATGGCATTTTCCAATTTTCCCTCAGGAGATTATGATTCACCAGCTTTGTACTTTCCCTCAATTTATGTATTTACAGTTGGTAGTTTAATGATTTATTTACATTACTCACATACTGGGCTCATAATTTAGGCATTATTTCATTGGAAATACACAATCTTAAGAAATATGAACTTTTAACAAGTCAGAATAATTTTTCTAAATGTATTTTTTGTTTTAATTATTAAAAGGACATGTTAATTGAAAAATTCAAACACAGAAATAAAATTAAAAGTCCCCTAAACTCACTAATTCCTGTTCCAAGGGGTAGTAAATGTCAGGATTGCTGTGTATCCTTCAAGACTTTATATTTGATATATAAATATATATAATTTATATACGTATGTATTATTTTGTTTATTCATACATTAACCAAATGTCTATTATGTGCTAGGCATTGGATATACAAAGGCAAGCAAAAGCAGACATAGTATCTGTCCTCATGGAGCTTACAGTCTAGTATATATGTGTGTGTATATATACATGTATATTTTAAAAATAGAATCAGAAAAAGCCAGCAAAAGTATAACATTCAAGGTGAGGGGCACACTCTGAAGCATAAATTCTTTATCTACAATAACAAGAACAGAGTTTAAAGGCTGGTAAAGGGAATTGGTCTGGACTTGGTTTGGTTTTGAGAAGGAGAAAAGAAAGGGCTGAAAGAGTGAGCAACTGGTCAGTGAGGCAGTGGAGAGGAAAGATTGTTATGAGAGGCCCATAGCTGCCTACATTCACTGGTTGGGAAAATGTAGAGACTACAAGAACCCATATACACAGCAACCCTAGATCTTAAGTTTTTGCTAGCCTGGATTATGGCCCTGATCTCCTCTCCACATGTGTCTCCTACAAACAGATGGTCTAAAGAAAACTTATTGTAATTAAAGATATCAAGCAAAGTAAAACAAAACACTCCAGCACAACTTATATACAAAGACACTACATTAAAATGAGATGAAAGGAGCAGAGAAATAAGTGACAGATGCAAAATTCTCACCAAAGAAATGTTGCCATAAAACAGATGAAAACTGTGACTAAACATGTCAGCCATGAATTTCATAATATTCATTAAGTAATTATCCCTTTAAAATAAGACTATAAGGCAGGAATGCAAGAGCTCAGGGAAAAGATGGTGGACAACAAAAGGAAATGAAATAGGAGCTATTTCAGAGATAAAGAAGGAAACAGAAAAATAAAACCATCACACAAATAAAGGCAAAACTGGAAGCAGCAAAAGGAAGAACAGACATCACTGAATAAATAGTAAGAAACAGAAAACAAGAAGAGGTAAGAAAACAAAATGAAATGGAAATTGAAATTGGTTGCAACAAAGATATGGAAACAACCCAAGTGCCCATCAATACATGAGTGCATTAATAAAATGTGGTATATGAATATCATGGAGTCCTACTCAGCCACAAAAATCAATGGTGACTTAGAACCTCTTGTATTATCCTGGATAGAGCTGGAACACATTCTACTAAGTCAAATATCCCAAGAATGGAAAAATAAGCACCACATGTACTCACCATCATATTGGTATTAACTGATCAACACTTAAGTGTACATATAGTAATAATATTCATCAGGTGTCAGGCAGATGGGGAGGAGGAGGGAATAGGTATATACACACCTAATGGGAGCAGTGTGCACCATCTGCAGGATGGACACGCTTGAAGCTCTGACTTGGGTGGGGCAAGGCCAATATACATAACCTAAACATTTGTACCCCCGTAATATGCTGAAATTTAAAAAAACATTAAAAAAAAGAAATTGGTTGCAACATCTTCCTGGTTTCCTCATCAACTAATGAGTTAAATAAAATCCTTGACACACGTTCATTTTATATTCCTAAGAGAGTCATGGTTATATCTTAAAATTATTGGCTGAGATGTCCACTGGATACACTTGACAAAACCAAGTATATTGTGTTCCTGGAGAAATGTAACTCATAGACTGTTTAAACTCATCTTCTCTTGGCTTCCATAGTGAATCCTAAGTGGCAACAGAACTTTGCTGAATCTGTTTCTTTCTTTTCTATTTATTTTATATTTTGTTTTAGTTTCCGATTTGTGTATAGCCAATAAGATATTCCCCCTTGGTAGAAGCAATGACTGGCAATGTGGTTATATGGTCTGACCATTTGGTGATCTCTGTAAGTGGATTAATAGATTACCCAGTCTCTGATGGGTGAGAAACAACAGAGAATTTAATTTGTCTCTTTTTTTGTTCTATTTGTCCATTTTGAGCTCAAATTAATCAGTAATTTCATGCCCACATGGAAGGAGAACAGCATTTTGATATCTGGACTGGTGAGTTTCTGCATTTACTCTTGACTTACAGCTGAAATTATAGCTCTGAATCCAAAAGATCTCTCTATATCTGTGTCTACATGTCTATAATTGAAAAGGCCTTAACTTCACATTGGGTGAGTGTGAAATGTTTTCCTATCTCTGCAAGGTATTAAAAATTAGATGATAAAGTCTCCTAAATTAAAGGAGCTCTGTTCTGATTGGTTTATAAACACAAAGACTTATATGTATATATTTTTAAAATTCCAAGAAAAAGAAGTGGAACTATTAATACTAAAATGTGCTAAACTAAAAATATTCTTACATAAAATTCTGCTAAATCAGAAAAATTTTAAGAATCTCAAATTAAAGTAATTCTTTGGAGAATGAGATTAGTTTAATAATTTTTTAAAAGAGCTATGTCTTCTTTGGTGATTTATTTGTGTAAAGTATAAATCAAGCACAAATTTTATTTAACTTGGGTCTGTTTTTCCTAAATATATAAAGGTTTACTCACGAAATAAGATAATACTATTTTTTTTTTGAGACAGAGTCTTGCTCTGTTGCCTGGGCTAGAGTGCCGTGGCATCAAGCTCACAGCAACCTCAAACTCCTGGGCTTAAGCAATCCTTCTGCCTCAGCCTCCTGAGTAGCTGGGACTACAGGCATGCACTACCATGCCCGGCAAATTTTTCTATATATATATATTTTTTAGCTGTCCATATAATTTCTTTCTATTTTTAGTAGAGAGGGGGGTCTCGCTTTTGCTTAGGCTGGTCTCGAACTCCTGACCTTGAGCGATCCTCCTGCCTTGGCCTCCCAGAGTGCTAGGATTACAGGTGTGAGCCACCGCGCCTGGCCTAAAATAATACTATTTATACATAATATTTAAGATTATGAGAAATGTAAATTTGTATTCAACTAAAATTGAATCATTATTCTGACAAACTTTTATTTCAGCAGTAAATATATTCTGTAGTATGTTAGATTTAAGCTAATTTCCAAGATATTTAGCAACTTAAAACATTGGATTGATATCAAATTAAGTTGATTAATGGATAATCATTTGATACCTACATAATTTTTACATAAAATAGAATACTTAAACATTGTTTACTAAGCATAGTTTTAAGTTTATATACTGTTCATTCTTATTTTTATATGCTACACAGAGGCAGTATCTTTGGGCCATGTTAATGGGTATGGCCATTTTCCTCTTTAGAAGAGATGGGTGTGTACACAGCAAGTTGTGCTACCTGTGTTCATGTGGCTCTGCTAATCTGCTATAATGCTTGTGGGTGAGAGATGGTTGTCAACTGTACTCCTCAAATTTTCTCTTTGAAATAGAATTATTTTGGTCAAAAGTTACAATTAAAACAAGTGTTTGAGAATTATATTATGAGCAATAGTGACAAATGGGTATATGCTCTTATTTTTCAAGGAAAAAGTAGTCTGTTCCTAAGGCAGTCGTTCACAAACTTTCTGTTCTCAGGACCTCTTGTACTCCAAAAACATTACTGAAGACTTCCAAAGATGTTTTTCATATGCATGTTCAAACTATCAATATTTACCATATTAGAAATTAAAACAAAATTTAAATATATTTACTTATAGAATCGACTTGAAATGAAGCTATTGCATGTTAATAACAACTTTATTATATTTTGAGACAGGGTCTTGCTTGGTCACCTCGGCTACAGTGTAGTGCCCTCATCATAGCTCACAGCAACCTCAAACTCCAGGGCTCAAGCAATCCTCCAGCCTCAGCCTCCTGAGTAGCTGGGACTATAGGCACATGCCACCACACCTGGCTAATTTTTGTATTTTTTGTAGAGATAGGGTCTCACTCTTGCTCCAGCTGGATCTTTAGTAAAAATAATTATATTTAAAAAATAAATAAGAAGATTGTTTCACATTTTTGCAAAGTTTCTTTATGCCTGATGTAATAGAAATAGCTAGATTCTCCTACCTGCTTCTGCATTCAATCTATTACAACATTACACATCATGTTGCCTCTGGAAAACTACATGTCTTGTTATTATGAAAATAGTTTTGACCTGGTAGATCCCCTAAAAGGCTGTCAGTTTGTTCCAGAACATAAAAATAACATAATGAAAGACAAACTTGGAAAGTGAATTTTATTCACCTTGGTTTAAACCTGAGTCTAAAATAAAGATATGTAATGTGTTAAAATTGTAGCAAAGTTATCCCAATTTTGATGGGCTTGCTTCCTTAGTTAACTGATTAATGCCTTCACCTACAATACAAAGGTTATTCTTTACTTTCTATGTAACCTGCCTAGATAGCAGATTCTGTGTTTTACCAGAATAATTTTCTGATGTTGTATTGTCTTTTTATTCTTTATTTTTGGTTATCTAATGGCAAACAAAGAACAAATTTCCTTACTTATCAAAGAGTTAAAGTTCTTTAGAATTGTGTTACACCTCCATGTTTATTTTTAAATGTTTGATCGTCACTTTGTTTAGATAGGTAACCAAGTATTGTTTCTCAGGCACCCATGATCCTAATTTAATCAAGTGCCCACTTTGCCTCTAACAACTTTTTTGATTTTACCTTTTAAAAATTGTACCCCAAATATAAAAGAGATAAAAACAAAACTTTCAGGATATCTTTTAAACCTAAAACTATCTTTGAGATTTTCAAAAGGACCCCTGGAAAATTGCAAAGATTATTCTTTCTCTGCATAAAGTGAGAAATGTTAGAAGTAATTAGGTTAGTTTGTTGTGTTACTATTGTAAGAGCTGCGTGAGAACAGTTGTAAAACCAGAAGAGATGCCCAGCCTTTTCTATGTTAAATTTTTATAGGTAAAACATTATGAATATAAGATTTCCAGAAATTGTATACTTTATGGGCAATTTCTGAAGATTTTTCACTGTCCTCCCTCTCCATAGCATTTTCACCCTTAAGATAAACACTAATTGTAACTCTTATAAACTACTTTCAACAATAGGAGGAATATCTAGACAGACATCAAAAGGATATAGGGACTGTGAACAACATTATAAACCAACCAGACCTAACAGATATACTTAGGACACTCCACCCAACAGAAGCGAAATACATATTCTTCTCAAGTGCTCATGGAACAGTCTTCAGGATAGACTATATGTTTGGCCACAAGACAAATCTCAACAAATTTAAAAAGATTAAAGTCATACAAAGTATATTCTCTGATCACCATGGAATGAAGCTAAAAATCAATAACAGAAAGAAAACTGGAGAATTTGCAAATATGTAGAATTTAAACAACATACTCTTAGACAACCAATGGGTCAAAAAAAATCACAAGGAAAATTAGAAAATACCTAGAGATGAATGAAAATGAAAACAACCTATCAAAAATTATGAGATATAATGAAGGTGGTGCCCAGAGAGAAATTTATAGCTATAATACAAAAAAGAAGAAAGATCTCAAATCAGTATCCTAACTTTAAACCTTGAGTAACTAGAAAAAGAAAACTAAAACCAAAGCTAGAAGAAAGGAAATAATAAAGATTAGAGATAAATGAAATAGAAAATAGAAAAATAATAGCATCAATGGAATCAAGAGTTGGTTCTTTGAAGACATGAACAAAATTGACAAACCTTTAGCTATACTCACAAAGAATAAAAGAAGACTCATTATTAGGAGACTCATTTACTTTTACAGAAATAAAAAGTATTATAAGAGATTACTATGAACTAATGTATGCCAACAAATTGATAACCTAGATAAAATGATAAATTTCTAGAAGCACACAAATTACTCAACTGACTTTAGAAGAAATAGAAAATCTCAGTAGACCTATAACAAGTAAAGGAATTGAATCAGTAATTAAAAACTTCCCAATAAACAAAAGTTAGGATGAGATGGCTTCACTGGTGAATTCTACCAAACATTTAAAGAAAAATAAACACCAATGCTTCTCAAACTCTTCCAAAAAACTGAAGAGGAGGGAACATTTACTAACTGATTCTATGAAGCCAGCATTACCTTGGTACCAAAGCCAGATGTAGACATCATGAGAAAAGAAAATTGCAAACCAATACAGTATATGAATATTGATTCAAAAGTCCACAACAGAATCATATTAAAGGATTATACACTACAACCAAGTGTGATTTATCCCAAGAGTGCAAGGGTGATTCAACATAAGCAAATTAATTAAAGCAATACACCACACCAGGCTGGGTGTGGTGGCTAACGCCTACAATCCCAGCACTTTGGGAGGCTGAGGCAGAAGGATCACTTGAAGCCAGTAATTCAAGACCAGCCTGGGCAACATAGTTGAGACCTTGTCTCTACAAAAAATACAAAAATTAGTCAGGCATGGTGGCACGCACCTATAGTCCCAGCTACTAGGGAGGCTGAGGCAGTAGGATCACCAGGAGTTCGAGGTTGTAGTGAGTGAGCTATGATGATGCCACTGTACTCTAGCTTGGGCAACAGAATGAGATCCTGTATCAAAAAATGTATGTGTGTGTGTATATATATATATACACACACACACACTCCACAGTAATAAAACAAAGGAAAAAACACATTACCATATCAATTGATGCAGAAAAGTCATTTGATGAAATTTGATAAAATCCAAGATCTTTTCATGATAAAAACACCCAGGAAAAAGAAGGGACTATTCTCAACCTGATAAAGGGCATTAAAAAAAACCCATAGTTAACACCATACTCAATGGTGAAAGAATTAAAGTTTTTCCCCTAAGATTAGGAACAAGACAGGATGCCCCCTTTCACCACTGCTATTCCACAATGTACTGGAAGTTCTAGCCAGCGAAATTTGGCAAGAAAAAGAAATAAAAGGCATTCAAATTGGAAAGGAAGAAGTGAAACTATCACTGTTCACAGATAACATGATCCTACATACAGAAAATCCTAAAGAAACAATAAGAAAGCTATGAATTCAGCAAAGTTGCAGGTGCAAGATCAACATGCAAATATCAGTTGTGTTTCTAAACATCAGCAATGAACAATCCAAAAAGGAAATTAAGAAAACAATTCATTTACAATAGCACCAAAAAGAACAAATTTAGCCAGGGAGGTGAAAGAACTGTACACTGATAACTATAAAATACTGATGAAGGACATTAAAGACCTAAATAAATGAAAAGACAGCCCATGTTTATGGATTGGAAGACTTAATATTGTTAAGATGTCAATACTACACTAAGCAATCCCTATCAAAATTCCAACAGCCTCTTTCTGCAGAAATTTTGCAATCCTCAAATTTATATGGCATTGTAAGTGGCCCCAAAGTCCAAACAATCTTGAAAAAGAAGAACAAAGTTGGAGGACCAACACTTCTCCATTTCAAAACTTACTACAAAGCTACAGTAATCAAAATGGTATGGTACTACCATAAGGACAGACATACAGACCAATGGAATAGAATTGAGAGTCCACTTATAAGCCAATACATTTATGGCCAACTGATTTTCAACAAGGGTGTCAAGACCATTAAATGGGGAAAAGAATAGTCTCTTCAATAAATGGTGCATGAGCAAGTGGATTTCCACAGGCAAAATAATGAAGCTGGAAGCCTACCATATAACCGAGTACAAAAATGAACTCAAAATGGATCAGTGACTTAAACATATCAACTAAAGCCATAAAACTCTTAGAATAAATACATAGGGGTAAATCTTCATGACCTTGGATTTGGCAATAGATTCTTAGATATGATACCAAAAGGATGAGCAACAAAAGAAATGGTAGATAAAATGAACTTCATAAAATTAAAAACTTTTGTACATCAAAGAACATTATCAAGAAAGTGAAAGACAACATATAGGAGAAAGTATTTGCAAATCATATACCTTATAATGGTTTAATATGCAGAATATATAAAGAAATCCTACAACTCAACAACAAAAACAGAAACAGCCCAATTTTAAAAATGAGCAAAAGACCTGAATAGACAAGTCCCCTTCCCTCCAAAGATGATATACAAATGGCCAATAAGCACATGAAAAAAAGTCTAACATCATTAGTCATTAGGGAAATGCAAATAAACCATGAGGTAACATTCCACATGCTAGGATGGTTATAATAATTAAAAAATGGGCTGGGCGGGGTGACACATGCCAGTAATCTTAGTACTTTGGGAGCTGAGGACAGAGGATTGCTTGAGGCCAGGAGTTGAAGACCAGCCTGAGCAACATAGCAAGATCCCATCTCTACAAAAAAATTTTTTTAAATTAGCCAGGTGTGGTGGCACATGCCTGTAGTCCCAACTACACAGGAGGATGAGGCAGGAGGATTGCTTGAGCCCAGGAGTCTGAGGTTGTAGTGAGCTATGATGATGCCACTGCACTCTAGACTGGGCAACACAGCGAGACAATGTCTAAGGAAGGAAGAAAGGAAGGAAGGAAGGAAGGAAGGAAGGAAGGAAGGAAGGAAGGAAGGAAGGAAGGAAGGAAGGAAGGAAGGAAGGAGTGAAGGGAAAAAAGAAACAGGGAGGGGGGAAGGAAGGAAGGGAGGGAAGGAATACTTGAATCTACATGTTGGAAAAGTACACTATGTTCCAGAAAAAACTAACACAGAATATTCAACACTAACTCATTTCCTAGTAGGGTATGTTCTGTTACCATATATCTTTTTGATTAATAGATACTACTTTTTTATATATATTACTAGTATTTATTTGTTTATTTATTTTACTTTTTTATTATTATTTCAGCATATTGTGGGGGTACAAAAGTTTAGGTTATGTATATTGCCCTTGCCCACCTAATAGATACTACTTTTAAAAGCAGTTTTAGATTCACAGCAAAACTGTACAGAAAGTACATAGAGTTCCCACATACCCTTGCACCTCCCCCCTACAGCATCCTCTACTATCAACATCCCACATTGAATTGGTACATTAGTTACAATTGATGAACCAACATTGATGCATCATTTTCAAAATTCATAATTTACATTAGGGTTCACTCTATATGTACATTTTATGGGTTTTGACAAATGTATAATGATATGTGTCCACCATTATAGTATCATACAGAATAGTTTCCCTGCCCTAAAAATTCCCTGTGCTCCACCTACTCATCCCTACCTCCCTTCCCTCAAGCTCCTGGCCAATCACTGATTTTTTTTACTGTTTCTACAGTTTTGCCTTTTCCAGAATATCAAATATTTGGAATCATACAATATGCAGCTTTTTCTACATTGGCTTCTTTCACTGAGTAATATGCATTTAAGGTTCCTCCATGTATTTTTGTGGCTTTATAGTGCTGAATAATATTTCATTGCACGACTGTACCACATTTTAAAACATCCATTCACCTGTTAAAGGACATCTTGGTTGCTTCCAAGTTTTGGCAATTGTGAATAAAGCTGCTATAAACATCCCCATGTAGGTTTTGGGGTGGTTATAGGTTTTCACTCTTTTAGATAAATACCAAAAGGAGTGTGATTGCTGGGTCATATGGTAAGACTATGTTAATTTTGTAAGAAATGCCAAACTGTCTTCCAAAGTTGCTCTACCATTTTGCATTCCTACCCGCAATGAATGAGAGCTCCTGTTGCTCTGTATCCTCACCAGCATTTGGTGTTGTCAGTGTTTTGGATTTGGTCATTCTAATAGATGTGTAGTGGTATCTTATCATGGTTCTAATTTAAAATTCCCTAATGACTGTGTATTTGTGTGTGTTCTAGGAACACAGCTAGACTGTATGTGTGTGTGTATATATGTATACACACACATACCTAGGTTACATATATAGATATATATTTTTATCTACATATTTATATCTCTGTCTCTATATCTATAGCTAGTCTAGCTGTGTGTATACATATATATATGAACATATAACTAGATTGTAGATATAGATATATATATATACATGGAGAGGGAGAGAGAGAGATCTTTATTTCTCTCTCTCTATCTATAGTCTAGTTGCATTCCTAGAAAGAAGAAATTGATTTTTTTAGTGGACAGCTAGCATTCTGACATACTTTTGTTAATAAATGTCATTGAGACTATGAATTTGCTCTGAGTACTGCTTTAGCACTTTAGATTCTGGTATAAGGTATTTTAATTATCATTATTTTCTAGGTATTTTGTAGTTTTGGTTTTTAAAAATGCCCAGGTGGTAGGGTGCCTTTTATGATTTCTTTATTAATACCTAATTTTTACATTATGATCAGATAATGTCTATTTTATTTATGTGTCTTGGAATTTATTGAAGTTTTCCTTGTCATCAATTTTGTAAATATTCAAAGGGCATATAAAAAGAATATGTGTTTTCTGTTGTCAGGATACAGAGTATATTTTCAGACTATGGAGTATATTTCCATTAAATATTCTATAGTAAGTATTTTATTTAGGTCTTCTCTATCTTTACTTTTTGTTTTTATTGATTTAAATAACTGTCATAGGTTGAAAGAGGTAAATTAAATTTTATGTGTTTATGTCCCTCCTTATAATTCCTGTAATTTGATACCAAAATCTGTCAAAGACATGACACATGCACAAAAAGAAAATGACAGACCAATAATTTCTAAATGTTAGGAAACAATTCATCAACATATTAAAATAAGAACACACCATGACAAAATAGGGTTTATTGCAGGAATGCAATGGTGACTTAATTTTAGGAAATCTATTACTATAATTCAATATATTAATAGTTCAAAAGAGAAAAATCATATGATTACCTACATAAAGTCTGAAAAAGCATGTAATTCAATTCAATATCCATTGATTTTAACAAAATCTAAAACAGGAATAAATGGACACTATAAAAATGTCTATCTAAACCTAAAAGACAATATCATCTTTAATGAGGAAACAGTATCAAGCTATTATATAACTTCAAAAGGTTGACTACTATTTAGACCATTTTATAAGAAAATATTAGCAATATCTGATATCTTGATTGTGATTTGGAAGACTATAGCCTACATTTAGTCAGAGTTAAAGCTTGATTAAATTAGACATTAAATCTAGCAACCAAAGAGCAATAATGACATGTTGAACAATAAAATATTATATTTTCATAAAAAGAAAATTTAAAAATATTCTTGCTCCAAGCAGTGTGTTATGGAGTCAAAATAATGACATACAGTGGAGAAAAATCAGTTCTTAAATAATCATTTGACTGGTGACAAAAACTTGGTAATTCAGATTCTAAACTGCCTTCATAACTGTGTTACCGAACATCCAGTTTTCACTGTACCTGTTTGTTTCAGGAGATTCCAGATGTCATTGCATTTATGGATCTGCTCAAGTGCACGATTTAGTAACCTGGTCTATTTGGCAAAAATGCAGCAAGATAATTAGTCTCAACAAAAAAGAACTTTAAGCAAATTAATATAATCTCATATCATTTTCATTAAAAACAGCTAAAAATAAAATGATAGAAAAATGATAGTTTAAACTGAACATTTTGGATTTATATAGAAATGTTAGCCTCTATTTGCACTTTTCCCCAGAAAATGAGGATTAAATGGAAAACCTTGAGCATTGTCCACTTCTTTAATAATCTAGAACAGAAGAGAAATACTTTCAGAATGGTGGTGTGAGGAGCTCCATGGACCCTCTCCCCAGCCAAATGATCATAACTGGTGAGAATTATAAAACATCATATAAAGGCTCAGAAAATTGCCCTGAGGGCATAGAGAAAATGGAGAAACATTTATTCCAGGAAATTTGCTAAGACCCAGTAAGAACAGTGAGAAGCTGTGACATTTAAGCCATGACCCACTCACCAACCCCCAGCTCAGTGTGATGTAAGCACTACTTTAGGTAGGTGTGGCCGCCAAGGAGATGGGACTCTCTCTATCCCTAGCTTCCAGACTAGGAATTCCCGGGAGGGCCAGATTTACCGCACTTCTCATCCCCCCTGTCTGTATTGTAGAAGCTCTATTATAAAGAAGCATAGCTGAGAGGCCTTGGAGCTCTCTCTCTCTGCCCAGCCCTCATTTATAGGGCAAAAGCTTTACCCCAGGAATGGTAGGTTCAGAATATGGGGTCTCAGTTGCTCTCATCTCAGCTTGCTTATAGGATAATTTCCATGCTGGGAGAGGCAAGCCAAGAATATCAGGGACTACAACTGTTACCCAGTCCTCCATTCAAAAGAGCTGGACTATCACTCTCAGAGAAGTGGGCCATTATCCCTGCCCCTAGCTCTAAGACAGTGGTTCAGAGTTTCTGCCCAGTATGAGAGGCAGGTCATTAGGAGAGTGAACTCGTAGAGCTCCCTAAAGGAAATGACTAATTGGAACAGAGCCTGGGGAAGTTCAAGTCTAAAGATACTATAAAAAATCATGGAGATTCTGGTAACGAGTAAATTATGAGGAAGCTGGTAGCTCAATGATATCAACAAACAAAACAAAGGAACAACTAGAAGTTCACAGAGTGAACCCAGTGAAGAGATAACTAAGAAGATCCCTACTCCTTCAAAGGGGCCTTATTTTAATGGAACAGGCTGTGA
The DNA here is from genome assembly GCF_020740605.2 of Lemur catta. Taxonomy (NCBI): domain Eukaryota; kingdom Metazoa; phylum Chordata; class Mammalia; order Primates; family Lemuridae; genus Lemur; species Lemur catta. The sequence continues at coordinate 48,013,339 of NC_059155.1, read as the reverse complement.
AGCAATTTATGCCCAAGAGTATTTTCAAAACACACATACATACAAACAGAGCAATCACCTAGCAATTAGTCAGGACTAACTGGATGTGATACCAATAGAAGACCATCTAGAGATTAAATCTAGAGGAAGATCAGGGAAAGAGATAGTAAAAAAGAACCCTGCTAAAACCACTGTCATCCCTTATTAGGGGGAAGGGTCAGGGGGACTGCACAGGCAAAGACTGTGCCTTCTGAGGAGTGATAGCAGAGTCTAAATATTATGGGAGAAATAGATGTAACTGAACTAGCCAGCCAATTCACTAAACAAATAAAGAAGCAAACATTAACAGCAACAAGCCCCACAGAGATATATTATCTAAAATGCCCAGTTTTCAACAAAAAATTACAAGATATACAAAGATACAGGAAAATGTGACCCATACACAGGAAAAAAGCAGGAAATAGCAATTGACTTTGAAAAGGCCCAGATGTTAAACTTAGCAGACACAGAATACAAAGAAGGAATTTTAAGTTTGTTCAAATAATTAAAGGAAACCATAATTAAAGAAGGAAGGTATGGCCGGAAGTAGTGGCTCATACCTGTAATCCCAGCACTTTGGGAGGTCAAGGCAGGATTGCTTAAGGCCAGAAATTCAAGACCAGCCTGAGTAACATAGTGAGACTCTGTCTCTACAAAAAAAAAAAAAAAAAAAAAAAAACCCCCAAATTAGCTGGGCATGGTGGGAAGCACCAGTTACTCAGGAGGCTGAAGCAGGAGGATTGCTTGAGCGCAGGAGTTGGAGGTTGCAGTGAGCTCTAATGACACCATTGCGCTCTACCTGGGGCAACAGAGTGAAACCCTGTCTGGGGGGGGGGGAAGAGAAGGGAGGTTTGATAACAATGTTTATTAAATGTAGAATCACAATGAAGAGACAGAAATTATAAAACTCAAATGAAAATTCTGTGATTGAGAATTATAATAACTGAAATAAAAAAATTCACCAGAGGAGATCAACACTAGGTTTAAATTGGCAGAAGGAATTAGCAAACATCAAGACAGATCAATACAGATTATGAAATATGAAAAGCATAATGAAAAAGAAGAAAAATAAACAAAGCCTCAGTAAAATGGGGACACCACTAAGCACACCAACATATACACAATGGAATTACCAAAAGGATAGAAGAGAGCAGAAAAAAGTAGTTTTAAAAAATGGCTTGAAAACTGCCAATTTTAATGAAAAACATTCGTCTACACATCCAAGAAACCCAACAAACTCTAGGCAAGATGAACAAATGTAGAGATGCAACCCAGATACATTACGGTTAAAAGAATAAATGACAAAAACAAAGAGAAAAATTTGAAAGTAGCAAGAGAAAAATGATTCATCACATACAAGGGAATCCCATTTAGGATCAGCAACTGATTTCTCATTAAAAACAGTAGAGGCCAGAAGGCATTGGGATCCAAAGTGATCAAAGAAAATAACAGTTCACCTATAATCTATTACCCAGCAAAACTATCACTCAGAACTTAAAGTGAAATAAAGACATTCCCAGATAAACAAAAGCTGAGAGAATCTGTTGCTAAAAGAAGATCTTTTAGGCTAAAAGCAAGTGACATCAGACAGTAATTTGAATCCAAATGAAAAAATAAAGAGCACCAATAAAAGTAACTATGTAATTATAAAAGATAGTATAAATGCAGATTTCTTCTTCTCTTAACTGTTTCAAAAAGTAATTGCATTGTATATACACACACATATGTGTGTGTATATATGTATTGTTGGGCCTATAACATATAGAAATGTAATATATTTGACAATAACAGCACAAAAGAGACAGGTGGGAAGAAAGCTGTTTTGGAGTAAGGAAATGAGACCATATGGTAACTCTAATCTACAGGAAAAAATGAAGAAAAGCAGAAATACTAAATAAGATGGTTAATATAAAAAGCCATAATATATACTTGCTCTCCGTTCTTCTGTAAGTTCATTTAAAAGACAAAAAATTATATTAAGTGATACAATAAGATGTATTATTGTGTTCGAAATCCATATAGATGAAATATGTATAACAAAATAGCACAAAAAAAGTAAAGAGAAGAGAGCTAGTAGGAATAACATTTCTATGTCTTACTGGAATTACATTCATAACTTGATGTAGATCCTGATAAATTAAGATCTATATTGCAAGGTAAGCATGGTGATGCATGCCTGTAGTCCCAGCTACTCCAGAGGCTAAGGGAGGAGGATTGCTAGAGTCCAGGAGTTCAAGACCAGCCTGGGCAACAAAACAAGACTCTATCTCTCTTTATCTTTTTATTTTAATTTTTTTAGAGATGAAATCTAGCTTTCTTGCTCAGGCTGGAGTACAGTGGTGTGATCATAGCACACTGCAGCCTTGAACTCCTGGGTGCAAGTGATTCTCCCATTTCAGTCTCCAAAATAGCTGGGACTATAGGTGCATGCCACCATACCTGGATACCTTTTAAAATGTTTTTAGAGATGGGGTCATTCAGGTTGGTCTCAAACTCCTGGCCTTTAAGTGATCCTTCCACTTCAGCCTCCTGAGCCGCTGCACCTGGTAAGACTCCATCTCATTAAAAGAAAAAAAAGAGATTTCCATTATAAGCCCTAGAGTGACTACTAAGAAAGTAACTCAAAAAATATTGTGTAAAAACTCATTAAAGGAACTAAAATGTTGTATTAGAAAACATTCACAAAAGAAAGGCATAAAGGAGAAAAACAAGAACAAAAAATACATGAAACATACAGAACTAAAAAGTAAAATGGCAGAAGTAAATTCAACCGCAAAAATAATAACATTAAACGTGATTGGAGTAAACAATCTAATAAAAGGCAAAGACAGTCACATTGTATGAAAAAACATAATCCAAATATATTCTGTCTACAGGAGACATGCATTAGATTCAAAGATACATATAAGTTGATTGTAAAAGGGAAAAACCTATGCTATGGAAGCATTGACCATAAAAATGTTAGAGTAACAATACTAACATAAGACAAAAGTAAACTTTAAAACAAAAAAAAATTACTGAAGACAAAGAGGGAAATTTAATAATGCTAAAAGGGCCAATCCATCAGGAATATATAGCAATTATAAACATATATGCACCTAACAATAGAGCCCCAAAATACATGAAGTAAAAATGGACAGAATTGAAGGGAGAAAAAGATAATTCAACAATAAAAGTTGCAGACTTCAATACCCCAATTTATTTTTTTTGAGACAAGGTATCATTCTATTGCCTGGGCTATAGTGCAGTAGCATCATCATAGCTCATTGCAACCTCAAATTCCTGGGCTCAAATGATCCTCCTGCCTCAGCTTCCTGAGTAGCTGGGACTACAGGCTCATGCCACCATGCCCGGCTAATTTTTCTATTTTTTGTAGAGACAGAGTCTTGCTCTTCCTCAGGCTGGTCTCGAACTCCTGGCCTCAAGCAATCCTCCCACCTCAGCCTCCCAAAGTGCTGGGATTACAGGAGGGAGCTACTGTGCCCAGCCAGTGATATTGCACTTTTTTTTTGAGACAGGGTCTTGCTCTGTTGCCCAGGCTAGAGTGCAGTGAGATCATCATAACTCACTGCAACCTCAAGTTCCTGGGCTCAAGCGATCCTCCTGCCTCAGCCTCCCAAGTAGCTGGGACTATAGGCATGTACCACCATGCCTGGATAATTTTTCTGTTTTTTGTAGACATAGGGTCTTGCTCTTGCTCAGACTGGTCTCAAACTCCTGGCCTCAAGTGATCCTCTGCCTCAGCCTCCCAAAGTGCTAGGATTACAGGTGTGATCCACCACACCCAGGAAATACCCCACTTTAAATAAAGGATAGAATAACTAGGCAGAAAATCATCAAGGATATAGAAGACTTGAACATCACTATAAAGCTACCAGTCCTAACAAGGATCCATAAAACATTCCACCAACCCAAGCAGAATAAACATTCTTCTCAAGCTCATATAGCACTTTCTCCAAGATAGCTCATATGATAGGCCATAACACAAACTTCAAATTAATTTAAAATAACTGAAGTCATACAAAGTACGTATTCTGACCACAGTGGAATAAAAGTAGAAATCAATAAGAGAAAAAGATTTGGGAAGTTCACAAATATGTGGGTATTGAACAAAAGATGCCTTAATAACCTATGGGTCAAAGAAGAAATCACAATGAAAATGAGAAAATACTTTCAGATGAATGAAAAGAAAAACACAACATACCAAAATTTCCAGGATGTAGCTAATGCAGTTCTTAGAGGGAAATTTATATTATAGCTGTAAAAGTTGATACTAAAAAGAAGATATATCTCAAATCAATTTCTACTTTAAGAAATTGGAAAAACAAAAGAAAATTAAACCTTAAGCAAGCAGAGGGAAGAAAATAATAAAGATTAGAGTAGAAATTAATGAAATAGAGGCTAGAAACACAATAGAAAAAAAAAGCTGGTCCTTGAAAAAGATCAACAAAATTGACAAACCTTTGTCTATATTGACCAAGAATGAAAGAGAGAAGACACAAATAACTAAAATTAGGATTGAAAGAGGAGGCATCACTACTAACCTTACAGAAATAAAAAAGGATTATAAGGGGAATACTATGAAAAACTGTAGGCCAACGAATTAGATAAATTAGATGTAGTGGATAAATTTCTAGAAAGATAAACTACTGAAATTGATTCAAGAGGAAATAGAAAATCTGAATAGACTACAAAAAGTAAAGAAGTGAAAAATCTATAATCTGAAAACTATGAAACATTGTTGAAAAATTAAAACCTAAACAAATGAAAGGATAGTTCATATCCATGGATCAGAAACCTTAATATTATTAAGATCACAATACTACCCAAACTGATCAACAGTTTCAATATAACCCTATCAAAATCACAGCTGGCTTTTGTGCAGAAATCAATAAATTAATCCTAATGTGAATATGGAAATTAAAGGGACCCAGAATAGCCAAAACAATCTTGAAAAATAAGGCCAGGCATGGAGGTGCATGCCTGTACTCCCAGCTACTCAGGAGGCTGAGGAAAGAGGATTGCTTGAACTCAGGAGTTTGAGGTTACAGTGAGCTACAATGATGCCACTACACTCTACCTGGGGCAACAGAGCAAGATTCTGTCTCAAAAAAAAAAAAAGAAAGAAAGAAAAATAAGAACAAAGGTAGAGGACTAATACCTCCCTATTTCAAAGCTTACTACAAAACTATACAAATTAAAGCAGCATGGTATTGCCATATGGATAGGCATAGACATCAATGGAATCAAATTGAAATTCTAGAAATAAATCTCATTATGGTAAATTGATTTTCAACAATGATGCCAAGATAATTCAATGGGAAAAAATAGTCTTCAACAGTATTTCTAGGACAAATGGATATTCAAATGCAATATAATAAAGTTGGGGCTGGGCACGGTGGCTCATGCCTGTAATCCTAGCACTCTGGGAGGCTGAGGTGGGTGGATTGCTCAAGGTCAGGAGTTCAAGACCAGCCTGAGCAAGAGCGAGACCCCATCTCTACTAAAAATAGGAAGAAATTATATGGCCAACTAAAATATATATAGAAAAAAAATTAGCCGGGCATGGTGGTACATGCCTGTAGTCCCAGCTACTCGGGAGGCTGAGGCAGGAGGATCGCTTAAGCCCAAGAGTTTGAGGTTGCTGTGAGCTAGGCTGACACCACGGCACTCACTCTAGCCTGGGCAACAAAGCAAGACTCTGTCTCAAAAAAAAAAAATAATATAGTTGGACTCCTATTTCACACTGTACACAAAATTAACTCAAAATGGATCATAGACCTAAGTGTAAGAGCTGAAAATATAAAACTCTTAGCAGAAAATATAGAGGTAAACTTTTATGACTTTGGATTAGGAAATGGTCTTAGATGTGATACCAAAAGCACAAGCAATAACAATAAAATAAATAAAATGGATATCATCAAAATTAAAAATGTGTTTCAAGGAGTACTAGCAAGAAAGGGAAAAGAAAACCCACAGAATATGATAAAATAATTGCAAATCATATATTTGATAAGTCTAATATCAAAAATATCTAAAGGATTATTACAACTCATGGTAAAAAAACAAATAGCCCAATTAAAAATGAGCAAAAAAATTTCAGTAGACATTTTCCAAACAAGATATATAAATGATCAATAAGCACATGAAAAGATGCTAGACTCCATTAGTCAGGGAAATACAAATCAAAACCGTAATGAGATATCACTTTACACTCACTAGGATGGCTATAATCCAAAAAACCTAATAACAAGTGGTAATAAGGAAGTAGAGAAACTGGAACCCTCATTCAGTGCTGGTGGGAATGTCAAATGGTGCATTTACTTTGGAAAACTCTGGCAGTTCTTCAAATGATTAAACACAGAGTTACCATATCATTCAGCAATTCCACTCCTATGTATATACTCAAAAGAAATGAAAATGTCCACACAAAATATGTACATGAATGTTCATCACAGCATTATTCATAAAAGCTGAAAATTGGAAACAACATAAATGCCCATCAATGAATGAATGGATAAACAAAATGTGGTACATCCCTACAATGGAATATTATTCAGCCATAAAAAGGAATGAAATACTGATACACACTAAAACATGAAGAAACTTGAAAACATAATTTAAAGATTTATAAAAGGAACCAGTAAGAAAAGACTATAAATTTTATGACATTTATATGAAATACCCAGAATAGGCAAATCTATAGAGACAGAAAATAGGTTAGTGGTTGCCTAGTGCTGGTGGTAGAGATGAGGAGTGACTGCTAATGGGTAAAGGGTTTCTTTTTATGGCGATGAAAATGTTCTAAAATTAGGTTGCATTGATAGTTGCACAATTCTGTGAATTTTTTTAAAGACCATTAAATTGTACATTTAAATGGGTGAATTGTAAGTTGTATGAATTATATACTTCAATAAGTCTGTTAAAAAATAATCTAGGACAGGGATCAAGACAATTTTTCTATAAAAGGCTAGACAGTAAATATTTTAGGCTTTGCCAGTCACATATACTCTTTTTCATATATTTTTCATTTTAAATTACAACCTTTTACAAATGCAAAAAATGTAAAAACTATTCTTAGCTCTCACGCTGTACAAAAACATACCATGGGCCTAATTTGGCCAGTTGGCAGTAGTTTACCCAGCCCTATTCTAGGAAAAAGTTATAGCTCCTTGACAAATTACAATTACTATATGTTTTTAAAGTATCCCTCACTTCTCCTAACTCATAATGAGAAGGACAGAGACAATGTTGATAGGAGCATGCAGTCTATCTATATTCCTTCATCACCTATTTACTTGGAAATATCCCAATTTATGAGGGTTTACAGAACAGGGAGCAGATATATATAGTAGAATTCAAGAAGTATGCTGTAGAGAGACAGAGTACCACAGTCTAATCCATAGGGAACACACTTAGATGATGAAAGGCAGAAGTATATTTTCATTTATCTAAATAGACATCCTTTCAAAAGCAAAGATTATAGAAGGGTTACTAAGTTATAGAGTTCTTAGGAAACATAGATGTATACAAGGGAAAGAACATAGAATAAAAAAGAACATTTGTTAGAAACAAAGAAAATAATTAAGGACTATTCTTAAGAATTTATGAAATTTCCCTCATGTCAATCTGATCTCTATTCACTGAGAGAAAAAAATTTAACAAACTCAGGACTACAAACTGAAAAGGAAGAACTTTTAGAAAGTTAAAAGCATTATATAAAAACAAGATTTATTATTATTTTTTAGTAAAGCAAAAGTTCCTATTGAGAATTAAATTACATTTACCTTTACCTAGTAAGAAGCAGAATTGTTTTCTTGTTTGTTTTGCTCTGGGACAGGTAGATTATTTTCTCATCTTCTTTTAAAATGGAAAGACTTCTTAAGAGAGGGCACTTTACTTCTCATAAACAAGGATTTTGTCTTCTTTATCTCTGTGTCCCCAGTACCTAGCACAGTGCTTGGGTGCTGAAATGTTTTCTTGAGCTGAACTCAACAAGGGAAGGGAAAGGAAGGGAAATACACTGGCAGAGATCTGGTGAGAGTTTGTTTCAGATCTAAAGAGTAACATAAAAGAAGAGATTCACTGTCTGGGGGATGGGCACACTTGTAGCTCTGACTTGGACAGTGTAAAGGCAATTTATGTAATCAAAGTGCTTGTACCCCCGTAATATGCTGAAATAAATAAAATAAAAAAGAAGAGATTAACAGAAGGAGAAGAATAAATAGAAAGATTTTACATGGATTGGAGAGAAGAGAGGCTGACAAGTATGGGAAATTAGGAAGTTCTCTTTGTACAGATAAATCAAGTAGAGAGAGAATCTAGATTTTAAAAATCACACAAAAAAGGCTATTGGTCTGACTTCGAGACAATTTTCTTAGTTTAAAAGAAAGAAGGTAAAGAGCTAAAGGCAAACCAATAATCTGGTGTATGGGAGACTGAGATGTTGCCAACTCTTAAAAAATGGTAACGTTTAAGAATATGACACGGGAATTCAGACAAGGTAAGGAACTGTCTTGGTGAGAAATTGAGTTAATGATGAGATATTAAAGGGTGTGGGACAAAGAAAGCAAATGCAATTGAGTGAAAAAAACAAGCTAAGTAAATAATTTCAGATGGCTACAAAGCTCTGAAAATAGATGAGTTCTTCCTGAGAAGACGTGTGCAAAGAAACAAAAGTAGGGGAAACACTGCAATGGACGATATGTAATCACAGGGAGACAATGAAGATAAAGAACATTTAAAAACATATTTGGAAAGAGTTGTCCACAGAAAGGGGCATTTTAAAAGAAGAGATATTCAATCTTCTTAAAAGAAGAGGTCAAGCCAAATGTAACCTTCCTTAGGAAGTAATTAGCCATTACAAACCGTTGAAATCAAGATGCTGCTGGAATGGAAGTATTCTCTACAGAGAATCAAAAAGAACTACATCAGGGAAGGCAAACATATCAAATAGTGCACTGAACTCTTGTCTTTTCTTTGAAGGTTGCACATTACCTGTTCAGATGTTGTTGAAGCTTTTCTCCCTTGCTCTAGATCAACTGCAGCTGCCATAAGTAAACATGTTTTCTGTGCAATCAGAATTACTTGATCAGAAGGACAAAACTGGGACAGCTGATAAGAAATAACCAGAACATCAGTGAATAGTGAGAATTCTGCCAGGTGAACACAAACAATCAAAATGAAAATTAGCAACATCCTGTCTGAATGAGAAAATTCAGCTGGAAAAGCACATGTCGCCGCAGAAATGATATAGACTATAACACTGATTTACAGTTTTAATTTTATATTACTTTCCATTGTTTTTAGTACCTTCCTAGAGATAAAAAGCTTCATTTCTTCATAGTTTTCCTATCTTTCCCAGTGACAAATACTATCATTTGCCCCTGTATTTCTATCTAGTGATTTACTTCTTGGTTTATACTGTAATTTCTAAGCGATTTTTCCCTTGGCAAATAGATGTACTGAATAGAGCCAAAATTAGTACATATATTGTCATGGTTGAAAGAGACATTTCTTTCAACATTTGTCTGAAAGAGACAAATCTTGACAGGCATTATGCATAACCTCATCATTAACCTTATCCTCTAGTTTTAGCAAAAACTCCCAACTACTACAATAAAGCTCTAGGCCACTTGGATTCTTACATGCCAGTCCTAAATGCATTATCACAAATGTCAAAACTAAAACCAATTTATTTCACTAATTAAAGTGGTAATTACACTTAAACTTGCAAAGACTATTTCTTGACCTCTCCAAACACGTAGTGATCATAATCATCACCATCACTGAATTAATAGCATTTCAAGACAACCAATCTCTTTAGGTCTGTCTAGGTTACTCCTTTGTGAGATGAGGGAGTTGTGCTAGATTATCTCTACGTTTCTTCCAGCTCTAAAATTCTTAACATTTAATTGACCTGAACATAGCATACTGTGTACTCCTGAAGTGTGTGAGGGATGTTCTTTAACCCATCAATACTTGGTCCTCTTTCTGACATTTAATTTCTACCTTGGATGCTAGTGACTATTTAAAAATGCTTATAATTGAATAACAAACTTACAAATCATTACACACAGAACTTGCTCTAGGAAAAGTTTTAAAGGTGGCACAAGCTTCTTATCTCCTTTTTTAGCCCCTGCTGTCCCCAGATACTTATTCTATATTCAGACTACAGACTTATTTCCCAAACCTTCGCAATGTGTTGGTAACTGACAACTGCTTAGAGTACTCCACTCCCAAAGATAATTACATTTTAATATAGGACTCTGGGAGACTGAAATTCCTTCAAAGGCAAAGGAATAAGTCTCTAAGTGTAGAACTTTAGGCTCCATGATGGGTGCTTATTATACTCTATAGGGAACAAATTCTCCTATGTCATTCCTGCTTAGACATACATTAAAAGTTCCTAGATTAAGAGCCAATCCCAGTCTATACTTAATCCTTTACTGTAGTCATAGTGGTCATATCCTTGTGGTCCATGCATGGCATAATTATTAGAAGAGACTTACCTTATAAGAAAGTATGAAAAACTCTCTCATTGTCACTGGGTCTTTGTCAGATTGTACAGCCAAGTTCCAAGCTGAAAGTTAACATGAAATAATATAATTATGAAAATTGACTGTTTAGTCTGTACCATTATAATATCTACTACCTATATCTTTAATATTAATATACTAATAAGGGGATTCTCAGGGGCTAAAAACTTAACTTTAGGTTTGTAGAGAGCATGTTTCCAGGTAAATTTAGAGACTCCTATCACTTCTAATCTTCAATTCTAGGCCAATGACCAATGGAGGTGCTGCTGAATTTTTTAAAAATTGGGGACATATGATAAGAATTCTTAGTTGGCACAAATCCATTTAAAAAATGAGGATCACCAAGGAGCTCACCAACTGGCAGTGGTAAAGGAAGTTAAAATTCAGCAGAGAACAGGGTACATTAGAATCAAGAATTGAGGAAAATTGCTGGAAATATTCACGTCTTCCAAAGAGGAGTGGAAGCCCCCATTAGGTAACATTAAGTATGATCTTCACCTTAGAAAATAAAAATAAAAATGCAGTAAAAGTAGGAAAACACCTTTTCAAACTTTGGAAAGATCAAAGTCATCCAACCATTCTATATTTTAAATGTTTGTTATTTTTAATTTTCGCTTAAATTCTTTAGAAGCCAGATTGCATATTTATTTCCTGTCTTCTAGATTAAAGCCTCACTAAACCAATAAAGCAAGAAGAGGTTCATGTAGAACGAGTTTACTTTGTGACATTTATGCTTAATTGGTCTTGCTTATTTATCACTGTAGTAAATGCCTCCACAATTTTTAGATCATTTTATTGAAGTGGAACCTACATAAAGTACATTACATAATTTATAATTGTATAAGATTGATGAATTTTCACAAAGTGAACACATCCATGTATCCAGCACCCAGATCAAGGAAGATCTTGATCATTACTAGAAACCCAGAAGTTCCCTCACTTTAAAGCCCAAACCTCCTTCAAGGGTAACCACTATCCTGACTTCTAACTCCATATATGGTTTTGTCTGTTTTTTTTTTTTTTACTACATAAAAATTGAATCATGTAGTATGTACTCTTCAATGTCTGGCTTGTTTTGCTCAACTTTATGTTTGTAAAATTTAACTATATTATTGCATAATTTATTTTTGTTGAATCACAGTTAGAAATAAATTAGGCATTTTAGACCAAGTTTAGGAGCATAACCTTGGGGACTTGCAGTTACAACTCATCATTTTAATCTTAGAATCATTTCTATAGAAAAAGAAAAAAAACTAATGTTCATTGAGTACCTACTATGTGCCAGGTACATATACTGTTTCATTAAAAACCCTTAATAACTGTATGAAGTACACATAATTATTTCCACTTTATAAATAATGAAACTGAGATTAAGCAAGTTATCTCGGTACCCATAGCTACAAAAGAAAGAACCAGAATTTGAATCCAAATCTGTCTGATTCCACCACCCCATAATGTTTCCCAGAGCCACAGAATTGTCTTTTACCTATTTTTCGAAACCACTGAACTTCGTCAGTCCTTGAATCCAAAGTTGAGGTTTCTTCATCAAAAGGCTGAGCAAATTTCTGGAGTGCTGCATCGAACAGCAAAATTTGATACTGAAGTTTTTACATTATACTCTAGCAAAGTTGTTAATTCTGCTTTAAAAACAGTCACACATGAGGGGTTTTTTTTTGTTTTTTTGTTTTTTTTGACAGAGTCTCACTCTGTTGCCCGGGCTAGAGTGAGTGCCGTGGCGTCAGCCTAGCTCACAGCAACCTCAAACTCCTGGGCTTAAGTGATCCTACTGCCTCAGCCTCCTGAGTAGCTGGGACTACAGGCATGTGCCACCATGCCCGGCTAATTTTTTGTATGTATATTTTTAGTTGTCCAGATAATTTTTATTTCTATTTTTAGTAGTCACGGGGTCTCACTCAGGCTGGTCTCGAACTCCTGACCTCGAGCCATCCACCTGCCTCGGCCTCCCAGAGGGCTAGGATTACAGGCGTGAGCCACGGCGCCCGGCCCACACATGAGTTTTAATTTAGAAATTTTTTTGTGTATGTGTACGTGGGTGTATACCAAAAGTAATTAAAATGGCAAAGAGCATTACCAAGCTCCAAGAAGCTGTTAACTCAAACTTTGGGGAACAAACACATCTTTGGAGAGATTTATAATTTTAATTAGTGCAATCATTTACCACCTGAGGTAGAAAGATATGATTTACATGTAAGGAAATAAAGAATAGAAACAATCATTAAAAAGACTGAACTGAAGATTGAGAATTGGAGGAGTATCAATACACTGGTGTAATATTTACTGAGCTCGCACAACAAGATTTGGAATTTTTGGTGTGTTTTGGACATAAGGAAAGAGGTACATGGGCAGTAAAAATGGGAGGACCTGTGAGGCAAAAGGGGCATGATGTAAGAAAGCTTGGAGTTGGAAAAAGACATAGCTAGGAGATTAGCTTGAATGATTAGCAGATAGGGGAGATGACACAGACTTGGGTAGACAGATGCACAGCTTCAAAATAATAAACAATCTGAATTTGATTCAGAGGGCACGAAAAACCAGCAGGGTTCACAGCATTTTTATTTGTCTTGATCCTTTTCACCTGTTCAATTCCTAGGTTAGAATAAAGTGGCAATTAGAAAAAAAGGATAGATGGATAGAAGGAAAAAAGTAAGGAAGGAAGGGAGGAAAGGAAATGTCCTTAAAATAAACTAGAATAAAAACAGAGCTGAAATCACATTTAGAGATGAATGCTAGTGAAGACAAACTTTTCTCTGCTTGTGGATGAAGAAACCAAAATAAACTCCCATGGCAAACATTAATAAGAAACATGAAGCTTAACTCAAACATAAGGTTGGAGTCAATGTGCTAAGTGTACTTAGAGAATTCAACAGAGGATAGAGGCAAGATGAAGGACTGAAAACAATCAAGGAGATATTTACCTATATTCAAGCAAGTCAAAAGTCTATCCATTTCTTTCTTTCTGGAAAAAAAAAAGAAAAGAAAAGGGTGTTTTCCAACTGTTCCAAGATTTACTATGGAAAAGAACTATAATAAAAAGATACCCTATTTGTGCCTGAGAACTCAACTAAGAATAGGCAAAATTGTAAAATTTGTTGTTTTGGACTCCAATCTATCATTTCAACAATCTTTCCCTCCTCTATAGGACAGTTACTCATCCCCAGTGCCCTCATGTTTTTTCTCTTTTCTACTTCTATACCTACTCTCAGCAAAGGATTTCAATTTCAATGACTGGTAAGGTTTTACGTTACAGGGTCATAGAATTTGAGAGTAGGTAGTCCTTTCTGTGATTTATAAGCTTTCTTTTGAAGAGGGACAATTAGAATTCTTATTTCAAATAAAATTGTATAAAAGTCTAATATGTAAGAAAAGATAAAAGTGAAGCTGTTGTAGTTGAACCAGGGGTGGGATGGAGGCCTGAAGTTTCACCTTCTTGGAAGTCCCTGAGGCAGTAGCACAAACTTTCCAGGGTTCTGAGGAACGCAGTCTTAAAAATCACTTAACTAGGCCGGGCGCGGTGGCTAACGCCTGTAATCCTAGCACTCTGGGAGGCTGAGGCGGGTGGATCGCTCGAGGTCAGGAGTTCGAGACCAGCCTGAGCAAGAGTGAGACCCCCGTCTCTACTAAAAATAGAGACAAATTATTTGGCCAACTAAAAAAATATATATATACAAAAAATTAGCCGGGCATGGTGGCGCATGTCTGTAGTCCCAGCTACTCGGGAGGCTGAGGCAGGAGGATCGCTTAAGCCCAGGAGTTTGAGGTTGCTGTGAGCTAGGCTGTTGCCACGGCACTCACTCTAGCCCGGGCAACAGAGTGAGACTGTGTCTCAAAAAAAAAAAAAATCACTTAACTAGTACAGACCCCTCATTTTACAGATGAGGAAACAGACGTGGGGTTGGGGGATGATTTGTCCAAGGTAATACAGTAAGTGACAATGTCAAGATTACTAGCCAGGTCTCTTGACTCTCTGTCAAACTTCTTTAAGAAGTATACACATTTTAACAGAGGACTTCTGGTTTCTAGTTCTGCATGTAAGGAACTTGGAAGTTACCACTCTCTCCTAACAAGTAAAAAGCTGAACAGATTGAAAGATCAACAACTCTTCATGGATCCATAAGAGAGGTGAGGAAACAAGGCAAACCACCACTGCCACAAAGAGTAGAAAGACAGACAGACAAATACAAGGAGTCATGGCTTACTGGAACAGAGACTCAGGAGTGGAAACCACCAGGGTAACCAGTGTCAGAGGGGGAAAACCTGAAACATAAATGACAAATTGCTAGAGTTTCAGTGTAAACAAGTCTCAGAGTTGAAAACTCCAGGGGGGACCCAGTCATAAAGGGGCCTCCACAATTTTGTGAGTTTTACCTCCAAGAGCTCAGCTAGGTTTTCACTGTGAATATTTGAGAAAAATTCCTTCATGCTTCTGACAGAGGGAGAGAAAAGAAACCATTTTGAAATATGCCAGAGCACTCTATTCTTAACAAGGCCTGCCCTAATAGAAACTACTTAACTAGAGCCTGACCTTCTAGGGTATTATCAGAGCCTAAATGATGGGGTGGTTGGGGAGGGGTTATGTCATATGCCAAAGCACAGATCCAGGAAGCTCAGAGAACACCAACCAGGATAAAAACCAAAAAACTACACCTAGGTATATCATTTTCAAACTACAGAAAATAAAATATACAGAACAAATTCTGAAAAAGCCCAGAGGAAGAAAACATATGACCTATAGAGGAACAAAGATAAGAATTACATTCCACTTCTGCTCTGAAACCACATGAGCAAGAACAGAGTGAGGTGAATTATTTAAATGTTGAAAGAGAAACCCACCAACCTAAAGTTCTGTATCCTGTGAAATTATTCTTTAAAAATGAAGAAAAATAAAGGTTTTCTCAGACAAACAAAAATTGAGGAAATTTGTTGCCAGTAGACCTGCCTTACAAGAAATGTTAAAAGAAGTTCTCTAGAGAGAAGGAAAATAATATTGGTTAGAAACTCAGGTCTACATAAAGACAGGAAGAGCATCAAAGAAAGAATAAGTGAAGGTAAACTAAAACTTTTATTTTTCTTATGCTTACTTGCTCTAACAGAAAATAATTTATTCAAAATGATAGCAATAATATATTACAAGAAATTATATACCAATTCCCTACAATCTTTTCCAGAAGAGAGAAGCAGAGGGAATACAGAAATGGGTGATATTTCTCTGAAAGTTATCCTTCATCAACACCTTGAATAGAGTTTTCTTTCAAATCATTAGGAGGTAGTGAGTTTTATGAATGAAAAATTGGTAACCAAATTCTTCCACAAATTGTTAAGTTCTTGATATCTTATGCCATAGAACCTGTGAGTGGAAACATATTTGAATACTCCTCCCAGCTGACCTGATACAGAATCAGAATCAACAAGCCATCCAGGTTATATGTTCTATGGGAAAGTAACAGATATGTTTATATTTGAGTCATCTGTTAAGAAAGGAGGAAACAGATGCAACATCATAATTAGATCATAGACAATGTTCTTGAGGGCTTATTAAGTGGCTGGCACTCTAAATGTTTTACTTATATTAACTTATACTCCGGTTTCTCTGAAAATCACATAAATCTTTTGCCTTTTACATGTTTTAACTTATCAACTCAATGAGGTGGGTACTATTTAACAGCAACCCAATGAGGTGGGTACCATTATCATTTTCATTTTACAGATTGGGAAACAGAAGCCCATAGAAGTTAATAAACTTGCCCAAGGTTACACATCAATAAGTAGCACAGCCAGGATATGAACCCAGAAATACTGGTCCCAAAGCCTGTATTGATCTTATCTACTAAACTAAACATCTCTCAATATAAGATTTATACTGAAAGTTACTATAATTTTTCTTTTTTTGAGATGTGGTCTTGCTATGTTGCCCAGGCTGGTCTCAAACTCCTGGGCTCAAGCAATCCTCCCACCTCAGCCTCCCAAGTAGCTGGGATTATAGGCATGTGCCTGGCTAATTTTTCTAATGGTGAATACATCATTTCTGTTGAAATAACTTACTTATTTTCAGATTCCAGCATTTGACAAATTTTTGGAAGAACAAGATGAAATAAATACCTGTATGATAAAGTAATATAGAAAGTGATTCTTAGAAACAAACATGTGAAAAAAACATATACCAAGTTGTTAACAACCTTGATTATTCTAGGAGGCAGAGTGAGAAAAGAGAGGGTAAGGGGGAGATTAAGAATTTTAAATTGAGAATTTTAAAATGAAAGTGTTGCTTATAACAAATTATTAAATGGTTCCACAGTTCATATCATTGCCCAAAATCACCCTCTAGAATATCAGGTATGGTGTACCAGTCTTTGTATTTTTCTTTCTATAAAGGAACCTGGAACTGGCCTTTGGGTATCACATAAACTAGCATCACAATTCTTTGAAGGGCTCTGGCAGCACAATGACAAATGGACAAAATAAGATAGTTGGTAAAGTTTCAAACCCTAAAAAGCTTTAAATGAATACCATTTGTGCTGAATGATTTTAGATATTTACCTAAGTCAGGGCATGCAAGTACCTCAAGACTCCTTCTGACTCTTTTATCTCTGTGACTCCAATTCCCTTTGGAAGCATGGGCTCAAGCGTAATTGACCAACAGGAGAACCAGTCTAAAACTCTCTGGTTTCCCATTTTTCACAGTGGCATTTTCTCAGTCACACCATTAGTAGTCATCAAGTCTCAGCCTCACCCTCCTCTGCCTCACTATTGTATGTAGAAGTTCTCTTTTGACAAACCATTTTCCTTCCCAGAAAGAGAGAAGAAGGAATATCAGGCTCAACTGCTATCTTTTTTTTTTTTTTCCGCTTTGAGTATCTGGGTTAACAGTTGTTACAGTAGTCATTGATCTTGTCAGCACAATTTCAGCAAAGCACAGATCAAGAGTAAAATGAGCACAGGAAATCCTTTCATTTCCACAGGATGTGGATTACTTACTTTAAAGCTGTAAGGACTTGTTGTGGGTCTTCTGAATGTTGAGCTAAATATTCCAAAGCTTTTTCTGCCACAATTTGTTGTCCATTCTAAAATGAACAAATATAATATGTTAAATTACATCTCAATTGATACTTACAAAATGTTATCTATATTCCTGTCCATTAAGGATAAGACAAAAATCTGAATATGTTCATTTTGTATTCTCAAAAGAGCTACTGCAAGATGGCAGAATGAAGATACAACTCATTGACAAAAACAAAACATGTTCATATTATCTCCAGAAACCTGCTCCTCTCTATCGATGAATACTCACTGACAGCCTTGCCAACACTGCCCTGAATCCACTAGGGCCAATGTTATTATGCCCTTTGTCCCCATTTATTAGCAATACCCAAAAGAATCCCAGACTGTCAGGTCACCCTCATTTCCAGCACTTTAATTCCCAAAAGGCTCTATATGTCCCCTCTTCTGTCCTCTTTTCCCACCTCTCCTCAACTCCTCCAACCCTTCCATGATGCTCTCTGAAGTTCAGTCCACTCTCAGCAAAATCTCCTCTATGAGCAACCTCTTCCCTGAAAATTCCGTCCACATTCTTGGTCTAATGAAAATCTAGGTTTCTGCCAAGATACTGCTTCTACTGAAGTCCTCATAAATGGTAGCTGTTTTTGCTCTCACTGTCCTAGTCTACTCCTAGGCCTGGAGATGAAGTGGGGATCCTTGTTTTTTTTTTTTTTTTTCGAGACAGAGTCTCGCGCTGTTGCCCGGGCTAGAGTGCCGTGGCATCAGCCTAGCTCACAGCAACCTCAAACTCCTGGGCTGAAGCAATCCTCCTGCCTCAGCCTCCCGAGTAACTGGGACTACAGGCATGAGCAACCATGCCCGGCTAGTTTTTTCTATATATATTTTTAGTTTGCCAGATAATTTCTTTCTATTTTTAGTAGAGACGGGGTCTCGCTCTTGCTCAGGCTGGTATCGAAGTCCTGACCTCGAGCGATCCGCCCACCTCGGCCTCCCAGAGTGCTAGGATTACAGGCGTGAGCCACTGCGCCCAGCCGTAAATTCATTTTTAAAAATGAAAATACCAGGCAGGGCGCGGTGGCTCACACCTGTAATCCTAGCACTCTGGGAGGCTGAGGTGGGCAGATCGTTTGAGCTCAGGAGTTCGAGACCAGCCTGAGCAAGAGCCAGATCTCATCTCTACTAAAAAAATAGAAAGAAATTAGCTGGACAACTAAAAATATATAGAAAAAATTGTTGGGCATGGTGGCGCATGCCTGTAGTCCCAGCTACTTGGGAGGCTGAGGCAGAAGGATTGCTTGAGTCCAGGAGTTTGAGGTTGCTGTGAGCTAGGCTGATGCCACGGCACTCTAGCCCAGGCAACAGAATGAGACTCTGTCTCAAAAAAAAAAAAAAAAAAAAAAAAAATAGAAAATACCAAGCATTCATTGGTGAGGATGTGGAGTCACTGGAACTCTTATATATTGCTTGTGGGAGCGTAAAATGGAACAACTTCTCTTTAAACAGTTCTGGCAATTTCTTATATAGTTAAACATATACCTTACTCTATGACCTGACAGTTCCAGTTTTAGGTATTTATCCAAAAGAAATGAAAATATATCCATGGAAAGACTTGCATATTAATGTTGTTAGCAACTTTATTCAAAATAGGCCCAAACTAAAAACAACCCAAATACCCATCAACTGGTGAATGGATAAACAAATACAATGGAATTCTACTCAGCACAACACGGCTGAATCTCAAAAAAAAATTCTGCCATGGAAGATGCCAGACTCGAAAGGCTGCATATTGTGTGATTCCATCTATAAGAAGCTCTAGAACAGACACAATTTATCCTTGGTGGTTCTCTCTGGAGGATGAGGTGGGGGTGAGTTTAACTGAGAAGGGGCATGAGGGAAGTTTCTAGGGATAATGGTAATGTTCTATATCTTGCTGTGAGATTGGGTTACACAGTTGTATGCATTTGTCAAAACTCGGCAAATGTTCAAGATTTTTGTATTTCCTTGTGTGTAAATTTTAACTCAAAAGAAAAAAACTGCAAAAAATGAATTCTAGTTAATAATATCATGCAGAAGTATCAGTGGGGGATAGGCACTAATGCCTTCAATTTACTTTGAAAAGCATAAAAAATAAGATGGATTGATGGAATGATGGAAAGTTGGCTAGGTGGATAGGCATGTGATAAAGAAAATATGGGAAAATATTAATGGTAGAATCCAGTAGTGGGTATATGGGTGCTCACTATAAAATTCTTTCAATTTGTTGGTGAGTGGGGGAAGTTGAGAAAAAGGAGATAAGGGCATTTTGGGGCAGTGATGTGGGAGAGAGCTCTGTGAGGATTGGGCTTAAATCTCATTGTGGGAAGTGGTCCAGGAACCAATTGGAGAGTTTAACAGGGTCAGAATAATGATGGGCCCAAGGTGGCATGCTCAGGAATTTGGACTTTATTATTAGGCAGTGAGGAATCATCTCAGATTTGAAGCCATCAAATGGCATAACAGAAGGTAATATGGCATGGAGGAATGTGTGTAGCTAGGAGCTAAAAGACAAGAGTCCTGGTCTCATTCACAGTATGACCTTCAGCAAGTCAATTAACATCTCCAGGTCTCAGAAAGTTTCAACAAAATGAACTCCTTTTCCTCTGTCCCCTCCTCCATCCAAAAAGAGGCCCTGGGAAAACTGAGTTTAATCAGGCACAGAAGGGACTCTGTAAATATGTACTAAAGGAGAAAAATACACTGCCTCCTCCTTGTCTTTACCCTCCACCCAATTCCCTTGCCCCTGCCCCTTGCACCTTTGCCTCTGCTCCATTTGAATGATTTTTTCCTGCCCTTTAACTGGCTTTCTTCATCTGCAGGGTCAGCAAGTTGGACTTGAAATTTGGCCCTTGGGCCAGAGCATACTAGTTACTGTCCTCCAACTCAGCTGCTGACACCTGATTCTGGCCCAAAGGCTCACTAATGTTTCATCCTTCTATCTCTTGCTCTCTAGAAACTTCCTGTGCAAGGGCCTCGGGGTTTCTAAGGCCCTAGGTCTGTGGCTATCTTGGAGTCTGAGAAGTCATCCTCAAAGAAGTAAATCAGGCAATGTCTGAGAACACAGGCACACCAAGTCCACTTCCAGCCTTCCCTTGGCTACCCTGAGCCCCACCCTGCCCCACCGCCAGGTTTCTTTCATCTTGCCCACCTATGGCCCCTTCAGCAGTTGGTGTCTGTCCCACTGACCTAGTGCCAGGGGAGTTATCTTTCTGGATGTATATATGATTGATCTTTTTATCTAGACTGTGAATTCTTAAAGGGCCAAAAGAGAGGGGAACAGGCAGAAGGGTATTGTAATGCCAGAACGCTTCCCTAAATTGAACAAAACAAAATAAAACAAAAACCCTATGAAATGCAATACCCCAAAGTCTTTACTAAAAGAATTATCTCCAGATGGTGAGGAACTCCCAGATCTTATCATGTCTTGGACACTTCACTTTCCCTGCAAAGTTTCTCGCTGATTATTCTCCTTTAACAGCCTGACCCAAGCATGGCCACAGAACCTTATGCCCCTTAGAACAGATGAGACTAAGCTAAAATGTTCAACAAGACATTATTAAAGGGAAGGAGAAAACAAAAGGAAAATGAGCACCAACAGCACCACAGAGCTAGATATTCCAGCTTCAAGTCTGCTCTTTAGGGCTAGCAAGTCTTGGTATATAATAGTTGCTCAATAAATATTTGTTAAATAAATAAATATCTACGGTGGAAGTCAGACACTATTCCTGCCCTCAAGGAGCTTAAGTTCTAGTGGGGAGACATGTTAAATGGGTCATTTTAATATAATTTCATCAGTGCTGTGATAGAGAAGTGTAGTGGTTAAAATCACAGACTCTGGACTGCCATAGTGTAAATCACAGGTCCTTGGGCAAATTATTTAATCTTTCTCTGTGTCAATTCCCCCATTTGTAAAATGATGTCCCTATCCCATATTATGTATATCATATCACCTTCCACAATGATTTGAGGTAATTAAAAAGAAAAGCTTAGATAATTTAGATGTTGCCTTAAGTAAGTCCTTTTCCCTCTTTAGGTTTCAATTTTCCCATTTGTAAAATGAGGAGATTGGATTTTGTGGGAGGTCCCTTCCAGCTCTGACACTCTGTTCTAGATTTCAGAACTGAACCAATGCCACAAAACATACCAGGTTGTCTTTTATTCTTTTTTCAATCAAAGCAATCTTCAAACCATCTTAGCGCTAACATTTATTGAGCACCTACTACATGCCAGTGCTATGCTAGGTGCCTTCCCTACTTTATTTCCAATCCTCACAACAAACCTGAAAGGTGGGCCTTATCCCTATTCTTTATAGATGAAGAAGCCAAGGATTTGTTACATCAAGTAGCTAACTTTACTAATTTATTAATATTTATCCATTTATTGAGCACCTTCTTTGTGTAAGACATTGTGTTAAATGCTAAGAACACAAAAACAAATAATGTTGACCCTGTGCCCAAGGTCAGCCTACAAGAAGAGACTAAGATGTAAGGAGGGCAAAGCCCATCCTTATACTATATTGTAACCATGTACCTGAGACTCCTCTGCTCCAGTCCTACAAGGCTTCTACTTTTCAGGATGGGGGACTTCTTAGCCAGGGTCTAGCACAATATTTAGCACATAGTAGACTTTCAATAAACATCTCATAAATGAATAAAAAATCAATTAATAAAAGACTAAAATAAAACTCATTCCATTTCTCCCTTGGATAGGATCAAGAAACCAATCCATTTCACCCTTTCTCTCACTTCAAGCTTTGCTATTCTATGCCAACCCTGACAGGGTTAAATATTTCCTATCTCTTTCTTTTCCATAATGCTGCTGCTGCTTCTGTCACCTTTCCCCTCTCCATACCTGCTCTAATAATAGACTAACTATTGAGCAAACTGCTTCCTTGGCATTCAGGAAGCAGGCTCCATGCATAGGGCCACTTGATTTGTTTTTAATGCACTAATTATCATTAACAGCCCTCTGGCTCAAGCTGAAATCAGGCAATATCCAATATCTTCCCTTCCTTGTTTCCACTTTGGCCATCAGAAGGTGTCAACATTCAAATCCATTTCCCAGTAATGTGGGCTCCCATAAGCACTCTTCTTGATTATGGACAATGAAACAAAAGTCTTCTCTGCCTTTGAACTTCTTTTGCCACTACTAGAGCACCCTGGCTCCTTTTCACAATCAATCCCACTTAGCTCTCAGATCCAAGGTGATGCTGTGTCATTGGAACTC
Source organism: Lemur catta (assembly GCF_020740605.2). Lineage (NCBI taxonomy): Eukaryota > Metazoa > Chordata > Mammalia > Primates > Lemuridae > Lemur > Lemur catta. The sequence continues at coordinate 47,990,507 of NC_059155.1, read as the reverse complement.
TTATTCTCATAAAGATAAATAAAGAAAAGTGAGTGAAAGAGAGAAAGACTATGTACTCACTTTCTTGAGAATGCTCTCAATACATCATCCATTCTAAGGTAGTTGGGATGATTTTGGCACAGGGCAGAGGAATGATGCAAATGACCTAGTGAATTTAATTCTAACCAGAAAATTGTATTGGAGAATAGGAGAGGTCCAAAGCAAAGGGGTGCCTTTGGCCTAAAATGGAGAATTTCAGGGATAGAAGAGGCTTTCAAATGTCATCCAGTCCAGGGAACCCCAAGAAATAATTTGCATATCTATGTCAGTCTATGACATTTTCATCAGTCTGTTGACACATGAGAAAAATTTTTGCCAACTGATATCTCTTGAGAAAGACTTTCCTTAGTTAAAGACTATGTTCTTTCTACATTTTCTAGAATTTGGTGTTGAAATATCATTTCATTAATGACATGATAGTGATAATACATGTCTTCATATGACAACATTAAAAGTTGACATCCTCATGTTGGTCCTCAAAGTTTTCGGGAGATTTTTTTTTTTTTTTTTTTTTTGAGACAGAGTCTCACTCTGTTGCCCCGGGCTAGAGTGAGTGCCACGGCATCATCCTAGCTCACAGCAACCTCAAACTCCTGGACTCAAGCAATCCTTCTGCCTCAGCCTCCCGAGTAGCTGGGACTACAAGCATGCGCCACCATGCCTGGCTAATTTTTTCTATATATATTTTTAACTGTCCAGATCATTTCTTTCTATTTTTAGTAGAGATGGGATCTGGCTCTTGCTCAGGCTGGTCTCGAACTCCTGACCTCAAACAATCCGTCCGCCTTGGGCTCCCAGAGTGCTAAGATTACAGGCGTGAGGCAACATGTCCGGCCTTTTTTTTTTTTTTTGAGACAGAGTCTCACTTTATTGCCCGGGCTAGAGTGAGTGCCGTGGCGTCAGCCTAGCTCACAGCAACCTCAGACTCCTGGGCTTAAGCGATCCTACTGCCTCAGCCTCCCGAGTAGCTGGGCCCACAGGCATGCGCCACCGTGCCCGGCTATTTAGTTGTCCAGATAATTTTTATCTCTATTCTTAGTAGAGACAGGGTCTCGCTCAGGCTGGTCTTGAACTCCTGACCTCGAGCAATCCACCCACCTCGGCCTCCCAGAGGGCTAGGATTACAGGCGTGAGCCACCGCGCCCAGCTGGATCCTTCTTGCTCTTCATTATCATTTAAAATTATTCTCCTGTTCTATTTCCTAAAATCCCTAAATTAAATTTCTTGGCATCTGACTATCACCCACTATCCTTCATTGTTGCTATTGTCTATCAACTGCCAGGCTATTTCTTCTCATTTCTTGATGACTTGTCTACTGCTCAGTTATTTTCTCCAAAAACTACTCCTGTCTTAATTTTTGGCACTTTCAATATATAGGTAGATGATCCACCCAATATCCCAGATTCTTAGTTTCTTGAATTCCACTCTGCCAATTACACTCACAGTCACTCACTGGACCCTGTCATTACTAATAATTGAAACCCTGCCATACTCTCAGTCGGGGCTGGGAAGAAGGTAAGCCAGGTGAGGTAGTGAAGCACCTAGGGTGAAAAATTGAAGGAGGCCCTCACTCTCAGTGTCATACAAGTAGCAAGCCTGCACTTTCACAACCTTGAGAATGGGTGCCTCCTTGAGTTTTGTGCCCTAGGCGCCTCACTCCCTCACCCTAGTTCCCCACCCCAGCTCTCAGTTCATGTACTCCACTTTCTGCCTCCTGCCTCTTACCTTTTCAACTCACTCCCTCTATTACCTGACTCCAACAATAATTCAACTGCAATAAAACCACTAACCCACCGATGGTACCAACTTTTCCCTGTTCCTCATCCTCTTGATGTCTTCCTCCAAACCCAGTTTAAATTCCATGGGGACTAAGTATAACCACTCTCTTGTTCCTTGATTTTCCTGCCTCTCTTTTGCTTCAGGGTATTCATCTGACAAAATCACAAGTCTGATTAAGTTCAACTTTCTACTGACTTTATGCCTACATCCATTCAGCTGAATGTGGCCAGAAAAAAAAAATCCATATAACTACTTGTTTTATTTTAAAACTTCATCAAATGGGTCTGAATGCTACCGGCAAGCAAATCACACTTTCCTAGTCATTCACTTTCCTGCTTTCCTGGATAATTAGTTTATATCTTATCCTGTCTTCTCAATCCCCCAATACCTCCTCTCCTAAGCTCATCACTTGAGAATGAGAATGGGAGAGAAAAAAGGAAGAGGAATCAGCAAAGGAGAATGAAAGAGAGTGGCTCATGAGGTAGGAGGAAAACAAGGATAATGTGGTGTCCTGGAAGCCAAATGTGTTTCAAGGAAGAAAGAGTAATCAACTGTTGAATGCTGCTGACAGGTCAAATACAATGAGGACTGAGAATTAACCACTGCAATTTACAATACAGAGGTCATTGGTGACCCTTACAAAGGGAATTTTGGTTGAGTGGAGGGGCAAAAGTCTGATTGGAGTAACCTCAAGAGAGAATTGGAGGAAAGGAATTGGAGACAGTGAGTATAGATAACTCTTTAGAGGAATTTAGCTACAACAGGAAGAAAAAAAGTCGGGCAGTAGTTGATGAGAGAAGGAGGGTCAAGAAGTTTTTTTGGTTTTTGTTTGCTTGAAATGGGATAAATGAGAATGTTATATGCTGATGGGAATGACCCAGTAAGAGAACAAAATACTGACAACATGAGAGAGGAAAAGACAAGAGATGATGGAAACTATGACAACAGTTGAGAAGGCAGACTATGTGGTGTGATTCCTGGTGTGCGAGTAGAGGTGGTAAAGGGAATCTGTGGAAGTTCTCTTCCTGACTGCTTCAGTTTTCAGAATCTAGAATAACCACATTGTCTTTTGCGTGCATGGGGGATGAATTTTGTAAAGGGATTTAAAGATAGGTAGCTTACTTTAAGAGAAGAGAAAGCAATGTTTTACTTGCTTAATATCCCACCCTCACTACCCTTGTCTACACTCTTATCACCTTTAGACTGCACTATTACCATAGTCTCCCATCCTGTCCTGCCTCTATTTTCTCCCCATTTAGCTCCCCAGGCACAACCCAAATTATTTTCCTAAAGCACTACTTTTATATAAATTACCATCAACATTTTCTTATTGTTTAGGGAATAAAATATATATACAATCTGGTCACAGCGATCTCTACTACTTTATCTTATACTGCTCTCCTATATCATCATCATAACAATATAAGCCCCTATTACATTAGGCACAAGAACTGGAATGGTGGAGACATAAGCCCTCCATCACTCTAATCAAATACAGTGTTTTTCAAAGCAATCACATTTCCTTTTTCCATGTCTTGTTTATACCACCCCATCCTTTAAAAATGTTCTAATATATAGAACATTTTTGCTACCCTTTTCAAAGGCAAACTTGAAGTTTCCCTCCACTGTAGAGACTTCCCAAATCAATTCCAGTTGTCAGTGCTCTCTTCCTACTCTAAATTTCAGTAATTTTAACATGTATATTAGTTATTTGGTCATTATCATATATACCGCCTTATATTGCTAAGGCATGGCTTGTCTGTTCAAATTGACTTATGAGATCCTTGAGGACCACATTTCTAGCACCTAGCCCAATATCTTGCCCAAAGTAGTTGCTAAATACAGTTTGATGATATGTATTTTGATATTTATGAGTAGGGTAACAAAACTCCTGAAGGAAGAAAGATATTTGGCAGATACAGATACAGGATGTATTTGTACAGGATGGGGAGGAAGAGGAAAGAGAGAAATCTGTAGTGGGGAACTCAAAGGCAATTAATTATCTTTTTAAAGGAAGTTTTATAAATTTACATTTGTTATGGAAAGCTGGAGAGAGCCAGTGGAAGAATTATAGAATTGTAGTTCCAATCAGGAAGATGGTTTTTATACAGGAGAAAGAATCAGAAACTAAAGTAGTTTAAGTTACAAATCACATTCTCAGCCATCTTCTTAGTTAATTTTCATAACAATCCCAGAGGTAGGTATTATCTCTATTTTTGCAAATAATGAAATTAACATTTGAAGAAGTCCAGGTGCGGTGGCTCACACCTGTAATCCTAGCACTCTGGGAGGTTGAGGCGAGAGGATTGCTTTAGATCAGGAGTTCCAGACCAGCCTGAGCAAGAATGAGACCACATCTCTACTAAAAATAGAAAAAATTAGCCAGGCATGGTGGCGTGCACCTGTAGTCCAGCTACTTGGGAGGCTGAAGCAGGAGGATCACTTGAGCCCAGGAGTTTGAGGTTACTGTGAGCTAGGCTGATGCCATGGCACTCTAGCCCCAGCAATAGAACGAGATTCTGTCTCAAAAAAAATTAAAAAGATTTGAAGAAGTTAAGCACTTATCAGGTGACAGAGCCAGTACTCAAACCCAGTTCAACAGCTCCAGAGCTGCTACTGTGCTTTTCCTAATCCTATATATTCATAATACCAGAATTTTGTAAGTAACACACAGGGGTGCAAGTATTTATTACTTCTAAACTAACATTGTTTTGTGGTTATGAACTAAAAAGGTCCACAGAAATTTAAACCATTTTGTTCAAATTGATGACAAAGAAGTTTTCAAATATTTAATAGATACCTATTTATTTGCATGGTATCACATTTTAAATCTGGAGGGTTTTTTTTTTCTTTTTCTTTTTTTCTTTCTTTTTTTTTTTTTTTGTTGAGACAGGGTTTTGCTCTGTCACTCTGGCTAGAGTGCAGTGGTGTCATGATAGTTCACTGCAACTTCAAACTCCTGGGCTCAAGTGATCCTCCTGTCTCAGCTTCCTCAGAAGATGAGACTATAGTCACGTGCCACCAGGCCCAGGTATTTTTTCATTTTTTATAGAGACATGGTCTCACTCTTGCTCAGGCTGGTCTCGAACTCCTGACCTCAAGCAATCCTCCTGTATCGGCCTCCCAAAGTGCTAGGATTACAGGCATGAGCCACATCTGGCCTGGAGTTTCTTTTAAAAATTAATGTTTTGCTGTGTTTATTTTTCTGTTGTTTTGAGTACAACTCTGATGCCTCACTGTTTCATTTACTTTAGTCTGCATTATAAAAAAATAAAGAGAAATAAAGCAATTCTGCAACCAAGCTTGGTGAGAAAATAAGAAGCAAAAGAAACAATAAAATAAGGTCTCTTCTGTGCCTCACTGATGATGATTGTATTAACTGTCTTTCATAAAGGAAAAGAGGTAAAAATCTAGTAGATGGATACGTATGAATTACCTCCAGAGCAAACTGGGCAGCTAAACTTAGAAGCATGGTAGGTGAACTTCTATCTGTAAGTAGGTCATTATTTTCTGGCTTTTCATCTGTTAATAAATTCTTTAAAGTAGTGATTGCCTGCAAAGCTGAAAAGCAAGGAAACAATTAAAAAATGAAATACTCTAATCAAAGATAATACCTATTTATAGTTAACTATACCACAATGAATTTGGAACTTATTTAAGAGTGTTAATATCTTTAAAATATTAGTTAATATTCATAAAGTAATATGAGCTGCTAAACTGTCCAGGAGGATTTGAATACCAGAAAAATGCCCAACTGAACAATTGCACTTCTGTGAATCTATCCTGTGGATATATTTGCAAAAGTAAACAAATACATACAAGGACATTGATCCAGCATGACTTATAAGAGTAAAATATAGAATCAACCTAAATTCCATCAATAATGGATGGGCTAAATACATCTTGAAACATCCATAAAATGGTATAATATGGAATGAAGTTATTAATTGAATGGCTGTTTTATATTCCATTATATGTCTTAAAGGTAGACTATGACAAGTTAAATATGGGTACTATAGGCTTTAAGTAACAAATAAATAAGAAACAGTTCTAGCTAATAAGCCAAAAAAGGAGATAAATGTAATCATAAAAATGAATTAATCCAAAAGAATGCAGAGAAAAGGAAAAAAGCAATAAAGAACAGATGCGACAAATCGAAGACAAATAACAAAATGCTAAATTTAAATATATTAATTATCATTTTAAATATAAATGACTCAAATATAAGGCAGAGATAATCATATTGGAAAAAACAAAACAAAACAAAACCCATAAGAAATACACTTTGGCTAGTGCAGTGGCTCACACCTGTAATCCTAGCACTCTGGGAGGCCGAGGCGGGAGGATTGCTTGAGGTAAGGAGTTCAAGATCAGCCTGAGACTCTGTCTCTACTAAAAATAGAAAAAATTAGCTGGGCACGGTGGTGCATGCCTATAGTCCCAGCTATTTGGGAGGCTTGAGCCCAGGAGTTTGAGGTTGCTGTGAGCTAGGCTGACACCACAGCACTCTAGCCTGGGCAACAGAGTGAGACTCTGTCTCAAAAAAAAAAAAGAAGAAAGAAACATAGGGGGAAAGGTCCATGACATGACACTGGTAGAAGCAAAAGTAGAGAAATGAGATTATATAAACTAAAAAGCTTCCATATGGCAAAGGAAACCATCAAGAGAGTGAAGAGACAATGTATGGAATGGAAGAATATATTTGCAAACCAGACATTTGATAAGGGTTAATATCCAAAATATATAAGGAAATCAAACAATTCAATAGCAAGAAAACAAATAACCTAACTTAAAAATGGGCAAATGACCTGAATAGATATTTCTTATAAAAGACAAACAAATGGTCCACAAGTGTATGAAAAAAAGCCCTACATCACTAATCATCAAGGAAATGAAAATTAAAATCACAATGAGATACCACCTCACACCTGTTCAAATGGCTATTATAAAAAAGGCAAAATATAAGCGTTGGCAAGGATGTGGAGAAAAGGGAACCTTTGCACACTATAGATAGGAATGTAAATTAACATAGCCATCATGGAAAACAGTATGAAGGTTCCTCAAAAAATTAAAAATAGTACTACCATATGATCCAAAATCCCACTGCTGGGTATATGTCCAAAGGAAATGAAATTAGTATGTCAGTGAGATATCTGCACTCCCATTTTTGTTGCAGCATTATTCACAATAGCTAAGATATGTAATCAACCTAAGTGTCCATTAATGGATAAATGGATAAAGAAAATGGGGTGTATATATACACAATGGAATACTATTCAGCCTTAAAAAGGAAGGAAATCCTGTCATTTGTGAAAACATGTATGAACCCAGAGGACATTATGTTAACTGAAATAAGCCAGACACAGAAAGGCAAATACTGCTTGATCTCAATTACATGTGAAATCTAAAAAAGCTGAACTTACAGAAGCAGAGTTGAATGGTGGTTACCAGGGATTGAGGCAGGGGTGGGGTGGGGGTGTGGGATGGGGAGATGTTTGTCAAAGGATACAAAATTCCAGTTAGATAGGAGGAATAAGTTCAAGAGATCTATTGTACAACATGGTGACTGTGGTTAATAACAATGTTGTATTCTTAAAAATCACTGAGAGTTGATTTTAAGTGTTCTTACCACAAAAATCATAAGCATGTGAGGTAATTCATATGTTAATTAGCTTATTTAGCCATTCCACATTGTGTACATATCTCAAAATGTCATGTTGTTCAATATATATATAATATTTATTTGTCAATTAAAAAATAAATTCTAAAAGAGATTTTCTATCCTGAATATATAAAGAACTCTCAATAATCAATAATAATAAAACAAAGTACCCTATAGTAAACTGGAAAAATGATTTGTACAAACACTCTACCAAAGGAGATATATGGATGTCAAATACTAGACATTATGGAAAACCTAATTCAAGCCACAGTAAGATACTACTAACCAACTATTAGAATGGCTAAAATTTTTTAAGTGGACAATTTCAAGTACTGATGAGGACGTAGATCAGCTGAAACTCTTATACAAAGCTGGTACAAATATAAAATTGTATAGCCACTTTGGAAAATAGTTTTGCAGTTTCTAATAAAATTAAACATATACTTATCATGCAACCCCACAATTCCACTCCTAGATATTTACCCTACAGAAATGAACTATTATCATCACACAAAAGATGGAAAGAGATGTTTTATGCACCTTTATTCATAATTATCAAAACTGCAAACAATCCAAATATCCTCAAACTGGTAAATGGATAAACAGTGGTATTTCTGTACTATGGGATACTACTCAGCAATAAAAAGAACAAACTGTGGATACACACAACAGTATGGGTAAGTTTCATACGCATTATGCTAAGTGAAAGAAGTCAGGCTCAAAGAGCTTCATACTGTATGATTTCATTTTTATGACATTCTGGAAAAGGTATAACTATAGAGACAGAGAAGAGATCAGTGATTTCCCGGGCTGGAAGTGGTGGGAAGGAGTGACAACAAAGGAGCCTTTGGTAATTTTTTGTTCTGCATCTGGATTGTGGTGATGGTTATGTGACTATGTATTTTTCAAGCTCACAGAATTATTAACATAGATAAACCTCATAGAACCATACCCTAGCAAGAGTAAATTTTATTGTAAGTATCTTCAATAAACATGACTTTTAAAAATGTTCACAGATAACTGGGGAATAAATAAAAAGATTGATCTGATATCGTATTTAAAAAGTAAAATAATTTTATTTTAATATAATGTTAAAAGAAAAGGTTTAATAGGCAATCTATTTTTTTGGTCATTTTTGGTGGAAAAAAAATTTCAAGTTCTTTTATCCTTGAACATAGTATATAAGGTAAAACAAAGGCCAGAAACATTGATGATAGATACGACAGCAATATTAACCTTGATACAGACCTGACTACAATTTACTACTCCTTAATTATAATATAGGTATAATCTACTATTCTGGAATATTTCTTTTCAATGCAGAATAAATTATTTTTTTTTCTTGTGGAGTGAATAACAGAGTCCCTTGTACCTAGTAGGCATTCATAAATAGTTGCTTAACTGGATTAGTATAAATTCTGTTTGGACCTATTAATTCAATTTCTCAATTTCCTTCACACAGTCAGCAACCAGTCTGGAGCTCAGACTGCTTCAGGATTTGCTCAGCTATCCTGAAGGCTGAAAGAACTAATAGCTAAGCAAAGGCATATCTGTAACCAATTCAAGATATATGTGCATGTGCAGACACACCACCTAGGAAACCATACTTAAATTAATGAAAAGGACACAGCACTAATGCCATAGGGTCATGTATGCAATTACAACACTGTTCACTATGTGGAGAGAACTCCTCTTCAAGGCCAAATCTCTCACCAGTCGCCTCCTAAATAAGTGAAAAGTCAAAAGGTACCCTGGAGGCCTTCATTTTCTGAAGATAATTCTTAACTGATATGGATTTTTAGTATAATTTCACCCCCAGTTTTTTAAACTTAATTTTTGAATAGGTTTGTTCAAATGACAGAAAATTTTAAAAAGTACACAGTGACAAGACTTACCCCCAATTATTGTCCCACCTTTGCCCAGTTCCTATTCCCTCAATAGGTAACCACTGTTCTTTTACTTTTACGTAACCTCCCACATTTTGTTTCTGCATTGTTTTACCATCTTTATGTAGGAAGGATAGAATATACATTCAATTCCATTGTCTTAAAAACAATGTGTATTTTTCTATTTTGGTGAAAGAGGATTATGTATTCCTTGTGTTAAGTATAAAATATAACTCATAAATAATATTTATACCTCTGTCAGGATTTTCCTCTAAGATTGCAATCTTGAATATATAAAATTGAGTGAAAATGTTTGTAGGATCACAATGTTCAGCTTCTGTCACTGCCACTTTGGCCTGAAAAGAAGAACATTGGGTCTTTTAAATAAAATCTATAAGGAAGTCCTTACCATATTTTACTAATATAATTAAGGTAGTCAAAATGGCTGAGGGATACTCACAATGAAAAGATATAAATCTAAGAAAAATCTTTACAGAACTGCTTTCCTAGAATGCTAAAGAAATAGTTCTGCTTCTGGAAATGGATGAGTTAGATATGTCAGACCAACCCTCCTGCTGAAAACAACTAAAAATGTTGGACAATATATTAAAATTATTTTTCAGAAAAGAATACAGGAGAAACTGACAGGATAGTAAAAGAATTATCAAGCCAAAATCTAAGGAAAAGTGAGGCTCTAGAGAGGTAAGCAGAGAAATAAAGTCACTACTATCTGGTAAGCATTTATAAATCAATTCAAATGTTAACTTTAGTTTTGATGGGCCTCACTAGGTCAGAGAAATAGACATCAACTCCCAAGGGATCACACTTTTATAATAAGGGCAAACCAGAAGTAAACCCACTCCCACCCATATATTAATATATCCTTAGGGGACTGTAAATAAGGTTACCTTGGTGCTGATTAAAGGTTTCACAATGGGGTGGAGGGAAATAATCCCTGAGGTGTAACACAAGGAGATTCATGTACTTATAGCCCCAAATTACATTATACAAGAAGTGAAAGATATGAAGCTGAGAATTTAGTTTATTTATTTATTTTTAGAGACAGGGCCTTGCTCAGTCACCGGGGCTGCAGTGGCGGGATCATAGTGCACTGCAACCTCCAACTCCTGGGTTCAAGCAATCCTCCTGCCTCAGCCTTCCAAGTAGCTAAGACTACAGGCACACACCATCACACCCAGCTATTTTAAAATTTTTTGTGGAGACAGGGTCTCACTGTGTCACCCAGGCTGGTCTCAAACTCCTGGCCTCAAATGATACTCCTGCCTCGGCCTCCCAAAGTGCTGGAATTACAGACATGAGTCATCATGGCTCCCTGAGAATTTAGTTTAGACAGCTCCCAAATATCTGCAGAAGCAAATGTAAATACTCTCTGGGGGAACGCACCTTCATCTTAAGCTTCAAAATAATTCCACAAATAATTTTCCAAGAATCATGAGTTATACACATTAAAAAATAACCATGCACACTTGGAAAAAAGGTACCACAAATAAGAATCAGCAGAAACAACAGATAACAGAAGCAGATCCCAAAGATGCAGATACTAGAATTATCAAAAACTGGTTATAAAACACCTATGCTTTCAAAATTTAAAGAAACAAAAGATACGCTCAAAAATAAATGTACTTGGGTTGATACACAATGGTACATACTGATACAGTTATAGTTACTGTTTCTAGGTAGTATTCATTCTGAGTCATTATTGTCTATGTTATACCAGTCGTTAAATAAAGTTCATAGGAAACAGACAATACAAAATGTGATCTTGAAGATTTGAAAAAAAGTAATGCTTAAAATGAAAAATACAATAACCCAAATGAAAACATAACGGACAGGTTTACTAGCAGATTAGAAACAGGTGAAAAGAAAATTAGTGAACTGAAATATACAACACAATAAATTAGCCAAAGTGCAGCACAGGCCAGGTTCAATGGCTCACGCCTGTAATCCTAGCACTCTGGGAGGACAAGGCGGGCAGATAGTTTGAGCTCAGGAGTTCGAGACCAGCCTGAGCAAGAGTGAGACCTGTCTCTACTAAAAAAATAGAAAGAAATTAGCTGGACAACTAAAAACATATAGAAAAAATTAGCCGGGCATGGTGGCACATGCCTGTAGTCCCAGCTACTAGGAAGGCTGAGGCAGTAGGATTGCTTGAGCCCAGGAGTTTGAGGTTGCTGTGAGCTAGGATGATGCCACTGGCACTCTAGCCCGGGCAACAGAGTGAGACTCTGTCTCAAACAAACAAACAAACAAAACAAAGTGCAGTACAGACAGATTACAAACATGGAAGACATTTAAGAAAGGATTCTATACTCTCTAGGCTAGCCACTGAAAGATTAGCAGCAGTAAATGATTTTCACGATAGTAGAAGGGGAAAAGGGAAATGTGAAAAAAAAAAAATTGAGAGGGCCGGGCACAGTGGCTCACACCTGTAATCCTAGGACTCTGGGAGGCCGAGGCGGAAGGATGGCTGGAGGTCAGGAGTTCAAGACCAGCCTGAGCAAGAGTGAGACCCCAACTCTACTAAAAATAGAAAGAAATGATCTGGACAGCTAAAAATATACACAGAAAAAATTAGCCAGGCATGGTGGCACATGCCTGTAGTCTCTGCTACTCGGGAGGCTGAGGCAGGAGGATTGCTTAGGCCCAGGAGTTTGAGGTTGCTGGGAGCTAGGCTGACGCCACGGCACTCTAGCCAGGGCAACAGAGCAAGACTCTGTCTCAAAAAAAAAAAAATGAGAATAGTCTTTTCAACAAATGGTGCTGGAACAAATGGACATCCACATCCAAAAAAAAAAAAAATGGATCTAGACACAGACTATAAACCTTTCACAAAAATTAAATGAAAATGGATTATAACTTCAGTGTAAAACCCCAAGCTATAAAACTCTTAGAAAATAATACAGGAGAAAATCTAGGTGACCCTGGGTTTGGCAATGACTTTTTAGACACAACATTAAAAGCATGACTCATGAAAGGAAAAATTAAGTTGAACTTCATTAAAATTTAAAACTTCTGCTCTGTGAAAGACATTATTAAGAGATTAAAAGACTAAGCCACAAATTGGGAAAAATATTTGCAACATATCTGACAAAAGACTGATATCCAATATATACAAAGAATTCTCAAAACTCAACCATAAGAAAACAAGCAACCCAGTTATAAAATGAGCAGAAGACCTGAAGAGACACTCCACCAAATAAGACATACAGATGGCAAACAAACATATAAAAGGATATTTAACAGCATATACCATTAGGGTTTTGCAAATTAAAACAGCAATGAGGTACCACTATACATCTATTAACGTGGCTAAAATCCAAAACACTGACATCTAATGCTGACAAAGATGCAGACCAACAAGGACTCTCATTCACTGCTGATGGGAATAAAAAATGGTATGACCACTTTGGAAGACAGTTTGGCCATTTCTTACAAAACTAAACATACTCTTGCCATACAATCCAACACTCCTTGGTATTTACCCAAATGAGTTGAAATCTAATGTCTACACAAAAATCTGCGCACAGATGTTTATAGTAGCTTTACTCATAATTGCCAAAACTTGGAAGCAACCAAGATGTCCCTCAAAAAGTTAATGGATTTATATATTCAGATAATGGAATATTATTCAGCACTGAAAAGAAATACACTATAAAGCCATGAAAAGACGCGAAGGAACCTTAAGTATATATTACAAAGTGAAAGAAACCAATCTGAAAAGGCTAAGTACTGCAGGATTCTAATTATATGACATTCTGAAAAAGGCAAAACTACAGAAACAGTAAAAAGATCAGTGATTGAGGCTAATCTATATGATATTATTAATATAATGATGTACACATGTTTTTAATATATATTCATCAAAGCGCATAGGATATACAATATAAAGACTGAATCCTAATGTGAACTATAGACATTAGATAAAAATAATGTATCAATATTGGCTTATCGATTGTAACAGAGCACACTAATGTAAGATGTTAATAATAGGGGAAACTGAGTATGCAGAGGGTGGTGAGCGGGTATATGGAAACTGTCTGTACCTCTCACTCAATTTTTCTGTTAATCTAAAACTTCCCTAAAAAATAAATTCTATTATTTTAAAAAATTGATCCTAAAAAGGGCCAAGAAAGGGGAGAAAAAGAAACAGAATAGAAATCACAAATAGAAAGCATAAAGATGTAGATTTAAACATAAATATATCAATATCATATTATTAATAAATGTATAAAAACTGGTAAACATCTTTATAAATATTCCAGTTAAAAAGCAAAAATGGTCAGACTGAATTAAAAATATCTAACTATACACTGTTTACAAGTGGCACACCTAAAACATAAAAGATACAGAAAGGTTCAAAGTAAAGGTATTAAGGAAAATATATCTGGACAATACTACCAAAAGAATGTTAGTGTGGATATATTAGTATCAGACAAAAATGACTTTAAAGTAAAAAGTAATACTAGATATAAAGAAGATCACTTCATACCAATAAAACCTCAATAAACAGAAATATATTATGGTACTAATTTTGTGTGCATAAATAGTATAGCCTCAAATATATAAAACAAAATGATAACATTAGATAGGAGAAATAAACAAATTCGCAATCATAATGGAACATTTCAGTACCTCATCTCAATAACTGATAGAGTAAGCACACAAAATATGAGTTTTGGATATGGAGGATTCAAACAAAATGAACAAGAAACTCAATCTAAATTTATATGTGTTTATACACATGGTCTCTGACTTACAGTGGTTCGACTTACAATTTTTGAGTTTACCACGGTTTTATCAGAGCATAATCCCATTGTAATTCCAGGAGTTCCTTATGACTTACAATGAGGTTATGATTTCTACTGAATTTGTGTCACATTTGCACCATTGTAAAGTAAAGAAAAAGTAAGTCAAACCATCGTAAGTTGGGGACATCTGCTGTGCTGCCAGCATTGAATGCATTTTTGACTTAGTATTTTTGACTTATGATGGATTTATCGGACGTAACGCCATTGGAAGTAAGTTGAGGAGCATCTTTATATATATGTACATACACAGTGCCTAAAAACTCAAAAAACATTTCTTTCAAGCACACACAGAATATGTACAAACTGACCATGTACCTAACCATTAAGCAAATCTCAGCTTATTTCAAAGTCTGAAATCAATTACAATGTAATTAAGCTAGAAATCAATTACTAAGTAACTAAAAAGATGCCAAGATAATCTTCATGTTTCAAAATTCAGATATAATATTTTTACATAATTCATGGGCCAAAGAAAATAACCCTAAGGAAAATTGGAAAACACTCTGAATTGTATAATAATAAAAATACTACATGTATCAGTGTTCTCCAGAGAAACAGAACAAATAGTATATATATAGTCATGTGTTGCTTAACCATAGGGATACATTCTGAGAAATGCCTTGTTAAGGCAATTTCATCATTGTGCAAACATCATAGTTTACTTACACAAACCTAGACACTATAACCTACTTACTACACATCTAGGCTGTATGGTATAGCCTATTGCTCCTAGGCTACAAACCTGTACAGCATGTTACTATACTGAATACTGTGGGTATCTGTGTATCTAAACATATCTAAACCTATAAAAGATACAGCGAAAATATGGTATAAAAGATAAAAATGGTACATCTGCATAGGGCTCTCATGGAGCTTGCAGGACTGAAAGTTGCTCTAGGTGAGTCAGTGAATGGTAAGTTAATGTGAAGGCCTAGAACATTACTGTATGCTACTGTAGACTTTATAAACATTGTGCACTTTAGCTGTAATAAATTTATTTTAAAAGTTCTCTTTCTTCAATAATAAATTAACCTTAGCTTATGTAACTTTTTTACTTTATAAACTTTTTAAGTTTTTTAACTTTTTGATTCTTTTGTAATAACACTTGGCTTAAAACACAAACACATTATACAGCTGTGAAAAAATATTTCCTTTCTTTATATCCTTATTCTATAGGCTTTTATGCATTTCTAATTTAAAAATTTTTTTTACTTTTTAAACTTTTTTGTTAAAAACAAAGACACAAGCATATATATATTAGCCTAGGCCTACACAGGGTCAGGATCATCTAAGACATCACTAGGCAATAGGAATTTTTCAGCTCCATTATAATCTTATGGGAACACCAACATATATGTAGTCCATTGTTGACCAAAACTTTTATTATATGGCACATGCTTGTATAAATATATGTAAGAGGAGATTTATTATAGGAATTGGCTCACATGATTATGAAGGATGAGATGTCCTACTATATGCCATCTGCAAGCTGAAGAATCAGGAAAGATAGCGGTGTCTGAGTCCAAAGGCCGGAGATCCAAGAGCTCAATGTCCAACGGCAGAAGAAGATGGATGTTCCAGCTCAAGAATAGAGAGCAAATTTGCCCTTCCTCCATCTTTTTGTTCTATCTGGGCCCTCAATGGATTGGGTAATGCCTGACCACATTAATGAGGACATATCTTCTTTACTCAGTCAGTATACTGATTCGAAAGCAAATCTCTTCTAGATACACCCACACAGACACACCCAGATATAATGTGTTGCCAGCAGCTATCTGGGCATCCCTTAATCCAGTCAAGTTGACACATAAAATTAACCATTATACTACATATCAAAACTTGGGCACTGGGCATGGGGAATATTTAGGTAGATTGGTAATGTAATTCTTCTCTGGGTAGAGATTACATGGGTTTGTTTACTTTGTGATAATTTATCAGCTGTACACTCACAATTTGTGTATTTTTATTTATATATAATATAAACATATAACTTAAAATATTGTGGGATACAGCTAAAGTAGAACTTAGAGGACAATATAAATATATTACATAATCAATATATTTTAAGAAGACTGTAGAATGGGTTCCAACTCTTTCCAGAAAAATACAAGAGGTGCTATATCACCATTGTTTCTTATAGCTGAGTAGTACTCCATGGTATACATATATCACATTTTATTAATCCACTCATGTATTGATGGGCACTTGGGTTGTTTCAAGAATGGAAAAATAAGCACCACATGTACTCACCATCAAATTGGTTTCACTGATCATCACCTAAGAGCACATTTAGGAATAACATTGATCGGGTGTAGGGTAGATGTAGGTGGGGGAGGGGATGGGTTTATACATATATAATGAGTGTGATGCGCACTGTCTAGGGGATGGACATGTTTGAAGCTCTGACTTGGGGGGTGGGGGGGCAAGGGCAATATACATAACCTAAACTTTTGTACCCCCACAATATGCTGAAATAAGAATAAAAGTAAATAAATAAATAAATAAAAGACTGTAAATTCAAAAGCTAAAAATCTACCTTGAGAAATTATAAAAAGAATTGCAAGATAAACCTAAAAAAATATAAAGAAGAAAATGTATACTATGAATTGCTGAAATATAAAGCACACATACAATAGAGAGGACTCACTAAACCAAAACTTTGTTCTTCCAAAAATCTAATAAAATGGACAAACCTCTGGTAAGACAAAGAACAAAAAAGAAAGAAGGAAAATAAAAGCTACCAAGAGGGCATTTGAACAACTTTATGTTAATAAAGTTGAAACTTCAGACAAACATAAATGCATTCCAAGAAAAATATACTTTACCAAACTGAATAAACAAGAACTAGAAATATCTGTATAGTCCTGTAACTATTAATGCAATTAAATCAATAGTCTAAAATCTTCCCCAAAGAAGACTCAAATCCCAGATTGTGTCACTTTTTTTTACTTTATTAATTTTATTTTACTGTGGTAAGAACACCAACATGAGATCTATCCCCAACAGATATTTAAGTATACAATACAGTATTGTTGACTATAGCTATATCGTTATACAGCAGCTATCTAAAACTTATTAATCTTGCTTAACTGAAACTATATACTCATTGATTAGTAACTCTCCATTTCTCCCACTCATCTTGATCCCTGGAAACCACCATTCCACTCTTTGATTCTATGAATTTGATGATTTTAAGTACCTCATAAAGATAGAATCATGCCATATTTGTCTTTCTATGACTGGCTTATTTCACTTAGCATAATGTCCTCAAGGTTCATCCGTGTTGTTGCATGTTACAGAATTTCCTTAGTTTTAAAGGCTGAATAATATTTCGTTGCATATATGTACTATATTTCTTTATCCATTTATCTGTCAATGGACATTTAGGATGTTTTTACATCTTGGCTACTGTGAATAGTGCTGCTAATTAACATGGAAATGCAGATATCTCTTTGAGATCCTGATGTCAATTCTTGTTGATAATTATGCAAAAGAGGGGTTGGTGGATAATATGTTAGTTCTATTTTTAATTTTTTGAGAAACTTCCATACTGTTTTCTGTAAAGGTTGTACCATTTTGTATTCCTAACAACAGCGTCCAAGGGTTTCAATTCTTCCACATCCTTACCAACACTTGCTTTATTTTTTTTTTTTTTGATGATACACATTTTGTGACAGGTGTTAGATGATGATATCTCATTACGGTTTTCATTTGCATTTCCACGATGATTTGTGATGTTGATAATTTTTTCATATACCTGCTTCCTATCTGTATGTCTTCTTTGGAGAAATATCTATTCAAGTCCTTAACCCAATTTTTAATTAGGTTATTAAGATTTTTTTAAATAAGCTTTCTGGTCCTTTCTCTCTTCTTCTAATAGAACTCTCATAATACATATATTGGTCCAGTTGATAGTATGCCATAATTCTCTTAGTTTTCCTCACTCTTTTCCACTATTTTTTCCTTTTACTCCTCTGACTAAATTATTTCCAGTGACCTGTTGTTGAGTTTGCTCTTCCTTTCTGTTGCTTGATCTAGTCTACAGTTGAACCCCTCTAGTAAGGTATTTAGTTTAGTTATTGTGATCTTTAGCTCTATGATTTTTGTTTGGTATTTTTTAATATTTTCTATCTATGTTGAAATTCTCACTTTGTTCATGCATTGTTGTTCTCAGTGAGTATCTATATGACAGTTATTCAAATATATAATTCTATTTCATTAGAGTCAGTTTCTGGAGATTTATCTTGTTTCTCTTTTTCCTTTGTTTGGAATCTCTTCACCAGATTTTTTGTTTTCCATGAGTCTCCATGCTGGTGTCTGCACATTAGATGAAGTACCCACCTCCACTAGGCTTCATGAACTGTCTTTGTACAGGAGAGGCTCCCCACCAATCAGCCCAGCCAGAGATTCTGGGGGACTCTCAAACTTGTCCTAGTCCAAGTTGCTTGCTTTGCTCTTTGCAGCCCCCAAGGCATGTAGGGTATGCCTATCACATCAGTGCACTGTGACAAGTGAGACTGAAGCCAGTTCCTTGGGTGACCTCCAGCAAAGTTGGACTGTTGGACACTGTCTGTCCAACAGTCCAACTCTTTCTCTCCCCAGGAAGAATTCGGGAGCCAAGGTTTTTTTGTCTACTCACTCTGTGCTGGACCAGAAGGGAAAGGGGTCTATGATGACTGCCAGACAAAATCTCCATATCTGCTTTCACTTGCCCCCAGGTGGCTAGATTATGCCAGGAACTGTCAGCACTCTGAGATAGGCAAGTCAGAAGCCAGTCCTTTGGGTTACCCATGGAAAAGTCATGGTGTTAGATCCCTGGACTAACTCTTTCCCTCCTGAAAGAGAAGCAGGCAGCTATGGTTTTTGTGTGTTCACTCTGCTGAGCTAGAGGGAGGAACTATAATATCTATCAGCCCAAGCCACTGTCTCAGTTCTCTTCTAGCTAGGTATACTTTGCTGAACCTGTCAGAGCTCCAAGACCAGCAAGATAGATGCTGGTTCTTCAGGCAGCCTCAGAGAAGTTGGGGCATTGAACACTCTTCTCCTTCCCAGATCAACTCTTTCCCTCCCCAGGAGGAAGCTGAGAGCTGAGATATTTCATCTGCTTTCTCCATGCAAGGCAGAAGAGATATGATGCCTACCATTTTCCTCCAGGCAGCTAGACTGTGCTGGGCCTGTCAGAGCTCCAACACAGCAAGACAGAAGCCAGTCTTACAGTGAGCTCCTTCAGAAAAGTTGGGGTTCTGCATACATGAACCAATTCTTTTCCTCCCATGATTCAAACTGGGAGCTAAAGGGTCTCTTCATAATCATATGGTGCTGTGCTAGGGGTAGGGATTCTGGTGAGAGGGCTTCCTTAAACTCTCTACTGGCTTTGGTGAGTCTGGTTTCACATTTGCCCAGAGTGCAAGAGTATTTTTATCAGTTTCTAGATTTCTCACAAAGGGAATCTGTCCATAAATATTGCTGAATCAGTATGTTTGTTTGGGGAAGGAGGGGCCAGGGTTTCCTACTGTATCATCTTGCTGATGTAAGTCTCTAGATGATTTCAGATTTTTGGGAAGAAATAATTCAAGTTTTAAACACTTTTCTAGAGCATAGAAAAATAAAGGAGCATTCTCTAACTTCTTTTATGAAGTCAGCATAACCTTCATATCAAAACTCAATAAGGACAAAATGAAAAAGAAAAATTAGAGACCAATTTCACTCATAAAGAGAGATGTAAATATCCTGAACAAAATATTAGCAAACCAATCCAAGTAAAATAAGAAAAGAATAACATCATGACTAAATTGAGCTTTTTCCAGGATTGCAAGGTTGGTTTAAACCAAAAACCCTGTGCATTATAGGATTTTTTCAAAAAAGACATAAATAATTTTAAAGAATCCTACTGATAAAATTCAATTCATTAGCAACATAAAGGAAGAAAAAATCATATGATTATCTCAACAAAACAATACAGAAAACCTCTTAACAAATGAGCCACTGATGGGGACTTTCTTAATCTTATATATGGTACCTGTACAGGGTTGAATGCTGTCCCCCCAAAATTCATGCCTATCATGGAATCACAGAACATGCCCTAATTTAGAAATAGAGTCTTTGTAGATATAATCAAGTTAAGATGAGGTCATAATGGATAAGATGGGCCTTAATCCAATCACTGGATTGGATTAGAAGAGGCAAATTTGGACAGAGACACAGAGAGTACCACGTAAAGAAAGAAGATACAGCGATAACGGTGTGAGATGATAGAGGCAGAGATAGGAGTGAAGAATCTGCAAGTCAAAGAACTGGCAAACATCTAAAGCTAGGAAAAGGCAAGAGAGGATCCTCCACTAGAGCCATCAGAGAAAGCAGGGCCTTACTGACACCTTGATTTTGGACTTCTAGTCTCCAGAACATAAGAGAATAAATTTTTATTGTTTTAAGAGACTCAGTTTGTAGTACTTTGTTACAGCAGCCCTGGGAAACTAACATATTATCTATAAAACAACAACAAAAACTACCCTAAAGCAAATATTATACTTAATGGTAATTTATAGTAGCTTTCTCTTTTAGATCAGGACCACCACTTTTATTCAGCGTAGTAGTGGAATCATTAGACAACACAATAAGGCAAGAAATATACAAAGTATATTGGAAAAGAAAAAAATACAAAATTTTCAGTTGATATGATTGGATATATAGAAAACCCAGAAGAATTTACAAGTTAATTATTATAATTATTAAGAGACTTTAGGGCCAGGTGCAGTGGCTCACACCTCTAATCCTAGCACTTTGGGAGGCTGAGGCAGGAGGATTGCTTGAGCCAGGAGTTTGAGACCAGCCTGGGCAACATATCAAGACCCCATCTCTGCAAAAAATAAACAAAGTTAGCCAAGAATAGTAGCACATGCCTGTAGTCCCAACTACTCAGGGAGGCTGAGGAGGGAGGATCACTTGAGCCCCAGAATTTGAGACTGCAATGAGCTATAATCATACCATTGCACTCCAGCCTAGGTGACAGAACAAGACCCTACCTTGAAAATTAAATAAATAAATAAATAAATAAATAAGGATCCCCAAAGTGATCTACAGATTCTATGTAATCCTGATGAAAATCCCAAGGCAATTTTTGCTTAAAAAGAAAAACTCATCCTAAAATTTATATGGAATCTCAAGGGACCCTGAGTAGCCGAGAACAATCTTTAAAAAAACAAAGTTAGAGGATTGAGACTTCCTAATGTCAAGACTTAGCTAGCTACAAAGCTATTGTAATCAAAACAGTATAGTACTGGGATAAAGACAGACATATAGACCAATGGAATATAATAGAGAGCCCAGAAATAAACCCTCATATATATGGTGAAATAATTTTTGAGAAGAATGCCCAGACCATTCAGTGGGAAAATGACAGTCTTTTCAACAAATGGTGCTAGGCAAACAGGATGTCCACATGCAAAAGAATGAAGTCGTACTCATAGCTTACATCATACACAAAAATTAACTCAAAATGGATCAAAGGCCTAAACATAAGAGCTAAAACTATAAAAGTCTTATTTTTTTTGTATCAAACTTGATTTATTAGATGTAGTTATTTCTTCACACTAGTAAATCAAAAACCAAGACCCAGATTGTATATATATATATAAATATATATAAAAAGCAATGCAAACAATTATTGAGCTTCATCTTCTGGACAAGAATGCCAAGTTAGTCTCTCTTCATAAAAAGCAATTACAATTTGAGGACACTTCATATTTGCTTCTTTTGCCAGCACCAAATCTGCCTCATCTGAATCTTTCCATTTCATAAGAAACATTAATTCTCCACTGCTATCCGTGGCACCAATTATTCTTTCAGGATCAAGACCTCTGGCAAAGCCTCTTGGTTTGTCAGCACCATCTCTTTTTTTCTTTGACTTGCTATCGTCAGATTCACTGTCAGATAAAGACTTTCTTTTTGTACCATCTTTTTCTTTACCAGCTTTTTGAGAATTAAGAAATGCTTCAATTAACTCTGGACAATCCAAATTTTCTTCAGGTTCCCAAGTATTGTCAGCATCTGTAAATCCCTTCCACTTCAGGAAATACTCCACTTTCCCATTTACTACACGTCGATCCAATACTTTTTCCACCACAAATTCTTCAGGCTCTGCCTCTTCAACCTTTTTACTCTTCCCATTCTGTTTCTTTCCCATTTTTTGCAATGTAGTTTTATTGGAGGCCATTTTTTATTGCAGACTTGAAGAGCTATTATTCACCGCCTCTGAGCTGCTCCGGGTCGCGGGTCTACGGCGTCTCTGGCTCGGCGCGCTTCGGGCTCGAGCCACATCCTAAAACTATAAAAGTCTTAAAAGAAAACATATAGCAGCCGGGCAAGGTGGCTCATACCTGTAGTCCTAGCACTCTCGGAGGCCAAGGCGAGAGGATTGCTTGAGCTCAGGAGTTCGAGACCAGCCTGAGCAAGAGCAAGACCCCATCCCTACTAAAAATAGAAAAATTAGCCAGGCGTTGTGGTGCGCACTTGTAGTCTCAGCTCTCAGGATGCTGAGGCAAGAGGATGGCTTGAGCCCAGGAATTTGAGGTAACAGTAAGCTACAATAATGCCACTGCACTCTACCCAGGGTGACAAAGTGAGATACTATCTCAAAATTTTAAAAAATAATATAATATATATAAAAACCTTTATAACTTTGGATTTGGCAATAATTTCTTGGATATGACATACAAAACACAGTCAACAAAAGGAAAATCAGATAAACGGACTTCATCAGAATTAAAAAACAATCTTCTGTGCTTCAGAAGACAATATGAAGAAAAAGACAACCCACAGTATGGGAGAAAATATATGCCAGATATATATCGATAAGGGGTTAATATCTAGAATATGTAAAGAATTCTTACAACTCAACAACTATAAAATAAACAATCCAATTAAAAATGAGCAAAGGATTTGAGTAGACTTTTCTCCAAAGAAAATATACAAATGACCAATAAGCACATGAAAAGATGCTCAGTATCACTAGTCATTAGGGAAATGCAAATAAAAAACACAAGAGACCACTTCACACCCATTAGCATGGCTATTATCAAAAAATTAGAAAATAAATTAGTGTTGACCAGGATGTGGAGCAATTAGAACACTTGTGCATTGCCAGTGGGAATGTAAAATGGTGCAGCCATTATGGAAAACAGTATGGTGGTTGCTCAAAACATTAAACATAGAATCACCATACGATCCAACAATTCTACTCCTAGGTAAATACCCAAAAGGATTGAAAGCAGGGACTCAAACAGATTCTTTTAATATCCATGTTCACTGCAGTATTTACTCATAATAGCCAAACGGTCGAAGCAACCCAAGTGTCTATACAAATGGATAAACAAAATGTGGTACAGTCCTGCATCGCTTAACAACAGGGATATATTCTGAGAAATGTGTTGTCAGGCAATTTCATCTCATGCGAACATCATAGTGTATTTATACAAACCTAGATGGTATAGCCTACTACACACTATAGCCTATTACTACTAGGCTACAAACCTGTAAGGCATGTTACTATACTGAATACTGTAGGTAACTAACATAATGGTAAGTATTTGTGTATCTAAACATATCCTAAACCTAGAAAAGGTACAGTAAAAAATATGGTATGACCCCCGTAATACACTGAAATTTTTAAAAATATGGTATGAAAGATAAAATATGGTACACCTGTATAGGGCACTTACCATGAATGGAGCTTGCAGGACCGGAAATTGCTCTGGGTGAGTCAGTGAGTATGTGGTGAGTGAATGTGAAGGCCTAGGACATTACTGTCTGCTACTGTATACTTTATATACACTTAGGCTACACTAAATTTATAAAAAGTATTTTTCTTTCTTCAATAATGAATTAACCTTAGCCTAGTGTACGTTTTTTACTTTATAAACTTTTAAATTTGTTTAAAACTTTTTGACTCTTTTGTACTAAAAGTTTAAAACACAAACACATTGTGCTGCTATATAAAATTATTTCCCTTCTTTGTATCCTTATTCTATAAGCTTTTTTCTGTTTTTAACATTTTTAATGTTTTTAACTTTTTAAACTTTGTTAAAAACTAAGACACAAACACACACATTAGCCTAGGGGTACACAGGATCAGGATCATCAATATCATTGTCTTCTAACTCCACATCTTGTCCCACTGGAAGGTTCTCAGGGGCAATAACATGCATGCAGCTGTCATCTACTATGATAATAATGCCTTCTTCTGGAATACTTCCTGAAGACCCTGCCTGAGGCTGTTTTACAGTTAATTTTGTTTTAAGTAGAAGGAGTACACTCTAAAATAATGATAAAAAGTATAGTATAGTAAATACTAGGTGAGAGGAATTTTTCAACTCATTTTAATCTTTGGAACCATGGCTCATATATGAGCTGCATCATTGACTGAAGGTTGTCATTATGTGCATGACTGTCTATACATACAATGGAATCTTATTCAGCCATAAAAAGGAAGGAAGTTCTGACACATACTGCAACATGTATGAAACATGAGGACATTATGCTATGTGGAATAAGCCAGTCACAAAACAACAAATACTATATGATTCCCTTTATATTAGGTACCTAGAGTACTCAAGATCAAAGAGACAAAACGCAGAATGGTGGTTTCCAAGGATTAGGAGAAAGGGCAATGGGGAATTTTTGTTTAACGAGTACAGAGTTTCAGTTTTACAAGATGAAAACAGTTCTGAAGACAGATGGTGACAGTGATTTTACAACAATTTGTCTGTACTTACTGCAACTGAACTGTACACTTAAAAATGGTTAAGTGTATATAACTTTGACTCAAACTGTACAAAAGCAGTTTATGTAACCAAAAAATTTGTACCCCCATAATACTCTGAAATAAAATAAAATTTTAAAACATGGTTAAGTGTAATTACTGTCAATGTAAATTTTGTTATGCATATTTTACCACAATTTAAATAAATCAATTGTATTTCTGTAGGCTAGCAATGAACAACTGGAAATTGAAATTCATAGAGCAAGACCATTTGCAATATCATCAAAACATGAATTCTTTGGGATAAAGTTAACAAAACGTGCAGGATTTTTATGCTGAAAACTGGAAAATATTGATGAGAGAAATTAAAGAAGACCTAAATAAATAGAGAGCTATGCTATGTTTATGGATTGGAACAATTAATACTGTTAATATGATAACTGTCCCCAAATTGATATATAGATTCAATTCAATCCCAATCAAAATACCAGCAGGCATTTTTATAGAAATTGACAAGCTGATTTTACAATTTATATGAAAATATAAAGAATCTAGAATAGCTGAAATGTTTCTGAAAAACAAAGTTGAGGGTTTACACAGCTTAATTTTAAGACTTACTATAAAACTACAAAACTCTAGAGAGTAAGGTATTGGCATAAGAATAGATATGTATTGGCCGGGCGCTGTGGCTCATGCCTGTAATCCTAGCACTCTGGGAGGCCAAGGCAGGTGGATCGTTTGAGCTCAGGAGTTCGAGACCAGCCTGAGCAAGAGCGAGACCTCGTCTCTACTAAACATAGAAAGAAATTATACGGACAGCTAAAAACATACATAGAAAAATTAGCTGGGCATGGTGGCCCATGCCTGTAGCCCCTGCTACTTGGGAGGCTGAGGCAGGAGGATTGCCTGAGCCCAGGAGTCTGAGGTTGCTGTGAGCAAGGCTGACGCCACGGCACTCTAGCCTGGGCAACAGAGTAAGACTCTGTCTCAAAAAAAAAAAAAAAAAAAGAATAGATATATAGAGGCCAGGGCGTGATGGTTCACACGTGTAATCCTAGCACTCTGGGAGGCCAAGGTGGGAGGATCACTTGAGGTCAGGAGTTCAAGACCAGCCTGAGCAAGAGTGAGAGAAACCCTCCCCCCTCCTCGTCTCTACTAAAAATAGAAAAAAATAGCTGGGCATGGTGGTGTGCACCTGTAGTCCCAGCAACTAGGGAGACTGAGGCAGCTCGAGAGGCTGAGGCAGGAGGATCGCTTCAGCCCAGGAGTTTGAGGTTGCTGTGAGCTAGGCTGACGCCACAGCACTCTAGCCCGGGCAACAGAGCAAGACTCTGATTCAAAAAAAAAAAAAAAATAGATACATAGAATCAGTGGAATAGAATACAGTCCAGAAACAGATCCACACATTTATGATCTATTGATTTTTGACAAAATTGCCAAGGTAATTCAATGGAGAATGTATAGTCTTTCATTACTGGTGTTAGAACAATATGGTATCTATACGGGAAAAAAATGAAACTTGATCTCTATCTCACACACACACACACACACTCACACACACACACACACACACACACACACACACACACAAACTAATGCAAGACGGATTGTAGACCTAAACATAAAAGTTAAAACTATAAAATTTCTAGAAGGATGCATAGAAGAAATTCTTTTGCCATCTTGGGGTAGGCAAAGATTTCTTAAATAATACACAATAAACATAACCATAGAAGAAAAATAAAATAAATTTGACTTCATTAAATTAAAACCCACAACACATCTACTAGAATGGTTAAAATGAAAAAGATTGAAAATACCATATGTTGACAAGGATGTGGATTAACTGACATTCTCATCCATTGCTGGTAGGAATATAAAATGGTACAACTGCTTTGGAAAATAGCTTGACAGTTTCTTATAAACTTAACAATACACTTAGCATATGACCCAGCAATTCCACTTTTAGATATTTCCCCAAGATAAATCAAAACAAATATCCACACAAAGATGTGTACTTGAATGTTCACGGTAGCTTTATTCATAATAGCCTCTAACTGGAAACAAACAAAATATCCATTAACAGATGAATGAATAAACAAATTATGGTATATCCACACACACAATGGAATACTACTCAGCAGTAAAAAGGAATAAACTATTGATATATGCAACAACATGAGTGATTCTCTAAAACATTATGTTGAGTGAAAGAAGCCAGACTTTTTTTTAAAAAGTACATACTGTATGATTCCACTTATATGAAACTCTGGGACAGACAAATCTAAACTCTAGTGATAAAAAGCTTATCAGTTATTGCCTGGAGCTGGGAGTGGAGGTGGGGATTGACTGGGAAGGAGCACAAGCGAACCTTTCGGGATAATGGAAGTCTATATCTAGACTGTGGTAGTGGGTACATTGGTGTATATATTTGTCACAATCATCTAACTGTATACTTACAATGAGTGCATTTTCATATGTAAATTATATTTCAATATAGTTATTTTTAAAAGAAATTAGTAATGATTTATAAAGGTCCCTTTAGTTCTAAAATTCAATGATCTATAAGCGTAGTTCTCCACAGAATCTTCTTGGATTACAATAGATTTTTTCAGATTATACTGATATTTTAGAACAATATGGCTGGAAGAGAACTCAAAGTTCTCTTAGCCAAAAAACTCTTCTGATACTTGAATCTCTTCTATAACATTTATACCAGGTAGTCATTCAGTCTTTTACTTAAATACATTCAAGAAGAGAGAATTCACTATACCTTAAGAAAATCCATCTCAGTTTTTGGACAGGTCTAATCATTAGAACAAATTTCCTTATGATGACCCCAAATCTCATTCCTTGTAGGTCTCACCAATGGAAACACACATGGAATAAATTTAATTCCTTTACTCCTTGACAGCCATTCAAATATTAGAAGAAAGCTATCATGTTCCTCCTAAATCTTCCATTTCCTAAATTTAACATTCCTACTTCCTTCAACTATTCTTTGAATAAGAGGCTTTTTAGTGCTCACATCATCCTGAATGCCTTCCTCTTGGCACATTAGGGTTGTCAATATCCTCCTTCAAAAGTGTTGTCCCTCAGTCCAACACAATACAGATGCTCCTTGATTTACAATGGGGCTATGTCACAACAAACCCATGCTAAATTGAAAATACTGTAAATCCAAAGTGCATTTTCAACTGATGATATTTTTAACTTATGATGGATTTATCCAGACTTAACCTCATGGTAAACTGAGGAGCATACTGAATGTGTATTGCTTTCACACCATCATAAGTCAAACCATTGTAAGTCAGGTATTGTCTGTACTGTCTCCCTCACTATCCATGAGGACTGGTTCCAGGACCTCCGCAGATACCAAAATCTGCACATGCTCAAGTTCCTTAGATAACATGGCATGGTATTTGCAGATAATTTATGCATATCCTCTTGAATACATTTTTTTCTTTTGTAGAGAAGGAGGTCTCACTGTCACCCACGCTAGAGTGTAGTGGCACAACCATAGCTCACTGGAGCTTCAAACTCCTGGCCTCAAGTGATCCCCCTGCCTCAGCTTCCCAAGTAGCCCTCTTGTATATGTTAAATCATCTCTAGATTACTGATAATACCTAATACAATGTAAATAGTTGTTATACTGTATTGCTTATTTGTTTTTATTGTTACCTTGTTATTTTTTATTGTTTTTTTCCCAAATATTTTCAATCTGTAGTTGTTTGAATCCACAGGTTTGGAGGGCTGACTGTACTTTAGATATGTTCTAACCAGAGCAGAATAGAGGATGATTGCCACTTTTCTCCCACAGTACATTAAATTTCTATTGATTCAACCTAATTTGAGTGAACTTTCTTAGTATTATTGGCTTATGTTGAGCTTACAGTCAACAAAAAGCCCCAAGTGTTTCATGTGTGCTGCTGTTAAAGCCACATTTTATCTATTCTGTTCTTGTACTGTTGTTGTTGGGGACCCAAGTATAGGTAGGATGTTTTGTTCCTTCCTGCTTATCTTCATCTTGCTAGACTAGGCTTATCCTTTCAGCCTATTATGGTCTCTTCAGATCTGACTCTGTCTTCTACCATATCAGTTGCCTTTTTCAGCTTTAGGCCATATGTACATTCAGTCAATATTCACAAAAATCCCACATTTACCCATTCCTATTCTAAGTTCATATGCTATGTACCACACAATTTGACACTTGATTTGCACATTGTCTTTTATTACTTTCTAATTATTTTATACATGTAAGTCTTGTTTCTGCATTAATATTTTTAAGCTCATCTGTACAGCAGATCGTGTCTTCTACTTATTCCATAGTACCAGCCACAGATTGAGCATTCAATAAATATTTGTTTACTTGACTTAAAACCTCAATTAGGCTATTTTTACAGTATAGCTGCATGAAATGAGCCACAATTGATCTTCATCTTATGTTTTCTTTAGTGCTTTCTTTTACATCTATATAGATGTATTTGTGGGAAAGGTATACCTACTTAAGAATTACAAAACAAAAATCGGTGACAAGCTGGTATAGTACAAACAAAAGCCACAGTGCCATCTAGTGAACATCACTAGCTTACGTCTGCTGACCACAAGCTCATTTTCAGTCCTATAATGGAAGGGTGTGATTTTGAGAACTTTATACAGTAAACAGAAACAATATATAACTAGCACATGATACATAGTTGCTTTCACTTTAGGTCATATAAATATTCTATAAATTGTCTCATCTCTGTGGCTGTTGAGTTTTATGGCCATTCTATGGTTTGAGATCATGGTTTAGTTTTATCAATCTATGGTAGTTTTATCAATCTATGGCAGTACTAATGACATCCACGGAAAATGCAGTTGTAAACTGAGGATGGAACTTCTGTAGTGAGTTAAAGAGTATCAAATTTTGTGCATTCCCTTTAACTTACACAGACTATCACCAAAACAATCCGTTATCCATCTGTTAATTAACATTAAGGTTTTATTATGCAGCAAAATCCCATTATATCAAGGTGTGATAAGTTGTTTCTATACTTAGAACTCAAGCTCATTTCCCTTATGCTTAAATCGATTTAAGCCTATGATTTGCACAAACCAAACACTTAAAAATCCTCAAAAATAATACAGCAAATTAGGATACTGGGCTTAAGGTACTACAAACTCCCCAAGGACAGAATTGATGTCTATGAAAACTAAAACCACATTGTTTAATATTGTCTCATGCAAAGTACTGAGACATCTCAATGGATAATGACAATTTAAATATGTGTATTTATACAGTTTAGAAAATAAACCAAAGAAATTATCTATAATTAGCATTGTTATCGAAGGAGATGTTGCTAAATGTGTGAGCTAATGACTGTAATCTTATCTACTAAAAATTTAGAGGAATTTATTCCCCAATCCCTTTGACTCACTCAAATTAACTTCTGACCTATGATTCAATATTTCATTTTAAAGCAAAATCAAATGAAATGTGTTTCCCTCACCCAGAGAGAAAGGAACTAAGCATGAGAATGTAAAGGTGGGTGATTTTTAATAATATAATCTCATTCAGTTCTGATAATCAAAGGGCACTCACAGATTTTGATTACTATTAATTTTCAATTATGTATAGCAGCAAGGATGGAAATAGAATGAGCACAAATGGCCAATAATAATATGAAAAAAATGCTCAATGTCACTAATCAACAGGGAAATGCAAATTAAAACTACAATGAGATATCACCTTACCCCAGTTAGAATGGTTTTTATTAAAAAGTCCAAAAATAATAGATGCTGGCATGGATTCAGAGAGAAAGGAACACTTACACACTGTTGGTGAGACTGCAAATTAGTACAACCTCTGTGGAAAACAGTATGGAGATTCCTCAAAGAACCAAAAGTAGACCTACCATTCAACCCAGCAATCCCAGATACTACTGGATATCTACCCAAAGAAAAGAAGTCTTTTTATCAAAAAGATACCTGTACTCAAATGTTTATTGCAGCACAATTTACAATTGCAAAGATGTGGAATCAACACAAGTGCCCATCAATTCATGAGTGGATTAATAAAATGTGGTATATGTATACCATGGAAAAGGAAGAATTGATGCCTTTTGCAACAATTTGGATAGAATTGGAGACCATTCGCCTAAGTGAAGTATCTAAAGTAGAAAAACAAACACCACATGTACTTGCTATTAAATTCGAACTAACCAATGAGCACACCTGTGCACAGAGGGAAGTAAAACTCAGTGGAAATCAAGCAGGCAGAAGGGGCAAAACCTACCTAATGGGTACAATGAACACTATTTGGGTGATGGACACACTTGTAGCCATGACTTGAACATTACGAAAGTGATCCATGTAACCAAAAACATTTGTGCCCCCTCAATATTTTGAAATAAAAAAACAGAATGAGCAAATGGAATTCCTATATCAGAGGAAATTTACTGACAGCTATTTATTGGGTCTCTATTACTATTTTTTTAATGTAGTAAGTATCTACTATGCATTAAGCACTATGCTGGATACCAGGGCAAATAAAGATAAGATATGGTTCCTGTATCTCAAGGAGTTGGCAGTCTAACAGGGGGCTAAGACAGGTATACAAATAACTAAAATATAAGGCACAACATAAGTACCTAAGGATAAACAGAAATCTTTACAAAATCTTGGAGGGAGGGCCATACAAGGAAATTTCCTTAGGAAGCTAAGACTGTCATTAAGAGCGAGGCTTTGAAAAAAGGAATTTCAAAGGGTAGGGATGCTGGGAAGAGGTAATTGGCAATGAAGAAGCATGAAAAAAAAACTACTGAGGTAGTCTAGTTGAGGACAAACATAGTATATAAGTAAAGGGAAAAAACAGGATTAATTTATTTATAGATTATGGAGGAGACTTAAGTGCTAAGGAATTTGGTATTTATGTACAGGGAGCCATTAAAGATTACTGAGCAAGAGACAATAACTAGTTAAAAGATTATTCCAATAGTCTTATAGGTAATGAGGACTTAGATTAGAGTGGTGAGGTGAAAACGGAAGAGCAGACAGCTGGCAAAAAAAGAAATACTACAGAGGTAGAATTGACCAGACTTGACACGTGATTGTATACATTCTTAGATAGCTAGATATACCCAAAAGCTGTAGAAAAAGTGAATCTGACCTATGAGAGAAATCAGGGGTAAAGATATAGGTTTGAGAATGGAGAGTTAAAGCTAAGAAAACGTTTGATGAATTATTGAGGGGAGAGAAAGAAAAAAAGGGACCAGAGAATACATTCGTTCAACAAATGTTCACTGAAAACTTACCATGTACCAAGCATGATTGTGAGCACCAGAGGTAAAATTGTGAAAAGATACACACGGTACATATCCAACATTTATTTGGTGAAAAGAGGAGGACTAGCCAGTAGCAAAAATAGAAAAGAAATAGTCAGAACGATAGGATTAACAGCAGATGTCATAGAAGCTAAAGGGAAAGTTACCAGGAGGAAGATGTTGTCAGTGATATATTGTTTTGTGCTGCAAAGACATCAGAGGATAAGAAAGACTGAGAAAAGATCATTAGACTTGATCATTACAAAGTCACTAGTAATTTTCAAAAGAGTAGCTTATAGAATTACAGATGCAAAAATCATCAAGAGAGGAGTAAGTAGTGAGACCAAAAACCTTATAGTCACCCTTGTCTCTCCTTTCTCTTCTATCCTACATCTGGTATGTCACTGAATCCTGTCAGCTTTACTTTTATAATCTCTCCAGAATCTGACCACTTCTTACCACCCACATTGCCTCCACCCTGGTCCACACCACTATTATCTCTCTCGCAGATTATTTCAATGGCCTCCTAACTGGTCTCCCTGCTTCTACCCTTTTACCCCAGTATCTTCAACCCAGCAGCTAGAGTGATCCTATTAAAATACAAGTCAGATCATGTCACTCTGCTCAAAACCCTCCAATGGCTCCCCATCTCACTTAAAGTTAATATCATAAATCTTTACTGTAAACTACAATGCCTTTCTTTTATTTTAACCTTTTTTATTTCAAATTTTTAAAGGCGTACTTATGTTTTAGATACATAGCTTGAATCAGGGCTATAAATGTGCCCATCACCCAAATAGTGTTCATACAATGCCTTTCTTACATGATCTATTTCCCCACTTGCTATGGTTTGTCCCCAACAAAACTCATGTTGAAACTTGATCCCCAGTGTGGCCAGTGTTGTGAGGTGGGGCCTAGTGGGAATTGTTTGGGTCATGGGGGAAGATCCCTCATGAATGGCTTAGTGCTGTTCTTGCTGTAGTGAGTTCTCATTCTCATAAGAATGGATTAGTTTTCACAGGGATGGATTAGTTTCCAAGAGAGTGAGTTGTTACAAAGTCAGGACTGCCTTTGGGTTTTTTCTCTTCATACATGTCTGCTTCCCCTTTGACCTTCCACCATGTTTTGGCCCAGCACAAAAGCCCTCACCAGAAGCCAAGCAGATGCCAGCACCATACACCTGTTGAACTTCCTAGCCTGCAGAACCATGAGCTATATAAACCTCTTTTCTTTATAAATTACCTAGTTTCAGGTATTCTGTTACAGTAACATAGAACGAACTAAGACACCACTACTTCCCTGATCACACCTCCTACTTCCCCTAGTGTTCCCTCTGCTCCAGCCACACTGGTCTGTTTGCCATTCTTTATTTTACTTTATTTTTTTTGACACAGAGTCTCGTTCTTGTCGCCCAGGTTATAGTGCAGTGGTATCATC
The DNA here is from genome assembly GCF_020740605.2 of Lemur catta. NCBI lineage: Eukaryota > Metazoa > Chordata > Mammalia > Primates > Lemuridae > Lemur > Lemur catta. Next base: position 47,956,818 of record NC_059155.1, on the reverse strand, counting down.
ACAGCTCACTGCAACCTCAAACTCCCAGGCTCAAGCAATCCTCCTACTTCAGCTTCCCGAGCAGCCAGGACCACATTAATTTTTCCATTTTTAGTAGAGACGGCGTCACACTCTTGCTCAGGCTGGTCTCAGACTCCTGAGCTCAAGTGATCCTCCCATCTCAGCCTCCCAGAGTGCTAGGATTACAGGTGTGAGCCATCGTGCCTGGCCTCTTTGCCAACACCCAGGGACTTTGCACTTGCTATTCCTTCTGTCTGGAATGCTCTTTTTTCTCAGTTCTCTACTAAAAAATTACCTTCTCAGTGAAGACTTCCCTGACCACCCTACCTAAAATTTCAAACACTCCCCCTCTTCCAAAACATTTAATATCATCCTTTCCTGCTTAGTTTTCTCCTTGCACTTATCACTATTCAATACACCAGGGGACAAAAACCCAGGGCCTTTTGGCAAATCCAGCCCACTATATGTTTTTGTACAGCTCACACACTAAGAATGGCTTTATATTTTTAAATTGTTGAAATAAATCAAAAGAATATTTTTTGACATACGAAAATTATAAAATTACATGAAATTCAAATTTCAGTATTCTAAAATATAAAGATTTATTGGAACACAGCATGCTCATTTGTTTACATATTGTCTAGGGCTGCTTTCATGGTACAACAGCAGATTTGAGTAATTGCAACAGAGACTGTATGGCCTGCAAAACCTAAAATATTCACTGTGGTTCTTTACAGAAAATTTGTCAACTCCTATAAAATGCCATAATACTTATTTATCTTTTTGTTACCTGTCTCTCCTAGTAGAATATAAACTCCATGGAGGCAGGAGTTTTGTCTGTTTTGTTCATTACTATATCCCCAATTTATAAGGGTTAAATTAAAAATATATATATATCCCCAATGGCTAGAAGAGTACTTAACATGTGTCAGATAATCAATAAATGTTTTTCAAATGAATGAAAACAAAAAATACAGACAGTACTTTGGGTTAGAAAGTTTGGCAATGAAAGGAAGGACATAGAACTGAAGTTTTAGGAGGATGATAAAGTTGAAGGAAGGGTTTTGAATAAAGAAGACCTCAATGTAATAGTAGTGACAAGAGAAAGAAACAGTACAGAAAGATTAAAGAGCTAAAGTTGAGATCTATAAAGTCCCCAGAGAAAGTTACTTATTTCTCAGAGATAATAAGCGATGAGTAAACAGGAGAGAAACTGATGAAGTTCATGTCATTGGCTATAAACTCACCAAATTACATGAAAAGATCTTTTGCTAAAACAAAGGAGAAGGCATTGGTGCTTCTGCAAAACAAAAAAATGTTTTGGAATCACCACTGTGGGAAATATGATAGAAAGTCAACAAGAGTCAATGTTATTGACTGTCTAGCTGAAAAACCATGAAATTTCAGCAGATCCAATAAATAGGGTTTAATAAATTTCCCCAACAGTGCTAGGCAGCTCAAAGGAATAAGTCAAAAAAAGCAAACAATGAAAATTAACAAAGGTTAAACACTGGCAAGGCGGGAATAGTAAAATATGATGGGTTGTGTATTTTTTCACCTTTCTATCTGTCCTAGTGTATAGGAGGATATTCCTCAAATATGGAGGGTATCCAGTCAATGTCTGCTAAATCCAAGACAGGAAGGATGAAATGGAGAAATATACTAACAGTAATCAAGAAGGTTACCTTGAACATATTCAAAATAACCTTTGCCTTCACCACCAACCTGGCCTTAAATGATTCAGTTACACATTGAATACATGCTGTTAAAATATTCCTGGTTTCCTGCTCTCCCGTTCTTCTCCTCCTTACTACTAACACCATTTGAAGTCCCAATTATAGCCCCAGTCCTATACTAGGCTCTAGGACCAAACTTAACATTAGAGGAGATTTAAGAAGTACTACTTCAAGTCTGGGAAGACTGTATCTAGTCAACTTGTATTCTTCTTCTGGTAATTGCATCCCAATCTGGCTTCCTATGTAGGGACTCTGATCTTAAGAACAGCCTCATATCCCAGTCCTTTTAGGTTTGGAGCCCTACCTTCCTCTTTCTAGCCTGTCCACACACACCCCCATACCTCAAAGATTTGAGTACTACCTCTGAGTTCAAACCTCTGTGATTAAAGCTCTGTTCCCTACTGATATGCTTATGTGATGCCAACTAATTGTGTGCCTGATTTATGGAATATTACTAACGCCATGCTCTGCTTTGCCATGCTCTGCTTATCTGCCCATTAAGATATCCTGATGGCAGCTTCTTGGGTGAGTTGAAGGCAACTATGCCTTGTGCATCTCTTTAACCTCAGAGCCTAGCACAATGTCTGGTAATGTGTTCTTTCTTTCTTTCTTGACCAGCTGATTTGATATCCTTCTTTGGCCTACAGATGCATCTGTTCCCCAAGTGGCTCCAGATCCACGTCCTTCTCAATCGGCCAGGCTCACTGTGTCATAAATCATGGAAGTTACAAAAGCTGTATGATCACCTTCTTTACAGGTCTTTAAGTGAACAGTAGGCAGCTATCTTTCTGAAATAGTTAATGCTACCCTGTGCAGAAATGTAATTAATTAGGTAACAAAATCTGTTTGAAAATCTTTTCAGGTCTTAAATAGTAGGCAACAAACTTTCTGAACAGTTAAATGTTAGCCTGTGTATCAATATGATGAATTCAGTAACATTTCAGCTTCTCTTCCGTACAATCAATTTATAACATATAAGCTAAGTAGCAAAATTCTTTTGAAAAAAAATCTAAAGTATTCAGTCAGATAAACAACCCTTCAAAGATAAACAAACCTTCAAAGAAAATGTCTAGAAAAACTATCCTTAATCACCTATTTCTCCCTCAATCTGTCATCAAAACTTAAAAGGCAACAAAAATCTTTATATTTCATTTGGGTGTGCACTAATCCTTCTAGTTTTATGTCCTGCCAAGAGCCAATACCCTGCATTATGTGCACACTATATGATACCCAAAGGAAGAAATGTCCCCAGCTGCTTTGGGAAGTATAAATGGCTCTCCCTTTAAACAAGCTTTTATCTCTTTTACCTGCTTGAGTTTTGTCCTGATAAGAAATCAGTCACTGAACAGTTTTCTAGAGCTGCTGGAAAGGAAAGAGATAACAACCCAGAAAGTGAAAGAAAGGCCACTTCATCCATGTATTTGCTCTCAATGAACGCTTGCTAAAAATGTGTACCTTAAAATGCAGTCTGCTTCAAAGGACAATAATGCAGATGATTAGTAGCAGAGAACTTCGTTCAGGAGTTCCAATGATATATAACTTTTCAAAATAGGATGCAAAAATAAACAGTAAGTAATGGGACTAATGGTCTTCCAAATTCTCTCTGCCTTTGGGAAGTTCTACTCAATGTTTACAGTATGCAAATCAAGAAAATGTTCATATTGCTCTGTATGAGGAAACTCTCAGATATCCTAAACTAACAGCCAAGAAGTCATAACACTGCATCTATCTCTCTGCCACTGCACATAAGAACATTTACTGCCTCTGAAAATAGATAAATCAAAGTACCTTATCAAATTGTTTCAAATGCAGATAACAGGAAGCCATGTTCCTCTGCAGCCTGGCTAAGTTCAGATCTGTGTGACCAGATGAATACAACCTCAGAGAATAACAGTACCAGTGTAGGGCATCAGCGTAATTTTGTACCTAAAATTTAAAAGGAAACAAACAAAAAAACCCACAGAGATATCGCCATCCCATTTATCCCAAGTCACTTCTAGAAACAAAACAAAGATTGTATTGGCTTCTTTTTGAAGCAACCAAAACACAATACACTTTCTATTGCCTTCTAAGTGCATTTTACTATCAGTCTTGATCAATATAAGTCTTAGATAAAGTAGAAATCAATATTCTCTTTTTCCTACACGTTAGAAATTTCACACATGGGATGAAGAGTCTGAGAGGGTGGTGAACTACACTAGAAAACTGAAAATCCATTTTAGAAGTTATTAAAACAACAATTTTTAAAAATTTAAAAGAGAACACCCATAATTCACCATACTTATACAGCTATTTTCATTTTCCTAGGTTCCATACAACATAGAAATTTATTTTTGTATATGTACATAGTTGTAATCATAACTTATATAGAACTTCATGTTCTATTCTTTCCACTTAATTATGTTTTATACATATTAACCTATATTGCTATGTAGTCTTCACAGTTATCACTTTTAAGGGATACATAACATTTAATCAAATTAATATACCATGATTTTTTTATTTTCTTAATATTGTACATTAAGTGATTTTCCAGATTTTTCACTATTATAATTTTTTAAAATTTATTCAGGATATTATGGCAGTGCAAACATTTTGGTTACATGTAATGCGTTTGCCCTGCCCAAGCCAGGGCTTCAAGTGTGTCCCTCCCCCATACAGTGCGTTCCACTTCCATTAGTTGTGGGTTTACCTCCCCACCACTCCTCCCCCAAACCGGCACCCAATAAGTATTACTACCATGTGAACACCTTAGTGTTGGTCAGTTAGTACCAATTTGATGGCGAGTACATGTGGTGCATGTTTTTCCATTCTTGTGATACCTCACTTCAAAGGATGGGCTCAATCTCTATCCGGGATAATGTAAGAGGTACTAGATCACCATTCTTTTTTGTAGTTGAGTAGTTTTCCATGGTAGACATATACCACATTTTATTAATCCACTCATGTATTGATGGGCACTTGGGTTGTTTTCACATCTTTGCAATTGTGAATTGTGCTGCTATAAACATTTGAGTGCAGATGCCTTTATTATAGAATGTCTTTTTTTCCTTTGGATAGATGCCTAGTAGTGGGATTGCTGGATCAAATGGTAGTTCTATTTTTAGCTCTTTAAGGTATCTCCAAATTACTTTCCACAGAGGTTGTACTAATTTGCAGTCCCACCAACAGTGTAAGAGTGTTCCTATCTCTCCACATCCACGCCAGCATTTATTTTGGGACTTTTTGATAAGGGCCATTCTCACTGGAGTTAAGTGATATCTCATTGTAGTTTTGATTTGCATTTCCCTAATGATTAGAGATGTTGAGCACTTTTTTATATGTTTGCTGGCCATTATTCTTTCTTCTTTTGCAAAGTTTCTGCTTATTGATGGGGTTGTTTGAATCTTTCTTGTTGATTTTCTTAAGTTCTATATAGGTGCTAGCTCTCCACGGGTGGGCGGCCGCCATTTTGGGGGTCCACAGCTTGGGCACTGCAGCACCCTACGGTTTGGGGCAGCACCCCTCCCCCAGCCGAGAGACTTTCGCACTGGGTGTGGCTGGCTCCGCCCTTGGAGATGGGGAGAAGCCAGAAAAGCTGCTTGCTCTATGCGCCTGGCCTGAATCCGCCAGACATCAGTGACCTGTCAACACGGCTAGCCAGGCCTGTGTTGGTGGGTGAACTTGAGTGCTTTCCCCTAATGCTAGTTCCCCAGAGGTGGGAGGCCCCCATCACAGAGGTCCCCAGAAGCTAGTGCGCTGGGCAGTCGGGCAACGCCCCTCTCCTTGCCCAGATTTTTCACTATTACAATTACTGCTGCTATATTTTATACAAAAATATTTTTTTCTTTTGAGTCACTTTAAAATTTTCAATGGCAAGAAGCTATTAGTTTAGGAAAAATTTGACAGAAATATTCTGGATAATTGTTTTCTAAGCTAAGAAAACTGCGATTGCTTATAAACCAAGGTAAGGTAAATGGGTCCCTGTACCCTATCAAGGAGTAAAATGGCCTCTTCAGCTAGAAACAACTATGCTGAGTACGTAAAATACTGCCTTTGACTATTGAGAAATAAGATTACATTCTTCTCCAGAGTTGGAAGTGGAAGTTTAAAAAATATCATTCAGCAAGACTAGAAAATGAGGGAAAAGAAAAAGAATCAATAGGAGAACAGAAATTCTGAAGTAGTTGTTCACCTGCTCAGTAAAGAAATACTTTGTTCCCTTAACATTGTTCCCTTCATTTCTCTCGTCTTCCTTTTCTATTCACCTCTTTCTCCCACAAAACATACCACTACTTTTTTTGAAAACAACTTTCTTGAGGTAAAATTGACATACTGAAACTACACATATTTAAACTGTACAATTGTTTTGATATACATATACATAGCTGAAACCATCATCACAGTCAAGGCAGTGAACACATCCATCACAACCAAGAGTTTTCTTTGTAATCCCTCACTCTATCCCCTCCTGGCTGCTCATCCCCAAACAACCGTAAGTATGCTTTCTGTAACTATTCATTAATTTTCATTTTATAGGGTTTTATATAATGGAATAATTGAATATATACTTTTTTCTGTCTGGCCTCTTTCACTCAGCAAAATAGTTTCAAAATTTATCCTTGTTATTTCATATTCATTCCTCTTTATTGCTGAGTAGTATTTAATTGTAGGGATATACCACAGTTTGTTTATCCACTTACTTGCTAATAGACATTTTTTTTTTTTTTTAGACAGAGTCTCACTTTGTTGCCCGGGCTAGAGTGAGTGCCGTGGCGTCAGCCTAGCTCACAGCAACCTCAAATCCCTGGGCTGAAGCGATCCTACTGTCTCAGCCTCCCGAGTAGCTGGGACTACAGGCATGTGCCACCATGCCTGGCTAATTTTTTTATATATATATATTTTTAGTTGTCCAAATAATTTATTTCTATTTTTAGTAGAGATGAGGGTCTCGCCTAGGCTGGTCTCGAACTCCCGACCTCGAGCGATCCGCCCGCCTCGGCCTCGGCCTCCCAGAGGGCTAGGATTACAGGCGTGAGCCACCGCACCCGGCCGCTAATAGACATTTGAGCTGTTTCCAGTTTTTGTCAAATAAAGATGCTGTGCTCTTTTGTGTGCAAGTCTCTGTATAGAAAAATATTTCCTTTTCTCTTGAGTACATACATAAAATTGGAATGGCTGGATCATATGGTAGGGGCAAGTTTAACTCTTTAGAAAACCACCAAACTGTTTTCCAAAATGTTTACATTATTTACATTCCCACGATTAAGTTCCAGTTCCTTGACATCCTCACGAACATTTCGTATGGTCAATCTTTTTCATTTTGGCTATTCTAAGAGTTATGTAGTGGCATAACTCCTTGGGATTTTACTTTGCATTTCCCTAATGACTCATGAGTCATCTATCTTTTGTGCTTATTGTCATCTATGCATCCTTCTTGGTGAAATGCTCATATCTTTTGCTAATTTTCAAATTTTTATGTTTAGTTTGGAGAGTATTTTTTATATTCTAGCTAATAATCCTTTATCAAACATGTTTTGAAATGTTTTCTCCCACTCTGTATCTTGTTTTTTCATCCTCTAAACAAGACCTTCCACAAAGAAAAGGTTTTAATTTTGATAAAATACAATTTATTAATTTTTCCTTTTATGCTTTATGTTTTTAAATTAGTTAATTTTCTACTTTTAGTTATTATGGGTACATAATAGTTGAATATATTTATAGGGTACATGTGATGTTTTGATACAGGCATACAATGTGTAATAATCAAATCTGGGTAATTGGGGTATCCATCACCTCAAGCATTTATCATTTCTCTGTGTTAAGAATATTACAATTCCATTTCATTAGCTATTTTGAAGTATTTCCTAACTTATTGTTGATTATGGTCACTTTGTTGTGCTATCAAATATTGTTCCTTCTACCTAATTATCTAACAATATTTTTGCACCCATTAACCATCCCCACTTTATCCCCTCCTCCCTACTACCTTTCCCAGACTCTGGTAACCATCATTCTACTCTGTCTCCAGATCAATTGTTTTAATATTTAGCTCCCACAAATGAGTGAGAATGTGCAAGAATTGCCTTTCTGCGCTTGGCTTATTTCACTTAACATAATGTTCTCCAGGTCAATCCATGTTGTGGCAAATGACAGGATTTCATTCTTTTTAATGGGTGAATAATATTCCTTTGTGTATATGTACCACATTTTTTAATCCATTCCAATGTTGATGGACATATAGGTTGATTCCAAATCTTGGCTACTGTGAATAGTGCTGCAATAAACATGTGAGTGCAGATATTTTTTTGATATACTGACTTCTTTTCTTTTGGATATATACTAAGCAGTGGGATAGCTGGGTCATATGGTAGTTCATTGTTAGCTCTTTTAGGAACATCCCATCCTGTTCTCCATAGTGGTTGCACTAATTTACATTCCCACCAACAGAGTTCGAGGGTTCCCCTTTCTCCACATCCTTGCCAGCATTCATTATTGCCTGTCTTTTTGATAAGAGCCATTTTAACCGGGTTGAGATGAGATCTCATTGTGCTTTTTTTTGCATTTCTCTGATGACTAATGATGTAGAGCATTTTTTCATATACCTGTTGGCCATTTGTATGTCTTCTTTTGACAAATGTCTATTCAGATCTTTTGCCCATTTTTTAATTATTTTATTTTATTTTTTTCTATTGAGTTGTTGGAACTACTTATATATTCTAGTTATTATTCCCTTGTCAGATGGGTAGTTTGCAAATATTTTCTCTCATTCTGTGGGTTGTCTCTTCACTTTGTTGATTGTTTCCTTTGCTGTGCAGAAGCTATTTAGCTTGGTGTGATCTCATTTTACCCACTTTTGCTTTGGTTGCCTGTGCTTTAGAGTTATTCCTCAAGAAATTGTTGTCCCCAGACCAATGTCCTGGAGCATTTTCCAAATGTTTTCTTTTAGTGGTTTCACAGTTTCGGGTTGTAGATTTAAGTCTTTAATCCATTTTGATTGAATTCCTGTATATGGCAAGAGATAGGGGTCTAGTTTCATTCTTCTGCATATACATATCCAGTTTTCCCAACACCATTTATTAAAGAGACTGTCCTTTCCCCAATGTAGTTTCTTGGCACCTTTGTCAAAAATGAGTTCACTATAGTGTATGGCCATACCACTCTGAACGTGCCCAATCTCGTCTGATCTTGGAAGCTAAACAGGGTTTAGCTTGGTTAGTACTTGGATGGGAGACTATAGATGTGTGGATTTATTTCTGGGTTCTCTATTCTGTTTCATTAGTCAATGTGTCTGTTTTTGTTCCAGTACCATGCTGTTTTGGTTACTACAGCTCTGTAGTATAATTTGAAGCCAGGTAATGTGATTCCTACAGTTTTGTTCTTTTTACTCTGGATGGCGTTGGCTATTCTGCGTCTTTTGTGGTTCTGTATAAATTGTAGGATTATTTTTTCTATTTCTGTGAATAATGTCCATGGTATTTTGATGGGGATTGCATTGAATCTGTAGATTGCTTTGTGTAGTATAGACATTTTAACAATGTTGATTCTTCCAATCCATGAGCATGGAATATCTTCCCCTTTTTATGTCCTCTTCAGTTTCTTTCATCAATGTTTTATGGATTTCATTGTAGAGATGTTTCACTTTTTTAGTTAATTTTATTACTCAGTACTTTATTTAATTTTAGCTACTGTAAATGGGATTACTTTCTTGGTTTCTTTTTCAGATTGTTCACTGTTGGCATATAGAAATGCTACTGATTTTTGTATGCTGATTTTCTATCCTACAACTTTACTGAATTTTTTTTTTAGTTCTAGTAGTTTTTGGGTAGAGTCTTTAGGTTTCTCTAAATATAACATCATATGGTCTACAAATAAGGATAATTTAACTTCTTTCTGATGTGGATACCCTTTCTTTCTTTCTCTTGTCTGATTGTTCTAGCTAGAACTTCCAATACTATGCTGAGTAACAGTGGTGAAAGTGGGGATCCTTGTCTTGTTCCAGATCTTAGAATAATGGCATTCAATTTTTCCCCACTCAGTTTTACATTAATACTAGCTGTGGCTCTGTCATATATGGCTTTGATGATGTTATGTTCCTTCTATACCCAGTTTTTTCAGAATTTTTATCATGAATGGGTGGTGAAATTTGTGGAATGTTTATTCAGCATTGATTGAAATAATCATATGGTTTCTGTCCTTTTGTCCTTTGTTTTGTTGATATGGTACATCACACTGATTGATTTGTGTATTTTGAAGCATCCTTGCATCTCTGCGATGAATCCCACTTGATCATGATGAACAATCTACTTAATGTGTTGTTGAATTATGCTTGTTGGTATTTTGTTGATGATTTTTGCATCTATGTTCATCAGAGATATTTGCCTATAGTTTTCTTTATTTATTGTGTCTTCGTCTGATTTTGGCATCAGGATAATACAGGCCTCATATAATGACTTTGAGAGTATTCCCTCCTCCTTGATTTTTTGGAATAGTTTGAGTAGGATTGGTGTTGGTTCTTCGTTAAAAGTTTGGTAGAATTCAGCAGTGAAGCCATTGGGGGCTGGGCTTTTCTTTGATGGGAAATTTTTTGTTACTGCTTCTATCTTGTTACTTATTATTGTCTACTCATTTTTTGGATTTCTTCCTGGATCAATATTGGTAGGTTGTATGTATCTAGGAATTTATCCAATCTTCTGTGTTTTCCAATTTATTGACATATGGTTGTTTATAATAGTCTCTAATTATCCTTTGAATTTCTGCAGTATTAGTTGTCTCCTTTTTTCACCTATCATTTTATTTATTTGGGTCTTCTCTCTTTTTTTCTTATTAGTCTAGCTAAAGGTTTTTCAATTTTGTTTATATTCTCAAAAAAACAACTTTTCATTTTGAATTTTTATATATTTTTTGTTTTAATTTCATTTATTCCTGCTCTGACCTTTATTAATTCTTTCCTTCTACTAATTTTGGGTTTAGTTTGCTCTTGTTTTTCTAGTTCTTTAAGATGCATCATCAGGTTGTTAATTTCAAATTTTGCTACTTTTTGATGTAGGAACTTACTGCTAGAAAATTTCCTGTTAGTACTGCTTTTTCTGTAATATATAGGTTTTGATATGTTATATTTCATTTTCATCTGTTTTGAGACATTTTTAAATTTCTTTCTTAATCCCTTCATTGATCCACTGGTCATTCAGGAGCATATGGTTTAATTTCCATGTATTTTTATAATTGCCAAAGTTCCTCTTGTTATTGATTTCTAGTTTTCTGCCATTGTGGTCTGAGAAAATGTTTGATATTATTTCAATTTTTTGAATTTTTGAAGATTTATTTTGTGGCCTGACATTTGGTTTATCCTTCAGTTTGATCCATGTGCTGTGGAGAAGAATGTGTATTCTACAGCTGTTAGACAATTGTTCTGTAAATATCTATTAGGTCCTGACAGAAAATATTTAAAGGGCAACTTTTTAGAGCTACTCTGTGTCTGCAGTTTCTCAAAATAATCAGCTCAAAATAATCCTTTTGCAGAAGAGGCATATCTTGGGGTGGCATATTCTGGTCTCCTACTGTCACATTTTGAGGTAGCATGTTCTGAGCCCCAACACAAAGAAATTTAACTGTCAAATAAATATATGAAAAAGAAAAAATATACTTAGAATTGTTATATTGTCTTGCTAAACTGACCCCTTCGTCATTATATAATGACTTTCATTGTCTCTTTTTACAGTTTTTGTCTTTAAATCTATTTTATCTTATAGAAATATAGCTACTCCAGCTCTTCTTTGGTTTCCATTTGCATGGAATATCTTTTCCATTCCTTTATTTTCAGACTATGTGTATCTTTATAGGTGAAGTGGGTTTCTTGCAGAGAACATATCATTGTTTTTTTAATCCGTTCAGCTACTGTATGTCTTTTGAATAGAGAGTCTAGTCCATTTACATTCAGTGTTATTATTAATAGGTAAGAATTTACTACTGCCATGTTGTTATTTGATTTCTGGTTGTTTTGTGATCCCCTTTTCCTTCCTTCCTTCCTTCCTTCCTTCCTTCCTTCCTTCCTTCCTTCTTTCCTTCCTTCCTTCCTTCCTTCCTTCCTTCCTTCCTTCCTTCCTTCCTTCCTCGCTCCTTCCCTTCTTTCCTTGCTCTTTCCTCCCTTCCTTCCTGTCTTACAGTGTGTAAAAGTGATTTTCTCTGGTAGTGTGTTTTAATTTCTCACTGTGTATTTTTTCTGTATCTGTTGGAGGTTTCTTGATTTGAGGTTACCATGAGGCTTACAAAAAAACTTATAACCAATTATTTTAAACAGGTGACAACCTAACTCTGCTTACAAAAAAACAAACAAGCAAAGATAATGCTAAGAGAATCTCTATACCTTAAATCCATTGCCCCATCCAGCTTTTTGACGTTTTGTTGTTTCCATTTGTATCTTTTTATAGTATGTACTCTTAAAAAGTTATTATGGTTATTATTTTTGATGTTTGTCTGTTAGTCTTCCTACTCAAGATATAAGTGGTTTATACACTGCAATTACAGTGAAAGAGAATTCTGTATTTGTGTACTTACTGTTACACGAGTGATTTTATACCTTTATATGATTTCTAATTAGTTTTTAACCTTCTTTTCTTTCAGATTGAAGAATTCCCTTTAGCATTTCTTGTAGTGCAGGTATGGTGTTGATGAAATCCCTCAGCTTTTGTTTGTCAGGGAAAGTCTTTATTTTTCCTTCATGTTTGAAGGATTATTTTTGCAGAATATAATATTCTAGGATTAAATATTTTTTCCCTCAGCACTTTGGATATGTCATGCCATTCTCTCCTGCCCTGTAAGGATTCCACTGAGAAGTCTACAGTCAGATGTATTAGAGTTCCTTCATATGTTATTTTTTTCTTTCTTCTTGGTTCTCTTCAGACTCTTTATCTGAGACCTTTGGGAGCTTAATTATTAAATGCTGTGAGGTAGTCTTGTTTGGGTTAAATCTGCTTGGTGTTCTATGACCTTGTAGCTGAATATTAATATCTTTCTCTAGGTTTGGAAAGTTCTGTTATTATTTTTCTAAATTAACTTTCTACGCCAATCTCTCTCTCTACCTTCTCTTTAAGGCCAATAACTCTTAGATTTGTTATTTTGAGGATATCTTATAGATCTTGTAGGTGTGCTTCATTTTTATTTTCTTTTTTGAGACAGAGTCTTCTTCTGTCACCCTGGGTAGAGTGCAGTAGCGTCATTATAGCTCACTATAACCCCAAATTCCTGCGGTCAAGTAATCCTCTTGCCTCAGCCTCCCAAGTAGCTGAGACTATAGGCGCACACCACAATACCGAGCTAATTTTTCTATTTTTAGTAGAGACAGGGTCTCGCTCTTGCTCAGGCTGCTCTCAAACTCCTGAGCTCAAGCGATCCTCCTGCCTCGGCCTCCCAGAGTGCTAGGATTACAGATGCAAGCCACTCTGCCCAGCCTCGTTCTTTTTTATAGCTTTTCTTTTCTCTTTTCTGACTGTGTATTTTCATATAGCCTGTCTTCAAGCTCACTAATTCTTCTACATCATCATTTTTGCTGTTGAGAGACTGATGTATTTTTCAGTTTTTCAACTGACTTTTTAAGCTCCAGAGTTTTTGTTTGATTTTTAAAAAGTATTTCAATCTCTTTGTTAAATTTCTCTGATGGGATTCTGAATTCCTTCTGTATGCTGTCTCGAAGTTCACAAAGCTTCCTCAGAACAGCTATTTTGAATTCTCTGAAAGGTCACATATCTCCATCTCTGGGATGGTCACTGGTGCCTTATTTAGTTCACTTGGTGAGGTTTTGTCTTCCTGGATGTTCTTGATGCTTTGAATGTTCATCAATGTCTGAGCATTGAATTAGGCATTTATTCTAATCTTCAGTCCTGGCTTATTTGTATCCATCCTTCTTGAGAAGGCTTTCCAGGTATTCAAAGGCAATTGAGTGCTGTGGTCTAAGTCTTTGGTTACTGCAGCCATATCAGCACTAGCGGGCCACCAAAGCCCAGTAATGCTGTGACTCTTACAAATTTCTGGTGGTACTGCCTTGGTGGACTTGGGTTAGCTATGGGAGAATTCCCTGGATTGCCAGGCAAAGTTTCTCACTGTTTACCCTAACCTTCCCCAAAACAGGAGACTCACTCTCCATGCTGGGCTGCCTACAGTTGTAGGAAGACTAACGTGAGCACTCCTGCCTGGCCACCACAGCTGGGACTGTGCTGGGTCATATCTGCAGCCAGCCCAGTTTCACCCAAGGCCTGTGGTGACTACTGCCTGGCTACTGCTGATGTTTATTCAAGGCCCAAGGGCTCTTTAGTCAGCTGGTGGTAAATCCTGCCAGGACTGGGTCCTTCTCTGTACAGCAGTGGGTTTCCTTCTAGCCTAGGGTGGGTCAAGAAATGCTGTCCAGGAACTAAGGCCTGGAATAAGGGTCTTCTGGAGTCTGCTTGGTACTTTATTTTACTGTGGCTGACCTGGCACCCAAGTTGCAAGACAAAGTCCTCATATCTTTTATATATATTCATGTAATTACTATTCCCAGTGTTCTTTACTCCTTTGTACAGATCCATATTTCCAGCTCATATCACTTTCCTTCTACTTGAAGGCCTTACTCGTAGCATGGATCTCTTAGTGATGAATTACTTTAGCTTTTGAATGGCTGTTAGAGTATTTTGCTTTCATATTTTAAAAATGCATTTTATTGTGTTAAAAATATGTAACACAAAATTAATCATCTTAACCATTTTTGAGTGCACAGTTCACTAGTGTTAAGTAGATTCACATTATTATGCAACCAATCTCCAGAAGTTTTTCATATTGTAAAACAGAAATTCTATATCCATTAAGTACTTTCCATTTTTTCCTACTCCCAGCCCCTGTCAACCACCATTCTACTTTCTTTATCCATTAATTTGAATACTCTAGGTACCTCTTACAAGTGGAAACAGAGTATTGATTTTTGTGGCAGGCTTACTTCACTTAGCATAATGTCCTCAAGGCTCATCCATGTTGTACCATGTATTACAATTCTTTCCTTTTTAAGGCTAAATAATATTCCATGGTATGGGTATGCCACATTTTGTTTATCCATTCATCTACTGGTGGAACTTGACTTGTTTCCACTTTTTCGCTATCACGTATAGTGCTGCTATGAATGTGGGTGTGCAAACATCTCTTTAAGATCCTGCTTTTAATCTACCCAAAAGAACAAAAGGCATTCTATAAAAAAGACATCTGCACTAGAATGTTTATAGAAGCACAATTCACAATTGCAAAGATGTGGAAACAACCCAAGTGCCCATCAATACATGAGTGGATTAATAAAATATGGTATATGTATACCATGGAGTTCTATTCGGCCACAAAAAAACAATGGTGAGCTAGCACCTCTTGTATTATCCCAGATAGAGCTGCAGCCCATTCTACTAAGTGAAGTAGCACAAGAATGGAAAAACAAGGACCACATGTACTCACTATCAAATTGGTATTAACTGACCAACACTTAAGTACACATACAGTAATAACATTTATCGGGTGTCAGGCAGATGGGAGTGGGCAGGAGGGGATGGGTATATTCGCACCTAGTGGGTGCAGCACACACTGTCTGGTGGGTGGACACACCTGAAGCTCTGACTCAGGTGGGGCAAAGGCAACATATGTAACCTAAACATTTGTACCCCTGTAATATGCTGACATTTAAAAAAAAAATTTAAAAAGATCCTGCTTTTAATTCTTTTGGATATATAACCAGAAATAGAATTCCTAGATCATATGGTAATTATATTTTAATTACTTGAGAAACTGCCACACTGTTTTCCATATTAGCTGTACAATTTTTCGTTCCCATCAACTACTTTCATTTTTAAACAATATCTGTGCTGGGTATAGAATTCTAGGTTGACAGGTTTTTTTCTTTCATTATTTTAAAGACGTTGCTCCACTGAGTTCCTGCTTGCATTGTTTCCAATAAGAAATCTGATGTTCTTGATTTATTTCTCTGTATGTAGGCTGTCATTTTTCTCTGGCTGCTTTTAAGATATTCTCTATTTCTGGTTTTGAACAATTTGATGATTATGTGCCTTGTTGTTGTTTTATTTGGGGTCTGTTAACATTTTTGAATCTGTGGGTTTAGAGATTTTATTAAGTTTTGAAGGTTTTTCACCATCATTTCTTCAAATATTTATTTTCTTCCTCTTCATTTGGGAGTCCCAGTTGCCCACATATTAAGCTACCTAAAGTTGTCCCTCATCTCAACTCATGCTCTTTTAATTTTTTAAGGTTTTTTTCTGTGTGTTTCATTTTGGATAGCTTTTTTGCTATGACTTCAGGTTCACTGATCTTTTGTTCCACAATGTTTAATCTGATATTAATACTATCCAATATATTTTGCATCCTAGACATTATAGTTTTCATCTCTAGAAGTTTAATTTGGATCTTTATATAGCTTCTATGCCTCTACTTAACTTTTTAAATGTATGGAATACAATTATAAGAGGTATTTTAATGTTCTTTTCTGTTCATGCTAACTTCTATGTCAGTTCTGGGTCAGTTTCAATTGATTGCTTATTCTCCTCATCATAGGTTGTGTTTCTCTGCCTATTTGCATACTTGGTAATTTTTCATTAGATGACAGACATTGTGAACATTATCAGGTTGGGTGCTGTAGTTTTGTATTCCTATAAATATTGTTGAGCTCTGCTCTGGGAAGCAATTAAGCTCCTTGGAATCAATTTGATGCTTTCACATTATACTTTTATAATTTTTAGGTGGGTCTGGAGCATGGCTCAGTGTAGGAATAATTAATCCCCATTTCTGAGACAAGACCTTTCTGAGTTTTCTACACAATGCTCCATGAGTTAGAGGTTTTGCAGTCTGAGAGGTAAGAACAAGCTGTATTCCCAGCCCCATGTGAGTCCTGGCACTGTTTCCTCTAATATTTATTCTTAGATGGTTATTCCCCCAGCTTTAGTTAATTTTGTTTCATGTATGTCCTTTTTAGTACTCTGCTAAAAACTGGAGGAAGACCTTCTAATCACTAGGTTTCTCTCTCTGTGCTATGCAATCTTTTTTGATACCCTGTCCTGTGAACTCTAGCTGCCTTGGTCTCCCTCAACCCTTAGCTCTGTCTCCTCAGATCAAGATGCCTGCCAAGCTCCACTTCAGTTCCCCTTCCTGTGCTATAGCCTGGAAACTCAAGGCAGTAAGCTGCACAATTGCAGTGCTCACCTTATTTCTTATCTCTGAGGGATCATTCTCTTTCATTGCCTCATGTTCAGTGTCATTAAAAACCATTCTTTTACCTTTCATGTATTTTGCCTCATTTTTGTTTGGAGGAGGTGTTGTTCAAGCAGGGACATAAACCAGTCCCCGTTACTACATATTGATTGATAGTAGAAATGCACCACAACTATTTTTTAATAGTACATCCCATTTGATTTCTATACATAGACACATAAATGTACACAAAGATTAGAAGGAAATATACCAAAATTTTAAGAGTGATCAGATTATGAATGACTGTTCTTTGCTTTTTATTTTTAAAAAGCTTATCTTTAGTTTCAAATTTTTCTGTCAGAAATCTGTTTTGTTTTGCAAAGTTGTTTTTGTATTTTTTTAATTGCACCACAACTTTTTCTTTATTGAGACAGGGTCTTGCCATGTTGCCCAGGCTGGTCTAGAGCTCCTGGGCTCAAGCAGTCCTCCTGCCTCAGCCTTTCAAGTAGCTGAGATTACAGGCACAGGCTACCATACCTGGCTGAACCACAACTTTTTATTCTTTATTTTTTATTTTTGAGACAGAGTCTCACTCTGTTGTCTGGGCTAGAGTACCATGGCATCAGCCTAGCTCACAGCAACCTCAAACTCCTGGGCTCAAGCGATCTTCCTGTGTCAGCCTCCCTAGTAGCTGGGACTACAGGCAAGCGCCACCATGCTTGGCTAATTTTTCTATATATATTTTTGCTGTCCATATAATTTCTTTCTATTTTTAGTAGAGACAGGGTCTCACTCTTGCTCAGGCTTGTCTCGAACTCCTGAGCTCAAACAATCCACCCACCTCAGCCTCCCAGAGTGCTAGGATTACAGGCATGAGCCACCATGCCCAGCCTGAACCACAACTTTTTAAAGGGAATAAAAACCCTCTGAATTTCTCCACCCTCAGGTTAAAATAAATTACATTCCTATATCTTAATATCAAAGATGATATTTCCCTATACTGTAAGCTTCCATGGGGAGGAACCATGTGTTATTGTTTTTTAATAAACTTTTGTACAATGCTCATTAACACTTTATATTATGAATTTTAATAAATATATAATATCCAAACAGAGAGAGATTATTAAAGTATTTGATGCTCTATGATTTTTATAGTGAACACATTATTTTTGGTGCAGCAGAGAAAGAATATAAAGAATGAAAATAGATTATTCTCAAACCTCAAAACTTTTGGCAGCTTTTTCCCACAGAATCTGGTGTAACCACTCTACTAATACTGTGGTCAGTTGTTTTCCTGTTTGGTGACCTAAAGAAAAAAAACAAAGTTCTGAAAAAAAGAACCTAGATCTATTACATTAAATAAAGAGTGCTAACTATACTCAGAATCTATAATCTTTAAGTAATGGCTACAAAAACAACCACATTCAGACAGGTTTTCATCATCAGTTTTAGGTTTACTACTGTAATTGATTATATAATACAATCAGAGTTTGCTAGAATCACCGTAATTCTCCTATCAATCGGTGATAGTTTTCCAGCTTAGTCTCTTTTAAACTTATTTTCCATGTTCCAAATTTGATCATCATCTGGTGCCTTAATAAGGTTATTGTGAATAAGCAGACAGCAATGCCAGAAATCATTAATAAGAAGTGTTTATCCTATTCTGTACTAAATAGATCAGATCAAGTTCACAAGAAAGGCCAATTATACCTTAAAGCCTTTGTAAAATACTTTAAGCCCACGCTTACACATAAACTTTATTACTTTAAATCGTAACTTGTGTCTGATTGTTTTTGGTCTAGACATTTACTGAGTTCAAATACATTAGCACATTAAGGTAAAGTTTAAACTATAATAGAATTCTATACTTCCTTCCCTTATGCCCCTTTCACATAAAATATCAATTTCCACAAAAGTCTTGATTAGAACGTTAAGAATCTCTGACCCCTTAGCCCAGTCAGCAAATGTAGTTTGTTCCATGACTTAGGTAAAAATACTCAAATGAGAGTAAACAGCTACTAAATGTATCTACTTAAAATATTACGATGCTTTGAAATTATAAGTGTATAATTAGATATCACAATAAAACTTCGTCTAACTGGGCTTTTAGGAAAAGAAGTTATTCTGTATAATCAAGTTTTCTAGTTAGCCGACGGGTTTTTTAAACATAAAACTTTTTTTATTTAAACAGTCTAAATCTTTTCATGAAAGTTCTTAAATTTTCTATAAATTGCACATAATTCCTAGTTTTCTTAAGCACAATTTAAACTTTTCTTGGCCATTCAAGTTCAACAAGTTGTTACAATAGTAACAACTATTGTACTTTATTGCACTATTAATAAATTATAATGATGCCTTTGGGGGTTGTTATATAGTACAGATTGCTGTGTTTTTAAAAATAATATATGAAGCTGTTTTATATAATTTGTAGAGTTTTTTCCTCCCTATGGTCAGGCTACCTGTGTATTTCCCTGTAGACACTTTTGCTTTTTCAAATATGCTACCATTAAAATGCTAAAAGTAGGAAAACCAGATAACCAAGGTTATCAAAACTGGGTCTAAATATAGTTGGGTTCTTAGTGAAGGTCTAGAGCAGGGGTGGGGAACCTGTGGCCTTCTGATTTCAAGATTGTTCATTCTTAAGCACTAAAGGAAGCAAGAAAAGCTTCATCTTTCTCTGCTGCACCCCTTTAAATAAAAGTATTTGTTCTGTAAAATTTGGATTCAGTCAAAGGGCCGCACTCAAGGATCCGGAAGACCACATGTGGCCCCAGGGCCACAGGTTCCCCAGACTCTGGAGGGAAGGGGTCATCAGTAAAATATGGTTCATAGAATCTGGAGTTCATTAGCCAAATGCATTCCTTTTAAAACATATCAATCAATGACTTTGTTTCCATAAAAACATGATACATACTATAAAAATTCAAGCCATATGGTAAAGTGTAAAGAAGAAAGCAACACATCACCTAAAATGCCACCACTCAAAATAAACCCCAGTGATAACATTTAGTGAATATCATTCCAGTTATATTTCTGTACATGTGTAGCATTGGAAGGATGAGGTGGTAGAGAGAATTTTCTAATAAAGGGATCATACTATCTGTATTCTTTAGGGTACACAGGTCTGCAGAGAGGTAGAGGAGCAGGGAATGCTGAGCAGATTTGGTTCCACATCTCTGGTTTAACCAGAGAAACTCTAATCTATTTTATTCAGGGTGAAGTTCATATAAGATTGCATCACAAAAGGATGTTGCTGCTAAAAAGAAGTTTAAAAGCTAGGAATTTAGCTGAACATGGTGGCCCACATCTGTAGTCCCAGCTACTTGGGAGCTCAGCCAAGAGCATCCCTTGACTCAGGAGTTCAAGGCCAGCCTGGGCAACATAATGAGACCTCATCTCTTAAAAAAAAACATTGTTAACCCAAGGAATTTAGTTCACAATCCTCATTTTATAGTTGGAAAAAAAAAACCAAGATACAGAGATATTGACTTGCCCAAAGGCACACGTATAATTTGAGATCAAACTTGTAGACATGAATTTAGGCTTGTAACCTCACAATTTTCCACTACACATGAACTTTAAGCTCAGAGGTTTGTCTGTTTTTGTTGATGT
The DNA here is from genome assembly GCF_020740605.2 of Lemur catta. Lineage (NCBI taxonomy): Eukaryota > Metazoa > Chordata > Mammalia > Primates > Lemuridae > Lemur > Lemur catta. The sequence continues at coordinate 47,936,284 of NC_059155.1, read as the reverse complement.
TTTGTTCTTTTTGCTTAGTTTCTCATTCCAGCTTGCCCAATTTCTGGGATCTGGACAGGTGAAGTGTTGCTACTGAAGACCATGAGGGAGGAAAAAAAGTGGGTGAAATCTGTTGACCTGAGGATTATGCTACTGTTCTGACATCTATCTTAGAATTATATCCAGATTAACACCTTTCTAAAACACCTGCAAAAATCCTACTGACCTAAAATGATTTCTTCAATCTTCTCCTTGGCAAGTAGTTCTTCCTTCTTTTGTAAAAGCATGTCAATGTGGAGCAGCAGAGCTTTTCCAATGTTTTCTGATGACTTAAAATGTTCACAGATAATCTTCAGGAAATAAAACCCAACAGATTCTCTGTTCAAGAAGACACAATTTTAAGCAATATGAATAGACAAACTGGTTTTTGATCAATGGGACTAAAATGTATTTCATTGTGAGCAAAACAAACCAGATGAAAGTATTTCTCAGGTAATGTTATGAAATGTTTAAATAAGTCTATTTATCATCAATAAATCATTTAATTTCAGTTTAATTAAGCCATAAACACTTTATTTTCATGAATACCTATAATCAGATGATCATTTATCTCCTAATATCTAATTTATGCTTTTCTCCAAGAACTGATGCCAAGTTTTAAAAATTGGTTACTGAGATACAGTGAAGTTACATGAATAGACATGAGGTATGTATTAATTCCCTCTGTCAACAACTCTTTTCCCAAGGTGATCTACAGATTTACTGGAATCCTTATTCAACTCTTTTTTTTTGAGACAGAGTCTCACTCTGTTGCCCAGGCTAGAGTGCCATGGCATCAGCCTAGCTCACAGTAACCTCAAACTCCTGGGCTCAAGCAATCCTCCTGCCTCAGCCTCCCAAGTAGCTGGGACTACAGGCATGCACCACCATGCCTGGATAATTTTTTCTATATATATTTTTAGTTGTCCATATAATTTCTTTCTATTTTTAGTAGAGATGGGGTCTCGCTCTTGCTCAGGCTGGTCTCGAACTCCTGAGCTCAAATGATCCACCCGCCTCGGCCTCCCAGAGCTTATTAAATTCTTAATAGCATTTTCTGCAGAAATATAAAAATCCATCCTAAAATTCAAATGGAATCTCAAGGGACCCTGAAAAGCCAAAATAATCCTGAAACAAAGAACAAATTTGGAGAACACTTCCTGATTTCAAAATTTATCATACTGTGGGAAATGTGTGGAACTGGCATAAAGATAGACATATAGACCAACAGAATGGAATAAAGAACCAGAAATAAATTGTGGCATATATGATCAAATTATTTGTGATAGCTCCTGGGGAAAATGACAGATTAGCAGTGACCTCCTGGCTCTCTGCTCCCAGAGAGGGAGGTGAGGAACTCGGACTGCTACACATTAGTGGATCGCTCCCCAAGAGAAACAGCGTGGGACAAGCCACGAAGGAAAAAAAAAAGGTAAATGGGAGATACGATCGCAAAGTCTGCAGAATGCGACATAAACAATAGAGAACAGAGCGTGGGACGGCTGCGCCTGCCCGGCCAGCCAGTGCAGTGGGATCTGACCCACAGGAGGACGCCCAGCTCCTCCACTGACCTCCACACCCACTCAGACAGGGACACGCCTGAAGTCGGTACAAAGTCGTGGCATGGGACGAGGGGCTCTGTGGAGAGGGGACAATAGCAGAAAACATTTTGAACTCCCCAGTGCTCTGTGCTAGGACTGCACTGGGTGGGAGAGGGACTGGTCTGAGTTGTCACTTCTTGCAACCATGCTAGGCAGTTTGGAGACAGGCACCTCACCTCTGGTGGTCAGCAGGACCAGAACAAAGGAGGTGAATGCTGAAAAGGGGGCTCTGCCCCTGTAAACTGCTGCCGTTTAGGCAGGCACAGAAAGAGCAGGACCCCTCTGCCAGACAGACATGAGACTGCACGACTGTGATGCACAGGGGCAGCTAAAGGCCTGTTGATTCAGCTCACTGAACGGGCATCTGCCAACTCCTGAGCGGTGACCCCTAACATTAGCTCTCCACAGATGAGCATTCACCATTTTGGGGTCCACAACCCAGAGACGCTGCAGCACCCTGCAGTTTGGGGCAGCACCCCTCCCCCAGCCTGGGGATTTTCACGCTGGGTGCTGTTCTTGGACATAAACAGAAGCTACTAAAGCCACTTTCTCTGTGTGGCTGGCATGAATCCGAGGGACTTTGGTGCTGAAAAATAGTCCATGACCTGGTGATTCAGCTAGCTGGGTCTGTGTCAGTGGGAGAATCTTGAGCGCTTCCCTCCAATGCTAATTCTCCAGGTGTGGGAGGTCACCATCTGCAGGATCCCCAGATGCTGGGGCGCATGGCAGTCTCCGGCAACACCCCTCCCCCAGCCCAGCGACTTTCACACCCAGAGCGGAGGGCTCCACCCTTGGAATTGGGGAGAAGCAAAAAAAGCTGCTTTCTCTGCCTGACTGGTGTGGGTCTGTAGGGCCTTGGCAATGAACAATAATTGGCAGCCCGTTGATTCGGCCCACTGGACTGGCTTAGGTCATCTAGTAAGAACATAACTCTAGGGCTTACTTTCCATGTCCCGGCGGCTGCCAGCAGTGGGGTTTGTGGACAGGGAACGAAAATCCTAGCGAGAGACTTCAGCAATTGCACCAATTGACGCCACCCACCAGGAGCAGCCTAGGTGAAAGAGCCCTGGATAACATATTAGCCACCTCCCTAGCGGCAGATAAGCAACCATAGAAACACACACACTTAGGCTTGCAGGCACCAGCTGCAATCTGTCTTGCCCTTTCCCCCACCTTAAGGGGGAACAGCATCCAAGTAACCCTTGGGAGTGGCAAGAGCCCTCCTAAAGATCAGGGCATTCGTATTCCTCATCTGGGGGACCAGAGACTAACACAGAGGCATCAGATTACTTCAATAACTGGCTCCTCCATGCCAACTACAATCAATGACAGAGAGGGTAACTCCATAGCTTAACACAGTGCCTTCTATATCAAGCTATTAGAGGGCAGTGGAATCATATGCACAAGTGAGATCCACCACCTGGAAGCTTAAGCTGGTGGACCAAACTCACTAATCTCCATTGGCAAGAGGTGAAGATAACAGGTCAGACATAGCCCAACTTGCTAAAATACTTCTAAGGCAATACAATACCAGTGTGCCTCTTCCCACCACTGTCAAGGAACGTCCCTTTGGGGACTTGGAGATAGGGCCATAAATCAGTCCTAGCACCCCAGTTCTCGATCAAGTAGCCTGAAGAGAAAGAACCAGTGAAAGAATGCAGGAAACATGAAAGATCAGAGAGAAAAGTCATCCCCAAAAGAAATCATTAGATCCTCAACAACCAATACCAATTTAAATGAAAAGACTAAAATGATGGAAGAAGAATTTCAAATATGGATTGTAAGAAAACTCAGTGGAATTGAAGAGAAAATAGAAACTCAACACAAAGAAGCCATAAGAACAATACAGGAAATGAAGGAAAAACTCTCTAAAGAAATTGAAATATTACAAAAGAACCAAACAGAAATACTGGAAATTAAAGAGGCATTCAAGGAACTACAAAACACAGCAGAAAGCCTTAAGAATAGAATGGATCATGCAGACGAAAGAATCTCAGAGCTTGAGGATAATACCTATGTGCTAAACAAATCAGATGAAGAAAAAGAACACAGAAGCAAGAGACAAGAACAAAACATACAAAAAATGTGGGATTATGTAAAGAAACCAAGCATAAGAACTATAGGCATCCCAGAAGGAGAAGAAGAAAATACACAATGGCTGGATAATATATTTCTTGGAATACTGGAGGAAAATATGCCTGGCCTGGTCAGAAATCTAGATATCCAGATACAACAAGAACACAGAACTCCTGGGAGACTTGACATGAAAAGGCAATCACCACATCACACATCATGTAATTATTATGCTGGTAAAAGTAAACACAAAAGAGGCAGTCCTTAGAGCAGGAAGACTAAAACAGCAGATAACCTACAAAGGAAAACCTATCAGACTAACTGTAGATTTCTCAACTGAAATCTTACAAGCCAGAAGGGACTGGGGACCCATCAAAAATCTTCTAAAACAGAATAATGGCTAACCTAGAATTCTTTACCTGGCAAAACTAAGCTTCATCTATGAGGGAGAAATAAAGACTGTCCTAGACAAGCAATCACTGATGGAATTTGTGAAGACCAGACCTGCTCTGCAGGAAGAACTCAGACCTGCATTATACACTGAACAGTGCAATAAACACCCACCAAAGTAAAATCACTCGAGAGTTAAAGTCCAGAACCTGGATTCCACAATGGCTCAAGAGGTAAAACAGAACAATAAGAATTTACCCAACAATATGAACAGGAATCTACCCCAAATATGAATTCTCTCAAAAAATGTGAATGCCTTAAATTGTCCTCTGAAGAAACATAGACTGGCTAAGTGGATAAAAAATCACAAACCAAGTATCTGTTGTCTCCGGGAAATGCATCTACCCACAAAGACACTTTCAGACTCAAGGTCAAAGGTTGGAAAACAAACTTCTACACAAATGGAAGCCAAAAGAAAGTGGGGGTAGCTATTCTTATTTCAGATAACACAAATTTTAAAATAGCAAAAGTAAAGAAAGACAAAGATGGTCACTCTATAATGGTGAAAGGAAAAATCCAACAAGAAGACATAACAATTCTTAATATTTATGCACCCAACACAGGAGGACCCAGATACATAAAGCAAACCCTGTTTGATCTAAATAGCATGATAAACAGTAATGTCAAAGTAGCTGGGGATTTCAACACCCCACTGACATAACTGGACAGAACCTCCAAGCAGAAAATAGGCAAAGAAACAATGGACTTAAACAGAGCTCTAGAACAATGGGTCTAACAGACATCTATAGAACATTCCACCTAAATAAAGACAAATATACATTCTTCTCATCAGCTCATGGAACTTTCCCCCAAATCGATCACATCCTAGGCCACAAATCAGACCTCAACAAATTTTAAAAAATAGAAACTATACCATGTATCTTCTCAGACCATAGTGGTATAAAATTAGAGATCAATTCCAACAGAAATACTCACCATTTCACAAAGTCATGGAAACTTAAGAATCTATTGCTGAATGACTATTGAGTCAAGGAGGAAATCTAGGTGGAAATGAAAAGATTATTCAAACTAAATTATAATGGGGACACAACTTATCAAAACCTGTGGGATACAGAAAAAGCATTCCTGAGAGGAAAACTAATAGCATTAAATGCTCACATCCAAAAGACAGAAAGCTCACAAATCAACAGACTAATAAACCATCTCCAGGAACTGCAAAAGGAAGAGCAAATTCATTCTTAACCTAGCAGAAGAACAGAAATAACTAAGATCAGAGAAGAATTAAATGAAATTGAGAATAAAGGAACTATACAGAAGATCAATAAAACCAAAATTTGGTTTTTCAGAAAGATAAACAAAATTGATAGCCCTCTTCCTAGATTGACAAGAACTAAAAAGGAAAGGACTCTAATAAACTCAATCAGAAATGAAAAAAGAGAGGTCACTACAGACATCATGGAAATACAAAACATTATCCTTGAATACAATAAAAATCTATATGCCCCAAAACTACATAATGTGGAAAAAATGGACAATTTCTTGGAAACACACAACCTCCCTAAGCTCAATCAGGAGGAAATATAATTCCTGAATAGACCAATATCAAGCACAGAAATTGGAGCAGCATTTAAAAATCTTTCAACAAAAAAAAGGCCTGGACTAGATTTACACCTGAATTTTACCAAACCTACAAAGAAGAACTCATACCTATACTGCAGAAATATTTCACAACATTGAGAAGGATGGAATCCTCCCCAGCTCATTCTACAAAGCCAATATCACCTTAATACCAAAGCCAGGAAGGGACACAATAAAAAAAGAAAACTACAGACCAATATCCATCATGAATATAGATGCAAAAATCCTCAACATAATCTTAGGAAACAGAATGCAACAGCACATTAAAAAAAAATTCATCATGACTAGGTGGGCTTCATCCCAGAGATGCAAGTTTGGTTCAACATACGCAAGTCTATAAATGCAATTCACCATACAAATAAAAGCTAGAACAAAGACCATATGATTCTCTCAATAGATGCAGAAAAAGCATTTGACAAAATCCAGCACACCTTTACGATAAAAATTCTTAACAAAATAGGCATAGATGGGACATACCTTAAAATTATTAATGCCATATACAATAAACCCACAGCCAATATCATATTGACTGAGGGAAAATTGAAAACATTCCCACTTAGAACAGGACCCAGACAAGGCTGCCCACTATCTCCGCTTCTATTCAACATAGTGCTGGAAGTCCAGAGCGATCAGACAAAAGAGGGGAATTAAGGGTGTCTGAATGGGGGCAGAAGAGGTCAAACTCTCACTCTTTGCTGACAATATGACATTATATCTAGAAAATCCCAAGATTCAACCAAGAGACTCCTAGAATTGATAAATGAAGTCAGTAAAGTCTCAGGATACAAAATTAATGCACACAAATCAGTAGCATTCATATACGCCAATAACAGTAAAGCCGAAAATCAAATCAAATACGCAACACCTTTCATAATAGCATCAAAGAAAATTAAATATTTAGGAATATATTTAATGAAGGAGGTGAAAGACATATATATGGAGAACTATGAAACACTGAGAAAAGAAATTGTAGAAAATGTAAATAGATGAAAGTCCCTACCATGCTCATGGATTGGCAGAATCAAGATTGTTAGGCCGGGCGCGGTGGCTCACACCTGTAACCCTAGCACTCTGGGAGGCCGAGGCAGGTGGATCGCTGGAGGTCAGGAGTTCGAGACCAGCCTGAGTGAGACTCTGTCATACTAAAAATAGAAATAAAAATTATCTGGACAACTAAAAATATATATAGAAAAAATTAGCCAGGCATGGTGGTGCATGCCTGTAGTCCCAGCTACCCGAGAGGCTGAGGCAGGAGGATTGCTTGAGTCCAGGAGTTTGAGGTTGCTGTGAGCTAGGCTGACGCCACAACACTCACTCTAGCCCGAGCAACAAAGTGAGACTCTGTCTCAAAAAAAAAAAAAAAAAAAAGATTGTTAAAATGTCCACACTACCTAAAGTGATCTACAGAATTAATGCAATCCCCATCAAAACACCATCATGATTCTTTACAGATTTAGAAAAAATAATTCTACACTGCATATGGAATCACAGAAGGTCTCATATAGCCAAAGCATCCTTAAGCAATCTTAAACAAAAAGAGCAAATTGGGAGGCATCAATCTACCAGACTTCAAGCTACAATACAAGGCCAAAGTAACCAAAACAGCATGGTACTGGCACAAGAACAGAGATATAGACCTTTGGAACAGGACTGAGAACCCAGACATAAAACCATCCTCATATTGTCATCTAATCTTCGACAAAGCATACAAAAATATACATTTGGGAAAAGAATCTATTCAATAAATGGTGCTGGGAAAACTGGATAACCAAATGCAGATGATTGAAACTGGATCCCCATCTCTCACCTCTTACAAAAATCAATTCACGATGGATAACAGACTTAAACCTAAGGCATGAAACCTTAAAAATTCTGGAAGAAAATGTTAGAAAAACTCCTTTAGACATCGGCCTAGGCAAATAATTTGTGAAGAAGACCCCCAAAGCAATTACAGCAGCAACAAAAATCAATAAATGGGACCTGATCAAATTAAAAAGCTTCTGCACAGCCAAGGAAATTATCATTAGAGCAAATAGAAAACCTACAGAATGGGAGAAAATATTTGCTTTCTACACATCTGAGAAATGGCTGATAACAAGAATCTATATAGAACTTAAGAAAATCAACAAGAAAAAAATCAAACAACCCCGTCAAGAAATGTGCAAAGGACATGAACAGAAACTTTTCAAGAAAAGACAGAATAATGGCCAGCAAACATATTAAAAAGTTCTCAACAACTCTAATCATTAAGGAAATGCACATCAAAACCACAATGAGGTATCACCTAACTCCAGTGAGAATGGCCCTTATCAAAAAGTCCCAAAACAACAAATGCTGGCGTGGATATGCAGAGATTGGATCACTCTTACACTGCTGGTGGGACTGCAAATTAGTACAACCCCTATGGAAAATAATTTGGAGATACCTCAAAGAGCTAAAAATAGAACTACCATTTGATCCAGCAATCCCACTACTAGGCATCTATCCAAAGGAAAAAAAGACATTCTATAATAAAGGCATCTGCACTCTAATGTTTATAGCAGCACAATTCACAATTGTAAAGATGTGAAAACAACCCAAGTGCCCATCAGTACATGAATGGATTAATAAAATGTGGTATATGTATACCATGGAATACTACTCAACTACAAACAACAATGGTGAACTAGTACTTCTTATATTAGCCTGGATAGAGCTTGAACCCATCCTTCGAAGTGAGGTATCACAAGAATGGGAGAACTTGCGCCACATGTACTCACCATCAAATTGGCACTAAGGTGCTCACATGGTAGTAATAGTCATTGGGTGCCAGTCACGTGGAGGGGGGGTGGAGGGGGCAAACTCACAACTAATGGAGGTGGAGCACAGTGTATGGGGGAAGGGCACGCTTGTGGCCCTGGCTTGGGAGAGGCAAAAGCATTACGTGTAACCAAAATGTTTGTACTCCAATAATATCCTGAAATAAAAAAAATTATTTGAGGCAAGTGTGCTAGGACAATTTAATGGGGATAGGACAGTCTTTTCAACAAATAGTGCTGCAAAAACTAGATTTCCACATGCAAAAGAATGAAATTGAACTCTTACCTTACGTCACATAAAATAATTAACTCAATGGATCAAAGACCTAAATGGGAGAACTAAAATAATTTTCTCTGTTTGCAAAACCAAGTGATCCTATATGTAGAAAACCTAAAGACTCCACCAAAAAGCTCTTAGAACTAATCAATTCAGTAAAGGTCCAAGATACAAAATCAACATACAAAAATCAGTAGTATTTCTTTACACCAACAATGAAATATCCAAAAAATAAATGAAGAAACCAATCTCATTTACAATAGCATCAAAAATATATAAAATACTTAGAAATCAATGTAACCAAGTAATTGAAAGATCTGTACACTGAAAGCTATAAAACATTGATGAAAGAAATTAAAGAAGACAAAAAATGGAAAGATACTCTGGGTTCATGGATTGGGAGAATTAATATTGTTAAAATGTCCATACTACCCAAAGTGATCCACAGATTCAAGGAAATCCCTATCAAAATTCCAATGGTATTTTTCACAGAAACAGAAAACCAATACCAAAATTTGTATGGAACCACAAAAGACCCTGGATAGCCAAACCAATCTTAAAAACGAGATTAGAGTTGGAGGCATCACACTTCCTGATTTCAAATTATACGTTACATAGTCATGTAAGATGGCAATAATAGGGGAAACTGTGTTCAGGGTATATGGAAACTCTTTGCTATCTTCTCAATTTTTTTAAATCTAAAAATAATCTAAAAAATAAAGCAGAAAACAAAAAATTTAAATGGCAAGCTTAAGCTCTAACACAGCAATAATTACATTTAATGTAAATGGTCTAAACATACCAATTAATAGAAAGAAATTGTCAGCATGAGTTTTTAACAAATGCCAAGGAAACAGTCAACAAAATGAAAAGGCAACTTACAGAATGGGAGAAAATATTTGCAAACCATATTTCCAATAAAAGGTTCATATCTAAAATATAAAAGGAACTCAATAGCAAAAAATCAAATAACTCAATTAAAAATGAGCAAAAGACTTGCATAGACATTTTCCCAAAGAAGACACATAAATAACCAAAAGTTATTAAAAAGATGCTCAACATCACTAAGCATCAGGGAAATGCAAATCAAAACCACAATGAGATTATCACCTCACACCAGTTAGGATGACTCTCATCAGAAAGTCAAAAGATAAGAAGTGTTGGTGAGGATATGGAGAAATTGGAACTCTTGTGAACCACTGGAATGTAAAATAATAAAGCACTATGGAAAACAGTATGATGGTTCCTCAAAATATTAAAAATAGAATTACCATGTGATCCAGTAATTTCAGTTCTGGGTATATACCCAAAAGAATTGAAAGCAGGGTCTCAAAGAGATATTTGTACACCTATGTTCATAGCATGATTCACATTAGGTAAAATGTGGAAGTAACCCAAGTGTCCATTGACAAATGAATGGAAAGCAAAATGCAGTTTATGTATATGCAATGGAATATTATTCAGCCTTAACATGAAAGAAATCTGTCATTTGTGACAACATGAATGAACCTGAAGGACACTATGCTAAGTTAAATAAGCCACACAGAAAGACAAATACTGCATGATCTCACTTATATGTGTAATCTAAAAAAAAAATTTAAACTCATAGTAATAGAGAGTAGAATGGTGGTTACCAGGGTCTGGGGATTGGGGAAAAAGGAGGAGATGTTGGTTAAAGGATACATATTTTCAGTTATACATTGATTAAGTTCTAGAGACCTAATGTACAGCATCATGAATATACTTAATAATAATGTAATATATACTTGAAATTTGCTAAGAGAGTAGATTTCAAGTGTTCTCTCCACACAAAAAAGTAACTACATAAAGTGATGGATATGTTAATTAGCTTGACTGTGGTAATCATTCCACAATATATAGGCATATCAAAACATCATGTTATATACCTTAAATGTATATAATTTTTATTTGTCAATTATATCTCAATAAAGCTGGGGAAAAAACCCAAATATGCCCCACCTGTAGAGTGTGTACAAGAAACCTACTTCAAAAGAACTGATATAAAAGGGTTGAAAATAAAAAGTTGGAAAAAAATATATTCCATGAAACTACTAATCAAAAGAAAGTATGTGTGGCTATATTTTTAACAGCTTTATTGGGCAAAATTGATATACAATAAAAACTGCACGTTTAATGCATATAATTTGAAAAGTTTGACATATGTGCATACCTGAGATACCATCACCATAGTCAAGGTAATAAACATATTGATCACCTCCAAAAGTTCCCTTGGGTCTCTTTGTGCTTTTGTTTTGTTTTGTTTTGTTTTTTGTTGTGGCAAGAACCCTTAACATGATATCTACTCTCTTAACAAAATTTTGAGTACATAGTACCAAACTGTTAACTTACAGATAATATGTCGTACAGTGGATCTCTAGAACTTTTTCATCTTGTGTTAACTGAAACTTTATATCCATTGAGGAACAATTCACTTTTTCTCCCTGTTCCTAGTCCCCAGCAGTCACCATTCTATTCTCTGTTTCTATTAGTTTGACTATTTTAGATATCTCATATAAGTGGAATCATGCAGTATTTGTTCTTCTGTGACTGGCTTATTTTACTTAAAATAGTGTTCTCCAGGCTCATCCATGTTGTCACAAATAATAGCATTTCCTTCTTTTTTATTTATTTACTTATTTATTTTTTGAGACAGAGTCTCACTTTGTTGCCTGGGCTAGAGTGCCGTGGCGTCAGCCTAGCTCACAGCAACCTCAAACTCCTGGGCTCAAGCAATCCTTCTGCCTCAGCCTCCCAAGTAGCTGGGACTACAGGCATGCGCCACCATGCCCGGCTAATTTTTTCTATATATTTTTAGTTGTCCAGCTAATTTCTTTCTAGTTTTAGTAGAGACAGGGTCTGGCTTTTGCTCAGGCTGATCTCAAACTCCTGAGCTCAAACAATCCACCCGCCTCAGCCTCCCAGAGTGCTAGGATTATAGGCGTGAGCCACTGCACCCAGCTTCATTTCCTTCTTTTTTAAGGTTGAATAACATTCCATTGTGTGTGTGAGAGTGTGTGTGTGTGTGTGTGTGTGTGTGTGTGTGTGATGTGTATACACCACATTTTGCTTATCTATTCATCATCCATTGATAGACACATGGGTTGCTTCCACAATTTAGGTATTGTAAATAATGCTGCAATGAACACAGGAGTGAAAATATCTCTTTGAGATCCTGCTTCCAACTCTTTTAGGTGGAATTGGTGGATCATATGGTAATTCTATTTTCAATTCTCTGAGAAACAACCATATGGTTTTCCACAGGGGCTGTACCATTCTACATTCCCACTAACAGTGTACAAGAATCCCCAGTTCTCCAAATCTGGCCAACACTTATTACCTTTTTAGAAAATAATATCCATCCTAACAGGTGTAAAGTGATAGCTCATTGTGGTTTTGATTTGCATTTCCCTGATGACTAGTGATGTTGAGTACCTTTCATATACCCCGTGGCCATTTGTATATTTTCAGAGTGGCTATATTAATATGAGATAAACTACTCTGCAGAGCAAAGAAAATTACCAAGGACAAAGAGGTACATTACATAACGATGAAAAGGTCAATCCACCAAGAAGATATAGTAATTGTAAATGTGTATGTGTGCACATGCACACACACACAGAGCTGCAAAGTATGTAAAGCACAAAGTGACAGGATTAAAAGAAAAAATAGACAAATCCAACTACTAGAATTGGAGACTTCAGCACCCCCTCTCACAAGTTTATAAAACTAAGCTTGGTGTGGTGGCACATGCCTATAATCCCAGATACTAAGGAGGCTGAGGCAAGAGGATTGAGCCTAGGAGTTCAAGGCCAGCCTGGGCAACATAGTGTAACCCTATTTAAAAAATTTATAAAACTAGACAAAAATCAACTAAGGTACATAACAACTAAATAACTCATCAAATAACAGGATCTAATTCACCTTTGAAGAAGACTTCACCAGACAACAGCAGACTACAAAATCTTTTCAAGTGTCCACAAACTATACACCAAAATATACTATGTCCTGAGAAATAGAACAAACCTCAAGAAATTTAAAAGAATTGAAATCATGCAGAATGTGTTTTCTGACAACATGGCTCAAGTAAAAATCCATAAGAGAAAGGTGACTGAGTGAAAATGAAAATACAGCATATCAAAATTTGTTGGATGCAGCGATGGCAGTGCTAAGAGGGAATTTTTTTTTAGCACTAAAGGCTTACTGTTAAAAAAGAGGAAAAGTCTCAAATAAATAATTTAAGATACCACCCTCAAGAAATTAGAAAAGGAAGAGCAAAATAAACCTAAAGCAAGCAGAAAGAAGTAAATAATAAAGATAAGAGCAGAAGTCAATAACATTTAAAGCAGAAAATAGAAAAAAAATCAATGAAACAAAAGTAAGTTATTAAATATATATATACATATACAATTGATGAACTTTTAGCAAGATTGAGGGAAAAAAAGAGAGAAGATTCAAATTACTAATATCAGGAATGCAACAGAGGGTATCATTACAGACCATGTACACATCAAAAGGATAATAAGGAAATACTATGAACAATTAAATGTGCATAAATTTGAAAAGTCAGATGAAATGGACCCATTCCCCCAAAATCACAAACTATCACAACCCCCAGTATAAAATAGATTATTTGAATAACCATGTAAATATTAGGGAAATTGAATTCATAATTTTAAATCTCCTCGGCCAGGCATGGTTACTGATGCCTGTAATCCTAGCACTCTGGGAGGCCGAGGCAGGAGGATTCCTTGAGCTCAGGAGGTAGAGACCAGCCTGAGCAAGAGTGAGACCCTGTCTCTACTAAAATAGAAAAAAAATTAGCTTGGCAACTAAAAATAGAAAAAAATAGCCAGGTGTGGTGGCACATGCCTGTAGTCCCAGCTACTAGAGAGGCTGAGACAGGAGGATCACTTGAGCCCAGGAGTTTGAGGTTACAGTGAGCTAGGCTGATGCCATGGCACTCTAGCCCGGGCAACAGAGTGAGACTCTGTCTCAAAAAATAGAAATAAGAAATAAAAAACTCCTGAAAAAGAAATTCCAGGTTGAAATGGTTTCACGGAAGCATTCTGCCAAATATTCAAAGAACTAGCACCAATTCCATACAATCTGTTCCAGAAAACAGAATAGTAGGGAACACTTCCCAATCATTTTATCAAGACAGTTTTACTAGGGTAATAAAGTCAGACAATGACCACACAAAATAAGAAAACGATATATCAATATTCCTCATGAATATAGATGCAAAGATCTTTAACAAAATATTATCAAACAGAAATATCCAATATATAAGAAAACGTATTCTGCACAGCCAAAGAAACTATCATGAGAGCAAACAGACAACTTACAGAATGGGAGAAAATATTTGCATGTTACACACCCAATAAAGGGCTGATAACTAGAATCTATATAGAACTCAGGAAAATCAGCAAGAAAAAAATCAAACAACCCGATCAAAAAGTGGGCAAAGGACATGAACAGAAACCTTTCAAAAGAAGATAGACTAAAGGCTAACAAACATATGAAAAAATGCTCAACATCTCTGATCATCAGGGAAATGCAAATCAAAACCACAATGAGATATCACTTATCTCCAGTGAGAATGGCCTTTATCAAAAAGTCCCAAAATAATAAATGTTGGCGTAGATGTGGAGAGATAGGAACACTCATACACTGCTGGTGGGACTGCAAACTAGTACAACCTCTGTAGAAAGCAATATGGCAACACCTCAAAGAGATACAAGTAGATCTACCATTTGATCCAGCAATCCCATTACTGGGCATCTACCCAAAAGAACAAAAGACATTCTATAAAAAAGACGCCTGCACTCGAATGTTTATAGCAGCACAATTCACAATTGCAAAAATGTGGAAACAACCCAAGTGCCCATCAGTACATGAGTGGATTAATAAAATGTGGTATATGTATACCATGGAGTCCTATTCAGCCACAAAAAACAATGGTGATTTAGCACCTCTTGTATTATCCTGGATAGAGCTGGAACCCATTCTACTAAGTGTAGTATCACAAGAATGGAAAAACAAGCACCACATGTACTCACCATCAAATTGGTTTTAACTGGTTTTAACTTAAGTGTACATATAGCAATAACATTAATCAGGTGTCGGGCAGATAGGAGTGGGGAGGAGGGGATGAATATATATTCATATTATAATGAGTGAGGTGCACACAACCTGGGGGATGGACATGCTTGAAGCTCTGACTCAGGTGGGGCAAGGGTAATATACATAACCTAAATATTTGTACCCCCACAATATACTGAAATAAAAAAGAAAGAAAAACATAACACCATGACCAAGTGTTTCAGGAGTACAAGGCTGGGTTAATATTTGAAAAATAATCAGTGAAATTCACCATATTAACAGGCTAAAGAAGAAACATCCCATGATCATATCATCAACTGATGCAAGAAAAGCATTTGACAAAACTCAACACCAATCCATTATTTTAAAAAACTCTCAAAAAGGATGAAATTGAGAGCCATTTCCTCAACTTAATAAAAAACATCTACAACAAATCTACGCTACCCTTATATTAAACAGTGTTTAAAAATTCACCCAACAACAGCATACACCTTCTTCTCAAGTGCACGTGTAACATTTACCAAAATATTAATAGATTATATTCCAGGCCATAAAAAAGTGTCACTAAATTCAAAAGGATTCAAATTATACAAAGTGTGTGTTCTCTAACCACAATGGAACTAAATTACAAATCAATAACAGAAAGATGTCTTAAAAATGCTCAAATATTTGGAAACTTACATACTTCCAAATAACTCATGGGTCAAATAAGAAAATAAAAAGGGAAATTCCAACATATTTTGCATTGAATTAAAATGAAAACAGAACATTTCAAAATTGGTGGGATGCTGCTAAAGTAGTACTGAGGGGAAATTAATAGCGGTAAATTCTTATATAAATAAAAAAGAAAGATCTTAACTCAATGATATTATTTTCTACCCTTACGGAACTCTTAGAATGTGAGTAAATATAACCCAAAGTAAAAGGCTGGGCGCGGTGGCTCACGCCTGTAATCCTAGCCCTCTGGGAGGCCAAGGCGGGCGGATCCTTTGAGCTCAGGAGTTCGAGACCAGCCTGAGCAAGAGCGAGACCCCGTCTCTACTAAAAATAGAAAGAAATTATACGGACAGCTAAAAATATATATAGAAAAATTAGCTGGGCATGGTGGCGCATGCCTGTAGTCCCAGCTACTTGGGAGGCTGAGGCAGGAGGATCACTTGAGCCCAGGAGTTTGAGGTTGCTGTGAGCTAGGCTGATGCCACGGCACTCTAGCCCGGGCAACAGAGTGAGACTCTGTCTCAAAAAAAAAAAAAAACCCAAAGTAAGCACAACAAAGAAATAATGACGTTGGTCTTGGCAATGACTTTTTAGATATGATACCAAAAGCACAGGCAATAAAAGAAAAAATAAACAAATAGGACTACATCAAAATAAAAAGTGTCAGCAGAGCAAAGGAAACAATCAACAAAATGAAAAGGCAACCCATGGAATGGGAGAAAATATTTTTAAACTATATATCCAATAAGAGGTTAATGTCCAAAATATATACAACTTTATACCAAAACAGCAAATAACCCAATTTAAAAATGGGCAAAGGTCCTCAATAGATACTTTTCCATTGAAGATATACAACTGGCCAATAGGTATATGAAAAAGTCCTCAACATCACTAATCATCAGGAAAATACAAATCAAAACCACAATTAAATGTCACCTCACACCAGTTAGAATGGCTATTATCAAAAAGTCAAAAGATAACAAGTATTGGTGAAGATGCAGGGGAAAAGAACACTTATACATTCTTAGTAGGGATGTAAATTGGTATAGCCATTATGGAAGGCAGTATGGAGCTTCCAAAAAAAATTAAAAATAGAACTACCATATATGATCCAGCAATCTCACTTCTGGGTATATATCTAAAGGAAAACATAATCATGATCTCAAAGACATATCTTCACTCCCAGGTTCACTGTAGTATTATTCACAATAACCAAGGTATAAAAACCTAAGCATCCATCAATGGATGAATGGATAAAAAAATATGGTATAAATATTATTCAGCCTTAAAAAGAAGGAAATCATGTCATTTGCAAAAACATGGATGAACCTGGAGGACGTTAAGGGAAATAAGCTAGACACAGAAAGACAAATACTGCATAATCTCACTTATATGTGGAATCTAAAAAAGTCAAACTCATAAAAACAGAGAGTAGAATGGTGATTATCAAGGGTGGTGGTGATGAGGGTGGGGTGGGGGGATGAGAAGATGCTGGTAAAAGGTAAAAATTTGTGGTTTTGCAGAACGAATAGGTTCTGGAGACCTAATGTACAGCATGGTGACTATAATTAATAATAATGTACACTTGAAATTTGCTAAAAGAGTATATCTTAAGTATTTTCACCACAAAAAAAGGTAACTATGTGAGATGATGGATATATTTGTTAATTAGCTTCATTGTAATCATTTCACAATGTATACATATATCAAAATATATTGTTCACCTTGAATATATACAATTTTCATCATTATACTTCAATAAAGCTGAAAAAAAGATCTTGTTTATAAAATATTGAGAGGAGTTTCTAAATCAATAGTAAGAAAACAACCTAATTTTAAAAATGAGCAAAAGACTTGAACAGGTACTTCACAAAAAGGGATACACAGACGAGCATTTTAAAAAATGCTCAAAATTATTAGTAATTATAAAAATGCAAATTAAAGCCACAATGAGATATCACTGAATATCTATTAAAAATCAAATAGGCTGACCATACTAAATGTGGGCCAGGATGTGGAGGAACTGGAACTCTCATACACTCCTGGTGAGAATATACAATGAAATGCTATAACTATTTTGGAAAACAGTTTGCCAATTTCTTGAAAATTTAAATGTATACTGCCTATCTTAGTCCATTTTGTATTGCTCTAACAGAATAATTAAGACTGGGTAATGTGTAAAGAAAAGAGGTTTATTTAGCTCACAGTTCTACAGGCTGGGATGTACAAGGGCATACCCCTGGCTTCTGGTGAGGGCTTTCGCACTGCATCATAACATGGGGGAGAAGATCAAAGGGGAATCAGACACATGCAAAGAGACAAAACCCAAGGGGTGTCTTGGCTTTATAACAACTCACTCTCATGGAAATTAATCCATACCCCGAGAACTAATCCCGTCTTGCAAGAGCAAGAACTCACTCACTACTGCAAGAACAGCACCAAGACATTCATGAGAGATCCCCTCCCATAACCCAAACACCTCCCACTAGGCCCCAGCTCCCAACATCAGATGCACTGGGGATTAAATTTTAACATGAGTTTTGCTGGGGATAAACTATATCCAAACCATAGCACTACCTACCATCCAAACCAGCCATTTCACTTCTAGGTATTTATCAAGAGAAATGAAAGCATGTCCATGCAAAGAGACATACATGAATGTTCACAGCAGCTTTACTTGTAATGGCCCCAAACTGGAAACAACCAAAATATGTATCAACAGATAAATAGGTAAACAAATTGTGGTATATCCTATACAACAGAATACTACTTGCAATAAAATAGAATAAATTGTAGATATATGCAACAACATGGATGGACCTCAGGCAATTTTCTGAGTTAAAGAAGCCAGACTAAAAACAAGAAATACTCTATGATTTCATTTACATAAAATTCTAGAAAATGCAAAGTAATCTACGGTGACATTTAGTGATCAATGGCTATCTGTTGAAGGGGGCTAAGGAGAGATTATAAAAGACCACAAGGAACCTTTTAGGGATAATAAATATGTTCATTATCCTGATTGTGATAATGGGTTCATAACTGTGTGCATGTGTGTAGCTAAAACTTGCTCAATTTTTTTTGTACACTTATTCCAAATATACGCATTGAACTGTATGTCAGCTATACCTTAATAAAGCTGTTTTTTTTAAATAACAACATAAAGGAAAATTGGGCATTTCTTTGCATAATTGCTAGAGGTGGGTGGGAAGGTGAGCTAGAATTGTCATTATAAACTTAATGCCAACTTGCACAGAAGACCCTGGAGATTGCTCTAAAGCAGTGTTGCATCTCTAAGGAATGTACTAAGTACTCATTTCCAGGTTATATTGGAATCTCTGCTCCTTGGAGTTAATTTCATAGAAGACCAAGAGTATACTTGCCAAATAGAGCAAACTGTTGAAATTTGCTATGTATTAGAAATATAGGGTATACACTTGATTCCTTAAGGGAATAAGAACTATAAATTATTATAATGCTAATAGGCATATAGACATCACTGACCTTCTGGTTTGGTAACAATGATCATTTTTCCACTTCAGGGTATGAATACTCTGTATATACAAAGTCACCTTTTCATTGAATCCTAATTTGGGGCTATATCTGAAAAACCTGGTTCTGGCTACAACTATTTGCAGTTGCAGAACTCACTCCACCATTTAGCTGGTTGATCTGCTATTATAAAGTCCCTCAAACCTTTAGCTTTGCCATACTGATATGTATCCTTTAAAGCTGTGGTCCACAACCTTTGGGCTGTGGCCCAGTACCGGTCCATGGCCTGTTAGGAAACGTGTGTATCACCACCTGAGCTCCGCACCACTTCCCAGTAACCCACGACATCCCCCACCTCCACCCTCGGTCCCTGGAAAAATTATCTTCCATGAAACCGGTCCCTGGTGCCAAAAAGGCTGGGAACCGCTGCTTTAAAGTTTGTGTGTTTATGTATGCATCCAATTTATGGTTGTTAGACTTTAGCTCACAAACTAACAGCTGTATGAGAATATTGAAATCAAGAGCTAGAAGGAACCTTAAAGTTTATTTATTCCAAGCTCCTCCACCCCACCTCTTACTACCCTCTTATTTACAGAAGCAACTGAGGCCTCATATTAGTTTTTCATTGCTGCTATAAAAAATGACCACAGGCCGGGCGCGGTGGCTCACGCCTGTAATCCTAGCACTCTGGGAGGCCGAGGCGGGTGGATCGCTCAAGGTCAGGAGTTCAAGACCAGCCTGAGCAAGAGCGAGACCCTGTCTCTACTAAAAATAGAAAGAAATTATCTGGTCAACTAAAATATATATATAGAAAAAAATTAGCCGGGCATGGTGGCGCATGCCTGTAGTCCCAGCTACTCGGGAGGCTCAGGCAGTAGGATTGCTTAAGCCCAGGAGTTTGAGGTTGCTGTGAGCTAGGCTGACGCCACAGCACTCACTCTAGCCCGGGCAACAAAGCGAGACTCTGTCTCAAAAAAAAAAAAAAAAAAAAAAAAAAAAAAGACCACGAACTTAGTGACTTAAAATAACACTCACTTATTATTTCCCAGTCCTGTAGGTCAAAAATCCATGCAGGCTTGACTGGGAATTGTGTTTAGGGTCTCACAAGGCTAAAGGCTATGTATTGGCCATCCTAGGCTCTTACCTAGGGAGTTCTGGGGGAGAGTCCACTTCTGGGCTCATTCAGGCTATTGGCAGAATTCAGTTCTGTGAGGTTCTAGGACTGAGGTCCCATTTCCTTGCTGGCTGTACACTGGGATTTGTCTCAGCTCCTAGAGACCGCCTGCATTTCTTGGCTCATGGCTCATTATTTCTTCAGAGCCAGCAATGAGGTGTTAAATATTTCTTGTACTTTGAATCTATCTGATTTCCCCTTCTGCATTCTTGTTCTGTTTCTAAGGTCTCATGTGATTATATTGGGCCCACCCAGATAATCCAGGATAACATCCCTATTTTAAATTCAACTGGTTAGTAATTTTACTTACGTATGCAAAGTTCATTTTGCCATGTAAGGTAACATATTCATAGTCCCAGAGATTAGGGTAAGGAAGCTCTTTAGGGGATATTATTCTGCTTATCGCTGGCTCTGAGAAGCTAAATGACTTGTCTGAGGTCTCATGGTCATTTAGTTTGAAGGAGGAACTCATTTCAATATACTATACATTGCCTCTTGCTGTCATTATGCTCACTGCTCATGTTAAATACCATTTTGGCAATCATAACTTCAATGCCTATAAATGGGCTCAGTGTTAGTAAAATTGTCCTGCAATTTACTCTTAGACATAGCTCACAAGTGATGTTGATAAAACTGTTAAAGAAGCTAAATGCAACATCTTGATCATGTCCAGGGGTAGAAGCCTTATGTAAAATGATAGACATGAATTCTATTCTGTAAACATACAGCTCAACTTGGAATGAAATACTGTATTATTTCTAATACTTTTTTAGAAATAATAATAGCTACAGTCTATTGAATGCTTATCATGTGCCAGCAATTTTACATGAATGAACTTATTTAATCCTCAGACAACCCTAAGAGTTAAGTAATATTAATGGGTAGGAAACTGAAGCATATATAGTTTAAATAATTTACATAAAGTTATGCATCTGCAAAGTGGAGGAACCAGGACTTGAACTCACATAATCTAACTCTATATTCCACATTATTAACCATTATTCTATAGTGGATGAACCTGAGTTTAAAACACTAGATTGAGCCCACTATTTACCTCAAAAAATAATAGAATGAGTGCAAGAATAAATCCATAGCAGAGCCAGAGAACAAGAAAATATATTTTCAGTGGTCAGAAACTTTGATGAATTTCTATAACTAAAAGCAATCAAATTGAGGGAAAATCAAGAGATGAGACTCCTGAAACCCAACAGAAACAAAAGGTGGGGGGTGCTGCTGAAGAAATAAGTAGGTAGGTCCTCCCCCAAAAAAACAGCCTAGGAAAACCCACAAAATCAGGAATTAATTACTAGAGGACAGGAAAAATTGGTGATGGTTATAGAGGAACTGCAGAAAATAATCCAATTTCCTGTTGTATACACAAGGAGTAGAGGCCATTGATGTTTGACCTCAGGCTCTGCTGTCAAACAATTTTCTAAATGATATAAAGGATCGGTTATGGGGACCTCCCAGCTTGAGCATAAGGGATAAGGAGATCGTAGCATAAAGATAGGGGTAGGAAAGAAGAAAATCAATCAGTACCATAGTGAAAATCCTCATCTAGCAAGAGAACACATTTCCTACTTCCCATATCAAGGCAGGGGTGGAGGCTAGTGTCCCTAGTCCACTATAATATTATAATAGCTAGTTTCTAAAGGTGTACTTCCAATAAATTATGCTTCCTAGAGTATTCATGCCCTCATGTACTGTGCTCCTCTTGAATCCAGACTGGCTCTGTGACTCACTTTTAACAGTGCATGACTTCTGATGCTAAGACATAAGAAGCCTTGAGGCTTCTTCCTGATCTCTGGTAACTCTGGATGAAGCTAACAACAGTCATGTAAGAGCTAAAAAAGAACACAGAGATCCAGGCTTGTTGAAGTAAGATAGGGCCTGGCCTCTATATTTCTGTCTGGTTTCCTAGTGATTATTTTTATAACAGTTTTATTGAAGTATAATTCACATACCATATGATTTATCCATTTAAAGTACATAATTCCATGGTTTTCAGTATATTTTCAGAGTTGTGCAACCATCACTGAATCAATTTTAGAACATTTTAAACACACTAAAAATAAACTCCTTTCACCAATATCATAAAATGATCTATGCTAAGATTATAATTAGGAATAATTATGCACCAATATAGACAAGGAATTGAAGGAAAGAAAAAACTAAAAACAGATAATTTGTTAGGATAATAAGATTAGATGTGATCTTTTTTCTTTTAAAATTTTCATTATAGTCATGGTATGTTTGTAAAATTTTAAAAATAGATACAAAATTCTAAAAGAAAAAATTAAAGTCCAAGGTGAGAAGGGAGTAACAGTAACTTAGTTGTAAAAGAGTTCAGGACCCCTGAATCAAATAAATTTGCATTATAGGGAAATAAGAGAATTTATAGATGAGACTCATAATTACAGAAGTCCTTAAGAAATTATGGAAAACTGGAGGAGTGATGAAGACTGGAGACAGGAAAAGTTCTGATTCTTTTTTTTCTTTTTCATTTCAGCATATTATGAGGGTACAAATGTTTAGGTTATGTATATTGCCCTTGCCCCACCTGAGTCAGAGCTTCAAGCGTGTCCATCCCCCAGACAGTGTGCACTGCACTCATTATGTGTGTATATACACATCCCCTCCTCCCCCTTCCTATCTGCCTGACACCCGATGAATGTTATTACTGTATATGCACTTAAGTGTTGATCAGTTAAAACCAATTTGATGGTGAGTAGATTCCCACACTGCGCTACTCAAAGTATGGGCCACAGACCAACAGCATTGGCATCACCTAGGAGATTGTTAGAAATGCAGATCAGGCCCCATCCCAGACCTGCTGAATCAGAATCTGCATCTTAAGATCTTCAGCTGATCCAGCTGATTGTATACACATTAAAGTTTCAGAAGCACTAACATAAACCAACAAGGATTCACTAAGAAAAAAGAATGGCAAATTAATCTTGTTTAAATAAATTTTTCCAAGTTTATTTAAATAGTAAAGTCAGAGAGTAAATAGATATAATCTAACAAATTCAGAAAAAATGATTCAATAACAGAATATCAAGCTATTCGCCAGCTTTTCTAGAATCCAAAGCATATGCTCTTCCCTTAAATAGTACCATATATTACCAGGATCTAATATGTGTATAACCTGGAATTATCTGGTGATCATTCTGTCTCCTAGTGAAACATAACTATAAAAGGTAAAATTTCAAAAAAAAGGTCACTTAAGAGATATAGTATTTCCATTCATTCTACACATTAAAATTTGGGGGAATTCAATATCCATGTGTTCAAAATTTTATCCTTACATCAAGTGGATCATCATAAAACTAGGTCTAAACTACAGTAGCTTAGTCCATGATAGAACTGCATTCACTTTGTAGCAGCTAATGTTTTGCACACTTTGCTTTTGTTGCTTAAAGAAACTTCTCTACATAAAATATGCTTTTGCTATACAATTGTTATTAAAAGCATTGTCCATTATGTAATACAACTTCCTACAGAAACCAAATGTGTAACATAAATGAATGAAGCAGACTGTAAAATATATCCACTGCCAGATATGTAATCAAACTTTATTATTAACTGAATGATGGTATAAGCAAACAGGTAAGAAAATAGAAGCTATATTTAAAATTTTAAATCTAAAAATATAAATACTGAATTTATCAAATTTCCCTTTTGAAATTGATTACTTTGTTGATTTGGAGACAGAAACCTAAAACCTTTTCTTCTACACTAATATGTCAATATCCACATGAGCCAATAGGGAGAAGTAGATACTTAAATGGAAATTTGGGTACTATTATTAAGAGGAAGGTGGAATGAATATATGACAAGTGGCCAAAAACTGCAAATGTCTACTATATCTGATATTCCAAAGTTGTCTAATTAGGAGTCAGTACCACACTACAGTGCAGTTCAATTTCTTCAATTTGTAATTCTTCATTTACATTAGTAACACTAGTAGAGGAAGGCAAAATAAGCAATATTTTTCATTACCATAATATTGGAAATCAGAAAACTTTTTTTTTTAAGTTCAATCTTTAAGCCCACAATTGTATGTAGCTTAGGTAACCACCTGCATCTCTGGAAACCAATTACAGTACAGAGAAGAGACCCAGATTATTCCTTGCCAAAAGAGTTTCCCCCCAAAATATGACTTCACTAAGAACATGTGAATTAAATTTTACATTTGTATAATTACTTATGGGCACTTTTGCAGAGAGATTCACAGTGTTTATATGGATTGTCATACTCACCAAAAAGGTCAAGTTGTTCAGCCGAGGCAGGGATTTTCCCTTGAATGACATGAACAAGTTGAATTCTTTCAACAGTTCAAAAACTCTCTCTTCAGCACCTAACATAAATGCTGTGCTACATCACCCAGATCCCCTCTTCATAACTGAAGTATTTATTCCCCAGCTGCTCTCCAGGAATTTGCTAGGCTGAAAAAAGTTACCACACCCAAGGTTATGCTCCCTTCCCAGGGTAGCTGGCATCCAATGACTAGTCAACACTGGGCTATAAGGCCTGCCCCTCTCACTCCAGCTGAGGACAATTCTAAGGAACCATTCCAGCTTCAGAGCTCCCCATGGTTAAGGCTGAGGCTTGTAACTGTATCTCAGCCAACTGCTCCTTTAGTCCTTCCTCCTTCCCTTCCCCCCACAATTGCTGATCCTGACATCACCCCTCAATAAACCATTTGGACATTAACCTCCATCTCAAAATCTGCTTCCAGGGCAACTCAACCTGTGACAGCACTATATCCAACTAAACCCTCTAACCTACAAGTAGTAGAGGCAACTACTGTATTGTATATCCAATTCATCCAACAAAGCAATAATCTCTGTTGAAGCCACAGAAGAATATCTAGTATTCTATATTATTATATTCTATATTACCTTACCCACATTTCATTTTTAGCTTCTTTAGGACAATGTTTCCTAGTGAATTATACAATTAATATACTTAAGTTTTACATCTTTAGAAAACACTGCCACCTTAGATTTAAGTTTCAAATCAAGTCTTATGTTAACACTAACCATTACAGAAATATCTTCTGCAGTTATACTTAAATTATTTTGACCAGTCTACATTAAACTTAAGACACAGGCACTGTGTTCAGAAATTCTATCATATCAAAATTCTCATTGATGTCACAAATAAATATGCTTCACTGTGCAGTATTATTCATGTCTGTGCAACAGAAAACACCACAAATAAATTACCCTCTTCAAGCAACCTAGCCAATAAATTCTAAGCCATATCTTCAATATGCCAAACAACAGCGTTTCTGATTAGATTTGCATTTGAAACTTAAAGATACATTGCATGCCTCACTCAATAGACACTCTTTTGTAAACTTGTCATCTACAAAAAAGCTAATGCCTGGGCAATCTTTTCCCTTAATATATAACTACATAACTGCATTTTCCAACAAGATTGCTTATTTTATTCATTTGCCAAAATAAACCCAGTTGAAATTTCAGTCCTTTTCTTGAATTCATTGTTTTTCATTACACTGGTTACTGGCCATAGTTTCTACTATGTTTTGTTTCATAATGGGCTTTTAAGTTGTATTCATTTGACAGAAACACACTTTGTTTGCATATTTAAAACACCAGAATTTTTTTACTTCCATTATAAAGAAATTTGTTCTTTCCCATTTTCTTGAGACACCTTCTCAGTCTAGCTTTCATTCTCCTACTTTGGATAGAGATGTGGGTACTGTATTTTATTTCCTTCTTATATTTGCTATAAGAATAATAACACAAAAAAAGATGATAAATTACAGCTTGATACACAAGATATGGGAGAAAATAAAGAATTGTGGGAACTATGACAAACTGGAGAACACACGCCCCATGTCTAAAGGTAACAACTGCTACTTAGCTCCAACTGATCATTGCTTTGTGGAAATACTGGCCAAGTGTTTCTAGACTTCTGGATTTTTTCAAGAGAAGCCAGGAAGCCAGATTTTTATGTGAAATTTCCTGAATGTTAAATGTTGGCAACTAATTCAACCATATGCAACACATCTCTGGCCATACCAAGGCTCATGGTTCACTATGTGAAAACTTTCTTGTGATGAATTGCTTTAGAATGTAGTATTGGGGGGAAAGTTTGTCAGTCTTTACGTATTCCTTCTAGCACAGTGGTAAAAAGTGTGAGCTCTGTAGGCTGATGCCATGGCACTCTAGCCCAGGTGACAGAGCGAGACTCTGTCTCAAAAAAAAAAAAAAAACAAAGTGTGAGCTCTGTAATCAGGTATTAACTCCAGTTCTGCTCCTTCCTAGCTATGTGATTATGGGCAAATTACTTTTTCTCTATAATCCTCATTTTTCTCACCTGCAAAATGAGGTTAGGCAAACAAATTACCTTATAGGTATCTCATGATTTATAATGTAAAGGGCTTAGAATAGTGCCTAGACAAGTATCAATAAATATTAGTTTTTGTTATTCAATAATGAAAATTAAGTAAATTATCATGTTATCCTTTTTCTCTGGCTGCAAGAAAGCTCACAGTTAAATTTAATAATCACGGTAACCATAGTAGCTATTGTGTTTGGCATATTTTGATTTTCTATTTCAATTTTTACTATATACTTGAATATAGGAAGCTTCAAATTCTTTTTGGAAGGAGGTGGTGTATAAACAACCAAAATTTTAAAAAATAAAAGTTAAGTCCCATGAAATTTTTGTGAACAAGATGGAGGAAATGAGGCCATATGGCTATATAATTAGGTGGATTTATAACAGCTTCAATGACTGTACTCAAAAATTATCAATTAATGGGTTGATATTAACCTGGATATTAATCTATGCTGCCATGAGGTTTCTGGCCTCAGATTTGTTCTGTTTATTAAATTAGATCAGGAGTCAGCAAACTATGGCCTGCAGCTCAGCTGCTTGTTTTTATGAATAAAGTTTTACTGGAACACAGCCACACCCATTTGTTTATGATTGGCCTGTGGCTGCTTTTGTACTACAACAGCAGAGTTGACTAGCTGTGATAGAGATTATGTGGCCCACAAGCCTAAATAAAATACATACTATCTTGCCGTTTAGGTAAAAGTTTGCTGACCCCTGAATTAGATGAAGACAGGTGCCATACCAAATCTGAAGATGACATAAACTGGAACAGTTAATATATTCCATGATATAATCAAAATTCACAAAGATCAGAACACTGAAAAAATAGGCTGTAACCATTAGGCTGAAACTTGTTTATAAAGTACGGCTATTGGGTATTTAACCATAAACATAGAGGAAATGGAATTCAGGTATTAAGAGCAATTTATATTGTAAAGATCTAGTCTTATAAGCCCAGGAAATTAACCATACAATGTAGCTACCAGAAGAGAGCTAATTTAAATATTGCCTGCATTAAAAGAAATATAGGATCTGGAACAGTGCTGCCCAATAGAACTTTCCTGTGATAATGGAAATGTTCTCTATTTGTAATGTCCAATAAGGTAGCCATTAGCTACATGTGGCTATTGAGACTTGATATGGGGCTAGCGTAACTGAAGGACTAAATTTTTAATTTTTTTAAATTTTAATTAATTTAAATTTAAATAGCTACACGTGGCTATTTAAACAGTGCAGGTTTAGAACAGTGCAGGTTCCATATTGAACAGTGCAGGTTTAGAACATTTAGAACATGAAAGGTATATACTATTATTTAGATCACATCTGCAGTTTTGTGTTCAGTTCCAGTTGCCATGCTTACAAACTGGAAGTGACACCCAGGAAGTGATCATATCATAAACAATGTTAGAATGAACTGATGAAGAGCTGTCAAGTTAAAGATTTAGATGTTACCATGCAGCAGAACAAGCAGCCTTAAAAATCAGTGGAAAACATGTATCAATTCTACGTAAGGAAGAATTTTCTGTTCCAGCTTTATAAAAATACAATGGAGCGCTCCTTTTCCACAGGTATTCCAGAAGAGGCTAAATTGCTTTTCATGCAAGAAATCATAGAGAATTCATTTGTCAGGTGGGAGACTAGTCTACAAAAAGGACTGACAAACAATAGCTTGCAGGCCAAATCCAACCAGCTACCTGGTTTTGCAAATAAAGTTTTATTAGGCCGGGCGCAGTGGCTCACGCCTGTAATCCTAGCTCTGGGAGGCCGAGGCGGGTGGATCGCTCGAGGTCAGGAGTTCGAGACCAGCCTGAGGAAGAGTGAGACCCCCGTCTCTACTAAAAATAGAAAGAAATTATCTGGCCAACTAAAAATATATATACAAAAAAATTAGCCGGGCACGGTGGCTCATGCCTGTAGTCCCAGCTACTCGGGAGGCTGAGGCAGTAGGATCGCTTAAGCCCAGGAGGCTGAGGTTGCTGTGAGCTAGGCTGATGCCACGGCACTCACTCTAGCCCGGGCAACAAAAGTGAGACTCTGTCTCAAAAAAAAAAAAAAAAAGTTTTATTGGAACACAACCACATTCTTTCATTTATATATCGTCTATGGCTGCTTTCACACTACAACAGCAGTAGAATAGGTATATCAGAGACCTTATGGCTTGCAAAGCCTAAAATATTTACTACATGACCCTTCACAGAAAATGTTTACTGACCTCTGGTCTGGAATAGTGGTTCTCAGAACCTCCTGGATAACCAAAAAAGAACACAGAGACCCAGGCTGGTTGAAGTAAAATAGGGCCTGACCTCTGTATTTCTGTCTGGTTCCTCGGTGATTATTTTTTATAATGTAACAGTTTCATTGAGGTATAATTCACATACCATATGATTTATCCATTTAAAGTACACAATTCTGGCCGGGCGCGGTGGCTCACGCCTGTAATCCTAGCACTCCTGGAGGTCGAGGCGGGTGGATTGCTCAAGGTCAGGAGTTCGAGACCAGCCTGAGCAAGAGCGAGACCCCATCTCTACCAAAAATAGAAAGAAATTATCTGGCCAACTAAAATATATACATAGAAAAAATTAGCCGGGCATGGTGGCGCATGCCTGTAGTCCCAGCTACTCGGGAAGCTGAGGCAGTAGGATCGCTTAAGCCCAGGAGTTTGAGGTTGCTGTGAGCTAGGCTGACGCCACAGCACTCATCCTAGCCCGGGCAACAAAGCAAGACTCTGTCTCAAAAAAAAAAAAAAATAGTAAAGTACACAATTCAATGGTTCTTAATATATTTTCAGAGTTGTGCAACCATCACTGAATCAATTTTAGAACATTTTAAACACACCAGAAATAAACCCCTTTGCATTAGCAGTCACTCATCATTTCCCCTCAAATTCTGCAGCCCTAGGCAACCATGATCTACTTTCTGTCTCTATAAATCTTACTGTTCTGGATATATCTTATAAATGGAATCTTACAACATGTAGTTTTTTGTGACTGGCTTCTTTCACTTAGCATGTTTTCAAGGTTTATTCATGTTGTAACATTATCAGTACTGTTTATTTTCATTGATAAATAATATTCCATGGTATGGATATATCAAATTTGTTTATCCATTCATCAGTTGATAGACATATGGGTTGTTTACACTTTTTGGCTATTATGAACAATGCTGCTATGAATGTTTAAGTACAAATGTTTGTGTGGATATATGCTTTCAATTCATTTGGGTTTAAACCTAGGAGTGGAATTGCAGGGTCATATGGTAACTCTATATTTAACTTATTAAGGAACTAACAAATGTTTTCCAAAAAAGCTGCACCATTTTACATTCCCACCAGCAGAGTATGAGGGTTACAATTTCTCCACATCCTTGCCAATATCTGTTATTATCTGCCTTTTTAATTATAATCATCCTAGTAGGTGTGAAGTGGTTTCTCATTGTGGTTTTGAATTTCATTTCCCCAATGGCTAATGAAGTTGAGCATCTTTTCAAGTACTTATTCCCCAGTCATTCTAATGACACCAAAGTCTGAAAATCACTAAGAGGTCTGTAAAAATTGCGAGGTCCCTTTTGACCTTAATGGTCCTATAAAAATAAAGCCAGAGAGGCTGTTAACTGCAGAACTGCACCTGTTTATGCCTTCCTAGTCTACATGACTCTAGCCCGCAGGTTAATTCTAGCCTAACTCCTATTTTATACAGCCCCATCTTATTCTTTTTTCATTTATTTCCTTTTTAAAAATTTTAATATAAATTTTAAAATTAACTTTGCTATTATTTAAGTCATTAAGCAAACAGTTGTAACTTCTAAACTGATCAGCACAAGGCAAACATTGTGCTGTCAGACAGAACATGAGAGTGTGTGTGTGTGTGTGTGTGTGTGTGTGTGTGTGTGTGTGTTTAATATGTGTTAACGGAAACCTTAGAAAAATGTTAGTCTTTAGAGAAAGGGAAATCAATTCTTCTGTACCTTTCATGATCAATCAGCAGTTTAGCAATCTTCAGACAGAAGTCTAAAGACATGTCAAGATATAGTATTTCCAGGACAGCTGAAAAAATGAAGTAATCATATCAGTTTCATTTTGAGGAAGCTCAGCTATTTTCAATAACTTCCCTGTATTCAAAATCTACTTACTAAATGTTTGCCATATACCATGTTTTGCCTAACAATTTATCAAAATCTTTTTTAAAGTACTAATATCCAATGCTAGAGAGATAGGTGGCACTCTTATATGGATGGCAAAGTACCTGGTGCAATCCTTTTGAAAAGCAATTTGGTCATACTATATGTTAAGAACACTGTGGTTAAGAGCTTGGGATCTGAAGTCAGATCTAAATTTGAAACCACTTGCCACCAGTATGGCCATAGGCAAGTTAATTTTTCTGTACCTTAGTTTTGTCATCTGTAAAATGGAGAATATACCACCAATCTCTCCGGTTTGTTGAGAGGATTACATGCGATAATGTACGGAAAGTACACAGCTAAGCACCTGGCACTTAGTAAGCATTTACTAAATGGCCAATGCTATTATTATTATTCCCTTTACTTCAGAAATTTCACTTCTGAAAAGTCATCTGAAATAAATATGAGAAAAGGTTTATGAACAAAGATATTAAAAGCAGTATAGATTATAATAGCAAAAGAAAAGAAATATAACCTGAATGTCTAATTTAGGGCAGCAATAAACTATTATGCAACCATTAAAATTGTTGAGTATGAAATAATATGGAAAAAATGAATATGCACAAATATGAAAAATGTTTACAAGATTGGTACGTGCAAAATTAGAAAACAAGGTTATATGTACTATAGGTCACAATTCTGTAATATAAGAAAAATAAATGAAGATAAAAAATACTGAAAGCAAATAATCAAATCTCTAAAAGTGGTTGTGTTTAGATTCAATTATTTATTCAACAAATATTTAATGAGTATAGTCCCTGTACCAGGCACTGTGCTTAGCTCTGAGAACCCAGCAATAAACAAAACACACAAAAATTCTGGCTGTCAAGGAGTTTACATTCTAGTGGATGGTGGGACTATGGATATTTTTAGTATTTTCCAAAAATTTCTTTAATGAGTATGTGCTACACTTTCACAATGAAAAATCTGTATATTTTTAAATTTCTACCTTTTCTGCTACCAAAAATACCAATGAGATTCCAATGCCAGGAGTTAGGTTGACTATTCTAAGAGTAAAGTACCTTTACCAGCAAAGAAATGAAAAAATATAAAAACGCAAGTTTCATACATCTCTCAATACAACAAAGTAAAAATCTGTTATTTTAAATTATAAAAAACTTAGATTTGGGAAAGACTCCTAATTGGTAAAATCAAACAATGACTGACATTGCAACTTACTCTGAATATCAGGAGTAACTAGATTGAGTTAAGTAAAAAAAAAATCTGGGATTAAAGAATAATTTCACTTTAAACTCTGCTTCTTATCTACATTTGAATAAACAGTGTAATGGGGAATTCTCATCTAAAACTAATCAACTCCAAACTTGGTGACTATAATAATTGCTCTGATTTTCCTGTATTATATTAGTGTAAGTGTATTCCTTTAATTGGTTAAGTGATTTGTTTATTCCTGTAATGTAAAAAACTGGAGCTGTCTTTCTGGTATCTCACATTTTTCAACCTGTGTATGCTGAGGTAATACTGTTGCCTAGAGATGCAGAATCCTCTTATCAGTTTGAGCTTCTGAGGTCTCTTAAGTGATTGGCTAAAATTCTAGAGGTCACAGAAAGATTCATCAGTATTAAACTAGCACTAAATTTAGGGCTACTGCCAAATTTGATTATTATTCTAATTACTACAAATTGTTAATATTTATTGGATAATCAGTAATTATACTAACATAATTTTGTATAGTACAAATAATACAGCTCTCAAAGATTACTAATGTACTAAAGCATGTACACATTAGAAGAATTTAGAGTAAATTATGTTTATGATTAACCAAAATTGAAACACTATTAAGGACTAGTGTGCACAGAGATTTTTGCCTCAATGCATCTATATCATAGTAATAATAATAATAACTACGGTAATAGATAACATGTATTGCACACTAACTATGTACCAGGTATGGTGCTAAATGCTTTACATACATTTTCTCAAAAGATTCTCAAA
This sequence comes from Lemur catta, assembly GCF_020740605.2. Classification (NCBI taxonomy): domain Eukaryota; kingdom Metazoa; phylum Chordata; class Mammalia; order Primates; family Lemuridae; genus Lemur; species Lemur catta. Next base: position 47,903,455 of record NC_059155.1, on the reverse strand, counting down.
ACAACATGATGAGGTAGATATTAATATTATTGTTGTTATATCTCTTTTAAAGATGAAGAAACGAGGCACAGAAAAGTTAAGTAAGTTGTCCAGTGACCCACAGCTATACATCAGTATGTTTGTTTTGTGCTTTGTACGTTCTAATCCCCTGAGAATTATGAAAAACAAATAGCAATGTTTATAAAAGTAATTGTAAAAAGCATGGCACTAAAAGGCTTCTTCCATTAATATATAATCTTTCTTCATGGTGGTAGATAACTTCAGAAGGGTTGGACAGCTGTACTTCTCTGTTGGACTAAAGGAAAACTGATTCAGCTCTTTTTTTTTAGCACTTTTTAAATTTGCTACTATTTTTTCTCCTTTCTCTTTTTCTTCCTGGCTGACAGTCTTTTCCCTTTCCTATGTGATCCATTTCCCTCTCAGCCACTATCAAATTATACTTATTTTTAGTATACTACAAAAGATCTTATATTCAACAAACTGATATTTAGATTTCAAAATTGTGTGCTCTTCACACATAGAGATGATACCTTCAAGGAATTCTTCATTAGCTGTTTCACCTTTCAAGAGGATTTTCATCCTTAAGAAAAGCCCAGCAGGATTTAAATGTTCCTATTTTAAATAAATAAATCACAGTGATATTAAAATTATGTAATGTAAAAGACAATATTCAAGTAATTGCCTATTTTATTCAACTGCTTCAGAATGACTCATGATCAAAGCAAATCAAAAGTATAAAATATCATATCATAACATCCAGTCTATCCCTAAGGATATTTTCTGGTATTTTATTCAGTCTAAATGAAACAATACGAGGAAAAGAACATGTAAACATTTCCATTGAGTGACAAAATTTAACGACAAGGTCAATACTTAAAACTGTGTAATCTGAGGCCATATTATTGGTAAGCAAAACCCCAAGCATCAGTTAGACTTATTTTCTTTTGAGATTTTAATAACTAAGGTCCTTTGCAAACAATAGTAGAAATAAATAGAAAATGTATTGTCTTTTCTATAGGATATATCTATCACATCTACCATTAATAACAATGTGCTCTGAATGATGTTTCTAAGTCATTATTAGCTTGCCCTAAGCCATCTGTTATATCTTGTCCAGTTCCATTTTTGCCTGACAGGATACATCATTAAACAGCAGGCTAAGATTAAAAATTCAGTCTAGGCCCACGGAACAGAACTTTTCTCTCTACAAAGCCAATTAGCCTACACACAAACATTGTACTCATTCACTCCATACTCCGCAAATAATTACAGCTATTCATGTGTGAGATGCCTTAAAAATGGAAAGTTAGAGAAAGTAAGCACTGGCATTAAAAGAGTTTGCAAATATAAATGACACCAATACAAAGAATAAAAATTAAATTTGTCCATTTTAATTTATTGTATTACCACCTTTCCTACAGGCACATCAAAATATGTATTGGGTTCGATTACCTTTTATCTTCAGAGATGTATAAGTCTTCCAGATCTTGGCAGCATCTGTTTTCCTTGAGACTGCTATTCTCACACAAGCTAACATTCTGTTTTGCTCTTTGATTTCTTTACCAAACTCCAGAGACTGTTTCTTTGTATCATGTTCCTTCTATTGTATCATCATGTCTTCACTTCTATAAACATTTGCACTGTATTGTCCATCCTTACTGTCACTTGAAACTACACTTTTAGAAGGCATGAAGGATTGCTTGTTAAATCCATCAGCTTTCTCCCTACTATTAAAATCCTTGTCTTCTCTGTAACTTTTCTCACTATTGTTTCTCACTCTTCTACTCTTCTTCCTTACATTTTTGTTTGCTTTTTTAAAAAACCAGTTATTGAGAAACAGCCGCCAGGTACAATGAACATACAAAGTAAGTATTGTGAATCTTGTATTGCAGATGAGGAATCTGAGGCCCAGATGAAGTTAAGTAACTTACCATGGTCATACGGTTGGTAAACGGTAGGGCTTAAATTTGAATTCATATCTCTCTGACTCTAAAGGACACTATAACATGCTGTCTCCCTTGAAGTTTGGTCCATCCTGGGCCTACATATTACTACACTGGATCTCCTGCAAGCTCTAAACATAATGTATCCATTTTTAGTGTGAAGTGTATCATACACATATACACACCCACACAAGTATATAAAACATATGCATATAGTTTAGAGAATAATAAAACAAACACCCATGTACTCACCATCCAGGTTAAGAAACAGAACATTATCACCACATTAGAAGCCTCCAATGTGCCCTGGCCCATTTGTATCCTCTTCACTTCTCCACAGAAGTAAATACCACCCTGAATTTTGGTGTTTTTTGGGGGGGAGTGCAGGGGTGTCTCACTATATTGCACAGGCTGGTCTTGAATTCCTGGGCTCAAACAATCTTCCTGCATCAGGAGGGATGGGTAGGTGGGACTATAGCCATGAGCCACCACAACCACCACTCTGAATTTTGTGCAGTAATTCCCTTGCTTTTCTTTATAGATACACAATATATTGTTGCTATGGATTAAGTGTTTCTGTCCCTCCAAAATTCATATGTTGAAGCCCTAACCCCAATGTGATGGTACTTGGAGGTGGAGCCTTTGGGAGGTAATTTGGTTATGAGAGTAGAGCCCTCATGAATGGGATAAGTTGCCTTTATAAGAAAAGACATGATAGAGATGATCTTTCTCTCTCTCTCTCTCTCTCTCTCTCTATCTCTCTCTCTCTCCCTGCCAAGTGAGGATACAGCAAGAAGGTAGCCATCTTCAAATCAGGAAGAAGAACCTCACCAGGAACCAAAAAGGCCAGCATCTTGATCTTGGACTTCCCAGTCCCCAGATGGTAAGAAATAAACTTCTACTGGTTAAGCCACCCAATTTATAATGTTTTGTTGTAACAGCTCAAGCTAAGACAACTATTTAGTTTTGCCTATTTTTGAAATTCACTTAAACAGAATCACAGTGTAGAGAAGTTCTTCTGTGACTTGCTTCTTTCATTGAAATCATGTTTTCCAGATTCATTCATGTTAATATATGAAACTAATTTATTTTTTCATTACCATATAGCATGGTTCTCAAAGAGTGGTCCCTGAACTGGCATCACCTGGGAACTTGTTAGAAATGCAAGCCCCATCCCAAACCTACTGAAGGAGAAACTCTGGTAGTGCTGTCCAGCAAATTGTGTGTATGTGTGTGTGTGTTTAAAAATATATAAAATCATTATTATTGATTTGCATTATGAAAAATTCCCATTTCAACATAAATTCTAGTCTCTGTTCAGTAAGGTAATAAATGAGCAAACTGTTTTAACAGGTACACTAGGTAATACTTATACAAGCTGAAGTTTGAGAACAATGACTGTTGTAGGAATATGTCACAATTTACTCATTATACTTTGGACATCTGAGTCATTTCCAACTCAGTTGCTATTATGAGCAATCCTGACATCAGCATTCTATATACCTCTCCTACTAAACAAATGTTAGAGCTTCTCCAAAGTATATACCTAGGAGCAAAGTTGCTGAGTGGTCAGTATGATCAAGTTCAACTTTATCAAATAATGTCAAACTATTACCCAAAGTGGTTGTACAATTCTTAAAAGAAACTGTGAATGAAGGGAGCTTCCTCAGCCTGAGAAAGGACATCTATGAAAAACCCACAGCTAACATCATACTTAATGGTAAAATACCAAAAGCTCTCCCCCTAAGACCAGAACAAGAAAAAAAAATGTCTGCTCTTGCCACTTCTATTCAACATTCTAATGGATGTTCTTGCCAGAAAAATTAGGAAACAAAAAGAGATAAAAGGCATCCAGACTGAAAAGGAAGAAGTAAAACTATCTCTTTTTACAGACGATATGATCTTGTATATAGAAAATCTTAAGGAAGCCAGTAAAAACGTATTAAAGCTAAAAAAAAAAACAAGCTCAGCAAAGTTATAGGATCTACTACTAATATTTTAAAAATCAACTGTATTTCTATATACTAGCAATGAACAATCTAAAAGTGAAGTTAAGAAAATAATTCCATTTACAAAAGTATCAAAAAAAATAAAATACATAGCAATAAATTTAACAAAAGAAAGGCAAGACTTGCTTACTGAAAACTACAAAACATTGGTAAAACAAATTAAATAAGTCCTAAATGAATGTTCCTAGATTTGAAAACTTGGTATTGTTAAGATGGCAACAATCCCCAAATTGATCTACAGATTCAACAAACTCCCTATCAAATTCCATCTGGCTTCTTTGCAGAAATCAACAAGTTGATCCCAAAGTATGAAAATGCAAGAAATCCAGAAAAGCCAAAACAATCCTGAAAAAGAACAAAGTTGGAGACCCATACTAGCAGGTGTGAAGTGGTTTCTCATTGTGCTTTTAATTTGTATTCCCTGATAACTAATGATGCTGAGCATCTTTTCATGGACTTATTGGCTGTGGTATGTATTCTTTGGAGAAATATCTGTTCAGATTCTTTGCCAATTTTCTGCTGGGTTGTTTGTCTTCTTATTATTGAATAGTAAGAGTTCTTTTTATATTCTGGATAATGGATACTTATCAGACATGTGATTTGCAAATATTTTCTCCCATTCTGTTGGGAGGATCCCATGGATTATACGTTCACTTTCTTGATAGTTTCCTTTGAAATAAAAAATTTTAATTGTAATGAAGCCTAATTTTACCCAATTTTTCTTTTTTGTTTTTGGTGTCGTATCTAAGCGCCCAGGTCTTTTTTTTTTTTTTTTTTTTTTTAAGACAGAGTCTTGCTCTGTTCTCCAAGTAGAGTGCAGTGACATCATCCTAGCTCACTGCAATCCCAAACTCCTGGGCTCAAGCAATCCTCCTGCCTCAGTCTCCTGAGTAGCTGGGACTACAGGCATGTACCACTTTGCTCAGGTAATTTTTTAATTTTTTGTTATTTTGTAGAGACAGGGTCTTGCTATGTTACTCAGGCTGGTCACAAACTCCTGACCTCAAGTAATCCTCCTCCCCTGGCCTCCCAAAGTGCTGGGATTATAGGCATGAGCCACTGTGCCCAGCCTCTATGTATTTTTAATAGTAATGAAAGAAACTAACTATGAAAATATGTTTGATGAATGTAAAACTTTACCAAGAAATATGACTATTCTTCCTGAAATAAAGATAAAAGGAAAGTAAAGAAATTTGAAATGTACAAATTACCAGATGATAACATCGATTATTATGCAGAAAATGTATATCAAATAGATATTAAGGAAATTATAAATGTCTTAATTTCACATTTCAAATGGAAACATAAAAAATTAAATGAAGTACCCTCACCATTTTCATTTTTAAACAGAGAAAAGTTATTTTCTATGAACATTTCTGACTGACAAAAAGCAGCCAATAACTTGGTTCATAAATATTCTGATATATGAAGTCCTATAGAAATTTCATCTGTTTCAACCTTCAGTAACATTCCAAATCAATAATTTGTAATATAAAATGGGCATCATATTTGGATATTCTAAAACTGATTCATGAATTTGCTTAGTGCAATCTTATTATCCAAATTTGGAAGTAGACTTGAGATTTTTTCTAATAATACCAGTCACAGTAACATCATGTGAAAGAAGTTTCAGTAAGCAAAAATTAATTACAAATTAATTTAAGACTGTGCTTTACCCATTAAATGATCTTGGCACCCTTGTCAAAAATCATTTGACCATATAAGCAAGGGTTTATTTCTGGGCTTTCTGTTCATTCCATTGGCCTGTATGTCCATCTTCAAGCTAGTACCATAGTGCTTTGATTACTATAGCATTGTAATAAGCTTTGAAATCAGGAAGTGTGAGTCCTCCAGCTTTGTTCTTCTTTTCCAAGATTGTTTTAGCTATACTGGTGGTCCCTTGAGATTCCATATGAATTTTAGGACCAGTTTTTCTATTTCTGAAAAAAAAAATCATTGCAACTTTGAAAGGGATTGCACTGAATTTATAGATCTCTTTGGGTACTATTGCCATCCTTAAGCCTTCCAATCCATGAACACGGGAAATGTTTCCATTTATTTCCGTCTTCCTTAATTCTTTCAGCAATCTCTTATATTTTTTGTTGTACAAGCCTTTCACTTCCTCGGTTAAGTTAATTGCTAAGTATTTAATTCTTTCTGATGCTATTGTAAATGGAATTGTTTTCACTATATCCTTTTCAGAATGTTCATTGTTCAGTGTATCAAAATGCAACTGATTTTTGTGTATAGTCCTTAGTATCCTGCTACTTTGCTGAATTCATTTATTAGTTCTAACAGTTTTTTTAGCAACCTTTAGGATTTTCTGTATATAAGATTACAATATCTGGGAACATAGATAATTTTACTTTTTCGCTTTCCAATTTGGATGCCTTTTCTTTTTCTTGCCTAATTGCTCTGGCTAGAACTTCTAGTATTATGTTGAATAGAAGTGGCAAAAGCAGGCATCTTTGCCTAGTTCTTGATCTTAGAGGAAAAGCTTTTAATCTTTCACCATTGCAGTATGCTGCTCACTGTGGGTTTTTCATATATGGCTTTTATTAAGTTGAAATCATTTCCTTCTATTCCTAGGTTGTTGAGTATTTTTATCATGAGAGTGTTGAATTTTGCCAAATGGTTTTTCTGCAGCTAATAACATGATCATGTGGGCTTTTTTTCCTTCATTCTCTTAATGTGGTATATTACATTAATCAATTTACTGTTCAACTATCCTTGCATTCCTAGAATAAATCCCATTTGGTCATGTTGAATAATCCTTTAAATATGCTGCTGATTTTGGTTTGTAATTTTGTTGACAATGTTTGCACTGATGTTCATAAAGGATATTCATCTGTAGTTTTTGGTTTTATTTTGTTTTGCTTTGTTTTCGTAGTGTCTTTGTCTGGCTTTGGTATCAGGGTAACGCTGTACTCATGGAATGAATAGAAAGTGTTCCCACCTCTTCAGTTTTTTGAAAATGTTTACAAAGGACTGGTGTTAGTTCTTCTTTAAATGTTTGGTAGAATTCACCAGTGAAGCCATTAGGTCCAGGGCTTTTCTTTGTTGGGAAGTTTTAGATTAGTGATTCAATCTCCTTACTAGTTATAGGTCTATTCAGATTTTTTAATTTCTTCATGATTTAATCTATATAGGTTCTATATTTCTAGGAATTTGTCCATTTCATCTAGGTTATCCAAAGTGTTGGCATTCAACTGTTCACAGTACTCTTACATAATTCTTTTAATTTCTAAAGCATGGATAGTAATGTTCTACCTTTTATCTCTGATTTTAGTAACTTGAGTCTTCTTTCTTTTTTTCTTAGTCCATCTAGATCAAGGTTTGTCAATTTTGTTGATATTTTCAAAGAACCAACTTTGGTTTCATTGATTTTCTGTATTGTTTATCCATTCTCTATTTTATTTATCACTGTGCTACTCTTTATTATTATATTCCTATCCTTCTGCTAGTTTGGGTTGAGTTTTTTCTTTTCCTAGTTCCTTAACTTGTAAAGTTAGATTGTTGATTTCAGATCTTTCTTTTTTTAAGTGTTTATAGCTAAAAATTTCCCCCTTACCTAACACTATATAAAAAAATTAACTCAAAATGGATCAAAGACCTAAATGTAAGGCCAAAAACTATAAAACTCTCAGAAAGTAATATAAGGGAAAAGCTAGATGACATTGGACTTGGCAATGATTTCTTGGTATCACAATAAATCAAAAGAAATCAGGGAATCAAAGGAAAAATCACCAGACAGATTGGACTTCATGAAAATGAAAAACTTTGTGCATCAAAAGTCAATATTAACAGGGTAAAAAGACAACCCAAAGAATGGGCAAAAATATTTGCAAATAATTATTCTGATAAGGGGTTAATATCCAGAATATATGGAGAATTCCTAAAATTCAATGACAACAACAAAAAAAACCAACCTAATTTTAAAATGAGCAAGGGACTTGAATAGAAATTTCTCTAAAGAAGATATACAAATGCCAATAAGCCCATGAAAAGATGGCATACATCACCAATCATTAGGGAAATGCAAATAAAAACAAAAATGAGACATCACCCCACATCTATTAGGATGGTTAATATCAAAGAAAAGTAAAAGTGTTGAGGATGTGAAGAAATTGAAACCCTTGTGCACAACTGGTGAGAGTGTTAAATGGTACAACCACTGTGGAAAACAGTATGGTGGTTCCTCAAAAAGTTAAAAATAGAATTACCATATCCAGCAACTCCATTTCTGAGTATATACCCAAAAGAATTGAAAACAGAGAATCAAAGAGATATTTATACACCCATATTCATAGCAGCATTATTTACAATAGCTAAAATGAGGAAGCAACCCAAGTGTCCATCAATAGATGAATGAATAAGCAAAATATGTTATATTTACACAATGGAATATTATTCTGTATACATTACAACAACATGAATGCAATTTGAACACTTTATGCTAAGTGAAATGAGCTGGCCACAAAAAGACAAATAGTGTATGATTCCATTTATATGAGGTACTAAAAGAGTAATCAAAATCATAGAGGCAGAAAGCCAAATGGTGGTTTCCAGAGACTAGGGCAAGGGAAAATAGGGAGTTATTGTTTAATGGGTATAGAGTTTCAGTTTTATACGATGAAAAGAGTCCCAAAGATGGATGGTGGTGATGGTTGCACATTATGCATATATTATAGCCACTGAAGTATACACTTAAAAACAGTTAAAATGGTAAATTTTATGTTATGTGTATTTTACCACAATAAAACAAATCCTGAAAAAAGAAATATCCAGACCCAGATGGTTTCATTAAAGAATTCTATCAAAGTTTTAAAGAAGAATTAAGACTAATTCTATGGAAGACTTCCCAATTCATCTTAAAAAGACCTTATTACTCCGAAACCAAAACCAGACAAAGACACAAAAAGAAAACTGCAGACCAATATCCCTCATGAATACAGATGCAAAGATCCTTAACAAAATATTATCAAATAGAATTCAACAATATATTAAAAAATTATACACCATGACCAAATTGAATTTATTTCAGGGATGTAATGCTAGCTCAATATTTGATAATCATTCACTGTAATGTACCACATTAATGAGATAAAGAAAAAAATCACAAGATCATATCAATTGATGCAGACAAAGCTGTTAACAAAATCAAACATGCATTTATCACAAAAATTCTCAGCAAGTCAAGAATAGAGGGAAAATGTCCTCAACCTGATAAAGAACATTTCACAAAAACTTACAGTTAGCATTTCACTTAATAGTGAAAGACTGAAATCTTTCCCCTTAAAATCAGAAACAAGGCAAGGATGTCCACTTGTATTCAAAATGTTACAGGAAGTCATAGCCAGCACATTATGGCAATAAAAATAAATAAAAGGCATACAAATCCAAAAGGAAGTAATAAATGTTCTTATTTGCAGATGGCATGATCATCTGCATAAAAAATCCTAGAATCTACAAAGAAATCATTGATCTAATAAATGAGTTTAGCAAACTGACAGGATGCAAGATGAACATAGAAAATTATATATTTATTTACTAGCAATTAACATATGGACAATGAAATTTAAATTTTAATGCCATTTACAATCACTGAAAAATACTTAGATATAAACATAACAAACATAAACAAGACTTTGCTTAAAACTATGAAATTCTCAAAGAAGCAATCAAAGAAGATAAATAAATGGAAAAACATATCAAATTCATGGAATGGAGATAAAACACAGTAAAAATAACAATTCTCCTGAAAATGATGCATAAGTTTAACCCAAGAAGTCTATGAAAATCCTTGCAAGATTTTTATTAGATATAGACAAGATTTTCTAAAAATTTATATAGAAAGGCAAAGGAACTATAATAGCTAAAAAATTTTGATAAAGAAGAATAAAGTGGGAGTAATCAGTCTGTACAATTTCAAGATTTATTATATAGCCATAGTAATCAAGACAGTGTGGTACCAGAAGAGGGACAGACTCATAGATCAAGAAAACAGAAAACCCAGAAGTAGACCAATGCAAGCATGGCCAACTGATTTTTGACAAAGCAAAAGCAATTCAATGATGAAATAATAGTCTTTTTAACAAATGGTGCTGGAGCAACTGTTAGATAGTAATAGATAGGCAAAAAAGTAAACCTCAGCCTAAACCTCTTATCTTACACAAAAATTAACTCAAAAGGAGCATAGATCTAAATATAAAACATAAAAATATAAAACTTTTAAAACATAGTAGGAAATTATCTTTGGGATCTAGATCTTGGTGAAGACTTCTTAGACATGTTACCAAAAGCATGATGAAAAAATAGAGGGGAAAAAATCAATGAATTGGACTTCATTAAAAGACCCTGTTAAGAGAATGAAAAGACAGGCTACAGACTTGGAGAAAATATTTGCAAACCACATATGTGATAAAGAACTCATAGCTATAATATATAAAGAACTCTCAAACTCAAGAGTAAAAAGTTGAACAATTATAAAATGGACAAGAGACATTTTACCAAAGATGATATAGAATTAGCAATGAGCACATGAAGAGGTGTTCAATATCATTAGCTATTAGGAAAGTATGAATCAAAACCACAATGAAATATTACTACATGCCTATTAAAACAGCAAAATTTTTTTAAATGGTGACAATACCAACTTCTACAAAGAATGCAGAGAAAACGAAAATCTCATACATTGTTTTTGGGAATGCAAAATGGTACAGTCTCTCTGGAAAATAGTTTTGCAGTTTCTTAATAACTAAATAGCCCAACAATTGCACACCTGCGCATTTATCCCAAGGAAAGGAAAATTTATGTCCATACAAAAACCTGTAAACAAATATTCATAGCAGCTTTATTTGTAGTATTCAACACCTGGAAACAAACAACATCCTAGTGAATAGTTAAACAAACTGTGGTACATCCTTACCATGTACTACTCATCAATAAAAAGAAATCAACTATTGATACATTTGGATGTATAAAAAATTTAGATGGCTCGCAAGGGCATTATGCTAAGTAAAAAAAGTCAATCTCAAAAGGTCACATACTATATGATTTCATTTATATAACATTCTTGGAATGAAAAAATAATATACATGAAGAATAGAATAGTGGTTATTAGGGTGTAGAGATGGTGGTGGGAGGGAGTAGCTATGGGTAGGAAATCAAAGAGGTCTTGGGGGTGATGGAATAGCTCTGTATCTTGATTGCAGTGGTAGTTACATGAATCTACATATGGGATAAAACAGTAAAGAACTACACACACATATTGTACCAATGTCAACTTGCTGGTTTTGATATAGTTATGTGGCAGGTAACCATTAGAGGAAACTTGGTGAAGAGTACATTTGTATCATTTGTACTGTTGTTTGGGGAGGTGCTAAAATTTTTTTCTGAATCTTAACCATTATTACTTTTATTTACTTTTTTGCTTGATACTATTTTTGTTAATTCCTGTAAATCTATAATTACTTCAAAATTAAAAGGGTTTTTTAAAAGAATGTGAAATAAAGACATTTTTAAACATACGAGTGTTAAAAATAACTCATCACCAGTAGACCAGCATTACAAGAAATGTTAAAACATGCCTGTGTTGGTTAATTTTATGTAGCAATTTGACTGAGCCACAGAGTGCCCAGATATTTGGTCAAACATTATTCTGTGTGCTTCTATGAGGATGTTTCTGGGTGAGATTAACATTTAGATCAGAAGACTGAGTAAAGCAGATCACCTTCCATAATGTGAGTGGACCTCAGCCCATCAGACCTGAATAGAGCAAAAAGGGTGATCCACCCCAGAGTAAGAGAAAACTCTTCCTGGCCTTTGAACTAGGACATCAGCTTATTATTACTGCCTTCAGAGTTGAACTGAAACATTGTCTCTTCCTGGGTCTCAAGACTTCCAGCCTTCAGAGTTAAATTACAACATCAACTCTCTTGGATTTCCAGCTTGCCAACTCACCCTACTTGCCACCCTCCATAATCATGTCAGCCAATTCCTTACAAGAAATCTCTTCATACACACACACACACACACACACACACACACACACACATCCTATTGATTCTGTTTCTTTGGAGAACCCTAACCAATACAATGTCCTTCAAGCAGAAGGAAAATAACACAAAATGGAAGTCTGGATGTATACAAAGGAATAAAGATCACCTGAAATGGTAACTACATGTGTAAATATATAAGATTTTTTTTCTTATTATTTATAACTCTTAAAAAAGAAAACTGACTATTTAAACAAAATAATAAGATAGTATTGCAGGTTTTGTAACATATATAAAAGTAAAATGCATAACAACAATAGCATAAAGATCAGGCTGGGAGAAATGGAAGTATACTTTAGATAGAAGGAATAAGGTCAAAAGATCTATTGTACAACATGGTGACTACAGATAACATATAGTAATCTTGAAAAAATGCTGAGAGTGGATGTGAAGGTTCTCACCACAAAAATGTAACACATATGTTAATTAGCTAGATTTAGTCATTCCACACTGTGTATATACTTCAAAACAATATGTTGCACACAGTAAAAATATACAATTTTATCTGTCAATTTCGAAATATTTTAAAAAGAAATGGAAGTCTATTATTAAGGAATATAAAGGTAGGCCAAGATAAGATGTATAGTATAAACCCTAAGGCAGTGGTCCCCAACCATTTTGGCACCAGAGACAGGTTTCATGGAAGACAGTTTTTCCACTGACAAGCAGGGTGGGGGACAGATGAAGCTTCCTTTGCTCACTCACTGGCTGATCACCTCCTGCTATGCACCCCACCCCCACACACCCCCTTCCTAAGTTTCATGGAAGATAATTTGGGGGGGCGGAGCTCTGTAGCCTGGGGGTGGGGGGGACCATAGCCCTAAAGAAACCACTAAAATAACAAAACAAGGAATTATAAGCCAACAAAAAAATAAAATAGAATCTTAAAAAGTAATTGAAAAGAAGGCAGAAAAAGAGGAAAGGAGGGATAAAGAACAGATGAGATAAAGAAAAAACATAACAAAACAGACTCAAACTTAACTATATCAGTAATCACACTAAATGTAAATATTCTAAACACCTCTATTAAGAGGCAGAGATTGTGAAATTGAATAAAAAATCAAGACTCAACTATGTATATGCAGCTCAAAGGGTATGCACTTTAAACGAAAAGACATAAATAGGTAAAAGTATGGGAACAAAATATACCATGCTAACATGCTAACACTAATAAAAAGAAAGCTGAAGTAGCTATATTAATAAAAGACAGTAGATTTAAGAGCAAATGTGGTATATCCACACAATTGGATACTACTCAGCAATAAAGAAATAAACTATGATATACATGACAATATGAGTGAATCATGGAATAATTATCCTGAGTGAAAGAAGCCATAAAAAAGAGAGAACATTCTCTGTGATTCCATTTCCATAAAACTCTACAAAATGCAAACTAATCTATGGTGACAAAAAACAGATCAATGGTTGCTTGGAGAAGAGTGGGAGGGAGAAGTGACAAAAGGGCTTGAGGAAACTTTTGGGTGTGATGTATTAAAATATATATTCATTATCTTGATTGTGGTGATTGTTTCACAGGTATACATATATGTCAAAACTCATCAAATTTTATACTTTAAATATGTAGTTTATTGTATGTCAGCTATCTCAATCAAACTATTAAAAGAAAATTAAGGACAGTAATGGATTATAAATTAGTGAAAACCTAGGAAGACATAAATCCAAACTGAAAATAAATGAATAAGTAAATAAATAAATATTAAATAAATGGGAGAAGAAGGGAGAATTCTTGCTTATAGAATGCTGAGTGTAGTGTGGTGGGAGTGCTGAAGTTAGAAAATGATCATTTGGCAACCATCATAATAAAGATTGGTTCGGACAAAAATGCCGACTCTAAAGTGAAATTTTAACGAAAACCAAGACATGTGCATGATCTGTAGGTCTTCCAATTGTTTATTAGTTGTGAAAGAAAAAATATTAAGTATGCAGTGAAGAAATCAAACAACACCTCTGACTAGGTGATCAATATTAACATCACCAAGGAGGAGCAGATGGACATGATGTGTCCCCTAATGTGATGCCCTGAGAAGGGACACAGCATCATTTATGTAGCATTCCAGCCAGGAATGCATAACTTGAATTTAATCATGAGGAAACATCACATAAACCACAAATGAAGAACTTATAGTTAAAACAAAATGAGGGGATACTGTATTTTTCCCAAATATCAATGACACAAAGTCAAAGAAAGGCTGTAGAAATGTTCCAGATTACAGGAGGCTATAGAGACATGACAGATAAATGCAACAGCTGATCCTAGACTAATCCTTTATCAAAGGAAAAAAATTAAAGTTCATTACTGAAGGGATATATATGGAGGAAGGAAAGGAGGGAGGAGGGGAGAGAGGGGAGAAGGAAATAAGGGAGTGGCAAGAGAGAGAGCATGCATGTAAGTGTGCAAAATGTTAACAAGTATGAATCTAGGTAAAGTATATACAGGTATGATTAGAATTATTCTTATTCTTGCAACTTTTTTGTTAAGTTTGAAATTATTTTCAAATAAACTTTTAAAAGTGGCCGGGTGTGGTGGCTCACACCTGTAATCCTAGCACTCTGGGAGGCCGAGGCGGGTGGATCGCTCAAGGTCAGGAGTTAGAGACCAGCCTGAGCAAGAGCAAGACCCTGTCTCTACTAAAAATAGAAAGAAATTATCTGGCCAACTAAAATATATATAGAAAAAATTAGCCGGGCATGGTGGCGCATGCCTGTAGTCCCAATTACCCGGGAGGCTGAGGCAGTAGGATCGCTTGAGCCCAGGAGTTTGAGGTTGCTGTGAGCTAGGCTGACGTCCCGGCACTCACTCTAGCCTGGGCAACAAAGAGAGACTCCGTCTCAAAAAAACAAACAACAAAAAAACTTTTAAAAGTGTATATTGTCACTGAAATCTTAATGCACCCATTTCAGCTATGTCAGGATCAATCATTAGGCCATTAAAAGTTCTATGTCATGAGCAATGTAGGTGAGTAATTACTGCTATAAAATTGCAAATTCTGTGTCCAATAAACAAAGAGAGATGCTGGCAAGAAGCCTTATCTACTTCCTGAGATTTCTTGGTCCCTATTTTTAATTTGGACTTGCATCTCAGCAAATAAAAAAAATAAAAGAATATAACTTTTGAAAATGTTCCTGTCTATTAATATTTTTAAATTTTTAAAAAATTTCAATGTTAAAGAAGTTTTTCAGCATTAAATAATCCCATCCACATGGCGTAAATTTCAAGAAAATATAGTTCAATTAAATGCTCTGTTTGAGGAATTTGATATTCTGGTTAATTGAATTATTCATTTTCATGCTTCCATTCTACTGAAAAAAATTTCTAAAATGTATTAGTATATTTAATGGCCTTATTAAGTAAACCACATCAATCCTAACTATCTTTTTAAAGGGTCATCAGCCTGACTATCAGTGTTCCTTGTCCAAAAGTGTAAGTGTATACATGTCTTATTTTGTTTTGTAATGTTTTGTTTTGTTTTGATTTGTTTAGAGATGGGGGTCTTGCTTTGTTGTCCAGGCTGCAGTGCAGTGGCTATTCATAGGTATGACCATAGCACACTGCAGCCTTGAACTCCTGGCCTCAAATGAACCTTCCACCTAAGCCTCCCAAGTAACTGGGACTACAAGCATTCGCCACTGTGCCCGGCTTTGTATGCACGTTTTTATGTACATATGAGCATGAGCTGAAAGTGAACCACTGATGTTGTTTTTAAAACTAAATCCCATTATCTGCCTATTTTATCATCATTTACTTTTTCAGCCTAAAATTTCATAGTGGAGAGATCCCTTTCTGTTTCTCAAAAATCTATGGTGTTCAAGAAGCATATTTATTTTAGCCCATTCAGGTTGCTATAACAAAATATCATAAACTAGGTAGCCAATAACAGAAATTTATTTCTCACAGTTCTGAAGGCTGGGAACACCAAGATAAAGGTGCTAGCAAATTTGGTGTCTGGTGAGGGCCTACTTCTTCACAGATGGTGCCTTCTTGTGTCCTCACATGGTAGAAAGGGTAAACAAGCTCTCTTGGGCCTCTTTTATAAGAACACTAATGCCATTCAAGAGGGGTTCGCCCCATGACTTAATCATGTCTCAAAGTCCTCGTCTCCTAATACCATCATTTTGGGGGTTAACATTTCAACATATGAATTGGAGGGGGGGACACAAACATTCAAAGCATAGGAATATTTTATTTTTCTTTTCTGTGCTACAGAATAGATTAGAACAATCTGTTGTTTTAAAAAGAATCAATACTGAAGCAAATGGCTAAACTGGATTTCAAAATGTGATTCAAAGCTTTAAAAAATTCATTAAGTTAGTATTCCAAAGTAAAAACTTCTTATACCTGTTTTGCTAGGTTTATGGCACTGAGAGCCTTATCATAATATTCTTTGTCATCCCAATCCAAATAAATGGTGGCTAGTAACCGTAGAACTTTAGCCTGTAATTAAAAATAGAAAAAAGCACATAACTGAGGGTTAAACTGCAACACAACAGCTGACTAGCACTTCCACAGTGACAGGCATCTTCTCAAACACGTCATCTTTATGAAATAGCATTTCCTTAAGCAACTGTATAGTCTTAGGATATGTCTCATCATTATGGTACCCACACCAAATATTGTCTAAGAATCTTATAGTAATGGTTATATTCCTGACTTATTTAAATTTTTATATACTTACATTAATATAATTATTTTTAACAGTATTTAGCATTAAAGTATTTTATCTCCACTTAAAAAATACAGAAACTAAGGCACAGCAATATTTAATTTAATCAGTTTATCACCTATTATATAGGTAGCATTGTATTAGGTCAGCATCAAAAGAGATCAATAGGATGACATAATCCTTCCTTCACAGGCTTTAGAGCCTAGTTGGGATTAACCTATTGGATCATGGGCACACATAAAACCATTTCAGTTGGAAGAGATATACTTTACTATTAATATATAGAGTATTTCCCCCAACTGAGCTACATTTTAAAATGAATAAAGTATCACTAAATCAAGTAAGTTTCTACAGCCAGATCGGCATCAATAAGGGGAGTAATTCTAGTCAGTGTGGATAGGTGTAACTATAGGTTGGTTCATAATTTGAAAGAAGAAGCCCTACTTCAATGAAGAATCTGCCTCTAGGTATAATGAGGATAGCAGGACCAGGCAAAGATAATCTACCAACTTTAACAACAAAAAAACATATTAAGGCCAGGTGCGGTGGCTCACGCCTATAATCCTAGCACTCTGGGAGGCCAAAGCGGGTGGATCGCTCAAGGTCAGGAGTTTGAGACCAGCCTGAGTAAGAGTGAGACCCTGTCTCTACTAAAAACAGAAAGAAATTATCTGGCCAACTAAAATATATATAGAAAAAAATTAGCCGGGCATGGTGGCGCATGCCTGTAGTCCCAGCTACTCGGGAGGCTGAGGCAGTAGGATCGCTTAAGCCCAGGAGTTTGAGGTTGCTGTGAGATAGGCTGACGCCATGGCACTCACTCTAGCCAGGGCAACAAACAAAAAAAACATATTAAGTACATCAGAGCTCTGTGAATCTAGAAAAATTACATTTGGGGCATCATATCTCTGAGTTTTTTAACTCAAAAACTAAAATGGATCAAATAATATGTATATAAATAACTTAATCAAGAACTTCTAAGTTCCCCCAAATGATTTTTATGCAGTAAATATGGCATCTCTGAAAAAGACTGTAGCTATTTTGTAACAGTAAAAAGGTCAAATCATCTGAAAGACATAACAAAATGGATGAATCTCAAAACCTGTGTAAAAAAAAAAAGAAGCCAGACATAAAATAGTACAACTGTATGATTCCATTTATACAAAGCTCAAGAACAGCCAAAAACAATCTATAGTAATAAAAGTCAGAATAGTGGGGTTTTTTCCTTGGGAGCAGCAACTGGGTATTAACTAGAATGAGACCAAGGGAATGTTTAGGGGTGACGGAAGATTCTGTATTTTGATCTGTATGGTGGGTACAAGACTACATATTAAAATTCATCAAGCCATACACTTAAGATTTGTGCAGTTTACTATATATAAATTACACTTCAGTAAAGTGCTGCTGACATAAAAGGAAAACTATTGCATATTACCTCACCAAACTTCACATTATGAATACTGAATTTCAATCAGACTTGTATCCTATCTTCCATTCTCATTTCCCCCTCAACACATCCTCTCATCTAGATTTTTTGCTTGGAATCCTTTTCTTCCTCCCTTTTAACTGTGTGGACCCCATCTACAAGACCTGTCTCCTACAAAAGTCTTCTTCAACTATTCTACCTAAACTTGATAATCCCCTTTTCTACATGCCCTTCTTCATACTTCAGGTCAGTACCATAAAGTTTATCATTTACTTTCCCAAATTGTTTCACTTGCACTAGTGCTTTTTAAAATCTATTTTTGAAATTTTAATTGATGTATAAAATACATATAGAAAAGTTCAAAAATATCAAGAGTATAGCTCTATCGATTTTCACAAAGCAAACATATATGTTAACAACACAAAAATCAAGAAACAGAACATTAACAGCAACCAGCTCACCTCATAAGCTTCTTTTCAGACACTATTCCAAATAAGGGTAACCGATTCCTTCCCCGACTTCCAACACCATATATTAGTTTTGCCTGCTTTTGACATTTATATTTATGGAATCATATCATATGTACTACTTTGTATCTTGCTTTGTTTACTCAATATTATATGTGAGAATATCTATATTGTTGCAATTACTGTAGTTCATTAATTCTCATTGCTATACAATATTCTGTTAAGTGACAATGTCAATATATGTGCAAAATTATAGTTTTTAATTATGGTAAAATACACATAACATAAAATTGACCATCTTAAACATTTTTTTAAATTTATCTTTTAGAGACAGAGTCACACTATGTTGCCCAGGGTGGAACACAGTGGCTACTCACATGAGTGACCATAATGCACTGCAGCCTCCAACTACTGGCCTCAAGCAATACCCCTGCCTCAGCCTCCCAAGTAGCTGGGATCACAGGTGTGTGCCACTCTGCCTGGCTTTATGACCACCTTAAACATTTTTAAGTGTACAGTTCAGTAGTATTAAATATATTTGCATTGTTATGCAACCATCACCACCATCCATCTCCAAAACTCTTTCCATCTTGCAAAACTGACACTGTACCTACTAAACAATAGCTCCAAATACTCCCCTACCTTCAGCCCCTAGAACCACCATTTTACTGTTTCTATGAATTTGACTACTCCAGGTACGTCACATAAGTAGAACCATACAATATTTGCCTTTTTGTGAATAGCTTATTTCAATTAGCATAATGCCAGATTTCCTTCCTTTTTAAACTTGAATAATATTTCATTGTATTCACTTGTACTAGTTTTATCCTTCAAACATAAGCTACTTAAGGGTAGAGGCTATATTTTATGTTTCTCTTTTACTCCCCATATATCACAGTGGTAAATACATAATATAGGTCTTCAGTTACATTTTGATTAATATACTATAATGGTAAAAAGCAGAGATGAATATTCAAAAAATTCCATTTTGCTATGTCATGTGATAATTTTACATCAGATTTATTTACATAATCACATTTTGCTTGATTAAATATTAAAATTAATTTACATACCCAAGCATGTTCTGTCTGAGTAGTTGGGGGAAAATCTGGAATTTTTAAATATGCAATAATAAAAGCTAAAACTTATATAATCAAACATTGTTCAAAACACTTTACATATGGCTCATAGGTACAAGCCTCTGAGATAGCTATTATTATACAAATTATACATAAATTAATTCACTGAGATGTTAATCATGTGCCCAATAGATAATCTACTCTAATGGAGGGTAGACTATTATAATTTTATAACAATAACATAAACTGTATTTCTTCAACCTACTTCTGCAATATGTAACATGATTCTTACCAGCATTTCTGGCCCAACAGAATTCTTGTCCATCTTCCCAATATCATAGCTTTGTCTACCATTAAAAAGGAAAAATATATGTGTGTATATATATTCATTTCAAATCATATATAATTTTTCAAGATTATATATTACTAAGAAGACATAGTATAATAATATTTTATTCCAACTATTCTATTTTGCACAATAGATTATTAGCCAATTAATACATGAAAATTAATCATATAAAGCAATACTTTCTAACCATACAAAACCATAATTTCCACAGGAGATACCCAATAAATCAACACTATAATTACATTAATGCTGTTTTCCATTCGGTTATATATATACTGCATTAAAATACTTTACAAGTGTATACAAGCTCTTACTGGGCCATTTTAAAGCTTATAAATATAAATACATTTTTAAAAGAAAATAAATACAGCTGTTTTCACAGAAACAAATGCTTTAGCAATGTTCATTAAAGCCTCACAACACCCTCATGAAGCACTATTAGTTCCATTTTGCAGCTGAATGAACCAATGTAGTAATTAAATGATTTCTAATATTTCCTAGATTGGTATTAAAATGAGGGTGAGGGGTTGGAGAATAGAGAAATTTGACTTTCAGTTCTCTTCTTTAATTACTAAACCATATTATCTATGAGACATCCAGATAACCACAAGTAATACATTAACATGAGTCTGCGTTTCAAAACCTAAAACTTAAAAAGCTGCCCGGGCTCAGTGGCTCCCGCCTGTAATCCTAGCACTCTGGGAGGCTGAGGCTGGTGGATCGTTTGAGCTCAGGAGTTCGAGACCAGCAAGAGCAAGAGTGAGACCCTGTCTCTACTAAAAATAGAAAGAAATTAGCCAAACAACTAAAAGTAGAAAAAATTAGCTGGGTATGGTGGCATGTGCCTGTAGTCCCAGCTACCCGGGAGGCTGAGGCAGGAGGATCCGCTTGAGCCCAGGAGTTTGAGGTTGCTGTGAGCTAGGCTGATGCCATGGCACTCTAGCCCAGGCAAGAGAAGTGAAACTTTATCTCAAAAAAAAAAAGCAAAGCAAATATCACTCACCATAAAACTGGTATTCCAAGGGAATATGTCAATAAAATCTTGGTGAACTGAACTCAATTGAAGACAATACTTTGAAATATCCCTTTTTAAAAAACTCTAAAAGACCCAGACTACCAAACTGAGTTTTCAGCTTGCTAACAAAGACATAATGCTGGCCTAGTCTTTGTAAACCCTCTCTTATAGAGGTCTCCTTTGTTACATTAAACCTTATACTTTCAGTTTTTAAAATAACTAATGAGTGGGTGGAACTTCTGCAATGGTGGTATAATGAGCTCTTTGGACCCTCTCCCCAGTGAAACAACTATTTGTCTGGAAAATTTATTAAAACAAACAACCACTTAAAATCTCTGGAAATTGTCCATATAGCACATAGAAAATGAGAAAAGATTTATTCATGAAAATTATCTAAATCTCAGTATAACCAGCTAGAATCTGTGGCATTTGAGCCATAACCTGCTCCCATCCATACTGGCTCCATGTGATAAAAGCTACTCCAGATGGGTGCAGCCAAGAAGATGGGAATTCACTCTCCCTCCAGTTCCTAGACACCTAGGCAATGGTTTCACCTTGGGAGGAGCAGGCTTCCAGTCTTTCTTACCATTCCCAGGCCTGTGTCATAAAATTGCTATTCTGGGCAGGCACACTGGGACCTTGATCACCTTCACCACAGCTGGCTCATCAGGCAGAGGTTACATGCCAAAAGGGCAAAATAAGAAAACGAGGGGCTACCATACCCCCAGCATCCACTAATAGAGCAGGAGTGTCATTTCAGGAGAAGCATGCCATGCAGCCTGCTCCCAGATCCAGTCACATGACATAGAGGTTCTGCCCTGAGGAAAAGACAAGCAGCAAAGAAGAAGAACTCCACACTTCTTCCTGAGAGTACTGATGTTATTTGGAACAGAGCATAGAGTTCATGCCTAAGGACTTGTTGAAAACAATAGCGATCTTGGTGGTGAACAATTAAGAGGGGGCTGATAGCCCCATGATAATAGTAGCAACAAGGGAAACTGCAGACCAGCCAGAAGATTACTAGAGTGAACAAGGGAAAGAAATAGCCAAGAAGAACACTCAGGGTCCAGGGTCCAGAAGGCTGTGTATTTGTACTAGGCTACATCCACTCAGGGACAATCAGAGCAAGTTTCAGAGAAGACTAAAAAGCATTACTCAAGGCATACACAGATCCATCAGCAATGAGCCTTGAACCTGACTGGCTCAAGGGGTTTAACCAGAACCTCTAACGAAACACAAACTGAAAATTAACCTAAGGCCCAGGGTGACTGTTGAGAAGTCAAGCTTAAAAATCAAACCGACCTTATACCTAAGGATCTGGGAGACTGTGTGCATGCCAAAGACTGTGATCTCTCAAGCACAAGCAGATGAAGAACCTATGAGTTACCAGTCCCTAGATGAATGCAAGGCAAAACCATAAACTTCCTGAATTGTGAAAAAAAGTCTCTAAACAAACATACATCCAACAGAACAGGGTGAAAAATCTAACTAGCTAAGTGGGCTTAAGCAAAATGTTTGACCAATAAGTGGACTATTTGGATACAGGGGTGACCCCTAGGAAGCCATGAAAATTCTGGCTGACACCTCTAATCCTAGCATTTGGGGAGGTTGAGGCGGGAGGATCACTTGAGGCCAGGAGTTCAAGACCAGCCTGAGCAATATAGTGAGACCTTACCTCTACAAAAATTAGAAAAATTAGCCAGTCACGGTAGCACCTACTTGTAGTCCCAGCTACTTGGAAGGCTGAGGCAGAAGTATCACTTGAGCCCAGGTGTTTATGGTTGCAGTGAGCTATGATGATGCCACTGCACTCTAGCCCAATCAACAAAGTAAGTGAGAACTTGTCTCAAAACAAACAAACAAAAAATAAAAATAAGAAGAAGCAACTTTTGCTTCAGATACACAAAAATCAATGTAAAGACACGAGAAGCATGAAAAAGCAAGGTATTATGACATCCTCGAGTGAACACAATAATTCTCTCACAATAGATCCTAAAAAAAGAAATCTTCAAATGCCAGAAAAAGAATTCAAAATATTAATTTTATAGAAGCTCAATAAGATGTGAGAAAAATCTGAAAAACAATGCAAAGAAATCAGAAAATCAAATCAGGATACAAATGAGAATTTTATCAAGGAGATATATAACTTTTTAAAAATCAAAAAAAAAATCTGAAACTGGAAAACTCACTGAATGAATTACAAAATATATTCAAAAGCGTCAATAATAGACTAGACCAAGCAGAAGAAAGAATCTCAGAACTTGAAGACAGGTCTTCTGAAATAATCCAGTCAGACAAAAATGAGAAAAAAAAAAAGAATAAAAAAGAATGGGAACAAAGCCTTCAAGATATTTGGGACTACATAAAGTGAATAAACTTAGGAATTATTGCTATTCCTGAAGAGGAAGAAAGATCAAAATGTTTGGAAAGCTTACTTCAGGAAATAACTGATGAAAATTTCCCAAGTCCAGCAAGAGATTTAGACATCCAGATACAGGAGTTCCAACAATCGCCAGGAAAATACACTGCAAAAAGGACTTCACCATGGCATATTATAATCAGACTGTCTGAAATCAAAGTGACAGAAATAATTTTAAAATCAGCAAGAAGAAAACATCTACTCACCTATAAAAAAACCAGGACCAGCGTGCCTCTCCCCAGAACTGTCAAGAAACGACCCTTGGGGACTTGGAGATAGGGCCATAAACCAGCTCTAGCACCCCCAGTTCTTGGCCAAGAAGCCAGATGAGAAAGAATCAGTGAAAGAACTCAGGAAACATGAAGAATCAGAGCAAAAAGTCACCCCCAAAATAAATCATTAGCTCCTCAGCAATGGATAGCAACCTAAGTGAAATGGTTAAAATGACACAGGAAGAATTCCAAATATGGATTGTAAGAAAACTCAATGGAATTGAAGAGAAAATAGAAACCCAACACAAAGAAGCCACAAGAACAATACATTTCCTAATGAATGAAAAATTCTCTAAAGAAATCGAAGTATTACAAAAGAACCAAACAGAAATACTAGAAATAAAAGAGGCATTCAAGGAACTACAAAACACAGTGGAAAGCCTTAAGAATAGAATGGCTCATGTAGCAGAAAGAATCTCAGAGCTTGAAGATAATGCCTATGTGCTACACAAGGCAGATGAAGAAAAAGAGCACAGAAGCAAGAGACATGAACAAAGCATACAAGAAATGTGGGCCGGGCGCAGTGGCTCATGCCTGTAATCCTAGCCCTCTGGGAGGCCGAGGCGGGTGGATTGCTCGAGGTCAGTTTGAGACCAGCCTGAGTGAGACCCCATCTCTACTAAAAATAGAAATAAATTATCTGGCCAACTAAAAATATATATAGAAAAAATTAGCCGGGCATGGTGGCACCTGCCTGTAGCCCCAGCTACTCGGGAGGCTGAGGCAGTAGGATCACTTAAGCCCAGGAGTTTGAGGTTGCTGTGAGCTAGGCAGACGCCACGGCACTCACTCTAGCCTGGGCAACAAAGTGAGACTCTGTCTCAAAAAAAAAAAAAAAGAAATGTGATATTAGGTAAAGAAATCAAACATAAGAATTCTGGCATCCCTGAGAGAGAAGAAAAAAATACACAAGGCTGGAAAATCTATTTCTTGGGATAATGGAGGAAAATTTACCTGGCCTAGCCAGAAATCTAGATTTCAAGGTAAAAGAAGCACACAAAACTCCTAGGAGACTCAATGTAAAAAGGCAATCAACACATCACATTATTATTAGGCTGGCCAAAGTAAACATGAAAGAGGCAATCCTTTGAGCAGTAAGATGATAACAGCAGGTAACGTGCAAAGGAAAACCTACCAGACTAACTGCAGACTTCTCAATTGAAACCTTACAAGCCAGAAGGAACTGGGGACCCATCCTCAGTCTTCTATAACAGAATTATGGCCAACCTAGAATTCTTTATCGTGCAAAATTAAGCTTCTTATATGAGTGAGAAATAAAGACTTTCCCAGACAAGCAATCATGGATGGAATTTGCAAAGGCCAGACCTGCCCTGCAGGAAGTACTCACACCTGCATTATGCACTGACCAGCACAATAGACTACCATCAGTGTAAAATAAACCAAAAGTTAAAGTCCAGAACCCGGATTCCACAATGGCTCAAGAGGGAAAACAAACCAATAAGAGTCTATCCAACAGTATGAACAAAAATCTACCCCAAATGTCAATTCCCCCAATAAATGTGAATGGCTTGAATTGCCCACTGAATAGACATGGGCTGGCTGAGTGGATAAAAAAACACAAGCCAAGTGTCCGCCGTCTCCGGGAAGTGCATATTACCTACAAGGATGCATTTAGACTCAAGATAATGGAATAAAAAATAAAGTTCCAGGCAAATGGAAACCAAAAGAAAGCTGGGATAGCCATTCTTATATCAGATAACATAAACTTTAAAGCAACAAAAGTAAAGAAAGACCAAGATGGTCAGTATATAGTGGTGGAGGGAAAAATCCAACAAGAAGACTTAACAATCCTAAATATTTATGCACCCAACATAGGAGTGCCCAGATACATAAAGCAAACCCTGATTGATCTAAATAACATGATAAACACCAATGCCATAATAGCTAGGGATTTGAACACCCTACTAACAGAACTGGACAGATCCTCCAAGCAGAAAAGATGAAAAGAAACAATGGATTTAAACAGAACTCTAGAACAAATGGGCCTAACAAACATCTACAGAACATTCCACTCAAACAACACTAAATACACATTCTTCTCATCAGTTCATGGAACCTTCTCTAAAATTGATCAAAACCTAGGCCACAAAACAGATCTCAACAAATTTTAAAAAATGGAAATTATACCATGTATCTTCTCAGGACACAGCAGAATAAAATTAGAGATCAATTCCAACAGAAACACTCACCTCTACACAAAGTCATGGTAATTAAACAATCTATTGCTAAATGACTATTGGGTTAAAGAGGAGATCCAGATGGAAAGCAAAAGATTCTTCAAACTAAATGATAATAGGGCCAGAAGTTATCAAAATCTGTGAGATACAGCAAAAGCATTCCTGAGAGGAAAACTAATAACATTAAATGTCCACGTCCAAAAGACAGAAAGATCACAAATCAACAAACTAATGAACTATCTCAAGGAACTGGAAAAGTAAGAGCAAACCAATCCTAAACTCAGCAGAAGAAAAGAAATAGGCCGGGTGCAGTGGCTCACGCCTGTAATCCTAGCACTCTGGGAGGCTGAGGCGGGAGGATCATTTGAGATCAGGAGTTCGAGACCAGCCTGAGCAAGAGCAAGAGCAAGACCCTGTCTCTACTAAAAATAGAAAGAAATTACATGGACAAGTAAAAACATATATAGAAAAAATTAGCTGGGCATGGTGGCACATGCCTGTAGTCCCAGCTACTCAGGAGGCTGAGGCAGGAAGATTGCTTGAGCCCAGGAGTTGGAGGTTGCTGTGAGCTAGGCTGACGCCATGGCACTCTAGCCCAGGCAACAAAGTGAGGCTCTGTCTCAAAAAAAAAAAAGAAGAAGAAGAAGAAAAGAAATAACTAAGATCACAGCAAAACTAAATGAAATCAAGAACAAAAGAACTATACAGAAGATTAATAAAATGAAAAGTTGGTTCTTTGCAAAGATAAACAACATTGACAGCCCTCTTGCTCGACTGACCAGAAGTAGAAAGGAAAGGACCCTAATAAGTTCAATTAGAAATGAAAAATGAGAGGTCATAACAGATATCACGGAAATACAAACATCATCTTTGAATACTATAAAACTCTCTATGCCCCAAAACTTGAAAAAGTGGAGGAAATGGACAAATTCTTAGAAACATACAATCTCCCTAGGCTCAATAAGGAAGAAATAGAACTCCTGAACAGACTAATATCAAGCACAGAAATTGAAGCAGCAATAAAAAATCTTCCAATAAAAAAAAGTCCCCAAAGAGACGGGTTCACATCTGAATTTTACCAAACCTACAAAGAAGAACTGGTACCTCTACTGCAGAAATTATTCCACAACATTGAGAAGTATGGAATCCTCCTCAAATCATTCTATGAAGCCAATATCACCTTGATTCCAAAGCCAGGAAAGGACACACACAAAAAAGAAAACTACAGACCAATATCCCTTATGAACATAGAGGCAAAAATTCTCAATAAAATCTTAGCAAACCAAATTCAACAAACTGCACATCAAAGAAATAATTAATCATTACCAGGTGGGCTTCATTCCAGAGATGCAAGTTTGGTTCAACATACACAAATCTATAAATGTAATTCATCATACAAATAAAAGCAAGAACAAAGACCATATGATCCTCTCAATAGACACAGAAAAAGCATTTGTCAAAATTGAGCACACTTTTATGATAAAAACTCTTAACAAAATGCACATAGATGGGTCAAACCTCAATTATTAAAGCCATATACGACAAACCCACAGTCAACATCATACTGCATGGGGGAAACTAAAAGCATTCCTGCTTAGAACTGGAACCAGACAAGTTTCCCAACTATCTCCACTTCTATTCAACACAGTGCTGGAAGTCCTTGCCAGAGCAATCAGACAAGAGCAGGGAATGAATGGCATCCAAATGGGGACAGAAGAGGTCAAACTTTCAGTCTTTGCTGATGATATGATATTATATCTAGAAAACCCCAAAGATTCAACCAAGAGACTCCTAGAATTCACAAATGAATTCATCAATGTCTCAGGATACAAAATCAATGCATACAAATCAGTAGCTTTCATATACGCCAATAACAGTCAAGCCAAAAATCAAATCAAAGACACAACACCTTTCACAATAGCATCAAAGAAAATTAAATATTTAGGAATATATTTAACTAAGGAGGTAAGAGACCTATATAGGGAGACCTACGAAACACTGAGAAAAGAAATTATAGAGGATGTAAACAGATGGAAAACTGTACCATGCTCATGGATTGGTAGAATCAATATTGTTAAAATGTCTATACTACCTCAAGTGATCTACAGAATCAATGCAATCCCTATCAAAATACCAACAACATTTTTTGCAGATCTAGAAAAAATAATTCTACACTTCATATGGAACCAGAGAAGACCCCATATAGCCAAAGCAATCTTAAGCAAAAAGAACAAATTGGGAGGCATCAATCTACCAGACTTCAAGCTACAATACAAGGCTATAGTAACCAAAACAACATGGTACTGGCACAAGAACAGATATATAGACCTTTGGAATAAGACTGAGAACCCAGATATAAAACCATCCTCATACTGTCATCTAATCTTCAACAAAGTAGACAAAAATATACATTTGGGAAAAGAATTCCTATTCGATAAATCATGCTGGGAAAACTGAATAGCCACATGCAGAATATTGAAACTGGATCTGCACCTCTCACCTCTCACAAAAATCAACGATGGATAACAGACTTAAACCTAAGACACGAAACCATAAGAATTCTAGAAGAAAATGTTGGGAAAACTCTTATAGACATTGGTCTAGGCAAAGAATTCATGAAGAAGGGCCCAAAGGCAACCACAGCAGCAATAAAAATAAATGGGAACTGATCAAATTAAAAAGCTTCTGCACAGCCAAGGAAACTATCATCAGAGCAAATAGACAACCTACAGAATGGGAGAAAATATTTGCATGCTACACATCTGATAAAGGGCTGATAACTAGAATCTATATAGAACTTAGGAAAATTAACAAGAGAAAAATCAAACAACCCCATTAAAAAGTAGGCAGAGGACATGAACAGAAACTTTGCAAAAGAAGACAGAATAATGGCCAGCAAACACATAAAAAATTGTTCAATATCTCTAATCATCAGGGAAATGCAAATCAAAACCACAATGATATATCACTTAACTCCAGTGAGAATGGCTTTTATCAAAAACTCCCAAAACAAATGCTGGCATGGATGCAAAGAGATAGGAACACTCTTACACTGCCAATGGGACTGCAAATTAGTACAACCTCTATGGAAAGTAATATGGAGATACCTCAAAGACCTAAAAATAGAACTACCATTTGATCTAGAAATTCCACTATTAGGCATCTACCCAAAGGAAAAACAGTCATTTTATAAATAAAGACATCTGCACTCAAATGTTTATAGCAGCACAATTCACAATTGCAAAGACATGGAAACATCCCAAGTGCCCAACAATACATGAGTGGATTAATAAAATGTGGTATATTTATACCACTGAGTATTACTCAACCATAAAAAACAATGGTGAACTAGCCCCTCTTATATTATCCTGGATCGAGTTTGAGCCCAACCTTTGCAGTGAGGTATCACAAGAATGGAAAAACAAACAGCACATGTACTCACCATCATATTGGTACTAATTGATCAACACTTAGGTGCACACATGGAAATAACATTCATCGGGTGTCAGGCAGGTAAGAGGGGGCTGGAGGGTATGGGTAAATTCACAACTAATGGGTGCGGAACACATTGTCTGGGGGATGGGCATGCTTGTATCTCTGTCTTGGGCAGTGCAAAGGCAATATATGTAACCAAAATGTTTGTACCCCCATAATATTCTGAAAGTTAAAAATTTTTTTAAATAAAATCAGCTTCTAAATGTAAATAAATAAATAAATAAATAAATTCCATCAGGGCAACTGAGACACCACTAATAAATCCTCTAGATTATAGAGGAAAGTTCCATATTAACAGTCCCTTTCCAACTACTTTTTCTTGCATTCTTCAAGGAGCAGACATAGGAGTTCAATACTGCAAGACTACAAAAGAGGAGGAATAGGAGAAAAAATGGTATTTTATTAAACACAAACCTCTTAGGCATATTATTTCCAAAGTTTGCATTTAGATTTGAAAAATCTTAAATTCTATATTTTATAAAGGCCTGACAGAATTTGTCACTGAATACACTGAGGAAGATACTTTGACAATCACAGAAGAGGGAGCTGAAGGAATTCCAATTTCATTCATAATTACAGAAGCCTTCTCTTAATCTGTGGTATTTCTAATAAGAAGACATGATCAAAAGAATGTGGCAGAAAGCAAAGGGAGCAGGAGCTGTCTATGAACTCTTCTTAGCAAAAGAAAAGGCAGGGGAGAGACAAAAATTGATAAAGGTCCTGAACTGAGATCTGTTAACAAAAATTGCTGGAAAATAATGAGATTTTTAAACAATACCAACTACTATCCTTTATGTTTAGTCTAATTCTAGGCCTCAAGCAGGGATGGGGAACCTGCAGCCTTCTGATTTCAAGATCATTCTTTTTTAAGCACTAAAGAAGGGAAGAAAAGCTTCATCTTTCTCTGTTATGCCCCTTTTAATAAAAGAATTTATTCTATAAAATTTGGATTCAGTCAAAAGGCCGCACTCAAGGATCCTGAAGGCCACATGCAGCCCCAAGGCCACAGGTTCCCCACCCAGCAGGCATTCACTGTTCTCAAAAAGAGTTAAGCCTATAGAATGTACACTCATTTTCCATGGTCTCCTTCTGGTATAAAATTTACAGAAGAGAGTGCTTAATTAGCAGCTATTCATCTCTGCTTATAGCACCAACTGCTCCCAACAGTTGTCTCAACACATGGATATAATTAAAACATGAAAAAAAACCTGTTCCAAAGATTGACAGTATTATGATAGAACATGTGGATGTTGGTTTTATGACATTTTATTTGGGAAGTTAACAAGTAATCAATGCTTGATCTGACTGTGATAAGTTTTAGAAGAAACTAGTGGAGTGGCCACAGGAGTGTCCATTTGCAGTAAATAGCAAATACCTAAAGATAGCAGCAGCAGCAGCTACCACTTACTGAGCAGTTTCTATTTTCTAGGAATGTTATTGAACACTCTATAATACATGCAGCATCGTATTTAAACCCTACAACACTCTAAAAAGTATCACAATATTTAACAATTTCGTACTAATGTCATAGATGACAACAAATTTTAACTGAGAGTTAGTCTAATACTAAAAAGTCTATTCACTGTGCTAAAATTCCTAATGCTAACAATATTGATAATTACTTTTGCATCTTCTTAATCATTAAAATATGATAATTCCTTTCAAGGCATTTGTAAATATTTCACCGAGTTATTGTTGTATGTCCAAAAGATATGGAAAGAATAAGGAGGCAAAAAGATTAAAATCATATACAATAACTAAGGCTAGAATTAAAGATTTTTTCTTTTTTCTTCAATATCATTCTAGTGATGCAAACACTAATACAGTGGTACTCTAAAAGTGTTATCTATTTAGATTTTTATGAAAATATCACTGTGGGTCAAATTATCTTCCCACAAATATAACCACTAAATACAGCAAAAATATGATATTATTAGCTTATGATGTGGATGTCAGATGTCCCATCATCATTACATTTTCCTTTTTTAAGGTTTTTTTTTAAAAAAAAAGATGATAACAGATAAGAGGTCAACACACATGGCATATGTGAAAATAACTTTCATGTCATGCCACTTCAAGCCTCAGCCTGATGTTATGACCAGTTTCTAGAAAACATTTATCTTTATGACTCCTAATTCACCCTCATTCTTGGCATAAACTTCAAGCTCAGTTCCAGACTTAAGTTTCCAGAAGCCATCCATGGCACCAGCATCCTTTTTTTGTTTGTTTTATTTTGTTTGTTTGGACCTCCCCATTCCTGCCTTCTTGGCATTACCAGTCTTTTGATACATTGATGCCGTAAACTTTGTAAGTGCTCTACTCCCAAATACAGCCAAATCCTGAGCTAGAACTCACTCATCATGTACTTTATTTAACGGAAACCTGTGGTAAAACTGAGCTAAACTAGTTAGCTTTGTTGGTATATTTTAAATAATTAAATTTATAAAAATATGATTTATAATAGAAACTTTCAGGTATATTCCAATTGTGTGAAGTAGTCTAAGTTGAGACAAGTATATATCTTACAATTGCATAAGCCTATTCTATCAGGCATAATTCTTTGTACAGGGTTTGATCAATCTTTGGGCTCTAAAAAGTCTTTTACATAAACAGGTTATTTGCATAAATATTTTGTTAAAGGTATATCTGAGTATATAACTTAAATGACCATATTTGTATTTATTTCCTTAAATGACAAATATAATTTTCACAGTAGTTAGACTATCGTTAAAATAACCACAGTAGTATTTCCAAATAACTAGAACCCTATACTCAGACAAGGTAAACATTTAGTGAATTGATTTGATACATTTTACTCCGTGATCCTCTGATATTCAAAGCACCCTATTTGACATCTGCAGAAAAATACATTTTTCACATAAATTCGTTTAACTAGCAATTATTGAGTATTTATTATGTGTCCGTGCTGGGCCCAGGTTTTCAGTAAAACACAGGGTTCTTGCATATAGGTGCTATATTCTTCTATTATCCTCTGGATATTTCCAGCTTAAGCATAACAATCCAAATCTTAGTATAGTGCTCAGCATTCAGTAAATGTTAAATATCAATATATACTTACTTGACTGATATTGAAATACCAAAATTCATCTAAAACTAATAATTTTACCTGATACTACTCCCACCGACCCCTCCACCTTACACCCTCATGTAGGCAAACAGCAATAACTACCAAAGCAACAACAAATAAATTTTCTGTATTCCTGATGGAGATACAAAGGAATACCGGAGTAGGGGGAGTAAGCTCTTATGTTATATGAAGAAGAGAACACATTTTTCTATCAACTGGCAACATGTAAGAATAAGCAATACATGTTAAAAGAGTAAATAAATTTCACATGTTGGCGTTTGAAGTCAGAGAAGGTTTAAACTGCCAAAGTACCATACAGTAAATATTAACTGTCCTCTATGATACTATTCCTGAATTTACATTCATTGTTTTATTTATATTACCTAAGCCAGAAAGAGCTTTCTTCATATTTATTCTGCTTCTGTGTTTCTACTCCAAAGTTGTAACAGAGAATATGAAGATATCCTGTCTGCAATATAAAAAAAGTGTCAGATTCGTGATTTCCTTAAATTAAAAAAAAAACTATAGCTATTCAGAATCTTTAAAATTTACTTAAAGTGTTCTGTACATCAAAATAAACTTCTTTATCAAAAGCTCTCAATTTATATAAAGAAGAAATATAAAACATTCAGGTTAGGGCATTAGTTATGTATGGGAAGGTATTACAACATATTATTAATAGAACTTAAAAGATCTTTTGTAACAGGAAATGAGAAACCCAATCATTGCCCAACAAAAGGATAGGCTAAAACACTGCTTTTGGCTGCCAGATCCAGTAAAAGGCTAATGCAGGGAGTATATTCAAACACAAAAAAAATCCCTATGGGTTGGGGGGAAGGGGAGGAATGAATGGTTTTTGTTTGTTTTTTTTTCCAAAATTAAAAAATTCTGAACTTCTGAAATGTGTTCATAGCACTATCCAGGCATAAGACTTATTTAGAAATAATAATTTTATCTTTAGCAACAATAATTTTCTTTACTAAATACCATTGAAATGAAAGCAGTAACAAGTATGTGAATGGTGCCATAGGAAAACACTCTTTTATGAGTTAATCAGCACCTCAGTCCCTGCGTTAACGTCATGTTTTATAGAAGTTTCCTCTCTCAAAATGCCTGGAAATGGCATAGGATTAATTTTAATTCTAATAATTTATCTAAATATCTCCTCACTATTTATAGAAACCATCTATCCAGAATTTGATTACACCCATATAAAAAAGTCCTTTATAAGTTTCACCTGAGTAAGACTACAGACGCAGATCCTCAATTAAGAATCCAAGATCTGAAGTGAGTTATTCATAAGTAATGTGTAAAGACCTGTCTTGCTTCAAAAAGTTTCCCTTTGAATTACAGTACATTCAGAAAATAGAAGCTCAATATGCATGCCTGAGCACATCAGACCTACTGTATTTTTGAGTCTAAAATAAAGAATAGTCTTAGAAATTTGGTCTGGCAAGAATCCAGAGGTATTTAAATGCATTCTTGACACCTCAGCAAAAACAGCTTAACCATTACATGCCCCAGATCCCATAGGTTCACACAGAGCCATACCAATTATGTAGCTATACTGGAATAATGCAGCTCACACCCACTTGCTGCAGAGAGGTCTGTAACTGAATTTGTACAGGGGAAAATGAAAAATAAAAATTTCAATGAACATTTATGTCTACTGAACTGTTATTCAATTTCCTCAGTATTTCTGCCTCTGCCTTCACAATCCTTTCAAGTGTACTTATGTTAAATACTACTTCCTAGGGAAGAAAAGAATACAAAATAATAACAAACTTATAACAACATATCTAAAAAAGACTAAAAGAATTTCTAAGAGATCTGCAGTATTTTTTAATATAATGACAAAAAAATGCTTTTACTACCAATACTGCTCTATTACCCACTTGATCATTTATACATTCAATAATAACTTTTTATTAAGCATCTCCTATCTATTGGGCACTATTCTAGACATTAGAGATACATCAGTGAACAAAACAGACAAAAATCCCTGTCCTCATAAAATATTTCTAATTGAGGTATGAGGTACTAAGATTCATAAAAGTATATGTTTAACAAAATATATTCTTAGCCTTCCATGGAGTGCCAACATCTCATTTTGCAAGCAAAGACACATGGCAAAAATAATACTAGGAAGATATATTTATAAGTCTATTGTATATTGGTCATATAGAAAGGGACCTACAGGGGCTCCAGGGCCCATGGGATCTCTAGAGCCAGCAGCCACTGCTACATTGACTGGCCCAGAAATGACAGCCCCAACCTAATACCTACTTTGCAATGCCAAGATGAGACTATATAGATGATAAATAAATACTCAATTAGCTATTGCTGCTAAAAATAAATTTGATCACCAGCTTTTTGGTTCAATATGAGGACTTTTATTTTTAATTAACTAAACAACTTCATTGTATGCAACTTTGTAAACAGGCTTTCAAAATTGAGAAAAAGCAAACCTCCAATTACTTTTTTAGTCCCAAGTTTCCAAGCTATTTTTTTCTGATTTGGTTGTCTTTTAATCATTTATAGATGATGCATTTTACATTTTGTTCAGTTATAATAGTGTAGCAATAATTGAATTATAATTTCCTGGCCTTGAGACATTTACCTTCCAACCCCTCCCTCATTCAGCTTTCTCTAATCCTCAGATATCTCAGTAATAATCAAGAATAGCTCATTAGTTATTTCTCATGGTACTCTAAGATACAAACTTATATATCCAATTTCCCAAATACTTTTTCTCTGCCTCTGAATAACAATACAGCATTACCTTCTGCCTTCATGCTAACACCTCATAGTGATTTCTAATCTAGTTCTGGGATACAGGAAGGATGTCTCAGAACAAAAAAAAAGAGTTGGTTTATTTAATTATTAATTCCTTTTAAGTGAATAACACTGTTATGTCTTCTCCAACCTTTATCTGATCATTTCCTCTCATTATAAGATATTCTGCCCTAGATTTCCAGGTCCCTTGTCTAAACTTTACGCCCATCTAAAACACACGCTAAATAATTTCATTGACCTTTAGAATTAAAAGCACGATTTTCCTAA
The DNA here is from genome assembly GCF_020740605.2 of Lemur catta. NCBI lineage: Eukaryota > Metazoa > Chordata > Mammalia > Primates > Lemuridae > Lemur > Lemur catta. Next base: position 47,867,893 of record NC_059155.1, on the reverse strand, counting down.
ACGTAAAGTTCTATTAACCACTAACCACCTTCCAAATAATGTATCTTTTTATTTTTTTTTTTTGAGACAGAGTCTCACTCTGTTGCCCAGGCTAGAGTGCCCTGGCATCAGCCTACTTCACAGCAACCTCAAACTCCTGGGCTCAAGCAATCCTACTTCCTCAGACTCCCGAGTAGCTGGGACTACAGGCATGTGCCACCATGCCCAGCTAATTTTTTCTCCTATATATTTTTAGTTCTCCAACTAATTTCTTTCTATTTTTGGTAGAGATGGCATCTCTCTCTTGCTCAGGCTGGTCTTGAACTCCTGGCCTCAAGTGATCCTCCTGCCTCAGCCTCCCAGAGTGCTATGATTACAAGCATGAGCCACCATGCCCAGACCCAAACAAAGTATTAATACAAACTCTTTTTTTTTAATTTCAGGATATTATGGAGGTACAAACATTTTGGTTACAAGTAATGACTTTGCCTCACCCAAGCCAGGGCTAGAGGCATGCCCTTCCTCCATACATCCATTACTTGTGAATTTACCCACCCCCATCCCCCACCTGACTGACACCCAATAACTAATAAACCATCTCAAGGAACTGCAAAAGGAAGAGCAAATTCATTCTAAACCTAGCAGAAGAAAAGAAATAACTAAGATCAGAGTAGAACTAAATGAAATTGAGAATAAAAAAACTATGCAGAAGATCAATAAAACCAAAAGTTGGTTTTTCGAAAAGATAAAATTGACAGCCCTTTTGCTTGATTAACAAGGACTAGAAAGGAAAGGACTCTAATAAATTCAATTAGAAATGAAAAAGGAGAGGCTACCACAGGCATCACATAAATACAAAACGTTATCTTTGAATACTATAAAAATCTATATGCCCAAAAACTACAAAATGTGGAGGAAATGGACAAATTCTTGGAAACATATAACCTCCCTAAGTTCAACCAGGAGGAAATAGAATTCCTGAACAGACCAATATAAAGCACAGAAATTGGAGGAGCAATTAAAAACCTTCCAACAAGAAAAAGTCCCAGACCAGATGGGTTCACACCCAAATTTTACCAAACATACAAAGCAGAACTCATACCTATACTGCAGAAATTATTCCACAACATTTAGAAAGATGGTATCCTCCCCAACTCATTCTACGAAGCCAATATGACCTTGATACCAAAGCCAGGAAAGGACACAACAAAAAAAAGAAAACTACAGACCAATATCCCTCATTAATATAGATGCAAAAACCCTCAACAAAATCTTAGCAAATCTTGAAGCTCTGACTTGGGTGAAGCAAAGGCAATATATGTAACCTAAACATTTATACCCCCTAATATGCTGAAATTAAAAAAAAACAGATAAAAGAAATCTTATCAAATCAAATAGAAAAGCACATCAAAAAAAATAATTCATCATGACTAGGTGGGCTTCATTCCAGTGATGCAAGGCTAGTTCAACATACGCAAATCTATAAATCCAATTCACCACATAAATAAAAGCAAGAACAAAGACCATATGATTCTCTCAACAGATGTAGAAAAAGCATTTGACAAAATCCAGCACACCTTTATGATAAAAACTCTTAACAAAATAGGCACAGATGGGATATACTTTAAAATTATTAAGGCCATATATGATAAACCCACAGCCAATATCATATTGAATGGGGAAAAATTGAAAACATTCCCGCTTAGAACTGGAACCAGACAAGGCTGCCCACTATCTCCCATTCTATTCAACATAGTGCTGGAAGTCCTTGCCAGAGCAATTAGACAAGAGAGTGGAATTAAGGGTGTCCAAATGGGGGCAGAAGAGATCAAACTCTTACTCTTAGCTGATGATATGATACGATATCTAGAAAACCCCAAGGATTCAACCAATACAAATTCATAACTCTGGACTTAAAGGTTCTTTACTAGTAGCCCTATCCTGACAAAGGCATAATTACTCTTCAGTTACATATCATCCAGGAGCCTGTAATTCAGCCCTTTCCTCTCTCTACATTTGGTTTTCCCATTTGGTTTTCTCTACATTTGGTTTCACCTCTAACATTGTACAAGATACCACAAGTTTTCTTTCTGTAAATATTACTCAAGAGCCTCCTTTCATGTCGTTCAATGTACAATTCAATGTCCATTTACTCTACAAAGCATATTAAAGAAATATGCTTTAGAAATATTCTAAAATGAATATAAAAGAGTAAAGGGCAAAGAACAGCCAACATAATTTTATTAAAGAAAAATGCTAGCTGGGCGTGGTGGCTCACTCCTGTAATCCTAGCAATCTGGGAGGCCGAGGCGGGAGGATTGCTCAAGGTCAGGAGTTCGAGACCAGCCTGAGCAAGAGCGAGACCCCATCTATACTAAAAAATAGAAAGAAATTCACTGGACAACTAAAAATACATAGAAAAAATGCTGGGCATGGTGGCACATGCCTGTAGTCCCAGCTACCCGGGAGGCTGAGGCAGTAGGATTGCTGGAGCCCAAGAGTTTGAGGTTGCCGTGAGCTAGGCTGACGCCACAGCACTCTAGCCTGGGTGACAGAGTGAGATTCTGTCTTAAAAAAAAATAAAGAAAAGAAAAATGCTTTAGAAATATTCTAAAATAAATATGGAAGAGTAAAGGTCCAAGAACAGCTAATATAATGTTGAAGAACAACTAAGTAGAAGGACTTACCCTATCAACACTGAGTTGAATAATGTCCACCCAAAATTCATGTCCTCCTGTAAACTATGCAAGTGACCTTATTTGAAAATATGGTCTTTGCAGTCTAATAAAGATGAGATCATACTTGATTAGGGCAAGCCCTAAATCCAACATGACTGATGTCCTTATAAGAAGAACGTTTGGAAATAATATAGATAAATCAAAATGTAATTCTAAAAATGTACATCTAACCCACAGAAAGATGGGGAAAAACTAAAAAGAGAAACAAAAAGCAGAGGGAACAAACAGAAAGCAAAACAAATAAAGGCCAGCATCAAGTTTCTGTTAAAGATGCCAGATTGAGGACACACATTAATGTCAGCTCTCTTCTGAAAACCCATGAAAATGATAGTGAAGAAATTGTTTTGAAAAAGCACATAAACTTTACCATCTTGACCATTTTTAAGTGTACAGTTCAGTAGTTTTAACTATATTCAAATTATTGTGTAACAGATCTCTAGAACTTTTTCAACTTGCAAAACACACTCTAACCATTGAACAACTCCCTATTTTCCCCTTTCTCCAGTGCCTGGCAACCACCATTCTACTTTCTGTTTCTATGAGTTTGACTATTTTAGATATATCATATATGTGCAATCATTCAGTATTTATCTTTTTGTTATTGTTTATTTCATGTAGCATGTCCTCAAAGCTCATCCATGTTGTAACATGTGACAGGATTTCTTTTATTCTTAAAGACTGAATAATACACCATTGTATGTATATGCCCCCTTTCATAATCAATTCATCTATCAATGGACATTGGATTGTTTCTACCACTTGGCTATTGTAAATAATGCTGCAAAGAATATGGGTGGACAAATATCTCTTTGAGACTCTACTTTCATTTCTTTTGTATATATACCCAGAAGTGGGATTGCTGAATCATATGGTAATTCTATTTTTAATTTTTTGAGAAACCACCACCATACTGTTTTCCATAGCAGCTGCACAATTTTACATTTCCACCAACAGTGCACAAAAGTTCCAATTTCTCACATCCTCATCAACACTTTTCATTTTCTATTTTTTGATATTGGCCATCCTAATGAGTATGAGGTTATACATTATTGTGATTTTGGTTTGTGTTTCCCTGATTGATATGGTTTGGATGTTTGGCCCCTCCAAATCTCATGTTGAAATTTGATCCCCAGTGTTTGAGGTGAAGCCTAGTAGGAGGTCTTTGAGTCATGAGGGCAGATCCCTCATGAATGTCTTGGTAACTTTCCCATGATAATGAGTGAGTTCTTTATTAGTTCACATGATAGCTGGTTGTTTAAAGGAACTTGACACTACCTCTTCCCTCTTGCTCCCTCTCACCATGTGACACACTTGCTCCCCCTTTGCCTTCTGGCTTGACTGGAAGCTCCCTGAAGCCCTCACCAGAAGCAGATGCTGGTGCCATGCTTCTCATATGTCCTTAACTGTGCCTTAGAAGCACAAATGGACAAGGACAAGATTCAAGCTCTCCTTCCCCATTCCATCAAACAAGCAATTGCTTTTCCATGATCCTAGCAATAGACTACAAATGTATTCATTTTCTACAGGGTGCAAACCAGAGGGTATCTAGACTTAGGAAGATAAGGCACATGAGCCAAATATACCTCTTTTCTTTACAAATTAACCCAGTCTCTCTTGTATTGCTATAACGTAATATAGAAATACAAAACAGACTAACACTGATGATAAGTGATGTTAACCATTTTTTTATATACCTGTTGGCCATGTGTATATCTTCTTCTGAGAAATGTCTATTCAGGTCATTTGCCTACTTTTTTAATCAAGTTGTTTTTTTTTTCTTTTGGTTGTTGAGTTATAGGACTTCTTTATATATTCTGGTTGTTAATCCTTTATGAGATAAATGATTTTCAAATATTTTCTCCCATTCTTTAGGTTGCCTTTTCACTCTGTTGATTGTTTTCTCTGAGGTGCAGTTCTGCAATTTGTTGAAGTACTATTTATTTATTTTTGCTTTTGCTGCTTACAGTTTTGGTGTCATATCTAAAAAATCATTGCCAAACCCAATATCAAAAAGCTTTTTTTCCTATGTTTTCTTTGAGCAGTTTTATAGTTTTAGGTCTTACGTTTAAGTCCTTCATCCATTTTGAGTCATTTTTTGTATGTGGTGTTAGGTAAGGGTCCAACTTCATATCCAGTTGTTCAAGCACCATTTGTTGAAGAGACTGCCATTTCCCCATTGAGTGGCCTTGGCACCCTTGTTGAAGATCAATTGGCCATATAATAATACATGAGTTTATTTCTGGGCTCTCTACTCTGCTCCATTGGTCTATATATCTGTCTTTATGTCAGTACCATGCTATTTTGATTACTGTAGCTTTGTAATACATTTTGAAATCAGAAAATGTGAGGCCTCCAACCTTCTTCTTTTTCAAGATTGTTTTGGCTATTCTGGGTCCCTTGAGATTCCACGTGAATTTTAAGATTTTTTTAATATCTCTGCAAAAAATGCCATTGGAATTTTGATAGGAATTGCAATGAATCTGTAAATCACTTTGGGTAGTATGAACATCTTAACAATATTGTCTTCCAACCAATAAACATGGGATGTCTTTCCATTTAATTTGTGTCTTTAATTTCTTTCAGCAATGATTTGCAGGTCAGTGTACAAGTCTTTCTCTTCCTTTGGTAAGTTTATTCCTAAGTATTTTATTCTTTTTGATGCTATTAAGGAAAAAATTTTAAAAAGGCACAAACTCAGAAGGATAAATACAATAAGATTACAGACAAGAGAAACACAATTTTGAAAGCAGAAAAAATGGATAAATTAGTAAAATGAGAAAGCTGAATACTATGCTAGCAATGCGTAAATCTAAGAAGTAACCCAATTTATATTGCTGAACCATTCTCTCAAATTCAGCAGTTGGCACCCAAGGTACCTTATAAAGGTGGGGCTTAAAACAGGAATATTGGTTCAAAGTCTATTTAAAAAGGAGTTAGACCCTTGCTATGGTTTATATGTTTTTGTCCCCTCCAAAATTCATGTTGAGACTTGATCCCCAATGCAACAGTGTTGGGAGGTGTGACCTTTTGACAGGTGATTGTATCATGATGACTCTGCCCTCATGAATAGGATTAGGTGCCCAAGTGGAAGAGCTTGAAAGAGGGAGTTTGTCCCTTTTTGCTCTTCCATATTCGGCCATGTAAGGACACAGTATTCCTCTCCCCTGGAGGATGCAGCATTCACCAGACAACTGAACTTGCCAGTGTGTTGAAATTGGACTTCTCACCCCCCAGAACTGTCAGAAAATATATTTCTGTTCTTTATAAATTACCCAGTCTCAGATATTTTGTTGGAGCAGTACAAAAAGACAAAGAAAAGACTCAAGTCTCCTTCCCCACTGCATCAAACAAGCAAGTAATTAATTATTTTTCCATGATCCTAGCAATAGACTGCAAATTTATTCATTCCATACAGGGGGAAAACCAGAGGGTATCTAGACTTAGGAAGACAAGGCACAGTTAAGGATAAAGGTACTATATTGAAAAAAGGGGGATTAAGTAAAAATTTTCATACTGAATATTTAGAACCACGTCTGTCTTCCCTCCCTCCCTCCTTGAATTCCAGAACCCAGGAAGCCAGGCATTGAATCTCCAAAGGTTAGACTAGAAGAACATTCTTTAGGAAAATTGCCCAATCCAAATGAAAAGATTTAAGGACACTAAAACCAGGAATAGCTAATCTTACATATCACTTCATCCAGATCATTTTACAGAGAACACTCAGGCACACAGAACTTTCAATCAGATTTCTGGAGTTCTGTTATTAAACATAAACAGCCAATGATCATCAGGCAGTTGAGGAAGGCATCTAATAGAATAGAAGAGACAAAATACACACACACACACACACACACACACACACACACACACACACACACACGGCGGGGGGGGGGGGAGGGAATCACCTACAGAAAAAAAGAGATTACACAGAGAATAAAAATGAGGAAATAACAAAACAGAATTTCCAGATGGGAATGGACTACCGAGTGTCCAGCACAATGAATGCAGACAGAGCCACAGCAAGGCAAAAAAAATCATGCAATTTAAAAATAATGGAATGCTGGGCACGGTGGCTCACCCCTGTAATCCTAGCACTCTGGGAAGCTGAGGCAGGAGGCTTGTTTGAGCTCAGGTGTTCGAGACCAGCCTGAGTAAGAGTGAGAGGCCCATCTCTACTAAAAATAGAAAAAGTTAGCTGGGCATGATAGCGTGCACCTGTAGTCCCAGCTACTCAGGAGGCTGAGGCAGGAAGATTGCTTGAGACCAGACTTGTGAGGTTTCTGTGAACTAGGCTGATGCCACGGCACTCTAGCCCGGGCAACAGAGCAAGACTCTGTCTCAAATAAATAAATAAATAAATAAAATTAAAAAGCAATAAAAAAAACACTGGAAACAAGAACAATATCCATTTCTTAGCAAGAGACAAAGATAGTATAGTGTTTAACAGCAGGGACTTTGGAGCCCACTGTCTAGGTTTGAATCTAGTTTTTATCATTTACTGTATATCCTTGAGCAAGATACCAAAACCCTTTTTGCCTCAGTCCATATCTATAAAATAGAGATGACAATTGTACTCACTTCACAAGGTTGTTGTAAAGATAAAAAAAATTAATATATGTGAAGCACTTAGAATAATACCTGGCATATAGTAATGTTAGATAAGTGTTACTGCACCTTATTATTCCATAAACTTTTAGAGAAAAAAAGTAGATTTCATACATAAGATCAATAATCAAAATGGCAAGTAACATCAGAGAAAATGGCACAATAGGGAACTCCAAGGGCCTCGCCTTCCACAGAAACACTGACAAAAATGAACAAAAACTATCAGAATCAAATTTGTTGGAACTTTGGAAAATAGTCGAAAGTTTACATTAACCAAGCAAATGTGAATCAAGGAAAAGGTGATAAACACAGTAGGAGAGCTTCATGGTATTTTAACTTTAGCTTTATCACACCCCACTCTCTGGCACAGTGACAGCCTTAGAGATAGCAGCCCTCATTCCCAATGTGAGTTCCTGGTTCTCAAGAAAACAAAAGGACCTTGTTTCTAAGTAATTGTGTTTGTTGGATTGACCTATCCTGGAGTTCCCAGAAGGACAAATGCTTGCCTTTGTTTCTCCTAACTCAGAACTCTTGCAAAGTGGAAAGTAGCTAAGCAGAGAAATTAGCCAGAAAACACTGAGAGGCATAAGAACAAGCCACTGCCTGCAGCAAAACATGACATTGGGACAAACAATAACACACATTGAAAGCCTGGGAGGAAAAACTCCAGAGAGTTACTTTGGGCAATAAGGGCTTTGAAAAGCTCACACATAAAACAGGAAATCTAGACAGCCAAGTGGATGTCCAGGGCAAGATGTATGCTGAGAAAAGGCTTGAGAAGACCCTAAGTTTTCACCTCCAGTTGATCTTTAGGCTCAATGCAACCAGGAAGCAAAGGTTAAGGCAGAGTTATAAACAGTGTGACTAAGCACTGACTGAGTGACCCAACACATATCCAATATACAAAGACAGGGAGAGTATTTTTTCTTTCCTTTCATGTCTTTTTTTATTTTTGCCTCTAAGCATTTATGGAAATCTTTGTCAAACCATCAGCTGACTACAAGTTAAAGTAAAGGAGACAAAGAATACAGTTTTTTTAAAATTAGTTTAGAAAAGTGACTAAACAAACAAAACCACTACAAAGCACAGCAAGAACAACAAACTCTGAGGAGGGGGAAAAGTCTGACTTCCAAAGTTACCACATTATGATATTGAAAACAACTAATTTTCAACAACAACAAAAAAAATGTGAGGCATACAAAGAAACAAGAAATTATGGTCCATCACAGAATATAAAAAAGAAATGAACAGAAACTGTCTCTGGGGAAGAATAGATATTGGACTTAATAAACTGAGACCTTAATCAATTGTCTTAAATATGCTCAAAGAGCTAAAGGAAACCATGGAAAAGAACTAAAGGAAACAATAAAAATGATGTCTCACCAAATAGAGGATATCAAGAAAGAAATAATAGAAATTACTTTTTTAATTCTGAAGATAAAAATATAGTAACTGAAATGAAAAATTCACTAGAGGATTTCAAAACCAGACTAGAGCAAAAAGAATAAAAAATCAACAAACTTGAAGGTAGGTCAATTGAAATTATCCAGTCTGAGGAGCAGAAAGAAAAGAATGAAAAACAATGAATAAAGCCTAAGAAATCCAAAGAAAAACAATAATTTTTACAAAATGGAAGTCCCAGAAGGAAATGAAATGGAGTGAGAAGCAGAAAGAATATTTAAAGGAATAACGGCCAAAAAAATCCCAAATTTGATAAAAAAGATATTGATCTACAAATCCAAGAAGCTCAACAAAGTGTAAGTAGGATAAACACAAAGAGATCCACACTGAGACACATTATAATCAAACTGTCAAAGGCCAAAGACAAACAGAGAATCTTGAAAGGCAGCAAGAAAGATGTGATTAGTCATATAAAAGGGTTCCTCAATACAGTTATAGCTGATTTCCCATCAGAAACCATAGAGGCCAGAAAGCAGTAGGATGACGTATTTAAAGTGATGAAAGAAAAAAAATTGTCAACCAAGAGTTCTGTAGTAAGAAAAACTATACTTTTTTTGAGACAGAGTCTCGCTCTGTCACCCTGGGTAGAGTGCAGTAGTGTGGTAGCTCACTGAAACCTCAAACTCCTGGGCTCAAGCAATCCTCTTGCCTCAGCCTCCCAAAAGCTGGGACTACAGGCGCACACCAAGATGCCCAGAGAATTTTTCTGTTTTTAGTAGAGATGGGATCTTGCTCTTGCTCAGGCTGGTCTTGAAATCCCGAGCTCAAGCGATCCTCCCAGGATTACAGGAGTGAGGCACCGCACCTGGTCTTAAAACTATACTTTTAAAATTAAGACATTTCCATAAAAACAAAAGCTGAGAGAGTTTGTCACTAGTAGACCTGCCCTAGAAGAAATTCTAGAGCAAGTCCTTCAGGCCAAACTAAAAGCACACTAGACAGTAACTCAAAACCATATGGAGAAATAAAAACACTGATAAAAGTAAGTAGGTAAATGTAAAAATCAGTATCAATACATTTTTGGTTTGTAACTCTACTTTTTTAATATGATTTAAAGAAAAATATGTAAAACAATAAGTAAAATTCTATGTTAATAGGCACACAGTATATAAATATATAATTTGTGACAATAATATAAAGGGGGAGGGACAGAGATGTATAACAGCAGAGTTTTTATATAATATTGAAGCTAATTGATAGTAATTTAAACTAGATTGTTATAGGTATATGATGTTGATCATAGGTGACCAATGAAAAAATAGTTAAAACATGTACAGAAAAGAAGATAGAGGAGAATCAAAATGGCAGACTAGAAAAATATGCAATTAAACAAAAAAGAAGGTAGTAATGGAGGGAATGAGGAATAAAAAGATAAAAGACATATAGATATATCAAAACAAATGGAAAACGGCAGAAGTGAGTCCTTCCTTGCCAGTACAGTTGGCCCTCCATATCCATGGATTCCACATCTATGGATTCAATCAACCGAGGATTAAAAATATTTAAAAAATAAGTGGATGATTGTATCCGTACTGAACATGTACAAGCTTTTTTCTTGCCATTATTCCCTAACCAATACAGTATAACAACTATTTAACTAGAATTTACATTGTATTAGGTATTATATGTAATCCAGAGATGATTTAAAGTATATGGGAGGATATGTGTAGGTTATATGCAAATACTACACCATTTTATATAAGGGACTTGAGCATCCGTGGATTTGGGCATGGTGGTGGGTCCTGGAACTAATGTCCACAAATACTAAGGGATGACTATAATTACTCTGTTTTTTTTGTTGTTGTTGTTCATCAAGTGTTACTTTTATTATATATAACAATATTCATTTCAGATTTACAATCATGAATAATTTAAAAACTAGCTTACAATCTTATAATAAAGTAAATGATTAAATAAAGTTTATATATAATTGCAGAGGTTTAAAAAATGTCATTTGTAATTACTTTACATGTAATTAGATTGAACTCTCCAATTAAAAAGCAGAGATCAGCAGATTGGATTTTAAGAACTCTTTTAAAACCATGATCCAACTATGTGCTGTCTAGAAAAAAACTCACTTTTGTATCCAAAGACAAAAATAGGTTGAAAGTAAAAAGGATGGAAAAAGATATTCCACACAAATAGGAACCAAAAGAGAGCTGGAGTACCCATACCAGTATCGGGCAAAATAGACTTCAAGTCAAAAAATGTTACAAGAAACAAAGAACATTATATATTGACAAAATCATAAATTTATCCAAGAAAGTATAACAATTATAAACATATACACAACTAACAATAAAGCACCAAATATATAAACTTTTTTTTTTTTTTGAGACAGAGTCTTGCTTCCTCGCCCAGGCTAGAGTGCTGTGGCATCAGCCTAGCTCACAGCAACCTCAAACTCCTGGGCTCAAGCAATCCTCCTGCCTCAGTCTCCCAAGTAGCTGGGACTACAGGCATGCACCACCACGCCCAGCTAATTTTTTCTATTTTTAGTAGAGATAGGGTCTCACTTTTCCTCAGGCTGGTCTTGAACTCCTGACCTCAAGAAATCCTCCCACCTCAGCCTCCCAGAATGCTAGGATTACAAGTATGAGCCACCGTGCCCAGCCTCAAATATATAAACTTAAAATCAACAGAATTAAAGAAAAATTCTACAATTACACTTGGAAATATCAACACCTCACAATCAGTCATGGATATAACAACCAGACAAAATATCAATAAAGGAAAAAGAGGACCTGAACAACGTTGTACACCAACTAGACCTACCAAACACATACAGAACACGATACCTAAAAACAGCAGAACACACATTCTTCTCAGGTGTACATGGAACATTCTCCAGGATAGACCATATTTTATACCACAAAATAAGTCTCAATAAATTTTAAAATATTGAAATCATACTAAGCATTTTCTTTTATCATGATAGAATGAAACTAGAAAACTGAAAAATTCACAAATATGTCAAAATTAAACAACAAACCCTTAAACAACAAATGTGTCAAGGAAGAAACCACAAAGGAATTCAGAAAATATTTACAGGTGAATGAAAATGAAAGCATACCAAAACTTACGGGATGCACTAAAGGCAGTGCTCAGAGATAAACTTATAGCTATATATGCCTGCATTAAAAAGAATAATGATCTCAATAACCTAGAAAACAGAAACTCTTCCAAAAAATATAACAAAGGGAACACTTCTATCTCATGATATGAAGCCAGCATTACCCTGATACCAATGCCAAACAAACACATCACAAAGTTAGAAAATTACAGACCAATGTCCTTTATGAATATAGATTCAAAAATCCTCAACAAAATACTAGCCAACAAAATCCAAGAATGTTATACACCATCACCAAGTGGGATTTATCTCAGGAATGCAAGGGTGGCTCAACATTGCGAAAATTAATCAATGTAATACACTACATTACTAGAACAGGGGGAAAAAGCTAAATAATGTCAACTGATGTGGAAAAAGCATTTGTCAAAAACTCAACAAACTTTCATGATATAAGCACTCAACAAACTAGGAATAAGGGAGAACTTCTCAACCTGATGAAGGCATTCATGAAAAGCCCTTGACTAACATCATACTCAATGGCACAAGAATAAACTTTCCCCCTAAGAGCAGGAAAAAGACAAGGATGCCTGCCTCCACCACTTTATTCAACATTGTATGGGAAGTTCTAACTGGAGGAAATGGAAAGAAAAACAAACAATTAAAAGGCATCCAGACTGTAAAGGAAGAAGTAAAACCATCTCTATTCACAGATGACATGATCTTATACATACAAAATCCTAAGGAATCCACAAAAAACTATTAGAACTAATAAACAAATTCAGCAAATTTGCAGGCTACAAAATCAACACACAAAAGTCAGTTATATTTCTACACAATACCAACAAACAACCAGAAAGGAACATAAGAAAACAATTTCATTTACAACAGCATCAAAAACATCGAAATAAGAATAAATTTAACCAAGAAGTTGAAAGACTTACACACTGAAAACTATGAAATCTTGCCAACAGAAATTTTTAAAGCCCTAAATAAATGGAAAGACATCTTCTGTTCATGGAATGGCAAACAAAATTGTTAGAATGGCAGTTCTCCCCAAAGTGATACAGAGATTCAGTGCAATATCTATCAAAATGACAATGGATTTTCATGCTGAAATGGAAAAGCCAATCTCTGACTCATATGAAATTGCAAGGGACCCTGAATCACCAAAATAATCTTGAAAAAGAAGAACAAAATTCAAAGACTCAAATTTCCCTGTTACAAATGTATAGTACTACAAAGCTACGGTAGTCAAAACAGTGTGGTACTGGCATAAAGATAGAAATATAGACCGATGGAATAGAATTGAGAGCACAGAAATAAACCCATACATCTATGGGTAACTGATTTTAGACAAGAGTGTCAAGACCATTCAATGGAGGAAGAATATTCTCTTCAACAAAAGATGCTAGAACAATTGTATTTCCACACGAAAAATAATGAATTTGGACCCTTACCTAACATTATACACAAAAATTAACTCAAAATGGGAAAAGACCCTTGTAATTTTAAGTGCTAAAACTATAAAACTCTTAAAAGAAAACATAGTGGTAAATCTTCATTACCTTGGATTTGGCAATGGATTCTTAGATAAGACATCGAAAGCACGAGCAACAGAAGAAAAAGCAGATAAAATGAACTTAATTCAAATTAAAAACTTTTGTGAATTAAAGGACACTATCATGAAAGTGAACAGGCAACCTACATATGGAGAAAATATTTGCAAATCATGTGCACATATCTGATAAGGATGTAGTATGAAAAATACATAAAGAACTCTTACCACTCAACAACCAAAAGACAACCCAGTTAAAAAAAAGGCAAAGGATTTGAATATACATTTTTCCAAAGAACAGAATGGCCATACAAAAGGCCCAAAGGCACATGAAAAGATGCTCAACATCATTAGCCATTAGGGAAAGGCAAATCAAAACACACTGAGAGATAACACTTTACACCTGCTAGTATGGCTTTAATTTAATGTATTAACTGCCATGTAAGTTGCATTTAACTCATGCTAGTTTTGACCCCTGAGTCTCCTGAAGCATATGTAACTCACACATCTCTTCACCTTGGGAGCTGCGAGAACTATTTTTCAAGTTGCATATAACTCATGCACAGAAAACAATGAAAAATAACAAATTTTTCATTAAATTAGAAAGGACTATATTGTTTTCAAAGTTTTTATTCTATTTTCGGAATGAAACACTGTGACCCCAAAGAAAAAAATGTTTTTCTAGTGTGGCAGTCAATGTGTTAAAAGCCAGAAAATTAACAAGCACTGGCGAGGATATGAAGAAACTGGAACCCTCATACACTGCTAGTGGGAATGTAATGTTGAAAACAGTATGGTGGTTCCTCAAAAAATTAAAAATAGAATTACCATATGATCCAGCAATTCCACTTCTAGGAATACACCCAAAAGAATTGAAAGGGTTTCAAAAAGATATCTGTACACCCACATTCATAGCAGCATTATTCACAATAGCTAAAATGTGAAAACAACCCAAGTGGTCCATCAGCAGATAAATGGATAAGCAAAATGTGTGCCTGTGTGTGTGTATGTGTGTGTATCATGCAATATTATTCCGCTATGTAAAAGAGGGAAACCAGCTAAAAGGTGGAAGCTATCCAAGCCGCCACTGAGGGATGAACAGATAAATAAAATTTAGTATATACATAAAAAGGAACATTATTGAGCCTTAAAAAGGCAGGAAATTCTGCAATATGCTATGACATGGATGAATCTTGAGGACATCATGTCACAGGACATCAAGTGAAATAAACTGGTCACAAAAAGATAAATTATTTTACCACAATTTTAAAAATTGAAAAAAAGGAACTACTGATGCATGCTACAATGTGGATGAACCTCAAAAACATATATGCTAAGTGAAAGAAACCACAACAGAAGGTCACATATTTTATGATTTCATTCATATGAGATATCCAAAATCAGTAAATCCATAGAGATAGAAAGCAGATTGGTGTGGCCAGCGGCTAGAGTGAGGGGGCAATGAGGAGTGACTGTTTAATGTTACAGAGTTTTATTTTGGGTGATGAAATGTTTTGGAACTAGATTAGATATGATGGTTTTGAATGTAACAAACTCCACTAAATTGTTCACTTTAAAATGGTTGATCTCATGATGTGTGAATTTCAACTCAATTTTAAAAAGTTAAAAAAAATAGTGCATTAATACTTATAGCAGTATTATTCATAATAACAGAGGCAACAACCCAACTGTCAATCAAGTGATTAATGGATAAATAAAATATGCTATATTCATACCATGGAATATTATAATAGGTAAATCCATAGAGGCAGAAAGCAGATTAATGGTTTCTAGGTACTGGTAAAGAGAAGACATAAGGAGTGACTGCAATGGGAATGGGATTTCCTTCAAGGGGGTATGAAAATGTTCAGGGACTAAATAAAGGTGATGGTTGCACAACATTGTGAATATGTTAAATGTCACTTAATTGTACATTTTAGCTTAAAAATGGCCAATTTATGTTATGTGGATTTCACCTAAATAAAAACGAAAGATAATCATGGAAGAAAAAAAGAATCAAAATGGCATCAGATTTCTCAATAGTCATGTCAGAAGCTAGATGACAATGTCATTGATGCTTTGAAAATACTCAAGGAAAATGATTTCCAACTGCAAATTTTATGTCCAGTCAAAGTATAAATTAAGTGTGATGGTAGAATAAAAGTATGTTTAGACATGCAAAGTCTTCAAACAATTTACATCCCATCCAACCATTCTTAGTAAGCTACTGGAGGATATGCACCACAAAAATGAGAGAGTAAAACCAGAAAAATAAAGACACAGGACTCAAGAAACAGGGATACAATCTAAGGGAGAGCTGAAGGGAATTCCCAAGTCAATGAGGAAGGAAAATCCCAAAACAATAACTGTACACCATGCCTGGACAACAACCTGTCCAGATTAGAGAAAATCAGAAACTATGACAGTGATTTCTTCAGGCAAGTGAAACTGATAAAATAATTAATATATTCTAACATATTGAAAAGAAATTTACATAATCAGGAGAGAAATAATATTAAGTACATGATATACTAAGTGATTAGGAAAACCAATACACTTATTAACTCCAGGGAAAAACAAAATGTTGTGTAGAAAAGAAAAAGTAATTGTAGTACCTTATATGGTTCAACTATAATAGCATTTATATAAATGCTGCAGTGTAAACACTAAATATGAATTTATCCAAAATTATGGTATAATTATACAGAGATGACGAAGTGACAGAAAGTGAGCACATATATGTGCTGGGGGTAGAGGGAAGAAGAAAAGAAGCTAAATTCATCTGCTAAGGTGGGAAGTCAATATATAATATCTAAAAGTAAAAAATCAAGAAGCAACAGTATAAGAACACTAAATATATGGAGGTAAATACCTAAAGAACCAGCTAAAATAACTGAAAGTGACTGTTACGCAAGATTTTTTTAAAGTGGGAGTAGGTACTTGCGATTTTGTAATAAGAATTGTAGAATTATTTTTCTCTTTAAACTATGTACTTATATACACTAATAATAAAAATTACATGTAACAAGTAGGCATAAAACATAAACCACACACATTAAAACATAACAGTGACAACCTAAGCTAAAAAAAATCAACATTGATATTTGTTAGAAGCCTTAATGTTCCAATGGCTACATAAAGATCCTCACTGCAGCCAAGAACATGAACAAATCTGGCCAAGCTTTCCATATACTATAGGTATTTAGTTTAAAAGTATATAACTCACTTAAAATTTAATGGAACATTCCATTACAAAATTTCCAATGAGTCATTTTTAAGGCTCAAATGATTTTCAGTTTGGAATAAAAGTAGATACCTTTAAGTGAGTTACGCTCTCCCAGATTCACAAAGCAGTGGTTAGAAAGGTTCGCAGAAAGCAATTATATGCCTGCCAGCCATAACAGGCAGGAAACTGAATTTTACTTCAAGAGGAGTAATTCATTTATGTGCCATGAGATTGGATTTTACTACAGAGAGAAATGTACAAAATCTTAAACATTATGTTTCAAATATTTGGCTACAAAATAGTAAATTTAAATAGGTAAAAGAGAATGAAAGAATTGTAATGAAGTAGCCCAGACTTCATTTAGAATCTTTGTGCTCTTACAGAGCAGCAACTAAATCTACCTGAATCTTGCATGAATTTACTTCAGAGTTTCAGAGACCAACTGGCCATTTTCTTTGTGTAAATATTAATAAAAGATTCACAATGAAGTAAAACTCTATATACTGAAGATAAACTCCAAAGGGGACCAAAGATACAAATGAAATATAAAAGCAAGCCAGAATACACAACCCAACTACTCAAAATAAAATTCCAATTAAGGATCCAAACTGTGAGGAGAAAGAGGTGAAAAAGTAAGTAAACAAGCTGCTACCAGAAAATTTTGCTATAGAAACAGGCACACAGACATACATACCCTGTGGGCAATGGCCCAGGGCTTCTCTAAATTGAGGACTAGGAATTTTTGTACTGAAGGGACCTTTGAGATCATGTTGTCATACACTTTCATTTTACAGATGAGGACACTGATTTTCAGAGTAGTGAAGTGTCTCACAACTAGCCACACTAGTGAGCAGTAACTACTACAATACAGTACGCAGATCACGAACAGTCTTCAGTAATTACAACAGTCTCAAATATCAAAGAAAGCATCCCTATGTTTTACTCATAAAAGTAAGTATATGCAAACATTTTTTAAACAAATGCTCAAAAATGAAAGAATTTTCTAACTCTCACTAAACAAGGAAGTTCCATTAAATAAAATACCACTATATTCCAATTAATGCAGTTAATTAGTTTTTGACTATGTGCCTATAGAAGCTGGATACTAAATCATTACATTAGTCCCCCCTTATCCACAGTTTTGCTTTCTGTGGTTTCAGTTACCCGAGGAAAAAGGGTGAATATAACACAGTAAGATTTTTTTTTTTTTTAGACAAGGTCTCCTCTGTTGCCCTGGGTACAATGCAGTGGCATCATCATAGCTCACTACAGCCTCAAACTCCTGGGCTCAGGTGATCCTCCTGCCTCAGCCTCCCAAAGTAGCTGGGACTACAGGCACACGCCACCAAGCCCAGCTAATTTTTTCTGTTTTTAGTAGAGACGGGGGTTCTCACTCTTGCTCAGACTGGTCTCAAACTCCTGAGCTCAAGCCATCCTCCCGCCTTGGCCTCCCAGAGTGCCAGGATTACAGGCATGAGCCACCACGCCTAACCACAATAAGATATTTTGAAAGAGAGAGAGAGAGACCACATTCACATAACTTTTATTACAACATATTGTTAAAATTATTCTATTTTATTATTAGCTATTGTTATTAATCTCTTACTATGTCTAATTTATAAATTAACCTTTATCATAGGTATGTATGTAGAGAAAAAAACATAGTGTATATAGAGTTTGATACTATCTGAGGTTTCAGGCACCCACTGGGGGTCTTGGAACATATCCCCCATGGATAAGGGGGACTACTATATTTCTAACCATTTCATTGTTTGATTTCATACCACCTCCATCAAGCTTCTACAAGGGTTATATGGCATACATTTACTTTAATACAGAAACTAATTAAGTTTGACTTGCTTTAGAGTATGTTTTTTAGTTTTGATTTTTTAGAGCTTCACAAAATTATCTCAAAAGGATTAGGCCGGCACAGTGGCTCATGCCTGTAATCCTAACACTCTGGGAGGCCGAGGCAGGAGGATTGCTTGAGCTCAGGAGTTCGAGACCAGCCTGAGCAAAAGCAAGACCCCGTCCCTACTAAAAAAATAGAAAGAAATTAGCTGGACAACTAAAAATATATAGAAAAAAATTATCCAGGCATGGTGGTGCATGCGTGTAGTCCCAGCTACTCAGAAGGCTGAGGCAGGAGGATTGCTTGAGCCCAGGAGTTTGAGGTTGCTGTGAGCTAGGCTGATGCCGCCATGACACTCTAGCCCAGGCAACAGAGTGAGACTCTGTCTCAAAAAAAAAAAAAAGAAAGGATTAGAGACATCTTGAAGTCAAGTCACCAATGACTGGTATCCAGTTTTTATGTACGTTCTCTTTCTGTAGCAGTAGCCACTTGAAAATAGATGTTTTAAGATTTTATTTTTATAGCTTTATAATTTTCCAGAGTGATAGAGACTCTGAGGACTGATTTGTCTCCCTGATAAGATTCTATGCAATCATTCTAGTATAAGAAAGTGTTATTCATCCACCCAGGGGATGAGCATGTAAAGTCAGAGCCCAAAAGGGTGAAAGAACACTGACATGGAGTAAATGCTCTAGCAAGGGGAGTTGGAACAGTGTGAGGAGGGTAAACACCCAGGAAGAGAAGACCAAAATGAAAAGTCAGAGCATGAGCAGGGAGAAGAGGGCATCTTTACGGTGGAGAGAATGGCAGAGAAGATGGGAGATTGGTAACATACAGGAGTACTGATTAAATAAATACATTAAGGATAATTGAAGCCAAGTTTTTTGTTACTAGATAAGAGAATCCGAAATACGGAAAAGGAGAAAATTAGGATGAACATTTTGTTGTTGGACTGAAATAGAAAATATCATAGTTTTCAATATATTAGAGAGAGAGAGAGAGATGAATGCAAAGGTAGTTCAACATATGCAAATCAATGTAATATGTGCCACATTAACGAAATGAAAAGATAAAAACTACATGATCATCTCAGTAGATGCAGATAAAGCATCTGACAAAATTCAACATCCATTAAAGATGAATACTCTCAATGAAATAGGTATATAAGAAATTTACCTCAAGACAAAAGGCCACAAATGAAAAGCCCACAGCTAACACCATGATAAATGGGAAAAAAACTGAAAGCTTTTCCACCAAGATCCAGTACAAGACAAGGAAGCCCACTCTCACCTCTTCTATTCAACATAATACCAAAAGTCCTAGCAAGAACAATTAGGCAAGAAAAGGAAAAAAAAGTCATCCAAATGAGAAGAAAGAGTAAAATTGTCTCTGCATTCAGATGACATGATCATGTATGTAGATAACCCTAAAAACTCAACAAAAATTGTTAGAACTAATAAGCAAATCCAGCAACGTTACAAGATACAAAATCAGCATACAAGAATCAGCAGCATTTCTACACACTAACAACAACCTATCTAAAAAGGAAATTAAGAAAACAATCTATTTATAATAGCAACAAAAAATAAAATACTTAGCAATAAACTTAACCAAAGAGTAGAAAGACTTCACTGAAAATTATAAAACATCAATGAAGGAAATTAAAGAACACAAAGAAATAGAAAGACATCCCATTTCATGGACTGGAAGAATTAATGTTTTTAAAATATCCACATTACCCAAAACAATCTACAGATTCAATGCAATCCTATCAAAATCCCAATGGCATTCTTTACAGATAGAAAAAATTCATATAAAATTCATATAAAACCACAAAAGAATCCAACTAGCCAAAGAAATCTTGTATAAGAAGAACAAACCTGAAGGCGTCATATTTCCTCATTTCAAAATATATTACAAAGCTATAGTAATCAAAACAGTATGATACTGGAATAAAAACAAACATATAGACCAAAAGAACAGAAAAGAAGAGCCAAAACTAAATCTACACATTCATAGGTAACTTATCTTCGACATGAGTGCCAAGAACACACAATGCAAAAAGGATAATCTCTTCAATAAAGGGTGTTGGAAAAACTGGATATCAATATACAAAATAATAAAAGTGTACACTTATCTCACACTATATACAAAAATCAACTCAAAATAAGTTGAAGACTTAACTTAATACCTGAAACCATAAAACTCCTAAAAGGAAACAGGGGGAAAGCTTCCTGACATTGGTCTTGGCAATGATTTTTTGTGTATGACTCTAATAGCACAGGTATCAAAAACAAAAATAGAAAAGTAGGCTTACATCATGCTAAAAAGCTTCTGCACAACAAAGAAAACCATCAACATAATGAAAAGGCAACCTGTAGAATGGGGCAAAATACCTGCAAACCATTTATTGATAAATGGTTTTTATATGTATATATTAAAAATATTATTCAGCCTGTCTTAATCCACTTGTGTTGCTATAAAGGAATACCTGGCTGGGTAATTTATAAAAAAAAAAGAGGTTTATTTGGCTCATGGCTCTATAAGCTATACAAGAAGCATGGTGCCAGCATCTGCTTCTGGTGAGGTATTCGGGCTTCTTCCATTCATGGTCGAAGGTGAAGGGAAGTCTGTGCAGAAACTACAGGGTGAAAGAGGAATCAAGAGAGAGAGTGGAGGGAAGAGCCAGGCTCTTTTTAACAACCAGCTCTTACAGAAATTAATACAGTGCGAACTCACTCATTACCATGAGGATGGCACCAAGTCATTCATGAAATATTCACTCTCATGACTCAAACACCTCCCATTAGGCCCCACCTCCAACATTGTGTATGAAATTTTAACATGGGGTTTAGGGAGACAAACATCCAAACCATAGTACAGCCTTAAAAAATAGAAAAAGGAAATCCTCTCATTGGCAACAATATGACTGAACCTGAATGACCATGCTAAGTGAAATAGGCCAGACACAATAAAGCAAATACTGCATGATCTCACTTATATGTGGAATGAAAATAGTCAAACTCATAGAAGCAGAGACTAGAATGGTGGTTGCCAGGGGCTCAGGGGAGTGGGAAATGATGTGATGTTAGTCAAAGTGTATAAAATTTCAGTTATACAAGATGAATAAGTCCTGGAAATCTAATACACAGCATAGTGACTATAGTTAATAATACCGTACTGTGTATTGTATACCTTAATTTTGCTAAGAGAGTACATCTTAAGTGTTCTCACTACAAAAAAAAAAAGTTAACCTCGTGAGGTGATGAATATGTTAATTAGCTTTATCATAGTTGTTAACCGGAAAAAAACCCAAACTCTGTAATTTTAAAGAGATTTACTCTTTGGATTTTAACCATCATTCACTTTTTATCTTAAAATAAATTACTACACAAAAATTAATAATTTAGAATTTTTTTTAGACAAAAACTTTGTTACAGCAACATAATGTACACATAACTGGCTAGCTTGTGAAGAGTGGGACAAAAATGGACAAGAGCAACGGAAAACTGAAGCTTCCAATTTAAGTTCTTCTAACTACAACTTCTAGGACAACTTTGAATCCCTAACTGTACTGTTAATATTAGATGATAGTGAGTTAGAAACACGTTTTGTGTACCTCTCTACAGACATTGAATCAGTGGAAGTAAACTGTATCTGTAGTTAGGGTTAAAGACCAAAACCAAAATATTTTCATAAACCTTTGACCACAAGTTTTTTTCTTTTGTGCTTGTGAACTAAAATAAAATTTTAAGGCTCACCCCCCAACACACACACACCGGCTGACTGAATGGACCCCCTCCTGGCCAAAGGAATATCCTAAAACTAAATTGCCTGCCAGGAGGAGGGAGGTCAGACATGCCTCATCATGCCCCTCTCCCTTCTAGGGGACATCCTTTGTAACCCATTAACAAGCCTAAGGGTATGGGAGACAAACCTACAGGCCCTCAATTTACACAACAAATCTATGTCTCGTGGCTTATCTCTGATAAACAGCAACTATGTTAAAACATTCCAAGCCTTTAGACAAAGCTTCTGTCTTTAACCAATTACAAGCCAAAAATTCTTTAAACTCACCTGTAACCTATAAGCCCCCGCTTAGAGATGGCCCACCTTTTCGGGCCAAACCAATATATAATTCCCACATATTAATTTATAACTTTACCTGTAACCCCTGTCTCCCTAAAATATATAAAACCAAACTATAACCCAGCCACAACGAGTCCACTTACTCAAGGCCTCTTGGGCATGGCTCCGGGTCATAATCCTCAAATTTGGATCAAAATAAATCTCTTTAAAATTATTTTACAAAGTTTGGTTTCTTTTCCGTTAACATGCTCTACTTGGTATTTTATTTATTCTAATTTGCTGACACTTAGGCACATTTGCATTTTTATCTTAAAGCTAAACACATAGGTATTTTTCTGTTGGTAACTCAGATTTAGTGATTATCATTAGACCAAATATTAAATTTACTTTACTTATCAAAAATCACACATTATTTTGTCTTTGGCTGAGTTTATATTTTCATAACCTTTATGTCAAATCTTGACACCTCAAGAACATAAAAATGTCCAGTAAAAACCCAGGCAAAAACAAATGTATGCTGACAATTTGAAAACCTATTTACTATTACTTTACTAATAACACCTTTTTATTTTTTAATAATAACCCAGCTTATTTACCAAAGATTACCAAATTCACGTGAACCACTTGGGTTTGTTTAATTTATGAGTGCTGCCTTATTTTTAAGCCAGTCTGGAACCATGTAAGCACAAACATGTAATACATGGACATTCACAAAACATACCTAAACATATACACTCACACACACACACACACAAAGTTCTCACAGATTTTACCCTAGAACTCTAGCCATGAGATGGTAACACAAACTCACCAGTCTATAAAAGACAGCTGGATCCAAATTTCTTCTGACGAAACTGGAACTTGTTCCCATGGCAAACTTTAGTTGCCCTGATAGGTAACCTAATTAGGCCTGTGGATCAGAGTTTGGGGTAAAACAGTTTCCGTGGCAGTTTGATTTTTTAAAAAATCTCATTACCCTTTTTTTTTTCTTCAGTTCAAAATGAGTTTTCAATGTTCGCATTTTAGCTAGAACTGGCAGCAGGATCTCCAGGTAGCCTTTCAATTGTAAAATTCCATAAACAATGAGCTCTCTTAACATCAATAGAAAAAATTTGCAGGATTTAGAGTAGCCAGAAAAGAAGAGAGAAATAGCTTGAGACATTTTAACTCTATAGTGGTAGGTCGACCATTTGAGCTCTGGATCTTCCTTGATGTAATTTGCTCTTTCCTAAAAACTTGTGCACAAGAATTAGCTATAACCAGCTGGAGCCATAGAAAAACCTGGCATGCCTTTGAATCTTTTCATTTACACAAATATTTGCAAGTAGAGGCGCCACAAACCAACCGAGGTGCCCAACGGGAGTCATTCTCCTTGTCTGTCCTCATTTTTAAAGGATTTCCCATTTTTCTTTAAAAGAAGCAACCGAACTGTAATATAGGGATGGTGTTTTGGATCAGAGTGTGCTGATTGTGGGTGGGGCTCCTCAATGTTTTACCACTGAGTCGGTCCCACCCTCTTATGTGTCTCAGTTTCTCTCTTGGGGGTCTAGTACTTCCGAGAGGGCTCAAAATGCTGAGTGATCAGCTCTTATATTCGTTTCCTACACAAGCCTTCTTTTAACTTGTTGGGGGGTTCCCTTTAGGGCCACTCGCACCTCGGGGAATCGCCCCAGGCAACTCCCACTCAGGACTCTGGTCACCCAGGGCTGCCAAGGCTGGGAGGAGATTAAGAGGCCCCTTCTCTTCGGATTTGAGGAACTCAGTCTCTCATTTATCTACAAACAAGACAGTTCAGTTTCCTCTTTCAAAAATGCACAGAAAAGCCAATTGAGATTAATTTTAGCATAAAATGACAATGGAGAAGACCCTTTAGAATGCACCTCCAAATCTGAGTTAGGATCCCAAAGAATAATTCCTAGGAAAAGAACCAGCTCAGAGTAAAGCAAGACCATAAACCAAAAACGGGAGGTCCGGAGCTCAGGAATACTTACCAGTTCCGCCCAAGGAGAAGCTCAGAGTCAGCGGGCCCAAAAGGGCCATGCCGGTCCCTGGCACCAAGTTTGGGCTACTCCTTCGGCGGTCCTGGGTCCTCTCTGAGCCCCACATCTGGTATGTTAATTACCATTATCATAGTGATCATTTCACAATGTATATGTATATCAAAACATCAAGTTGTACACTTTAGATATACACAATTTTTATTTATGCCACAATAAATGTTTCAAAAAAAGAGAAGTTGAGACTGGGAACTGGAAGGATATAAACAGATCATCAGACTAGTATATGATCCCACCTCACTCCACCACACACACACAAAAAAAACATAAAAATCAGCTTAAAGGGCCTCCTAGTGGCCAGATGTAGGAAAAATTAAACATCAAAATAAACTTTTAGTTTTGGGTAAAATAGAATAAGATTGTGCCACACTTTATCTCCCACTGAATGTAACTATAAACCTGGACAGAATGCATGCAGCTATTTAGGTACTCTGAGAAGATAATAGCAGAAGGCAGATAAGGGAAAAACACCAGAATTCAAAGTAACACCAAACTAGTGGTGGATTTACCATTCTTCTCCTCTAGTATCCCCTGGTCTAAACTTAATGCAGCCAGAAACCTAGAAATGAGCACTGTGATGCAGACCAAGAATTCATCTCTACTTCTGCTTGAGTTGCTTAGAGAAAATGCAAAAATCCCATTTTGGTTTTTGTTTTCTCTTTCCTCTATTCTCTTGTGCCCTAGCCCCTAGGCAATCCCAGAGTGGCAACAGCAGTGGTAGCTAGGGGAAACCACAATACTCAAAACTTTGAGAGAGGAAACCTTTACTCTCCATTCAGTGCAGCTGCAGTTCCCAGAGCATGGGGCAAACCTCCATTATTTTTTCCTCTGTCTCTGTCTTCCTACTGCTTGGCCTCAGTCATTGTGCAAACTGCAGATTGCTGGCTAGAGGACTGAAAAGAGTAGCTCAAGGGAACCAGAAACTACCAAGAAAATCAGAGAGAGAGAGAGAGAGAAGCTCAGAAAAGCAACACAGCCAGGGGCGGTGGCTCATACCTATAATCCTAGCACTTTGGGATCCTGAGGCCAGTGGATGGCTTGAGGCCAGGAGTTCAAGACCATCCTAAGCAACATAGAGAGGGCCCATCTCTACAAAAAGTAGAAAAATTAGCTGGGCATGGTGGTGTGTGCCTGTAGTCCCAGCTACTGGGTAGGCTGAAGCAGAAGGATCACTTGGGCCCAGGAATTTGGGGTGGCAGTGAACTCTGATGACCCCTTTGCACTCCTAGCCCAGGCAACAGAGCAAGACTCTGTCTCAAAAAAAAAAGAAGAAAAAAGAAAAGAAAAGCAACACCACAAAAGTTCATTATCAAGTCTGGGGCTCATCCCTCACCTTAGTAATCATACTAAATAAATCTCTGCCAAAGACTCTGATAACTGAGCCAACAAATAAACCTCTCCAAGATGCCAGACTGACCAATCTAGTGTTGCATATGTAGGACAAATCTGAAGAGCCCTGCAAAACTGAAACAACATTGGAACCATATCCCACAAAAGATAAGTTTAAAAAAATTGCATGAATCGAACCAAGTTGATTTCCTGCTAAAATAAAAATATCAACATTCCCATGAAATTTAAACAAGATTCAGAAGCCAAAAATGTAATATTGGAAATCTATAGGATTCAATAAAAAGTTACGTGGTGTATGACAACACTTAAAAATCTCGGGGAGAGGAGGGTCCGAGCAGGGACATTGTCAGACCACTTTGGGGCAGGAATGGAGGGAGTCGGTCTGTGGCCAAATTTCCTCCACATTCCTCTTGCTTATTTTCATTCTAGACTTAGCTCTTAACCTGCTCCAAACGGTGCCTGTTATGCTTTAGGGAGTGGAGAGATGGGGTGGATATTTGAGGGAAGAAGGGAAGGGAGTGGACAAGAGAAAAGAAGAGACTTAAAAAGGTGCAATGTATTTCCACATCTTTTAACTCTAGAACTTCTGTTTCAAGAGGAAGCAAAAGAAAACAAGGAAGTATGTGACCATGAAGTGAATGCTTAGTCTCAGAGATCAGAAACTGTGAGTGTCTGGAATCAACTGGGTTCTTAGACTACTCAGAGATATAATAAGAGTCACAAGGGGATAAGTAGTAAAAGTTTTTGCTGTTATTTGCTTCTGATATTATTGTGTGTTCGATTTATATAGCATGGGATAGTCGTCAACTATATAACAGTCATTTAGCTGCTGAGCAATTACACTGAGAAGGGCGTTGGGAATTAAACATTTCTTAAGTGTTCACTTTATTCCACTGTTGTTGTGTGGCTTATCTACCATGTCACATTTAAACCTCATAACAATTCTGTGAGTAAAGAAAAGAATAGATTAAAACCTAAAAAGAAAGAAAAGGAAGATCCCAGCATACTGAAGGAAAGGGAAGTCCCTCAACATCCTTCCTCCTTATTCTTCCAATATAATACACAGC
Organism: Lemur catta; assembly: GCF_020740605.2. Lineage (NCBI taxonomy): Eukaryota > Metazoa > Chordata > Mammalia > Primates > Lemuridae > Lemur > Lemur catta. The sequence continues at coordinate 47,840,841 of NC_059155.1, read as the reverse complement.
TGGGCCCACCTTACCACATCTTGGTTGATACCAGCTTTATCAACTTTTCCATTAAAGCCAAACTGGACTTAGTACAGTCAATGATGGACTGTCTGCCAAGTGTATTCTTTGTATAACTGACTGTGTAATGGCTGAAATTGAGAAATTGGGACAGAAGTATCGAGTGGCCCTCAGGATTGCCAAGGATCTAAGATTTGAATGATTACCATGCACACACAAAGAAACATATACAGATGACTGCTTAGTACAGAGAGTAACTCAGCACAAGTGTTACATTGTGGCCACAGTTTGACCAAGACCTTAGAGGAAGAATCCAGAAAATCCCTGGAGTTCCTATCATGTACATTTCTAACCATAGATACAATATTGATGGATGCCTGATGATTACAGAGCCCCTCGGTTCTAATTCTTATAAGACAGTGTTCTTCCGCCTCTCTTCAACCAACTTTCTCTGTTAACAGATTGTTAAACATGCAGTAGCATGCATTATTATTCTGTTCACCTATTTGCTCTATTATGAGCTGAATATGGTTAAATACACCCACTTTTGGATGCTATTTTGAAAATGACATTTTGTCTCATTTAAAATTTTAAATGATGGTCAAAGGGTACAAAATCTCAGACAGGAAGAATGTTTTATTTTTTTTTTAGTTCTGTTGTACAGTGTGGTAAATATAGTTAATACTAGAGTATTATACATTTCAAAATTGCTAAGAGAGTAAATTTCAAATGTTCTTACCACAAAAATGTTAAGTATTTGAGGTAATGGATTTAATTCTTCCACATTGATTCAAGGATTATAACATAAACTTATACAATTATAAATTGTCAATTTATAATAAAAATAAAATTGTTACATCTTTTTATTTTAGAAAACTTGAAAATCTCAACTTACAGAATAAAAGACAATTAACAGAAGTCAATGATGAGATGATATGAATGTTAGAATTATCTGATAAGGACTTTAAACCACATGTTTAAAAACCGAACGCAACCATCCTTTTCTTGGGGTAGCGCAACTGTCCAATGAATGAGTAGTGAGGGCAGTACTGCTAACGCCTACACAACATGCCCACATCAACTAGAGCTTTGCTTTACTTTGGTGAAATTTTTAGAAAAAAGAAAAACTTCTTTTCAATAATTAAAAAAAAGATAAAAACTGAACGTGTAGTTATAAACACTCATGAAACAAATAGAAAAAATATTAAGTTTCAGCAACAAAACAAAAGAAGGGTCAGCAAACTACAACTTGTGGGCTGATACAGAGAGTGAAATAAAAAAAAATGTTTTTACATTTTTAAAGGATTGTTTAAAAAAAAGATTATGGAGAATACAAAAATTGAGGGATTTTTTTTCCAGTGGAACCACCTTGCAAGAGATGTTAAAATAAGTTCTTCAGAGAGCAGAAAAATTATATAGGTCAGAAACTCAGATCTACACAAAAAAAGGAAGAACATGAGAGAAGGAATAATTGAAGGTAAAAACAAAAACTTTTATTTTTCTTATTCTTAATTAATCTAACAGATAACAGTTTGTTCAAAATAACAACAATGTATTCTATCATGTATGCTTGGATATGAGTGAAATGAATGACAGCAATAATACAAAAAGTTTTAAAAGAAGTATAACTGATACATTAAGACAGGATATAAAATGGGATTATATGAAATGCTCAATTCAAGCCACAAAACCTCTCAAACCCTGCCAATGCTTTATCAACTAAGTTTATGTAATATTCTAAATCTTTTGTTGTCATTTCAACAATGTTCACAGCATCTTCACCAGGAGTAGATTCTATCTCAAAAACCCACTTTCTTTGCTCATCCATAAGAAACAACTCCTCATCTGTCCAAATTTTATCATGAGATTGCAGAAATTGAGTCACATCTTCAGGCTCCACATAAAATTCTAGTTCTCTTGGTATTTCGACCACATCTGCAATTACTTCCTCCACTGAAGTCTTGAACCCTTCCAAGTCATCTATCTAGGATGGTGAATTCTTTCCAAAAGCTTTTGAATTTACTTTAACCAAATCCATCACTATCTATGGCAGCTATAGCCTTACAAAATGTCTTTCTTAAAGAATAAGACTTAAAAGCCAAAATTACTCCTTGATCCATGAGTTGCAAAACAGATATTGTGTTAGCAGGCATGAAAACAACATTAATCTTACATATTTCCATTAGAGTTCTTGGGTGACCAGATGCATTGTCGAGAAGCAGTAATATTTTGAGAGAAATCTTTTCTTCTGAGCAGTAGATCTCAACAATGGGCTTAAAATATTCAGTAAAACATGCTGTAACAGATGTGCTATCATTTGGGCTTTGTTTTCCATTTATAGAACACAGGCAGAGTAAATTTAGCATAATTCTTAAGGGCCCTAGTGAAACTGCCCTTACAAATTAATAAAAAGGAGTACAAGGTGAGAACTGTGGTAAGGACCCAGCTAAAAATAAGGCACAGGCCTAGCTAAAAATAATGATATTAATTAGCCACTGTCCCCATCTACTTCTCTAAAATTGCCACTCTGGAGCCACATAGCTGGTGGTCATAAAGATTCTTAGCTTTCTTCATAGATAATATCAACTTTTTGAAACCCAGGAGTAATTTCTGAGGTATCTTCCAGGCCCCGAATTCCAGTGGAATGGCTGACCCACCCAGACAGGTGGTCCATACCAAGGAACTGACTCAACTGGTCTTGTGACCCCCACCCAAGAACCTGGTCAGCAAAGAAGACAATTTCTACCACCCTACGGTTCCTCCCTGAACCCAGCCAATTGGCAGACTCAATTGCCTATGCCAAACAGTCTTTAAAAACTCTGTCTCCCAAATTCTTGGGGAGGCTGATTTGAGAAATTTCTCCCATCTCCCCCCTTAGCACTATGCAGAATAACCCTAAACCCTGCTGTCTTAGCATATTGGCTTCCTCTTGGGCAGCAGACAAATGAACCTGGTTGGGCAGCAACACTAGGATGTTCAGAATGGTAAGTAAGCATTTTGGTTTCAACATAATATCACCAGCTAGCTACATTAGCTCCTAACAAGAGTCAGCTTGTCCTTTGAAGCTTGGAGTCCAGACATTGACTTCTCCTCTCTAGCTATGACAGGTCCAAGTGGCATCTTCTTCCATTATAAGGCTGTTTTGTCTACTTTGAAAATCTGTTGTTTAGTGTATCCACCTTCATCAATTATCTAAACTAGATCTTCTGAATAACTGGCTACAGCTTCTACTTCAGCACTTGCTGCTTCACCTTGCATTTTTATGTTATACAGATGGCTTCTTTCTTTATACCTCATGAACCAACCTCTGCTTGCTTCAAACTTTTCTTCTGCAGTTTCCTCACCTCTCTCAGCCTTCACAGAATTAAAGAGAGTTACGGCCTTGCTCCGTATTAGGCTTCTACATGCCTTCCTCACTAAGCTGAATGATTTCTAGTTCTTGATTTAAAGTGAAAGATGTGCAAGTCTTCCTTTTACTTGAACACTTGCAGGCCATTATAGGGTTATTAATTGGCCTAATTTCAATATTGTTGCATTTCAGGGAATAGTGAGCCATGAATAGAGGGAGAGAGATGAGGGAATTGGCCAGTCAGTGGAACAGTTAGAATACACACAATTAAGTTCACCAGCTTATATGGGTGCAGTACATGGCACACCAAAACAATTACAAAAGTAACATCAAAGAACTGGTCACAGATCACCATAACAGATATAATAATAATGAAAAATTTTGAAATATTGCAAGAATTACCAAAATGTGACACAGAGACATGAAGAGAGCTCATGTTGTTGAAAGAATGGCACTGATAGACTTGCTGAATGTAGGGTTACTACAAACCTCTAATTTATAAAAACCACAATATCTGCAAAGTACAATAAAGCTAACCACAATAAAATGAGGTAAGCTTGTATGAGATTTATTATACCTCAATAAAGCTGCTTTGAAAGCGCCAACTTCATGAAAGATAAAGGTAGATTTAAGGAAACCAAAGAGATCGGACAACTAAATGCAAAGTATAATCCTGAACTGGTTCCTGGACTAAGGGGGGGAAATAAATGCTGTAAAAGAACATTACTGGGACAGTTGACAAAATTAGAATATGGACTGTAGATTATACAGTTATCAATGCTAAATTTCCTGAATTTGATTACTGTACCATGTTTATAAAGGAGAGTATCTTCTTCTTAAGAAATACACACTGAAGCTGGACACAGTGGCTCACACTTGTAATCCTAGCACTTTGGGAAGCCAAAGCGGGAGGTTCCTATGAGGCCAGGAGTTCAAGGAGAGCCTAGGCAACAGAGCAAGACCCCATCTCTACAAAAAAAATTTTTGTAATTAGCCAGGAATGGTGGTGCACACTTTCAGTCCCAGCTGCTTGGGAGGCAAAGGTGGGAGGATAGCTTGAGCCCAAGAGTGCAAGGTTATAGTAAGCTATGATCATACTACTGCACTCCAGCCTGGGCGACAGAGTGAGACTCTGTCTCTTAAAAAAAATTTTTTTTAAAGAAATACACACTGAAATCTTAAGTAGTATAGGTGCATGATGCATGGCATCCTTCTCTCAAATGGTTCCTAACATTAATAACAATATGATGTATTTAAAATGATAGAAAGAAACATATGAAAATCTCAATTGATTCAGAAAAATCATTTGACAAAATCCAACAACCATGCATGATAACAATTCCAGTAGGAATAGAAGGGAACTTCCTCAACATGATAAAGACTGTATATGAAAATTCCCAGCTAACATCATACACACTTAATGGTTAAAAAAAAAAAAAAAAGCAAAAATTTTTCCACTAAGATCAAGAACAAGCCAAGGATGTCAGTTTTCACTTCTATTCAACATAGTACTGGAAGTTCTAGTCAAAGGAATTAGACTATAAAAAGAAACAAACGTCATACAGATTAGAAAGGAATAAGTAAAACTATCTCTATTTGCATATAATAAGATGTTTTATGTAGAAAATCCTAGAGAATACACAAAAAGCCTGTCAAAACTAATAAATGAATTCAAAGTTGCAGGATACAAAACCAACATGCAAAAATCAGTTATATTTCTGTACATCACCAATGAATGATCCACGCAGAAAGTTAAGAAAACAATTCCATTTACAATGCCATCATGAAGAATAAAATATTTAGGAATAAATATTTAATCATGGAGTACAGATTTGTACACTGAAAACTACAAACCACTGCTGAAAGAACTTAAAGACAACCTAATTAAATGCAAATATTAAATACATCCCATATTCAGGGATTGGAAGATTTAATGTTGTTAGCATGAAAATATTCCCAACAAGATATATAGATTCATTGCAACCCTTATCAAAAGCCCCATGGCCTTTTTTACAGAAGTGAAAGAACCCATCCTAAAATTCTTATGGAATTTCAAGGGACTCACAATAGCCAAAAAGAACTTGAAAAGAAGACAAAGTTGAAGATCTCACAATTCCCTCTTTCAAATGTATAGTACTACAAAGCTACCATAATCAAAACAATGTGGTACTGGTATATAGATTAATGGAATAGAATTGAGAGCACAGAAAATAAACTTTGCATATATGGTTAAATGACTTTCACAAGGGAAACAAGACCATTCAATGGGGAAGGAATGGTCTCTTCAACAAATGGTGCCAGGACAACTGGATATCCACATGGGAAAAAAATGAGATTGGACCCTGCTTTACACCATACACAAAAATTAACTCAAATGGATCAAAGATCTGAATTTAAGAACTAAAGCTGTGAAACTCCAAGAGGAAGCCATAGAGGAAAATCTTTCTTAAAAATGGATTTGGCAAAGCTTTCTTTAAAATGACACCAAAAGCACAGGCAATAAAATAAAAAGTAGGTAAATTGGACCTCATCAAAATTAAGAACTTTTCTGCATCAAAGAACACTATCAACAGAGTGAAAAGAGAGGACTTCCAGTTCCAAAATGGTCGCATAGAGGCAAGCTGACTTCACTCCCTGCCCTTCCCCACAGAAAACCAAAAATAAATATACAGCACCAAGACCTACACCAGCAACAACCCAGAACTCAAGTACAAGGATGAGACAGTTCTTGGGCCCACAGTGGAGTGGAAAAACTCCAAGCAGATGGCTGGAAAATGGACTTCCACATTCATAATGCCCCTCCCCTCATTCTGCCCACATGCTGGGTGAGGAAAATCTCCTCCCAATTCATGGTTTCTACACTAGAAAAAGGGAAATTGAGGTGGTCAACTAGCTTCCCCACCTTAGTGGCTTCCCTAGCAGGAAACCTGTCATCATTTTAACCCACAAGAAATATTGTGACTTCCTGAAGGGAGAAATATCTCTAAAGACAGGCACAAACAAATCGGGGAGGTGGGACTACCATCCCCAGCCCTGGAAAACTCTGCTCTATAATTTAGCCAAAGAAGATGCCAAATCAGAATGGGTGTTCAGCAACACCATGCTGTAGAAGGTACATTCCCCAGGTTCCCTGGGCACAAACCCTTACCTAGCCTTCCCACACTGCCAGGATAATCCCTTTGGGATCTCCCCCATTTGGGAAAGGCAGCGCTCTCTGTTCATTTACTAGAGCAGATGTGAACCTGGCCTTAAGGCATCACTTAACAGCCAGAGAGGAGGCAGTGATCTAGCAGTGAAGATTCACCAAGCAAATATATTCAATAAAAGCCAAAACAAGCTGGACATAGAAAACTGGAATAAATAATTAATCCTTCAATACAAAGACATGGATGTGTACCCACAAGAAACAATAGCAAACAGGGAACCATGACCTCTCCAAAAGAATACAGCAAAAATCCAGTGACTGACCCTAATGAGACAGTGATTTGTGAGCTCTATTAACAAGAATTCAAAACAGCAATTTTAAGGAAACTCAGTGATCTCCAAGATAATACAGAAAAGCAAGTCAGAAATTTATCAGAGAATTTTAACAAAGAGCTTGAAATAATTTTTAAAAATCAAACAGAAATCTTAGAACAGAGAAATGCATTTGCTGAACTGAAGAACCTTTTAGAGGCTCTCAGAATGAGAGCAGAATGAACCAAGCAGGGGAAACAATCAGTGAACCACAATATTGGATATTTGAAAATACACAGTAAGAAGAGAAAAAAGAACAAAAAGGAATGAAGACCACCTACAAGATATAGAAAATTAACTCAAAAGACCACATCTAAGAATTGTTGGTGTTCAAAAGGGAGCTGAGCAAAAGCAAGGGTTAGAAAGCATATTCAAAGAAATAATAACAGAAAACTTTCCAAACCTTGAGGAAGATATATCCAGGTACAGGAAGGTCTTAGAACACCAAATAGATTCAATCCAAATAAGACTACACCAAGGCATATAATAATGAAACTCTCAAATGTCAAGGACAAAGACAAGATCCTAAAAGCAGCAAGAGATAAGAAGCAAATAACATATAACAGAGCTCCAATTTGTCTAGCAATAGACTTCTCAACTGAAACCATACAGGACAGGAGGGAATAGAACAACATTTTCAAAGTTCTCAAAGAAAAAATTATATTATATCCAGCAAAATTATCATTCAAATATGAAGGAGAGATAGTCTTTCCCAGACAAACAAAAGCTGAGAGAATTCACCACGACCAGATCCATCTTGCAGGAAATACTAAAGGGAGTTCTTCAAACTGAAGGAAAAAAAACATTCACATGCAACAGAAAACTTATCAAGGTATAAAACCCATTGGTAAAATTAGGTACACAGACAAACCCAGAATACTCTATTATGGTATTTGTGGTGTGTAATCCACACACAACTCTAGTATGAAGTCCAAAAGACAAATCTATAAAAAACAATAACAGCTACACCAACCTGTTAAGAGATAGTTAATACAAAAATACGTAAATTGAGACAACATAAAGTGAAAATGTGGGAAGTGAAGTTTCAATGTAGAATTTTTTGTGGGTTTTTTTACTTTGTTTCCATTCTTTTATTTGTGATCTAAAATAAGTTGTTATTCTTTATAATAACTTGTTATATCTAACAGATGTTTTTTGCAGGCCTCATGGTAACCACTGTGCAAAAACCTACAACAGATTCACTAAAAATAAAAGCAATAAATTAAAACATACTACCAGAGATAATCACTTAACCACAAAGGAAGACAGTGAGAAAGAAAGAAAGAGAGGAGTCTCAAAACAACCAGAAAACCAAGAAACAAAATGCAGTAATAAGTCCTTACTTATGAATAATAACACTGACTGTAAATGGTCTCATTTCTCCAATTAAAAAGCATAGAGTGTAGCACTCTGGGAGGCCGAGGCGGGTGGATCGTTTGAGCTCAGGAGTTCGAGACCAGCCTGAGCAAGAGCGAGACCCCATCTCTACTAAAAAAATAGAAAGAAATTATATGGACAACTAAAAATATATATATGGAAAAAATTAGCCGGGCATGGTAGCACATGCCTGTAGTCCCAGCTACTCGGGAGGCTGAGGCAGGAGGATTGCTTGAGCCCAGGAGTTTGAGGTTGCTGTGAGCTAGGCTGACGCCATGGCACTCTAGCCTGGGCAACAGAGTGAGACTCTGTCTCAAAAAAAAGACACAAATGAATGGAAAGATATCCTATGGTCAAGGATTGGAAGACTTAGTATTTTAAAATGTCCATACTACCCAGGGCATCCTACAGATTCAATTCTATCCCTGTCAACACCCCAATGGCATTTTTCACAGAAACAGAGAAAGCAATCCTAAAATTTGTATGAAACCACAAAAGACCCCAAATAGCCAAAACAATCTTAAGCAAAAAGATTGCTTTGATGACTAGAAAGCTATAATCATCAAAATAGCATGATACTGGCATAAATATAGACAAATGGAACAGAATAGAGAACCCAGAAATAAATCCATGCATTTTTCAGTCAACTGATTTTCAATAAAGGTGCCAAGAACACACAATGACAGTCTCTCCAATAAATGGTGTTGCAAAAACTGCATATCCCCATGTAGAAGAATGAAACTGGACCCTTAACTCATTCCATATACAAAAATCAACTCCAAATGGCTCAATGAATTATTATAAGACCTGAGTCTATAAAAATACTAGAAGAAAACATGGAAAAAAAGCTTCTTAACATTTGTCTGGTCAATTATATTTTGGATATGACCTCCACAGGTTACAAAAGCAAAAACAGACAAATGAGATTACATTAAACTCAATGCTTCTGCACAACAAAGGAAACAATTAACACAGTGAAGAGACAACCTATGGAATAGGAGAAAATATCTGCAAACCATACATATGATAAGGGTTTAATCTCCAAATTATATAAGGAACTCAAACACCTCAATAGCAAGGAAACAGTAACCCAATTGAAAAAATAGGCAAAAGAACTGAATAGATATTTCTCAAAGGAAGACATACAATCACCAACAGGTATATGAAAAAATGTTCAACATCACTAACCATCAGGAAAATGCAAATTAAAATCAAGATGAGATACCACCAAGCATCTATTAGAATGTCTATTATCAAAAAGACAAAAAATAAGTGTTGGCAAGTGTGTGGAGAAAAGGGAACTCTTGTACACTGTTAGTGGGAAGGTAAATTAGTATAGCCATTATGGAAAACAGTATGAGGGTTCCTAAAAAAATTAAAAATAGAACTACCATATGATCCAGCAATCCCACCTCTGCGTATATATCCAAAGGAAATAAAATCAATATCTCAAAGAGATACCTGCAATCCCAAGTTCACTAGAGCATTTTTTAGAATAGTCAAGGATATTGGCATTAGCCTAAGTGTCCAATAAGGTATGAATGGATAAATAAAATGTGATGTATATATACAATGGAATACTATTCATCCTTAAAAAGAAGGAAATCCATGTGACACTATGGATGATAGATGAATCTGCAGAACATTAAGCTAAGTGAAATAAGCCAGACACAGAAAGACAAATATCGTATGATCTCACTTATATGTAAATTCTGAAAAAGTTGAAGTCATAGAAGCAGACAGTAGAATGGCGGTTGCCAGGGGCTGGGGGAGGGAATGAAGAGACGTTGTTCAAAGGGTATAAAGTTTTAGTTAGACATTATGAATAAGTTCTAGAGCTCTGTTGTACAGCATGACAAATGGGAAAAAATAATACAGATGGTATGGAATTAGAACGTTTCTATCTAACAAAAAGAAATGATAAATGCTTGAGATGGATAACCCAATTACCCTGATTTGATTAATATATATTGTATGCCTATATCAAACCATCATATGTACCCTATAAATATATACAATTACATACCCATAATAATTAAAAATAAAAATAAATAAGAATATAGATGGTGAAAGTGGGATGAGAAATTAGATTTTCCACAGTCTCAAAGTACCATCCATAGCATACTTATAAATAACAAAGGGAAAAATGCTTAAGTTCACAGTGAAAAAGCCTGGAAGACACCATCTTAATCAAGAGATCAAAGTTAACACTACCAGCCGGGCGCGGTGGCTCACGCCTGTAATCCTAGCACTCTGGGAGGCCGAGGTGGGTGGATCGCTCAAGGTCAGGAGTTTGAGACCAGCCTGAGCAACAGCGAGACCCCGTCTCTACTAAAAAAATGGAAAGAAATTATCTGGCCAACTAAAATATATATAGCAAAAATTAGCCGGGCATGGTGGCACATGCCTGTAATCCCAGCTACCCGGGAGGCTGAGGCAGTAGGATCGCTGAAGCCCAGGAGTTTGAGGTTGCTGTGAGCTAGGCCTGACGCCACGGCACTCACTCTAGCCTGGGCAACAAAGCGAGACTCTGTCTCAAAAAAAAAAACAACAACAACAACAAAAAAACAAAGTTAACACTACCAGCCGGGTGCGGTGGCTCACGCCTGTAATCCTAGCACTCTGGGAGGCCGAGGCGGGAGGATTGCTTGAGGTCAGGAGTTTGAGACCAGCCTGAGCAAGAGCAAGACCCCATCTCTACTAAAAAATAGAAAGAAATTAGCTGGACAACTAAAAATATATAGAAAAAATTAGCCGGGCATGGTGGTGCATGCCTATAGTCCCAGCTACTTGGGAGGCTGAGGCAGAAGGACTGCTTAAGCCCAGGAGTTTGAGGTTGCTGTCAGCTAGGCTGACGCCACGGCACTCTAGCCAGGGCAACAGAGCGAGACTCTGTCTCAAAAAAAAAAAAAAAAAAAAAAAAACAATAGGAAGACATGAAGAAAACAAAGAATCTATTCTGTGATTTTCTGGCCCCAAATTCATAACCTGGTCTAATCATGAGGAAACTTTGGATAAAGCCATATTAAGTCACATTCTACAAAATGGCTTTAATCTTCAAAACTGGCAAAGTAATGAACATCAAGGTAAGAATGAGGAAGTGTTCCAGATTGAAGGAGACTAAGGACTATAGGTAATCCTAGATTGAATCCATTTCTATATAGAACATTATTGGAAAACGTGAATGGAATCTGTGGACAAAGAGTATACAGGAGTTATCTGTGCTATTCTTATAACTTTCCTATAAATATGAAATTGTTTTTAAAATTTTTAAAGCTTAGAAGAGTATCTGGCACATAATAGGCAACATATAAATATTTACTGAATTAAGTTCTACATTATAACACAGAATTTGGAGGAGAAAGTAAGACCAATCTCACAAGTAGGTACAACTTATGGGACACTAGGAACATTCTCCCTAATGTCCAACTACATATATCTCTCTTATTAATTCCCTCTGTGACAGTAAAGACTGAAGTAGATATAGGCATTGAAATAGAGAGAAAGAATGGAAAATGATGATAAAGTGGAAAAGCAAAAAACTACAAATTTAGGAATTTTCATGAAATCCAGTCCAGGAAGCAGGTTTTATCCTATCAAATCTCTCACATCTCCAAATCTCAATATAGAAAAATACTATGGCAGTGACATGATTAACTGCTCTCAACCTTGTCAGCAGGAAAATAAACTCATTTTTCCTTATTTTGTTGTGTAGCATGAAATATGAATGAAATATTATCCAAATGGTTTGACAATAAAAGGGAAAGCAAAGAAATTTTAAGAAATAACCCATATCACTTTTTCAAATGCCCTTTCTAGTAAAGAACAAGGAAAGCAAAATATTTCAAAGATCAGCTAAGCAAGTAGAACTGATCTCAAATAGAATCTCCAAAAGTTTGCACGAAGTAGTAATGAGTCTTCCTGGAACTTAATATAGCATATTTTCAAACTTTTGGAGAATAAATGCAGAGATTTCACTCACCATTTGCGGGAGCCTCATCAACATATCTTTACAACGCAGTACACATGTAGATGCTCTTTGAAAATCCCCTTGAGCAATTGCCTGAGAAAGAGAAAAAATGTCAATCATTGGTTAAAATGAAATGACAAGGTATTTGTCTCTAAGTCAATTTTAGCATACTTCAGTGTTAAAAAGTCTTATTTTGTTTTTTAATCTTTTTAGCAATGCTACTTAGTCAAGCCAAACATAATAGCCCATTCAAAATACAGAGGAAGCAGTGGTAAGAATATTTGGCAACGCAGAATTGATACTGAGTGAGCAGGAGTCATTTACTTTTTCTGGAAATGCAGAAACTGGTGTACTACCTTATGTTATTATATTATGACATAATGTCATGTCTAATAGATGCTTTGCCAACTTGAGTAGCTCTTGTATTTATCTCTATACTACAGGAATTAAGTTAAACAGCCATCTTTTGTCCTAACACAAGCTCACAATAACCTCATAATCTGAACTGCTGTGTATATCCACTATGAAAAGCAGCTCAGTGCAATCTCATCTTGAAGCCACAAGAGGTACTCTGCCACTTGTTATGTGTAACCTTGAGCTTTAAGCTCTCACAGATTCAGTTCCCTCATCCATAAAGTGAGGAGACTTTAGGATTCCTTCAAGTTCTACCATTCTGTGACTGAACACCCCCAAATGGAACATCAATCACACATTATTTAAGCATTTGTAAAAGAGGATTATTTCAGCCATTTAAGCATTTAGCTGACAGACAAGGCATTTAAAAAAAAAACATGGACACATACAAGAAAATAATTTTATAAAGTACCACATTTACTATTTTCTTTTCCTTATGTGGTGTCAAATATTCTTGTGCTTTGAATAAGAAAAGGATTGAGAGAAGAAAAGATGAACAATGTAAGATGCCAGGTTCTCTCTAGTTTTTCCCACTATCTACCTGCTAAATAGTACCCTTGACATCTTGCTAAGTAGATACCCTCCTCTAAGGAGGGTAAAATAAATTGTTAACACAAGAGGTTCAATAAGCCAAATCACTATCTATAAAGATTACAATATAATATTCAAATATACACAATAAATAGTCTATGAATATTTGCTGATTGATTCATTATTCAAGGTGGAGAAAATCTCATTATAAAAGAGAAATGCTGAATGACAAACCCCATATCAGAGGATGCTGCTCTCTGTTCTCATAATATATAAAACAACACAAGACTTCAATGCTCAAAAAATCCATAAAGTGTCTATCATTACTCAGATTGTATCTTACAGAAATCAAAGCTCTAATACATTACTCAGATTGTATCTTAAAGAAATCAAAACTCTAATAATTCAAGCTTGTTTTGAAAATGTATTCATCTTCTTATGGCCAGAAATCAATATTTCAAACCCAAAAGATAGAGAATTCAAGCAAAAGAAGTCTTAAAGAGGTGGCAGCATGATACAGTGCTGTAGCAACCTCTGGTCAGCATCAGACTTACCAGTGGAGCTTTTTGAAAATCATATGCCCACCTCCCACCACGTGGAGATTGTTATTCATTAGGTCTGGGATGATGCCCTTCCTATACTGATTTAGTGAAAAGAATATGCACTTTGGATTTCCAGCTTTTCTACTTCTTTGCTTGGTGAAATTAGGCAAGTCACAACCTCTTTGAGCCTCAATTTTTCTTAACTGTAAAATAGGGATAGTAATGTCTACCACATAAGATTGATCTTATGAGGATCAAATGTGATCACCGACATGAAAGCATTCCATAAACTATAAGTCAGTATACAAAAATGTGAACACTTTTGGCACTCAAAACTACTATCAGTGCCAAGAATTGTAATAAAGGTGCTTATTTGTTCCTGTGTGGTACTCACTATTGTTGGTGAAGAAAAGAAAAGCTCTCTGAAATCATATCCTAGCAGATCTATAAAGTATTATAACTTACACTGATGCATCAGGGAACCTTAGGTTTGCTCTTCCTTAGAAGAGAGAACAAAAGCTCCAAGGTTGGATCTGAACTGCTGCTCACCAACAATGAATTATGGCCATTATATAAGGAATTAAATGCTAGACTGACCATCACATAATATGCTACTAAGTGATGAAGACAACACAATCCATCCAAACACAGTAAACTACACCAAATGGATCCACTACAAATTTATGTTAACTTCAACCACACCCGCACTGCAGCTCAGCAATCAAGAATGTTATAGCTTCCAGCACTATGTCAAGCAAATAGTAGATGCTCAGTAAAAATTAGTTTCCTTCTTTGTTAATTTCTTTACTACATTTCCCTCACAGATGGTCAAACACTTTGTCATCTTCTTCAAGTCCTCTGTAACATGGCATATCCTCCTGCTGCACCTCTCCCCAAAATTGCTTTACATCCCATCTTAAAAAAAAACTCATCCCTGAAACCATGTACTTCTATTATGCATCAATTTTTTTAAAATCTCAGGTGCTCCCTTGTCCAACACCTAATTCTCTTCTACAATTTAAAATATCTATGTTGACCAGGCATGGTGGCTCATGCCTGTAATCCTAGCACTCTGGGAGGCCGAGGCAGGAGGATCACTTGAGGTTGCTGTGAGCTAGGCTGGCACCACAGCACTCTAGCCCAGGCAACAGAGCCAGAATCTGTCTCCAAAAATAAAATAAAATAAAATAAAATATCTATGTCCCTTTCCTTCCCAGAAAAATTCACAATCTTCTTAATTATCACAGCATTGTTAACTACTCATTGTTTATTTTACTGTGGAGCCGCACATTTCTTTTAAAGCAATTACCTTGTTATAATACATCTATTTACATATCTGTACCTTCTACAAAACTTACCTTAAGTTCCTATAAGAGATGTAACATATTAATGTTGTCAATCTTTTTATATCTAGTGCACAGATCATTGCCTCATATGGAAGGCACTAAATAAATGTTCAGCCCTCTATATACGCATTTCACCCAATTAATTTCATCTTCTAGTCTATAACCCATCAATTAACCCCCCTCCTCTTTAACCAAATCCTCCAGTCTTCTCCATGGCTTTTTAAATTCTACCTATAATAAGTTCATATATACATTCTATTTTGAAAATAACCTTCCCTTGACCATACTACTCTTTTTTTTTTTTTTTCTTTGAGACAGAGTCTCACTCTGTTGCCCGGGCTAGAGTGAGTGCCGTGGCATCAGCCTTGCTCACAGCAACCTCAAACTCCTGGGCTCAAGCAATCCTCCTGCCTCAGCCTCCTGAGTAGCTGGGACTACAGGCATGAGCCACCATGCCTGGCTAATTTTTTCTATATATATTTTTAGCTGTCCAAATCATTTCTTTCTATTTTTAGTAGAGACAGGGTCTCGCTCTTGCTCAGGCTGGTCTCGAACTCCTGAGCTCAAACGATCCGCCCGCCTCGGCCTCCCATAGTGCTGGGATTACAGGCATGAGCCACCGTGCCCGGCCCATGCTACTCTTAGAAGCTACAGTCCAATGTTTCTTCTTCTTCTCATTGGCAAACATTCTGACCTACTGTGCTGTACTAATTGTTCTCAAATTTAAGCAGGCAACAGAATCATCTGGAAAACTTGTTAGAATGTAGATTATTGGGCCTTATTCCCCAAATTTCTCATTCATCAGGTCTAAGGTGGCACCCAAGAATTTGGATTTCTAACAGGTTCCCAGGTGATATTGATGCTGCTGGTCCAGGGACCACACTTTGAGAATCACAGCTATAAACCAATCTTATACCAATGGTTCTAAATCTTCTTGGTTTCAGGAGCCTTATATCTTTTAGAAATTATTAAGGACTCAAACAGATTTTAATTATCTACGTTATAGCTATCAGTATTTGCCATATTAGAAATTAAAACAAAAATGTAAATATTGATTCATTTTAAAATAACAATAAGTCCACTATATATTAACATAAATATTTTTATAAAAACTAACTAAATTTCCAAAAATAAAAAATATTTAGTGAGAAGAGTACCATTGTATTATATCTTTACAAATCTATTTAATGTTTGGCTTTATAGAACATCCAGAATCTCATAACTGTCTGCATTATAGCTTTTGTAATGGTTTGGGTTGAAGCACATGAAGAAACTCCAGTCTCACCCATATATGTAGTTAGAAAGTAGTCTTTTCAGGCTATTGTAGATACTCTTATTTGATATAACACCTAAACTCAGCAAGTGATAGTTTTCTTAAAGGTTAGTTTCAATGTGAATTCTGGAACCATACCAATAAACATTTCATACCCTGTTTACATTAAAACCCATGGGTCTATCCTACACTTTGAATGGATCTTCTAACCATGCATGATTTTGTAAAAATATGAATCAGTAATTTGGAAAATATTCACTAAGTTATGCAGATATGCACATAGGTTGACATATTCCATCATAACATATCAAAAAAATCACATTCATCCTCACCACTCTTATTCAACATACTGTTGAAAGTCCTAGCCAGCATAACAAGTCTAGGAAAGGAAATAAAAGGCATTGAAGGAGCTCAGGAAATTTCACCTCAAAATATGACTCCTTGGTATATAAAGAGTATTTTTAATTATAGAACTTTAGAGATCAACGGGCCCATTGAAGGGGCTTTCTCTGTATCTGTATAACAAGATGGACCCATCAAAAGAACAACTGATTTCCCTTCTCCTCCCTGTTATCTCACTATATTACAGGAAAGAAAACCAAGCATGCAACCAGATCTGGCCCAAATCATTTTACATATAATATCTGTCTCATTTACAAGTCAATCTGATTCCCCCCATCCATTCATCCTCCCTAGCAACCACTTATTGCCCCTAAACAGAATTACTTAAATTCCTCATCTTTCCCCTCCCCTCTAAAAGGCTGGTATAAAAATATCTGGACTTCATTGGGATATTGGGTAATCACTCTGTGATTCTCCCCATATGCACAGTAAATAAACCTCTTCCTCTTATTAATCTGCCTTAATTGTGAGCTGATCTTTCAGCAAACTTTTGGGGGAAAGGGAAGTTTTCTCTCACTCCCACAGTTACCAGCCTGGGCAATGTAGTGAGACCTCGTTTCTACAAAAACTAAAAAAATTATCTGGGTGCAGTGGTGCATACCTGTAGTCCCAGCTACTTGGAAGACTCAGGCAGGAGGATTATGTCAGCCCAGAAGTTTGAGGCTGCAGTAAGCTATGATCGTACCACTGTACTCCAGCCTGGGTGACAGAGCAAGACCCTGTCTCTAAAAGAAAAGAAAAACTGGCATTCTTTTTAAAGCAAGTGTATAGTGGTAAAGAATACAAGAACTACTAGTGAAGTGTGTGCTGGGCCACTGTCTTGATTCATGTCCAAGTACCAGCAGTTTTATCCATCATTGCTTTTGCACCACAGGTACAAATGCTTCAATAGCAAAAAAAGCAAATAATGTTTTACAATTATTATGAAAATAGTTTTGACTTCTCACAACCCCCCATTCTAATTTCTCCATTGCCTCCCCACCCACTCAGTCCTTAAACACCTATAGTCTGTCTTTAACCTTTACCTTACTACTGAAACTGCATTCTATAGTCACTATCAAATTCCTAAATGGCAGGTACAGCAGCCTTTAGTCCAATCTCATTTTCCTTACTTCTCTGAAGCACTGGCCATTGTGCCTGTGATCATCCCTTTTCCTGGAAGTTTTCTTCTCTTCTTATACATGGCCCACTGTTCTAGTCCTTTTTCATCTCTGATGCCTTTTATCCTTTTTCTTTGCTCTACTTTTGACTATACCCTCCCACTTCCCAACAACATGTAAATATTTATGGAACGAATAGGTTTTCTTATTATCCTCCCTTTCCTGCCTCCAAAGATTGAGTGTTTCAAGTCCTTCTCACTGAGCATAAATACTTGCTTCCCTTATGTCTCTCATATTTGTCCCTTCTTTCCCATCCTCATTGCTAATACTATAGTCCAGGCTCTCATCAGTTCATGCCTACACTACACTGCCATTCTGTTCACTTTTCAATCCACTCAAAGTATGATTGTCAGGTTACTCTTTGCCTGGTGTCACCTTACCTCTTCCCAATCACCTTCAACCACCCCACTGCCTTTAGGAAAATATAAAAAATATTTTTTCAAAGAGATATATTTGGGCTTTCTCAACCTGGCCCAACTTATTTTTCCAAACTTAGCCCTTGCAAAATATTTTACTTCAGATAAACTGGTCACTCACTCAATGTTTCTTAAACATGACATGCACATTTCTGCCCTTGCTAATGCTTAAGCCTTTGCTCTGCCTAGAATATTCTGTGCCCTCTTCCCTACTTTGTTAAATCTATTTCTTCCTTCAAAGTTCAAATCATGCCCTAAATCCTTTGTGTGTCTTCCCCTACCAACAGAGTCCACAATAATCTCCCCCTTTTCTACACTGTTATAGCACTTGCTTATATCAGTGTTTCTCAATCTTTCACGTCTTACATACTACTTATAACTTTCTTGTTGGGAGAGGAGGCAAAGAGGTCAGGGAGGGATAATAGTAGAAGATCAGATACATTTGTACCACATACATTTACATAATATCTATATTATGTGCTAGGTACCATGCTAGAAGCTGACAATGCAAAGATTAATTTTTTACATTACTACTTTTTTAACTAGTAGGAAACATAGTGGACCAGGGCCCTTGGTATAATACAGAAAGCTGGCTTTCCACTTAGTTTGCATCTCCAGGATAGCCTCCATCACAGTCTGTATAGATAAGCTCATGGCTCCTACCTCAGTGTGACCCTGCCAGCTTCTACAAATGGTCTTAACACAAGTACAACATATGACCCTTGCATCTGCAAATGATGCATACAGCACAAAGAGGCACTGCCAGTAACCAAGCGAAATGAGGAATTAGGAGAAACACCAAGATCTAGTTGTTTCTATAATGCTAAAAGATTACAGATGGATAATCTGTGTTACAAACATAAACAGAAGAGCATCCATCACCTTGTTGGTGAATATAGAGATTGATGAAAAGTAAATTTTTAACAACCGTTAAATGAAGGACATGTGACCACTGTTGGGGCTCAGAAAACAGTACCACAAAATGGAGGCCTCAGAAGGAGCCTCAGAAGCAAATGTTTTTTTCTGACCTTCCCAGTCCTCTTGTCTCTCAGTCCCATTCTCCCTTGAGGCCAGCCATAGGAAGTAGAAGCCCTCTTCCCCAAGGCAGGTCAGAGAAATCAGAACCCCCTTTCCCAAAAGCCAGCCATAAAACCTAAAATTATTCTATGTAAAAACTGACCATAAAGAAATTATCTGACCTACTTTGTTTAATTGTAGGTCATAAGACCCCCTTTCCATAGAGGGCCCTGTCTTACACCCAGAAGGAAGGAATGCATGCTCAGAGAGCCCAAAAAGAATCTAGACAGACAGGCCTTGCTGGGTTCCCTCCTGCCCTCCACCCCTTTGCCCACCCATTAGCACTAGATCATGCCCTTTTTGTCCAATCATACTTCTACATGGCTGTCCAAATTTTGTTGAACCTAAATATAAAAATGGACAGTTTCCCCTGTATCTTTGGGTCTTCATTCTGAAGGCTCCCATGTATATAGATTACATAAATTTGTATGCCTTTTCTCATGTTAATCAACCTGCTTCACGTCAGCAATTCTTCAGCAAATCTTTTTTTTTTTTTTTTTTTTTTTTTTTGAGACAGAGTCTCACTTTGTTGCCTGGGCTAGAGTGAGTGCCGTGGCGTCAGCCTAGCTCACAGCAACCTCAAACTCCTGGGCTTAAGCGATCCTCCTGCCTCAGCCTCCCCAGTAGCTGGGACTACAGGCATGCGCCACCATGCCCGGCTAATTTTTTCTATATATATTTTTAGTTGTCCAGATAATTTCTTTCTATTTTTAGTAGAGACGGGGTCTCACTTAGGCTGGTCTCAAACTCCAGACCTCGAGCGATCGGACTCCGGACCTCGAGCGATCCACCCACCTCAGCCTCCCAGAGGGCTAGGATTACAGGCGTGAGCCACTGTGCCCGGCCATCTTCAGCAAATCTTTAGGGGACCAAGGGCCTTGGTCCCTATACCACTTTAGACAAAGTCTGTGTCCCACCTAATCTGTGCCACTCATTGGCACTTAATATTTTCCTTTTTCCATTTTAAAAAATGTATTCACGGTCTATCTCCCAAACTAGCTTATAATTTTCTTTATGTCATCATACCTTATATCTTTACTCATATATAGCACTAAACACTGCATGTAGATCATGTATCTGCACAACCGTTATGGTACCTAATTCTTTCTACCTTGTATATGCATCCTTTATCTCACCAACTAAACTATAATCTTCTCGAGGATAGGATATGTGATCACTTGCATTCCCCCACAAAGCCTAGCATAGTACTGTTAATAGAAGATAGTCATTGTCTGTTGAATAATTTAATAAATAATAAATAAAGCAACTACCTAACTGGTTTAATGGTAAGTGCCTAGAGAAAGATAAGACCTATATAGATCTCTAAGAAATATCACAGGAGCTCTATTGGGACAGAGAAAATCCATTAGCAAATACCACTGTTAACAGTGGTTTTTAAAGATGTCAAGCAAATATCAATAAAACCCATAGGCCCTAATCATGAGAATTTCATAGAGATGAAAAATCAACTTACAGCAAAAAGAATTAGCCTTCATTCCAATTTTTGTAGATGTCACAAAAGTCAAGAATTATATAGTTCTCATTATCAATCATAACTACTAACACTTTCAGCCAGTTAAATAAAGAAGACACCATTTACAAATCAACATCCACAATACTGAAGAAATGCTACAAAACTTTCTGGAATCATACAATCTTGGCATTAGGAAGGGACTTAAGAGTCATAGTAGTCTAATTTTCTACCTAAGAAAGTAGTCCTTTCGGTAATATATAATTTTTAGGATGTTCACACCTTTGCGTACAGTCTTCCGGTAACAACAGATTTACAATCTTGCAAGAAAGCTGTTCCATTATAGGCTTACTATCACTGATAAAAGATTACTCTTTATGTTGAGCCAAAATCTGTCTTCCCATAATTTCTACCCATTGGTCTGCATTCCATCCTGTGGAGCTTAATTCCTCTTTAATATGATAATCCTTAAAATATACAAAGAGAGCTATTATTCCTACTGTCTTGTTTTTTCCAGACAGACATCACTATATTCTCCAAATATTTTTCACATGATATATTTTCTACACTACCCCAGTGATATTAAAATATGAGGCCTAGGCCGGGTGCAGTGGCTCACACCTATAATCCTAGCACTCTGGGAGGCCGAGGAGGGAGGATCGCTCGAGGTCAGGAGTTCGAGACCAGCCTGAGCAAGAGCGAGACCCCGTCTCTACTAAAAAATAGAAAGAAATTACCTGGACAACTAAAAATATATTGAAAAAATTAGCCGGGCATGGTGGCACATGCCTGTAGTCCCAGCTACTTGGGAGGCTGAGGCAGAAGGACTGCTTAAGCCCAGGAGTTTGAAGTTGCTGTGAGCCAGGCTAACACACCATGGCACTCTAGCCAGGGCAAAAGAGCGAGACTCTGTCTCAAAAAAAAAAAAAAATTTTCCTGACATTCTTAAAAAAAGAAAAAAGAATGTGAGGCCTAGAACTGACCACAATACTAAAAATGTGAATTAACTAGTATAGAATGCCTACCTAGATCTGGACACTATATATCTATTAACATAGCCTAAGATTGCACTAGCTTTTTTTGTAGCTACATCACATCACTGATTTAAGCTTGAGATTGTGAATAATTAAAACACATAGATCTCACAAATGTTTAACTTAACTGATCTAGTCTTTGGACTAAGAAACTGATACAAGAATCATGGGATGATATACTTCAATTTGCCCTTTTCTTTTCTTTTCTTTTTTTTTTTTTGTTTTGTTTTGTTTTGTTTTGTTTTGAGACAGAGTCTCGCTCTGTTGCCCAGGCTAGAGTGCCATGGCGTCAGCCTAGCTCACAGCAACCTCAAATTTCTGGGCTTAAGCAGTCCACCTGCCTCATCCTCCCGAGTAGCTGGGACTACAGGCATGTGCCACCATGCCCGGCTAATTTTTTCTATATATATTTTTAGTTGTCCAGATAATTTCTTTCTATTTTTAGTAGAGACTGGGTCTTGCTCTTGCTCAGGCTGGTTTCGAACTCCTGATCTCAAAGGATCTACCCGCCTCAGCCTCCCAGAGTGCTAGAATTACAGGCTGTGAGCCACTGCACCTGGCCAATTTGCTCTTTTCTGCATATCCCAATGTGTTTTTTTCTTCCCCTTTGCCTATCCCTTATCTTGAAACTTCTAATCCAAATCTTTCCAAAGCTATCAACTTGGCTTTTAATATGTGAAACTTTCTGAATGTAAAGTTTCAAAGAGGGGACTACAGAAAACCAAAATATTTAATCCTAAAACATACTTCTTTGACATATTTTAAGATGGCTGTTCATATGGCCTGCAAACAGAAATAACCTTGCAACGCTCTCTTTTGTGGGAGAGATTTGTATATGCAGAGAAAATCTGCATTAATGCAGCCAGGCTTTCACAAAAGCCCACCCTAGTTGCAGATCTAGGAAAGATTAACTGAGAGTCTGACACCTTTAAAAGTTAGAAGGAAACAAACATTTACCATCTATTCTCTCTGAGAGCTGCTACCTGTGAGGCTTCATCTACATAAAAAGATCACCTTTGCTAGCCAGACCTCCTCCTCTTCTCTCCCTCCCATAACCTCTTTTGCATCGTAACTTGTTTAACTGCCATAACCTGTTTTTGGCCACGCTCTGAGCTCCCATTCTTTCTGTAACCTCAAGATGGTATAAAAGGATCAGTCATCTTGGCATTTCTTTGAGTTTTTATTTTTATATTTTGAATGACTCCCATGCACACATGTGCATGTAATAAAATTTCTAAGCCTTTTTTTCCTGTTTAAAAAAACACACATAGGTCTTTTTCACATAAACCACTGTCAAGCCAAATGTACCTCTGTCACAATCTATTATATAGAGAGTTGATTCCTTAACTGAAATATTAGCTTTTATAGGCTCAGAGAGGTTAAATCACAGCCCAAGATCACAGAGCAAACTGGTAAAAGAGTTAAGATGTAAGACCAAGACCTGCTGTACTTCATATCAGTTTTTTAGTAGTTGCATTAAAGTAACCCAGAAAGTATATTAACATTAAAAGGCAAGACAAAATTACCAAAAGTAGATTAACTTAGATATTCAATCTAACTTGTAGTACAGGGAACAATAGACTGAAAGTCAGAAAATCTTGGTTCTGGTCTTAGGTCTTTCACTAAGTTATGTTCCTTCTCTGAACCTCAATTTCATCATATAAAACATAAGGGAAATTAAACAAAACCTAAATAAATGGGAAGACACCCCATGTTCATGGATCAAAACACTTAATATTATTAAGGTAGTAATACCCCCCAAATTGACCTACAGATTCAGTGTTATCCCTGCCAAAATTCCAGGTGGCTTCTTGGCACAAATTGACAAGCTGATCCTAAAATTTATGTAGAAATGCAAGGGACACAGAATAGTCAAAATAATCTAAAAAAAGAACAAAATTGGATTTGCTGAAATAAAATACATTTTAAAAAAGAACAAAATTGGAAAATGCACAGTTTCAAAACTTACTACCTACCTACAAAAAATCAAGACAGTGCAGTACTGGCATAAGGCTAGACATATAGATCAATGGAATAGAATCAAGAGTCCAGAAATAAACTCTCACATTTATGATGAATTGATTTTTGACAAGGGTGCCAAGACCACTCAAAGAGGGGAAATAGTCTTCTCAATAAATGATACCAGGACAATTGGATAGTCACATGCAAAAGAACAAAGTTGGACCACTACTTCACATCATACCTGAAAATTTCCTCAAACTAGATTATAGAACTAAATGTAAGCGCTAAAACTATAAAACTTTTAGATGTGGAGAAACTGGAGCCCTCATACACTACTGGTGGGAGTGTAAAATAGTGTAGTCCCTACAGAAAACATTCTGGCAGTTTCTCAAAAGGTTAAACAGAGTTAGATTTACCAGGCTACCCAGCAATTCAACCTGTACATATATACTGAAGAAAAATAAAAACATATGTACAGACAAAACTCTATACATGAATGTTCACAGTAGAATTATTCATAATAGCCAAAAATTGGAAACAACTCAAATTTCCATCAATGGAAAAATGGATAAATAAAACCTGGTATATCCATACAGTGGAACATGCTATAACACTTGAACCTTAAAACAATTATGCTAAGTGAAAGAAGCTAATCACAAAAGACCACTTATTATATGGTTGTATTTATATGAAATGTCCAGAATAGGCAAATCTATAGAGACAGAAATTAGATTAGTGGTTGCTAGAGCTAGGGTCAGAAGGAATGGGGAGTGACTGCTAATGAGTAGGGGGTTTCTTTTTGGAGTGATGAAAATGTTCTAAACTTAGCATGTAGTAAATATTGCACAATTCGGTGAATATACTAAAACCACTGAATAGTACACCATAAATCGGTGAATTTTATGGTATATGAATTATATCTCAATAAAGAGGTTAAAAAATAAAAATAGGGGGATTATACTGGAAGTTGTTTTTGGTTTTATTTTGTTTTGTTTTTTGGAGACAGTGTCTCCCTCTGTTGCCTGGTTAGAGTACACCACAGCTCACCTCAGCCTCAAACTTCTGGGCTCAAGAGATCTTCCTGCCTCAGCCTGAGTAGCTGGGACTATAGGCGCACCACCACGCCCTGCTAATTTTTCTTTCTTTCTTTTTTTTTTTTTCCTACAGACGGGGTGTCACTCTTCCTCAGGCTGGTCTCAAACTCCTGAGCTCAAGTGATCCTCCCGCCTCAGCCTCCCAGAGTGCTAGGATTACAGGCGGGAAGGAAGCCACCTTGCCTGGACTATATACTGTAAGATTTTTAAAGCAAACTCATCACAGTTTACATTTGGTCAACTGAAAATGCACACCTAACTACATGATAACAAAAGGAAGAAACCTACAAGATAAACAGAGGTAAAGCACAATTTTAAACACTGTGATAGCAGCAGACTTTCAGAAAACATCAACAAACAACTCAGTACAATTGCAAATGAGAAGGATTTTTTTCCCCACAAATATTTTAGGCAGACTGTGAATATTAGAGAGAGTCACAAACAGAGACAGGTGTTTCAAGTAGTGGCTGCTGCCATAAATAAATGACAGATATTACATGCAGTGGTTGAAAATGATGTTTAGCTAAATATCAGTCTTTTCACCCTCGTCTACCTCCACACAGATTCTAATCACCATTAGTAATGTCACCTTCAGATATGACAGAGATAAAAAAGGCAAATTAATATCCTATAAAAGGCCAGTGACACATGACTTTCTTCTAATAGGTTACATCTCATCACTTTTGCATTTACATATACAACATGCCCTGCTGGAAGGCTCTGGTGCCTTATACTTACTGACTGTGCTTGGTAAGAAAGCACTTTGAAGATGTCTGTCTCAACAGCAATCTTCTGCATGGTTAAGTGAGCCTCACCGGAGCCCCTCTGCATTAATATGACATATAATTGCTCCACACTCTGGAAAATAAAACCACAATACAATGTAATAATGAGAATAACCACAGATGTTACTAATAATTGCCATAGCTAAAAATCATGGGAACTTACAGCCATGGCAGCTTGAAAAAATTCATCAGCAATCAGAGCATTTCCAACATTCACCCACACTTTTCCTGTTTTCATATTCATCTAGAAGAAGAGAGAAATTATAAAATAATGTTTAAAAATTCACACCTCCCCCAAATTGGTTGGGGGGTATTGAAGAAAAATATTTAATCCTCTGTTCATGTTCAGTAGCATAGCCCACAGAAAACAGGAAGCAATAGTCAGCATTTATTAGAGTTCTGTGTTCTGCTTTGAACTGCATAATTTAAGAAAAATGGTCTTAAGAAAAGCAATAATAACAAAAAATTAATTGACTTGAAAACACATCTTCTGAAGAAATATCAAAAGAAAACATTGGGATAATTTAGATAGGAAGAGATAGTTCTGAAAACGTAATGTTTCACGTATTTGAAGAAAGTTATAGGATAAGCGTTAGACTATAAGTCCACACACTTGGGTTCTAGTTTTTAATTCCATCTCTAATAAAACTTTCATTAATCCAACAAGTGTTTATTAAGTATCCTTTACATGCCCGGCACCCTGAAGGAGCTCACAGTATTGTAACTGATAGATATCTAAATAAATTATTGATATGTAATATGCACAAATGCTATGAAAGCAAACAAAGACTGAATAAAAATGGAGGACTGAGCATGCAGTACAGCCACCCCTTCTACCATAAACCCCTAGATACGATAATACACAGAAACAAGAGAAAATACAGTACATATTTTTTCTTATTCAATAAGAGTCCTGAAAAATTAGGCTTTTTCAATGGACCTGAAATTATGAATAACCTCTGAAAAATAGACAGCAAATGGGATGAGGCAGAAACCCACATCCCAACATGTACAAAAATGCAAAATGTGGAAACAGTAGAACAAAATGTGTGAATAGTAGAAGCATCAGGCACTTGGCCTCCTAAAACACGGTTATCTTTCTCCCTCTTCTCCATAAAGGAACAGTGAATACAATTACTTGGGCTGGAGAGAAATAGAGTTCCAGGTAGCTACCAACACATGTCAATGCAAAATATCCATTCTCAAAAAGGAGTGCAGGATATGTTAAAAAAAAAAAAGAAAGAAAGAAAAGAAAAGAAAAAAAATGCAAAATATCCAGTCCTACCATCCCATCAGTCACCAGTTATAGTACATGTGACACAGTATTCACAAAAGACACTTAAATAATTTCAAATGAAATATGAGTAAGAATTACCAAACTATTGAGGGAAACCAGTACCATGAAAGGACATCACACTCAACAAACAGAAGAATACCTGAGAAAATAGAATTAAGAGAGCTAGCAGATAAAAACATAAAGACAAATACAATTGTTACCCACAGAGTTAAACAGTCACAATCAATAACATGCTCGAGGTTGGCGACGGTGGCTCACACCTGTAATCCTAGCACTTTGGGAGGCCAAGGTGGGAGGATCACTTAAGGCCAGGAGTTCAAGGCAAGCCTGAGCAAGAGTGAGACCCCATCTCTACCAAAAATAGAAAAATTAGTTGGGCGTGGTGGTGTGCACCTGTAGTCCCAGCTACTCACGAGGCTGAGGCAGGAGAATCTCTTGAGCCCAGGAGCTTGAAGTTGCAGTGAGCTAGGATGACGCCACTGCACTCTAGCTGAGATAACAGACCTTATCTTAAAAATAATAAAAGTAATAATAATAATAATAATAACCTGCTCCACTTAGTTTTTATTGTTTGGAATCAACAAAGCCCAAAATGTAAATGTTAGAGGTAAGTGACGGAAGTTGGAAGGTTAAAGGGGAAGAGAGGTAGAGAAAATGGTAAAGGCATTAATATCCTCACAAAATAGAAAGTAAGGATATAATCTCCAAAATTAATGGAAAAAGAAATAAAACTTTAGGAAAGAGGATGGAGCAAGATGGCCAAATAGAAACCTCCAGCAATCATCCCTCTACACAAACAGCAAATTCAACAAGTATCCATGCAAGGAAGCACCTTCAGAAGAACCAAAAATCAGATATGCAATCACAGTACCCTGTTTAAAAATTGTATCAAGGAAAAGACAGTCTTGCATGGCCTATGCCACCCCTCCCTCATCCCCTGACAGTACCCCTCAGTACACCTGGTGGAAATAGAATCTGTGTGCCCGGGGGAGGGAGAGTTAAGTGATTATGGGACTTTGCCTTGAAACTGAGGACCACCCTGTAACAGAGGAACACAACACAGGGCAGAATTCTACCAGTACCTAGGGAGGGAGCATTTATACCAGCCCAGCTACAGAGAAATCCTCCACCTCAAAGCCCCAGTTTCAGCTAACCCCACACCAGCTGATAAAAAGTGGGCTGAGGCCTGGAATAAATTCATAAAGCAGTCAGGCCACAAAGGCTGCAGTCGTTGGGCAATTCTTGCTGCTGTGCTGGTTCAGAGGCAGTGGACTTGGGGTGCACATGACCCATGAGACACCTCAGCGGCCACCAAACCAGTGCCTGTGTCACCCTTCCCACAACTGCAGGCAGGGAGAGGCTTCTTCCTTTTGGGCAAAGAAAAGAGAAGAGTTCAGAGGACTTTGTTTTGCAACTTGGGTACCTACTCAGACACAGGAAAATAAAGTACCAAGCAGACTCCTGAAGCCCCTGATTCTAGGCCTTAGTTCCTGCACAGCATTTCTAGACCCACCCTGGGCCAGAAGGAAACCTACTGCTCTGAAGCGAGGGACCCAGTACTGGCAGGATTCACCACCTACTGACTAAAGAGCTCTTGGGCTTTGAATAAACATAACAGATAGCCAGGCAACAGTTACCACAGGTTTTAGATGAGACTGGGCTGGCTTAACGTATGACCTTGGCACAGTCCCAGCTGCAGTGGCCATAAGGGAGTACCCATGTCACTTCTCCCCCAACTCCAGCAGCCCAGCACAGAGAATGAGGGAGTGAGACACTTTGCCTGGTAATCCAGGAAATTTTTCTGTATCTTACCCAAGTCCACCAAGGCAGTACCACCAGGAGTCTGCAAGAGTCACAGGATTACCGGGCTTGGGGCACTCCCAGTGCTGATATAGCTGCAGTCACCAAAGACTTAGATCACAACACTCAATTCCCTTTGAATATCTACAAAGCCTTATCAAGAAGGACAGATTTAAACAAGCCCAGACTGCAAAGATTAGAATAAATACCTAACTCTTCAATGCCCAGACATCAATGAACATCCATAAGCATCAAGAACATCCAGAGAAACATAACGTCATCAAAAATACTAAATAAGGTACCAGTGACCAATCCTGGAGTGATGGACATATGTGACCTTTCAGACAGAAAATTCAAAATAGCTATTCTGAAGAAGCTCAGTGAACTTCAATTCAACACAAAGAAGAAAATCAGAAGCCTATCAGAGAAATTTAGCAAAGAGATTGAAATAAAAAAAATCAAGCAGAAATTCTGAACTAAAAAATTCAATTGACAAATTGAAAAATGAATCAGAGTCTCTGAACAGCAAAATTGATCAAGAAAATGAAAGAATTAGTGAGCTTGAAAACAGGCTATTTGAAAATGCACAGAGGAGAAAAAAGAAAAAAAGAATAAAAAAGAATGAAGCACACCTACAAGATCTAGAAAATAGCCTCAAAAGGGCATATCTAAGAGTTATTGGCTTTAGAAAGGACATAGAGAGAGAGATTGGAGTAGAAAGTTTATTCAAAGAAACAATACAGAGAATTTCCTAATCTAAAGAACAACATCAATATTCACACACAAGAAGGTCATAAAACACCAAGCAGATTTAACCCAAACAAGACTACCTCAAGGCATTTAATAATCAAGCTCCGAAAGGCCACAGATAAAGGAAAAGTTCTTAAGAGAAACAAAAAGAAAATAAAAGAAAAAAAATAACTTATAAAGGATCTCCAATACATTTCGCAGCAGACTTCTCAGTGGAAACCTTACAGGCCAGGAGTGAGAGTGGCATGATATATTCAAAATGCTGAAGGAAAAAACCTTAATCCTAGAATATTATATCCTGCAAAAATATCCTTCAAACATGAAAAAGAAATAAAGACTTTCCCATACAAACAAAAGCTGAGGGATTTCATCAACACCAGACCTGTCCTACAAGAAATGCTAAAAGGAGTTCCTCAATGTGAAAGAAAAGGACATTAATGAATAAGAAATCAACTGAATGTATAAAACTAACTGGCAACAGTAAGTACACAAATACAGAATACTCTATTGCTACAATTGCAGTGTATAAACCACTCATATTTTGAGTAGAAAGACTAAAAGACAAACCTTTGAAAAATAATAACAACAATGACTTTTTGAGAGATAGTATAAAAAGATATAACTGTAAACAACAAAAAATAAAAAAGCAGGGAGATGGAGTTAAAAGTGCAGAATTTCTTTCTGATTTCTCTTTTCTCATTTGTTTGTAAGCAGAGTTAACATGTCATATGTGTCAATGGGGAAAAAGCCAAACTCTGTAAAATAATTTTAAAAAGATTTATTCTGAGCCAAATTTGAGGACCATGACCCAAAGCCACACTCAAGTAGTCTTGAGCAAGTGGACTCTCTGTGGTTGGGTTACAGTTTGGTTTTATACATTTCAGGGAGACAGGGGTTACAGGTAAAGTCATAAATCAATACATGGGAGGCATACATTGGTTTGGCCCAAAAAGGTGGATCGCCTGGGGAGGGGGCGCTTACAGGTTATAGATGGGTTTAAATATTCTTTGACTTGTAATTGGTTAAAGACATGAAGCTTTGTTTAAAGGCTTGGAATGTTTTAACATAGGAGCTATTTATCAGAGATAAGCCACCCATATATTTGTTGTGTAAATTGAGGACCAGCAGGCTTGTCTTGTATATCATTAGGTCTGTTAATGGGTTACAAAGGATGTCCCCAAGAAGGGAGGGGGGCATGATGAGGCATGTCTGACCTCCCTCCTCCTGGCAGGCAATTTAGGTTTAGGATATTCCTTTGGCCAAGAGGGGCTCAATTCAGTCAGTCGGTGGAGGGTGAGCCTTAAGATTTTATTTCAGGCCAGGTGTGGTGGCTCATGCCTATAATCCTAGCACTCTGGGAGGCCAAGTCGGGAGGATTGCTTGAGGTCAAGAGTTCGAGACCAGCCTGAGCAAGAGCGAGATTCCTGTCTCTACTAAAAAATAGAAAGAAATTAGCTGGACAACTAAAAATATATAGAAAAAAATTAGCCAGGCATGGTGGCACATGTCTGTAGTCCCAGCTACTCAGGAGGCTGAGGCAGAAGGATTGCTTGAGCCCAGGAGTTTGAAGTTGCTGTGAGGGAAGGTGATGCCACCTCACTCTAGCCTGGGCAACAGAGCAAGACTCTGTCTCAAAAAAAAAAAGATTTTATTTTAGTTCACATATGTTTAAAATAATTGGTTACAAAATGTTTTTTTGCAAGCCTTGTGGTAACCTCAAATCAAAAAACCTACAACAGATACACAAAAAATAGAAATCAAAAAACTGAAACACACTACCAGAGAAAATCACTTTTAACAAAGGAAGACAGGAAGGAAGGAAGAAAGAGAAGATCACAAAACAACCAGAAATCAAATAACAACATGACAGTAATAAGTCCTTACCTATCAATAATAATATTGAATATAAATGGACTACACTCACCAATCAAAAGGCATAGAGTGGCTAAATGGATAAATAAACAAGGCCCAACTACATGCTGTCTATAAGAAACACACTTCACCAATAAAGACACACACAGACTAAAAATAAAGGAATGGAAAAAGACATTCCATGCAAATGGAAAGCAAAAAAGAGCAGGAGTAGCTATACATCTATCAGATAAAATAGATTTCAAGACAAAAACTGTAAAAGGAGACAAAGAAAGGCTGGGCGCGGTGGCTCACACCTGTAATCCTAGCACTCTGGGAGGCCGAGGTGGGATGATTGCTTGAGGTCAGGAGTTTGAGACCAGCCTGAGCAACAGCGAGACCCCATCTCTACTAAAAATAGAAAGAAATTATATGGCCAACTAAAAATCTATATAGAAAAAAATTAGCCAGGCATAGTGGCGCATGCCTGTAGTCCCAGCTACTCGGGAGGCTGAGGCAGTAGGATCGCTTAAGCCGAGGAGTCTGAGGTTGCTGTGAGCTAGGCTGACGCCACGGCACTCATTCTAGCCTGGGCAACAAAGCGAGACTCTGTCTCAAAAAAAAAAAAAAAAAAAAAGGAGGCAAAGAAGGTCATTACATAATGATAAAGGGGTCAATCCAGCAAGAGGATATAATAATTCTAAATATATATACACCCAACACTAGAACACTCAGATATATAAAGCAAATATTATCAGAGGAAAAGAGAGAGAGATAGACCCCAATACAATAATCGTTGGAGATCTCAACAGCCCATCCGAGCACTGGACAGATCATCCAGACAAAAAAACAACAAAGAAACATTGGACTTAATCTGCACTATAGACCAAATGGACCTAATAGATATTTATAGAACATTTCATCTACAGAACAGCTGCAGAATACATGTTCTTCTCCTCAGCTCATGGATCATTCTCAAGGATAGACCATATGTTAGTCCACAAAGCAAGTTTAGGAAATTCAAAAAAAATTAAATCATATCAAGTATTTTCTCTGAATACAATGGAATAAAACTAGAAATGAATAAGAGGGACATTGGAAACTATACAAACACATAGATCTTAATCAATATATTCCTGACTGACCAATGGGGTCAATGAAGAGATTAAGAAGGAAATTTAAAAAATTCTCAAAACAAATGAAAATGAAAACACAACATATCAAACCTATGGGATACAGCAAAAGTAGTAGTAAGAGGAAAGTTTATAGCAATAAGTGTCTACTTCAAAAAAGGAGAACAGCTTCAAATAAACAACCTAATGATACATCTCAACGCACTAGAAAAACAATTGCAAACCAAATTTAAAATTGGTAGAAGAAAAGAAATAATAAAGATCAGAGCAGAAATAAATGAAATTAAAGCAAACACACACACAAAAAAACCCAAAAGATCAAGTTGGTTTTTTTGAAAAGATAAACAAAATTGACACACCTATAGCCAGACTAAGAAAAAAGAAAGAAAACCCATATAAATAAAATCAGAGATGAAAAAGGAGACATTACAACTGATACAATTGATACCGCAAAAATTCAAAGGATCATTACAGACTACTGTGAGCAACTATATGCCAATAAATTAGAAAACCTAGAAGAAATGGATAAATTCATAGATACATACAACCTACCAACATTGGAGGAGGAAATCCAAAACCTGAATAAACCAATAACAAATAATGAGATAGAAGTAATAAAAAGTATCCCATCAAAGAAAAGCCCAGTACCTGATAGCTTTACTACTGAATTCTACCAAGAATTCAAAGAACTAATACCAATCCTACTTAAACTATTCCAAAAAATCAAGGAGAAGGGAATACTCCCAAACTCATACTATGTGGCCTATATCATACTGATACCAAAACCAGACAAAGACACAACAAAAAAAGAAAACCGGCCAGGCGCGGTGGCTCACGCCTGTAATCCTAGCACTTTCAGAGGCCAAGGTGGGAGATCTGCTTGAAGCCAGGAATTTGAGATCAGCTTGACCAAGAGCGACACCCCCATGTACACAAAAAATAGAAAAATTAGCTGGGCGTGGTGGTACACGCCTGTTGCCCCAGCTACTCAGGAGGCTGAGGCAGGAGGATCACTTGAACTCAGGAGTTTGAGGTTGAAGTGAGCTATGGCTGGAAGCGGTGGTTCATGCCTGTAATCCTAGCACTCTGGGAAGCTGAGGCAGAAGGATGGTTTGAGCTCAGGAGTTCGAGACCAGCCTGAGCAAGAGCGAGACCCCGTCTCTACTAAAAAAATAGCAAGAAGTTATATGGACAGCTAAAAAAAAAAATATATATATATATATATAGAAAAATTAGCCGGGCATGGTGGCACATGCCTGTAGTCCCAGCTACTCGGGACGCTGAGGCAGGAGGATAGCTTGAGCCCAGGAGTTTGAGGTTGCTGTGAGCTAGGCTGATGCCACAGCACTCTAGCCCGGGCAACAGAGTGAGACTCTGCCTCAAAAAAAAAAAAAAAGAAAGAAACAAACAAACAAACAAACAAACAAAAACTATAAGCCAATATCTCTGATGAACATAGATGCAAAAATCCTCAACAAAATACAAGCAAACCAAACTTAACAACATATTAAAAAGATTATTGGCCGGGCGCGGTGGCTCACGCCTGTAATCCTAGCACTCTGGGAGGCCGAGGCGGGCGGATCACTCGAGGTCAGGAGTTCAAGACCAGCCTGAGCAAGAGTGAGACCCCATCTCTACCAAAAATAGAAAGAAATGATTTGGACAGTTAAAAAATCTATATAGAAAAAATTAGCCAGGCATGGTGGCGCATGTCTGTAGTCCCAGCTACTCGGGAGGCTGAGGCAGGAGGATCGCTTGAGCCCAGGAGTTTGAGGTTGCTGTGAGCTAGGCTGATGCCACGGCACTCACTCTAGCCCGGGCAACAAAGTGAGACTCTGTCTCAAAAAAAAAAAAAAAAAGATTATTGATCATGATCAAGTGGGATTCATCACAGGGATGCAGGGATGGTTCAACATATGCAAATCAATCAATGTGATACATCATTTCAACAGAATGAAGGACACAAACCATATGATCATTTCAATTGATGCTGAAAAAGTATTTGATAAAATTCAACATCCCTTCATGATAAAAACTCCCAAAAACCTGGGTATAGAAGAAATATACCTCAACATGATAAAAGCCACATATGACAGACTCACAGCTAGTATCATACTGAATGGGGAAAAACTGAAAGCCTTTCCTCTAAGATCTGGAACAAGACAAGGATGACCACTTTTACCACTGTTATTCAACATAGTACTAGAAGTTCTAGCTAGAGCAATCAGACAAGAGAAAGAAATAAAAGGCATCCAAATTGGAAAGGAAGAAGTCCAATTATCCTTATTTGCAGATGATATGTTCTTATACCTAGAGAAACCTAAAGACTCCACAAAAAAAACTATTAGAACTGATAAATTAATAAAGTTGCAGGATACAATATCAAAATACAAAAATCAGTAGCATTTCTATATGCCAACAGCAAACAATCTGAAAAAGAAACCAAGAAAATAATCCCATTAACAATACCTACAAATAAAATAAAATCTCTAGGAAGAAAATTAACCAAAGAAGTGAAAGATTTATACAATGATAACTATAAAACATTGATGAAAGAAATTGAAGAGGACACACAAAAAATGGAAAGATATTACACACTCATGGATGGAAGAATCAATATTGTTAAAATGTCCATACTACCCAAAGCAATCTACAGATTCAATGCTATCCCCATCAAAATACCAAAGACATTCTGAAAAGAA
Organism: Lemur catta; assembly: GCF_020740605.2. Lineage (NCBI taxonomy): Eukaryota > Metazoa > Chordata > Mammalia > Primates > Lemuridae > Lemur > Lemur catta. The sequence continues at coordinate 47,805,589 of NC_059155.1, read as the reverse complement.
ATTGAAAAAATAACCCTAAAATTTATATGGAACCACAAAAGACCCAGAATACCCAAAGCCATCCTGAGTAAAAAGAGCAAAACTGGAGGAATCACATTACCTGACTTCAAATTATACTACAGCACTGTAGTAACCAAAACAGCATGGTACTGGCATAAAAATAGACACATAGACCAATGGAACAGAATAGAGAACCCAGAAATAAATCCATACGTCTACAGTGAACTTATCTTCGACAAAGCTGCCAAGAACATACATTGGGGAAACACCTGTCTCTTCAATAAGTGGTGCTGGGAGAATTTGATATCCATACACAGCAGAATGAATCTAGACTCTTACCTCTCATCATATACAAAAATCCAATCAAAATGAATTAAAGATTTAAATCTAAGACCAGAAACTGTGAAACTATTAAAAGAAAATACTGTGGAAATGCTGCAGGACATTGGTCTGGGCAAGGACTTCTTGAGTAAAACCGCCAAAGCCCAGGCAACCAAACCAAAATTGGACAAATAGGATCACATCAAGCTAAAAAGCTTCTGCACAACAAAGAAAACAGTCAAAAAAGTGAACAGACAATGCACAGAATGGGAGAAAATATTTGCAAAGTACCCATCAGACAAGGGATTAATAATCAGAATATATAAGGAGCTCTGACAACTCAATAGGAAAAAATCAAATTATCTCATTAAAAAATGGGCAAAAGACCTGAATAGAAGTTTCTCAAAAGAAGACATACAAATGGCCAACAGACATATGAAAAAATGCTCAACATCATTAGTCATCAAAGAAATGCAAATCAAAACCCCAGTGAGGTATCATCTCACCCCAGTTAGAATGGCTTGTATCAAAAAAACAGGCAATAAGAATGCTGGAGAGGATGTAGAAAAAGGGGAAACTTTGTAGTCTGTTCCAGACATTTGTAACAACATGGATGGAACTAGAGAATATTATGTTAAGTGAAATAAGCCAAACACAAAAAGACAAACCTCACATGTTCTCACTCATACTTGGGAGCTAAATATTAAAACAATTGATCTCCTGGAGCCAGAGAGTAGAATTATGATTACCAGAGGCTGGGAAGGGTAGCAGGCAGGGGGTGGTAAAGTGGGGATGGTTAATGGATAAAAAATTATAGTTATAGTTAGAATGAACAATATTTGATAGCACAACAAAGTGACAACAATAAGGTAGGGTATACTTTAAAATAACTAAAAGAGTAGAATTGGAATGTTCCAAACACAAAGAAAAAATAATTGCTTGAGGTGATGGATACCCCAATTAAACTGATTTGATTAATACACATTGTATGCCTCTATCAAAACATCACATGTAGGTCAGGCACGATAGCTCACTCCTGTAATCCTAGCATTCTGAGAGGCTGAGGCGGGAGGATTGCTTGAGCTCAGGAGTTTGAGACCAGCCTGAGCAAGAGCAAGACCTTGTCTCCACTAAAAATAGAAAAATTAGCCGGGTGTCTTGGCAGGCGCCTGTAGTCCCAGCTACTCAGGAGGCTGAGGCAGGAGGATATATTGAGCCCAAGAGTTTGAGGCTGTAGTCAGATATGATGATGCTACTGCACTCCACCCAGGGTGATAGAGCAAGGCTCTGTCTTAAAAAAAAAAAAAAAAAAAAAAAAAAAAAAAAACCACAGGTACCATATAAATACATACAACTATTAATATTATGAACCCATAATTAAAAATAAAAAACTGAGACAAAATAAAATTTAAAATTTAAATATATTATTTAAAGTGTTAAAAGGGAGCCATCAGATAAATTAAAATAGTATAATATTAATATAAGCAAAAAAATTGAGAGGGGGTAAGGGAAGGTAATATAATATGAGATAAATACTCATCTATTATGACAGCAAATAAATAGATCATATATAAAGCTGATAAATCAAGAATTATTGTTATGAGCAGAAGTATGTCCCCCAAAATTATATTGAAGCCCTAACCTCCAGCATCACAGAATGTGACTGTGTTTGAAGATAGGGCCTTTCTTTAAGAAGCAATTAAATTAAAATGAGGCCATTAGGGTGGACCCTAATCCCATCTAACTGGCATCCTTATAACCAGAGGGAATTGAGACACACAAATAGACACCAAGAATGAGCATGCACAGAAGAAAGGCCATGTGAGAACACAGCAAGAAGGTGGACATATGCAGGCCACAGAAAAAGTACTCACAAGAAACCAAACTTGCTGACACATTGATCTTGAATGTCTAGTCCTCAGAACTGTGAGAAATAGTTGTTATATTGTATTATTTTTTATTTGTATTGTTTCTTATTGTATTGTTATTTTTTATTGGATTTTCTCTGTAATATTTTTGATCCTTGGTTGGTTGAATCTATGGATGTGGAACCCAAGGCTATGGAGGGCCAACTGTACTTTCCTTAGTAGATTTGCCTTTGAAATCATGTAAATATTTTACATAATTATAAAAAAATATTCAATCAACATGAGAAAAATATCAATCACTAAAAGTCAAAATCAGGGCGGGGTGCAGTGGCTCATGCCTGTAATCCTAGCACTCTGGTAGGCCCAGGTGGGAGGATCACTTGAGTTCAGCAGTTCAAGACCAGCCTGAGCAAGAGCGAGACCTCATCTCTACTAAAAATAGAAAAAATGAACCAGGCACGGTGGCGCAGGTCTATGGTCCCAGCTACTCAGGAGGCTGAGGTAGGGGGACTGCTTGAGCCCAGGAGTCACAGGTTGCAGTGAGCTAGATTGTACCACTGCACTCTAGCCAGGGCAACAGAACAATATTCTGTCTCAAAAAAAAAAAAAAAACCTCTAGCAAAAAATAATTCATCAATCCAGAATTTTAAGTTCAGTATTTAGTTCACTGAATCACTATAATAACTATAGTATTGTGGAGACCTTTAACTGCAGTAGATATACCAATCATAAAAGGAACGTGGATAGCACGAAAGGATTCAACTCCCTTCTAGTATTACACTAACTTCAATCATTTCATAGGAGTAACAACTATCTCATTGCATATGCACTTACCAAAATCTGTCTTCGAATAGCATCTTCTGAAGCAACTGAGCCTTCACACATACACGCCAATTTGCAAGCAACATGACATACTGCAAAACAGTAATTAGACAACCATAAACACAAAACATTCACTCTGCTTTTATGTACACCTATAAAGAGAAAGGATGATGAAAGGAAAGCCAGTTCTGTTGTTATTAAAAATAAGAATTTTAAAAGCCTTTTAAAAAATCAATTTTCAAAAGTAAATGACCTGAAACTTATGAAATGAATCATTTGCTTACTGCTCTAGAGAGATATTTAATTCTCAAATTTTAATTTCTTCAGGTCTTAAATCCCATAGAATCACTGATTCCCTATGATGTTCTTGTATGCACCATGCTGGCAGAAGAAAAATTCTAAGCAGAATTGAAACCTAAAGCTATTTAACATCTGACAAAATCTCTGGACATCAGAAGAGTTTTAGATTTCTCTCCTAAAATGTGAAACTTTCCAAATATACTCTTTTCGGTAGATGAGATAACAGTTCTTAGAGTGTAATTTAGAAAATACAGACATCTTCATTATATAGTTCATTTTCCCTGAAAATAGGCAAGTTTGAATAACTGTAATCTCTTTGTTTCTAGTTTCTTTCATCATAAAACATATCCAAGTTTTTAAAAAATGTCTTCACAAATAACTGAACTAGTCACCTTAACGTTTGATCTCAACAGCCATTCTACCTATGCTAATACCATTTCTAATTAATAGTCCATTGAAAAGAGAAGAATTGCCCAGCTGAAATTACAGAGTAATTGAAGTGGCCAGATTTTTATTGCTTATCATGAAGTGTAAAATCTAATCATCATTTAAGAAAGTTAATTTATTCTGAAAAAAACTTTTGGTAACATAATTTCTAATCATATATTTAAATTGACTTGAATTTCTAGTTTTGAAAATTTTTTAAGTGTTTCCTTTTTTTTTTTTACAAAGTTTACTAATCCTTCAGTATGTTCAAGGACTCTAACCTCTCAATTATTTCCCCTCTCCAAAGGTATATTGTGGCCTTGCAGCAGCGGCGGCGGGAGAAGAATCAAGAATCGGGGAGTTGGGCACCGGGCAGCTCCTGACGGCCATGGCCTTTACCCTGTACTCACTGCTACAGGCAGCCCTGCTCTGCGTCAATGCCATCGCCCTGCTGCAAGAGGAGCGATTCCTCAAGAACACTTGGCTGGGAAACAGACCAGGGAATTGGTGGATTCGGAGAGGAGGCAGGAATTAAATCTCAACTAGTGAACCTTATTCAATCTGTAAGAACCGTGATGAGAGTGCCATTGATAATAGTAAACTCAGTTGCAATTGTATTACTTTTATTATTTGGGTGAATATCAGTGGAGGAAATGGAGACTCAGAAGAAGAGACGCCAGCAGAAGTTATTACTTTGGAATATTCATATCTTAGCAGGCTGACCTTGCACTGGACAAAAATGTAAAGCAGACAATAAAACCAGAGTTTCTATTTATCTGATTTTTTTAATGTTGCACTTGTATTTTCATTATAAAAAGATCAGATCATCAGAGGTAGTAACTCTCCAGGACTGGAATACATTTCATTGCTGCCTGTTAATTTATGCTCTGGTAAAGATTGTTAAAAGGGTGTAGGACTGTTGCTTCTGTTTTTTTTTTTAGATACTTTTCTATCTCTCACTTCTCAGGGATGAATTTTTTTTTCCAAAGTTTTGAAGTTCCTTGTGACTTAGCCATGACATGAGAATCATTAACCCCCTGGATAAAATTTAAAGGATTTAAAAAAATTAATTTACTATATACAAAATAATGGGTAATTTGGATAATTTTATTTTTAAATCTTTGGTTAAATATTTTGTATACATATTATCTCAGCTATGAAGAATTCAAAGTTAAAGACACTATTGAGGAGTAATACTCTCTGATTTCAGGGAGAATTCTAATTTTGTAAGTCACAGTCACATGATGATTGTGTTTTTAAGTTCTTTTCATGTATTTGTTATTTTATTAATTGGTCTGGATATTGAGACCAGATCAGTATCAGAATATTTTCATTGGTAAAAAAAATCTAGAAAAGTCTGTGCCCGTTTTCCAATGATGGTTTTTAAAAAAATCAGCATAAATATTAGTCTGCAAGAGCAATCTTTAACAATCACAATTAAACTATACTACACAAGAAGATGGTTTATTATGAAGCATTTACCTCCCCCCAAAATTATCACGTTTCCATTTCTTGGTGGAGTAGCACATTGAAGGGTGTGACTCTTACTTCTTCATTCTCTCTGTCAATAGCACATTCATGCTGGATAAGTTGTTTTTATTTTGCTTTACTTTTATGCCTTAGACCATCTTGTGAGATTGTTTGCCCATCCCATAATACAGTTTTATGCAGAAAGCTTGAAACTATGTAAATGGATTTTGTGGAAATTATCAATTATAATACTTTAAAGGGGTTGAATGGCATCTTTGTTTACAGAATATTTGTAAATAAAGTTGGATTTCCAAGTCAAGCACATGTGTACCTTAGTATAAACCTGTTAATGTTAAAAGAAAATAAAGGTATATTGTGTACCTCCTTCTCAATTTAGTCCATCCTCTCTACTTTCAAACATACTCACCTCTCCCCCCTTGAAAAAAATCAACTGACCCCACTGTGCTTCAAGCTTGCATCCCATTTCTCCTCTTCCTTTCATTGCCAAACTTCTTGAATTGAATAGTCTATCTACTCTCTCTATTTTCTTGCTACTCACTCATCTCCTTAAGCCCCTGAAATCTGTTTTACATCCTTACCACTTTACTAAAACTGCATTCCCAAAGATTAACCTCCCTAACTTCACAGCAACATTTCACAATGATCATAACCGTTTTGAAAAATGTAACTCCCTTGGCCTGAACTATCCTGCTTCAGAATTGAACACTGTCCCTCTGTGGGAAATGTCTTAGTCTAAACTTTGCTCCCATCCTCACATTCACACTCCAGCTGTTTTATAGTTATCATCAATAAGCCTTCAAGCCAAAGGCAGCTGAGGCTGAAACAGAGTACTACTTCAGTATACAGATGTTTTCTTTGATGCTGTTGCTCTATCCTCATCTTCTCATTTGCCTGTTCTTGACCTCTCGATATTATAAATATCTTGGTTAGGTGCTTGCTGACTGACTCCATTGAACATCTGCTTACTCTACTCTACCAGTGCCCACAGCCTGATACTTGAATTGACTTTGGATAAACACAATGTTGTACACTGACATTTATGAATTTTTTATTTTTATTGTTTATTTACTGTAACCCTTTCCTTTTCAGATCCTCAAGTATAATGTATGCTTGGTATCACTGTTGTGGTATCTTACCTTGTCCCCTTCACCTGCTGCCTGCTGTAACATGGTACAACCCTATAAGGAGTATGCACTCAATAAATAGATAGTAAGTCTCCTCTAGAATGTTTTGAATGTTCCTTTTGCTCTCCCATCCTTGTTCTTTTTCTTCCCAGTCTTTAAATAGAAAATTTAAAGTTAAAATCTCACTACTCTTTACTTCTCTCAATACCACTGGTTCTTAAAATTTGGTGTGCATGAGAATTCCTGAGAAATTTTTTCAAATTATAGACATGCCTAGATTTCATCCTGAACCTAAATGAACAAAAACCACCAATGAATGGTAGGGCCTGGACATCTGTGTTTTTAACAGGCTTAACAGGTGATTCTGGTTTTTACCAATATTTAAGAACCACTGCTCTTTATTTTCTCCCTCAGAGGACTCAACTACTCTTGTGGCTTCAGCTACCACCTCCATGTAAATAACCAGCACATCTATAGGCCCAGTCCTTACCCTTCTCATAAGCTCTAGTCTCATATAGCCAATCTTACTGTCACCTCAAATGCAACAGGTCTAAAACTAAGCGTTATAAGTCATTCCTCTACTTCTGGCTTTCCTATTTCTGCTCATTGTTCCATAATTGTTTCAAATAATAAAAATTGTGGCTTATAAATCTTGATGACTTATTTCATCATGTAGCATAATCCAGGCAGACTAAATATGTTTTTAAAGAGACAAATTATCTTCCAATCAACATATTTTTGAAACAAAATTCTTTTAAATTGTAGGCTTCCTGCACTAACATACTATTCTCCACTGCATCAAAAAAGTACTATACATGGAACAAGAACCCAAATATCTGATTAAGAACTGCTACATGAAGTGAGAAAGTACATGGGAAAAGGTCCCAGGGCTGCAGCACCTACTGCATCTACCATATCCCTGATATTTGACAAGCAGTGAAAAACAGCTAGAGCAATATTCCTTGATATGCAGAATGGTAAGAATTAAGAATGAAAGCATTTTAATATCGCACAGTTCACCTGTGTGCTAAATTTCTCCCACAGACAAATTCCTAACACTTCCCTCCCCATATTTAAAGGATCTAAGGCTGCTTGGAGCAATGATATCAACATTTTTTTTTGAGGCAGATTCCCGCTCTGTCACCCTGGCTAGAGTGCCATGGCGTCAGCCTAGCTCACAGTAACCTCAAACTCCTGGGCTCAAGCAATCCTTCTGCCTCAGCCTCCCAAGTAGCTGGGACTACAAGCATGTGCCACCATGCCTGGCTAATTTTTTATATATATTTTTAGGTGTCCAGCTAATTTCTTTCTATTTTTTAGTAGAGACAGGGTCTCGCTCTTGCTCAGGCTGGTTTTGAACTCCTGAGCTCAAACTATCCGCCCGCCTTGGCCTCCCAGAGTGCTAGGATTACAGGTGTGAGCCACCACACCTGGCCAATGATATCAACATTTACCTGAGAGTTAGAGAGAGAATTGTTCTCTAAACATCCTAATAGAGAATTGGACTCATGAGTAAGTATACTATTGATTAGACTAATCACAATTATTCTATACCTACACCGAAGTTGTATACAGTTTCATTTATGTTCATAAAGATAAATACTTAATAGTAAATTCTATTTATTGTATACAGACAAAAGCCATTTATCTTTACAAAGTCAAGCAGTCCAGAGGTTCACCCTTTTGTTTCTTGCTTCAATGTATCCTTTATAATAAGGCAAGATACTTTCCATAAATGCATTTGTTGTCACTACACTTGTTGAAAACCAGTAAATGTCAGCACACTAGATCTTGTCTATTTAGCTAAAGCACTAGAACTTTGCCAGACAGAGGACGACATTTTAAGCATCCAAGAAGATGAGTTTCGTTTGGGGTTTTTGCCTTGTTCTTGTTCCTGTTGTTTGCTTCACTGGTATAAAAGAACTATAGTTTTTCTCAGTAACTCATGCCAATGTTTATCAATTCACCTCATGAAGAAACTCTTCTTTACACTCTTTGAAATCTAAATCCCTCTCATAGCAACACTTTTCATTCTATTATTAATGGAAAGGGGAAACTACTATTTGATGGTCCTTCAGAATCCTGAAGGTTTTGATCCAATCTCTTCTCCACAGGAAATAATCCATGTCCTTCAACATTTCTTCAAGTTCTCATTGTCCCACCCTTTAATAATCTTTGTTGCTCACCTCCAGACTATTTCTTACAGTGATGCCTCTAAATTTTTATTAATAAATAGCTAACCTCTGAAAAAAATCATAAAACTGAGGGAGCCTATTTGGTTAAGAAACCAGTCATTCTGGGTTGTTTTTAGTTGTCTTAACAAATCTCCATCTAAGAACCGGTCAAAATATTATTTAAACTGCAGGAATACTACCTAATTACATAGTAAAAACATTCCTGATAATATGAGTCACAAAATGTATACGTACATTTAGCTTTCTGCTCTTCATTTATAAGCAAACCTACTCTCTTGGTAACTGCCCAATTCCACAGGTTTACTGCCATTTCTTCAACCTGGTCAAAGAGAAATATTTCCTTAGCCAGTTAAAATACTGTCCACCTCCAATGATATTTTCATACTTGCATGTTGTATGCTTATATAACTATTGTGGCTCATTTCCAGGCCCTCCATAATCTACTCCCATTCTACTTCTCCCCCCAAAAACTTATCCACTGTCAGAGTAATTATCTCACTGTCCCCTGAAGACAACTTGTTCATTCCTATCTATGTATCTTTATTCATAGTGTTGGCTTCACCTGATATACCTCCTCCCCTCCCTTTGTCTTTATGTAACTCAAATCGAGTTAAGTCTCGCCAGCAACATCCATGAAGTTTTTAGCAACCACTACAATCTACATTTCTCTGTCTTCTTTGAATTCCTGTATTTATTAAGTTTCACACAATTGAGCATTAATTATACTATTTTGTATCATTTATACTTTAACTGTTTCAGTTATTTCCCAACTAGGCTCCTGGATATCAAAGATCATGTCTTATATAACTTATGTAGTACTTATAGTACTAATTTGTTGTTTTATTATGTTTTTCCTGGGGACTAGGGGGCAGTTTATAATGTTTCTTTTGGGGTTTATATTTCTATCAGGTAGAACTCAGTCAACTGGATGCAAAACTAAGTCAAGCTCATAGTGTCTAAAGGAAAAAATGAAGATACAAAGTATGTGCAATTGGGGATAGGTTGGTTTCTGGAAAGAGACCTCTGAAAGCAATAATTGGTCCTGGATGGTACTATTGCTTGAGACCAATATGGCATAGCCCTGGCCTAAATCTCCCAGAGTGCTATGGTGAATATAAGAGAAGCCATATACCATTGTCTTACATTAAACATATTGGTAGTAATATGACTAACAGGAAAAATAACTGGATAAGCCAAAAGAACCCAATTTATGCACATAGTACAAGACTGTATTTTAGTTTGTTGGGGTTTTTTTGAGACAAGGTCTTGCTATGTCACTGGGGCTAGAGTGTAGTCACATCATCATAGCTCTCTGCAATCTCAAACTCCTGGCCTCCAGCAATCTTCCTGCCTCAGCCTTCTGAGTAGCTGGGACTATAGGTATACAACACCACGCCCGGCTAATTTTTCTTATTTTTGGTAGAGATGGGGGTCTCACTATGTTGCCCAGGCTGATCTTGAACTCCTGGCCTCAAGCAATCCTCATGCATTGGCTTCCCAAAGTGCTGGGATTACAAGCATGAGCCACTGCACCTAGGCTGTATTTTAGTTTTAAATCTTTCTCCAGTGCCACTTTTCTAACCTACAGTTTCACATTTTCCTCATGAGCTTCCATTTAAACAGATGATTTATTTAGCATGGTTATCATTTCACTTACTATTCTGAGCTAATTCTCATGCCCACTTCCATCCCTCTTACATAGTATGCCCATGCCACAGGTGATCTAATGATGACTTTCACATGAAGTATTATTTGATTTGTATCACTAAAAACACATGGAGTTAATATTCACTCCAACTTTCCCAGAGGAACAAATGGTTTGATGTATTAAAGGGGCAAATGAACATCTAGACTAAAACAGCTTAAAGAAGCTACCTTTTCTGGATTTTGGAAAGCAATTTTGCGATATGTAAAAAGATCCAAAAATGTTCATATCTTTTGACCTAGTATTAATAATTGCTCTTCTGAGATTCTATCCTAAGGAAATAGTACAAAATGTGTAGAGGAAAATCTTTGCACTTAGTAGTGTTTCTAATGTCATTATTTATAATAGTGAAAAATGAGGAACAATATAAATATCCAATAACGAATAGTTGAATTATGATAAATCCCTTTGATCGAATTGTATTCTGCCATTTAAAATAGTGGTTATGGCCGGGCGCGGTGGCTCATGCCTGTAATCCTAGCACTCTGGGAGGCCGAGGCAGGTGGATCGCTCGAGGTCAGGAGTTCGAGACCAGCCTGAGCAAGAGGGAGACCCCGTCTCTACTAAAAATAGAAAGAAATTATCTGGCCAACTAAAATATACATAGAAAAAATTAGCCAGGCATGGTGGCGCATGCCTGTAGTCCTAGCTACCCGGGAGGCTGAGGCAGTAGGATGGCTTGAGCCCAGGAGTTTGAGGTTGCTGTGAGCTAGGCTGACACCACGGCACTCACTCTAGCCTGGGCAACAAAGTGAGACTCTGTTTCAAAAAATAAATGAATAAAATAAAATAAACAAAATAGTGGTTATGGCTGGGCACAGTGGCTCATGCCTATAATCCTCGCACTTTGGGAGGCCGAGGCAGGAGGATCACTTGTGGCCAGGACTTCAAGACCAGCAGGAGCAAGAGCAAGACCCCATCTCTACAAAAAATAGAAAAGTTAGCTGAGCATAGTGGTGTGCGCCTGTGGGCAGGAGGATCACTTGAACCCAGGAGTCTGAGGTTGCAGCAAGCTACAATGCCACTGCACTCTAGCTGGGGTGACAGAGCAAGACCCTGTCTCAAAAAAGAAAAAAATTAATTAAATTAAATAGTGGTCATGAAAAATATGTTTTTAACATGGGAAAATGTCTTACATGTCTAGTGGAAAAGATACAGATAAATTAGACTTCATCAAAACTAGATCATTTCAAAGGATACCATCAAGAAAGTGAAAAGACAACTCATAAAATGAGAGAAAATATTTGTAAATCATGTATCTGATAAGGGATATGTACCTGGAATATATAAAGAACTCCAACTACTCATAATAAAAAGAAAAATAACCCAATTTAAAAATTGGTGAATGATCTTAACAGATATTTCTCCAAAGAAGATATATATAAATAGTCAATAAGCACATTTTTAAAAATGTTCTGCAACATCATTAGCCATCAGGGAAATGCAAATCAAAGCCTCACTGATATGCCATCTCACACTCACTAGGATGGCGACTATCAAAAAAACAGAGAAAGGCCGGGCACGGTGGCTCACGCCTGTAATCCTAGCACTCTGGGAGGCCGAGGCAGGTGGATCACTCGAGGTCAGGAGTTCGAGACCAGCCTGAGCAAGAGTGAGACCCCGTCTCTACTAAAAAAAAAAAATAGAAAGAAATTATCTGGCCAACTAAAAATATATATACAAAAAAATTAGCCGAGCATGGTGGTGCATGCCTGTAGTCCCAGCTACTCGGGAGGCTGAGGCAGGAGGATCGCTTAAGCCCAGGAGTTTGAGGTTGCTGTGAGCTAGGCTGATGCCACGGCACTCACTCTAGGCTGGGCAACAGAGCAAGACTCTGTCTCAAAAAAAAAAACAGAGAATAACAAGTGTTGGTAAGAATGTGGAGAAACTGGCACCCTGTGCACTGTTGATGGGAATGTAAAATGGTACAGCTGCTTTGGAAAACAGTATGGCAGTTACTCAACAAATTAAAAATAAGCCAGGCATGGTGGCATGTGCCTATAGTCCAGTTATTCATGAGGCTGAGGTGGGAGAATCATTTGAGCCCAGGAGTTCAAGCCCAGCCTGGGCAACTTAGCTAGACCCTGTCTCAAAAAAAATTAAAAATAGAATTACCATATGATCCAGCAATTCCAATTCTGGGTATTTATCCAAAAGAATTGAAAGCAGGGACTTGAACAGATATTTGCACGCCAATGCTCATAGCAGCATTATTCACAATAGGCAAATAGGCAAAACAGGCAAAAGGAGGAAGCAACTCAAGTGTCCATCGACAAATGAATGGATAAACAAAATGTGGTATATACATACAATGGAATATTATTCGGTCTTAAAAAGGAAGGAAATTCTGACACATGCTGCAATATGAATGAACATTGAGGACATTATGCTAAGAGGAATAAGCCAGTCACAAAAAGACAACTATTATATGATTCCATTTGCATGAGGTACTGAGAGTAGTCAAATTTATAGAAACAGAAAGTAGAATGGTGGTTGACAAGCTGATCCTAAAATTCATATTAATTTTAGGGGGCAAGGTGGAATTGTTTAATGGGTATAGAGTTTCAGTTTTGCAAGATGAAAAGAGTTCTGGAGAATGGTTACACAAAAACATGAACATACTTAATAGCAGTGAATTGTACACTTAAAAATGGTTAAGACGGTAAGTTTTATGTTATATATATATTTTTTACCATGATTTAAAAAACCAAACACAATGAGATAACACTTCATACCCATAATCAAAAAGACAAATAATAACAAATGTCCTCAAGGAGGTGGAAAAACTGGATCCCTCATATACTGTTAGTGGGAATGTAAAATGGTACAGCCACTTTGGAAAACAATCTGGCAGTTCCTCAAAAGTTTAAACAGAGTTACCACATGACCCAGCAATTTCATTCTTAGGTATATACCTAAGAAAAATAAAAACATAAAAATCTGTACATAAATATTCATAGCAGTATTAGTCATAATAGCCAAAAAGTGGAATAAAAATGTTCATGAATAGAAGAATGAGAAATCAAAATAGGGTATATCCATAGAATGTAATATTATTCAGTCATGAAAAGGTATGAAGTACAGATACATGAGACAACACGGATAAACCTTGAAAACATTATGCTAAGTGAAAGAAGTCAGTCACAAAAGACCACACATTATATGATACCATTTACATAAAATGTCCAGAATAGGCAAATCCATAAAGACTGAAAGTACACTAGTGGCTGCCTAGGGCCTGAGCAAGGGAAGAAGGGAGTGGGAGGAAATGGAAGTGAATAGGTGTGAAGGCTCCCTTTGGGGTGATAAAACGGTTCTAAAATTAACTGTGGTGATGGGTACACAACTAACTGTGAAATGCTAAAAACTACTGAATTTTACATTTGAAGTGGGTGAATTGCATGGTATATGAATTTAATTTTATTTAAATAAAGTTTATAATATAATATAATATATATACATATTTTACATATAAAGAGGAGAGATTTACAATGAACTTTCTTCTCATCTTTCCATACGAGCAGTCACCAAGATGGAAGTGTTTGCCCAAGGTAAATGTTCCCAAAAGTGTTTCAGACCCTCAAGGCAATTTCCACATTAAGTAAATGACAGACCTTCATTTAAACATTAGAACAATTACTCCCTAAAAAAGCACTTCTGAAAGCTTATTTCAATTGAGTCTCCACTACTGGGTAGTTTTCTACTTTGCTGCAAAGGTAAGGAAAAGAGAACTATAATTTAGTGACTAACTACTATGTGTCCAGTACCTTATACAGGTTATTGTGTTTACTATTCACAACAACACTGGGAAGTGGGTATTATTATTATTATTTAACAGATGAGAAAATGAAGCCTAGAGAGGTTAAATAATAAATATTAAACTTGAGCACGTATTTTCCATCGGTTTCTAAAACTTTATTTTCCCTAAATTAGGCTTGAAAATGCAAAAAATAGATTTCTATGTGTTTAGCAATGATTAAGCATAAAGAATTTTTTTACTTATACATTGGTTAAAATGATGAATCATTAAAACTTATCATAAACAAAATTATTTTTACACCAACCTGAGCATCCTGTATTTCAGCCATGGACTCCCTGTTAATATTTGCTATGTTCATGAAGAGTCTATCAATTGCCTCAGGTATGCTAGGTGAATTATCTTTTCCAATCAGGTTTTCAACAATTTCTGAAATAACAATGAAAGATAAATGAAAGATAAATGTGCTGTGAACTATCACCATAGGCTAAAAGTAGCAAATCGTTTTGAAACCTGTTCCTAGGTCACTGGCCAAATGAATATAGCATGAAGGAACTTGAAATGATCCTTAGAGTAAAACCAAACTGGAGATAGTTTCTTTAAGCTAGAGTGCAATTTTCAAATAAAATCTGTATTTCTTGGAGTCACTTGTTTATAACTTAATCATCATTACTCGTTCTCAGAAAGTAAAATGCATTGACTTCACAAACAGTAATGTTATTATAGGAAATCTTAAAAGTACAAAATAGAAGTTAATACTGCATTCAAAACTAGAAAATGTAGAAATTCTGAGGAAGACCTGGATATGTACCCTGTAAAACTGAAATACTTAATACTTTCAAGCATTTGACAGACATAGCAAAGTTATGCTGGCTCTGAAGTCTTGACCTTACTTTGTGAGAAAAAATGACATGCCCAATTAGCAACAACATTAACCAGTTATTGAATCTGTACAAATGATGTCACTGTTTTCTAAACAGTCTGAGCTCCAGATTCTATATAGCTGAATCTTACTAGGCCATGGAATTCCATAAAACCCAAGCATTAGCTGGGTGTGGTGGTACATGTCTGTAGTCCCAGATAGTCAGAAGGCTAAGGCAAGAGGATCACTTGAGCCCAGGAGTTCAGGACCAGCCTTGGCAACACAGTGAGACCACTATCTCAAAAAAAAAAAAAAAAAACCCAAGCATGATGTAGGATCACAATTGATGCCCTTCATATCATCAAAATTGAGGCTTTTTTTCCAAACTCATGTAACAGAAGTCTCCATAAGCTATATTCTAATTTCTTGCAACATTATTGAGCATCAAAGTAGCAAGAATGTTATTAATATTCATAAGAATACTATAAAAGCACCTTCCAAAAGATTTTTAAGCTGCTAAAATAAACAGATTTTTTTATCCTGCTACAATAAACAAGTGAAATCTCGCATCAAACAATAAATCAGCTGCAAAAAATTTTCAGTTAAACATCAGAGAATAGACTCAAATAAAGACTTCACAAAGCAAATTACATTCAAATATACTCACTCAAATATTTTTCACAACACATGGAATCTTCAATACCCACTGCATGAGCAGAGGTATTAGGGAAAATACACTTACACATATTTTCAATGCTTTAGGTGAAAAGATATATATGAAAAGAAAAACTCCTATCTTCCTTTCTCCTACAAATTATTTGATGAAAAGACTGATATCAAATATGTTGACTCTTCTATTAATAAGATTAGGCAAGTATCGCACTGAGGGACATATATTATATCCCTTGCCCAAAATATTGATAACAGGATCATGGAAATTTTAAAAATGATGTTTTTAAAAATCCAAATGTTACTTAAAAACAATTTTAGAGATATTTTTGAAAAGAAAACAAAAACCCAATATAATTTTTGAGTTCTTTCTTTTAAAAAAAATCCTAAGATGTTATTATAGAACACCAATTATAATTTCTGGTTACACAGTATATGGTACTATGAAGACATTAATTCTGATATGTGAATGTTCTCTTAAGTGGTTAATATTTTATATAACTCATTTTTGTCAAAATAATTCTGGTCCTTTCAAAATATATTTTCAATGTCATGCAGTTGAGCAACTTGATTGACACCAGCTGAGGCAAGGGTAGCATTGCAGTCCTTTAAGATAAAATGCAGGCCAGGCGCGTTGGCTCACGCCTGTAATCCTAGCACTCTGGGAGGCCAAGGCGGGAGGATCGCCCAAGGTCAGGAGTTCAAGATCAGCCTAAGCAAGAGCGAGATCCCATCTCTACTATATGGACAGCTAAAAATATGTAGAAAAATTAGCTGGGCATGGTGGCGCATGCCTGTAGTCCCAACTACTTGGGAGGCTGAGGCAGGAGGATCACTCGAGCCCAGGAGTTTGAGGTTGCTGTGAGCTAGGCTGATGCCACGGCACTCTAGCCCTGGGCAACACAGTGAGACTCTGTCTCAAAAAAAATAAATAAATAAATAAAAGAAAATGCAGTCAGCAAAGCTGGCTAAGTAGTGGAGATCACATAGCTGAATGGTTGAGAATTACACTATCAAAGGGAGATTTGCTTCTGGAAAAAGCTCAGAAAAGGACTTCTATAAATGCAGTCTACTCCTGAGATGAAGACAACATGCTGTATTAAGGTTATATCAAGCAAGATTGCATATTTTGAAAAAAAATGATCAAATTATCTTCCTGGCTACTGAAATAAACTATTATTTACAACATGATTTCAGTCAATTTAATTTAAATGAGATTCACTCTAGTTAAAACTAGGGGGTCACTCTAATAAGGCAGCTGTGTTAAAATAGTATCAATTAATTCTGATTAGGTAGACAGCATTGTAGGTACAGTATAATAGGAAACAAATATTTACCCTGTCCTTGAGGAAGAAAGCTTCTGTTACAACATGGAAAAATCTATCAACAGTCCTGCCAAGTCTTTTCCTGTGACCTCCCTCAGCTCAACCAGTCATTCAAAAGCCAAAGCAGCTCAAAGGTCAATTCAAGATTTTACCCAAAGTCACAATGATTATATGCAACCTCTTTATTTAGAAAAGAACCAAAAATGACAATAAAATTAACATTTGCATAATGCTTTCCAGTTTGTAATCTTTTTCATATGCATTCTCACTTAATCTTCAATCTACTCTATAAGATGTGGAAACTAAGATTTAACAAAATGAAGTGACTTCTTGAAGGTGATACAAATAGAAAGTAGCAAACCAAGACTTGAACTCAGGCTTTCTGACTTGAAATCCTATACTTTTCACTATTCTGGTTATATTGGGAAGGGACTGGAACAAGTGACAAGCCAGCACTGGGACAACTATAAAACAGCAGAGAGAGAAGAAATGAGCCAAGACCATTCAGAGTGCTACATTATGGTTCTGATTGTGGGCTAAGAAAAACTATTCTAACTACAGAGGTTGGTTTAAATGAGGGCAGCCAAAATATCCGAAACAGTGTCAAAAGGGCATGGCAACTCAGGCAAACAGGTTCAGCCATAGCCTAGAATCACATTGTAAATTGTAGCTCCTATCCATGGTTAGAGAGATAATCATTTTTCCTATACAGTGTTCCAAGAATTAGAAATGACAAATTGGATATGGTACAAGAGAATCCAAGCAGCAAGTCACAATGCAGAATTCAGATGGAACTGCATGTACCATAGTTCCAAGAGATCTATTCACAGCAACGTACTATAGTTCTAAGCAGCGTCCTGATCCTGGAAGGTAACTAGGGAAAGATGCATGCCAGGCTAACCCCATGAAAATCATAACAAGCAGAAATGACACAGTTCCACAGATTAAAAAATCCCAGCCCTCAGCTTTCCACTGGGGAGGGAAAGAGTTGATCCATGCCTCCAATGTCCCAGCTTCTCCAGGGCTGCCCAAAGAACTAGTATCTGTCTCTCCAGTCTTGAAGCTTTTGTAACAGAGGGAAGGGCCTGAAAAAGGGTAAAATGTTTTAGGAGTTGTCTCTTTAAACCGCCCCCACCCTTTTGGGGAATTAAAACCTGTATCCCTGTCCAAGGACAGTAATCAGAAGGGCAGGGGAGCATTCTCTGTTTTTTTATACCACAGGAGAGATGGCTCAATGGAATTGTCCGGGCAGAGGTCAGGAGATTGTCTTCACTTTGCGGGAGATGGGGTAGATCAGGACCATCAACTGTAGTTAAATAGCAATAGCCCCAAGATGAAAACTCCTTTTAAAAGCTCTGCATTTCTACCTACACATAGGATGATGGCACTCTAGGAAGATAGTCTCCCATCATCCTCATTTGCTGGCAAATTAATAAGCTTCTCTTTCCCTCTCCTCAGATCACTTGTCCTGGGTCTTCTGATGAGGCCTCAAGACCAAGTGCCAAACTTTCAATAACACTCTGATGGATCTGGCACAGTCTAGCTGCTTAGAGAAGAATGGAGACAGTTCTCCGTTGAGAACGGCTTGGACTGGTGAATTCCATGGCTCCACCCTCTGGATCAGCACAGAGCAAGCAGATAAAAACCACAGCTGCCTGATTCTCCCTGGGGAGGGTAAGAGTTGGTAGAGGTTCCCAGAATCTCTGGCAGGGCTGATTGGTAGAGGTCTTCTGTACAAGGCAAGCCTGTGAAGACTGAGAGAGGTGCCTTCTTTGTCTAATGCACAGACACGGACACAGAGAGTCAAGGAAAATAAAGAACCAGGCAAAGATGTTCCATCTTTGGAACAAGACAAACACCAGAAACCAACCCTCATGAAATAGAGTTACATGATTTACTTGATAGAGAATTAAAAATAATTCTCATGAAGATGCTCACTAAGGTCAAGAGCATCTTCATGAGCATGAACAAAGTGAGAATTTCAACAGAGATAAAAATATTAAAAAGTACCAAAAATTTCTCCAAAAAGACATAGAAATGGCCAACAGGTATATGAAAAATTCTCAACATTACTAATCATCAGGGAAATACAAATCAAAGCCAAAATGACATTTGATAGAGGATGATCTCTATCAAAAAAATGGAAAATAAGAAGTGTTGGTGAGGATGTGGAGAAATTGGAACCTTGAACACTGTTGGTAAGAATGCAGCTGCTATGGAAAATAGTATACAGATTCCTCAAAAAATTAAAAACAGAACTACCATATGATCCAGCAATCCCACTTCCGTGTATTTATGTATAAGAACTGAAATCAAGATCTTGAAGAGATCCCACTCTCATGTTCACTGCAGCACTATTCACAATAGCCAAGATGTGGAAACAACCCAAATGTCCATCTGCAGAAGATTCTCAGTCAAGAACAGCAGGGCTTTGCTACAAGGGGTAACAAAAGATAACAGGATGTAATTAGAATAGAAGAGTAATAAATACAGATGCCTTATAAAGAAGATGCTGAGGGATAGCATTGGTTTGGCAAGTTGAATTTGGTTATGGACCTTACATAGGAGTGTGAAAAATATCAGATAACTAGATTCATTGCAATATTTACACAATGTGCATTTGGTTGAAAGGACTGAGTTATGCCTCTTTTGAAAAATTCCTCCTACTGATGCATTTTGTTCAGTGTCAGTACAATTCTATCCTTTAGTCCCTAAAGTTAAATGCCCTGCATGCGACTGGATAAGGTTCCTCACCGGAATCAAGTTGGAAATTCCTTTTTGATTAGCATGATACTGTCAGCTCTTGACTACCCCTACCCCACCCCCCAATTAGTTGCCCTCCTAAAATTAACATAGCTTTATCTCCTGATGAGGCCAGTCTGTAGGCTTAGGTTTTCTCCCTGAGCCAGTTCTGCTTAGGGCAAGAAAGAATAATAGCATTGTAGAGGAGGGAAGGGATTGGTTTAGATTAAGTCACACTGGCCATCAGATTTGAAATTTAACATGTTAGGGGGCATATTCCAGGAACCTGTTTAGCTTTGGAGTTGTATCCTTTCTTTGTTTTTCATGTGGTAAGAACACTTAATATGAGATCTGCTCTCTTAACAAATTTTTAATTGTAAAATACATTATTGTTGACTATAAGTAGAGTGTTGTACAGCAGATCTCTAGAGCTTATTCATCCTGCTTGACTGAAACTTTTTGCCCATTGCTTAGCAACTGTCCATTCGCCCTTCCCACAGCTCCTGGAAACCACCATTCCTTTATTTGATTCTATGAATTTGACTATTTTAGATAATTCATATAAGTAGGATTATGCAATATTTGTCTTTATGTGACTGGCTTATTTCACTTAGGATAATATCCTCAAGGGTCATCCATGTTGTCACATATTACAGAATTTCCGTCTTATTAAAGGCTGAAATATTCCATACAATATTCCATTGTCTATATATACAAATGCCCTCCCTTGGCGTGGGAGGGTAGCACCAAAGTCACCCTCACCATCTGAGTGCAGGCCGTGGTTTTCAGTTTCCCAGGGTCCCCAGATTGGTTCTCCCACGGTTGTCTGCATTTATCTACCAAGATATCATTTTTGCATGAAGATCTGGAGTGGTGCCTTGGTGTATGACTCCGGATAATTGCAGTTTCGCCTCAAGACCCCTAAAAATGAGACTGCCAAAACCAGAACAGTCCTCGTGGCTAAACCACCCCTGGAGGAAAGGCCAAAACCAAGCCCGGTCCTGACTGATCCCCCAAAGGGTCCCCTCCCAATGGAGCCCCCTCCATATCCTACTGCTTCCCCTGAGCCCCGACCGACTAGTCAGGAGAAAGGGCCCCTCTGTCCTCCTCATACACGGAGCAGCTCCCATTCCAGTTTGTCCCCTGATTCTTTGCCAGGGGTGCCTGTCCTTCCTTTAAGGCAAGTTCCCCCTCCCAGAGTGCTAGGATTGCAGGTGTGAGCCACTATGTCCAGCCAAGATATGTTTTTAATAAGAAAAATTGTGGAAAAAACCTAAAATGTGTTCTTATTAAAAATATATATGTAATTTTGTCTAATTCAGAGGTTATTTAAAGGTTGATTCAAAATATAGATTTAGAAAAAAATAATGAAAACAAGACAGAAAATAACCAGTGAAATAAGAGAAAGAGATGTAAAAAAGCTATGAATATATAAACATATTTTTGGTAAGAAAGGTTAAACAGAGAGGACTATAGTATTGTATAAGAAAGAATCTTGTATGGTAAAGGAAAAGTTAAGGCAAAACAGAAAGTTTGGTATGCTGTAGCTGGTCTATGCAAGATGGGATAAAGTCCATGAAAGGGGATTTATGAAGAAATTTTATATGTGAGCCAATTGGCTACAATTAAAAAGAAAAATTTTGGTTTTCTTAAAATATTAATTTGCTGTTAATGAAACTATCTGATTTATAACTTGTGCCCTTTTCTTAAAAAAAAAATCACTACAGAAGGCTTTTCTTTACCTTTTTGATAACTGGCCTAAAAAAACAAAGTTTTTATGCTTTATCAAGTTGACAAACTTTCCAAAATCCAAATTCCAGTCTTTTTGACCTCAAACTAGCTTTTTTAAAATATTAGGGCCACTGAAAGTCTAAGGGAGACATACTGGGCTTGTTTGGTATGTTAAAACTATACAGGAAGCATCGTCAAATAAAAAATGATGTTAACTTTCTTGGGATTATATTTGTATAAACATGTTATTAATATATGTTCTAAATTGTAAAATATTGATAAATCTTCATATATATTATCAGTGATAATTGTAGTTATTACATTACGTTGTTATATGCCATAAAATTAGCCAACTTTGTCAATTGTCTCTCTAACCATGGCTATTCTAAGAGTTTTGTCACCCATAGACAATTCCTGGCCCGGACGGGCAACCTGCGTTTATCTTCCTCGCCATGTGCCCAGACTGGGACCCAAATGAAGAAAGAGGTAAGGAGGCTCTCGAACGGTATCACCAGACTCTGCTTAGGGGCATATGGGCAGCGGCCAAAAAGCCAACCAATCTATCCAAGGTAAGCGAGATCATACAGGGGCCTAAGGAGCCCCCAGCGGCGTTCTTAGAACGCCTTTTTGAAGCTTACCGCTTGTATACCCCCATAGACCAGAGGCGCCTGAAAATAGACGTGCCATTAATATGCCTTTGCCACTCAGTCGGCCCCTGATATTAGAAAAAAGCTGCAGAAAGTAGAGAGATTAGAAAAAAAAATGCTGTCTGAGTCAGTAAAAATTGCCCAGAAGAAAACAGACCGATTGCATACCTGTGTAACAGGTTGGACCCTGTAGCATCTGGCTGGCCAGGCTGCTTGCAGGCCATTGCTTCGACAGCCATCCTGGCAAAGGAAGCCTCCAAGCTCACCTTGGGACAGAACTTGTGCATAATTGCCCCCTCACTCAGTAGAGGCTCTAAAAAGTCCACCTGAAAGATGGCTTTTCAACTCACGCATAACCCAGTACCAAGTGCTGTTGCTAGATCCCCCCAGGATTCGCTTGTGTACTTAGAGTCACATAAGACCCCGATATAGAATAACATAAAAATCCTTCCTCTTTTCTGGTTGAGCGCTACTCTCTATGCGGCCGCCTTTGGCGGTGCAGAGGGTAGTCACTGGCCAGCTAATAAAGACTCCTAATTTGGCTCAGTTCGGTCTTTGGGTGGTCATTTCTCTCGTGTCAGACCATAACAATTAATAAGAGGTAGAGGTTTATTTACTGTGCCCACGGGGAGAATCACACAGTGATTACCCAATATCCCAATATTTTTATACTCTCCTTTTAGAGGGGAGAAGATGAGGAATACAGGTAAATCTGTTTAGGAGCAATAAATGGTTACTAGGGAGGATGAATGGATGGGGGAAACAGATTGACTTGTAAATTAACCTGAGAGACAGGTATTATGTTTTAAACTATTTGGCTCAGGTCAGATTTGCATTCTAGATTTTCTTTCCTGAAAACTACAGAGATAACCGGGAGGGGAAGGGAAGTCTATTGTTCTCTTGATGGTACCACCTGGTTATGCAGATAGAGGGAAAGCCCCTCCCAAAGGCCTGTTGATCCCTAAAGGCCTTTAATTCAAAATACTCTTTATACCAAGAAGTCATATTTTGGGGTGAAATTTTCTTAGCTCCTTCACACCCTATGAATTTTTTGATAATGATGGAACAACACAGGAGAGGTTTATCTGAGCCCATGTGCATTTCCAAATCATCATCAAAAATAGATAGGGTCATTCCTGATGATAGTGTTGCTATTTTTGTGGGCAATATGAATGAAATGAACAAGAGTTATTTTACTCATTCATTCATTCAATAAACATTTAATAATAACCAGGTGCTTCGCTAAGCAGCAAAGATATGACATGAACAAGACATATTCCTCTCCTTTGAGGAGCTTACAGTCATTTCCACACAAGATATATGTAGATAGACATGCATCCATCAACCAATTTTAAAATGCTAGTAACACACTCTGATTTTACAACTGAGTAAAACAAAGCATAGAGGAGTTAACTAACTTGCCCAAGATCAAGGCTATAAGTAACATGACCCTGAACAGAATGCAAGGCAATTGCACTCTTTCTGCTTTGGCTGGCATCTACATGTCTCCTTGTAAAACTTAATTCAACAAACATTTATCAAATGCCTGCTATCAGGCTGATACTGGGCATCTTTCTAGGAATATAAAGATGAGTGAGGCAGTCTATGCCATCAAATGGATCACACTATCAAGGGAAATTAAAATGAAAAAAATTGCAATATAATGTAGTAGTAAGTACTGTGAGTAAAAGGTGCTATAGGAATATAAACGAAGGATTGAGTAACTGCCATTTGAGGTAATGGGATGTAGGAATAGCACGATAAGCTTCACAGGACGTGCTCTTTGAGGTGGATCTGAAGGATGAGTTAGAGATTTCCCAGCAGATATTGAGGGGAAAGAACATGCCAGAGGGAGAAGCACAGAGGAGTGGAAAAGCACAATGGATTCAAATAATCCAAAGTAGTGATGTATGGCTGGAGAAAAGGGTAAAGGATGGTTATGGGAAACACCAATAGAAAGGTATGTAGGGGCAAGAGCTTGAAAGACATTGTATGGCATACTAAACGGGTTCCGTTCTGTTGGTCATTCAATCTCTTTATTTTATAAACTGCATTAATTCTACCTAATAGGTGCATACCAGGTGACCCCAATGAACATCTCAATGAGATTTCTGCACAGGTTATATAATAGTTATGCTCATGAATATGCCTAATAACTGTGCCATTCCTGAGTATCCCATTGTGCTATTTAAAGGAATGGGAAAAAATAGTTCAGGGAGCTTCCAAATAAAGTCCTTTGAAAGTCAGTGAAAGCCACTTACCTTGAGTGAGTTTTCCTACTAAACTTTTTAGCCTAGATCTGCACTGTCTAATATGGTAGCAATATGTGGCTATTGAGCACTTGAAATGTAGCTAGTCCAAATTGAGATGTGCTAAAATAGTAAAATACACATGGATTTTGAAGACTTAGTATTAAAAAATGTAAAATATCTCAGTAATTTTGTATACTGATTAAATGTTGGAACAATAATATTTTGGATGTGTTGGGCTAAAATATAGCATTAAAATTATCATTATTAAAATTATTTTCACCTATTTCTTTGTACTTTTTTAATGTGGCTACGAGAAAATTTTAAATTACATTTGCAGCTCACATTGTATTTCTACTAGGCAGGGCTGGTATTGAGTATATATTATGACTATCTTCTGGAGACTTGATGAAACACATTAGCTAATAGCTACCTCCCTAAAAATCATCATAAATACAACAGAAAATTATAAACTTGGATATTGCAATAGATCATAAGGGTATTTATGTAACAACAAATATAAGGAAGTTCAACATCTAGAAAAAGGAGAATAAGAATTTGTATCCAAAGTAACCATAGGAAAGGGAGTTCCAAAGCTTAATAAACAATTGCCATTCTTTAAGAATTAACCCTGAGGACAACTGAGCTAAATTATCTCAGTACAAATATTCTTTCAACATCATTCAACTTCTTTTTGCTGTTTCCCATGTAAAATCGCCTTCTGTTTTGGATGGTTTTGGTGCTTACCAAGATGAGGAACTTTTACTGAATCAAGTGGGACAGCTTAGGAAACCCTCTAGCCCAGTTGCTTAAATAAAAAAGCCTGTCCTCCAGAAAGGAAATACTCTAGACAACCTGCTGAAACCTGATTACAAAAGCTCTTTACATCTCAGCAATTCCCCTCTTAGGTAATTTTCCCAAGAGAAATGAAAACCTAAGTCCATTTAAAAACCTTATACATGAACATTAATAGCAACTTTATTCATAATGGCCAAAAATATTGATCAACTGATGAATGGATAAACAAATGGCAATATATTCATTCAGTGGAATACCACTAGACAATAAAATGGGCCAGCCATAGTGGCTCATACCTGTAATCCCAGCACTTTGGGAGGCTGAGGCAAGAGGATCGCTTGAGGCCAGGAGTTTGAGACCAGCCTAGGCAACATAGTGAGACCTCATTTCTACAAAAAAATTTAAAAATTTAGCCTGGCATGGGCCAGGAGCAGTGGCTAACCCCTGTGATCATAGCACCTGGGAGGCTGCAGCTAGAGGATCACTTGAGCTAAGGAGTTCAAGACCAGCCTAAGCAAGAGCCAGTCCCCATCTCTACAAAAAAAAAAAAAATAGAAAAGTTAGCTGAGCGTGGTGGCACATGCCTATAGTCCTAGCTACTTGGGAGGCTGAGGCAGGAGAAGCGCTTGAGCCCAGAAATTTGAGGTTTCAGTGAGCTATGATGATGCCACTGCACTCTAGCCAGAGCAGCAGAGCAAGGCTCTGTCTCAAAAAAAAAAAAAAAATTAGCCAGGCATGGTGGCACACGCCTGTAATCCCAGCTACTGGGGAGGCTGAGGCAGGAGGATCCCTTGAGCCCAGGGGTTCAAACCTGCACTGAGGCCGGGTACAGTGGCTCATGCCTATAATCTTAGCACTCTGGGAGGCAGAGGCAGGAGGATCGCTTGAGTTCAGGAGTTCAAGACCAGCCTGAGCAAGAGCGAGATTCTGTCTCTACAAAACAGAAAAAATTTAGGTTCCCAGAGTGAAGATAAAAAAAAAAAATAGAAAAAATTAGCTTGGCATCGTGGTGCGCACCTGTAGTCCCAGCTTCTCAGCAGGCTGAGGCAGGAGGATCACTTGAGCCCAGGAGTTTGAGGTTGCAGTGAGCTATGATGATGCCATTGCACTCTACCCAGGGTGAAAGAATGAAACTCAGTCTCAAAAAATAAATTAATTAATTAAAATAACGGTACCAATATATAACAGGCAAGATGTAGCTTAACAGCAGCATGCATTTAAAAAAAGACTGAGGGGCTTCTGGGGGCAAAAAGTTCAAAATGAGTCACTAATGTGGTATGAAAAAAAATTCAAACTTAGCTACATCATTATCTAAAGAGAAAGATGGTAACTTCTAAATCTAAAGAGAAAGACTATAGACACGCATCCCTTAATGACGGGTATATTCTGAGAAATGTGCTGTTAGGTGATTTCGTCACTGAGTGAATATCATAGAATGTACTTATATAAACATAGATGATATAGCTTACTACACACATAGGCTATGTGGCATAGCCTATTCCTCCTAGGCTACAATCCTGTAAAGCATGTTACCATACTGAACCACTGGCAATTGTAACATAATGGTAATTATCTGTGTATCTAAACCTAGAAAAGGTACAGTAAAAATATGGTATAAAAGATTTAAATGGTACACCTGTGTAGGGCACTTGCCATGAATGGAGCTTGCAGGACTGGAAGTTTCTCTAGATGAGTCAGTGAGTGAGTAGAGAGTGAACGTGAAAGCCTAGGACATTACTGTACACTTCTGTAGGCTTTATAAACACTGTACACTTAGGCTACACTCAATTTATAAATGAAAATTAATTTCTTTAATAATAAATTAAACTTAGCTTACTATAACTTTTTTATTTTATAAACTTTTTAATTTTTTTAACTTTTTGACTCTTTTGTAATAACACTTCACTTAAAACACAAACATTGTACAGCCATACAAAGATATTCTCTTTCTTTATATCCTTATTCTATATGCTTTTCTATTTTAATTTTTTTAACTTTTTTAACTTTTTTGCTAAAAACTAAGATGCAAAAGCACACATTAGCCTAGGCCTACACAGGCTCAGGATCATCACTATCACTGTCTTCCACCTTCACATCTTGTCCCACTGGAATGTCTTCAGGGGCAATAACACACATAGAACTGTCATCTTCCATGATAACAATACCTTCAGGAATACTTCCTGAAGGACCTGCCTAAGGTGGTTTTACAATTAACTTATTTTATATAAGTAGGAGTACACTCTAAAATAACAATAAAAAGTATAGTATGGTACAGTAAATACATAAACCAGTAATATAGTTATTTATTATCAAGTATTATGTGCTATACATAAATGAATGTGCTGTATCTTTATACAACTGCCAGTACAATAAGTTTGTTTACACCAGCATCACCACAAACGTGTGAGTAATTAACTGTGCTACAATTTTACAACAGCCATGATGTCACCTAAGCAATAGGAATTTTTCAGCTCCGTTAAAATCTCACGGTACCACCATCCTATATGCCATTCTTCGTTTACTGTTATGTGGTACATGACTGTATTTTATGCTGATCATATCAAACCTAGAGAATTGTGTTCTGGTCTGGGTACCACATTTTAAGGAATAACATGAAAAGAATAGAGCATGTTCAAAAAACAGCACACAAAATGGTAAGAGGACTAGAAACCCTGTAATATGAGGAATGACTGAACAAATGAAAAATACCCAAGCTGAAGGAGAGACATTCCAGGAGACATGATAAATTATCTTCAAATAGTTGAAGAGCTGGAATGCAGAATGGGAGGCACATTTATTTAGTCCCAGTGGGTATAGTAACTTAGACCAATTTCTATTCCTTCTTGGCTTTGAAATTGATTTAAATTAGTGGTACAAAAAGATTGGTGCTACGTCAATTCTCCCTAATAAGGAAATTAACTAGAGCCATTGCATGGGCTTTTGCATCCATTTTTACAAAACTTGACTAAAAAGGTTATGTGTACAGAAGAGAAAACTCAAATGGCCAATAAATCTATAAAAATATACCCAACTTCACTAGTTATCAGGAAAATGTAAATCAAGACAATACCCAAGTAGGATGATAACTGGCTGAGGGGTATACGGGAACTCTCTGCACTATCTTTGCAACTTTGCTGTAAATTTAAAATTATTCCAAAGTAAAATGTTAATTAAAAACAACAACACCCTCCAGACTTGCAAAATTTTAAAAGTCTGATAATAGCAAATATTAGCAAGGATACAGGGAAAAAAGAAAGAGAAAAGGGAGTCTAGTTTTTAAAACTACTTTGGACAGCAATTTGGCAATATCTATAAAGTTAAAAATGCTCATAGCTTTTGACCCAGCAGTTCCATTTAGGGTATATTCCTAAATGTATACCCTAGAACTGCACTACCCAATACAGTAGCCACTAGTCACATGTGACTATTGAGCACTTGAAATGTGGTGGTCCAAAATGAGTTGTGCTTTAAGTATAAAATGTGCACCAGACTTGCAAGATTTTGTATCAAAAATAGAATGTAAAATATCTCATTAACAATTTTTATATTGATTACATGTTGAAATGATAATATTGTAGATATACTGAGTTAAATATATCATATCATTAAAATCAATTTAATCTGTCTAACCTTCTTATAATGTGGCTACTAGAAAATATAAAATTATTTTTGTTGATTGCACTATATTTCGATTGGACAGCACTAACATAGAGCCTCACTCACCAGTAGCTCAAGAAATAAATCAATTTAGTGGGTCACACTAAGCATTTTTTTTTCAGTCAGATCTATGACTGAATATCCAGCGTTTTTTTTAATAACAGCATTGTCTGAATTTTTTTAATGAAAAAGAAGAGAAAATATCATAATGCACTTCATGTAATAAGGGTAAAAATAAAATTTTTGATACAATATGTATGTACTAGGATGGGAATTTAAAAATATTTTCTTGCCATAGACGGTGATCAAAAATGTTTGAAAGTTCCTGCTAAACTCTCAGAAACACAATGTTCATTGTTGTTTGTAATAGCAAATATTTGAAACAACTTGTATCTCCAACAAGGGAGATGGAATAAATAAACTGTGATATATTTACATTCAATATAATACTACTAGTCTGCAGTAGAAATGAATGAACTAGAATTAAAATATTCATATGGGCAAATATCCAAAACATAATGTTTAGGGAAAAAAAACATAAATTGCAGAAAAAAATCATATAAAATGATACAATTTTTGGAGTTTAAAAAGATGAAAAATGATACATTTTAGTTTTTTTGTTTTTTTTTTTTTTTTGAGACCGGGTCTCACTCTGTCACCCAGGCTGGAGTACAGTGGCCTCATTATAGCTCACTGCAACCTCAAACTCCTGGGCTCAAGTGATCCTACTGCCTCTGCCTCCCAAGTAGCTAGGACTATAGATGCATACCACCACGCCTGACTAATTTTTGTATTTTTTGTGTGACAGGGTCTCACTATGTTGCCCAGACTGGTCTTGAACTCTGTACCTCAAGCAATCCTCCCACTTCTGCCTCCCAAAGTGCTAAAATTGCATGAGCCACCATGTCCGACCAATTTTTTAGTTCTTTGAAACAATGAAATATCTGAAGCATGTGACAAACTGTTAAGATTTGACAAAACTCAGTGGTATACACAGGTGTTCATTATATTATTCTGTATACATTTCTGTGCGATTCAAATATTTATGTAATACAGGTCTCAAATACTATACACTTAAAAATCATAATCCCTATTCCATGTTTATACCTTTAAAATATTATATTCTAAATTAAAACTTAAGGTAAGTGGTAGTGGGCTTTATTGTTGTTGTTTTAAAGTGACAAGCATTAACAAAATATTGACCCAAACTTTTTAAAATCATAGATTTGTAGCCACCTTGGTTACAACATATTTCATTATTATATAAATGTGAATGTACCACAGGTCTAATCATTTCCCCCAGAAACAAAGCAAGTACCCTAAACTCTCCCATATCTGGTACGGTTGAGGAATCTGTTGTTCTAGTTATTCAAATTGCTTTTGTTTATTAAGAGCTCCCATAAATATCACACATGGATTACTAATTTTCAAAATAATTAAGAAACACTAAAATGCACTTAAACCTAAAACTACACAGGATATAATTTATTTTTCACTGATAATTATGTTAAGGCACTTCAGGATCTTGCAGTAATTTTTTTAACTTACTTTTATCACAGTAGACTTTTTTTTTTTTGAGACAGAGTCTCGCTCTGTTCCCCGGGCTAGAGTGCCGTGGCATCAGCCTAGCTCACAGCAACCTCAAACTCCTGGGCTCAAGCGATCCTCCTGCCTCAGCCTCCCAAGTGGCTGGGACTACCGGCATGTGCCACCGTGCCCGGCTAATTTTTTCTGTATATATTTTTAGATGGCCAGATAATTTCTTTCTATTTTTAGTAGATACGGGGTCTCGCTCTTGCTCAGGCTGGTCTCAAACTCCTGACTTCGAGCGATTCTCCCGCCTCGGCCTCCCAGAGTGCTAGGATTACAGGCGTGAGCCACCGCGCCCGGCCTACAGTAGATTTTTATTTCAGATTAAGCCGGTTCCATTTTGTGTGCCATAAAAATAAGTTATGAATTGTGAATTCTGCTAACCCATAAAAGGTTCCCAGTGTGTTAAACATCAATATTTAAACATCATTGTTTCTGGTACATAAATGAAGAAAACCTGGACCTATGGACACTCCAAAGACAAAATTCAGAAACAAAATACATTTAGAGGATCTTAAATAAGGCAGCAGTTTGACTTTTTCTTTTCTTTTTTCTTTTTTTTTTTTTTTTTACTGCTATGTACCTTTAAAGTCCATGAAACGAAAGTCAGCATCATCCATTTTTAAATCTCTGGCTCAGACCTATGAAACAAGAAAATATTTTAATACTCTGTCGTTTATCCTCCAGTTTCTCAACAAATTTCTTTCCAGTGAAACGTTTCCTGTTACTTGTTATCCAAACGAGAAAAAAGTCTGAGAAACCCTAAAAACCCGTAAAAAAATAAAGTAGTTAATGAGGGGAGGGGCCAGGCTGTCCTGCTACCTAAAATGAGCCTGGAGATTTTCATCCTGAATCTTTTTTTTACCATAAATCTGCCCAGCAAGGTGGGAAGCGAGGCTGAGGGGGTTGATCTAGCTGGTACTTGCTTTCTCCTAAGTGGTTCAAAATCCTCCTCCCTACCAATCCTGCATTCAAAGCATCCAATCACTCACCGTCCTTCCCCCCCCCACCCCTCTCACAGACAGCTAGCACCTTTGGCCTCCCACGCCCAAAGGTCCCCAACAGTCCTGTTTCAACTGAATTAAGGTTCTTCTTATCTAAACTACAATAACGACTATCTCCCACTTTCAGTGGGCCAGCTCCCCGTACTCCTCCATCCTTGTCAAAAAAAGCTGCCTTTGCCTCTCTTCCTTCACCTTGAGAGTAGCTCCAGTTCCACAGTACAAAGTTATTGCCTCAAGGTCACTCCAAAAAGCGTTGGCCTAATGGCCATACTGGTTACAAACCACCCAACTAACCTGTGCCCGAAGCTTCCTCTAGCCCTTCCTACCCACTAAATCACTCACTTCAGCCCGGACGCCACCGCAGGGTGCTCTCCACAAACTCCTTCCACAGAGCCGGGCTCGAAACGCCCCTCCCCCTGTCGTGACGTCATCAAACCCCCCCTCCCCGCCCCGCATTGGCCTTTCCCGGTAACAGAGCCTAAGCCTTAGGGCCCAGTCAAGACCTTATCCTAGGCCGGGCGCGGTGGCTCACGCCTGTAACCCTAGCTCTGGGAGGCCGAGGCGGGTGGATCGCTCGAGGTCAGGAGTTCGAGACCAGCCTAAGCAAGAGTGAGACCCCGTCTCTACCAAAAATAGAAAGAAATTATCTGGCCAACTAAAAATATATATACAAAAAAAAAAAAATTAGCCAGGCATGGTGGCTCATGCCTGTAGTCCCAGCTACTCGGGAGGCTGAGGCAGTAGTAGGATCGCTTAAGCCCAGGAGTCTGAGGTTGCTGTGAGCTAGGCTGAGGAGTCTGAGGTTGCTGTGAGCTAGGCTGACGCCACGGCACTCACTCTAGCCTGGGCAACAAAGTGAGACTCTGTCTCAAAAAAAAAAAAAAAAAAAAAAGACCTTATCCTTGGGGTGCAGTTCAGAGAATCACTGACAGTAAGCAAGTATGATGTAATACTGGAAACATACTACAATTAATAGAGGGAAGAGTACAGATGCCAGAATTATAGGAAAGAGAAGAGCCGGACTTCACAAAAAAAGAGGAAAGTAGACAGCACTGACCACTGGTTATTCAAGAGTGGCAAAGGTCAGAAATACCAGAAGTTGAAGAGACCGAAAAACCCTGTAGTTCGAAGACATGTTTCTGCTGTCCTGCCTTTGTTTCTGCTGTCCTGCCTTTGTCAAATCATTAGGAAACTACTTTAATGACTCCCCTTGCAGGCTTAGGGCAAGCTCTCTTGTCCCACCCATCTCCAAACAAATGGATGTTTGTTTCCAGCTAAATCTATGCATGATGCTTGCAAGTAGGGGTTGGCCTCTACAGAAATCTCCACTCAGATACAACCAATGTTAAGGCATGATGCCTCCAGATTTGGAAATGAACCCCAAATCAAAACATTACCAAGACTCCCACTTCTTCCTTCATACACCTCTCTTTTAAGCCTTGTGCACTTCACTCAGGCCAGATGTGAAGCTGCCTAAACGGATAAAGAAGAGACACCATGGCTCTGATTCCTAGGAACATTAACAGAGTTCCCTCCTGACCCTGAAAGTCTCAGAATCTAGTCATTTTATCTCACGGAAAACGTGAGGTTTCCAAAAATAACTTCTTTTCCCTCTTCAAAATTTTCTGCATGTAGATTACATAGTACAATGAAGAAAAGAGAAAAGGGAAAACAGAGAAAGCACTGCTATTCACTCCTGTTCTTTTGCATCCTGCAATTTGGTATGTCTTCATTTCATAACCCTAGATTGCCAAATTAGGGAAAGAAGTCTGGTGAAAAGGGAAGTCTAGTATCCTGCAGTTGACTGAATCTCCGTGCACCACATACTGTGTGGCCTTGTGCCAGCTCTTAGAATCTTAGCACCTCAGTTTTCTCGTCTGTAAAATGGGAATAAAAGTCGTTCTAGGCTTCTGGTTGAATGAAATAGTGCACATAAATCATTGAGAACAGCCAGTGGCTGGCATATAGTAGGCACTTAACAAATGTTAGTTCCCATTTCTTGGTTGGCAAACTAAGGACTTCCTGTTTCTATTATCCCACTCAAGCCCCTGGCTCTACCGTAGCTTCTTTGTTCATGGATTAACAGATGAATGAACAAGACAATAATTAGACTTCAGCTCTCAAGACTACAGCGGCTCTTCCGCATACATCTTAGAGCTCTTAATGATCAATAATGTCTGTAGTAAAAGGGATATTATCCAAGATGATATAAGGCATACAGCAATTCCATGACTCTATTAATACTGACTATAAATATGACTCCAAAGTTAGGGCTACTGAGCTGCATTGAAAAGGCCAGTGAATAAAGGAAAATACAAAGAAAGGGTGAAAACACTGGTGTCACATGGGTATCTCAAATTTATTTTTTTTCCAGCCTCCCTGGATGTTACAAGTAAATGAGAATGAAAAGAAACAGAAAAAAAAGTAAAAGAGAGAGCAGAGGAAAGGAGATAAAAGAAGCAGGTATGCACTGAGGAGGATAAGCAAGAGTGAATAGTAAAATGCCATTAAGTGGCACTCAACATGCTGTGGATTATCTTCCCTTACTCTAACATAAATTGCACATTTTCTGTCCTGTCCTTTAACAAGATGTTACAGAAATGGTAAAATAGGTAGTACATAAGGTGGGTGAACAGCTTGGACTCTAGTGAGAGCCTATTAAGACTCTCATGAATAGAGTGGATTAAAAGAGAATAAGCAACCAAGAACATGAACTAGTTAATAAGGTAGCATTATATCCTGTTAAGAGAAGAAAAATGCTTCCAGAATAAACATGCAATTATAGTCAGGAAAATTATAAATAAAAAACATTAATGGAGTGAGGAAGAAGGGCTTGTTCTGCCAGATGTTAAAACTATTGTAAATAAAATTGTGTGGTAATAGTGCATACAGATAAATGAACAGAATAGAGTCCAGAAACAGACCAAAATATATATAGGAATTATTCAAATCAGTGAGGAAAAGAATTATTCAAGAAAAGGTATTGAAATGACTGGATAGACATTTATGACAAAACAAAAAAACTAGATCCTTACCTTACTTCGTATACTAAAATAAATTCTAGATTAATCAAAGATTAAATCCAATCATAAAATTTCTATAAGAAAATAGGGATGAATATTTTATGAACTTGATGGCAGAATCTAAGCATGATCTGGAAACCAGAATCAAAAAGGAAGAATAATAAGTTTTACTACATGAAAAATAAAATCTGCTGTATTGGCCAGGCACAGTGGCCCATGCCTGAAATCCTAGCACTCTGGAAGGCCGAGGCAGGAGAATTGCTTGAGCTCAGGAGGTCGAGACCAGGTGGAGTAAGAGCGAGATCCCGTCTCTACTAAAAAAATAGAAAGAAATTAGCTGGACAACTAAAAATATATAGAAAAAATTAGCCGGGCATGGTGGCACATGCTTGTAGTCCCAGCTACTCAGGAGGCTGAGGCAGAAGGATTGCTTGAGCCCAGGAGTTTGAAGTTGCTGTGAGCTAGGCTAATGGCATGGAACTCTAGCCTGGGCAACAGAGTGAGACTCTGTCTCAAAAAAAAAAAAAAGCTGCTGTATGGCACAATAAGCAAGGTTGAAAAACAAACCACAGGCTAGAAAAAGATTTTTCCAACATGTAACAGATAAAGAGTTAACATCTCTAATATAAAAAGAGCTTTTCAAATCAAAACGAAAAAGACAAATACTCTAGTAAAGAAATGGTCAAAGGACATGGTAAGATAATTTACACAGGAAGAAATATAGCCAGTCAACATATAAAAAGATATTCAACCTCACCAGTAATCACAGAAATGCAAATTAAAGCAAGATAAATTTTTCATCTATCAGATTGGCAAAGGTTAAAAAGATTAACAAAACCTCAAATTTGTCAAGATATACAAAACAAGCACTCGTGCACTGTTGGTAGGAGCATAAATTATTGTAAATTTTCTGGAAGAAAAGCAGTTTGGCAGATATGTATTAAAATCTTAAATGTATGTACCCTGTCACCAAGAATTCCCCTTTTAGTAATTTTCCAAAAGAAGAAACTGGAAAAGCTAGATTAACAGAAACATTCACTGAAACATTGTAAACCACTTAAATGTTCACCAGTAGTGGACTACTTAGTTATACAATTTATGGTACCATTTAGTGAAACACTTTAAAAACTTTATTGTGAAGACAATCTGTAGTTATAAGACCAGGGAAATGCCTATATCCTACTGTTGAGTTTTAAAAAGAAAAAAGTTTACAAGGAAGATATACACTTAGGTAAAATTATATGCATATTTGAAAAAAACATGTCTGGAAGAATATTTACCAAAATGTCAACAATGTTTATCTTTGAGTGGTGGGATTTGGGAGAATTTTCACTGTCTTTATATTTTTCAGTATTTTTGAATATTCTACAATGAACATATACTTTTATCATTAGGGGGCAAAAGAGACACTGTTTTCACTTTTAAAAATCCACAGGAAAATGAGGGAGTTTTTATCTGATGGGCATGTATTTTCTCAACAAAGTATGAGGCAAAGTCAACAGCAGAGAGTAGGAGAGAGAGATTTGAAGAATGTGAATAAGGTGAGAAAGAGTTGTTTCAGAGAGCAGGGGAATTGAGAGAAAAGAAGGATTTTCAGTCATGTTGAGGACCTAGTTGAGGCTGATGATCTTTAACCTGCCCAGCTGTGTGATTGCGTCCAACAATCCTGAACTGCACAGGTTAAAGTATGAAGAAGATGAATGTTTGGATTCCTCCAGGGGATGAGTTGGAGGGGAACTCTGGAGTATTGCCTAGGAAGTTGAAGGTATTTATTTGCAAAACAGTGATAATGATAATACATTCAAGAATTTAAGTGGGAAAGGGAGCAAGCAAAGATTTGAGGAGACTGAGAAAAAGAGAGAAGTGTGTTTGGGAAGTGGGGTGGTCAGTGAATTGGAGGCTTCATAAAATCAAAGAATTGTTGTAGTGCAGTTATTTGAGCCAGTGAGCTGGGAAAACTTGGGAAGTTGTAGACAGAGAATTTGATGTTTGGTTTAAGTTTTATTTTATTTTTAATTGACAAATAATAATTGTACATATTTATGGCATACAATGTGAGGTTTCAATACATGTATATATTGTGGACTGATCAGAGTAATCAGCATATCTGTCACCTCAAGTATTTATCATTTCTTTGTGATGAGAACATTTAAAATCCTGTCTTAGCTATTAGTATTTTGAAATATACATTATTATTGAGGATAGTCACCTTGCTGTGCAATAGAACACCAGCACTTAATTCCTCCTATATAACTGTAACTTTGTACCCAATGAGCAACATCTCCCCTTTCACCATCCACCTCCCCACTCCTCTCAGCCTCTGGTAACCACCATTCTACTCTCTACGAGTTTGACTTTTTTAGATTCCACGTATAAGTGAGATCATACAGTATTTGTCTCTCTGTGCCTGACTTATTTCACTTAACATAATGTCCTCTGGGTTTATCCATGTCATAGCAAATGACAGGATTTCCTAATTGTAAGGCTGAATGGGATTCCACTGTGTATATATACAACATGTTTAAAATCCTTTCATCCATTGATGGACACTTAGGTTGTTTCCATGCGTTGGCTATTGTGAGGAATACTACAATGAACATAGCAGTGCAGACATCTATTCAGCATACTGATTTCAATTGCTTTGGGTGTATACCCAGTAGTGGGATTTCTGGATCATATGGTAATTCTATTTTTAGTTTTTCGAGGAGCCTCTGTACTATTTTCCAAAATGGCTGCACTAATTTGCAATGCCACCAGCAGTGTATAAGGATTCCCTTTTCTGTACATCCTCACCAATCCTTATCTTTCATCTTTTTTATAGCAGCCAATCTAACAGGAGTGAGGTAATATCTCATTGTGGTTTTAATTTGCATTTCTCTGATGATTAAAAATGTTGAGCATTTTTTCATACATCTATTGGCTATTTGTGTGTCTTCTTTTGAGAAATATCTATTCAAGTCCTTTGCCCATTTTTAATGGAGTCATTTATTTTCTCATTAGTAAGTAGCTCAAGTTCCTTGTATATTTTGGATATTATCCCCTTATCAGATGTATAGTTTGCAAATATTTTCTCCCATTCTGTAGGTTGTCTCTTCACTCTGTGGATTGTTTCCTTTGCTGTGCAGAAGCTTTTTAGTTTGACATAATTCCTTTTGTCTATTTTTGCTTTGGTTGCCCATGCTTTTGGGGTCATATCCAAAAAATCATTGCCCAGATCAAGGTAATGGAGCTTTTTCCCTGTGTTTTCTTCTGGTAGTTTTACAGTTTCAGGTCTGTTTAAGCTTTTAATCCATTTTGAGTTGATTTTTGTATATGGCGTGAGATAAGGGCCCAGTTTCATTCCTCTGCATGTGGCTATCCAGTTTTCTCAACACCATTTACTGAAGAGACAGTCCTTTCCCCATTGTATATTCTTCGTACATTTGTTGGAAATCAATTGACCATAGATGTGTTCATTTATTTTGGGTTCTCTAGGCTATCCCATTGGTTGATGTGTCTGTTTTTATGCCAGTGCCATGCTGTTTTGATTACTGCTATAGTTTAGATGTTTGTCCCCTCCAAACCTCATGTTGAAGTTTGATCCCCAGTGTTGGAGATGGGGCCTAATGGGAGGTGTTTGGGTCATAGGGGTGGCTCCCTCATGAATAGATTAATGCCCTCCCTTGGAAAGGGGCAATGAGTTCTCATTGTATTCTTTCTGATAGAGCTGGTTGTGTTAGAAACAGCCTGATACCTCCCTCCTCACTCTCTCTTGCCTCTTCTCTTGCCATCATCTCCACATATGCTGTCTCCCCTTCACCTTCCTTCAGGTGTGGAAGCAGCCTGAGGCTTTCACCAGATACTCAATCTTGAAATTTTCCAGGCATCAGAATTGTGACCCAAATAAACCTTTTTTTCTTTATAAATTACCCAGTCTCAGGTATTCCATTACAGCAACACAAAACAGACTGAGACAATTACCATAGCTTTGTAATATATTTTGAAATCTAGTACTGCGATGCCTCCAGCTTTGTTCTTTTTGGTCAGGATTACTTTGACTATTTGGAATCTTTTATGGAGAACTTGATGTTTGAATTAGTAATTTCAGAGGCTACATTCTGACAAGATCTAGGGTATGAGTATGTAAGTAGGTAGAGCTGAGGCAGAATTCTTTGAACCAGATCACAGAGCCACTTCACATATTTTAACAATCAACCACACACTTCTTGCCATTCAGTTGCAGGCCCTGGAATTAATGGCCTTCAAGAGTCTCACTGGAACCTAGCTTTCCTGCCTTATTTTTCCACTCTGCTCCTTCAAAATCCTAGGCTCTGGGCAAGTTGAATTATAAGCTTTCCTATCTTGTTGCCTTTGTGCACAAGGTTCCTTCTTCCTGGAATGCTCTCACCTCAATTTTTGAAATTTTACCCACTCTTTAAGCCTCAGCTCAAAAGCCTTGACTTCCACGAAGGCTTCCCAGAACTCCCTGCCAGAACTTTCTCATGTGGATTCTCACGGTACTTCATACATACCTCTCTTGGGACACTTATTATTTCCTACTTCGCATCTTTTTTTTTTTTAAGGCTAGTCAAGTGAAACAGTGGGAGTGGAGAAGGAACAAAGGAATCTGTAACTGGTTGTGATCAATCAGTTGTAAACACCACTGCACTTGGACCGGCCCTTTTTTTTTTTTTTTCTTTGAGACAGGGTCTCTCTCTTCCCCCCAGGCTAGAGTACAGTGGCATCATCATAGCTCATGGCAACCTCAAACTTCGGGGCTCAAGGGATCCTCCTGCCTCAGCCTCCTGAGTAGCTGGAAGTAGAGTTGTGTACCACTACGCCTGGCTAATATTTTCTATTTTTTGTAGAGATGAGCTCTTGCTCAGGCTAGTCTCGAACTCCTGGCCTCAAGTAATCCTCCCGCCTTTGCCTCCCAAAGTGCTAGGATTACAGGCATGAGCCAGGATGCCCCACTCCTATTTAGCATCTGTGTACTTTGTTTGGGTCAGTTTTATCTCTGTGTCCTTGAGGAGGTTAAGATTAGACCATTCGAAAGCAATTTTCTACCCCATCTCCAAGGATAGTGCCTGATTATTCACTGTGCTAACTGTATGAATGTTTCCAAAGTACTTTAGGTGCTGCACAGCCGAACATTTTTTAATAGTTGGATATTTATTAATATCTTAATGTGTATTAGAAAAATACTTTGTTTTCTATTTAGGATAATGATAAAATGTTTTCATTTAAAAATAAGTATATTTAAGCTGTAAAAAAGTGAGTAGTTTATTTTAAAAAGATGGTACAGGAATCACACATAGAGAAAAATTCATAAAGGTTATAGTCAGATGTCTGAAGTCTGGAAAACACTGCACTGAATGAAAAGACTAGAAAACCAAACCACAGAACCACTTCCTGCTTCACAAGTGGCTTGTTTAAACAGCAGTACTAGGATTTATTAGTTCTCTCTATTGACAATCTTAAGTGCAAGGATTGCCCGTCTTTTAAAAAATCAAAACTCTCCCTCAACTTCCTCCAGCTACTGCCTGAAATGCTAGCCTACAGCCCCTTGTGTGTACATCCTCACCCTCCACTCAACCCACTGCAACATGTCTTCCAAACCTACTACCTGATTCTCAAAATGAAAACTGACAAAACCAGTGAAACCCATTCTGTCCTTATCTTATTTAACTTGGTTCTTTAGGCAACATTTGGTATTGTCAATGAATAGGCATTGGGGCATTGCCTATTCATTGTTCCTGAAAAGTTTTTTCTTCCCTAGACTTTCACTCCACTCTCCTGTCTTTTCAGTCATTCCTTCTCCGCCTCCTTCACCAAGTCTTCCTCCTCTGTCTATACCTTAAATGTTAGTGTTACCCTATTCTTTTACTATTATGATCATTATAAAAGGCAGGAAAAAAGTAATGTTTGCACTTGGTAAAAAATTGAAAAAGGGCCGGGCGTGGTGGCTCACACCTGTAATCCTAGCTCTCTGGGAGGCCAAGGCAGGCGGATCGTTTGAGCTCAGGAGTTTAAGACCAGCCTGAGCAAGAGTGAGACGCCGTCTCTACTAAAAATAGAAAGAAATTAACCGGACAACTAAAAATATATATAAAAAAAATTAGCCAGGCATGGTGGTGCATGCCTGTAGTCCCAGCTACTCGGGAGGCTGAGGCAGGATTGCTTGAGCCCAGGAGTTTGAGGTTGCTGTGAGCTAGGCTAACACCAGGGCACTCTAGCCGGGGCAACAGAGTGAGACTCTGTCTCAAAAAAAAATTGAAAAAGTACAGAAGGGAAACCATAGGTTAACAGTTTCTTATATATTTTTCCTGAACAAAGAATTTATAAATACATTCTCTTTTGTTCTCACACAAATATTCTATACCCTTGGGATTTCATTTCATTTTGTTTTTACTTAACAGAGTATCTTGGAGATCTTTCATATTACTTATTGGCACATATAAGTCTATCTTATTTTTTTAATGGCTCCAAAAGTATTCCACTGAATTAATATATTGTAACTTATTTAACTAGTTCCTTGCTGATGCACACTAGATAGCTTCCAAGTTTTATGCTGTTATTAATAATGTCACAGTAAACATCTCTACACATATGTAAATTTTAAAAATTCCTATAAGTGGAATTGTAAACTGAAAAGGAATGTGATTTTAATTCTTATTACATTGCTCTTCACAAAAGTTACAAGAATGTATAGCTCAATCATGCATGAAACTGCCTGTTTACCCTCACTTTTGCCAATGCCTAGTTGTTTAAATTTGTTTTGCTACTCTGTAAGGTAAGAACTAAGATCTCACAGTTGTTTTGATTTGCATTTCTTTTATGAGTGAGGTTGAGCATCTTTTATATATGTTATTTTATATTTTTTCTGAAAACTATTTACATCCTTTACTCATTTTTCTATCAGGTTGTTCATCTCTTATTCATTTGTAAGAGCTCTTCGTATATAAAGGAAATTGTATAATTTTTGCTGCAAAAATTTATTATTTTGTCCCAAGGCAATATTTAACCCCACACAGGTTCTATCACATAATACATGTCCTCTTGAGTTGTTGACCCCTAAATCTAACTTAATGAGATTTTATGCAGAGTAACTAGAATATAATAAATACTCAATGGTTGCTATTATGTCCCTAGTCTAGCTTTTCCCCGCCCTCTTCCAAGCCATACTCCTTGCTGCTGCCAGACTAACAAATCCAACCATCCCCTTGCTTGGAATCCTTCAATGACTCCCCACGCCTTCTCTCCACACACGCACCATTTATAAGATAACAACTGAATTCCTTGGTAGGGTATTCACAGCCATGCATATGGTCTCTTCTCTCACCACAACCCCATAATGTGACCACCCTCCAGCCACATTAAACTGTATGTCACGCTCCAAATAGTCTGATTTTTCATCCTTCCATGGTTTCCTGCACACTGTTCACTGATAGTCAAACCCTCCCCTCAGTCCACTTCATAATCATGTACTGCAAACTCAGGTAAACCATATCCTTCTTTGTGTTTCCATAGCACTCAGTAGTGTCCTGGTACTAATCATATTGTTTTGTAGTCATGTTTACCTGCCTATCTCCCCAACTTGAGTGTGACTTCCTTGAGGGCAGAAACAATGTTTTATTCATGTTTGTATCCCCAGCACCTAGCACAGGGCCTAGCATTTTATAGGAACTTCATGTATATAATTTGTTGTTTGTTGAATAAATGAATGAATGAATAGTTCTTGGTCTGAGCAGGGCTCTGACCTCTACCCTCTGATCCCTTACTACTTCTATAGCAATCAATATCCATACATATATACAATCCTTTACCAAACTCCCCCCAACTATCTACAGTAGCAGGGCCAAACACCCCAGCCAAACTTTCTGTTGCCCAGGTAGTCACGGAAGTCTGGGACTGGTCCAACTGGAAGGGGTGGAACAGAAGACAATGGTCTCGGTGTAGGCCTGAACCAATCCCAGTGTTGAGATCAGAGTCCACCCCTAAATCCCAGAGACAAGTATTGTCATCTACTTATCAAGAAACTAACTTTTACTATAGTGAGGGGAAAACATATCAAGATCATTCCTTTAAGTGTGACTAGACTTGATGGCTACTTATACCACCCTCCTCGAACCCTGATTCAACAAGAAGCACACACAGGCAAAACAGATACTTTTGTGGTAACAGGAGAAAAAACAAGATACTTCTCTGAAGCTCTTCCCCCTCAAAACACAGGACAGTTTCTTTTTTTTTTAAACTTTATTTTAATAATAATTTTTAAAAGCCAATAAGCAGCTACAGAGGCCATTTAAGAGTAGGCAAGTAAAAAATAAAGTAGGGGGTTGGGGGCAAGGGCAATATACGTAACCTAAACTTTTGTACCCCCACAGTATGCTGAAATAAGAATAAAAAAAATAAAAAATAAAAAAAATAAAATAAAATAAAGTAGACAAGAAACAGCAAAGACATATCCTTCACTCCACAATAAATACAGAGCGCTATTAGTATCCCCCACCAACATCACATGGGAAGGCTACCTCCACCTGGGATCGAGAGTGCTCTCCATTATTTTGTGGAGGGACCAGACGGCATTCAGGTGTGATGTCGTCAAACTGAGTGGGCACAGAGATTGTCGAGATCAGGGTCTACAGTTTTGGCCCTAGATGCAGGTGGGGGATGGTCATTCTTAACCTCTTCCAGGCTGTGCTGGATCCCATAGCTGAAGTAGATAGCAAACCCTAGTGGTGAAAGGTAGCTGGTGAGGTGAGGAAGTAGTGGTTTGCTTGGTCTCCTACTTGAGACCAAGAGGGAAAGGAGTTGGGCTAACACACCTAAGAGGCTTACACTTCCCAAGTAGATACCTACCAATCAGCATCCAGACCCCAAATCGAGCCCAGGTACCAGCTGTCATCTGCATCATAAGGTAAATATTCACAAAGATGCTCATTAGTGGGAGGAGAGGCAAACCAGGCACCTGAAAATAAAGTAAAATCTTCTTTGTACATACCACAGGGTGACCAAGAAAGAGATCACTACCCTACATAGGACAGAAGAGGGAGAGTCCAACCCCTGCTCATGCTCTGTATTTCAGTGGCCACTCATTTAGCACACCTCATATGGGGCTCCAAGAATACAGCAAGCTCAGGGAAATGGAACTAGAAAGGAACTAAAGAGGGTCAGAAAGGAAGTCTTTGGCCCCGGTACTGCCTATGTCCTATCTCCGATTAAAGAATATTTATAAGCTTTATTAGACCTCAAGGTATCTGGAGCCTATTCTCCCAAG
The DNA here is from genome assembly GCF_020740605.2 of Lemur catta. Taxonomy (NCBI): domain Eukaryota; kingdom Metazoa; phylum Chordata; class Mammalia; order Primates; family Lemuridae; genus Lemur; species Lemur catta. The sequence goes on along the minus strand of NC_059155.1, from coordinate 47,762,024 downwards.
ATAGGTTGATGAGGGGAAAGAGAGGGGTCATTACCTTAAAGTGAAGGGGAGTGGAGCTCTGTGGCTGTCTCCAGATGACTCCAGTGATTCCAGTAATGAGCATGAGGAGCAGCACAACCCCTGCCATCCACACTGGGTCTCCAGAAAGCAATGGAATTGGCCACTGGGCCAGCACCAGGCAAAGAACAGTCAGCAGTAGAGCTTCAAAAGTCAAGTTGAGATACATCAAAACTAACTCTTGAGGCCAACATGCTAAGATGTTAGGCACCCTATCCCAAGGAGGGTCACCCTCTCTCTAGTACTTCGTCAGCCCACCAAATACCACATACTTCCACTCCATCATGCTGACCTCAGAGCCACCCCAGATAAAAATTCCACTGCTCACCAAGCAGTGCAGAACAAACATAGACAACTTGGCCAGAGAGTGGAGTGGGGACAGGGTTGAGTGGGCAAAATAGTCCTTGTAGGGTCAGCTTCTCTGCTTCAGGTATCTTCTCCTCCTGCAACTCCACTTCATCTTCCTCAGTCTTCATCTCCTGATCAGGCTGATACCTAAGGCAAGAATAAGGAGGCAGTATTAAGAACAACCCTTGGCAGGGTGCGATGGCTCATGCCTGTAATCCTAGCACTCTGGGAGGCCGAGGCAGGAGGATCACTCGAGGTCAGGAGTTTGAGACCAGCCTGAGCAAGAGCAAGACTCTGTCTCTACTAAAAATAGAAAGAAATTAACCGGACAACTAAAAATATATTTAAAAAATTAGCCGGGCATAGTGGTGCATGCCTGTAGCCCCAGCTACTCGGGAGGCTGAGGCAGAAGGATTGCTTGAGCCCAGGAGTTTGAGGTTGCTGTGAGCTAGGCTGACACCATGGCACTCTAGCCTGGGCAACAGAGCGAGACTCTGTCTCAAAAAAAAAAAAAAAAACCTGCCATCTTCTCCCAGGCAACCTAACCTTCTTCATCACCATTAAGGGTAGAAGCTCCTTTTGGCAGGAAGGGATACCAAAATTCCTCCAGGAGAGTCAGGATGATGAAGGCAGGGGGAAGGAGGAGCAGAACCCCATCATTCCTCAGCCATAACTAAAAAGCCCAATCACAGTATGCAGAGGAAGGGAGTCTCACCTGAGGATGAGAACACATATAGACACCAGGGAATAAGCAAGCAGGGTCCCAATTGACATAAGGTCCACAAGATCAGTGAGTTCAAAGAGGAATGCCATGAATGCTGAAATTGATGAGCAGAAAAACACGAAATAAGAAAAAGGAATAGCAAAATTAAAGGAGTTGGTGAACCAGCTAGGGGAAGGGGAAAGAAGATTTCTCACCTGCAATAATGCCAGAGACCGCAGTGGCCATGATGGGGGTGTGTGTGATGGGATGGACTCGGGCAAGGACATGGAACAGGAGGCCGTCCTCTGCCATTGCGTAGATCACTCGAGGCATGGGGAACATAGAGCCCAAGAGGCTGGAAAGGAGAATGCCCAGAGTGGCTGGCATCTCTCTTCCCAAGCCTACGTATTTAAGGAATCTCCACCTTCACCTCACAGCCCTTTCAAGGGGTATTCTCTGGTACTGAATGCTATAACCCAAGACTCTGACAGCAAAGGAGAACAGACATTTGAAACTGACCTGGTAGAAAGAGCACAGAGGGAGCCAATAGCCACAACATAGTGGGCAGGAGTCCATCCAGTATAGAGAAACGCCTCAGGCAAAGGGCTCTCAGGCTGAAGACGGTAGTAAGGCATCATGAGGGTGAGTGCTGAAGAGACCCCAAAATATGCCAAAAAGCAGACTAACAGTGACATCACAATGCCCAGAGGGATGGAACGCTGAGGATTCCGAGCCTCTTCCCCTGCAGGAAGTGGCACAAAGTTCTGCGTCAGGGAAGCAGGCCCACTCCTCTACCACCACCCCCAATCTGCACGCAGCCTGAGCACACACTGTGCCCAAGCCCCAGACAGAATGGAATGACTGTTACCAGTGGTAGCAATACAGTCGAAACCAACAAATGCATAGAAACAGGTAGCTGCTCCACGGAGAATCCCCTGGAAGCCAAAAGGCACAAATCCTCCAGAACCTAGAAGGCCCAAGCTACAGTGAAAGAAGGGATGGAGAAGTTAAGGGTGTGTTCGTTCAGCCAACTCTGCACCTTTTCTATGATGCCAAACTTCAAGGCCCAGCCTCCCATTCTTCCCCATCCCCATCCCCATCCCCATCCCCATCCAGAATCCTTCAGCACAGATTCCCGTTTCCCCATGGCATTCCCAGCTCTGCAGTTCCTAAGAGTAACTCTCTAACCTGTACGTTTCATTGAATCCAGCCATGGCCAATTCATAGTCCTCTTCTGTGAGGTTCCAGTTGTGCAGGTCCCCCTTAATGAAGCCAGCGACGATGATAAAACCAAGAACCAAAAGGTTCACCGCTGTGAACACTTTGGTAACCAGGGCCGACTCACTAGCCCCCAGAGCCAGCAATCCTGTGGGAGAAATTCATTCAGGACACTGAGAAAGAAAGCTCTCAGTCCAAACTTTGTTCCCTGCCTCTATATTCCTTCCCGGCTTCACTTCTTCCCCACCATTAACACCTTCATTAAGCCCTTCTCAAGCCCATCCCCCACCCTCATTCCTGGCCCCAGGGCCTAGCCCCTCCTAACCCCACCCCCATCTTTATACCCTGCCCCTTGCCTCACCGGTGAGCAGCAACACAAGGCCCAGAGCAAAGAAGTCTGGATATTTTGCTAGGACATTGGGCACATGCAGTGAGATGGTACTTTGAAGAATCTGAGAGATGTAGTTGCCAATCAAGCTGTCAAAAGCAGAGCTCCAGGCCCTGGCCACACTGGCTGTACCTGGCGCAGCAGAGGAAGAAACACGGGGTCAAGTTCCCTCCCTCCCCCTCCCCACACCAGTCGCAAACATTTTCGCCTATTCTTACTTTTTAAAAACCAAAACCATTCACTTAATTAAGGAAACCAGGACATAGATGAGCAGAATGAAGAATTTCTCCACACCTTCAACCCTCCCAGACCCCCAACAAGCACACACATTTACACATTTACAGGTATTGAGGTCCTTTGAATAATAAAGCATACCGACCTCACATTCCACCCAGATTCCTGACCCAAAGCCCCTTCACTGGCTGTGCAGTTCCCCCCTTGCCCCACCATCTCACCGATGACATAGGAGAGGATGAGGGTCCAGCCAGTGGTGAAGGCCCAGAGTTCACCCACTGTGACATAGCTGTAGAGATATGCCGAACCAGAACGGGGAACCCGGGCACCAAACTCCGCATAGCACAGCCCAGCCAACACAGAAGACAGGGCAGCCACCAAAAAGCAGATCACAATGGATGGTCCTGCTTTATCTTTGGCCACCTCACCAGCCAGGACATACACGCCTGCACCCAATGTGCTGCCCACACCCAGGGCCACTAAATCCAGAGTGCTCAGGCATCTGGCAAGGCGAGTCTCAGCCATGCCTGGCTCCAGTGTACGTCTGCGTACCAGCTTTTGACCAAATCTGCGAAGTGCCTGCCACAGCATTCTAGCTGGAATTGAAGAGGATGCTAGGATCTGGTGAAAAACAAGACAAATGCCCTTCAATAGGGCTCATTATCCCCAAGCTCTAAAAGTGAATTACAAGACCCACTCCACCAAGCAAAACTATGGGGGAGCGGGGCGGCGGGTGGGGGGGAGGGGGCTATAAAAGGGACAAAGGCAAGTCATTTTACCTCTAACCTCAGTTTCTTCAGACACAAGTAGGAATTATAATATCTCACAAGGTTTTTGGAAGGACTAATTTGAGAAAAGGCATGTGAAACGCCCTTAAAGTACAGTGGCCAGCACCTAGTAAGTGCTCAACCAATATTAGGTCTTTTCTTTCTGCGGTCAGGAAACGATAGGTTTTACCCTAGATCCCAACCCAGGAACCCTGAAACCTAATGTGTGTGTTCCCTGGCCTGTGGCTACGTGGGAATTAAACAGAACTCAACCCAGGTGCTCGCCCCCCAGGCTTCAAACAGACATGGCCCCCAGACAGTCCAGAGGGAGAGGGGAAGGACCTTGGCCGAGGATCAAAAGTGAGCATCGATACAATTCCATCCCTCCTCTCCAAGCCCACACCGCTTAACTAGAGCTGCCTGTGCCCAGGGGAGTAAGCAAATGTTCCCCCACTTCCTCCCGCCCTGCTAGGCTGACCTGCAAGCATCAACAGTGAGGCGGGGCTTCGACATTTTAAGATTAGGAGACGCACCCCGAGAGGGGCCTCAGGGCAGCCGGGGATTGCTTGTACCCTCCTCTCCGCAGAGGGGAGAGGTTCCGCCCGAAGCCCCCCGACTCAGCTCCCAGATTTTTATACCCCCATCTAGAAACGCTCTGGGACTGGGGTGGAGATGGGCGCCCTGGCTCCCGGGGCGGGGGTCTCGCCAGCAACAGGTCACGGCCGCGTAGATGCAACTGCATGCTATGGTTGCCAGAGAATCCTAGGTACGCCCGGACCCTCGCTGTCCCCCCTCTGACACACGTGTCGGCCACGAATGCTTACCAGAGAGCTGTGGCAAGCCCAGGGAGCAGTAGCCTCGGATCGGGCTCGGTGAGGCTGAGTTAAGCCGAGTTGGGTCGGGGCTGCCGAGTTCGGCTGCTCAGGCTTCAAAGCTGCAGCTCGGGGTCGTTGCGCGCCAAGCGCCCCTTATATACACAGGGAGGCGGAGCCGGTAACGTCATGGGATCCCACCCCCATTCCACCTCCCTACACACAATACGCACAACACACACACTCCTCGGCTTTGCAAAAGGGATTGCGTGGAGCCTTAGGCGGCTTCCCACCCGCAACAGCAAGCCTGGCGTGGCAGAGAGCGAGAAAAGGGGAGGGCAGCCTTTTCCCATTTGCCTCGCTGGCCGTCAGAGCAGGACAATAAGAGGCATTTTCTTCCTCTGTGCCCTGTTAGTCAGAATCAGTGATTCTGGGCGGGAATGGGGTTCCGGCAGGGGGGTGGTATCGGGTGTGTTTAGCGGGAAATAGGGTGCGTGTGTGGCGGTGGGGAGGAACAATAGGGGAAACAGTATGAGTCTCCACCTCACTCTCCCTCAGTATTCCTTAGCTTTCTTGTCTACACATCTGACCCCGAGCCCTCAGCTCTCGTCCTCAACTGTGGTTATTTCTAATGCAGGCAGCAAGAGAATGGGAGATGGTTTCAAACCACCTGTATACAGATAATGAATCCCATCTAGATTTCTAGGCCCCAGTCTATCCCTAATGTATCTCCAGCTGCCTATAAATATTAAACTATTAAATATGAAATTCTGACAACACTGAAATTCTGGAGAAAGAGCTTGTTTAATTCCATTTTACTGATGAGTAAGATGAGGTTCAGAGGCACAACTCGCCTGACATCTATTGTTGACCACCTTACTGATTAAAATCTGGCTTGTTGGGCTTCAATGACTGCCTCCTGTAGGCCCCACATCTCATTCAAATGCAGAAGAAAAGGGGTGTGGCTGAAGCAAATCCAAACTGGGAGAGGGGCCTTTTAGGCCAGGGGTTACCAGTAAACAAAAGGAGCCAAAGAATCCAAGAATGATCACACTGGCTCAGATCCATAATCCATCTGGCTCAGTCAATTCTTACTCGTAAGGGAGCAGCAAAGGTGATAAAGGTGTGGTTCTCCTCCATCAAGACATCTTGGAGGTTAAGGATAGACTCAAATATCCTTGCTTCCTCTAATGATTCATTATGAATATGTCACCCATGAATATAAAATCTAAATCCTTTTTAAAGTAATTGGCATTTTCAGCGAGCTGCAGCTCCATTTAGACATTCATTAAGTATTTATTGAGCACTGACCACGTATAGTAGCTTTAAAGGACCTCCAGAAAGAAAAATTTTCAGCCTGCTCTCCGTAAATAAGGGCTCTTCCTTGAGGCAATGAAAAATTCCTTGGGTAACCTTTAACTGATTGTCTTAATCGCTTCAATCTGTATAACTACATTTTGTAGATGTAGTTAAATTTTACTAGGACCATTTAGGTTGCACAATCTATGAAATAATGTACTTTGACTAAGATTAATGTTTTCTGCTTCTGTAAACTTGCTTGCTTAAAGATTGTTACCAACACAGGTGGTCCACGGCTGGTCCCGGGCCCCCGCAACATGGAAAATGTGATATAATGCTATCCCAACCCTTGTGTTAGAAGTCATGTAGTCCCAGCTCTAATATAAAACCTCCTTGCTTTTTCGGCTTGAGACTGCTCTCTGTTCCTGTATTCTCTGCAGCACTGGAGTAGTTGCTGGCTAGCTAATAAAGACTCTTGATTTGATTCAATTCAGTCTTTGGTGGTTATTATCTCGCTCTCCGTATCATAACAGTAGCTAGTATAGCAATGAAGAGACTACAGAAAATCCATGCCCTCCTAGAGTTAATAATCTAATTAGGGAAAGAAAACACACAATACAACTGAAACCTTATTACATAGGGGTTAGGAGTGCAGTGTTTGGAATTAAGCCTAGGTTAAATTCACAGTTCAGCCACTGTGGCACTGAGCAAATTACCTAACATCTCTGAACTTCAGCTTCTGTATATAATATACATATTTCACAGGGCTTTTGTGATACTTAGATGAAATTATGAAGTCAAGTCTTCCTTCCTGGCACATGGAAAGTATTCAGTAAAAACTTGATACATATTCAGAATATATTAGTGTGTATGATAATGATTTGGTTGCTTAGATTTGGTAATTGATTGGATTGTGAGATTGATTATAAATCACGACATCACAGAGGTACAATCCAAATGCCATAAAATTCACCTTTTTATTAAAGCTCTTGCTTTGTCACCCAGGCTGGAATGCAGTGGCCCAATCAGAACTCACTGTAGCTTTGAACTTCTGGGCTCAAGTGATCCTCCCATATCAGTCTCCCAAGTGGCTGGGACTCCAGGCATGGTGCCACCACATCTGGCTAATTTATTGTTATTATTATTATTCTATAAAGATGAGGTCTGGCCTTATGGCGCAGGCTGGTCTCGAACTCCTGGCCTCAAGCAATCCTCCCACCTCAGCCTCCCAAGTCACTGGAATTACAGGCATAAGTCACTGCACCGGCTTCATCCTTTTAAAGTATATAACTCAGTAAGATTTAGTATAGTCACAGAGTTATGCATCCACCACTACAATCAATTTTAGAATATCTTCATCATCCCAAAAAGAAACCCTGTACCTACTCCCAGTCACTCCCCATTTCCTCCCAACCCCCTCACCCCAGCCCCAGGCAAACACAAATCTACTTTCAGCCTCTATAAATTTGCCTAGATGTCAGTCAAAGGATACAAAGTTTCAGTTATGCAGGATGAATAAGTTCTGGAGATCTAATGTACAGCATGGTGAGTACAGTTAGTAATACTGTATTATACTCAATATAGATAATGATACTGTATATACTTGAAATTTGCTAAGAGTCCATCTCAGATACGATGCATGTTGTGAGGCCTGTGTGGAGCCCAAAGGTACTACCAAGGCTTCCAGCAGGGTTGCAGTGAGTTCTGCTGGCTAGGCAAACGAGTTCCTGAAATTCCCCACAACGTGGGTGGCTTTGGGGGGTCTATCACTTTGCCACTGCTAGGAATGCTTTCCGGAGGAAATTGATCCTTAGTTTGGGACTGTTTGCTGCAGAAGTTTGGCTGGCCAGGAACTTGAGTGGCATTGACCTTATGGCACCTCAGCCAGGGGTGGAGCCAAGGAGACAAATGGAATCCTGTGCTGCTCCCGAACTTTCCAAAAACAGAGCCTACAACCTGTGATCACCACAAGATATACCCTGATGGCACCTGAAGTTTGATTCAGACAGGCATCTTCCCCTTCCCTGCCTGATTTCCTTTTGTTCCTGAGTCCACTCAAAACTCCATTCTCTGCAGTCAGGCTTGAGCTAAAGCGTTACCTCTGTTCTATAAAGTTCTGTACATAGTTCCTAAGTTTCTGCAGAGGGTGAAAAGAGTGATCTTTGCTCCTGTCCTGAGGAATAACAATGGTGTCTTAACAAATATTTGAAATAAAGACTGCACACAAAGACCAAAAAAAAGAGTCCATCTTAAATGTTCTCACCACATCAAAAAAAATGGTAATTATGTGAGGCGATGGATATGTTAATAGGCCTGATTGTGCTAATCATTTCACAATGTATACATATATCAAAACATCACGTTGTATGCCTTAAATATATACAATTTTTATTTGACAACTCTACTTCAATAAAGCTGAAAAGAAAATAAATTTAAAAATGTAGTTCAGGTGAGGGAAAAAAAAGAAAAAAATGACCATTTTGCACTCACCAAAGCAATAACTGATTCAGGCAAACATAATCAATGGGTAATCCTTAATGTTGGGAAACAGAATATTCACATGATCTCAAAGTATCACCTCACAGATTACATTTTAATTATGAAGGGAAAGGTCTTGCATTAGTTTTCTATTTGTGTCATAACAAATTACTACAACTTTAGCAGCTTAAAACAACACAAATTGGCTGGGCCCAGTGGCTCACGCCTGTAATCCTAGCACTCTGGGAGGCCGAGGCGGGCAGATCGTTTGAGCTCAGGAGTTCAAGACCAGCCTGAGCAAGAGCGAGATCTCATCTCTACTAAAAATAGAAAGAAACTAGCCAAACAACTAAAATATATACAAAAAATTAGCCGGGCATGGTGGCGCATGCCTGTAGTCCCAGCTACTCAGGAGGCTGAGGTAGAAGGATCGCTTGAGCCCAGGAGTTTGAGGTTACTGTGAGTGAGGCTGACGTCACAGCACTCTAGCCCAGGCAACAGAGTGAGACTCTGTCTCAAAAAAAAAAAAAAAGAAAGTTAAAAAAAAACAAAACACAAATTTATTATCCTGTACTTTATGTAGGTCAGAAGTCTGGCACTTTGTGGTAAGATTCTTTGCTTAGGGTCTCACTGGGCTAAAATCAATCAAGGTATCTTAGGTATGCATTGCTTTTTATATGCTCTGAGGAAGAATCTACTTTTAGGCTCATTCAAGTTGTTGGCAGAATTCACTTCCATGTAGTTGTAGGACTGGAGTCCCTGTTGCCTTGACCACATGGCCCTCTTCACCTTCAAGCCACTGTGTGCCAAATCCTTCTCCCACTTTGAACCTCTCTGACTTCCCCTCTTCTACTTTTAAGGGCTCATATGATTACACTGAGCTCACCAGATAATCCAAGACAATCTCCCTACCTAAAGTCCACTGACTGGTAACCTTAATTACCTCTCCAAAGTTCCTTTTTCCACGTAACAAAACATATTCATGGTGTGGCACCAGGGGGAGAAGGTCACGGCGGCCAAAATTCTGCCTTCAATAGTACATTTACGATGGACATATCTGGTGGAAACCACCTTACCAAGTGATCAAATTTAGCATCACAAATAATGGGACAAACTGACATTATATGCCTCCAGATGTGTTGCAAAGAGAAGTACATATCATCCATGACGTGTTTGCCAAAAATGTTTAACCTGAAACTTGTCGTGAGGAAACAACCAGAAAAATCCAGATTGTAAGACATTCTACAAGACAAAAGACAACTAGTCAGAACTCTGCAAATGTCTTGAAAGACAAAAAAAAAAAAAGTAGGGGGACTGTTCTACATTAAAGGAGACTGAAAAGACATGACACCGTAAAGAACATGTTTCTTGATTGGAACTTGGATTAGAATTTTTTTAAATAGCTATAAAGGACACTATTGAAACTATGACAAAAATTTGGATGTAGACTGTATGTTAGATGATGATATTGTATCAATATTAATTTCTTGTGCATGATAACAGTATTGAGGTTATGTAGGAGAATATCCTTGTTCTTAGGAGATAAGTGCTGTGTATTTAGAGATGAAGCATTACGAACTCAAAAATGGTTCAGCAAAAATAATTGCGTGTGCATGTGTGTATAGAGTGAGAGAGAGAGAGAGAGAGAAAGCAAATGTGACAGATGCTGACAATTGGTGAATCTAGGTGAACAGTATGTGGGTATTCATTGTACTACTCAAATTATCCATACATTTGAATTTTTAAAAAAATAAAAGTTTAGTGGCTGAGTGTGGTGGCCCACACCTGTAATCCTAGCACCTTGGGAGGCTGAGGTAGGAGGATTTCTTGAGGCCAAGAGTTCAAGACCAGCCTGGGCAACATAGTGGGATACCCCGTCTCTACAAAAAAATACAAAAATTAGCTGGGTGTGGTGGTGTGCACCTGTAGTCCCAGCTACTTGGGAGGCTGAGGCAGGAGAATCCCTTGAGCCCAGGAGTTTGAGGTTGCTGTGAGCGAGGCTGACGCCACGGTACTCTAGCCCAGGCAACAGAGTGAGACTCTGTCTCAAAAAAAAAAAAAAAAATTCCTCCCCATGCAGCGTGATATCCCCACTGTTAACAGTTGCTTTTGCTTTCTTCCAGATTCTGTGCCTATACAAGATAATACACATATTACAAAAACATGTATCCTTTTTAAAACACAAATATGACTATTTTGTGCATACATATTCTTTTGCTCTTTTCTTTCTTTCTTTGGGACAGAGTCTCACTCTGTTGCCTGGGCTAGAGTGCTGTGGCATCAGCCTAGCTGACAGCAACCTCAAACTCCTGGGCTCAAGCGATCCTCCTGCCTCAGCCTCCCGAGTAGCTGGGACTACAGGCATGCGTCATCATGCCCAGCTAATTTTTCTATGTTTAGTAGAGATGAGTTCTCGCTGTTGCTCAGGCTGGTCTCAAACTCCTGAGCTCAAGTGATCCTCGCCCCTCAGCCTCCCAGAGTGCTAGGATTATAGGCATGAGCCACCATGCCTGGCCAGCTTTTCTTTTTTTCTTAAAAATGTATTTTGGGCTACTTTCCAGATCAGTACTCATGGACTTACTTCACGCTTTTTTTTTTAAGTCAAGGACAGTAGTGAGAAGGGGGCAAAGAGTAGAACAAAGAGTTCAATCTGTAACTGACTGTGAAAAATCAGGTGAGATAACTACCTTTGGATCAGCCAACTTCTCTCTTTTAAATGGCTGTCTAGTGTTCCACAGTATGGATTGCCCATAATTTATTTTGCCCATCCTCTATTTATACAAGTTCATGTAGGTTCCAGTTTCTTTTCCCGGCACAACATTTTAAATAATAGGTGCTTTAACATGTTTTAACATTTGTTAAAGCAAGACTTGCTCATTTTATAAAGTACTCCAAGCAGTTTATCTTTCAAAGTGAAACAATCATTTTACAATCAGTTCTGCTATAATAATGCTTGTTTTGAAAATGTGAATTTGTTCCAAGGCAATTGATATATCAGGCAATAATTGGAGCAGAATGCAAATTTCACCTCTGCTTATGTGCAATGTGCAATTTCATCATCAGGAAATAGTGGGCAAATGCAGAAAACTGTGTCCAGATAAACCAAGCCGTGCAAGAATACACATAGCGAACACTTGCATACACTGCAGACATCTACCAGCTACATCAGTTCACCACGTGTTATGAGCCATACCCATCCGCATCTAGTGCTATAACTTCCTATCAGATTTCAGATAACCCTCCTTCCTCCACTTCACAATCACTCACAAGCTATAACCGTTCCATGCTACTTCCACAAGCAAACTTTAGGTCTTTTTCAAGTGAAAGTGGCATATTTATTGTAGTATTCATGTATTTCTTATCATTTAACATATGAAAAAAGTATGATATTATTTTGATTAAGTTCCTATCTTTCATGTGTGTATCACTGAAAAAGATTTTTAGTGTTGTGCCTCTAATCCCAATTTACTCATAAACTCCGTGGTTTTTATTGCACACTTTTGCACAGCTGGGTGATTTTTAGAAATGTATGTGTTGCCTTATAGCAGAACTGACTGTATTCCAAGAAAAATTTTGATGGGGTTCTGAATGGGATCACAATAAATTCATAAATTCATTTTAAGAGAACTAATATTCTTATATTGAGTTTTTCTATCCAAAAACAAAGGATGTCTTTTTATTAAAGTCATTTTATAATTCTCAGTTAAGTTTTGTAGTTTTTCTTAGGTCATCTATTTCTCTCATTGAGCTTATTTTAAAATATGTATATATTAATATTTCTTACCGTCATGCATGGGGTATAGGATCTCTCTCTCTCTCTCTCTCTCTCTCTCTCTCTTTTTTGAGACAGGGTCTTGCTCTGTGGCCAAGGCTAGTGTGCAGTGGTATCAACATAGCTCACGGCAACCTCAAATTCCTAGGCTGGGCTAAAGCGATCCTCCTCCCTCGGCCTCTCCAAGTGCTAGGATTACAGGCGTGAGCCACTGTGCCCAACCAGGATCTCTTTATTTATTTATTTATTTTTTTTTTTGGAGACAGAGTCTCACTCTGTTGCCCAGGCTAGAGTGCTGTGGCGTCAGCCTCGCTCACAGCAATCTCAAACTCCTGGGATCAAGCAATCCATCTGCTTCAGCCTCCCGAGTAGCTGGGACTACAGGCATGTGCCACCATGCCTGGCTAATTTTTTCTATATATATATTTTTTTAGTTGTCCAGATAATTTCTTTCTATTTTTTAGTAGAGACATGATCTCACTCTTGCTCAGGCTGGTCTCGAACTCCTGACCTTGAGCTATCCTCCCACCTCAGCCTCCCAGAGTGCTAGGATTACAGGTGTGAGCCACCCCGCCCAGCCCCAGGATCTCTTTTATTGTATTTTCTAGCTGGTTATTTATGGCATGCAAGGTTGCTACTGATTTTTGCATATGTTGCTTATCTGGAGAACACTCGGGCATACCACTATATCATCTGCAAGTATTTTTGTCTCTTCTTTTCAAATATCGATTCCTCTTATTTCTGTTTCAAATCTTACTGCACTATCCAGAACACCCAAGACAATATTAAATAATAATGGCAATAACAGACATCCTTATTTTATTTTCAATTTAAAAGGGAGTAAATGTGACTGTTGGTTTGGGAGTCTGTTTACCACATTAAAAAAAAGTCCTTCCATTTCTATTTTTTAAAGTTATTTTATCAGGAATGGGCATTTACAACACTGTTCCACATAAGATGTTTTCTTTTATTTTCAATTTTCTTTCTCTTGTTTGGCATTATGTTAACCACAACTGAACCTTTCAAACCTTCAGGCTTTTGCCCATGCTGTTTCTTTTATCTGAAATGTGCTTCCCTTCCTAGCCTAAAAATGCCAACTCATATTTCAAGACTGTATTATACAGAAGGTTTTTTTAACCACAAGTGACAGAAATCCAACTCAAACTTGTATACGCAAAAAAGGGACTATATGCTATAGTTTGGATGTTTGTCCCCTAAATCTCATTTTGAAATTTGATCCCCAATGTTGGAGATAGAGCCTAAAGGGAAGTGTTTTCTTCATGAAGGTAGATCCCTCATGAAGAGATTAATGCCTTCCCTCAGGGAGGGTTGGTTGTGAGTGAGTTCTCACTCTAAAGTTCCTGCAAAGAGATGATTGTTAAAAACAGCCTGGCACCTCCCCACCCATTGCTTTCTCTCTTACCATATGATCTGTGCACACACTGGTGGCTCCTCTTTGCCTTTTGCCACTAGTAGAAGCAGCCTGAGGCCCTCACCAGATGCTCAGCCTTTTCTGTTTTTTGAGACAGAATCTTGCTGTGTTGTCCAGGTGGGAGTGCAGTGGCATGATCATAGCTCACTGCAATCTCCAACTCCTGAGCTCATGCAGTCCTCCTGTCTCAGCCTCCTGAATAGCTGGGATTACAGGCACACATCACCATGGCTGGCTAATTTTTATATATTTTTTTAGAGACGGAGGTCTCCCTATGTTGCTCAGGCTGGTCTAGAACTCCTGGCCTGAAGTGATCCTCCCGCCTTGGCCTACCAAAGTGCTGGGATTATAGGCGTGAGCCAACACACCCAACTCAGATACCCAATCTTGAACTTTTTCAGGCATCTGAATTGTGAGCCAAATAAACCTTCTTTGTTTATAAATCAGCCAGCCTCACGTATTCCTTTATAGCAACACTAAATGGACTAAGACAGGGCTCATATAACTGGGAAGTGAAGGAAAGATCTTACTTTAGGAACAAGGTTCAAACAATGTCACCAAGACTCCCTTTCTCTAGGTCCTTTTCCTCTCTGCTTATCACAGCTTGTGATGTATATGTGGTATATCCTTATAGTTTGTGATCCAAAAGACTCTGTAGACCCCAGCATCTTTGTCCATATATCAAATTTCATATGATGACCCTGGCTGGCCCTGCTTGAGACCTGTGCCCAACCCAGGGTTTGGGATACCATGAATGGTCAAGCATGGGTCATGTGCCCACTTCTGCACTCAGGAGTAGAGTGGAACTCTTAAGCACAGTGCCAGTGGAACTATATGTGACAGAGAGGGGCAGGTCTCCACAGGTCAGGGCAGATAGATGTCTGATATCAGGGAATGTATCTCTCTTTTTTCTCTTTCTGCCTCCTCACTACAGCTCTCTATTGAAATATCTGACTAATGACTTTGAGAGAAGGTACAGAGTATATGTGGCTCAGCTCTTCCTTGTTCCCATTTTTGAAGCCACCCTGCCTTCAGAGAGGATGCATTCATTCTTATTTGCTCTCTATGGGGGTGGCCTACCATGCTTAACTAGGTAAGTCTCTCTAATTTAGAGCAGAGATTATTTAAAAGGCTCACTTGACCATAGATATAAAGCCATGTCCACCAACAGTTTTATCAGTAAGAATGCTGATATTTTGATCTCCATTTACTTGTTTCCTATGCCTTATTTCTCAATTGCTTCAAAACTATGCAGGGGAAAAATAGGGAATTATATATGGACCCCTCAAAACCTTAGCATCCTGCCTCCCTCAAACCCTGTTATGACATCGGCATATCACCTATCTACCCCTCTGACATGAAGAAAAAAGAAAGAAAAAAACCAAAAACACAAAATTAAAAAATTAAAAACACAACAATTTTAACATTCACTACAAAGTCCCATCTCAAATACCATTTCTGTAAAGCCATCCCTGACTTCTCTCACTTCCCAGGTAGTGTTAATCTCTTGTTCCTCTGTTTATATGTCTCATATAGCACTTCTTAGATTAAAGAATGATCGTGTTCATATATTTGTTTCCCCCACTAGGCAGGCTTCTCAAATGTAGAGATCATTCTATTTCTCTTCCAACCCCAGCATCTGATATCTTACTAAGTGCTGTTTTTTATGAGAGGAAAAAAAAAGATATTTCCTTTTTACTTAGTTTTGATATAAAACCTTCTCAGAAAGTTTTTAGAACCTTAATTAGATTTCATCCACTAGTTTCTCATCTATCTATTAGCCTTTTAATAAACTCTTAATATTAGGAATGCTAACTCTTTGATAAAAGCCATGTTGCCCTTCACCTAGATTATGTCTCCTTAATCACAGATTCTGCAAGTTTGCCACATGAAGAAAACCAGTATGATTCCAGGACCTGTAAATAAGAGAAAAGTCACCTGAGGGTGGGTGAGAGAGTTGGATGAACCAGCTCCTTCTGAAGAACGGGCCGAAGTGTGCAAGTTTCAGAGTTGTGAGCTATAAGGAAAGAGTAAGCCCGTAAAAGACAATGATAATAAGGCACAAACATACTAATGTGTCGGAAATAGAGGTCATTCTAAAGGTATCTGGAAACAGCTACCGTGGTGGCTGGGTGCTCATATGGTGAGACATAATGCCATAATAGGGTGCACATGGCAGACCATAGCCATACAAGGTTCCTGCTTTGATATCTTATATAGTCTGGTACCACAGAAAGACAAAAACAGCAGTCTAAAGTACATGATATGGGTGCTTTAATTTCAACATCTTCTCAGGAGGAGAATTTACAATTAGATGACAAAGAAGGGGCCAGATAAAAGGTTCTAGAAGGGCATTGTAGGGTAGTGGATGGGGTGTTATCACAGTACACAATCTAATCCCCAGCTTTTCAGGTTAAAAAAAAAGTTCTTTTTAGTCATTTTACTCAAAGAAAATCCAATCAACATAACCAATTCCATCAATGCATGACTTATAACAAAATGCCACTTATAATTAAACAATTTTTTTTTGAGACAGAGTCTCACTCTGTTGCCTGGGCTAGAGTGCTTTGGCATCAGCCTAGCTGACAGCAACCTCAAACTCCTGGGCTCAAGCGATCCTCCTGCCTCAGCCTCCCAAGTAGCTGGGACTACAGGCACGTGCCACCATGCTCGGCTAATTTTTTCTATTTTTAGTTGTTTTGGCTAATTTCTTTCTATTTTTAGTAGAGACAGGGTCTCACTTTTGCTCAGGCTGCTCTCGAACTCCTGAGCTCAAGCAATCCTTCCACCTCAGCCTCCCAGATTGCTAGGATTACAGGCATGAGCCACTGCGCCCAGCCTATAATTAAACAATTGATACTAATTATTCTGCCATATTTATCCCTCCTTATCTTTCATTCTTATAGGTAAGTCAATTTAGTCACAGAATTAGGGGAAAAGGAGGTGATTTTTTTTTTTCAGACAGAGTCTTGCTCTGTTGCCCTGGGTAGAGTGCAGTAGTGTCATCATAGCTCACTGCAACCTCGAACTCCTGGCCTCAAGTGATCCTCCTGCCTCAGCCTCCTGAGTAGCTGGGACTACAGGTGCGTGCCAAGACACCCAGCTAATTTTTCTATGTTTAGTAGAGATGGGGGGTCTCACTTTTGCTCAGGCTTGTCTCCAACTCCTGAGCTCAAACAATCCTCCTGCCTTGGCCTCCTAGAGTGCTAGGATTACAGGCATGACCCACTGTGCCTGGCCAGGAGGTGAATTTTTAAAAATGCAATTCTTATTGGATTTTTCTCATTACAGAACATGTGTTCACTGTAGAAAATTTGGAAAATATATTTATGCATAAAGAAGAAAATTTTAAAAAATTATTCATAACTTCTAAACCCTAAGAAATCCATTGCTAATATTTTAGGGTATCTCCTTCCAGTCTTTTTCTATGTATGTTTATACTATTAGGGTCATGCTAAATATTATATTCTGATCTTTTTACTCATATTGTAAATTTTTTCCCTTGCTGTATGGGCTGAATTATGTTCTTCCAACATTCATACATTGAAGCCCTAACCCCCAGTATCTCAGAATGTGACTATGTTTGGAGATTGGGTCTTTAACGAGGTGGCTAAAATGAGGCCATTAAGGTGGGCTCTAATCTAATCTAATTGGTGTCCTTATAAGAGGAAATTTGAACATACAAAGAGATAACAGGGCACATGCCCACAGAGAATAGGCCATGTGAGGCACAGCAAGAAGGTAGCCATCTGCAAACCAAGAAGAAAGATCTCAGGAGAAACCAAACCTGCCAACACCTTGATATTGGACTTCTATCCTACAGAACTGTGAGAAAATAAATTTATGTTGTTTAAGTCACTCAATCTACAGTATTTTGTTATGATAGCCCTAGCAAACTAGATTAGAGCCCACCTTAATGGCTTCATTTTAGCCACCTCGTTAAAGACCCAATCTCCAAACATAGTCACATTCTGAGATACTAGGGGTTAGGGCTTCAATGTATGAATGTTGGAAGAACATAATTCAGCCCATACAGCAAGGGAAAAATACACTTGCCATTGAACATTCTTCAAAATCTGCTGTAATATCATTTTAAAGTATCCTAAAACAACTATTCCCCTATTGTTGTAAAGTTATGTTGTTCTCAGATTTTCACTATTATAAACAATGCTTCAATGAATGGGAAATTGGATATTCTTAGACATATTTTTCATCAAATAAGAATAGCTGGATTAATTCCCCTTCTGCATTCTAGAGACATTTCAGGCTGCTCTCAAGATCAACCATAGTGATAAATAACAAATTCTCACTTTTGGTTCCATTATTTCCATTCTTTACATAGAACACCAACTTTCTGGTAATCTCAAACAGATTATAATATGATTAAGTTAATTCATTTTTTTAGACCAGTTATACTCCAAGTGTGAAGATTAGCCTTGGTCCCTCCATTAGATCTGAGAATTACTCTAGGCCCTTCCTTAGACTAGGGAAGATAGTCAGGTTTACTTGATGAAAACTTGTGAAATGTCTTTGTCCAAGTAATAAACTGTGCTGAAAGGGTGTCGTTTCTTGATTTTTTTTCCAACTCCTAGGGTACCATCATAAAGTAAAAAATAAGCACTGGTATAGATTTGAGGAAGAAAAAGAGGTGGCAACAATTCCCTACCATGCAAAATATATTTAGCCCATCCCACTTGTGGCTCTGATACTCAGGCTTCATTAGTTTCTGCCATGAGAGGGTCCTGAAAATACATATCTGTCAAACACAGATAGATTAGGGAAGGGGCCACCATAAGCTGCAGCGGACATAGGGAGGCCTACAACTCTGTCATTAAGTGAGAGAGTATTGGCAGAACTCACGTTAGAGGGGCTTGAATTTTTCATGGAAACCTCAAATCACATTTTCCCTGCTTAAGTTCTCTGAAGCATTTCCTGTTACTGATCACTCCTTCCTTCATTTTATTAATACAACAACAAAAAAATCATCGAGCTTCTATTGCATGTCAGGTACTGTGCTAAGAAGTGAAAAATCAAGGTTGTTGTCTTCAGTGAGCTCACGGTCTAGTATGGAAGATAAGCATGTAAGCAGATAATTACGATGCACTATAGTAAGTGCTATTAGATCTCAAAAGAAAGAACAATCTACAGAAGGGCAGGGAAAAGCCATCCAGTAAGAATTCACAGAAGAGGAGCTGAACCCTATTAAATAATCTGCATGCTAGAACACTGGTTCCAAACCAAGAATGTGGACTTTAATGGTAATAAATATTTAAAAACATATATTCAGTTTAAAAACTTTACCTCACAGGGATAAGACGGAATGAACTGACTTAAAATAATATGAAGAAGTACTCATTCATAACAATCTCTAAATGGATCAAACATTTAAATGTATTAGTTGTCTACTTCCATGTTTCCATGTAACAAATTACCACAAATTTAGCATCTTAAAATAGTCCCAACACAGATTAGCTAGGTCCCCTGCTCAGGATCCCACTAGGCTGAAATCAAGGTGTAGGCCAGGGCTGGGGTCTTAGCTTGAGCTCAGATGCTCTTCCAGGTTCATGTGGTTGATGACAGAATACAGTTCTTGTGGTTGAAACTCCTAGATGGCCCTCTCCACCCGCAGTTTATATCATAGCAATCTGCCTCTTCAAGACTAGCAGGAGACTTTCTCTCACTCCATTCTGATGAGATAGAATTTTATATAACCCAGTGTAATTATGAGAATGACATCATATCACCTTTGCCTTATTCTATGGATTCCAAGCAAGCCACAGGTTCTGTTTGCACTCAAGAGGAGGGGATTATAAGGTGTGACTCATTGGGGTCCCCTTAGGATATGTTCTGCTACAGTAAGGCAGGTACTAAATATAAGAGAAAAAAAGTATCCATATTGTTTATAGACAGCCTACAATGGGCCAGTAACTATGTTAGGCACTGGAGATACACAGATGAAGAAAACATCATTCCTAGCCTACACCAAAATAAATTCCAGATGGATAAAAAAATATATAAAAATGAAACTATTCCCAAAGCACAGAAGTGATAAATACTCAAGGTTGTAGACACCCCAAATACCCTGACTTGATCACTCCACAATCTATGCATGTAACAAAAAATACCACATATACCCCATAAATATGTACAAATAATACGTATCAATCAAAAAATTTTAAATGTAAAAATGAAACCAAAACTAACTATATCTACTAGAAGGTATCATGGAAGATTTTGTATTATTATCTCAGAGCAGGGTGTGGAGATGCCCTTCTAAGTTAAGTATAATCCAAGCCTAGAAGCAATATAAGAAAGGATGATAAATTTGACCATATAAAAATAAAAGAAAGTTTAAACAGCAAAACATAAAATAACAAAATTAAAAAACAAAGGACATATTGAATGAAACAATTTGCAATTCATATGGCAAAGGGCTAATTTTCCTAATTTATGAAGAGCTTCCACAAATCAATCAGAAAATTTCAAAATAAACAAAAGATATAAATAGTACCCAGTAAAAGAAATGCATGCCTCATAAACTCATGAAAACATCCTTAACTTCACTCGTAACAGGAAAAACACAAATTAAAACTATATTTCAAACCATTTTCACATAAGGTTAGCAAAGACTAAAGATTGATGGCCAGAACATGAGGAAATAGGTATTCCATTAGATATTACTGGTAGAAGCCCTCTTGGCAACATCTATCAAAGTTATTTATATTCATACCATTTGACCCAACAAAAGAAACTTATCTTACAGATATACTAGCATATATACAATCTTGTTAATTGCAGCACTATTTTCAATGGCAAAGTATTTTAAATGATCTAAATGTCAATCAGTATGGAACTAGTTAAATAAAGTGATCCTTATCAATGGAGTACAGCGCAGTTATTTTAAAAATGTAGGAGGTTCCATTTCCAAATTTTCAGTGTGAGGAGCTCCACAGATCCACTCCCCAGTGAAACTTCATAACTGGTGAAAATTAATTAAGCACACACACAACCATTTAAACTCTCTGGAAATTGCCCTAAGGGCATAGAGCAAATTAAGAAACATTTATTAAAGAAAATCTACTTAATCTCAGTAAGAAGAACAAAAGTCTAGGACACTTGAGTAACAACCCACACCCTCCCCCACCCCAGTTCAGCATGATGCAAGCTCCACTGCAGGCAGGTGTGGCCACAAAAACAAGATTTCCTCTCTTCCTACGCTCTAGTCAAAGGCTATTGTATCCCCCCAAGAGGGGAAGACTTTCTGCATTTCTCAACCACCCCCAACTCAGCAGGAGAGGCTAAATTCCTGATGATTGAGGCAAAGAGGGCTCCCTTCCCCCACCCAGCCCCCACTCATAGAGCAGAGGCTCTACCCAGGTACAGCAGGATGAAAATACTGCAGCCCTGATGGCTCTTGCCCCAGCTAGCTTGAAGGGCAGAGGTTCCACACTGGCAAGCCAATAAGAGCACTGGGCCCTTCCCAGTGCTCTGCTCATAAAACAGGTGTGATACTCCAAGAGAAACAAGCCATAGTTCCCACCCCAATCTCCAGAGTAGAGGCTCCAGAGACAGGGAGAGAAGCACTGCTCAAGAACTATAAAAAACCAACATATTTAATGGTCAAAAATTGAATGCTTTTCTCCTAAGATCAGGAACAACACAAGGATATCTACTCTTGCCACTTCTATTCCACAATGTACGAGAAGTTCTAGCTAGGGGAATTAGGCAAGAAAATGAAATAAAAGGCACATTGATTGAAAAAGAAGAAGTAAACTATCTCTATTTGCAGATGACACAATCTTGTACATAGAAAATCCTAAAGAATCCACTAAAAACCAATAAACTAATAAACAAGTTCAGCCAGGTTGCAAGGTACAAGATCAATATACAAAAATCAATAGTATTTCCATACAGGAGCAATAAAACCAACTAAAAATGAAGTAAGACAATAATTCCATTTATAACAGCATCAAAAAGAATAAAATATTTTGGAATAAATTTATCAAAAGAAGTGCAAAACTTATACTCTGAAAACTACAAAATATTGTTGAAAGAAATTAAAGACCTAAATAAATGGAAAGACTTCACATGTTCATGAATCAGAAGACTTGATCTTGTTAAGATGGTAATACTCCCCAAATTAATCTACAGATTTAAGGTAATAACGTTCAAAATTCCAGCTAGCTTCTGGAAATGACACGGTGATCCTAAAATTTGTATGGAAATTCAAGGGGCCCAGAATAGTCAAAATAATCTTGAAAAATAAGAACAAAGTTGGAAAACTCACACTTGCCAATTTCAAATCTTACTACAAAGCTATAGTAATCAAGACATTGTGTATACTGGCACAAAGACGCATGGAATAGAATTGAGAATCCAGAAATAAACTCTCACATTTAGCGTCAATTGATTTTTGACAAGGGTGACAAGACAATGCAATGGGAGAAAGAATAATCTTTTCAACAAATAGTGCTGGGACAACTAGATATCCATATACAAAAGAATGAATTTGGATCTCTACCTCATACTGTATACAAAAATTAATTCAAAATGGATAAAAAACCTAAATGTAAGCACTAAAGATATGAAACTTTTATAAGAAAATGTAGGCATAAATCTTTGTGGATTTGGATTTGGCAATGTATTCTTAGATATGATGCCAAAACCATGAGCAACAGAATTAAATAGATAAATTGGACATTGTCAAAATTAAAAACTTTTGTTCTTCAAACAATATCAAACCTGAACTTTTGTACCCCCATGATAAGCTGAAATAAAAAAAAAAAGAAGTGAAAAGACAACCCATAGGACAAAATATTTACAAATATCTGATAAAAAATTGTACCTAGAATATATAAAAATTCTTATAACAATAATAAGATAACCACTTCACATCCACTAGGCTGACTTTTATCAAAAAACAGAAAATAACAAGTATTGGCAAGGTTGTGAAGAAATTGGAACCCTCATGCATTGCGACAGGCAATGTAAAATTGTGCAGCTGCTTTGGAAAATAGTATGGCAATTCCTCAAAACTTTAAGCATAGAATTATCACATGATCCAGCAATTCCAGTTCTGTGTATATATCCCAAAGAAGTTAAAACAGGAACTTGAATAGCTATTTGTACAGCCACGTTCATAGCAGCAGTATTCACAGTAGCCAAAAGGCAGAAGCAACTCAAGTGTCCATCAACAGATGAATAGATAAACAAAATGTGGCATATACATACACTAGAATGTTATTCAGCCTTACAAAGGAAGGAAATGTGGACATATGCTACAATATAGGTAAAACTTGAAGACATTATGCTAAGGGAAATATAGGATTCCTCTCATATAAGGTTCTGAAAGTAGTCAAATGCATAGAGACAGAAAGTAGAATTGTGGTTGCCAAGAGCTGCAGGGAAGGGGGAATGGAGAGCAAGACTATTTAATGGGTACAGAGTTTCAGTTGGGAAGATGAGAAAGTTCTGGAAATGG
This sequence comes from Lemur catta, assembly GCF_020740605.2. Classification (NCBI taxonomy): domain Eukaryota; kingdom Metazoa; phylum Chordata; class Mammalia; order Primates; family Lemuridae; genus Lemur; species Lemur catta. Next base: position 47,739,035 of record NC_059155.1, on the reverse strand, counting down.
ATGGTGGTAATGGTTGCACCACAATGTGAATGTACTTAATGCCATAGAACTGTATATTTCAAAATGGTTAAAATGGTACATTTTATATTATATATATATTACCACAGTAAAAATAAGACAATTGGCCCAGTGCAGTGGCTCACACCTGTAATCCTAGCACTCTGGGAGGCCGAGGCGGGAGGATCGCTTGAGCTCAGGAGTTGGAGGCCAGCCTGAGCAAGAGCGAGACCCCATCTCTACTAAAAATAGAAAAAAAAAATTATCCAGGTGTGGTGGCGCATGCCTGTAGTCCCAGCAACTCGGGAGGCTGAGGCAGGAGAATCACTTGAGCCCAGGAGTTTGAGGCCAGCCTCGGCAACATAATGAGAGCTTCATCTCTAAAACAAATAAAATAAAATGAAAACATAGTAAAATTGATTTTTGTGATGGTTGCATAACTTTGTGAATATACTAAAAACTAGTAAATTATACACTTAAATAGGTGAATTTCATGGTATCTGAATTATAACACAATAAAGCAGTGTTTTATTTTAAAGACATAGGCAAAAAAATTTTTAAATAAGGGAGCTCTTTAGGTTTAGATATATATTTGTATATATTTCCAATCAACAGAGACATAGAGATATATAGATCTCCAATACACATTGTTAAGTAAAAAGAGATGTAAGACAGCATGTAAGAAATGTATCATTTCTCTAAAAAAGAGGAAAAGCTATATGTACACACACAATTGCTTATATATGCATAGTTTGTTTCTATAGCTTTTCTCAACCAAGGTTCAGAGAATAAAACCCTATAGATAATTACTTGTGTGACTATTCTCTCAATTCCTCCAAGAACTACACATAACTTAAGCCATTTTAGATGCATGGGAGATACATTTATTCATTACACACAGTGGATGGCGGAGGGCATCGGGGCTGGGCTACAAAGGAATACACAAGAAACTGAAAATCCTAGTTGCTAACCCAGAATGAGGATGGGAGGGAAATGTTTTCCTAGTATGCCCTTTTATACCTTTTGAATTTTGGACCAAAAAGGGAATATTAACAAAAACTTTTAAATGAATTTTATCTATAAAAAGGAAGAAAATAAATTTAAAGGTGGATATAGAATTAACAAAGCATATTTTTTTATCACAAGACAGTAGATACTAAGGCATGTTTATTGGTTGAGGGCAAGAATCTGTGATGGAGATGGAAGGGTTGAAGAGATAAGAAAGAGAAGGAATAATATTGACCTAGCTAGCTCACTGTAGGAGGATATAGGACTCTGAGCACAGGTAGAAGGATTACCCTTTCACAGAGGAAGGAAAACAGGAAAGACTGAGCACAGATGTAACTAAACTGTGAGGTGGAGGAGCTGGTATTTGGCTTCAATTTTCTTCATGAAGGGGAGGCAAGGACATCTTCAGAATGGTAGGGGACAGGGACAGAGCAGGCAATCTAAGAGAAATAAGGGAAGGTTTGAAAGAACATCTATGCAGAATGGGAGCAAAAACTGCCTAGTTATACTAAAAGGACTGCTAGGTCATTGTGATTCCACTATATTTCACTGGGGGATGGTGGCTTCATGCATTTCACTTGGGCCTCCACATCTGAGGAGGGCCACTGCAAACTATAGTGCCAGTCCAGGTTAAGCAACTAAGATGGGAAGTTTTCAGAAAACTTTGTCACATGAGAACTGACTGAAGAAGCTAGAATCTAAAAAGAGGCAGATGAGAAAAGGGCCACAGATAATAGTCAAATATGTGATGATTTGCCATATAAAAGAGGGCAGAGACCGGGCACAGTGGCTCACGCCTGTAATCCTAGCACTCTGGGAGGCCGAGGCGGGAGGATTGCTTGAGCTCAGGAGTTTGAGACCAGCCTGAGCAAGAGCGAGACCCCCATCTCTACAAAAAAAATACAAAAATTATCTGGGTGTGGTGGCATGTGTCTATAGTCCCAGTTGCTTGGGAGGCTGAGGCAGGAGGATTGCTTGAGCCCAGGAGCTTGAGGTTGCAGTGAGCTATGATGATGCCACTGCACTCTAGGCCAGGGTGACAAAGGGAGACCCAGTCTAGAAAAAAAAGAAAAGAAAAAGAAGAAGAAGGCAGAATTAGGAGACTGTCCAGCTCTAACATTCTATGATTTGTCTTCCCAAATAGACAATGAGATTCACGGGTTGTTGAAATATGTATAAGGACTGAAAACAGACTACCGCTGGAGTGATAGGGGTTCAGAATGGAGTGAAATAAGAAGTGAATGGATTTTTGTAAGAGGTGAGAGGTGGGGATCCAGTTTCAATCTTCTGCATGTATTTATCCAGTTTCCCCAGCACCATTTATTGAAATCATTGGGGGTTGGGGGGATGGGGGTGGGTAAACTCACAACTAATGGACACGGTGAGCATTGTGTGGGGGAAGAGCATGCTTCAAATCCTGGTTTGGGTGAGGCAAAGTCATAACATGTAACCAAAATGTTTGTACCCCCATAATAGCTTGAAATAAAAAAAAAAAAGAGAAGTGAATGGCACAGAAACAAAGAGAGTAAACACAGACTACTCTTTCTGAGAAGCTGGGCTGTGAAGGAAAAGAGAAAATGAGCTAAAGAGAAATGTAAAATCCAGGAAGAACACAATGATAATATCTAATAGCATATTTCATTGATTCAAAGATATACATTTCTTCATGTTTTTAAAATGTCTGAAATCGGGATGTAAGTTACAATGAATGGAATCTCACAATTGCTGTCAGCCTGGAAGCAGTTGTGATGTAAGTTGTCATTGCCTGACACCTTGTGGTGAGATCAGAAAAGCACCAACATCAAACTTGCAGAACGGGAGGCAGCAACTTGGAAGAAAACAATAGTAGAACATTTTCCCCCCGGAAATCATCAATGTTCTGAAAGACAGAAAGAATATCATATGGGAATCCCAGAACATGTTCATTGAGTCACAAAGTAATTCCGAAGAGTGAGATCCCAAATGTGACGATGTTTTAGAAACACTTTAACCAATTTATTTATTTCATTTCAATGTTCTTTGTAACGTATGTACAAGAGTGATATATGATAAAAATCCATTTCTAAATACGTCTCAAAGAGGCCTTCAATAATTACAAAACATAAATTCTAAATGCTAAATTATCTTGTGTTATAATTTAATTGGCAGTGTTTTGTTCTTTCTTAGTGGTGCATAAAATGTGGGTGCATCTCATAGTCAATGACATTTCAGATTAGATGAAATACAGTACTTCTACCTCTCAAACAGTATCAGAGTACCATACTACTAGGTGAAAAAATGCTAATTTATTAGGCATTAACATATTTATCAACAAATTTTTACTGAGCATTTACTGCATACCAGATGCTGGATGCTGGATATAAAATGGTCAATGAGACAGACATAGTCCTCATTCTCATTGAGTTTAATTACTAGATAGGACAGAAGATCCCAAATTGGTCCCTCAGAATTAGTTTCTCAAGATACTCCATGAAAAATTAATCTCCATGAAAAACTAATCTGGTCAGATTAGTTTGAGAAACGTTGCGTACTAAATTCACCTCTTCCCAATGTACATTATCACATTACAGGCTTTTAAATAAACCTGTGGTAGGCCAGGCATGGTGGCTCACACCTGTAATCCTAGCACTCTGGGAGGCCAAGGTGGGAGGATCGCTTGAGGTCAGGAGTTCGAGGCCAGCCTGAGCAAGAGCGAGACCCTGTCTCTACTAAAAATAGAAAAAAAAATTAGCCAGGCGTGGTGGCACATGCCTGTAATCCCAGCTACTTGGGAGGCTGAGGCAGGAAGATTGCTTGAGCCCAGGAGTTTGAGGTTGTTGTTTGCTAGGCTGACACCACGGCACTCTAGCCTGGGCAACAGAGTGAGACTGTCTCAAAAAGAAAAAAAAAATTAAATAAACCTGTGATAAAGAAGCTTGCTTAATTTTGTTTCACCCTATATATTCCAAACTTATTAATGATGTAAACCAGGAGTCAGAATTGTGATACATAATATAAAAAGAGCTCCTACAAATCTATTGGAAAAAGACAAACAACATGGGCAAAGGACATCAGTAGGCAACTCACAAGAGAACTTGGTTAATGATCAATACATCTGAAAAAAATACTCGACCTCACTCATAATTAAGAAATACAAATTAAAACAATGAGAGAGCAGATTTTTGCTCATCTCATTGGTAAAAATGGAAAAAGATTAATGATAAACAGCATTGTGAAGATGTAGGGAAGAAGATGCTCCCATTCACTGCTGCTTTTAGTGTGAAGTGTATCAATGTTTTAAGAGATTGATTTGGCAATATCTACCAATTTTACTTCTATGAATTTATCCTACAGAAATACTTGCACAGGTGCCCAAAGATTTATGTACAAAGACTGTCCACTGTATTATTGCTTGAACAGTGAAAAACTGGAAAGAACTCAAATGTCCATCATTTGGACATTTAATAAACTATATTACATCCACACAAAGGTCTACCACGAAGCCATTATAAAGATAAGAGAGTTCTAATTGAAGATGTCTGACTAAAGATATGTGCTTATCTCCCTCTCTTTTGACATCCCATTAAAATGGTAATAAAGGAATAAGCCCTTAACAGTGAAGAAAATGGGCTTAACAAATTTCTGGAAGATCGGAAGTGTGTCAACTGATGAAATAGAACGGAACAAGCCAATGCGCCTGGCAGAATCCCAGAGAAGCTCCTGTTTCAGAGCTGGCAAGTACTCAAGGTCAAAATAAGAAGGAAGTCTGAAAACCCGGGGGTGAATTGAAAGCTTGTCTATGAAACAAATGCTTTCATTGGCTCCCCAAGATCCACCCATCAGACCCATATTTAGCATAGTTAACCCAATCTTTACCTCTTAGCAGAGAGAGAGAGGGAGAGAGAGAGAGAGAAAAGAAAGGAAAAGAAAAAAGAAAAGAAAAGGAAAGGAAACTGGAAGACTCAATAGAAACAGAATAAACTGCCTGAAGAAAACTAAAGGGTAGTGTAGGTGCTGGTGCCCCAGAGCAAATGAAAATTCTTCTTAATCTGGCCTTTGGGGTCCTCCAGCCTAAAGGCAGCTTCCCTAACCCAAGTGTAAAGAGAAGGCTACCAGTCACCAGCCCTGACTACAAGGCAACTCGACACAGCTGTCCTAGTCAGATTCCCTATTCAGAGGAAAGACCCAGTGAGAAAATGGATGTACATACATAAAGTAGAGGAACCTGTATTAACTACCTATTCTTTCATTTTTAAATATGAATAGACAATCATGGACCACCAGAAGTATGAAGAGTACCACATAAAAAGAAAGGGTCAAGCAGGGTGATATATGCCTGCCTGTAGATCCAGCTATTCAGGAGGGTGACGTGGGAAGATTGGTTGAGCCCGGGAGTTCCAAGTCCAGCCTGGGTAACATAGTGAGACCTCATCTCTAAAAAAATAATATATATATATATATATATTTTTTTTTTGAGACAGAGTCTCACTCTGTTGCCCAGGCTAGAGTGCCATGGCATCAGCCTAGCTCACAGCAACCTCAGACCCCTGGGCTCAAGCAATCCTCCTGCCTCAGCCTCCCAAGTAGCTGGGACTACAGGCATGCGCCACCATGCCCAGCTAATTTTTCTATATATATTTTTAGCTGTCCATATAATTTCTTTCTATTTTTAGTAGAGACAGGGGTCTCACTCTTGCTCAGGCTGGTCTCAAACTCCTGTGCTCAAACGATCCTCCCGCCTTGGCCTCCCGGAGTGCTAGGATTACAGGCGTGAGCCACCTCGCCCGGCCTAAAAAAATAATATTAATAATTTTTTTAAAAGGCCAAGATAAGGAAGCCAAATTAACCCCAGAGGCAACCAGAGATACTTCAGAGAAGAGAAGATTGTAAGGGCCAACTAAGATCAAAGGGGAGGGGGAAGACCGATACTTAGATACTATACCATTTTACACTATCAGGAGTAAAGAGAAAAGTATAAGTGTTTCCAGAAAGGAAAAGTAAGTTACCCATAAAGAAAAATTTAAGCAGATTTCTCATTAGCAACACTGGATGCTAAAACAACACTTTAAAATTCTGAGGGAAAATGATACTGAATTTAAAATTAAAACCCCAGCCAAATCATCAATCGAGTGGGAGTATAAAGAGCAATTTTCAGAAATGTGAAGACTCAAAAGGGCTGGGCACAGTGGCTCATGCCTGTAATCCCGACACTTTGGGAGGCCGAGGTGGGAGGATTGCTTGAGGCCAGGAGTTCAAGATCAGCCTGGGCAACACAGCAAGATCCCATCTCTACAAAAAATAGAAAAGTTAGCTGGGCATGGTGGTGCGCACCTGTAGTCCTAGCTACTAAGGAGGCTCAGGTAGGAGGATTGCTTGAGCCCAGGAGTTCGAGGCTGCAGTAAACTATGATTGTGCTACTGCACTCCAGCCTAGGTAACAGAGCACCCCCTCAAAAAAGGACTCAAAAGAATATCTCCTGCATATCCTTTCTTAGTATGTTACTTACAGATGTACTGTAACATAACCAGGGTAAATCCAAGAAAGAAAAAGACATAAGAAACAAGAAATAATAGACTTAACTCACAAATCTAGTGAGAAAAAGATTCCAGAATAATAACTGTGGAGTGGGCCTGAAAAGCAATCAGTCCAATTTAGAATAACAATCCAGTGCTACAGATCAGAATAGACATTTCTCAAAGGAAGACATACAAATGACCAACAGCTATATGAAAAAAAGCTCAATATCACTAATTATCAGAGAAATGCAAATCAAAACCACAGTGAGATATCCTTACCTTAGTTAGAATGGCTATCATCAAAAAAAAACAAAAAATAACAAATGCTGGTGAAGATGTAGAGAGAAGGGAACTCATAGACTCCTGAAGGAAATGTTAATTAGTACAGCCATTGTTGAAAACAGTATGAAGTTTTCTCAGAAAACTAAAAATAGAACTACCATATGATCCAGCAATCCCACTACTGGATATTTATCCAAAGGAAAGGAAATCAATATATCAAAGGGACACCTGCACCACCATATTTATTGCAACACTATTCACAATAGCCAAGATATGGCATTTACCTGTGTCCATCAATGGATAAATAGATAAAGAAAATGTGGTATATATATACAATGGAATACTATTCAGCCATAAAAAGAATGAAATCCTGTCATTTGCAGGAACATGGATGGAACTGGAGGTCATTATTTAAGTGAAATAATCCAGGCTGCAGAAAGACAAATATTGCACGTTCTTACTCATACGTAGGAGCTAAAAAATTTGATCTCATGGAGGTGGAGAGTAAAATGATAGTTACCAAAGACTGGAAAGGGTGGGGGGTAATGAAGAGAGGTTAGTTAATGGGTACAAACATACTATTAGATAGCAGGAGAAAGTTCTAGTGTTTGCTAGCATAGTAAGGTTACTATCATAAATAATATTATATATTTCAAAATAGCTAGAAGATTTTAAATGTTCCCAACACAAAGAAATGATAAATGTTTGAGGTAATGGGTAGCCTAAATATCCTGATTATATGCATGTATCAAAATATCGAATGTACCCCATAAATATGTACAAATATTGCATACCAACAACAAAAAATCAGTGCTACAGAAAATATGTCTTCAGGAAGAACAAAATAGATTCCAACCAATGAATAGATTGTGTAAAAAGCTGGAAAATGTTAATGATTTGAAGAAGTCACATCTCTTTCCTCAAAAATAAAATACAAAAGACAATTAGAAACTCCAAGAAAAACAAATAAATAAAAACTATACAAGAAAATAATGACAGGAATATGAAGCAATATTTCCATTCCTGGTAATATGGTGGACTAAGTATCTGAACCAACCCTCTAACAGAAAACCACTTAAGAGACTAGATAAAACATAAAACATCTTATCTTAAAGCATCAAAGAACTGGTAAGATAATAAGGAATTATCAAGATAAAATAAAAGGGACCTCATACAGACATATGGTATACTGAAGGTGCTTTTAGTCTGGGATCATTTACAAAACCTGGTAACCTTTTAGCTAAAATATTCATGGACTCTTAGGTCCATCCAAGGTGGGAAGTCTAAAAGGAGGCCCTCCTTTTGTACCCCTGGGTCTTAGCTGGATCCTGAAAGGGCTACAACCTTAAGTAAGGGCAGACCAGAAAGTAACCTCACCCAACCCTACTCCCCAACCCAAAGGGACTGAAGGAAAGGTTGCCTTGGCTCTGAACAGAGTGGAGGGGAGAAATATATCCCTGAGTAATTGAACAATAAGCTGATCCTTGTGCAAGTTTACAGTTAAAATACACACCACTGTGATGGTCTAAAAATCTTGAATTCATTTACACAGTTCAAGATTAGCATTGCCCTTAAGTGCCTAGTAGAAACAAATACAAGCACTTTCTGAAAAAATGTTATTTTATCATAGGCTTTGAAAAAATTTCCACAAATAAATTTCCAAAATGAGGAGATCCTTGTAAAAAATTAATAAAACACACTTCTCTCTTGCCAGAAAGTTTAAAATTTTTAAAGAATACAAAAAATGCCAAATTTTGTCAAGGATGTGGAGCAACCTGAACTCTCCTAATTATTAAATACTAACAGGAATGTAATTGATACAACTACTTTGGAAAACTACTTGGCAGTATCTAATACGTCTACCCTATCCAGAAATTCCACTTTTAGTTAAACACTCAACAGAAATGAGTGCATATATCAATCAGAAAACATGTACAAGAATATTCAGTTTTATTCATAATCACCAAACATTAAGAAGCACCCGGCCAGGCGCGGTGGCTCATGCCTGTAATCCTAACACTCCAGGACGCTGAGGCGGGTGTACCCTTTGAGCTCAGGAGTTCGAGATCAGCCTGAGCAAGAGCAAGACCCCGTCTCTACTAAAAATAGAAAGAAATTATATGGACAATTAAAAATATATACAGAAAAAATTAGCCAGGCATGGTGGCACATGCCTGTAGTCCCAGCTACTCCGGAGGCTGAGGCAGGAGGCTCGCTTGAGCCCAGGAGTTTGAGGTTGCTGTGAGCCAGGCTGATGCCCACGGCACTCTAGCCCAGGCAACAGAGTGAGACTCTGTCTCAAAAAACAAAACAAAACAAAACAAAACACACACAAACAAGAAGCACCCAAATACCCATCAACAGGAGAATAAATCAATAAATGGTGGCATATCTATACAAAGGTATACTATTTAGCATTAAAAAGGAACAAACTATTGATATAGGCAACAATGGGAATGAATCTCAAAAACATTATTCTGAGCAAAAGAATCCAGACACAAAAAAGTGCATCCTGTTCTATTAAATTCATATGACATTCTAGAAAAGGCAAATCTATAGTAACAGGAAGCAGATAAATGGTTGCCTAGGACCATGTTTGAGGGGATTGACTGGGAACGGGGCACATGTGAACTTTCTGGAGTGACAGAAATGTTCTCCCTTGATGGTGATGATGGTTGCACAGGTGTATTCATTTGTCAAAACTCATCAAACTGTACTTCATCTGTTTTCAGAGCTATTTTAAAAAACAATAAAAGAAAAACTCATCAAACTGTACATGTAAAACAGGTACATTTTATTATATGTAAATAACACTTCAAAAAATTGATTAAAATGTTTTTTAAAAAATGTAAAAATGAGAAATATAACAATTGCAAGTAAAACTTTTTTTTTTTTGAGACAGAGTCTCACTGCCCGGGCTAGAGTGCCGTGGTGTCAGCCTAGCTCACAGCAACCTCAAACTCCTGGGCTCAAGAGATCCTCCTGCCTCAGCATCCCAAGTAGCTGGGACTACAGGCATGCGCCACCATGCCCGGCTAATTTTTTCTATATATTTGTAGTTGTCCAGATAATTTCTTTCTATTTTTAGTAGAGACGGGGTCTCGCTCTTGTTCAGGCTGATCTCGAACTCCTGACCTCAAGTGATCCTCCCACCTCGGCCTCCCAGAGTGCTAGGATTATAGGCGTGAGCCACCGCGCCGGACCCCTGCAAGTAAAACTTAATGGACAGGAGGATTCTTAGGCAAATTCTCTCCAATCCCTCCACAAAAACAGAGAAAATGGGATAGCAAAACCAAAAACCTGTGGACAATAGCTGTAAAGAAGCTAGGTAACAAGATATCTCCCGTAAGTGCAAATACGAGGAAAGGGTACAAACTACCAATAGCTATAAGATGTGTGGTATTAGCCATTGTACAAAAGGAAATGGAGGGAGGCAATGGGGCATCTGACAGACCAGAGAATCCCCAAATAGCCAAAGTTACGCACTGGAAGGCTTAGAGGGCCAATTTGAGGACAGCAGCTGAAACTGGAAGAGGTTTGGCATGTTCTAATAGCAGGTAAGACCTAAAGAGATTGGAACAATCTGCATCTGGAGCAGTGCGAGCCCCATGAACTCTCAAGACTAAGCAACCAAAGCTCCATTCCAGGATGAAGCCCATGCTGAGGAGAAACTGCTGAGAATAGAATCTAAACTAAGCAGCACAGCAAGAGAAGGTCCAGATGAAAGTGAGGGTGGCAAACGGGACCAGGGTATCTGAGAAAGAAAGCTGCCCCATTTTTGAAAACCAAACAAAAGCAACAGAAGAGGGAGCTGAAAGCCATGAAATTAGAAAATCTGGTTGGGCACGGTGGCTCATGCCTGTAATCCTAGCACTCTGGGAGGCTGAGGTGGGTGGATCACTTGAGCTCAGGAGTTGAGACCAGCCTGAGCAAGAGCAAGACCCTTCTCTACTAAAAATAGAAAAGATTAGCTAGGAATGGTGTGCACCTGTACTCCCAGCTACTCCGGAGGATCCCTCGAGCCCAGGAGTTTGAGGTTGCAGTGAGCTATGATGATGCCACTGCATTCTAGCTGGGGCAACAGAGCAAGACTCTGTGCCTCCCTCTTAAAATAATAATTATGTGATATTTGAATTCCAGTATGCCCTACATTCTTGGGAACCAAGATTCTCAAATGTGAAAGAAAGGAGATTCAGATGTAGGACAGTTGAGGAAAACCCTGTAGACTTGAATTTGAATTAAAAGTATCAGTATGAACTCATAAGGCATTTTTTCCTTAAAAGGTTTAGAAATAGTGACCAACCCAGTAGCTATGAGCGTTACTAGCATCCAGGTTGCAGCCTTGAAATACCATTCTCTCTAAAAGAAACCAGGGCTTCATAGAGAAGTGGCTGATTCCAGGCCTGGGACAGGAAATGTACAAGATGAGCCTGATATATTAAACATGTTTAAGTCCATGAGTTCATAATGATTCTGGTTTTAAAACTGCTGAATTTTTTAGAATAATAGGGAACCAACTCATTATTTTGAAAATGTTAAAGGGACAAGCCAAGCATTTATCCTGCTTTTCCTTAACAAACTGTACCATTGGGCAACCAAATAATAGATGAGAAGATGTTTCTCTTTATTACAGCAAATAAATGATGAATAATAGAATTAGAATATCACCATTTTACGAAACTTAATGAATAAATGGATCTAGGTTTAATCATCAAATGGCTGCTAACATTACAAAAAGAGAGACAACTAGACATTGTGTGCTTCCTGATGGGAGAATACAAAATTATCTGTGAAGTAGTCTTGTCAAAAACCTCCAACCTGGGCCTGATCAAGTCTGTAGATCCAACTACTCATATAAGGAAATACAGTACAGAGAATGTGGTCACCTACACCATGAGGAGGCAATCAGCAAAATCCAGACTGGTAAACTCTATAGGTTAAATCGGTCAGTTCACTGCAATAAATAAATTGGAAGGGTCGAGTGCAGTGGCTCATGCCTGTAATCCCAGCACTCTGGGAGGCCAAGGCGGGTGGATCGCTCGAGGTCAGGAGTTCGAGACCAGCCTGAGCAAGAGCGAGACCCCGTCTCTACTAAAAAATAGAAAGAAATTATCTGGCCAACTAAAAATACATATATAGAAAAAAATTAGCTGGGCGTGGTGGCACATGCCTGTAGTCCCGGCTACTCAGGAGGCTGAGGCAGTAGGATCGCTTGAGCCCAGGAGTTTGAGGTTGCTGTGAGCTAGGCTGATGCCACGGCACTCACTCTAGCCCGGGCAACAGAGTGAGACTCTGTCTCAAAAAAAAAAAAAAAAAAAATATATATATATATATATATATATTGAAAGGAAAAAAACAGGACGGGGAAACTTGTAGATTTTTTTTTTAAGTAAAATTAAATTATAGTGTATAGGCATCACATTTGGGTCAGAGGACTATAAAGAAGAGCAAGGAAATGAGTACCACAAAATTCAAGATGATGGTTCTTTTTAGTGGGAAGGGAGGGGTCGTAATTGGACAGGGCAAGCATATGGCTTCTGGAATGTCCAGGAAAGTTCTATTTCATGCCCTGGGTGGTAGTTACAAGGATATTTGCCTTAAAATAATTCATTAAACTATACATGAGCATGTTGTAGTCTTCTATGTTTGTTACACTCTATAGTAAAAAGCATTTAAAATGAAAACTCAGTAAATGAATTTAATAGCAGATTGGACAGAACCGAAGAGAGAATTAGTAAAGTGTAAGACAGGTCAGAAAAAAGTATAATAATGTAGCTCAAAGAGCTAGAGATATAAAATATGAAAAAAATGCAGAAAAATACAAAATAGAGATTAAGAGACCTGGGGGATAGTGTGAAAAGGCCTAACATAAATCTGAGTTCTAAAATAATAAAATTTAAAAAATGTATGGGCAGAGACATAGCTGAAAAAAATTTATAACTGATGAAAGACCCCAATCTACAGATTTAAGAAGCCAAATGAATCCCAAGGAGGAAGATAAAAATAAATTCATACCTAGACGCATCATAGTGAAACTGCAGAACACCAAAAACAAAGAGATGATCTTCAGGGCAACAGGAGGAAAAAAGGTTATCTTCAAAAGGAACAACATGCTATTGGCAGACTTCTCAATAGCAATAGTAGAAGCCAGATGATAATGGAATGGCATTTCAACATGCTGAGAGAAAATACTTGTCAACCCAGAATACTATTTTTTACAAACCCTTCAATAACATGGGCAAAATAAAGACATTTTCAACGTAATTAAAGATATACTAAAGTATGTATATCAGGCAGAAAGGAATAAATCCAAGATGGAAGGTCTAAGATTAAAGAAGAAATTAAAAGCCAAAAGAGTGGAAAATATGTAGGTAAATCTAAATGAATATCAATGTATAAAACAATAATTATAATGTCTTGTGAAACTTTTAAAAATATAGTAAAAACACATGACAACAATAGCATATAAGTTGGAAATAAATCAATGCATTCTAAAGCAACTGTCTTCAAACTATAATACACCAATGGCTGGGCCCGGTGGCTTACACCTGTAATCCTAGCACTTTGGGAGGTCAAGGCAGGAGGACTGCTTGAGGCCAGGAGTTTGAGATCAGCCTGGGCAACAAAATAAGACCTCATATCTTCAAAAAAATTAAAATTAGCGAGGTGTGGTGGTACACACCTGTAGTTCCAGCTACTCAGGAGGCTGAGGCAGGAGGATTGTTTGAACCAAGGAGTTCTAGATTGCAATGAGCTATGATGATGCCACTGTACTCGAGCCCAGGCAACAGAGCAAGACCCTGTCTCAAAATAAAAAATAAAAATAAAAACTATAATACACAAAGACATTCCAAGAGGGTACACAGGCACAAATAGTTTCAAGGAAATCAATTTTTAGATTCTCAGCTTCTATGTATACACCTTCCAAAAATTGATCTGAGAAAGCACATGTACAGTTTGGAAGTGCAGGTTTTCCTTTCTCACAATAGTCCTTTTCTCATTTTACTAAAGAAAGACTTACTTCTCACTGTTCCTGTGGTGGACTACCCTGGAGTATAAAAACCTCCAGTGCCAAATAACAGGTGTTGGAATTGAGAAAGTGAACAACTTTATTCCTGAGTAACAAATCCTTTTGCAAGTCAGGTAGTTTACTTTCAACAAAATTGAAGGAGGAATTAATCAAGTTGTAAGCAGATAGATTATTAAAAATAATATTTGATGATGCATCACTATGTGATTTTTAATATATAACTCAGGAGTTCAAAGAATTTAGTGTCACTACTATAATAAATCCTTTCCATTCTCCTCTACTTATTTATGTGAATAAAGTTTCCCAGCTCTTATATCTATAAAAATGAAAGTAGTAGAATTGATCCTATATCTGCCTTTTCCTAGCAATAACTAATATTCTTCTTTGGATACACAAATTATTTTTTAAAAAGTAGCTCCATCCATCTCATTAAGAGATTCATTTCCAGGTTGGACAGGATGGCTCATGCCTGTAATCCCAGCATTTTGGGAGGCCAAGATTGCTTGAGGTCAGGAGTTTGAGACCAGCCTGGGCAACTTAGCAAGACTCTGTCTCTACAAACAATCTTTTAAAAAATTAGCCAGGTGTGGGGTGGCATGTGCCTGTAGTCCCAGCTACTCAGGAAGCTGAGGCAGGAAGATTGCTTGATCCCAGGAGTTTGAGGTTACAGTGAGCTATGTGTGATCATGCCACTGCACTCCAGCCTGGGTGACAGAGCAAGACACTGTCTCTAAAAAAAAAAAAGAAGAAGAAGAAGAAGAAAGAAAGAGAGAGAGATTCATTTCCAATAAAATTTTACTTTTTGTTAAATAATTATTTTTAAAATTTTGTAATATATGAAGGGTTTTCTTGGTTGTTGTTTTTTTTTTTTTTTTTGAGACAGAGTCTCGCTTTGTTGCCCGGGCTAGAGCGAGTGCCGTGGCATCAGCCTAGCTCACAGCAACCTCAAACTCCTGGGCTTCAGCGATCCTCCTGCCTCAGCCTCCCGAGTAGCTGGGACTACAGGCATGCGCCACCATGCCCGGCTAATTTTTTCTATATAGATTTTTAGCTGTCCAAATCATTTCTTTCTATTTTTGGTAGAGACGGGGGTCTCGCTCTTGCTCAGGCTGGTCTCGAACTCCTGACCTCGAGCAATCCACCCGCCTCGGCCTCTCAGAGTGCTAGGATTACAGGCGTGAGCCACCGCGCCCAGCCTGAAAGTTTTTAATAGAATTGTTTGTCAATGATTTTAGTAATAATTCAGAAGAAATATATATATATATATTTTTCGTTTCAAAGTATTACGGAGATACAAATGTTTTTGGTTACATGGATCGCTTTTGTAATGCTTGAGTCAGGGTTAAAAGTGTGCACATTACCCAAATAGTGTTCACTGTACCCGTTAGGTAGGTTTTCACCCATCCTCTCCTCCCCCCTCATCCCTGCTTGATTTCCATTGAGTTTTACTTCTCTCTGCTCAGCCATGAAGAAGGATGACTTAATGCCTTTTGCAACAATTTGGAGGAACTGGAGACCATTATCCTAAGTGAAGCATGTAAAGAATGGAAAAACAAACACATGTACTCACTATTAAATTGGAACTAACTGATCAGCACACATAGGCATGGAAGAAATATTTTAATACTTAAAGAAAGAGTTATAGTCACAGGAAATTTAAAATTTGTTAAAATTCCAATATACATATATTTTTGAGGCAGAGAAGTATGATGAGCAATAACAAAAGACTTTCAAGCATAAAATATATCATATTAGGACAAAATTCTGTGGGAGAAATGGAATGGAAATAATATTTTTTTGTTTTGTTTTGTTTTTAAGAAATGGGGTCTCACTGTGTTGCCCAGGCTGAACTCAAATGCCTGGGGTCAAATGATTCTCCTACTTCAGCCTCCCAAGTAGCTGAGACTACAGGCATATGCCACCTTGCCTGGCTGGAAGTAATAATTAAAAGAAAAAATGAAAAAAAAAAAGAATGTTGCAAAATATCTAAGTATTAAAGAATGTTTGCTTGCATAACTTTAAATGGATGATGTGTGTGTACTAATATGGTTGCAAAAAGCAAAGAGAAACTTAAACTTCACATAACTATAAGAAGAAACAGAAAAAACTGCAATCATGGTGGATTTAAGGCAACTCTAAGTAACTAACAGCAGGAAAAAATAAGCATGAATTTGAGCAAAAGTTCAAATATAAACAACAGAAAAAAATAAAAAAAGAACATATGTAGTATGATTCCATTTATATCCAGTTCAAAATCAGGTAAAAACTAACCCATATTATTTAGGGATACATTCACAGATGGTAAAATTATTTTTTTAATTGAAGAAATAATTATCACAAAATTCAGGACAGTGGTTACCTGGTGGGGGCAGTAGAAGGAAATGTATATAATCAGGGAGGGGCACTTGACAATTTGTTTTTTCATCTGAACTGTTATTTATGTTTATACACTCTCTTGTATTTATTGTTTCTTCACACACACATAAACATCAAGGGAAAATGGCAGTATAGTACTCCCCTGACTCATCCCACTAAGCTAGTTGGGGTGCTGAGAAGTCCAGACCTTGAAACAGAATCTGCTCTACCCTGGGTAGACAAAATCTTGCTAAGTGTGTAGAACAAGAAAAAAATATGAAGCAGACTAAAATGTGGCATGACTTTGGATGGAGTGTAAGAAGAGAGTTCATTTGACTTTAACTCCAGGAGTATTCTTCAAGTAGCACAGAAATCATGACAGTGTACCACTAGGGAAGAAAGTGTAATTCCAAAACCACTCCTGTCTCTGCAGTACAAACATTTATATAGTTGTAATAATGTAAATGTTGTTTATTGTTTTACAACTTTTAGAATCAACCTATAAACGATGCATGTAAAATTAATTGCCATTACCTAATAGACTGTAACTGTACTTAACCTTGACAATGTAGAAATAAAGATATAGCTAGTATGGAGGTGGGAGAGAGATGGAGAAAAGGTTTGGGGAATTAATAACTTCCTCTTACATAATGAAAATTCAACAAATACAATCAAAGTTGACAGAAGAAAAAATAAAATTTTATTGTTTAATGTTATAAAGATAATCCACAGAAACATTAAAAATAACTACAAACATTGGAGTAGGGACTGAAGGCAGGGGGTAGTATAAGTGAGCTACATCTGAAGTTGTTGCATCAACAAACAGCAGGAAAAGCATATTAATTGGGGCTATGGAGTTAACCACCAGAAGAATTAAAACCAGAAATCATTAAAAGCCATTGCCTCTGGGGAAAAGAACTGGAGATTGGGAATAGGGATCGGTGACTTACTTTTCTTCCTTTTATTTTTATTTAACTCATAATAATTATATATACTTTATGGAATGCAGAATGATATTTCAATACTTGTATACAATGTATAATGATCAGATCAAGGTAATCAGCATATTTATCACTTTGAACATCTATCATTTCTTTGTGTTGTGAACAAAGTCCTTTCTTCTAGCTTTAAAATATACACTAAATTATTGTTAACCATATTTACCCTACAATGCTACAGAACGTTAGAACTATTCCTCCCGTTTAGTTATAACTTTGTTAACCAACCTCTCCCTATCCTCCTCTCCCCCCTACCCTTCCCACCTTCTAATAACCACAATTCTACTATCTACTTGTATGAGATTAATTTTTTAGCTCCCACATATAAATAAGAACATATGGTATTTATCTTTCTGTGCTTCACTTATTTCACTCAACATAATGTCTTCCAGGTTCATCTATGTTGCTGTAAATGACAGGATTCCATTCTTTTTATGGCTGAACAGTATTCCATTGTGTATACATACCATATTTTCTTTATCCATCCATCTGTTTATGGACATTTAGGTTGATTCCCTATCTTGTCTATTTTGAATAGAGCTATGATAAACATAGGGGTGCAGGGACTGGGTGCAGTGGCTCATGCCTGTAATTCTAGCACTTTGGGAGGCCGATGTGGGAGGATTGCTTGAGGTCAGAAGTTCCAGACCAGCCTGAGCAAGAGTGAGATCTCATCTCTACCAAAAATAGAAAAAATGAGCTGGATATTGTGGCACGTGCCTGTAGTCCCAGCTAGTCAGGAGGATGAAGCAGGAGGATCGCTTGAGCCCAGGAGTTTGAGGTTGCAGTGAGCTAGGGTAATGCCACTGCACTCTAGCCAGGGCAACAAAGTGAGATCCTGTCTCAAAAAAAAGGGGAGGGGAGTGCAGGTATGTCTTCATATACTGATTTCCTTTCCTTTGGATAAATACCCAGTAGTAGGATTGGAAGATCTTATGGTAGTTCTATTTTTAGTTTTCTGAGAAACCTCTATACTGTTTTCCATAATGGCTGTACTAGTTAATATTTCCAACAGTGTGTAAGAGTTCCCTTTTCTCTGCATCTTCGCCAGCATTTGTTATTTTGTGTCTTTTTGGTGATAGCCCTTCTAACTGGGGTGAGGTAAGATGATATTTCATTGTGGTTTTGATTTGCATTTCCCTGATAATCAGTGATGTTGAGCATTTTTTTCATATACTCAGCCATTTGTATGTCTTTTTTTGAGAAATCTCAAAGTAGAAAAAACCATACTCTGGGGAAGGATGATGCCCTATTCAATAAATAGTTCTAAGACAATTGGATAGCCACATGTAGAAGAATGAAACAGGACCCCTATCTCTTGCCATATACAAAAATTAATTCAAGGTGGATTAAAGACTTAAATGTAAGGCATGAAACCATAAAAATTCTAGAAGAATACATAGGAAAAACTCTTCTAGACATTGGCCTAGGCAAAGAATTTATGACTAAGACCCCAAAGGCAAATACAGCAACAACATAAATAAATAAATGTGACTTGGTTAAGTTAAAAAGTTTCTGCACAGCAAAGAAAATAATCAACAGAGTAAATAGACAACCTACAGAATGGGAAAAAATATTCACAAACTATACATCTGACAAAGGGCTAATATCCAGAATCTACGAAGAATTCAAACAAATCAGCAAGAAAAAAACAAAAAAATCCCATCAAAAAATGGGCAAAAGACATGAACAAAATTTTTTTCAAAAGAATATAGACAAATGCCCAGTTTTTGACCAGATGGTTTTTTGTTTTTTGTTTTTTTATTGTTGTTTTGTTTTGCTGTTAAGTTGTTTGAGTTTCTTGTATACTCCAGATACTAGTCACTTGTTGGATGAATAGTTTGCAAATATTTTCTCTCATTCTACAGTTTGTCTCTTCACTCTGCTGATAGTTTCTTTTGCTGTGCAGAAGCTTTTTAGTTTGATATAGTTTCATGTGTCTATCTTTGTCTTTTTTGCCTGTGCTTTGGAAGTCTTACCCATAAAATCTTTGCCTAGACCAATGTCCTGAAGCATTTCCTCTATATTTTCTTCTACTAGTCGTATAGCTGCGGGTCTTACATTTAAGTTCTTAATCCATTTTGACTTGATTGTTATATGTGGTGAGAGATAGAGGTCTAGTTTCATTATTTTGCATATAAATATTCAGTTTTACTAGCACCAATTATCGAAGAAGGTACCCTTTCCTCAGTGTATATTCTTGGTGTCCTTGTTGAAAATCAGTTAGCTATAAATACATGGATTTATTTCTGGGTTCTCTATTCTGTTCTATTGGTCTGTGTCTGTTTTTGTGTCAGTACCATGTTGTTTTGGTTACTATAGCTTTGTAATCTATTTTTAAGTCAGGTAGTGTGATGCCCCCAGCTTTGTTCTATTTGCTTAGTATTGCTTTGGCTCTTCAGGGTTTTTTGTGGTTCCATACAAATTTTAGGGTTGTTTTTTCTATTTCTGTGAAGAATGTTACACCTAAGCTTCACCATAAATTTGATGTTTGCTCTAGCTTCAATTGTAGCAGAATTTGTGTTGCTCTGATAGGAGCCCTTTTCAAACTGAATGTTTTATCCTTCTTAGTGCCTCAAACTAGATTCTGTTCAAACATATTATAACAAGTTAGTATGAGTTTATTTTGCTGCAAGAAAAATTTGAAATCCATGCATAGTTTTTTCATGATACACATTTTCCATGAACTTTTTAAAGAGCCCTCATATAATAGAATACCACAGACTGGGTAATTTAATAAGAACAGTAGTTTATTTGGCTCACAGTTCTGGAAGCTAGGAAGTCCAAGGGCATGGCACCAGCATTTGGTGAGGGTCACCCCATGGTGGAAGGGCAAGTAAGCATGTGAGACAGAGAGAGAGGAAAGGGGCTGACCTTATCAGGAGCCCACTCCTGAGATAACTAACCCACTCCCACAATAATGGCATTAGTCCTTTCATGAAGGAGGAGTCTCATGGCCTAATCAACTTGTAAAGGCCCAACCTCTTAATATTGTTACAATGACAATTAAGTTTCCAACACATGAACTTTTGGGGGACACATTCAAACCATAGCAGATAGATTCATACATACCTACACAGGGGAAAAGAGACAACTCTCCAATGTGTAATTCTAAATAATTTATGTATATACTGTGCTCTCAAGGAGGTGGAGCATAACTCTATTCCTTAAGCTTGGGTGCACATAGTGACTTCCCAGAGTATAGTATGAAAAGGAGAAAAAATAGTAACTTTACTATGGAGAAACCCGACATAACACTACTTTAGCCAGGTGATCAAGGTCAACATCAACAGTAATAAGTCATTTTGTATCCTTGATATGATATGATGAAAATGGCACTTTACCTCTGTGCTCTTCCTCCCTAAAATTCATAACCTCAGTTTAATTATGAGACAAGCATCAGATAAATTCTAATATTTTACAAAATAGCTGACATGTACTCCTCAAAACTGTCAAGGTTATCAAAAACAATAAACATCTGAGAAACTGTCACAGCCAGGAGAGCCTAAGGAGACATGATGACTAAAGGTAATGCAGTGTCCTGGATGGTATTCCAGAACAGATAAAGGACATTAGGCAAAAACTAAGGAACTCTGAATAAAGTATGGACTTTAATAATAATATATCAATATATATATTTTTGAGACAGAGTCTTGCTCTCTTGCCCAGGCTAGAGTGCCATGGCATCAGCCTAGCTCACAGCAACCTCAGACTCCTGGGCTCAAGTGATTCTCCTGCCTCAGCCTCCCACGTAGCTGGGACTACAGTCACACACCACGATGCCTGGCTAATTTTTTCTATTTTTGGTAGAGACGGGGTCTTGCTCTTGCTCAGGCTGGTCTCAAACTCCTGACCTCAAGTGACCCTCCCGCCTTGGCCTACCAGAGTGCTAGGACTACAGGCGTGAACCACCGTGCCTGGCCTAATTATATATAAATATTACTTCATTAATTGTAACAAATGGACTATACTAATAAAAGAGGTTAATAAGATGGAAACCTGGATGTAGGGTATATGGGAACTCTCTGTACTATCTTTGCAATTTTTCTATAAATCTAAAACTGTTCTAAAAAATAAATATTAGTTTAAAAAGAAAAATTAACCACATGTTCTATAGCTGGTAAAAACTATCCTTCAGATAAAGTAAAACTAAGAGAATTTTTCCTAGCAAACCTACCCTTAAAGAATGGCTAAAGGAAATTTTCTAAACAGAAAGGAAATGATAAAGGAAGGAGACCGCCAGGCGCAGTGGCTCACGCCTGTAATCCTAGCACTCTGGGAAGCTGAGATGGGTGGATCGTTTGAGCTCAGGAGTTCGAGACCAGCCTGAGCAAGAGCGAGACCCCGGCTCTACTAAAAAAAAAAAATAATAGAATGAAATTAGCTGGAAAACTAAAAATATATAGAAAAAATTAGCCGGGCATGGTGGCACATGCCTGTAGTCCCAGCTACTCGGGAGGCTGAGGCAGGAGGATCGCTTGAGCCCAGGAGTTTGAGGTTGCTGTGAGCTAGGCTGCCGCCACAGCACTCTAGCCAGGGTGACAGTGCCGGACTCTGCCTCAAAGAAATAAAAAAGAAGAAGACCTGTAATTTCAGAAAGGAAATAAAAATATTGGAATGGGCAGATGTAGGGACATACTATCCTCTTTATAAGTTTCTTAAATCATACTTAATGGATAAACAAAAGTTACAACACCATCTAATGTGGTACTCAATTTACGTAGAGGGAATACTTAAGACAATTATATATTTTAAAAGTGGGGAAGATAAAGGGATCTAAATGTAAGTAAGGTTTCTACATTTTACTTGAAGTTTTAATGCCTGAGCTACCAGAAGCTGGAAGAGGCAAAGAAGGATCCTTTTATTAAAAATAAAAAAGTAAAAAAAATCATACACACACACACACACAAACACATACTCATGAAGAAGATGTGAAAGGCTACACATTACACATATTGGTCCCTTCAATCTTACAAGGGAAGGGGAGGAGGATATGAAAGGGGAGAGATTATTAACCTTATCTTCTTGTGTCTTTGGACTGTTTTACTTGTTACAATGGGAATGTACTATTTTTTAATTTAAAGGAAAATTGTAATTGACAAAAAATGTTTGAGGGAAAAAACTATCTTTTCCCCCAAATCAACTTTTGCTCTTGTCCTCTAATTTGGTGAACAGTAACATCATTCACTCCCAAGACAGACAGAGATCTTCAAGTAATTCTAGATCCCTCCTTTTCTGTAATCTTCTACCCTTCCACTTAATTAGTCACCAAATCTAGATTCTAGTTCATAAATATTCCTACCTTCCTCTAATTTATCATAAGTCTGTCTTTTCTAGCTCCTAAATCTCTTTTAAATCCCTTCCCTTCTTCATCACTTTTGCCAATAGGCTTTTTTCTTTTAGCTCAGGACTTCGTTATCTCTCAATATTTCAATAGATGTTAAAGTAATCCCATCTTATTTCCTCCATTCAATCTCTCTCAAACCATATTCTCAGAATTAACTTCTAAACAGTTACAATGTACACTGATGGCACATAAAATGATTACAGGTAGTACACAAATAAATATATTTTTATTTCAATAGGTATAGTCTTATTTTAATATATATAAGAAAATATAACATATAACATTTATGACTTCAAAGACATCATTGTCTAAATTTAAGAAATCTACTTAATGGGTACAATGAACAGTATCTGGGTGATGGGCAGACTTATAACCATGACTCAAGCATTATAAAAGTGATCATGTAACCAAAAATATTTGTATCCCCATAATACTTTGAAATAAAAAAAAATTAAATAAATAATAAAAAAGAAATTAAAATAGTGAAGGTAGAATATGAGGGAGTAAAGTTTGGAAAACATTGACCCACATGATAAAGTCCAAACTCCATAAAGAAAGTCCCATCCTATCTTTCCAATTTTGTCACCATAAATGTACCATACTAATTACAAAGAACCTTCTGATGGCCCCAAAATATTCCATGTTCTTTCATTCCCCTCTGCCCTTACTCATTTTTTTCTGCCTAATGACTGCCTAGTAAACTTCTCTTTATGCTTCAATATTCAGCTCAAATATTTCTTCCATGAGGATTTTCTTCAGACACTCTCAGGCTCCCATACTGTTTTCCCACAGCACCTCTATTCTAGTACTTAAACTTTAAAATATGGCAATTATTTGTTTATATGCTTGTGTTCTACCACAAAATTATGCACTCTTCCTGGACAGGGACAAAATCTTACGCAACTTGTTATCCCAAAGTCTCACAAAATACCTGGCATAAGTAAGTTCTCATAAAATTTAAATTGAATGAAAAGATCAAAGTCTGGAATCTAGAGCCAAGGAGAACATTCCCTAAAGGTAGATTTGTTTTGCATGTTGCTATAGCTTCCTTTCTTCTTTTAGATATCATCCTGGTCACCTGGAAAAGAACACAAAGGCCAATGTCATAAAGGTTTCAGGGATAGGAACAGAACAGATTAGAAGGGTCTGCTTTATTTCACTTAGAATAATGTCCTCAAGGTTCATCCATATTGTAGTATATGTCAGAATTTCCTTCCTTTTTAAGGCTGAATAATATTTCATTGTATGTATATACCATATTTTGTTTATTCATCCATGAACATTTAGGTTGCTTTCACCTTTTGGCTATTGTTAATGATGCTGCTAATGAACATCAGTGTACAAGTACCTGTGTAAGTCCCTGCTTTACTTTCTTAGGTATATACTCAAAAGCAGAATTGCTGTTTTGTATTTTTAATCATATTTTAAATTTTATTACTCAGTGTGAGTTTTCCACAAATGTATTACTTTAAATTAGAAAAAAATTATTAAAAAGAAAAGATAAAAAATGCTATACACATTTATAAAACATTAATTAATATAATAGTTTTTCTAGTCTATTGGCCACAGAATTCAAGTTGGAATCTGATCATTTTTCATGAACTGACAAAATTGAGTTTCTAGATCTACAAAACAACAGATCAGCCCTCGGTCTTGGAACTGCCACAAAGATACTGGCAACTTTAAGGCTCAGTCTAAAGCAGCCTGCTAGCACCTTTCTGATCTCTCTGTAAGCTGCAGTATTGGTGATTCCGACTTTAGGAATAGTGAATGCCAAATTTAGAAATGAGGGTTTCCCAGTCTCCTTTCCTTTTATTACTTTCCTGAATGAATTTCAGAGTTGGAAGAAGCATTAGAAGTCAATAAGAGGGCTAGGCCAGTGGCTCACGCCTATAATCCTAGCACTCTGGGAGGCTGAGGCGGGAGGATCACTTGAGCTCATGAGTTCAAAAGAGACCAGCCTGACCAAGAGCGAGACCCCATCTCTATTAAAAATAGTAAAAATTAGCTGAGCGTGGTGGCACGCACCTGTAATCCGGGAGGCTGAGGCAGGAGGATTGCTTGAGCCCAGGAGTCTGAGGTTGCTGTGAGCTAGGCTGACGCCACGACACTGTAGCCCAGGTAACAGAGTGAGACTCCATCTCAAAAAAAAAAAAAGAAGCCAATAATAAAATAAGAATAATCGTTTTATAAAACAGTCTGCCTGAATTGCATGGGTCTTCTAACAGTGCTTTTAGTGTGTAGGTGTTTGGCCTCTAAAGGCATTAATTAATCAGGGTGTAGATCCCTTAAGAAATGTAATTACAAAATTATTGTTTTTATAGAATATTTCAGGAGATCATTTCCAAACACTCTATAACCCCACTTACACCAGGAAAGCTATCTTCTCTGTACTACAGAGTGAAAAACTTTACCATAACCTTTTATCTCAGGCTGACTACAGAGCTGAGCTCCCCTTAAGGTCAACTACAAATACATCAAGCAAAATCCACCTGGAAGAGAAATTCAGTGGGAAGTAACTGCAAATAGCTATGGAGTTTCTTTTTGCAGTGATGAAAATGTTGAAAATTGATTGTGGTGATAGTTGTACAACTCTGTGTATATACTAAAAACCATTTAATTATAGGCTTTAAATGAGTGAATTGTATGCCATGTTGGTTATATCTCAATAAAGCTGGATTTTTGTTTGTTTGTTTTTTGTTTTTTGAGACAGAGTCTCACTCTGTTGCCCGGGCTAGAATGCCATGGAGTCAGCCTAGTTCACAGTATCCTCAAACTCCTGGGCTCAAGCAATCCTCCTGCCTCAGCCTCACGAGTAGCTGGGACTACAGGCATGCACCACCATGCCCAGCTAATGTTTTTTCTATTTTTAGCTGCCCAGCTAATTTTTTCCATTTCTTTTTTAGTAGAGACGGGGGTCTCGCTCTTGCTCAGGCTGGTCTTGAACTCCTGACCTCAAGTGATCTTCCTGCCTTGGCATCCCAGAGTGCTAGGATTGTAGGCATGAGCCACCACTCCCGGCTAAGCTGTTATTTTTAGAAAAGAAAACAAGGGAATGAAAATACAACCCACAGAATGGGAGAAAATATTTGTAAATCATGTATCTGATAAATGCCCAGTATCCAAAATATGTAAGGAACTCCTCACAACTCAACAACAAAAAGATAAACAAACCAATTTTTAAAGGGCAAAGATTTCAATAGACATTTCTCCAAAAAAGGTATACAAATGGTCAATAAGCACTTGAAAAGATGCTCAACATCATTAGCCATCAGGAAAATGCAAATCAAAACCATAATGAGCTACCACTTCATATCCACTTGGATGGCTATAATCAAAAGGACAAATAATAGCAAGTGTTAGTGAGAATGTGGATAAACTGGAGCTCCCATACATTGCTGGTGGGAGTGTAAAATGGTATAGCTGCTATGGATACAAATGTGTCAATTCCTCAACAAGTTAAACCTAGAATTATCATTTGAACTAGCAATTCCACTCCTAGGTATATAACTGAAAGAATTAAAAACAGGTGTTCAAATAAAACTTTGAACAAATATGCTCATAGAGGCACTACTCACAATAGCCAAAAGGTAGAAACAACCCAAATGTCTATCAATAGATGAATGGATAAACAAAATGTGTTATCTCCATACAATGGAATATTATACAGCCATAAAAATGAAGTACTGATACATGCTACAACACAGACAAACTGTCAAAACATCATGCTAAGTGAAAGTAGTCAGACACAAAAGACCACATATATTATGTGAAGTGGAAAATATTTCAAAAAAGAAAAAAATAAAGATCACATATTATATGATTCCATTTATATGAAATATCCAGAATAGGTAAATCTATAGATACAGAAAGCAGATTAGTGGTTGCCAGGAGCTGGAGGAAGAGGAAAATGAGGAGTGACTGCTTAATGTACAGAGTTTCCATTTGGGATGATAAAAAAATTCTCAAACTAGAGAGAAATAATGATCACACAACACTGAATATACTTAATGCCACTGAATTGTACCCTTTAAAATAGTTAAAACAGCAAATTTTATGTTTTGTGTATTTTATCACAATAAAAATTAAAATCCAGACATGTAAGAGGATACAGGAAGGCATTAGAAATAATAAATTATAAATGAGACTTAAGCTTAATTATGTCACAGTTTGGAAAATAATAGTATAGTGAATCTAATCAGTTGAGATGTAGGAATGCATTTAGCAGAAGTATAACCCTGTAACACTAACTGATGATTGAAATCTTTTATCATGTAAAAAACACTCTTAACATTAGAAAGAACCTTAGATGTTATCTTAATCTTCCCCATAGTCAAAAAATGATGAGGACGGAGAAAAATCATGAACAAACTTATGTTTGAAAAGAATTATGAAGTCCGATATGCAAAGACCTTGGAAGTCATCACTCCTATCCTCACAACAAGAAAAAAGCTGAAAAAATTGAAAATCAACAACTAGAATTGAGGTCATAGGGCAAGTATATTCCCTCAAAGTATAGAAACAGATGAATACAGGGAATCGCAGCTTAGCAGAGCAGAAGGCCTGGAGCAGAAGCCCACTATTAGAGTCAGTATTGGGGTAGGAAAACTTAAACTGTAATTGATGAATTGCTAGAAGCTCCCTGTGGACTAGCAAGAGAGTTAAAAAATCCAGGGGGAGGTCCAGTCTTGGGGGGCCCCCATACTTGCATGAGTTTTACCTACAGGAGCCCCACTATGTTGCAGAAAAATCCCCTCATGCTTCTGACAGAGGGAGGGGAAAAGTAACCATTTTAAAATATGCCCAGAGCATTCTATTCCTTTTAACAAAAGTCTGCACTCAAGAGAATCTATTTTACCAGAGCCAAACCACCTTCGGTTTTACCAGACCCTAACTGTCCTGGGAGAAGGGAAGTATTCAAATCTACTCCCTCTAGCCTTCCTCCATTTTCACCAAAGGAGGGGGGGCACGGAATGAGGAGCACTTGTAAAGATCACAGCCCAGGGGCACAGACTAACTAAAAGGCTGAGACCTAATCATAGGAATATAGAATCCTTCCCCTCTGCCCGCATCTTACCATCACATCAACTGGACTCCTTTATAATAACAGGGGATTACAACTGAAAGGACTGCACGTTTCAAATCTTATTTACGAGAAGTCTCCAGGGGAACCCAAAAACAACAAAGGAGACCAAAACAAGGACTGAGGGGAAAAGTTTTGCCTCTGACACAGCTACAGCAAACAGTAAACTCAGCCCAACTCTTACGTAGATAAACATAAAATCTTACACTAAATGCCTATTTACTTCAGTTCCTTTAACCAAATACATTATGTCTGGCTCTCAACAAATTATTACAAAGCATACTATTAATATTAATAAAAGACAAAAAACCCACAGTTAGATAGAGCAGGCATCAGAACTCAGATGTGGCAGAGATTTTAGAATTACCAGGCCAGGAATTTAAAATAACTGTGATTCGTATGCTAAGGGCTCTAATGTAAAAATTGCATAACATGCAAGAACAGATGTATAATATAAACAGAAAGATGGAAACTCTAAGGAAGAATCAAAAGGAAATGCCAGAAATAAAAAACACTGTAACAGAAACAAAAAATATCTTTTAAGGACTCATCAGAAGACAGGACATAGCTAGAGCAAGCTCATGTGAACTTGATGATATGTATATAGAAACTTCTGAAACTGAAATACAAAGAGAAAAAATAATTTAAAAAATGGAACATAATATCAAATAACTATGAGACATTTACAAAAGGCATAATATATGCATAATGAGAATACCAGAAGGAGAAAAAAAGAGAATGGAACAGAAGAAATATTTGAACTAATGATGTCTGAGAATTTTCCAAAATTAATGACAGATACCAAACCACAAATTCAGAAAGCTCAGAGAACACCAAGCAGGATAAGTATTTTAAAAATCTACACCTAGCTATACCATTTTCCAACTGTAGAAAATCAAAGATAAAGAGAAAATCTTGAAAGAAGTCAGAGTTTAAAAACATCTTACTTACAGAGGAACAAGGATAAGAATCAGACTTCTCAGAAACCATGCAAGTAAGAAGAGAATGGAGTGAAATATTTAAAGTATTGAAAGAAAAAGCCACCAACCTAGAATTCTGTATCCAGAGAAATTACCCTTTGAAAGTGAAGGAGATCAACAACATAAAATAAACAACCCAATTGAAAAATGGGAAAAGGACTTAAATAGACATTTCGCCAAAGAAGATGTACAAATGGCCAATAAGCACGTGAAAATATGTTCAACCTCATTAATCATTAGAGAATATAAATCAATACCACAATGAGATACCATTTCACACCCATTAGGATGAATACTATTTTTTAAAAACAACAACAACAAAAGAATAGAACAAGTGTTGGTAAGGATATGGAGAAATTGTAACTCTTGAGCATTGCTGGTGAAAAGGTAAAATGGTGCAGCCACTGTAGAAAACAGTACAATTGTCCCTCAGTATCCATGGGGGATGGATCCCAGGACCCCCATGGATACCAAAATCCACAGATGCTCAAGTCTCTTATATAAAATGGTGCAGTATTTGCATATAACCTAGGCACATCCTCCCATATACTTTAAATCATCTTTAGATTACTTATAATACCGAATACAATGTATATACTGCATATATAGTTGTACTGTATTTTAAAAATTTATATTATTTTTATTGTTGTATTGTTAATTTTTTCTGAAATTTTTTGATTTGCAGTTGTTTGAATCTGTGGATGCAGGACCCATGGATACAGAGGGTTGACTGTATGTAGTTCCTTAAAAAATTAAACATAGAATCACCATATGATCTAGCAATTCCACTTCTAAGCATATACCCAAAAGAATTGAAAACTGGGACTCAAACAGATAGATGTTTCTACACCCATGCTCAAAGCAGTATGATTCATAGTTGCCAAAAGGTGGAAACAACCCAAATGTCCATCAACAATGAATGGATAAACAAAATGTGGTATATATATATATATGTATATATATACATACAACAGAATATTATTCAGCCTTAAAATGAAATGAAATTCTGATACATTCTACAATATGGTTGAACCTTGAAGACATTACGTTAAGTGAAATAAGTCAGACACAAAAGGACAAATATTGTATGATTCCACTTAAATGAGGCACTAGAATAGTCAAATTTACAGACAGGAAGTAGAATAGTGGTTTCCAGGGACTTAGGGGGAAATGAGGAGTTATTTAATGGGTACAGAGTGTCCGTTAGGGATAATGAAAAAGATCTGGAGGTGGGTGGTGGTGATGGTTGTACAGCAATGTGAATGTACTTAAATGCCACTGAACTGTACATTTAAAAATCTGTTAAGAGGGTAGATCTCATGTTAAATGGTCTTATCACGAGAACCATAAAATTTTTTTAAATTGCCAAATTGGTCAATTTTATGTTATATGAATATTAAAAAGAGATCTGTATATACTGACATAGAAATATTTCTATACACTTTCTTTGTAAAAAACTAAAAACCATGCAGAAATACTATAGCAATTTTAAAATTGTTTACAGAAATGCTTTTTTATAGTTACCTCCCAGTTCTAAAGTTGCACTTTGATTAACTTGATTGTTTCCCATGTTTCCATTAACAACACAGTTGTAAACCACTTCTACAGATGGCTAATCTCTTTTCCTAGATGACAACTCTTATTAAAATTTGAATGAATAATTCTTTTTCTAAAGCTCTTAGCTTCCTACATACTCATTACAGCACTAATCATTTGACCTGACAATATCTATTCACTAATCAATTCCAAGTGAGAACTACTAGACACTTATGGCCAGTAGCAGGAAAGAAAAAAATTAGAATTCTTGAAACAGATGGTTATGTATGCATGGAAAATGAAAATGTGAGACTCCTTAGTGATTTCCAGAGGAAATAACATTTGCAATAATCAATCCACTGTTTAGCTTATCAAATAAGTACTATAGAAGACTTAGTGGGACCACTTAGAATCTGACAGAAGCCTTGTGGAAATAGTTTGATGAGGGTTGGCTATATGCATAGCTATCACACATAGGGAAAAAAGACTAGAAGAATATATACCAAAATGTTAATATTGATTATCTCTGGGAAGCAGGGTTACCAGTTTTCTTTTCTTTTTTGTTTGTTTATCTGTATTTCCTAAAATTTCTAAAATAAATATGATAGCTATTATATAATAAGAAAAGTCCAAACAATAAAAGTTATCAAAGAGATGGCTGGTTTTAATAGTAATTGAGCTGAGATGCATTTTCTACTAGCTGTTTCAGTCAGGGACGTGAAGAAAATCTTCTAGGACAAAGTAACAGGGTAGATGAAGACCCAGAGAAAGACTGATTGTTCTCTGTGGTATTCTCTAGAATATAAAATCAAGTAATGGACAGAACTTTAAGCTTTGTTCTTTTGTGTGTATCTCTCTTATCTGGTTTCGTTCCACACTCTGAACATCCTAAGCCAACTTACGTATGGTCATCACCAGAAGATTCTATCAGGAAGATTGTCTCTCTAGACTGGTTCCATCAATTATTCCTTTTCTCTTCCATTTTCACATTTTTCTTATCTACCTATATAAATGCTTAACTTTTCCCTATTCTAAAACAAAGTTAAAACACTATTTCTACCCTATTTCATTACAAACTACCATCCTTTCTACCTCCTTCCCTTCATAGCCATATTTCTGGAACAATTAGTCTACAACCAGTCTGTCCTTTCTCCTTTTCCATTTGCACAATTCACTGTAGTCTGCTTTCTGGCATGACTTCATCAAACTATAAAGGAAAGCTTCCTAGCTGCTGAATTCACTGACCCACATTTATACAACCTAAGACTACTGGTTGGCCTCTGGAAAGAAATGGATGACATGGGAAGAAATGACACTACTGTCTCCTTGTTTTTCTGTCTTTCTTACCTTTCCCTGTTTGACTTTCCTCTTCTGTTCAACCCTTAGTCATTGGGATTCCCTAGGAATATGTCCTAGTTTCTTATCTTCTCACACTGCATGGGACAAAGTTCATCTACTTATATAGCTTCAACTATCATCTATACAAATGCTAGATCACAAAATTTTTAATACCAGCCCCAAACTCTTGCTTAAGCTCCAGACCTCTATTTCCAGATTGCCATTAAGCATCTCTATCTACAGGCTACAAAAGTACCCTAAACTCCACTAGTTTAAAATCAGACTTGTCTTCTTTACTGCCACAATCTATTGGATTCCTGAATTCTCATTCACAATCGCCAAGTCAGGTTCCTAAGCTAGAAACCTTTGCTTTTGCCTTAACTACCCCGTCTCCCTAACCTTGCACATCTAATCGATCAATATACCGTCCTATTGATTTTAACTCATAAACATCATTCTGTCAAGACTGGCCTTTCCCCCTGTGTTGCCACAATCTTGGTTCAGACTCTTACAATATCTAGCTTAGATAACTACAACACCTACTAAGTAGTCCTGCC
Organism: Lemur catta; assembly: GCF_020740605.2. Classification (NCBI taxonomy): domain Eukaryota; kingdom Metazoa; phylum Chordata; class Mammalia; order Primates; family Lemuridae; genus Lemur; species Lemur catta. The sequence continues at coordinate 47,707,029 of NC_059155.1, read as the reverse complement.
ACCAATCTCTCCCCATTCTAGACCAGTTCAACTTCCACACTGCTTTCAAAATGATCTTTAAAAAAACAAACAAAATACACTCTTTTGACTCCTCAGTGCCTACAGGACAAAACACAAACTCCTTGGTTTAACATATTAGGATTCAGTCTAGCTTGTCAGCCTCACTCTCTACTCCATCTCTAACTCCTGCATACTAAGCTTCTCACCATTCCATACACACCAGGTCCTTTAATATCTCCATGTCTTCACACATTGTATTCCATCCTCTTAGATTCCCTCTTTCTTCCTCACCTAACAGTGTCCTACTCATCCTTTAGTGCATGCTTTCTTCAGAAACACAAACTAGCTATCATTTATCAAGCAGTTTTGCTAAGCAATTTATATACATTAGTTTATTTTAATCCTCAATCAATTCTGTGAGGTAACTACTATTATCATTTTACAAATGAAAAAAATGAGATTTAGAAGGGTTAAATAACTTTTCCACCTAGTAAATGCTGGGATTTAAATACAGGTCTTCAAACCCCAAAACTTTAATCACTGTGCTACAGGAAATGTGAATTATACACAGTTGATTGCTCTGTTCTCTATGTCCCCATTGTACTCTGTTCACCTCTCTGCAATGGCATTTACCACACTAGAATGTAATATTTCTTTCTTTCTTTTTTTTTTTTTTCTGAGACAGAGTCTCACTCTGTTGCCCAGGCTAGAGTGCCATGGCATCAGCCTAGCTCACAGCAACCTCAAACTCCTGGGCTCAAGCACTCAAACTGCCTCAGCCTCCTGAGTAGCTCAGACTACAGGCATGCGCCACCATGCCCAGCTAATTTTTTCTATATATTTTTAGCTGTCCAGTTAATTTCTTTCTATTTTTTGGTAGAGATGGGGTCTCGCTCTTGCTCAGGCTGGTCTCGAACTCCTGACCTCAAGCGATCCTCCCGCCTTGGCCTCCCAGAGTGTTAGGATTACAGGCGTGAGCCACTGTGCCCAGCCTAGAATGTAATATTTCTGTTTACACAATATCATTCCCCATTAGACTGTAAGACACATGATGATAGAAACAAAATTTTACTAATACTTGTATCCCAGAGTGTTTAGCACATTATAGCTGCTCAATAAATGTTCTCTGTATAAATGAATTTCAAAACCTCTCTCTGGTCATAGACTTTTGTTTGGCACCTTGCTTTTTCTTCATCTGACTGTATCCTTTCATTGTCCATTCAACTACAAGTATTAAATGTTGGCAATTTGATAGTGTCTAATAAAGATCTCTCTTTTTTTTTTTTTTGAGGCAGAGTCTCACTGTGTTGCCCAGGCTAGAGTGCAGTGGCTTCATCATAATTCACTGCAACTTCACACTCCTCTGCTCAAGTGATCCTCCTGCCTCAGCCTCCTGAGTAGCTGGAACTACAGGCATGCATCACCATGCCTGGCTACTTTTCTTATTTTTTGTAGAGAAAAAGGTATTTATCTTGCTCAGGCTGGTCTCAAACTCAAGATCTCCTTTCATATACGAAATGAATTAATATGAAGTAATTAACAGAGGAATAGATCAGGAGGCTCTCCTCTAGAACTTTGCTTCTTGAATTAACTTTCTCTTTTAGCAGCCTATTTTACTGATACCTCTTTAACCTATCAGTGTTCTCAAGACTTTGACCATCTTAAAAAATTAGCATTTCTTCAACTGTCTCCTTTCCCTATTGCCCTTTTCCTTTGCCAAACTTCTTCAAAGATTAGTCTGCATTTCCACACCTCCCATTTGCTTTTTTAAAATTTAGAAATAGTTTAAACAAACAAAAAAGGGTATAGAATAATATAATAAAAACTCATGTACAAACTGACTCGTGTCAGTTTGTCAAATATGAACATTTTACCAAATTTCTTAATTTTTTAAAGAAATAAAATATTATTGAATACAGTTTAAGCATCATGTATACCTATCCTCTCCCCATTCCTCCTCCTCCCTCCCTAGAGGTAACCACTATTCAGACTTTTGTATTTCTTATTTCTATGCATGTTTTTATATTTACACTACATGTGTATGTATCCCTAAAAAATATGTAGTTGTGGGAGATGTGAGAGTAATGGCTCCCAATGAATCATCCCTTCCTGAACGCACACCCTTTGGTAGTCTCCTCCCTCATTGACTCTGGACTTGGCCATGGGATTTTCTGTGGCCAATGGGATATCTGCAAATGTAAGTAGAGACTTGAGCACTTGTACATTAGGGCTTGCCCCCTTAAAATGTTGCCACCATGTGAACATGTCCAAACCTTCTGGAGAGGCCACATGGAAGAAAACCTAGATACTGTGGCTGAAAGCCTGCCAACTGCCAGATATGTGAGTGAGGTCATTTTAGATCATCCAGACACCACCAAGTTGCCAGCTGACTGCCACAGCAAGAGTGAGCCTAGGCAAGACCAGCCAAAGAAATGCCCAGCTGAGTCTAGTCCAAATTATCTACAGAATTTGAGCAAATAAAATAAATTTTGTTTTAAGTGACTAAGTTTTGGGGTAGCTTAGCTTTATATCCATGGTATCATATTACACATGTCACATCACAGTTTGCTTTATTGCTTCTCCATATTGAGATCTTTCCATGTTTATACATTTAGCTGTAGTTCATTCATTTTAAACTAACTTTAGTAAAGAATCCTTCATATGAATATACCACAGTTTATTTACGAATGGACATTTGTGTTTCCCATTTCTCATTACTATAAGCAACATTGCAATGAACATTCTTATATGGGTCCTTTTGCACTAGGAGTGGAATTACTTGGTTGAAAAGTGAAGACATCTTTGACTTTACTATACAGTCATGTGCTGCATACCGGCATTTCAGTCAATGACAGACCATATATGTGATGGTGGTCCCATATTTTTACTGTACCTTTTCTTTTTATTTTCTTTCTTTCTTTCTTTTTTTTTTTTTTTGGAGACAGAGTCTTGCTCTGTGCCCCGGGCTAGAGTGCCATAGTGTCAGCCTAGCTTACAGCAACCTCAAACTCCTGGGCTCAAGCTATCCTCCTGCCTCAGCCTTCTGAATAACTGGAACTACAGGCATGTGCCACCATGCCCGGCTAATTTTTTCTATATATTTTTAGTTGTCCAGCTAATTTCTTTCTATTTTTAGTAGAGATGGGGTCTCGCTCTTGCTCAGGCTGGTCTCGAACTCCTGACCTTGAACAATCCTCCCACCTCGGCCTCCCAGAATGCTACGATTACAGGCATGAGTCACCATGCCTGGCCTTACTGTACCTTTTCTATGTTTAGATAAATATATCTAAACATATATACACAAATACTTACCATTGTGTTATAATTTCCTACAGTATTCAGTACAGTAACATACTGTATAGGCTTGTAGCCTAGGAGCAATAGGCTATACCATATAGCCTAGGTGTGTAGTAGGCTATGCCATCTAGGTCTGTGTAAATACACTCTATGATGTTCACACAAGGACAAAATCACCTAGCAATGCATTTCTCAGAATGTATTCCTGTCATTGAGTGACACATGACTATATAGTGCCAAACTGCTTTCCAAAGAGGTTGTACAGGTCCTCAATCCCTTATTGACAATTTTGAAATACAAAAATTCTCTGAAGACCAAAATTATTTTTCTTAAGTTTCATCTTTTCACTTTGTTTATAGTTTTTTGGTATTTTTTATTACTTAAAAGTTTTTCATTTTAAAATAGTCAAGGTTATCAATCATTTCCTTCATGGTTGTGCTTTCCTTACTCTTCCATCCACTATAAACTGGCTTCTGAACCATAACACTCCAATAAAACTGCTCAAGAAGGTCACCAACTACCTTTAAAAGCCAAATCTCGTGGACATTTTCAAGTATAATGGAATAACTAGTTGACCTCTATAGCATTTTATCCTATTCATCTTTCCTGCCTTAGAACTTTCACCTCCCTTAGCCTCTTTGACACAACTATCTCCTTCTTACCCCTCTGAATCTCCCCCCAACCAACAGTTTACACATCTTTAGTGGGATACAGCAGTGTGCAGTGGGATTCAGAGTTTTTGTAAAAATTACCAAGAATTCATGTTCATCTGTATAATGTCCTATGTGTGGTGTGATCTATCATTAAAAACTTACTGTGCAAAAACATTAATGAGTAATTTCTAAATAAATTCTATACAACAGTGATGTGACATTAATGTCAATGAATTTAGGAGATAAATTATATATCTGCTACCCCCTACACTAATGTTACATATTCATTTCTTTGTTTCTCTCCAAGTGTGTGTGTATGTGTGTGTGTTCCTTAGACTAGCATATAGTTAGCTGCTGATTAAGGTGTATCTTCTCAAGAATGTAAATTTAGCCACAACATTCATAATGCTAGCATGAAATAAAGGTCAGATACTGAAAAGAAAACCCCTTTATTGTGCAATATTTTGTAACCACCATATTCATAATTGTTTTAGGCAAGAATCATCAATGAATGCTAAAACTAGTGGGTGAAAGTTTGATGAGAAACAAGATATTCTCAAAATATCTCCCTAAAAGTTACTTATTAGTTGCAAAGGGAAGAATAGTGGAGAAACCTGACAGACCTTACTTTAACCAGCTGATCAACATTAATATCACCAGTGATGACACAAATAGACACTATGTGCCTCCTTATATTATGCACTGAGAAGGACACAAATTACTTCTGCAGTATTCCTACCCAAAATGCTTCACTTGAATTTGATCATGTGAAACATCAGACAAACTCAAAATGAGGGAACATTCTACAAAATAAGTGGCCTGTACTATTCAACAATACTAATGTTGAGCCAAGCACGGTGGCTCATGCCCATAAGACCAGCAACTTGGGAGGCTGAGGTGAGAAGATCACTTGAGGCAAGGAGTTCAAGACTAGCCTGAGCAACTAGCAAGACCCCATCTCTAAAAAAAAAATAGTGATAAAATAACATTAGTAGGACAACTGGTAAAATTTGAATGTCTGTGGATTAGGCAGTAGTGTTGTATTAATGTTAATTTCCTGATTTTGATCCCTGACCTGTGGTTATATAAGAGAATGTTCTTGTTTTTAGGAAAAATGCTCTGAAGTATTTAGGAGTAGAAAATCCTTATCCTTAAAATTTGTGAGATTCAGAAAAAAAATAGAGAAGAAAAACAAAGTGAGGGGGAAGAAAGAGAAGAGAGAATGATAAAGCAAATGTGGTAAAATATTAATATTTCAGGAATTTGACTAAAAAATATAAATTATATATACTATTTTTATAACTTTTCTGTAAGTCTGAATTATTACAAAATAATATGTTTAAAAAAAAAACTTACTGTAAGTTACCTAGATGGGGGAAGGGAGAGAACACGGTGAGCTTCTGAGGTGCTAGTAGTTTCATTTCTTTTCTTTTTTTTCTTTTTTAATTTTATTTCAGAATATTATGGGGATACAAACATTTTGGTTACATAAATTGCTTTTGTACAATTTGACTCAAAGTTATAAGTGTGCCCATCACCCAGACAGTGTGTATTTTACCCATCCCCCCTTCCCTCTCCTACCTGCTTGATTTCTGATGAATGTTATTTCCATAGTTTCATTTTTTGATCTGAGTAGTGGTTATATGGGAGGGCTTCATTTTATAATTATTTGTTAAACTATATATACATGTTGTGTGAACATTATGTATATTTCACAATTTGAAAAGCTTAAAAAAACCTTATTGTCAAAAATGAAATGGAACAGAATGCCTGTAAACATATGCTTTTCTTTCACAGAGGAAAGAGGCCTCTGTTTCTAACATACTCAGGTTCTTTGATGGTGTTTGGTGGACAGAAGACACTAAGAATGACTGCCCTGGGTGGTGATGGACATTATGCTTCCCTAGACTTTCTCCTACTTCCCTGCTCAATCCTTTTTAAAGTTTTCCTTCTTCACAACAAGGAAGCCAGTGTGGCAAAGAAACGAACAAGAGGAGAGTGACGAGAGATGGTGCCAGAGGGATGAGGAATGAGATGGCCTTGTAGCTTCTGAAACACAAAAACACAAGGAGTCCCTCTGTCCAGATGGTGTTACATTTGCACTTTATTGATACAGTTGCAAAGGTGTCTCATGAATTAAAATGCATTCCTTCTTTATTTCTCTCAAAAAAAAATAAAGTTTTCCTTCTTCATTTCCTCTGCCTCACACTCCTTAAATGTGTGTCCCTTTAGGTCTTATCTTCATCCCTCTTCCTGTCCCATTAACCAAATTCCTGTGGCTTCAACTAACAGCTATATGCTGACAAACCACAACTCTCTCATAAATTTCAAACCCATATATCCAAGTATCTACTATAAATCTGTATATCAATATCCCAGAGGCATCTCAAATTCAATGTATACAAAATTGATTTTATCATCTTTCCCCATCTGCCACTAACCTCAAACTTTGTCCCCCTGAATTCCCTCGTTCAGCGAATGGCGCTCAAGCCTGGAGCATAAGATTCATCCTTTACATTTATCTTCACTAGTCCCCACATAGTCTCCAGAGCTTCTTGACTCAGTCCTGAGTATCTCTAAAATCTGCCCCCAGTTCCCTGTCTTCACTGCCATTGTCTAGGTTCAAGCGCTCAAATTTTTTACCTGGATTACTCTGGTAGCCACTTAACTAGTCTTCATGCTTCTAGTTTTCTGTCCTCCACCAATCCAGCTTTCACATAGCCACCAGAGTAAACTTTCTAAAATGACAATTTGACCAAGATTGCTCCACTAAAAGTCCTTCAGTGGTTTCTCATAGCTTCAGAATATAGTCAAGCCTTGGCATAGCTTGACCTACAACACCCTTCCTGGTCTCTCCAGCCTCTGACTCTCTCTAGTCTCATTTCTAACCACTATTTTTTTTTTTTTTGAGACAGTCTCGCTCTTTTGCCCTGGCTAGAGTGCCGTGGCATCATCCTAGCTCACAACAACCTCAAACTCCTGGGCTCAAGCAATCCTTCTGCCTCAGCTTCCCAAGAAGCTGGGACTACAGGCATGCACCACCATGCCCGGCTAATTTTTTCTATATATTTTTAGTTGTCTGGCTAATTTCTTTCTATTTTTAGTAGAGACGGGGTCTCGCTCTTGCTCAGGCTGGTCTTGAACTCCTGACCTCGAGCGATCCACCCGCCTCGGCCTCCCAGAGTGCTAAGATTACAGGTGTGAGCCACTGTGCCCAGCCTACATTTCTAACCACTCTTTACTCCTGTCATACTGAGCTACTTTTGGATCCTTGAAGAGGCCATACTCTCTCATTTCTGTCCCTTTTCCTAGAATACCTTTCCCTCTAATATTTCACTTAGCTAACTCCTACCTTTCCTTCAAAACACTATTTCATCATCATCTCTTCTAGGAAGTCTTCCTTAGCACCCCAAAAATGGGTTAGGTAGTTCTCCTACATTCTTCCATGATATATTATGCTTACTTTTGTCACAACACTTATCCCATGGTGCTATAATTATCTGCTTATCCATATGTCTCTCACACTAAGCTATGAGTTTCATAAGAATAGGGACCATTTCTTATTTCTCTCTAGGATGATGTCTGGTACATATAAGTGATCAATAAATTTCTGCCAAATAAAATTATCCATTGTGGGCAGGGAGCCACAGTGCTGTCAGGCAATAATGAATTTCATCATAAATCAAGGAATTCAAGTTGATTGCTCAGTCCAATTAGAACCTAGAAAATCCTATTAAAGGAATTAGGCATTTTAACATTTAATGATATTACTTAAATGATGTGCCATCTGACACAAGCAGAGGGTAGAAGTTCAAAAAATAGGAAACAGTGTCACTGACTTTTAATGGAGTCAGAGAAATATTCGTCAAAGATTCACTATCAGTTAAAGGTAAGAAAATCAAAGATGCCTGCAAGTACCCATACCAATTCTACCTTTTGAGTCTGTCCCTCCTACTTCAGCCCTATCACAATGACTTGGTTCAGGCTCTCATCATCTCTCTCCTAGATTACCATAATAGCCTCTTGTACTGAGTTGAATAGTGTCCCCCCCCCAAAATTCATGTCCACTTGGAACCTCAGAATGTGACATTATTTGGAATTAGGATCTTTGCAGATGTAATTAGTTAAAATGAGATTATACTGGATTAGGATAGGCCCTAAATCCAAGTGTCCTTATAAGAAGGCCATGTAGGCTGGGCGCGGTGGCTCATGCCTGTAATCCTAGCACTCTGGGAGGCCAAGGCGGGCGGATCGTTTGGGCTCAGGAGTTCGAGACCAGCCTGAGCAAGAGCGAGATCCCGTCTCTACTAAAAATAGAAAGAAATTAGCTGGACAACTAAAATATATATAGAAAAAAATTAGCCGGGCATGGTGGCGCATGCCTGTAGTCCCAGCTACCCGGGAGGCTGAGGCAGTAGGATCGCGGAAGCCCAGGAGTTTGAGGTTGTTGTGAGCTAGGCTGACGCCATGGCACTCACTCTAGCCCGGGCAACAAAGCAAGACTCTGTCCAAAAAAAAAAAAAAAGAAGGCCATGTAAACACACACAGAGAAGATCATGTTAAGACATGCAGGAAAGAAGGCCACGTGAAGAGAGAAGCAGAGATTAGAGCGATACAACTACAAGCCAAGGAATGCCAAGATTGCTGGGAGCCATCATAAGCTAGGAAGAGGCAAGGAAGAATTCTTCCCTAGAGCCTTCAGAGGGAGCATGGCCCTGTCAATACCTTGATTTTGGACTTTTAGCCTCCAGAACTGAGGGAATACATTTCTGCGTTTTAAGCTACCCAATTTGTGGTAATTTATTCTTGCCATCCTAGGAAACTAATACACCTCCTAAATGATCTCCCTGCCTTGGCTTGCCTTCTTCCAATCCATTTTCTACAGTGCCACCAGGATGGCTCTTTCTAAAATATACATGTGATCATGTCACTCCTCTGCTTACAACCCTGCCATGATTCCCCCATTGGCCCATGTTGATGTTTCCGGCCTCATCTCTTGCTAATCTGTTATATAATTCCTGCACTTTAACAATATACTACTTGAAGTTCTCCCGAAATACTATACTCATGCACACTTCTGTGCTTTCCTACATACACACTGCTCCCTCTGGAACATACTCCCACACCATCAAATTTTTCTTATTTCTATCTCTACAACCTAATATGCAAGGCAGTGACAGTAGTGAATACAAAATGGGTTTTCACAAAATTTGGCTGTGAAGGCTGGGATTCTTTTGTCAGTTTCAAATTTTGAAATCAGAGATTTTAGAGTTTGCTTTCTAGTATATACTGCTAGAAAGGGATCTCCTACTTATACAAAGGCACTCTTCCAACATTCTGTCATTGGTCCTCTACTGTTTTCCCTCTACTATTTTCCCCCTTTGGGATAGATAGCATCCAGTCTTATGGCTTCAAATACCACCTATCATCATTGAGACTAGCAAATCTCTCTCTCTTGTTTTACTCTCTCCCCCAAGTTCAGACCACTTGAAGTTGTCCCACAGCAAACTGATGCTCTGTTCATTTTTTTCCCAGTCATTTCCTCTCTCTGTGTTTCATTTGGGATAATTTCTATTCCTGTGTCTTCAAGTTTACTAACCTTTTTTTCAGTAGTGTCTAATCTGTTAATTCCATCAAGTATATTTTTTCTCAGATATTTTATTTATCATAACTAGAAGTTTGATTTCAGTCTTTTTATAGCCTTCATGCCTCTCCTCAACATGATCACATGATCATATTTTCCTCTATTAAACATAGGAAGTATATTCATAATAACTGTTTTAGTGTCATTTTCTACTAATTATATCATCTGTGTTATTTCTGGATCTGTATCTATTGATTGATTAAGTTTTGTCATATAGGACAAAAAGAACCTTTGGTCTAGAGCTAATTTGTCCCCACTACTGAAGCAATACCCTTCTAAGTACTCAACCCAATGCCCTGTGTATTGCACTCTGGCTTTTAGGAATATGTGTGAGATGTTGGAATTGTTCTGCCTGATCCTTTCTGGTGGTTCTATCCCCAGTCTCAAGTAGTTACCTCATATGTATGTGTTGAGGAGTACTCAGCTGAATACTTAAGGGAATCCTCTGTAGATCTCAGGCACACACACACACACACACACACACAAACACATGTTCTGAGCTTGGCAAGATAGGGGTTCAGTTGCAGATGGGTTAGAATGGAAGAATAAAAGTACATCATGGAAAACCTTGAATGATGTACTAAGGAGTTTTAACTTTATTTTGTAAGAAATGGGAAGCCATCAAAAGGCTTTTGAGCCAATAGAACAGCAACTATGTTACCACATTCTGTGTGTGTGTGTGTTTCCTCTTTGGTACTGTACTCTGCATATTCTAACCACCTCACTCTGCATGCATTCTCAATTCTGTCTCCTAAACCCAGAGAGACTACTAGGCTCTAGCCAGGTTCCCCTTTCTTAAACTGTTGTTTCATATATTTTGTCTGGTTTTGTAGTTGTTTAATACCAAAGAGTAAATCCAGTCTTTGTTACCTACTCCATCATAATCAGAAGCATAAGTCCTTACCCTTTTGAAAATATACCTATATCCACCATGAAAAAAATGGATTGTAGAAGGGTAAAAGTAGAACCAAGGAGACTAGGATACTGCAATAATCCAGGTGAAAAATAAATAGCTTGGACTAAGTTGGTAGCAATGGAGATGAAGAGAAATAGATTTTGGGTACATTTTTGTTTGTTTGAGAGTAGCAACTGTGTCTGTTACTTACCACTAAACTTTTATCACAGTACCAGGCCCATAGTAGATTTTTAATAAACAAAAGACAATTTATGTCACCCCCAGTGATTATCTCAAAGATAAATAATGCATGGTCACTGTTCACAAGAAATTACCAATCTAGTGCTGAAACAAAGATCTGACTGTATTATCCTGTTGGCTCTAAAGCCTTTTGATGGCTTCCCACTTCTTACAAAATAAAGTTAATACTCCTTAGCACATCATTCCATGATGTACTTCTATTCTTCCTTCTAACCCATCTGCAACTGAACCCTTATCCTACCAAGCTCTCATACTTTAATGTTAACAGACTACAAGTAAATAAATGTTGAGTAAACAAATAAATGGTATAATACTTTCTAGTTCCTGATTGTATCTTAGGAAGATAATAAATTCGGGGAATAAGCATCTTACACCAAGCCACAGCTATTTTGATCTTTTAATAATCTAGAATAGAGAAAATAATTTACCCTAACACTGGGTCCCCTTCTCAAACATCCCATTCCTATTAGAGATACCACTATTCTTCTAGTCTTTTGGGTAAAAATTTTGGCCTCATCTTTGGAAACAGAATTCAAAAAGAGATTTCTCATTTATTCCATTATAATGTGACTCATTTACACATCCTTCTTCAGCGCTATTGGGACCACTATCATCTAGGATCTCATTGCCTCACACCTAGATTGCCATAACAGATGCCTAGCTGGTCTCCCTTTTCTGTTTCCCAGTTTACCTTATATACAGTTGTTGGAAAACTTCCTAAAGCACAGCTTTCATCATGTCACTCTCTTCCTCAAGGGACTTCAACTGCTCTCTAGCTGCATCAAGTCTGACCTCTTCAGCTTGGCTTTCTAAGGCTTCCATTATCTGCTCTCCTACCAATACAATACTACGTTATTTCCTGTTAACCTCACACTTGTAACTGCCACTCAGTTACAGTTACACCAATTTCCTCACTCTTCTTGGATCACACTAGGCACATTCCCATCTCCATACCTTTCTTCATACTGTTTCCACCTCTATGAATGTCTTATCATCTTCCCCTGTATCCAAATCACCCTGATGCTTACTAATCAACCTGAGTCCCACCTCTTCACTATGCTTTTTCAAAAAAAAATGTACTGTAACCTTGAGAGTAAAATGTATCTGAAACTATAGATAGCTCCCAAAGAACTTGGCATAGCACTGGGCATAAAGAACCCAAATAAGTACTTTCCCAAATGGATGCATATATAAAATAACAAGAACAAAATTCATAATATTTAATGAATAGAATCTCAATCTCTTTCACTGGTTCCTCATTCTCTGCTCGCCTCTTAAATGCTATTGTAAAAATGGGGATTATATTAATATCTACCTCATTTAAGGTTGTTGTGAGAATTAAATGTACAAGTACATATAAAGCATTTAGTATAGTGCCTGCCACACAGCAGGCTCTCAGTATATGTTAGTAATTATTATATCACTGTCACCATTCCCCAAACTTGTTTTACTGCCTATAGTCTTGTTCTTGGCTAATGGTCTCTCCATTGACCTAGGCTCCTAAACCAGGGCCTTTTAAAGCTTTAAGTCATTTTAATGCCATTTAATGCCTTTAAGCCCTTTTAATTCCCCTCACACTCTCCATATTCACTTAGTCAGCAAAGGCCCATTGATTCTTCTTTAGAAATACCTCTCTGAATCTATCACCTGCTCTCTTTTGTTCAGGTCTTTATTTCCCCCTTGAGAATTCCAATGACCGTCTTAAACTAGTCCCTACTTCTGGTCTTTCCCTTACGCTTCACACTGTAACCAGGCATCTAAAATGCAGTTCACCTGCTCCTTTAAAACTCTTCAGTAGCTACCAATTATACTACACAGTTTGGCATGCAAATCCCTTTTGTGCTCTGACCCCTGCCTGCCTATCCAACTTTATCTTCTATCAATTCCTTATTTTATATAGTTCAGTTATACCAGTCTATTTTCAGTTATAAGAATGGGCCATACTATTTCACCCCAGCAGACCTGGGTGATTTAATTTCTTTTCCTGAAATGTCCTATCTAATCTTGTGCACTTGGTAAATGTCTATTCATTCTTTATGTTTCCATTTAATTAATTACCTTCTCTGTGAAGATGTCTCAAATTTCACTCTCTGTTGTTACACTTTATCACATTTTGTCTGTTTCCTCTACTACTACATCGCTCTTATTTCTTAAGAGCAAAAGCTATGTCGTAGTCATATTTTTATTCTGTGTCTAGCACATAGTAGGAGGGGAATGGTTATTTAATGACTAAATAAACCTCCTATCCAGCCTTATTTCCTGCTAGTCTACCAGTTCCATGAATATATAATACACAGCACTTTCTACCCTCTCTCCCTTGCTGATGCCAATCTCTGTGCCCACGATGTTTTCTACTACCTCATCTCAGTCTGCTGAAAATCTACCTATTTTCCAAGGGCCAGGTCATTTTCATCTCCTATTGCTACATTTTCTCATCACCATGGCTGAAAGTGATCTCTTTCTTACCCTGCTCTCTATTACATGGTGACATCTTAGAATCAATAAGATCCAAAAATCAATAAGATTTTGGGATCAATAAGATCTAAAGATCAATAAGATCTACTCTCTGCCCTCAAAAACTTACTGTCTACCGTGGGGGTCCTTAACCTAGGACAGTGGTTCTCAAAGTCTAGTGAAGGGCCAGGCGCAGTGGCTCACGCCTGTAATCCTAGCACTCTGGGAGGCCGAGGCGGGTGGATCGCTTGAGGTCAGGAGTTCAAGCCCAGCCTGAGCAAGAGTGAGACCCCCGTCTCTACTAAAAATAGAAAGAAATTATCTGGCCAACTAAAAAATATATATATAGAAAAAATTAGCTGGGCATGGTGGCGCATGCCTGTAGTCCCAGTTACTCGGGAGGCTGAGGCAGTAGAATCGCTTAAGCCCAGGAGTTTGAGGTTGCTGTGAGCTAGGCTGATGCCACGGCACTCACTCTAGCCTGGGCAACAGAGTGAGACTCTGTCTAAAAAAAAAAAAAAAAAAAAAAAAGGTCTAGTGAAGAAAAGAATCACCTAGTGGGATTGTTCAAGATCTTTGGGGCCCACACTCAAAAGACTCTGATTTAGGCCAGGTGTGGTGGCTCATGCCTGTAATCCCAACACTTTGGGAGGCTGAGGTGGGAGGATTGCTCGACCTCAGGGGTTTGAGCCTGCAGTGAGCTATGATCACCAGGAGTTCCAGGCCAGCCTGGGCAACATAGAAAATTTTTAAAAATTTTTAAAAATTACCCAGGCATGGTGGTGCACACTTATAGGCCCAGCTACTTGGAAGGCTGAGGCAACAGGATTACTTGAATTCAGGAGTTCAAGCCTGCTGTGATCTATGTTTGTGCCACTGTACTCCAGCCTTGGTGACAGAGTGAGACCTTGTCTCAAAAAAAAAAAAAAAGATTCTGATTCAGTAACTAGGGGTGGGACCCTGGAATTGGCTTTATAAACAAGCATTCCAGGTGATTCTAATGCAGGTGAATAGGTCTGTGCATGCCCTTTGGGAGGTTCATGAACCCCATGAAAAATTGAGTAAATATATGCATATATGTGTATTTTTCTAGAGAGTCCACAGTTTATATCATCTATGACCTCTAAAAAAGTTTAAAAGTCCCTGATCAAATGGGAAACATATGTTAACCGAAAAGTTACAAAACAACCTAAGTGCTAGAAAATAAATATGAATAAAGTACTGTGGGAATAGAGACCAGAAAGCAACTAAGTGTCCCTGGGGTAGCTGCAAAAAGCTTCATGTGAGGGTAACATTTTAGCAGGATCTTCAAAAGTGAGTAAAAATTTACCAAGTGGAATAGAAGAATGTTGGTATTCTAGACAGAAGGAAAGCATATGTAAAGACACAGAGATACAAAAAAAAAAAGTTTTGCATTCAATATGTCTAGAATATTTGTGAGAGGAAGTACATGTGAATAATGAGACGAGACATAGTTAGGGCCTTGTATACCAAGTTAAAGAGTTTGAACTTTATCCTGTAAGTAACAGAAAAACAACATAGTTTTTTAAAATGGAGGTTAAACTCCCAAAACATAAAATTCACCATTTTAACCACTTTATGGTGTACAATTCAATAGCTTCCAGTACATTCATAACATTGTACAGCCATCACCAATATCTATCCAAAACACTTCATCACCCAAAAGAAACCCTGTACCCCTTAAGCAGTTGCTCTCTATTCCTCCCTGCCTCCAGTCCCTGACAGCCACTAATCTGCATTCATTCTCTAAGGATCTTCCTATTCTGGAAATGACATATAAATGGAACCATACAATATGAGATTTTCTTCTGTTTGGCTTCTTTCACTTTGAATAATATTTAGTTCACCCATGTTGTAGCATGTATCACTAATTCATTCCTTTTTATGGGTGAATAATACAGTCTTTTATGAATATATCACATTTGTTTATCCATTCATCAGTTGATAGACATTGTTTCCCCTTTTTGGCTATGATAAAGACAGTAGTCTCCCCTTATCCATGGTTTTGTTTTCCATGAATTCAATTACCTGTGGTCAACCATGGTCTGAAAATATTAAATGGAATATTCCTAAAATAAACAATTCATAAATTTTAAATTACACATGCTGTTGTGAGGAGCATGATGAAATCTTGGGCTGTTCTGCCCAGGACACGAATCATTCCTTCTTTGTCCAGTGTATCCACACTGTATACACTGCCCACCCATTAGTCACTTAGTAGCCATCTTTGTTATCAGATCGAAAAACATAGTATATATAAGGTTCAATATTAGCCACAGTTTCAGACATCCACTGAGGGTCTTGAAACTTATCCCCCACAGATAAGGGGGAGGCAATACTGTAATGCTGCTATGAACATTTGTGTACAAGTTTTTGTTTGCAAGCCTGCTTTCAATTTTCTTGGGTATTCATTAATACGTAGCAGTGGAATTGCTGGGTCATATGGTAATTCTATGTTTAACTTTTTGAGGAACCCCAACAGCAGTTTTTAAGCAAGGAAATGATCAGCAGGACAGTAACTACAACAACAGTATAGAAAAAGCTGGAATGAAAAAGAGACAGGAGGCAGGAAGACCACAGAGAATCCTACTGTGATAGTCTAAGTAAGAGCAGATAAGGGAGTGAATTAAAAAGAGACTAGATTCACAAAACCAGAAAGAAGGGAGGAAACAACATAAAATAATATATAATCTCACCATCCAAATATAACTACTATATACATTTGGGAACATTTCTTTGCTGTTTTTTCTTCTTTTTTTTTTTCTTTTACTTTCATTTTTTTCCCCATGGATTTGCTTATTCTGGATGCTGTTTTTTCCCTATGCTTTCTTTTTTTTTGAGACAGAGTCTCACTCTGTTGTCCAGGCTAGAGTGCCATGGCGTCATCCTAGCTCACTGCAACCTCAAACTCCTGGGCTCAAGTGATCCTCCTGCCTCAGCCTCCCGAGTAGCTGGGACTACAGGCACACGCTGCTATGCCCAGCTAATTTTTTCTATTCTTAGTAGAAACAGTGTCTCATTCTTGCTCAGGCTGGTCTCCAACTCCAGACCCCAAGCAATCCTCCCACCTCAGCCTCCCAGAGTGCTAGGATTACAGGCGTGAGCCACCATGCCCAGTCCCCTATGCTTTTATTAAACACTAATTCATAACATAGAAAAAGGAAGCTAGAGAAGAGGTAAAGCTAATAGTACTGTATGTGTAATATTCAGGACAAGGGATAAGTCAAAGAGATTACACTAAACTTGCAAGTTTAGAAAACCAAAGGGATGGTGACAATATTAACTGAAACTGAGAACACAGAATGGTGAAGAGGTTTAAAAAGAGTAGGGCAAATGGTAGTGGTTAAAAAAGTAAAAAAGGTAGTGGTTAAGAGTGTTGGCCACTAAGCACTGGAACCAAATTGCTTAGGTTCAAATTTGGGCATAGTCACTTGCTAGCTATGACCCTGGGCAGGTTACTTACCTTTCTGTGTGTCATTTTCTTCATCTGTAAAATGGAGATAATGATAGGAACACTTCATTAAGTTGTTGTGAAAATTAAAGTAAATTAAAATATATAAAGCTGGCCGGGCACAGTGGCTCACGCCTGTAATCCTAGCACTCTGGGAGGCTGAGGCGGGAGGATCGCTCGAGGTCAGGAGTTCAAGACCAGCCTGAGCAAGAGCAAGACCCTGTCTCTACTAAAAATAGAAAGAAATTATATGGACAACTAAAAATATATATAGAAAAAATTAGCCGGGCATGGTGGCACATGCCTGTAATCCCAGCTACTCGGGGGGCTGAGGCAGTAGGATTGCTTGAGCCCAGGAGTCTGAGGTTGCTGTGAGCTAGGCTGATGCCACGGCAATCTAGCCTGGGCAAGGGAGTGAGACTCTGTCTCAAAAAATAAATAAATAAATAAAAAGTAAAGTCTATTTAAAAGATTTTTTTTTTAAATCAGAGACTCTTCAAATAGAATGTGAAATAACAACAAAAATAATCCTATATCCTTAAACTTTATCCTCCATGGCTCCTTTTTAAGCCTAACAAAACTGGGTCCATAAAAACCAATCTATTCCCTCCCTTGCTATCTAGACTAAAAGGTCTGCCTCCTCTTCTTTAACTTTAATAGGCCGGCCAGGCAGCCTCTTTAGGACCTCTTTTGTAGGTTTCCTGTGACACTTCAACTCCAGGCAGCCTGTTTTGTTCTACCCAGACAAGTGATCTAGTGAATTAGATCCAAAAGGTGATCTGCACTGATTACAGAGGAAGTTCTATCTTTTATACTCTTACCATCTTCTCTGTTTTCAACTAGCATGGCCTGTCAACTTGACCTGGCCATTGTTTTGCTATATTCCCCCAAAATTCAAGATATAAGTCAAACAAACAAAAGCATTAAGAATACTAATGGTAAATGCTAACTAAAAATGCTAATGTTAAAAGTACTATTCTGGAAGGAAAGTGTATTAGTCAGGGTTCTCCAGAGAGACAGAATCAATAGGATATATAAAGACAAGAGGTATGAGAGGGAATTTATTTGTTAGGGGAATTGGTTCACATGATTATCAATGCTGAGAAGTCCCACAACAGATCCTGGGATGCCGGCAGCATGGCTCAGTCCAAGTCTGAAGGCTTTAGAAGTGGAGAAGCTAAAGAAGACAGAAGAATGGCCAACAAACATATGAAAAAATGCTCAACATCTCTAATCATCAAGGAAATGCAAATCAAAACCACAATGAGATATCACTTATCTCCAGTGAGAATGGCCTTTATGAAAAAGTCCCAAAACAATAAATGTTGGCGTGGATGTGGAGAGACAGGAACACTCATACACTGCTGGCGGGACTGTAAACTAGTACAACCTCTGTGGAAAGCAATATGGAGATACCTTAAACAGATACAAGTAGACCTACCATTTGATCCAGCAATCCCATTATTGGGCATCTACCCAAAAGAACAAAAGACATTCTATAACAAAGATTATCTGCACCCGAATGTTTATAGCAGCACAATTCACAATTGCAAAGATGTGGAAAGAACCCAAGTGCTCATCAATACATGAGTGGATTAATAAAATGTGGTATATGTATACCATGGAGTGCTACTCAGCTATAAGAAACAATGGTGATATAGCCCCTCTTGTATTTTCCTGGATAGAGCTGGAACCCATTCTACTAAGTGAAGTATCCCAAGAATAGAAAAATAAGCACCACATGTACTCACCATCAAATTGGTTTCACTGATCATCACTTAAGAGCATATTTAGGAATAACATTAATCGGGTGTTGGGCAGATGTGGTGGGGGCAGGGGATGGGTGTATACATACATAATGAGTCCGATGCATACCATCTAGGGGATGGACACACTTGAAGCTCTGATTCGGGGGGTGGGGCAAGGGCAATATACATAACCTAAACTTTTGTACCCCCGTAATATGCTGAAATAAAAAAAAAAGAGAGAAGTGGGGAAGCTGATGGTATAACTCTCAGTCCAAGGACAAAGGCCTGAGAACCTGGCACGAGTTGGGGGAGCCACTGGTATTAAGTCCTAGAGTCCAAAGAGTGGGGAGCCTGGTGTCTGTTGTCCAAGGCAGGAGATAAGTGTATCCCAGCTCCAACAGATAGATCAACATATTCACCTTTTCCCCATTTTTTGTTCTCTACAGGTCCCTAGCAGATTGAATGGTGCCCAACCACATTGAGGGCAGATCTTCCCTACCCAGTCCATTCAGACTCACATGATAATCTCTTCTGGAAACACTCTCACAGACAAACCCTAAAATAATGCTTTTCCAGGTTTCTAAGTATTCCTTAATCCAGTCAAGTTGACGCCTAAAATTAACCATCACAGAAAGTATAGAGGACCTAATTTCTCACAAACTCAGGAAACAAAGGAAATTACCTTTCTTCAAATGGGCCTAATTTTCACTTAGTGTAGCCTGATCTCCAAGAGGTTCTGACGCTGAAACTTCTGTAAACTGCTGTGATAAGAAATAATTAATTGTATACCTACCTGTGAAGAATAATCCATCACATGATTAAACTTCCATCTCATTAACTCTCCTTTCCACTGTCTGATAATAGTGATTATTTATTGAGCTCTGAGTATGTGTCAGGCACCATGCTAGGTAGTTTATATATTTTTTTCATTTAATTCTTAAAATAACCATATAACTATCATTAATCCATTTTTTTTTCTTTTTTTTTTTTCTTTTTTTTTTTTTTTGAGACAGAGTCTTGCTCTGTTGCCCAGGCTAGAGTCAGTACCGTGGCGTCAGCCTAGCTCACAACAACCTCAAACTGCTGAGCTTAAGCGATCCTCCTGCCTCAGCCTCCCGAGTAGCTGGGACTACAGGCATGCGCCACCATGCCTGGCTAATTTTTTCTACATATATTTTTAGTTGGCCATATAATTTCTATTTTTAGTAGAGACGGGGTCTCACTCTTGCTCAGGCTGGTTTCGAACTCCTGACCTTGAGCGATCCACCCGCCTCGGCCTCCCAGAGTGCTAGGATTACAGGCGTGAGCCACCGCGCCCAGCCCATTAATCCATTTGATAGAGGAAGAAACTGAGGTTTGGAAAAGGTAAATAATTTTCCTGTGATCACACAGCTAGTAAATAGGAGAGCCAGGATTCATTCTTTTAACCATTAAATATTAAAGAAATATTTAAAATATGATTATCATCTCTACATAGCTAACATTTCATTAGAAAATGACACATCACTTTAATTGAACTTCTATCCATTTTAATTTCAAAGCACACTTCCATCCTATTTAACCTTGCCTTCATAGATATTTTTATTACAATTCAATCTAAGTTTCTTCATTCTTAAACTCATGCCAGGTACCAAAGCAGACTCGGTTCTCCCAGTTCTTCCAGTTTTTATATTTCATGAATACCACTCTACTGAATGTGTCCATAACCCGCAGGGCCCTCACCCTTTGTTTTGCTGCTTGTGGCCCAGGACTTAACCTCTCCTCTAGGGTCTAAGATTCATATCTATATTTTTCCATATTCCCCATATTTGCTTTTTTTCTTCCTTGTTGTTTTCTACAGAGCCAGGTTCTGTATGACTAGTCCATAGGGACTACTCACCTGGCTAAACCAGAATGACACAGATTGCCTCATAAACTGGAATTCTGAAAGCCTAAGAGCTCAATATCCCAGGTCACTAGTGACAGAGGGCTATACAAGCAACAGCTTCTTTGTGTTCTTTTTTTCTGATGATTGCTAGAATGACAAAAAAAAGAAATATTACATCTATAAGAATAGCCATTAAACTCCATATTATTACAGAGTAGAAATCAATTTAATAAGTCCCCGGTATGGTGATAAATAATTTTTCTGCTGTTGTCAACCAATATCAAATATACAGTATTAATATAAAACAGTTATAAGGCTCCTTTCTAGGTAATCAACTCCCTCTCCTCCACCCCATTGCCAGCAATTATGCACCTCAGTATCCAATTATTCCAACGTTCTTTTATCCTGTAACAAATGGCAGCCAGAACTGAATATGTGCCCAATAACCATCATGGCAGTTAATCTTAACAGTTTTCATAACTGGAGCTCTACATCTCCAATTCAGTCTCATTTTAGCTTTACATTTTCTCTTCTCCTATGCTTCTAGCTACATATCTTATTTATAGATAGACACTACTATATTAAATATAGTTAGGGTAACTAAGATCAAACCCTCATACTAAAGCAGATCTTACATAGTCCTCTGTATATTGTGAGTTGCAAATGGTCCTGGAAAAGAACAGTAAAAAGATTATTCCAAAAAGTCAAGACATTTTTTAAGCTCTAATTTTCTAATTACAAATAGATCAAAATTTATCACAGCATACTGGATACAACCCCAAAATAACCTCTTTTATATTAATGTTCATTGTTACCCAAATTATGATTTATAGTCAATTTCAATTCCAATGGTGACATTAATAGCTTATAAAACATATGCCCATTTCACATTTGTCAGCCACAGTACTCTAAACCTGTCAAGTTACTTCCCAGCTACCAATATCAGTTCCAAAATTTCCCTAAGATCTAAACAAAACAATTTCAAAAGGTTTTCTTAGTATATCATCTAGTGAATAATATTTTAAACAATAATGACTGTAGTTATATTCTCGATTCAAACTAATTACACAGATTCCAATATTATCTTCTTCTTATAAACCTAATTACACTCTATGTTTGAGCCAAAAAAAAAAAAAAATGAACCATCCACCATTTCCTAAAACCTTCTAACCTTTGGTTATGCCATCCATCCTGAGTGCCACCATGCCTGGCTGCGGCTGTTTACTTTCCTTTGCTCAACCCTACTCATGAGTCAAGATCAGGTTGCCATATTCTTGCATCTTCTTCACTGGATCCCCAAAATATTATTTTACCGTCTTTCTCTCTCCTCTCCTCTCCTCTCCTCTCTCTCCTCCCCTCCCCTCCCCTCCCCTCCCCTCTCCTTCCTTCCTTCCTTCCTTCCTTCCTTCCTTCCTTCCTTCCTTCCTTTCTTTTTCTTTCTTTCTTTCTTTCTTTCTCTCTCTCTCTCCTCTCTCTTTCTTTCTTTCCTTCCTTCCTTCTTTCTCTCTCTTTCTCTTTCTCTCTGTCTCTTTCTCTCTTTCTTTCTTTCTTTCTTGACAGAGTCTCACTCTGTCACCCAGGCTAGAGTGTCATGGCATCAGCCTAGCTCACAGCAACCTCAAACTCCTGGGCTCAAGCGATCCTCTTGCCTTAGCCTCCTAGGGTGCTAGGAGTACAGGCGTGAGCCACCATGCCCTGCCTATTTTACCATCTTACCTCAATAGTCTCTCTTCAAAGTTCATACTACTCAATTTTATCATCCTCTCAATGTTAAATATCAACCTCCAAGCTCTCTCCCCTACCTTTGTTGAGGACTTTGGTATTGTTTTTCTTTCCTCTTTTCATCCTGAAAGCCTTCATTATCCCCCTTGATGACCTAACATCAAAACCTCACAGATCCTTGACATATCCTATTCTAATTTCTTCAACTTGATTCCATTTCAGTCATCCATTTCGTTACTGACACCTGGAATGGCTTCACCTCCAAAACCAAACAGAGTCTTCTCTCAGAACTCCTTGTTTTTCTACCTCTCCTACACCTCATATTCCCTGAATTTACCCTTTAACTTCCTAAGGCCTTTACTTCATCAACCCTCTTACCTATTCTCCAAGGCCATCATGTCCTTTTGAAACTTTCTTCTCTACCTGAGATTACATGGACAGTGGGACTTCAGTAACAGTAACCAACACATTCAATTTTCCTATAACCTTGATTTTCCACCATACCGACTATGTCAATCTTTACCCACAAATCAACCCAACTATTTATATTCTCCATTTCTGCTAACAGATTACAAAGTGTTGCTGAGTAAAATTCTATACTTCTGGCTACCAGTTTCTCCTCCACTCAGACCATCTTCCACTGCTATCAGAATGCACTTTTTAAAAGTGACAAATAAAAATTGCATATATTAATGGTGTACAACATGATATCTTGAAATATTTATACATTGTGGAATGGCAAAACTGAGCTAATAATTGACATATGTATTACATCATATACTTAATTTTTGTGGTAGGAACACTTAAGAATGATCCTTTAAAACATAAATTGGTCAGGACTTCTGGAATGGCAGAGTGAGGAGCTCAGGAAATCCTCACTTCCTTAAAACAATGGTAAAACTGTACAAAATTGTCAAAAATAACAATTTCAGGACTCTGGAAATAGGCCAAAATTAAACAAATTTAGAAGTGTTTAATAGCTCAAATTAGCAAGAAAAGGAAACAAGCCCATTAAAAAATGGGCAAAAGGCCGGGCGCGGTGGCTCACGCCTGTAATCCTAGCAGTCTGGGAGGCCGAGGCGGGCAGATTGTTTGAACTCAGGAGTTCGAGACCAGCCTGAGCAAGAGCGAGACCCCCTCTCTACTAAAAATAGAAAGAAATTATATGAACAGCTAAAAATATATATAGAAAAATTAGCTGGGCATGGTGGCACATGCCTGTAGTCCCAGCTACTCGGGAGGCTGAGGCAGGAGGATCACTTGAGCCCAAGAGTTGGAGGTTGCTGTGAGCTAGGCTGATACCATGGCATTCTAGCCCGGGCAACAGAGTGAGACTCTGTCTCAAAAAAAAAAAGTGGGCAAAAGACATGAGCAGAACTTTTTCAAAAGAAGATAGACAAAGGGCCAACAAACATGAAAAAATGTTCAACGTCACTAATTATCAGGGAAATGCAAATTAAAACCACAATGAGACATCACCTTACTCCTGTTAGAATGGCTTTTATTAAAAAGTCCAAAAACAATAGATGCTGGCATGGATGCAGACAGAAAGAAACACGTGTACACTATTGGTGGGACTATAAATTAGTACAACCTCTATGGAAACAGTATGGAGATTCCTTAAAGAACTAAAGGTAGACCTACCATTCAACCTAGCAATCCCACTAGTGGGTATCTACCCAAAGGAAAAGAGGTCATTTTATCAAAAAGACACCTGCACTTGAATGTTTATTTACAGCACAATTCACAATTGCAAGGATAGGGAATCAACCCAAGTGCCCATCATTTCATGAGTGGATTAATAAAATGTGGTATATGTATACCATGGAGTACTACTCAGCCATAAAAAAGGATGAATTAATGCCTTTTGCAACAATTTGGATGGAACTGGAGACCATTCTCCTAAGTGAAGTATCTAAAGAATAGAAAAACAAACACCACATGTACTCGCTATTAAATTGGAACTAACTGATGTGCACACATGTGCACAGAGGGAAGTAAATCTCAGTGGAAATCAAGCAAGGTGGGAAAGAGGAAGGGAGGGATAACAACCTACCTAATGGGTACAATGAACACTATCTGGGTGATGGGAACACTTATAGCCCTGACTCAAGCCACGTAACAAAAACATTTGTATCACCTTGATATTTTGAAATAAAATAATAATAATAAATAAAAGCATAGAGGCAAAAGTGTTAAAAAAAAAAAAGAAGTGTTTGAGAAAAGCTATTGAACCTTGGGTTAAGACCAGTGGGAGTCTATGGTGCTTTAGCCTAAGGCTGCTCCCATCTCCCCTCCCAGGTCCATTGGAGCTGATTTTAAAGGGCAGGCAAGACAAGCCATAAAAAACAGTAATTTAGCTGCTGGGAGGGAATTACTTGGTTAAGAATGAGCACCAAAAGCATCCTATGCCCAGGGGTGTTGAAAACAATAGTGAACTCAGTGGCATATAGTTGTGGAAAGCCAACATCAGTTACCTGAGGTCACAATATTGGTTGGGGCAAGCAACAGAGTAGAACTGCCCAAAGTTTAGCAGAGAAATCCAGAAAAAAAAAACAGCCACAGTGGAGCTTGATAAGCTTCCTCAAACCCTTGTTGGTCTAGAAGGCTATATGCATGTGTAAGACTACACTCAAGCTCAGGGTATTGGAGAGGGCCGTAGTTATTTACGTTTCTCTGGCTAATGTGAGGCCTGGCACCGGCACAGAAGAGACAACGAGAAGGCCTATCAGAAAGTAAAAGTCAGGGAAGATTTGTAAACTCCCTAAACTTTGAGTGTGTTTCCCAAACCACACACAATTCCATCAGCAGAGAGTAGAAGACATACTGGCCCAAGGTTTAAGGACAACCTCCAATAAATCATTGGCTGACCACTAAGTCATCCTGACCTAGATATGACATGTAGGAAGCCAGGTTTAAAAATAAAAATATTAAAAAAAAACTGATCAGAAACATCAATGGGGCCACACACTGAAGAGGAGTGCATAATTATGTAAAATCTACAAAATTAGTTCAGGCAAGTCACTAAATAAATAAAAAAGAAACAAAACCACAATAACCTCTAGGGAGTGGGGATCAGAACCCTGAGTTTAACCTTTTTAGGAACTGCCAGACTGTTTTCAAAAGTGGCTACACCCTGTAGGATGTCTATCATCAAAAAGATGGACAATCTGCAGGTCTAGATCTGAAAGGGAAAAAAAAAGATGGACAATAAGCAAGTGTTAGCAAGAATGTGGAGAAAACTAAAACCTTCATACCCTGCTGGTGAGAATGTAAAATGGTGCAAGTGCTTTGGAGAACAGTGTGGCAGTTCCTAAAATGCTAAACATAAAGTTACTATATAACTCAAAAAGTAGAAACAATCTAAAATGTTTACCAACTGATGAACAGATAAATAAAATATAGTATAGTCATATGATGGAATATTATTCAGCCATAAAATGGAATGAAGTGCTGATACATGATATAACATGGATGAACCTTTTAAATACTATGCTAAGTAAAAGAAGCCAGACGCAAAAGATGACATATTGTATGATTCCATTTATATGAAATGTCCAGAGTTGGTAAATCCATAGAGACAGAAAGTAGATCAGTGGCTACTAGGGGCTAGGGGTAAGGAGGAAATGGGAAGCAAGTGCTAATGGGTGTGGGATTTCTTTTTGGTGTGATGAAAATGTTCTGGAATTAGATAGTGATGATAGTTGGGCCACCTTGTGTTTATACTAAAAACCACTGAGTTATACACTTTAAAATGGTGAATTTTGTGGTATGTGAATATCTCAATTAAAAAAATTAATGCTAGGCCTGGTGCAGTGGCTCACGCCTGCAATCCTAACACTCTGGGAGGCCGAGGCGGGAGGATCACTCGAGGTCAGGAGTTCGAGAACAGCCTGAGCAAGAGCAAGACCCCGTCTCTACTAAAAATAAAAAGAAATTATATGGACAACTAAAAATATATACAGAAAAAATTAGCCAGGCATGGTGCCGCATGCCTGTAGTCCCAGCTACTCGGAAGGCTGAGGCAGGATTGCTTGAGCCCAGGAGTTTGAGGTTGCTGTGAGCTAGGCTGACGCCATGGCACTCTAACCTGGGCAACAGAGTGAGACTCTGTCTCAAAAAAAAAAAAAAAAAAAACGTAAAGGAGGCCTAAATAAAAAGAGGGATATACCATGTTCCTACTTGGGAAAACTCAATTAATGTACAAAGATTCACTCTCTCCAAATTAAGCTGAAAATTCTATAATCTCAATTAAAATCTCAACAATTTTTTTGTGAAATTGACTGATTCTAAAATTCTTGTGGGAGGAACAATAAGCTAGTTAGCCAAGAAATGTTTGAAAACAACAATCAGTGAAACAAAATAGATGGTGCAGAAACAGACTCATGTGTATAAAGGAATTTGGCATATACTAAAGGTGGCATTTTAAATCATCAGAGAAAGTAAACAGTGTTGGGATAATCAGCTATGTATTTGGGAAAAAATTAAGTTATAGTGATATCTCACACCATTCACAAAAATAAATTCTATACAGTTTAAAGAATGAAACCTAAAAATCCAACTTAGAAACAACCTCATGTTGGACAAAGATTTCTTAGATATGAAACCAAAAACATAAGCCATAAATGAAAAAAAACTGATGAATTGAACTTCATCAAAATTATGGATTTCTGTGCTTCAAAGGATACTGGTAAGACAATGAAAAGACAAGCTACAGACTGACAGGAAATATTTACAAATCACATATCTGATAAAAAGGACTTGCACTGAGAATATATAAGAACTCTCAAAACTCAAGAAAACAAATAACCCAATTTTTTTAAATGGGCAAAAGATTTGAAGAGACACCATACCAAAGAAGACATACAGATGGCAAATAAGCACAGTACTCATTAAGAAAATGCAAATTAAAACCACAATAAGATACCATTATATACCTATTAGAGCATCTAAAGTTAAAAAAGAAAAGTTGACACTACCAAGTGCTGGGGAACTGGAAATAACCGAAACTCCCATACATTGCTGGTGGGAATGCAAAATGGTACATCCACTTTGGAAAATAGTTGGAAGTTTCTTATAAAAGATTTACATTGACAATACAACCCAGCAACCTCACTCCTAAGCATTCGCCCAAGTGAAATGAAAACTTATATTCACACAAAAATCTGAAGCTGATATTTATAGTGACTGTATTTGTAATCACGAAAAACTATAAATAATTCAAATGACCTTCAACTGGGGAATGGAAAAACAAACCATGGGACATCCATACAATGGAATAGTACTCAGCAATAAAAAGGAACAAACGACTGATACATGCAACAACACGGATACATTTTAAAGGCATTATGGTGATTGAAAGAAACCAGTCTCAAAAGGTTATGTACTGTATGATTTCATTTATATGACCAGTTTGAAAAGGCAAAACTGGCTGTGTATGGTGGCTCACACCTGTAATCCTAGCACTTTGGGAGGCCAAGGTGGGAGGATTGCTTGAGGCCATGAGTTCAAGACAGCCTGAGCAATATAGTTAGACCCTGTCTCTACAACAACAACAACAAAAATTAAAAAATGTAAAAATAAAAAAAGATACCACAAATAAATACAAAAGAAGATTAAGGAAAAATATTTGCAACATATATAGTAAAAGGATAATTAATATCAAAACTCCAAAGAACTCCTACAAATCAGCATGAGAAAGCAAACAACCCAATAGAAACATGGGCAAAAAATAAAACAAGCAATTAACAAAAAGGAACAGGCCGGGCGCGGTGGCTCACGCCTGTAATCCTAGCACTCTGGGAGGCCGAGGCGGGTGGATCACTCAAGGTCAGGAGTTCGAGACCAGTCTGAGCAAGAGCGAGACCCCATCTCTACTAAAAATAGAAAGAAATTATCTGGCCAACTAAAATATATATATAGAAAAAAATTAGCCGGGCATGGTGGCACATGCCTGTAGTCCCAGCTACTGGGGAGGCTGAGGCAGTAGGATCGCTTAAGCCTAGGAGTTTGAGGTTGCTGTGAGCTAGGCTGACGCCACGGCACTCACTCTAGCCCGGGCAACACAGCGAGACTCTGTCTCAAAAAAAAAAAAAAAAAAAAAAGGAACAGCAAAGAGTCAATGAACATGAAGGAATATTTAAGTTCACTAATAATCAAAGAACTATGAATAAAGACATCAAACAGATTAACAAATTTTAAAAGATTGATAAATGTTGGCAGGGGTGTAGGGAAATAGGTACTATCATATACCATTGCTAGAAGTAGTCTGCCTTTTTTGGAGAGCAATTTTGCACTATTAAAATGTAAAATGTACATACCCTTCGACCCAGTAATTCTACTCTTTAGTATCTACCTTAGAGAAACACTTTCCACAATAAAAGAGTTAATGGGGAAAAAAACTGGAAACTATCTCAATCAGTGCTTCTCAAACTACCTGTGATAAAGGACCAGGGTTTTTCTTTTCTTTTTCCTTTTTTTTTCCTTGTAAATTTCCAATCTTTCACAGACTGTTACGTTTGTAGAGAAAAAAAGGATTACTAGAAAAGTGATCATGCACTTAGATGTTTTGGCCATGTCAAATTGCCTATCCTCAATTTCCATACTTATCTCCTTGTGGATGGGTGACAGTTCACGACTGGCATCTGTGGAATACAGTTTGAGTAGCACTGATATAAGTGTCCATCAAAAGGGAAATGAAAATTAACTTGTGATCCAGCAATTCCATTTCTGAGTATATACTCAAAAGAATTGAAAGCAGGGACTCACACAGGTATTTGTACACCCATGTTCACAGTAGTATTGTTCACAATATACAAAAGGTAGAAACAACTGAAGTGTCTTCGACAGATGAATGGACAAACCAAATGTGGTGTGTAGGTAAACACACATACACACACACACACACACACACACACACACACACACACACACACATACACACTGGCATGTTATTCAGCTTTAAAAAAGGAAATTCTGACACATGCTATAATACAACATGGATGAACCTTGAAGATATTATGCTAAGTGAAATAAGCCAGTCACAAAAATACAAATACTACATGAGTCCACCTATATAAGGTATCTATAGTAGTCAAATTCAAAAGTAGAATGGTGGTTACTAGGGACTGGGAGGAGGGGACAACGGGGAGTTATTGTTTTGAGTTTCAGTTTGGGAAGATGAAAAAAGTTCTGGAGATGGATGGTGGTGGTGGTGCTTGCATAACAATGCCACTGAACTGTACATTTAAAATGGTTAAAATGGTAAATTTTATGTTATGTATATATTTACCACAATAATATATGTGTGGTATACTTTAATCAAAACATCCTATCGTAATAGATCAAATGCAAAAGCACAGATGAAATCCAGATGTCTCCTATTAAGCCAGACATTAATGAGACTTATAAAAAATATAATACAATTTTACTCTTCTATTATTTTTTGGTTTGGAAAAGTTATATTTCATTTTAAAATATCATTTATATTAACGCTTATTACTGTTGTTTTTAGTGAATACATACTTTTAATATTCCTCAGTTTTAATTTCTAATATGTTTAATAAAGACAGACATAAACCCACATAAAACAAATTCTCTAAGGACTGTCAAAGTAGCTGGATGTGGTAGCACAAGCCTGTAATCCCAGCTACTCGGGAAGCTGAGGCGGAGGATCCCTCCAGTCCAGCAATTCAAGGTTACAGTGAGCTGATGATGCCACTGCATTCCAACCTGAGTGAGACCTGGTCTCTATTTTAAAAAAGAAGGAGGAGGAGGAGGGGGAGTGGTATCGAGGGGTTCTGAAGGATCAAAAAGTTTGAGAACCACTGCACTAGAGAAACTCTGACAAGGAGTCATGCTCAGGAATGTTCACAGCCGTACCACTTGTAAAAGCAAGAAATTGAAAAAAATCTAGTAGTCGATCAATAAGGAAATGGTTAAATAAACCATTTTATAGCCATACTATGGCATATTATGTCACTTAAAAAAATGTAAATCTAGATGTATCGAAACAAAAATGTTTCCAAAACACTAAATGAAAAATTTGTAGAATATGCACAATGGGGTATAGTTTTTATAGAAATCAAAACACAACACAATGTATTTTCTACCATAAATAAAGACCTGGAAGGCTACCAGGATACACACCAAAGCGTTGAAAGTGGTTATTTTGGGAAAGGGGGAAAGAGGACTACGGTTACGAGCAATAGGCAAAGAGTACGTTAGCCCCATCTATGTGCAATGTTTTCGTGACTTTTTCCAAGAATGTACTGGTGTAATTCAAAATAATTAGGAAAAAGAAATAAAAGCAACAAGGTCAAGCCCACTGACAGTGAGGAAGAAAGGAGGCTCTCTGAGCCCAGGCTGCGAAGGCTAATATATTTGCTGCAGTGGTTCTAGAGCCGATAAGTCTAGAAAGGAGCCACGAGGGGTGAAATTAGGGGACAGAGGGGGTGGCTGGATGAAATGGTGGTGGCCAAGTCGATGGCGGAACTTTTTCTGGGTCAGACGCCTCCTGCTCCCTTCATAGGAGGTCTTAATACAAAGAAGGTATTCACAGCCTCAGAGCGCAACCCCTCCCGCTTCTGTCCCCGAATCCTGCAGCGATGCTCAGCCTGATGAACCTCGCCCTGATGCCCGATCCCCATTCCCAGGCCCAGACCTACAACCTCAGCGGCGATATCAGAGGAAAGGTTCCGGGCTGGTGTTTGTGGAAGCAGATCGGCAGCCTAAGGAAGAACCTCCCTGAGGGCCAGACAAGTAGACTACAGCCAGAGTCACCACAGCACAACTGGAGACACTGAGATGCTCCAAACGGGGCCGGGAGTAGAGGGTAGCTAGGCTGCGGGAGGGCGCAGTCACCAGATCCGCCGCTGGAGCTCGGAGGAAACCAGCTGACTGATGCAGGCGCTGCGCGGGGGCAGGCCTCGCTTTCGAAAGCAGCGCCACAGCGTTCCCATTGGTCTTCCATTCCAGCCAACCAGCGGGTCTCCCTATGGCCCACCCACCCACCCCCATTAAGAGGCCAATCAGGAGAGGGTATGTGCTTCCCACTGCGTATGACCAACTAAAATTTGCTCATTTCTGACTGACGCGTGGACAGCCAACCAGAAGAGCCGAGGCCTGGTAAATTCAGCCTCCTAGTTCGGTCACCGTCTGGATCTTTGCACTCATCCTTGTTCCGTCTCTGTCTGAAATCTAAGGTTTGGATCTGGGAGAATAACCAAAGAGGAGGTTCAAGCTGGAGGGATGGTGACCCCAGAGGGAAAGTAATATTTCCCCGAGTACTCAAGGGGGTTGGCCCTGAGGTCAGTTGAGCCTGTAGTTGAGCTGTTAGTATTACTCTGGGCTTGACCTCAAGTAGTGCCAATCTGAGAAAAGCACTGGTGGTGAGAGCGCCTTAGATAATATTGCTTTGTCACCAGGCTAATTGCTTCATTTTCCCCCAAAGTCAGGTAGGAAAAAAACCTATGAACATTCAGGAACTTTAATTAAGTGTGATGATTTGTTTATGCTGAGGAGTGGTAAGTATCCTCAATTGGCAGCAATAGATAGGGCCTCTAGAATGACCAAAATTAAATGTGTGGAGAAACTTAAAAACCTAACACTGGTATCATTAAAACTAAATGTACCAGAAAGTGCAAATTAAAAGTATGAAAGATGATTTTCACCAAATAGTATGGATTATTATCAATTGTTTAAATTTTTACCACTTTTGGCAAGGAAACTTTGTGGGGAAAAAGAAATTCTCATTTGCTGTCAATGGAAGCCTAAACTGCACTCTTAAAGAAGGCAGTTTAGCTGTTCCTATCAAAATGTAAAATGCATATACCCTTTAACCCAGCAATTCCTTATCTCAAAATCTATCCTACAGGAATACTTATACAGAGGAGCAAAGTTTTATGTAGCACCATTTGTAATAGTGAATGATTGGAGACAAACTTCCATCAATAGGTAAATTATTAAATTGTGATACAACCAGACTATGAAGTGTTATGCAGCCATTTTTTAAATGAGGTAAATTTCCATATATTAATGTGAGAGGAAATTCAGAATACATTGCAAAGTGAAAACATTAAGTTGCAAAATAGTAGACATAATATCCCATTTTTTTAAAAAACTATATACAAGTGTGTGGGTATCATACATGTATATATGTGTATATTAATACACACACAGAGAAA
This sequence comes from Lemur catta, assembly GCF_020740605.2. Lineage (NCBI taxonomy): Eukaryota > Metazoa > Chordata > Mammalia > Primates > Lemuridae > Lemur > Lemur catta. The sequence goes on along the minus strand of NC_059155.1, from coordinate 47,674,832 downwards.
ACGGTCTGAGAAGACACACACCAAATTAAAAGTTATTCTTGGAGAATGAGAGTAGGGAGAGGGACTAAGGAAAAATCTTTCACTTTTTACTTTATACATTTATGATTTGTTTGAATTTTGTCAACTAACATTAATTACTTTTGAATTTTTATCACCACAATAAAACATTTTAACAAAATAGGCACTTCTGTAATCAGATCAACAAAGTTATAATTTATATTTTTTAAATAAGAATAACTCCACATACGTATGAGGTGACTATTTCATTTAAAGATTTCAGCTAGAAGACCAACAATAATATTAGGGCAACTGTAAACCAAATCAACATCAAGTTTCAATGGGGCACTCATGACTTGATACAACAGGATGTGGGAAAACAAAATCTAATCAGGACAAGTGAAGAGTCATTCATTTCTGGAAGGGAAAACTACACTATAGTAAACTCCATCGTACTCAGGAAAAATTGTGCTTTCGATTTTTTGGTGGCATCACTTTCAGGGTTTACTCAACTCCTTAGCAAGGGTGGGAAATCATAAAAGTTAGAGATTTAAGATACCTCAGAGATCATTTAGTCAAATCCTCTCATTTTATAGTTCAGAAAACAGGCCCAAAATGGTGAGGCAATTCAACTAAGGTCCTGTAGCCAGCTATATAGCCAGCTCCTTAAGTTAGGTTTCTATTCCAGGCCTAGTACTCTTTCTACTTCTTTTCAGATCTTCCTGAGTCTTCAATATGATGACATATTATAAAATATTTTTAAATCTTATGAATATCAGACACCTCTGTATTTAAATTTTAGAACAAACATGTATGACAAAATTAGCACAGATGATGAAAAGTTGACTGTATCTAGACAGAAAACATTATTGGTATACTAATATAACATTTTCTTGAAAAGTAATAAATAAAATTTCTGTGAATCTAACTGTATTTTATTGTTTAAGAACTATTGTTTTATCCTAATTTCTAGCTGTTCTTCAATTGGCAGTGCCTCTTAACCCTTTGCCTTCAGTATCTCTATATCAAGTAGTTGATAACCTATATATAGACTCTTAAAACCACCATGGGAAACACCTATTTAAAGGAAGCCTGCAGTGATTTAAAGAATACTTTTCTGTGATGTTGATAATTACCCCATTCGTCTGTTTTATAAGGAATGAGTTCTCTGTTCTTAAATGTATAGATAAACAGACAGATGGAAGGAAGCCTACAGTGATTTAAAGAATCCTTTTGGGCTAGGCCTGGTGGCTCATGCCTGTAATCCCAGCACTTTAGGAGGCTGAGAAAGGAGGATTGCTTGAGGCCAGGAGTTCAAGACCAGCCTGGGCAACATAGCAAGCCCTCATCTCTACAAAAAAAATTTTTAAATATTAGCCAGGCATGGTAGCACACACCTGTAGTCCTAGTTACTTGGGAGGCTGAGGCAGGAGAATCGCTTAAGCCTGGGATTTCGAAGTTGCAGTGAGCTATGATTGGGCCATTGCACTCCAGCCTGGGCAACAGAGCAAAGCCCTATCTCTAAAAATAATAATAATATAATAATAATAAAGAATTCTTTTGTGATGTTGATAATTACCCCCAGTTTGTCTGTTTTATAGGGTATGAGTTCTCTTTTCTTAAATGGATAACAGAGAGATGGAGGGGATAGAGAGAAGAAATAAAGGTAAAATAGGGAATAATTAATTGGTTTTTATACACAAGCAAAGCAAAAAAAAAAAAAAGAGGATAAGGGGTGGTGGGTGATCAGGAAGGGAGTGGCAGACAACCACAAGCTAAATTAGTCACGAAGAGTTTATATTTTAAAAGTAAACTTGAATACTACGGATGTATAAATGGAATAACAACCACCTAACCTTCAGGCTATAATTAAATTGGTATCTAGTTTTAGACTTAGGGACATGTGAGGACCTCGCGGAGATTTAATATAAAGATAAAAGGGTTAAAAATGAGCCAAGTAAGAAAAAATTAGAACTGTTATTGTGTCTCTAAGAAGAGAATACCAGAGGTGACTCAGGGGTCCTCAAGAATATGAAGGAAAATCCACTTTGGTGAGCAGCTAATCTACATTTCCACAGCAGAAAGTAATTTTACTTAAATTATGGCAGCATATATTTCAACACAGAAGTATGCTCACCTAGGATAGCTATCAAACAAAAACTCCAGAAGGCCTGAATGTTGTCCACCTCTCCCACCTTTACTAGCTCAATTCCTTGTCTCAGAGAATGGGTCAAAGTGTAGATAAGGCATCTTTGGAATGTGAAGATTTAGACTTCTTTTGGGTCTAGCTATGTTCAAAATTTTTTGTTAGACTCTTTCCCCCAGGTTCCAGTGTAAGGTTAAGCCCTTTCTGTGCTACAGATAAAGGGGATTAATTAGCAGTAAACACTCAGATACATGTATAAACTTGAATTCCTTATAAAAGAAAAGTATGCTTCTCCTCAGTGTTGACGGGTAAGAAAGCTTAGATTTAGGGTTCTTGTGGAACCCAGTTACTGTGCTAAAATGGCCAACTGACTTCAAAGAGAAGGAATTTACCCGGCCTGATATTTAAAAAAAAAAAAAGAAAAGAAAAAGAAAAAAGACTGGACAACTAACCAGATATGCCTGAACCTCTAAGTCTCCAGCATTTTCTTATCTTGTATAGAAATCTCTTGAACAGAAATCTAAGGTCTATGAAGAAAAATAATGTAATATAATCATATTTTACTTATACTACAACCACCCTATCACACTGCCAGCACAGCTTTTAACATTGGGCTGGGCACACAGAATACTATTAGCACTTGTTAAATGAATGTCATGTGCCCAAAATTTTGTTAATACTTTATATTATTGCTGCTTTTTCTAGTTATTCTCCAGTTCATTCTCTAACACTGCCGCCTTGCATTTCTCTCTTTACTCTTCCTTTCCCTATCTCACAGAAATACCTATTCTTCCCTAGCCCTCAGATGTCTTTAGTCATCAGTCATCTCATTCCTCAACTACCAAAATCTTAACTTTTTCAATTCAGCCCTCTTTTTTTAAATTTTTTTTCACTTTATATAATTTCTATTTATTTTTTTAGTACAGATGGGGTCTCGCTCTTGCTCAGGCTGGTCTCAAACTCCTGAGCTCAAACGATCCACCCGCCTCGGCCTCCCAGCCCTCACTCTTTTACTTAGAACCAAATACTGCTAAGTCACCTTAATTTCCTAATGTTTTGAACACATCACTTTCTATACCTTCTTTCCATGCTGAACTACATTAAAACTAGCTTTGACTTTCCAAATGACAAGATTCCTATCACCCCTCACTCCAACCCTTCCCCAAACACTCTGTAGGAAAACCATTTCAGAACATATTGGTCCATTGAAAATATCCACCCATCAAAAGTTCTCAGAGTTTACCCACCTTTCTGCCTGCACCAAATTTTGGGGGGGGAAAAGTCTCAATTGAGGTAAAAAGTCTATGAAAAAAACAGTGTTGGTGGTGTGTGTGTGTCAGATGAGCACATGCATGTGTGTTTATGTACACATATTACATATGCATGCACATACACATATATACTATAAATATATTCTGCCCAAATCAGTATAAACCCACAAGCTTAAAAACCAAATCTGCTAAATCTGACCCAAACCACAGATACTGAGCCTATGGCTACTTCCTGCAAGCAGATATGTTACCTGTGTGACAAAGTCAGTTATAAGTTGCAAGAAGGATAGGTAAATATCACTACATGCAGTTATAATTCTGCTTTTTAAAAAAATTTAAATTTTCCCCTGAGAAAACCAGAAAAAAAATTTAAATACAAAACTTATTACCTCAGGACATTGGCCTTGTTTTATGATTTATGCACAGCATGTTCTAGACACTAAAAAATACTAAATATACAACTTAAGCAGGAAAACAGAGGCTTGCTTCACAGTGGTTTAATATGAACAGAGTTGAATATGACATTGTCTGACAGAAGAATCAACAGTTTGCTGAAAAAAAGCCCCGAGTCAGGATATATACACAGCAGAAATGGGGCCTCAGACTCTCAGCACTTGTGCACAATGAAAGAAGGAACCTTTTTTTAAAAAAGTCTATAACAGAGGATACAAATCAAAAAGGCAGCAACAACACCAACACTGGCGAGGTGGGAAAGGGAGCAGAGCCTCTCTCTAGGGGCTGCTTAGCCCCTGGCACAGGCTCAGCAGCTGGAGAGCTGTCTCAGGGAACTTCAACATTTATACAGGCTCCAAATCCATGTCAAAATCCAACCCTAATCTCTCTGATCAGGGTCACGTCAGCATCAGCAATCCTTTTCCGCAAGGCCTTGTATAGAAAACTCCAATCCTTCTGTGACAGGGAGTCTAAGCAAAGAGCTCCCACTTTTCACCTGGCAGCAGAGTTAACTTGCTCTCATCCCACCACCTGGGACAGAAATCAGGCCCCAACAAACAAACCACTACCTCCCACACAGAAGCTCAGGACAGCTGCCAGCCTCAAGAAGCTGTTTCAGAATCTAAGATTTAGAAAATTCACATCCGGCTGCTATCCCTAGTTCAACTTCTGGGGAAAACGCTGGAGTTGCGTGGGAAACGAGTGCAGGCAGTTCAATAACCCTGTGACCAAGCTGGGGAGAGCAGCGACAACTCTTGCCCCTGAGCCCCATTCAACAGCTCAAAGTGCTCAGTGAGAAGTCAGAGACTATGTGGTTTGTTTGTGTGCTTCTGCCCAGTGGCAGCACTAAATGGGACAGGGGGAAAGGAGAATGGAAGGAAGAGAGTGGTGATGCCCTTCCCTACCATTGGGAGGAACCTAGAACATAATTAATTCCCACCCTTCATGGAGCTACCTGGTAGTGGTGAGTTACCCCCCACCCATCAAGCCACCAAACCTGCAAAGCTAACCCATAAAGTAGCAAGGGCTTGGGGAGGGAGAACTGCTGACCCATATTAACTCACCTACTGGTGAGTGGGTAGCCAGAATGGGAAGCCACAAAAGGAGAGGGGCTAGGCAATAGGAGCTCCCCTACTGCCCTATGGCTTTCTTCTGACTCTGAAGCAGCCATGATGATGGGCCCAGAAAACCCACACAACATAATGCTTGGACTCTAGGAGGATTACTGCCATGAAAAGCAACAAGGGAGAGAAAAAGGAACAAAAGAAACTGTTGAGAAAACTGGGAGCAGGCCTAGAGAAAAAAAAAAGGAGAGCTTCTGGGTCTCTACCACATTCCCAAAAAGGAAAAAGTTCATGCAGGCAGGAAAGGCAGGGTTTTTCCCTGCTCAGTGTTCCTGGTTAAACCTAAGAGTAAGAAAAATCCCCTGGACTTGCAGCATCAGTATGTATCCAAGTGCCTTACCAGCACAAGACCCCCTCCCCCCAAGGTTAGTCTTCTGGCATGGGTAAATGCCCAGGAAATTGCCTTCCAGTCCAATCCCCCCACCCACCTCCCAACCCCAAGCAAAGGGCATCTGCCTGTGGTTTCCCACCTCTCCTCAGAGAAGAGAATCCTAGCAGAGTGCCCACACGGTGTAGTCAGGTACCAAGGAGCAAAATGCCAGACAGTCTATGAGGCCAGGGGATGGGCAGCCAACTTCAGATCAAAGAGAAAGAGAGGCTTAGTGTAAAAACCAATGTCATTTCAGCAGGAAAGTAGAGGGCAAGTGGTGAGAGGGGCTCCTACTGGCGCACCTTCCCAGGGACGTAGTTCCTGTCAATTGCCTCCTCCTGCAGGAACATGTGTAGGCAGCGTTCGTTCTGAGCCAGTGGGTGCCCAGCAATTCTAGAAAGAGACCAAGATTGTTATCAGTAGTATTTGGAGTCAGAGAGAATTAGCAGAGGTATGGGAGTGTGGATAGGGAAGGAAGGGCAAGATCAGCCCTAAGGTTCAAGCCACTGAAGGAGAGCAGTAGAGTACCACCCCAACCCTAATATTGTAGAGGGAAAGGGGGCATAGAGGGGCAAGGCAAGGAAATCCCTAGATACAACCAACATGTAGTGCTTTCTTAGGCCCTAACATATAGGATCAGAATTCTGCTCAAAGGAATGGAGTTTTACCACCACACAGTTGGGGCCACATCATAGTACCCATTACAAAAGATGAGGTAGACAAAACATAAAGAAGGACCATGAGGGCAAAAGTAGCAAGCAGAGCCCCCAGGAACTTGGCTTACTTGTTAATAAACTGTTCAAGGCCCTGCCTCCTTTCTTCAATGAAAGACTCTTCAAAGATCCCTTCATCTCCTCGGAAAGGGAGCTGCCGTTTCAAGGCTTTTCCAGGCAGTGGTGGTACTACAATCTGCAGGCAGACACAAAATATCAGCCACATGGGAGAGAGACAGAGTGAGCATGAGATGGTAAAGCACTGTATACCTCATTTGTTATTAGGCATAGGGTCCATCCTGTCCCACAGCCAGCAACTTGCAAGAACTAAGACCATTATAACAGTCAGGATGACTCACGTCAAATAATTAATCCAACTGTTTCTGTGGGAGGAGAGGTTTACTATCTCGAAAGAAAGGAAATAAACTCCAAATAATCATTTCTTTCCCATCCACTACCATCCAAGAATTTATCTAGGACTTTTCCAACACCATACTTTCCATTCTTAGCACCTATAGGAGTTAAGTTGTACAACTTTACTAGCTACTAAAAGTAGCTAGTAGTAAAAGTAATACTTAAAAAAAAAGTCCTGAATTTACCACTTTCAAGTTTCAAAGGGTATCCCTCAGATCCAATATATTGAGATTTGGTAGATAAGAATGTGTTCACTCTTTCCACAGAGAATGGGGCCATACCTTACTATCTCGCTCCAGCTCATTCTTCAGCCACTCAAAGTCACTGTAGCGCCGCCGTACACAGGACTCCTTCAGCTTGAAGATAGGTAGGTTTGTCTACAGGGAGGAAGAATGAAAGAAGAGAGATAGCAAGTAATGTTCAACCTGTGGTGGCCACTTGTCAGAACCACTTCACCCAGTGAAGAAATAGCTCCTATGGTCCATGCTCCCATTACCCTTTCAAAATAGCACTGAGTGAATACCAACCTTTACCACATCCAACCTTGTCACAGTTGGTGATCAGAAGTCTCGTGCTGCTTAGAATTTATCCTACAGATAGACTTGTACTTGTATGTAAATATGCATATACAAGAGGTTTAACTGCATTTTATTATTTGAAATAATAATAAATATCCATCAGCAGGCAATTGATTAAATACGGTACACCTGTGTGTACGCAGACTACGACACAACTATGAAAAGAATGTGAAAGATCTATATGCCAGTATGGAAACATATTAAGTGGTCAAATCAAGGTACAGAACAGTAGCTTGTCTCTATTTGTGATTAAAAAGAAATATATGTATAAACTTATATTAATGAATAAAATATTTATGAAAAGATAAATAGGCCGGGCACAGTGGCTCAGGCCTGTAATCCTAGAACTCTGGGAGGCCGAGGCGGGTGGATCTTCTGAGCTCAGGAGTTCGAGACCAGCCTGAGCAAGAGCGAGATCCCGTCTCTACTAAAAAATAGAAAGAAATTATCTGGCCAACTAAAATATATATAGCAAAAATTAGCCGGGCATGGTGGCGCATGTCTGTAGTCCCAGCTACTCGGGAGGCTGAGGCAGTAGGATCGCTTAAGCCCAGGAGTTTGAGGTTGCTGTGAGCTAGGCTGATGCCACGGCACTCACTCTAGCCCAGGCAACAAATCGAGACTCTGTCTCAAAAAAAACAAAAAAAGATAAATAGTGATTGACTTTGGAATGGGTGGGAGAGTCACATTTTTCCTTGTACAATTTGAATTCATCATGTGCACATATCACATTTTCCATTAAAAAGTGAATTTAAGTTCTCTGTAAAGAAGAGAAGGCATCAACCTCAACACTAATGAATATTATAATAAAAAAAGGTAAAAAAAAGAAGAGAAGGCACGTCCAAGGCATGCCTTCCTCTGCTCTTCCTGTCCAAATCCTTTCCATTCTATAAGTCCTCACTGAAGTTTCACTTCATACAGGAAAATCTCCTGACAACACCAACTGGATTTATTGGTCTCCCTCCCCTCTGAACTCTTGTGACTTTTATATTTTAGTATTGTACAACACACTATTATTTTATGCATTCTTTGTTTTGTCCACCTAAGTACATTACAATCTCATTAAGATTAGGAAACATGACTACTTCTGCATCTTCTAAAATGCAAAACATGCAAGTTACTCAATAAAGACTCAATTACTTGAGACCTTATGTATCTGTTTATCCTTTCCTTATCTAGAAAATGCAGACGAAATAGCCATTACATAAGTTGGCTTACCATAGCTTGGTCCCTGATATAAATCAGCTGATTCCCATATTTTAATCACTGAGAAAATTCCCAAGGCTCTAGAGGCAACATGAACCCCCTGACAAAGTCCTGATCATCACTTCTGTTTACAAATTCTAAGCAGAAATGGCCAACCACACATACTACTATTGACCATATTTCCTGCCAGTCAATTCAGATCAATGGATGGGTAATAAAAGGAACTAGTTCTCTCCTTTCTCCACTCTTGGCAGGAAAAGAGGATCCTGGGGCTCTGCTAGAGCTTCACACAGTCCTCACTACACCATGCTTTATAGTCCTGGAATCTGGAAATTGTTTTTCAGAATACAGTTCTGATATAGGTCATCAAAAGCCAAATAACTGGCCGACTTACATTAGTTACAACTCTACCCATGAACATCAGGTCCAAGGAATTTCAATGGGTTGAAATGGAGACAGACACATGTAAAGTAATATTTTATTACCTAAACCGTTCTATAAAAGAATGAATAAGAAACTGGAAACAGTGGTTTCTTCAGAAAGGGGAACCTCTGGAGGGCAGAGGAAAGAGGGAGACCTAGTTTTTACAGTATACATTTTTGTACCTTTTGAATTTTGTACCATGTGCATGTATTAACCAAAATAAACCATTATAGAAAAAATTCTCAGAATCTTGCAAGAAAAAAAGCCCTTCAGTCTCACATGATTTTAGGTTTCCATCAGAGTTCATTACAGACTTACACAGAAACCAACAAAGGACCAAATAAAAGAAAAAAAATGCTCAGTAGATTCTTCAAGACACCCACTACCATTTTGTGGACTTCCTCCTTTGACTCATAAAAATGCTATTCTTTCCCTACCACCACAGGATGGTGACAATAATGGCCTTTCATCTCAGCACCTAGCCATCTAAGGAAGGGGCTACTACATACTAGGATAGTCTCCTGGCTCTAACCAACAGATCATATAAGGAAGCCAGGATTGCACAGTACAGGATATTGAGAGTCCTTTGGCTCTGATCAACACAAAGTCAAGTGAAAGGAGAGAAAGAAGCAACATTCAACTCCAGAGGACAAATGACGCTTAAGAAGTTCCATGTCATGTAAGGTCACCATAACACCTCTCTAGACTCTCCATTAAGGGGAAGGGGAGATTCCTTCCTGAGCAAAATGAAAGAGAACAGCCTCAGAGATATTTAGCTATTATACAAAGAAAAAAAGTCAGTGACATCTGCTTCTACTATACTATGTGTATGGTATAGTAGAATGGGCTGTGCCTAACTCCCACAGCCCATTCTCTAAGTCTCATGTTCCCTATAATGCATATCATGATCAATCACTTAAAACAGCAATTTAAAACCAGATGATTTTACCAGTGATTTTAACTCCAAAACAGAGTTCAATAAAAACATTAAAAGCCGATACAACCATACAAATTAACATAAACAACACAAATTAACTCAAACCCACAGAACTAGGAACCACCATCAACTTTATTATCATTATATAATTTGAAATTGTAGAGGGGACTAATGAAAAACTTAGTAAGTCGAAAAATTTTACACACTAAAGTTTTGCAACTAAGCCTTGTCAAAGGGACTCAAGTGTAGTCAAAAGAGTCAGACCGACCTGGGTTCAAATTCCAGCCCCATTTTATATGTACTTGGGCAAGTTACTTAAACTGCATTCCTCCTCAGCTTCCCATTTGTAAAATGGAGTTTTTGTAAGGATTAAGATAGAAACTAAAATCTGGTTCAGTGCCTGACATATACTAGGCACTAGGTGAACAGTCCCTATTGTTATTAGAATACCTGAAGTGGAGAGCTATTTCATTCCTAATCCCTGAAGTGGAGAGCTATTTCATTCCTAATCCCTAAGGCTCTCGGGTAATGCATTGAATGACTCCAAAACCCCACAGCAGAGAGCCGTTATACTGAACAAGTTATGCCCAGGCTCCCTCAGGTAATTAAGTTCTCCACCACTGACAAGTCTCTGCCTTTTTCATATTTTGAAGGACCTAAATATCATTCTTCCCCAAAGAGATGATTTCAAATAGTTTTTATATAGACAAGTGTTTCTCGTGTTTTGGTATTCACTTTTCTTTCTTCAGTTTGGACTTTGCCAAACTTGGAATTTGGAGATCATTTCTCAACTAGATTTCAAAGCCCTGGTAGGAGACTACATTTTCTTCTTCAGTTCATTCCTTCAAAAATGAAAGCACATACACTCTTTTAGGTCTTCGATGCTGTTTGAGCAGGATGCTGTGCATAGAGAACATTCTGACCTGCTAGTCTGAAAAGAAAACACAAGGAAAACTAGAAAATAGTTCTCAAACTTTTTCACCTATAACTACCTCAACTGGGCAAAAGAACCTGCAAACCATGTACTCCATCTGCATATTCTATCCTTGTATTGCGGACTAAGCACTAGAGAATAAAGTCCTCTGTAGTGCATGCTGGAAGAAGCCACTCCTGGGGAGTCCTGAAATGTCATTTATTAAAGTAACTACAGACCAAGGTCAGAATCCAAAAGGTTAATCTAGGACAGAAGGAAAAAAATAGGCATTCATATACAGAGAAACCAAATGAGAGCTAATAAATATTGAAGTAAACATTCTGGATACTTCAAATCTAAAGGATCAGCACAGGATGAGAGCAATGACTGACAATCCACCAATCCCAGGGCAAGGTTTCATGATGAGACACAGCATGTAGTACCTGAGAAAACTTAAGCATAAAACACTTCTCTCCTTCAGATGCGAATCCTACACAAGTCAGAGAAGCACTCAGTCTCAAGGAGACTCCCTTTCTTATTTCTGCTCCCACAAGCCCACTGTCTCCCTTTTCTGGAGTCTATCTTTCCTTTAACCCAAGGCTTTGCTTAACTCCATCATCCCAGGGAGACCTCATTAGGAAGAAGCCCAGCCTTCCTGCCCTCCTTCTTCAGACTGACTTCCCACAACCTAGTTTAGTTATGAGACCCAACGATATATCGATATATCGCCTTGGCTTTCCATCCCCCAAGCCCTCTTCCACCCTCCCTTCTTCCTTCTGTCTCTACAGTCATGATTCCTATCTCCTTGAATTCCTCACTCTAATCTTTTTTCATCCTCCCCACCCTATCCAGCCATGCTTCACTTCTTCCTCATGGGTTCTGTTTTCCCTCACCCCTGTCCGATGGAGTTTTCTGCATCCTCGGACCACAACCGAATCTGCAGACCTCTCTCCAAACCTATTAAGTCCCTAACCCCCAAATGACCCCTTCAAGCATCTTCTCCGCCATCTGCTGTCCCCATGGCAGCCCCCTCCCCGCCCCACGCCGCCCGGTCCTCCCTCAGCTGTCTCCCTCACCCCGTGACTCACCCGCATGCGAACCTCATAGGTGGTGAAGCGCGCGCGGCCCACGCCCACCGTCTGAGGATTAAAGATGTCGATCTCCAGGAAGTTACTTGGCGGTCCGTAAGCGTCGGTCAGGTCCTGCGGCTTGGAGTTAAGGCGCCGAGTGTCAGCGACTGCCGTGTCCGACATTTTTCCGAAGGAGAGACTTTGACCGGGAAAGGGGGGTGGGGAACAGAGGCCGGAGACAGGAGCGCGCACAGCCCCTCCCGCTTGCAAAATAACCAGCCAACCCACAGACAGCGGCGCCGTGCACGGGCGCGCACGCACTCACGCACGCGCACGCCGCCCCGGCCCCGGGCCCTGCACCCTGAATAGTGGCCACGCTGACTGCAGCGCGTCCTGTAGAGTGGAGGCCTGATTCAGGCTTCCGGGTGGTGTTTGTGGCTGCCCCGGAACCTGCATCTGCAGTACGCACTACCCAATACCCAGGGAAGCACCACAGGCAGGCTCGGCCAATCGCCGCTCCTCAACCCAAGAAATTGTCTCCTAACGTGTATCAATCAGCAGTGGGCACTGCCCAGCAAGCTAGGATCCTCCAGTGATAGGCACAAGCCCGGTGACCTGAATAAGTCGGGGTTTTCCGCGAAAATAGAAGGGTGATCTCTGGAGGGTGGGGTTCCAACAATACCAAAGTACCAAGAACCTAGAACGCAACCATGCCACTTGCACCACTGATAGTTTCAATTCATGCCACACACAATTGAGTGCTCACTGAGCACTATATATGGTGCCAGGAAAGCAGCAAGCAACTAGAATGAAGTAAACAAAGATGACTTCTCAGTCTCCCTTTTCAGGAAAATTGGGCATATCTTAGCCCTCCACTTGTTACCACCTAAAAGCTAACTCCAGGTGTACTCTACATTACATCTCTCAGCAAATTGAGGGCATTTATTCCCTACCTTCTATCTCTACTCTGCAGAAGTCCACACTTGGCACTGCTCTGAGGTTGCTTGCAAACCATAACGGAGATAGAATAAACACCTAAATGAAAACATCTATAAAAATGTTAATATTTATATGACTAATTTACACATGCCCCACATTAAGAGAGGTAAACTGGGTAGTGATTTCAGGTCATCATTCCTCCTCTTTTCCTCTGCCCTCATCTGCTCAAAAATTATTTCCTATATCACTGATCCCTGAAATTGTTTTACCAGAGTACAAGCCCCTACAATTTCACAATTGTTATTTAATTCAACTTAACCAATATCTACTAAGCAACTACTTATGTGCCAAGCACCATGCTAAAGACCTATAGTTAAATAAGAGAGTCCCTGCCCTCAAGGAGTTGACCTTCTAGCAAGGGAAACAAGTAAACAAAACTATTAATATTATAATGTGACAAGTACAAAATAAGCCAATGTTCAAGGCAGCACATAGGATATACATAACTGGAGGAATTAGGGAAGGCTCCCTGGAGGAGGAAACATCTGATTTTAACAAACAAGAAAAGACATAAAGGACAAATATGAATGGAAATGGGGAAAGGTGATTTCTGGCAGAGGAAATAGCATATGTGAAGTCCTTGTGATAAGAAACAGTACAGTTCCAGCTCATTCTTGTTGGTATAAAAAAAATTAAAAATACAAAAACATCACGCCTGTAATCCTAGCACTCTGGGAGGCCAAGGTGGGTGGATCGTTTGAGCACAGGAGTTCGAAACCAGCCTGAGCAAGATTGAGACCCCCATCTCTACTAAAAATAGAAAGAAATTAGCTGGACAACTAAAAATATATATAGAAAAAATTAGCCGGGAATGGTGGTACATGCCTGTAGTCCCAGCTACTCAGGAGGCTGCGGCAAGAGGATTGCTTGAGCCCAGGAGTTTGAGGTTGCTGTGAGCTAGGGTGACGCCCCGGCACTCTAGCCCGGGCAACAGAGTGAGACTCTGTCTAAAAATAAAATAAAATAAAAATAAAAATAACAGAATTTTTAAAAGATAAAAAAATTAAAAAAGGAAATAGCATGGCATTTTTAAGCACTTATTACCAATTCAGATTGTATGATGGAAGTGTTTAGAGAGGTAGGCTGGCTGGGGATAGGCAGACAAGGGTGATCTGTCTATATTAAGCAAATGCTCTCTGACTTCATAATAGGTGATAGGAAGCTTTATGATAGATGATAGGGAGCCACTGAAGAATCTTAGGCAGGAAAAAGACATGATCAGATTTATGTTTTAGAAGGATTATTTTGCAGGCAACATGGAAAATGTATCTGAGTTGAATGTGACTAACCATGAAAGTATTGACAGTAAGACTCAGAATCAGGTGGTGATGGTAGGAATAGAGAAAAGGGAAGAGATAGGACAGAGATTGAGGAAATAAAATAGATAGGACTGGCTGGGTGCAGTGTCTCATGCCTGTAATCCTAGCACTTTGGGAGGCCAAGGCAGGAAGATCGCTTTAGCTCAGAAGTTAGAGACCAGCCTGAACAAGAACAAGACTCCGTCTCTACTAAAAGTAGAAAAAATTAGCCAGGCATGGTGGCACATGCCTGTAGTCCCAGCTACTCGGGAGGCTGAGGCAGGAGGATCGCTTGAGCCCAGGAGTTTGAGGTTGCTGTGAGCTAGGCTGACACCATGGCACTCCAGCCGGGGCAACAGAGCGAGACTCTGTCTCAGTCAATCAATAAATAAATAGATAGGACTTGTATCTGATTAGATATGGTGGTAGGATACTGTAGGGCTTATGTGTGTGAGCCATAGACCTAGACAGCCCGGGTTTAAATCCCCACTTCCTCAGCTGTATAACCATGAGCAAGTTATACAAACCGTTTTCCTCATCTGTAAAATGGAAACGAGAAGACTAAAAGCTACCTAGGGGGCTGTTGTGAGAATTTAATGAAATAAAATATGTGCAAATAGTAAATGTCCAGTAACTGTTAGCTATCACTACTGTTTGGGAGAAGGAGAAAACTGAAAATGATTCCTAGTTTTCTGACTCCTAGGTTTCTGACTAGGTAACTAGGTGGATGCTGGTACCATTATCAAAACTGGAATTACAGAAAGAAGAGTAAATTTGGGAAGGAAGACAATAGTTCAGTTGAGATAAATCTGGGAAGTCTGTAAGACATCTAGGTGGAGATGTCCAGCAAGTAGCTGGACATGCTGCCTGGGACTTGAGGGCATGGTCAGGGTTAGAGAGATTTGGGAGTAATTAGCATACACCTGTGGTCCCCGACCCCCAGGCCTCAGACCAACGCAGGCCACACAGCAGGAGACAAGCCTCAGGCCAGCCAGAGAAGCTGTATCTGCATTTACAGCTCCTCCCTATTGCTCACCATCCCCCACCTGACCCCGGTCCATGGAAAAAATTGTCTTCCATGAAACCAGTCCCTGGTGCCAAAAAGGTTGGGGACTGCTGGCATACAGTATAGAAAGAAAAACACGAAGAGGCAGGGATAGATTTAAAAGTTGGTGAGAGCACGCAGTTTTGGTGGAAATGTGAATTGGCAGTATGTATGAAAAAACTTTGACTTCAAGAGACTTGTAATACTGGTTGTCTCTGGAGAGCAGAACTGGAGGACAAGAGTCACTGATGGCAGGGAGATTTGTTATTCATTGTCTTTAAGTACTTTTGTACTTTTTAAAATTTTAAACATTATTTACCAAAACCTTTGACTCAAAATTTTTATTAATGCTTCCAATAATTTATTCTCAGAAAATAATCAATCACATAAAGATACCAGTGTAAGGATCCTGTTTTTAAGACTAAATAATTGTTCATTTTATGAATTTTTGTAGCCATATTCTTCTAATTTGTGAATTTGTTTATATGACAAGTCTTATAAAGGCTTACTAGATTTTATATTTTACAAGACTTTTTATCTCAGTAACTTGCATCATAAAGCTAAGTCTCTTGTGTAAATGGCCAAATTCAGGGTTCTGCTATTTTTTTTCCTTTTTATGTTTCAGGGAAATGTGGCCTTTGGGGAAATCCAAAAGTATACTCTCTCAGGTTCTCCTGTTTATCAGTTTAAAATAATGTTCTATGCTTGTTGATATAAAATGATATTCATGAAAAAGTGAAAAAAAGCTGGTAAAACATATTGTAGTATGATACCATTTGCATTAATGTATATGATATATATAATAATTTTTAAAGTCTGGAAAGACAGGCTAGGTGCAGTGGCTCACGACTGTGATCCTAGCACTCTGGGAGGCCAAGGTGGGAGGATCACTTGAGGTCAGGAGTT
Source organism: Lemur catta (assembly GCF_020740605.2). Classification (NCBI taxonomy): domain Eukaryota; kingdom Metazoa; phylum Chordata; class Mammalia; order Primates; family Lemuridae; genus Lemur; species Lemur catta. Next base: position 47,658,969 of record NC_059155.1, on the reverse strand, counting down.
CGGGACCAGCCTGAGCAAGAGTGAAACCCCGTCTCTACTAAAAATACTAAAAATAGAAAAATTAGCCAGGAGTCATGGCGTGTGCCTGTAGTCCCAGCTACTTGGGAGGCTGAGCCCAGGAGTTTGAGGTTACAGTGAGCTATGATGATGTCACTGCACTCTCTACCCAGGGCGACAGAGAGAGACTCTTGTCTCAAAAAAAAAAAAGAATCTGAAAAAATATACACCAAAATGTTAGCTGTGGTCACCCCTGTGTGGTGGAGTTTTGATTGGTTTTTATGTTTTTATTTATAATTTATTATTTTCTAAAGGATCTGATTTTTTAAACAACCTATATTTCTTCTTTAATCAGAAAAAAATTAAAACGATTTCAACTTGGGAAAATAAAAAAAAATTTTTTTTGTAGAGACAGGGGTCCTATGTTGTTCCTATGTTCCAGTTTAAGCTGGTCTTAAACTCCTGGACTCAAACGATCCTCCTGCCTTGGCCTCCCAAAGTGCTGGGATTACAGGCATTAGCCATCACGCCCAGCCTACTTGCTGGGCAGGCAAACTAAGAAAAGTTTGTGAAGGAAAACAGAAAGGAGGGGTCCTAGAGATAGGAAGAGAGCCAGGAGACAACAGTGATCTCTGAAGGCAAGGAATGAAAAAGCTTCCAAAAGGAGCAAGTAGGTGCTTAACAGTGTTTAATACGGTAAAAAGGTCAAATAAGATAAGTCCTAAGAAATGTCCACTAGATTTGACAATTATTAAAATAAGAACAGTTTCAGTAGTGCAGAGGGAGTAGAACCCAGATCACAATGTATTGGAGAACTGAATCAGAGGTGAAGAAGTGGAAACGTTTAGTAGAGAAATTCTTTTGAGAAGCTTGCCTAAGTATTATAGTTAGAGAGCGATGCATTGTCAAAGAAGGATTTGTTTGTTTTTCAAAGATAGGAGAAATTCAAATATGTTTAGCAGCTAGAGGGAAGGATTTCATAGAAAACAAAAAGTTGAATATTTAGATGAGTGAAGAGATAAGGCTTAAAATCAAATAGCCCTAGGAGAATCATTCAAGTAAAATTCACAATGAGGTGCAAATAACTGACAAGTGGTCTTTTGTAAGCGAAATGTTTGATAGGGTGGAGAAAGGAGGGGAGTGGAGGGTACTGGGCTAATTAAGTTCTCTGTAGTAATAAGGTGATAATAGCTGTTAACAGCTGGCTTCCAAACGCACACCTTTTTTCATGGGAGGCACAGAGCTTCAGGGTTAGTAAGTGACATTGGGTAAAGCACAGTTATCCTCTGTACCTCAAGTATCACACCAAAAAAAAAAAAGAGGAGCTGAGTCAAATCTCTTGGCAAAACAGGTGACATCAGAACTTGATGTGCATTTTCCTCTCTATTGGGTTTCCTTGACCACGTTCATTCTTTGCCAAAAGGAGTCAAGTACGGGGGGAAGGGTGGGAAATGAAACAGAGATTTAGGATCCTTAAATTGGACAGAATCTCATTAGTTCATCGTCCTGCCTACAGGCAATACTGTACCTTAATCAAACAGACACCTATCCATCTTCCTGCTGGTAAATTTTTCCCGAAGGAGATTTCACAATCTCCGACCCAGTGTTATGCAAACATACTGACAAGAACTTCTTTCTATTCTCTGTTCAGGCTGTCCTAAGGAAATGGCAAATCAAAAGCCCCTGTAATTTGGGGTGTTTGTGTTCTTGGGAGCAGAAGGCTGGAACTGCAGAGAGAGAGAAGGAGAGGAAGGTCTGGGTGTAAAAAAGAGATAGTGCAGCAATGAAAACAAAAGAGCTGCACTCATATACATACAATCTGTCCTCCAGGGGATCTGAATTCAGAGTTTCACTGCCTTTCTATGGAATCCCCTTCTCTTTCCACACATACTATTACCTTTAGTCACTTCTCCCCTTCTTGAAGTTCATTTAACCCTAATTTCACCTGGCACCTCCCTGGGGGTAGTCTCTATTTTAAATCCCTTCTGAAAGGTGTCACTTCCCTCCCTATATTGATAAAGTGCCCTTTAAATACTCAACTTATCTTCTTAAGTTGGTGATTGTATTTATTTTACTAAAGTATCTCTGGATCACCTAGGGGTGAGGGCAATCTGGGAAAAAGTGGTGTGGCCTACGTGTGTGTCTATGCATGTTTATGGAGGTTGCTAAAGACCTAGCCCATCAGCTGACAAGAGCCTGACCTCCAGCTTCCATAGAGGTGTTCATTAATTATACAATTAGTTATCTAGGGACAAAAAGACCTGGCAAGATAATAATGTTGCAATTAGCCAGCCTTCTTCTCTTAATAAAAGCTAATATTTATTGAACACTTACTATGTGCCAGGCACTATTTTAAGCACTTTAGATATTTTAACTTGGTTAATCCTCAAAACAATCCCATGACATAGGTGCTATTTTTATATCTGCAGTGTACTAACTAGGCATAGACAGATGAAGTAACTTGCCCCAAATCACACAGCTAATAAGTGGTAAAGTCAGGATTTGAACCCAGTCTGGTTTTGAGCTCAGGCTTTTAACATTTCTCTCAGAGAAGAATCTTTTAGCCCTGTATGTCACCACAAAGAGAGGAAGAGGGAAAAGACATTGAAAAAGGATAAAGGAGAGAAAGAAGGACAAAAAAAGTGCTTATGGTGGGAAAGGGATAGAATGACACTAACAACTGCTCAGTAACATTCTCGTATGAGCTGTCTACTCCAGCCTAGATGTTGTTCTTCATCTGTTTGGTCTTTAGCCTGACACATTTTGTGTTGAATTTTATCTTCTTCTTTTTTTTTTTTTTTTTTTTGAGACAGAGTCTCATTCTGTTGCCTGGGCTAGAGTGCCGTGGTGTCAGCCTAGCTCACGGCAACCTCCAGCTCCTGGGCTCAGGCAATCCTTCTGTCTCAGCCTCCCGAGTAGCTGGGACTACAGGCATGTGCCACCATTCCTGGCTAATTTTTTCTATATATATTTTTAGTTGGCCAGCTAATTTCTTTCTATTTTTTAGTAGAGACGGGGTCTTGCTCTTGCTCAGGCTGGTTTCGAACTTCTGAGCTCAAACGATCCACCCGCCTTGGCCTCCCAGAGTGCTAGGATTATAGGCGTGAGCCACCGTGCCCGGCCAAATTTTATCTTCTTAATTACTATAAGAACTTCAAGCCTATTTCATTTCTGCCCATCCTTCAGAGACTAGTGCAGGTCCCATCTCCTCCATAAAGCCTCCACATCCATCCAGTCTACAATAATCTGTACTTTTAAAATTTTTTTAAACTTATTATCAATATTGTTCATTTTGCTCTCACATTCGTAGTTAGCCTTGTGTGCATATATGTCTCATCTTACCAACCATATTATAAACTCCCTAAGGGAAGGGACTAAGACTGACATTTCTCTTGCATCCCCCATAATTCTTAGCATGGTGTATTACAAATAATAGGTACTCAGTAAATATTTGTTGGTTGACTGATTGGAAAAGGTCAGAGACTGCATCAAATCTTGGTTAACCTCCACACCACTTAGTGAAGAACTATACATGCAATGTGTATTCAATAAACATTAATAATATTACAAAATCATTCAAAAAGCCTTTGTGGAGTTTCTACAGTGTGAGAGAATGGTGCTATGGAAATAAAAATTAAATAGAAGACACAGCTTCTGCCTTTTTTTTTTTTTTTTTTTTTGAGACAGAGTCTCGCTCTGTTGCCCAGGCTAGAGTGAGTTCCGAGGCGTCAGCCTAGCTCACAGCAACCTCAAATTCCTGGGCTCAAGTGATCCTACTGCCTCAGCCTCCCGAGTAGCTGGGACTACAGGCATGCGCCACCATGCCCGGCTATTTTTTTTTCTATTTTAGTTGCCCAGATAATTTCTTTCTATTTTCAGTAGAGACAGGGTCTCGCTCTTGCTAAGGCTGGTCTCAAACTCCTGACCTCAAGCAATCCTCCTGCCTTGGCCTCCCTGAGTGCTAGGATTACAGGGATGAGCCACCACACCTGGCCCGATTACATGCAGTTTAATGTAATTGTTACACAATCAGGCAGAGACAAACAGCTGAAATTCAGGTCTCAACCCCAGGAAAGAGGTCAGGACTAAAGATAGAGATTTGGGAGTCTTGGGAATGGAAGTGGTAGTTGAAACTCTAAGATTAAGACTGCCAAGAACAAAAGAATAAATGAACTAAGGACAGAGTCTCTGGGAATTTTTCTACTTGGAAAGTGAGAGGAGAAATCAATGAGGTAGGAGAACTGGAAGACAAAGGAGAGAGTTTTAAGGAGAGGCCAGTCACCAGAGTTAGTGGAGAATGGAGCAATGAAGTTAAAGAGGATAAGACTGAGAAAAAAGTATTTTAGCTGGTGATTAAGAAGCCAGATATTTGATGACCTAGAAGAGAGCAGTCTCAGTGAAGTAGATTCTATTTTTGCTTACTCTTATTACCCCTAACACCTAGCACAGAGTCTGGCTCAATATATATTTGTTGAATAAATGAATGAATGGGTGGGTGAATTATAGGTCCTGCCACAAATAGGAGATGATGGGAAAAGGGGGAAAAATAGGTAAGGAAGCCTTTTTTCTCTGAAGCAAGAGGAGAATATGAGTGATGGTATACAGAAATGTTAAGGTAAAAAAGAAAGTTGAGGGCCATGATTTTCCCCCAAAATATGAAGTAAGCCCATCTGAGAATCTCTCCCAAGTTCCATTTTCATTATGATGGAGTAAACTCTCAATAGATAACACATATAAACTATAGACAAAATACACACAAACACACACACACACACACACACACACACACACACACACACACCCTACCTGAAGGCTCCAGAGAGTAAACAAAAGCAGGCAAGTTTCTACTTTAAAATAACTAAAAGAGTGGAATTGGAATGTTCCTAACACAATGAAATGTTAAATGCCTGAGGTGATGGATACCCCAATTACCCTGATTTCGTTAATTCACATTGTATGTCTTTATCAAAACATCACATGTACCCCATAAAGATATACAACTATTATGTACCCATAATTAAAAATAATTTTTTTAAAAAAGCAAGCAGATTTCAGAGAAGAAATTGGAACTTGGAACAAGGGATCTGCATGGGGTGAGTTCCCCATTTATAGCCTAAGGGCAGGCTGTAATCACTAGCCAGATCACTAAAAGTCCAACCCTTATCTCTCTCTCTCTACCCTGAAGAAATAGAGGACAGGGCCTGGGGCAACCACAGTCTTGGGAAACTGAGGGGATATCTAAGAAAGGAAAGATTCTGAGAACAGAAGCCCTAAATTATCTGTATAAATTCTTCCCAAGGAGTGTCCTGAGCCATGCATGCAGAGGGCAGACTCAAAGCAGTTTCCAACTAAAACTAAAAGAACAGAACTGAGACTTGAGCTGCCACTCAACATAGGCAAAGAACAGTACAATTTGAATCTAAGCAAGTCAATTGCCTGCTGAAACAAATACATCCACAGTCCCACACTCTTCAGAGAATATAACAGAATCCAGAGCCTCTATAACATAGCATTCACAATGTCCAGGAACCCCTCTAAAATTAATTACTCAATATAGTCAGCCCTCCATATCCTTGGGTTCTGTATCCATGGATTCAACCAACCATGGATAAAAAATATTCAGAAAAAAAACAATAATAACAATACAACAATAAAAAATACAAAGAAAAGATAATACAGTATAACAACTATTTACAAAGCATTTACATTATATTAGGTATTATAAGTATTGTAGAGATAATTTAAAGTATACAAGAGGATGTGTGTATAGCTTACATGTACATAATATACCATTTTACATAAGGGACTTGAGCAGTCATGGATTTTGGTGTGTGTAGGGGAGGGGGCCCTGGAAACAACCCCTCATTGGTACCAAAGGATGACTGTATAAAAAGAATTATGGGCCAGGTGTGGTGGCTCACACCTGTAATCCTAGCACTCTGGGAGGTTGAGGTGGGCAGATCATTTGAGCTCAGGAGTTTGAGACCAGCCTGAGCAAGAGCGAGACACTGTCTCTACTAAAAAAATAGAAAGAAATTATCTGGGCAACTAAAAATATATAGAAAAAATTAGCGGGGCATGGAGGCACATGCCTGTAGTCCCAGCTACTCGGGAGGCTGAGGCAGGAGGATCCCCTGAGCCCAGGAGTTTGAGGTTGCTGTGAGCTAGGCTGATGCCACGGCACTCTAGCCCAGGTAACAGAGTGAGACTCTGTCTCAAAAAAAAAAAAAAAGAATTATGAAAATGTGACCCATTCTCAAGGGAAAAGACAATTAATGGAGGCCCACATTGAGATGATGATGCTTAATGAGGAGAGAAAAATGTCGTGGTAACAAATGAAAAAATAGGAAACCTCAGCACAGAAATAGAAAAGGCAAGAAAAGAACCAAATGGAAATTCTAGAACTAAAAAATACAATATCTGAAATGAAAAACTAAGTGGATGGACTTAATAGCAGAATTATATAGCAACAAGCTGAATGGGAAAAAGAAGAAAATATTAAAAAAGTAAAAAGAAATAGCAGAATGAAATAACAGAGTCAGTGAACTTGAGGATATAGTAATAAAAAGTATCCAATCTGAAGAAGAGAGAGAAATGATTGAAAAAAAATGAACAGAGCCTCTAAGACCTATAAGACGATATCAGAAATCTAAAATGTATGTGATCATAGTTCCAGAAGGAGAAGAAAGAGAGAATAGGGCAAAAACATTAGTTGAAGAAATAATGGTTGAACACTTCCCAAATTTGGCAAAGACATACAATAACAGATTCAAGCTCAGCAAAGCTCAAATAGAATAAATATGAAGGAAACTGCACCTACTTAAATCATAGTCAAACTGCTGAGAACCAAAAATAAAGAGAAAATCTTGAAAGCAGCCAGAGAAGAACAACATTGCATGTAATAATTCAAATTACCATGAACTTCTCCTCAGAAACTATGGAGAGTAGAAAACAGTGGGAAAACATCTTTAAATTGCTGGGCAGAAAACCACTGTCAACACATAATTATAGCTATGTTCAGTAAAAATATCTTTTAAGAATGAAGGCAAAGCCAGGCACAATGGTGGGCACGTGCCTGTAGTCCCAGCTACTCAGGAGGCTGAGCCAGGAAGATCGCTTGAGCCCAGGAGTTCGACACCAGCCTGGGTGATACAGCAAGACCCCCTTTCAAGAAAAAAAAAAAAGCCTGAGCAAGAACGAGACCCCGTCTCTACTAAAAATAGAAAGAAATTATATGGACAGCTAAAAATATATATAGAAAAAATTAGCCGGGCATGGTGGCGCATGCCTGTAGTCCCAGCTACTCGGGAGGCTGAGGCAGGCAGATCGCTTGAGCCCAGGAGTTTGAGGTTGCTGTGAGCTAGGCTGATACCACGGCACTCACTCTAGCGCGGGCAACAGAGTGAGACCCTGTCTCAAAAAAAAAAAAAAAAAAAGAATGAAGGCAAAATAAAGACATCTTCAGAGTCCACTTGCTCAAGGCCTCTTGGGCATGGCTCCGGGTCATGATCCTCAAATTTGGCTCAGAATAAATCTCTTTAAAATACAAAAAAAGACATCTTCAGATAAAAGAGAGTCTCTCTCATGCCTATAAGACTTTATACTTGCTGCTCCCTCTGTCTGAAACACATAGTCTATCCCTCAGTCCCCTCGCTATCTTTAGCTTGCTAACTCCTACTCATCCAACCACATCTAAGCTTAAATGCTACTTCCTCCAGGAAGTCTTCCTGATCCCTTAAGTTCAAGTTAGATATCTCTCTTTTATACACTTATTGCCTCCCATATTTCCCCTATCTTAGCACTTATCATGCTGTATGTAATTGCCTGTAAACTCCACTAAACAATATGCTCCATAAGGCCAAGCACTTTGATTTTCATATTAGTGTATTTACATTCCCTGGCACATATAGGCACTCAGTTAATGTTTATTGAATAAAGGAAAAAATGTCTGATTCCAAAGTATTTTTTTTCTTTTACCAGACCAGACTGCCATCATGGATAGGGAAGTCCTGACACTATATTATACTCTCTTAAACTTTATGGAGAAATCTACCATTCACTGAAAAACTGCAGCTTTCATTGAACTATCATTTTCCTGTGATTACATGGGCAATTGTTGTTTTGGGACAATCTATATGTGTTTAACATAGACCCTTGGTAATTAATGCTTGTACAAATATTCATTTTAATGCCACTTCAAGATAAATGATTAACAATACAGAAATGATTACACTATGGTACATCCAACTGATAGAATATTATACAGGCACTAAAATTATATTTATGAACCTCTGTAATCATATGAAAATATGCTTATATGTTAAGTGGGGAAAAAACAAGAATACAAAGTTGTGTGTACAATGTGATTACAACAATGTTTTTTTAATCCACGTAGAAGGAAAAAATAATACTGGAAAGAAATATACTAAAATATTAACTGTGGTTTTCACTGGGTGGTAGGACTATGAGTATTTTGTAAATTTTTTTCTGTATTTTACAATTTTTCTTTAATAAACATGTATTACTCCTATAGTGGGAGAGGGACTTTCTTTTTTAAAACTTTAAAACAGAAAGTCTCAGAATAAGAAGTCCCTGGGTATACCAAACTACAGTCACAAGTAAAACAGGACTGTGTTTAAGCCTCCTTTCTCTTTAACTTATATCTTAATGGCCTGATACCACTTATAGATTAACTGAGTGCATGACCTTGTTGAAGGATGCTATAAGACTGGCCTCAGGAAAAGAAGAAAGGGGATCAGCAGTGGAAACTGCCAGAGGCAGACAGAGAAAGGGACTAAGCAAAGAGATCAGAGAAAATAAACATAAAAGAACAGGAAATGGGAGGAGGAGGGAGAGACCAAAGGATAGGTATACTTTCATACATTGGGGCCCATAAGAAAAAGAAGAGTTAGTAATGGATTTTTATAATAGGCATATCCAGCGTATTATTCATGTGATTTTATTATCCTCTGTATTAAGAGTATATGTATTTGTGCCTTTGTGCCTCTCACTGTTCCTCAGAGAGGCAGGCTGTGTATTTCTTCAGCTCACATGTGCTGTAATATCTGCCTGATACTGCCAGGGAAGATCAACTGGACACTAGATCTGGACATTCTGGAGCCTCCTCTGGGAGCAAATTGCATAACCACGTGCCTATCTACGTGAGCTATAGATTTAGCAGGCTACATGGGACAGTCAGGAACCTTCTGCATGATAAAGGAGATCTGGATAGGGATTCAGAGAGCCCCAGAGGCATTTATGAAAAACAAGAAAATAGGTCAGTTCTCTCTGGGTCTAAACCCCATTTATGACACACAATCCAACTAACTGAACAATGCTAGCTCTTAGCCAAGACAATTTTCATAAGATGTTTATACCCTCCTGTTGACTTTTTGTACTACTTTTATCATCCTTGAAGATTTTAGTGGGCTAGTGGGATGATTATGGGGGATTTTAGTTTATTAAATGTCAAGAGAGGGTGTTGGGATTAGAAATGAATTTCTACATAGTTTGGTTTGAGTACAGTTATTTCCCAGAAAGATAGGCTTTCTAGCAACCTTGTTTTTTCAGTATGATAATACGTCTTTTAACCCATCTGGAGGCCAGTAACAAGGAGACCTAAACTTAAAAGAAAGGCATGTAAGAGGAACAAGACAAGATATTAGCATCATCCATTGACCTTTAGAAGGTGGACACAATTGTCTTAGAGCTCCTGATAATGTAGCTTGTAATATAAAAGACTGTGGCTTTCATTACCATATGCAAGATTCTAGTACCATGCAATATGGTAGCCACTAGCCACAAGTGACCAAGTTAAAGTTAAATTAAATTAAATCTCCAGCTCCTCAGTTGTACTGGCCACATTTCAAATGCTCAATAGCCACACATGGTTAGTGGCTACCTTCTTGGACAGCACAGATATAGAATATTTCCATCACTGCAAAATGTTCCACCCAACAGCACTGTGAATCTAGACTCGTAGGATGGTGATCGCAACCAGGAATCTCTGCACCTGCATGTAAAGTGACTTTTTTTTTCGTACTTCAGGCTGTCTCCTTGCACTGATGTGCTCAGAGTGACACCAGAGAAACTGAGGCAGTTTAGCAGACTTGTTAGCCCTCTTGGCCACAATCTTTCTAAAAAGGTAAGAACTCTTTAGGGAATGGCTAAATAAAATGTGGCATATTTACTAAATGGAATACAATATGGCAGTTAAAAGGAATGAACTAGATGTAACAATAAAGATAGACCTCAAAAAATATTTTGGGGTGGGGCCAGGCGCGGTGGCTCATGCCTGTAATCCTAGCACTCTGGGAGGCCTAGGGGGGTGGATTGCTCGAGGTCAGGAGTTCAAGACCAGCCTCAGCAAGAGCGAGACGCAGTCTCTACTAAAAATAGAAAGAAATTATCTGGTCAACTAAAATATGTATATAGAAAAAATTAGCCGGGCATGGTGGCACATGCCTGTAGTCCCAGCTACTGGGGAGGCTGAGGCAGTAGGATCGCTTAAGCCCAGGAGTTTGAGGTTGCTGTGAGCTAGGCTGACGCCACAGCACTCACTCTAGCCCGGGCAACACAGCGAGACTCTGTCTCAAAAAAAAAAAAATATTTTGGGGTGAAAAAAAATCAAGTTGCCAAATGCAATCATTTATGCACAGAAAAACACAAAACAATACTACATTTCTCCTATGTAAGACTATTTTTTTAAATGGTCTGGAAGAATGCATATCAAACTCATGACAATGGTTACTTCAGGCAGCAGGGAAAGGTATGTGGGATAACGGTCTAAAGAGATTTTTTCTGTAACGTTCTAAATTTTTAAAGGAAAATACACTCACGAATTGTGTAATTACAATTATTAAAACAGGACATAAATTTATATACAAATAATATGAATATAAATATGTAAAAGTTTGGTAGTGAAAAAATAAGGGAAATACACAAAACCCTAATGACAGTTGTGTTAAGATGGTGGGACTGTAATTCTTTTCTTCTTTTTCTCTATTTTTAAAAAGTTTTTTGTTTTGTAACTATAATGTTTATATAATAAAAATCTTAAAATAAAAGTGAATCTGGCTTTATGCTGCCGACATAGCTATATTACTGTAAATTAGGTAGAGTTTTCAAGAGGCAATTGGCTCTGGTACATAATTAGTGCCAGAAATAACAGCTTGACATCATTTATGTAAAAAAATTTTAATTGTCCTTGGTGACAGTCTCCAAAATTCAATTGGTCAATATAAAACTCCATTCTGCAGCTAATTCATACTGGCCAGCACACTGGGACCCTACAATTCCTAAAACCAGAGATTCCACTGGAATATTTTGAGACTTCCTTTTTTATGCCCAGGCCACCTGACTGGTTATGGGCTTTGAAAATTGTTCAGATCAAAAATCCCTCCTCTGTGGCATGGAACTCAGATCCAATAGCTACTTGCTAAGAAAAATCTGACTTCACTTGCACCTTACCTCCATGGGGATATGAGGTAAACTATGCCAGCAACAACACTGGTCAGGCTTCTCAACTTTCAAGCCAGAATGGTAACCCTGTCACCTGACCACCTGTTCATCTGGCTTCCAAAACATATAGATCCTGCCTCAGTCAACAATGGAGCATAACAATACTTTTGGCCTTCATCAGAGAATAAATGTAGTCAGCCTCTGAAGTCCTGTTAGAAGCTGGGTGGTGAGAAGAGATATTTATGGAATGTATTGTAAAGGACATTCTATCCATCCACTCCTTTAGGTGGCATTTTAAGTTGTGTCCTCAGGTCAAGTTGGAGCACCAGAAGGTTACATGCCGGAACCATCTGAGCTCAGCCACTGCAGAAGTGCTTTAATGTTATGCCCTTGGCTTTTAGCCAGGGTAGTTACAAGAAAATAATATGAAAATCTCTTCTGTGTACATTATAAAACTGTTACTGAGGACATTGTCCCTTATGTTAATCCCACATGAGAAATTTCTTATGAAATTTAGTGCCAGTTATGTACCATTACATAGCTGTTAAAAATTATAATTACGGAAGACTAAATATGAAAACATGTTTATGATATGTTTATTAAAAAAAACCAGGACACAAAATGGCATATAGACACTAATTGTAACCACGTAAAATTATATGTGCCTGTGGATAAGGACTGAAAGCTGATAAGCAAAGATGAAAACTGAATGAGCGAAATGGGATTATAAGTATTTTGTTTTTGCAAAAAATTTTGTTTGCCGTAGTCCTGTTTTTTCAATTAGGGGAAAAAGGATTTAGTGACAGGAAAATCTCTTTCTCTCTTAGGAATTGCTCTGCTTCTTTCTTTCTGATAACAAGAATTGTGTAATTTACTGCATTTCTTCCTTTACCCTGACTACCCAAAAAGGAGAATTTAATGCTCAGTCATCGCACATGAGCTTCCTCTTCCTTTCCATGCCTCTGATTTTCTAAATCTATAATCTTATGACATTTGTACTCTTCTTTTGGTAAGGCTTCAAATCCCTTGTAGAAAGAGGGAAAATATAAGGCATTTCTCTCAGTTTAAAAGTTATATACAGTCATAGTAAATTGGAAAAATATAAACAAGGAAAAGGAGAAAAGATAACCACTGTTAACACTTTTTGGCATTTCTTCCTATCTTCTCTCAATGTACTTTAAACAAAATTATGGCATATGGTATGTAAAGTATTGCATCCTGCTCTTTTTTTTTTTGATGTGACCTTATTTGGAGATATGCATCCTGCTCTTTTCATGTACCTTTAAAATATAAGCATGGCTGGGCACGGGGGCTCACGCCTGTAAAACTAGCCACTCTGGGAGGCTGAGGTGGTAGGATCCCTCGAGCTCAGGAGTTAGAGACCAGCCTGAGCAAGAGCAAGACCCCATCTCTACTAAAAATAGAAAAAATTACCTGGATATGGTGGCACATGCCTGTAGTCCCAGCTACTTGGGAAGCTGAGGCAGGAGGATTGCTTGAACCCAGAAGTTTGAGGTTGCTGCGAGCTAGGCTGATGCCACAGCACTCTAGCCCAGGCAATAGAGCAAGATTCTGTCTTAAAAAAAAAAAAAATATATATATATATATATATATATATGCATGGTTTCACGTATTGGATACTCTTTGGCAAATACCTCTGGTGAAAACTCTTTGGTAAACAACTCTGGTAAATATCATGCCAGTAGGACTTTCAAAGGTTGGAACCATAGAGGTCTACAGGAAGAGTTAAAAAGGAAGCTGGAAGGTCCCTTGAAACCTGAGGGATGAAGCACTGTGGACATTATTCATGCAGGGGGCCAGGACCAAATTTGTCTGAGTGTGAAGTGTAAGCTCAGGGTAGCCTAAGACCAAAAGGACAATCTGGGGTCTTGTACTCAGATTGGAGATCACACGAAATAGAATATTAGAGTTAGAAGAGACTTTAGAGATCATCTAGTATAATATTTTCATCTTCTGAATGAGGAAACCAAAGCCAGAAAGGGAAAATTGAATGGCATAGGCTCTGGAGTCAGACTGCCTGGATCTGCACCTCTACTCTACCACTTAGTAACTCTGGACCTTAAACAGATCCCTTGACCTTCTTTAAGTCTCATTTTGCTCTGTGAAATGAAAATAGTAATAGCATTTAGCTTATATGCTTGTTGTATAGATTAAATCAGATAATCCATGTAAAGCACTTAACACAGTACCTAACACATAATAAAAAATCCAATGTTACTTATTAATATCAGTATCATTAGTATCGTTATTCAACTAGCTAGTGACAGAACTACACCAAGGACTCATATTTCCTGATTCAATCAAGTGCTCTTTTCACTGCACCGGACTGCATTCCAGGGACCAAAAAGGACTGAAAGTTGCCTCAACTTAGTAGTGGTACGAACTCAAATCTATTTGGGACTAAAATCTGAGTACTTCAGTCTAGGGTGCACTGTATGGGAAAGCACCTAGCCTGATGTCTGGAAAATAACAGGCCCTTAAGAAGTGTTTATTGACTGAAAAGATTTTTTAAAACAACAACAGACAGGGTTGGGAGGGTGGCTTCTAAGACAAGGACTAGAAGTCTTTCACAGAAACACATAAGAAAAAGACTCAGGGAAGAGGGCAACCAAATATATGCATGTGCCATACACATCTGTGAAGATCAGGGTAGAGGTGGTGCTTTCTGAGAGTCCTTGAAGTTTCTCATTGCTACTTTTGTTAACCTCTGTATCTTTCCATGTGGTTACTAGCAAACATCCTATAAAAACTCTAGGTGGGAATTGTGTGTTTTTTCAGAGATGGGCAGGGTAAGAAAGAAGTGGAGAAATGTCTATCTCAATTCAAATTAATGGAGCCGGTTTGGCAGCAGGCTTGGGGGGTGGCACCCAGGTAGAAGAGTGGGCGGTGGCAGTGAAAGAGGCAAGAGAGCCAAACCCCTATGACCTTCAAGAGGGGGAAAAAAAAAGTAGTGAATGGGGAGCCATGTGAGAACATAAACTCTGGGGTTTCAACTGGGAGAATAGCCTGTGCTTCCCATATCCTGCCATATGTTTATTGTATCTATGTATGTATGCATGTATTTCTAGAGACAAAGTCTCACTCTGTCACCCCGGCTAGAGTGCAGTGGCGTTATCATAGCTCACTACAACCTCAGACTTCTGGGCTCAAGTGATCCTCCTGCGTCAGCCTCCCAGAATGCTAGGATTACAGGCATGAGCCACAGCCCCCGGCCTCCATACCCTGCCACATATTTGTAACGTATGACCACAGTGGTTTTCTGGGGGCCTCCTGTCAGTCCTCTTTCCTGACCAATGTCTCTTCTATTCTCCAAGGCCACCTTGCTAACTCTGTCTCTTGACTAATGTACATGCTAACATTTCTACAGAAATAAGGGGAGCAACCCTGACCTCTCTAGCTGCATGTTTTAAAGTCATGGTGTTTTTACCATCGCACCAGTCCTTTAGCTCACCCTCCTAAATCATCTGGTCCTATGGCTTATGGTCTGCCCAAGATTTCAAGGTATACTCTCATTTTAACAGTAAAGCCTCCACAAGCCATCTGTTGATGGCCGGCAGAGTTTATAATCTAGTTGGAGAGATAATATGCCTTTGTGAAACAAAAAGCCATGTAACCAAAAGCACAAAATTAAAGAATAAAAACTGAGTTCATAGAGGTTCAGGAGATGCAAAGTAGATAAGTGATCTGTCAGGTTGGACTAGTTGGGGAAAGTTTCCAAGGGCATGTAAGTTTTGAGCTTTGAATTGGAATTTAAGGAGGTGATGGACGTGTGCTGGTGGAGAGGTGGACATTTTCAAGCAAATGCACAAAGGGAAACAATGCAAGATATAACTCAAGCCAGGACAGGTGCCCCACCCTGCCATTTCCCTGTTTCAGCAACTCTGCGTGATCTGCCACCACATCTGTTTCAGTTAGAAAAGAGCTCCTGTGACCTAGTGCCCACCAAGCTTTCTGCTCTACCAAATTCACCACTTATGCAGCCCTTGCCAGGTACTCCAGGCTGAGCTGCAGGAGGAAGGTGTATATGTAGGGAATGTTTGCAGGCATTGTCACTATGGCCCATCTCTCTAGTCTGGACCTCAGGTAGGAATATATGACCTTCTGTATACCACCTAGGTGACCAGTGGAGGAAAAATGCTTGTTGGAGTAGAAGGAGGCAGGGATATAGAGGATCAAGATGGCTATTTTACCACGGAGTAGGCTAATATCACTTTGAAGGCCCAAGGTGCTGCCACTTCTGAAAAATTCCAGGTTGCATGGATATCCTTCCTCACAGGAGGAAGGCTTCATCACCACATAACATGTATCAAACAACACTGCAAATAGTAGACAAGTTAAATTATAGTCCCTGCCCCTAGGAGCTTGCTGCCTAACAGAAAAATTGGAACATAACTAGGGAAAAAATACATATGATACATTTGTTTAAAAGTTGTTAAATGTCCAAGTGCAATATCATTTGATTTCTTTTTTTTTTTTTTTTTTTTTTTTTGAGACAGAGTCTTACTCTGTTGCCTGGTGAGTGCTGTGGTGCCTGCCTAGCTCACAGCAACCTCGAACTCCTGGGCTCAAGCAATCCTCCTGCCTCAGCCTCCCGAGTAGCTGGGACTACAGGTGTGCATCACCACGCCCGGCTAATTTTTCTATTTTTAGTAGAGACAGTCTCACTCTTGCTCAGGCAGGTTTCGAACTCCTGAGCTCAAGGGATCTACCTGTCTCGGCCTCCCAGAGTGCTAGGATTACAGGCGTGAGCCACTGCACCGGGCCTCATTTGATTTCTGATCTCATTCATTCATTCAACCAACATTTACTGTCTACTATATGACCCCAAGCTGGGGTCACAAAGATACATAAAACTTGTCTCTGCTTTTAAGGAGCTCACAGTTGGAGCTGATTTGGAGAGACAGATAAATAAACAAATAATTACAATACCATATGGTTTGCACTATATAACATAAGACTGCACAAAGTGCTTGGGAATGCAGAAAAGGGAGAACTAAATGCACCTGAGGGAGACAGGGAAAGCTGAATAGGAGTTTCTCAAAATAAGAGACTTGGAAAGGGGATCATGATGAGAGGAGTGACATCCCAGGATTCAGAGAGAAAGGTAGAAAAGGGCTTCGTATTTCCAGAAAATAGTGCAAAACTCTGGTTGGAACTCAGTGTGCCTAGTGAAAGATGAGGCAGGGAATGTGTGAAGCGGCGTGAATCTGAAGAGCCCAGTATGCTTTGCTAGGGAGTCTGAACTGTATTACATAGGCAATGGGAAGATCAGAGGAAGTTTTAAGTAGGGAAATTATATGATCACATATAAGCAGTATGATCCCAGTTCTCCAGCCTCCTTGGGCAAGTCACTTAATCCCGGAACACTATTAGTGTCTTCATCTATAAAACGGGGATAATATTAATAGTAGTACCTACCTCACAGGGTTAATTTGAGGAGTAAATAAGCTAATGTTTGTAAAACAATTTGCAGAGACTGGCACATAATCAGTGCTCCATAAATTTTAGCTGTGATTACCAGGCATGTTTCTTAGAAAGGTAACCTTGTTGGCAGCACGGAACATAAACTGTAGTAGGGAAAAGATTGATGGAAGAAGGTTCAATTAAGATGATATTGCAATTTAAATCCAGTTATAACGTCTTGAACTGGGATTTGGATGTAGAAAGTTAGGGAGATGGAAAAGTAAAGGATGAGTCCAGCTTGGGAGACTGGGCAGACCAGTACAACCATTAACCAAGTTCAGAGATAAGGGTAGCCAGAGGATGGGGTGTGGGTGCAGGAACAGTTTGGAACCCGTTGAATGAGAAATGAAGCCACTGAAGACGGGAACTTGGAGAATACCAATATTTAAGGGGAGGCCAGAAGAGCCAGTGGAGTAAGAGAGACCAGTGTGAACTGCGAATGGGGCGCGCGGGGGCGGGGGGGGGAACACCACCATCAGCTAACCATTTGTTTATGTTACACAAGCCCTCCACCCAACTCAACGTGCATACATCCTATTTTCTAGTCAGTTCCTTGATTCTTGCTTCTCAGTGTCCTGCTTCTTGTAGAGACCGCGCTTTCCCCGTTTGCCCTCTCCTAACTGAAGGAGGGAAAAGTCTAGCATCTCTCAACACAGTCACCTAGGTGACCTCTAATCACAAGGGAAGGAGGTGAAAAGGGGGGAAAAGAAGAAAATGATTTTTAAGAAAAGAAAAAGTCCGCGACGACCTCTAATAATTGAAGTTCCACCTCCCTATATCCTGCCACGCTGCTCTCTTGCCGCCGTATCGGGCTCCTGGCCGCGAAGTGGGACGGGAGATGTAGTCCTCAAGACTGACCAGGGTGGCACGACTGAAGAACTCGGTTTCCCAACTGGCTCTCGAGGCGCGTGCGCAGATGGCTGCCCCGGCGAGTGGTAAACAGAGACGTCAGGCGGGGGCTGCTACTTGGAGCAAAACAAAAGGGAAACCCGGGGGGCGGGGGGTGGGGGGGTTGATAGGGGAATCGGTGCGGGAATTAGAGAGGCTGGGCTGTGGGGACCTGGATAGTATTAAGAGTGGCGAGAAGGGAAGAGGCGGGGGGAAGGGAGTCAGGGGAGGGGCAAGTGACGCGGGGGAGCGGGGCTTGGGGGAGGGCAGCGATCCGGGTGGAGGAAATTTGGGAGGAGTGCCCGGGGGGCAGCAACTCAAAAGGGGAGGGAACTGCAGCTAAGGAGACGTTCGGTGATGGGAGCGCAATGTATGAGGGGATACCGTGCCTCAGGTTTAAAAGAGCAGGAAGCTGAGTGAGAGGTTGGAGAAAAAGTGTCTTCGCTCGGCGGAGGTTACAGGTGGTGTCTCAGAAAGAGCTCTGAGGCTGCAGGCTGTAGTAGGGAAGAGGATCAGAGAACTGTGTGGAAGGGACAGTTTGGGGACTAGCGTCCTGGGGCGAGGGGGAAGTTCGCGACTTTCTGCGGACTGGCAGGAATGTGCCTCCTGGCCCTCGGTGCTTCCCCCCTGGGGGGAGGCATCGTGAGGGACTGTGTCAGGCTTCACTGAAGGCTGAGCCGCGGAGGTCCAACTCCACGTATGGATCCAGGGAATGAGAATTCAGCCACAGAGGCTGCCGCGATCATAGACCTCGATCCCGACTTCGAACCCCAGAGCCGTCCCCGCTCCTGCACCTGGCCCCTTCCCCGACCAGAGCTCGCTAGCGAGCCGTCTGAGCCGCCCGAGGTGGAGCCAGGTCTGGGAGAAAAGGTACACACGGAGGGGCGCTCAGAGCCTATCCTATTGCCCTCCAGGCTCCCAGAGCCGGCAGGGGGCCCCCAGCCCGGGATCCTGGGGGCCGTAACAGGTCCTCGGAAGGGAGGCTCCCGCCGGAATGCCTGGGGAAATCAGTCCTATGCAGAACTCATCAGCCAGGCCATTGAAAGCGCCCCGGACAAGCGACTGACTCTCGCCCAGATCTATGAGTGGATGGTCCGTACTGTGCCCTACTTCAAGGACAAGGGTGACAGCAACAGCTCAGCAGGATGGAAGGTAACTATGACTCCCCTACCTTCTTCCCAATACCATCTACCCCTGGTCCCCTGGCCTCCCTTACTTCTAGTCTGGAGCCCCTTTTGCTGCCCCACCCCCACCCCTTTGGGAAGCCCGGAGATCCACCTTCAGTCTTCAGTTAGACAACATTTACTTAGTACATAGTATATGCCACACTCAGTGTTTGATGCTGGAGGATCACAGATGAATAAGACACTGTCCCTGCCCTGGAGAAAATCGAATTCTCTGCTCGCTGCTCAACACTCCCAGCACTTTGGCTTGGGCTGCCCCGAACACTTATTCCCACAGAGAAGTCTTTATGTTATGTACAGCAGGAACTGTGTGGATTCCCCACACGAACCTAGCCTTCCTTCTTCCCCCACCTCCCACCCCAACACCTTTTCTCCCATTCCTGTGGGATTACTTGGATTCCCAGCTTGCCTTCTTGTATCTCGGTGTAGAAGTACTGTTCTAGGACCACTCTACCCAAGAGGAGAGAGTGGGGTGCCACAGGGTAAAAACAGTGATATTCATGGGGAAAGGTAGCTAATCTTATTATGCACTAAGAAGAAAAGGAGCTGTGAGCGGCTGTCTGGCTCAGTTTACCCTATAATGCCAAGAAACTCTCCCATGTAAGGGGCTATTCAAGTTTTTTTGGGGGGGAGTCTTCATTTACTGTTGAGGAATATTAGTCATGAAAAAGGAGGTAGGGCTCCGACTTTAGAGCACAAGATTGGGAGTTCCCTTGGACTTCCATGAAGAAACTGTTAGGAAAGATCTCGCAGTATACTCTGAAAAACTTGCCCTGAGAAGTATAGGGCTCTAATCACAAAACTGGGGAGCTTCAACCCCTATTGACATCTTGTACCTCCGTAGATGATGAGGTCAGCATATAACAAAGTACAGAGGGTTGAATGAGCAGAGGGTCTTCTCTTAGGTATAGGAGATTGAGAGATCAGATCTGTGGTATCCCTAGGGGCTGGGCAGAACAGAAGACGGGACAGCTGACTGAGACCCTTGGCACTATTTCTGGGTAGACTGCCACGCCACAGTCTCAGCTCATAAAGAGCTCCCCTCCTTGGACCCAGCCTTCACAGCTGTTTTTCTTTTCCCTTGGGTTCATTTTCCAGGGTAGAAGAAATAACCACAAGTTGTTAGTTATACTGTGAGAGTATGGTCCCTCCTTGTAATTTACACTTATATGGGACTTTATAGTTGACAAAGTAGTTTTTAAATTTTTTGTTTTATTAATCTTCACAGCTATTCTGAGATTCCACATTTTACATATTAGGAAACTAGGTACAGAAAGGTTAGGAAACTCATCTAATAGCAGCAGAATGAGGACTTGAACTCAGGTCTAATTATAAATCATATTTTCAAAGAGCATGGCCCCGTCTCATTGGAATGATGGCAAAACCAAATCAGGCTGAGCATGGGACTTCCAAGGCCTCCCTTAACCCCTCTGAGCGGGAAGTCTCACACATGAACTGGCTTCCCTGATGATGTGCCAAGGTTACTCCCACCCCACCAGGGGGCGGCACTCACTTAGAACAAGAAAGCTAGGTTAGGTGGCTTGGGGAGGAATTAGCGGTCACCCCCACCCCTGCCTTCCAATACATAGGAGTTACAGGCTTCTAGGGAACTGACCTCTCCAGTTAAAAAGGCTGTACCACTTGCTAGTTCAAGGCCTAGAGAAGACAAACGGGCCTTGCGGCTACTAAGTGGTGAGGAGGGGAATTGGCCTTCTCAGTAGACCCAGAGTTAGAGGATGAAAAGGGAGGGAATCATGGTGCCAAAAGTCACTGTGATCCTCAGTTACTGCGAGCCGAGGCTAGATGGACAAGTGCAACTCCATGAAGGAGCTAGAAGCATCAGCACAGCCAAAATAGTTGGAGTGCCACTCCCATAGGGTCCCAGGGACACAAGGAGTTCTTTGGCTAAAGAGCCCTGGAACAAGAAGCTGCTCAAGGAATCGTTCCTCAGGCAAAGGGTCTTGGAACACCAGTCAGAGAAAAACACAAGTGGTTTCTGACTGTCCGTAACCTCAGCCTCCTAGTTGCTCCAAGCCTTTATGAGCGCCTCTTGAATTTCTAAAGAGCTCCATGTGGGAGGTCAAATGCCCCCAAGGTTAGAGAGTTTATTTGCAAATTCCTGAGAAGTGGGGGAAAGGGGCTAGGAAGGAGGGAGGAAAAAGAAGGCAGGTTCCCAGAGGGAGAAAAAAAATCAAAACCATGGTGTAACTAGCCTGTGGCAACCAGTAAAAATACTGAACTGGGGGCTCAAAAAGCTGCCAATCTCTGCTCCCTGGGCTGCTGGAAAAAAGAAACGTATCCCTAATAGAATGTCACCAGTGAGGGAGGAAGGAAAAACACATAGCTTCCAATACCCACAGCACTCAAGAGCTGGCAGAGCCTCAAGGGGAACCTCACCATCGTCACCCGGGGGCCATCTACCAATCAGAAAACAAATATTGATTATGTACTGTGAGCTTGAATACGAATTGAGTATGTGCTGTGAGCTTGACACTCTGAGAGGGCACTGTTGGGGGCTGTGGGACCGGAGGACATTGTCTGTGACCTTGGCACTTACACTTGATGAGACAAATTACATGAAACCATAAACAACACAATATAGATTTGGGTAAAATTGTGTGGAACAGATTTAAAATACTGTACAAGAAATTTGGCTGCTGAAGTCAAGCAACCACTTTTATAAAAGAGGCAGACCTTAAGCTTGGCCAACTAGTAGAATTTAGAGATGGGAGATCTTTCCTAGGAAAAGGAGGGAGGGGGGATTGCACCTTGTGTATTTGAGGCACAGTGAGGAGCCTGGACTGTATGTAGTTGAGGGTGCGTGTCATGGATTGGGAGAAATACGGCTGGGATTCAGAAAAAAAGGAATCTTGAAATCCTATAGAGCGCTGGATGGCCCAAATGCTCTGTGGGGAATGGGGCACCAGCTGTGCTGAGATTCCAGCCCTTCAGCCTATTCAGAGAACTGGCTCAGGGCAGAGTGAGTCAGTCCTGGGCTGGTGTTACACCACTGTCCTGTAAACTCCACCCAAACCTGCACTCAAGGAAAGGGGTGGAATGCTCTTTCCCACCTGAACCTAGTTCTTGCTGGGCCAGGAGTACACCTCCCCGACGCCCACCAGAGCCAGACACCCTCCCTCCCCCAAGACTCAGGAGGAGCACAGTGCTGGGAGCTTTTCCAGGGTGGGCACCGTGCCCTCTGCAGTAGGTTGTTATCACGTTGTCTCCCTGGCCCCTGTGCAGAGAAGTCTGGAGCAGAGGCTGAACAGCTTGTCTTGGTGTAGGAACTGTGTGTGGTCTCCTCCCCCTCACTCCCCACTCCCATCCCCACCCCCAGCCCTGCCAGTTTCCCCCCTGGGGAAAGGAGCCAAAGAAATGTGACTTTCTTTGAGTCTCCAGGAACACCCCTGCTGTGTCCTAGCATCCTTTTAGACTAGACTGCTGGCCTTTGACCTCCCCTACATACACCTCATGCCCCTTTCCTGCTGCCTCTGCCCCCTCCAGAACTCGATCCGCCACAACCTGTCCCTGCACAGCAAGTTCATCAAGGTTCACAACGAGGCCACCGGCAAGAGTTCTTGGTGGATGCTGAACCCCGAGGGAGGCAAGAGCGGCAAGGCACCCCGCCGCCGTGCCGCCTCCATCGATAGCAGCAGCAAGCTGCTCCGGGGCCGCAGCAAGGCCCCCAAGAAGAAACCACCTGTGCTGCCAGCCCCATCCAAAGGTGCCACTCCGACGAGCCCTGTTGGCCACTTTGCCAAGTGGTCAGGCAGCCCTTGTTCTCGAAACCGTGAGGAAGCCGATGTGTGGACCACCTTCCGTCCACGAAGCAGTTCAAATGCTAGCACTGTCAGCACCCGACTGTCCCCTCTGAGGCCAGAGTCTGAGGTGCTGGCAGAGGAGGAAATACCAGCCTCAGTCAGCAGCTATGCAGGGGGTATCCCTCCTACCCTAAATGAAGATCTAGAGCTGTTAGATGGGCTCAATCTCACATCTTCCCATTCCCTGTTATCTCGGAGTGGTCTCTCTGGCTTCTCTTTGCAGCATCCTGGGGTTACCGGTCCTATACACACGTACAGTACCTCCCTCTTCAGCCCCTCAGAGGGGCCCCTGTCAGCAGGAGAAGGGTGCTTCTCAGGCTCCCAGTCTTTGGAGGCCCTGCTTACCTCTGATATGCCACCACCCACTGCTGATGTCCTCATGACCCAGGTAGATCCCATTCTGTCTCAGGCTCCAACACTTCTATTGCTGGGAGGGATACCTTCCTCCAGTAAGCTGGCCACAGGAGTCAGCCTATGTCCCAAGCCCCTAGAGGCTCCAGGCCCCAGCAGTCTGGTACCCACCCTTTCTATGATAGCACCTCCTCCAGTCATGGCGGGTGCTGCCATCCCCAAGACCCTGGGGACTCCAATGCTCACACCCCCTACTGAAGCCACAAGCCAAGACATAATGCCTCAGGATCTAGATCTTGATATGTATACGGAGAACCTGGAGTGTGACATAGATAACATCATCAGTGACCTCATGGATGGGGGCGAGGGACTGGACTTCAACTTTGAGCCAGGTACAGCACCCCCTAATCATCGTAGCTCTCACAACCTATGTCCACTCCTAGGTGCCTTGCTAGTCCCATGATCTGAGCAATGGGGAGCTTTAGAACAAGGGATAGCCAGAGCTCCTGGGGAATTGGAGGAAGGATGTCAGATTAGAGTGGCATACTTTCCAGATGGGACCTCCAGGCCCCTCAGTAGTGCCGACCCCTGCAAGGTAGCACAGAAGAGGTGTGTGTGTATGTGTGTGTGGAGACGGGGGAGGTGTCTGTTTTCCTTGGTGTGAATCTGGATGGTGGAAAGTTGGCATGCCCCAGATAAGCTTCTTACCTTGTCCTCTATGTCTTCTTTCCACAGATCCCTGAGTCATGGCTGGAAGCTTTGTCCCCTGCTTCAAAGGTGGAGCCAGACGTGCCCATATCCACTCTTTATCCTTGAGCCCTCCCCAGGAAATTGGGACCCTGCTTTAGAGCTAGGGTGGGGTCTGGTCACACTCCGTGTTGAGGAAAATATAAAGACAAAGCTCTCCCACATGGGGACTCTGGGGGGAGGGATAAGGGAGGGGGAAAGGGAGAGGGTTTATTCTCACTGTGCCAATTAGGGGGTAAGGCCCCCTCTCAGGAGCCATCCTCGGCTTCCCCCATTCCCACCCCCTAGGCTTTGTAGCAGGGGCGGGCAATGCTGTTGGAAATGTGAAGTCACCAGTGGCCTTACCCCTGCCTTTGGGAGCAGGATTTTTTGTAGAGTCTTATCTGAGCTGGGCCAGGCTAGGTCAAGCCTGGGGTTTTTATGCAGTGGCCCCTTAGGCCAGTGGGGTGGGGTGGGTGGGGGGTATAGGGGACCTGGAAGGGCCAGGGTCTGTCTGAGCACTGAAGTGGCTCGCCAGGCCAAATCACCCTTGAAAGGCTGCAGATAACAGAAAGGCTTTTTATAAACTTTTAAAGAAATATAAACACAAATATAGAGATTTTTAACAGTGGCAAGGTGCTAGTGATGGGGAGAATGCTTTTTTTCTTTCTGAAGGCTTTGTCATAGTGACATGATACAAACACTACAGATACTAGGAGAGACACAGGGAAGTGGGGAAGAGGTGGGGGGTAACAGTGAACAAGGGGGGAGGAGCCCCATTTGGACCAGGTCTAGAAAAAGGTCTATGCATAATAGGCTGGAGTTTCCCTAAGGAAAAAGCTAAGCCAGATCCCCTCATTCTGTCAACCTGTGCCTGGGAGTGTGTGGTGTTGGTGCAGCCACATTCTTCTATGACCCAATGTGAGTTAGTGCTAGGGTGGGAGAGTGCATCGAAGGCCTAGAATTAGCCTGGGGCCTGGGAAGGGGGTGGGACGAAGGCCTAGAATTAGCCTGGGGCCTGGGAAGGGGGTGGGACAGTAGAGAAGAGGAGGGAAGGATTTAGGGTGGTAAAGTTAGGCGCAGAGACCTCCCCGCTCAAGGCCCCTGACAGCTGTCCCTGCCCTTCTTCCCCTTCCCTGACTACAGGGGTTATATGGAAGTGTGTGTGGTGGCAGGCAGCGGGGAGGGGAAGAACAGGGAAGGGGGAGCTGGGGAGCTTGGCTGAGGGTCTGGGAAATGAGCGGGGATGGGGGGAATGTGGATCAGGTTTACTAGCACCTGCCAGGGAGGCCATCTGGGGCTCCTTCTCCACCCTAGTCCCCAAGCAGCCCCTCCCCCAATGCCCTTTGCATTGTCCCCTCCCCCGCCCCTGCTGTGGGTTCCCATCATTTCCTGTGTCAGCGCCTGGCCTACCCAGATTGTATCATGTGCTAGATTGGAGTGGGGAAGTGTGTCAAATCAATAAATGAATAAATTCAATAAATGCCTATAACCAGCTCTTGTTTCTGCTGCCTTGCTACTTCCCTCGGATAAGGGGGAGGGTGGGAGGAAAGGCGACGGGCGAGCGAGCAGGCGGGGCGGAGGAACTGCCCAGAGGCAGAGAGGTGGGGGTGGGGGAATTTTGGCCCAGGGAGGTGGTGGAGTGTGGTGGGGGAGGGACATCTAACCCCAGCAGGAGTAGGCGGGCTGCGAGATAGGCCTCCCAAGGGGAGGTAGTCTGGTTTGAGAAGACCCCACCCCCTACTCAGTACCTCAAAGGCTCATTGTACTAAACTTCACAGTCTTTCCTCACCCCCACCCATGTGCTCGTCCCAGCCCTCTCCTGCTGCTCCCATCCACCCTTGGAGCCTCCACTGTGCCTGGGGCATACTTAAGCCTTAGTGCAGATATTGGGAGAAGGAGTCTTTCTAGAAAAAGAAATCTCACATTAAATTCCAGTAATTTCATACCTAGTATTACAGCTCTCACTTGGTCACTTTATTGAGTTAGCGACGTTTATCCTTCTTATTGAGAACCTCTGGTTTGGTCTTAAAGACAACAGTCTTGCGAGGAGGCCTGTCTCCACCTGATCGTCTGGAAGATTTGGACTAGAAAGAGAAATTAAGTAGATAAACAAAGAGGCCCCTGCAGGGAAGGTTTTTCCAAGCTAGGGCTAAAGGAAGGACAAAATGAGGTTGGAGGCAGGTCTTGGGCATAGATGTTGGATTCTCGGAAAGGAAATTTATCCCAGAGGGCCAGGGTAGAGGATCATTCAGTTGGCTGGTGGGGAGAGGGTGGTGCTGGGGCAGACCATATTCAGAGAGTCTTACTGTAGTGGCCATGGCAGATTTAATTGGAACGGCCTTCTTGGCTTCAGCGGCCTTCTTGGCTTCAGCGGCCTTCTTGGCTTCAGCGGCCTTCTTGGCTTCAGCGGCCTTCTTGGCTTCAGCAGCCTTCTTGGCTGCTAGAATGGCCTTCCTCCTGGCTTCTTGGATTCTAAGCAACTTTAGTCGGGTCCTCTCCAGGGCTTCACATTGTGTGCGTAGCGCTTCTAGGAATGGGGAAAGGGCACCTGCACCTCTGAGGCCTAGAAATCTTACCCATCCTGGCCCTCCCATCATTCAAACAATCAACTGGAGCAACCTGGCCTAAGATAGATAGGATGGGGTGGTGGTAGGGAGATATACCTAGAAGACAGTCAAGAAATGGGGGGAGAAGGAAGTAACACATGTACACCCTGGTTTGAGCTAAACATCCCTCCTAAAGTGGATCTGGACCCTATTCCCCCTCTACTAGGCTCCTATGATCCTACCTGCCATATAGGGGATCCTAGTCTCACCCTATATTCTCCATCACACAGCTATGTACAGTACACTCCATGTTCTTCCATCCCCCATCACACTCCTTACCAAGTAGCTCAGGCTCTGGATTCGTCAGGAGGGGCACGAAAGCTTTATAGGAATTCTGAAGACCGGGTCCTGTGAACATAGCAGTGTGCTATCCCCAACTCCTGTCACCCAATCTCCACCCTTCCAAAGCCTAAGATTTCAGGAACCTAATACTAAACATTGCCTTGAACTGGTTGTACCTTATTTCCTCCTAAGGGAGAGTTACGGTATGGACCCCAGGATGAGGTGGGGGGAACACGGTATGTGTGAACCTAACCTATTGTTATGGAGGCAGTGCCCTTTCTTAGGCTGACTAGAGATGGTCAATTTGGATCTGGTTGAGGGTGCCCTACTTTAAAGACAAAGTTCACAATCCATCTTGAGGGCCTTGTTCTATCTCCAGGGAACACTCCCAAGCCTCTACCTTGTCCCCCACGCTCCACTTTACAAATGTAATAGGTGCTTCGAGTTGTAAGGAATTTGCTGGCATATTCTTCAGGGGTCTTCGTCATGAAAAACATCTTCATTGTTCCCGTTTCATCACACAAATCGACAGTGTCTGGAGGGAGGCCACAAGGTAATTGGGGCAGCTAAGGAAAGAGAGTGGGAGCAAACGGGGCCAGTGATCCTATACAGAATGAACTGGAGGAAGCTGTAAGGATACAAGGGACTCCCTTCCTGCCACAAGGAGGGTTTGGGGGCTAGAGATGACCCTACTACTTCTGACCCTTAGCCATTAGTCACCTCCCCAAACTCCTCACCTCTTTTAGGCAACCCCACTTTACTTCGGACGTAACATAGCAACCGGCGGACAGAGCATTCGGGATTGACCAGAAACTGCTCATTATCTGAGAAGACATGAGGTGGGGCATGTGGGCCCTTCTCTAGTTATACATTTCTGTGATCTCCACTGCCCTCAAACCTCTCCATCCCCATAAACAGATTCCAGGTCTGTGCTGCCCCTCACCTCCATGGTTGATGAAAATGAACATGCTCTCAAGATTGCCTCACTCCTCAGGGAGTGCCCTGATGAGTCATGGAGAAGAAGGGTGTTGGAGAGGCCTTAGGGAACCAAGTAGGCCCATAGGGTTGGGGGACTGGTGAGGCAGATGGATCTCCTAGGCTGAGGAGGCCCAGACTGGGCAGATGGAGAGAGCTATTGGCAGTTGTGGATAACCAGCATCCTTAGGGGTGGGGCCTGAGGCTGCAGTTGAGGGATTATGAGGTCAGAAGTGATATGTGAGGCAGAAAGTGGAGTAAGGATAAGGAGAGAAGAACTTGGGTGGGATCTGTGAAATATTAGTTGGGAATGGGGGCAACATGGTAAGTCTAACCCTAAACTGGACCCTGGAATGAGCACAGGACACCTGGAGAGAAGTAAATTTCCAGAACCGTACTCTTTTTTCAGTTAATTTGTAGTAGTACCACTTCCACAGCATGTCTACTACTCCTTTTTCCTACCCTCAGTACTACCCCTCCCACCCTTATTGTACCCCATTTCCCCTGCTCCCTGCCCCATAACAGACAGTCTTGATGATTATCAACAGAAACTTTATTTCTCATTGATTCAGGAACAATTGAAGGGTAGATGTTAAGAGGGATGGAGGGAGAAAGAATCCTACCAAAAGGAAGGGCTAGGCTGGGGGAGATGAGAAACAGGTACAGGACAAAGGGGCAATTCTCAAGTAGGGGATACTGAATGAAGGGGTAGTTGCATGGGGGCACAAAATTTAAAATCAGCCACAGAGGGCTCGGACCCAGGCTGGTTGGATGAAGGGAAGTTAGTACCACTGGGGGTTATGGGACCCTGGGGTTCTGTCAGGGGGTTGGGGCTCAGGTTTCAGGCTTCAGGGTATAACACAGGGCGGGGGGGCCAGTAGGGGCTATGCTGGTTGCTGGGGGAGCCCCCAGGCCCCTCCCCAAGGGCCCCTCCTTTTAAGGGAATCTCACTGACGAGGCAGAGTCGCTCGCTGTAGTCTGGCTGCAGACTCTCTGCCAATCCCTTAGACACACCACTCCAGGCCTAAAGACAGATATGTCCAGGTCAGGGGTCAATTAGAGGCAGGAAGTAAAAGACCCAGGCTCTGTGCCAAAGGAGCTCTCACAACATCTGTAAGCACTGTGATTACGGAAGGGACACACAAACTCTTGAGCCCCCAATACCACTGTTTCCACCCACTTCACGCAATCTATAATGTTCTTCAGTGTCTCTGTCTAGCCCATCCCCCATTTGGTCGGCCACATCCTGACAGTTTGTGCAGCACCCCCCCCATCTGTCTTGCTAGCAGGCAGTTGGCAGTTGACAGACTGCAGCATGCTTATGACAGCGTTCTCACCGAAAAGTTCCCGTGGTATTCAGTAACAAGATCTTCTAGGTTCTTGAGGGTGGGAATTCGGGGCATTGTCCTGATGGGGGAGAAAGAGGGAGCAGAGGAGCACACAGGTTAAAGCGGTTGTTTTGTTTTGTTTTGTTTTGTTGGTTTTTTGGTGTTTTTTTTTGTTGTTGTTTGTTTGTTTGTTTGTTTTTAGGCAGAGTCTGGCTCTATCCCCTGGGCTAGAGTGCTGTGGCATCAGCCTAGCTCATGGCAACCTCAAACTCCTGGGCTCAAGCGATCCTCCTGCCTCAGCCTCCCAAGTAGCTGGGACTACAGGTGTGCACCACAACACCAGGCTAATTTTTTCTATTTTTAGTAGAGACGGGGTCTCACTCTTGCTCAGGCTGGTCTCTAACTGAACTCCTGAGCAGCTCAAGCATTCCTCCACCCTCGGCCTCCCACAGTGCTAGGATTACACGTGAGCCACCAGGCCCCACCAGGTTAAAGCTCTTTTTTTTTTTTTTTTTTTTTTTTTTTTGAGGCAGGGTCTCTCTCTCTCTGTTGTCTGGCAAGAGTGTAGTGGGGTCATCATACCTCATCACAACCTCACACTCTCACATTGCTGGGCTCAAGCGATCCTCCTGCTTCAGCCTCCCAAGTAGCTGGGACTACAGGCTATTTTCTCTATTTTTTGTAGAGATGGAGTCTCGCTCTAGCTCAGGCTTAAAGTTCTTTTATTACCCTTCTTCCAGTTGTCCCATATGGAATGATGTGATTCCGTGTTCTCTGTGCCTGTGGCTTCCTTCCATCATCATGCCCTCTTGGGTGATCCCTCAGTCCTTACTGTCCCACCCTCTACTCCTGGAGATCCCGCAATACCTTCCTCTACTATTCCCAGCCACTCCCACCTCATTTTTTTAGGCTTTCCAAAATCTCACCGTTCCAGCCAGCAATACACACAGATGAGGCCAATAATCAATCCCATGGAGCCGACGGGGATAAGCACAGCTTCCAATGCAAACAACGAAGGATTATCCCCACTTGATCTTGGCCAAAAGGCCGAGAAGTGATACGACGAAGGATTCTCTATAGGAAAATAGAAAAGGAACGTGGACCTTACATTTGTGGTGCCCCTATTATGTGCCAACACTTGTAGAGCCCCAGCTTGGTGCCAGGCACTGTGCTAAACACATTCCCTATACTTAATCCTCACAACAGCTCCTGAGAGGGAGGAACAATTATTATCTCCGTTCTACAGGTGAGGAAACAGACTTGAAGAGGTTTAGTGATGTGCCCGAATCCAAAGAGGTAGTATGTGGCAGATCCTAGATCTGTCTAGTTCCAAAGCCATCTTCACCATGCAGGCTCTCCGGGAATGCTATAGGGAAATCCTGTATATTCTATATCCCCCTCGGCCTCCTTCTCAATCCACTCCCCTACTCTAACAATGCAACAACCCAATCCTACCCAAAAATGCCCTGCTTTCTAGGGGTTGGGGGTGAACAGTGAGGGGAAATAGGGCACCAAGTTTGGGGGCTCAGTGATAGAGAGGTACAGCAAAAGACAGTGGTGTTAGAAAGGTTGGAGTGTTGGACCTATGGATTGGGGTCGTGTATTAGACCCATTTTACCCTTTGAAGTATTGCTCCCCCAGTGGATTGGATGGCTCCATTCACTCCAATGTTGAGCACTTCCGCAGAGTGGGTTAAAGCGACTCCGAACACGGAATGTGTAGAGTTTCTGCCCATCCACACTAGGCAGGGAGAAGCTATGTCTGTGATCCACTGACTGTTCCTTGGAGAGAAAGAGGATGAAGGAAAAGTGGGTGTCCATAAAATAAGGGAGAATTAAAATGTACTCCTGCACCCCATCCCACCCCCATGTCATCTCTGGTTCTTTCCAGTTCCTCCCTCCTCTCTTGACTACTCAAGCCACACTGCTCCCTGCACTGACTTGAATCTAATGTCTCCTCCCCGGATCCTTTTAATGGCTTCCTTTTGTTTACTTGTTTATCTGGTACCAGGAAGAGTACGGGTAGGCAATCCTCAGTGATAACTCACTGGTGAAGATAGGGAAAGGAGCTGGAGGATGGTGGGGGTGAGCAGAGGAACTGGGAGGCAGAGAGCAGGAGCTCGGTATTAGGTCCCCCTATCTGGCTGATTGAATCCTTTATCCCCATTTGCTTGGCCTCAGCTGCTACATTTACATCCCCAGTCACTCACAGTCCAGCTGCGGTCCCGGTCACTCCGGTACTGCACCAGGTGCTCCAAGCAATGGTCCAAGTATGTGTTGTTCCAGCTCAGCTCTAGCTGGGATTCACTCAGGTTGCGAAGTGTTAGATTCCTCGGAGCCCAGGGGATCACTGGAGATATGTGTGCGTGTGTGGTCATTCCCCTGGCCTAGACAACTCAGGATCCTGAAAGTAGTGCTCCTTACCCCTCCTCCTTTCCCATCCTGATCCCCTGTCTCCTCTTTTATGTGCATGTACCCTTATGGTAAGAGAATATCACTCCCTAGACTCCAGTGTCCCACAATATCCCTGGGATTTTGACCTCTTCTTTCCAAATTACCCAGATTCTGCAGTTTTAGTATCTGTATGGCCTGCCTCATGGCTTCCCGTGGGTCCTGGAGCTGGACCACAAATGTTTGGTAGAGATGGATCTCCTTTTTTTCCAACCGACAGCCAGAAGTAATCTCTTCAGAGAATAGGTAGTGGCCACACTCCTGGGCTTTATCATTATCAGAATTCTTGTACCTAGAGGAGAAGGGTTGGAAGGAAGAAGAACAATGGGCCAATTTGGGTACTGCAGATATCCACAGCCCAGCTGCCCTTCCTCTGAACTGACTTATGCCTTACCCCATGAGAAAAGAGTGGGGCACCTGCGAAGCTGGCTACCCTCTTTCTTGTCTCGGATCTGGCCCACCTCTTCTTCCTCCCCTCTGCTACCCCCTCTTCCCTTCTCATACCAATAGCGAAGAGTCAGGTTGGTAGGCTGGGGCTCAGAGCTGATGTTCCAAGTGCAATTCATGTACTCAACATTGAACACAAAACACTGAACCTTTGGGAGGGGCAGAGAGGAAACATTGAGGGACCTAAGGGGCATAGAGGTCAGGAAGAAATCTAGGTTGGAAAGAAAATGAAGTGGGGGAGGAAAAAAGAAGAAACGATGGTCAGAAGAAGAAGTAGCATGAGACAGGGAACCTTTCCCCTTGCCCTTCCCACTCTACTCTTAATTCTGCCCGCATGATTGCAGTAGCCAGTGGCAGATTGCAGATTTCTGTTCAGCCTCTTCCCACAACCTCCCTTCTCACCAACCCCCTCCAGTCCCAGATTTCCCACCGGCTGTGGTGTCTTCATTCCCATTGAGCGTGAGGACCGTTGTGTTCAGCCCCACCCCCAGCAGAGGCAGCTGCAGGAATAAGAGGGATCTGAGTGGTGATGATGGCCTCAACATGGCGCTTGGTCTTCGTTCCCTAGGTGTAGTCTGTGTCAGGAACCTGGGCCCCTCACCCATTACCCCTCCCCACCCACACATTTCCTTCTGTCATAGCTTCCGGTGGAAAGAACCTTAGAAACCAGGGCTTTACAGAGGGCGTGGCAAATGGGTAGTGTGACATAGGCCAAGTCTCTAGGAGATTAGGTGCTGCCATAGGGTGGTGTTAAGTAGAGACTAAGGCTGGGTATCCAATAGTGTCACAGACTTAATAATCCTCAGACCACCTAGATCCTGGGAAGGATCTGCTCACCACCACTCCCACCATTCCCAACCACATTCTCCTCTAAAACATTATGTCATATAGTGGAGGGTCTGAACCTCTATCATCCCCATCCTATGCTATGCACCTTCCTTGGCTCAGTCACCCTTAAAATCTTTGTTAAAGTCCTACTGTCTTGGGAGGAGAGAAAATATTCTTGGTTCTTGTGGATAGATAGATAGATAGGTAGGTAGGTAGATAGATAGATAGATAGATAGATAGATAGATAGATAGATAGATAGATAGCTGTCTTTCCTCTAACCTAATCTGAACCAGAATACTCACCCATGGCTGCTGCCTGAGCTGGATCCCTGTTGAGACTGGTGAGGAGGTCTGACTTAGAAGAAGATTCTGGAAATGGAACAACTAGCTCCAAACCCCTGTCTTCTCTAAAATCTTTTTCTCTTCCTGTCTTCCGTATTTCAGTTAATTGTATCATCACCCTCTCAGTTACCCAGGCTTGAAACCTCAGAATCATCTTCAACTTCTCCCTCTCTCTCACCCTAAGAATACAATCAGCTCTGCTTCTGTGGTGTTTCTCCCAGCAGTTTCCTCCTTTCCATTACCACAGCCTTGCTGCTAAATCAGCCTTTCATTACCTCTGGTCATGATTATTACTAGAACCCACTAACTGGTCCCCCTTTCTAAAGACCCTCCGCTCTCTAATCCATTCTTCATCCTATTGCTAGATTTAGCTTCCCCAAAACACAGAGATGATTGGAGGAACTATTTATAGAAATTGTTTATTCAACAAACTCTTTAATATGTGCCAGGCACTGTGCTTATGTTCCGGGAATATATAGTCCAGTAAGACATTCTCATCCTTCTAGAAGCTCATAGAAAAGTGGGGAAGACATAAACAAATAATACAATATAGTGTAATAAGTTCTACAACATAGATGTGGAGATAATACAAAGTATATGAACACAGAAGAGGAAGTAACTAAATTTACTAAGATGGAGAGGGGGGTAGTTCAGGGAAGGCTGTGCCAAAGAAGTGCCATTTGAGTGGAATTTTAAAGAATGAGTGTAATTTTACCAGACAGGAAAGTGAGTAGGACATCCAGCAAAAGAAAAGAGCACTTGACTGGGAGTCTCAAGGAAACTGGATTAAATGGCCCAGGGTGTATTAGTTTGCTAGGGCTGACATAACAAATTACTCCCAGCTGAGTGGCTTAAAACAAGAGAGATTTATTCTCTCACAGTTCTGGAGCCCAGAAATCTCAAATCAAGGTGTTGCCAGGGTTGAGAAGTTCCTTCTGAAGGCTTTGAGGAAGAATTTGTTTCCTGCTTCTATCTCCTAGCTGCTGATGGCTGCCATTAATCCTTGGTGTTCCTTGGCTTGTAGACACATCATTCCAATCTCTGCCTCTGTCTTCATATTACCTCTTTTCTCTTCTCCTTTGTCCTCCGTGTCTCTGTGTCTCTTTTATCTTTCTCTTCTTTTTTTTCTTTTTCTTCTCTCTCTCTTTTTTTTTTTTAAGAGAGACAGAGTCTCTCTGACTAGAGTGCAGTGGCATGATCGTAGCTCACTGCAGCCTTGAACTTCCGGGCTCAGGAGATCCTCTTGCCTCAGCCTCCCGAGTAGCTGGGACTACAGGTACATGCCACCACTCCTGGCTAATTTTTTTTTATTTTTTTTATTTTTTGTAGAGACAGGGTCTTACTATGTTGCCCAGACTCTACTAAAAATAGAAAGAAATTATCTGGACAACTAAAAATATATACAAAAAATTAGCCAGACATGGCGCATGCTGTAGTCCCAGCTACTTGGGAGGCTGAGGCAGAAGGATTGCTTAAGCCCAGGAGTTTGAGGTTGCTGTGAGCTAGGCTGATGCCACGGCACTCCACCCCGGGCAACAGAGCGAGACTCTGTCTCCAAAAAGATAAAATAAAATATAAAATAAAATATAAAAGAAATGGGCTATCAAACCATGAAGAGACATGGAGAAAACTTAAGTGCATATGACTAAGTGAAAGAAGCCAATCTGAGAAGGCTACATACTGTATGATTCCAACTATATGACATTCTGGAAAATACAAAACTATGGAGACAGTAAAAAGATCAGTGGTTGCCAGGGGTTGGGGGAAGGGAGGGGTGAATACGGAGAGCACAGAGGGTTTTTAGGTCAGTGAAAATATTCTGTATGATACTATAATAGTGGATACATGTCATACATTTGTCCAAACCCATAGACTGTACAACAGGAAGAGCGAACCCTAAGGTAAACCAGGAACTTTGGGTGATACTGTATCAATGTAAGTCCATCAGCTGTAACAAATGTACCACTCTGGTGGGGGATGTTGATAATGGGGGAAGTTATACTGCGTAGGGGCAGAGAGTATTTGGAAATCTTTGTATCCTCCTCTCAATTTTGCTGTGAACCTAAAACCGCTTTAAAAACTATCTTTTTAAAAAGTATCTTCCAGAGTTAGCTCAAATGTTACCTCCTCCAATGCGTTTTCCCTCTCCCCAGCCAGAATTAATTTTTCTTTCTTTTCTTTCTTTTTCCTTTCTTTTTTCTTTCTTTCTTTGTTTTTTTTTTTTTTTTGTTTTGTTTTTTTTGTTTTTTTTTTTTGAGACAGAGTCTTGCTCTGTGGCCCAGGTTAGAGTTCTGTGGCCTCAGCCTAGCTGACAGCAATCTCCAACTCCTGGGCTCAAGCGATCCTCCCGCCTTGGCCTCCCACAGAGAATTAATTTTTCTTCCCATCATGATTCAGTAGAATTTTGTTATTGTTACTTTTGTTACTTGTATTATTTTTGTTTGTTATTTTACTTTTATTGTAGCACTTTGGCTGTCTTTTCTCTAAATGGCAATACTGTAACAGAATAATGGCTCTGGAATAGAGAAAGAATCCTAGTCCCAGCTCCGTTACTTAGTAGCTGTAGAATATGCACATTTTCACTGTTTGAGAATTAGCTTCCTGGTTCACAAAATGGAGACGATAATAGCCCTTAACTCATGGGGCTGTTTGCAAATCAAAGGAGATAATGTCTGGAAAGCAGCCGACACAGTAGGTTCCGCTTTCGCTAGAGGAAGGGTCCTTAACCTGGAGCTCATGAACTCAGGGGATACTTAGATGAGCTTTAAGAGGTCTAAGAACCTCGCTAGATAGTATCTAACATTTTGCAAGTTTATATGTGCATTTTTCTGGGAGGAAGGTCCATAGCTTTCATTTGCATTTTAGAGTTTGTGACAGAAAAGGTTAGGCAGCTCGGGGCTAGACCATAAAGGCCTTGAGGGATTAGAGCCGGCCTTTTAGGGTTTAATGGGTGCTTTCTTATGCATACTTAGTTTCTAATTGTTACAACAGTCCTTTGAAGAAGGTGTTAGCCCCCTATTTTTTCAGATGCAGGAACTAAGAAACTGTGAAAGCTAGAGTTCCCAACCAATGCAAATATTATTGAACACTTTTCGAGGCCAAGAACCTAGCTAGGCGCTAGGAACCCAATTCTAGTCAGAGCTCAGCACCACGGCTGCCTCCCACGTTGCAGGTTTGCATCCCCAGCACAGTACGTGGCTCGGGAACGTTTCTGAGATTTTTGCTGAGTGAAATCGACTTTCCGCCGCCGCGCGGCAATCTCCCGGGGGCACAGAGCCCCGCCCCAGGCCGGGCAGGCCCCACCCCCTCCGCGGTCGGTATTGTCGGATGGTTCCCGGCGTCCCTCGGCTTCCCTCGGTAGTTTCCGGCAATGATCGAGAGTTTCTAACGTGCCCCCTGTTGTCTCTCGGCCGCCGTCCTCCCTAACCGCCCCCCCCCCCACTTTTCGGCTCTCTCTCCCCCTTCCCCACCCCCCGCAAGCCTGGCCCTGCTGGCGCCTCCGCCGCTACGGGCTGGGCAAGATGGCGGCCTTCGGGATCTTGAGCTACGAACACCGGCCCCTGAAGCGGCCGCGGCTGGGGCCTCCCGATGTGTACCCTCAAGATCCCAAACAGAAAGAGGTGCGTTCGAAAATCGGGGCTCTCAGGGGCCCGGGGCACGCAGTCAGCATAGGAGGAGGCATTGACGGTTTAGGGAAGGGGGGGCGGGGCGATTAGATGAGAAGGAAAGTCCCGAAAGGGGGAAGAGTAAAGTGGGCTGCTGTGGGAGAGCAGGACGCAGGTGGGTGGGGGGTTCCGAGGTGTGACTAGGGAATGTTGTAGGGGCCACACCAGAGGCGCCCACCTCCACACACATACACCTCAGAAAGTTGTCTGAGGCAGCTTGGTGAGGTACAGCTCCTCGCAAGGGAAGAGTGATGTTGAGGGTGCTCTGCGTGGCTGGGAATCTTAGAGACTGTGGGGGTGAGGGTGGGGTCCGAGTGAACATAAGGGCCCAGCTTTAAGTAACGCTCTGCTCTACTCAGAATCTTCCTCCTCCCCTCTTCGCTTGTTCCTTCTCTTCTGCCCTCCTCTCCTACCACCTCCCCCCAAGGGGAAAAAAAACTAAAATGCCGTTTTCCTGCCTCAGGATGAACTGACGGCCTTGAATGTAAAACAAGGTTTCAATAACCAGCCTGCTGTCTCTGGGGATGAACATGGCAGTGCCAAGAACGTCAACTTCAATCCTGCCAAGGTGAGACAACTCTGCCAGGCTGAAGGAAAAGGCTGGAAGAATCTGAGAAGGAGCAAAGGCCCTGGGTTGGGAAGACTTAAAGGGACAAC
Organism: Lemur catta; assembly: GCF_020740605.2. Classification (NCBI taxonomy): domain Eukaryota; kingdom Metazoa; phylum Chordata; class Mammalia; order Primates; family Lemuridae; genus Lemur; species Lemur catta. Next base: position 47,621,475 of record NC_059155.1, on the reverse strand, counting down.
CTAAATGTCTGAGCTTGCTTTCATAACCTAATGCTACCCCATTGGCATTTGCCCATCAAAGGCAGGACCACCTAACTGCCCCTTCTTCCCAGCCTGAGGTGTAGTTTTCTTCCCTCAGATCAGTTCCAACTTCAGCAGCATTATTGCAGAGAAGTTACGTTGTAACACCCTTCCTGACACTGGTCGCAGGAAGCCCCAAGTGAACCAGAAGGACAACTTCTGGCTGGTGACTGCACGATCCCAGAGTGCCATTAACACCTGGTTCACTGACCTGGCTGGCACCAAGCCACTCACACAACTAGCCAAAAAGGTGAGGTACTATTTCCTGTTCTTCAGGCTAAGGGTGGGGGAGCATGGGTCCCAAGTACCCTCCTATTCCCACATTAATCTCCATGGGTGCCAGCTCATAGGGGTAATAGAGACCTCACTAATTGTGATGTCTGTCCAGGTCCCCATTTTCAGTAAGAAGGAAGAAGTGTTTGGGTACTTAGCCAAATACACAGTGCCTGTGATGCGGGCTGCCTGGCTCATTAAGATGACCTGTGCCTACTATGCAGCAATCACTGAGACCAAGGTTAAGAAGAGACCTGTTGTTGACCCTTGCGTGGGTAAGTAACTCCTAATACCAAGTATACCAGTGGTCCCCAACCTTTTTGGCCCTAGAGACCAGTTTCGTGGAAAACAATTTTTCCCCAGACCTGGAGAGCGGGGCAGAATTCAGGCAGTGATACAAGTGATGGGGAGCACCTGTAAATACAGGTGAAGCTTCACTTGCTGGCCCACTGCTCACCTCCTGCTCTGTGACACCCCCACCCTCCACCGTTTCCTAAGTTTCATGGAAGACAATTTTTCCACAGACGGGAGTGGGGGTGCGCTGCGGACCTCTGTGGCCTAGTCCCTAACAGGCTGGGCCTGGTGCCCCATCCTTGGGGGTGGGGGTGGGGGTGGAAGTACAGGGTGCTGGGAACTGCAGAGGTATACCACTGATTGATTTGAGAAGCAGTAGAGAGACCCTTGGAATCATTCTCCTTCTTGTTTCTGCTTGTATCTTGTATTCACTCAGTAATTCAAGTATCTGTTGTGTGCACGTACGGGGCTACAAAGACAACCGGTACATAATCTCTGCTCTTAGGAAGCTTACAGTCTAGTAGGGATGCTAAGGCATATGTACGAATAACATAATTAAATGTAGAAAGTGGTAAATGTCAAAAGAGGAGGCAGAAGTTTCTTTGGACAGATAGATTACTTTCTTTGGGAGATAACCTGGGAAGGCTTTAGGAAGGTGGCATTTGGCTAGAGGGAAAAAGAATGAATAGAATTTAGAAGGATGGTGCTTGGGGGTGGGGGTAGGGGATGGAAGGTGTTCTAACACATTGACTACCACATTAGAAAAAAAATTTTTTTCCTTGGGGCCACAGTGTTTTATTACAAAATAGAATAAAAACTTCGAAAATAAAACGATCCTTCCTAATTTAATGAAAAATGTGTTATTTTTTATTGTTTTCTGTGCGTGAGTTAATTGCAACTTGAAAAATAGTTCACACGGCTCCCAAGGTAGAGACGTGTGAGTTACATATGCTTCATGAGGCCCCAGGCTCAAAACTAGCATGAGTTAAATACAAGTCACATGGCAGTTAATGTGCTAAGCATAAGGATATTATCAAATAGCCCTTTTTCCATGTTTCCTCTAGAATGGACTCAGATCATCACCAAGTACTTATGGGAGCAGCTACAGAAGATGGCTGAATACTACCGGCCAGGGCCTGTAGGAAGTGGGGGCTGTGGTTCCACGATAGGGCCCTTGCCCCATGATGTAGAGGTGGCGATCCGGCAGTGGGATTACAGTGAGAAGCTGGCCATGTTCATGTTTCAGGTAGGGAGTTAGGCATGTTGTGTGGGTCATTGGATTGAGCCTGATCTTGCCCTCTGCCAGTATAGAACAGAATCAGTCTGCCTCTTTGCCCCAGTTGTAGTTCTCTTCACCCTTTCATTTACTTTAACTGCCTCATCTCTAATAGTCCCTGTGTTAAACTAATTCTCTTCCCCACCCCTGGTACCCATAGGATGGAATGCTGGACAGACATGAGTTCTTGACCTGGGTGCTTGAATGTTTTGAGAAAATCCGCCCTGGAGAGGATGAATTGCTTAAACTGCTGCTGCCCTTACTGCTTCGAGTAAGGCCTAGGAGTTGGGGAGTCTAGGGAGGATTTGAGAAAGAATAAGACTTTAGAGCAGTGTCCCTTGGAGAGAATTAGAGGCTCTGATAGTCATGTCTTCACAGTATTCTGGGGAATTCGTTCAGTCTGCGTACCTCTCCCGCCGCCTTGCCTACTTCTGTACCCGGAGACTGGCCCTGCAGCTGGATGGTGTGAGCAGCCACTCATCTCATGTTATATCTGCTCAGTCAACAAGCACGCTGCCTACCACCCCTGCTCCTCAGCCCCCAGCTAGCAGCACACCCTCAACTCCCTTTAGTGACCTGCTTATGTGCCCTCAGCACCGGCCCCTGGTTTTTGGCCTCAGCTGTATCCTACAGGTAGGTACTAGGTGGGTCCAAGGAAGTATTAAGAGATAGCCTGAGAAGAGTTTCGTGCCCATCCTGAAGAATGGGGATGATTCCAGATTGGAGGTGGGAGTAGGCACTGAGTACTTTCTTGGAGGCTACTGCTTCTCAGTACTGGGGTATTAGTTCCCTTTGGAGGTTTTGGCCAGCCTCTCTCTTTCTTCCAGGGCTAAATGGTAAGAAAGTGGATGAAGGGAGGGGATTAGGGATGGAGTGATGCCTGCCACAGGGACTCAGTCCCAGTAACTTTGGATCTCAAGTGTAAGGGTTAGGTCTTATAACAGGATTCCGGAGAGGTAGTCATGGTAACTGAGTTTGACTTAGCTGTTTCTGTCTGGCAGACCATCCTCCTGTGTTGTCCTAGTGCCCTGGTTTGGCACTACTCGCTGACTGATAGCCGGATTAAGACTGGCTCACCACTTGACCACCTGCCTATTGCTCCCTCCAACCTGCCCATGCCAGAGGGCAACAGTGCCTTCACTCAGCAGGTAAGTCTGACCACTAGCCTGGTATTCCAACATTGAGCTATGAGGCTAAATTACTCTTTCAGAAATAATGATTTGGAGTCTGGTACTGTTCTTTCAGCCCAGAGCCCCGGTCTTGGCACATCCTTAAAGCCTTCCTTTTTGATACTGCAGGTCCGTGCAAAGTTGCGGGAGATTGAGCAGCAGATCAAGGAGCGAGGACAGGCAGTTGAGGTTCGCTGGTCTTTTGATAAGTGCCAGGAAGCTACTGCAGGTAGGTTTCAGAAGACAGTAGGAAGTATGTTTGAGACAAGGATGGAGCTTGTAAGGACATACAGATCTGAAAGCCAGAATGCACTGGGCCTCTAGTTAAGTCCCCTTTACCACTTTTCCTCTTTAGGCTTCACCATTGGACGGGTGCTCCATACTTTGGAAGTGCTGGACAGCCATAGTTTTGAGCGCTCTGACTTCAGCAACTCTCTTGACTCCCTTTGTAATCGAATCTTTGGATTGGGGCCTAGCAAGGATGGGCATGAGGTAAGCAAGAAGGGGAATCAAAGGAGCAAAATCATTGCAAGAGCAACAGTATGTTATGAGAGGAAGTCATGGTGAGGCATTGAAACCAGGGGATGTCTGCAGAGATGATCTTATTGGGCCCAAGATGTTTTAAGATGGGGCCCAGTCTTTAAAAAATTGGAACTTAATTCTTTGTCCCCAACCCTACCTTACTCATCCCTGTCTTCCTTTGGTCTCCAGATCTCCTCAGATGATGATGCTGTGGTATCATTACTGTGTGAATGGGCTGTCAGCTGCAAGCGTTCTGGTCGGCATCGTGCTATGGTGGTAGCCAAGCTCCTGGAGAAGAGACAGGCAGAGATTGAGGCTGAGGTTAGGGGGAAGAGATAAGAGAAGGAGATTGGCCAATGGGAAGGAATCTAACTGGGGTTGGGCACAGAGAGATTGAGGCGATAATGGGACCAAAGTTGAAGGTGTGAGAATAGAGTAAAAAAGTGGTAGAGAACTTAAAGGGAAAATTAAGGACATGAGGCAAAAGTAGAAAGGTGTGGATTAATGTCAGAGTTAGAGAAGAGATCAAGGCTTCAACTGGGAGGTGGTAAAGAAAATGGAGGTCAGAGGGGGAACGGAAGTGAAAAGCATGGGGTAGAGGCAAAACAGGTGGTAGTTGAAGGGTTACACATTGAGGAGTGAAGAAACAGGTAAAAGTCAGTCCTGCAATTTGTTCTTTCATCCTACAGCGTTGTGGAGAATCAGAAGCAGCAGATGAGAAGGGTTCCATTGCCTCTGGCTCCCTTTCTGCTCCGAGTGCTCCCATTTTCCAGGATGTCCTTCTGCAGTTTCTGGATACACAGGCTCCCATGCTGAGTATGGACCCCTGCCACCCTCTAGTTACCTCTGCCTTGACTCAGTTACCCACCACTGTCATCAGAAAGCATAATTAAGGGCCTTCTGGTCTATATTTCTGTCTTGATCTCTGTGCAGAATGACTTTTAGATGTAATTCTAGTCCTTGATCATCTTACAGTTTAATAGAGTAGAGAAACATAGATAATAATAAAGATAAGAATGTGTGACTAAAGCATTTTCACTGTATAAATAGCAGCAAAGATGCTATATTCCCTTCTGAGATGATGTGTGGGGCAACAGGTGGGTTAACCAACCATACTTTGTCCCTCAATAGTTTCTGAGATTTTTTTTTTTTTTGGTCACTCTTATTACTGCTTTGGGTGTATCCCTCTCTGAGGTCTTCTAGGAGCACCACACCTTTGGTGTGTCCCTCTTTCTTTTTGCCCACCTCTTTTGTGTTCTCCTAACTCATCTTTCCTCATTCCCTCCCTCCAGCGGATCCCCGAAGTGAGAGTGAGCGGGTGGAATTCTTTAACTTGGTACTGCTGTTCTGTGAACTGATTCGACATGATGTTTTCTCCCACAACATGTATACTTGCACTCTCATCTCCCGAGGGGACCTTGCCTTTGGAGCCCCTGGTCCCCGGCCTCCCTCTCCCTTTGATGATCCTGCCGATGACCCAGAGCGCAAGGAGGCGGAAGGCAGCAGCAGTAGCAAACTGGAAGTGAGTGGGCTTTTCCTTGCCCTGGATCATTCCTTCTGACATTTCCATCTTCATGGCTCCCAGAGGCCTCTGAGAGTCTCTTTTGCCTAATGAAGGTAGTATTTTCTTAGCACTTTGTGGTTTACAAAACACTCTCACATCAGCCCTGTGAGATACTCTTATCCCTATTTGAAAGCTGAAGGAAATCGAGGCCCATACTGGTTAAAGGACTGGACAAGACTTGAATCCAGATCCTGTGCTTTCCACAGTATGGTCTCCTCTCTCTAATTCCCCTGTGAACTTTTCTAGATGGTGGGGAGCAGCTCCCTAGATCTAAAGCAACTTCTCTTATGTTCTATGCCCTCAGGATCCAGGTCTCTCAGAATCTATGGACATCGACCCTAGTTCCAGTGTGCTCTTTGAGGACATGGAGAAGCCTGATTTCTCAGTAAGTTAGATCCTAAGCATGGAAAACTCCAGCTCCTTAGATCCTCCCATTATGCCTCTTTCTGGAATTGAATTATGCCCCCTCATCCCTTTTTCTCCTTCTAAATGTTCTGCCCTCTCACCTTTCTCTTAGTTGTTCTCCCCTACTATGCCCTGTGAGGGGAAGGGCAGTCCATCCCCTGAGAAACCAGATGTCGAGAAGGAAGTGAAGCCCCTACCCAAGGAGAAGATCGAAGGGACCCTTGGGGTTCTTTATGACCAGCCACGACACGTGCAGTATGCCACACACTTTCCCATCCCCCAGGTACTGTTCCCCAACACCTTGTGATGATCTGTTTTGAGCCCAGATTGCTGTCCAAGGAATTTGCCAAGGGGTTGGAGCTGTTCCTGAGGGTGTGGGTATGTTGGGAAGGGACTTGAGCACAGTGCTGCGGGGTATGGAGTGTGCTTTTAAGAGGAGGGAAGGAGATCTGTGCTGAAGTCTGACTGTGCTGCTGGGATGCAGGAGGAGTCATGCAGCCATGAGTGCAACCAGCGGTTGGTCGTATTGTTTGGGGTGGGAAAGCAGCGAGATGATGCCCGCCATGCCATCAAGAAAATTACCAAGGATATCCTGAAGGTTCTGAACCGCAAGGGGACAGCAGAAACTGGTGGGTTCGAGGCTCCTTAAACAGATCTCCCCCAAAGAGTGCCCTAGTCAGTGTTCCCTTCCCCAGCATAGGGAACTCCCCAGTCATGTCCCAATGTCCTGTCTCTTAGAGTCTCCTGAGAGCTCTAGTCCTTTTGAAACTTGCCCCCTCATTCCCCCCCTCTGCAGACCAGCTTGCTCCTATTGTGCCTCTGAATCCTGGAGACCTGACATTCTTAGGTACCTCACAGTAAGCCCCATACTGCCCTCCTTCCCTCTCCCTTCCCTCCCTCATCCTAGCACCTCCCTGTATATATTCCTCTAAGGTCCACATAGTCTGTGGTCCTCTAAACCTTTGCTTCACTGTCCCCTTCCCTTCATCCCACCTCCATCCCTTCGTTGACCCTCCCTTCCCGGCTTCCCTCTTCCTTTCCTCCCTCCGTCCCTCCCTCCCCACCCCCAGTCAGCTAGTTATCTTCCCTGTCCTGACTGGTCCCTTTCAACTGTCCCCTCAGGTGGGGAGGATGGGCAGAAGCGGAGGCGCAACCGGCCTGAGGTCTTCCCCACTGCCGAAGATATCTTTGCTAAGTTCCAGCACCTTTCACATTATGACCAACACCAGGTCACGGCTCAGGTGTGGGCCTAAGCCCAGCCCCCTTCCCACAGCCTGGCCTCCTCTTCTGTTTTCCTTTCCCCCTTATCTTTTTCTCCCCCTAGGCAGGCTAAGCTTCCTGATCTCCTCCCCTTCCTCCATCATCCTCTCCTGCTGCCCTCGTTCTTCTTGCCTCTCTCCACTCCCGTTTCACTCCCACTGCCCTTATCAGGTCTCCCGGAATGTTCTGGAGCAGATCACAAGCTTTGCCCTTGGCATGTCATACCACTTGCCTCTGGTGCAGCATGTGCAGTTCATCTTTGACCTCATGGAATATTCACTCAGCATCAGTGGCCTCATCGACTTTGCCATTCAGGTGGGGAAGTTGGGGGAGATAAGGGTGGAGGAAGGAGTCTGTGCTATATAGGGTCATAAAGACAGGGGTAGAGGCTCCAGCCAGTTTCCCATGCTATTTGGAGGGGCAGAAAGACTAGCACGGGGGGAATGGAACATGAGCTAAGACTGTAGGAATAGAGACTTAAGTGCTCCCTGGGGAGGCCCAGGAGGCAGATTAGAGCATTGGGCACAGACCATCCTCCCACTGTGGAGTTCATAGAACTATATCCTGGAGACTGGTTTAGAGGTGTCATTAATAGAACAAAGGACAGTGGCATGTGGTAACAGGGCCCTTCTATCCTGGGCGGTTCCAGCAGGAAGGGGCTCAGGCCTGGCCCTGCCAGTGTCCTCATAGGAAGGGGGTTATATATGATATGAGGGGCCTCTTCTCATCTCCCACCCCCCATTCACTCTGCTAGCTGCTGAATGAACTGAGCGTAGTTGAGGCCGAGCTGCTTCTCAAATCCTCGGATCTGGTGGGCAGCTACACTACCAGCCTGTGCCTGTGCATCGTGGCTGTCCTGCGGCACTATCATGCCTGCCTCATCCTCAACCAGGACCAGATGGCACAGGTCTTTGAGGGGTAAGCAGGGTTTCAAAATAACTGAAACACTCAGGTCTCTGGCGAATGCCAGTAGAAGTAGTCTGGGAAGAACACGCACATGGGCTCACACTGTAGGGAAGTTCCTGCCATTCAGGTGGGAAGGGAATAGTATTACCAAGAGACCTGGATCTGTTTCAAGGGCCCTTTGTGCCTTGGCCCCTCACATACCATCCGCTGATCTTCCCAACCTTGCCTCTTCGTGACAGGCTGTGTGGCGTAGTGAAGCATGGGATGAACCGATCGGATGGCTCCTCTGCAGAACGCTGTATCCTTGCTTATCTCTATGATCTGTACACGTCCTGTAGCCATTTAAAGAGCAAATTTGGGGAGCTCTTCAGGTAAGAGAGGTGGGAGGTAAGGGGTAAAAAGTGGGATCTAGTCCCTTCTCCTTCTCATTACTACCCAACTCAGGAGCTGAGCACAGCCCAGGACCCTGCTGCCTGTCTAGGGTCATTTATGGACTGTGTCCTCCACGTGTTGTTGCATTACTGAGAGTGGGTGCTCTTCTCCATCACCCATCTCTCTGGGGCCCACACTCTTCCTCCTCTTCCTCCCTGCCTCCAGAGGCCCCTGTTCCTTACTCTCATGTGGTTCCTTTCCTGCCAGTCTGCTTTGTCCCATCTCCCTTTTCTTGTCCCAAGGTCTCTTGTGCCTCACTTTCTCCTTTTTTTTTCCGCCTTTGCTGACCATCCCTCTACCTTACCAAACCTTCTTTAACACTACTATCTCCTTTCCCCTACCCCTGCAGCGACTTTTGCTCGAAAGTGAAGAATACCATTTACTGCAACGTGGAGCCATCAGAATCAAACATGCGCTGGGCACCTGAATTCATGATTGACACTCTGGAGAACCCCTCAGCTCACACCTTCACCTACACAGGGCTAGGCAAGAGTCTTAGTGAGAACCCTGCTAACCGCTACAGCTTTGTCTGCAATGCCCTTATGCACGTGTGTGTGGGGCACCATGATCCCGATAGGTATGGGGCGTACTGAGTGAAGAATGGGCACCACACCCCCACCTGATACTGGGAGGGCTAAGATACCCGGGAGGTACTACAACCTTGATTATTACTGGGGCAGAGATGAAAAGTTAATGAGTCTGAGATTTTGTGGAACAAGGTTTTTCCTGAGAGCATTTGTACTTTTCCCTAGGGTGAATGACATCGCAATCCTGTGTGCAGAGCTGACCGGCTACTGCAAGTCACTGAGTGCAGAATGGCTTGGAGTACTTAAGGCCTTGTGCTGCTCCTCTAACAATGGCACTTGTGGTTTCAACGACCTCCTCTGCAATGTAGATGTGAGACTTGGGGTGGAGTCTTGTTGGGGAAGGAGGCACTGACCAGGGCAAGGGGCTGGTCATGATCATCAAGGTAGTAGAGGGATGGAGTTCTGTAGAGTGGAGACATACCCCGTCTCTCCACACTAAGTGGTGATGTCTGTCTGCTTTTTCTTCCAGGTCAGTGACCTGTCTTTTCATGACTCCCTGGCTACTTTTGTTGCAATCCTCATCGCCCGGCAGTGTTTGCTCCTAGAAGATCTGATTCGCTGTGCTGCCATCCCTTCACTCCTTAATGCTGGTGAGCCACCAATCTGTAACCCTTAGAATTTCTGGACCCCAAATTTCCATACACACTCAATGGCCATCTTCTCATTGCTCAGTGTGAGAGACCCTACTGTGGCTCCCTGGCCCTTACCAGAAGGCCAGTCCTCTGGTGTGCCTCAGGCTGGAAGGGGCCTGTTTTCTATTTAACCCTGGGTTTGTAGCCCTGACCTTCCAATTTTTGACCCTTCAACTGCATAACGGTTCTTTGCTCTACCTCTCCTTCAGTATGATCTTGCTTTTTCTCCTTTCACTTTACCTCATCTTCCCCCTCATCTCCCCGCGCCACACGCACACGCACACGCACACACACAGAGTTCGGCTTCATCCCTTCCTGCTTTGTCTTCCTTTTAGCTTGTAGTGAACAGGACTCTGAGCCTGGGGCCCGGCTTACCTGCCGCATTCTCCTCCACCTTTTCAAGACACCGCAACTCAATCCTTGCCAGTCTGATGGAAGTAAGTGACCCCGATCTGAGCCAGCCAGCAGCAGAAAGTATGGCTTCCCCACCCCATTCCCCGCCACGCTTTCTACTTTGGCTTCCCCTGACTTCAGCTCCCTCTCCAGACAAGCCTACAGTAGGAATCCGCTCCTCCTGTGACCGCCACCTGCTGGCTGCCTCCCAGAACCGCATCGTGGATGGAGCTGTGTTTGCTGTTCTCAAGGCTGTGTTTGTACTTGGTATGGGGGTAGGAAGGGAGTGGTGCCAGAAGTGTGTATAGGGTGGAGTGCCAGCTAAACTACAAGGGACAGTCTTTCTCCCTCCCAAAGGTGGTCTCTCTGACCTTTGGGGAGGAGGGGAAGTATATTTCTGTCCCATAGGGCAAGATTTGGGGAGTTTCTGCCTCTGTGGGCCTGGAGTGGGTCTCCACACAGTATTCTGATCTCACTCTGCCCTCCCTATCTCCCACCCGTGAACCACAGGGGATGCAGAACTGAAGGGTTCGGGCTTCACTGTCACAGGAGGAGCAGAAGAACTTCCAGAGGAGGAGGGAGGAGGTGGCAGTGGCGGTCGGAGGCAGGGTGGCCGCAACATCTCTGTGGAGACAGCCAGTCTGGATGTCTATGCCAAGTACGTGCTGCGCAGCATCTGCCAACAGGTCAGTCTCACCTTCCCCCCACACCTCCTGAATGCCTCTGTGTAATATAGTCCTGTCTCCAGCCCACGATCGCGTCACCTCCCTACTATACATCATGTCCCTTACCAGCCCCTAGCCCATCCGCCTTATTCCTAAGCCCCTCACTGGTTGCCCCCCAGTCCCCTGATTATCAGCTTTCTCAGGAATGGGTAGGAGAACGTTGCCTTAAGTCGCTGTGTGAGGACAGCAATGACCTACAAGACCCCGTGTTGAGTAGTGCCCAGGCCCAGCGCCTCATGCAGCTCATCTGCTACCCACATCGACTGCTGGACAACGAGGATGGGGAAAACCCCCAGCGGCAACGCATTAAGCGTATTCTTCAGGTAGGCCAAGGTGATGGGGGTCTTGGAGGAAGCAGTGGGGCCCAACCTGGGGAGAAACAATGGGAACCTTGAGAAAAAGAGAGGGAGAGTTAAGTAGAGAGGAAGATGAACAAAGATATAAGAGAAAGGTAGTGAGAGAAACAGCTCCAGTGTGGGTTTAGGAGTAAATCCAGTATGGTCTAGACTGTAGAGTAACACTATTAGGTGAGGGCACTGCTGTCTGGAGCGAATCTAGCGTATCGGTGGGATGCATAGCATCTGGGAGGCCTTGTATATTTGGCATTTTGGTCATGACTGAGAAACTGAGTAGTAATAGCTACTACCTGTTGAGCACGTATTTTGTGCCAGATACTGTGCTAGGCACTCTGCATACATTTTCTCATTTAATCTTTACAACCCTACGAAGTGGGTATGGGTCTCCCTGTTTGACCGATGAGGAAACTGAGGCCTGAAGAGGTTAAGTAACTTTGTCAAGGTCATAGAGGTCCCTGTCAGACCTCTAGGAATCTGTGATTCAAGGTTGTGGGAGATCAGGAATTGGCCTCAGGATGGTGGGTAGCTAAGGTGACATGGTGATAACTAGCTTGGGGGTGGGGCCTCTATCACAGAACTTGGACCAGTGGACCATGCGCCAGTCTTCCTTGGAGCTGCAGCTCATGATTAAGCAGACCCCTAACAACGTGAGTAGCGCCTGGGCCTCCCTTGCCCTTGCCCACTTCCAGCTCCATGTGTCAAGGAATAGGCCACCATAGAAGAACCTAGGTCCTAGTCTTGGACTCTTGAACTGAGAGAAATAAGAGGGGATGGGTCCTGCCCAGCACCACAGGTGTGGCTGCTCTGCTGTGCCTGTGACATTGGGGCAAAGAGAAAAAGAAAAGAGGGGATGGGAAAATGGCAAACTTGTGGAGCTGATGCTCAGGGAAATGGGTTGGGAGTGTTGGAGCTCTGAGCTATGGGGAAGGTTGGTGGTGGTGATGGAGCCTGTTTCTGTGGCCGCAGATGTAAGGGGGTATGTAAAAGAGAAGACAGTGGGAATTAAAGAAACATGGAGGTGCTAGAGAGCACGACGGCTGACAGAGTTGTGTCCCTACCTTCCCATCACCCTCCACCCATGCTGTCATTCGCCCTCATCTCCCATCTCCCCTACCATCTGTTTTCCTTCACCCCAGCTACCTATTCTAGCACCTCTGTGCCTTTCATCCTCTGCAGGAGATGAACTCCCTCTTGGAGAACATCGCCAAGGCCACAATCGAGGTTTTCCAACAGTCAGCGGAGACAGGGTCATCTTCTGGAAGCAATGCAAGCAACATGCCCAGCAGCAAGACCAAGCCTGTGCTCAGGTTGGGTAGAAACATGTTAGGACCCATCCCCTTATGAGTTTCTCTTCTGATAGTGTGAATGACGTCAGTCGTGTGGAGATGCCGGCATGTCCTCAGGGGAAGGAGAGGATGGATTGTTTCAACCTCGCCTGGCTTCCTTGTAACCCTGTGTCCTCCATCTGTTTTCCAGCTCTCTGGAGCGCTCTGGTGTATGGCTGGTGGCCCCCCTCATTGCTAAACTGCCTACCTCAGTCCAGGGACATGTATTAAAGGCTGCTGGGGAGGAATTGGAGAAGGGTCAGCACCTGGCTTCCTCTTCCCGCAAAGAACGGGATCGACAAAAGCAAAAGAGGTAAAGGCGCTTGGGGAAGACCAGGACTGAGGGGTAGAAAGGAGAGGAGGCAGGCCCAGGGAGGAATAAAATTTGAGGCTAAGAGCTGAGGATAAACATCATAGGACAGTGGAAAATCAGAGGATAAGAGTGGGCATGGCTGAGCAAGAGGCTAGATCTTAAAAGAGTAGAGTCTGGGCCTTGGAGGAATGAGGTTGGAAGTTGCCTGATCCCTAACCCATGATCTCCCTTTTCTTTTTCTCCTGTCTCAAGTATGTCCCTGTTGAGCCAGCAGCCCTTCTTGTCCCTGGTGCTGACATGTCTGAAAGGGCAGGATGAGCAACGTGAGGGACTCCTTACCTCCCTCTACAGCCAGGTGCACCAGGTACAGGTCTCTGGACCATGGAGGTGGGCAGAAGGGCAGGGAAGAATGCACCTAGGAGGCCACGATGTACTTAGAATTCTCAGTACTTTCTGTTAAACACACTGGGTGCTTTGGGATGGAAACGAGAAGATCCTTGAACTGCACATTATACTTGTTTCTGTCCTAGATTGTGAATAATTGGCGAGACGACCAGTACTTAGATGATTGTAAACCAAAGCAGCTCATGCATGAGGCACTCAAACTGCGGCTTAACCTGGTGAGAGGGCGAGCTGGGGAGACGAAGGAAGGGGGTCGGGCTGGATATGCAGAGTAAAGAAGCCTCAGCTTGGGGCTTATGGGGATGAGGAGAGAGACCTCAGGTTTTTCTGGGTCTTCCAGTACTAACCCTGCTCTCCTAAAGGACACCGGGCCTGAAAATAGTTAAGGGGACTGGATTGCTCTGGTCGGGGTCCAATAGCTTATGTACTCTGGATCCTTGCATGGACTCTGCTTCATCCTAGATTCTGACTGGGCCCTAGAAACACTAGAAACCCACTGTGGAATATTGAATGGAATCTTGGAAATCATTTAGTCCAGGTCCCAACATTTTATAAGTAAGGAAACGGGCCCAGAGATGTCAAGAATCAGTCACTGGCTTGAGATCATGTAGCAAATCAGAAGTACAACTGTAGCATGACCTCAGGTGTCCCGACTCCCACCCAACCCAGATTCTAATCTAAGTTTTTCTTAGAAAAGGTTCTATAGGTTTCCACCAAACAAAATGCCGACGTTCGCACTCCTGAGCCATCTGACTGACTTGTTGTGGCCCTGACAGGTGGGGGGCATGTTTGACACAGTGCAGCGCAGCACTCAGCAGACCACGGAGTGGGCCGTGCTCCTCCTGGAGATCATCATCAGCGGCACTGTCGACATGCAGTCCAACAAGTAAAGCATTCCCACCCCCTCCCTGCAGTTTTGTACCCAAGAAGATCCCCCTACGCCCACACCAGGTGCGCAACCCACTGAGATCAGTGTGGCTGTTACTGTGGATTCCATGGCCCTGGGTTCCCCCACACAATTTTATTGCCCTCAAGATGATATATAAAGTACCTCTCCTGGCCAGGCACGGTGGCTCACGCCTGTAATCCTAGCACTTTGGGAGGCCAAGGCAGGAGGATAGCTTGAGCTCAGGAGTTTGAGACCAGCCTGAGCAAAAGCGAGACCCCATCTCTAACAAAAATAGAAAAAATTAGCCGGGCGTGGTGGCGTGCGTCTGTAGTCCCAGCTACTCGGGAGGCTGAGGCAGGAGGATCACTGGAGCCCAGGAGTGTGGGGTTGCGGTGAGCTATGATGATGCCACTGCACTCTGCATGGGGTAGAGTAAGACTCTGTCTCAAAAAAAAAAAAGTCACCTCTCCCTACTTATATCCCCTGCAGAGGCCTTTTTCTGTCTTAACCTCTTTCTTCTCTGGTATTCTCCCTGGCTTCCTGTCACAGTGAGCTCTTTACTACCGTGTTGGACATGCTGAGCGTGCTCATCAATGGGACATTGGCTGCAGATATGTCTAGCATCTCACAAGGCAGCATGGAGGAAAACAAACGTGCATACATGAACCTGGTGAAGAAGCTGCGGGTGAGCAAAGGAGGCAGGTGCAAGCTTTGGGGGTACGGGCATCTGCTGTCCAGCTTCAGGGACTTCATTCTGGCCTGAGCCCTCTTCCTTTCCCTCTCTCATCTGTTTTTTCTTTGTTATTCATGCAACGAGGATTTACTGGGGGTCATCTTTATGCCAGGTTCTGTGCTATCCCAAGACTTCCTGTCCCTTTTTTTCTGTATCTCTGAACTCTTGTCCTCTCTTCTGTGCGTACAGAAAGAATTGGGGGAGCGCCAGTCGGACAGTCTGGAAAAGGTTCATCAGCTGCTGCCACTGCCCAAGCAGACCCGAGATGTCATCACATGTGAGCCACAAGGCTCCCTTATCGACACCAAGGGCAACAAGATCGCTGGCTTCGATTCTATCTTCAAGAAGGAGGCAGGTTCTGTTGTCTTCCCATACCCTCTGCCTTTTTTCCCCTTTGGGCAAGAGCCTGCCCTGCATTAACCTCTTAACTACAACAGACTCATCAGACTAAGGAGTCCATCAGGCTCTGCCAGTAAAAACCATCTCTAGGATTTTGAGTGAATCACTTAACTTTCCTTACATTGCATCTCCCCATCTTTGGAGTCCCACCCTCTTTCTTTGGTCTCTCCCTTCACCCCCACCCACCTTTTAACATACCACCCATTTCTCAGAACCCGACCCTCCTCTTCTTGCTGCTCCACCTGCCTTGTGTCCTACCTCCCCCATCTGTCTGGCTGACGCCTGCATCTCTTTTGTCCCTGCGTTTCTCTCTCCACAACCACCCATCTCTGCATAGTTTTTCCTTTTCCCTTCTCTGTCAGTTGCAGTATTTGTTGAATAACTATCATCATGGTGTTAAGTAAAGAGTGAGAGGAAAAGAGGATGCAGAATTTAAAATCCAAAGTCTGACCCCTTCATGTATACATTCTCTTCATTTCTCTTCCTGATCCGTCTGTCTCTTTGTCTCTGTCTCTTACTCTGCCTTTCTTTGTCTCTCTCCACCTACCTCTTTGTCTCTCTCTCTTCCTCCTTCTCTCTCTCTCTCTCTCTCTCTCTCTCTCTCTCTCTCTCTGACTCTGCCTTTCTCTGCCTGTCTTTAGTCTCTCCCTGCCTTTTCTCTCTCTCTCCCTTCCTGTTTCTATTTGTCTTCCTCTGAATATCAGTCTTTCTCCCTCTCCTCCCACCCCTCCTTTTTCTGTCTCTGCTTCTCCTGGTTCTCCCTCTCCTGCATCTCCTTTTCTCCTGGCTTCATCTTCCCCTCCGCACCTCTCTCTACCCCCACCCATTGCTCTCTCCCCTTCTGACTCTCCTCTGCATGTGTGTGTATCCCTGTGTGTTTCTGTCTGTCTTCCTCTCACCATCTCCTCTGAACCAACCTATGACTTTTTTTTATTTCTTTATTACCAACAGATATTTTAGCGTCTTCTACAAGTGCTCAAGGTCTGTCTTGTCTTTTTCAAGTCTCAACAGCTCATTGTTTCTCGTTTTCTGGAGCAGGGTCTACAGGTTTCCACCAAACAAAAGATCTCTCCTTGGGATCTTTTTGAGGGGTTGAAGCCGTCAGCACCACTCTCTTGGGGCTGGTTTGGAACAGTCCGGGTTGACCGACGAGTGGCTCGAGGAGAGGAACAGCAGCGGTTGCTGCTCTACCACACACACCTGAGGCCCCGGCCCCGTGCCTATTACCTGGAGCCACTGCCACTGCCACCAGAAGATGAGGAGCCCCCTGCTCCCACACTGCTAGAACCTGAGAAAAAGGCTCCAGAGCCCCCCAAAACTGACAAACCTGGGGCTGCTCCACCTAGTACTGAGGAACGCAAGAAGAAGTCCACCAAGGGCAAAAAGCGCAGTCAGCCAGCCACCAAGACGGAGGTTAGTGCCTCCCCCGGTCACAGTTCTCCCACAGCCTTTCTCCTCATGATGCTTTCTAGTTTCTGGTTTGTGGGAGGGGTGGGGGTGCGTAGGGAGGGTGTGTCATCAGAATCATAATAAAAATTAACCATGTAGGGCATGCTTATAACATTGACTCAAACTGCACAAAAGCAATACATATAACCAAAATGTTTGTACCCCCGTAATATTCTGAAATTAAAAAAAACTAACCATGTAAATCCAGCTCCTCGTTACCCCATTCTACCCCATCTCCTCCTGCCCTACTCAGCTACAACCCATCCTCCTTCTTCCTCTGCCATTCACACAGGACTATGGAATGGGCCCAGGTCGGAGTGGCCCCTATGGTGTGACAGTGCCTCCGGACCTCCTGCACCACGCAAACCCTGGTTCCATATCCCACATTAGCTATAGGCAGAGCTCCATAGGCCTGTACACCCAGAACCAGCCACTACCTGCAGGTGAGTACCAGCCACTAGGAATGATGGAGTGACCTGAACATTCCTCTTGCCCAGAGGATGATGTCACTCCCCTGAGGAGCTATGGATGACTAGGACACTGAACAAGGGATGGAGGGGTGAGGAGCCTAGGGAGATTAGTCTGCTCTCCTTTTTAGGTGGCCCTCGTGTGGACCCATACCGCCCTGTGCGGTTACCAATGCAGAAGCTGCCAACCCGACCAACTTACCCTGGAGTGCTGCCCACAACCATGACTGGCGTCATGGGCCTAGAACCCTCCTCTTATAAGACCTCTGTTTACCGGCAGCAGCAACCTGCGGTGCCCCAAGGACAGCGCCTTCGCCAACAGCTCCAGGCAAAGATAGTGAGAGGGGCAGTAGGGAGGGCTGTCAGGGAGAGGGGAGGAGACACTTGGGATCTCCACAAGGACATGCAGGGTGGGAGATACAAGAGATGAGATGGCAGAAAGTATTTGCTGAGTTTGAGGTTTTTCTTTTTCCCTTTAGCAGAGTCAGGGGATGTTGGGACAGTCATCTGTCCATCAGATGACTCCCAGCTCTTCCTACGGCTTGCAGACCTCCCAGGTAAGGGCCCAGGATTGTGAGAATCAGGAAGAGTGAGGCAAGCTGCTCTGCATGCTCTTGGCCCTGATTCCCTCTCTCCTCCCTCCAGGGCTATACTCCTTATGTTTCTCATGTGGGATTGCAGCAACACACAGGCCCCGCAGGTACCATGGTGCCCCCCAGCTACTCCAGCCAGCCTTATCAGAGCACCCACCCTTCTACCAATCCTACTCTTGTAGATCCCACCCGCCACCTGCAACAGCGGCCCAGTGGCTATGTGCACCAGCAGGCCCCAACCTATGGACATGGACTGACCTCCGCTCAAAGGTACCCAAAGTAGTGGTGAGCTGGGAAGAGACACAGAGGAATGAGGGAGCATTTGACTTGGAAAAGCCCGCAGGCTGAAGGTGATGGGACTGGTCAGAACTTTTGGAGATGTTGAGAACACTTACCTGGCCACACGGCCTGTAACCACAAAAGGCTGGAACTGGAAGGGCCCCTGGAGACCACTAGTCTCTCATCTACTTCCCCAACATTTCTTTGAGGCCCACAGAAGGGAAATCATTGACTGACTGACTCTGCTAAGAAAAGGTCTGGAGTTCATAGACGCCACTATATGATAAGGAGTCATGAAGCTGGTATTAAACAGTTGAATACCAGGAGGGACTAAGGAACAAATCCTCCTACCATGGTTAGTGTTAGTCAAGCCTTAGTTAAGACCTTGTAAACATGTTTTGAGGCTCTGACGCTTAGGATTTAGAACACGGGTGGGGGAGGGGGCCTGACTAACTGCCAGCACTGTGCTGGGACTGGGTGAGATGAGGAAAGATGGCAAAAAATAAATAAGTAAAATACCTAGTCCCTCACCACAAAGAATTTTTGCTAAAGTTCAGATAAGACTTACACGGAAGAACATTTAGAGAACACTCTGAGCAAAGATACAATCGGGTATGTTGTGTGCTGTGAAGTAAAATGGGAATTCAGAAAAAATGTGGGGTAATATCAATGTGGGCCTGAGTCATCAGAGAATGTTTTGTGAAGGAGATCAGACTTGAGTTGGCCTTTGAAGGATAGATATGATTGGGATTTGTGGAGAAGGGGAGAAGGAAGGGCATTCCAGGTAGAGGGCATAAAACAAACAAAGACATGGGACTGGAATGAATAGGGTGTGTAGGGAGAAGAGCTTGGATGGAGTGCAGAATCTGTGCCAGGGAAGTAGTCAGGGCTAGGCTGGGGGGCGCAGATTGATAGGTGGCCTTGAATACTCAGCTGTAGAATTGAGATACAATCCCAGAAAGGGCTCTTTTTTTTAATCAAGAGAGTGATAGGAGGAGTTGGACATGTTGAGAGATTCCTGTGGAATGAGTGCACAGGATGCACAGTGGAAGGTGGGAGAGGACTGGAGACAGGGAGCCCAGCTCACAGACTGTTGCAGTGATGTACAGATGTAGTAGAGCAATTTGAAATGTTATTGGGAACGACAACAGCAACAACAAAAAACCTCAATGAGTGTTTATCTATCTTGCCTATCTTGTGCTAAGACTGTTTTTCACTTTCATAAGAGAAAAATGGCTAAAACAGAATTGAAAAATTCCTAACCATTAAGGTTATGAGACACTAAAGTAGGGTACTGTCTTTGTGCCTTATTTCCCAACCTAGAAGTTTATCAGGCCCCAAAAGGGCTCTTCTGGTTAGTGACAACAGGAATGAATGAAGTAACTTGTTAAAGTTTATTTCAGCTCAGAGACCCGGGGTTTATACTGATCCCTTCTCCCTTCCCTCCCCCATGCCTTGACCTCTGGGCCTCTTGTCTTTGGAGGTTTTCACACCAGACACTTCAGCAGACACCCATGATAGGTACCATGACTCCACTGAGTGCTCAGGGTGTCCAAGCAGGCGTCCGCTCAACTTCCATCCTACCTGAGCAGCAGCAGCAGCAGCAACAACAGCAGCAGCAACAGCAGCAGCAGCAGCAGCAACAGCAGCAATACCACATCCGGCAACAGCAACAACAACAGATCCTGAGGGTAAGGCACTAGGATTTCGTCTGGGACCAAGAAGCCTGAGGAGGAGGAGAGGCACAAGTTCTTCCCACTCTGTTACCAAGACTAAATGAGACAGTATACTAAAACACCCAGAAGAGTGGCTGGCCTACAGTGATGCTTAAGTTACTTCTGTACCCTCCCTCTTTTTGTTTTCTGGGCACTATAGTAGGAACGAGTTGGACATTGCCTGCTGGGTACTCTAGATTTGGTTTCCTTCTTTGTAGCTGTCTGAGAAGGGAAGACAGTGGACCCAGAGTTCCCTCCCTGCTTCTTCATCCCCGTCCCCATCCCTCCAATACTGAATCTTAGTATCTTTTATGTTCTCGTAGCAGCAGCAGCAGCAGCAGCAACAGCAGCAGCAGCAGCAGCAACAGCAGCAGCAGCAGCAACAGCAGCAGCAACAGCAGCAACAACAACACCAGCAGCAACAGCAGCAACAGACAGCTCCTCCCCAACCCCAGCCCCAGTCCCAGCCCCAGGTAGCTGCTGGACTACAGCCCCAGGCTCAGGGACAGCTGCCCAGGTTGGGCACACAGCCAATGAACTGGGTTGGGGACAGTATGGAATGGAGCAGAGGTGGGAGGCAAGGCATAGCACCCGAAAAAGGGATTGGGAGATGAAGATGAAGAAGGAGGTGGAAGGTCAGAGTTCAGTCTACCACTTTCCATTTTCACCTCAGTTCCAGCGTCAGGGGCTTCAGCAGACCCAGCAGCAGCAACAGACAGCAGCTTTGGTCCGGCAACTCCAACAACAGCTCTCCAGTAAGCCTGCCTGCCCTCCCAAAGAGAACACCATGAAATAAATGGGGGATGGGGTGGGCAAACGTAGCTGAGGTGATTGCTTCAGGCCCAGGTTATGGGGGAAAGCATTCCATTCTGTTCCCTTCCCTTGCTACCCCAATAGCTTTCCTCATGCATACCCACACGCCTACTTGGTCTTCCAGCCCTGATAATCTCTGGTTTTTCACAGATACCCAGCCACAGCCCAGTACCAACATATTTGGACGCTACTGAGCCACCTGGAGGAACTGCTTGTGCACTGGATGTGGCCCCAACCTTTCCTCTTAATTCCCAACCCCCTTCCCAGGCTAGCACCAGTAGTGGTTGGGGCTCTTCCCTCAGGCTCCATTTTTAATAAGTTTTTAGTATTTTTGTTAACGTGAGGCATTGAGCTGTTGGGTTTTGTACATTATTTATATAGATACCCCAGAGCTGTTGCACCCAATACACAGAGCTTCTTTGCAAAGGGAGTGTGTGAGTTTTGCATGTCCGGGAAGGGCGATCTCTCAGGAGAGTGCTGGGGGCTAGATCAACAAGTCAGAGCCTTCATTCTATTCAGATTATCTCCCGTTTACCTTCCACCCCCTCACTTTCTGAATTCTGATTGGATTGCTACCCTCTCTTTCTTTCTCCAATCTGGCAACATATTGAGGTATGGGCCCTTAGTCTCTTAAGGACAGCTTACCTTCTCAGCTGAATGTTGCAACTGCTGTACAACTTTTCTCCATGGGGGATATACCACTGGGATTGGGGACGGGCCATTAGGCCAGAGACAAACTCGGTGGAACCTAGTTCTCCCTCCACAACACCTCAGATGCTGGGCATCAAACAAGCTGGGGAAGGTAGAGATGACAGACACTGCCTTCCCTTTTTGCCATCTTGTGGGGTCCCCATCATGCATCAAGTGGCATCCTTTTCTTAGGACAGAGAACTTCCCTGAGAGTCACATTCCTGGATTAAAAAATGCCCTCCATTGGCATGTGTCATCATAGAACAGGTGGTAGAAGGACGGTATGGCTCCAGGAGGAAGAGAGACCAGTAAAAAGGAGCACCCTTTTCTCTCTCTGCCCTGCTGCCAGAACTGCTTGTTTTCACATGACCCACCTTGGCCGTTACCCAAGATGACTGTTGCTCACTCCCGTTTTACAGTAGAGAAAACTCAAAACTGTTGCTCCAGAGTCACATTTGGAGCTGTAGCAGGGCCATTCTTGGCCCCCTTGTCTTCTGGTTTGGGCGTTAGATCCAAGGCTGTCCAGGAGAGCCAGCTGGTTTACTACAATGGAGTCTTCTGGTCTGCCTAGCTGGGGCTGGAAGAGGATCAGCCCCAGCCTGTGGGCGGGTGGTACAGGATGATGTGACAGCTTAAGGGTAATGTCCAAGCCTTAGTTACACCCTATCACTAGGAAGTGTCAAGTGTGCTGGTAAAACCAGGAACACCAATTAATACCCAAGTTATAAAAAATAAAAAATAAAATCCCTCTTTCAGGCCCACGAAGCCCTCACTCATATAGGACTCACCAAGTTTAAGAGTTGTGTGCGGAAGGAATGAAACTCCCTGACAGGGTAAAGGCAAACATGACGGAAACTGACTTCTGACTTATTCTATGCTGACATAAACGTTCTGAGGAGCCACAGGGTGAGAGGCTTGGCTGGGATAAGGGACATGCAGAGGGGTTTTGGGGGTGCTAGACAAACTGGACAGGTGCACTGCATACAGAGACACAAGGCATAGAGACACCGGATCTGGAGGGGAGACAAATGGTCACACAACTGGCACGCTGACAGTCTGAGTCTGACATGCCCCAGCAGAAGCAGCACAAGGGAACAGCACTGACCTTTGGGAGAGGGACAGGATGAGGGCAGAGTGGCCCTGCTGGTTGCTGCTTGGGTAGTGCTGGTGCTAAGAAGAGGAAGGGGATGCCAACTGAGTTGGAGGTGTGTTTTTGTGGAGCATGACTGGGGACTCCTGAAGGCAGTGCCTCAGTTTCTCCCTTTGGGTCAAGGTCTCAAGCTTCACAGGTAAAGTTTGGACTAGTGGCCCTGGAAGATCACCTGTCTGATAGCTTGCTCTTTGAGGTGTGCGTGAGGGAGAGAGGGAGGGAGAGTGCAAGCAGAGCAAGCCTGAGCATGGGGGGAATTGGGCCATGCCCCAGGACTTGAGCCATCTCTGGCACAAAAGGAGTTAATGGCAGGGACCGCGCCCCCCCCACCCCGTGTCCGGGCACGCGCAGCGCGCCCCCTCGGTGCGCGGGCACAGCAGCCAGGCTGCCGGAGAGCTGATCTCGGGGATTCGGGTGCGGAGCCCTTGGCCTGGAGGCGATATGGGTGGTCCGTGGCCCGGTTCAGTCGCTTGCAGCAGCCCGGGGAACAGGTGAGGCTGCCTGTCCTGGTCTCTCATCCTCTAGCTGCCCATACCTTGCCCCCATCCTATCCCCTCCCAATCCCAGGCTCCTCCACTCCCCAGCCAGGGGCCCCCATCCCTTTCAACCCTATGTTCTCCATCAGCACCCCTGACCCCCCACTCCTCCCCCGCTTCTCTTCTCTCCTCCACCTCCTCCCTAAATCCCGCATCCCTATCATCCTCCCGCCCCTGGTCCCTCTATTTCCACAGCCCAGCCCGCATGCTCATCAAAATACCCCTATTGAGGGCCCCCAGCCCCATTCCTGTATTGCACATTGCCAGTCCCCCCTCCCCTGCAGTGCAGCCCCATCCCCCTTCCATCATAGCATCTTAAAGCCAGGCTCCCTCCCCCACTTTCTGCAGCCCCCCCACCCAATGGAGGCCTTTATCCTATCCTCCCCCATTCCAATGCCACTCCATCCCCCAATACCATTCCAAACCCGCGTAGTTCCCCAATACTGCAATTCTCAATACTGGTCCATTCCTGCACAATGCCCCTCGCCCAATACCGGTCCAGCCCAAAAAGTACCCCCAGATGCCATTCTCCCTGGCATTGCTGCCTCCCCTCTCTTCTCCCAAATTGCAAGTTGGACCAGGATAGAGATGTTGGCCTCGGGGATTCACAGTGGGTCCTAGGGTACAGAGGGCGTTTGGGGGTCGGTCTGTTTGTCTAGGTGTTCACAGGGGAGGGGCTGCAGGGAATTGACTCAAAGGGGAATTTGGCATTTGGCGTTGAAGGGTTACTAGAGAGGGAGGCATCCTGAAAGGGTTAATGGAATTTGTGGGGTGGGGGCGGCACCGAGGGGGTTAATGGGGGGGGTGCTGGCGGGGAAGCCGTGTGAATGAGCGGTCTGTGCCCCAGAGTTGCCATGGAGACGGTGAATGGGGGGATTGTGTGAACTCAGCTGCGGACTATCCCCCCCATACACACACCCACCCACTCCCTCCTGCCCCACCTCCCTACTCCTACCCCTTCCTTCCCTTCCTCCCCCCCCACCCGGGTGCATCCTGGGCAGTGTCTGAGATCTTCCCCCCCATATTTTGCTCCCCATTTTCCCATTTCCTCTGAGCCCCCACTCCTTTAGCCACTTTACCCGCCCTCCCTCTTCTTCCTTTTCTTCTCTCTCTCCCTCTCTCTCTCTCTGTCTGTCTCTTTCACACAAACACACACACACACACACACACACACACACACATTCTCATTCCTCTCTCGTGGTGGCCGATTGCCGGGCGTTCCCAATCTCCCCCCTCCCCCACCCCTTCAGCCAGTTCTTAAAGGAGCAGGCCTGCAATCTTGGAAGGCGGGAGAAATGGGGGGAAACTAAATGTGCATGCAGTGTGCATGTGAGTGTGTGTCTGACCATGCGAGTGTGTCTGCGTGTGCCTGTGTGTATGTGTTGACTGTGTAACTGTGTCAGAAGGCCTGTGTGTCTGAGTGTGTTGCTATTTCTGTTTCTGTCTCCACCTATGTGTCACCATTATGCTGCATGTGTCTCTGGATATTTACCTATGCGGGTATGTGTGATTATATTTCAGTAAGTCTCTGTGTGTGTCTCTGAATGTATCACTCTGTGAGGCTCTGGCTGTGTGAGGCGCTCTGGCTGTGTGAGGCGCTCTGTCTCAGAATGTGGGACTATATGAGGGGATCTCTGTGGGTTTGGAATGTATGTCTCTATGAGTGAATATCACAGTGTCTGTGATCCTGGCTCGGTCTCTCTCATTCCCTCTTTGAGTCTTTGTGAGTTTATTTCTATGAGTCTCTGAGTGTATGTGCCCTACACTGTGTTGTTTATTTTACACTGGATGAGCATCAACAATGCCTAGGGTGCTGGGCAGAATGATTTCTACCTCAATTCTGGCATTGCATTCGTTGTTGAATTAAGAGATAGCCAACAGAAAGGACCAAGGCTTAAAGATTTGGGAGCAGTGAGGGCTCAAGAGAAATGTACAGGACGGGCTCAGGAGGGTCTGGGGATTCTGGTGAATGGCTGTCCTGCCCCCTGCCCTGCCTGAGAGTGAGGAGGTCTCTCTGTGATTTCCTCTGTCCATCTGCTGCTTTCCCTTCTTATGCCTAGTGTCCAAGAGTGAGGTTAGCGATCCTACCCACTCCTGACGTGGAGGTCTCTGTGTGGGATTATCGGGTCCTTGGGGCTGGACAGCTCAGTGTTCATGCAGCATGCCCGGGGACCCAGGCTCCATTTCTAGTTCTTCCCACCCCCTGGCTACCATGTTACTCTGGTTCCAGCCGACCCTGATGAACTCCATTGGCTGTGGGGTTGAAGTTGGAGACTTTGAATTTGCAGTGGCAACAACTGTCACTCTCCCAATCCCCTTGTATTTTCCAACCATGGCCAGGCACATAGAATGCTTCTGACTGGTGGTGGATCACCTGTGAGTGGCTGGAGCCCTGAGCCTGTGAAATCTCTCCTAATGGTAGGAGAATAGCCCAAGCCCATGAGGGCCCCCAAAGACCAACTCTGTACCCCTCCCAGACCATCATGGATGACGTATACTTCCCTCTTTCCACAGGCCTGTCTGGCCCTGAGGGAGCCCCTTTCTGAAGCTGTGGTGCTTGGACGACCTGCTCTCTACGTTGCTGGGCACCTGTAGGTGTCCCTCGAGAGCTCAGTTTTGAGGTTCAAGTCAGTGTGGCCATGAAGGGGCTGCCTATTGGGCTGATGCTGTGACCCTGGAGTCTGCCTCTCCTGCCAGTCCCCCTGCCTGGAACATGTGGCTGCGGCTTGGCCCGCCGTCGCTGTCCCTGAGCCCCAAGCCCACAGTTGGCCGGAGCCTGTGCCTCACCCTGTGGTTCCTCAGTTTGGTGCTGAGGGCCAGTACCCAGGCTCCAGCACCCACAGTCAATACTCACTTTGGGAAGCTAAGGGGTGCCCGGGTACCATTGCCCAGTGAGATCCTGGGACCTGTGGACCAATACCTGGGGGTGCCCTATGCAGCTCCCCCAGTCGGCGAGAAACGTTTCCTGCCCCCTGAACCACCCCCATCCTGGTCGGGCATCCGGAACGCCACACACTTTCCCCCAGTGTGCCCCCAGAACATCCACACAGCTGTGCCTGAAGTCATGCTGCCAGTCTGGTTCACTGCCAACTTGGATATCGTAGCTACTTACATCCAGGAGCCCAACGAAGACTGCCTCTACCTGAATGTCTATGTGCCCACGGAGGATGGTGAGTGCTGCGGCCAGGCACTGTGCCCTCCCTGCCTCCCGCCTGCCCTGTTGTGTTTGTGGCTTGCATGTGGTTGTGTGCCCTGCAGCATGCATCTGTCTGTCTGTGAAAATGCTTCTAACCATCACTCTGCTTGGCCTTCCCCTTCCCCCTCCCTGTTCTTCACTCTCCCAGCATTGTCCAAGCTCCCATGTGTGAGTGACACTGTTGCCAGGAGGGGCCTGGCCAGGCCTGAGAGCTTTGACAGGTCTAGGTCCAGTACTGGATGGGGGTTCCCTGGGGGAGTATGGGTCACTGCTGGCAGCTGCCCGCGGGAGGATGCTGGCTGCACCAGGCCCCCCTGTTGCCATTCCACCTGCTTCAAAAGGTGGTAGGTGTGTGTGGCCAAAGGAGCTGGGTGTGTGTGGGGGGCGGGGGGCAAGCCTGGTGGGCAATGCTTAGGTGCCTCCTCTTTCACTAGCTGATGCCTCCTCCCGCGGGGGTCACACTAAGGTAAGTGACAGAAACAAGGAGATGGTGGGACAGGCTCTCTGCCATGTGCCGCCTGCAGAGCAGCTCAGCTCTTGGGGCTTGGGGGGTGGGGGGTGCATGCCCCTGGGCAGAGGCCTCCTGTTATTTTTTAGTTTTTTATTCATTTTACAGTAAAGCGGATTTCCAAGGAATGCGCCCGAAAGCCCAACAAGAAAATTTGTAGGAAAGGAGGTAGGTAGCGAGCCGGCGGGGAGGGAGAGAGAGAGAGAGGGAGGGCTGCCTGCCCACCTGCCCTTGCCCCTGAGGACCCAGACTTCCTTCAAGTAGCCCAGGCTCAGGGGGCGGTGAGCAGGCATAAGCTCCACCTCATCCCAGGGCCCTGGCTGCTTTTCAGGGAGGATCTGGTGGCCTAAGGCAGGTTCAGAGCAGAAGGAGCAACCCCATTTCTTCCAATCTTCCCAGCCCCAAATTCCACCCTAAAGTGTGTGCCAAAGACGGAGCCAGTGGCTCTCTCGGTGACACCTCAGGAGAGACTCTAAGCAGCCAAGATGGAGCCAGAGGCTCCACCCTTTTTCCAGTGAATAGAACCACAAGACCACCCCTTCCGTGCTTTTTCCACTCCCACCCCCAGATTGAAAGTCTAGACTCAACTCTCAACTCTTCCACCCTGAAGCTTAGACCAAACATATGTACACAGGTTTAGTAACTCCTGCCACACACACGACCTCCACACCCTGCCCTCCCGCCCCACCACCTCTGGCCAGAGCGTAGCTGAGAGCCCTGGGCTGCTCTGGTGGCAGAACTTGGGGATCTCTGAGAACTGTGGACTCTAGAGGAGGCACAAGATCCTGAATTTTAAATTTATCCTTTTGCCGAGAGGAATTTATCCCCCTGTATAATAATTCTTCCTGTTTGATTACTACTTTGTGTTTTCTGCAAGGCGTTTTCATATTTACCTCATAAAATCCTCCCCACGTCTCGGGAAGCGTCTCGGGAAGCGTATAAGACAGGAATCAGTATCCGAATTTTACAGATGAGGAAACAGGCCCAGGGGAGTGACTTGCTGCTGCTCAAAGCCAGGTCACTGGTCTGTGGCAGAGCTGGGACCAAAACCTGGGTCTCTTGACCCCCAGGGCATGTTCTTTCCACTGTAGCACTCAGAAGCAACTCCCATCTGGTCATTCCCACCTCCCCAACTCTGAAAAGAATGGTGAGATGCGGCTGGGTTGGGCCGAATTGAAACAGTACCAGCTTAAGGAACAGGTGGAAATGTACAACTTGATCCCTACAACCCTTTGGCATGCTTGGAGTTTGTTTTCCTTTGATGTCCTAGGGCAGGGTTTCTCGGAGTGGGGTTGTTAGGATTCCTAGGACAGTGTGCTCCCTGCTGAATAAGAATCTCTGGGGGCAGAGCCCGGAACCTACATGTTGAACATGAGTCCTGAATGCTTTTGATGCACACGGAAGCACAGAGTGAGACCCGCTGCTCTAGGGACAGTGTTCCCCCACATCCCTACACCCAGCCCAGGACCTCGCACACCGTAGGCAATCAATGTTTTTTGCATGAATGCAGAAGCATTGTGGTGCTGCAGAAAGAGAACAGGTCTGGGAAGCACAAAGCCTGACTGAGTCCCAGCTCTGCTGCCAACTCACAGTAAGACCTTAGGCAAGTATTTACCTTTAAGAACCTCTGTTCCCACATCTGAAGGTGGAAGGGGACCATTCTGGCCTTAACATTTCATTAGCCTATAAATGAATTCAGATAGAAGGTCTCTTAAACCTGCTCCTATGATTTACTTGGTAGGGTGAGGAGAGCAGATGACACTAACATTAACTATTTCTTAGGAAGAGTGACCTCTCTAGGGCTCCAGTATGGCGAGCCTAGGGCAGTTCAGTCCAGCCCCGAGAGTTTGGCCAGAGAGCTGTCAGGAAGCCCCCACTCAACTACACACATTTACAATCGGCATTGTTGACTGTGAGCAAGTCCATGTGCTAGGTGCTATTGGGATGTGGAGGGATGAGAGGTAGAGGAAAAATCTAGAAATGACTAAAGGGCCTAATCACTGCTCTGAGGAAGCTCCTAGCCTAGTATTAAAACTCAGCTGGTTTCCCTAAGCCCCACAGACCAGCCTGGGAAGGGGCTTCCAGACTGTGGGGGAGGGCATTTGGTCGTTTAGCTGTTCAAATTAGTTCCCTATCCAAGGCCTGTTGTCCATTTAGAACAGTCACAAACCCTGCCTCCTCCTGGGGCAGACCCATACCCAGAGGTTGTTAGGGTTGCCATGTGCATAGGTCAGGCAGGCCGGCCTGGTTGGGCTCCTACAGCAGCACAATGTCGGCACGGTGGTCAGTGGCCGGTGGTTGGGGGTCGAGCTGGCCTGGGTGAGAGGCATGGCCACAAGGAGTTGCTCAGCAAGTGCCAAGCTGGAGGAGCCAAGACAGCTGTGTGAAGGAGGCTGGAACAATGCAGCCACCCAGGGACACTCTCAAAGGCCGTACAAGGGAGAAATCTTTTAAGTCAGGGGTGACGGGAAGTGAAGGGTTTCCTGGGGAAAACCTGCCCTGTTCTCCACCCCACCCCCCATCAAGTTGGAGGGAATTCACGTCTGGGGATGAGTAATTCTTTTCAGTTTGGCGGGCTGTCCACTGTGTGGGTGATGATGCCCATGTCTCCTAGGGTTCCTGAGGATAGTACTGGCGGGTGTTGAACTAACATGTTAGGACGATAGACCCACCAGAAGTTCAGGGAGCTGGAGGCAGTTTCTGCCCTGGGGATGGGCTCCTGCCGTAGTAGAAAAGCCATTTTGTAGTTTGAGAGCAGTTCCTGTTTTGATTAATAACTGTAAGAAAATCCAGTCAGCAGAGGCCAGACCAGCTGAGAAAAAGGGCTCTTTGCTACCTCCAGGCTGGGGGTATCTGGTGTCATAGATGCAAGAGGGTAAATCGTGGGGCACCAGCACCTCTGCTTCCACACATTAACCAGCATCCAGGAAGTAGGTCCTCTCTCTCCACAGCCATTGTCAAGATGCACTTCTAGCCTCCTTCGAACAGGAAGGAGAATTGGTGCCAGCTTACCCCTAGATCCTAAATGTCTCTCTTCTTCCCCTCTAGTCTCTTCTCCTCTCCTCCCTTCTCCTCCTCTCCCACCTCCATACTCCACCACTTTTCTCATCTAGTTTGTCCCTTCCCTTTCCTTTCCCCCACCCCAGAAAAGTCGCGTGGTGCAGTGGAAAGACCATGGGCTTTGGAGTCAAGCAGACCTGGGTTTGGATCTCACCTCTAGTACTTCCTAGCTGTGTGATCTTAAGCAAGTCACTTTACCTCTCTGAACCTCAGTTTCCCCATCAGTGAAACAGGAATAAGGATAGTACCTACCTCATTGGGGTGTAAGGATCAGACAGTATGGCAGAAGTAGAGTGTCTGGCACATGGTAAATATTCAGTACATGATTGGAGCTATTACCATTATTCCTATCTCTTTGTTTCTCTTCCTCTTCTCTTCTCTTCTCTTCTCTTCTCTTCTCTTCTCTTCTCTTCTCTTCCCTCTCTCTCTCTCTCTCTCTCTCTCTCATCATCATCCCTTTCTCCTTTCCCCCTTTCTTCTTTCCCTCCCTCCCTCTCTGGCTCTCTCTACATCTCAGAGCAATGCTTGCTGCTCTCAAGACTGGTTCCTGTGGGCAGGAACCCCATTTGCCATTAACCAGAGCAGGGGGCTCCAACGAGGAAGACCAGAGGGAAAGCTTCATCTCCCATTTTCTCCTGTGGGAATTAGGGTCAGCTGAGGCCCAGCTCGAGCCAGCCCACTGGGCCCCAGTCACTCAGGCCTGAGGTCCCTGGAACGCATCTCTGCCCTAAATACCTCATATCAACAACATCCACACATGCTGGCAATGTCACCCCTCACCCTCAGTACCTGCCTCTGCTATCCAGCTCGACCTGCCTGTGTACACACGCGCAGCCCCTTCCACCCAGAATGAATCTTTCCCCTGAGCAGGTCTCTGGCTCTGTGCCCTGGCCCACCTGCTGCTACCTCCTTCCTAACTGGAAAGGTAGTTGGTTGAGATGGGCTGTTGGGGACAGGGAGGCGGGGCAGGGAGGTGCAGGGAGGCCAGCACAGCAGGGGCCTGCAACACCATCATCCTGATGAAGGTCTGGGCCTCAGCCCACCCATTCCCTCAGTTCTTGCCATCCCTCCTGCCTGTCCTGGGCCCAGGCCCAGAGCTGGCTTGCTGGGCCACACTGCAGTCATGCTGTTTTTGAATTCTCTCTCTGTTTTGTTCTCTGTTCTGTGCTGTTGTGTCTCCCCGTGTCTGGTCCCCAGGATCCGGCGCTAAGAAACAGGGCGAGGACTTAGCGGATAATGACGGGGATGAAGATGAAGGTATTTGGGGGCTGCAGGGCGCGGCGGCTGGTGCATGGCACAGAGCCCCTCCCCTTCTCGATGGGGAGAAGCCCCGTCTGTCTGTCTGTCCGTCCGTTGGTGTGTTTCTGTTCCTGTACAAGGCCGTTGGGCTGTTCATCTGTCTTTGGCCTCGTTGGCCACTGGGAGTTCTGGGGTGATGGACACGGCTGGCAGGAGCAGGGGACCACAAGCAGAGCCATGGGGGGTCAATCCCCCTCGCCCCAGGCCCCCACCCCTCCCCCATCTTCTATGCTTCATGGGCACCTGCCCCTACTGAGCAGCAGGGAGAATGGAGAGAAAGCAGGGTCGGGGAGGGTGGGGAGAGGCACGAAGCAAATGGGATGGTGAGGAGATATGTGTTTCATTAAGGAGACCCCCGTGTCTTGCAGGGAGTGTGGTTTCTGGGAGAGGGGCCCAGCACGATGGTGAACTGAGGAGTAAGACAGTGACAACCAAAGGTGCCAGAGAATAGCAGAGCCTAGAACCTCCCTAGCCTTCTCCCAGAAAGAGAGATGATCTCAGGGCCAGGGGCTGCAGGAGGTTCAGGACAGAGCCGGAAAGACTGGGCTAAAACGCCAGGCTGAGCTAGGACACCACAGCCGTCAGTAGATGGCATAAGATCCTTGGGCGATAATCAGACCAGCCTCCCTCCTTGGGGAAACACATTGTGTTTGCTCTGCAGCGGAGAGCATTCCCTTCTACCTCCATGCCCAGGCCCTGCCCCTGTCCCCCTGGAGGGGCCAGACAGATCAAGGGGGCCCACTGGTGATGGGCAGGGCTGTGCTGGTGTGCAGAGAGCATTGGTCCGGCTCACAGACCGACAGGCTGCAGGCAGAGGTGATCAGGCCTAGAGCCTTCTCTTGACTGCCCCAGCCCCAGCACCATGCTGCCTGGGCTTGGGAGCAGCCGCTTGGCAGTCCCTTGTTGAACGGCCTCTGGGGAGGCTCCATCCACATCTTAATGCTGACTGGGAGCAGGCTCTCTTCGTTCTTAGTTCCACCCCCATCCCCAATGTTTTTGATTAAGTCTGCCCAGGAAGAGTGGGGTAAATGGGCACATGGCTGAGAAACCATGTCAATAAGGTCCCCCCCATCTCTGCCATTCACCCCCCTTTCCCCACATCCTTCCTCGTTCTCTCCCTGTGCTATCCCTTATTCCCACACCTCTTGTCTCTGTCTGCACTGGGGGGCCAGCTGCTGCCAATGGCCGTTTTTCCATGTAACTGGTCTAGGGGGTTTCAGGGCTCCCCAGTCCCTGCTCTCTAAAGCCATGTCAGGTCCCAGGACTCCTGGGTGCCCAGGGCAGGGGCTCACCTGATGCAGCTAACGGAACCATCCCTTCCTCTTCCTGCTGCCCCCTGCCCCCAGGGCCCAGCCGTGGGCCACCTAGGCCTAGCCGTGTCAGGCATTCCTGGCTGCCTTCAGCTGGGAGGCACTTGAAACCAGAGTCTTTAAAAACATCACTGAAGTCCAACTGTCTCTGGCAGATGTTTGAGCTCCAGGCTGAGCAGCTCCATGAGTCCTGCCTCAGGGATGGCGGTGGTGTCCTGGCACCTGGGATAGCTTTGCCGCCCGCACCCCCACCCAGGGCTGGCGGGGGTGGGGGAGGAAGGGCATCCTACCTAGCCTGCGTCTCACCCCTTCTCCTTGCAGACATCCGGGACAGTGGTGCTAAGCCTGTCATGGTCTACATCCACGGAGGCTCTTACATGGAAGGGACAGGCAACATGATTGATGGCAGCGTCCTCGCCAGTTATGGCAATGTCATCGTCATCACCCTCAACTATCGCGTTGGGGTGCTAGGTATGGTTCCCTGCCTGGTGCCTAGAAGGAAGGCTGGCTTCTCAAGGGGGGGAGGGAAGAATGCTGGGGAGTTAAAAAAAAAAAAAACAGGCAGCCTTGGTTGTCTAGCTGGTGCTAATACCCACATCAAAATGCTGTTATCCCATAGCCCCTACCCAAGTACTGGGAGCTTCCCCATATCCCTAGGCCCTTTTTTGGAATGTTTAGATGCCACTGGAAATGCAACTCAAACTTCACACCTTCTCTTAGGCCCCAAGCCAGATCTCTGCTCCCAAACTTGTGCTTGGCTGAGTTTTATAGGGTCTGTTAATTTTCCAGTGTCCTGTCTTCATCTCTACGCACCCACCCCCAGATCCCTAAACACCCCACACATACACAGATATTCCTTCTAGTCTACCCCATGTCTACACACCCATTTACCCTCACATGTCGACACACCCACCCTCGGGCATACAGTTGTTTCTCACTCACCCCCAACAAAGTGCACACACGTCTAGCCCCGTGTCCACATCTAAAGGTCCCCAACACATAAATACATTGTCTCAGCACTCCATATACACTCCACACATACAGTCTCCCCCGCACATGTAGCCGCATACCCATACACTCTATACGCTTCACGTCCACACCCCACAGATTTCTCTCACCTTCCATATATATACACACACATCCTCATATACTTCTCCCCACGTCTCTATAGCTACACCTACACCCACACACACTACACACACCCACATATACTACACATACCCACACTCACACTTTCCTCTAGCCCCTTATTTACACCCCACGAGAAGACCTACACCCAGCACATCCACACCCAAACTCCACACATACATGCCTTAAATATACATAGATATTCCTTCTACCAACTCTCCCACGTAGCCCCACATACCTATATCCCCCTACACACCCCACTTCTGCATCCACTCCACACACCCACATACCACACACATACACACATCTGTCCCTCACCTTCCGCACATAAACACAAACCAATATTCCCCTTCCCCGTACGCACATACCCTTACCTGTATGTCCACACTGTCCTATGCCGCACACACGCAAATACTACACACACATCCCCATATCCCTGCTTCCATGTCTACACACATCCCGTGTACTGCACTTATATATTCCCCCATATATACACACACCCATAGACCCCCTACCCATATACCTACACACACATACACACACATATGTAACTCTTCCCACACATACCTTGCATATATGTACCCAGTACATACATGTGTACTTATCCCCTCACCTCACTTACCTCATATATACACATTTGTGTGCCTGGAGCTGCAGCTATATCCATGCATGCACATACACCTCTGCCCACCCCAGCCACACTCTTGCATCCCCCAACACTTCCATGCCCCATGTACACACATACACGTTCCTTCTACTCTCTCTATGCAACATATCCCCCCACACACACATGCTCCCATGCAGACACACTCATTTCCCAAACACCTGCTCATACACACCCATACACCCTTCCCCCCACATACTCTGCCATGTACATACTTATTTTGGTGATTTAGGCTGCCCCTCAACCCTGTGCCTTCCTTGGTGACCACCAGGGCCTATCTATGGCCAAAGTCTTGGGGTTAACAAGTGCCGCAGAGAGGCTGACTAAGCATACAGGGTCTTGCTCCCTTTCAGATGCTCTCCCAGACCCCGTATCCCTGCAGTGGCATGAAGAAGTCAACTTCTTGCCTGGAGGGTTTGTATCCTCAGAGTTCCAGTGGGAGTCTAGGCTCTTTGTCAAGTCTGTAGGCCTGGGTGCTAAACCAGAAGTTAGGCATGGGTTGCTCTTTTGCCACTTGGGGGACAGGACCTTGTTTTAATTTGCTCTCGACTATATTGCTTTGTCAGTTCCAATCCCGGAGGCCCTCGTGCTGCATTTCACTTCTGGATGCGATAGCATGCACAAAATGGCAATCTTCTCTTGACTTACCGTTAATACTATACGGGATAGGAAGACACCTTTTTGGGGGTTCCGACTGGAAAAATGATATTCCATGAAAAAAGCAGAGTCTGTGTCCCCTTCAGTGGCACCTGGGATACTGGGTATGGAACATGTAGGGCATCACCTCTGGTCTCTCCACGGTCTGGTGGGCTCTGGATTTCCTGGTTCTGCCCCTGCTCCACTGTCCTGCATTGCCTCAGACACCATGGCGAGGCTCTCACTAGGTTCTGTCCTGAATCTCATGGTCCCATGCAGGTGGCTGTAAGCCCACACACTAGGGCTGCACAGTTCCTAAAGGGGAATGAATGCACAAATGTGATTACACAGAGATATACAGGCACACATACACAGTAATTGAAGGCCAATAGTAATTTTGCTATTTTCTTTTCTTAGAATGACAGAAAAAAGTCAATTCGGCTACTTTAAAAAAATTATACACACAAAGCTCCATTCTATAAGGTTTATTGGAAAGTACAGAGAATACTATGTTCCGTATTATCAGACCACCTAGGAACAGAGAAAGAGAGAGAGTGGAGGAAAGGGGAAGAGAGAGAGGAGAAAGTAAAGAAGAGAAGAAAAAGACTGAAGAGAGAAAAGAGAACAAGAGAGACACCAGGAAAGGAGGCAGAGAGGAGCCAGAAGGAGAGACTTAGGATCTGAGAGACTCAGGGTTTCACATGGGATGCGAAGTCTCCGCAATGTCACTTGGGAGCTGTGGGCTGCACAGAAGGCTGTGGCTGGTGAGCACTCCGTATATTATCCTGATTCGTGACTGCCTCACAATCCTTCAGCTGCTCTAATCCTTAACCTTCTATATCAGAAATTCTTAACCTTTTGGGGGGTCTTGGGCCCCTTTGAGATTCTGATGAAAGTTATGGACTCTCCCCCAAAACAATGCACACACATACATACGCACAAACTTATAAAAACAATTTTACAGATCCCCCCAAAGCTCATCTGTGAAACTCAGGTTAAGAACCCCCCCCCCCACTTTACAACCTCCTCTCATTTGAATAACCAGAACAGCACATCTAGGGGACAGAAATATTATTCTTTGTGCTTAAGCAGTTGATGACCAAAATAATATTACGCAAAACTCAAAAGGAATCATAAACTGAGATTTGGTGAGAAGTTCCCCACCACTTCCTCCTGTGTACCCTTCAGTTCCTGTTCTGGAACACAAATATAATCAATAAGCCACTGATTGGATTCTGGATACATACAAGATGTTTTTGTCTCTTGGCACCAGATGTAGAACATGGGTTTGTCCCTGATGCTTGGGAATTTTGCTGTGTAGTGGAGGCTTTGTTGTTTTGTTTCCCAAAGCGTCTCAGAACAGGTGGCCAGTTGTGGACCCCAGTTACATGCACTCAATCACCCTTCCTCCCATCAGCTTCTCCTGAGCACTGAGCCTAAACAGACCGTTCACTCTAAGGTGCTTCCCTGGACATCTTGGGTGATTCACGGATGTTAAGAATGTCACAGGCTAATCCATGGATCCCCTCCAAGGCAGAGGGGTAGCTATTGTTTGAGAAGGCCCCACTGGGCTTGGGGCCAACAAAAGAAAGGAACTCTAGCAGGATATGAAATGTGGATATCCCTGATGCTGAGGAAGTAGGGACTTGCCAAGTTTTATTCTGGGTTCCAGAATTTAATCCTATATCCTTGCTCAGGTACCCTCCAGGCAAACTGAAAACCTGGTAAACATCAATCCTTGAGTGACACAAATATCTGGTTTTGTTACAGTCTGCCAGATTCCCCCATCTTCTGTTGACAAGCAGTTTACCGTGTACTGCAGTAGGAACTTGGGCCCAGGGAGACTGGCTCAGATTTATTCTGGCAGTTTATGGAATTTGGTGTTTCAGCCTTCATTCTCACATGGTTTCTGTGAATGGCTGAGTTACTGGGGAACTGGGAGGGAGTGATTGCTCTTCCAGACTGCCAGATTTTGTGTGCTCATGGCTGATCAGGTTTGCTGTATCATCTACCTGAGTCTGTTGGATATAGCACTTCAAGCAGGATTCTGATAGTAGGGACTGTTGACATGGCATCCATCATCCACATGCTTCAGGGCCCCTTATCTGGAGGCTCACGGGACCTAAGAGAACAGAGACTGATGGTCAAGTCCTCCACCCAGCCCTTTCAGGCCTTTGTTCCTAATTCAGGAAATCGGTACATGTTGGAGAAATCTACTATAACCAAATGCAGGCTTTTCCTGCTGATTGGGAGAGACATATTTGACACATTTCACTAAATGATGCCTTGGCAAAGGCTGAAGCCAAGTCTGCTATTGCCTAAATGAGAGAAAAGGAAAAGAGAATACGGGGGAAGGAGAGGAGGGAGGGAAGACTAAGGAAAGCACATAGTGATTTTTGCCAGAGGGTCTCAAGACTTGGGCAGCTGGGTTGGATCTTGGTCAACATAGTTTTTAAGACTCGCAGGAGCAGCTTCAATTTCTGAATGGGCCAGGCAAAGGAGAAGCTGGTTTCCTTGTCAGTAAGAACAAGGGCTCCTCCGTTCATCCTCATTCAGGCTCTCTCTAATTCCTTCTCATTTCCTCATCTGGAACCCGGAGCTAAAGAGGACTTGTGACTAGGTTCTTGGAGGGATAACTAAGTACTTTCCATACTTAATTGTACCAGAAGTAAATTAATAACACATCTGAAGAGGGTGAGAGGAGCTCTTTTGCAGAACCTAGGTACAGAAGGACTGGAGAAAGACAGTGATGAGGTTTTGTGCCTGCTTGAGTCTATTTGAATTCAGCTTCTGTCCATAAGCTGTGAGGACCACCAGAGAGCTCTCTGTGAGCTGTGGGAGACTCCTCAAACATGGCCTTGCACAAAGTTGATTCCAGGTGCTGTGAATGAGCTTTTAACTGTGGAGTCAAAAAATACTGATTCAAGTGTGGGTTTCCATGTGTAGGAGCTCTACAATTATCCACCTGGAAAGACCCCTTCCAAAAGCCTATAGCAGAAGATAAAGCCTTCGAAGGAACCTAAGGATCCAGGGAAGAGAGATGAAAGGAAGAGTCTAAAATGGAAGCGGTGGTGGGGGGAGGAATATAGGACATCTCTGTGGGATAGCCAGCAGGTGGGCGGGAAGGTAGTCTCCATGGCAACAAGTCTCCACAGCAGCAAATCCCAGCAGGTGGGTGGGAAGGTAGTCTCCATGGTGACATGTCTCCTCAGCAGCGAATCCCAGTGAGGGGGTGGGGCGGGAAGATCTGTTTCTGTGGTAACCCACTGCACTGACTTCCCCATTTCTCCAGCAGATGAAAAAGATGGTCTAACCCAGTGGTTTCTCTACTTTAGCAGGCATCAGCATCACCTGGGGAGCTTGTTAAAAAGCACAGATTACGGGGACCCACCCCCAGAGTTTCCGATTCATTAGGTCTTAGAGGAAGGGAAATGCAGACTTGCCCTGAGAATGAGGGGTAGGGAGCCATCCGAAGCCCTGGGAAGAAGTGGAGATGGACTCATTTGTACAGGAAGGGCAAGGAGAGCTTAGGGATGTTTGTCTCTTGGATTTTTCACTTCCTTTAGAGAGAGAAAGAAGGGGAAAGAGAAGTAACTGTAGATCTGCAATGTGTTGAGCATGTTATAGATGCTTATGTTCATTTTATCCTTGTGACAACACTATGAGGTATTTTTATCTCCATTTTGCAGAAGAGGAAACTGTGGCCCAGAGATTTTAAATAACTTGCCCAAGACTCCATGGCTAGGATGTGAGAGAGCCAGGATTCAAACCAAGGACTGTCTGACTCCAGGGTCCCTGTCCCTTCCACTATATTTTGCCAGATGTTAGGGTAATGTCCCCAGATAGCACATCAGAGCAGAGGAAGCTGATCAGGGCAGTCTCCCACCTGGAGGCATCCACCTCAGATGGTCTGCAGACTCCTCTTTCCAAACTGGATAGGGGGTGGGAGGCAGGGAGCCTCTCCTTCCTACACTGATGACGCTGGACCTTGCAGAAAGGAGCAGTGGTTTATGATGGTGAGGTGGAAAGAACTATGCTGCATGCTCATCCTCTGTCCCCGCCTCCCCCAACTCCTGCCTGCCATTATAACCCAAATCCTCCATCCCTCTGCCTTCACCATCCTCATGCCCTTTGTCAAATCCAGGTTTCCTGAGCACTGGAGATCAGGCCGCCAAGGGCAACTATGGGCTCCTTGACCAAATCCAGGCCCTCCGCTGGGTGAGTGAGAATATTGCCTTCTTCGGAGGAGATCCCCACCGTATTACCGTCTTTGGCTCGGGCATTGGTGCATCCTGTGTCAGCCTCCTCACGTTGTCACACCACTCTGAGGGTGAGTAGCTCTGCCCACCCTGAGCCCCAGGCCTTCCAGACTTCACCCCAGGGGCACCCAAGGGAATGAGTCTGCCCTGTTCTACCAGCTTGGTATCCCTTTGGGGAGAAGTGGAAGGGAAATGTTTCTCGGGGGAAGAAGTACTTACTTCTCCCAATGTGAGAGATGGAAGGGAGAAAATCCCATTTACATCCCAAGAAAGCAAGATTCTCCTTCTGACGTGGGAGTCTTATTTGGGAGAGTATCCCCTCTGAGGGGACAATAGTTCTTTTGGGACAGGGGAAATCTTTCAGTGTGAGATGGACATGTTACTTGAGGGTAGAGACCTAGGATAGAAATTGGTTTCTAGGTGTAAGAAACACTCATTCTCTGCCTTTCTCTCTGAAGGACATGTCTGTCAAGAGGGGAAATGTTCTTGAGGGGGAGATGGGTTGAACTAAGAAATCGCTAACCTGTGAGGTGGGCTTCTTCTGAGGGATGATGGTCTATGATCAGCCTCCAGACTTCCTCCTGGGCTCTGCAAGCCACCTAGGGGAGACTCATATTTTAGCCTCTCTCCTTGCAGTGGGTCCCTCTGTCAGTGACCCTTCCAAGGGAGCCAAAGAGGCCCTTTTTCACTCAGCAGGAAATAGTCTCTCCACCTCTGCACTACAGGGGACATTCTATCTCTGACAGGCAAAGCTGAGCTTCTCATGAAAAGATCTTCCTGAAATAGGTGCCCTTCTCTGAAGTAAGGAAATATGTGAGAGAGGAGATAATTTTTTCATTGAAATCAACCCTGTGAGTTAGTGATATTCTCACAGTAAGACTTTCAGTCTCTCCTTGAAGAAAGTCTGTCTCTCTTGAGAGAGAAGAACCACCTCTGACCTAGAAATTCTGTCTCTGCCCCCCCCCAGGGACTAGCCTGGTGGGGCAAAAGTAAGGTAGGATCTGCATCTCTAAAGAGAGGAAATGTTTCTACGTGACAGCAGTGGGAACAGGAATCCCCCTTTTTTTCCCCAAAGGAGGGTAAAATGTCTGGCTGTAAGGGTGCCTCTGTCTGAAAAGAAGTCTGGCGCCTCCTCTGACTGGGGACTCCTGCCCTGGTGGGAGAAGGCCTTTCCTGGAGTGGTACTCCGCTGTCTCACAGGGTGCCTATGTCTCTGGAGGCTTGGCTGCTTTCAAGATTCGTTCTCTCTGTCTTTCTGTAATTGACTCATGGAGAATAATCTTTGGAAAAGCGAGGCTCTCTCAAGTACTAATCTATATTTCTCTCCCTCTCTTTCTGCCCATGCAAACTGCCTTTCTCTTAGAGGAATGGAATTGTGTGTTTGAGGGCCAAATTCTGCCTTGGGAGTGTGGGGGCCAGATAGAGAATGATACCCTTTTTTCCTAGGGAAGGAAGAATCATCTTCTTTTTCAGTGGGGGCTACTGGCTCCTTCTCAGCTAGGGGAAAATCTGGATCTAAAGCATCAGTAGAAGCTTTGGGACAAGAAAAGTCTCTGTGGAGACTACAGTCTGGGAGTGCAGGTTCCCTGGAGACTTTCAGACCCCAAGGCCTTTGCCCTCAGGATCCTTCCCCAAACTCTCAGAATGTGGGGCTCTCTCCTGCCTGCATTTCTCATCTCTCATGAAAAAGACCCCTTTGTGGTATAAGCGCCAGCTCCCTGGTGGTGCGCTGGCACAGAGCTGGGCCCAGCTGGGCAGGAAGCAAGAGGGGAAGACAACGAGAGATAAAGAGAGGGAACATAAGGAGCCTGATGTCTAGGACTCAAGGGGTTAATTCTCCTGGCATTTCCTTAACCCCTAAGTTACCAGAGGAACCAGGCAAGAGACCAGTCAGGGAAGGGACCCAGCAGCCCCTCCTCTGGCCCTACCTCGTCCCCTGCCAAAAGAGTCATTCCTCCTTCCTAGCCCATCCGAACCATGGGGCAGCTTCAGGGACAAAAGAATAAGGTGTTTTATAGCTGTGTGTGACACAACAGATCTGACCTGGTGCTGCCTATCTTCTGTAGGACTTTTCCAGAGGGCCATCATCCAAAGTGGTTCTGCTCTGTCCAGCTGGGCTGTAAACTACCAACCAGTGAAGTACACCAGCCTTCTGGCAGATAAAGTGGGCTGTAATGTGCTAGACACCGTAGACATGGTGGACTGTCTCCGGCAAAAGAGCGCAAAGGAACTGGTAGAGCAGGACATCCAGCCAGCCCGCTACCATGTGGCCTTTGGCCCTGTGATTGATGGTGACGTCATCCCCGATGACCCTGAGATCCTGATGGAACAGGGCGAGTTCCTCAACTATGACATCATGCTAGGTGTCAACCAGGGCGAGGGTCTCAAGTTTGTGGAAGGGGTGGTGGACCCTGAGGATGGTGTCTCTGGCACTGATTTTGATTATTCTGTCTCCAACTTTGTGGACAATCTGTATGGCTATCCTGAGGGTAAGGACACCCTGCGGGAGACCATCAAGTTCATGTACACAGATTGGGCAGACCGTGACAACCCTGAGACTCGCCGTAAAACACTGGTGGCACTCTTCACTGACCACCAGTGGGTGGAGCCCTCAGTGGTGACAGCCGACCTGCATGCCCGCTATGGCTCACCTACCTACTTCTACGCCTTCTACCATCACTGCCAGAGCCTCATGAAGCCTGCTTGGTCAGATGCAGCTCATGGGGATGAAGTACCCTATGTTTTTGGGGTCCCTATGGTAGGCCCCACTGACCTTTTCCCCTGCAACTTCTCCAAGAATGATGTCATGCTCAGTGCTGTCGTCATGACCTATTGGACCAACTTTGCCAAGACTGGGTAAGGAGAAAATGGGGGCTTTTCTTCTTTGGGACCCCAGCATGTCCTCCCCTCTGCCCATCTGACTAAGCCTCTTCCACCATTTCCCTTCCTAAGATATTCCCAAAATCTTGCTTGGTAACTCCTTTACTCCTTTTCCTAACCTCCCTTTCTAGAATCTTTCCTGCCATTTTCCTTCCTTCAAAAATTTCACTGAGGCTCAGCACTCGCTTAGCATCAGGACTGGGCAGGAGTGAGAGTTACTGGTAGAAGTGTG
Organism: Lemur catta; assembly: GCF_020740605.2. Taxonomy (NCBI): domain Eukaryota; kingdom Metazoa; phylum Chordata; class Mammalia; order Primates; family Lemuridae; genus Lemur; species Lemur catta. The sequence continues at coordinate 47,579,696 of NC_059155.1, read as the reverse complement.
GGATTCAAGGTTAGCTGGTCAGAGGCCATGTGAAATGGGAATAAAATACATTCTGAAAGAGCCTTTAGAGGGGCTCTTGGCAAAACTGAGCAGCTGAAAAGATTGATAGATACTCAGTAGCATGTGAGAAGAAAAGGCGTTTATAGCCTGATCTTAGAGGATGAGCATAAGGAAGGATGGGATAGGAGTTCAAGCCCTGGGGAAAAGCGGGGATGGACAGAGGGAGGTACCCTAAAAAAGATGGAAATGGTGGGAAGTTTTGGAGTGGGAAAGAGTTTTAGGGGTGGCTGTGAGAAGAAGAATGCTGGGCCCTTTCCTCATCCAGGCAGAGTGGTGACCCCAGATTTCCATGTGGTATTTCAGGGATCCCAACAAGCCGGTCCCCCAGGACACCAAGTTCATTCACACCAAGGCCAACCGCTTTGAGGAAGTGGCCTGGTCCAAATACAATCCCCGAGACCAGCTCTACCTTCACATCGGGCTGAAACCAAGGGTCCGCGATCATTACCGGGCCACTAAGGTGGCCTTTTGGAAACACCTGGTGCCCCACCTATACAACCTGCATGACATGTTCCATTATACGTCCACAACCACCAAAGTGCCGCCCCCGGATACCACCCACAGCTCCCACATCACCCGCAGGCCCAACGGCAAGACCTGGAGCACCAAGCGGCCAGCCATCTCACCTGCCTACAGCAACGAGAACGCCCAAGGGTCCTGGAACGGGGACCAGGATGCAGGGCCACTCCTGGTGGAGAACCCTCGTGACTACTCCACTGAATTAAGTGTCACTATCGCCGTGGGGGCCTCCCTCTTGTTCCTTAATGTTCTGGCCTTTGCTGCCCTCTACTACCGTAAGGACAAACGGCGCCAGGAGCCCCTGCGGCAGCCTAGCCCTCAGAGGGGAGCCGGGGCCCCTGAATTGGGAGCTGCTCCTGAGGAGGAGCTGGCAGCATTACAGCTGGGCCCCACCCACCATGAGTGTGAGGCCGGTCCCCCCCACGACACACTTCGCCTCACTGCGTTGCCCGACTATACCCTGACCCTGCGGCGCTCCCCTGATGACATCCCACTCATGACCCCCAACACCATCACCATGATTCCCAACTCCCTGGTAGGGCTGCAGACATTGCACCCCTATAACACCTTTGCCGCAGGGTTCAACAGTACCGGGCTGCCCCACTCACACTCCACTACCCGAGTATAGCTCCAACCCAGAGCACAGCCTGTCTCCTGGCTCCCTCCCTCCCAGACCCACAAACACATGCACACACAGACACACACACAGACACGTACAGACATATATGTATACACATGCACCCACACCCTACAGCAGACCCACCTGCACAAACATAGATGTGGACATGCACTTGCATGTACAAAAACACAAATACGGAAGTAAACCTGAATAAACCCTTCAAACGGGGACTCAAATGAGTCCTCGGTAAACCGAGGACCCATGGAACAGCAGCTGAAGCCAGCTCCCTGAGCCTGACCACAGACACTCCTGGGGGTGCTGAAAGCAACAGCTGGACACCCCCTTGGTGCTCGCCTTCGGCTTCTCTTGAAACTGCACCACCGACCAACTCCAGACTCGGGAGCTTTAAAGAGCAGAGTAGCTCTTCCTCTCCCAGACTTGGTCTTTTTTCTGGGTCTTGTTTCTGTTGATTTTTTTTAATTTTGGAACAAATGCTTTTCCAACCTGTGAGTGCTAAGAGGCAGCTCTGAAAGGGAGGGCTCCAGGCCCAGGTTTCTCTGGCTCTGGAACCCCTAGTGCACACACAACCAGACCAACGAACAGGACCCCCAGGAGAGAAACAGATTCGAGCAAGACTATGGGGTGGAAGGAGAAAGGGGTTAATGCTGGATGGGGCTGGAGAGCCACAGGGGAGAGATCTCAAGCTGTCTCTGTGTCCCTGTGATGGCTGCAGAGCCTACAGGGTGACCTGCTTCCCCCAAAGGCCAGCAGCATTGGCCTGGCTAGACTAGGGGACCCTAGATTTGCTGAATGAGGTACTGTGGAGGCCATGCCATTACTGGCCCCCAACTCCGCCCCAGTATGATCTGGGTTCTGCCTCTGCCCTTGGGGAAATGCTATCAGATATTTGCCCCATTTTCTTTACAGTCTCTTTTTGTGTCTGTCATTTCTCTTTCAAAAAGGCGGTGTTTTTTGTTGTTGTTGGCTTTTTTTTTTAAAGAAAAGTTCTTAAAACACTAACGGAAACCCATGGAGTTTGTCCTTTGTAAAAATTTTAAACACAGTGTCTTGATATAAAAATAAAAAATCCAGTTAGCACTCCCAAGCTGCCTCCCTTGCACAGGCCTTGCCCCAGCAGACCTACGGGCAGGGTGCGTCTGCAGGCTAGGAATCAGTCAGGCGGCCTCCCTCTGCCTCCTCCTGTCCCTTTAAGCTGACACAAGTCTGGGCTGCACTCTGCTGGCCCCCTGCACGAAGGACTCTCCAATCTTAATCAGGTTGCTGTCCCCAACCCCCTGCCCCCAACGCTCTGGGTTCCTGCAGCTGATGCCTCCTCTCAGCACCTTGGGCCTCCTAATGAAATGTCAAAAATAATACTTCCTCCTCTGCCAGTGCTGCCGCCGCCTCCTTTTCCTCCTCCTTCTCCTCCTCCTCCCCCAACCCTCCTCCACTGCAACCACCCTGCCCTCATCTTGGACTGGGGGCTGGGAGGAGATCTGACTTCTAACATGCTGAAATTCTTTCTTGTATTGAATCCAGTAAGGCATTAGACATGTGAACTGCCTGGCCTTGGGTAACCGACAGAGCAGGGCCCTCTCCTTCCCCAGGGATACTTGTTTCCTGTTCTGGGAATTAGAATTGAAGTCATCATTGGGGGCCCTGGCAGTGATTTCTCGCCAGGATTATGGTCAGTGGCTCCTTGTCAACCCCGGGGCATAGATTCAGTGAGGCCCACAGGGTTAGCATTATGGGATTCATACTTTATCAGTGACTTGACAGACTGAACTGGGAGTCTGCTCCTCAAGTGTGACGGTTGGGTGGGGTTGCTGATACCTCAGAAACTGGGAATAGAATTCTTCAAAGTGATCCTGACAAATTGAGGGAGATGTACCATCACAAGCAGGATGACATTCAGAGGGGACAGACACAAGGTAGTATGTACAAAGACCAAAACCCAGAACTAATGTACTAATATGGTAAATGAAACAAGAGAAATGGGTAATGATTGACTTGACACATGTATAGTTTAAAAAAACAACTGGGGAGAGGCTGTCAGGGTGGGTCACAAGTTGAATGAGTCCATAGTGTAGAACTGGTTTTCTCTCTCCTTTGCTCCCTCCCTTCTTTTCTTTATTCTTTCCAAAGCTAATATGGATACTAGCATATGATAACAAAAATATAGCATGGAGTTGCTGGGAAGTAATAAGAGTGTGAGTTTTAGAACTAGAAGTAACCTGAATCATCTAGTCCAATCCACTTATTTTGTAGTTAGGGAAATGGGCCAAGAAAAGCCCAGCACAGTTAGTGTTAGAAACAGACCTAGAATGCAACCCAGTAATGTATGACCCTTCCCATGGTCCTACTCAACTTGTTCTACTCTATCTGCCATTGATTATGCCTTTCAAAGTGTGATGGGTCTACCCTTGGTCAACACATTTGTAGTATATGTAGAAAAGCTGAAGAGGATCTGGAGAAGAGCAAAAACAATGTGCCAAAGGACTCGCTGGGGCGTGTGTGTGTGTGTGTGTGTGAGTGTGTGAGTGTGTGTGTGTTTTCATTTAGAAAGGAGAAATCTGATGAGGGGACATTCAATGGTGTGGAGCACCTACTATGTGACAAGTGTGCTATAACCATCTTCAAAAATATAACTCCTAAATAAGGACAGAGCTGATGACTTGTTCTCCGTTTCTTCTGAGAATGATAGAGGGGGAGATGAGATTAAGTGAAACACAGGGGAAAATTTTGCTACAGATAGGAGATGATCACGGGCACCTAGTGAGTCCTCAATAACAGTTGCCAAATTGAACAGATGGCTACTAAGGGAAGCATTGGTGTCTTTCATCTCCCTGAAAGCAGAGGGCTAGATTACATGACCTTTTGAGGTCAATTCAGAGTCTTTGTTCTTATGCTCCATCCTTTGGTTGCTCCATTTGAGATATTAGCAGACTGGGCCTCCGGGGGGAGGGAGGATGTGCCTCCAAGTTAGGAGGCTGTCTCTTTGGGGAAGATTTAGACACTGCCTCTCCTCTAAAAACTCAAGGCACCATAGCAAACCCAGCTTCAATCCTATTAGGGACCCATCAGTGAGAGATTACAATTGGTCATCGTCATACCTTTGAAAGGTCTAAGTGGAGGAGGTGACCTTCAAGACAGGCAGGATTTCGATCTAATTGACAGCAATTCTGTGCCCATGTAGCTTGGGGTTCTCAGCTCTATTGCTGACTGCCAGCCCTGAGCCCAGCTAAAAAAGTCCAGCTCCAGCTCCTTGTTTGAAGAGAAGCTGAGGATATACTTGGATTTTATTTCACATCGCAAAAATCATTAGTGCCCAGGTTGGGTCCAGTCTGCATCCCTAGATTTATCTGGTTTCTATTTTGGTCCTTTAGGGAGCCGAACACAGCCATTATGGGATCTGAATTTGTGGTGTGTGTGAAGGGTCAGAGGTTGGTTACTGTGGAAATCTCCATAGGAAGTCTGATTGGTAGGACCACAGGCCTGGCCCTGTGTAGTTTATGTACTATGAAGTATAAAAGACACCCACTTTGGGGTGCATACTGTCAGGAAGACAAAACTGAGCCATGATAAAATGAATGACATGCATAATTTAGCATGTGGCTTCAAGTGTACAGTAAAGGCTAAAGGCACTGGAGAAATTGTTAAGAAAGGCTATGGTGGGATTTGCGTGGGCAGAGTAGTAGGCATTCCAAATTGGGAGAAGACCCTCAGCCAGAGTACGGAGATGAGTAGGTCTAGGCATGCTTGAGGAGCAGTGAGGGGACTGGCCTGATGGAAGTTAAACGGTGGCATCAGCTTGGCGAGACAAGTTGCAGAGGTCCTCATCACACCACAAGAGTTGGGCTATTGGGTGAGTGATGGGACACCCTGACCAAACTCATTTGCTAACGGTTTTATAGTGAGAAAACAAAACCTCCTCACCTCCTCTTTTGCTCCTTCTCTTCTGCCAGGAAAAGGATTTTCAGAGTAGAAAGGACAAGGTGAACACCACAGAGAAGCTCCTGAAGGCAGTCTTGTCCAAAAGAGCTTTAAGCTGGTCTGTGTAACTCCGTCTCATAGTCTGAGTCAATAACAGTCTAGGGCACCGCAAGGACTTGCAGCTCAAGTTGCAGGACAACTGGTGGTGGCTTTAAAAACCCCATGGAGAATAGAAGAGATGCTCACTGCAGCCTAGAGATGGACAAACATGGCCCCACCATTTTACAGATGGGAAAAGGTGAACTCCACAAATTATAGATCAATACATTTGATATTGATTGAGGGCAAGATTCAAGGACAAATGACTAAAAGGATGGTTAGTGAGCACTTTAAAAAGGAAGTGAAGATCACTCAGCTCCTGCATGGATTCAGGAAAAGCAAATCATGCCCCACTCAGCTCATTTCCTTTGACAGGGTGACCGGAAGGGGAGAGGAGGTGAATGCTATACCCACCGTGTATCTGGAGTTTAATAAAACATTCTCTCAATACTCTTGGGACAATATGGAGAAATGTGGGATGGGTAAAGGTAAACCTAGGCAGATTCTTAACTGGTTGAACAGTTTTAGTGCCACTAGATCAAATTTACAAATTATACAAACCTGGTAAAGTCCCTTATTTGTATTCCAAAATATAACAGTATGAATATAGGATGTGAGAGATGTGGCTTAGAGGATTTTTAGAGTAAGTGAAAGCTCATCATGAGTCTTCATGAGTTGAAAGTGTGGTTTGGTTGCCACAAAAAGCATTGCAACCGTGGTCCATATTAATAAGGGTATAACATTCAGAATAAAGGAGGTGATCACCTTCTGCTACTCTGCACTGGTCAGACCACACCTGATGTCTTTTGTTCTGTTATGGGCACCAGACTTCAAGGGAGATGTTAACAAAAGTATATTCAGAGAACAGTGGTGAGAATAACAAGAGGACTAGAGAATCCCAGGAGAAATTTATCTACTATCAGCAAGTCATTGCTGGGCGCGTGGGGAGGAGGAAGCTGTAGATTTGTTCTGCGTGACTCCAAAGGCCCCAAGTTCTAATGGATGGAAGTTATAGGAAAGCAGATTTTGGTTCAACATAAGGAAGATGCTCTTTTTCCTTTCTTTTTTACAATGAAAAATTATAATAAAAGTTTCAGCTCATGATTCCAGCCTCTTGAAGTCCTTTCAAACTTATTATCAACGGTTTCAAAAATGGAAGAAAAAAATGTCCTAATCTCAGCATCCTAATATAAGCACTTTTCTGTGTTTAGGAAGAACTTTCTAACAATCAGTAGTACTCTCTGCAATTAGAATGGACTGGCCCCAAAGGTAGGCAGCTCTCCATCACCATACATTCAAGCAGCCATTCCATGTGGGTGATGCAAAGGCAATGATAACGGACTGAACCAAATGACTTCTAGGATTTCTGAGATTCTATCGTACTTGAACTGAAAGGTCTCATGGTATTCAGGAAAATATTTCCAGAGCCAGGGTGCAGGGTGGGCTGGAAGAGGCGACACTGGGAACAGATGATAAATAGTTAAGAGGTACCACTCTGAGGGCTACAACTATTTTCACCTCCATCCCCTTGCACTTGAATCCCCAAATTACTGTGTCAGAAGCAGCCTTAGTAGTTGCCTAGTCCCCCTCCCTTATGACCTGGTGCTTGATTCCCTTCTGTAACCTCCTTGCCAAGTAGTTATCTTGCCTCTGCTTAAAAACTTCCAATGATGGGAAAATATTTTGCTCTCCAAGCAGACCATTGCATACTGGATCATCATGAACCATTATGAAGTTCTACCTTACGTTGAGTCAAAATCGATTTTCCCATAGCACCCACCCTTTGCTCCTGATCATGCCCTCTTACAAAGCAAAACAAGGGTGAATCCCCCTTCTATATTATGAACCTTCCAATTCCTGTATTTGCAAACTGGATCCCAAACCACCACCATCACCCTGTTGATCCCTTCTCCAGGTTAAACAGCTCCAGTAGTTCACACACAATGATTTTTAAGTCTTCCCACACTCCTGATCCCTCTCTTTTGTACATGCTCCAGATTGCTAATGTCCTTTTTCATGTATGGTGTCCAAGGCTAAAGACAATCCACTGTGGTCAGAACAGAGCAGAAGAAAGCAGAACTGCAATCTCTCCCATTCTAGACCTGAACACATTAGTATTTTGGGCAGCTAGTGTCAAAAATAATGAGTTTACAGCCACCACAAACACCTAAAGCTTTGCACACAGATTGTTATGAATCTACCTTGCACTTATGCATTCGGTTTGGACGAACTCAGCTATGAAACATTACATTTCATCTTCCTGATTCATTATGGCCTCTTGGGATCTTCCTGAAACCAGCTTCATGTCATTTACAAATTTGATCAGCATGTCATCAATGTCCTCATCCAAGTCATTAATTAAATTATTGGATAGGCAGGGACCTCCCTCCAGGCTGACAAAGATCCATTAGTCACCAGCTGTGAATACACCCTACTGTCCTGTCTTCACCCCACATTTTCCCTTCTTATCCACAAGGACATCTCACATCAAGACATTCTTAAACAAAATAACATTGCATTCTGAAATCCTCTTTGGAATCCGGGAGTGAGGAGGAGGAGGAAGTGGGAATGAAAAAAGAGTTTGACCTTTCGATCTCCTCCCTTCTCCCCAGTCCTCAGGATGAGCCCTGCGTCTTCCGTCTCCAAGAAGGAATTGCCAGCAACAGTTCAGGTACAGAAAGTTGAAAGAGCTGGATTTAGGGTCAGAAAACCTGCATTCAAATCCATCTCTACCTCTTCCTAGTTGTATGACTGTGGGCAAGCTGTTTAACTTCTCTGTTTGCTCATCTGTAAAACAGGGACGGAAACACCTACCTCACAGGGTTGTTGTGAGGATTAAATGAGAAAATGTATGTGAATGTGGTTTGTAAACTGTAAGCATTATACAAATGTAAAATATTATTATTATGATTGAGCGCCTACTGTGTTTATCAGTATAGAGTACAAAAAAGATAAATAAGACATAGTCCTTGCCCTCAGGGAGCTCACTATTTTGTAGGAGAGAGATGTTCACAAATAGTCATAATATTAAGTAGGAGTCAGGGCAAATGGCACAAGATGTTATGGCAATTTAGAAGAGGGGGCAGTCCTGAAATTCAGACTGGGGGAAACCAAAAAGGCTTCAGGGAGTTTGATCTTTACTCTGGCAAACGGGAGGGATCTGACAGATAGAAACGCCTGAGAGAGGACAGCATTCCGAGTGGAGGAGCCTAGGAATGGGAATTTATGGACACATCTGAGGTGCTGGAAGCAGTCCTGTTTGATTGTAAGAGGAATGAGGCTGGTCAGCCACATCACAACTTTTTTAGACATGGTCATTCCCGGCATGCCCACAATGGAGCATTCAGTCCTTCAGAAGGAGGACTAGAATCCGAGCAAAGCGTCTTAGGTCTCATGTCTGTTGTTCTTCAGCTGACGTCCTTGGAGAAAAACAACTCTTTTGTAGAGTGGAGGCATTCTGGAAAGACTTCAGGAAAATCACCTTTTCCTTACTTAAAGCCAAGAAATAGGTCTCTGGGAAGAGCAGAGACTAAGGCCACATTTAAATCCTAGGAATCTTCAGCTGGAAGTGGCTCTAGTTTAAGGATTCAAGAGTTTTCATTGAAGGAGGGTTATCCACCATATCTGAAAGGCTTCTTATTCTTCAATTCCATGTAGGGAGCAAGGAGGGAGAAGAAAATAGTTCAAGGGCTCTCAAGGTCCATTTCCTGATGGTGTCTTTGGAGCTATGGTTATGATTTGGTGCCACCTGGTGTCAAAACAGAATATAGCACCCTCGTGTAGCAGCCTCCTGCCCCCGCCTTCCTAAATCTAGAGCATTGTACTGCCTGCCGCCCAGCATCTAGGGATGGGGCTGGCTTCTTCCAGTAGGGTAGAGCTGGCCACTCTGGAGTCTGTATAAATGCAAAAGAGGGAGAAAGGGAAAGTGCTGCTCCAGGACTCATGGCTGTCCTTTCCTATGTTGTCAAAGTTTCTATTTTTCCCAGGGAACCCCTGGGAATGTGCATTTCCCCCAGAGTACTACAGAATTGAGTTTGCCATGTCCCGCTCCCTCCACAGACTCTCCCTCCACACACACACAGTCTCTTACAGTCGCTTGAATATCTGTCACAGATGATACAAGATATCTCTCTCCCCACCCCCTTCTCTGACCTGACCAAGAGAAATTGTCATGAGCCTCTAGGGTGGCCAAAGGAGTAACAGTAAACAGGTCTGGTTCCCCCGTGAGCTCAGGTTTAAGTGCTGTTGCTTCCTGAGTGGGCTATACTGTTCTAGAATAACTGGGCTAGAATGACTCCTCCATAAGAAACCTGTTCCCTTAGAATTCCTATAGCCCCTCTAAAAGGTTAGGGGAGGGAGAAATGGTGCCTCAGAGAACATACAGTGGCCCCCTTTTCCCTCAAATCCCATTCCTAAATAGATTCAAAGTGATCAATAAAACTAAAACTAGAGTGGTCTGATGATGCCTCATAAGGGAGTATTAGCAGAGGGTAGCTTGAAGGGATGGCTTGAACTGGGATTGTTACAGTAACTGTTACAGTGAGTGGTCCCGAGGACAAACCGAGGGGCACACGGAGAGTCGGAGAATTAAGGTTTATTCGCTGGCGGGCTCAGAGGGGTCTCACCACTAAATTTTGAGCCCCGTCTACTCATTTTTCCCACTTTTATTAAGTTGGGGTGATCCCAAGGAGTGGGGTCTCAGGGTGAGTAAAGTCCATCAGGCAAAACGTTAGGTTAGTTGCTGCACCAGGTAATAGGTTTAGTGTTATGCTGATGTGCCAGGTAATAGGTTTAGTGTTATGCTGATGTGCCAGGTAATAGGTTTAGTGTTATGCTGATGTGCCAGGTTATAGGTTTAGTGTTATGCTGATGCGCCAGGTAATAGATTAGTTGATGGGCCAGGTGTTAGGTTAGTATTATGTTGATGGACCAGGTGTTAGGTTAGCATTATGCTGATGCGGGTCTTCCGTGAGGGGTGGGGGTCTCAGGTGGCTGCTATGCTAAGTAATAGATGGGGGTTTTCCTTATCAAGATGGCCAGAGCTGAATAAGGACAAGACTGAGCTAATGAAAAGGTTAATCCTCCTGCCACTGCCTCCATTCCCAGGTACCCTTCAAGTCTGAGCCCTCTCAGGCTCTTCTGGCTGTTGGTAAATCGTGGGTCAGCTCTCAGTTTGGATTGTCCATTGCAGGTGGGGGCATGAAAATAGCTGAAGTGCAAAAGAAAGAAATAATTAACTAGATTAGAATGCTTCAGCCCTTGGATCACTACTTTTATATTTCTCAGCTCTTCCCAGGTCCCTACAATACAGGGGTTCATGAATGGAAGCCCCCTAACTGTACTGGCCATAAGAAGTGAACAAATCCCTGTTTCCCCTTAGTTAAGACCAGGATACAATTTTTCACAAGTAACATTTGCCAGGAAACTAACGGATAAGAAAGTAACAACAAAAAAGAAAGTAACGAGAGAACAAAGAAATGGGTTTATAAAGCTCATATTTCTTATCCTGGATCAACTAAAGTTTAACCATAGAGGAACTTATTTGGTACAATGTAACAGGGCACCTAACCAAGTCCTTTCTTGCCAGGGCAACCTTTCTAAACACGTGAGAGGTCAGAGGTTAGACCAAGCTGCCTAGACTCAAGGCTGACATAGATCTGGTGAGATTCAGTCCCTGGTGGAATCAGCTTCCTCTGTTGCACTCGGTGCAGAGACCCTAATGGGCGCCTTCTGTCCTGGCGCGTGCTGCCTTCTGGTTCCGCAGTCACCCTGGCCCCTGGGCTTCTCCAACCCTCCCTCACCCCTTTGGGGCTCCCTGAAGAACCCCGTGAAACTCCACCCCCTCACACCGTTTTGATGCCATTTTTAAGGACATATGTTCTGACAAATACAAATTGGAGAAAAACATTTGGAATCGAGACTGCTTCTGAAAATCTGATTCTGTGGTGGCCATTCCTATTGTTCTCAGCTACTATTTCGTCTTAGTCCCCTAAAGTAGCTATGTGACCTTGATGGCAAACGCCATCTTTCTACGAAGCCCGCCTGCTCTGCGCCAGACTGCTCTGACCGCTGCTCGCGCTCTGCCTTTTTCGATTTCAAAGGCTTTAGCCCGCCCACCAAGACCCCTTTTCCGGTCCGAGAGGCCCGTCAGGCTCTCAGGTGATTTGCGGAGCAGACGTGATTGACACGATCCGCGTCTAATGAATGCTCGTCTCTTTCCCAGCTCAGATTACTAGTTCCGCTCCCTTTCCCAGCTTCTTTTTGATGACTCACCGCTCGCATTCTCCGCACACTCTCCTTTCTTGTGCCCGCCCCGCCCGTCCTGTCTCCCTTCGCTCCTAGTTGCCACCCACCCCCCAACTTGGGGGAATGGATTTTGTGAATCCTGTCTGGTATCGCTTTTACAGCGTACTTTAAACGTATAGAAGCAAAAAGCACAATTTCTGCATGGGAATGACAAGATGCATTTCCTTATAAGGAGCTTAACCCCTCGCTGTTCTCTAAGCTTTCCCTTCCACGTGACGGGGTTGAGGGAGGGAGAAAAGGCAGCGGGGCTTCTGCTTCTCTGTTTCCAGTTCAACTCCAGATCCCCGCGGCAGCTCTGAGTTCCTCGCAAAGGTCAAGCTGCACTGACCCAACAGCCAGCCTCACTAAGGGAGGAGTCCAGGGAGGTGCAGTTAGGGCTGGAAGTTTACAAACATTTCTGTGAGTCTCTCTGGCATCTGCATCAGGCACATGTGACAACTTTGCGGGGGACTGCAGCCCTAAAGAGGAAACAAACGTCCTGTGGTTAATGGAGGGGAGCGGGAAGGGAAAGAGGGGGCAAGAAAAGTAGGGAGCTGAGACTGAACTAAGGTGTCCTGGACCCAGACCACTTAAACAGGTGAATGAATGGACTTGCACCCCGGTGAGGGACTCTAGCCATGCTTTTCTGGATAGGGTCAAGTGAAGTCAGTAGAAGATCTATAGTAGGAAGTTGGCAAGGAACTGGCTGAATTCGTCCCCCTCTGGGCTGCTTCTTGTGGCCTCAGTTGCTCTCTTATGCTCACACAATCACCACCACTTCGCTGCTACGTCCTTATCCCACAGCTAAAGCGTGTGATTGAAAGCTTCCAGTTTCACCTAGGTTTAACACTGCCTTGTGTGGGGCTTTGTACATAGTGGGTGCACAATAAATTCCCCTGAGTCTGAGTATCATACCAAAGGTTAGAGACGCAGGGGCCACGCAATGTGCAGAGTGCTCTGACTCAAGCGTATATTCTGAGAGAGCTTTTGCACTTTGGTGTCGGGTCTGCAGGAGAGGAGGGCAGTTTGCTGCTTGGGGAAACAAAGAAGGTGCTAAGAAATAGGCAACCACCTTCTTTTCTTATTCCCTCCTAGCCAGCCTTGCTGCTCTCCCTTAGGAGGCCCCTTGGCTAAGTCCCATCCAAGGCTCATTTGCATTGTCCAGGCTTGCCCCTCTGGCCTCAGAGAGGAATGTAGCCAATGAACAGGAAAGAGGCAGCATGCTTTCTGTCCCTGCTGGGGTGAAGAGTAAATGGAGACACAAATCCTACCCCCTCCTCAGCTTCTGCTTCCAGCTCCTCTCCTTCATCCTCATCACAAAACATTTCTGAGGCATTTCTCGGTCCAAGACTCTGTCCTCATTAGTTTACACACAGTCCTTGCCCTGACAATCAGAGACAACAAGGGCTGAGTGATACCGAAAACGCAGAAAGCACATAAACTCGGATTGGGGAAAAAGTGGGCTAATGTGTAAAATACATAATTCAAAAATGTTCACACCAGCCACACACCTGGTGACCGGTGCAATTTGGGGCTAAAGAATCAGGATAAATGCATGTAATTGAGGTGAAAAGTGGGGGTGAGCAATTGTGAGAGTTTTAGATCTATTTAGGCAGATTGGGACCAGCAAAGCTATCGGCTCTTAACTGCAAAGGATTCCTTGAGGAGGTGGGATTTCAGAAATAGCTGAGTGACAGAACCAAATGGCCATAAGGTATAATATTTGCATCCTCAGGTGGGAATGGAATTAGCAGATGGAGTAGACATTGATCAGGAAACTGAATAACCAGTGATTGTTATTTCTTCTCCTCCCCTCTCAACATACATTTTTGGAGTGCCAATTCTGTTCTAGATACTGGAAACATAAAAATAATAATGATAGAAAATATTCAGGATGATAGAGAACTTTTTTTTTTTTTTTTTTTGAGACAGAGTCTCGCTTTGTTGCCCTGGCTAGAGTGAGTGCTGTGGCGTCAGCCTAGCTCACAGCAACCTCAAACTCCTGGGCTCAAGCGATCCTACTGCCTCAGCCTCCCGGGTAGCTGGGACTACAGGCATGTGCTACCATGCCCGGCTAATTTTTTCTATATATATTTTAGTTGGCCAGATAATTTCTTTCTATTTTTAATAGAGACGGGGTCTCGCTCTTGCTTAGGCTGGTCTCGAACTCCTGAGCTCAAACGATCTGCCCACCTCGGCCTCCCAGAGTGCTAGGATTACAGGTGTGAGCCACCGCGCCCGGCCGAGAACTTTTAAAAAAAAAAAAAAGAATAATGATAGAAAATAGTTCTAGGGTATTTACTATGTGTCAGGTATTCTGTTATGCACATTATCTTATTTAAATCTCACGGTAACCTCAGGACGAAGGTATCATTATCACACCCATTTTGCAGATGAGCCAGTCAATTGTCGTTGAAAAGATGAGGTGACTTGCCCCAAGATCATACAACTAGGTGTGAGTGAAAGAGGTGAGATTTGAATCTAGACAGTTAGCCTGGAGTCCATGAATTGAATCAATAAGTTCTACCTAATCTCCTAGGTGGACAGTGATAGAAATGGCGACTCCTTTGGTGGCAGGGGAAGCTAGAACAGGGAGGGTCAGAACTTTGAGAACAGATGGGGCAGGGTAAAGCAAAAGATTCCAGAAGTAGCAGGAGAGCCCCAGCCAGCTATTGAGACAGGCAGGTAGAGCGAGCATCTGGGTAACCAGGATGCTGCAGAAACTAGGAGGAAGCCCAGACAGGCAGGTGGTTGGCAGCCAGAGTGTCTGGCAGCTAGCACAGAGGCCCTGCCATGGGGCCTGGGCTTCCAGAGCAGGATGCCAGGTGTCAAAAGGTCTGGCAAGAGCTAAACGAAGCACTCTTCCTGTGAAAACTAAGGTGCCAAACATGGCACAGAGGTAGGACTCAGGAGCTGGGGGCATCAGACTAGGGTCTTAAGGCAGGGACTTTTATGCAATGAAGTAAGAAACAGGCCAGTTATGAGAGCTAGGGGCCAACTCTGCTCATTCACCCTTCAATCTATTCTTTTAACAACATTTTTTGAGCTCTTGCCATGTTCCAAGTGCTATGCTAGGCTCTGAGGTAACACACAGTCCAGTAGGGGAGCCAGACCTGTAAAACAGGTATCCACAATACTGTGTGATAAGTTCTATATTAGAGGCACAAACAGACTGTGTGCGAGTGGGGGTGGGGAATACTAACTTTTCTTGAGAGAGTTCAAAAAGAATGCCAACTCTGAGCTGGGTCTTTAAAGAAGAGGAGAAATTTCCCAGGCTCAGAGTAGTGGGGAAGGTTCCAGGCAGAGGGAATAACATGAGCCAAGGCCGAAAGTTTTGAAAGAGCAGGGCATATTTGGGGAACAGTAAGCAATTCATACAGGACAATACAGCATATGGTAGGGAGAGGTGGGGAACATGAGTCTTAAGAAGACCTGAGGCCAGATTATAAAGGCTGTGGTGGACGCTGCTGATGTCCTCCTGTAGGTAAGGGGGAGCCCACTGTGGTCTTTATGTCGGCCAGTGACTGGATTGCACTGGGGTGTTCTAGGAAGACTGCATGGGAAACTGTACCCAGATGCACTGGAGCCAGGCAGATCACTAAGGAGGTTATTGCAATTGTGTAGGCAAAGAGTGATGGGAGCTTGAACATAGTGACAGAGAGGATTAGTTCAGGAAAACGTTTCTGAGGGAGAATTGACAAAACCCAGTGATTGATGTGGTCAGTGAGGGGGACCAAGGTGTCATAAACAACTCCAAAGATTTCTTGCTTGAGAAACTGGGTCTATGGTGACATCATTCACACAAAGATTGGGAATCTAGGATGGGGAGCAGGTTTTTGGGGAGGAGTTCGGTTTGGGAGCTATTGAGTTGGAGACGCCCAGTGGTGTGCTAGATGATGTTTAACTACTAGCTCCAGGTGGTGAGGAGAGCCTTGATTTACGAATTTCTGTGGTGTGAGTACTCCCACCATGGCCAACATCAAGCCACCAGTATGATGTCAACCCACTCACAAAATTCCTGAAAATTTAATAATTTGTCTCAGAGACCCATGGAAAGGACTATGCCAGGTTGGAGCACAGACTTCTGATGGCATTATTTAGAACTTTGAGACCACACCACTGGACTAAGTCAGGATTTCCAGAACTCCAGCAGAGAAGCTGACGGGTTCATAAAACTGCTAACCCAAGATCAAGCAGAGCAAGTATTAATTACATGGGACTGAATGAACCAATGAAGGATTATTATGGTTTTTGTTTAGAATGCCCCTTTCTCTTTTCCCTTCAGTTATCTATATTTGTAACAACTAGTGGATTATAATTTTTTTTTTTTTTGAGACAGAATCTCGCTTTGTTGCCCGGGCTAGAGTGAGTGCCGTAGCGTCAGCCTAGCTCACAGCAACCTCAAACTCCTGGGCTTAAGCGATCCTCCTGGCTCAGCCTCCCGAGTAGCTGGGACTACAGGCATGTTCCACCATGCCCGGCTAATATATATTTTAGTTGGCCAGATAATTTCTTTCTATTTTTAGTAGAGACGGGGTCTCACTCTTGCTCAGGCTGGTCTCGAACTCCTGAGCTCAAACGATCCGCCCGCCTCGGCCTCCCAGAGTGCTAGGATTACAGGTGTGAGCCACCGTGCCCAGCCAGATTATAATTTTTTTTTTTTTTTGAGACAGAGTCTCGCTTTGTTGCCCAGGCTAGAGTGAGTGCCGTGGCGTCAGCCTAGCTCACAGCAACCTCAAACTCCTGGGCTCAAGTGATCCTTCTGCCTCAGCCTCCCAAGTAGCTGGGACTATAGGCATGTGCCACCATGCCCGGCTAATCTTTTCTATATATATTTTTAGTTGGCCAGATAATTTCTTTCTATTTTTAGTAGAGACGGGGTCTCGCTCTTGCTGGTCTAGAACTCCTGACCTTGAGCGATCCACCCGCCTCGGCCTCCCAGAGTGCTAGGATTACAGGCATGACTCACCGTGCCCGGCCCAGATTATAATTTTTATAAGCAGAAATGTAACATTTATCTTTTCTCCCTGCCTCATCCCTCCAGAATCTAGAAACCCTTATTGAGTATTCTTATTTTCATGGTAATATAATTATTTGCATAAGTTCAATAATAATCTGTCTTCCTTATAATAGGGCATAATCAGAAACATTGGTTCTATAACCGAGACTTTGACTATAATGTCATGTTTGAGGATGATATACAAAGAATCAGATATGACCAGACAGTTTTAAGGAACTAAGGTTGGCTTTATGGACTAAATGCTTACGAAGCCCTCTTGAGAAAAGCTGCCTGGTACCCGGTTTACAGGATTCCCAGCCTTACAGGTAAGTAACAAGGTCCCTTCCTAGCAGGCCCAGGAAGCTTAGGATATTTGGACACCTTAAGAAGAGAGGAATTCACCCAAATCTATAGGTACTGCAGGTGTAATCTGATGGCAAGTTCTTGGCTTGGCTTCCTAGCCTCCAGAAGGCTTTTAAAAATCTAATCTGAGATTCCTTATGGAAGGTTCCAGCAAAGCGAACCGAAAAAGGCCCTTGTGGCTAAATACCATTCTGGCTGTGCTTATGTAAACAATCAGGCCAAATCTAAGGGGACCAGACTCATTTTGTAAAAAGAATAAATTTACTTTGGTTATCTTTGATCAAAAAGAGGGGTGACTGTAGAAAGAAATTTTATGTTTCAATAGAAAACTATAGGACACCCTTGCGGGTTATTAGATTCTAGTCCTGTTCATTGTCTTTGAGCTATTTTTCACTTCTTGCAAACTACATTTTACTTTCTACTTTGTTATCTACCTGTAAATTGGACTGGATCCTGCTGTCTTGCACATTTTGTCAGTCCTTACCAAATTCTCAATTCTTCTAGATTCCTTCAATGACTAGCTATAACTCTCCAAATTGATGTTTCCAATTTTTCTCCCACCCTCCTGACTTGGTGCCACTGAGAACAAAAAACTGACTGCTCAGACCCTTTTGGGGTTCTAGATTGTCTTGTAGCTGACCTTCCCGCCCCAGGATCTAAAGAGGCTGTGCAAGCCAATGCAGAGCTTGATATAAACCTTCAAAAAAGTCATCACCACAACAAATCATGTGTGGACAACCTTTGTGCCTACTGCCATGTGGGCCACTTAGGAAGTTTACCAGAACACTTGCATCTTCCATACTCTGCTCTAGGAAATAACCACGAGAACTGCAAACCAGAAAATTCCTTGGATTGCCACTGTTGTCCTCACTCTACCGTCTAAAGATGCCTCAAGCCCAATGTATAGAAATCTGTTCAACTGGTTGCCTTCTGGACTCAGAAACTGAGTGTATAGTCTGCTCCAACCACCAATCTTTGTTTTTCTTTTGGTTTCATAGAAATCCCCCTCATTAAATACCTGACCGCACACACCATCAAGCAAATATTCTCTATTACCAAATCTCAACACATGGTTTAGCTGATCCTTAATCAACAAAAGGCAACCAAATGAAAAATGGACTTAAATTATTCAGAGGAAAAAAGAATGTCTTTTCTAGCCATTTTTTTCTTTAAATTGCCTTGTCAGGTCCTCTTGTCAAGTTTTTGAGCAAGAGGAAGAATTGACAAAGACTCTCCTTGACCAAACTTTAGTTAGGCTCCTCTGAGCCCTCTTTTTGACTAGACCTCAACTCTGGTCCTTGTCCTGTCTTTGGCCTGCCCAGCCCAATCTTAGCAGAGAAACCTGCTAAGCCATCCCCCTACTCTTGATGTCTGATCACCCTTGACATCTGATCAAGTTCTTCATCCCCACCTTTGATGTCTAAATCCTTGGCCTGCCTTTAGCAAGATTGTTGGATCAGCTTAGCAAGAATCTCCCTACTCTTGATGTTGCCTCTTAGTAATCGTCCATCCACTGACCCCTGTCACCCTGCTCCTTGGCTGTAAATCTCCACTTGTCCTTGTTGTATTTGGAGTTCAGCCTGATCTCTCTCCCCTATTGCAATAGTCTTAAGTAAAGTCTTCCTTACTATTAAAAAAATTAACAAGTCAGGCGTGGTGTCACATGCCTGTGATCCCAGCTACTCAGGAGGCTTAGGCAGGAGACTCACTTGAGTCCAGGAGTTTAAGAGACCAGCCTGGGCAACACAGCAAGACTCTTGTCTCAAAAAAATCAACACTTGGCTGTCAGTACAAGCTGACTTCAGCATACCGGTAGAGGTGCCTGAGGAACATCCAGGAGATATTTAGAAGGCCACAGATAACACAGGTCTAGAGCTAGCAAGGTCAGGGCTGTTCTGCCCTTGCCTTCATCCTTACCCTGCTCCAGCTATTCCTGATGAGCCTGCCCATGAACCTCCCCTTTTGGGATAGGCTTTCTCAGCCCTCTTCTAGAGTCCAGCAGGTTGGGATCAGGAGTCTATCCCCCACAAACCAATTGGATTGTGATTTAATCTTTTTGCAATTCAATGCAAGATGTCTTGCTAAACTCTCCTAAGACACAGTTTAGCTCAGTTCTCACCTGAATATTCTGGCAATATTTCCCAAACTTTAGTCATTCAAGTATCATCTTCACAATTTTTTCTGTATTCATATGACTGCTTATACTATTATTTACTCAAAATTTTTTCTTTAAATTGCCTTTTAATCAACTCCTCGCTCCTTTTTGTAATTTTGCTTCTTCCCAAGCAATAGTAGTTAAACTCTCCCTAAAAAAAAAACATGAGGAGGATCACTTGAGGCCAAGAGTCCAAGGTTACAGTGAGCTGTGATTGCACCACTGCACACCAGCCTGGGTGACAGAGCAAAACCCTGTCTCTCTAAAAAAAACATCCATGAGGAATATGTCACACTAGAGACCAACATTCTTTCTCTCAAGAAATTCAACATAGTCAGCTTGAGATAGATTTCTGTTTCTTGCGTTGAGCCCCTGACGAACTTGAGGGCATGCAGTTAGAAGCTACCTCGTTGGAAATTCTGTAAATTCAAATCCCATTTGGTGTCATTAGATTCCCATGGGGCTGGAGACGAATTAAGAGAAAACAGCAGATCCACATTGCCTATGATATCTCACTACAGGAAACATGTGTATTGATTGGAAATAGTGATGGAGCTGGGGGTGGGGGAAGGACCTGGATTATTTAAATATTTCTCTCTCTGTCTCTCAAATTTTTTGGTAAGTTCATTTATCTCAGTTTAATGTGCTTATGATGGACATCACTATACCCACAAATGACCACTATCTGATACACTCACAGGACTGCCTGGCACCATTGCCCTTTACCATAGAACAGAATATAAATGAATTAAAAATCCCTCTAGATATGAATTGAAGACTACTGAAGATCCACTGACCTCACACAGACTCCAGAAGAAGAGCAGGGAAGTCTTCAGATAAATGGAGGTTCACAGTGGGAATAGATGGAATGCGCTGCAGAGGTGAAGGTGGGAAGGAACCAGCAAAACCTAAAATAGAGCTATAGGAGTCATCAACATACAGATGGTACTTGAAATCAAGAGTCAAGTAAATCCCTCAGTAAGAGTGTTGGAATAAGGAGACAACAAGGCTAGCATTCTGGGGAACATCTACAGAGGAGCCAGAGAAGGACAGTAAAGAGGAAAATGATACCAATGAGATCATGGGAGCCAAAGGAGGAGACAGGTTCTGGAACTGAGATTTGTTCATAGCATCAAATATTACAGAGAAGTTCTCTCTGAAGCATATTTGTTGGCTTTTCCAATATGGGCGTCACTTATGAGCATAGTTAAAGCACTTTTAGTGGATAATGGGGGCAGAGGCCAGATTGCAGTGGATTGAATTATGACAGGGAGCAAGGAAGTGAAGATAGTGAGTGTGGACTAGTTTTTCTGAAAATCAGATTCTGGGCATTTCTTTTAAAAGTAGCAATATCAACTACCTTATGTTAGATAACAGATGTACAGAAGGTGAATGTTAAAATTTCTTTCCATTCCAGCAAACATTTATTGGGTGCCTTGGCTGTGGGGTTATGAAAAGGAACAGGATATGATCACTGTCTCCAAGGTGCATACAAGGTAGTAAGAGACATTGAGGTCCAGGAGCACAAATGAGGGAACATAATTTCTATCAGAAGAAGGGGTTGGGAATCTGAGACGTCTTCACAGAGGAAATGACATTAGAGCTGGGATTTGTAAGATGAGTAGAAGTTCTCCTGGTGAAGGGTGCAGAGGGCATTCCGGGTAGAGGGACACATGAACAAAGGCATGTAGATGTAAATGTGTCTGTCATGTTTGGGGATGACTAACAGTTGAGTGCAGCTAAACTGCAGGCTGCTAGGGCCAAGGCCTTGAAGGAGGTCTCTTAGCCATGTTAAGGAGTCTGGGCTGGGCGCAGTGGCTCACACCTGTAATCCTAGCACTCTGGGAGGCCGAGGCGGGAGGATCGTTTGAGCTCAGGAGTTTGTGACCAGTCTGAGCAAGAGCGAGACCCCGTCTCTACTAAAAATAGAAAGAAATTATATGGATAACTATATATATATGTATGTATGTGTGTGTATATATATATATATATATAAAGTTAGCTGGGCATGGTGATGCATGCCTGTAGTCCCAGCTACTCGGGACGCTGAGGCAGAATTGCTTGAGCTCAGGAGTTTGAGGTTGCTGTGAGCTAGGCTGATGCCACAGCACTCTAGCCCAGGCAACAGAGTGAGACTCTGTCTCAAAAAAAAAAAAAAAAAAAAAGGAGTCTGGACTTTATTCTGTAATGGAAATAATGGGAAACCTTCAGAGTTTTTTGTCTTTTTTTTTTAAGCCAGATTGGTCACATCTCCAGAATTGGAACGGTAAAACTGCAAGTGGGGAGACCATTTGAGAGACTTCCATAATTGTCTGAGCAGAAAGGGATTAGGGCCTGCTATAAGCCAGTGGCAAGATGTTGGGGGAGAGTAAATTAGAAATAGAGGCCGGGCGCAGTGGCTCACTCACGCCTGTAATCCTAGCACTCTGGGAGGCCAAGGCGGGAGGATCGCTTGAGGTCAGGAGTTTGAGAGCAGCCTGAGCAAGAGTGAGACCCCGTCTCTACTAAAAAATAGAAAGAAATTAACCAGACAACTTAAAATATATAGAAAAAATTAACCGGGCATGGTGGCGCATGTCTGTAGTCCCAGCTACTCGGGAGGTTGAGGCAGGAGGATCACCTGAGCCCAAGAGTTTGGGGTTGCTGTGAGCTAGGCTGACGCCACGGCACTCACTCTAGCCCGGGCAACAGAGTGAGACCCTGTCTCAAAAAAAAAAAAAAAAAAAAAAACAGAAATAGAGATGTAAGGGAGGTGAGCTAATTCAGGAAATAAAGATAATGACTTGATTTTGGATCAACCATAGTGAAATTATTAAGCTCCTGGCTCTGGAATCAGGAAGAACCCTGGCTCTGCAACATCTTAGCTATGTGGCCTTAGACACATTATTTAACACCTCTGAAGCTCAGTTTTTTCATCTGCAAAATGGGAATAATAAAATATCTACATTGTAGGATTGTTATGAGATGTAAAGGAGATGACATATGTGATATGCTTAGCACAGGACCCACAACAGAGTAAGTACTCGGTAAGTGTTAGCTATTATTAATTTTACTGCAAGCTAAATTTCAGTGACTGGTGGAAATGTCCAATAGATGATTGGAAATGTAAATTGAAGTACAAAAAAAGAAGGCATGGACTAGAGATTTCTGATTCATCTTGTAGAGATAACAGTTGATCTAGGGGCGTGGCTGAGCTTCTGTGGAGGGCAGAGAACTGAATTTTGCTAAATGTTCACATTTAGAGGTAGTAGGAGAAAGGGTACAGAAATTAGTGGCACGAGAGGGAGGGAGAGGTTCTTACCTTGAAGGGGATCTTTAAATTGCTAAATCAGTGGTTTCATCTGCGTCCTCAGTCTCTGACACCTCTGCAGCACTGGATGCAAGTGACCTCTTAAAGCCTTCTTTTAGAAACTCTCTTCTTCAGTTTCCATGGTGTTCTGTTCGCTTCGATCTTCTCTGATTATGCATAGATGTCACAGCTGAGAGCCTTATAGAGCTTACTTACTCCAACCCCCTCATTTTACAAATGATGAGACTAAAGAGCCAAAAAATGGAAGTGGCACTTATTCAAGGTTCACAGCCAATCGTTCCTTCCTTGTCTTTCTCCCCTTTCCTCACTTCCCTTGCTTCTTTGCTCTTTGTTCGCCTATACTCACTTCCTCTTTCTATAAACTCATCTGTCTGCATGCCTTCTAGTATTTTTTTTTTCGGCTTTTGATTGCCAAATTGAAATCTCCTGCCCTCGTCTCTCTTCAGTGTTGCTATCTCACCCTTCCTACGTCAGCTAGATGTTCCACTAACACCTCACACTCAGCATGTCTGAACGTCAGCTTTCCCCATATGGCTAGCCTCTGTGACGCCACTAGCCTATTAACGGCGCCTCCATTCTCCTCCTCAGCTAATCCTTTACCAAACCTGGTCAACTGGTCCTATATAAATGTCCATGTGGCACAAAGGTTAAGCACATTCGAGCTGCAGGAAACCTTAAAGATACTTATTTCTCCAAGCTTCATCTTTTTCAGAAGAGAAAATGAAGTCCCTGGAAGGTAAAGTCACATAGCCTGAAAATGAAAGTCAAGACTGGAACCCAGAGATATTGGAGCCATAGACCAATGGATTTTGTACCACACCATATTGCCTCTTGCATTCTTATTAGATCTGTCACTTCTTTTTCATCACTATTGTCACCTCCCTAGATCAAATCTTTATAACTTCATGCTTGGATTGTTGTCACAGCCTCCTGCCTACCTTTGCAGCCTCTAGTCCACCCAATTCCCGATTAATCCTGCCAAGTTAATCTCCCTAAAGCGTCATTTCCATCTTGTCATTCCCCTCATTGAAAAGCTTTTAGTGATTCCTCACTGCCTACAAAATAAAATTCAAATTTCCAAGCCAGGCATTAAAACTCCTCCCAAATCTGGTGGAGTTTCCATGCCTCATTACCCATACATACTACCCTTGTATACGTTTATACCCTTTGGCCCAGCCATGCCCAATACTCTGTGTTCCCTGAAAAGCTCAGCACTTTCATGGCTTGTTGCCTTTTTATATACTGTTCTTGCAACTTTAAGTGTTCCTTCTTTGATGTTCCTCCTGTCCAATTCCAATACTCATCTTCCAAGGCCCAGTTCAAATGTCCTAGGGCATGAAGACTTTTCAGATTCCCCAGGTCAGAATGACTCCCTATGATAATATATATGACAGGACCTGCTGTCATGGTTAGGTGTTCAGTACACGTGAGTTCCCATCCCCCTTCCTTTTATCACCTGTGTCCCCACAACATGTTGCTAATACCTCTGTTTAACACTTATTTCACTTACCCTGTAGTAGAGCTAGTCAGTTAAACAACCAGTGAGACTTATTCCATTGATTCTGCATCCTCCACAGCCTCTAACGGAGTTCCTGACACACAACAGGTACTTAACAAATATTTATGGAAATGAAAACTGAACTGTGAAGCCAAGTCTTGAGACATCATCTCATTAGTAATTCAGCAAAACCAACTCCTGTTGCTGAACATGGAGTGACACATTGAGAGACGAGACATCTGGGAAACCTTGTTGGCGAATCTCCAACAGTGTTCTTTAGAGCAGCCTCAGTAACTTTCAGTCTGATGGTTTGCTTGAGGGTAATGAGGTAGGAAGGGTGACAGCTCAGATAAGATTCTTGTCCACACATTCTTTAAAATAAGCTGAGGTCAATGCAGGTCCATCATCCCCAGCCAGGGGGTTACAAGTAGCTGAAGAGAACAATGACTGGTGCTGAAGAGTGAGGCGGTGGCAGCAGGGCTCTTAGGATCCATATATAAAAGAAGGCTACTACGATCCAGAAATTAATCTTTCCCTGGAAAGGGATTCTTGATTGAGCTCCCTGGATCATTTCCCTTGGAAGAGTGGATAGCTGTGATGGGTGATGTAGGCCAAGTAGGTTGGCATGTGTGAGACACCTTTATGGTCTCTCAATAGTAGGGTCTGTTCCAGGCCATTCTGGACACAGTTTTTAGCTAAGGCTGCTGTGCAGATCATTCCAATTCTGGAAGTGCTGCCTGGGATATGGCCAAGATAAAAAAGATGACTGGATTCTCATGCTGACAGCTAAAGGACAGCTTGAAGGCCTCAAGTCATTTCTTTGCTGGCCACTTCCGTTCATTCATTCAGTCATCATCAAACTTATTCTAAACATGTACTATGTGCCAGGCACATAGGTGATGATACAGAGATGAATGGTCTTTGCCCTTAAAAAGTATTTTGTCTAATGGAGGAGACACACAAGTAAACGGACAATACCATGGACTATGAGAAGTACTATCACAGAGATATACAGGCCAGAAGAGGAGAGAGATAGAGAAAGTGAAGAGAATAAAACCTAAGCTCGAATGACAGGAAAATGGAAGGCATGGAAGACCACAACTCGTGCACGGTACACCTTAGTGAAAAGAAAGAAACAGTGTAATAAAGAAAAAGAGTTTAGTGATTGGATGGTGAGTACTTAACAGCTTTGGAAATGACAGCTGGAGAACCATACAATAGAATATATAAATGGCAACTTTATAAGTCAGGGTTTGTTAATTTAGACAAACCTTATACTATGAATTAATTGGTTGTCAAGATATTGTCCTTCCTTAGAGTTAATAAAAGAGTAAAACGAAAAAAAAAAATAAAACCTAAGCTCCTGAATTTAGCACAAAAGCTCACTGACTACCTCTTACCACTCCTCAGCCTTTGTGTGTGAAGGGCAGAATATCTGAGCTGAATTTTGAAGAATGAAGAAGAGTTGGTAACGAAATGGGGAAATGGTTTTATAGGCAGATTTTATCCTAAAGGCAGTGAGGTGCTACTGAAGGATTTTAAGCAGGGGAGTGACATGATCAGATACACATTCTAGAAAGAACACTCTGAAGAAAGTTTGGAGAATGGATTGCAAGAGGCCATGAATGGAGGTAGGGAGATAGGAAGCAGATTTACTAATCCAGTTGGAAGATTATCTGAGTCTGTACTAAGGCAACAGAGTAGAAAGAAAGAGGAGTCAAAAGATATGAGGAAGGCGTGGAGTGGTGGCTCACACCTGTAATCCTACCACTCTGGGTGGCCAGAGGTGAGAGGATCACTTGAGCTCAGGAGTTAGAGACTGGCCTGAGCAAGAGTGAGACCCACGGTGGTGGTGGTGCGCCTGCACTTCCCAGCTACTCAGGAGGTAGTAGGATCGCTGGGGCAGGAGGATCGCTTTGGCCCAGGAGTTTGAGGCTGCAGTGAGCCATGATGTGATGATGCCACTGCGCTCTAGCCCAGGTGACAGAGTGAGACTCTGAATCAAAAAAAAAAAAAAAAAAGTAGATATGAGGAGGTAGAACCTATAGGATTCAGTTATTTATTGAATATGAAGTGGCAGGAGTCAGGCTTGAGGTCAGGAGTTCGTGACCAGCCTCAGCAAGAGTGAGACCCTGTCTCTACTAAAAATAGAAAGAAATTAGCCGGGCGTGGTGGCACACACGTGTAGTCGCAGGTACTGGGGAGGCTGAGGCAGGAGGATTGCTTGAGCCCAGGAGTTTGAGGATGCCATGACCTAGGCTGACACCACGGCACTCTAGCCAGGGCAACGAAGTGAGACTCTGTCTCAAAAAAAAAAAAGGAAAAGGGAGAGGGCACAAGCCCAGTTTAAGATGCCATCCAGTTTGGGAATCCCACACTATGTGTGGTGGCTTTGAGCACTCTGAAGAGAGGTAGGTTATGAAGGTCTTATGACATCCAGATTTTCACTATAAGGGGTATGGCACAGTGTGGAATTGGAAGTAGCAGCCAGATCAGGGCATCAACATCAGAAATTGCTCTTCTGGGCTCAGAGACAAACTTACAATTAAAACCAAACAAGGCTGGGAACAATGGCTCACTCCTGTAATCCCAGCACTTTAGGAGGTCAAGGCATGAGGATCACTTGAGGCCAAGAGTTTGAGACCAGCCTGGTCAACATAGTGAGGCCCCATCTCTACAAAAAATAGAAAAGTTAGCGGGGCATGGTGGTGCACACCTGTAGTCCCAACTACTTGGGAGGGTGAGGCGGAAGGATCACTTGAGCTCAGGAGTCTGAGGTTGCAGTAGAATAAGGCCCTGTCTCAAAAAAAATAACCCCTCCCCACAGCCGGGCGCGGTGGCTCACGCCTGTAATCCTAGCACTCTGGGAGGCTGAGGCAGGTGGATCGTTTGAGCTCAGGAGTTCGAGACTAGCCTGAGCAAGAGCGAGACCCTGTCTCTACTAAAAATAGAAAGAAATTAGCTGGACAGCTAAAAATATAGAGAGAAAAAATTGGCTGGGCATGGTGGCGCATGCCTGTAGTCCCAGCTACTTGGGAGGCTGAGGCAGAAGGATTGCTTGAGCCCAGGAGTTTGAGGTTGCTGTGAGCTAGGCTGACACCATGGCACTCTAGCCCAGGCAACAAAGTGAGACTCTGTCTCAAAAAAAACAGAGCCCCCCAAAAAAGCTTCTGATGAGTATAATGTAGTCATGGATGTTTTTGTGACTCATGTGACAACAGTGAGGGCTGCTTTATCAATGTGTGCAGCTCACTTGCATAGACAATATTGTTTCTCTCCAAATAAGCCAAACCTCAGTGCATTCTATGGCTCAACCCAGCCCCAACACTGTGAGGCAGAATGTCAGCCTTGAGGAAGAACAGTTTATGTTTATTGTAAAGCACTAGCTCAGATTCAGAAATCAATAACTGCTTGACATTCTGTGAAGTGTCTTCATGCTGGCAAATCCAATGCCACCGAACACTCATTTCATAGGAAACAATGAAGTAGCTCAATTATCCTTGTCTTTTGTAGGAGGAAAACAACCAAAATGGAGGCCTCTTCAGAGCGTCCGAAGCCCCCCTTTTATATCTCAAGCAGGGGCCCCTCAGATTGTGGAGTCCTTATTGTGGCTATGTCTATTTCTGGGGTGAGCTGAGGGAGGAGAATCCTAGGAACATCCCACTAGAAGAGGTTTGCACGTGAGGAGGCCCAGGGCCGCAAAGCCAGAGATGAGAAACACCGTCTTCAGTCAAAGGGCAAGGCAACGATGGGCGCAGAAGGGAGATAAAATCTTTGGCTGGGAGACTTGGGAGCAGGATTGTCTTGTTCAAGTGCAAGGAACAGATTAAGGACAGTAGGTTAGTTAGAAGATAGAAGCAGGCCGGGCTCGGTGGCTCACGCCTGTAATCCTAGCCCTCTGGGAGGCCGAGGCGGGTGGATTGCTTGAGGTCAGGAGTTTGAGACCAGCCTGAGCGAGACCCCGTTTCTACTAAAAATAGAAATAAAAATTATCTGGACAACTAAAAATATATATAGAAAACATTAGCCGGGCATGGTGGCACATGCCTGTAGTCCCAGCTACTCGGGAGGCTGAGGCAGGAGGATCGCTTAAGCCCAGGAGTTTGAGGTTGCTGTGAGCTAGGCTGATGCCACGGCACTCACTCTAGCCCAGGCAACAGAGTGAGACTCTGTCTCAAAAAAAAAAAAAAAAAAAAGAAGATATAAGCAAAGTCCTGAGTCAAGCATCAGGGGTTGGGGGC
This sequence comes from Lemur catta, assembly GCF_020740605.2. Classification (NCBI taxonomy): domain Eukaryota; kingdom Metazoa; phylum Chordata; class Mammalia; order Primates; family Lemuridae; genus Lemur; species Lemur catta. Next base: position 47,551,615 of record NC_059155.1, on the reverse strand, counting down.
AGCGGGAAAGATGGGGGTAAAGAATGAAGATGTATTAGAGCTCCCATTTTATATGGTGCTCAAAGCCTGTTGCAGGGGCAGATATGACAGTTTAAAGAAGGCATACAGGATTGTATCCTATCTTCCTCTGTGTCACCCCCACCCTCACCCCCACTGTATAGGCTGAGGCTGTAGCTGAGTTGGCTCTATGGAAGGCAAAAAACATTATGGATGGGAGTTAAGGTTGTACTCAAGCTTTCAAGCTTTTATGGGTGCCCCTGTGGCCCAAAGTTCTCTCCCTGGACCGGGTGCTGGAATTCACCCTGATGGAGCTATCCAGGGATCCCTGGCTCCCTGTCCCTGATAAGGTGGGTGGATATGCATGGACAGGGAGGTTGGGGGCTCCAGGCAGAAGGCAATGGAGTTCATGATTTCAGATATCTGAATGGGTCTAGGAATCAGTCCCCGAATCTGCAGCAGGGTTGGCTGTGGCAGGTGGAGTAGGAAGAAAACCACCTGAGTTTCCTACCTGGACAACCCGCCATCCCTCCTATGAGCTGTGCTGGTCAGCAGCCTGGCACTCCCCTAGGTATTGACCTGGTAGTGCTGGGTGGTTCCAGGAAGTTGCAGTGGTAGTGGTTGCAATGACTGAGGCAGGGGGAGTCTGGACGAAGCATTCATGGTGTTATCGTTGGCAAATTTGGCTGACAGAGGGAGGGGCAGGGGAGTCCAAAGGTTCTTTCAACAGAAGGGGAGAGCAGCAGGTTTTCTATCTGGGGCATGGTTTACATGTTTTATTGAATCCTCAGTTTGAGGGGTGGATGATGGACCAGTAGATTTCTATTTGGAAAACCTGGAAAAGGATCCTATGGGGAAAAAAATCTCCTGTATATACAATATGATTTCAATGATGGGTGTGTATATAAAGAAAAAACAACTGGAAGGAAATGTGCTTAACTATTAACAGCTTAATGGGCAGGGCACTGAGTCATCAGGTTGGCTCCCCAAACTTGGACTATTAGCACATCATGCTAAATTTTTCTGTGTCCTTTTCACCGCACCCTTCAGACTGGACACTTGGCCCCCATTTTTCTGGGTCTGACCTGGACTCCTCTCTGATTCCTCACCCCTACCACACAACCTTTCATTTCTTTGGGTAAAAACCCAGGATTGGATTCAACCTGGGAGCTTCTTACCCCTGTGCCACTCCATAGGTCCTGCAGTGTACTTCACCCACAAGGGAAGAAAGAGCAGGAGATGGACACTAAGTTGTAGGGGCTGAATATAAGCAACATTAAGACAGGAACCCCAAAGTTCCAATTTCCCATTTCACTTTTTTCACTTGGCTACCTGATCTAGTGAAAGGATGTGGAATTTTCTTGAGTCTTTTGCAAGCACAGCCTCTGTTGGTCCAGCGATCAGACATCAGTGAAATATAGTATCATTCTTCAAGTCCTGAATTAGGGTCTTTGTAAAACACGGTAACGGGCAAAATGAATTCCAAGTTACAGGGAATGGATATGGTGCTGCTTGAGGCCCTCCTTCCCAGGAAGTCTATAGGTTTCAAGAAGCACCACTTCACTTGTAGGCTTTCCTACTGGCTGAATGAGTATAGCATCCTGACTATGTGGGGATGGTTTTAGGATATGTCACACAATTAGGTTTTCAGACAGTTGGGGGCTGAAATAGCTTTGCCTTTGTTCCCCACTCCAAACTGTCCTTAGAGCAAATGCTATATGCCTGTCATGTGAATGGGTGCACTATCTGGGTACAGTTCTTTAGAAACCCCCTTGGAAAAATATTGCTAACCTCCTCTAGTTGGCCTCTTCAAAGAATATGAATTCCTGGGGCACACATTCATTCATACAATTATGTGGCCTTTTGAAAAGGATTTGTGAAAAATAATGCCAATTATGAGCTGGGCACACTAGCTCATGCCTGTAATCCCAGGGAGACTGAGGCAGGACGATCACTTGAGGCCAGGAGTTCAAGACGAGCCTGGGCAACATAGTGAGACCCTGTCTCTACATTAGGGCGTGGTGGCATGTGCCTATCATCGTAGCACTCGGGAGGCTGAGGTGGGAAGATTGCTTGAGCCCAGGAGTTGGAGATTACAGTGAGCTATGATTGTGCTACTGCACTCCAGCCTGGGTGACAGAGCGAGACTCTGTCTCTTAAAAAAAAATCAATTATGAATACAGGAACACTTCCATCTTTCCCTTGCAGCTCTTACTGGGAACAGTTTGCATGATATTCCACAGCCTGAGCTGGAGTAGGGGCTTTTGAAACATTCTTCAGATTTTCAGGGTTAGCCATTTCCTTAATCCTATGGCCCCATTTAGGAAGAGGTTTTTGTTTTTGTTTTTTTGTGGGGTTTTTTTTTGGGGGGGAGGGGGTTGCCTGTGTGTCACAAGCAACATTTATATTGGAAGCTGTCCCCTTTGATTTCTGAGTCATACAGCAGTGCCACATTTTGTTCAGTAATGAGGCCCAGGGACGGGCTGGATGATGGACTCCACATGCGAGGCGGAACTGCTGCGCGCCATCTGAGAAAGCCTCAAGATTACCGTTGCTGAGGCAGCCGCACTACTCCGTGACATAATGAGCAGAGCTCTCATCAGCCTGCTGATGCTGCTTATGAGGTCTGATGCTCTGAACTATGACAATGGTAATGGTAAGATGCGCTCTTAAATAGTGTGAGCGGTTTGCTCCATCAACTCTGTTGGTCTTGGGTGGAACAGGAATGGTGAAAGCCCTTGTTTGGGCTGATGTGTGAGCCCTGCCAGAGACAGCAGGCTCACGTTTAGGGTCTCTTACCTTATATGTCTCAAGATCTAATGAAGATTTCCTTCAGTGAATCTCAGGAAATAAGCAGGCTGGTGTAAAATTTTTAAATATATCCCCAAAACAATCATCGTAAGAAGAAAGGCTGCTTAGGATTCAAGGTAGTGGCTGAATTTAGCTGCTTCCCAGGAGCAAATGGATTTACATTGTTCGCTGAGGTTGTTTTCCTCCTTTCCTCTCCAGTTTCCCTCCCCTCTCCTCCCTCCTCTCCTCCCTCCTCTCGCCTCCTTTCTCTCTCCTCCTTTCTCTCTCCTCTCCTTTCCTCTCTCTGGCAGCAGCACCACCCCATTCAGCAGATACATTCAAGTAACAGTAAACAGGCAGCAAACAAGTTGGTTCTAGCAACAGTATATTTTATAAAGCTACAAACTACTCAAATAGACTTCCTTGTAGCCCAGAACTGCAAGCCTCCCAAAGAAATCCTGCCAGAACTCCAAGGAACAATAAGTACACATTGATATTGACCTGTAGTTTCCCTTCCTAGGAGCTCTGCCATAGGAGCTCTCTCTTCTGGTCAAACAGGTCTGCCCACCGTTCACCAAACACATGTCACAGCTTCCTGTCACCTGGAATGTTTGGCCCCTTCCTCTCCTTTATGACCCAAGGCCAACTCTACCTCTTCCATGAAACCTACCCTTTTCTCCTGCCAGCACCTCACATCTGCATATGGCATTTGGGAGATATGCTCTTGTTACAGTTACTCAGGTGAGTTTCTCATCGCTCCTATTAGCTTAGAACCTTCTGGAGTCAGGGACCACTTCTTACTCAGTTTCTCAATGGGACTTATAGAGCGCATCAGCTGTGATGGAGTGGTAAAGTGAACAAGTTCTGGAGCCAGATTACCTGAGTTCAAATCCAGCTTTGTTATTAATACTTACTAGCCGGGTGATCTCAGTTACATCACTTAGCCTCTATGTGCCTTAATGCCCCTGTACCATGGGCATATGAATAGTTCCTACTTCACGGGGTTATTTTGAGGATCAAACAAAGTGATACTTGCAAAGCACTTTGAACATTGCCTTTCATGCATTAAGTACTCAAGAAATGCTAGTCCTCTTTATGCACTCCAATCTGTACTCGCAGCAGGAATCACCAAATACCAAAGAATGGCATTCAGCCTGTCCCCCCACCATGGTGTCTAGCTCAGTTTTGCCTTACACCAAGTTTACCAGACACTCACTGAAGGAGTGGCCGGCTTTATTTATTTATTTATGTATTTATGTTTGAGACAGAGTCTCGCTCTATCACCCTGGCTAGAGTACAGTGGCATGCCCTATCTGGCTTTAAATGTCCTCCATACTCTGAACCTCTTAGCTGACAGTTTCTTCCATAGCCACCCAACACAGTCCTTCCTCCTTGCAGGACTCATTCCTGCTGGGGGCCTCTACTCACCCTGTTCCTCCTCCCTGGAATGCTAGCCCTACTTTCCTTTTTCCATCTCCTACCCATCCTTTACTTCTCCACTCAAACCTCACCTCCTCTAGGAAGCCTTCCCTGATTACTTCAGTTTACTCTCATCTTCCCCTTCTTTGAACTCCCTCAGCAGTCCAAGATAGAACCATGTAATTGAACACACACTGGTATTTTTCGTGGAAATTTCCTGGGTCTTGGTCTTCGCTCCTCAGGAAGTTGATAAATCCCTTAAGAACAGTTGGAATGTTTTCTCCTCCTCTGCCACCTACCCCGGCACATAGCCCTATGCCGGCTACCTAGCAGGTGTCCGGTAAAGACACGATGCATCCACATGCCCAGGCTGGGCAAGGGAAGATAAGGCCCTGGCTCTCCTGGCAGTGAGCTCAAGCTGGGGTGAAGAGCAGAAGACAGGGGACCGGTTTCTGCTGACTTCACTTATTTCTTTGTGGCCACGCAGGCCACAGAACTAGTAGGGTCTTCAGGTACGCCCTTGGTGGTGCAGATCTTGAAACTAGAATGATCGCTCAGTTAATGGTTGACATTCTTTGTTTACCTCAATGATTTCCAAGAATCACTGCTGCACATGATACACTTTGCAGTTCAGCTGCGTTGGCCTCGAGGGTAGAAGGCAATTTCTGAGGTTGTAGGGTTCTGGGATGGGATTGGAAATACTTTGGTCTATCCCCAGCCACTCGGGACATGGACGATAAGCAGCTGGCCACAGGGCGCCTTGGTACTGCCATATATATGGGTGGGAAGCACTGCAGGTTCCCACTTTGACCTCAGGTGCCAGGAAGAATCCCCCATGGCTTTTCCTCCCCATTGGCATATAGTTTTAGAGGCTGGGAGCTAAAAAAGATGGCCAGGATGGCACCCCGTGCAGGAGCCCTCTCTGCAGCTTACCCACACAGTGGCTCTACCTGAGGCTGGGGGTGGGGGAGGGCTGAGGAATGGTGGGGAGCCCAGGACCAGTGCAGTTTCCCAGACAGACTAAACATGGACATGTGGGTGACAATGATGCCTCTCTCCCTCTGGGACAGGGCAGTGACTCCAGGGTATGTGACCTGTCTCTCCAAACCCATTGGGAACTCAGGGGACCAGTCTTGTTTAATGATTGTGTGTAGGAGGAGGTGGGGCTGGTTAATATTTGTCTGGTTCCTCTTGGGCTATGGGCCATTTCTGGCTCCGGCCCTGGGCCTCGTTGTCCCTCCCCTGGGCTGGGCTGACAGTACCTGGTGGCATAGGGCAAACACACCTGCAGACATTCCCTGGGAAAGGGCAGCAGCAGCCAGGTATGGCAGTGTCGGGGAGGTGAGGAGACTGGGGACTGAGGGAGGTGGGCCAGGGAGGGCTGATGTGGCATAGGGGGCCAAAAACGGGGGCCTGGAGAGGCCCAGGTCTTGTCTTCTCTTGACCTCAGCATTTGGCTCCTTAGGTCCCTCCCATGCTTCCCTCTGAGCTGGGGCGAGGCCCCTACTGCCAGGTACCAGGCTTTGCTTAGCTTCTCTCTGCAGCCCCCAACTCTTATCCTCTTCCCAGGCTCAAAGTTGCATCTCCTCTCGCTCTTTTTTCCACAGCTGAGGATTTCCCTCATCCCCATAGGGCCAGATCCCCCAGGAAGACTTGAGGGACCCTGCAGGTGCGAAAGTGACCAACTTTGTCTCTCCGAGACATTTCCTACCACACAGGGTTAGGGTTTGGTGGGACTGTTGGGCACAGCCAGGTGCCATTTTCCTTTCCTGATTACAAGGCAAACCAGGCATGTGCCCAACACGGGACTACAGGTGGATGAATACAGTGTGAGCCGACTGCAGAGGGCCCAGCCAACAGGGCTGAAGATTTGGAAGCATGGGTTTCCATTTTCTTGAGGAAGGCAGGCAGACTCAAGCTGAGCTTGGAGTGACTGATGGTTTGGAGATCTAAAGGATGGGTGGTCCTCCAGCTGTTTGAAAGTTGTTCCACCTGTTGGGAATGGCACAGAAGAATGTGTGGACTTAGAAAATGAGATGAGGAGAGGAGAATATAGACAAGAAGGGTTTTAATGGAATAAAGTATAGATAAGGATGTAGCATGGCAACAGAGAAGGGACCCAGGCTTGAGTGAGGGGCCAACATGACACCTAATCTGAGCTCCAGCACTTACTTAACAGCTGTGTAATAAGTTACTCAGCTTTTTTGAGACTCCATAGCTGCATTTGTGAACTGAAGGTAACAGCTTGTGGTTCACAGGGTCGTTGTGAACATGAGAGTTCATGAACATACAGCTCTTAGCACATAGTAGGCATTCCATAAATGGTGACCGTTACAATAAACCCAAGTAAAGAGCAACAGGAAGTCAGATGGGTGATGGAGGAGTATGGGGGGTATAGTCCAAACAATGGGTAAGGGAGCTGGCATTAGCAGTTCTATGAAAAGACCACAGCAGTGAGTCTGAGGCGTGAGGATCGCTTGAGCCCAGGAGTTTGAGGCCAGCCTGGGTGACACCTTGAGACCTCGTCTCAAAAAAAAAAAAAAAAAAAAATAGACCATGGCAGAGAGAGGGAATGAGAAAATTGAAATGAGCAAGACTGGACCTGACCTAAGTCTGGCCACAGAATATGTACGACAGGGTGACAGGCTAAGTCTAGTGACTGCAATACCGTAGAACTGCAGGGCGGAGGCAGGGAAGAGAAGCAGGAGAAAAGGAAGAGGGCCGGAGGAGTTTGGCCTTAGCCACACCAAACTGATGAAGGTGGCCAGAAATTCAGAAGGAAATCTCAAAGAAAGCCCCATGTCCCTTCTTGACCAGAAGCTTTCTGTGAAATGGGGGAGGGAACATGGAGTCTGAGGCTCAATGTAATCTCATGCAGCCCAGCCAGGCCCTTTTCCCCAAACCCTCCACAAAAAACAAGGATTTTCCTGTAGCTGGAAGAAAGAACAGGGAGAGTGTGGAGGCAGAGAGAGAGAGAGAGACAGGCTTGATGAATGTTCACGCGCAGGCACAGGGATGAATACAGGTTTTTGAATAGTGGGCCTGGTCTCAGCTAGAATGCAAAGTCCTTAAAAAAAGAGAGGCTGCCAAAAACAGTGCTACATACAAAGGCCTTAAGGTCAGAGGAAAATAAATTTGAAACTTGACCTACCACTTAGCAGCAGCAGTGCAATTGCTGTTGAGGCAAGTTACTTAACTTCTCTGAGCCTCAACTTCCTTGTTTGAAAAATGGGGATAATATGACAGCACTGTCGTAAGGACTGAGATCACCTGATTTTGTACTGTGCGTGTGTGCTGGAGAAAACCTGAATCTGAGGAAAGGGCCAAAGCCTGACAAGGCCAGAGAAGTCTTGTCTAATTAAACATGAGAGCAGAACACGCCTGAAGCAACACAGCGCATATCAATACCTGGACTTTAACCCAAAGTCACGAAAACAGTTTGGATTTCAAAATCAGGTCACTCCCCTGGATGTTTTTTAAATGAAACCCTAGAGGTATTGATGTTGACATAGGGATCAGTTCTCCTTCCAAAGGGGAAAGCAAGAATTGAGATCCTAGTCAAAAACTGAGATCCTAGTGCCCACACAAGGGCTCTTGCAGGCCCCAAAGGGAGCTACTGGCTCTGTCTCAGAGGGCTGAAGAAGGTAAGAGGTGTGGAGCTACAAGAACCTAGAGACTTAGGGGTGACCAGGATGTCTGTGGTGCACCCCTGAGAGGCAGAGAGAAGAGAACAGCTAGGGTTTGCTTTGGAGACTGAGGAAGCAACCCAAGGAAGAAAGGAAAGGAAAAACAGACCAGACCAGGAGGCAATGGGAAAACCCTGGGAAGGAAGGCGAGGAAAAGAGTTGTCAATTGAGAGGAAAGGGGAGAAAGTGCTAAAGGAAAATAAGACAGACCAGTTTTGAACCTCCCTGTTCCTAAAAAATACCCATGGGAAAAAATGTTATTATTCTATCCAAGGCAGTGGAGCTTATAGGAAAAAGTATGGGCTTTGGAGTCAGCTTGACCTGGCGCAGATCCCGGCTTTGTCACTGCGTGACGCTTGGGTAAGTCTCTTCGCCTTTCTTTGCCTCAGTTTCCTCATCCATGACATGAGAATAAAAACAACACCTACCTCAAGGAGTTGTTCTGAGGATTACATGAGCTAGTGTGTGTGCAAGGGCCTGGCACATAACAGGTACACAGTAAGTGGTTACGCTTAATCATTCTCCGAGCCCACCTGTTTCAGAGGGTAACCCATCTCACTGGCCAAGCATCTTTATGGCTGTCTGTGGTGCCTATTGCAGCAGCTTTGCCTTTAGGATCCCAGGCTTGGGGGACCGGGCACTGTGGTTCACACCTGTGATCCTAGCCCTCTGGGAGGCCGAGCCGGGAGGACTGCTTGAGCTCAGGAGTTCAAGACCAGCCTGAGCAAGAGCGAGACCCCATTTCTACTAAAAATAGAAAAAAATAGCTGGACATGGTGGCACATGCCTGTAGTCCCAGCTAATCGGGAGTCTGAGGCAGGAGGATCGCTTGAGCCCAGGAGTTTGAGGTTGCTGTGAGCTAGGCTGACACCATGGCACTGGAGCCCAGGTGAAAGAGAGACTCTGTCTAAAAAAAAAAAAAAACAAAACAAAAAAAACCGAATCCCAGGCTTGGGAGAAAGGACACCCGTGCTGTGCTTCCCCTTGCTGGTTTAGGCACACGACATGAATTTACCAAGGCTTTTTTTCTTTTTAGCTAAATGAAGAAACCTTGTTTAGAGAAGTAACCTGTGGACTGTCCCTTCTTCTCCCAGTTTCTTTCACTGCATTCCCCCACTTTTCCGGTTGCTGTTAACCCTACCCTTTCCCTCTACAACAGAGAGGACCACTCAGAACTGAATATGGGGCTCCTTCCACGACAACTGGCTCTACTGGAGCATGCGCTGGGGTCAGGAAATGATCCCAGGGACCACTGCATTTCTTGTGGTCCAGGGCTGCATGTTCTCCTCACATCCGGTTCCCTGCTTCTAGCATGATCTCCTTGCTACTTAATGGCAGAAGTGGTGGAAGGTGGGGAGATGCCTTCTTTGCCTGCCTAAGGGATAGAGGAGAATTTCTTCCCTAGAGCAACTGGCAAGCTTCTGAAAGCAAGAGGTTACAATACGCACTTGAAGTTGAGGGCAAGGCAGCAATGGAGCTGTCTGTTCTATCTCAGACAGACACTATAGGTCAACAACAGCACTGGGGAGAAAAAAAGAGAGATCTTGGCTTTAGCAGACCATTCAGTCCCCCAAAGCAACACATTTTCTCTTCCTAAGAAAGTTCTTAACCCCCTTGATCACCAACTATGAAACCGGAGCTGGGCTAAGAACTTCTGCAGGTTGCCTCATTGAATCTCATGATAATTGGGTATTTACCTTATTTGTAGATGAGCAAGCAGGCTCAGAGAAGTTCAGTAACTAGCCCAAGGTAGGATTAGGTGAAATAGCAGGATTCAACACAAAGCTACGTGACTGTTACCTATTCCATCTCTAACCTTCTGTCTGCTTGTGATCTTTTGCTTTCTCCTTCTGGCTTGCACCCACCACGTGCACATTTGACCACCCCTGTAACAGTTCCCTTTTGTGCACTCAAAGAGGGACAATCAGGGTTTGCTCCATGACACTGGAGTTGGGATGTGCTCACAGGTCAACAGCTTCCTTGTTTCATGTGCTTTTATGAGTAACATCAGCCTTTGCTTTTTTTTTTTTTAATGGCTAGACTTTGCTTTTTGCTGACACTATCTGCAAAACCACAAGGAGTCTGCTGTGGAAAGGGCCTAGACTTCTGCTTCAAACACTTTTGCATTTCATCCTACCCTGCCACTTTGTCGCTGTGTGACCTAGAGTGAGTTACCTATCTGAGCTTCAGCTTCCTCATCTAGAAAATGGGGTAGCAGACTTGCTAAATGGGTCAAAAGAAAGAATGTATGGGAAAATGCCTAGCACAGTTCCTGGCGTGATAAATATGAGCTCCCTTTCCTCTCCTCTAGCTCACCCAAACCCTGGAGGGGATCTAAGCCTGGGAAAAATCCCGCTGACCCTAAGTTTCTGATAGGGCTATGGGGGAGGACCTCAGCCCGGAGCCTCCTGGTCCCCGGGGGTCCCCTCTTACATGCACCTGCCTGTGTTTCATCTCCCTCCCCCTGTAACCATTCTTCTGGTGGGGCTATGTGGCGGGTGCGGCGATGGACCGGGCGGGCACAGAACAGGTGGGTGCAGGCTGGGTGTCCGGCGCTGGGACACAAGTGCTCTGTGTGTAGGGTGGGCGGAAGTCAGGGCGTTTGATCTGAATTCTAAAGGGCGTTGTTCAGAGCCCCACAAAGGTCCCATTGTGCAGACACTGGGTATAAAGCAGCATATGACTCCCCAGCACCGGGCGGCGATGAATTGGGACGCAGGCGCGGACCCAGGGACCACTCCCTCTGCACAGACATGAGACCATAGGGGACCTGTCTGGGTGGCCTCTGGGATAGGCGCTCCCCAAGGTAACAGGGCTTTGTTGGGTTTGTCCCAGGTCCAGTGTTGAGCAGCTAGGGGGTGGGGAGCCAGAGGGGATGGCTGACAGCAGGACAAGATGGGCTTGGCAAAGAAAGGGGCTGGAAAGGAAAGAATGTTGAATGAAAGCGAAGAAGGGGGATGAGGCTCAAGGAGGTCAAGTCAAGTGAGTGAGGAGGAGGAGAGGCTGGCAAGGGAGATGGGGTGATGAGGAAAGCTATGACTATCCCTCCTTTCCTGCCACTGGCTCTTGGAAGAGGTGGGGGTGGGGCGGGCAGGCAGCGTTATGGTGCCCGGCTTCCTGCCCCAGCTTTCTGATGGCTTCCTTCATGGCTCGTGTTTTGCAGGTGTGAATGAGGCAGGATGAACTGGACAGGTTTATACACCTTGCTCAGTGGCGTTAACCGGCATTCTACTGCCATTGGCCGAGTATGGCTCTCGGTCATCTTCATCTTCAGAATCATGGTGTTGGTGGTGGCTGCAGAGAGTGTGTGGGGTGACGAGAAATCTTCCTTCATCTGTAACACCCTCCAGCCTGGCTGCAACAGCGTCTGCTATGACCACTTTTTCCCCATTTCCCATGTGCGTCTGTGGTCCTTGCAGCTCATCTTAGTTTCCACTCCAGCTCTCCTCGTGGCCATGCATGTAGCGCACCAGCAGCACATAGAGAAGAAAATGCTGCGGCTTGAGGGCCACGGGGACCCCCTACACCTGGAGGAGGTGAAGAGGCACAAGGTCCACATCTCAGGGACGCTGTGGTGGACCTATGTCATCAGCGTGGTGTTCCGGCTGCTGTTCGAGGCCGTCTTCATGTACGTCTTTTATCTGCTCTACCCTGGCTATGCCATGGTGCGGCTGGTCAAGTGTGAGGCCTACCCCTGCCCCAACACGGTGGACTGCTTCGTGTCCCGCCCGACCGAGAAAACCGTCTTCACTGTCTTCATGCTAGCCGCCTCCGGCATCTGCATCATCCTCAACGTGGCCGAGGTGGTGTACCTCATCATCCGGGCCTGCGCCCGCCGGGCCCAGCGCCGCTCCAATCCGCCCTCCCGCAAGGGCTCAGGCTTCGGCCACCGCCTCTCACCTGAATACAAGCAAAATGAGATCAACAAGCTGCTGAGCGAGCAGGATGGCTCCCTGAAAGACATACTGCGCCGCAGCCCCGGCACTGGGGCCGGGCTGGCTGAGAAGAGCGACCGCTGCTCGGCCTGCTGATGCCACATACCAGGCAACGTCCCATCCCGCCCCTGCCCCTGCCCTGGAGAGCCCCTCCTTCTCCCCTGCCGGTGCACAGGCCTCTGCCTGCTAGGGATTATTCGATCAAAACCTTCCTTCCCTCCCTACTTCCCTTCCTCCCAGGGCCTTCTGACTGAGGAGCTGGAGGGGTGGGGAGCCGGAGGCCACCGAAGCCAGTGCTCAAGGTCACTGAGGGTGTGGGCAGCTCTTGTTGCCTGTACCCCTTCCTCTTCCCTCTCCCTCTCCCTGGGGGCCACTGGGGACAAGAGGTGGGATGCTCTGACAGCATCTCCAATTATGAAACTAATCTTAACCCCGTGCTGTCAGATACCCTATTTCTGGAGTCACATCAGTGGGGAGGGATGTGGGTAAGTGGAGTGGGGGGTGCTGTGGACATGTGGGTGGAGAAGGGAGGGTGGCAAGCACAACAAAAGGAGGAACAGCCTTGCTGGCCACAAGGAAAAGGAGGATAGGTGTGGGGTGAGGAGTTAGGGAGGGCAAAGCAGGCAGAAAAGTTGGAGTGGGGGTTGGTCAGGGCTGCCTCTGCCTCTACTCCCCAAGACCTCTCTCTGCCTGAAATGTTACACATTAAACAGGATTTTACAGTAAATGAAGAGGTGGCTTGTGTGTTTGTCAAGTTCTTTCTCCTGCAACCTCTGACCTCCCCCTGGATGAGCTGGCCTTGGCTTTTTGCTGATTGAGAAAGGAATGGGGCAAGAGAAATAGTGACTTGAGTAGCTGAAGCTGCAAATGAGGAACCACTGCACTCCTGGCCCAGCAAAGCCAGACCCCAAGCCACTCTTTCCTGGTTTTTTTGTTGCTGTTCTTGTTTTTTGTTTTTGTTGTTGTTGTTTTTTTTTTTTTTTTCATTTTCTAATAACAGCTTTATTGGATCTAATTCACATACCCCCTTTCCTCTAATTTTAAAGAGATTAAAATGACAACTCCCTCTGGAGAGACAGGAAATGATAGAGAAATTTCTCACATCCTGGAGAGTGGCACACATTCCCTGGGTACCTTGGCAAGAGCCCTCCCCTGCACTCCTGAGAGACCTGTTCCCTTACTCCCTTGAAACTGGGCATTCCCTGCAAACTGATGTCCCACAATCCACCCATGAGGTTGCACAATGACTCAAAGGCATCACCCTTTCCTCTGGACATACCCCCAAATTCCATCCTCTTTCCCAGTTTCCTTCTCTTGGGAATCAATGCCCCTCACCCTAGAGATGCCTCCACCGCAGGTCAAACATTTCACAGCAGCAGTTTCCTCGCCAGCATCACCCTCCCCTGTCAGCTGTGGTAGGAAAATCCTGGGCCGGGACTTGAAAAGCCTGGGCTCACATTCCGGTTCTGTCACTTATTAGCAAATCTTTTCCTTCCCCAAGCCTCAGTTTCCCTGTGAACAAACAAGGGTTGGCCTAGCACCTCTCTAAAGCTCCCTTCAACACTCCATGCTCCTGGGATTCCTAAAAGACTTCCCCAGCCTCACAGGGGCTTCCTCCTCTCAGAGTCACTGCCCTCACAAACGGCCCCTCAGAGTAAAAGTTTTCCCCCATGGCAAGTGTCCCTCCTCAGCTTCCTTACCTCCTAGCAGGAGAAATTATTTGCCGCTCCCTCTCAGAGTATGCAGACTCCATGTGGGAAGTACTGTATATCAGGAAGGAGGAGAAAATCAGACATAATCGTATCACAGTTGGTCTCCCCTGAAACAGTTTTTCCCCTTCACAGAGAAGGCATGGAAGGTTTCCTCATTCAAGGAGATTTCTTCTTTAGAAAAGAAAAGGGAGAGTAAATATTCCTTTTCACCACACTTAGCAACCCCCGAGAGAGCGCTTCCCCTCTCTTAAAAGAGAAGCATTCCTTCCCTTGAAGAAATTTCCTTTCCCCTTAGAAACTGGCATCATGCTCTGTCAGAGGAGAGGGCCACACCCCCTTCATGGTGGGACAGATTCCTTTACTTATTGAAATCCACCCCCTTCACCCACAACAATATAACAAACACAGAGCATCCCCTCCCCATCCAAAGGGCCATCAAAAGAAATATTTTCTTTTAAAAATTCCATCCTGGTCCATGAAGGAACTTCATGCCCTCCCCACGTTGAGAAATGCTAACCCCATCATCACCTAAGAAATTTAGTTTCTCTTCAAAATATTCCCCTAATGCCCCTTGGAAAGAGGCTCCAACTCCAGATCAAGGCTTTCCTCTCCAGGGGGCAGTGGTGGGACAATAAAGCTATCAGGCTGGGTGTTACAGCCCAAGGGGGAGACACATGATTCTTGTGTCCAGTGAACCAGGTAGGAACAAGCCCAAGAAACCTTCAGGGGACCTGGTAGACACAATGTCTCAGGGGAATTGCGGGGTGAGTCAGGCTCACCCCAGGGCTGACTTTTTAAATCTGAGGCTCTGTCACAAGAGTATAAGGGAGAGACACTGAGGCAAGTGGGACTTAGTATCTGTCATATAGTAGACACTCAAAATTGCTGAGCACACGGGGTAGTGAAGAGGGTATCGGAATTAGGAGACCTAGTTTTCCATCAATCACCTCTGTCCCCTTAGACACATGATATTTACCCTCTCTGGGTCTCAGTTTCCTCATCTCCAAGATAGGGTTAATGATAACCTCTCTACCTCTTTCACAGAGCTTTTGTGAGACTCAAACAAGATGTGCTCAAAACCAGATTATGAGCTTTAAAGAAAGGTAAGATAGTAACATAAGCACTGAGACCATAGCCTTGAGGCATGCTAGAACTCTTAATGAGCCAGAAAGGAGTGAGGCTGGTTCAGCTAGGCTGAAGCCAGTGGAAAGAACTTGGCAATAATAGAGTTGGCTCCCCAGGGAGTGGACAGCAGTCCAAACGGCAAAGTCCAAGAGGTGTTGCAAACTTGAGCATAATCCATTTAAGGGTCAATATTCAAGGGGTCTGATCTGAGAGCAGAAAAGGCCTCGTAACAGGAGGTTCTTGCACACTGTCTCTTGTGATACTGGTGCTTTTAGGGACATCTATGGTCTTGTAGGTGTCTGTGTGCAGACATGCCAGAAACTGGGGGCAAAGGAACAGAGTCAGCTCCTGGATGAAGGGGCTGGCTGAGCTAGGAGAGTAGTCAAGGCCCCAGGCAGCTGAGTTGGAATTTCAAAGCAAGCTGTAGTATCCATAGAGAATTGGCATGGCAACCACAAACTGGTTCAGATGCTCAGTCAGATAGCCTGGGTGCACACAGTGGGGGCTAGAGGAAAATGCTTGCTCCATTTACTGATGCCACAATGCTGAAATGCCAGACCTGACCTGTGATAGAAAAGCGGCCATGCAATCGTACCAAGCTGGGCTCCCTTCGATTCCTGGACGAGGGCAGGCTGAACCTGCAGCATCAAGGGGAGAAAGGATGAGAGAATTCTAGGGAGGGGGAAATAAATCAGGCAAAAGAACATATATAGAGGCCGGGCGCGGTGGCTCACGCCTGTAATCCTAGCTCTGGGAGGCCGAGGCGGGTGGATCGCTCGAGGTCAGGAGTTCGAGACCAGCCTGAGCAAGAGTGAGACCCCGTCTCTACTAAAAATAGAAAGAAATTATCTGGCCAACTAAAAATATATATACAAAAAAATTAGCCGGGCATGGTGGCGCATGTCTGTAGTCCCAGCTACTCGGGAGGCTGAGGCAGTAGGATCGCTTAAGCCCAGGAGTCTGAGGTTGCTGTGAGCTAGGCTGATGCCACGGCACTCACTCTAGCCGGGGCAACAAAGTGAGACTCTGTCTCAAAAAAAAAAAAAAAAAAGAACATATATAGAGACAGGACAGGAGTGACACCTTCCAACTTGTGTGTTTAGAAGCTTATTCTAGGCCAGGTGCGGTGGCTCACATCTGTAATCCTAGCACTCTGGGAGGCCAAGGTGGGAGGATCTCTTGAGGTCAGGAGTTCAAGACCAGCCTGAGCAAGAGCAAGACCTCATTTCTAGTAAAAATAGTAAAAATTAGCAGGGCATGGTGGTGCATGCCTAGAGTCCCAGCTGCTCTGGAGGCTGAAGCAGGAGGATCTCTTGAGCCCAGGAGTTTGAGGTTGCAGTGAGCTATGATGACACCACTGCACTCTATCCAGGGCGGCAGATCGAGACTCTATCTAAAAAAAAAAAAAAAAAAAAAAAAGGAACAGGCCTGGTCAATAGCAAGCTCTATACAAGTGTGTGCTGTTATTTCGTCTCAGCATCTTTGCCTTCCCTCCAGCTATTCACCAACTCTCTCAAACACTGGGCTAAACTCTTTGTCTCACCTAATTAATATGCTTTCTTGACTGACTAGTTGTCAACTGTGTGTGTGCTTAAGCAAGCCAGTCTGTATGTTTTCATGCATATGTATCGGCACATATGACCACATTCTTATATACGTAACAGGATGACTGTGAGGGAAGTATCTTCATTCTTAATGTAATTTTAATGAAAAGAAAGTGTTCCATTCATAATATAGTCTGAAACTTTATTACCAGACTTAGAAATTACTTAGGTGTATGAAAGGAAAGGAGACTGTTTATGGAGCACCCAGTATGTGCCAGATTTGGTGCTAAATCAAGCACTGATGTATATAATCTCAGTACTGGCAAGGTAGATAGCTATTATTACCCTCATACTTGTAGATGAGGAAATGGAGGCTCAGAGAGGTTAAGTAATATTATCCAAAGTTTGCACAGCAGAGCTAGAATTAAAACCTAGGCCTATCCTAATCCAAAACCTGTGCTGTTTCCTCTCTTCCAAAGTAAGCACTCCATGCTGCCTTAGGAAGTGTTTCAGGAGAGAGGGTGAGGAGCTTAGTATTATATAAGATATCCCTAAATACTAACCTGCTGGAAAACAAAATGTGCATTTGGGACCTCTAAGGTTAAGGGAGAGAAATGATGAAAGTTGAGGAGGGGGCTTCCCTTGGCTCAGACAGGCCAGGCAGGGTGGTCTGGGGGGAGAGAGCCCCTCCCAGGATCTCTGCCCCAGAGCAGGATCCAGAAATTGTCTATCCCTTGGAAGCAAGGCAATTTGGGGAGAGCAGGGAAGACAAAGAGAGGCAAGTTATTCAGAATTCTCTCCCCTCCAAAGGCCCTTTGTCTCCCTTAGCCTTAGGAGTCCCAAACGCACACTTTGTCTTCCTGCAGTCTCTCTTAGCCCCTTTCTGTTTCTGCTCCAGCTTCCCTTCCAAGGACAAAGCCTTTCTTTCCTCAACTAGAGATAAATGTCTTGAAATGCAGATACCTGAGAGAATTTAACATGGAATAGAACTCATTTGCACTAAAATACAATTAACCTACAAAGGGGTCTGATAATTCCACTTCTGGAATCTTCCCCAAAGCCCTTTCCTCCTTAGCATTCCCATTGTTGCCACTGCCTCCCTTCAGGACTTGCCACAATCTAACTGATAATGTGGAGAAGAGCTAACTAAAGCACTGTGCTAAACATCATCTCCTTTAATCCTCACTTCAGTGGGGAAGCACCATATTGTTCCCATTTTACAGATGACGAAACTGAGGCACATGTAGGTTAAGTAACTTGCCCAGGCCACATAGCTGGGAAAGAAAGGGCTGAGTCAGGAAACTGGAATTCACTTCTGCCAGCTGCCAAAGGCAAAGCAAGCACTAACCATTTCTGTACCATACTTCTTCCTGTAACCAGCCTCCTGGGTTTCTTCAGCATCCAATTCTACATCTCCCCAGACATACTAGAGGTGCCGTAAAACATGAAGTGTATCCTGCCAATTCTTTGTGAAAGTGCTTCATGGTTTCCCACTGCTTCTAGGATAAAGTATGACAGGAATACAAACTATCTAAGATAAAGTGTGGCCATCCCAGCTTGCCAGGACTGAGGGGTTTCTCAGGATGCTGAACTTTCATTGCTAAAACTGGGAAAGTCCTGGCCAAACCGAGATGGTTGGTCACCCTAGCAGGGTGTGGCATGGCATGGCATTCAGTGCCTTTTACAATTCTATCTCTATTTTCCCAGCAACACCTCCCACCACCCCTCATCCTCTCCACTATGTCCTCTCCACCTCTTTTGCAGCCTAACCACCCTTTCCTGCAGACACTCCATGTTATGTCTACATGCCTTCGTTCACACTGATTCTTGCACCCCTGCTCTGCCTGACAAACTATTGTCCAGTCTTCATGAAAATGCAGCTCCCATGTCACCTGTGGTCTTTCATGATTTCCTGGGAGAGACTGAGAAACAATTACATTCTACCTTGGCTATTTTATTGGTATGTGAGTCTTTCCCAGGGTCAGGACTAGGGTGAGGCAATCGAGGCACCTAGAAAGCAAAATGTTAGGAGTACTTGCTCTCCGCGTTGTACAAATGCCAACCCTATATTTGTGTGACCCCCAAGAGCAAGCACCTTTTTACATTCTGCATGCTGGGTGCCTTGATCGCCTCACCTTAGTCCCAGCCCTGGTCTTCCCTATCAGACTAGAAACTTCTCAAGAGTAGGCCCCCAATTCTTACTCATCTTTTTATCCATAGTGACTACTATCACAAGGCTGGACAAAGAGTAGAAATCTAGTTGAACAAATGACAGGCCTTTCCTTGTTCCAACAGATGAAGGGGGTAAGAGGAAAAGGATGGCTTTGGGTCTTGCTGTGGATAGGATAAGGAGAAGGCTTCAATTAAGACTTCATCTTGGGCCAGGCACAGTGGCTCATGCCTGTGATCTCAGCACTTTGGGAGGCCTGAGGCAGGAGGATCACTTGAGGCCAGGAGTTCAAGACCAGCCTGGGCAACATAGCAAGACCCCTTTCTGCAAAAAAAAAAAAAAAAATTAAATAGTGACTACTCAGGAGGCTGATGATGGAGGATTGCTTCACTTGATCCCAGGAGTTCAAGGTGCAGTGAGCTATGATCACACCACTGCACTCCAGCCTGGGTGACAGAGAAGAAAAAAGACTTCATCTGGACTGTGAAGACAGCATTTTGTCCCGTGGTTATACCTTTGGCACTGGGCAGATTTGGGGCTCCTCCTACTTCTCTGATCTCTTCATCTCAGTCTCTCTCTGGTTAACTGAGACATTTTCCAAATTACCATTTTTTGTCCTCTTCTTTCTTCACTCTATTTTCCCAAGACCTTGTCCATTCCCAGAGCTTTAGCTAGGAGCTCTTTGCAGATGACTTTTAAATTGACACTTCATCTCTCTTCTAAGGCTCAGACCTGAAATTTTAACTGCCTAGTATATATGGTAACATCTGGCATCAATATTTGCTCTTTCATATCTATTTTCTCATCTGACCTTCCCAACAATTCTATGAGAAAGTCAGGGCAGAATATGAACCCATTTTTTAGATGAGGCCCCAAAAGGTAGGCTTGCCCAAGTTTTCATGGCAGATCTATGACTAGAAACTCAAGTTTGGGTATTCTTTCTGCTATGCCATGTTGCATGGCCCACTGTATCGGTGTTTCAATGGAATCTCGAACCCAGTGTGATCAAAATCTCAACTTACAGCCGGGCACAGCAGGCGCGGTGGCTCACGCCTGTAATCCTAGCACTCTGGGAGGCCGAGGTGGGAGGATCGCTTGAGGTCAGGAACCCGTCTCTACTAAAAATAGAAAAATTAGCCAGGTGTGGCAGCACATGCCTATAGTCCCAGCTACTAGGGAGGCTGAGGCAGGAGGATTGCTTGAGCCCAGGAGTTTGAGGTTGCTGTGAGCTAGGCTGATGCCACAGCACTCTAGCCCAGGCAACAGAGTGAGAGTCCGTCTCAAAAAAAAAAAAAAAATCTCAACTTACTACCAACTTCTTCCCACTCCCAATAACACACACACACACACACACACACACACACAACCAAAAACAATCCTGCCCCTTGGTTTCCCACCTTGGTTAAAGGTATCTTATTCGTCCAGCCATCAAGGCTAAAACCCTGGGGTTCTAGACATAGGCTTTCTGCAAAAAAAAAAAAAAAAAAAGGCTGGGCGCAGTGGCTCACACCTGTAATTCTAGCACTCTGGGAGGCCGAGGCAGGCAGATTGTTTGAGCTCAAGAGTTCGAGACCAGCCTGAGCAAGAGCGAGACCCCGTCTCTACTAAAAATAAAGAAATTATCTGGACAACTAAAAACATATAGAAAAAATTAGCCAGGCATGGTGGCGCATGCCTGTAGTCCCAGGTACTTGGGAGGCTGAGGCAGGAGGATTGCTTGAGCCCAGGAGTTTGAGGTTGCTGTGAGTTAGGCTGACGCCACAGCCCTCTAGTCCTGGGCAACAGAGTGAGACTCTGTCTCAAAAAAAAAAAAATACCTTGAGGTTCATGCTCAATTTTTCCCTCTCTTCCAACCCTCACATCCAATCATTCATCATATCCTGCAGAGTTGACCTTCAAAACATCTGAAATTTATATCTCCTAGCCACACTTCTTCCACTGATCTCCAGGCTTTCAGACCTGCCCCTGCCCCCCATCCTTCCTATTGTTCTGAGGATCTTCTCCCTAAGGCAACAGATCTGAGCCTGCCATTCCCTGGTTGGAAAATCTCAGCCTTGTACTTCCTACCCCTACACCTGGGGTCTCCCAGCCCTTCACTTAGTCTTTGAGGCCCAGGTCAAACCCCACCTCCCTTGGTGAACTCTCACACAACCTCCCTACAAACTTGAAATGAGTTTCTTATTCCTCTGCTCTCCTGTAGCACTATTTATTTCATTCTGCCTGTATTATGACTAATTGTGTACTGGTCAGTCTGCCCACTAGCCTGGGAGGCTGCTGGCGACAGGATCCTGGTCTAATTAGTCTGTATCTTTTCTGAAGCATGTCATCTAGGTCCGTAAACATGGTAGGTCCTTAATAGAGGACTACTGGATAGTTTTTTTCTCCTTAAGTGTATAGAAACTTGTTATAAACAGGGCCACATTCCTAGTGGATTCATTCAGAGAGGTGAGAATGATTCTCAAACTGAGGTGGGACACCTGACTTCTTTACATTTTTAGAGATTGGAAGCTATCCAGCGTTGCTCCTCTGTATCCCTCACCCCTCCAAACATCACTCTCCCTCTACCAGAGAAGGCAAAAGACAACTTTAACTCTTTATTTGAAACAAACAATTTCAGAGACAGGTTAGTCATGACAACAGCTTCTCACTACAACACAAGGGTGGGCATGGCTCACTGAAGGGACAGGCCAGGCGCCTCGGAACAATATATACAGTTTAAACAGTGGCTAAACTGGTGACGGTTATAAAAACACAAAAAGGAGGCTGGGGAACAGCAAAGCCAACAGGGAAAGAACTGGGTACCCCCTTTGCCAGACACTAATAGTTTTCTGGGACCTCAAAGGCAAGATGGGGAAGAGAGAAGATACAGGCAGTGGGAGCTGCCCACAGCTCCTCACCTATCCTTTGACCACAGATCCCATCCTGCATGACCCAGGACCCCATAGACCTGGCCTGGTTCTTATGATGGGGGAAAACAAGAGTGGAGAACCCAGCCCCAACCCAAGTCAGAAGGTAGTTTTTGCCTTGGGAGCTCTGTCCATTGAACTAAAGGGAGGCAGTTACAGAGGGGGGCTAAGCATGTTGACACCATGACTCATGCCAACCTAAGATGGCAGAGAGAGACAAACACATAAACCAAGGGGACAGGAATCTGCACAACAGGAGTCTGCTCCCCATACTTAGAGTCATTCTCTGCCTCTGAGGAAACGAAAGCATTTAGAAGTTTGTTTTTTTTTTTAATTGCAGCACCAAGGGTTGGTGCTTGCTGGGGTGGGGTGGGGTGGGGAACACGGTGGTGAGAGGGTGCCAGCAACCAATTATCTCACAGGAGGGGAAGAGTGTCTAAGCTTTGTGTTTTAGGTAAATGGTCCCCTCGTTACTTTCATAGTTTCTCTCATACCTTTCAGACACGACCCTTTTGAGTGGTACTGGGGAAGAGTGGAAAAGGGAGTGAGCACAGGGAAGAGAAGGCAGCTGGGTTCTTCCCTAGGTCACACCTAGGAACAAGAGGCTTTACCTACATGGGATGGGTCAGGAAGCCCAAAGCCAACAGGATCACCAGAGCTATTAACACTCTACACAGAGTCTGGACCCAGGAGAAAGGGTTTACTTTGAAGCATAAAGAAAATGGGCCAGCTGGTTCCTGCCCATCACTGGGAGACCAGCCCCCTGCGAACAAAAGACTGGGGCCCCATGGTTGTCAAGTGGTATGGAAGAAGGTAAAAGCCAGGGGTTCCTAGAGAAGGCAGGGAATGGGTGAGTGGAAAGGGGCAGTCAGGGCCCTTCAGAATGAGTAGCAGTGGTTCCTGGGCCAGTCACAGTGTGGGACATGGCCACAGGACAGACACTGATGTGAAAGATGGATTCGGATGGCACATGGGTTTAGTCCAGGTCTTCCTCCCCAGGACGACCCAGTTCCTCATAAATCTCGCGCACAGCCAGGATGCGATTGAGCATGCTCTCCAACATGCTGCGGTCCATGGGGATCACAGAATACCAGAGAGGTGACTCGGCGATGCAGGACCGCTCAGGTTGCAGGTAGAACACATCGTTGCGAGTCCGGAGGCTTTCAGGACTGTAACAGTGGGGTTGGAGGTGGGCATGGGGGCGGTAGGACAGAAGGTCAGTACCGAGGCAAAGTAAATCCCTTGGGTCCCCATGGTAATGCTATTTCTGCCAACCTTCCAACTCACCATTTTGAAAGATAGAACTCATAGAACTTGACAGGGCAGCGGAGGGGATTCATGCGGTTTTCACGCTGCTCTAAGATGGGGGCTTCATCTTCTCTCTTCCGTTTGCCAGGACCTGTGTCTGTAGGGGAGGGATAAAACTCAGACTCGTGTTAGGAGCATAGGTCAATGAGCCACCTCCAAGAGCACAGTCCAGGGCACAGGGGGAAGCCTCAGGACACAAAATACAGTCTCATAAAGACATAAAGGCAGAAGTGTTGATCAGCCTCTCCACACCAACCGAACATCCTGCTGGGGTATTGCTCTACAACCCTCCCCCCACTCACTGCAAAAATCTCTTTATAATCTACCCCAAGTTGGTTTCTTGAAGAGGTAATCTCAGAAGTTATACCAAAAACTGATAAAACAGACCCTACTGCAAGGATGAGCTTGCCTTCCGGGACAGAGAAACAATAGTGGTCTCAATCCTCTGTGTGTTAACCAAGGTAGAGGAACCTTAGGAACTGCACTCAGAAAGGATGGAAACCTGAGTGCAGTTCCTGTTCTGCCTGATAGCAAAGAATCATGGCAAGCCTGTCATTCACTCTATTCTCCCCCACAGCCAGACAAACCCAACAGCTTCCTAGTCCACCACCCAGAAAAAGTAGGCAAGCAAGTAAACTGCCTTAAATGAGCAAAGGCAGGAAACTGGCCGCCAGGTGACCTCCTATTTATGCAACAGCCACTGCCCATCAGATAGAAGGACTAGCCATGTCCACCTTTTCTGTAAACACAGGGACGAAAGGAGAGGGAAGCTAGTGGCAGAGGAGAGAGCCGGCCCAGCAGGCATGGCAGGGCATGGTGGGGCTGGAAGGGGAAAGCGGAGAAAGGGAGAAAGCAAAGGAGCGGGGCAGCCTCCTACCTCGCCCTTTCCTCTGGCGAACTGGGGCATAGTAGCGGATGCTCACCACCTTGGTGGTGCCCCGAGGCGTGGTACACTTGCGGGACTGCCGCACCACGTTGGTGAAGGAGAGCTGCATGTGTTCCTCAGCTGTTTGCAGCCCAAAAAACTTGGTGTTGAAGAACATGAGGGTGTTGAGGAGCACAAAGGGTGAGTAGACCCCGAGCTGCTTACACTCCCAGAGGTGCTCCTCCTCCACTCGGGAGAACACCGTATCTGCAATGGTCACAGGGGAGGGGCCGGTCAAACGGGATCTACTACCCCAAATCCAACCACTTCTCATCCCAAGTGCCCTGTTCATGAGTATTTCTCACACACTTCTCATCCAGTGAGTGACCACAGTATTTAAACCCTGACACAACACTCCACTCCACAGTAGGACTGGGTTTTTTTTTTTTTTTTTATAAAAATATACTTCCCACCTACATTTGGAGCTTCTCTTACAATTTCTCGCTTTCTTTCTTCACTTACCACCCAAACCCAGGCCATCTTTTTTTTCTGTCCCAGAGATAGCCCTTCAGACCTAAGTCTTGACTGTCTCATCATGTTTAAAGACAGGTGCTCCTGCTCCTCTAGCCCTTAACCCTGAGTCTTCCTTCTACACACTCCTGCCCTTGGACACATCGTGAAGAGTGGCAGACCAAACAGCACATTACTCTTGGGATGGTGTATTGGAAGAATGGGAGAAAGTCCCTGTCCCTTACTATTGGGGAGGAGTGTGGGCTGCCAGGTACTCAGAGACTTGTTGAGTTCTTGAACGAAAGTCAGGTAGTAAAGGTCCGTGAAAATATTCACCATTCGGTTATTTTCCAGCAAATACTGTGGAAAGAAAAACAGACACACATAAAGCCAGACTGTAGGTCCTAGAAGAAAGACAGTGATGCCAAAAGCCCCTTGATAACTAGGAGACGATGAGAAACAGTTGCTTGATTAGGTGACCCAGAGCACTTTCCTCTAGGTTTACCTACCACTCTGAGGTACTGACACTTTGCTGGAAGAGGAGGCTGCTTGGAGGAGATGTTCTTTAGACGCCCAGACCCCCTCGTCAGGTAATGCATGGCTGACCTCTCCCAGTGGGAACCAAATACTACCCTGCCACTCAAGGAGCCCAGATCCATCCATCCCTCTCCTCCTAGAATGGGTTTAAGGATTACAAAGGGGACCCAGATGGCAATGAAGACTGCTCCTTGGCCAACAGTCCTGGAATGCAGCTTTGATTTTGGAAGAGTATTCACATCTCACATCCTATTTGGACTAGGAGATTAAACGCAAGCTGCCTTCTTGGGGTAGGGAACAAAGTAAGGAACAGGGAGGGGGACAGAATCACTTCTGGTTGGACCCCGCCTGCTGTGTTGAGGGACAGAAAGTGAGGTGGTGTGCGAGGGGTACCTGCTGGATGCCAAGACACAGATAGTAGATACTGTCAGGTTCATATCGTTCGCCATTGGGTCGAGTGATTTCTCTCACAAACTGGGCCAGACCGTAGTTGAGCTCAGCAGCTGAGCAGGCGAGAATATCCTCTTTGATACGCATGGGTTTGGCTGCAGTGATATGTAGTGGAGGTGGATGGGATTAAGCAAAACTCCACATGGAGAATTTCACTTAGCTCTACCACCATTAACCCCTTCATCCCTTAGTCATGCCTCACTTCTGAACAAACCCCCCCACAACCCCCACGATTACAAACAGAGCCCTCTGCCTTGAACCTAGACAGCATCTCCCTTTCATCTACAACTCCTTCCCCATCTTCACAGGGCATCCTTAAGTGATCACACCCTTATCACTCCTAGACATCTTCAGCTGAATTACAGGCTCAGCTCCTTCTTCCCCTTCCTCTCCTGTCTGCCCCGCCTTCCTCCCCTGGGTACTTACGACCAAAGCGCAGCTCATCACCCTTGCTGGTTTCTCCATTGGCATATTTTGACTGTACCCAGCACTTCCAAGCATTGACACCATATGAATAATTGAGTCCAGTACAACTAGGCTGGCTGCTCATAGAGTCCCGGGAACAGCTTTCCGAAAGCACCAGCCGCTTCTGACCCTGGAGGGAAGAAAAAGGAGGGGGATGGCAGAGCTAAGGCCAGGGGTACCATGGAAGCTAGTCAGCACAGTGTTTACCACTGGGGGGGGTGCTGATGTAAGGACACAGCAAACTTCTAAAGCACAGAGCCCCAGGAACAGCTTTGATGACCTTGTGAAGTGGCAGGACAGCAAAGTGTGGCTACATCTCAGTACTCCTAGTGTAGGAGAAAGGCGGTTAGCAAAGGTCAAACTATGGCTGCCAGCTTGGCTATGAGAACACCCTCTCCTCTTTGAGCCTCCATACTTCTTTCGTGGATATAGTAGCTCCAGCCCTTACCTTCCTCATGGTTCGGGGAAGGTCTTGTTCAGTAGACACATCCTCAGGCCCAACCAGGCCACAGTCAAAGAGGAAGTCTACACTGGGGTTAATGTCCAAAGGATCTAATAGAAGGGAAAAAAAGAAGAAATCAATTTCTTAAGATCTCAACCCTGTAGTCTTCCTACCCTACCCCTGCTATTTGCCCACTTGACTCAAGATTATCCTCTCAGACAGCTTCATTGTACTCAATAGGATATTTGGTACAGCAAAGCTATACCAAAGACCATGCTCAGAGGCACAAAAATACAAAACATGAACATTCACAACAACATGAATATGATCAACACTACTGAACTGTACACTTAAAAATGGTGAAGACGGCCAGGCGCGGTGGCTCACACCTGTAATCCCGGCACTCTGGGAGGCCAAGGTGAGAGGATTGCTTGAGCTCAGGAGTTTGAGACCAGCCTGAGCAAGAGTGAGACCTTGTCTCTACTAAAAATAGAAAAATTAGCTTGGCGCCATAGCGCACACCTGTAGTCCCAGCTACTTGGGAGGCTGAGGCAGGAGGATGACTTGAGCCCAGGAGAATGATGACACCACCACACTCTACCCGGGGCGACAGAACAAAACTGTCTCAAAAAAAAAAGGGGGGGAAGATGGTAAAATTTTATGTTATGTGGTTTTTACCACAATTAAAAAATTTTATTTAAACACAAAAAACCAAGACCCAGGAGTCTGAAACAGTGCACCTATCCTGGTATCTCTAGCACTACTCCCTGTGAGAACTTTCTATCTTGGAGTCACCCACCATGAGCACTGTTTAGGGTCACGCTCAGGGACACAAGGAACACTCCTTTCCTGATGGCATAAATGCTACTGTACTCAGCGGGCATGCTTCAAATCCTACTCACTCTTAGGAAAGTCTGCCTCCAAGTCTTGCCCAGGCTCATCCAAGACATTGGCCATCTTGACAGCCATGGCCAGGACATCATCTCGAGCTGGCCCAAACAGGTCGCAGTCCTCCAGAAGTCCCTCTGCACTCTGGTTGCTCACAAGATCTGGGAGGCAGAGAAGTTGCCTCAGTGGCCGCAGCTCCAGCAGAGCACCCTCACAGGCTTTCAGGGGCTGATCCCAACTATCCTCCCATTCCACTAGGCACCAAGATCACCAACCTCTGCCCGCTCAGGCAGAGACAGACTGGTATCACCCTGTCTCCCTCATTGCTACCATCCATGGCATACCACAAAGGTCAGATGAGGCCTTGTCTAACTCCTCAGCCTCTGCAATCATTTCTGCCATAGCCAGGATGTCGGCCTCCAAGGGGTTGGAAGGGATCTTCACCTTCAGCTCCTCAATGGTCTCCACAATCTTGTCTGTGCTCTCCAACGTAGTAGGCAAGAACATGGGCACAGGCACCTGGATGCACAAATCCCAACTAAATGTCAAGAATCATACCAGCAGATGAGAAGGACAGCTGATGAGATTAAGGGGAAGGGGTGGGTTTCACACCTGAAAGGGTGAAGGAGGACCTAGCTAAGCAGGGCAGGGAAACTTACCGGGATTGGCATTGAGAAAGGCACCGGGACTTTCTGGCAGTACAGATGCATAGGCACGGGCACAAAGATGGGCACTGGGATGGGCAGCAC
Organism: Lemur catta; assembly: GCF_020740605.2. Lineage (NCBI taxonomy): Eukaryota > Metazoa > Chordata > Mammalia > Primates > Lemuridae > Lemur > Lemur catta. The sequence continues at coordinate 47,524,117 of NC_059155.1, read as the reverse complement.
AATCACCTGTGGCTTCCACTCTTCTGCTCACAAGAAAGAGGCCTTCTCAGAGCCCCTGCTAAACCAGTCACATCTGACCCAGGACCTGATGCTTGCTTGTCACCCCCAAAAGCTCTAACATGTGCTCAGTGTCACAAAATTGCCCTTGAACCAAAGGTTGAAAGACAACTCTGTGATTTTAGGACAACCATATGCATGATACTTCAGCCGCCTAAGAAATCCCTTTGCCCAGCTCCTGGACATAGGGCTGGAGGCCTAGGACTGTGGAACACAGCCAGTGGTGTCTAGGTACCCTAGCTCACCTGTCTGACTCCCTTTGGACTTCATCTCCACCTTGCAGGAGACTCCTCGATTCTGCATCAGCGGCTTACACATGGCAGCTTTGTTTTTGCGGGGTGTTGCTGGGGGCGGCAGGGGTGGAGGAGGGGTGGGAGCAGTTGAAGCTGATCGAGTCTTCACAGGGATCTGTAGAGACAAAGGAACCTTAGTGCCCTGAACTACAGTACCTTCCTCCAAGATTATCCTCCCCCTTGCCTTTTGCCCTGACCTTGCCCAAATTCTCATTTTCCTCTGGGGTCCTCACTGTGTTGCTGTTCTCCACTTTGGTTTGAGAGGGTGTCTGGGGCTTTGACTCAGGAGACTGACCTGTAGATCAAAACAAATGAATGCTCTCATCTGAGGAACTAGTTCTCCATTTTCCTCACCCCTGTTCCAGGAAAGCTTCATTAAGAGGTACACCAAATATAAATGGGAAGTCTGGGATTTCCCCTCCTTGCCATCCCAAGTCTAGTTTTCTCTAGGCCCCAGCAACAGTGGCCAAGAAGATTCTTTGTGCCTGGCTGCCAAGAAGAATGAAACATTACATTTTCCCCAAAACCCTACAATTTGAGACCTTCCATTTAGATGACCCCCAGGAGTTTGGTATCCCTGGAGTTGCGGAGGGGCCGCAGTAACATTCTAGAAACAACAGTCTTCGGTCTCACTAACGGTAGAGCTTATGCTGACATGTCCTTGTCTCAGAAAACTAACCACAAGCCCCATCCTACCTCGATAGGTACCTACTACCTAAAAATAGATCCTTTATTGAAAATCAGTAGAATCTAACTCCAAGATGCTTGCAACAAGAGTCCCCCCTGGTAACTGCAGGGTTCAGAAGCCAAAAGAGAGCACAGTTACCAGGAGCTCTGGCCAGGGATGAGGTGAATGCATGGAGGAAGAAGAAAGGAGCTGGGCCTAGGCCAGCTCTGAAAGAGTGTGCCTCCTGCCCCAGGACTCACTGTTCAGGAGGCTCTCGGGCCCACTCTGGGTATCCAAGTTGGGTTGGTTCTGCTGGCTGTAGAAACGCAGCAGACACTGTTGGTTGCAGAAATGACGGATCTGCCCACGCCAGTGAATGGTCTCCAGCAGCTTCCCCTGACGTTTACAAGCATGGCACCGGGCAGCCTGAAGGTGTCAAACAGGATGGTCAGATCTGCCTCCCTAAAATGTGCTGGACCCTTTCCCCTGGGATAAGCCATGCTCCTCCCATGAAGATTGGCTCCCCTCCCTGGAGATCTACCCACACCCTGATCTCACTACAACAGCCATGCTCCCCGCAGCCCTCTTTCCCTCCTTGCTCATGTGCCGACCCTCCTTACCTTGCAGTACCACAGCAGGTACTTGCTCTTACAATCCTCACTGCAAAAGTCCCAGGTGCTGCCATCCAGTTGCTCAGTGACTCCACGCTGGCAGGTCTGGGAGCAGTAAGTACAAGTGATACAGCACAAGCCCAGCTTCTTAGTGAAATCCTGTTTGTACAGCAGCACACAGCCTGGAAAAATGGGAAGAGGGAAAAAGAGTCCAGAGATACAGAGATACCCAAGGACATGAGATCCAACCTTTTCAAGGTGCTACACTTGAAACCTCTGTCTAAACAGCCCTTTGTGCCCAAAACCTTAGGACAGATGGAAGCAGAACATCTTGAGCAGAAGGCCCTGCCCCATGGACCACTTTCCAAGCCTCCCTCCCTTCTCAGCCATTCTTCCTGGCTGTGAGGTACAGGCCCTTCTGCCCCTTCCCCATTTCCTTACCTTCGCTGCAGAAGCTTTTCTCTACCCCACTGAATCGGAGTTTCTCATGCAAGAGTTTCTCCTGTCGACAATGTTCACACTGGGACACCACACCCCGAAGGCGCTTGAAGTCCTCACAGCAATCACGGCAGCAGAACTGGAACACCTGGTCCTGAGGTGGGGGCATAGGGCGGGGAGGACAGAGCTGTGACATCTGAACCTGGCAGGAGCCAAGTGGAAGGACCCCTTCAGACAGATGTCTAGTCATATAGCAAGATGTGGGTGGGGATAGGGATCTTACCTGCCAGTCCAAGACCTCAGGCTTGCCACTGAAGAGGCTATGGCAGTAGTGACAGCTCAGGTGAATGCCCCCCTCAGGGCTTGTGCGCTGGAGGGAAGGAAGACAAGTAAGGGAGGGGGAAGATGTGTAGTGGTGGCAGGGAAGGGGAGTCAGGCTTGTTCTTTGCTCTGCCCAGGCCTACCTACCCCGATTCTCCTACCCTCTCTACGTCACCACACCCTTTTATCCCTGATCCAGGGTCTGGAGTACCTGGAACTTGGTCCAGCAGCTGGGGCTGCAGAACTGGTAGACTGTGCGGTCAACCTTGTTGTAGTAACAGGGGTCAGAGAGGCTGCGGCGGCAGAAGCTGCAGGGTCGGGGAGGGCCTGGGGCATAGAAAGAAAGAGAAAGAGAGAGAGGGAAAGAGAAAGAAAGGAGAGAGAAAGAGAGAGAGAGGGAGGAAGGGAGGGAGGGAGGGTAGAGAAGGAGAGAGAGGACACACAGAAGCTGTAAGGCAGTGCAGAGACGCAACAGAAAATCCACGGGAAGATGTGGTTGGGGCTGAGGTTGGGCAGCAGGGATTACTTTAGAAGAGGGGAGTATGGGAGGTATAAGGAAGGCCAGCAGGGGTCTCAGAGAAGAGGGCTTTTGCACCTACCAGTAAGCCCTGCCTGCTTCACTTTGTAAGAAGTGGTACAGCACAGGGAACAGAACAAGCTGGTCTTGCCATTACGATCCACATGTGATAGCATCTCAAAGTTCTTACACAGGGTCTTGCACCAGACACATGGGTACACACGTGTGTTTTTCTGTGAGGATGGGGAAGGAGAGGCTGAGGCTGGATTTGTCCCTTCACTTTTATTTTTTAAATTTTTTAAACATGAAATATTTCAGGCATACAAAAAAAGTATAGATGATGAGATAACAAACACCTGTGTATCCACCAGCCAGCTTCAAAAATAAAACATAACAGATACAATTGAAACCCCCTTTATTTGTTTTATTTCTCCCAGCCCTCGACCCATCAGGCACCTTTATTTATCACCCAAGAACCACACCCCCTTCCACAGCCCTCTAATGCACTACTCCCTCGGCCCCACCTTCTTGTACGCCCCCAAGCAGGTTGTGTTGCAGAACCGCTTTTGTTGGCCCTCATGGAAGAGGAGCTCGGGGCCAGGGCTCCCGGTCTTGGTGTAGATGTAAGCCCCGCACTGGTCACAACAGTTGGTTTTCAGTCCCTTGTTGGCCCGGAATTTGGAGAAGCAAGAATCGCTGCAGAGCCGGTGCACCACGCTGCCATTGCTGACCTCATGCAGGACCTGCCACACATACACATACCCTGAGCTAGGGCCTGGCCACCACCGCCCACCCCAATGCAAGGACAGCCCCCCACCTCACCCTAGACCTTCACAGCAGACAGTGGGCCCAGGGACCCCCCCAACCTGCACATCAGGCTGCCGACTTGATGGTGAGGTCCTGGGAGGCCAGCTGCGTACATCCTGGAGAAGCTCTATCCTTGAATATGCTCCCTCATGATGGGTGCCTTTCCTCCCACTCCCTTTTTCCACAGGGCCTGGCCCCTGAAGCCCCAGGATTGGAGGGGCAGGTCAGGGCTGGCCAGGCTCTGTAAATCAGCCCCCACCTAGTGTTCTCACCTCTCCAGTCTTCTGGCATATGCTGCAGCGAGTGGCATCGGCGGGATCCCCAGACTGGGGGATTGGGCGCTGCTGCTGGGCCTCATACAAGGAGAGACAGACAGACGTGCAGAACTCATGGAAAGAGCCACCTGAACCAGTCTGCGCCACAACTGAGTCCTTGGTATTCCAGATCTCCCTAGAGGTGGGAACAGATTTGAATATTCACTCAGGACCACCCTCTCATTTCATCAGCTTCCACCCTTCCTCTGGGATCAGTGACCACAGAGCCAAATACTCTGACACTCCCTAAATTGCTCTCTCCCAGCTCCATTCCGCTAAGTTCTTACCAATAGTCACTGTCTTACCCATACTCCCGCCTGATGCCTGATCCCTGATCCCCACCCCAGGGCCCTCACGTACTTCTTGCAGAAAGTACAGGTCTTTTTGCCCGAAGGCTTCTTGGAGAAGGTGGTGAGACAGGATGAAGAGCAAAAGAGCTGAGGCAGCCCCTTGCGCTGATAGGCCGTCTGCCCCTTCTGCAGCGGCGTCCGGCAATGTGCACAAGTCATCTTGGTGCCAACCGCAGAGCGCCCGGCCCTTTGTGCCACGCTTGAGCGTAGGGACATGCGAGGAGAGCGTCGGGGCCGGAATGGCACAAAGTCCTCATCATTGGGGTCATCTACCATGGCATCAGAATCCTCATCTGACACTGGAACTGAGGAAGTTGAGGGGCAAGAGGACACGAGAAAAGGTCTCCAGCTATCCCATGACCAACAGTTCAGTCCCTATCCTGGAATCCCTGTTGTTCTGTCGTTGGCAACCCACCCTGTTACACTGGTATCTTAAGCCACTGGTGTCTCCTTGGTTACTCTGGAATCTCCCAGAGAGGGGATGGGAGGGGCTCTAAGTGAGAAGATTCAGGGACAGGGATGGCATAGCTGAAACAGGAAACTCTCCATTCTCACTGCTCTTCAATTTCCCCCACTGTCCCTGGTTCCCATGCTGACCCATAGTGGAGGAAATAGGCACTTCACGCTCTGCATGGAGCCCACTTTCGGCTCTTCTCCACATCCAGAATTCCCAAGTCACACTTCCTCAAGTCCTACTTACTGCTCTCAGTGGAATCCACAACCTCGGGTTTTGGAGGCTCTGCTCTCCTAACGCGCTCGCTTCTCTTCTGTACCTTGGAAACATGGGGAGGGAGGAAAGCTGACACCAGGGGCAGGCTAACACCAGTACAGGGGGTTTGGGGGGGGATAGGTGATAGGAGGGGGAAGGGAGAGTGGGGACCCTTGGCCCAACCCTTAGGAGGAGGGGAGAAAAGCAGGCTGGACTTTCTCCTTAAGAAGCAGTAGACACAAGAGCTCCCTCCCTCCTCCTAACTCTCCTTACACACACTCTCCACAGAACAACATCTGGGAGGGAAAATGAAGGGTCTGTCCTTCCCAGAGCTATAGGGGGAACCAGACTGCTTCCAATCCCCTCCCCCCCTCACCCTCTCAGGCGGCTTCTCACTGGCCTTCCCAGTCAGGCCATCTCCTGCAAAGGAAGCAAAAGGCAGCCTAAATGTTGAGCCTGCCCTCACTACCCCCTCCCTGGCCCAGCCCCCGCCTCCATTCCTGGGGAAGAACTTACTCAAAACTGAAAGGGAAAACGCAAGTGCCTGTGGCTTCTTGGGGCCCCTCTCAGGGTTACCTCAGGCTCTGCACTAAGGGGGAGGGGGGCGTGCAGCTATTCTCCACAAAAAAAAAAAAAAAAAAAATTCTACCCTTCCCACCAGCTTTCTGTCCTAATCCTTGGGAGGTAAGGAAACACAGGTAACATACCTTTCATAGAGAATTTATATTTTGCCAACAAAAAACAAACATAACCACCCAAAGGTAGCAAGAGGAAAAAGAAGCACCAATGTATGGGTAGGTTCCCCTGGACTCGGGTGGTTATGTAAGTCCCAAGACCCTGGTCACAGCCTGGGAGAGGCACACCACTAGGTAGAACAGGGGAGAAACCAGAGCCCCTCAAGTTTAGGCTGTCCTCCCCCATCAGAGAATCGATCCTAAATCCTGCATTTCTACCATTCCCCTGAAATTATGCTGTTGGGGGCTCCAGAACCTAGTTACCATTCATCAAACCCAGAAACCCCACTCCCATCTGGAAAGAAAAAGCTGGAAAGATCTTAGACCCAAGAAGCCTAATGTATTCCCCCAAATCCTGAAGGAAGGCCCCTAGCACCAAAAGCCCACTGGGATAAGAAAAAGGGAACCTCTCCCACCAAATTCATTCCTCCCAGCCCACTCCCTGAAACCTCACCCCATTCCTCCTCCATAGCCCCTGCGCTGCCCCCTACTCCTACTTTCCTTAATCTTCATTGACATACACCCCCACTCCTCCCTCCCAAACCCCAACTCCTTTCCCACACACATCCCTACTCATCTCTCCACCCTCCTCCTCCTCCCCCTAGTTCCCAAAGCTCATAGCCACCCCTCCTTACCCTCACTCTCTACCCAGCTTTGATTTTCCAGATAATTAGGCAACCTACCTGGCAAGGAAGGATGTGCAGGGGGGCTAGAGCCCCCAGGTTTGGTCTGAGAATTGTTGATTCCATCCCCCAGAGTCTCTCCCACTGAAGGGCTAGGGGGGCCATTTGGGCTCTGTGGCTGCCCTTGGGGAAGCTCCTCCTCCTGCCCAGGAGAGCCCCTTCTTGTGGTAGCTATGGAGGTGGTCTCCTCCTCTTCAATATGGGGGGACTGCAGGGTTATTGGAGAATCTGGAGCCAAAGGCTCTAGCAGCTCCTCAGGTGAAGAGGGATTTGCCCCAGCCCCTGGGTCAGGTGGCACCACCTCACGGGTCTGGCCCCCTGGTCCAGGCTCTAGGGTCTGGTCTCCCGCATCCCATGCAAGGGTCCCTCCAGGACCATGGTCCACCTCTGGGGGAGAGGGGGCTTTATAGAGCAGCCCCCCCAGCCCCAGTAGCTCAGTGGCTCCATCCAGGACTCCAGGGTCTTTTTCCAGGCCAGCAGGGGTATCAAGCAGGTCCAGGCCTCCCGAGGAAGGAGAAGGGCCAGGGGGGGCCCATCCTCGAGTTGGGGCAGTCTGGGATTCCAGTAGATCCTCTCCAAATTCCATGTCTACTGGAAGGTCTCCAGCCAGGGGCTTCTCTGGCAGGGTCAATGGGTCAAATGGACTGGGGAAATCACTGGGGTCCATGAAGATGGCTGGATATGGGCTGCAAATTTGGGGTAGAAGAGAGGGCAGTAGAGGTGGTCTTAGCCAGAATCCCTTCTTATATAGGCTCTGGGACACACCCCATCATCCACTTGGATTTCTCATGAACAGCCCCCCACCACCAACCGAGAAGCATTTCCACAGGCTTTAGTCCTATGACCACTCCCCCCCCCATACAGCGCCCACTGTGGGGAGAGGCGTTCCCCCGCCCTGGCCCACTGCCCACACTCTCCAGGCAGTCGGTCCTTCCACCGCCCACCCCTCCAACTGCAACTCCCAGTTCTCCTCCCCACTTACCTTTCACCCCCCCCCAACTCGAGCTGAACGCCCCCTTAGAGACTCCTAGGGCCGTCGCCACCAGGAGCCTTTCCCGCCCCCGCGATCTCAGTTTCTATTCCCTCCCCACTCCTAGAGCCCCCCAGCTCCCCAGTCTTCACCCACCCTGTCTGGCCCCACCCCCCCTCCCCGCGTTGTAGGGTCCTCCCTCAGCCCTTCCCCCGCCCCCACAAACTGCCCTTCCTAACCCCTTCCCCGCTAGTTACCTTTCGGGGTCGCGTGCTTCCTTAGCCCCGTCCCCCTTTCCTATTGCTCCCCGAGTCCTCCCTTCTCCTGTTGCCCACCCCCCACCTTAGGCATTTACAGGAAGACATTTTGGAGCTACGATCTCTCCTCAGACCCCCCTCCCGGCTACTGCGAGATCCTGCCTGCAGGTTCGGTTCGGCTTGTTCAGGCCCGAGCCCTACCTGCGGCAGGGTTAGTGTAACGGCTACAAGCCTAGAACTGCAGACAGCGACGGCCCCGCGCTCCTTCTCCACCTCACTCCCTAGCAGCCGGGACAGGGGTCGCGGCCCCTTTAAATGGCAGCGCCGCTCGCAGCGCCCAGCGCTCTGCACCAGGCGGGCGGGCGGCGCCAGCAACCAACCCCATTGGCTGGCTCCACGAGGGGGCTCGCGAGACAGCGCCGGCCCCCGGCGCGAGACTCCCAGCCCAGTGGCCGCCTGGAAATTGCGGAGTGGAGTATAGTCATTGGAGATGGAGCGTGAGCCCCCGCCCGGGGCCCCGTTAGTTGAGCAGGAAAAGATAGCCTCTGGAGCTTTGAAGCCCGCCCCCGGGAAAGGCGGCGTCCCCTTTCCACCGAAGGGCCGCGTACACTAACCCACAAAAAACACAGACCTACGCACCTGCTTCCCTTACCTGGCTCAACAGTCTCGCCCCCGTCAACACCCGTGCCCGCCCTACCTCCTGGAGCCCACTCTACCCGTGATCCCCTCCTCTCATTCAAATGGTTCCCGGTCCCCTCCCCCTCCCCGTGTCTCTTCGCTTCCCACTCGTGTTCAACCCCCCGGCGCCCGCCCCCCTCAACAGTCCCTACCTACGCCATGCAGCAGGAGCCTGCCAAGATTACCCTCCCCCCATCCCCACCTCTTCGGGGCCCGCCCCCTAGGCGACTGTTAGGGTAGTGAGTGACAGCGGAGGATGGGGGAAGGCAGGGACCCAGCCCTCACGTGCCCCTCCTCCCCTTGTCTGCAGCTTCGGGCCCCCCCTAACCAGTCTGAGAGTCATAGTTATGGGGTGCCTTAAGCTTGGTCACTAGCCTCCCGGGGAGGGTTAAATGGCCCTGGCTCACTGACAACGCCTATGCAGTAACCCTTACTGCTTGATGACCCCCAAACCAGGTCTTGCAATACCACCCCCCACACACACACACTCTCTCAACGGTCTTAGGGTAAGTTCTGGGATCTTCTCCCTGAGTCTTCCTGCAGGAGCTCCTTACATTATCTCTTGAGTAGTTTTCCTGCCTCGCCAGGGCCGATAGCTCCCACGCGCTCGCGCGCTCTCTTTTCCTTCCTCCTTCCCTCCCTCTTTCTGTCCTTGTCTGTCTCTCTCTTTTCGCTCTCTTTCTCTCTCTCTCCTCCTGTCTCTTTTTGTCTCCATCTCTGTGTCTCTGCTGCTCGTACGCACAAGCACGCACGCGCGCTAACACACTCACGCTCCCCCTTCTGGATGGTCCTTAGCGTGTGGGTGTGGCTGAGGTTAGGGCTAGAGAAGTGGAGTAGGGGTAGGTGGCACTAGCTCTGGGCCTGCTGGCTTTAAAAAATGTGTGTTAGGATCCAATCCCAGTCCTCGTTATAGTTACAGTACTTTACAATCGCAGCTCCCCATGTTCCCACTCCAGCCCCTAAGTGCTGAAGAGCATTTAGTAGCTGGATACTAGAGGAGGAGGCTCAGGCTGTAAGGTTTTGTGTGCAGTGCCTATTCTAGCCTGCTTCTTTTATCTCTGGCCTTTCCTCCTTCCTACATTAAGCCTTTACTAACCTTGTAGTCCTCGGGAGTATTACCCACCTTTTTCTCACTCATTTTCCCAGAAACCTTATCCCTCCTAGCTTCCCACGTGGCCTTGAAGTTATCTTTGCTCTCTTCTATAAACACAGATAAAAGCAAGAGTTTTTCCCCTTTAGGTTTCCCAAACCCAGCTTTCTCTTTATCTTAACCTGTATTCTGTGTACCTCTCTCTCACCTTCTGCTTATTTCTATCCTTGTACCTCCCCTTTGCATTTTCTGCTTGTTGTGTCTCAATTGGGCCTTCTAGTTCTTTGGTATCCTCTGCCGTCCTCAACACATGCTTGGATCTTTGGCTGCTGTGGTTGTGGAGAGTGCCTTGTCACTAGCTTTCAAGTTGAGGGAAGACAATCTAAGGGGGTAAATGTGTATTATCAATTCTAGAGGCAGTGTGGTGGCAAAGAGTGGGTTCTGGAGTTGGACCAGATTTCTAATCTCAACTCTGCTTACCCTTTAGCCAGGTGACTTTGGACAAGTCACTTAAGTCACTTGTTTTTTCATCTTTAAAGCAGAGATAAGAAAAAAATCTAAATGTCCGATAATAGAGGATTGGTTAAATCAATTTTGGTTATATTCATACAATGGATGTAGTCATTAACCATATTTTAAAAAAAACTAATCACAGGGAGCATAGAGGATTTCTAGGATAGTGAAACTACTTTGCATGATACTTTAACAATGAATACATTGCTCCTTAAGGGTGAACAAAAGAAAAGAGCAAAAAGAAAAAAGAAAAAAAAACCCAAAACAATGAATACATGTCAGTATACATTTGTTCAAACCTATAGAATGTGCAACACCAAGAGTGAACCCTAATGTAAACTGCAGGCTTTGGTTAGTAATGATGTGTCAATGTAGGTTCACTGACTAACAAATTTACCACTCTGGTCAGGATATTGCTAGTTTTCAGGGGAAGCTGTGCCTGCAGGGGGCAAAGGGTATGTGGGAACTCTCTGTTACCTACCTGTCAGTTTTGCTGTGATCCTAAAACTTCTCTAAAAATGTCCTTATTTAAAAAAACTAAAACTCATAGAACGTACAACACCAAAAGGGAACCCTTATGTAAACTGTGGGCTTTGGTTGATAATAATGTGTCAATGTGGCCGGGCACGGTGGCTCACGCCTGTAATCCTAGCACTCTGGGAGGCCGAGGCGGGTGGATCCTTTGAGCTCAGGAGTTCAAGACCAGCCTGAGCAAGAGCGAGACCCCATCTCTACTAAAAATAGAAAGAAATTATCTGGACAACTAAAAATATATACAGGAAAAAAAAATAGCCGGGCATGGTGGCACATGTCTGTAGTCCCAGCTACTCTGGAGGCTGAGGCAGTCGGATCCCTTAAGCCCAGGAGTTTGAGGTTGCTGTGAGCTAGGCTGACGCCACGGCACTCACTCTAGCCCAGGCAACAGAGTGAGACTCTGTCTCAAAAAAAAAAATTTGTCAATGTCAGTCCATCATTGTAACAAATTTACCAGTCTACCAGTCTGGCACAACATGTTCACAGTCTTCCGGGCCGGTGCCTGTGTGGGCGCAGGAAGTTTATGTACATGTGAATTCTTGAACTCTTGTTTACTTTCAGCTCAGTTTTGCTGTGAACCCAAAACTGCCCCAAAATAAAGTCTATAAAAATAAAAACTTATTGCAAAGATGTGGAAACAACCCAAGTGCCCATCAATACATCAGTGGATTAATAAAATGTGGTATATGTATACCATGGAGATCTACTCAGCCACAAAACCAATGGTGATCTAGCAACTCTTGTATTATCCTGGACACAGCTGGAGCTCATTCTACTAAGTGAAGTATCATAAGAATGGAAAAACAAGCACGGCATGTACTCACCATCAAATTGGTATTAACTGATCAACACTTAAGTGCACATATTGTAACAACATCTGAGGAGGGGAAGGGTATATACACACTTAATGGGTACAGTGCTCAATGTCTGGGGGATGGACATGGTTGAAGTTCTGACTCGGGTTGGGGCAAGGGCAATATATGTAACCGAAACATTTGTACCCCCGTAATATGCTGAAATAAAAATAAATAAATAAATAAAAATAAATAAAATAAAAAGTTATGAAAATGCTCCTGATATAATGTTAATTTTTTAAAAAAGGAGTTAAAATATTATCCTAATTTTGTAGAGGAATTCTATATGCATGTATGCATAGAAAAGGACTAGAAGTAAATACTCCAAAATGTTAAGAATAATTATCTCTGTGTGGTGGGAATATACCTGAGTTTAAAAATAATTTTCTGTATTCTATTTTCTAAATTTTTCCATGAAATATCAATCCAAATATTAATTTCTTCAGAGCACATATTGTTTTTATACATTTGTTCAAACCTATGGAATGTACAAAGTCAAAAGTGAACTCTAATATAAACTGTGGGCTTTGGTTAGTAATGATGTGTCAATGTAGTTTCATCAATTGTACCTACAAGAAAAAATATGAACATTTAGGCCAGGTATAGTGGCTCACACCTGTAATCCTAGCACTCTAAGAGGCCAAGGCCAAAGGATTGCTTGAGACCAGCAGTTTGAGACCAGCCTTGGGCAACATAGCAAGACCCTGTTTCTATAAGAAATAAAAAAAAAATAGCTGGATGTGGTGGCACATACTCATAGTCCTAGCTACTTGGGAGGCTGAGGCAGGAGGATTGCTTGAGCCAAGGAGTTTGATGTTGCTGTGAGCTAGGCTGACACTCTAGCCTGGGCAACAGAGGGAGACTCTGTCTCAAAAAACAAATAAACAAACAGCACTCCTATGGTGCTGTAAGGGCTATAAAACACGTAAAAACTCAGGCCCTGTGCTGGGTGCTGGTGAGGGCTCTTTCACTTTAATTATATGTATTTTTTCTGATTACAAAAATATAAGTAAATGTTCACTGTAAAAATTTTGGAAAGCACAGAATGTCTGAAGAGGAAAGCAGTAATCACTTATATCCTACCACCTGGAGATAATCACTGCTCTTTTTGAGCAGTCATCTATCAATCCAGTCCTTTTTTTAATGCATACACATTTTTACAAAATTGGAATTATATAGTATGTTCTACAACATACTTGTAACAGCTGTATAATATTCCATCATTTGAATATACCATGCTTTGTTTAACCAATTCCGGCTGGATATCAAACCTTATTTTTTCACTACAGGCAAGGCTACATATAACAAATGGAAGTATAATATTTTCTGAATTTAATGATTTCCACAGACATCAATGGGGACTCTGTAGAACCCCAAGTAAAAACAGATATCTGAATGGTTAACTCCGAAAGAGGCATTAAGCTGCAGACTCTTTGGCATTTACCTGATTAGGATGAGGTTCACTCCGTAGAAACAGCTCTGGAACCATATGGGGTTTTTTGTTGTTATTTTGTTTGTTTGTTTGTTTGAGACAGAGTCTCACTCTGTCACCCTGGGTACAGTCCAGTGGTGTCATCATAGCTCACTGCAACCTCAAACTCCTGGGCTGAAGCGATCCTCCTGCCTCAGTCTCCCAAGTAGGTAGGACTACAGATGCACACCAGGATGCCCGGCTAATTTTTCTATTTTTTGTAGAGAAGGAGTCACACTGTTGCTCAGGCTGGTCTGGAACTCCTGACCGCAAGGGGTCCTTCCTCCTGGGCCTCCCAGTGCGCTAAGGATTACTGCCTTGAGCCACTTTGCCTGCCCCCAGGTGGATTCTTATCTAGTGTTTTTTGTTTATTTGTTTGTTTTAGCATTCTAAAGCACCCTGGAATAAAGAAAAGGAAATAGATACTGAAAGAGACTTTGGAGGCCAGGCAGGGTGGCTCAGGCCTGTAATCCTAGCACTCTGGGAGGCAGAGGAGGCGGGAAGATTGCTTGAGCTCAGGAGTTAGGGACTAGCCTGAGCAAGAGCTAGACCCCAAGACGTTGGGAAAATGCTAGAATGTAAACTTCTCAGCAATAGGGACCAGGTCTTACTCATCTCTATCTCCAGCATCTAGCATAGTCACTAGCGGTGGCACTGTTCCTATGTTGAGAACAGGGCCCCATAGCAGGAGGTAAGTGATGCACAAGCCAGAGAAGCTTCATCTGTATTTACAGCTACTTCCCCGTTGCTTGCCATCCCCACCTGCCCCCACCAAGTCCAGGGAAAAAATTGTCTTCCATGAAAATGATCCCTGGTGCCAAAAGGGTTGGGGACCGCTGACTAGATATACAGGAAATATCAATAAAGAAAAAGTGAGTGGCACAGTGTGCAAGATGCTGCCTTAAAGACTGTAAGTGGATGAGATTTGTATTCAACATTGTATATTAGAGGTTCTAGCCAGGGCAATTAGTAAGAAAAAGAAATAATAGTTATCTATTAAGAGAATGTAAAGAAAGAAGTAAAACTGTATCTATTTGCAGATGATATGATTTTGTACATAGAAAATCCTAAGGAATCCACTAAAAAAAACTAATAGAACTAATAAACTAATAGAACTAATAGAACTATCCTACAGCAAGGTTGTAGGATATACAAAAGTCAATATACAGAAGTCATTTATATTTCTATACATTTGCAATGAACAATTTGAAAATGAAATTAAGGAAAGAATTCCACTTATAATAGCATCAAAAAGAATAAAATGCTTAGGAATAAATTTAACAATAGAAGTGTAAAACTTTTATACTCTGAAAACCAGAAAACATTGAAAACATTGTTAAAAGAAATTAAAGAAGATCTAAATAAATGGAAAAACATCCCATACTTGTGGATCAGAAGACTTAATGTTGCTAAAATGGCAATATTCCCCAAATTAACCTACAGATTCAACACAATTCGTATCAGAATCCAACTAAATTCTTTGTAGAAATTGACAAGCTGATTCTAAAATTCAGACGGCATTGCAATCAACCCAGATTAGCCAAAACAGCTTTGAAAAAAAAAAAAAGAACAAAGTTGGAGGACTCACACTTTCTAATTTCAAAGCTTACTACAACAGTAACCAAAACTGTGATACTGGCATAAATATAAACATAGAGATCAATGGAGTAGAATTGAGAGTCCAGAGATAAACTGGTATGCCTACACTCATTTGTTGAAAAACTAATGGTGCTGGGACAATTGGATCTACATGGAAAAGAAGAGGGTTGGAACCTTAATATATAAAAATTAACTCAAAATGAATCAAAAACCTAAATGTAAGAGCTAAAACAATAAAACTCTTAGAAGAAAACAAAGAATAAATCTTCATGACCTTGAATTTGGCAGTGGATTCTTAGATATGACACCAAAAGCAGAGGCAACAAAAGAAAAAATAGATAACTCAGACTCCATCAAAATTAAAACTTTTGTGCTTCAAAGGACATTTTCAAGAAAATGAAAAAACACCCCTATTTAATAAATAGGAAAAAATATTTGTAAATCATACATCTGATAAGGGGCTTGTATCCAAAATATAAAGAGAACTCTTACAACTCAATAATAAAAAAATACAAATAATCCATTTAAAAAATCGACAAAGGATCTGAATAGAGATTTCTCCAAGGAAGATATACAAAAGGCCCAAAGCACATGAAAAGAGCTCAACATCATTAGTCAGCAGGGAAGTGCAAATCAAACTTGCAAGGAAATACCACTTCACATCCATGAGGATGGCTAGAATCAAAGTCAGATAGTAACAAGTGTGGGGAGGAGGTGAAGAAATTGGAACCCTGCTCGTGGGAAGATAAAATGGTATAACTACTTTGGAAGACAATCTGGCAGTTCCTCAAACAATTAAACACAGAGTTACCGTATGACCCAGCATTTCCACTCCCAGTTATCTACCCAAGATAACTGAAAACATATGTTCACACAAAAACTTGTACACAAATGTTTATAGCAGCATTATACATAATAGCCAAAAGGTAGAAACAACAATATACAACTGATGAAGGGATAAGCAAAATACGGCATATCCATACAACGGAATATTATTCAGCAATAAAAATAAAAGAAATAATGATACATTCTACAAAGTAGATGAACCCTGAAAACATGCTGCTCAGTGAGAGAAGCCAGTCACAAAAGACTACATATTATGTGATTCCATTTACATGAAATGTCCCAAATACACAAATCTGTGGAGACGGGGCCAGGCAAAGTGGCTCACATTTGTAATCCCAGCACTTTGGGAGGCTAAGGCATGAGAATTGCTTGAGGCCAGGAGTTCCAGAGTAGCCTGAGCAGCATAGTGAGACTCTGTCTGTACAAAAAAATTTTTAAAAATCTTTGGAGACAGAAAGCAGAATGGGGGTTGCTTAAGGCTGGCGGATGGAAATGGAAGGTGATAGGTAAAGAGTACAGGATTTCTTCTTCTTTTTATAGTGATTCTTCACTATATTCCCCAAGCTAGTTTTGAACTACCGGCCTGGTCTCAAGGGATCTTCCTACCTCAGCCTCTCAAGTAGCTGGGACTATAGGTGGGAGCCACTGTGCCTGGCAAGGGTTTTTGTTGAAGTGATGAAAATGTAAAATTGACTGGCAATGGTTGCACATCTGTGAATATAGTAAAATCCATTAAGTTGTACATTTTATTTATTTTTATTTATTGTTTTTATTTATTTATTTATTTTTGGGAGACAGAGTCTCGCTCTGTTGCCCGGGCTAGAGTGCCATGGCGTCAGCCTAGCTCACAGCAACCTCAAACTCCTGGGCTCAAGCGATCCTCCTGCCTCAGCCTCCCAAGTAGCTGGGACTACAGGCATGCACCACCATGCCCAGCTAATTTTTCCTATATATCTTTAGCTGTCCAGATAATTTCTTTCTATGTTTTAGTACAGACGGGGTCTCGCTCTTGCTTAGGCTGGTCTCGAACTCCTGACGTCCAGCGATCCTTCACCTTGGCCTCCCAGAGTGCTAGGATTGCAGGCATGAGCCACCGCGCCCAGCCAGGTTGTACACTTTAAATGGGCAAAATCTATGGTATATGAATTCTATTTCAAGAAAGCTTTTTTAATTATTATTATTATTATTATTTAGACATAGTCTCACTCCGTTGCCTGGGCTGGAGTGCCATGGCGTCAGCCTAGCTCACAGCAACCTCAAACTCCTGGGCTCAAGCGATCCTTGTGCCTCAGCTTCCTGAGTAGCTGGGATTACAGGCATGTGCCACCATGCCCGGCTAATTTTTTCTATGTAATTTTAGTTGTCCAACTAATTTCTTTCTATTTTTAGTAGAGACGGGGTCTCGCTCTTACTCAGGCTGGTCTCGAACTCCTGAGCTCAAACAATCCTCCTGCCTTGGCCCCCCAGAGTGCTAGGATTGCAGGCGTAAGCCACTGCACCCGACCTATTTTTATTTTTTATTATTTTTTTATTGGTCAAGTGAAGCAGTGGGAGTGGAGAAGGAACAAAGGAATATGTAACTGGTTGTAATCAATTAGTTGTAAACACCACTGCACTTGGACCAATCTCAAGAAAGCTTTTATTTTAAATAAGAACTTATAAGTGGGATCCAAAGAAGTAATATTAACCTAAGTTGATTTCCCAAGGGACAGTGTCATAGAAGAAAATCTTGTAGAGACATGGCAACTCACATAGTCCCTAGTGTGTGTGTCTCATGAAATCAGTTGACTTTCTGGGAGCAGACTGGGAAACGTTGCCTCCGAAGTTGGGAGAGATGTTTGAACAGGACAGAGTAAATGTTAAAGAGTGGAGCAAAGTCAGAATCACATTATTAAGTTTCACTGCCACCTTTGGACTTATGATGATGAAGAAAATTCAGTGCCTTTTCACTAAATTTCACTTATCCTTCCCTTTAAAGATAAGATGAAGATGCCTTATCTTTGCCTGCCTGCCTTTGCTCCCCTCTTATCATTTCTATACTATAAAGCTTAATAAGGAAAACATTACTACAGTTTGAGTTCATTGGGGCTTTTTTCCTATCTCTTTCACCTTTATTCATTCATCCATCAATTCGTCCAATAAACATTTACTGAGTATTTGCCAGGTACTATGCTAGATATTGAAGACAGAGATGAGTAAGACTGGGTCCCTATTGTGGAGAAACTTTTACAGTCTAGCATTTTCCCAATGTCGCTCTAAATGCATACTTCCTTTTCTTTATTCCAGGGCATTTTAGAATGCTAAAAAAACACTAAATAAGAATCTATGTGGTGGCTCATGCCTGTAATCCTAGCACTCTGGGAGGCCGAGGCGGGAGGATCTCTCAAGGTCAGGAGTTTGAGGTTGCTGTGCGCTAGCCTGATGCCATGGCACTCTAGCCCAGGAAACAAAGCAAGATTTTGTCTTAAAAAAAAAAAAAAGAATCTAGGTGGTTCCAGAATTGGTTCTACAGAGTGAACCTCATCCTAATCAAATAACTGCCAAAGAGTCTGCAGCTTAATGCTTCCTTCTATTTTTACTTGGGGTTCTACAGAGTCCCTGTTGATATCTGTGGAAATCCTTAAATTCAGAAAATATTATACTTGCATTTATTATATGTAGCCTTGCCTGTTGTGAACACATAAGGTTTGAGATCCAGCAGGAATTGGTTAAACAAAGCATGATATATCCAAATGATGGAATATTATACAGCTGTTACAAGTATGTTGTAGAACATACTATATAATTCCAATTTTGTAGAAATATGTATGCATTGCAAAAAAAAAAAGGACTAGAGACCGGGCGCGGTGGCTCACGCCTGTAATCCTAGCACTCTGGGAGGCCGAGGCAAGTGGATAGCTCAAGGTCAGGAGTTCGAGACCAGCCTGAGCAAGAGCGAAACCCCGTCTCTACTAAAAATAGAAAGAAATTATATGGACAACTAAAAATATATATAGAAAAAATTAGCCGGGCAAGGTGGCGCATGGCTGTAGTCCCAGCTACTCGGGAGGCTGAGGCAGTAGGATCGCTTAAGCCCAGGAGTGTGAGGTTGCTGTGAGCTAGGCTGATGCCACGGCACTCACTCTAGCCGGGCAACAGAGCGAGACTCTGTCTCAAAAAAAAAAAAAAAAAAAAAAAAAGGACTAGAATGATAGATGACTGCTCAAAAAGAGCAGTGATTATCTCCAGGTGGTAGGATATAAGCGATTACTGCTTTCCTCTTCAGACTTTCTGTGCTTTTCAAAATTTTTACAGTGAACATTTACTTATATTTTTGTAATCAGAAAAAATACATATAATTAAAGTGAAAGAGTCCTCACCAGCACAGGGCCTGAGTTTTTACGTTTTATAGCCCTTACAGCACCATAGGAGTGCTGTTTGTTTGTTTTTTGAGACAGTCTCTCTTTGCTGCCCAGGCTAGAGTGTCAGCCTAGCTCACAGCAATGTCAAACTCCTTGGCTCAAGCGATCCTCCTGCCTCAGCCTCCCTAGTAGCTGGGACTACAGGCACATGCCACCACAATATCCAGTTACTCGGTAATTTTTTGAGGACAGAAATCCTTAGTACTGATAAACCCCATATTATTATGTTTAGTATCTTGAAAGTATTCAAATATTATGTGATTGATAATGATAATTAGAAAAAAAAACGGCCTCTCAAAGCCTTGTTTAGACTTTCTTTCTCTGTTGCTTTGTCTGGCTCCTCTCCTCTTTTTTTCTTTCTTTCTTTTTTTCTCTTGTTATTCCTTTTTTTTTTCTTTTGAGACAGGGTCTGGCTACATCACCCAGGCCTGTCTCAAATTCCTGGGCTCAAGGGATCTTCCTGCCTCAGTCTCCGCAAGCCACCACACTCAGCTACCTGCCTCTTAAATGTACATGTTTTGCAGGCCTAGGTCAACATTTCTTTTTACTTTAGTGTTCTTGTTCCATCATGCCCTCAGCTTCCATTACCAACTTTGGGTTGACAACTCACATATTGTCTATGTCTCCAATCCAGACCTCTCTTCTGAGATTTAACCTACATGTCCAATTGGCTAATAACCAATTAATTACATGTTATCTCCACCTGCACATTCTATATGCACTTGGCCTCAACACGACCAAAACTGTACTTTCCCCCAAATCTTGCTCTTCCTCCTCTATTTCATATCCTGGTTAGTGGTACAACCAGACTTCCAGGCACTTTTTACTCTCTTTTTTTTTTTCTTTTTCTGTCTCTCTTTTTTTTTTTTTTCTTTGAGACAGAGTCTTGCTCTGTTGCCCAGGCTAGAGTGCCATGGCATCAGCCTAGCTCACAGCAACCTCAAACTCCTGGGCTCAAGCAATCCTCCTGCCTCAGCCTCCCGAGTAGCTGGGACTACAGGCATGCACCACCATGCCTGGCTAATTTTTTTTCTATATATATTTTTAGCTGTCCAAATAATTTCTTTCTGTTTTTAGTAGAGATGGGGTCTCGCTCTTGCTCAGGCTGGCCTCAAACTCCTGACCTCAAGCAATCCTCCTGCCTCAGCCTCCCAGAGTGCTAGGATTACAGGTGTGAGCCACCGTGCCCGGCCTTTCAGGCACTTAAATCAGAAACCTGGGAATCATTCTAGTCTTCTTCCATTCCTTACCCCTACATTTAATTGGTTAATAAGTCCCCTTGATCCTACTTTCTAAACAGCTACATTTGGTTCCCTCTTCTTTATCCCTACAACCACTGCCTTAGTACAGGCCTTCCCCAGCTCTCACCTGAATTATCATCATAGTATCCTAACTGGTGCCCCTGTCTCCTAGCTTATTGTCTCCTATCTATTCTGTACACTGTTGCCAGGGTTATTGTGGTAGGGTGAATAATAGCATCCCCCCCAAGATACATCCATGTCTTAATCCCTGGATCCATTGAATGTTAAATGGCAGAAAAGACGACTTTGCAAATGCGATTAAGTTAAGGATCTTTTTCGTTTTGTTAAGGATCTCAAGATGGGGAAATTATCCAGCTGGGCCCTAAATGCAGTGACAAATGTCCTTATAAGAGGGAGGGAGATTTGACACACAGACAAAAGAAAAAGGCCATGGAGGCAGAGATTGGAGTGATGTAGCCACAAGCCAAGAAATGCCAGCAGCCACCAGAAGCTGGAAGAGACAAGAAACAGATTCTCCCTTAGAGCCTCTAGAGGGAGTGTGGCCCTGCCAACGCCTTGCTTTCATCCCAATGATACTGATTTCAGACTTCTGGCCTCCAAAACTGTGACAGAATAAATTTCTGTTGTTTTAAGCCACCAAATTTGTGGTAATTTGTTACAGCGGCCTCAGGAAACAAATACGTTGATTTTCTAAAATTCAAACCTATCATACATGGAAAAAAATTATTTTCTCTGTGTTTCTGTCTCTATCATCTATCTGTTTATCTATGTGTATATCTGGAAGAAAATATACTAAAATGATAATAGGTATTTCTGGATAGTGGGATTATATGATCATTTTTATA
Organism: Lemur catta; assembly: GCF_020740605.2. NCBI lineage: Eukaryota > Metazoa > Chordata > Mammalia > Primates > Lemuridae > Lemur > Lemur catta. The sequence goes on along the minus strand of NC_059155.1, from coordinate 47,503,296 downwards.
TTTCTGTGTATTTTTCAATTTTTCTCTCAAAAAGCATACATTACTTTTATAATCAGAAAAAACAACATATTATTTTTAAAAATACCTTCAATGGCTCCCTCTCACCTACAGATGACAGTACAAACTTCTAAGCATGGCACAGTCCCTTAATTATTTGGCCTATGCCTATCACTCAGCGTCCTCACTTCTCTTCAGCCATGACAAACTACCTAAGACATATGTTATTCTGCCTCTGACCCTTTGCATATTGGCCTCTCTGACTTCATGTGCTTGGTTAAAAGTGTTATTCAAGGGTGTCTTTCCTGTGAAGCCATTCCTGACCCACTTGAGCAGATCCATGTTACCTTTTATTATAGTTGCCACTGTACCTCCAAAATGCTATTATTTTATTTGCCTACAGGATTTCCATTGTTTACATGAACATCTTTCTGCTTAAGTTACAATGGCCTTGAAGAGAGATATACACACACAGTTTCCTTTATTTTGCTACATTAGTTTAGCGATTTAAACAGCTATTGTGATCAACAAAATATACATTCATTAGAATGTTATTGAATCCATAGTATTTTTTATAATTATATATTTTTTCACTTCAGAGATACTAAAAACCATCATGTGTGAGTCTATAAAAATTTGATATTAAAAAGGGGTCCTCATAGATTTTTATACATTCATATGGAAAGATGGCAAAGGTATTTTTTCTTTTTTTGGAGCCAGAGTCTTGCTCTGTCACCCTGGGTAGAGTGCAGTGGTGTCATCATAGCTCACTGCAACCTCCAACTCCTGGGCTTAAGCAATCCTCCTGCCTCAGCCTCTTGAGTAGCTGGGACTACAGTCAGGCACCATGATACCCAGCTAATTTTTCTATTTTTCGTAGAGACAGGGTCTCGTTGTTGCTCAGGCTGTCTAGAACTCCTTACCTCAAGTGATCCTCCCACCGTAGCCTCCCAGGGTGCTAGGATTACTGGCGTGAGCTAGCTCACCCAACCTGCAAAGGTATTTTTTTTAAGTGAGAAAGTTGAGGCTCAGAAAAGTATGCATAGCTTACTTTTCCTACATATATAAAAACTTATAAACATTTCTGCTTGACTGGGATAGTACAATCATCGAAAATAGAAACACAAGAAAGTGGTAATAATTGCTACCTCTAGAGAGTGGGTATAGGGGAAGCTTAGAGTGGGAGAATTTTCTCTTTATACTATTAGGTATTGTTTGATTCCCCCCCATTAGGTATTCATTTTCTTTTTTTCACAATAAAGACGTAATTTTTCTCAAAAAGTTTGGGAACCATTGGCCTACATATGTCCAATATGGTAGCTTCCCAATATGATATCCACTAGCCATATAAGGCTATTTAAATTTAATCTAATTAAAATGGAATGGAATTAAAAATTTAGTTCCTCAGTCGCATTAGTCATGTTTCAAGTCCTCAATGGCCACATATGGCTAGTGGCTACTGTATGGAATAGAACAGACATAGAACCTTTCCACCATTGCATAAAGTTCTATTGGACAGCCCAAGTCTAGATCATTGTGTCCCCACATAAGGTGGTGCCAGTATGATACTCTGGAACCCTTAGTGTGAATTAATTAGTGGGAATTAATTACAAACACCTATCAGTTGAGTCTTATACTCCTTGGTTAAGCACAGGGGCCTGTTAGGCATTACTGAAACAATTAAGGTGATTACCTGATAGGCCTCGTATGGAACACAGAATCAGTCTGATCGGGAGGCCCTATAATATATCCGTGGCAATGATGACACCTGTTGAATCTCTCTGTAAATCATAGGAACAATAGTGATGTTTGGTTGGCTAGGTTTCCTGGTTACCATGGAAATGAACATGTTGGTTACATTTTTGTGCAATCACACAGAGACTAAAGTGTCAACCCCCCTCCCCTTCCCTGCCCCTTTCTGTAACCATGACCATAGGGATGACTATTTCAGTTGTGCTTCCCGGGTAGCCCCAGCAGCAGGAGAAGCAACTAGAAATCTGATAAAGTACGAGGTGTCAGGGTGTAAGCCATAACGAGGAAGTGTGAAAAAAGAAACATGGCGGGGCATTTTTTCAGTAGGAAAAGGCCAGATCTACTATGTTGCATACAATGACATTGATAGTCTTGTTTCTTGCACAGGCGCAGTGCAGGAATTCTCAGAACACGCCTACGCGCGCATTTTCTCCCCTTCCTCTCCCTCTTTCCGCTTTCCTCTCTCTCCCTTTTTCTCCTCTCCTTTCCCCCTCCCACCACTTGGTCTTTCAGTCTTTCCGTTAGTCCGTTTAAGTCTCTCTTTCCGACCCTCATTCCCTACCCTTTCTCCCCCTCCCCCCTTCCTTTTCCGTCTCACGCGCAAGGCCACTTGTACATGCGCATTAGGTGCAAAACCTCGCTCTTTGTCCCCATCTGTCGTTCACACGAACCCAAGCCTTTGGCATTCGGTAGCCAATAGAGTCGAAGAAATGGCGGAAAAATGATTCCGCCTCTGGAGATAAACCTTGATTGGCAGTTCAGCTAACCAATCGAGAGCGTCATTTCGTGCCCCTTGAGAGGCACCGAGCTCCGTCGTCTCGCTTCCGGCGGTCGCGCGCTCTTTTCTCGGGACGGTGGAGGCCGTGTAGCGTCGCCGTTACTGTGAAGAGAGAGCAGTCCGTAGAGGGTGAGTTTTGGGACGGCTTCCTTCTTGTTTGGGAAGGGAGTGGGATTTTTGCGACAATCGGCGAAGGAAGAGGCCAGGGCGAGGCTAGATTTGGAGGAAGAATGGCGGTTCCAAGGCCCCTTGAGGCCTTGTCTCCGCTGCCACACGGCCTCTTCTGCCCACACGCCGGGGCCCAGCCCTCTTAATTCGCCTCAGGCTTTAACCGGTCGCCCGTTTTCTTTTCCGCCCGTTTCTTTGTGCGACTCATCTCTGAATCTTATACGTGTCAGTAAGTTACCGGCCTCCGAGCTGCCCTGGGCCTGAGGGTGTGGGGTCTATTATGCCAAAGCCCTGAAGTCGTGGTTGGTTGGAGGAGGAGGCGCTTTGTCGGGGGCTCCTCCTCTCGGCCCCGGGAGGCCATTAATTCAGAATGGGCAAGTGGGGCCCCTCGAGCGATGTTTCTTTGTCAAAACCCTTATCTGGAAAGTTCCTCTACTGATCCAAACCCCACCGCTTTCGTAGGCAGGTTCCTGTATGTTCCCTTTTTCTAGTCTTGCTGCCTAGCACCCCGGACCCATTTATAGCATCACTTTTTAAAAATGAAACAAATTTATGGATTTCGGATTGGGTATTTTCTCTTCCACTTTGAGAAACTCTTATCTTACGCTGACACCTTTCTTTGTGTTTTTAACAGAGAAGTCGAGGTTAGAGAGGCCTGGGAGGCACTTTGCTGACTGACTTCAGTCGAAGTTGAGGTAGGTGTAGTGGGTAGGGTTGCCAGATAAAATACAGAGCATCCAGTTGAGTTAACATTTCACATAGACAACGAATTATTTTTTAGTATCCATTGCATGGTACTTTAAAACAAAACCATTTTTTCATCTGAAATTCAAATTTAACGGTGGGTTGTGTATTGTACTTGTTAAATTTAGCGACTCTAGTCGGGAGTCACTGGCTAGATTTATACTGCGGCTTTGTCCAACTTCCTTGTTATTAAATAAAATGTCCTAAGAAACTCTTAGAAAAGAACCATAGGATGTCAGCTCATTTTACAGCTTTCGGGCTGGCCATGCAGACAGCCATCTCAGTCTGGTAAATTTATACCAGATTTTCCCCGCAGTTTCTACTTAAAAAGTTGACCCTTTTGCTGAAAATTCAGGGAACATTTATTTAGATTTCAGGTATGATGTAGCGTTTGGTCCTGTATCTAAATATTTGTGCAACTGCATCATGCCCACTAGCCACAGTCATTCTAATCCAGCAACATGTATTTTCTCTCTAAGTTCCTCATCAGGGTTAGTTTTTAGGACAGATAAGTAGATAGAAATCTTTGCTGCTGATCTTTGTGCTTTGTTCTCTTTTCAGAGGCCCAGTAGTTAGGGGGCAGTGAATTTGTTACTCAGAAGAGCTTTCTGCACATATTTTAGAATGGTATTGGTGGTCATCATCAGAAGTAGGTGATAGAAATACTTCTTGAGGTACTTACTACTTTGTGGGCACTTTCTAGGTGCTTTATACAATGTTACTTAGTCTTCACCACTGCATTCTCTGTTGGGCCTCTTTGGGGACAGGAGGAGGGAGGTGTTTAATAGCTGGGACCCCAATAGGAAAATATATGATTCTAACACCCACCTTACCCCATCCCCAACTGTTTCTGGGGTGGACTTTAGATTTTGTATGCTTTAATTTCGTACTTTTGTATCTTAACTTTTTAAAGCGTGATTTCTTCCTTTTTTTTTAAGGTATCCCTTTTGCCATGAAACTACTACACCTGTTCATGGCGTTTAACATTGTTAACTTTTTGAGAAAGCAATGCTGCACTATGTGGCCAGTCACAAAGAAGATAGGATAAATTAAGAATTTATCCTAAGGAAATAATTAAACAAATAGAAAGCTGAAAGCAAAAAGACATTTACTGTAGGATTACAATAACCTAAATGTATCATAATAGAGAGTAGTTTAGGAAATTTAGTGTACATCCAGATAGACTTTGGCTGTTAAAAATTGTAGTTGACACTACAGAAATGAGGAAAAGCTGAATATACAATGGTGCATTATGATTTCAGTTCCTGAAATTATAATGTACGTTTTCGAAGGTAAATAAGTGAAAATGGAAAATTATGGGAGGAATATTTAATTGTGGATGTGCCCAATGATTTAGCTATGAGCATTGATTATAATGGTGAAAAACTAGAAACAACCTGTGTCCAACACAATAGGGACTTGGTTTACAGCTGAATACTGTGTACTTTAACAATTAATATAAAAGAGTTTAATGACGTGAAAGCTCTTTATGATGTATCATAAAGTAGAAAAAACAGGTTATAAAATAGTTTTTATAATATCTAATTTCAAATACATACAAATATATAAATTAATGATTAGAAGGGTATACTAAAATGTTAAAAGTTAACTTTTTAAGTTTTGATTTTATGTCTAAGTTTTCTACATTAAAGATGTATTTTGTAATAAATACCTAATGGTAATTTCTGACCCTTTGTAACATTAATGGGAAACATGATTGATTAAATGATATAAATGAGAAAATTCAAATTTTGGCTTATTAAGTCAACTTTTGAGTTAGATTTACCTCACAGCTCTAATTTAAAATCACAGTCTGCCTCCTTCTACTCCCTTTATCCATCACCCCCTGCCATTTTTCTTTACTTTCACATAGCACTTGCCTCTTATCAAGTACTATGTAATTTACTTGTTACGTATATTGTTTTGTCTCTCACTAGAAGGTAAGCTCTGAAGAATCAGCTTTGCTCACTGATCTGTCCCCAGCATCTTGTATAGTGCCTAGCAAATAGTAGGCATTCAGTGAATATTTGTTGAATGAATTAATAAAATGAAAAATTATCAACCTTCAAGGAGGGCAGTTGTTTTCATTTTTACCCACCTTCTGTTTCTTGTCTACATTCACACATTTAAAATTTTAAAAACCTTTCCCCTTTAGAACATCAAACTTTTTTCACATTTATGTCGTCTTAATAATGCTGTATAACATTCCATTGTATAGATGTACCATAATTTAATAAAAACCATTCCCCTAATTTTGGATATTTAAGTCAATTTTTTTTGTTCCCATAAAGGCCATCATAGTGAACGTTTTCATGGATGTATTTTTTAAATTTCAACATTATTTTCTAAGAGTAGAATTCCTGAGTTAAATAATGTGAACATTAGCTAACAATAGCTCTTGTTGTACCTATTGTCTTATGAAATAACTTTTGAATACAGAATTTGATAATTGTGTTGATGTTTTCAGTTTAAGTGGGATATGACAAAGTGGATTAGGAAAGTTTTCATACACATAAAAGTATTCCCATATACTAATCATCCAAAATCAATAGTTGTCAAACCTTTGCCACATTTCCTTCATCTGAGAAGTAAAACTTTCTGAATTTTAAAGGGGTCATATAATGTCACCAATACATTATTCATGAAAAGATCCTTTTCTGCATGTTTCTTTTAGCTAAATTCTGACTAGAGGGTCTTGTGTTTGAGGGAAAGGATTGACTTTGCCCTTTTAATTTATTTCCTGGAGAACTGTCCTTGGATGAGGAAGATGGTCCTCAGTTTGTTAACCTGATGAGTTAGAAAATTTTCATTTTAGAACTGCCAACTTGAATTCAGTCTCGATTTGTTTTCTTTTTAATCTTATGGTGATTTTTTTGTTGTTGAGATAGGATCTTGCTATGTTGCCCAGGTTGGACTTGAATTCCTGGGCTCAAGTGATCCTCCTCAGCCTCCTGAGTAGCTAGGACTATAGGCATGCACTACTGTGCCTGGCATTTACGTTGATTTTTAAATGACAGAATTTAACATTTTATGACCTATAGTCATCTTTTTATATTTGCTTCTTTTATTGCTTTGGTAGTCACTTATTCTTCCATTGTGATTAATAACTATTTACTGTATGCTGCTAGTGAGTTAATACTTTCACATATTTATTTTTTATAGGCACCTTGAGAGACAGGTATTTTTATCATTCCCTTCATAACAGCTGAGAGACAGATACAGAAGCAATTTATTAAGTAGTACATAGCTAGTAAGTATTAGGAACATGATTCAAAACCTAAGGTTGTCTAACCCCACAGCCCATACTTTTCCCACTATTCTTTCTACAGTATCTGCTGTGGGCTAGGACTGTGCTAGGTGCCAGAGAAGAGCAAGACTTTATTAGTCCATGTCCTTGAGTTAACTAGAATTTATTTAAATCATTGTTTTTAAAACATGCTTTAATGTGTGATAGGGCCAATTTTTAGGGGTAGGTTCTTTTGGGAAAATAGTTTCTTTCCTATGAATGGAAGGTTCCTTAAGTCATCCTAGTGCAAATTCTCATCTAGTACTCATCTAGTTTTATGTACAGTGTAACTGCTGATGCCTGGTTGTTTTTAGATTTTTGAATTGTATTCCTTTGCCATAATTGTTCAAAGTAACCAGTTGTTTGGATCTGGCAAAAGCCAGAATACCAAAGGTGATTAATGACATATAAGTCATCAGAAAAGTGACTGCATTCTTAGCTCTGAATTTTATTTGACAGTCCACTTCTTTTTAGGGTGCAAAAATGCAGAGCAATAAAACTTTTAACTTGGAGAAGCAAAACCATACTCCAAGGAAGCATCATCAGCATCACCACCAGCAGCACCACCAGCAGCAACAGCAGCAGCCGCCACCACCGCCAATACCTGCAAATGGGCAACAGGCCAGCAGCCAAAGTGGGTGGATGCTAGGTGATGGGGTAGAGATAGGTTCCCTCTTGGGAATGGTTTCTTCATTTTTAGATTAGTCTTTTGGGATTATAAGTGAATAGGCCTTTATAGCACACCTTTGTTCTTTTCCCTGTTTATCTCTTAATACCTCTTAGAATGGAAAAAAGCTGATTCCCTGAAACTAAGGAACAGACATGTATGATAGCATTTGAGTACAGGTTGATCTGCTGTGTTGGCACATTCTACTGCTAAACAGATGTCTACGTATTTTACCTCTGCTTGGTTCTTAAAGGTAGTCATCAGATGACTAGTAGTTAAAGAGAATATAGAACAAGTCTTTGAGGCTCAACGGAGAAATTGTACTGAGTATTGTACTTCCAGCTTGGGGCCTGTACAAACCCATTTTTAATCAGAGTAGAAAGTCTTTAAATGTATGTTCTCATTCATTCAATAAACTTTTGAGTACCTATTGTATACCCATAAGACTAGAACCAATCTCAACTCTATTTCCAGAGGTTCCTAAAAAGAATATTCTGTCCTAACTCATTTCCTAAGTCTGAAAGGATGGGAACTGTTAAGGTTATGAAGATTAGTGGGAGATTAGGAAAATGGAGCAATTATGTTTTAAATTCTAAAATCTATCCAATCCCTTGTAAAGTAAGGCTCCTTGAATTGCTTAATTTTCTCTTTGGCCAATAGCTCCTGAATTGTCTTTTTCTCTGGTTTAGTCCAGCTTGGCTTCTGGCCCATAGTAGAGCTGTTGAGATGTTCCCCCAGATCTCTGCATACTGTTTTCACATTATAAGGTACAATTTACTGATAAATGGTTAGTGGATAGGTTCCATTGGGAAATAGTGTTTGCCTTCTCTACAGCAATTATGTTTCCTAATCTAGCAGCAGTTAGAGCTCTTTGAGGATGTGACTGTAATTCTGTTTCCCCTATCTTTTGAGTGACTGAGTGTCTTCTCTCAGATGAAGGCTTGACTATTGACCTGAAGAATTTTAGGAAACCAGGAGAGAAGACCTTCACCCAACGAAGCCGCCTATTTGTGGGCAATCTTCCTCCTGACATCACTGAGGAGGAAATGAGGAAACTATTTGAGAAATATGGAAAGGCAGGCGAAGTCTTCATCCATAAGGACAAAGGATTTGGCTTTATCCGCTTGGTGAGCAACTGTTGGCTTTGGGGCATATGCTCTAAAAGGTGGGGAAATGGGGAATGATAGGTATAGAAAAGTAGGCTGTGGGAATAATTCTTAGATGGTCTATTTGTTAAAAGCATGTAGTTGATGAAACAGGATAAAAAAATGCAGATTTTTATTTTTCCTCATAGGTTGCTTTGTTTTAAGGACAACATAAGTTTATTTACCTAGGATACTGGGGCCAAACTATGCCCTTTGGAACTTTCTCTTTTTTTTTTTGTCTTGAGACAGAGTCTCACTCTGTTGCCTGGGCTAGAGTGCTGTGGCATCAGCCTAGCTCACAGCAACCTCAAACTCCTGGGCTCAAGCGATACTTCTGCCTCAGCCTCCCGAGTAGCTGGGACTACAGGCATGCGCCACCATGCCCGGCTAATTTTTTCTGTATATATTTTTAGCTGTCCATATAATTTCTTTCTATTTTTAGTACAGACGGGGTCTTGCTCTTGCTCAGGCTGGTCTCGAACTCCTGACCTCGAGCGATCCTCCCTCCTCGTCCTCCCAGAGTGCTAGGATTACAGGCGTGAGCCACCACGCCCGGCCCACTTTCTTGTTTTAATTGGGAAATTTCAAATATATAGAGGTAAACAATAATATAATGAACCTGCACATGTTTTGCCCAGCTTCAATAATTATCAACTTATGGTTAATTCTGTTTTATCTGTACCCTTCCCCTATTTGCTTCCCCCATAAGTATTTTAGTAAGTTGATCTCTTTTTTTCCAGAAAATGTGAAAAAAAAAAATTAGCAATTGGCCAGACACAATGGCTCACGCCTATGATCCTAGCACTCTGGGAGGCTGAGGCAGGTGGATCATTTGAGCTCAGGAGTTCGAGACCAGCCTGAGCAAGAGCGAGACCCCCGTCTCATTAAAAAAAAAAAAAATTAGCAATGATCAAGGTTTATATTATTTATTTCCAAAACTCATATATTGTCTTACTTAAGACTTCAAAGCCATAAGGAGACAGTCTTATTTGTATCTTTAAAATTTTTTTTTAATGGTGATAAAGTATATAACAAAATTTACTGTCTTAACCATTTGTAAGTATCGAGCTTATTTTTAAATCTAGTTTGTTTTAGGGAAAGTAGATGAAAAGAAAACATTTCTAGGCATTATCTACCTCCATAAATGACCATAATGTGACAGCAAGATCTCATTCTGATCTGCCACTAACTTGAGACTATAAGCGAGTCATTTTTCCTGGGTGTCACATTCCTCTTTAGTAATATGAAGGGGGTCCCATCAAGGTCTGTGGTTTCAGACAGGCCTCTTGGAGAAGGCATAAGTGATTCTGGTATGGAGCTAGCAAAAATTAAAATATTCGGGGTGCTGTATTGTAAGGGTAGATTTTAGGGTGGTGTTTGTTTTGTGGATGATCTGTTACTACTTGGGAGAATAACTTATGCAGTTGATGACCACGTAAGTGGTATTAGCTCCTAGAATTATGTCTGATGTATTGCAAGGCCATCAGAATAATTAAGGTAACTAAAGAGTTACCTGAAACACAGTTCAGTTCTTCCTGTTCATGTTTCTTTGTATGCTTATTGCCAAGTATTTTTATGGAGACATTTTGTTATTGACCTGTGTTACTTTAGATTATAGATGGCTGCTCAGGTGGTCTTTGTCAAACTGAATTATTCTAATTTTCCTCTGCTTTCTAGGAAACACGAACCCTAGCGGAGATTGCCAAAGTGGAGCTGGACAATATGCCACTCCGTGGAAAGCAGCTGCGTGTGCGCTTTGCTTGCCATAGTGCATCCCTTACGGTCCGAAACCTTCCTCAGTACGTGTCCAACGAACTGCTGGAAGAAGCTTTTTCTGTGTTTGGACAGGTGGAGAGGGCTGTAGTCATTGTGGATGATCGAGGAAGGCCCTCAGGAAAAGGCATTGTTGAATTCTCAGGGAAGCCAGCTGCTCGCAAAGCTCTGGACAGATGCAGTGAAGGCTCCTTCCTGTTGACCACGTAAGTGAGGGGTCAATTTAATGAATGTTAAGACTCCCTTTACTTGAAGGTTTTAGAACTCTGAAAAGTTGTTTTGTCCATGCAATATCTCTTACCTCCAAGTTGTTTCCTGGAGTTCTATAGATATCAGATATTTAGGCTGTACTGTAGTACTGTATCTACCTACTGCAAACATCTTTTTGAAGCTATATTCAGAGATCTGAAGCCTGACTCCATCCTGATTGTTGACCCCAAATTCTCCATAATGCCATTAAAAGGGGCTGGTTACTTGGGGCTATGTATAAGAATTCCCTCAGAAGTATATTTAATTGTCCGATCCTGACCCCTAACTAGTTCATTGTGTCAGTGGCAAGTGTAGAGAGAAAGCCTGGTGTAAAGTATGGTTTAATTAATTCTGAGCTTACATCTTTCTCCCAGATTTCCTCGTCCTGTGACTGTGGAGCCCATGGACCAGTTAGATGATGAAGAGGGACTTCCAGAAAAGCTGGTTATAAAGAACCAGCAATTTCACAAGTATGTGGTCCTGGTAGATTCCCTGTTAAGTGTTTGCTTCTGAAGGAAGCTTGTAAAGGGTCGTCTAAAAGAGGCAGGTCTTTGCTGAATGTGTTCACTGGCAGCCATTATCTTATGGGCCTCAGAAATAGTGTCGTGCTTAGTTGGGGTTATCTTAGGCAAAGTTAGTAACCTAGGAACCTTGTTTACAGGGAGCGAGAGCAGCCACCCAGATTTGCACAGCCTGGCTCCTTTGAGTATGAGTATGCCATGCGCTGGAAGGCACTCATTGAAATGGAGAAGCAGCAGCAGGACCAAGTAGACCGTAACATCAAGGAGGCTCGTGAGAAGCTGGAGATGGAGATGGAGGCTGCTCGCCATGAGCACCAGGTCATGCTAATGAGACAGGGTGAGTATAGGCTTGTAGGTCTTGTGAACTAAAATAAAATCTTAAGGCTCATCCCCACACCGGCTGCCTGAATGGACCCCTGCCCCCACGGCCAAAGGAATATCCTAAAACCAAATTGCCTGCCAAGAGGTGGGAGGTCAGACATGCCTCATCATGCCCCACTCCCTTCTTGGGGACATCCTTTGTAACCCATTAACAGGCCTAAGAGTATATTCAAGACAAACCTGCAGGTCCTTAATTTACACAACAAATATGTGTCTGGTGGCTTATCTCTGATAAAAAGCCCCTCTGTTAAAACATTCCAAGCCTTTAGACTAAACTTCATGTCCTTAACCAATTACAAGTCGAAGAATCTTTAGACCCACCTATAACCTGAAAGCCCCCACTTCGAGATGGCCCACCTTTTCGGGCTAAACCAATGTGTGCCTCCCATGTATTGATTTATGACTTTACCTGTCTCCCTGAAATGTATAAAACCAAACTGTAACCCAGCCACAGCAGGTCCACTTGCTCAAGGCTTCTTGGGTGTGGCTCTGGGTCATGATCCTCAAATTTGGCTCTGAGTAAATCTGTTTAAAATTATTTTACAGAGTTTGGCTTTTTTTTCCCATTAATAGTCTTAAAGCTAGAATAAGGACAAAATGGCTTTTTTCAGGAGTTTCTTTGTATCAATTAGTAGAAAGGCCTAAATCTCTGCTTTTATTCTTCTTCTTCTTTTTTTTTTTGAGACAGTCTCACTCTTTTGCCCTGGCTAGAGTGCCGTGGCGTCAGCCTAGCTCACAGCAACCTCAAACTCCTGGGCTCAAGCGATCCTACTGCCTCAGCCTCCCGAGTAGCTGGGACTACAGGCATGTGCCACCATGCCTGACTAATTTTTTCTATATGTATTTTTAGTTGTCCAGATAATTTCTTTCTATTTTTTTTTTTTTAGTAGAGATGGGGTTTCGCTCTTGCTTAGACTGGTCTTGAACTCCTGAGCTCAAATGATCCGCCCGCCTCGGCCTCCCAGAGTGCTAGGATTACAGGCGTGAGCCACCGCGCCCGGCCTCTCTGCTTTTATTCTTTCAAATATAGTGTTGATCTTGGTAGGCAAATAGGTTTGGAGATATAGCAGAGAATACTGTTAGGGTGGAAAGCAGAGGAGGGAGCAGCTTCAAGACTGAAGCATATGGTAGCAATGTTATCTGTAGGAGAAAACAAAAAGACTGAAGCAGCTCCCTGTCCAGAGGTAGAAAAAAGTGAGAGAATGAGACAGTCCTGCATGGGGGGGACATTCTCCCCATGTGGACGCAGAGAAAAATCCCCTTGCGGGCCACCAAATATTAGGGTGGAAAACCTAGTAGGTGCTCATGACACAGGTGGAGAAAGATTTCTCACGTAAAAATTAAGATATGAAAGTAAAAGAATTACTTTGGTCCTTTTAGAGGAGGGGGTAGGGGGAGAGAGTGAAAAAGAGGGGGAAGAAAGAGAGCAGGGAGTTTGCATGGCATCCCAAAGAAAGAGAAGGGAGATTCCAGTTTATGGGGACAAAGAGAAAAAAAATAATAATTGTTGTGGAATAATTAGCAGGCAGCTGCCATAAGTCCGGTCTGTCTGGTTTTCTCTGTTCCTTGGAGACTTGGTTATCTCTGAAATGTAGTCAGGCTTATTCTCAGGGGATGCAGTTTAGCCCCCGAGTTATGGTTTGGGGCAGGAAACTGAGGCCTGGAATTTGCCCCCCTATTGTTAGTCCAGGAGCTTCTCAGGAACACCTTGAGGCTGTAAAACAAATTTTAAAAGCAGTTTCTGGCAAATTTACATTTCCTTTCTGTCTTTTGTCTCTTCTAATGTTTGTGAAAACAAAGTCCCTGCAGGGTACCTGCTAGCTTGGGGAAGAAACAGCAGAGAGAGTAAGGAGAGCTCATGATTGATCTTTAGATGTTATTAGGAAACTGCATGATTATATATTTTCCTATTATTTCTGCAAGGCTGGTCTTTCAAATATTGATTCTGTAGAGAAGGAAATGGTAGGTTTGGCTTCAGTTTTGGAATCTGGACACCTTGGAAGGCCCCTCAGAGATTATATCCTCGTTGTCTTTTTTTATGGAAGGTTATTGGGTCTATATGAAGAGAATGAGGAATATTTTCAGTCAGTCTGTTGTTTTTCTAGATTTGATGAGGCGCCAAGAAGAACTTCGGAGGATGGAAGAGCTGCACAACCAAGAGGTGCAAAAACGAAAGCAACTGGAGCTCAGGTAACTTCTTTTCTTGAACCCTCTTCCTCTGACAACTCTAAAAGGTAATGTCTTGCTCCTATTTCTTACCACCATGCTACCTCATGCATTTGTAAATATGTTGGCAAGTATTTCCTGGCTGCTTCTCAGGCAGCCCTTTTGGATGGGGGATGTATTTGCTACCCGGGGTTCTAGGAATTACCTGGGGCTGCACTAAAGAGAAAGCCTCTGAGTGCCGGTCTCTTGAGGTTCCTTTGGGAGTTGCCTTAGGGCTGGGAGCTTCCTGGTGTGCTGTGATAGTTTTCAGTAGGCTGGTCTCCTTGGCTGAGTCCCCTTTTAAGATAATCTGTTCAAATTCTAGAATGTCTCTGTCTTAAATACCATGGTGACTCTATAGGCAGGAGGAGGAGCGCAGGCGCCGTGAGGAAGAAATGCGGCGGCAACAGGAAGAAATGATGCGGCGACAGCAGGAAGGATTCAAGGGAACATTCCCTGATGCGGTATATCTCCCATGTGCCCATAATGTACCAGGCCAGTTGTGATATGACAAACCCACCATGAATTATCTGCTAAGACACCAGGTTATGACCAGTTTTTCTGTGCTGTGAAACTCCTTTTAGAAAAAAGAATTCATAGGAAGGAGAGATAAAGTGGGGAGCTCTTCTCACATCACAGGCAGCTTAGGATGAAAAAGCTGGGGCACTGTATGCTGTTAAGACTCAGTGACTATAGGATGAGATATACTGAGTCCTATAGCAGCCTTGGCTAGTCTGCTGTCCTTGCAGTTGTATGAGTTAGAACCCTAGAAGTCAAATATCTTTCCCCCTTCCTTTCACCTGTCTTTGTGTTTCTAGTAGCTCTGTGACCTTGAACTTGAGCTGTTGGTGTTCCTCAGCTTAGTCTCAGTGCTGTTGGGATATATAATCACTCTGCTTCCCATTGTGCGTGGTCCTCAATGAATTGTGGTAAAATACACTGCTGTCTTGGACTGTCTTGAGTATTTCTTATTTTTCAGAGAGAGCAGGAGATACGGATGGGCCAGATGGCTATGGGAGGTAAGGACTTATGGGGCTCTGATTCCCTTTTTTGTCTGGTCTCTGGTGAACTATGTAGCTTCTCCTACCTAGTCCAAATTGAAGGGACTAACATTTCCAGGAGCATTGTTTTTAGGGGGTGACATACATGTCTTAGCCCAGAGGTCTTATTGAATTGCTTTATTTGGCATAGAAAGAGACTAACAATCTCTATCTCCTGTACTGATCGTATTCCTCTGCTTTAGGTGCTATGGGCATAAACAACAGAGGTGCCATGCCCCCTGCTCCTGTGCCAGCTGGTACCCCAGCTCCTCCAGGACCTGCCACTATGATGCCGGATGGAACCTTGGGATTGGTAATTAGCTACAGGGCCTTACAGTAATTCTGAATGGTGGGAGGAGAAGAAAGGGCTTTGCCTTCACAGCCCTTGGGCCTACCTCGATTTTGCTACAGATCTCGGTCTTTAGGACTACTAGTATCCATTAAATGTAACCTCAAGATCTTTACTTTTGAATCTTGAGCAAACTCGGTCTCTAACTATACTTTAGGGGTTAAGCAAATGCCTTTGTCTGATCAGCCAGTCTGATTGACTTTTAAGTTGCTACCTTGGTAGCCACGGGTTGGTTTTTTGAAGGAAGTCAATGAAGTCTAGGCATTATCATATAAAAAATAGATGGCAATCCAAAGACTTCATGGCTCATAACAGTCCTGGGGTTGTTTTGGTTCTTGTGTCGAAATGGATAGTACCAAAACTGGATTGGCTTAAGGTTGCTGAAGGCTTGCCCTTGTCCAGATACCTAGCTCAAAAAAAAGGACTTGGCTAGAACTTATCCAGAGTAGGAATTTAGTACTGTATGTGACATTGCTTAGTCAGTAGTGAAGAATGTGGATTAAAAAGTTAAAGGTAGGCTGGGCGCAGTGGCTCATGCCTGTAATCCTAGCACTCTGGGAGGCCGAGGCGGGTGGATCGCTCGAGGTCAGGAGTTCGAGACCAGCCTGAGCAAGAGCGAGACCCCGTCTCTACTAAAAATAGAAAGAAATTATATGGACAGCTAAAAATATATACAGAAAAAAATTAGCCGGGCATGGTGGTGCATGCCTGTAGTCCCAGCCACTCGGGAAGCTAAGGCAGAAGGATCACTTGAGCCCAGGAGTTTGAGGTTGCTGTGAGCTAGGCTGACGCCATGGCACTCTAGCCCAGGCAACAGAGTGAGACTGTCTCAAAAAAAAAAAAAAAGTTCAAGGTAGGATGATTGGGGTAAGTCCCTGATTCAGATAACCTTCCTTTCAGGGTTGTTCACTGGAATTCTTAAGACTTGCTTACCTACCCCTAGCATCGGGAGCCTTGAATAGTTGGGTAGAAACTATTGCCCCCAGTGGAGGGGCTATAGATGGGTGGGAAGCTTAGAAAAAATGTTCTGTTATAATGTTGCTCTCTTTTTCTCTTTAAGACCCCACCAACAACTGAACGCTTTGGCCAAGCCGCTACAATGGAAGGAATTGGAGCAATTGGTGGAACTCCTCCTGCATTCAATCGTGCAGCTCCTGGAGCTGAATTTGCTCCAAACAAACGTCGCCGATACTAATAAAGTTGCAGTGTCTAGTTTCTCAAAACCCTTAAAAGAAGGACCCTTTTTGGACTAGCCAGAATTCTACCCTGGAAAAGTGTTAGGGATTCCTCCTGATAGTTAGGTCTACCCTGCCTGTACTACTCTAGGGAGTATGCTGGAGGCAGAGGGCAAGGGAGGGGTGGTATTTAACAAATCAGTTGTGTGTGGTGTGTTAACTAATCAATGCTATGTGGTGCATTCCTGAGTCTCACATGTGATTGTTGAGGGCCTGGGGGAACCATGGCAAAATGGATCCAGTTAGAGCTCCATTAGTCTTGATCATTCCGGTTTGTTTTTTTTTTGGTTTGAGACAGAGTCTCGCTTTGTTGCCCGGGCTAGAGTGAGTGCCGTGGCGTCAGCCTAGCTCACAGCAACCTCAAACTCCTGGGCTCAAGCGATCCTTCTGCCTCAGCCTCCCGGGTAGCTGGGACTACAGGCATGTGCCACCATGCCCGGCTAATTTTTTCTATATATATTTTTTAGTTGGCCAGATAATTTCTTTTTATTTTTAGTAGAGACGGCGTCTTGCTCTTGCTCAGGCTGGTCTTGAACTCCTGACCTCGAGCGATCCACCTGCCTCGGCCTCCCAGAGTGGTAGGATTACAGGCGTGAGCCACCGTGCCTGGCCCATTCCGTTTTTTTGTCCATCCTGTTTTGTTTTCTTATCTTTACACCCCCTATCCCAGAGACACTACCACATAACACCACAAAATCCCCCAATGACCTTAGCCCCATTGCTCCATTTACTCCCAGGTGAGAATTCAGGCAAATGTCCACAGAGGTCACAGACAACATACATACGGTTCTGTTATATCCCATATATTACCCTTCATGTCTTTAAGGAAGACGTTTTCTCTTAGAGATTTTCATTTTAGTATATCTTTAAAAAAAAAAATCTTGTGTTAACTTGCCTCCCTCCTTTTCTTGGGTAAAGACCCAGGAATGGCCCTTTTGTGTCTATGATGTTGCTGTTCACAGCTTTTCTTGATAGGCCTAGTACAATCTTGGGAACTGGGTTGCTGTATGCTGAAAGTCTGACAGTAGCTCTTAGCCTTGCCTATCTTAGGTAGTTATGCTGTGCATTTTTTATTGGTGTACCATGTTTGATTTGTCCGATACCTTAAATTTGGAGTTTTTCTGAAAAATGGAGCAGTAATGCAGCATCAACTTATTAAAATACGTTTTAAGCCTTTTAATTTTCTGTGCTGTTTTTGGAGGGAAAAGAAGGGAGGGGAGTTCTGTCTTAGGATATGAGCAATAGGCTCTATAAGGGTAATCCTTCATGACCTTTTGATTAAAGTTTTTTTTTTTTTTTTGAGACAGAGTCTCGCTTTGTTGCCCGGGCTAGAGTGAGTGCCGTGGCGTCAGCCTAGCTCACAGCAACCTCAAACTCCTGGGCTTCCGCGATCCTACTGCCTCAGCCTCCTGGGTAGCTGGGACTACAGGCATGTGCCACCATGCCTGGCTAATGTTTGCTATATATATTTTAGTTGGCCAGATAATTTCTTTCTATTTTTTTAGTAGAGACGGGGTCTCGCTCTTGCTCAGGCTGATCTCGAACTCCTGACCTTGAGCGATCCACCCGCCTCGGCCTCCCAGAGTGCTAGGATTACAGGCGTGAGCCGCTGCGCCAGGCCTTGATTAAAGTATTAACTAGGCAAACACAGGAGGTGGGGGTGAGATAGATACTATGGCTGAAGTGGTTGGCAAGGATCGGTGCTGCTGACACTACATGGCAGTAAGGATGGAGCAAAGCTTTTCCTTTGAAAAGAAAATGGGTTCAACCCTAATTGAGCTGGGGGGGGCGGGTCTCAAAGTTGGTATTCCTTTCTGAGCAGCTGCTGGTATGTCAGAGGCTTGGAATTGGCATGGTGAATCTAAAACTGTCTCAGCAGCGGTGAGCTGACCTCACCCAAGTTCTAAGCCCTACTCTGCCTGATCCTTCTTCCCTCAGCCTCAGAGCTAAAATGTTCATGAGCTCTTTCCTATTGGCTGGGAAGACCAACTGAAGTTCCCTTGCCCATGTTAGGAGGTGTACGCCTCCTGAACTAAAGATAGAAACAGCTGGCCCTTCCAAGCAGCTAAAAAGCCTCCAGACTAATAGGTGTTCCCCACTCGGCAGCCAGACTCCTTGAAATAACCCTTTTAGTAATTTTACAATCGCGTCCATGTCTCTACTCTGCCATAACAAAGGCTGTGGGCAGCACTTTGACCCCAATACCAATCTTCCTGGTGAGTAAATCTTGACGGAGCCAAGGGCTCTGTGTGGGTGGTGGGTGGCGGTCAGCTGTGAGGCAGTCCGTTTAAGGACCAGGGAAAGAAACTTCGTGTACCAGCCCTAGTTTAGTCTGTGTGATCTTTAACCTTTGCTGATTTTTTTTTTTTACATTTTATGGAAAGAAACCATAAACATAAACCTGGGGAAGAGGTGAGAAATATTTGTTATGGTTATCTTTCTTTCCTTTCCTTGATACTTCTGGTATCCACAGATTCCTGTTGCCATCACCCTGGGGTCCCAATCTTCCATGATGCACTTAAGGTGAGGAGTAGGTGAGGGGGATAAGCAAGAGCATTTCCCAAAGGAGATATACCCAGGAAGCTAAGCTGATCTGGGTCTCTTGTTATCAGGGTTGGTCCTGCTGCCGAAAGCGAACTGTAGATTTCTCTGAGTTCTTAAACATCAAGGTAAATCCTTTACTTCCTTGGATTCTGTCCCAATAGAAGGATTCTGTTCCTAATCTTTATTTCCTTATCTGTACTAGGGCTGTACTATGGGACCACACTGTGCTGAGAAGCTTCCTGATGCCCCTCAACCTGAGGGCCCTGTTACGAGCAGTTCACTTCAGGAGCAAAAACCTGTGAACGTGATTCCAAAGTCAGCAGAGACCTTGCGCCGAGAGAGGCCCAAGTAAAGAGGAGGCCCCTAGGTTTTTCCTACTTTCATGCAGCTTCCTAGAAGTGATTAATGGGTCACTGGGATTTGGGAACTAGGGACCTGAGATGTGAGGAGGGCCAGGTGTTCAGGGTTTGAATGTTGTATATATCCTGTGCCTTAGGGGAAATTTGTGTCTGGAAATAACGTCCTTTGCTCTAAAGTGGTATGGAATGCTGGAATAGATACTTGAATCAACATAATAACCCCTCACAAATACATACTTAGGGTATAACACAAGGGGGATTGTTGAGAATGACTTGATTTTCTTTCTTTCTGGGAAAGACCTTTAAGGTAAATCTTATATCAAGAAAAGGATGTATTAACATAAAACTTACCACTTTAACCATTTTTTAAGTGTATAATTTTGTGGCATTAAGTACATTCACATTATTCTGCAACCATCTCCACTATCCATCTCCAAAACTTTTTTGTCTTCCCCAAATGAAGCTCTGTATCTCCTAAACACTAACTCCCCGATCTTCTTCCTCCCCTAGCCCCTGGTAACCATCATTCTACTTTCTTACCCTATGAACTTCACTATTCTAGCTACTTTATGCAATATTTGTCCTTTTGTGACTGGATTATTTCACTTAATGTCCTCAAGGTTTATCCGTGTTTTAGCATGTGTCAGAATTTCCTTCCTTTTTAAGGCTAACTAATATTCCATTGTGTGCATAAATCAGTTTATTTTATTGCTTGGGATTGCTTGTTAACTTTGTAATAAACTCCTTTGTTGCCAATTAGAAGAAAAGAAAAGGATGTATTATTGGCAGCCAGGAGGCTGCAGAGAATAAATTTTGTGGGAATAATGTGAGCAGCAGGAGAAAGTCATATTAGGTCCACAGTTAGATAAAGAGGAAGAAGAAATGACACAATTCTGCAGAGAAATGTGGTTAGATTTAGAGCAACTGAGTAGAAGGGCAAGAAGCACTCGCGGTTTCCCCAGGGCTCAGGAATTTGGGATGTCCATAGAGATGAAAATTGGCAATGGGGTTGCTACCAAAATTCTCCAACCTTGCCTCACTTTCACCAGACTTCAATTCCATTCAACCGCCCATAACCCCTAGGTCAGAGTTGCCTCCGAAGCTGCTGCCACTAAATATATCCCAAGCCCTGGAAATGGCATTGGAACAGAAGGAACTAGACCAGGAACCTGGGGCAGGTAGGTGGGTTTTTAGTAGGACAGGCTTACAGACTGGAATTTAGTAGAAGTGGCAATTGGGTAGGGGTAATGGGTAGGTTCCTGACTCTGTTTCCCTTGCCCAGGACTTGACAGTAGTCTGATCCGGACTGGTTCCAGCTGCCAGAACCCAGGATGTGATGCTGTGAGTGAGAGTTTTGAGGGGCTGAAGCATGTGGCTGAGTGATGCTACACATGAGAGATGACTGAGTATAGCTATGAGGCTGAGGGGAGTATACCTTAGAATTACTTGATTATTTTCCTTTATCCTTCTTAGGTTTACCAAGGCCCTGAGAGTGATGCTACTCCATGTACCTACCACCCAGGAGCGCCTCGATTCCATGAGGGGTGAGGGAGGGGACTGAGTGGGATGTGAAATGGGTTTCTCCCGATATTGGTCACAACATGGGAGTGAGGGGGTTGTGGGGGGAGGGAATTCAGTTGAATTATCTTCTTTACATCAGGATGAAATCTTGGAGCTGTTGTGGCATCCAGACCCTGGATTTTGGGGCATTCCTGGCACAGCCAGGATGCAGAGTTGGTAGACATGACTGGGGGAAGCAGGTAAGCCCGAACTTTCCTGAAATCTTGATTAGAACCCAAGCTTAGAGATAAATTCTCCCTGTACCTCATGGCCAAGCTCCCTAAATTCTCCCCTTAGTATGGGCCAAATAAGATTCTGCTCCTTGTCTCTCAGCAGTCCGGAGGCTTTGCAATATGAGGTAGTGTGTTAATCTTTCTGACACTCTCTGTCTCCTCTGCACATATACCATGAGAATTCCCCTTGGGTTAAGAGTTTATTCTTACCACCTGCATTTCACATCTTCTCTTCAGCTGCCAACATCTTGCCGCCATGATTGGCACCAGACAGATTCATTAGTAGTGGTGACTGTATATGGCCAGATTCCACTTCCTGCATTCAACTGGGTGAAGGCCAGTCAAACTGAGGTGAGGAATGATCTGATGTTCAATGGGAGGATAGTGAATTGGGTGATATTATAATTGTACAGGCACAGTTGTTGTATGTAGTTAACCTGTAGGCTCCCTAGTCCCCTAAGAGGTAGAGAGAGCTAGCTGTTAAGTCAGGGTTATCTGGCTGGCCTGTGGATCACACCTCTGACCTGGTTCTCTGTCATGACTTGTTCTGACCATCTGGGATTGTTACTACCCCTGTAATTCTTTTCTCTCAGCTTCATATCCACATTGTCTTTGATGGTAACCGTGTGTTCCAAGCACAGATGAAGCTCTGGGGGGTAAGTGAATAGAAAGGGGGACAGGAGGGGGAGGCAGATGGGATGAAAGAAGGGCCAGACTGGAATGAATAGAGGGTGTCTTGAGGGAAAGAGTTATAGTGGGAAAGTGGAGGTTTTCTCTTCATTTGCTTTCATATTCTTTCTCTCCCTCTCCCTCTCTCCCCCTCCCCTTCCCTCCTCTCTCTCTCCCACTCTCATTTCTTTTCCCTCTCTCCCCCTTATTATATTGTCTTATTCCTCCCTTATCTTTTTTCCTACCTTAAATTTAAAAATGTTTCTCTCTCTCATTCATCACCACCTCACCTTGACCTAAATGCTTTTGATTTCTTCATTCTCTCTTCTGTGTTCCTCTATCTTTCCCTCCTCCTCAGGTCATAGACGTGGAGCAGAGCTCTGTCTCCTTGATGCCATCTCGGGTTGAGATCTCTCTGGTCAAGGCTGACCCAGGATCCTGGGCCCAGCTGGAGCACCCCGATGCACTAGCTGAGAAGGCTAGGGCAGGGGTTGTGTTAGAGATGGATGAGGAAGAATCTGAGGAATCAGATGATCTGAGCTGGACAGAGGAGGAGGAAGAGGAGGAAGCGATGGGGGAATAGTGACACCAGACAGTTGAGTGTCTAGGTAGGACCTAAATGACTCCCTTAGAATCCCAGAGACCAGGATATGGTTGGCCATGTGGTGTCATTGAGCAGCAGAAGGCTGAAAGAGGGGAGAACAAAACTGTCCAAACCATGCTGTTTTTTTCCCTTAAATAAATCTTGTATTCTGCAGTTTCACATAGTGTCATTCTCTCACCTCACTAAGATCGTATTTATTGACCCCATTTTTCTGTGTGTGTTTGACACACATGTGTGAAAACAAGCACATGCACATTCAATCTATTCTTCACAACCACCAGGTATTTACTGAGTACTTCCTATGTGCCCAGTTATGTGTTAGGTGGTTTAGAGACATCTGAGAAACAGAAGACTTACTCATTTCTCTGAAGAAAAATTATAGTCTGGGTGACAAGTCAAGGATAATCCACAAGAAATAATAATAAACATTATCAGGTAGTTTAACTGAGTACTAAATTGTACAGTCCGGTTTTTAAGAGCTGTAGGAGTTGAAAGAATGGGAAGGTTAATGTAGACTATAGTAAAAAGGGAAGGTTTCATAGAATAAGTACATTTTGTTTTATATCTTTCTTGAGATACAGTTCACATACCACACAATTTATCCATTTAAGGTATAAAGTTTAGTGTTATTTTTAATATAACCTCACAGAGTTGCACAACCACCGT
Organism: Lemur catta; assembly: GCF_020740605.2. NCBI lineage: Eukaryota > Metazoa > Chordata > Mammalia > Primates > Lemuridae > Lemur > Lemur catta. The sequence goes on along the minus strand of NC_059155.1, from coordinate 47,480,371 downwards.
CAATTTAAGGATATTGTTATCACTTCATAAAGAAACTCTGTACCCATTAGCAGTCATTCTCAATTTCCCCCCAAATGCATAGCCCTAGGCAACCACTAATCTACTTTCTGCTATTATGAATTTACCTATTCTGGACATTTCACATAAATGTAATTATAGAATATGTGGTCTTTTGTGACTGGCTTCTATCACTTAGCATAACATTTTTGAAGTTCATCCATGTACATATCGGCATATATCAGTGCTTCACTCCTTTTTGTAGCTGAATAATCCATTGTGTGGATATACCACATTATGTTTATTCATCAGTTGAGGGACATTTGGGTTGTTTCCACCCTTTGGCTATTCTGAATAATGCTACTATAAACATTTGTTTGCAAGGATTTTTGTTTGTTTGTTTTACTGTAGCCATCCTAGTGAGTATGAAGTGAATTCTCAATGTGGTTTTGATTTGCATTTCCTAACGGCAAATAATGTTGAGCATCTCACTGGCCATTTGTGTACCTTACTTGGAGAAATGTCTGTTCAAATCCTTTGTCTATGTGTTAATTGGGTTATTTGTCTTTTTATTGTTGAGTTGTAAGAGTTCTTTATATATTCCAGAGACAAGTCCCTTATCAGATGTCTGACTTACAAATATCTTCTTCCATTTTGTGGGTTGTCTTTCCACTGCCTTTGGGTGTCCTTTGATACACAAAAGGTTAATTTTGTTTGTTTGTTTATTTATTTATTTATTTATTTATTTATTTTTGAGACAGACTCTCACTCTGTTGCCTGGGCTAGAGTGCAGTGGCATCAGCCTAGCTCACAGCAACCTCAAACTCCTGGGTTCAGGCAATTCTCCTGCTTTAGCCTCCTTAGTGGCTGGGACTACAGACATGCGCCACCATGCCGGGCTAATTTCTTTCTATTTTCAATAGAGATGGGGTCTTGCTCTTACTCAGGCTGGTCTCGAACTCCTGAGCAGAGGCGATCCTCCCGTCTTGGCCTCCCAGAGTGCTAGGATTACAGGTGTGAGCCACCACACCCAGCCAAAAGTTTAATTTTGATGAAGTACAATTTGTCTGTTTTTTTCTTTGGTTGCTTATGCTTTTGGTGTCATATCCAAGAAACCATAAACTAATCCAAGGTCATGAAGATTTGCCCCATGTTTTCTTCCAAGAGTTTTGTGGTTTTAGCTTTTACATTAGGTCTTTGATCCATTTTGAGTTAATTTTTGTATGTGGTGTGGGGTAGGGGTCCAACCTTATGCTTTTCCATGTGAATGTCCAGTTGTCCTAACACCATTTGTTGAAAAGACTATTCTTTCCCCATTGAATTGCCTTGGTACCCTAGTTGAAAATTAACTAACCATAAATGTGAGGGTTAAGAAGTATAGCTGACCCTTGGAACAATGTGGGGCTGGGGCACCAAGCCCCTAGTTGAAAAATCCATGTAGAACTTTTGACTCGCCAAAAACTTAAGTACTAATAGCCTACTGTTGACCGGAAGCTTTACTGATAAAATAAACAGTCAACACATATTTTGTATGTTATATGTATTATATGCTGCATTCTTACAATAAAGTAAGCTAGAGAAAAGAAAATGTTATTAAGAAAATCTTAATCTTCCTTATTGAAGAGAAAATATATTTACTATCTATTAAGTGGAAGTGGGTCATTATAAAAGTCTTCATCCTTGTCATCTTCACATTGAGTAGGCTGTGAAGGAGAAAGATGAGGAGGGATTTGTCTTGTTGTCTCATGGGTGACAGAGGCAGAGAAAATCTGCATATAAGTGGACCCACACAATTCAAATGCATGTTGTTCAAGGGTTAACTGTATATTTTGAATGAAAATTTGAAAAATGAGAAATTTGGTTGGGAATGGAAGAGTACGGAGAGCCATACTGAGGCAGAGATGTTTTATTTTACTTTTTGTATTTTATTTTAAATCCCCAAAGTAGTACATTGTCACTGTAAAAAAAAATCTCAATGGAGAAGTATGTAGAGTAAAAAGGAAATATTTCTTTTCAGACTCCCTTCAAACTTAGTCCCTTTGCTGTTTGTAACCACTGCTAACATATCTGAAGTTATGTTTAAGGGAGAAGAAGGAAAAGTTAAATGGAGTATGACTAGATTGAGAGGAGCCTAAAATTCTAGGTCAAGGATTTTGAACATGATTTAAAAGAGAGCTAAAAAAGCATTACAGGCCTTTTCTTTTTAAATGTAAATTCTTAATCAGAGGACTGATCTCTATTTTGAGTATCCCATGAGGCAGATTTATTCCCTCAACAGAGCGGGAGATTCAAACTCCAAGAAACATCGAACAAGGAAGCTCACCAAACTTCAAATAATCTCAAGTTTTTTCATAGTGCCCTTTGCTCTCAGTTCAGATTCAAGGAGCATAGGGTCTCATTGGGAACTTGAAGTAAAATGAGGTGGGGGCAACAGACATGGGCAGCAAAGGCGAGGGATTACAACATAGCATGGCTCATAATTTGGAAGTTGAGGCAAGATTAGGGGATATTAGGGAACACACCCAAGGATATGACTTTTACCTCACATATGTTTTATCAGAGGTAAAGGGCTTCCTGGACCTCCAGCATATTTAGTAATTCTGGCTCTGCTCTATGCTGTAATTCTATGGATTTGAAGTACACATAAACTTTCCCCTTTGAACTGAACCCTTCAGAGTCTTTTTAACTCTGGTGGCAGTTTACTCTCTTTTTTTGTTTTGTTTTTTGAGACAGGGTCTCCCTCTGTCGCCTAGGCTAGAGGGCAGTGGCCTCATCACAGCGAACTGCAACCTCGAACTCCTGGGCTTAAGCAGTCCTCCTGCCTCATCCTCCCAAATAGCTGGGACTACAGGCGCGTGCGCCACCATGCCTAGCTAATTTTTCTATTTTTTGTAGAGACAAGGTCTCGCTATGTTGCTCAGGCTGTTCTCTAACTCCAGGCCTCAAGCGATACTCCTGCCTCAGCCTCCCAGAGTGCTAGAATTATAAGTGTGAGCAACCATGCCTGGCCAAGTTTACCTTTTTTTTTTTTTTTTTTTGAGACAGAGTCTCCCTTTGTTGCCCAGGCTAGAGTGAGTGCCGTGGCGTCAGCCTAGCTCACAGCAACTTCAGACTCCTTGGCTTAAGCGATCCTCCTGCCTCAGCCTCCCGAGTAGCTGGGACTACAGGCATGCGCCACCATGCCCGGCTAATTTTTTCTATATAGATTTTTAGTTGGTCAGATAATTTCTTTCTATTTTTAGTAGAGACGGGGGTCTCGCTCTTGCTCAGGCTAGTCTCGAACTCCTGACCTTGAGCAATCCTCCCGCCTCGGCCTCCCAGAGTGCTAGGATTACAGGCATGAGCCACTGTGCCTGGCCCCAAGTTTACTCTTAATGCTCTTAATGTCATTTTTCCATGGGGAATGTAGGCTTTGATGACATTTTTAAAAAATTTGGATAATAAGAGAAAGAACTCCTAAAAAATTTTTAGAGGTAAAATGTATATAGAAAGGTACATAAAGTACATTAATCTTAAATTTACAACTTTTTCCTATCTTACCAAAATTAGGGGACCAGCAACTATCCAGAAATCCTGAAGAGAACAGAGGTGAAGAATCAAAAAGTTAAAGTAATCCTTATTGTATATATAAAATTTTAAATTCACAGCGTTAATAAAATAGGGTGCTAGTTCATTTTACATAGCCAAAACCTAAAATGTAAGAAATTTTCAAGCAGGTGTATAACATGAATAACAACTATAGCCATGGCTACCATTTCTGATACAAACTAACTGTGCTAGGCACTAAGCTAAGTACTTTGTACACATTATCTCATTTAATCGCCTACTTCCCACTGTCAAATCTATATATTTGTTCTCATTAGAACAAATCTTCTCCATACATCGTTTTACACTTCTCATTTCTTCTCACTGTGTGTTGGATCCTATTCCCTCACACTTTCTCAGAAACTTTACACTATTAATTATCCCTTCTCTCTCCTGTTTATTCAACCTTTCCATTATTGGGATATTTTTATTGACACTTAAACTGCTCAAGTCTCTCCAATCTTACAAAAACAATTTCCTTCGAGTTCATATACCTCTCCAGGTACTACTTAACTCCTTTCTCTCCTTTAGAGCCAAACTTCTTGAAATAACTGTATTCTTTTTCCTTTTCTTTCTTCCTACTCTTTTTGTAACACACTCTAATCTGACTTCCAACCCCCTCAATCTGTGGTGATATGGTCACCATTGACTACCAAATCACTAAATCCAGTAGATACTTTTAGTCTTCATCTTGACCTCTCAAGCAAAATTTGACACTCATGGCTGGGTGGGGTGGCTCCCGCCTATAAACCCAGCACTTTTGGAGGCTGAGGCAGGAGGGTCGATTGAGGCCAGGAGTTCAAGAGCAGCCTGGGTAATATAGCAAGACCCTTTCTCTACAAAAAAAAAAATACAAAAATTAGCCGGGCATGGTGGCACACACCTGTATTCCCAGCTACTTGGGAAGCTGAGGCAGGAGGATCGCTTGAGTCCAGGCATTTGAGGTTGAAGTGAAGTATGATGATGCCACTGCATTCTACCCTGGGCAATAGAGTGAGACCCTGTTTCAAAAAAAATATTTTTTTGACACTCATGACTGTTTCCTCCTTGAAATATTAATACATACATTGGCTTCTGTGACCATCATTCCTCTTTGTTGTCCTACTTCTCTGGCCATTCCTTTTGGTCTCCTTTGCAGGCTTCTCCTTTTCTACCTGGCCAGTCAGTGATGAAGTTCCTCAGAATTCAGTTCTAGGCTTGCTCTCTTCTCATATAACTCTCTTCTAGACACTCTCAATTATACCCATGACTTCAAATACCACCCACATGCAGATGACTCACACATTTTAATCTCTAGGCTATATATTTTCTCTGAGGCCTAGATCTAGTAAGTACCATATAAGTGTTTTGCTATTAATACTGTTGATACTATTCTTTCTCTTCACCGAAAGGTTTTGCCTCAGCCTGTTAGGAAAGATGGGGTGGCTTTTCTTTTTTATTTTTTTAAGAGACGGAGGACATATCTCCAATATCCAATTTTACAGCGTTTCAGTAAGAAAATAGGATTTTCTTGTCACTGAGGTCTTGCTACTCTCTAAAATAATAACATATTTACCATACAATTGCATCAGCTTCAGAATTTAGGGAAACTATATTCACCTGCTGAGGGAGTATGGGTTTCCTGTGAAGAATGCCACTGTGCTAGGCACTTCTACCGACATTATTTTTCTTAATCCTTGTACCTGCTCTGTGAGATAGGTATTATTAAGCCAATTCCTTATAGATGAGGAAACCAAGGCTCAAAGAAGGAAATAGCTCGATTGAGGCCACACAGCTACTGATTAAAACCTCAGTCATTGCTAAGAGCTATCCTAGAGCCATTTGAAAATACCCCAAACCTAAGGACCCAACAGAGATCTAAGAAGAGGAGTTTGGCCGGGCGCGGTGGCTCACGCCTGTAATCCTAGCACTCTGGGAGGCCAAGGCGGGTGGATCACTCGAGGTCAGGAGTTCGAGACCAGCCTGAGCAAGAGTGAGACCCCATCTCTACTAAAAATAGAAAGAAATTATCTGGCCAACTAAAATATATATATATAAAAAAAAAATTAGCCAGGCATGGTGGCGCATGCCTGTAGTCCCAGCTTCTCGGGAGGCTGAGGCAGTAGGATCGCTTAAGCCCAGGAGTTTGAGGTTGCTGTGAGCTAGGCTGATGCCACGGCACTCACTCTAGCCCGGGCATCAAAAGTGAGACTCTGTCTCAAAAAAAAAAAAAAGAGGAGGAGCTTGACATCACCCCCCTCTAGCCTGTCAGAGTCCCTTTGACAAGCCTAACTGGGGGCTGGGGAGGCTCTTGGTTGATCAGTGATATCTTACATTGATATAAGGCTTTTCCAAACCACTTTTACATCTCTGATCACCTGATCTCTAACCTCTCAGCAAGACCCCCTAGGTACTCCACCTCTCATTTCATCCAGATCAAGTGATTATCTTCCAGTTACACGAGATTGCTCCCCCACCCCACACTCCATGGGCAGCTACTTCGGTGTCACTGTCTCTGGGACCCCTGCCTCCACTGTCTTCTTCCTTGCTGTTCCCAAAGTCCCAGAACGTTGCTAGAGGGAGAACCAAGTAGACAAATATAAATTCATGCTGTCCAGTTTCAACTTGGCCCTTGCAGCTGCTCAGCAACCCTTTTATTTGTCTCGTACATTCCCTGGCACTCTCCCACAGAAGCTGTTGCAGACCTTCTTTTTCTTCAAACTACAATTTCCAGTCTCCTCCCTTCTACTTCCAAAGACTTCCTATTAGATACTTTCATTACATTAATTTTCCCTCCTTCAACAAATCAATAATATCTTTTTCCCTTCCAGCCTTGTCCTCTAGCCATCCAGTTCCCTTCCTGGGAAAGCAATAAATGTTATTTATCTTTTGTTTATCTTTATCTTTCCAGAAATATTTTGAGTCTATAAGAGAAAATATGGAAAAGAAGGAACTTGTACTGGTTGTTAAAGATAAATAGGACTTGGATAGTTGGAGAGAAAGGAGATGATATTCCAACCAGAGGAAACATCCTAGGCGAAGGCACAGAAGTGGAAATCAATGAGATATATTTAGAAAACAGGGTATAGCAAGTAATCCCCTGAGAAATAATCCCAGCTGCTGCCTCAACTGCTACTTCTCCTTTTCCAGTTGACTTCAGCCCAATTACTTCTCTGCCTGTCCTGTTCTACATACCAGCTTAGTGGAAATCTGAAACTACATGGCCCCTCACCCATCCTATCTTGCCTGGACCTCGGTTACTATTTATTGAGCTTTGACCCCAACCATCTGTTTGAGTCTTTTTTTTTTTTTTTATTTCAGCTCATCATGGGGGTATGTTTGAGTCTTGTTAAAGAAGTCTTGGCTTCTTCCTGGTACACTCTCCAAGCCAGACACCTTCCCTTTCCTTGGGCACATGGATAATTTCCTAACACCATAATGAGTATAAAAGATGCAATATAAAGATGTTATTCATTTTATTAATATATACACAACATATAGAGGTCAAAGGAACACGTTAAACTAAGCAACAGAGATACAATCAACAAAACCCAGACTGTGTGCAACTCTACTGAAAAACACTGCAATTTCTTCAATAAAAAAATTGCAAGGGGCCAGGCATAGTGGCTCACACCTATAATCCTAGTACTTTGGGAGGCAAAGGCAAGAGGATCACTTGAGGTCAGGAGTTCAAGGCCAGCCTGAGCAACATAGTGAGACCCCATCTCTACAAAAAATAGAAAAATTAGCTGGGTGTGGTGGTGCTTGCCTATACTCTCAGCTACTCTGGAGGCTGAGGCAGAAGGATCACTTGAGCCCAGGAGTCTGAGGTTGCAAGGTTGCAGTGAGCTATGATCTAGCCCGGCCAACAAAGTAAGACCATCTCAAAAAAAAAAAAAAAAAAAAGAAAGAAAGAAAGAAAGAAATTATAAGGGGCCAGGTGCAGTGGTTCACACCTATAATCCCAGCATTTTGGGAAGCAGAGGCCAGGAGTTTGAGACCAGCCTGGGCAACTGAGTGAGACCCTATCTCTACAAAAAAATTTTAAAAATTAGCCAGGTATGGTGGCACATGCCTGCAGTACCAGCTACTCTGGAGGCTGAGGTGGAAGGCTTGCTTGAGCCTGGGAGCTTAAGGCTGCAGTGAGCTATGATCATGTCACTGCACTCCAGCCTGGGTGACAGAGGCAAGACTCTTATCTCTTAAGAAAATTTTTTTCAAAGAAAAAAAGAGATAAAGGGAACCTTTAGTTTACAAATGACATATAATACATACCCACAATTCACAAGGTGTAGACTTTATTTGGATACCGATTCAAACAAAAAAGCTGTAACAAATTTTTTTGAAACTATTGGAAATTTAAATACTGACTTGGTATCTGATGATATTTAGGCATTATTGTTTATTTTATGTGTGCTAATGGTATTACAATTAGGATTTTTTTTAAAGGGATCTTTATCTTTTGGAGATACATACTGAAATATTTAGGTATGGAATGATATAATGTCTGAGGTTTACTACAACATAATATAGGAGGGATAAAGTGGATGGGGATCATACGTGAAACAAGATTGCCCAAGAGTTGATACTAGTTGAAACTGGTAAATGGGTAATCATTATAGTATTCTGTCTACTTTTGTACATGTTATAAATTCCCCACAAAAAAAGTTTTAAACAATGTTATTGAATTCTCAAACATCTGATGAAAGTGTGTATATTAGTCTGAAGGAGTGGAACAGGAGGAGCTGGAATTTAAGGAGAAGAAGGTCTGCAACAGCTTCTGTGGGAGAGTGCCAGGGAATGTACGAGACAAATAAAAAGGGTTGCTGAGCAGGTGCAAGGGCCAAGTTGAAACTGGACAGCATGAATTTATATTTGTCTACTTGGTTCTCCCTCTAGCAACGTTCTGGGACTTTGGGAACAGAAAGGAAGAAGACAGTGGAGGCAGGGGTCCCAGAGACAGTGACACCGAAGTGGCTGCCCATGGAGTGTGGGGTGGGGGAGCAATCTAGTGTAACTGGAAGATAATCACTTGATCTGGATGAAATGAGAGGTGGAGTACCTAGGGGGTCTTGCCGAGAGGTTAGAGATCAGATGATCAGAGATGTAAAAGTGGTTTGGAAAAGCCTTATATCAATGTAAGATATCACTGATCAACCAAGAGCCTCCCCAGCCCCCAGTTAGGCTTGTCAAAGGGACTCTGACAGGCTAGAGGGGGGTGATGTCAAGCTCCTCTTCTTAGATCTCTGTTGGGTCCTTAGGTTTGGGATATTTTCAAATGGCTCTAGGATAGCTGTTAGCAATGACTGAGGTTCTTAAGCAGGTAGATTTCATCACTGAAAGTGGATCTTCTGTAAGAGGCATGGTGGGAATAAAAAATTAAAGAAACTACTATTTATTGAGTTTTTACTATGATCCAGACACTGTAATAAAGATGCATGTGTGGTATATGTGTGTATTTTCATTTAATTCTCACCAAAGTATATAAAAGGGCATTTTTTGAGATAGGGTCTTGCTACGTTGTCTAGGCTACAGTGCAGTGGCATCATCATAGCTCACTGCAACCTAAACTCCTAGGCTCAAGTGATCCTCCTGCCTCACCTTCCCCAGTATCTGGGACTATAGGAACATGCCACCACTCCTGGCTAATTTTTTTATTGTCTATTTTGTGGAGGTGGGGTCTTGCTATGTTGCTCAGGCTTGTCTTGAACTCCTGGCCTCAAGTAATCCTCCTGTCTTGGCCTCCCAAAGTGCTAGGATTGCAGGCATGAGCAACTGCACCCAGCAAAAAAGCATTATTACTTTTCTTAATAGATGGGGAACCTGAGGCTCAGGGAGGTTATATGATTTTCTTTAGGTCACACAGCAAGTGTCAGAGCTGGAACTCAAATCCGGGTCTGACTATGAAGCCTGTATTCTTTGTTTGGTGTCTAGCAATACTTTTCCAGCAACCACTCTACTCCCCCCATTAAATGAATCTTATTTTGCCAATGACAAGAGTCATGAAATTATAAAATGTATTCTCCCACACAAAAGAATTAAAATGTTTTGGTGAGTACGAGGTTAATTGAGTAGGGTAGAAGAGAAGTTTGGAGGCATTGAAACCAGTTGAAGATGATTGCAGTGGTCCAGGGGAGAATGATGAGTCCCCAGACTAAGTGCATATGGTAGTAAGAATGGAGGATAGTGGCCGGGTGCAGTGGCTCATACCTGTAATCCCAGCACTCTGGGAGGCTGAGGCGGGAGGATTGCTTGAGCTCAGGAGTTTGAGACCAGCCTGAACAAGAGTGAGACCCCATCTCTACTACAAATAGAAAAATTATCCAGGCGTCATGGCTTGCTCCCGTAGTCCCAGCTACTGGGGAGGCTGAGGCAGGAGGATTGCTTGAGCCCAGGAGTCTGAGGTTGCTGTGAAATAGGCTGATGCCATGGCACTCTACTCAGGGCAACAGAGAGAGACTCTGTCTCAAAAATCCAAAAAAAAAAAAAAAAAATGGAGGATAGGGTAATGGATTTAACAGAGAGTTCCACAGGTAGGAGTGAATGTAATTTGGCCATGCCGGTGTTCTGTGTTTCTTGAACATATGCAGCTCACTCCTTCCTCAGTGCGTTTGCACTATCTGATCCCCCTACATGGAATTCTCTTCCTCCAGATCTTTGAATAGCTTGTTCCTTCTTGTCATTCAGGTCTCAGCTCAAATATCACCTGTCATGATAGGGAACCAATTAATTATCTTGAAAACTGGTCAATAAAGGGAATCAAGCATTTATCCTGCCTTTCCTAGATGAACTGGGTAACAAAATAGTAGATGAGAGGACATCGCTTTTTAGAATTAGAATATCACCATTTTTCAATCCTCAATAAACAAATAGATATAGGTAGTAAGCATTAACAATTTCTAAGGTCACAAAAAGAGAGAGATCAGGCATTATGTCCATCCTATAGTCACACCAAAAGGACAGAACCTGAGTTTGATTTAATCTTTGGGTCCAGCTGCCAATATTCAGGAAATACAGAAGACAGAGGGATGCACAGTATGTATAAAATTAGCAGAATCCAGACCAAGAAGCTTTATAGGTAATTTGCTCAAGTTCTTCCACAGATAGGCTGTAAGAAAAAGAAAGGAATACAAGGAGTACCTGTAGATTAAAAGATTCTTAAGAAATCAAATTTAAAGAAAATGAGCAAGACTAGAGTGTCTAAGGATCCATATTTGGTGATAAAACTATTTTGAAAAACCTGCAAGGAAATGATTAATATAAAAGTCAGGATAGTTGGTGGTTAGTTATGGGGGGAGAGTTGTGATTGGAACAAGACATATGGAAGGGCTGTTGCCATGGGTGGAGAAGAACTACTTCTTAACCTGAGTAGTGTTTACCTTATTTAGTAAGCCATGCATTTGATATATATGGTTTTCTATATCTCTGCTTCATTTTACAATAAAACAATTTTTTTTAATTTAAAAAAATCACCTCTCAAAGAGGCCTTTCTTGACCATCATCGCCAAATTAGCACCTACTGTCCCAGTCACTATCGCATTACCCTGTTTGATTTTCCCCACAGCCCTTATCAACTGAAGTTTCCTTACATGAGGAGCAATAGTACATAATTGTTAGGGGGCTCCTGTCTCAGCCTCCCAGAGTGTTAGGATTACAGGCGTGAGCCACCACGCCCGGCCCAGAACATAATTGTTAAGAGGACAAACTATAACAGGCTGTCTGGGGTCAAATCTTGCCTTCTCTACTTACTAGCTATATGACCTTCAATTACTTAGGAGCTGTATGCTTCAGTTTCCCCATCTGTAAAATGGGGATAATAATAGTGCTTATATCATAGGACCATTAAGAATATTAAATAAATTAACATATCTAAAGCCCTTAGCACAGTGCCTGGTACAGAGTAAGCATTATTAAAATGTTAGGAATATTATTGTATAATTACTTGTTAACTTGTATATTATTTCTCTATTTCACTAGAATATCAGTTTATCTTACAAGTCTACCTTTTTATGTTTTTTGAGACAGGGTCTTACTCTATTGCCTGGACAAGAGTACAGTGGCATCATCATAGCTCACTGCAACCTCATTACTAGGCTCAAGTGATCCTCCTGCCTCAGCCTCCCAAGTAGCTGGGACTACAGGCACATGGCTAATTTCCACCATGCCTGGCTAGTTTTAAAATCTTTATGTAGAAACAAGGTCTCGCTATGTTGCCCAAGTTGGTCTCAAACTCTTGGCCTCAAGGGATCCTCCCTCCTTTGCCTCCCAAAGTGCTGCAATTACAGGCATGAGCCACCACACCTGGCCTTGTAAGTCTTAGTGCATTATTCCTAGCAACTAAAATTGCCTAGCACATATATAATGTGTAATCAATAAATACTTGTTGAATATAGTGCCTCAATTGCAGTGAGACATGTAAAATATTTTTTTAAAAGATGAAGAAAACTCTGGACTCGATTGTTTCTGATGGGGAAGGAGGGGTATAAGATGACTCCAAGGCTTCAAGCTTAAGTAACAAGTAGAAGGGTAGTGATTTTAATACAAATAGGAAAACCATGCCAGGTCTGGTGGCTCACACCTGTAATCCCAGCACTTTGGGAGGCTGAGGTGGGAGGATCACTTGAGGCCAGGAGTTCAAGACCGGCCTGGGCAACATAGCAGGATCCCCATCTCTACAAAAAATAATTTTAAAAAAATTAGCTGGGGCCAGGTGTGGTGGCTCACGCCTGTAATCCTAGCACTCTGGGAGGCCGAGGCGGGAGGATCTCTTGAGCTCAGGAGTTCGAGACCAGCCCCAGAAACAGCAAGACCCTCCCATCTCTACTAAAAATAGAAAGAAATTAGCCAGGCAACCAAAAATATAATAAATTAGCTGCCTGTAGCCCCAGCTACTTGGGAGGCTGAGGCAGGAGGATCACTGGAGCCCAGGAGTTTGAGGTTGCTGTGAGCTAGGCTGTCGCCATAGCACTCTAGCCTGGGTAACAGAGCCAGATTCTATCTTCAAAAAATAAAATAAAATAAAAAAATAACAGTTTTTAATATCATCAAATGTACAATGACCTTTCAAATTTTTCGTATTGTCTCATAAATACTTGTATGTTTATTTTTAGTTTGTTTGAATCAGGATCCAAATAAGGAATATACACTGCAATTGATATATTTCTTAAATCTTTTAATTTAAAGGTGCCCCTTCTATGCATCCCTACTTTTTTGTCTTCTACAGGATTTATTTGTTTAAAAAACTCGGTTGTTTATCCTGTAGAGCTTCCTGTAGAGTGGATTTTAGTGGTTGTATCCCTGTGGTGGTGTTCTGTTTGCTGTATTTCTTGAATACTAATTAGATATAGATGCTTGATTAAATTTAGATTCAGGTTCTATTTTTTCGCTTTTTTTTTGATAAGAATGCTTCATGCATAGTGTTGTGTACTTCTGTAAATAGATACAAAGTCTCTTACTCCTTTTAGGATCTTCTTTTTGGTGTTCTGAAGTTTCACTATAGTGTGTCTGGGTAAAGATTTCTCTCTTTTTTTTCCTCCTGTTTGTAATTCCTGAATCTTGAAGATTGGCATCTTTCATGAGTTCTCAGCTGTTTTCTCCTCAACTCTGCTACTCCACTGTTTTCTGTATTTGTCACCTGAATTCTAGTTCGACATTACATATAAGCATGGGGCTTTTAAAATTTAAGCTGTAGGCCACCAGGGATCAGATGATCTCAGAGCATAGGTCTGTTTCAGCACTTACCAGTGGAATTGTGGTTTTTCCTTGTTTCCTGTGTTTCCTATACTTAACTCCCAGTGTACCATATATGTATATATGTTTGTATGGATGGATATATAGATATATACTTAGAAATATATCTTGAGATTTATTCTATATTACTACATGGTCTACCTCATTCCTTTTCTTTTTTCATTTATTGAGGTCTAACTTAACATATGGTAAAATATACAAATCTTAATTATACATTTTTACATTGTATATACCTATCTAACTTCCCACTGGATCAAAACACAGAATATTTCCGGCACCCCTGAAGGCTGGTTCCTTATCCTCCCTCTCAGGCATTACCCACTCCCAAGATTAACCACAATCTGACCTCCATGATCATAGATTAGTTTTGCCTGTATTTGGATTTTATATAAATGGAATCATACATGGTATGTATTCTTTTACATCTGACTTCATCTTTATTTTTTTTCTTTTTTTGAGACAGAGTGTCACTCTGTTGCCCAGGCTAGAGTGCTGTGGCGTCAGCCTAGCTCACAGCAACCTCAAACTCCTGGGCTCAAGCAATCCTCCTGCCTCGGCCTCCTGAGTAGCTGGGACTACAGGCATGCGCCACCATGCCCGGCTATTTTTTTTCTATATATATTTTTAGCTGTCCATATAATTTCTTTCTATTTTTAGTAGAGACGGGGTCTCGCTCTTGCTCAGGCTGGTCTCAAACTGAGCTCAAACGATCCGCCCGCCTCGGCCTCCCAGAGTGCTAGGATTACAGGCGTGAGCCACCGCGCCTGGCCACATCTGACTTCTTTTTTTTTTTTTTTTTTTGAGACAGAGTGTCACTTTGTTGCCCAGGCTAGAGTGAGTGCCGTGGCATCAGCCTCGCTCACAGCAACCTCAAACTCCTGGGCTTAAGCAATCCTACTGCCTCAGCCTCCCGAGTAGCTGGGACTACAGGCATGTGCCACCATGCCCGGCTAATTTTTTCTATATATATTTTTAGTTGTCCAGATAGTTTATTTCTATTTTTTTTTAGTAGAGACGGGGGTCTCGCTCAGGCTGGTCTCGAACTCCTGACCTCGAGCGATCCACCCGCCTCGGCCTCCCAGAGGGCTAGGATTACAGGCGTGAGCCACCGCGCCCGGCCTAACTTCTTTAATTAAACATTGTGAGCTTCATTTATGTTGTGAATATATCAGTAGTTTGTTCTTTTTCATTGCTGTGTACAATTCTACCTTATTCTTCTTAAAATTCACTTCTATTTTATATTTATAGAAAGATTTAGTTAACCAATCCTCTATTGATGGCTATTTAAGTTGTTTTCAGCCTTTTGTAGTACAAACACTATTGCAGTGCATATGTTTGTTCATGCATCTTTGCCAATATGTGTAAGCATATCAGGAATCAAGGTCATGGGGCCAGCCCTAGACAGCAGGTTGACCCCTGACTATCATAGGCAGGGTCATGGGGCCACCCTTGGAGATACTTGGGACACATTTCCTACCAAGTTACCCTAGGAATCCTCCCTGTCCTTAAACTCTCATCCCTACCCTCATCCACCAGATGAACTAAGTCCAAAAAAATGAGAGCTCGCTGAGAAGAAGTGATACATAAAACAGGGCCCCTGTGAAGCCTCACATGGCTCCACCCCAGCCCCAGTCTTCCCTGGCAACCCGAAGACCTCTCACCTTTCTTGTGTGATCTGGGAAGTGGGCTTGGTTGAACAAGATGTGGTTCTTGGGTAGGAAATGGAGGTAGATAAAATGCAAGGATGTGTAAGTGCTAAGTGAAAGGTTATGTGTATTACTAGTATTAATAGATATTGCCAAATTGGCTTCCAAAGAGGATATATTAATTTACATACTCACCAACAATATATTAACATATGAGGGCCTGTTTCCTAACATCCTTGACAACTGTTAACAATTTTTTTATCTTTTATAATCTGATAGGCAAAAATTAGAAACCTATAATTTAAAAATATTTTTGCCCTTTAACTGAAAGTATATACACATGGTAAAAATAATTCAAACAGTATAAAAGGATATACAATGAAAGTTATATATTACCCCTATTCCCTTAGTCCTAATCCTTAGTTCCCCTGGTTCCCTTTCCAGAGAGAACCACTATTGCCAGTTTCTTATGTATCTTCCAGATATATTCTATGCAAATCATGCATATGCAAGTACATATAGGTATATATATGTGTGTACACAAGTAGGTTTGAATATTTCTGTCTATCTGGTCTGGTTTATTGGTGAAAATAGAAGTTTACTTTCCTTTTTCACTTAAGAATATATCTATATATCCATCTCTTCCCCCCTTTTTTTTCAGAAATGGTAGCATGCTGTTATTCACTCTGCTTTTTTCACTTAACATATCTTTTGAGATTGTGTCATATCAATACACACACAGCTGCCTTATTCTTTTTTATGACTATATCATAATTAATTTAACCAATCCTAGGAATTTTGGTTGTTCCCAATATCCTGTTATTACAAATAATCTCCTGGAACATACTTATTTGTGTGGATGTGCCAGTATAGCTGTAGGATAAATTACTAGAAGTGTATATATTTTGTTCTTTTGTTTTTTTCTTACACAGTCTCTGTAGATACTGTCAAAAATTGCCAATGCTATGTTTCAAGTTGTCATTGCAGGGTATTGGGAAAAGTTTTCAATTAGCAATAATCGTGCCTCAGATAAACCTCATTGGCTACGATACTGCCACGGTGCCACAAAGCTACTAGAAGTATAGTTGTATACTAGAAGTACAGTTGCTAGATCAAAATATATAGTGGCTGCTATGATTCCCTACCCAATATCTATTCCATGTTTTCCCTATTTAGGAATTATAAAATTGGGGAGTAGTGATGGAATTGATCTCACTTTCAGTTTCTAGAGGGGTGTACCATAGGTGTAATCCAGTCAGGGTAAGCCTATCCTCCATGCCTCAGTGATTAGTTCAGGCAACCCAGGCTTAGCCAATGAATCCATACCATTGTCCTGGTCAAGGGCATTGTTCAGAAATGGGACCGTGACCCAAATTAAAATCAATGGAATGTTAGAGGATATTTGCTGAAGGATTTGGGGGAAGAAGATTTTTTTGTTTTTGTTTTTTGTTCTGAGAGAGACAAAAGAAGCCAACTTTGTCTCTTCTTTTGGACAGTATAGTGTGGCTGATGTGAAGCCTTCAAACGCTTGCAGGCCTTTTGCTACCAAGAAGGGAGTCAAATTTAGGATGAAGCTCACACTGGAAGGCTGAACTGACAGATGGAAGGAAATTAGGTCCTTGATGACATTGTGTACGGAATCAAACCAATTGCAAAGCCTGCTCATCTAGAATTTGCAGTTGTGTGAACAAATAAATACTCTTTATTGTAAAAGTCCATTGGAGTTGGGTTTTCTGTTACTTACCTATACAAAAGGGATATGTACTTTTAAAATTTTTTAATAAGTTGCCTTCTAACAGTTATACCAATTTACAACCAAAAACAAAATATGAGAATGTTTCTCCACATCCTTGCCAAAACAGTGTATTATCAAACTTTCTTTTTTTTTTCCTTTTTTTTTTTTTTTTTTTTTGAGACAGAGTCTCAATCTGTTGCCCAGGCTAGAGTGCCCTAGCTCACAGCAACCTCAAACTCCTGGGCTCAAGCAATCCTTCTGCCTCAGCCTCCCGAGTAGCTGGGACTACAGGCATGTGCCACCATGCCTGGCTAACTTTATATATATATTTTTAGTTGTCCAGATAATTTCTTTCTATTTTTAGTAGAGACGAGGTCTCGCTCTTGCTCAGGCTGGTCTCGAACTCCTGACCTTGAGCGATCCTCCCTCCTCGACCTCCCAGAGTGTTAGGATTACAGGCGTGAGCCACCTTGCCCGGCCTCAAACTTGCTGATATTGCCATTTTTATAGCATTTTAAAAATAAAAAGTAGTCTCTTGTACTTTTGACTTGCAATGTTTTTATCATTAGTAAGGTTAAGCTTCTTTTTTTGTTCTTTTTTTCTTTTTTCTTTTGTTTCTTTTATATTTTGCGGCCTTTTGACTGCAAGGCTTCTTTTTAATACGCTTAAAAGCCATATGTATTTCATTTGTGTTTTTAGTGTACTGCTTATGACCTTTGCCCAGTTTTCTATTTCTCTTTTTCTTACTGCTTTGTATACCGAAAAAATCCTTAGGAAAGTCCTAAGAAAGACCTTTGTCATATGGGTTGAAATATATTTTCCAAGTTTTTCCTTTGGCTTTTCACTTTCTTCTTTTTGTATTTTTTTTGTGACAAATATGTATAACATAAAATTTACCATTTTGACTGTTTTTAGGTGTACAATTCAGTGATATTAAATACTGCTTCCTCTATGAATTTGCCTGTTCTAGGTATCTTATATAAGTGGAATCATATACTATTGTGTTTGGCTTAGTTTGCTTAGCATAATGTTTCCAAGGTTCATGCATGTTGTAGCATGTATCGGAATTGCATTCCTTTTAATGGTTGGCTATTACTCTGTTGTGTGTATATACCGTATTTTGTTTATTTACTCCTCTGTTGATGGACACTTGGGTCTTTCTATGTTTGGCTATTGTGAATAATGCTGCTGTGTACAAATATAGTCATGCGCCACATAATGACATTTTGGTCAGTGATGGACCATATATATGATGGTGGTCACATAAGATTATAATACCATATTTTTACTGTACCTTTTCTATGTTTAGATATGTTTAGATACACAAATACTTAGCAATGTGTTACAGGTGCCTACAGTATTCAGTACAGTAACATGCTGTACAGGTTTGTAGCCTAGTAGTAATAGGCTGGTTATAGCCTAGGTGTATAGTAGGCTATACCATCTAGGTTTGTCCCTATGACATTCACACAATGATGAAATCACCTTAACAAGGCATTTCTTAGGATGTATCCTTGTTGTTGACTGACACATGAAGGTATCTGAGCCCCTGCTTTCAGTTATTGGGAGTATATACCAAGAAGTAGAATTGCTGGATCATATGGTAATTCTACATTTAATTTTTTTTTTAAGAGACAGGGTCTCACTCTGTCCCCTAGGCTGCAGTGCAGTGGCTCAATCATGGCTCACTGTAACTTTGAACTCCTGGGCTCAAGAAATCCTCCTGCCTCAGCCTCCTGAATAGCTAGGACTACAGGCACGCATCACCATGCCTGGCTAATTATTTTTATTTTTGTCGAGACAGGGTCTTGCTATATTGCCCAGGCTGATCTTGAACTCCTGGCCTCAAGTGATCCTCCCACCTTGGCCTCCCAAAGTGCTAGCATTACAGGTGTGAGCCATGGCACCTGGCCCTTATGTTTAATTTTTTGAGGAACCACCAAATTGTTTTCCACAGAGGCTGTAACCATTTCACATTCCCACCAACAATGCACAAGTTTCCGGTTTCTTCACATCCTTGCCAAATACTTGTTATTTTCCTTTCTTAAAAAATCATAGGCTGGGTGTGGTGGCTCACGCCTGTAATCCTAGCACTCTGGGAGGCTGAGGCGGGAGGATCACTCAAGGTCAGGAGTTCGAGATCAGCCTGAGCAAGAGCGAGACCCTGTCTCTACTAAAAATAGAAAGAAATAATCTGAACAGCTAAAAATATATATAGAAAAAAATTAGCCGGGCATGGTGGTACATGCCTGTAGTCCCAGCTGCTCGGGA
Source organism: Lemur catta (assembly GCF_020740605.2). Lineage (NCBI taxonomy): Eukaryota > Metazoa > Chordata > Mammalia > Primates > Lemuridae > Lemur > Lemur catta. Next base: position 47,461,408 of record NC_059155.1, on the reverse strand, counting down.
GGCTGAGGCAGAAAGATTGCTTAAGCCCAGGAGTTTGAGGTTGCTGTGAGCTAGGCTGATGCCACGGCACTCTAACCCGGGCAACAGAGTGAGACTGTCTCAAAAAAAAAAAAAAAAATCATAGCCATCCTATGGGTGTAAAGTGGTGTCTCACTGTAGTTTCAATTTATATTTCCCTAATGACTAATCATGTTGAGCAGCTTTTCATGTGCTTATTGGCCATTTATATATCTTCTTTGGATAAATATCTATTCAAATCCTTGCTCCAATTTTGAATTGGGATTTCTGTTTTTGGGTTTTTGAGTAGGAGTTCTTTAAATGTACTGAATATTAATCCCTTATCAGGTAAATGATTTGCAAATATTTTCTCCCATTCTGTGGATTGTCTTTTCACTCTGTGGATAATGTTCTTTGATGCCCCCAGAATTTTAATTTTGATGAAGTCTAATTTATCTATTTTTTATTTTGTTACCTGTGCTTTTGGTGTTATACCTAAGAAATCATTGCCAAAACAAATGTCATGAAGATTTCCCCCTCTTTTCTTCTAAGAGTTTTATAGTTTTAGTTCTCACATTTAGGTATTTGATCCATTTTGAGTTAGTTTTTGTATATGGTGTAAGGTAAGGGTCCAACTGCATTCTTTTGTATGTGCATATCCAGTTTTTTCTGCATCATTTGTTTTTTATTTTTTTTATTCATTTTTTTTCTTTTTTTCTTTTTCTTTTTTTCTTTTTTTTTTCTTTTTTTTCACCAGAGATAGCAGTGGAGAAGCATCATTTGTTGAAGAGACTGTCTTTTCCCCATTGAATTTTGTTGGCACCCTTATCAAAAATCAGTTGTGAACATGCAATATTTGTCTTATATGCCTGACTTACTTCACTTAGCGTAATGTTCTCTAATTCTACCCATGTTGTCACAAATGATAAAATTTCCTTCTTTTTATGGCTGAATAGTATTCCATGGTATATATATACCACATTTTCTTTATCCATTCATCTGTTGATGGACACTTAGGTTGATTCCATAACTTAGCTATGGTGAATAGTGCTGCAGAAACTGTATGTTCTTACTCATATGTGAATCTAAAACAATTGGGTCAGGCATGGTGGCTCACACTTGTAATCCCAGCACTTTGGGAGGCTGAGCTGAGGCAGGAGGATCTCTTGAGCCTAGGAGTTTGTGACCAACCTGGGAAACATTGCCAGACACCATCTCTAAAAAAAAATTATTTTAAATTAGCTAGGCATAGTGGCTTGCGCCTGTAATCCTAGCTGCTTAGGAGGCTGAGGCAGGAGAATCGCTTAATCCCAGGAGTTTGAAGCTGCAGTGAGCTATGATCATGCCACTGTACTCTAGCCTGGGTGACAAAGCAAGACTCTGTCTCAAAAAAATGGAAATAAATTTAAAAATGAAACTCAAACAGAAAGTAGAAGGGTGTTCAACAGAGGTAGGGAGTGTTGGGGGGATGGGGAAATGATGGTCAAAATGTACAAAGCCTCAATTAGGAATAATGTTTTTTTCTTTGACATACGTTGTACAGCATGTTGAATATAGTAAATAAAAATTTATTGTGTACATTTTGAAATCACTGAGAGTAAAGTTCAAGTGTTCTTACCACAAAAAAATGATAAGTATCTGAAGTGATGAATATGTTAATCATCCTGATTTAATTATTCCACATTGTATTCATAAATTATAGCATCATTTTGTATCCCATAAATATATATAACTATAATCTGTCAATTTACAATTTAAAATTTTTAAAAAATCAATTGACCATATATGTGAGGACTTATTTCTGGGCTGTATTCTATTCCATTGGTCTCTATGTCTGTCTTTATGCTAGTATACACTGTTTGATTACTACAGCTTTATAGTAAGTTTTGAAATTTGGAAATGTGAGTCCTTCGATTTTTTTCTTATTTTTCAAGATTGTTTTGGCTTTTCAAGTTCCCTTCAGATTCTATATGAATTTTAGGGTGGGTTTTCTATTTCTTCAAAAAGTCCATTGGGATTTTTTAAAAAAATTTATTGATACATAATAATTGTACATATTCATGGAGTACATGTTACATTTTGATACAAGCATATAACATATAATGATCAAATCAGGGTACTTGGGACATGATTCACCTGAAACATTTATCATTGGTTTATGTTGAGAACATTCGAAAACTTCTAGCTATTCTGAAATATAATAAATTATTGTTAACTATAGTTGCCCTATTGCACTATTGAACACTAGGACTTTTTCTTTCTATTTAACGGAATGACCCCTTCACCACACCTCTTCATTACCCCTTCCCATCACCCTTACCAATCTCTAGTAGCCACCATTCTATTCACTACCTCCTTGAGATCAATTTTTTTTAGGTCCCATATATGAGTGTGAAAATGCAATATTTGTCTTTCTGTGCCTAGTTTATTTCACTTAAAATAATGTCCTCCAGATCCAACCATGTTTCTGCAAATGACAAAATTTATTTTTCATAGCTAAATAATATTCCGTTGTGTACATACACCACATCTTTTTTTTATCCATTTGTCCCTTGATAAACACTTAAGCTGATTCCAGATTTTAGCCATTGTGAATAATGCTGCAATAAACACTGAAGTGCAAGTATCTTCTGGTTACATTTTATGTTTTTCCCTCAGCCAAGAGAGGTTTAGAGGCTTGCCCTTCTCCTCTATAATGCTCACCGTGTCTGTGACCGTTAGTTGTGAGTTTAGCCCCCCCAAGCCCCTAATCCCTGGAGAATATTACTACCGTGTGAGCACCATAGTGTTCATCAGTTAGTACCAATTTGACAGCGAGTACATGTGGAGGCTATTCCTCCGATCTTGTGATACCTCATTGCGGATAATGGGCTCAAGGTCAATCCAGGAAAATATAAGAGGTGCTAGATCACTGTCATTTCTTATAATTGAGTAATATTTCATTGTATACATATGCCACATTTTAGTAATCCATATTGGTAATCCACATTTTAGTAATCCATGTGGGTTGTTTCCACATCCTTGCAATTGTGAATTGTGCTGCCATGAACATTTGGGTGCAGATGTCTTTATTATAGAATGACTTTTGCTCTTTTGGGTACATGCCTAATAGTGCTATTGCTGGATCGAATGGTGTTCCTGTTTTCAGAATTGGAGAAAATATTTGCTCTTTACACATCCAATAAAGGGCTGATAACAAGAATCTATCTAGAACTTAAAAAAATCAACAAGAAAAAAATCAAACAACCCCATCAATAAATGGGCAAAGGAAATGAACAGAAACTTTTCAAAAGAAGACAGAATAATGGCCAGCAAACATATAAAAACATGTTCAAGGCCGGACACGGTGGCTCACGCCTGTAATCCTAGCACTCTGGGAGGCCGAGGTGGGAGGATCGCTCGAGGTCAGGAGTTTGAGACCAGCCTGAGCAAGAGCGAGACCTCGTCTCTACTAAAAAATATACATAAATCATCTGGACAACTAAAAATATATAGAAAAACTTAGTCAGGCATGGTGGCACATGCCTGTAGTCCCAGCTATTCGGGAGGCTGAGGCAGAAGGATTGTTTAAGCCCATGAGTTTGAGGTTGCTGTGAGCTAGGCTGACGCCACGGCACTCTAGCCAGGGCAAAAGAGTGAGACTCTGTCTCCAAAAAATCATTAGAGAAATGCAAATCAAAACCACAATGAGATATCACCTAACCCCAGTGAGATTGGCCTCTAGCAAAAAAATTCCAAAACAACAAATACTGGCAAGGATGTGGAGAGATGGGAACACTCTTACACTGCTGGTGGGACTGCAGATTGGTGCAACCTCTGTGGAAAAGAATCTGGAGATACCTCAGAGAGCTAAAAATAGTCCATTGGGATTTTGATATGGATTATATTGAATCTGTAGATCATTTTTAAGAGTATTTTTATCATAACAATATTAATATGAGGAGTCATTCATCATACAATGTCTTCTAATCCATGAACACAGGATATCTTTCCATTTATTTGTCATCTTTAATTTCATTTAGCAACATTGTGTAGTTTTCATTGTTAGTGTATAGCAATGCAGATGATTTTTTTTCTTGAGATAGGGTCTTGCTTTGTTGCCTGGGCTAGAGTGCAGTGGCATCACAATAGCCCACTGCAACCTCAAACTTTTGGGCTCAAGTGATCCTCCTGCCTCAGCCTCCAAAGTAGCTGGGACTGCAGGTGCATGACACCACGCCTGGCAAACAATTGATTTTTGTGTGTTGATTTTGTATCCGACATCTTTGCTGAATTCATTTATTAGCTGTAATCATTTTTATGGACTCTTTAGGGTTTTCTACATATAAGATCATGTCTTATATCATATCTGTGAACAGAGATCATTTTACTTCTTCCTTTCCAATTTGATTGCCTTTTATTTCTTTTTCTTGCTTAATTGCTGGCTAGAATTTCCACTACTATGTTGAATAGAAGTGTTAAAGGCAGATATTCCTTATCTTAGGAGTAAAGCTTTTAGTCTTTCACCATTTTATATGATGCTAGTTGTGGGTTTTTCATATATGGCCTTTTATCCTGTTGAGGAAGTTCTACTCCTAGTTTATTGAGTGCTTTTATCATGAAGGGGTGTTGGATTTTGTCAAATGCTTTTTCTCCATCAATTGAGGTGAACATTTGGTTTGTTCTTTAATTCTATTGATGTAGTTATTTCATTGATTGATTTTCCTATGGTGAGCCATCCTTACATTCTAGGAATAAATTTCAGTTAGTTGGTGATGGTTTATTGTGCTTTTAATATGCTGCTGAATTCAGTTTGCTAGTATTTTGTTGAAGTTTTTGTATCAATATTCATAAAGGACATTAGTCTGTAGTTTTCTTGTCATATCCTTCTCTGGCTTTGGTATCGGTGTAATGTTGGCCTCTTAGAATGAGTTAGGAAGTGTTCCCTCCTCTTCAACTTTTTGGAAGAATCTGAGAAAGATTAGTGTTAATTCTTCTTTAAATGTTTTGTAGAATTCACCAATTTCTCCATCTGATCCTGGGTTTTTCTTCGGTGGGAGGTTTTTGATTACTGACTCAATCTCCTTACTAGTTATAGGTCTTTTCAGATTTTCTATTTCTTCATGGATTGGATTTGGTAAACTGTGTGTTTTTAGGAATTTGTCCATTTCATCTAGATTATCCAATTTGTTGGTGTACAATTGTTGATAGTATTCCCTTCTAATCCTTTATAGTTCTTTGTGTTTGTTTGTTTGTTGAGACAGAGTCTCACTCTGTTGCCCGGGCTAGAGTGCCGTGGCATCAGCCTAGCTCACAGCAACCTCAAACTCCTGGGCTCAAGCGATCCTCCTGCCTCAGCCTCCCCAGTAGCTGGGACTACAGGCATGCGCCACCATGCCCGGCTAATTTTTTCTATATATATTTTTAGCTGTCCATATAATTTCTTTCTATTTTTAGTAGAGACAGGGTCTTGCTCTTGCTCAGGCTGGTCTTGAACTCCTGACTTCAAGTGATCCTCCCGCCTCGGCCTCCTAGAGTGCTAGGATTACAGGCGTGAGCCACCATGCCCAGCCTGCCTCATATATTTTTAAAGTCTGTTATTTGGTGCTGCTGTGGTTTGAATTTGTCCCCACCAAAGCTCATGTTGAAACAATATGGCAGTGTTGGGAGGTGGGGCCTCATGGGAGATATTTGGATCATGGGAGCAGATTCTTCATGAATGGCTTGTTGCTGTTCTCATGGTAGTGAGTGAGTTCTTGCTCTGGTGAGACTGGGTTAGTTCTTACAGGAATGCATTAGTTCCCACAAAAGTGGGTTGTTATAAAGCCAGGATGCCCCTCAAGTTTTGTCTCTGCGTGTGTCTATTTCCTCTTTGGCGTTCTTTCCCATGTTATGGTGCATCACAAAAGCCGTTGCCAAAAGCCAGGGCCATGCCCTTGAACTTCTCAGCTTGCAGAACTGTGCGCTAAATAAACCTCTTTTGTTTATAAATTACCCAGTCTCAGGTATTCTATTATAGCAAAGTGGACTAAGGTGCATATATGTTTATAATTGTTACATCTTCTCACTGTATTGAAACTTTTATCAATATGTAATGTCCTTCTTTGTCTCTCTCTCTCTCTCTCTCTTTTTTTTTTTTTTTTTTTTTGAGAAAAGGTCTCTCACTCTGTCACTCAGGTAGAGTGCAGTTGCAAAATCATAGCTCACTGCAACCTCAAGCTCCTGGGCTCAAGTGATCCTCCTGCCTCAGCCTTCTGAGTAGCTAGGACTACTGGTATTCACCACAACATCCAGCTAATTTTTCTATTTTTAGTAGAGACAGGGTCTCACTCTTACTCCGGCTGGTCTCAAACTCCTGGCCTCAAGTGGTCCTCCCTCCTCAGCCTCCCAAAGTGCTAGGGTTATAGGCGCAAGCCACTGCCACTCGGCCCTTCTTTGTCTCTTATAACCTTTTTTTGATTTAAACCCTATTTTGTCTGACAGTAATATAGCCACCCCAGCTCTCTTTTGATCACTATTGGCACAGAATATCTTTTTCAATCCTTTTACCTTCAACCTCTTTGTGTCCTTATATCTAACATGTTTCTTATAGACAATATATAGATAGATCCTTTTTAAAAATCCAATCGGGCCGGGTGCGGTGGCTCACGCCTGTAATCCTAGCACTCTAGGAGGCCGAGGTGGGCAGATTATTTGAGCTCAGGAGTTCGAGACTAGCCTGAGCAAGAGTGAGATCCCTCCCTACTAAAAAAAATAGAAAGAAATTAGCTGGACAACTAAAAATATATAGAAAAAATTAGCTGGGCATGGTGGTGCATGCCTGTAGTCCCAGCTACTCGGGAGGCTGAGGCAGTAGGATTGCTTGAGCCCAGGAGTTTGAGGTTGCTGTGAGCTAGACTGATGCCACAGCACTCTAGCCCGGGCAACAGAGTGAGATTCTGTCTCCAAAAAAAAAAAAAAGTATAGTAGGGGAAGGTTAGGAGGGGAGTGAGTGATGAAAAAATTACCTATTGGGTACAATGTACACTATTCAGGTGATGGGTACGCTAAAAGCCCAGACTTCACCACTATACAATATATCCATATAACAAATCTCCACTTGTACCCCCTACATCTATTGGAATTTTTTTATTTTTTATTTTTTAAAATAGAGACAGGGTCTTGCTGTTGCTCAGTCTGGTCTCAAACTCCTGGCCTCAAGTGATTCTCCTGCCTCGGCCTCCCAGAGTGTTAGGATTATAGGCATGAGCCACCACACCCGGCCAAAATTCTTTAAAAGTAGAATAATACTGGCTTTTATATTTACCTGTATAGTCACCTTTAGCAGTATTCCTTATTTTACCTTATGGCTTCAACTTATTGTCTGGTTTCCTTTCATTTCATCCTGAAGATCTCCCTTTAGCTTTTCTTGTAGGCCAGGCCTACTGGTAATGAACTCCCTCAGCTTTTATCTATCTGGAGATATCTTCACTTCTTCGTTTCAATTGTCTCATCGTAAAGTTTGTGATCCTTGCTTCTGCCTGCCCTAATTTATATCTCTTTATTAATGATAGTCTCACTTTTTCGTACATTTGTTTTCCTGGTTTCTTTTAATTTTTTGTCCATGGTTTCCTGTAGCTCATTGAACATATTTAAGACAGTTGGTTAATGTCTTTGACTAGTAATTCTAATGTCTGGGCTTTCTCTGGGATGGGTTCTGTCAAATTCTTTTTTTTCCTGTGGTTGGACCATATTTTCTCATTTATTTGTATGTTTTGTAATTTTTTTGAGAACTGGACATTTTAAGTATTATATTGTGGTAACCCTGCAGATCTAATTCTGCCTCTCCTCAGGGATTGCTGAATCTTGCTTGTTGAAGGCTGGAGCCATCTGTTTGTGACTTTTGCAAACTAATTTTATAAAGTATGTATTCCTTATTTTGTGTGGTCACTAAAGTTTCTCTTCTGTTATCTCTGAGGTCAGCCAGTGACCTGACAAAGATTTCCTTAAATGTCTGGCTCCCAAAAATGGAAATATAAGTGAAAACAACAAAAAACAAATAACCCAAGTACTGTTTCTTTAAATCCCCTATAAGTCACTTCAGCCTGTGGGTATTGAAACAAGGCTAGCCTCTGTGGCCACCCCTCAGCTATCAAAGCAGCACTTAGTAGTCAAATCACACAACCCAAATATTTGGAGGACAAGGTCTTTATTCCCTGCTCTGGTCCAGGAAGCTGCACCAGGAAAAGGGACCACTGTCCCTTCACCTGCCTGCCATGGGGCTAGGGGGTGGTAGCTGCTATGTGAAAGGCCAGCATTTCAAGAAATTTACCAAAACTTATAAGCCTCTTCATCAAACTCTCCCCTAGAGCTGCAAGTGTTCCACTAGACTCCAGAATTCCAAACAGTTACTTCAGACAGTTCATGCTAGCTCAGTAATTGTTTAAGTGGAGGGATGGATTCCTGGAGCTTCCTACTCTGCCCTCTTCCATGATGTCTAGCTGGTATTGATTTCTTGGAATTTACTACTATTTTCTTTGTAGCTTAGTACATAATAAATTTTTTCTTTTGTTTTAGAGACAGAGTCTCACTATGACACCCAGGCAAGAATGCAGTGGTTATTCACGGGCGTGATTATGGCACACTACTGCCTCAAACTCCTGGTCTGAAACCATCCCCCTGCCTCAGCATCCCAAATAGCTGGGACTACAGGTGTGTGCCACTTTGCCCAGCTAGTACATAATTAATTTTTTATTTAGTGCTCTTCATGAGTCAACTTGAAGATGATTAATTTTTGTAAGTATTCTCTGCCTTTGAAAAGAATGTGTAGTGTATTTGGAGGTACAAAGTTCTACAAAAGCCTATCAAAGCCAACAAGTTATTTGTAATATTCAAATTTCTACATCCTTACCTGACTTAGCTCTTTGGATCTGTCAGTCTGATAGTTATGCTAGCTCCTATCATGATTTTGTCTTTGTCATATTCTTGAATTTCTAATAGTTTTTATTTTATATATTTCAATACTATGTTGTTCTGTGTGTAAAGTTCAATAACATCTGTATCTTCCATTCCCTCTTGGTTTTATTTATTTATTTATTTTATTTATTTATTTTTTTTGAGACAGAGTCTCGCTTTGTTGCCCGGGCTAGAGTGAGTGCCATGGCATCAGCCTAGCTCACAGCAACCTCAAACTCCTGGGTTTAAGCGATCCTACTGCCTCAGCCTCCCGGGTAGCTGGGACTACAGGCATGCACCACTATGCCTGGCTAATTTTTTCTACATATATTTTAGTTGGCCATATAATTTCTTTCTATTTTTAGTAGAGACGGGGTCTCACTCTTGCTCAGGCTGGTCTCGAACTCCTGGCCTCGAGCGATCCACCCGCCTTGGCCTCCCAGAGTGCTAGGATTACAGGCATGAGCCACCACACCCAGCCCCCTTGGTTAATTGTACCCTTTGCCATTATAAACAAATGGTACCTCTTTTATACCATTTAACACCTTTAGCCTTGAATCCTACTTTGTCTGATATTAATATTAATATTGTCATTCCTGCTTTCTTGGTTTTCTTTTGTGGTTTTTTTTTTTTTTTGGCCTGGTGTGTCTTTATACTTTTATTTTCAATATTTCTGTGTCATTTTGTTCTAGTCGTGTCTCCTATAAATACCTAGATTTTGTTTAAAAAACTCAGTTTTTAGAGACTTTCTTTTTTAAATAGGGAAATTTAACCTATTCCAATTTATTATCTTCACTAATATCTTAGGTTTTATGCTACCATCTTAATTCATGTTTTCTATGTATGATGTTTTATTGTTTCTTGTATTTTCACCTCCTGACTTTTGCTTGACTGATCAAATTTTCTTCCTTTTTCCCTCTAATTCTAGATCTTATTTCTAGTCAACTAGAAATTACTCTCCTATTTTTTAAAAAAACATATTTAAACTTACATTTTTCTGTATATAATAATAATTAATTTACTTCTCCCCTTAAATTTCTTCCCCACCTCTAATGTTTTTGTAAAATTATTTAAGATTTTGGTTCTAGACTTACTAATTTTTTTTTTGAGAGGGAGTCTTGCTCTGTTGCCTAGGCTAGAGTGCTGTGGCATCAGCCTACCTCACTGCAACCTCAAACTCCTAGGCTCAAGCAATCCTCCTGTCTCAGCCTCCCATGTAGCTGGGATTACAGGTGTGCGCCACCATGCCCAGCTAATTTTTCTATTTTTAGTAGAGACGGGGTCTCGCTCTTGCTCAGGCTGGTCTTGAACTGCTGAGCTCAAGGATCTCCCACCTTGGCCTCCCAGAATGCTAGGATTATAGGTGTGAGCCTCAGTGCCCAGCCCCTAGACTTATTAAAATTCTTGACTACATTATACTTTCTTTTTTTTTTTTTTTTTTTTTGAGACAGAGTCTCGCTGTGTTGCCCGGGCTAGAGTGAGTGCCGTGGCGTCAGCCTCGCTCACAACAACCTCAAACTCCTGGGCTTAAGCGATCCTACTGCCTCAGCCTCCTGAGTAGCTGGGACTACAGGCATGTGCCACCATGCCCGGCTAATTTTTTCTATATATATTTTTAGTTGTCCAGATAATTTTTATTTCTATTTTTAGTAGAGACGGGGTCTCCCTCAGGCTGGTCTCGAACTCAATTTCTTATGTATCTTATAAGACATACTCTATGCATATATAAACAAATATGTGTAGTGTTTCTTTTTCTTTTTTTCTTAGACAAATGATACCGTATAATCTACATTTTTCTGAATCTTGATTGTGTCTTAACAATGTATCTCGGAGGTCCTTCCAACCTATATGTTTTTTAAACCTTTCATTATGGAAAATTTCAAACATACACAAAGAAGAGAGGATAGTATATGAATCCCATATACCCATCACCTAGTTCAATAATGATCAGTATCCTGTTATTCTTGTTTTATCTATCCCTCCCAGTTATGTTGATTATTATTATTAAGATTTTGCTGGAGTATTTTAAAACAGATCACAGACATCATATCATTTTATTTTCAAATATTTTGGTTTATATCTTTAAAAGATAAAGACTTAAGAAATAAAATTACAATACCATTATCACACCCAATAAAAGTTATAATTTCTTAGTGTCATCTAATACCCAATGTATGTTTAGTTTACCATGAGTATCTAAAAAATGTTTTATAGTTGCCTGCCTATACACATTTTCATTGCCAATTTCATAAGCTCCCCCACTCTCACTTCTTGTTTTCCTTAAGCTCTCCTTTTTCTATTTGACATTGTTGACTGTTCCTTATAATTTTTAAAACTATTAATATTCTAGATGTTCTTCCATTGGAAATCCTTCTTTTCTATTTTGTTCTTGGCACCTCTACTTCTTCCTGCCTGTACCCTTCAGGCCCAATGTCAAATTCTTTTCTCTTTTTCTCTAACTTTCCTTCTTTCAGATAACTAATCCACATTATTGTTCCAACTATCACCTCTGCTGATGGATGACTCTAAAACCTTCATCTCCAGTCTAGACCTCTCACCCAAACTCCAGTTCTCTATTTCTAATTGCCTGCAGGATATTTCTGCATGAAAACTCCATCATAAATTCAAACTGAACATCTCTAAAATTGAATTTAGGCTGAGTGTGGTGGCTCACATCTGTAATCCTAGCACTTTGGGAGGCTGAGGCAGGAGGGTGGCTTGAGGCCAGGAGCTCAAGACCAGCCTGGGCAACATAGCGAGACCCCATCTCTAAAAAAAAAAAAATAAGAAGAAAAATTAGCCAGGCATGGTGGCACATGCCTGTAGTCCAAGCTACTCAGGAGGCTGAGGCAGGAGGTTTGCTTGAGCCCAGGAGTTCAAGGCTGCAGTGAACTATGATCCCACCATTGCACTACAGGTTGGGTGGCAGAGCAAGACCCTGTCTCAAAAAATAAATAAATAAATAAAAATAATAATAAATAAATTGAACTTACTATCTTCCCCCTAAAATAACTGTCTTTACTCCCTTACTTCTGATAATGGCAACTTCATTTTCCCTGTTGCTAAGCTTGAAATCCTAGTTATTTCTAAAGTATAATTGTCTTTAAGACCCTCTATTCAATTAGTTACTCAGTTTTATTGATTCTTCCTTTGTAGTATCTCTAGCTTTGCTCCAGTCTCCTTATTCCCTGAAACCTAATCACAGACCTTCATAGGTCACTTAGCTACCATTTAGTGTTATGCTGGAAATCTTAACCAATGTAGTGAAATGAGAAATCAAAATAAGAGGTATAAATATTGGCAAAGTAAAGACAAAACTGTCATTATTTCCAGTTGATATGGAAATCAAAGAGGATCAACTTACAAATTATTACACAAAGAAATTTATATGCAAGATGACCACTTATAAAATATAACACCAAAATCAACAACTTTCCTAAATAAAAGCAGTAAATAGAAAATGTTACAGAAAAGAAATTCCATTCACAATAGTAATAAAAACTATAAAATACACAAGAATATAGGAGCAGGACAGTGGCCCATGGAAGTCGGATCCTGCTAAGGAGTATGTAACAACTCACCTGCTGAATCAAAAAATAAAAATAAAGAATCTCTTATACAGAAGAGGACAAAAAAGCACTAAGCAAAAAGAAAAATTTGATTAGACGTCATCAAGATTAAAAACTTCTGCTATTTTGTTTAAGAAAATGAAAGGCAAGCCACACACTGGGAGAAAATATTCGCAATACATGTACGAGGGCTGTCCAGAAAGTATCCAGCCATATAATCTGCAAAATAGAGACATATTGAAGAAGATACAATATGCAAGAAACATTGCACATAGGACAATGACACCTTGGTCCCCTTCAAAGTAGGTACCTTGAGACCTCACACAGTTCTCCCAGCATCTCTTAACCTAACCTGTACCTGTTCAACATTCTCAGGTATTCTGCTTGTCACAGGCCTTCCAGAACCTGGATCACTTTCGCACTTTCGACAGATTTTCGACCATCTTTGAAGTGTTTGTGCCACACTTTTATTTGCGCTGCACTCATTGCATCATCCCCAAAAGCCTTCCGAATCATCCTAATAGTTAAGGGGGAAGAATGTTCAAGCTTAACGCAAAATTTGATGCAGATTCGTTGTTCTACTCAGTCATTTTGAATGCCACAGTCACATAGTACACATGCTCACTCAATGGGGTCTAGCGCCCCACTGACTAGTACAGTGGAGTAGTCATTGTTTACGCATGCCCTTTACAGTCGGCTCGTCTTGGCTGCCATGTTACATCCATGTTTCGCAAACTGTTTTCCTTATATTAACAATGGCTGGATACCTTCCTGACAGCCCTGTATCAAAGGATTTGTATCCAGAACATATAAAGAACTTTTACAACTCAAAATAAGAAACAATCTCATAACAAAAGGGACAAAGGATTAGAAAAGACATTTCAAAAAGGCAGGCCAGGCGTGGTGGCTCACACCTGTAATCCTAGCACTCTGGGAGGCCAAGGCGGGAGGAGTGTTTGAGGTCAGGAGTTCGAGACCAGCCTCAGCCACAGCAAGGCTAAAAATAGAAAGAAATTAGCCAGGCAACTAAAAAAAAACACAGAAAAAATTAGCTGGGTGTGGTTACGCACACCTGTAGTCCCAGCAACTCAGGAGGCTGAGGCAGGAGGATCACTTGAGCCCAGCAGTTTGAGGTTGCTGTGAACTAGGCTGTCGCCACAGCACTCTAGCCCAGGCAATAGAGCAATAAAGTTCTGTCTCAAAAAAGAAAAAAGTTTCAAAAAGGAATATATAGGAATAGCCAATAGGTAAATGAAAAGGTGCTCAAATCACTGGTCATCAGGGAAATGCAAATAAAAACCACAGTGAAATATCACTAGAATGACTAACAATACTAAATGATGGTGAAGATATGGAGCCACTGGGGCACTCATACACTAGAGTGTGAAATGGTACGACCACTTTGGTATACTATTTGGTGGTTTCTTTCTTTCTTTCTTTTTTTTTTTTTTTTTTTTTTGAGACAGAGTCTAACTCTGTTGCCTGGGCTAGAATGAGTGCCGTGGCGTCAGCCTAGCTCACAGCAACCTCAAACTCCTGGGCTCAAGCAATCCTTCTGCCTCAGCCTCCCGAGTAGCTGGGACTACAGGCATGTGCCACCATGCCTGGCTAATTTTTTTTTCTATATATATTTTTAGTTGTCCAGATAATTTCTTTCTATTTTTAGTAGAGACGGGATCTCGCTCTTGCTCAGGCTGGTCTCGAACTCCTGATCCCGAGCCATCCATCTGCCTCGGCCTCCCAGAGTGCTAGGATTACAAGCGTGAGCCACCACGCCCAGCCTGGTGGTTTCTTATAATGTTAAATATACAAAGTTAAAAATACACCTATGTAATGACCCAACAATTCTACTCCTAGATATTGCTCAAGAGAAATGAAAATGTGTTCACAAGAAGACTTATTTGGAAATATTCATAGCAGCTTTAGCCATATGGCCAAAAACTAGAAACAAATTGTTATATACCCATGCAATGGAATACTACAAACCAATGAAAAGAAATGAACTACTGTTTAACAACATGAATAAGTCTCAGAAACATTATGCTTAGCAAAAGAAGTGAGAACAAAAGAGTATGTGCTGTATAATTCTATTTGTGAAATTCTGGAAAGGCATATCTAATCTTTGGTGACAGAAAGCAGATCAGTGGTCTGGGGCTAGGGGTTGTAGGGTTTGATTGCAAAGAAATAATAAGGGAAAGGCCGGGCGCCATGGCTCACGCCCGTAATCCTAGCACTCTGGGAGGCCGAGGAGGGAGGATTGCTCAAGGTCAGGAGTTCAAGACCAGCCTGAGCAAGAGCGAGACCTCGTCTCTACTAAAAATAGAAAGAAATTATCTGGCCAACTAAAATACATATAGAGAAAAAATTAGCCGGGCATGGTGGCGCATGCCTGTAGTCCCAGCTACTCGGGAGGCTGAGGCAGAAGGATTGCTTTAGCCCAGGAGTTTGAGGTTGCTGTGAGTTAGGTTGATGCCATGGCACTCTAGCCTGGGCAACAGAGTGAGACTCTGTCTCAAAAAAAAAAAAAAAAAAAGAAATATAAGGGAACTATTTGGGGTGATGAAAATTGATTATGGTGGTAATTAAAAGTGTGTATACATTTGTCAAAACTCATCAAACTATAGAATTTGAAACTATAAATTGGAAATGAGTATTTATTTATTTATTTCCACAGGTCAAAGTGAAGGAGATGAAATGAGTATTTAATAGTATATAAATTGGCAGCTGTGTAAAAAAATAGTATATAAATTATACTTCAATAGATTTTATTTTATTTTTCATCTTACATTCTTATTTATTATAATATATAAGCAGATCTGTTTTATGTAAAATAACTGGTTCTATCAAGTAATCACACCAAGGCATTCTACTGGTAATTTCCCCAAAATCAGTTCAGGTAAAATTAAAATATTTATGTACTTCACAGGCTATCAAAACTTGAGACTTCATTATTGATTTCAATTCTGAGGCCACATACACAATTCAAAATATACATAAACTGGGTTAAGGCGATAAACATGAGCTGAAAGAAATCACAGGATTCAGGACAATTAAAGTGTATTTTGCTTTCATTAGAGTCACAATGTGAACAGCAAAACCTGTGCATATCTGGGCTTCTGAACATCTAAGGTGACTGCACGGCGGGTGGGCAAACAGCTGACATGACTTGAAGGCTCATTTCTTCTCTGCCTCTCCTTTCTTGGGTTCTTGTTTCAGTTTGTAATCAGCCGGGGCAGCCTTGATTGCATCTTCAGCCAGCATGGAGCAGTGCAATTTCATGGGAGGAAGGCAGAGTTCCTTGGCAATGTCTGTGTTTTTGATGGTCAAGGCTTCCTCCACCGTTTTCCCTTTCACCCATTCAGTGGCTAACGAGCTGGAGGCAATTGCGGAGCCACAGCCAAATGTTTTAAACCTGGCATCCACAATCTTCCCCTTTTCATCCACTTGAATCTGTAATTTCATTACATCACCACATGCTGGAGCCCCCACCAATTCAGTTCCAACATTTTTAGATGTCTTGTCAAGGGATCCCACATTTCTAGGATTTTCATAATGATCAACCACCTTCTCAAGATGGCATCAAACCCTTGACTACAGACATCACACTCACTCCATGACTTCCTCTATCAATACATTTGATTTTAAAAAGAAAAATACAATTAGGCAATAAAAGGAGATGAAGCACTGATACATGCTACTATGTGGATGAACCTCAGAAACATTATGCTAGTGAAAGAAGCTAGCTACAAAAGATAATCTATTGTATGATCCAATTTAAGTGAAGTGTTCTGAAAAGACAATAGAGAGTGACTGCAAATGGGCATGAGGAATTAGCGGGATGATGAAAACGTTCTAAAATCAGATTTTGATCACAGTACAACTTCATCAATTTATTAAAATTCTTTTAATAGTACACTTGAATGAATTTATGGTATGTAACTTACATTCTGGCTCACACCCGTAATCCCAGCACTTTAGGAGGCCAAGGTAGGAGGATCTCTTGAGGCCAGGAGTTTAAGACCTGCCTGGGCAGCATGGTGAGACCACATCTCTACAAAAAAAAAAATTAGCCAGGTGTGGTGATACATGCCTTTAGTCTCTGCTACTTGGGAGGCTGAGGCAGGAGGATCCCCTGAGCCCAGGAGTTTCAGGTTGCAGTGAGCTATGATGAGGCCACTGCACTCCAGCCTGGGCAACAGATCTTGTTTCAAAAGAAAAAAAAAAGATAATTGACCATGTAATCCATCAATGCGCTCTTTGGTATTTACCCAAATGAGTCAAAAACTTATGTCCACACAAAAACCTGTACATGGATATTAACAGCAGCTTTATTCATAATTGCCAAAACTTGGAAGCAACCAAGATGTCCCTCAGCAGGTGAATAGATAAATAAAATGTGGTACATCCAGGCAATGAAATATATTATTCTGTGCTTGGAAGAAATGAGCTATCAAGCCATGAAAAAACATGGAGGAAACTCCAATGCATATGACTAAGTTAAAGAAGCCAATCTGAAAAGGCTACCAGACTGGATGATTCCAACTATGTGACATTCTGGAAAAGGCAAAAGTATGAAGAAAGTAAAAAGATCCGTGGTTGCCAGGGATTGAGGGGAAAAAAGGATGAATAGGTGGATCACAGGGGTTTTTAGGGCAGGGAAGCTATTCTGTATGATACTATAATAGTAGATACATGTCATTATACATTTGTCAAGACTTGTAGAATGTACAACACCAAGAATGAGCTCTACTGTAAACTATGGGCTTTGGGATGATAATAATGTGTCAGTGTAGGCTCAACGATGGTAACAAATGTACCACTACTGCTGGAAGTTGACAGTAGGGGAGGTTGGACATGTGTGTAGGGTCAGGAAATTACATGGAACTCTCTGTACTTTCCACTCAATTTTGCTGTGAACTTAAAACTGCTCTAAAAAATAAAGTCAGGCTGGACACCATGCCTCACCCAGTAATCCCAGCACTTTGGGAGGCCAAGGTTGGATGACTGCTTGAGGCCAGGAGTTTGCAAGCAGCCTGGGCAATATAAAGAGACCTTGTCTCTACCAAAAAAAAAAAAATTAATTAGCCAGTCATGGTGGCACATGCTTGTAATTCTAGCTACTCAGGAGGCTAAGGTGGGAGAATTGCTTGAGCCCAGGAATTTGAGGTTACAGTGAGCTGTGATTACACCACTGCACTCCAGCCTGGGTGACAGAGCAAGACCCTGTCCCAAAAAAATTAAATAAATAAAATAAAAAATAAAGTCTATTTGTAAAAAAGAAAGGAAATGAGCTATCAAGCCATGAAAAGACATAGAGGAACCTCCAATGCATATTACCTAGTGAAAGAAGCACTCTGAAAAGACTACGTAGTATATAATTTCAACTATATAACATTCATGGAGACAGTAAAAAGATCTGTGGTTACCAAGGGTTAAAGGGGAAGGAGGGGTGAATATAAGGAGCACAAAGGATTTTTAGGGCAGTGAAACTATTCTGTGTCATAGTATTAATATAATGCTAACAAATGTATTGTTCTGGCAGTGGGGATGTAGACATAGTGGAGAAGGCTATGCCTGCAAGGAGGCAGGGAGAATAATGGGAACTCTGTACTTTCTCCTTAATTTTGCTGTGAACTTAAAACTTCTCTAAGATATAAAATCTATTAAAAATTGGTTGTTCAGGCTGGGTGCAGTGGCTCACGCCTATAATCCTAGCACTCTGGGAGACTAAGGTGGGAGGATCACTTGAGGTCAGGAGTTCGAGACCAGTCTGAGCAAGAGCGAGACCTTGTCTCTACCAAAAATAGAAAACTATAGCCAGGTGTGGTGGTGTGTGCCTGTAGTCCCAGCTACTCAGGAGGCTGAGAAAGGAGGATGGCTTGAGCCCAGAAGTTTGAGGTTGCTGTGAGCTAGGCTGACGCCATGGGACTCTAGCCCAGGCAACAGAGCAAGACTCTGTCTCAAAAGAAAAAGAAAAAAAAATTGGCTGTTCAGATAAAAATAACAAAATATTGTGGGTTATTGTGGGGTAAAATAAAATGCATGACAATAGCATAAAGTTCAGGAATGGAAAAATGGAAGTATTATATATTAATGTAAGGTTCTTGTACCCTTTGTGAAGTGGCATAATAATACTTGAAGGTAGACTACGATAAATTAAAGCTGTACACTATAAACCTTTAAGCAACCATTAAAATAACAAAACAAAGAAGTATAGCTAATAACCCAACAAAGGAGATAAAATAGAATAAAAGTAATATTGATTAATTCAAAATAAGGCAGAAAAAGAGGAAAAAGAACAAATAAGAGATGGGACAAATAGAAAACAAGATGATAGACTCAAACCTAATCATATTAACAATCACATTAAACATAGATGGTCTGTCTTAACATCCCAATTACAAGGTAGAGATGATTGGATTGGGTAGAAAAGCAAGACCCAACCATTGTTTTGCTTACAAGAAACACTCTTTAAATACAAAGAGCACAAATAAGTTAAAAGTATGTAAAAAGATGTGTAGGCTAACACTAGTCTGAACTATTAATATCAAAGTAGATATCAGGGCAAAGATACCAGGAATAAAGAAGGTAATTTCATAATGATAAAGGGGTCAATTAATGAAAAGGACATAATGATCCTAAATGTTTGTGCACCTAATAAAAGAGCTTCAAAATACATGAATCAAAAACTATAGGCCAGGCGTAGTGGCTCATGGCTGTAATCCCAGCACTCTGGGAGGCCGAGGCGGGATCATTTCTTGAGCTCAGAAGTTCGAGACCAGCCTGAGCAAGAGTGAGACCCCGTCTCTACTAAAAATAGAAAGAAATTAGCAGGGTGTAGTGGTGCGTGCCTGTAGTCCCAGCTACTTGGGAGGCTGAGGCAGGAGGATAACTTGAGCCCAGGAATTAGAGGTTGCTGTGAGCTATGATGATGCCACTGCACTCTACCCAGGGCAACAGAATGAGACTCTGTCTCAAAAACAAAACGAAAACCAAACTGATAAACTGCAAGGAGAAATAGACAAATCCACAATTTGAGTCAGAGATTTCAATACCCTCTCTCAATAACTGATAGAACAAGTAGGCATAAAATCAATAAGGATACAATAGATGTGAACAACACTATCAATCAAATTGACCTGGTTGACATTTATAGTGTATTCTATAGAAATCAATAGATTCTAACACTGTCCAGGAGAGGGAGAAGAAAAAAAAAAAAGAAATCAATACCAGAAAGATCTCTGCAAAATCCTCAAATATTTGAAAACGAAACAATCCACTTTTAGATAACCCATGGGTCAAACAAGAAATCAAAAGAAAAATTAGAAAATATTTTGAACTGAATCAAAATGAAACCACAACATATCATAGCTAAAGCAGTAGCTAGGGGGTAAATTTTTAGCACTAAACACTTAGAACAGAAGAAAGGTCTCAAAACAATTACTTCATTTTTCACTTTTGTAAACTAAAAAAAGGAAGACTAAATAAAACTCAAAGTATAAGAACAAAAATAATACCGTGGCACTGGTTCTTGGGAAAAAAAAAAAAGAACAGTGGTGCCCTCCTGTAGTCCTAGCTACTGGGGAGGCTGAGGCAGGAGGATTGCTTGAATCCAGTAGCTGCAGACTCTAGTGTGCAGTATGACTGCACCTGTGAATAGCTACTGCACTCCAGCAGAGCCTGGACAACATAATAGTGAGACCTGGTTTCTAAAAAAAAAAAAAAAAAAAAAGCAAGTAATAAAGATCAAAGTGGAAATCAATGAAACAGAAAACAGAAAAACAGGCGGCTCGGAAACCCGTGCGTCGTGTGGGGCTGCGGCAGAGCCTCTTTAAAGAAGGCGCAAGAGGTTGTCAGCTTCAAGTGAAGCACATCGGCGCGGCGACAGCAGCCTGGAGTCATGAGCGACAAGCGGCGAACAGAACTACGGCGAGCGGGAATCGCATTCTGCTTCCAGAAGTGGAAGTGCTCACGGATGGGGGAAATCTGCAAGGCATACCCCTGCAAGGCCTCGCTCCAAGGAAGATTCCAGGCGTTCCAGATCAAAGTCCAGGTCCATATCTGAATCTAGGTCTAGGTCCAGAAGAAACTCTCGAAGGCATTGTACCAGGTCACGGTCTCGTTTCCGCTCTCATAGACGATCCGGAGCAGGTTTTACAGTCAAGATTATCACAGACGGCACAGCCACAGTCATTCTCCTATGTCTGCTCTCAGGCGTCATGTTGGGAATCGGGCGAATCCTGATCCCAACTGTTGTCTTGGAGTATTTGGGTTGAGCTTGTACACCACAGAAAGAGATCTAAGAGAAGTGTTCTCTAAATATGGTCCCATTGCGTATGTGTCTATTGTATATGACCAGCAGTCTAAGCATTCAAGAGGATCTGCCTTTGTATATTTTGAAAATGTGGATGATGCCAAGGAAGCTAAAGAATGTGCCAATGGAATGGAGCTTGATGGTCGTAGGATCAGAGTTGATGTCTCTATAATAAAAAGACCACATACCCCAACACCAGGAATTTACATGGGAAGACCTACCTATGGCAGTTCATGCCATCGGGATTATTATGACAGAGCATAGGATGGAGGCTATGATGATCGGGACAACTGTAGCAGATCATACAGAGGAGGAGGAGGTGGAGGAGGAGGATGGAGAGCTGCTCAAGACAGGGATCAGATTTATAGAAGGCGGTCGGTCACCTTCTCCTTACTACAGTCGTGGAGGATACAGATAACATTCCAGATCTTGATCATATTCACCTCGTTGCTATTAAAGCATGAAGTTGAAGACTTTCTGAAACCTGCCCTAGAGCTGCGATATTGTTTGTGGACAATATTTTTTATTGTCTCGTTTAAAAAGTGAACAGTGCCTAGTGAAGTTAGGTGACTTTTACACCTTTCATGATGACTACTTTTAGTGGAGTTGAAATGCTATTTTTATTCTGCATTTGTGTAGTTCGGTGCTTTGTTCAAAGTTAAGTGTTTTCAGGAAAGTATGTATTGCATGTATTTTTTTACAGTCTAAATTTTGACTGCTAAGAAGTTTCTATTGTACAAAACTTCATTTAAAGGGTTTTCTACTGAATCCAGGGTATTCTGAAGATTGAAGCCTGTGTGTAAAATGCTACCAAATGGCAAAAGGCAACAATAAACAGTGTGATTTAAAAAAAAGAAACATAAAACAGAAAAATAGAGAAAATCAAAGAAATCAGATACTTGTATGCCAAGTTCCTTGCAGCATTATTCACAATACCCAAATGTTGAAAACAATCCAAATATCCAGCAGATAAATGGATAAACAAAATGTGCTATAACCATACAATGAAACATTATTCAACCATTAAAAGGGAATGAAGTACTGATATATGCTACATGTATGAACCTTGAAAACATTATGCTAAATGAAAGAAGCCACACACAGGGAGAAATAGTGGATGATTCAACTTATATGAGGTACCTAGAATAGTCAAATTCATAGAAACAGAAAGCAAGTTAGAGGTTACCAGAGGCTGGGAGAAGGGAGGAATGGGTTATTGTTTAATGGGTGCAGAGTTTCTGTTTAGAGTGATGAAAGTTTTAGAAATAGAAAGTGGTGGCTGGGCGCAGTGGCATATGCCTGTAGTCCCAGCTACTCAGGAGGCTGAGGCAGGAGAATCACTTGAGCCCAGGAGTTTGAGGTTGCTGTGAGCTAGGCTGATGCCACGGCACTCACTCTAGCCCGGGCAACCGAGCAAGACTCTGTCTCAAAAAGAAAAAAAAGAATGAATTGTACACTTAAAAAAATGGTTAAAATGGCAAATTTTATGTTACATATATTTTACTACAATTAAAATAATTAATAATGTAATATACCAAAAACTGTTAAACTGTACACTTTAAATGGTTGAACTGTATAGTGTGTGAATTTATCTTAATAATGCTGTTCAAAAGAGTGCATTACTGTATGATTCCATTTATATAAAATTCTATGAAATTAAAACAAATATATAGTGACAGAAAGCAACTCTAATTTGCTCACTACTTCATTGTCTTTTTTTTTAAAAAAAAATTAATTAATTAATTAATTTTAGAGACAGAATCGCGCTAAATTTCCCAGGCTGGATTTGAACTCCTGGGCTCAAGCGATCCTCCCGCCTCAGCCTCTCGAGTAGCTGAGACTAGCGCACCGTCGCGCCTGGCTTTTTTTTTTTTTAAGAATTATTTTATGTATTTTTTACCTCATCGTCTTTTATCGCCTCCATTTTTTCAAATCGTTTCTCTGATCCCTGAGAATCTGCCTATTTATGTTAATACTGGTCCTAAGGAGGATACATGACCTGGGGTCTCTGGGGAGGAGGGGGTGGTCTGAATTTGCCAAGGGAAAGGTGAGACTTAGGGACTCCCGGATCAAATAATTTGTACTGGCGTCGCGATCTAAATAGTCTTCAATTACCTGAAGGTGTAGTTTAGAAGCCTGTGACTTACTGATAGCTGGGCTGGACCTAGAACTCCACTTCCCAGGAGGTCTCGGGGCGTTGAGTGGAGACTGCGTCCGACGACTGGGTGGGACTCCGATCGCTATCCCGGATGTGGCGCGGAGCTCGCCGAGTTTGCCAATCCCAACGCGAGACTCCAGGGAGGCTCCGCCAGTCGCGGTTGAACGGCGCTGGAGGACGGTCGCACTTTGCCGGGTAACATTTATTGCGAACCCCCCCCAGCCGATCCCCAGCTCCGATTTTCTCCCCTTGAGTCTCCCCATCCCCCGGGACAGTTGCCTTAGTATATGTGATACACTCCCTGGATAGAAGGAATTTGAGGGTGCGGTGAGATGTGTGTCTGTTGGGGAGATTGAGCCAGCTCTTCCTATTTGGGAATCCAGTGGAAAGCACCTCTCTGTCCCAGGCTCACGAGTCCATATGAAGCCCCGGAACCAACTACCCTTGATGGAGAAGGATGTGAGAGAAGTGCCGAACGGGCTTCTGGTGTCTTGATGGGTCACTGGGATTGCTTTTCCTCCGGTTAAGTTTCCAAGAGCAAGATAGTCTTCCCTGGCTCAAGATTGGGGTGTGTTCACGTGGTTTCCTTCACCCCTGAGTGTCCTAGAATCTCCTTTGACCTGTTTTGAACCAAATAAATCAGTGTTCAATGTGAAAAGCTCCCCCAATTTAGTAGATAACTAAGTTGCAGAAAGTACAGTAAATAAAAATGGGGCCCTGCTACTGAATTGTTTTGGTTTCAGAAAGTCCCAGAAAGTGATTTTTAGGAGATATAGTTAGAATCAGACTTGTGGGAAGGTTGAGACTTGGAGAATGTGTTAGAAACAGTACTACTTTGAGCTGCACTCTTGTATTGACTGTTGCTGATATTTCGTATTGTGTCTAGCCTAGAGAAAATTGACCACCAGGCAGACTGTGTATGTGAAGGATGCTTTATTAGATGAGATTGGAAGACTTAGAAGAAACTGTAATGCCAAGATTAAGAATATGATGGTGGGGAACCTGCAGCCTCAAGGCCACGTGTGGCCCTGGGATCGTCGAGTGCATCCCTGAGTGCAGCCCCTTGACTGAATCCAAACTTCACAGAACAAGGCTGCACTCAAGGATACAGAACGCCGCATGTGGCCCCAAGGCCTCAGGTTCTGGATTTTTGGGGGCAGAGCCACTCATATGGACTAACTCAGAAAGCAGCCTTCTGGGGTCTCTACAGCTCAGCGCTCTCCCAATTTACAATCCTCTAGGCATACCTAAGGATTTCTGAGCTGCTATTTCATAGTGCTACCTGGGAGGCTTAAATAAGATAAGGTATGTGGAAGTACATACTACAATGCCTATAAGAGGCTCTCAATTTTTAGTTTCCCTTTGATTCTCCATAGCAACTTTTTTCTTTGTGTATTATTGTTTGCTTTTTTATATAGCTCAAAATTGTAAGCTTCTAGCATTCCTAGGATTTGAGGTGTCTTTTTTTTAAACCCCCTTTTAAAAGTCCCTCCTAGCAGTGCATTGCCCAGTGTAGTGTCTGGGAGAGTGGATGGACAGTGGTGATAATGAGGGGAAAGCTGTGCGTGCTCCTTAACAGAACAGCATAATGCCAGATGCTGGAGCTGAGGTAAACAAGGTCTTCTCATATATGTGATGAACAACCTAAAATATTGGCCTTTCTTTTGTATCTCCCAGCCTTCTCTCAGAGCCCCCAACCTTTTAAAAAGAGTATTATTTTATTTTTTATTTTTTAATTTATAAAGAGAAGAAATTTATTTCTTACAGTTATGAGGCCAAGAAGTCCAAGGTCGAGAGGCTACAACTGGTAACAGCCTATTTGCTGGTGGAGACACTGCAGAGCCCTGAGGTGGCTCAGGGAATCATATGTCGAGGGGTCTGAGAGTGCTCACTCAGGTCTCTCTTCCTCTTGTAAAACCACCAGTTCAACTCCCATTTTAATTTATTAATCTATGAATGGATTATCCACTTGTGAGGGAAGAGCACTCATGATTTAATCACCTTTTTTTTTTATCCCTTTTTGATCCCAAAGTCACTTATTTTTTTTTATTCTTATTTCAGCATATTGTGGGGGTACAAAAGTTTAGGTTACGTATATTGCCCTTGGCTCCCCACCCCAGTCAGAGTTTCAAGCGTGTCCATCCCCTAGACAGTGCGCATCGCACTCATTATGTATGTATGCACCCATCCCCTCCCCCACCCACATCTGCCCGACACCCGATCAGTGTTATTCCTAAATGTGCTCTTAGGAGATGATCAGTTAGTTAATCACCTCTTAAAGGCCCTACTTCTCAATACTGCTACATTGGGGATTAACGTTCTACATTAATTTTGGAGGGGACATTTCAACCATAGCATTCCGCCTTTGGCGCCCCACCCCCCAAACTCATGTCCTCCTCACTAACAAATTCATTCCATCCCCATAGCCCCAAAGTCTTATCTGTGAGTTTGTAAAAATCAAAACAAGTTATCTACTTCAAGATACAATGGTGGGATGAGCATAGGGTATGAATTCCCATTCCAGAAGGGGGAAATAGGCAAGAAGAAAGGGGTAACAGGCTCCAAGCAAGTCCAAAACCCAAAAGAGCAGACACTGGGTCTTCAGACTCCAGAATACTCTCCCTTGACTCCATTGTCCGGCATCTGCAGCACACCCGTGTGGGGGTTGGGCCCCAAGGCCTTGTGCAGACCTGCCCTGATGGCTTCACTGGGCTCAGTCTACCCAGCTCTCCCTGGCTAGTGTTGCATGTTAGTAGTTCTACAGTTCTGGGGGCTTCGTGGTGGTCTGGCCCCCATGGTTCCATTAGGCATTGCTCTAGGTAGGGGTCTCCACAGTGGCTCTGCCCCTGAGACAAGTCTCTGCTTGTCCCCAGGCTTTAGATGACATCTTTTAAAATCTGGGTGGAGGCTGCCATGCTGCCAACAGCATTTACTTCCTGCTAGACTGCAGAATTAGCACCCTGGGGAGGCCATTAAGGTTTACAATTTGTGCTTTCTGGAGCTGCCTCTTGAGGTGGAGGTGGAGCTAGGCAGCGGTGCCGCTGGCCTGTCCTCAGAAACTGTTCTGCCCCCCAGGCCTCTGGGACTGTGAATGGAGAGGCAGCCTCAAAGATTTGTGAAATGCCTTTGGGGCCTTACTCCCATTGTCTTGACTATTAGCACCTGGCTCCCTTTTAGTCATGCTAAGCTCTTTAGGAAGCCCCATATCCTTCTATTCTCATTCTCTACCACCTGGCCAGGCTGCCAGTTTTCATATTTCCCTTTTCTCTAGCAGTTCACAGAAGTAACCAAGCAGCAGCCTGAGCACTTTGGT
Organism: Lemur catta; assembly: GCF_020740605.2. Taxonomy (NCBI): domain Eukaryota; kingdom Metazoa; phylum Chordata; class Mammalia; order Primates; family Lemuridae; genus Lemur; species Lemur catta. The sequence goes on along the minus strand of NC_059155.1, from coordinate 47,435,144 downwards.
TTTAGAAATTTCTTCTGGCTGGGCACGGTGGCTCATGCCTGTAATCCTAGCACTCTGGCAAGCCGAGGCGGGAGGATCACTCGAGGTCAGGAGTTCGAGACCAGCCTGAGCAAGAGCGAGATCCCGTCTCTACTAAAAAAAATAGAAAGAAATGATCTGGACAGCTAAAAACATATAGAAAAAATTAGCCAGGCATGTGGCACATGCCTGTACTCCCAGCTACTTGGGAGACTGAGGCAGAAGGATTGCTTAAGCCCAGCAGTTTGAGGTTGCTGTCAGCTTGACGCCACAGCACTCTAGCCCGGGCAACAGAGCGAGACTCTGTCTCAAAAAAAAAAAAAAAGAAAGAAAGAAAAGAAAAGAAGAAAAGAAATTTCTTCTGCCAGATACCCTAGTTCATTATTCTCAAGTTCAGACTTCTACAAAGCCCTTGGGCATGGACACAGTTCAGCCAAGTTCTTTGCCAATTTATAACGATGGCCTTTAATCCAGTTCCCAATACCTTGTTCCTCGGTTCCATCTGAAACCTTGTCAGAATGGTATTTACTGTCCATACTTCTACAGCACTCTGGCCTTGATCACTTATCCAATCTCTAAGGAGTTCTAAACTTTTCCTAGTCTTCTTCTTTTCTAAACCTTCATGAGAATCTGGGCTTTTTCTAGCCTGCTCCTGCACATTCTTCCAGCTTCTGTCCATTACCCAGTTCCAAAGCCACTTCCATATTTTCAAGTATTTGTTCTCAGCAACACCCCACTTCTCAATACCAATTTTCTTTTTTTTCTCACAGATCTCACCAAGTCAGACTCAGTACCAATTTTCTTAGTCCATTTTCTTTTGCTTATAAGAGAATACCTGAAACTTCATAATATATTAAGAAAAGAAATCTATTTCTTACAGTTATGGAGGCTGAAAAGTCCAAGGTCAAGGGGCTGCATCTAGTAAGAGCCTTCTTGCTAGTGGGGACTCTGCAGAGTCGCTAGGTGGTGCAGGAAATCACATGGTGAGATGTCTGAGCATCAAGTGTTATTTTGATTTTTAGTATTATTTTGAGACTTTTTTTTTTTTTGAGACAGGGTCCCGTTCCGTTGCCGGGGCTAGAATGCGGTGGCGTCATCAGAGCTCACTGCAAACCTCAAACTCCGGGGCTCAAGTGATCCTCCTGCCTCAGCCTCCCAGGTAGCTGGGACTACAGGCACGTACCGTCACCATCTGGCTAATTTTTGTATGAGATTTTAAACTATGAAGAATTTCAAACATACACATGAATAGAGAAAATAGTGTAATGAATATGTGGGCTGAACAAATAAGCGAATTATACAAAGCAGCTCCCCCTCCCCAATATCTGGGCTTTTTGTTGAACCTTCCCTTTCATAGAAGGTGTGCTACAGGTGAGGCTGTTGATAGAAAATTAATACTGCTTTGGGTTTTCTCTGAGAGCTGGAATGTTCTGGCTTTACTTAGTTATCTAGCCCCTCAGCCATCAGTGTGCCTTGGGTGCCCACTATGTGCACACCATATATGCCAGGAACATTGGAAATAGAAATGAGTGTAGATGCCCTTTCCTAGTTATAAAGAGCTGAGCTTGGGGTGCAAAGCAGTCTTTGTGGCTAAGAGTTTTACTCTGGTTCAGCAACCCCCTGAGTTTCACCGTTCTGAAAGCAGTCACTTGGAGCAGAGGTGTTGGACACTGTATGAGGAGGCTAGGCTGTAATTGCTATAGGAATTCAGAGGAGAAAGAAATTAATCTGTACCGGCAAAGTCAAAGAAGGCTATCCTCAAGGGATGTGGTGGTAACTTTGCCCTGTTTCTATTGACCTTGTGTATTTGATTAGTTATGCCTATTCCTAGATGGAAAAAGACAGTTTCTGAAAACTGTCAATCAGTAAAAATTTTAAATTTTATTTTTTTTAAATCTGAAAAAGATATGGAGCTGATGGTCATTGAATACCCTGGGGTGGTCGCCTACCATATCTAAACTTACATGCTCTGGATTTCTTTTAGCTGTGGGACCTGTGCTAAAGACAACTTAGATGACTTCCAGGTAGAAGGCCTAGCTGCTCAGAATTGGTTCTTTGTGGGGAGAGAGCTACCCCTAGTGGGCTTGTGGGAAGCATGCTTTGAAGGCCAGTTTTCTTCCCCTTAACCCAAAATGAGGTGTTTCGTTTATTTTGTTTCTGCCTATGATATGGCCCTAATATACATCTTAGCTATTAAGACAATAGGATGGAGAATGTATCTATTCCCCCAAATCCTCAAGATGAGAAACTAATTCTCAGATTTTTTTCTGTAACCAAATATGTACGACTATCCCCTTTCTTCCATTTCTGACAACTTGAAGAATTTAATGCTGTAAGGATTGGATCTGAAATTAGCGCAGTAGTTAAGAGCCTACAGAAAATGGAGTGCTTTGGGGCCGAATTTGAGTGTAGGACATTGATGAGGTATTAATATGGGGGTATAAATATAGGAGCTTATAGTAAACATGCTTCTTGGAGATCATCTCTGTCATATCATTTATTTTGAACTACTTGATTCATGAAGAAATGGACAAGATTATTGTATTATGACCTGTAGTTTACTTAGAGGGGATGAGACCCCTGGTTTGTCTAGCATTATAACCATATTACCGAATTTTTGCCTTCCCTGGTAGTAGAATAGTAGAATAACTATTAAGAAGTCATTCTAGCTTCTAACACTTAATGAGTACTGCCTAAGTACTTAATGAGGATGGATAAGTACTACCCATGCCTTCTTTCATTTAACCCTCAGGTGAAAAACTTGGTGCAAGTTCACAAAGCTTAGAAGGAGGACTGGTTTTTGACTCCAGGCAGTCTGACTTCAGAGCCTTGACAGGTAATCACTTCTCTATATGGCTCAGCCTGACTCGTCTGCCTTTCTTTCAAGTGTTATAATGTCACTGTTTTTTAGGAATGGAGGTTCCTTTGCTGAGTCTATAGCCACAGACCCAAAGCGAGAACCATGCTTCTTTTGCTTCAACCTTGGAAACCTTTCCATACCAATTTTTAAATTAGTTACAATTTATTGAGCACCTAGAATATTAATATTTTAACACCTTCGATACAGTGCATCTGGACCATATGACAACAGTGTTCACATAAATGCCTGTGTCTATGAATTTTTTTTTTTTTTTTTTTTTGAGACAGAGTGTCACTTTGTTGCCCGGGCTAGAGTGAGTGCTGTGGCGTCAACCTAGCTCACAGCAACCTCAAACTCCCGGGCTGAAGCGATCCTACTGCCTCAGCCTCCCGAGTAGCTGGGACTACAGGCATGCACCACCATGCCCGGCTAATTTTTTTTTTCTATATATATTTTTAGCTGTCCAAGTCATTTCTTTCTATTTTTAGTAGAGACGGGGTCTCGCTCAGGCTGGTTTCGAACTCCTGACCTTGAGCGATCCACCCGCCTCGGCCTCCCAGAGTGCTAGGATTACAGGCGTGAGCCACCGCGCCCGGCCTATGAATTTTTTTTAAATCTTTTTGGGCTATAGCTTTTTTAATTTACTTTTTTTGGAGGATCTGATGACAGCTTTGGATCTTCTTTACAGAAAAATTCACTTATGGACATACACATAATATTGTACACAGCTAGTAAAACTTATCCTCTGGCAGTCCATAGACTCCAGGGTAAAATCTCTTGCCCTATACAAACTTTTGCAGCTGACTCTTCTATAGCATTAAGGGGATAGAGAGTGGAGGGGTCCTCAGAGAGAAATATTTATAAAGTACTGGATCCCTAAATTGACCAAATATCTGAACATTCTTTTTCTTACTTATACACAGGACTACAAGGGAAGAATGCAGACAGTCAAATGTGTGCTTGTAGGAGATGGGGCTGTAGGTAAAACCTGCCTCCTTATCAGTTATACAACAAATGCCTTTCCTGATGAGTATATCCCCACTGTCTTCGACAACTATAGTGCCCAGACATCTGTGGATGGCCAAATGGTCAGCCTGAACCTGTGGGACACCGCTGGCCAAGAGGAGTATGACCGACTGCGAACTCTCTGCTACCCCCAGACCAATATCTTTGTCATTTGTTTTTCCATTAGCAACCCATCCTCTTATGCCAATGTGAAGCAAAAGTGGCATCCAGAGGTCTCCCATCATTGCCCCAATGTACCTGTTCTGCTGGTAGGCACCAAGAGTGACCTGCGGGATGACCTCGAAACAGTGAAGAAGCTGAAGGAGCAGAGCCTAGTGCCCACAACTCCTCAGCAGGGCACTGCCCTGGCTAAGGAGGTAGGGGCTGTGAAGTATTTGGAATGTTCGGCCCTGAGGCAGGATGGGGTGCGTGAAGTATTTTCAGAAGCTGTCCGGGCTGTGCTTTACCCTGCCACAAAGAAGAACACCAAGAAGTGCATCCTCTTATAGCTTTTGGGTGTTATGTGGGGACTGCACCTAAGGAGTTTAAGGGAGGGGATTCTTTTGACAGCAGTTAAGAGTGCAGCATGAGCCATTTTTCTCTTCTACTAGAAACTCTAGACTCCAGGATATTCGGCTTTTGGAAGAATGAAGACAGACTAATTAGTTGGTACATGGCTCCTTTGAAGTTTGGTCTGACCCTTATGGAGGAAGAGAGAGAGAGAGAGAGAGAGAGAGAGCATGTGCGTGCGTGCGTGTGTGTGTGTGTGTGTGTGTGTGTGTGTACGTGTACGCACGCGTGCATGCGTGCGTCTGTCCATCACCTGTCAAAGTGGTAAGAGGAGACGCCACTCAGTGCTGTTCCTTTCTCTCCTGGCCAGGCCATGACTGACCAGAGCAGTCTAGTACTGTTCTTTGTGGGCTTTTGCTTGTCTGCTTTTAAATCTAATTTTAGCTTTCCTTGCTGTATTTACCATTGAACAAGTGTGTCACAGGACAAGGTTATTCTGTTTTCAAAGTGTTGCCTTAAACTTTCTGATAAACTAATTTTTTGAGATGGGGTCTTACTGTGTTGCCCCGGCTAGAGTGCAGTGGCATCATCAGAGCTCACTGCAACCTCAAACTCCTGGGCTCAAGTGATCCTCCTGTCTCAGCCTCCTGGACTATAAGCATGCACCATCGGGCCTGGCTAATTTTTCTATTTTTTGTAGAGACAGGGTCTCGTTCTTGCTCAGGCTGGTCTCAAACTCCTGGCGTCAAGCAATCCTCCCTCCTTAGCCTCCAAAAGTGCTAGGATTACATGATATACTAATTTTTGAAAACCATTTTTTCTTTTTTATTTTTCATGTGTACTTCTACTAGAATTGAAAACCACTGTATGTGTGATTCCTGGGTGTTCCCAATGTTGACACGTTCCTCCCATTCTTTTTTTATTTTATTTTATTTTTTTATTTAACATTTTTTAATTATTATTTCAGCATATTGTGGGGGTACAAAAGTTTAGGTTATGTATATTGCCCTTGCCCCCCCCTGCCCCCGAGTCAAAGCTTCAAACGTGTCCATCCACCCTAGACAGTGCGCATCACACTCATTATGTATGTATACACCCATCCCCTCCCCCACCCACATCTCCCTGACACCCGATTAATGTTATTCCTAAATGTGCTCTTAGGTGATGATCAGTGAAACCAATTTGGTGATGAGTACATGTGGTGCTTATTTTTCCACTCTTGGGATACTTCACTTAGTAGAATGGGTTCCAACTCTTTCCAGAAGTATTGCTCTTTTGCCCTGGCTAGAGTGCCGTGGCGTCAGCCTAGATCACAGCAACCTCAAACTCCTGGGCTCAAGCGATCCTCTTGCCTCAGCCTCCCGAGTAGCTGGGACTACAGGCATGTGTGACCATGCCTGGCTAAGTTTTTCTATATTTTTAGATGTCCAGCTAATTTCTATTTTTTTAGTAGAGACGGGGTCTCGCTCTTGCTCAGGCTGGTCTCAAACTCCTGAGCTCAAACGATCCACCCGCCTGGGCCTCCCAGAGTGCTAGGATTATAGGCGTGAGCCACCGCGCCCGGCCAAGGAGATGAGTCTTGTACTTAGTCATGGTAGTACATTGGATATGGGATCTGCTCTCAGATTCTGATTAGCAGTTTGGGTCTTGTGATGTGGAATTATCAATCCCCCGTGAAAAACTGTGCCTGAGTCTTCCCTTTTTTTCCTCTCTCTCCACCACCACCTTTGAATCTGTTACTTTTTGTTTTAGGGATAGACTACTTAAGGATAACCACCCAAATAAAACAAACAAAAAAACAAACAAATTGTCCTGCCAGTCATTGTCAGGGAGTTCTAAGCTTTCTTCTGGGACTTCTCTTCCACCATCATTTCTGTGAGTCTATAAAGGCTGCCTTGCTAGCTTCCTATCCTTCCCTCAGTACACTTCCCAGTGTGTTTATTCAGCCCTGTGGGCCTTTTTTTTTTTTTTAAGAGACTGGGTCTCCCTCTGTTGCCCAGGCTAGAGTGCAGTAGCACAATCATAGCTCACTGTAACCTTCAGCTCCTGGGTTCAAGTCATCCTCCTGCCTCAGCCTCCCAAGTAGTTACAACTACAGGTGTGTGCCACTATGCCAAGATAATTTTTAAATTTTTTTTAGAGACTGGGTCTTGCTATGTTGCCCAGGCTGGTCTTGAACTCAAGTGATCGTCCCATCTCAACCTTACCAAAGTGTTGGGATTACAGGCGTGAGCCACCTCACCAGTTGGTTTGTTTTTTTTTAAGAGATGGGGTCTTGCTACATTGCCTAGGGTGGACTTAAACCCCGAGCTCAGGCAATCCTCCCCCATACCTGGGACTACGGGCACATGCCACCATGCTTGGCTTTGAGGTCTTCTAGTTGCTCCTGTTGGAGTTATGTTGGATCCTTATCTCCATACCCTGAAGCTGTCCCTCTTGTGGTTGTATACAACTTTAGGCTTTGCTGGAGTTGTTCAACTTGCCCTAGGGCTATCAGATTACACATCCCAGTGGGCCTGCTTCTCCTTTTCCCTAGTTTTATTTTTAACCTTCATTTGATGTGGAAGGAAAATTTTACCTGGCAGATAGTGGTTGATAACTCCATGGTACATACACCCTCCCTGCCAAACATCAGGTTTTTTTGAGTTTGGGAGCTAAAAGTATCACATACCTTCCCCTGCTGTGGGTGAAGTGTCTTGTGCTTTGTTCTGTGGTAGTTTCTGTGTTGCTCTATGACAAGATACGGTCAGAGTAGCCTCAGGCTAACTGAATCTCCTGGATAAAGTTACACAAAGTCCTGTTAAATTTGAACTTCAAATAATCTTAGAATTTTTTAGTGTATGCCTCATGAACTATTTGGAACATAAACTAAAAAATTTATTGTTTACCTGAAAGTCAAATTTAATGGGGCATCTTGTATTTTTATTTGATAAATCTGGCAACACTACTCTTGGAGAATTGAACCTGGTCAAGCAGATACCAAGAATTGATAGAAGATAAAAGGTTATATAAACTCCTTATTCTTCCTCCTTTCCAGTTTCCCTTTTCCATCATCATGGACTAAAGTGTTTTATTTTGCTTCTCTTTCATCAGTGCACCCTCCAGTTTTTCACTGGTGTCTGTTTCTACACCATTGTCTATTGTCCGGCTGATGCTATCTCAATTTCAATGTACTGTATCTATTTTCAGGTGTGAGACCCAGGGTCCCCTGTAGGGGGTGGCAGGGATTCTGTTTGAGCAGTATATTTACTGGAAGAGGGTGTGGTGGCCCTCTTCAACTAAGGCCCAGTAGCACTTTGGAAAGCGGGGCTGCTATTACAGTAGTGTGGGGACTGTAGGAGTCTACTGGCCTGTGGGCTTGTGGATGAGTTTTCCTACAGCCAGCCAAATGAAAGCTCCAATGTATTCTAGTCTCAGGATGTTCTGATTGATGTTGCCTGGGACACTTACAGGACTTCATGGTTGAAAGGGGCTAAGCTAGAAACATGGCTGTCACTTGTGGGGCTGTCTCTGGGAACTTTCCCGTTTAGCTACTGGAATCTTTTTAAGTGGCTTTTAATAGTGCCTCCTGCTCCTTTGCCTGGCAAATTCCCAAATGTAAGCCTAGGTTTTTGTTTGGGCAAACTTGTTTCCTCTAATAAATGGAGGTGTGATCCTCAAGTCTGGGAGAATGGGAGTACTCTCTCACACTGACAAAAAAATCAGTCCTTTTTGTATTGGACTGATTTGATGGAACTGATCATACACTGACATCTTTTTATATTTAAAAGGAATTTGTATGAAGACCAATTTGCTGATATTACCTTTAAATTATTCATAATGAACGGGTAATAAACTCTGATTTTACTGAGTCCATTGCTTTCTTAAAAAAACAAAAAGCAATTCTACCCTATCTCCCCTTTAAGTGGTTTCTGTGTGCTCTTCAACTTGCAAAAGATGAAACAACTAAAACTGTCATATTGCACACTGCACCTATATGTAACTGTAGTTGTTTTTCTGCATCAGACAATCAGGGTAGGGAAATGTCTGCCCTTCTAACATTGATTCTGTCGACTCTACCCCTGCCACTTCATCCCCAGGATTTAGCTTTTCTGGGTTCCCACTAATGACAGGTCAGTTAGTTTCCTGTAGGCAATTTTTCTCATGTATTATATTATACTATTATTATAATACAGGGAATCCCGAAAGTCTTCAAAGGAAAAATTTTGTAGTGAATATTTTATAAAGGTACACTTAGCTACAGTTTCCCATTTTCCCTACATATGGTAACTTTTGGGACACACTGTATTAATAACATTATACATTCAGTAAGTAAGTATTAAGCTCCTACTATGTTATAAACATTACTGTACTGGGGCTGGGGTTGTAAAGATAAGGCACATCATTTATTGACTAATTCTGGATGGTAATTGTGTGTAGTGCTGGTGTATTAGTAAGGAAGAGGAAAACCATGTTTTCATTTAAAACAAAACAGCTTTATTGAGGTATAATTTACATACCATACAACCCACCCATTTAAAATGTACAATTTAATGATCTTTAGTAAATTTACTGAGTTGTGCAACCATCACTGAAATCCAGTTATAGAACATTTTTATCAACCCAAAGAGATGCCTCGTGTAGTTAATTCCTATTCCCGCCTCCAGCCCTAGACAACCATTAGTCTACTTTCATATTTTATACATTTGTCTTTTCTGGATATTTCATATAAGTGGAATCATATACTATGTGGTCTTTTGTAACTCCATTCATTTAGCATGTTTTCAAGGTTCATCCATTTTGTAGCATGTATCTGTACTTCATTTTTTTGCTTCTTTAGAGATGGGGTCTCACCGTGTTGCCCAGGCTGGAATGCAGTGGCTATTCACAGGCACCAACATAAGGCACTACAGCCTGGAACTCCTGGGCTCAGGCAATCCTTCTGTTTCACTCTCCTGAGTAGCTGGGACTACAGGCACATGCCACTGCACCCAGCTACTTTGTTGTTTTTTATGGATAATATTCCATTGTATGAATATCCCATATTTTGCTTATTCATCAGTTGATGGACATTGATTTCCACTTGACTATTATGAATAACACTGCTATGAACACTCATGTATAAGATTTTATGTGGACATACGTTTTTAATTCTCTTGGGCAGAAAACTAGGAGACATGGTAAATTTGTATAAAACCATGTTTTGAGTCAAGAGTGGTGTCTTCAATATTAATAGTATCTGAAGTATCCTTCCACAACTTACAACCCTCCATCTACCTTTCAAGAAGCAATATAGTGTAGTAAATAACTGTTAAAAGGTACATTAAAAAACATGTTCCATTTTGCTGTTTTTGTATTAAATATTAATATAGCAATAGTATTCTACTGACTTCGTTACCAAAGTGCAGCATTTCAGTTATCATACAGGTTTGGGGAGACTTTTGTTGTCTGGCCTAGAAATATTACTGGTAAAACATTTCATGGGACATCCAAGCAATATCCTATAAGAAAGAATAAGGAAGAGTGCTATGGGGTGTTACAGAATGATTTCCAGTCTATATTATTAAGAGAAAAAAGCAAGGTGAAAAGTGCAAACATAGTTTGCTACCTTTTTGTGTAACGAAAAAGGAAATTAGAATATATACACACATTTACTTACTTTTGCAAAAAGAAACACAGGAAGGATAAACCATAAATTAATGGAAATGGTTACTTACAGAAAGTGGGTGGGAATAGGGTTGAGGACATTAGCATGGGAGTAAGCTTTCTCTGAGAATAGCTCTTTACATAATTAAAAAAAATTTTTTTTTGAGATAGGGTCTCACTCTGTTGCCCGGGCTAGAGTGCAGTGGCATCATCATAGCTCACTGCAACTTCAAACTCCTAAGCTCAAGTGATACTCCTGCCTCAGTCTCCCAAGTAGCCAGGACTATAGCCATGTGCAACCATGCCTGGCTAATTTTTTAAATTTTTTGTAGAGATGGGGTCTTGACATGTTGCTCAGGCTGAGTTCTGACTTTGAACCACGTAAAAGGTTTACGTATTTTAAAAAACATATAAAAAAGATAAAAGCAAATCTTAAAGTTGAATACAAGCACAAACAAATGTTTCTAGAGGCATATAAAACTAATAATTCCATAGAAGAAAAAAGGATTCAAGTAATTTTTTTTTTTTTTTTTTTTTTTTGAGACAGAGTCTCGCTCTGTTGCCCAGGCTAGAGCGCCGTGGCGTATGCCTAGCTCACAGCAACCTCCAACTCCTGGGCTCAAGCGATCCTCCTGTCTCAGCCTCTCAAGTAGCTGGGACTACAGGAACACACCACCACGCCTGGCTAAGCTTTTCTACAGTAGAGACCGGGTCTTGCTCTTGTTCAGGCTGGTCTCCAACTCCTGACCACAAACAATCCTCCTGCCTCAGTCTCCCAGAGTGCTAGGATTACAGACGTGAGCCACCACACCTGGCAAGTAATTTTTCTTTTTTAAGAGACAGGATCTTACTCTGCTGTCCAGGCTGCACTGCACTGGCAAAAATCATAGCTCACTGTAGCCTCAAACTCCTGGGCTCAAGCTATCATCCCGCCTCAGCCACCCCAGGAACTGGGACTACAGGCATGCACTACCATGCCCATGCAGTTTTTTTTTATTTTTTTTTTTGGTAGAGACAGGGTCTTCCTTGACCAGACTGGTCTCGAACTCCCGGCCTCAAGCGATCCTCCTGCCTCGGCCTTGCCAAGTTTTGAGATTATAGGTGAGAGCCACCATGCCTGGCCTCTTTGCAGTTTTTGTCTTTAGAATACCATATATCCCACTAAGGATATATAAGTACTGCATTGGAAAATAATTTGAAGGCAGGGCACAGTGGCTCACACCTAGAATCCCAGAACTTTGGGATGCTGAGGTGGGGAGGATCACTTGAGGCCAGGAATTTGAGCAACACAGCAAAACTCCATCTTTCAAAAAAAAAAAAAAAACTGCAAAGAAATCCTGAAGTTTACTTAGGTTTACTCTTGGTAGTAGTAGTGTTCATGTAATTCTGAAATAATATATTGATGTTGGGAACCAGTGTTTTTCACTGTAGAGAAGATACAAATATAAAATGGAGCCGGGCGCAGTGGCTCATGCCTGTAATCCTAGCACTCTGGGAGGCTGAGGCGGGTGGATTGCTTGAGGTCAGGAGTTCGAGACCAGCCTGAGCAACAGCGAGACCCCATCTCTACTAAAAACAGAAAGAAATTATCTGTCCAACTAAAATATACATAGAAAAAAAAATTAGCCGGGCATGGTGGCGCATGCCTGTAGTCCCAGCTACTCAGGAGGCTGAGGCAGGAGGATCGCTTAAGCCCAGGAGTGTGAGGTTGCTGTGAGCTAGGCTGATGCCACGGCACTCACTCTAGCCAGGGCAACAAAGCGACACTCTGTCTCAAAAAAAAAAAAAAAAAAAAAATATATATATATATATATATATATATATAAAATGGAGAAAGGTGAGGAAGAACCCTGTGGTGTTGGATTTAAACTGGAGGTTTATTAGCCACCCTGGCTAATAAATGTAGAAAGAATTTAAGAATTAGAAAAATCACCCTTTTGCCGTCTCCCAATATAAGTGATTCAGGCAAGGATCATCAATGGATGCTAAATTGGTTTAAGGGTGGTTGGGGGCCAGGTGTGGTGGTTCACGCCTATAATCCTAGCCGCTCCGGGGGGCCCAGGTGGGAGGATTGCTTGAGGTCAGGAGTTTGAGACCAGCCTCAGCAACACTGAGACCTGGTCTCTACTAGAAAAATAGAAAGAAATTAGCCGGGAAACTAAAAATAGAAAAGATAATTAGCTAGGCGTGATGGCACAAGCCTGTAGTTCCAGCTACTTGGGAGGCTGAGGCAGGAGGATCCCTTGAGCCCAGGAGTTTGAGGTTGAGGTTGCTGTGAGCTAGGCTGATGCTATGGCATTCTAGCCTGGGGCAACAGAGCCAGACTCTGTCTCAAAAAAATAAAAAATAAAAAATAAAGAAAAAAAGGGTGGTTGGGAACAGAACAGTCACATAATCTCAAAGTATCCATAGATTATTTACTAATTACATTATCTCAAAGTATCCATAGATTATTTACTAATTACATTAAAAGGAAAAAAATACACCTTTGCAATGGAGCAATCTGGCAGTCACTACTTTTTCATAGTGATCAAATTTAGCATCACCATATTAGGACAACCTGATATTGTGCCTTCTGATGACCAGTAAAACATTTAACCTGAGTCAATTTCAAAAACACTGCTGGGCATGGGGGCTCACGCCTATAATCCTAGCACTCCAGGAGGCCAGGCGGGAGGATCCCTTGAGGTCAGGTGTTCAAACCAGCCTGAAAAGTGAGACTCCTTCTCTACAAAAAATAGAAAAAAATAGCCGGGCGTGGTGACACGCACCTATATTCGCAGCTACACGGGAGGCTGAGGCAGGAGGATCGTTTGTCTCGAGTTGGCGGTTGCTGTGAGCTATGATGATGCCACTGGGCAGCAGAATGAGACTCTGTCAAACAAAAACAAAAACCCACAAAACACTGAGGAAGGCATCTTATTTTCCAAGAGCAACTGCATTTAGGATTCACTAACCGTCCTTCCTCCAGACAGCCTGCTGGCCCTGCCTGCTGCTCATGGCAGCTCTGACCTGGGTTTCCTTGGTTTCTGCCCTGCGGAGCCTTTCAGGCAGTGGTGTGCTTGGGGTCCCAGCCAGTGGAAGCTGAGAAAGGAGGGCCGCTTGAGCCCAGGGGACCACCTGGACAAAAGTGAGACTCTGTCTTACTAAAGTGTTTTTAGAAATAAATATTGTGTGAAAAAAAAAAATCAGCTGAGCACGGTGGCTCACGCCTGTAATCCCAGCACTCTACTAGGCCGAGGCGGGAGGATCGCTCGAGGTCAGGAGTTCGAAACCCCATCTCTACTAAAACTAGAATAAAATTAGCTGGACAACTAAAAATGTACAGAAAAGATTAGCCGGGCATGGTGTCGCATGCCTGTAGTCCCAGCTACTCGGGAGGCTGAGGCAGGAGGATCGCTTGAGCTGAGGAGTTTTGTGAGCTAGGCTGACGCCACGGCACTCACTCTAGCCCGGGCAACAGAGTGAGACTCTGTCTCAAAAAAAAAAAAAAAGAAAAAGAAACCACCAGACAAATTCAGAACATGTAATGTTTTCAAGACAACTTACCTGGATTCTTCCAAATATTTAGTATCATGAAAAACAAAGAAAAAGGCAGGTAAATTCTGGACTACAGGGAGATGACCAAATACATCGCACAAACCTTGAATGGATCTTACGTTTAAAAAACGTAGACTGCTCCAACTAGGACAACTGGGGAAATTTCAATATGGACTGTGCGTTAAATAACACTGACCTAATTTTTAAAAATGTGATAATGTTAGCGTAGTTATGAGGTAAAATGTCTGTTTTTAGGAGTGAAGAACCAAGATGTCTGCAACTCACTTTCCAATGGTTTAGGGTAAAACGAAAAAACCCTGGCAAAACGTTAATTGTGAATTTAAGTGAAGGGTCGACCGTTCATTTTACTAATCCTTCACATTTCCTGAAATAAAACGTTCGAGGGGGGGGAATCCATTCCTATGGGGGAAAGGCCAATTCAAAACAAGTAACTTGCAAAGGTACCTTTGGCAGTTGGGGACCGTCCATACAATTTACGACAAATTTCCCTTTGGGACGGAGCGGTGAAGCCGTAGCCAGCACACAGAGGAACCAGTTCTTACGCTTACTTTCCCACCCTTGTGGCATCGCGACGTGAGGTCGCCATACTGCCGGACACGTGACCCAAGCGGCTCCTTCTCATTGGAGGAAGATCCGTCGCTCTGTGCGTTTAGAATGACCCTGCGCAAATTAGCGGAAGGGGGCGGGACTGAGCCTTTTCTTTGGCCAACCGCTTTCCTCATATTCAGCCTCCTGACCGCGTGTGGTCGAATCAAAAGCCGTTAGTAAAGTAGTAGCACTTATTCTCCTTTCTCGTAGGATGGCCGGTCTTTCCGGTTTCTTTTTTTTCCTCTTTATTCCGCTTCCGGTAGAGGCGAGGAGGGCCAAGGAGCTTTGCACGTCGCTTGTGGGCGACTGCTGTTTTTATTTCCGGTCTATGGGATCGGGCGTGGATTTGCTGCTGCTCCCAGCAGCCGCTGGCACTGCTGCCGCCATCATGTCAGACACAGACAGCGACGAAGATTGTGCTGGAGGCGGGCCGTTTTCTTTAACCGGTTTTCTTTTTGGCAACATCAATGGAGCCGGGCAACTGGAGGGGGAGAACGTCTTGGATGATGTGAGGGGGTGGGCGTGGGGATAGGGCTCGGGGGGGTACGGCTTAAGGAGAGTAAGTGGAGTGAGGAAAGCAGAGAGTGCTTAGGAAGAGAGAGTAGAGGGGTGATGTGGCCCTCTCAGAGGGGCACAGTTAACGTAATGGGATCCCGTCCTCGTAGATGTGGGAGTAATGCAGAGTGACAGGGCTCAGTGCTGGGCCTGGGTGGGTAGAAGGGAGGGGGACGGTAGGCGAGCCCCAGGAGTCAGGGGTGTGCAGTGGGTGGCTTTGGAGACATTGTTGTGCCGGACCAGACAGTAGGAAAAAGAATCGTGTACACTAATGAAACTGCTTCCAAACCATTACTCTGGGAACCTCCTTGGAGATTCTTGACGCTGTCTGCATTTCTGACGTCGCTGAGCGGAGATGGTTGTAGAGCCAGAGGACTGGACAGAACGTGCAACAAATCGTCTGGTTCTGGCCCCGAGCCTTAGGACAGTGACTGTTCAGATGGCCCGGGGCAGACGTTTTCTGGTCCCATTGTGTTCACTGACATTCTTGAAATGTATACTTGTGCTCAACTGAAAGTCACCTACTTTCCTTTAGCTTCATTTTCTCAAGGAATAAAGCTGTTGACCAATATTCCCACTCCCCTGTGACACGAACACACAAAAGATAGCCCCCCAAAAGCCCTGCCCTGCCTTACTCATCCAAATGACCTCAGTTGCTTTGGCCTTTATTCAGAGAACTGGTATTCCATTCATTCAGCCTTGGTGGTGGTTCTTTCGATAATCTTTTCTTAAACTGTGAAGGTGAAATTAGACATGGTACTTTAATAAAGATTTGGTCAGTGTCGAGTTTAGTGGAAGATTTATGGTTCTTGAATGTGATACTCCTTTTAGCACACTGCAGTCATTTTTCATATGGATTTATGACTTTGTGAACCAGGGAGATAAGCTTTGTGGTGTGGGAAGCTTAGGTCTAGTTGTTATCTCCGACTCTAGTGCTGTCCCTTTTTCAGGAGTGTAAGAAGCACTTGGCAGGCTTGGGGGCTTTGGGTCTGGGCAGCCTGATCACTGAACTCACGGCAAATGAAGAATTGACTGGGACTGACGGTGCCTTGGTAAATGATGAAGGTGAAGTCGGGGTCATGGGGAGTAACGCGGGGGAGGAGGCTACACTTACTGTACATGCACTTTCAAATGGGAATTATCTGAGGGAGTGAGAGTCACATGCTCTTTGTTGAGTTTCCCGCCTTTTTTTATTTATAGGATGGATCAGGAGTACAGAAGATGCTGTGGACTATTCAGACATCAACGAGGTAGCAGAAGATGAAAGTCGAAGATATCAGCAGACAATGGGGACCTTGCAGCCCCTTTGCCACTCAGGTAATTTTTTGGTGTCATGGAAAGAACATTCCAGTCCTTTCTTTTTTTTTTAAAATTTCAGAATATTAGGGGGGTACAAGTTTGGTTACATAATCGCTTTTGTATAGTTTGAGTTAAAGAAGTGTGCCCATCACCCAGCTAGTGTGCACTGTACCTGTTAGGTATGAATTTACCCATCCCCTCCTCCTCCCTCCTGCCTCCTTGATTTCTGTTGAGTTTTGCTTCCATATGTGCAGGCATGTAAGTGTTGATTGATTACTTCCAATTTAGTATGGAGTACATGTGGTGTTTTTCCATTCTTGGGATACTTCACTTAGAAGAATGGTCTCCAGTTCCATCCAGATTGTTACAAAAGGTATTAGTTCACCATTTTTTTATGGCCAAGTAGTATTCCATGGTATACATATACCACATTTTATTAATCCACTCATGTATTGATGGGCACTTAGGTTGTTTCCACATCTTTGCAATTGTGAATTGTGCTGCTATAAACATTTGAGTGCAAGTGTCTTTTTTATAAAATGTTTTCTTTTCCTCTGGATAAGTACCCAGTAGTGGGATTGCTGGGTCAAATGGTAGGTCTATTTTGAGTTCTTTGAGGTATCTCCATACTGCTTTGCATAGAGGTTGTACTAGCTTGCAGTCCCACCAACAGTGTATAAGTGTTCCTTTCTCTCTGCATCCACGCCAGCATCTGTTGTTTTGGGACTTTTTGATAAAGGACATTCTTACTGGAGTTAGGTAGTACCTCATTGTCCAGTACATTTTCTTGCTGTATAGTTCTGTTTAGGCTCTGGTTTCTATGCCTGCTTTCTGCCATTGTTCCTGCTCTCTCTATGCCTTTGCTTCCCTCCCTCTGCCAGCTCAGTTCCAAGTAGCAGCTATTCTTTTTGTTGTTGTTCTGGGGTAGTCTTACCATACTCAAGCTGTTAATCCTTATACTGGTCAGTCCCAAATTCTTGGTTAATGACAAATAGGGAAGATAATGCTTTGCTCCTTGTCACCTGGTATTTGAGTATCCACAGGGTTCATGCACTCTTTTAGGTGCTCTTCAAAGTTAGAGACTATGAAACAAACTCAGTTTTTGTGGGTAAGGAATTGATAGTTTGAGGAGGATTAAGTATATAATGTAATATGTAAATGAATACATGTATTTATTGGCTCATATTACTAACTCACCTCCCTGTTGACACAATGTACTTAATGCTTTCTCCAATGTAAGGATTTTCTCCCTGATATGAGGTGCTGCATTATAGAATCAGAATGTCAGCTGCTACATTGTAGAATCAGAATGTCAGCTGGAAGGGGTCTTAGCAATTATTTATTTTTAACTTCCTGATAGATAAGGAAAACAAACTTCAGAGAACTTTAACAAAATGTAGAACTTTATCACAAATTTTACAATTAGCTTGTTGCAGACCCTGACTAATTTAAGAACTCAGTTCATTAGACAGATTGAGTACCTGTTACATACTCTAAACTGAAATAAGCGGTATGGTGCAAAGATAATAAAATCCATTTTCTAATCTTCAGGAGCTCAGTTAAGTGGTCTGGTACCTACAGCTGTTGATCATAGTTCATTCTTTGTAGTGCCGTGTGCTATCCCTCTCTGCTTTAAACTTTTTTTTTGTTTTTTGAGACAGAGTCTCAACTCTGTTGCCCAGGCTAGAGTGCCATGGCGTCAGCCTAGCTCACAGCAACCTCAAACATTTGGGCTCAAGCGATCCTCCTGCCTCAACCTCCCAAGTAGCTGGGACTACAGGCATGCGCCACCATGCCTAGCTAATTTTTTCTCTATATATTTTTAGTTGTCCATATAATTTCTTTCTATTTTTAGTAGAGACGGGGTCTTGCTATTGCTCAGGCTGGTCTCGAACTCCTGAGCTCGAACAATCCACCCGCCTCGGCCTCCCAGAGTGCTAGGATTACAGGCGTGAGCCACTGCGCCCGGCCTGCTTGAAACTTTTATATGAAGTTGCTCATTATTTATTCATTGTCCACCTCTTTGAATTAGATTTCAGGCTGCTGAGAAATGTAGATAAAACCTTGGTAAATACTTGAACTGAGTTTTTTTCAGGGCCAGTTAATGGATTTGAGTGCTTCTTATATAAAGAGAATTAAGTGTACCATATACACAAGAAGTAACCTCTAAAAAATAGAAGATATAGGACCTACCTTTAGAGATATTGTTAACATATGGTGAAGATGAAATAAACAAGTGCAAAACAATTATTCATAGTAAGAAGACTAACTATAAGCTTATGTTTCTGTAATGAGTGTTATATTTAGTTTTGATAGGTTGCCAGAATAACTAAGTCAAATAGCATAGCTATTATTTTTGAGCACCCTGATTAAGTGAGAGATGGTGGCAGCTCTGATTTTCAGTGGAAGTTATAATTTTCAGGTTTGGGTTTGTTGTCTTGACTGGAGATATTAAGGAAGGGAATATTTTTTGTGAGGATTTCCTAGGTGGGTTTTATGAGCTAACTTCCTAGAAAAGGAGGATGCTGCATTGGATAGAATCTCAGTACTTTGGGATGCTTATTTCCAAGTTCTCTTGTCCTCTAGAAAGCTAAGGGCATAGGTTGAGATATTTAGAAATAAGGGAGTAGTGTGTGTGTGGTGTTGGGGGGTGGGGCTGGCAGTGATGGCCCAGCAGGTTTTCTTGAAAGGAGTGGAAAACATACTGCCAAATAGCAAGAACCAAGGATAGAGCAATTTCACAGTATCTTTATGTATGCGTTACTTGGGATTTGATGCCATAGAGAGTTGTAAGCCAACACAGATTTTTCAGTAAGAGACAGAGTGGTAAAATGAAAAGAAAATGGACTTTGGAGTCAAAATGTCCCAGGTTCAAAATATCATAGGTTCAAATCCCAACCCCATGTTTAGTGTGACCCTAGGCAAGTTGCTCAATCTTTGAGGCTTGGGTTTCTCATTTATAATAATCCCTCAGTGGTTTTGTCTGTAGTAAAGGTGATAGTAACTACTTAGTAATTATTATGCTTTTGTGAGAGTTTGTTTATTATCACATGGTGTAAAAGTACTTACATAGTATAGTATGGTGGATGCTCTGTAATTGTTAGTTGGCTTTCATTTCTATGTGATGCTTTAGAGTACTGATACTTGTTGCTCTGGGATTTTGATTACTAAAAGACTGAGTGGCAGGCTAACTTGGAGACTGTTCTTGTGGGCTAGAGATGTAAAATTATCAAGGTCTGGAGTAGGGTGACAACTGTGGAAAATGATAGCGAGGGTCAAATTGAGAGTTGCTTATAAAGCATCAGTAGGACTTGGTGAGTGAGGAAGTCTGTTGGAAAGAATATAGGCTTTGTTTTTAAACCAGGCTTGAATTCTGACTTTGTCACTTAAAGCTGTGTGACTCTAAGTAAGTCACTTAACTTCTGTATCTCAGGATATTTCCTGTTTTGCAATATTATTGGGAAGATTATGTATAACACAGCTAGAAATGCCCAGCATATAATGGGAGTTTTGTAAATGGAAGTTGCTGTAATTACTATTAACGATTGATTGGAAAACGTGTATGTTGGGGATTAAGAGATTGATGAAGGAGACAATAGACTAAAGTCACAACTGGGAAAATGAGAATGGATATGGTATTGATAGTAACAAAAGGGAATTTAAAAAAATTGAAGGATATTTCAATGTTTTATAGATTTGGGTTTAATTTAGATAAGAGTGATTCTTGAGAAAGGGGGCATATAGGGGAATAAAAGAGTGTCCAGGACCAAGTATTAAATGATGACAATGGTTAAAAAACAGTGAAAAGAATAATAAACTGCAGATGGTAGACAGAGGTATGTCAAAGACTTGGGAGGTGAGAAGAAAGACCAGTCCTGTGGGAAACTGACAGAGAAAGAAGATTCAATTTAATTATGAGATTGAACAGAGTGAAAATTTAAAAAAAGACACATGATCTGGAAAAGGAACAAAAGATTTCAAACAGCTCTTGGAAGCTCTCTCATATCCTGTATGAGATACTATACATAATGTTATGGTATTTGGCTATACCATAATGCCATCTCTTTCTGAAGGCTGAAGCTACATCTCCCATGTGTTCATAAGGGGTATGCATAGTACTTCAGGTGGTGCTTTAAATTTTTGAGTGGCAAGGGAGCTCAAGGTGGTTGTATAACATTTTAGATATTGAGATCATCACCTTCTTGGTTTTGTTAGATTATGATGAAGATGACTATGATGCTGATTGTGAAGACATTGACTGCAAGTTGATGCCTCCCCCACCTCCACCCCCAGGACCAATGAAGAAGGATAAGGACCAAGATGCTATTACTGGTGGTAAGTAGAGAGTGTCTACTTTTGTCTAGGGAGAAAGTTTCCATTCATAAGTACAGGTTTTTGGCACACATGTAAAGGGCGATTAAACAAAATTAAGCTGCTAGGAAAGGATAAAACTTGTGGAGATTCATACAATCTCAAATTTTAGTATTAAAAGGAAACTTTACTTTTAAAAGATTTGGCATCAGTGTTTTAACATGTGCTTAAGAAGCAGTAGTGTAGGTCGGTGGCTCTTAAATCTGGCTGCCCGTCAGAATCACCTCAAGTCTTTAAAAAATACCCCTGGAGAGTCTGAATCAGAAGATCTAGGGTAGAGTCCTGGAATTTTAAAGAGTTCTCCAAGTAGTTTCTGTTGGCAGCTGATCTGCATACTGGTATTTGGAAATTTAGGTGGCTTTCTTTTAAATGAAATGGTTAAATAGGGAAGGTACCCTAGAATATGTATAAATCATATAGCATCGACTATCAGATATTCAGAGATTTCAAAGGCTGTTAGGGTCTTCAGTGATCATCTCACCTAGTCCTATGCCTGTAATGGTAATAACCCTGTCCTCAGCTAGAAGATTGGGGAAGAGTAGTGTCTTTGATCTCCCATATTTTGAGGCTTATGTTAACCTGTATTCTTCCTGTTGGAGTTTTAAGCCATTTCCTTTTTTAGTCTGCAGGCTAAATATCAACTGTTAGCTTTGTGTCATAGATCTTATTTTATGCTAAATAATCTCATTGTTATCCCGTGGGCTTAAAAAAATTCTCCAGCTTATGGGTCCCTGAACTGGACATGATAGAGCTTGACTGGTATAAAGTATCATATAATTTTGCTATTGATCACACCATTGGTTACAATATTGGTCACTTACAGAAAGTAGTAAATGTAGTAATAGTGTTTGTTTTCTCTCATCACAACCCTAGGGTACCGGGTACAAGGTGAGTTGGGGATGCTGGGAGATAATGAGTTTTCTGGGTTGCATACTAGTAATCTGGGTGCTTGGGACTACATCCCCTGCCATTGAGCCATGTGTATAGCCTAGAGTGGGTGTTGGCTGAATTTGAAGAAATATGCTCACAGTTACATGCCAAAGGGGTTTCTCTTCCTTGTTGCAGTGTCTGAAGATGGAGAAGGCATCATCTTGCCCTCCATCATTGCCCCTTCCTCTTTGGCCTCAGAGAAAGTGGACTTCAGTAGTTCCTCTGACTCAGAATCTGAGATGGGACCTCAGGAAGCAACACAGGCAGAATCTGAGGATGGGAAGCTGACTCTACCATTGGCCGGGATTATGCAGCATGATGCCACCAAGCTGTTGCCAAGTGTCACAGAACTTTTTCCAGAATTTCGGCCTGGAAAGGTACTTTCTGTGGAGAATGCCCACATTGCAAACTACTGACCTCTTCCAAATACTGAGTTCTCTTGTTAAGATGCTAAATGTAGAATGGATAAGAGCTAAGGGTTTCCTTACTCAGTGACATATTATTGGCTATATAAGAGCTCTTCACACTGTATTAGGTCTTTTTTTGAAGTTGTGTGTATTGATAGTAAATGCTATTTAAGCTATTCTCATTAGAAACTGTCCTATTGCCTTAAAAGAGCTATTCCAGATTATTACAGGGCACTTCTTTGTATTTGCATTGGATGTTATAAATCTGCATGCACTCCTTGATTCCTCCCTCACAGTTGAAGGGAGTTTTCAGGCTCAGATGCTTTTGTTTTCCTATTTGGCATAGTAATGTGTTCTGTGTTTTAGGTATTACGCTTCCTACGTCTTTTTGGACCAGGGAAGAATGTCCCATCTGTTTGGCGGAGTGCTCGGAGAAAGAGGAAAAAGAAGCACCGTGAGCTGATACAGGAAGAGCAGATCCAGGAGGTGGAATGCTCAGTAGAATCAGAAGTTAACCAGAAGTCTTTGTGGAACTATGACTACGCTCCACCACCACCTCCAGAGCAATGTCTCTCTGATGATGAAGTAGGCAAAAGAGACCTGGGATTAAGGCCCACGAGCCCACGAGGGGAACAAATAAATGAGTTCTCCCCTAGCTTATGTCTAAATTGGAAGTAACACCTTAGCAGGCAGAATTCTATCCTAATTCTCAATGAGTAATCATAAATTCAATCACAGTCACTGCCCCCTTCCCTACTGTAATGGAAAAGTAATTGGTGGGGGAGGACGGGGGAGTAGAGGAGTAGATGATAATACACTGCTAAATAGGAAGGTTTGAATGGTAGGAAGGTTTGAATGATAGGCAGAATGTGCCATGATATATTTCCATTGTTTACATTGTAACTCCAGGTAAAGATTCCTGTTCAAGAATCAGCCTTATGGCTTCTATAAATTTGCTTCCTGATTATTGACTCTCTGTAGCCTTAGAACATCCCCCTACCTTGTTCTGTTACAGATCACAATGATGGCTCCTGTGGAGTCGAAGTTTTCCCAGTCAACTGGAGATATAGATAAAGTGACAGATACCAAACCAAGAGTGGCTGAGTGGCGTTATGGGCCTGCCCGACTATGGTACGATATGCTGGGTGTCCCTGAAGATGGAAGTGGATTTGACTATGGCTTCAAACTGAGAAAGACAGAACATGAACCTGTGATAAAATGTAGAATGATGGAGGTGAGCAACACTGGTGTGTAAAAAAGGAATCAGTGTGTCCAGGGCCCTATCAGTTTTAGTAACTTTGTTTTTTAATTGGGTAGATGTTGTGTAGGGCTTCGTTGGTAGGAGATTTAGGTGTCTAAACTTAGCATTTTGTTTGGTGTAGTATATCACCCTGGTAACAAGGCCCCATTCTGAGGATTCTGTTTGTGAAATGAGTGCTGTGCCAAACTAGGAGTGGGAAGCAGTAGGTATTCCTCCATTATCAGGTGGTTCTCTCAAGTAAAGGACTGTTTGTTTATAAGGTGTGTGATGTGTCTCTGCTGTGGGATTTGGAGGGGGAACATTGACCAGTGACCAATCAGGGATTTGTTATTCCTTCCCTACTTCTACAGGAATTCAAGAAACTTGAAGAAAGCAATGGCACTGATCTTCTGGCTGATGAAAACTTCCTGATGGTGACACAGCTGCATTGGGAGGATGATATCATCTGGGATGGGGAGGATGTCAAACACAAAGGGACAAAACCTCAGCGTGCAAGCCTGGCAGGCTGGCTTCCTTCCAGCATGACTAGGAATGCCATGGCTTACAATGTTCAGCAAGGTGTGCTCCCATGGCTGCTGTGTCTAGCACACTACCCTTCATCTTAGTTATCCTAGTTGGCTTAGCTGTGATCTTTTGGGCTGCTGAGGGATAGTGAAATGTTTTGGATCTAAGCCCTGATTCTAGTCCACGTAATTTTTTGCCCTATTAATCAGCTAGGATAGACTCTCTCTTTTTTTTTTCTAAAGAGACTGGGTCTTGCTCGGTCACGCAGGCTGGAGTGCAGTGGGCATCATCATAGCTCACTGCAGCCTCTGGCTCCTGGGCTCAGTCATCTTGCCTCAGCCTCCTGAGTAGCTGGGACTACAGGCACGTGCTACCACATCTGGCTAATTTTTCTTATTTTTTATAGAGACTGGGGGATGGTGGCGGGGGGGTCTCACTGTGTTGCTTAGGCTGATCTTGAACTCCTGGCCTCAAGCGATCTTCCTGCTTTGGCCTCTCAAAGTGCTGGGATTATAGGGATGAGCCACTGCACCCAGCTACATAGTTTCTTATTAGAGAAATGTGAAAGCCATTTTGAAGTTAAAGAGCTTTCTGAACTATAACAATGCTTTATCTTTATAGTATATTTTTTGTTTCCAAAGCCCCTTTGTTTTTGTAATTCTACAGTTTGCCTTTTCCCTTCTTAAATAGATTTTTTTAAAAAGGTATGTCATGCTTACTGTGGAAAACTTTGAAAATATGGTATAGTGTCAAAAAAAAAAAAGGCTGGACTGCAGTGGCTCACACCGGTAATCCTAACACTCTGGGAGGCCTAGGTGGGTGGATTGTTTGAGCTCAGGAGTTCGAGGCCAGCCTGAGCAAGAGCGAGACCCCATCTCTTCTAAAAATAGAAAGAAATTATATGGACAACTAAAATACACAGAAAAAATTATCTGGGCATGGTGGCACATGCCTGTAGTCCCAGCTACTCGAGAGGGTGAGGCAGGAGGATTGCTTGAGCCCAGGAGTTTGAGGTTGCTGTGAGCTAGGCTGATGCCACGGCACTCTAGCCTGGGCAACAGAGTGAGACTCTGTCTCAAAAAAAAAAAAAATACCAGTAATCTATCCAGAGATTATCGATTATTAACTTATTGGTATAGTTTATTTTCATTCTTTGTATGTGTATGTAATTCAGTCTATATGTACAGTTTTGTGTACTGTGCTTTTCACTTAACAAATATTTTCCATGTCATTCAGAGTTTTTCATAAAAATGTTTAATGATGTGGGAAACTCATTTTAATTAATTTTTTTAGAGAGAGAGTTTCACTATGTTACCCAGGCTGGATTCCAACTCCTGGGCTCAAGCAATCCTCCCATCTCAGCCTTCCAAGTGACTGGGACTATAGGCATGCCCCACCATGCCAGGCTTGCGAAACTCATTTTAAATAGAAAAAAGATATAAAACAACATGTTTGATATCCCATTTGTGTAAAAAAATGCATGTTTCTATGTTTTATATAAACATGGAAAGCTGACTAAAAATATAGTAAAGGGTCACAGTGGTTCTTTCTTTTCTTTTTTTTTTTTTTTTGAGACAGAGTCTTGCTCTTTTGCCCTGGCTAGAGTGCCATGGCGTCAGCCTGGCTCACAGCAACCTCAAACTCCGGGGCTCAATAAATCCTTCTGTCTCAGCCTCCTGAGTAGCTGGGACTACAGGCATGAGCCACCATGCCTGGCTAATTTTTTCTATATATTTTTAGGTGTCCAGATCATTTCTATTTTTAGTAGAGACAGGGTCTCTCTTTTTCTCAGGCTGGTCTCGAACTCCTGACCTCGAGTGATCCACCTGCCTCAGCCTCCCAGAGTGCTAGGATTACAGGCACGAGCCACGGCGCCCAGCCTGGTTATTTCTGATTTATAAGATCACAGACAGCTTCAGTTTCTTCCTTCTACCTTTCTGTATTTTCCAATTTTTTTCAGTTAACCTGGATTACTTTTATAATTTGGAGGAAAAACAAAATTGTCTAATTTTTTAAATCTAGGAAATAAGCTTTTTCCCTTTTCCCTTTCATTATGCCCAGATACTTTATTGGATGCATAGTATTCTTTTAGGAATGTTTCATAATTTATTTACCAATAATTGTATTTTGTTACAACCAATAGTTGTATTTAATATGTTTTATTACCATTTATTGTTAGCATATTTTACCATACCATTTATTGCCATACTTTATTTAACCATTTGTTATTAAACATTTAGGCTATTTCAATTTTGACAATTGTAAATAATATTACAGTGAACATTTTTGTTTACAGCATTTTTTTAAAGTGAGAAATACATTGTGTAGGTTCCTTTTCAGTAGCTACATGAGTAACTCTAACATTTACTCTTTTGAGCTTTATTAGAATCATGATTGAAAGGGGTATAAATGTTTTATCTGTTATTGAGTATTTCCTCTTTCTATTTTGAATAGGTTTTGCAGCCACTTTGGATGATGACAAACCTTGGTACTCTATTTTTCCCATTGACAATGAGGATCTGGTGTATGGACGCTGGGAGGACAATATTATTTGGGATGCTCAGGCCATGCCCCGGCTGTTGGAGCCTCCTGTTTTGACACTTGATCCCAATGATGAAAATCTTATTTTGGGTATGTTACCGGCAGAGGCCAGTGTTCCTTTTCCAACAGTGACAGCTTGCTGTTAATGTCAAGGGGCAGGAGGAAATCAGAAGGAGTGGGGAAGGTTAAGACTAGAAACTCCAGATGGCAGTTTGAGAGGGCAAAGTTATGGCTGTCAGTTTGTAGTGTTTGGGTATAGTTTAGGGAAAACTCATGTAGGAATGTTGGAAAGTGGAACCTTTGCAGCGTCAGTGTAGTTTGTTCAGTTAGAGTGAATCATGGATTAGATTTGGTCTGGAATGGGATGAGGTAGCTAGTTAGGAACTGCAGAGATGTCGGTAAGAAAGGTAAATCTTCAGGGATAGCAACTCTGGAGTGATTTTTGTTTCATCCTCAGAAATTCCTGATGAGAAGGAAGAGGCCACCTCTAACTCTCCCTCCAAGGAGAATAAGAAGGAATCATCTCTGAAGAAGAGTCGAATTCTCTTAGGGAAAACAGGAGTCATCAAGGAGGAACCACAGCAGGTCTGTGAAGAGAAAAGGGGCTTGATGTTTAGAGCAGAGAAAGGTAATGGAGAAGGGTAGTCTGACTAAGGCTTATTTCATGATCTATCATTAGAACATGTCTCAGCCAGAAGTGAAAGATCCATGGAATCTCTCCAATGATGAGTATTACTACCCCAAGCAACAGGGTCTTCGAGGCACCTTTGGAGGGAATATTATCCAGGTACAAATATTATCTTTTATGTGGTGGAGGGGAACCTCCTGCTTTGGTTCTGATGGGACGATATGGGTAATCTTGGTCTAGGCTAGAGTTAATTTTAAATACTAAAAAACACTTCTGTTTTCTTGTTTTAGCATTCAATTCCTGCTGTGGAATTACGGCAGCCCTTCTTTCCTACCCATATGGGGCCCATCAAACTCCGGCAGTTCCATCGCCCACCTCTGAAAAAGTACTCCTTTGGGGCATTATCTCAGCCAGGTCCCCACTCAGTCCAGCCTTTGCTAAAGCACATCAAAAAGAAGGCCAAGGTATAGTTGAATTCTGGCTTTGAAAGATATTGGAGTACAAATGGGGGGAATATACTGGATTATATCAGAGAATTATTTATTTTCTCCCATGTATTTATTTATTTATTCTTATGTTTTTTGGAGACAGAGTCTTGCTCTGTTGCCCTGGCTAGAGTGCAGTGGTGTCATCATAGCTCACTGCAACCTCAAACTCTTGGGCTCAAGCAATCCTCCTGCCTCAGCCTCCCAAGTAGCTGGGACTGCAGGCACACACCACCACACCTGGCTAATTTTTCTATTTTTTGTAAAGATGGGGTCTTGCTCTTGCTCATGCTGACCTGTAACTCGGGAGCTTAAGCAGTCCTCCAGCCTTGGCCTCCCAGAGTGCTAGGATTACAGGTGTGAACCACTGCACCCGACCTCTCCTGTGTATTTATTTCATCCTATGTGATAGGATGTTATTTTGGTTATTTAGGAGAATGTCCTTATTAGGGAGTGCATGTGAAAATATTTAATGGTGAAGTATCACAATTACTACAACTTTTAAAAATGGTTCAGCGAAATCTGTAGAAAGACAGTTATAGATAAATATGGCAAAATATAAATAGTTACATGGTGGTAGGATAATAGGTGTTCATAGTATAGTCATCCCTCAGTATCTCTGAGGGATTGGTCCCAAGACCTCCTATGGATACCAAAATCCTCGGATGCTCAAGTCTCTGATATAAAATGGCATGGTATTTGCATATAACCTATGTACATTCTCCCATATACTTTAAATCATCTCTAGATTACTTATAATACCTAGTACAATGTAAAAGCTGTGTAAATGGTTGTTATACTGTATTGTTCAGGGAATAATGACGGAAAAAGTCTGTATGTATTCAGTGCAGATGCAATTTTTTTTTGCAAATATTTTTGGTTTGTGTTTGGTTGAATCCATGGATGCAGAACTCATAGATATGGAGGGTTGAGTGTACTATTCTTTCAACTTTACTATATAGTATGTTTCAAAATTTTTATGATGAAATTGAAAAATAGCAAAGTAAAATTTTTTGGTGTGTTTGTCTCAGATTGA
This sequence comes from Lemur catta, assembly GCF_020740605.2. Taxonomy (NCBI): domain Eukaryota; kingdom Metazoa; phylum Chordata; class Mammalia; order Primates; family Lemuridae; genus Lemur; species Lemur catta. The sequence goes on along the minus strand of NC_059155.1, from coordinate 47,406,960 downwards.
ATACATCAGTGTGTGTAGTTAGTGTCCTGTCAGGAGCTGGACTGTATTTTGTTTGTTCTGGGCAGATGAGAGAACAAGAGAGGCAAGCTTCAGGTGGTGGAGAGATGTTTTTTATGCGCACACCTCAGGACCTCACAGGCAAAGATGGAGATCTTATTCTTGCAGAATATAGTGAGGAAAATGGGCCCTTAATGATGCAGGTTGGCATGGCAACGAAGATAAAGAACTATTATAAACGGGTGAGTCTCTGCTCAGATTTTTGTTACTAATATAGCTATAGATAAATATCTAGTGATAAACTATGGGCATGTATTTTGTCTCTTTTATATTATAAATTTGGGGGGAGAAAGGAGTAGTATCTTTTTTGGAGATAGTAATACAGGTTGAACATCCCAAATTTGAAAATATGAAACTAAAATCCAAAACTTTTGAGCACTAACAAGAAGCTCAAAGGAAATGCTCATTGGATTTTGGATTTCCAGATTTGGGATGCCCAACTGAAGTATAACGTAAATATTCCAGAAACCAAAGCACTTCTGGTCCCAAGCATTTTGGATAAGGGATACTCAACCTTTATTAGTAAATTGCCATGCTCTTGGAATATATTGTATAAGATTATTGATTGTATTATATTCTGTGATAGTAACTGGGTCTGCTATGTTCCTTACAGAAACCTGGAAAAGATCCTGGAGCACCAGATTGTAAATATGGGGAAACTGTTTATTGTCATACATCTCCCTTCCTAGGCTCTCTCCATCCTGGCCAATTATTGCAGGTGAGGAATTCCTTCCTGTTTCTACTTTTTTCTAAGGAAATTGACAGATGAGTTAGTCAGCTCAGAAAGAACCAATTTTAGTTGATTAAGAGGCTGTTTTGTATCAAATATGGGGAAGATGAGTATAATTCAAAAATGTTTTTTAAAAAATCTTTTTCTTAAAACTGGTTCTGAATTGTGTTGCTCTTAAGCTAAATATGGTTTTTTGAAAACTGGGGAAGCCCAATAATATTTGGATGGCATAGGGAAGCCAACCTAGGATTAATAATTTACTATAATTTATGAATGTTTAATTCTTGTATGTGAAATGGGTGCATTTTGATCATATTAATTTGGTCATTGTGAGTATTGAACCACACCTGAACTGTGCCATCTATAGTCCCCAGCCATAGTGAAATGTTTTTTTTTTTCCTCCTTTGTTCTAATGGGTCTAGAAAGGTCCTCTGGTAACAGCTTTTATATATTCAAGGGGAAGTATGGAGGTCCACAAATTATGTGGGGAAATCTCTAGCACTCTCCTATCTTGTTTTTTTCCTCCACTTCATTTCTCTTGGGACCCTTGGCCATTTTCCGTACTCTTACACCTACTTTATTCCACCATTGCTATTGCTTCTCTCCTAAAACACCTGCAAAGCCTATTTTATCTTTATTTTTTACATCTAGTCCATTTCCCACTAAGTTTTGAGTGTCATCTTTATACTGTCCTTGGCATTCCTCTACTGTAACTTTCTGTTGAGGTTTTTTCTATTAAGGTTTTCTACCAATCCATCCCCTTCTTTTGTGGCTAATTTCGTAGTCTCTTAATCATCCTTTTCTATCTTTTCCTGTAATTCTTTTTCTGTCCACGTTTCACATTTAGAATTTTCTTTCCACACTCATATAATGAAGATCTTCCTTTCTGGCCACTCTTCTGATTTTGTGGAGAGACTTTCCTTAGACTCACAGGCTTCTTGTAACAGTTAATCCTCATCTGGCTTCTGCTTAAACTACTTCATAAATGTTTCTGTTCTGCTGTCCTCTGTCCTGTGTTTTCCTTTGTGTTTATTCTGTCCTCTCTAACATAGTTTGTACCTATTTAGTTATTTTTTGTTTTTGTTGTTTTATTTTTTAATTCACTAATTTATTCAACACATGTTTTGATTTCATCTGTTGTGTGTCAAGGGCTGTGTTGGGGTCTAGGGTAGTAATGTAGTACTTGTTAGTTTATAAAGTGATTTTCGTGTATGATCTTCATAGCAGTCCTGAGGTATAGACATTTTAAGTGACTCCATTTTGTAGTTGAGGAAAATGAAGCTCAGAGAGATTAAATAATTTGTCTGATATCATACAGTTAATGACAGAGCCACCATCACCTGAATCCAAATCCTTTATTTTCTTCACTACTGATACTAAAAGACAGTGGATAAAAAATTATTTAATCCTTTTTGATATTCCATGTTATAATTTGTTTATATTACTGGATAGACCTTAGATGGCATAATACAGATGGAGAGCAACAAGCTTAAATTTCCTTTTTTATTAATTGACTGAATTTACTAGGGCTTTTTTGTATATAATTTTTATGTTTTTACTTCTGCTAGGCATTTGAGAACAACCTTTTTCGTGCTCCAATTTATCTTCATAAGATGCCAGAAACTGACTTCCTGATTATTCGGACAAGACAGGGTTACTATATTCGGGAATTAGTAGATATTTTTGTGGTTGGCCAGCAATGCCCCTTGTTTGAAGTTCCTGGGCCTAACTCCAAAAGGGCCAATACACATATTCGAGACTTTCTACAGGTAAGACTGGGAAGATAGGAAGGGGGTCAGGATGTATATAAAAATGGTATGTGGGTTAGGGAGCACATCAGGAAAGATGAAAATATTGGCACTTAGTGGGGAAAGAGGCTGTAGTGAGAACTTTTATTCTTTTCTTTGCCAAATAAAATACATTTGGTTTGTTGGGCAGGTTTTTATTTACCGCCTTTTCTGGAAGAGTAAAGATCGGCCGCGGCGGATCCGAATGGAAGATATAAAAAAAGCCTTTCCTTCCCATTCAGAAAGCAGCATCCGAAAGAGGCTAAAGCTCTGCGCTGACTTCAAACGCACAGGTCATCAGTTGTGACTAGTTATTTGTCCTGTCTGCCTCTTTCTAAGAAAAGAGTTAACAAGGCCAAGCATGGTGCCTCATGCCCATAATCCCAACACTTTGGGAGGCCAAGGCAGGAGGATTGCTTGAGACCAGGAATTTGAGACCAGCCTGAGCAATATAGCAAGATTCTGTCTCTACAAAAAAATTTTTTTGAAAAATCAGCTGGGTGTGGTGGTGCATGCTTGTAGTCCTAGCTATTTGGGAGGCAGAGGCAGGAGGATCACTTGAGCCCAAGATTTTGAAGTTGTAGTGAGCTATGATTGCACCACTGCACTCTAGTCTGGGTGACAGAGTAAGACCCTGTCTTTAGAAAAAAAAAAAAAAAGAATTGTGATGGCTTTCAGTTAAGGGATAAGCATACAGCTAATAAAATAGAAATTGTTGGCCATCAAAGGTAGGAAGTAGCAAATCTAACTATGGAGGCTCTGATTACTTGTTTGATTTTGGCTGCCAGGAAATTCAGTGTGTGATTGTTGGATATCTTATATGTAGGAAACCTAGCAGCAGGGGTTTTCTTGGCCAGTCATGCCAACAGCTGTGGCTAGGCGTGTTACCTTCTAGGCATTGCCTGGTTCAGTCTTGGTTTGCTATCCCTATTGCTGTCAATGAATCTCAGGGCTTTTGGAATTCAGAAGTCTCATTCTCTCTCTCTCTGCATCTTTTCCAGGGATGGACTCAAACTGGTGGGTGCTGAAGTCTGATTTTCGTTTACCAACTGAAGAGGAGATCAGAGCTATGGTGTCACCAGAGCAGTGCTGTGCTTATTATAGCATGATAGCCGCAGAGCAGCGACTGAAGGTGAACACCTTCCTCTTAGGCACTGCTTATGCCTGTGTTGTTTTTCAGAGAGATAGGAGAGAAGACTCTTTCTCATTGTCTTAGAGATAGTTACTAGATTGTTACCAGTTACTAAAAAATTCAAACTTAATGAGGTACTCCCTGTGTATATCAGTTCTGGGGAAAATTACAATGTAGTTAAATATCAGTGGGAAGGCTTAATGAGGGACTTAAGGCATATTGCTTTGCTTTGAAAATGGTTGCTCATCCACCTGGGTGGTGACTTTGAATCTCTCCTCTTTGCAAGACAGGCATAAGCAGGGAAAGTACTTGTTAGCTTCCCAAGTGGGCAGAGATGATGATGGTGTTAGATGTATGGTTTAAAGAAGGACAGAATCCTTATAAGGTGAAAACAGAAAAGATCCATCTGGGTGGGACAGTATAGCTCTGTCCCACTGAGTTAATGAGTCTCAGTTAATGAGCACCTCTGTTTACCTTCCTTATAGGCCCCTAACTGTCTGCATATTAGCTAGTAAGTTCCTTGGAATGTGGTAATATGTCTTCTAATAGCTTAAGGATTGTACAGTGGTGATAGATACAGTGAAGACTTTACAGCATTCATTGTCTATGCAAAACAAGCTTTGATATTCTGTACTTGGTATTCAACAAAACTTGTGCTTTGTATTTTTCAATTGACTGATGTATGCATTGATTTGTCCTCTTCCAGGATGCTGGCTATGGTGAGAAGTCCTTTTTTGCTCCAGAAGAAGAAAATGAGGAAGATTTTCAGATGAAGATTGATGATGAGGTAAGGCTTTACATTAATTTTTATTAGTGCATCTCAGTTATCCTTTTTAAAGAAACAGCATTATTGAGATAAAATTGACATACAATAAACTGCACATAAAGTATACTGTTTGATATGTTTTGACATGTTTATACCTGTGAAATCCTCATGACAAAATAATGAGCATAACAGTCACCCCCAAAAATTTCTTTATTCTCTACTGAAATCTCTTTCTCCTGCCTCTTCTTTTCCCTACCCTGTGTCTGTACCCTGGCAACCACTGATCTGCTTTCTGTCACTATAGATTACTTTATATTTTCTAGAATTTTAGATTATGAAATCATATAGTATGCTTTTTAAAAAAACTGTGGTAAAATATACATAATATAAAGTTAAACATCTTAATTTTTAAGTGTACAATTCAGTAGTGTTAAGTACATTCACATTGTTTGGCAACTCATCTCCAGAACTCTCTTCACCTTGCAAAACTGAAACTCCATACCCATTAAACAACAACCCTTCCCATTTTCTCCTCTCCTCAGCCCTTGGCAACTACCATTCATTCTACTTTATTTCTGTGATTTTGACTACATTAGATACCTCATATAAGTGGAATCCTATAGTATTTGTCTTTGTGACTGGTTTATTTTCCTCAATAAATAGCATAATGTCCTCAAGGTTCATCCATGTTGTAACATGTGTCAGAATTTCTTTTTTTTTAAGGCTGAATAATATTCCATTGTATGTGTATACCACTTTTGTTTATCCATTCATTTATTGATGGATATTTTGGGTTGCTTCCACCTCTTGGCTATTGTGAATAGTGCTGCTGTGAATGTGAGTATACAAATATCTCCTGAAGACCATGCTTTCAGTTCTTTTGGATATATACCCAGAAATAGGATTAGTGACTCCACATAGTAATCTATTTTTAATTTTTTAAGGGACCTGATTACTGTTTTCCATAGCAGCTGCATCATTTTGCATTCCCACCAGCAGTGTGCAAGAGTTCCAATTTCTCCACATCCTTGCCGACACTTGTTATTTTCTGTTTTTTTTAATCATAGCCATCCTTATGGATGTGAAGTAGTATCTCATTGTGGTTTTGATTTGCATTTCCCATTTGCATTTCCCAAATGACTAATGACATTGAGTATCTTTTCTTTCATGTGCTTGTTGGTCTTTTTATGTTGTCTTTGGAGAAATAACTATTCAAGTCTCTTGCCCCACTTTTTTACTGGGTTGTTTGGTTTTTTGTTGTTGAGTTGTAGGAATTCTTTTTTTTTTTTGGAGACAGAGTCTCCCTCTGTTGTTGCCCGGGCTAGAGTGCCGTGGTGTTGGCCTAGCTCACAGCAACCTCAAACTCCTGGGCTCAAGCAATCCTCCTGCCTCAGCCTCCCGAGTAGCTGAGGCGTGCGCCACCATGCCCGGCTAATTTTTTCTATATATATTTTTAGTTGTCCAGATAATTTCTTTCTATTTTTCAGTAGAGACGGGGTCTTCTTCTTGCTCAGGCTGGTCTTGAACTCCTGACCTTGAGTGATCCTCCCACCTTGGCCTCCCAGAGTGCTAGGATTACAGGCGTGAGCCACCACACCCGGCCTGTGGGAATTCTTTATGTATTATGGATATTAACCCCTTATCATATAAATGATTTGCAAATATTTCTTTCCACTCCATAGGTTGCCTTTTCACTCTGTTGATTGTGTTCTTTGATGCATAGAAGTTTTTAATTTTGATATAGTCCAGTTTATCTATTTTTACTTTTATTGTTGGTGCTTTTGATGTCATATTCCAAAAATCAATACCAAATCCAATGTCATAAAGCTTTTGCCCTATGTTTTCTTCTAAGAGTAGTACAGTTTTCGCTCTTTCGTTGAGGTCTTTGATCCATTTTGAGTTATTTTTGTATGTGGTGTCAATAAGGGGCTAACTTCAATTGTTTTGCATGTGGCTGTCCAGTTTCCCCAGCACCATTTGGTGAGCATATTCATCTAGGTTGTTGTATGCATTGGTAGCTTGTTTCTTTTTACTTTTTTATTAGTATTCCATGGTACATATGTAGCACAGTTTAATTGCCTTGGAACATTTTGGTTGTTCAGTTTTTGGTTATTACAAATAAAGCCATTTTAAAAATTTGTATATAATTGTGCTGTGAATATTCACATATAAATCTTTGCATTAATGTATATTTCCTTTTCTTTTGGGTAAACACCTAAAAGTAGAATTGATGAGTCATATGGTAATTTTAACCTTTTGAAGAACTGTCACTGTTTTCTACAGGAACTGCACCTTTTTATATTCGTTCTTTTTATTTTTTCATTTTTCATTTTGAAACCCGTAGTGAAGGAAACCATTTTGTATTCGTATTAGCAAGTAGGAGGGTTCCATTTTCTCCACATCCTTGCCAGTAGTTGTTATTTCCTTTTTTTCTAATTTATGGCCCTCCTAGTGGGTGTGAAGTGGTCCCTCATGGTGATTTTGTTTGTTTGTTTTTGAGACAGAGTCTTCCCTCTGTCGCCCTGAGTAGAGTGCAGTGATGCCCTAGGTAGAGTATGAGTAGAGTATTACAGGTATGAGCCATGGTGCCTGACCTGTTTGTTTTTGAGATGGGGTCTCGCTCTGTTGCCCTGGCTAGAGTAGAGTGGTGCAATCTAGCTCACTGCAATCTCCAGCTCCTGGCCTTCTGCCTTAGTCTCCCAAGTAGCTGGGACTACAGACACGTTCCACTGTGCCTGGCTAATTTTTTCTATTTTTAGTAGAGACAGGGTCTTGTTCTTGCTCAGGCTGGTCTCAAACTCCTGAGTGTCAGCCATCGTGCCTGGCCTTCATTGTGGTTTTAATTTGTATTTCCCTAATGGCTAAAGATGTTGAACATCTTTTTGTGTACTTATTCATCATCCATGTATCTTCTTTGGTGAAGTGTTTGTTCATCTCTTTTGTCCGTTTTTATTTTAATTAGTTGTTTGTGTTCTTACTGAGTTTTGAGAGTTTTTCACTTATTCTAGGTAAGAGTCCTTTATCAGGTATCTGATTTGCAAAGATTTTCTTCCAATCTGTTGTTTGTCTTTTAATTGTCTTAACAATGTCTTATGAAGTCCAATTTCTCAATATTCTCTTTTGTTGCTTATGGTTTTGGTGCTGTATCTAAGAAATTTTTGTCTAATCTAAGGTCACAGAGATTTTCTGACGTTTTTTACTAAAAGTTTCATTGTTTTAGATCTTACATTTAGATTTGAGTGAATTTTGTATAGGGTGCAAGGTATGGGCTAAAGTTTGTTTTTTAAAATATGAATGTCTAATTATTCCAGCACCATTTGTTAAAGAGTTGAATTACCTTTGAAAACAAAAATTTGGCCAGGCGCAGTGTCTCACATGTGTAATCACAACAGTTTAGGAGGCCAAGGTGGGAGGATCCCTTGAGGCCAGGAATTCAAGACCAGCCTGAGCAAGAGCGAGACCCCATCTCTTCAAAAAATAAGAAAAATTAGCTGGCATGGTGGTGCACACCTGTAGTCCCAGCTGCTGGTGAAGCGGAGGCAGGAGGATCGCTTGAGCCCCGGAGTTCGAGGTTGCAGTGAGTTATGATGACACCACTGTACTCAAGCCTAGGTGACAGGGCAAGGCCCTGTCTCTATTAAAAACGAAAGAAAGAAAGAAAGACAGAAAACCCCAATATTTGATCATATCATACTACTGCCCGTAAACTTTCTCTGGATCCTTCTTTTAGAAAAGTCCTTAATATAATTTATAAGACTCTACATGATTTGGCCCTTGCATATAATTCTAACTGTCTTTCATCTCCTGTCATTGCCCATCTTATACTCTAAGCTCCAAACATACTGAAGTTCATTCAGTTCCCTGAATTTCTTTCTCTTGCTTTCCAGAATTTTGCAACTGTTATTTCTTCTGCCTGAGATATTTTTTTCTCCACTCCCTTTCCATCTGCTCTTCATCTGCAAATTATAATCTCTTGGAAGCTTTCCCTCATTCTCACCCTGGGGTTAGGATGGGATGATAATCCTTCCCTTTATGTACGTATAGCACCCTTTACTTTCTTTCTTTCTTTTTGGGTTGTTTTTTTTTTTTTGAGACATGGTCTCAGGTTCTCGCTTTGTTGCCCAGGCTGGAGTGCAGTGGCCGGATCATAGCTCACTGTGGCTTTCAATTCCTAGGCTCGAGCAATCCTATCACCTCAGCCTCCTGAGTAACTGGGACTATCTGGCTAATTTTAGAATTTTTTTGTAGAGACAGGGTCTGGCTATGTTGCCCAGGCTGGTCTTGAACTCCTGGCCTCAAGCAATCTTCCTGCATCGGCCTCCCAAAGTGCCGGGATTACAGGCATGAGGCACCATCCCCAGCCAGCACCCTTCACTTTCTTATCATGACATTGATAGTATAACATTGAACTTGGTTAGCTATTTGGTTTTTTCCTCACTGACATGAGGTTCATGAGAAGGTAGTGCCTGGCATGTAGTAGGCATTCAATAAATATTTGTTACATGAGTAACTGATTGTAAAAAGCAGAGAATGAGCAAAGCATTGTTGTACTACTCTTTCATGGTTGGAATGAAAAATGAGTGGATGTCTTAAGAGTTTCAGAATTTAAGGGTTCTGTTGAATGGCCTTCAAGATTGAATCTTGAATAAAGAATTGTCCATTTTCTAGCTAATCATGTATACTATTGACTAGTTTGTGAGCACATTTTCCCCTTGTCTTAATTCTCTTAATTATTTTGTGGTATTGGTAAACACTATTCAAGGTCCCAGGAGAGGACAGACCTTTTTGACCAAACCTGTGACAGAGATAGAATAATGGACTGTGATTTAGTGCTGCTAGGTTTGGGACCAGTGCTTTGAAAACATGCATATAATCTATTTTGAGAACGTATAGATCATTCTAAAGAAGCTATTTGAGCAATTGGATAGTCAAATGCAGTCATCAGTCTAATTTTGAGCATTGTGAAGGTAGGGGAAAACACTTTACTTGAGAATGCTTAGTGAAATCCAAGGGATATGGGGCTAAAGGATATTACTGTTCCTTATGTTTCTGCTTACCCTGGTTGAACTCTTGGCCTCTATTTACTGTCATGACTTAAGTATCATACATACAAAAGAAGAGAACTGAGTACTAGGCAGCCATATTTAATTGCTGATCTTTGTGAACAGTTTAAGAAAGTTCATTATAATTATTTTACCCTTCTAGGTAATCGCTAGACATAGAGCAAATGTTTCCTACAGGCCTGAGAATCTTTTTCTGTATCTCAGGTTCGCACTGCTCCATGGAATACCACAAGGGCCTTCATTGCTGCCATGAAGGGCAAGTGTCTCTTAGAGGTGACCGGGGTGGCAGATCCCACAGGGTGTGGTGAAGGATTCTCCTATGTGAAGATTCCAAACAAACCAACACAGCAGAAGGTAAGATTGTCTGAATTTCTAGAAGAAGAAAGTCAAGGGAGAAAGAAATGGAGATGAATGGAGGTGGAGGACCTGGAAAGTGGTTAAATTGTCAGAATGACTTAGATGTTTAGTATAAGGAGTTCAGTTTCTTAGGATTCTCACCTGTTTTTGTTTGAGATAGGATGATAAGGAGCCTCAGCCAGTGAAGAAGACAGTGACAGGAACAGATGCAGACCTCCGTCGCCTTTCCCTGAAAAATGCCAAGCAGCTTCTACGTAAATTTGGTGTGCCTGAGGAAGAGGTGAGTATGGAAGATAAAAACTTAGAGGATCCTAGGGGCCTTGTATAGAGAGGGAAAGGCGAGGAGGCAGGTTTAAAGAACAATCTGGAGAACTTTGTAGTATGCTGGGTCTTGGATACTTTTTCAGGAGTTAGATTTCCCAAAGCTTTCTTTTTAATCTGCTTTGGGATGGTTTTTCTTTTTTGGTCTAGCTCTAATTATGTGGGGTTGGTTTGTCCTTTGAAATCCCTGAATGATTTGTACGTTATGTATTTATGTATGTGTACGTCTGTTTGTCTCATAGATTAAAAAGTTGTCCCGCTGGGAAGTGATTGATGTGGTGCGCACAATGTCAACAGAACAAGCTCGCTCCGGAGAGGGTCCCATGAGTAAATTTGCCCGTGGATCAAGGTTTTCTGTGGCGGAACATCAGGAACGTTATAAAGAGGAATGTCAGCGCATCTTTGACCTACAGAACAAGTGTGTTGTTTAGTGCTGTAGAAAATCCAAGCTGGGGAGTCCACTTGCTCTAGGCTTCTTGGGCGTGGCTCCGGGTAAAAAAAATCACAAAAGCAAACAAACAAAAAAAGAAAATCCAAGCTGGAAAAGGGAAGGGTCCCAAGCACTATTTTCTAATGAAGAGGAGGTCATCTAAAAATGTGACTAGGTGGTGAGATATTTGTGATGACAGGGTAGTATTTGTTGTAATAGTACCACTTGAGTACCTGTTCCCTTCAAAGCAGCTTGGCAAAAGTTTTAAATGGCAGGCGCTAGGCTTGAGCTCTATGTTCCATGTTAACTCTTATGTCCTACTTGGGCCTGACAGCCAAAACAATAGGAACAGGTGACAGGGTTTTTTCTGAAGGTTTAGTTGTAAGAGGATAGTAACGTGCTATTGAAAATGACCAGTGTGCTGATTTGTTTCTCAAGTTTTCTGTAGGAGTTCTGAAGAGTTACTGTAATTTTTTAAACTTGCCTTGTTGACTAAATAGTTAGGAAAACTTTATAAAGCTTTTCTGTTAAGGGCCCCATGTCTTAGTGGATTTTGAGTGTGCCTTTTTAAGGTAGATTTTCCAATTTTCTACTCTTTCCTGCAACCATATTTTCTTAGCTTTTTCCATCCTTTTGTATATCTCCTGGTCTTAATTTAACATTGTTTTTTTCTCTCTTTAGGGTTTTGTCATCAACTGAAGTCTTATCAACTGACACGGACAGCAGCTCAGCTGAAGATAGTGACTTTGAAGAAATGGGAAAGAACATCGAGAACATGTTGCAGAATAAGAAAACCAGCTCTCAGCTATCACGTGAACGAGAGGAGCAGGAGCGGAAGGAACTACAGCGGATGCTACTCGGTGAGGGTAGTGGCTTCACAGACAGACAAGAAAGAAAAGGATCGAAAAAGGAGTATAAATAACTGCAGACTATAACTGAGGCAAAGCTGGAGGCAGAAGAAGTAGGGGATGAGTGTAGAAAAGCCTATAGATGAGGTAGAGAGCTTTCTGCAAACTGGACTCTAGGTTTATCTTTGGGGGACAAATTGAAGAGATGTTGTCAATCTACTGCTGCCTCTGTCTGTATCAGGAGCCTGGCCAAGCCAGGGCTCAGTGCTGTACTTCAAATGAGCTTTCTGGGCACTCATCCTAGAGGGTAAGAGTTTTTAATACAGAATCTGTGGATGAGTTTGGGGAGTTGTCCTTGAACCCTCTGAAATTACATGTAAAATTCTATGCAAATGTGCTTTTTCTGAGAAGATTATTAAAGGAGTCGTAGACCCTAAAAAGAGTTCAAAATCACCAGCCAAAAATTGCAGAATTTGCGGGCAGGGATGATGATAAAGGCCTGAATTGGGTTGGGATATAGACATTGAGGATCAAAAGGGGAAAAATCAGGCTACCTTAAGATTTCACTCTGGACTTACTAGAAAGATGTTAGTATCATCGATTAAAGTAGTAAATTTCAGAGAAAGAAGCAGGTTTAGGAAGAGAATGTGGAATGTGTGGAGTTTTAGTTCCCTGGGACATTCCTGAGTGTAGATGTCAAGTAGGCAGTTGAAAACTTGGATATAGATACTAAGAAGAGAGGATAAAGGCTGAAGATGAAGATTTCAGTGAATATTCTTACTCACAGTAGTCTTCCCTTTGTTTGCTCCTTTCTATAAAAGTTTTGTACAATTTTATTTTTCTGGCTACTTTGTAAAGATGTGATATAGTCCTTCCACCAGTGTGGTCCTCTAGACCTCTACTAGTGTGGTCCTAGACCACAGTATCTACATCACATGGGGATTTATTAGAAATGCAGAATCTCAGGCCTCACTCCAGATCTACTGAATTAGAACCTACATTTTAATAAAATACTCAGGTGATTCCTATTTATATTAAAGTTTAAGAAGCATATGCTAGGCCTAAGACTCTGCACTTGTTTCTGTGGTGTCACTTTTCCTCCCTGAGTGCTTGGTTGGGTGCTTTTCTTTAATGTGATGATCAACTACTTTCTGCTTGGACTTTTCTCTTCCCTTGTTCAGAGGAATCAGAATACCACTACTGCTCCTCTGTCTCCTATAGCAAACATGTAGTTCTTTCAGAACTTTTTCTACTTGTAAAAATGGAGAAATTGGCAGTGGTAAAATGAAGTCAGGAAAGGATAAATCAATGTACTCTTGGGGCTGGTGGTGACTGATGCTTTCTGTAGAAACAGATTTGTAGCATGTTGAGCTTCAGTGTCTCCACTCAACCGCAAGAAAATGACTATTTAAGTGGTAGGGGGAATGTTTGGAAATCTTTTTCTACCTTGCAGCAGCAGGCTCAGCAGCATCAGGAAACAATCATAGAGATGATGATACAGCTTCTGTGACTAGCCTTAACTCCTCTGCCACTGGCCGCTGTCTAAAGATTTATCGCACATTTCGAGATGAAGAGGGGAAAGAGTACGTTCGCTGTGAGACGGTCCGAAAACCAGCTGTCATTGATGCCTATGTGCGCATACGGACCACAAAAGATGAGGAATTCATGTAAGTTTGATTCACTGCTTTCAAACAATGATAGGGAGAATAGTAATAATGGTGGGTAATGGAGAGTGGGTGCTTTGAGTTTTAGTGATAGGATTCTTCACAGTCATCCCTAAAACTTTACTGTAATTGGAAACTGTCTTGCCTTTAGATCTTTGGGTTTGAACAGAGCCAAATCACAGAGAAAATTTTGTATTTGCCACATAATAAAGACATACCTAGTTCCATCTGGCTCTGCATTTTGATTGGTTGATTTGCAAAAATCTTAGGGATTACTCAGGACTTATTGTGAAAGAGGTGCCTCTCTAGATGGAGGGCTAACTGATGAGGGAGATGGGAATGGCAGGTGGTAGCCCCTATTATTTCAGCCTGGATGGATTACTTTAATTCTGATATGTTAGCTATAAAGACAATCTTCTTGGTTTAGGTTTGCTTATGGTCCTGTGATTTCCTTCCCCTCCTGTTATTCAGTCGAAAATTTGCCCTTTTTGATGAACAGCATCGAGAAGAGATGCGAAAAGAGCGGCGGCGGATTCAAGAACAACTGAGGCGACTTAAGCGGAACCAGGAAAAGGAGAAGCTTAAGGGTCCTCCTGAGAAGAAGCCCAAAAAAATGAAGGAGCGTCCTGACTTAAAAGTAAATATAATGTGATATGATCACAACCAATGAAGCAAAGGAAGAAAGCATACCTTTTTCCTTAGCTTTTGGCGTCCTCTGTTACTGGGAATGAGGGCAGCATTGTGGAAAGCTAGTTTGTGAATTGATGTGGCTACTTCAGTGTTATTAGTACTAGTATGAATGGTACGGGCAGTACAACACCCACTCTGGTGCCATTGTTCTCATTGGGTGTCATTTATTCTTCACTTGAAATATTTCCTAGAAGTCAAAATAGGTTTGGTAGATTTTTTTACACATATGTTTGTGTCTCCGTGTATATGTGTGTGTACATAGGCATAGGGACATGAATGTACCTGTTTTCTATAAAGTGACATCTGTCTTACAGTGTTGTATTAAATGATATAATGCATAGGAAGCACTTTATAGACTGTAAAATACTGAAAGTAAAGCACTGTTATTAACATGTACTGAGGTCATTATTTTAATGTTTTGTTCTTGTACGTGATATTAGACACAGTATTGGCCCCCTTTTACAGATGAAATTGAGGTCTGGGATACCGATGCCACTTAGTTGCAAAACTGAGGTGGAGACTTGGTATCATTGAGCCTTTTTCTTGTTTTTACTAGAGGCTGGGAATACACCCATTTGGCTGATTGTGCTGCCGCATGTGGGCTTAGGCTTCTAGCAACGTTTCTTTTGCATATTTAATATTTTTATAGTGCACAACTTAAATTGGGAGTGGTATCCTCTTTTTTTCTTCCTTCCTTGATTTTTAAAGCAATATGGAGTCCCTGGGTTTCATTTTATTCTTCACAGGTCATTTCCATACATGCCCTTTTGTCTAGTGGGTTCTGGTTGATAGGTGCATAACAATTCTATTAGAGCAAAAGTTCTGAAGCTGCTCTTGTTTCTCCCCTGCCTTATATATACAGTTGACCCTTGAACAACATGGGTTTGAGCTGTATAGGTTGACTTCCAGGCACGGATGATGGGTTGTGGAATCCATATATATGGAGGGCTTACCTTTTGTATGCTCAGGTTCCACAGGGCCAACTGCAGGACTTGAGTATGCGTGGATTTTGTTATACTCAGGAAGTCCTGAAACCAGTCCCCTGTGAACACTGAGGGATGACTGTACTACTTATCTGCTTACCTCTGACACTTTGATACTTTTCCTTTGCAGCTGAAATGTGGTGCATGTGGCGCCATTGGACACATGAGGACAAACAAATTTTGCCCCCTCTATTATCAAACAAATGCTCCACCTTCCAACCCTGTTGCCATGACAGAGGAGCAGGAGGAGGAGTTGGAAAAGACAGTCATTCATAATGATAATGAAGAACTTATCAAGGTTGAAGGGACCAAGATTGTCTTGGGGAAACAGCTAATTGAGAGGTAAGGGATAGCAGGCAGGAAGTACTATGAGACAGATCTATTGGAGTTTGGTGATGTTGGTGGGTGGCAGGGGTGGATGTGATAGGTTCTCTGATTGGAACTGAGGGTACAGGGATTTTGATTAATTTTCCTCAGTAATTGTTACCAGTAAAGAAAATTGCACCACTCATTAGGTTCTACCACTTGCTCTTGGGCATGCTACCTAATTTTTTTGAGTCTCACTTTTAGTTACAAAATAAAATCACCCTTACCAGGGTAGTTAAAAAGATAAAATGAAAGAGACTATAAAGAACATAGTACAGTACCTAGCATATAATAGATGCTCAGTAAATGTTAATTCTGTTTTCCTGTTCTACTTCTAGGCACTCGTAATATTTGCAAGGTTCCTAATCTCAGAGTGTTCTGATAATGGACCATCTAAAAAGATTGAGGACACATATAAACTATGCATATACCTATCTTTTGCCCTCAAAGAATTTAATAGATCATAAAATGGAGAAGTTTTGAAACTTTTTTCCCTAACTTTTTAGTTTGAAAATTGCAAACATACAGAAAGGTTGAAAGAATACAATATACTGTTTCTCTAAATTCACCAATTGTTAACATTTTGCCACATTTGCTTCATCTTTGTATATCTATTTTTTTTTTCAGTGAACCATTTGGAAGTAAGTTAGTTGCAGGCATTATGACATTTCACTCCTAAATTCTTTAGCACACATCTCCTAAGAATAAGAATATAACAACATGATATTACCACACATAAGGTTAACGTTAATTAACAGTAATGTGTAATACTCAGACCTCATTCAAATTTCCCATTGTCTCAATATCCTTTATTCCTCCCCTCCCCAATTCTGGATCTAATCCTAGTTCAAACATTAACTATATTTTGAGTCTCTCTTAATCTAGAATGATCCTCCCTGCCTTTTATGTTTTTCATGACATTGAATTTTTTGAAGAGTTCAAGCCAATTGTCTCATAAAATATCCCACATACTGGATTTGTCTATTTCTTTTTTTTGAGATAGGGTCTCACTCTGTTGCTGGGGCTAGAGTGCCGTAGCATCAGCCTAGCTCACAGCAACCTCAAACTTCTGGGCTCAAGTGATCCTTCTGCCTTAGCCTCCCAAGTAGCTGGGACTACAGGCATGCGCCACCATGCCTGGCTAATTTTTCTATATATATTTTAGCTGTCCAGATCATTTCTTTCTATTTTTAGTAGAGACAGGGTCTCGCTCTTGCTCAGGCTGGTCTCAAACTCCAGAGCTCCAACAATCCGCCTGCCTTGGCCTCCCAGAGTGCTAGGATTACAGGCGTGAGCCACCACGCCCGGCCAGTTATTACGTTTTGAAGCACATTAGAAAAGGCAAATGTGGTATCTTGATCCCTTACAATGGAAGGGAAGAAGGTGGATGGGCTTAATGATTAAGGGAAAACCCAAACTAGTTTTTTTTTTCCAAATCAGTTTTTAATTTCTTGTTTCCATTCTGAATGAGTTAGGTTTCCTAGCCCTTTAACCCTAAAACAGAATGTTAAAACTGGAAGGATTCTTAAAATTTCTTTAGGCTAGTTCCCTTATCTTCCAAATAGGAAACTGAGGTGAAGTTGTGACTTGCCTAGTTCTTTATTAATTTAGAGATCCTATGAGGCCTGGCCTGATCTGAGCCTTAGAAGGTGGATGTCTGGCCTTTGGTTTGGCTTTTTCCTCCCCAGGCTCATGCTCAGGTACTTGGGACTTTTTCATCGTAGTTCCTTTTTTTTTTCTGGGAACTAGAAATAGGGGCTGTATCTTATGGAAGTGTTATTGATTACAGTGCAGATGAGGTTCGAAGAAAATCTCTGGTCCTCAAGTTCCCTAAACAGCAACTTCCTCCCAAGAAGAAACGGCGAGTTGGAACCACTGTTCATTGTGACTATTTGAATGTGAGTATCTGTATTGCTTCCTTCTGATCAGATGAGTTCTCGTTGATTTCCCCCAGCCTTCTATGCCATGGCTTTGACAGCCTTAGATTCTCCCATTGGCCTTGCCCTAAGATTATGTATACTATTCATTAAAAGATTTCTAAAATATATTTGCCTGGTTAGAGAATGTGAGGCTTTTTGGTCTAAAGAAGCATTCTGGTTGCTTGTTTTTCCATAGAGACCTCATAAGTCCATCCACCGGCGCCGGACAGACCCTATGGTGACACTGTCATCCATCTTGGAGTCTATCATCAATGACATGAGAGATCTTCCAAATGTGAGTTCATTGCATTGGATATCTACTGTAGGGATGACAAGGCTCTTTGTTCTGTTTGTGATTTCAGATATGGGGTAGTAGTGTATAGACCTAGGTACCTGGAATTCCTAATTCTTTGGGATGTAGTATTTTAGGTTTTTTTTTTTTAACAGTTTAGTAGAGGAACCAGACCTGCTCCATCTAGAAAGATTCCTTTGAGAGTTGATGGCCAGGTAGACAGGTAAGATGTGAGAGTCTTCAGGAACTGGATCTGGCAAGTGTTCTTTGCTCATGGATCGCACTGGCTCTTGTTTGCACAGACATACCCTTTCCACACTCCAGTCAATGCAAAGGTTGTAAAGGACTACTACAAAATCATCACTCGACCAATGGACCTACAAACACTCCGTGAAAATGTGCGTAAACGCCTCTACCCATCTCGGGAAGAGTTCAGAGAGCATTTGGAGCTAATTGTGAAAAATAGTGCAACCTACAATGGTAAGAATCACCTGTTCTTGACTGTAAAGGTCACCTTTTAGTTCCTGATTTATCCGTTACTAGTCCTAAATTCAGACTAGACTAGCTGAAAAGAGTACAATTTATTAGTGTATTTGGGGGTGTGGAAATCAGGTAATGTACATTTTCAGTCATTGAATAAATACTGCTACTTTTTATTCCCACTATTCTTATATCCTCTGGACAATTTGGAGTCTATCTGTTAAAATGAAACAGTTACATGTGGAGTAGTGGGAGGAAGAAGTGGGCCTAGGTTAATAGAAGAGAAAGGCATTCAGTGTGGCTGGAACCTATGCAGAGTATGTGCTTGTGACCATATTTGCTGTATGTTAATCTTTGATTTGGTTCACCAATTTGTTAGAGGGGCCATTATATGTCTACTTTGCTTAAAAGCTAGAAAGAGGAAGAAATCTGTTTAAAAGGGAGGAAACAGTACAATTTCTGCATGTAAAGAAAAAGATTTTCTGGTTTCTAGTTGCATCTTTGAGCACAGATTCATATATAAGTAGAGTAATTCACAGTACAGACAGATAAAGTGTGAATCATGGCTCTGTCACCTACTGATTGAGCTACCCTAAACAAGTTATTTAATTTCTCATGGCTTCCTCCATTTTCAATGACTGGCTCCCATACCCACTATCACTTCCTGCCACACTCACCATTATGTTTCACTAAATATCCCATGCCATTTTTTCATGTCTTTGCTCTCTCTCTCTGGAATGGCCTTTCTTCCATTCAGTGGTAAATTTCCATTTGTATTTCCAGACCAACTCATACCATCTCCTCATAAAGATTTATCCAAATTGCCTAAAATATCCATTTTTCTATCCTTTGTGCCACCCCCCACACACAATTAAGTCAACTTTTATAGCTCTTATTGTTACACCATAATTACATATCTGACTCTCCCACCACTTTGTGACATTCTAGAGAAACTGTGTCTTATTTATGTTTATATTCCCAGAGCCTAGCAGAGTGCCACATATATACAAGGGAAAAATAAATTTGTTAGGCCCAACTGTCATTTGGGTTACAAGGATAAGTACTTAAACAAAAATCAGATTGGAAGGGGATGGGAAGAAAGGTATGAGTTAATTTTGAAGATACAGAACTTGAGATGCCTATGGGTCATTGAGGTGGAGATGTTAGTAAAAAAAAATTAGAATTTAAAAAATCATAACTTTATCATTGCTTTGCATTCTCCTTCTAGTTGACTATTTTGTCTTCCTCATTCTCAAATGCTGATAATAACAGTAGTAGTAACACCTAGTGATGCCAAGTGCTTTACTTGTATAATTTTCTTATCTTTCACTGTAAGAAATCTTTGAAATGGGTACTATTGTAATCCTCATTTTCCAGGTGAACATACAGGCCTGTAGTGTTGCAGAGTAGAGATGTTGATCTGGGTATGTCTAACTCTAGAACCTGTGCTCTTAACTACCATGCTCCATATACTCTTCTATGCCTTTTTTTTTTGTTGTTGTTGTTTGTTTGTTTGTTGGTTTGAGATAAGGTCTCTCTCTCACCCTAGCTAGAGTACAGTGGCGTCATCATAGCTCACTGCAACCTCAAATTCCTAGGTTCAAGCAATCATCATCTCTCAGCCTCCCAAGTAGCTGAGACTACAGGCATGCCTCACCATGTCCAGCTAATTTGTCTGTTTTTTATAGAGATGGGATCTCACTCTTCCTCAGGCTGGTGTCAAACTCCTGACCTCAAACAGTCCTCCCACCTTGGCCTCCCAAAGTGCTAGGATTACAGGCATGAGCCACTGCACCTGGCCACTCTTCTACTTTTTCAGTTCCCATTCACACCTCACAACCCTGCACTTGCCTTCTGTTGAAGTACCGGAAACATCCTAATTGCTAGATCCACAATTACAAATTGTGTATGCCTTGTATGGAAAAATTATAAATTATCCATTGAATCTTTTCATCCATCCTCAAATTCTTATTCCCCATCCATATATCATTTTCAAGGTATTAAAGGCAACAGTACTATTATCATGCATGGATACACACAAATGAAGAAAAGAGTTAAGGCCAGGTGTGGTGGCACGCCTATAGTCCCAGCTACTCCCAGCTACTCGGGGGGGCTGAGGTGGGAGGATCACTTGAGCCCAGGAGTTTGAGGTTGCTGTGAGGCTATAATCACACCGCTGTACTCTAATCCAGCTGACAGCAAGACCCTGTCTCAAAAAAAAGAGTTCGGGAGGCTTAGGCAGTAGGATCGCTTAAGCCCAGGAGTTTGAGGTTGCTGTGAGCTAGGCTGACGCCATAGCACTCACTCTAGCCCGGGCAACAAAGTGAGACTCTGTCTCAAAAAAAAAAAAAAGAGTTAAAATTAGTTCATTTATTCATATTATGTATCTGTTATATGTTTGGCACTGAAAAATGGAGATAAGTCTAGCGTGTCTTGAACTCCTGGCCTTAAGCAGTCCTCCTGCCTCGGCCTCCCAAAGTGTTAGGATTACAGGTGTGAGCCACGGCACCCAATCTCAAGTCTAGCGTATGTATCTAACCCAGCAATTAGGCCTGGTGCATGGCATAATATTAGGTTCTTAAGTAAATGTATTAAAGGGATAGGAAAGCCTTGACAGATCTTCACTCCCATTTTTAATGGTCCCATGTCTTACTTTTCCTCTATAGGGCCAAAGCACTCATTGACCCAGATCTCTCAATCCATGCTGGATCTCTGTGATGAAAAACTTAAAGAGGTAAGACATTTAGAATGAGAGAAAGGCAATGGAATTTGAAGTTGGGGGATAGCAGGGTTTAGGAAGTAGGGAATTTAACAGAAGAAAGAGTATATGTGGGAGTAGCAGATTTTAAGTACGTAAAGGCTAGAAGGGACTTTAAACTCATATAGGCCAATCCCTTTTGTAGATGGACAAACTAACTCCATAGAAGAAAATACTTCCTCTGGGCATCATGACTATTAAATAGTAAAGTTAGAATTAAGATCCAGAGCCTACATAAATCTTTAGAAAGGGCAAAGGAAAGTGACTTCTCAGGAAGTCAGCAGTAGCTAAGAGATTAGCCAATGTTTTGGCAGGGAGGAATTTTAATTTTTAAATGATAATATATATTCCATCTTCTTGCCAAAAACAATTGTGGCACCTTATAAGCTTACAAAAGTACAATTATAATGATGAGGTTAATATTGAAGTAGACATTTCACAAAAGAGAATAACTAAATGGCCAATAAGCATAAAAAGATTCTCAACTTGAGCAATGATTAGGGAGATGCAAATTTAAATCACTATTGGATACCACTACATACCTACCATAAAGGCTAATATTAAAAAGACAGTACTAAGTGTTGATGAGGATGTGGAACAATGGGAACATAAACTTTTTCCTAGTATAGAGTCTGAAATGAATTTATTGGGTTAAGTCCCCTTATACAAAAGTCTATAATCAACAGTATGTTTAGTATTTTCAGTAGCAGTTCTATAGCAGAAACAGCATGATATTAAGGCCTAACTTGCCAAAGATTTTTTTGGGGGGGAGCTAAGCTATTGATATCCAGGGATATATATTTTTGGTGATCCAGAAGAATAGTATGTAGAGGCCCGGGTATGAGTGGCTCATGCCTATAATCCTAGCACTTTCAGAGTTCAGGGAAGGAGGATCGCTTGAGGTCAGGAATGCAAACTCCCTTCTCTACAGAAAAATAAGAAAAAATTAGTGGGGTGTGGTGGTGCATGCCTGTAGTCCCAGCTACTTGGGAGGCTGATGTGGGAGAATTGCTTGAGCCCAGGAGTTTGGGGTTGCATTAAGCTGTGATCGTGCTGTTGTGCTACAGCCTAGGCAACAGAGGGAGATCAAGTCTCTTAAAAAAAAAAAAAAAAAAAGGAATAGAATGTAGAATACCCAAGGAAGTTGTTGTCATTTTTGTCCCTTTTCTTGGAATATCATTTATCTGGACTTTTTGCCTGGAACTGTATAATAGACAACTCAGAGTTAAACTTTTTGGGGCAAGGGTAATAGCTAGCTGAACCTTAAATTATATCTTAACTTTTCTGTAGTGATCATACCTCAGGGAAACCTCTGTCTTGGCTTTGGTTTGTTGCATTTCAGAAAGAAGACAAATTGGCTCGGTTAGAGAAAGCTATCAACCCCTTGCTGGATGATGATGACCAAGTGGCATTTTCTTTTATTCTGGACAACATCGTCACCCAGAAAATGATGGCAGTTCCAGATGTAAGTGGTCTCTGTGCTAAATATTGTGAGAGTAGTACAGAGGAAGGAAAGGAAGTATAGAGTGTGCATCTGTATGTATGTTAGAGAGCCTGAGTAGTGGTGTATGTTAATTGAGACTGGTATGTAATTTTAAATATTGACCTTTTTGCTGTATGAGTGTATTATCATTGACATCAAAGAGGCCAGGAGTCTGCATGTAGAGAGGTTCTTGATTTCTGTTTTGACATTCAGTATTTGAATGCTCCTGAGTAGCTCTGGAGAGAAAGGATACCAAATAATGGGAGGCTCTTGATTCAGAGGTGCTTCTAGGCAAATGACACTTTGTTAATTACCAAGTGTTTGTTGTCTTTTGTTTAATTTTGTTGTTGTTATAATGATCCTTCCCAGGAATTAACTGAGTTTCCTTTTGCACTGTGGGCATATTTTCTACATGTGTAATGCTATAAAACTTTTGGATGGGACTAGGGAATAAAGAATTTTAAGTGTCAGTGTAGAGCAGGGGTTCTTACCCTGTCAGGGCACAGAAATCCTTAAAGTAATCTATGAATTCCTTAAATCATATACAGAGTTTTATATGATTATGTGTTTTTCTGGAAAAAGGGTCCATAGCTTTTGTCAGGAATATCTGTGACCCAATGAAGGTTGAGAATCTCCGGTATAAAGAGTGGTTTCCATTTAATTTCCCATGCTTTCTTTTTACTAGTCTTGGCCATTTCATCATCCAGTTAATAAGAAGTTTGTTCCAGATTATTACAAAGTGATTATCAATCCAATGGATTTAGAGACTATACGTAAGGTGAGTATTTGATCTAAAAATGCCTTTTTGTATTCAAGAAGTGACTTTGTATGTGTATCTGAGTGCCTGATTCTTTTCATTACAGAACATCTCTAAGCACAAGTATCAGAGTAGAGAGAGCTTTCTAGATGATGTAAACCTTATTCTGGCCAACAGTGTTAAGTACAATGGTGGGTATTTCTCTTTTCTCTCTGTCCATCAGTCTATCCATCCAACATTAGTTAGCATTATTAAAACTTAAGTGCATAATGCAGCTTTGAGCCGTGATAGCAGAAATTTTTAAGTGACTTAGTCTGCTTTTTTTAAAAAGCAGGCACATAGTGTAGTGTGTAAAGTTTGTTATTAACTATTAATGATGAAAAAATAACATGCTTACTTTTGAAATCTTGGAAAGCATAGAAAAATTGGGTGAGAATAAAAATCAAATGAATATTACTTTGGGCTTTGAGCCATCACTGCTTTTCCATGAGATGTGAAAACTCAATTGTGCCCCAAACACTTAGGTGGAGCTTAGGGAAGTGTGTGGCTGTAGACCTTTGTGAGCTTCCTTGGTGCATGGAGTTTTACTCAGTATATGAATTGATTGAATGATATATACCAGGCTCTATTCTAGCTACTTAATCTACTGATAGGAAAGACAGTCACTATCCTCAAATAATTCACAATCCAGTTGATGGAGAGAATTAAAATGCAGCTTGACAAGGGCTATAATAGAAGGATGTATGAAGTATACCAAAGGAAAGCAAGGAGTATCTTAACCTGAGGGTTAGGGAAGGCTTCATAAACAAGCTAATACAGCTCAGTTTTGAATGACTCATTTGTTAAGCAAACATTGATTGAATACCTTGCATGTACTGGCACTTACAGATGCTACAAATATAAAATCAAATTAAATATGATCCCTGCCTCCAAATTGGTTACAGTTTAGCTGGAGAAACAGAAAAATTGCAGTACTTATTTCTTTTCTTTTCTTTTTTTTTAATTCTTTCACCAAGAAATGCAGTACTTAAATATTGTGCTAGAAGCATGCACAGAGTGCCACAGAACAGGGTGTCTAAATCAGAGTGGTATTAAAGGAATCTTTCTAGAAGAGGATTTTCTTAAGCTGAGTTCTGAAGGATCAGTGATGTTTGCTAGGCAAAGAACATGGAGGAGAAAGTCTTATAGGTAGAGAAAAACAATATATAAAGGCACAGAGGCCGGGCGCGGTGGCTCACGCCTGTAATCCTAGCACTCTGGGAGGCCGAGGCGGGCGGATCATTGGAGCTCAGGAGTTCGAGACCAGCCTGAGCAAGAGCGAGACCCCGTCTCTACTAAAAATAGAAAGAAATTATATGGACAGCTAAAAATATATATAGAAAAAAATTAGCCGGGCATGGTGGCGCATGCCTGTAGTCCCAGCTACTCGGAAGGCTGAGGCAGAAGGATCGCTTGAGCTCAGGAGTTTGAGGTTGCTGTGAGCTAGGCTGATGCCGCGGCACTCATTCTAGCCTGGGCCACAGAGTGAGACTCTGTCTCAAAAAAAAAAAAAAAGCACAGAGGCCTGAAATTGCATGATAAGTTTAAGAAATAAGACATTGGGGCTGGACCTGGTGGTGTGTGCCTGTAGTCCCAGGTACACAGAAGGCTGAGGCAGGAGGATCGCTTGAGCCCAGGAATTCAAGACCAGCCTGGGCACACATGGTGAGACCCCGTCTGTATAACAATAACAAAAAAAAATTAAAAAAAAAAAAAAGATGTTCGGATTGCAGTTCAGTGTACATGTTAATGAATGACTAAAACCAGTTCTGTGTTTAGAGAAGTAGACAGGAGACAATCAGAGAGAGCCTTGTATACCATACTTGAGAGGTTTTACTTTATCCTAAGTGGGAAAACATTGAACGAATGGAGCAGAGAAACAATGATTCCATATAACTCCTTACGCAAATAGAAGAGGGAGCTAAGGGAATTTGAGAGAATTGCCTAGCATACTGAGGTCTTAACTAAGAATCCACATGATTGTATGACTTTTTTCCTGTAATATTTAGCAGCCCAAGCAGTATGGCTGTAAGTTTGTCAGATAGAAGGGATAAAGAATCAGAGAGAGCAGGTGAAGGAGGGAGCAACCAGATAGACAGATGAGGAAATGGGCATTCTGGGCAGAGAACAGAATGTTCAATATCATGGAGGAATGAAGGAACAGGACAAGTTTAGGGAACTGTACATGACTAGAATATATATCATTAAGGAGATGAACCGCCTTCTTTGTTCCTTTTGGGTTTGGTTGTGCTCTTCTTATTACTCTCTTGTACTCTTCTTATACTCATTGGAAATTAGAGAGTGGAAATGCCCTTTGTTAGGTCAGTTATCTTTCTATTATTTCCTGAAAACACCTGAAGTTTAATCCATGATTCTGGTAATGGACGTGGGCTCACAGACATCTAAAAAAAGACTATATATAGCAAGTGATAAGCAAGCAAGAGTGTTACAGGAAGGCTGCTTGTCTTGGTGATGGCTGATTTAAGACATAGGGCAGACTTAGGAGGAGCTTATGTGAAGCAATAAGAAAAACCCAGAAGGTGATGATAGAAGAACAAGCAGAGGACAGATGGACAAATCACAAAAGACAAAAATTAAATTGTTAACAAACATAAATAAATATGTGATTGCACGAGTAATCAAAGAAATGCAAACTGAAAGAAATGCCTTTTTTTTTTTAACCTTAAGCTCAGTTTTTTCTTACTTTATTTTATTTTATTTTACTTTTGAGGCAGGGTATTGCTCTGTCCTCCCAGGCTGGAGTGCAGTGACATGATCATAGCTCACTGCAGCCTTGAACTCCTGGGCTCAGGTGATCCCCTCACCTCAGCCTTTCAAGTAGCTAGGACTATAGGTGTGTGCCACTACACTCAGGTAATTTTTTAAATTTATTTATTTTGTAGAGATGGGGTCTCACCATGTTGCCCAGGTTGGTCTTGAACTCCTGGCCTCAAACGATCTTCTTGCCTCGGCCTCCCAAAGTGCTGGGATTATAGGCATGAGCCACCATACCCACCCAAGTTCTTTTTTTTAATGGAAGTACTCCATGCTAATGAGGCAGGTACTCTCACATATTGCCGTTGATAATAGAAAATTGTGAGACATTTCTGAAAAGCTACTTGGCAACATTGAGAGACTTAAAAATAGTTAAGTGAATACTTTATAGTTAAGTGGATTTGGATTTGAGTATTGGCCCCACCACTTAATAAGAGCATTATGACTTTGGGAAAGTAACTTAGCCTCTGCTTTCCCATCTGTAAAATGGGAATAATAATAGTATTTCCCCCTCAGAGCGTTATTGTGAGGATGAAATAAAATAATACATGTTAAGTGTTTGGCACATGGTAAGATTATAATCTGTCCTAATCAAAGATGTAGGCAAAGGTGTTCATAATAATGTTATTTATATTAATGAGAAGTAAACCTGAATGGTTAATGTAAAGGGAATGATTAGTTATAGTGTCACCTATATGGTAGATTATTAGGTAAAGATAAAAACTCTTGGGAAAACTAATTATCAAAAAACGCTCACAGTGTTAAGTGAGAAAAGCAGAATGCAAAACCGTTCATTTCATCTCAGTAATGTTTTTGGAAAAGATGTATATACATAGAAAAAACAGCTGGAAGGAAATGCACTACAGTGATAATAGGGGTTATCTCTGAGATATGGGGTTAGGCTTGTCTTCATTTTCATCTTTTGTATGTTTTTCAAGTTTTTTACTGGTGTAGGAGGCAGAGAACTTTTCTAGAGAAAGTGACTTTTGGGCTGAATTTTGAAGGATGATGTTTATAATAGCAATTATTGAACACCTGTACCAAGCAGATAGTCAAGTAGAAAAAGGTAGGGAAGAAGTTTCAGGCAGCAGCACAAAAGCAAAAATAGATGAAAGTGCCTTAGTTGGGGAAGTGCAAATAGTTAAGTTTGGCTAGAATACAGACTGAGAGCTAGGTTTGGTATTAAGAGATGAAGTTTTTTTGTTGTTGTTGTTTTGTTTTGTTTTTTTGAGTTCCATTGTTTTATTTTTTTTGAGACAGAGTCTCATTCTGTTGCCCAGGCTAGAGTACTGTGGCGTCGGCCTAGCTCACAGCAACTTCAGACTCCTGGGCTCAAGTGATCCTTCTGCCTCAGCCTCCCGAGTAGTTTGGGACTACAGGCATATGTCACCATGCCCTGCTAATATTTTTTTGTATATATTTTAGTTGTCCAGATAATTTCTTTCTATTTTTAGTAGAGACAGGGTCTCACTCTTGCTCAGGCTGGTCTTGAATTCCTGAGCTCAAACAATCCACCAACCTTGGCCTCCCAGAGTGCTAGGATTACAGGCGGGAGCCACTGTGCCTGGGCTGGTATTTGAATTTTCTTAAGTGAGCACATAATACTTGTAATTAACAAAAGAAAGACATTTCCATTTTTAGAAGGATGGATAAGTCAAATGATATCTAAAATTCTGACTTGGGCAATAGTGGTGCCATTGACTAATACAGGAAATATAGGAGGAGGAGTTTTAGAGAAAAGATGGTAGAGTTCAACTTGGGATATGTCGTATTGAAGTAAGACAACCCCAAGACTTTGAGTAGGTAGTTAGCTGTATACAGGTCCAAAGCTGAGAAGAGAATCTGTAAATACGGATTTCTCTTCAAATCATCAGTATATAAAAATATAAGTAGATAAGCTCGAATAGAGAGTAGGGTACATTCCTTGAACCCGCTTATGTATGTAAAATATAGTTGTATATTTTTCTGGGTAGAAAGATCATAGCTGTTATTATCAAAGTTGGGCAAGGCAAATGTATTACATGTAACCACAATGTTTGTACCCTAATGATACCCTGAATTAAAAAAAAGTGTGTGACCCAAAAACTTGAGAACCACTGTTTAAGAAGGGATGTAGGATGAGAATAGACCTGACGAATTCCAACATTTAAGATATCAGATGAATACTGAGGAGTGGCCAGAATGAAAGAAGGAAAACCAGGAAAGAGTAATGTACTGGAAACCAAGAGAAAAGAATTTCAGGCCAGGCATGGTGGCTCACGCCTGTAATCCTAGCACTCTGGGAGGCCAAGGCGGGAGGATCGCTCAAGGTCAGGAGTTCGACACCAGCCTGAGCAAGAGTGAGACCCCGTTTCTACTAAACCTAGAAAGAAATCAGCTGGACAACTAAAAATATATAGAAAATATTAGCTGGGCATGGTGGTGCATGCCTGTAGTCCCAGCTACTCGGGAGGCTGAGGCAGGAGGATCACTTGAGCCCAGGAGTTTGAGGTTGCTGTGAGCTAGGCTGATGCCACGGCACTCACTCCAGCCTGGGCAACAAAGTGAGACACTGTCTCAAAAAAAAAAAAAAGGAATTTCAAAGAGGGAAATGGCCAAGTCAGGTGCAATGGAGAAGACCAAAGAGGATGGTCAACAGAAGAACTATTTTAGTGAAGTGGTAGAATCAAAAGTTGAATTGCAGGGTATATGAATGAATGGAAAGTAAAAAAAGAGAGAGTAGAATTTGCCTGTGGAGGTAAGAAGGAAGATGGTAGTCAATATGTTGAGGGAATGAAGGCACTTGGACAGAGGGGACCTTTATATAGGTGACAGAAGAAAATTAAGGATATGAAGTCCCTATAGGAGTAGAGAGATAGCTAGTGAGAAAGTGTGTACCTAGAGATTTTTTTTTTTTTTTTGAGACAGAGTCTCACTCTGTTGCCTGGGCTACAGTGTGTGGTGTCAGCCTAGCTCACAGCAACCTCAAACTCCTGGGCTGAAGTAATCCTTCTGCCTCAGCCTCCCGTGTAGCTGGGACTACATGTATGCACCACCATGCCTGGCTACATTTTTCTATATATTTTTAGTTGTCCTGATAATTTCTTTCTATTTTTAGTAGAGATGGGGTCTCGCTTTTGTTCATGCTGGTCTCGAACTCCTGAGCTCAAGCGATCCTCCCGCCTCGGCTTCCCAGAGTGCTAGGATTATAGGCGTGAGCCACTGTGCCCGGCCATACCTAGAGATATTGAGAAAGTGTCTGCCTAGTACCTTCTTATTTTTCCTATAAAGTGGAAGAAGGAATTTGAATAGAAATGTAGGTAAGGGTTTGAATTATCTATTGGAGGAGATTGGAAAAGAAGCTCATTAGTGATGTTTCAGAAGTCTGTTGAGCAGCTTTTAAGGGTCCAGCTTAAGTTGGAGACCATTAATTTTTATGGTAGCGTTACTTGGCACAGTTGTGTGATTTTCTTTGTCAGTGCTCATCAAACCAAGTTAGGGAACTGAGAAGGCAGATTATAGAATTGATTAAGGATTTGAATTTTGTTTTGTGGATGTGTTGGAAAGATTGGGAATTGAGGGTATTAGTGAAAAAAAAAATTGTTAAAGTTTAGGCATCTCATATTTTGTCACCAAAGGACCCTTTATGACAGGATTATGACTATGTACTCTCCAGTCTTGGGGAATATCTCAAGGAAGCTCATAAAAGTTTGAAATTTCTTTAGCAATTTGTGTTTTATCTTAAAAATTTATGCAGATTTCATATTAGGCTTATTTGCTTGTACTTTAACATATTTTAAATTTCTTGCCAAATTACTTTACATCTCCCCTCCAATCTTCAAGTAAAATTACTGATTCAGGAAGCTATACCACAATGATCCTGTAGCTTACTTTGGCATATTGTTATATATTACCTTAGTTTTTAATGCATGTGCCTGATTAGGGAAGAAACTAAGGCCAGAAGAGGCTTGATAGGTTGGGAGATAGGAGTTAATGGGCCTGGCAGATTTCTTGAGGTCACAGAAAGAGAATGAGAAACCTCGACAGATGGGAGGCTATAATAAGAAAGTAGGATATTGGCGTTGAAACTTTCAGAGGTGAAGCAGTTTTTCAGTAAAGACAACATTCTCGATATACCCATGGATATGTTTGGCCTGCAGTGAGGGTACAAACCATTGGTATGAAGATTGGCAAGGATTTGGATGGGCGGTAGATATGAACATTAGAGTAACCCACTGTGATGGGAGGGATTTGGAGCGGAAAGGAAGAATGTGCCAGGTGTGTAAGTCTTGTGAATGAGAGTCCGTGAATGGTGACTAAAGGTGAATAATACAGATTTCAAACTCAAGTGGCCTGCAAGAGCCAGGCAAGTTATATAAATTAGTAAGGTGGGCTAGGTGGGGATTGTGGTAAACTAGAAGAGTACATATTACATCTACAGAGGCATGTCCTTTAACTCTATGAGCCAAATCAAAACATGTGACTGCAAACCAAATTTGGTTCCAAGTTTTCAACCTTGGCATAATAGAAAACAGGCCTTAGTGTAGGAGAGATTTTTTTCCCCAAGGAAAAATAAATAATGATTTGGTAGAAGCAGTGGGCAGCCTAGAAGACCAACTTTCCACCCTCTTAACCAGTGGATGAGAGAATAGGAAACTTCTGAATAGAGCCCTAAGGGTTAGAAAGACGTTGTGGAGTTAAAGGCACATATGAAATGTTTCCTGCTATCACATACTATACATGAAATAATACTGTTGTTTAAAATTTTGTCAGGCCGGATATGGTGGCTTGTGCCTATAATCGTAGCTATTCGAGAGGCTGAGGCAGGAGGATAGCTTGAGGCCAGGAATTTGAGACCAGCCTGGACAACATGGTGAGACCCCCCATCTCTTTTTTTTGTTGTTGTTGTTGTTGTTGTTTTGAGACAGAGTCTCACTCTTGCCCAGGCTAGAGTGCCGTGGTGTCAGCCTAGCTCACAGCAACCTCAAACTCCTGGGCCCAAGCAATCCTACTGCCTCAGCCTCCCGAGTAGCTGGGACTACAGACATGTGCCACCATGCCCGGCTAATTTTATATATATATATTTTTAGTTGTCCATAAAATTTCTTTCTATTTTTAGTAGAGACAGGGTCTCGCTCTTGCTCAGACTGGTCTCAAACTCCTGAGCTCAAACGATCCACCTGCCTTGGCCTCCCAGAGTGCTAGGATTACAGGCGTGAGTCACTGCGCCCGGCCAAGACCCCATCTCATTAAAAAAAATGGGAAAAATTAGCTGGGCACAGTGGCTTGCACCTATAATCCCAGCTACTCAGGAGGAGGGTGAGGTGGAAAGATTGCTTAAACCCAGGAGTTCCAGGCTGCAGTGAACTATGATTGTGCCACTGTACTCCAGCCTGGGTAACAGAGCAAGAAAGAACCCAATCTCTTATAAATAAATTAAGTAAGTAAAAGAAGACGTTGGTGCTACCAAATATGATCCTGCCTCTGTTTTTAATTGTATAATTCCACGTGGACTTTATTCTCTACTTTAAAATTTTTATTTTATAAAACTTTATTTACCAAAATTAGTAGAATGTTATCTTTAGTTAACATTATTTTGACTCTTTCCATTTAGATCCTTCACACATAATATCACACTGCATATGAGCATATTTCCATAGCATTTTTAATTGACTTAATTGATTTACCCTTTATGAATCATATTTGGCCCACGGTGCGGCAGTGGCTGCAGCCCTGTGGTTAGGGTCATTAAGCAAAAACCAGAAGATAAGTAACACTCCATATAAAACTGCAGCTGGACATATGCAGTATGTATGAGAATACTTAGTCTTGGATTTAAGTGGTGACGA
Source organism: Lemur catta (assembly GCF_020740605.2). NCBI lineage: Eukaryota > Metazoa > Chordata > Mammalia > Primates > Lemuridae > Lemur > Lemur catta. The sequence continues at coordinate 47,375,435 of NC_059155.1, read as the reverse complement.
TGAACTGCATACTAATTATAGAATTTAAGCTCTGTGCCTTCTAGCTACCACATAGGTTCTAGATCAATCTCAGAACCTCTATTCATGTTCTTTTATTTTTCCACGTTGCTTTCTTTTCACCCTATGTTCATGTTCATACAGCATTTTAAAAAAACAATAATCAGGGAAACCCCAACACTTTAAGTGGCTGGAGTTATTTGCAGTAGTCTCAAAAGAAACACAACATTCCATGTCAGTTTGGCTTACGCCCATAATCCTAGCACTTTGGGAGGCCAAGGTGGAAGGATTGCTTGAGGCCAGAAGTTGGAAACCAGCCTAAGCAACATAGTGAGACCCCGTTGCTATAAAAATAAAAAATAGGAAAAATTAGCCTGGCATGGTGGTTCACACATTTAGTCCCAGCTACTTGAGAGGCTGAGGCAGGAGGATCACTTGAACCCAGGAGTTTGAGGTTGTAGTGAGCTATGATGATGCCACTGTACTCTAGCCCAGCAAGAGAATGAGACCCTGTCCCCCAGCCACCAAAAAAAAAAGGAGAGAGTCATATAGATAAATCCCTTCTGAAAAATACAACCTAGACTTTTTGCCAGTCTTCACAAAGTTAGCAGAGGCCTTACTGTTTAATGTTTGGTTAAATTTGAAATTAGCTGCATAGTCTCTGGTCATACCATCCTGAACGTGCCTGATCTCATCTGCAATGCACTGCATGGTGTGTACCAATAGGTGATGCTGAGTTAGTCATGATGAGATTCCTTTTCCCAAAGATTGCTTAGCAAATTTCTTCTCCAGTCCTCTTTAAACCAAAAATCAATTGTGGTAAGAAGCTATCTTCAGGATGGACCTAGGATAGGTAGAATATGTTTGATAAAACCCGAGCCTGAAATTTTAGAATGCTCAGTTGGGACCCCACAACCTAGATACTAAAACATTTATAAAGTAAAACTGAGAAGTTTTTTGCCCCCACTTCTGTTTTAACTCTAAACCTTGTGTGAGCTCTGGTAGTTGTTCAGCTTATAGGGCCTTTTGCCTGACATTATAGAGTCTCATCATACACATGTGCAGCTTAGTATCCAGCCAAAGACTAAAGTGAGCCTCTGCAGATCTTAATTTATTTTTCTGTGGTGATTCTTCCTCTCCAGTTCTGCCCTGCACTTTCCAGCTGTCTTAGCTTCCTGAGACTCTAATATCTATCTGTCTCCATAGCTCAGTGAGATTGCTCTACTTGTCTTAGCTCCAGCAGAAACCTTTAGTAGAAAGCCAGGAACAATTGTAAGGCTGACATCCTTTATTTTCCTTCTCTAAAGGATCATACAGTATTACACTTATTGTTGGTCAGTGTCTGAAAACAGTTGTTTCATTTGTTTTTTTTCTCATTTTCTGGTTACACTAGGACTAATCCAATACCATTTACTCCATCATGCCCAGATGGTCTTTTAATTTTGTTTATGGTATCTTCCAACATACAGGAACTTTATTTTTATATAGTATAAAAATAGGCTTGGTGTGGTGGCCCACACCTATAATCCCAAGGATCACTTGAGGCCAAGAGTTCAAAACCAGCCTGAACAACAGGCTGGTCTTTCTAGACTGTGTCTCTACAAAAACTAAGGAAGTTAGCCAGGCTTGGTGGCACATGCCCATAGGCCCAGCTATTTGGGATACTGAAGCAGGAGGATTGCTTGAGCCCAGGAGTTGGTTACAGTGAGCTATGATTGTACCACTGCACTCCAACCTGGGCAACAGCGTGAGACCCTGTCTCAAAATAATATTAGTTTTTATACTGTAGTGTGTATTTGCATTTATTAGTCTTTTCCTTTATGATTCTTGTCTTTGGTATAATTGTTTAAAAGATCTTCCGTCCCCCAAGATAGCCAGCTGTATGTTTTTTAGTATGTATAATATTTTAAATATTTAAATGTTTATCTAATTTTTAGAATAGAATCTGAAGTATAAGGTACATAAATATCTAACTTATTTTCTTTCCCATATGATTAGCCAAAGTATCCAAGTCCTATTTATGAAATAGTCTTTTTCTACTAATTGAAATGGTACGTTTATAATATGCTAAATTGTTATATATCCTTGAACCTATTTGGGGGCTATTCTGCTTCGTTGCTCTATTTGTCTAATCTGGTATTATTATTACCAGATAATTATAATTGTTTTTATCACTAAGGCTTTATTTATTATTTATTTATTTTGAGACAGAGTCTTGCTCTGTTGCCCAGGCTAAAGTGCCATGGCATCACCCTAGCTCACAACAACCTCAAACTCCTGGGCTCAAGCAATCCTTCTGCCTCAGCCTCCCGAGTAGCTAGAACTACAGGCATGCACCACCATGCCCGGCTAATTTTTTCTATATATTTTTAGTTGTCCGGCTAATTTCTTTCTATTTTTAGTAGAGACGGGGTCTCGCTCTTGCTCAGGCTGGTCTTGACCTCCTGACCTTGAGCAATCCTCCTGCCTCGGCCTCCCAGAGTGCTAGAACTACAGGCGTGAGTCACCATGCCCGGCCATCACTGAGACTTTATGATTTTAAATTCCTTGGCTATCTTCATCTAATTATTCTAAATAAACTCTAGGATCATTGTTGTTAGATTCTAACTTGTCCTCAAATAAACACTAATTTTTTTTCTATTTTTTTTTATAGAGATGGGGTCTCACTTGTTGCCCAGGCTGATCTTGAACCCCTGGCCTCAAGTGATCCTCCCACCTGGGCCTCCCAAAGTGTTGGGATTACAGGCATGAGCCACCTCACCCAGCTGATAAACACTATGAAGAGCTTAATTTATGGATTAATTTCGAGAGGGAGTGTATATCTTTATAATCTTGCATTTTTTCATCTGGGAGCTTATATTTCTTTATTTACGCCTGTTTTCTTTTACATCTGTCAATACAGCTTTCTAGTATTCTTTATGCAGTTTGTAGGTATCTTTTGTTTAATTTATTCGTATATATTTTATAGGGGGTGGTTGCTATTGAATTTTTATTTTTATTTTTATTTATTTTTTTTTTTTGAGACAGAGTCTTGCTCTATTGCCCGGGCTAGAGTGCCATGGCATCAGATATTGAATTTTTTGCTGTTGAGTTTATTATTAGGTAATTTAAAACTTTTGCTGCTATTGTACATTAACTTGTTTTTTCCTTACTGGTTATTAAGTCTAAAGGTTTCAGTCAGTTTGAAGAACATGAATAAACGATTCAGTATTTATAGGTTAAATATAATGCTTAAAATATTTCCATAATACTAGTTTCTAAGTCTATGCTATGCTGCTACTACTCTGTAAGTTTGGCCACTAATAAATTATAAGGTCTTTTTTTTTCCTTCAGTGATTGAGGCCAAGATACCAGTATTCCCATGTAAAGGAACCTTTAAGTCTCTTACATTATTGAAGAAAATAAAAACTCTTCCAATCTTGCTTTAGCGTCTTCCTGCCATCCTTTCTCTTCACAGCTAGACCTTGTTTTCATTATGGTAAAATACACATAAAAATTTGTTGTTTTAACTCTTTTTAAGTGTACCAATCAGTACACTTAAGTACATTCACAATGTTGTGCAACCATTGTGAACCCATACCGTTATCCATTTCTAGAACTTTTTCATTATTCCAAACAAATTCTGTATCCATTAAATAATAACTGCCCATTCCCTCCTTCCCCCCAGCTCCTGGTAACTTCTATTCTACTTTCTATCTCTATGAATTTGCTTATTCTAGGTACCTCATATAAGTAAAATCATACAATACATACAATATTTGTCCTTATGTGTCTGGTTTATTCCACTTACGATAATGTTTTCAAGGTTCATCCACATTGTAACATGTATCCAAATTTCATTCTTTTTTATGACAGACTTCTTTTATGAATGTGTAACAGATTTTTATTTCTTCATCTGTTAATAATGCCTCACTTAGCTTTAATCTGGCTTCTTCCCTGCACGGTCTGCCAAGTGAACAGGATTACATAATTGCCGTATATTATGGACACTTTTCAGTCCTTCTCTTGCTTGACCTCACCCAAGTATTTGACATCACTGACCATTCCTTCCTTAAAGCTATATTGTGATTGACATTCATACTTCTCATAAAAAGGTCAAATGGGCCAGGCGTGGTGGCTCATGCCTATAATCCTAGCACTCTGGGAGGCTGAGGCAGGAGGATTGCTTGAGCTTAGGAGTTTGAGACCAACCTGAGCAAGTGAGACTCCATCTCTACTAAAAATAGAAAAATTAGCCAGGCGTGGTAGCATGTGCCTGTAGTCCCAGCTACTCCAGAGGCTGAGGCAGGAAGATCGCTTGAGCCTAGGAGTTTGAGATTGCAATGAGCTACCATGTCACCACTGCACTCTACCCAGGTGACAGACCAAGACTCTGTCTCCAAAAAAAAAAAAAAAGAGAAAAGACAAAAAAAGGTCAAACAATCTAGAAATATATAAAATTAAAGGTTAAAATCTATGCCTGTCCTCCCACTCCTATCTCCCATAGTTTCATTCCCCAGAGATAAGTTTGATATATATCCTTATACAAAACATGTTTAATAAATTACATATAGATTTTAAAATTTTTATTTTATAAAAATTGCTGTTCTCATACATAATTATTCTGTAATTTGATCTTTTTTGGTCACAAATATATCCTGATCCTTTTTTTGTTAAGTTTTTTTTTTTTTTTGAGGCAGAGTCCCACTCTGTCACCTGGCTAGAGTGCCGTGGCGTCAGCCTAGCTCACAGCAACCTCCCACTCCTGGGCTCAAACAATCCTCCTGCCTCAGCCTCCTGAGTAGCTGGGACTACAGGCATGCGCCACCATGCCCGGCTAATTTTTTCTATATATATTTTTAGCTGTCCATATAATTTCTTTCTATTTTTAGTAGAGACGGGGTCTTGCTCTTGCTCAGGCTGGTCTCAAACTCCTGAGCTCAAACAATCTGCCCGCCTCCGCCTCCCAGAGTGCTAGGATTACAGGCGTGAGCCACTGCGCCTGGCCTTTGTTAACTTTTTATTTTGAGATAATTATAGATTCAGGAAATTTCAAGAACTGGTACAGAATTCTGTGTGCCCTTCACTCAGCTTCCTCCAGTGGTGGTATCTTACATAGCTATAGTTCAGTATCAGAACTAGGAAAATACATTGGTACATTACTGTTAACTGGATTATAGACCTTATTGAGTTTTCACCTTTTAAAAAATGTATTCATTTGTGCATGTATGTGTATATAGTTCTGTGCAATTTTGTGCCATATGTATATCATGTAATCATCACCGCAATCAAGATTTAGAACTGTTCTATCACTACAGAAGAACTCCCTGTTCTTTGTATCTGTATCCCCCCCACACATGCACCCACCACTGTCCCTGTCCCAGTTATCTGTTCTCCGTCTTTAGTTTTGACATTTGAACATGTTATATAAGGGGAATAATATAATATGTAACTATTTGAGATTGACTTTTTTTTACAAAGCATAATTTGCTTCAGATCCATCGAAATTGTTGTATGTATCAATAGTTTGTTTTTTCTTTTGAGACAGAGTCTCACTTGGTCACCCGAGGCAGAGTGCAGTGGCGCGTCATCATAGCTTACTGCAACCTCTAACTCCTGGGCTCAAGTGATCCTCCTGCCTCAGCTTCCCAAATAGCTGGGACTACAGATACATGCCAGGACGCCTAGCTAATTTTTCTATTTTTAGTAGAGACGAGTTCTTGCTCTTGCTCAGGCTGGTGGTCTTGAACTCCCTGAGCTCAAGCAATCCTCCTGCCTTGGCCTCCCAAAGTGCTAGGATTATAGGTGTGAGCCACCACGCCTGGCCAAGAATTCATTTTTTAAATTATTGTGTAGGATTAGGATTCTGTCTCTGTCACTCTGATGATGTGCCAGAGTTTGTTCAACCATTCGCTCATTGAAGGACATCAGGTTTCCAGTATTTTGCTATTGTGTGTAAAGCTGCTGTGAACATTCATGTGCAGGAGTTTGTGTGACTAAGTTTTCATTTCTCTGAGATAAATGCTCAAGAGTAGGATGGTAAACATATGTTTAGTTTTGTAAAAAACTAACATACTTTCAGAATGTCTATACCATTTTATGTTTCCATCGACAATATATGAGTGATCCAGTTTCTCTGCAGCATTCATTGTCACTTTTTTAATTTTAGCTATTCTTCTCATTGTGGTTTTACTTTGCATTTTCCTAATGGCTATTGATATTGAGCATCTTTTCATGTGCTTATTTGCCAATTTGCCATCTGTATATTTACTTTGAAGTGTCTGTTCATTTCTTTGGCTCAGTTTTAATTGTGTTATTTTCTTAATGTTAATGAGTTTTGAGGGTTCTTTATATATTGTATAGCTACAAGACCTTTATTAGATATATGATTTGCAAAGATTTTTCTCCCAGTCTGTCTTGCCTTTTCAGTCTCCTAATAGGTATCTTTCAAAGAACACAAATGTTTAATTTTGATGGAGCTTATCAATTTTTTTGTTTTGTAGATTATACTTTTGGTGTTGTAGCTCTAAGAAATCTTTGCCTAACCCAAGGTCACAATGGTTTTCTCTTATATTTTCTTCTAAAAGTTTGCAGTTTTAGCATTTAACACTTAAATCCATGATCTGTTTTGAATTAGTTATCATATACAGTATAAGGTTGAGGTTGAAGTACGTAATTTTTTGCCTACGAATGTCCATTTCAGCATCATTTGTTGAAACAGCTATCCTTTCTCTGTTGAATTGATTTGTATGCACAGTTTTATCAAAAATCAGTTGATGGGTAAAGTTAAGTTGCAATATCAAAAAAACTCAATTGAGTGTGTTGGTTTATTTCTGGAAGTCTTATCAGGTAGAGTGATTCCTCTCATTTATTCTTTTTCAAAAGTGTTTTCTAGTTCTTTTGCTATTCCACATAATTTTATATTTCATTGATATTGTTGTGTGCTTTTGTGAAATTTCTGTAGGAAAACTTTTTTGAGACAGAGTCTTACTCTGTTGCCTGGGATAGAGTGCCATGGTGTCAGCCTAGCTCACAGCAACCTCAAACTCCTGGGCTCAAGCAGTCCTTCTGCCTCAGCCTCCCGAGTAGCTGGGACTACAGGCATGTGCTACCATACCTGGCTAATTTTTCTATATATATTTTTAGCTGTCCATATAATTTCTTTCTATTGTTAGTAGAGACGGGGTCTCGCTTTTGCTCAGGCTGGTCTTAAACTCCTGAGCTCAAACAATCCACCTGCCTTGGCCTCCCAGAGTGGTAGGATTACAGGCGTGAGCCACAGCGCCCGGCCTCTGTAGGAAATCTTGATGTTTAATCTTGATGTTCTGAAATTGTGTTCCAAAAGGCTGTGCCTATTCATAGTCAAAATGACAGTGAAGGAGAATGCCTGTTTCCCTACAACCTCCCCAACACTGGTAATTATCAATGCTTTAAAATCTTTGCCAAATCTTTTCTGTAAAATTCAAGTATATAATTTAAAACATTTTTTCATCATAAAAATTACATACATGTTCATTGAAAAAATGAAACAATGTAGAATTGTATAAAGTGAAAAGGAAAAATTGGCTGGGCGTGGTGGCTCACGCCTGTAATCCTAGCACTCTGGGAGGCTGAGGCGGTTGGATAACTCAAGGTCAGGAGTTCAAGACCAGCCTGAGCAAGAGTGAGACCCCCATCTCTACTAAAAAATAGAAAGAGATTAACCGGATAACTAAAAATATATAGAAAAAATTAGCCGGGCATGGTGGCGCATGCCTGTAGTCCCAGCTACTCGGGAGGCTGAGGCAGTCAGATTGCTTGAGCCCAAGACTTTGAGGTTGCTATAAGCTAGGGTGACGCGTGGGCACTCTAGCCTGGGCAACAGCGTGAGACTCTGTCTCAAAAAAAAAATTAAAAAAGAAAAAGGAAAAATCTCCCTGTCCTTCCCCTCCTCCTATCCCATTCTCCAGAGTAGCCATTGTTAGGTTTGGTATGAAATATTCTGGACCTTTTTGTGTGTATACTATATTTTTTCTTTTTTGATAAATGAAATTTATTTACATTCTGTTCTATAATTTAACACTTCAATATGTTATGGACTATTTTTCATTCATGTAAGTATATGATCTTAACTGTAAGTAAAATTTAAGTTAGATAAGTCATATATGCCTTTCTTCACATAGGACTTAAACAGGCAAAGGATTCCATTATGAATGTTCCTGAAAAATATATCTAAATTGGATTTCCACTTTGTTTTTAAAGATAATGTGGCTGAAATAGAGGGAGATTGCCCAGTGGTAACTCATTTGATATTTCCTTTCTGTAACAATACTGCTTTGTTGTTCAAGAATTCAGTTTTCGGCCAGGCATGGTAGCTTATACCTATAATCCTAGCACTTTAGGAGGCCAAGGGAGGATTGCTTGAGACTAGCCTGAATAACATAGTGAGACCCTATCTCTACAAAACATTTTTTAAAAACTTAGTGCCGGGCGTGGTGGTGCATGCCTGTAGTCCCAGCTACTTGGGGGGCTGAGGCAGGAGGATTGCTGGAACCTAGGAGTTTTAGGTTGCAGTCACCTGTGATAAAGCCACTGCACTCTAGCCTGGGCAACAGGGTAAGACCCTGTCTAAAAAAAAAAATGTCACTAAACAAATATGTACCGTAAAATGTTAAGGCTACAAGAAAATCCACCTTTTAAAGCATATTTGGGAAAATGAAGATTATATTTGTTAAAAGAAAAAGAAGACAAGGGGACAAATAAACTTTATATGTCAGGGCTGAAGTTTCTGTAATGTATTTTAAAATAGAACTTTACCATGAGGGATATAAATCAATGTTAACTTCCCCCCATGTTTATCCTATGTAAGTTATTGTAGTTGGTATCATGTAGAGTTGGGCAAAGAATATAGAAAGAAAAATGGGCACCAGTAGGTTTAGTGGCTTAAATCTCATAAGAGTTTAGTTGCTAGAAGTTCCATGAAGGCAGGGACCATGTCCACCTTATATCCCTGTTACTTAGGATAATGCATGGCACATAGTAGACATTCACTGAATAGCTGATGAATGATTAAACTAGTGGCCAAAGATAGGGGTATAGTACTAGGAAAGAGTGTAGAGTGGTGCTGTAGAAGACATGGCATTAGAGTTTCAAGGAAGAAGTGATTATCAATTTCAAATGTAACAGAGGGCTGTTAAGGTCAAGTCTGAAAAATGTTAACTGGATTTGGCAGTTAGTGTATCATTGTTGACTGGATGGGAACAATTTTAATGAAGTGGTCTTTAATAATTAACGCCTCCTTCTCTGACATAGTAACTCCTTTCTCTCCAGTTCCTTGGTACTTTGTACTTTCTTGAAATTATGAGTTTGTATGTATGTATTTTCCATGAGACCTTACAGGACATCAAGGACAAGGACTAACTCTTGTTTTGCTTTTGGTTTTTATTTTTATATTATCAGAGCCTGGCACTGTACCTGGCTTATTTATAGTAGGTACTTAAAAATGAAGAGTCAAGGCCGAGCGTGGTGGCTCATGCCTGTAATCTTAGCACAGGCTGAGGAGGCAGGAGGATTGCTTGAGCTCAAGAGTTCAAGGCCAGCCTGAGCAAGAGTGAGACACTGTCTCTACTAAAAATAGAAAAGTTAGCTGGGTAGGTGTCCTGGCATGGCATGTGCCTGTAGTCCCAGCTACTCGGGAGGCTGAGGTAGGAGGATCCCTTGAGCCCAGGAGTTTGAGGTTGCAGTAAGCTATGATGATGCCACTGCACTCTACCCAGGGCAACAGAGTGAGACTCTATATCTCAAAAAAAAAAAAAAAAAAGCAAAGAATTAAGCCTTATTATAAATTTTACTCTATAGGAAAAGGTGTTTTGAGGTATATATCTAGTTATTTTTCTAACTGATGAAATATGTATTTAGCCAAGGCGCTCGCGCACGCGCGCTCGCTCTCTCTCTCTTTTTAAGTTGCTAAATGCTAACCCTGTGGCCAGTGAGATTTAATACCTCACTTCCCCTCCGGATAGTTTCTACCTTCTTGAATTTCTAGTCCAGATTCTGAGTGAAATTTTGTTACTCTGGCTTGAGAGACTGAACCTCTTATCTTGGAAACTAAACATCTTAATTTGCATCTGATCCTCATCCTACATAATGTAAAGAGCCTAGCTATAGTGTGAAAGGTTAGATTCACTTTTCTTTACTTTTTACTTGTTCTGGATCTAGTTTGAGATAAATATCTAAGAATTGGGAAGCCAGAGCTCATTGGGATCTGTGGAATTTGCATAATCGAATTTAGTAATTCTAAGTTCTTTGGGAATTAGCTGTGCAGAATGTTTTTCTTTTTTTTTAAAAACCTGGCACTGATTTTTTTAAAAGCTTTCTAATGCTACTAAGATTTTATTTTTTCATTTTAATGATTCACATTGGAACAAATGCGTATCCCCCACACCATTCACTGTCAAGGTAATAATTTATGCTTTTCTGGGCAGAGTACTTATTTTCTGAGGAAGGAGTTATTTTTAGTATTTGTAGAAGAGTTCTCAAGGGAAACGTGAGCCTAGGATTGATCGCAAATCTCCTCTTCTCCTTGGTTACCTAGGACTGCTCACCAATTTGACTGGTGTTTTTCTCTGAAACCGTTTAGGTAGCTAGTGGTAATAATGCTGGCTTTCCCCTTCTAACTAAAACCATGAAGCTTGTAACGTTTCTTTTCCTCACATCACTATACAGGGGGAAATTAACTTAGAAACAACAAAAGGGATTTTCTTTATTTTGGTGGAATATCAAATTTCCAAAGCTGTCATTGGAATTACCACTATTTAAGGACATTTGAGATTGAACAGTATGTGATTCTGTAGGCTCTGCCAATCCTTATTTGGTATGAGGCAAAGTATAAATAAATTTACGTTTTTCAGTAAGACATTTACAGTTACTTTGGCCATGATTTAATAAGGAGAGAGAGAAAGCAAAATATACTTGGAAAAACATTTTTTTGTGTGAGCAGGTAGTTTATTCTAATGGGAACTGTGATAATATTTATAGATGGCCTTATCTTTCGTATTCATTTTGGTGTTATTCTTGAAATTATTCTTTATAACTTAATTCTGATTTGCTATATAATAACCCTTTAGGGACTGGGAAATTGGGATTCAGCATCTCTTTAATCTTTTTCCACGCACAGTAGCCCCATCACCTTTATTATTCCCATAGAGGAACTATTGTCTTTGTATGTCTCCTTACTGGACTCCTCATTTCTTTCTAAAGTATAAAACCTATATCTGATCATCCTAGTTTTACCAAGCTCTTGACTGCTTCAGAATGTAGGGCAGTGTTTTTAGCTCAATGGAGATGTTATGGACCCCTTTAAGACTCACGAAAAACCATGGATCTTCTAAAAAAAAAAGTATATTATATACAGAATTTTGTTTACAGTTTTAGGGGGTTCATGAGTCTCTTTCTCATTACCACTCCAAGAAGTCCTGATGGAGGTAGGATAAGAAAGCATCTGAGCATTTTTATCTACTGTGTTAACTCCATCACAGTGTTTCATTAAAAAGACTTCAGTGCTACTTTGCATGTAATAGTGTAATAATAGAGTTAAATAGCTGAAACCCTTGTAACACTTGAGAACATGGACCGTCTAAAACTGTTAAGGCACAAATAGCCAGTAATCAAAAGGTATAAACAAGTTTATCAGCTATGTAAGTAAGTGTGGTTTTTTAATATTCTAGAGTTATTTTTAGCATTTCTTTAGAGTCGTATGTTGTAAAGAAAATGGGTAGGAAAGAAGTCTCATCTTCAAAATGGTTTAAGAGAGAAACTTTGCAAATATATAAAACTAACTTTTACTTTTATTCTAAAATGAGGGAATTGAGATATTTAGAGGTTGGTTTTATGTTTAGGTTTCAAACCTAAAGGAGAATAAAGGCTGAATTACCAATTTGTAGGCTGGGATATTCCCTGTAGGTGGCAAGAGCCAGCATATACTGTAAGAAACTGGTGTTGTACTGTATCGGTGAAGGAGACATATAACCTGTATGCAGCCTTTCTGTTTTCTGTAGCATGCATTACCACCAATATGCAAGCTTGTCTGATGACTTTTGTAGTCTTATCTCTATCAGTATTTTGAGAACCAACCTACCAGTGGCCCCAAATGATCGGAACTCCAGAAACTTGAGCTGTAGTCTTCTCATCACTGAAACTATTTTTTTTTTGTTTTGTTTCCAGATTCTCGTTTATTTAAAAAAGAAAAAAAAAGAAGAGGTGGAGAAAGTAGAAAAGGAAATCTCTGAAAGATTCCTTTTGTTGGAGGGTGATAGTTTCTTTCAGTGGCATATTTAGACACTGTAAAAAAAAAAAAAAAAAAAAGTCCTGCTCAGTGATTAATACTCTAGAAGAGTGCTGCCTAATAGCACTTTCTACAGTGATGGAAGTATTCCATATCTATGCTGTCCAAAAAAGTAACCACTAGCTAAATGTGTCTGTTTAGCATTTAGCAAGTGGCTGCTGCAACTGGGAAATTGAATCTTTACTGTATCTCTTTTTTAATTAATTTGAATTTAAATTCAAATAACAGGCCAGGCGTGGTGGCTCACGCCTGTAATCCTAGCATTCTGGGAGGCTGAGGTGGGAGGATCGCTTGAGGTGAGCAGTTCGAGACCAACCTGAGTAAAAGCGAGACCCCTGTCTCTACTAAAAATAGAAAAAATTAGCTGGGCATGATGGCATGAGCCTGAGTCCCAGCTACTCAGGAGGCTGAGGCAGGAGGATTGCTTGAGCCCAGGGGTTTCAGGTTGCTGTGAGCTGCGCTGACGCCGTGGAACTCTAGCCCAGGTGACAGAGCAAGACTCTGTCTCAAAAAAAAAAAAATTAAAAGTAAATAAATAAATAAATTCAAATAACATAGGTAGCTAGTGGTTACTGTTGGGGCTCGGAAAAACAATACCCCAAAATATGCCACTTTGGACTTCAAACCAAGAGCACCTAGGGAACAGCAAATGCAGGAAAAGGTTTTCTCTGAAGTTCTCTCATCTGCATAAGGAAAGTCTGAAACTATTCTTGATTGTGAGTCATCTCTGGTTATCGTTATATGTATCCTAAATACTAAGTATCTTCAGTATTTTGTTTGGCTTTCTTGTTGTTAAGAGACAAGGTCTCACTCTATCACCCAGGCTGGAGTACATTGGCATGATCATAGCTCACTGTCACCTCAAACTCCTGGGCTCAAGCAATCCTCCTCCCTCAGCCTCCCAAGTAGCTAAGACTACAGGCGTGTGCCACCATGCCCGGCTAATTTTTAATTTTTTTTTTTTTGTAGAGATGATGTCTCACTATATTGCCTAAACTGGTCTTGGACTCCTGGCCTCAAGTGATCCTCTCACCTTAGCCTCCCAAAGTGCTGGGATTACAGGCATAAGCCACCACGCCCAGCCTATATTCTGGTTATTACTCCCTTGTCAGATGGATAGTTTGCAAATATTTCCTCTCATTCTGTAGGTTGTGTCTTTGTTAATTGTTTCCTTTGCTGTGCAGAAGCTTTTTAGCTTGGTGTAATCCCATTTGGCTATTTTTGCTTTTGTTGCCTGTGCTGTGAGGTCTTACCCAAGAAGTCTTTACCCAGAGTAATGTCTTGCAGCATTTCCCCAGTGTTTTCATCTAATACTTTCATAGTGTCAGGTCTTGCATTTGTCTTTAATCCATTTGAATTGATTTTTGTATATGGTGAAAGATGGGAATCTAGTTTTATTCTTCTGCATGTGGAGATCTGGTTTTTCCAGCACCATTTATTTTATTTTTCATTTTTATTTTATTTTTTTGAGACAGAGTCTTGCTCTATTGCCTGGGCTAGTGCTGTGGCGTCAGCCTAGCTCACAGCAACCTCAAACTCCTGGGCTCAAGCAATCCTTCTGCCTCAGCCTCCCGAGTAGCTGGGACTACAGGCATGGGCCACCATGCCTGGCTAATTTTTTTTGTATATATATTTTTAGTTGTCCATATAATTTCTTTCTATTTTTAGTAGAGACAGGGTCTCGCTCTTGCTCAGGCTGGTCTCGAACTCCTGAGCTCAAACGATTCACCCACCTCGGCCTCCCAGAGTGCTAGGATTACAGGCGTGAGCCACCTCGCCCAGCCTGTTTATCCTTTATAACCTGATAAACAGTAGGTTTCATTCAGGGATCACCTCCTCTGTGAACCTTTTTCTAATTCTTCCTCCCCTCTTACTTCCCAGAATTGGCCACTTTCTCTTTTGTGCCACTGTATGTATTTTTTCACTGCATTGTATTGCGGTATTTATTGACAGTGTGTATCTCACTGTACTTTAGACTATAAACTTACTGAGGATATGGCCTATATGTCACTAATTTCTAGAATTTCTAATGCCTGACACATAAAAGGCACTCAGAAATTGTCTTACAAATAAATAAGCGAATGAACAGTATATCAAATAATATTATAAACCATTTAAGGCAGGGATTAAAAACTCAAATGCTTTCAGGGTCCAGGTATAAATGAGTTAAGCAGACCTGGTAAGGACTGTGGTAACTGAGAACACATGCCTTTTCTAAAAGGAGCAGCTGCTACTCAGCACCAACCCACTGGTACCTTGTGAAAATGCTGACCCTGTGTTGCCACATCTTTTAATTTTCTAAGAGAAGCCAGAATTTAGGTTTTTATGTGAAATCTTCTAACTGTTAAATGTTGTCAACTAATTAAGTTTTTTTTAAAGCATTTTATTAAGATACACAGAAAAGTGTATGTATTATGGGTGTATAGCTCAATCCATTTTTACAAACTGAACTAATTTTTTGTGTGGGCCAAACAAAAGTGGATTGACTGGTAAGCCACCAGTTTGCAACTTGTAACTAATGCCATGTGGGGAACTCTATGGTTAAGATCACCTTATAGGTAAAAGTGTCTTATAGAGACACATCAGCCAAATGCAATGTGTGGACCGTGTTTGGGTTATGATTCAAAGAAATCAAATGTAAAAGAACATTTATGAAATAATTTGGGAAATTTGAATCTTGACTGGCTATTTGATAATATTAAATAATTATTGTTAACTATTTTAGATATGGTACGGTTGGTTTGTCTTTTTAATAGACTTTATTTTTTAAATAGACTTTTTTAGTTTTTAGAACAGTTTTAGATTCATGGCAAAATTGAGCAGAAGTTACAGAGTTCCATATACTCCCTGCCCCTACATACATACAGCCTCCCCAACTATCAATATCCTTCATCAGAGTGGTGTATTAGTTGTGTCAATCAATGAACCTACATTGACACATCATTATCACCCAGAGTCCATAGTTTACATAGGGGCTCACACTTGGTGTTGTACATTCTATAGGTTCTGACAAATGTGTAATGACACGTATCTACTGCCATTATAGTATCATATATAATTATTTTCTAAAAGCATCCATAGCGATATGTACTAAACAATGTATGGATGAAATGATACTAGAATTTGCTTCAAAATAATTTGGGAGAGGTCTAAAAAGTTGAAATATAAATGAAAAAAGATTGGCCATATGTTTTTTGTTTTTTTTTTTTGAGACAGAGTCTCGCTGTGTTGCCCGGGCTAAAGTGAGTGCCGTGGCATCAGCCTAGCTCACAGCAACCTCAAACTCCTGGGCTTCAGCGATCCTCCTGCCTCAGCCTCCCCGGTAGCTGGGACTACAGGCATGCGCCACCATGCCTGGCTAATTTTTTCTATATATATTTTTTAGTTGACCAGATAATTTCTTTCTATTTTTAGTACAGACGGGGTCTCGCTCTTGCTCAGGCTGGTCTTGAACTCCTGACCTCGAGCAATCCACCCGCCTCGGCCTCCCAGAGTGCTAGGATTACAGGTGTGAGCCACCGCGCCCAGCCTGGCCATATGTTGATAATCTTTGAAGCTGGCTAATGAGTACATGGGAGTTCATTATATTAATCTATTTTTGTATATGTTTAAAATTTTTACCTCTAAAAGTGCAAGAGTCCAAGTTAAAGCTGAAGCATGCACTCTGGAAGTAAACCTGGTGAAAAGAAAGAAAAGTCTAAAGTAATTTAAACATTTTAAATTAGAATAAAGAAAAAACAAAGGTTAAAAAAGAGCTGAAGCATAATTTTTCTAGATCTAGGATAATGAGACACTGCTTGTGACAGAATGTACAATTCTGGAACTAAAGTCTGCAAAGATAATGACAGTTTCTTATTTCATTTATAGGGCCCGAGAGTCAGTATACTAAGACCGCTCAGGAGATTGTGAACGTCTGTTACCAGACATTGACTGAGGTAGGTGGTAAAGAGAAGATTTCCTTGTAATCTAGCTTTCTGAAATCCTTTTTTGAGTGAGGAGCCTTCCCTGACTATCCTGTTCTAAAATGTAACATCCCACCCCCTCCGCCCTCACTCTGCATCCCCTTTTTCCTTCTCTGTTTTATTTATTTTGATCATTATCTGTGTCTTACCACTAGAATATAAGCTCCATGAAGGCAGGGATATTTTTGTCTGTTGTTTTATTTACTTTTCTATCCCCAGTGCTTAAAATACATGTTGAATGAATTTATTAATTTTATTTCTCAGTATGATGAGCATTTGACTCAACTTGAGAAGGATATTTGTACTGCTAAAGAAGCAGCTTTGGAAGAAGCAGAATTAGAAAGCCTAGATCCAATGACCCCAGGGCCCTACACACCTCAGGTGAGTCTGAGGACTAGGAACTTCCTCTTACAGTTTTCTTTTTGGTTTGGGAAATTGGGAGCATGTTAACAGATGTATTTACTGAGATACCATTCTTCTCTGTCCTTCCTCTTCATATGCCTTTCGTGTGCTTTCTTGTCTTCTCAAAGGCTAAGGTGAGTGAGGGCCATGGGTCTCGGTGGCCTTTTTGAATCCAGAAGAGGCAGCTGTGGGATGAATGAGCGGGGTTGGGCATTAGTTGTTTAGGCAATATTTGTGAGTAGCAGATTCCTGACTACTGTAGCCAGAAGCATCCTCTCACAATCTCTGGAGTTCTCTTGACCGGGAATCTGGGGGCTCTAGGGCATCCCTGCAATGTAGACTTCTGTTATAGACATGGGCCACATTGTTCCACTCATTCCCTCAGAGGTATCTCAGTGTAGCTCAGATGTCACCCATTTTCCTGGATTGACTCCCTCTCCTAGTAAAGGAAGACAGGCAATATTTATAATATTCTTAAGTTTACATGTCAAAAGACAAGAGAGCAGGATGTATAAGAAATTTTTAGTCTTTCTGGTCGACTGAACCCTTGAATAAACTAAGAGTATAATTTCCCTATACTATACTCTTAAGAGGGTTGGCAAATTTGAAGAATAGAACTTAACAGACTATATAACTGGTGCTTGATGTCTGTATTGGAGGCATTATGGTAGAATGGAAAGTACGTTAGGTTTGACATAAAACAGGCCTGGGTTTGAGTCTTAGCTCTGATACTGTCTAGCTTTGTCATCTTGGAAAGTTAAGTTAACCTCTCAGTTTCCTTTGCTCTAAAATCTACTTTTCAAGATTGTTGTAAACATTAAATGAGTTAATTTGCCAGACGCATAGTAAATATTCAGTAAGTGCTTGTTTCTTTTTCTGTATGAAAGTTGTCTATAAAGTTCTGAAAAGCTCTTTCAGATTTAACCAAATATTTTAATGCAGAACTCTCCTATTTCCCACAGGAAATTTTTTTTTTCATTCTACCTAGGTTTCACTCTGAACTGATAATGCAACCTATGTGATCTCTGTTGGATTATTGCTGTCTCTGTATCTCGTTCATGCACTCGCCGTATCTATCTTTTACTCTCTCTTTCATCCCAAAACCTAGGTTACTGAGGGTCCAGGTATAAAGAACCCTCATACTTCTTCAAGGCCCAGAACAAGGAAAGGCTCTTGGAGTGTGTGGGCAGATTGGGTCAAGGGGGCTTGGGTGAGTGATGTTGCCCAGGAAGGCCCTATTTGCTAATAGGCCCACAGCTTCCACAAGGCATTTTCTGGTAAGTTAAAGCCTGGGTATTAGCCATCATTCCCCAGGAGAGTCTAGCTACTGAGTGGCACATGGTTTGCTCATTTCTAGGACAGCCTAATCCTAGTCCTTTGGTGAGTCAAAGCCTTGGACCCAAAAGTCGTCTTCCTTTCTTCCCTACTCCTCCCCTATTACCTCAAATGGCTGAGGAAAACCTGTCAACTGTTCTCCCTCTTGAGCAGTAGCTCTTGTTTGATGCAGTTAGAGGGTTTCCTATGAAGAGTAGGGTTAGATAGTACTGCTTCATTATTCCGGGTTACCCTTTCATCATTCCCTTTATTCACACATACACAGTTTAAGATAGTAAGCCCAACTCATTACCTCTTAACTTGAGGAAGATGCACATGAGTTACTGTCTTGACTCTTTATTACTATCAAACTCTAATGTGTTAGAGAGTGTTTGTAAAAGTTTAAACCTGCCCTAATACAATTCTGATTGTATAAAAGCATGACAGTAATCATACCTTACTTTTAGCTTTTAAATGGTAGTAGTCAATAATATATCTTCACCTAGCTTGCATTGCATCATCCATTCAGCTTAACACTTTTTCCCACACAGCCCTTTTTTCCACACTATGCTTTAGGATTTTACAGGGATTTCATCCCCTTATTTTCCCTTCTTCCATTCCACACTGGTTTATCTGCTCCGTAATGCTTTGAATTCTGTTTTGCCTCTATTTCTCCAAAACCCTCTTTTCAGGCAGTCTTCCTTGCTTGTGTGCTTTTCTTAAAAAAAAACAAAATGGGCCAGGCGCAGTGGCTCATGCCTGTAATCCTAGCACTTTGGGAGGCCAAGGCAGGAGGATTGATTGAGGCCAGGAGTTTGAGACCACCTGAGCAAAAGTAAGATTGAGTCTCTAGGCGGGCACGGTGGCTCACGCCTGTAATCCTAGCATTCTGGGAGGCCGAGGCAGGAGGATCGCTTGAACTCAAGAGTTTGAGACCAGCCTGACCAAGAGCAAGACCCCATCTCTACTAAAATAGAAAGAAATTATATGGACAACAAAAATATATATAGAAAAAATTAGCCGGGCATGGTGGCGCATGCCTGTAGTCCCAGCTACTCGGGAGGCTGAGGCAGAAGGTTTGCTTGAGCCCAGGAGTTTGAGGTTGCTGCAAGCTACGCTGATGCCATGGCACGTTAGCCTGGGCAACAAAGTGAGACTGTCTCAAAAAAAAAAAAAAAGATTGAGTCTCTACAAAAAAATAGAAGAAGTAGCCAGATGTGGTGGCACACGCCTATAGTCCCAGCTAATTGGGAGGCTGAGGCAAAGAGGATCCCTTCAGCCCAAGAGTTGGAGGTTACAGTGAGCTATGATGATGCCACTGCACTGTAGCGCAGGCAACAGAACAAGACCCTGTCTCCCCCCAAAAAAAACTGCTATAGTAAAAAATACAAAGTAACACATGTGCGGTTTTTGTTGATAAAAGTGACATTCATTGGGGAAAACTGGAAAATACAAACAAGAAATAAGTTACCTGTAATCATTCTACCACTCAGAAAGAACATCAACCATTGTGAATATTTTGATGTGTTTCTTTCATATTTGTGGTGTCTGTGTTTATGTTTGTAAACACACTTTTAAAATGAAATTGGTCAGTGTGGTTTTATGTCTTGTTCTTTTCACTTTATGTTGTATTGTGAGCATTTTATCTAGTCCATCCTACCCTCCTGACACTGAATAGCCTATTTGCTAAATCCCTCTTCTTTTAAGGGGAGAAAAGAGGGAAGGGATCTATAATTGGAGTACCAGGCATTGGGTAAGGAGCGCTTACACATATCTTTTTTTTTTTTTTTTTTTTTTTTTGAGACAGAGTATCACTCTGTTGCCCAGGCTAGCGTGCTGTGGTGTTGGCCTAGCTCACAGCAACCTCGAACTCCTGGGCTCAAGCAATCCTCCTGCCTCAGCCTCCCGAGTAGCTGGGACTACAGGCATGCGCCACCATGCCCGGTTAATTTTTTCTATATATTTTTAGTTGTCCAGTTAATTTCTTTCTATTTTTTTAATAGAGACAGAGTCTTGCTCTTGCTCAGGCTGGTCTCGAACTTCCTGAGCTCAAACAATCCACCCGCCTTGGCCTCCTAGACTGCTAGGATTATAGGCGTGAGCCACTGCGCCCGGCCTACACATATCTCTTAATTCTCAAAACAACCCTGTGAGGTAGACGTTATCATCCATGTATTATATAGTTGAGGAAACCAAGGCTTAGAGATGTTAAGTAATTTGTTAAAGTTACTCAGCTAGTAGGTGTTGAAGCCAGGACTCAAACCCAGGGCAGTTTACCCCAAAGCCTGTGGTTTTTCACCACACCATTTTGCTTCATAGCACCCTCTGACAAACTCATAAACTATGAAAGCATTCCATGCTCTTGTTGGAATTGAACTTTTTTTAATCCCATTTTCTCTTAAATGTCTCTAAATCAGACAATCAAAATAGCACTCATTGAAACCCTGGGCCTAAAACAGTAAGACAAGGCTTAGAAACAACTAGGTTGTTGACCAGAAAGGCTGTTAGAACATAAAATTTTTCCATGGCTTTGATGCATTTCTGCTTCAGGCTTCTGATGACATACATCAGGTGCTTATCTGCTTAGAATAGGCAACATTTGTAGGATTCCCCAAAACTTGCCATAAAGCTATGCCAAACTATGTTTTCTCTTTAACTGGATTGCTCTGCATGACCTTTTTCTGCAGTGAATGCTCTAAAGGGGAGTTATCTGTATTTCTTTTCCTTTTCTTAGATAGAAACTAAGTTTTATGTTTTGTGCCACAGCCTCCTGATTTGTATGATACCAACACATCTCTCAGTATATCTCGAGATGCCTCTGTATTTCAAGATGAGAGCAATATGTCTGTCCTGGATATTCCCACTGCCACTCCAGAAAAGCAAGTAACACAGGTAGGATGTGTTCATTTTTTCTCTTTGCGAGATTGATAGTATGCCTGGAGGTGGGGGTGGGGGAGTGGTAATGGTGATATGTGACATACATCAAGGATGACTGGGCCCCTTGTCCCTGGGAATGAAGGCTTAGAAATAATGATTTCAAAGTGGGATGGTGGCAGGTCACATGACTGGCATTGTCTTCTGTCTGTCCCTATGGGCAGAGTCAGGTACAGCAGAACTTCAGGGAAGGCACAAGTGTGGAAAGAGTATATGAGACATCAGAGTAACCTGACAGGTGACTAGAAAGGCTAACTGCATTCAGAGACAGTTCAAAATAATTGGCCTGCTAGTTTATTATATGTATGTTACAATCTAAATTAAAATTATTTATAAAATTAAATTTTAAAAATTGGCTTTTTCTAGAGGTATCAGAAGATATTCCTCGTCTGAAGCCAGAAATCCTGTAGCTATTCTCAGCCAGGGTTCCACTGGAAAGTGTAAAACCGAGGAGGGTTTTTCTATCCCAAAGAGTCCAACACAAGCTATAAGGAAAGCTTGAGTTAGAAAGGAAGAGTCTCCTTGATACAGTAAGAGTAGATTAAGGACCTTCCTGTTCTTTGGGTTTTTTACCCTGGCCATAATTTCCAAAGAATGGGGGGAAATGCACAGGCCTTGAGCTGTGTAAACAGCCCCCACTAGCAGTGGGGTTGGCTGGGACATCAGGGAGGAGCATCCATCCTGGGTGAGAGCCCTTGGTTAACTCCTCCTACAGGCACGTCCCTCAATGATGTGCTATTTGTGTTCCTTATTCAGATGCGCCAGGGCCGAGGTAGGCTGGGCGAGGAAGACTCTGATGTAGATATTGAAGGGTATGAGGAGGAGGAGGATGGGAAACCTAAGACTCCAGCCCCAGTGAGTATGCTTACAGAAAGCTTATGGTTACATTACACCCTTACATGATAGGAGCCCCAACAGTACAGGGCAGGCCAAATCCCAAGGTGATACCAGAGGGTCTCCATAGTGAGCCCCAATCTGACTTTAATTCTTGGAACCAGCTAAACAAGTCTATCCACCGAAATTACTTAACTTCTTATGAGGCAGCAAGGGAGGGGGGGTCCCTGGTGGTGGCTTCTGGTCTCTTACTTGGTCAATTGATGGGGCTTTGACCCCCAACTGGTCTCATTCAGGAAGGTGAAGATGGAGATGGTGATCTTGCAGATGAAGAGGAAGGAACTGTGCAACAGCCTCAAGCCAGTGTCCTATATGAGGATTTGCTTATGTCTGAAGGAGAAGATGATGAGGAAGATGCTGGGAGTGATGAAGAAGGAGATAATCCTTTCTCCGGTAAGTCTTGATCATTGCTTTTGTTCCTATATAGTTCACCATAGCACCCTCAAGACTGGGTAGGAAGCTGTTGTCCACATAAGTTTTTATCAGAAGCAGCCTCTTTTATTCAAGTTCCATTAACAGACCTGAGAGGACTAAGTACTCTCTCATAGGATGATCATATTCACTAGCTTTAGAGAAAGTAAAGAAACACAATGTAGTAGGAGATGCAAAAGACAGCAGTGGAAAAGGCAATGCCTAAGTAACAGTTTTGATTTGGATACTTCTTAAAGATGAGAACAAAGTGTTAGGTGTGGCAACAGGGAGGGAAAATTAAGAAAAAAGATCCTGTTTTGGGATGTTTTATGGATTAATGGCAATGGCAGAGGCAAAGTGTAGGAGGAAATGATAGGGAAAAAAAACAGGTTGGACTGAGATGGAGAAAAGAAATTGTAAAGGATTCAGTTTCTAAACTACAGATCTTGCCACTGTTGATCCTAGGCCTTTGAGGTGAGGAGTACAGGCAAGATGCGTGTGTAGATGTGTGAGAGTGACTAGTTTTAGAAGACCAAGCCAAAGATGTTAATACTATCAAGCTTCTCTTTTTTTTTTTTCTTTTGAGACAGAGTGTTGCTCTGTTTCCCAGGCTAGAGTCCCGTGGCATTAGTCTAGCTCACAGCAACCTCAAACACCTGGGCTCAAGCGATCCTCCTGCCTCAGTCTCCCGAGCCCCGCTAATTTTTTCTGTTTTTAGTGGAGGTGGGTCTGACTCTTGGTCAGGCTGGTCTCTAACTCCTCACCTCAAGCGATCCTCCCTCCCCGACCTCCCAGAGTGCTAGGATTATAGGTGTGAGCCACCTTGCCTGGCCAAGCTTATCTCTTGATAAACCAGGATCTGTCTCTCTTTACAGCTATCCAGCTGAGTGAAAGTGGAAGTGACTCTGATGTGGCATCTGGTGGGATAAGACCCAAACAGCCCCGCATGCTTCAGGAGAACACAAGGATGGGCATGGAAAATGAAGAAAGCATGATGTCCTATGAGGGAGACGGTGGGGAGGCTTCCCATGGTTTGGAGGATAGCAACATCAGGTAATCGGCAGCAACATGCTACAGGGCTGTGGCATCAGTGCCTAGCTGTGATGTCAGAGGGCCCAGCATCAGATTACTTTCATCCATCAAACATTTCCTGAGCACCTACTAGGGCCAGGTACTGTGCTAGGCCCTGGGGATATACAGAGGAGCAAGACATGTTCTGCCCCTTAGGAGCTCACAGTCTAGTGGAAAAGACTGACACAAATAAGTCATTACAAATATAACATGATAAGTGCTATAGCATAAGTAAGTACAAAGTGCCAAGGCACCACTGAGGAGGGAGTGCCTCATTCTGCTTAGAGTAATCAGGGAAAGTTTCAGAGACAAAATAAACATTTGAACCGGGCCTTAAAGGATGAATAGGAGTCTACTAAGTAGCTATTGTGACAGCAGGTAAGGAGATTCAAAGGCACAGAAATACAAAGCAAAGTACGTTGAGCAAAAGGAGGTTGTTAGGGAATTGAGGTGCCAGAAGTAGCAAAGGATTATATTGTGGAGGAACTTCAATGGCATGCTAAGACATTTGGATTTTATCTTGTAGGTAATAGGAATCATCAGTTTAAGGAAAAGGAAGTAACATTCAATTTGTATATGAAATAACTCTTGGGCAATATGCGACAAATGATGAGGATATCAACTGGGATCTGTCAGGAGCAAGGGGAAAATGAAGAGACATACTCAAGAGCTATTTAGAAGGTAGATCAATTAGATTTAGGAGGTAAAGAGGTCAGATAAATAATAAATGAGAATGTCACTGAGGTAGGAAAGAGTAGGTATTAAATAGGGTAGGAAAGGAGGGAAAATGGATTTGGCTTTTGGACATGTTGGACTTAATGTACATACGATACATCTAGTCAGCAGGCAGTTACAATTTATTTATTCATTCAGCAAATATCATAAGTACAAAAACTACTAATATGTGGTCCTTTCCTTCAGGGAGTTCAGTCTAGCAGGTAACCTAAAGCAGGTAAATAGGCAATCACAGTGTAACATGAAAAGTGTTATGACAGGCAACCACAGGGTTTTTCTGGAACTTGGGTAGAGGTGGGAGAGGGGAGCTGGTCAGAGAAGGAAACTGAGCCAAATATGAATAGGAATTAGCTAGATGAAGAAGAAAGCAAAGGGCATTCCGGACGCTGGGAACAGCATGTGTGAAAACACAGAGGCATGAAACACTTAGAGAACACAAGTAGATCAGTGTAACTGGAGCTTTTGATTGATCCACGTAAAATCTATGATCCATGTGATAGAAACAATTTAAAGAGGTAGGTAAGGACCAAATTTTGATGGGCCTGAAAGTTTTGAGCAGGCAGTGAATGAGAATAGTATGATCAGATTTACATTTTAGAAAGATTACTCTGTACCCCAAAAGAAAAATGGGCAAAAGGAGTGAACTGATAATTCACAAAATAAATGCAAACAGCCAATAAATATATAAAAAAGTAACTTCCCTAATAATCAAAGAAATGCAATAAGAAAAACAGTGAAGTACAATTTTTTTCCTATCAAATTGGTGAAGGTATGAATGAATGATAATGCCCAGTGTTGGAAAGGATATAAGGGGAGGGGGAAGACATTCTTAAACTACTGGTGGTGATGTAAATTGACAAAATGGGGTGGGTGGGAGAGAGGTATAGAAATTTATCATTATAAATAAAAAAAATTTAAATGTACATCCCCTTTGACCCAAAATTTCCACATTTAAGAAATTATGGGAATAATTAAACACCTTCATCAAGATATTTGTATAAGGATGTTTATCACAGCATTGTTTCTAATAGTGGACAAATTGGAGATAGCTTAAATGTCCTGGTGAGAGACTGTTAAATCATGTTATAGCCATACAGCAGAATATCATGCAGCTATTAAAATTATACTATGGACATGTTTATTGATGTGGAAAGATGTTTATTATAATCATTAGTGAAAAAAGCAGATTTCCTGGAGAGTATGTAGAGTATCCCAATTTTGTAAATTAAAAAAAAAATGTTTAAGCATCTAAAGTGCATAGAAAAAAATTTGGAAGGTCATATACCAAACGATTATCTCTGGGTGGTAGAGTTATTGCTGATTTTTTTCTTTTTTTTTTCTGGTGTATATTCTAATTTTTTTTTTTACCAGTGAACATGCATTACTTGTGTGATTTTTTTTTTAAGTAAAATTAAGAATAAACAAACAAACAAAAAATAAAGAGCACTCTGGCAGAAGTATGAAGAAGTAATTGGAGGGAGAGCAAGACTGGAGGGAGGCATGAAGACTTATTTCAGTAGTGCAGTCCAGAGCTAACAAAAGACTAAGCCAAGGCAAACAGAGTGGGGATGGAAAGGAGGGGGTAGAGACAAGATATATTGAAGAGAGAATCTTCAGGACTATTGACTAATTGGATACTGTAAGTGGTAGATGAAACCATTAGGCTGTCAGAGCATTTATGGTCATGTAAGCTGGCAGTGTGCGTTGTTCAGGTGTAGGGGAGTTTCATTCGGGTTCTTGTGTATATGGAGTTGGCAAGTTGATGTTCTTGAACAGGACCATTTTTCTCTCAGAGACATGTAGAACAGTCCAGAACCAGTCACTTTAGTGTCCAGGGGAGGTGAGATGGGCTGATGCCTTGGTGGCACTGAGAATGGGAATGGTCAGCTAGAGGACGGTGTCCGAGCTTGAGAGATGACATGTTTCTCTTCTCAGTTATGGGAGCTATGAGGAGCCTGATCCCAAGTCGAACACCCAAGACACAAGCTTCAGCAGCATCGGTGGGTATGAGGTATCAGAGGAGGAAGAAGATGAGGAGGAAGAGCAGCGCTCTGGGCCGAGCGTACTAAGCCAGGTCCACCTGTCAGAGGACGAGGAGGACAGTGAGGATTTCCACTCCATTGCTGGGGACAGTGACTTGGACTCTGATGAATGAGGCTTCCTTTGGGCCTCCTTGGTCAGCCTTCCCTGTTCTCCAGCCTAGGTGGTTTACCTTTCCCCAATTTATTTATATTTGTACAGTGTCTGATCATGAAATCACCAGATTAACTAACACCTTAGCCTTTAAAAAAATAGTAAATGATAATAAATCATGTCTCCTGATCTTCATAGGGTAATGTTACCCTTCCATTTAGCAACCCCCTTCCCTCTACCACTACCGAAAATAGAGAGCAAGCTCATTCTTCTCCTTTTTTCCTTTAACTCTATTTATTGCTCTTGGTATAATTTTTCCCTGGGGAAGGAGGAGAAATTATGAAAGGACTAATAACTTTATGTCCTCTTGATGTAGTAGAAATTTTCCAAGCTGGAATAGGTGAGAACCCCGCTGCTGGGACAGAGATGGGTTCTGGTGGACTCTGTGCCACACTAAAAAAACAAACCTGTTGGACAGACTGCCCATTATTTTATTATTTATTTGATTATACAATGCCTTGTTCCGAAATGGATTTGAGTTAAGTGACTATAAATCTTTGAAACAGCCTATATGTCAGAAATGATGTGTTGCCATGTAAATGTGTTCTCTCCCTCCCCCCCCCCAGGGGAAATGGTAGGAAAATGGTAAGTTTCTTAGGGCAAAGACTGTGTCTTTTGTTTCTTTTCATGCTTAGGATACGGTTCTATGCATAGTAGGTACTCAGTAAATGTTCCTAAAATCACAAAATCCTCAGTAGATGTTACTGAACATCTGCTTCATGATAAACAGTCTACCAGATCCTTGGGGTGCAAAGGTAAACAAGACACATCTCTTTTACCCAAAGAGCTTACCATGAAGTTGGGGAAGGGGGAGTAGAATTCAAAACATGTTAATAAATTATTGTAGAACTGTGAGATAAGTGCAATTAAGAAGATAGCTGTAAAGTTTAGGGGAAAATAGAGGAGTGATCATGTCTGGAAAAAAGTCAGGGAGGGAAGTCTTCCTAGAGATAATTTTTAAGCTGATTGTTGAAGAATTAGTAGGAGCTTGCCAGATGGAAAAGTCCAGGCAGAGTGTAACACAAAGTGAAAAGGCCAAAGTCTAGAAATGGCAGAGTGTGTTCCTAGTTTGTTTGTTTGTTTGTTTGTACCTGCCTTGTTCCAGAAAGGATTTAAGATGGTTTATGTTCTGGTCCTTTATTGCTGGAATGGCTAGAGATGAGACTAAAAGATAGGAAGCATATCATCAGGAGCTTTGCATTTGATACTAATGAGTGTGAATTTTATATTATGGGAAATAAGCTCTAGAAGAATGAAATAATCAGATTTGTGTTTTAGGAATTTTCTGTATGTTGAATGAATGAAGAAAGAAATTGAAGAATCAATCATGTGTAACAAGATGTGTGATTCCAATTTTATAAAAGACAAAACCATGTGTTTATTTATGTGTGTTTATATATACTTACACATGCGAAGGAAAAAGGTCTGAAAGGATATACACTAAACTGTTCACAATGAATGGGTTTCGAGGGAAGGGGGTTTATGTGCTTGTATGTATACCGGCTGGGGTATTGTGCTTTTATTTCTGTATTGTTTGAATTTTTTTACAAGTATGTATTATTTTTGTAATAAAAATTTTTTTTTTAATTCCAGCAATAGTGTGGAGAATGGTTTGGAGGGGAGCAGATCTAGTTCAAGTAAGGGGGAAAGGAACCCAAACTTGGGCTGTGGCATTGGGATGGAGAGAAGGGGGATGGGTTTAAGAGATCTTTAGGGAGTAGTATCAACAGGATTGGCATTTGGGGGTGGAGGAGGAAGAATGGAAAGTGGCTTCCAGAATTTTAGATTGGAAGATTGGGTGGGTACATGGTATTCATTCATTCATTTCAACAATTACCAAGCCACCTATTTTTTATCAAGCAGTCTACCAGATGCTGATAGAGAAGTAAAATATAATCTCTGATTACAAGGAACTTAAGGTCTAGAATGAGATATAGATATGTAAATAAATAAGTTTAATAAAAAGCAATCATTGCAATGAATAGTTGTTTACAAGATTCTGTGGTGAGAGAAGTTCTCAACTCTACTTAGAGAGAAAAGATAGAAATGCTTCACAGAGGAGACCCTTAAAAGATCATGAAGAGTAGGGAGGCATTTACCAGAGAGTCATAGGGGTAGAGGGTGGGAGCGCATTCTAAGCAGAGGGAACAGAATGCTGACAAGCATGAAATAACATGTTCATGGAACTATAAGTGGTTATGGATGGCTGGAAAATAAGGAACATATGTAGTATACTGATTACAAGCTCAAAATCAAATGCTCATTTTAGAACCATCACTCTGGCAGTAGTATGAAAATAGAGTAGGAGAGGGATGATGCCAAATGAGAGATGATAGAGATCTAAACTGTGACTGAGGCATTGACAGTAAGGATGGAATGAGAGATACATCTTGGTGACTGATTGGAAATGGGGGGAAAATAATAGAACCTAGTTTTATGATTTAGGTGACAGGGTAAATGAGTAAATGATACCATTCACTGAACAGGTTGAGGGTGGAAGGTAGGGGAAACAGCTAAGCTTGGTTTGGAGCATGTAAGCTTGAAGTACAATATATATAAAGCTTAGGATTTGAACAACCTTAGGAATAGGTTGAGATCACATAGGAAGCATGTGTAGAGTCAGAAGAGCATGGAGGATAGAATCCCAGTGAACACACCAATATTTAGGGGTAGTGAGAAATAGAAAAGCTAAAGAGCAGTATTTCTCAAACCAAGGAAGGAGTTTTAAAGGGGAGGGGGAAGACAACATATTTACCACAGAAAAGTAAAGTAAAATCAGGCCTGAGAGAAAACATTTGGATTTGGTCCAATTAGCAGGTCCCTGATGACCTGTGCTAGCAAAAACAGTTTTAGCAGAGTAGTGAGATTGGAATCCAGCCAGCAGGGTTGGGGGGTGAGAAACAAATGCGAGGTGAGGAAGTTAAAACAGAGATCAAGAGATCATGGACTACTCTTTCAAGAAGCTGGGCTGTGAAGAATAAAAGAGGGAGAGTCTGAGGATGGAAGGTTAATAAGTATGCTTACATAGGCTTAGGGGAAAGTAATAGAAGAGGGCTGGAAAAAGCAAGAGAGGATAATTGTTGGAAGGACCTATGAAGACAAAGAGGGGATGTTAGCTAACATAGAGAACTTTGCCTTATGAAGAGAGATCACTTTCCCTGAGATTGAGAAAAGAATGGATGCAGTTACAGATCAGTGTGTAGATAAGGGAGATAGGAAGTTTGAGGAGTTTACACTTCAAAGTTTCAGTTTCCTCTCTGAAATAGGAGGGATCATCCTTGTGACAAAAATGAAAATGAGAATGGGGCTTGAATAAGGTGTTAAACTACTGAGGGGGCAGATAATGAGAAACTGGAAACAAGCTAAATGCCCATTAGTAGCAGAGGGGTTGAATGACAGTATGTCCATTCAGTGAAAAATATGCAGCTGTTAATGAGAAAAATCTGTATGTGCTATTGTGGAAAGATATTCTTGAAAAATAAGTCAGGGTTAGATTTCACTTGTTTGGAAGACAAAGGGGATATAAATCCATGTTTGCATACTCACAGAAAAGATTGGGCAAGATGGACTTCAGACTGTTAGCATCTCTAGGAGTGAGGTGGAATTGGGAGGGGGGCTCATTGTTTTCACTTTAAACCTTTCTATTTACGCATTTTATTTTATTTATTTATTTTTAGTTTTTGAGACAGATTCTTGCTCTGTTGCCGGGGCTAGAGTGCCAAGCCATCAGCCTAGCTCACAGCAACCTCAAACTCCTGGGCTCAAGCGATCCTCCTGCCTCAGCCTCCCGAGTAGCTAGGACTCCAGGCGTGCACCACCACACCCGGCTAATTTTTCTATTTTAGTAGAGACAGGGTCTCACTCTTGTTCAGGCTGGTCTCAAACTCCTGAGCTCAAGCGATCCTCCCACATCAGCCTCCCAAAGTGCTAGGATTATAGGCGTGAGCCACCGTGCCTGGCCTGTTTTTTATTTTTTAATGATCACTGAGGAAATCGAAACTAGAGCTAACTAGGGATCCATAAAAGGATTACTGGATCTTTAATGCACAAGTGAGGTTAAAGACTATTAATTAAAATGGTAACAAAAAAATAAATAAAATGGTACCAATTTATTGTACGATTTTTCTCCAGAGGTACTTAGCAATACAGCTGTCAGAGTGTAGAAGCAGAAAAGGTAAAGCAATCTGGGACGAAGACCTGGTTATAAGAGATAGACCGGTGGGTTTCATTTCATTTCAATAACCCTTTTTTTCTTTTTTTTTCTTTGAGACAGGGTCTTGCTCTATCTCCTGGGCTAGAGTGCAGTGGCTTCATCATTGCTCATTACAACCTCAAACTCCTGGGCTCAAGCGATCTTCCTGCCTCAGCCTCCCAAGTAGCCTGGACTACAGATGCACACCACCATGCCGAGCTAATTTTTCTATTTTTTGTAGAGACGGGGTCAGGCTGATCTCAAACTCCTGAGCTCAAGTAATCCTCCCACCTCGGCCTCCCAGAGTGCTAGGCTTACAGCCATGAGCCACTGTGCCCCGTCAATAACCCTTTCTTTACAACTCTGTACCAAGCACTATACTGGGTGCTGTGAATACAACTTATAGTCTAGTGTTGGACAAGTCCATGCAAGAGTAAAATAAGTGAAATGATAAAATACAATGTACAGAAGACATTTAACCTCAACTCTGGAGCTAAGGGAGACCTTCCCAGAGCTCTCTATGCTTTGCTAAAAAATTTGGATTTTATCCTAAAAGCAATAGGGATCTATTGAAGGACTTGGATCACTTCAGCAGCAATTCAGAATGTGGATGGTAGAACAGGATTGAAAATGGCTATGGCACTCATTTAGGCAAGACAGTTGTAAGGCAAGAACAGTGGGCAGAGATTTGAGAGAAGTTAGGAGGTAGAATCTGTAAGACTTGGTGACTGGTTAGATGTCATGAATATTTTAATCAGGCAGTAAATATTCATTAAGTCTGTTGGGTACCAGGCATTATTCTAGATGCTCTGAATACAGCAATGAATAAAATAGTCCCTTCCCTCAAAGAGCCTAGAATTTAGTGGGGGAGATAGACAATAAACAAACAAAACTAAGAAGTGCTATGAAGAAAAAAATGATGTGAGAGGGTATGGCTTGAGAGTGCTAGTTTTTTTTTTATTTTTTAAGAGAGGGGTCTCACTCTGTTGCCCAGGCTGGAGTGTGGTGGTATGATCATAGTTGAATGCCTGAGCTCAAGTGATCCCCGTGCCCCAGCCTCCTCAGTACCTGGGACTACAGGCTTGTGCCACCATGCCCATCTAATTTTTAAAATATTTTTGTAGAGACAAGGTCTTACTGAGTTGCCCAGACTGGTCTCAAACTCCTGGCCTCAAGTGATTCTCCTGGCTCAGCCTCCCAAAGTGCTGGGATTGTAGGTGTGAGCCACCATACCTGGCCAAGGGTGCTAATTTAATGGTCAGGGAAGACCCTGCTGAGTAGCTATCATTGGCATATGAATATGCATGTATTACTTCAGTAAAGTGAAAACTTTCTTTAAATTTGAAAAGGTAAGGAATGAAAGAACCACAAAAGATACTTTAAAAGACTGTCCAGGCCAGGCACGGTGACTCATACCTGTAATCCTAGCACTTTGGCAGGCTGAGGCAGGAGGATAGTTTGAGGCCAGGAGTTCTGAGACCAGCCTGGGCAACGTAGCGACACCCATCTCTACAAAAAATTAGCTGGGCGTGGTGGTGCTCACTTATGTCCCCAGCTACTCAGGAGGCTGAAGCAGGAGGAGCTGCTGAGCCCAGGAGTTTGAGGTTGCAGTGAGCTATGATCACACCACTGCACTCTAGCCTCAGCAACAGAGTGAGACCCTGTCTCAAAAAAAAAAAAAAAAAAAACACAGGCTGGGCGTGGTGGCTCACGCCTATAATCCTAGTACTCTGGGAGGCTGAGGCGGGAGGATCCTTTGAGCTCAGGAGTTTGAGACCAGCCTGAGCAAGAGTGAGACCCCGTCTCTACTAAAAAATAGAAACTGGCTGGACAACTCAAAATATACAGAAAAACTTAGCCAGGCATGGTGCACATGCCTGTAGTCCCAGCCACTTGGGGGGCTGAGGCAAAAGGATCGCTTGGGCCCAGGAGTTTGAGGTTGCTGTGAGCTAGGCTGATGCCACGGCACTCTAGCCTGGGCAACAGAGCAAGACTCTGTCTCAAAAAAAAAAAAAAAAGAAAGAAAAGAAACAAAACAAAAAAAAAACCAAAAAAAGCAGAAACGAATGAAACCAGGGTACACTGTTTTGAGGGAAGCCAAAGAAGGAGAGTTTCAAAGGATGGAGTGGTCAGCAATGTTCAGTACTTGCAAAAAGGTCAATTAGATAAGGACAGAAATTTATTTGGATTTGGCAATTGGTGAACCTGGTAAAAGCAGTTTCTTTGGAATGGTGGGTGCTGAAATCAGATGGCAAGTGGGTTTAAGAATTGAATGTGATTTGATTAAATAATAGCTATCATTCATTGTGCCAGCCTCTGTGTAGAGAACTCTGACCTCATTTAATTCTGAACCATCTATGAAATAGGTATTATTATTCCCATTTTACAAATGAGGAAACTTGTTCAGTGTCATACAAGTAGAGGGATTAGCCTTGGACTGGAGAAGGAAGGACTACCTTTAAAGTAAGGCCAGAAAGATGCATGTATATGCAGTGGGAAGGCAGCAAAACCATGCCCTTGGACATTGTAGGCCCTATTAAGAAGTTTTGTCTTTATTCTAGAGTAGTGGGAAACTTTGCAATGACAAGGAGGTAAAGCCTAGGAAGGTGACTTCAGGTTTGTATTTCCAAATCAATATGAAAATAGCCAAGTTTTCTTTCTATTGGTAGTGAAGCTTCATTTGCAGTTCTAAGGTCATAGAAATTGCAGTACAATATTTGCTAAATATAATAATCTAACTTTTCCCCTGATCTCAACCTTAAAGATAAACAACTGATGTGCTTGTTAAAAAACACTGATTCTAGGCTCCACTTCAGCCCTTTTAAACCAGAATATCTAGGAGAGAAGAGATGGTAGTCTGTATATTTTATAGATGGCCCAAGTGATTCTTATTTGAGAAGTTTGGGAAACTGTGATCTACCAACATTCTCAAATTAATGTCCACTGTATCAGCTGTTCTTAAACTAGTGTGCATCAAAATGGGATTGCTTATTGTAAATTTCAATTCCTGGGCTTGGAATGAGCATTTATAATATGTATACCTATCATTCTGATACAGATAGTCCCTAAAATAGTAATAATAGTAACAATAATAATAATCCTTTGGTAAACATAAATACTTTAGAAGTAATATAGTCATAATTTTTTTAACTATCGGGTATATCATATTGCATATTTATCCTTTGCTTTTTGGTTCATAACTTAATAGTGAAAGTTTTTAAAATAATAAATTGCTCTTAATATTTTATATTTCATTTATTTATGTCATACATAAACTGGTGATTATAATTACATATAAATTATAAATATAAATTATAAATTCTGCAGGTTGGTTTAAATGAATATAAGATTTTGAAAATCGTTTCTTTTAAATTTTGCCTACATAGGTTTGGATTTTCCACATTTTGGGAACTCGGAATCCATTGTTTTCAGTCAACTCCATATTACAGCTTTTCAACTTTAAATATCCATTTCTCCTGATTTACAATAAAATAAAAATGTGCACTTATATCCTGTGTTTGTGACTCTATCACTTATGTAATACAAATAAGACCTTTCACTAGCCAAAATTTTGACTCAGTTATCCTATAATATATGTAAGAAATGGTCAACTAGAGTAAGCAGAATTAAATTACATTTTAATAGTTGGAGGGCATGACATATCTTTTTTTTTTCCAGAATATTACAGGGGTACAAACGTTTTGATTACATACTTTGCTTTTGTGCAGTTTGAGTCAAAGTTATACGTGTGCCCATCACCAAGGTAGCATGCATTGTCCCCTCCTCCCCACTCCCACCTACTTGGTTTCCCTCGAGGCATTTCATATCAATGATCACAAAATTACTCTCTCTTCCTGTGTTTCCTTCTTCCTATAAAATCACGAATACTTTAAATGAAGGAAAGGGCTATATTGGAAAATTGGAAGCAAATAAATGTTCAAAACTAGAGAAGTAATTAAATGCTTAGGAAGGAAAAAGAATTTATCAATGAAAAATGAAGATTGCTAGAGTGCCTGAGATACTTTGCTTCAATTCCCCAACTGTAAAGTATATTTAGAAGAAAGTGTATCAGTAAGTGTATCAGAAGCTGTTTATCTTAGACAACTCACTTCCTAAGTTTCTGTATCCCAATTTTTTGCATTCTGCCTATCTTAAAATATTAGCATAGTGCTAGGCACATATTACGACCATGTGAGCAAGAGTTTAAACCAAACTTTTTGTTTCTTTGTTTCTTCCCTCAACACACACAGGGGTTTAAGGTAAGCTTGTTCACAGTAAACAAATTTCTAGATTCTCAAGGTGTGGGGTAAGGGTACCTCTCTTAAATATGTGCAAGTAGGGGGCAGAGCTCATCAGAATGTGGAAGATTTTTTTTTAAGTCTCCAATTGATAGGGAGGCCTCCCCCCATCCCTGATTTGTACATTTTGATGAAGTTTCTCCTATATTGCAAAATTTCTAAGATCTCAACATTTAAATTCAAAACCACCTGATTGCTTATCAATGAAGAATTCTCAGCCTTTTACCTTTGCACTGCTCTGCCAATCAATGGTTAAAATAATGGCTCTTAACCTGTTTGGCGGGGTGGGGATATGGACAATTTTGAAACTATTATAAAATATGATAAAAGTTATGGACCCTCCCTCTAGGAAAAATGCATATACACATAAGGTTTTGTATTTAATATCAGGCTTCTCTTGGGCTCCTGGTTAAGAAACTAATTTAAAAAGAGGTATAGGCCAGGCACGGTGGCTCATGCCTATAATCCTAGCACTCTAGGAGGCTGAGGCGGGGAGGATTGCTTGAGGTCAGGAGTTGGAGACCAGCCTGAGCAAGAGCGAGATCGCCCTCTCTACTAAAAATAGAAAGAAATTATCTGGACAACTAAAAATACGTAGAAAAAATTAGCCGGGCATGGTGGCACACGCCTGTAGTCCCAGCTACTCGGGAGGCTGAGGCAGGAGGATGGCTTGAGCCCAGGAGTTTGAGGTTGCTGTGAGCTACGCTGATGCCACAGCACTCTAGCCCGGGGAACAGAGTGAGACTCTGTCTCAAAATAAATAGATAGATAGATAGAGGTATAGTCTGAGTTTAAAGTGATTTTCTTTCCAAAGATGTCTTAAAGTCTCAAACAATAGAACATAATTTAAGTACACCTATATCTTGAGAAAGAATCATAAGCAACTTGCAGGCTAGATTGCCAGTTTACAATAAAAAGAGAAGTTGGGAAAACACATTTTCATTCTCTTGAGGTAAATTTATGAATCATTCCACCACCTCCAACTTTCTAAATACCAGCTGGAACTCCAGATTCCAGTAGAATCTCTTTCTGGGCTAGAAGGAAAAAACATTTCAACAAAAATCCACATGTCGGATCCCAGGGTGTGTAGTGTGGTGGTTTGAGATACAGGCATGAGTGTCATACTTGTGGCTTTCACCACTTACTTGTGACTTTGAGCAATTATAGCTATCTGACAGGGTTATAGTGAGAATTAAAGGAGATAATGCATATAACATGCTTAACACAGTGCCTGGCCCATAGTAAACATCCAGTAAATGTTACCTATTGTTTCTATTCTGAATAAGCAATAAAAGTTCATACATTTAGACAAATTTAAGTTATTCTAACTATCCTTAATGTGACATCTTAATGTTAAATTCCAAATACCAGTTAGCCATTTTATATTCCAGACTAAGTAAAAATCATCAAGACAGAGACAAGGGGTTTGTCAGAATTACCTGAGAGACTTTTCAAACTCCCATTCCCCCATTAATCTTCCCCACATTCAGATTTGTTTAAATCAGTGCCTTGGTGAGCCCCACTGTTACAGATGAAAAAGTATAAAGGTAGGGGAAAAGCTTCAGAACCATTTAGTGACTTCATCGTCTGTTTCTCACAGGGCTAGAAAACAGAACTTTTCAATTTACTTGACTCTTTATTTAAAATAAACTCTTGCCCCGCCTGAGCAAGAGTGAGATCTCATCTCTACAAAAAAATAGAAAAATTAGCCGGGCGTGGTCACACGCTCCTGGAGTCCCAACAACTTGGGAGGCTGAGGCAGAAGGATCAATTGAGCCCATGAGTTCGAGATTGGTGAACTATGATGCCACGGCACTCTAGCCTGGGTGACAGAGCAAGACCCTGTCTCACAAAAAAAAAAAAAAAAACCTCTTTATGACACAATCAAACAAAAGCAAATAGATACTTGAGGGCTCTAGACAACTCCAAGTACTACAATACAGTTTCTTAATGTATTTCCAAACTTCAAGTTTAGAATAAAATTTTGGAGTTTTAAAAGGTTTGCTTCTCGGCCGGCGTGGTGGCTCACGCCTGTAATCCTAGCACTCTGGCTGGGAGGCCGAGGCAGGTGGATCACTCGAGGTCAGGAGTTCGAGACCAGCCTGAGCAAGAGTGAGACCCCTGTCTCTACTAAAAATACAAAGAAATTATCTGGCCAACTAAAAATACATATAGAAAAAATTAGCCAGGCATGGTGGCACATGCCTGTAGTCCCAGCTACTCGGGAGGCTGAGGCAGTAGGATCGCTTAAGCCCAGGAGTCTGAGGTTGCTGTGAGCTAGGCTGATGCCATGGCACTCACTCTAGCCAGGGCAACAAAGCGAGACTCTGTCTCAAAAAAAAAAAAAAAAAAAAGGTTTGCTTCTCATTTCATTTTCTCTTATTTCATTTTTAACTTTATAATTAAATTATAAGTTAACAGATTTAACTCTCAGATCACCAAGTAAGTATGGTTTCTCCTAACTTTGAGCAACAAATATCAGACTGGGCAGAGTTTGTTTGCCAGAAAATGTAATATAAACTTTGTAAAAGGTAAGACAAAGATATTTCTTTTTTTTTTTTTTTTGAGACAGAGTCTCGCTTTGTTGCCCGGGCTAGAGTGAGTGCCGTGGCGTCAGCCTAGCTCACAGCAACCTCAAACTCCTGGCCTCAAGCAATCCTACTGCCTCAGCCTCCCAAGTAGCTGGGACCACAGGCATGCACCACCATGCCCGGCTAATTTTTTCTATATATATTTTTAGTTGTCCAGATAATTTATTTCTATTTTTAGTAGAGACAGGGTCTCCCTCAGGCTGGTCTCGAACTCCTGACCTCGAGCGATCCACCCGCCTCGGCCTCCCAGAGTGCTAGGATTACAGGCATGAGCCACTGCGCCCGGCCCTAGCATGGTGATTTTTAAAATCAATATTTAGAGGATAAAAAGATTTGGCCGAGTGCGGTGCCTCACACTTGTAATCCTAGCACTTTGGGAGGCCGAAGTGGGAGGATTGCTCGAGGTCAGGAGTTCCAGACCAGCCTGAGCAAGAGCGGGACCCCATCTCTATTCAAAAAAAAAAAAAAACAAATAAAAAATAAAAATAAATAAATGATAATTTAAAAAATAGAAGATAAAAAAATTTAAAAGGCCAAGCATGGTGGCCCATGCCTATAATCCCAGCACTCTGGGAGGCCAAAGCAGGAGGATCACTTGAGGCCAGGAGTTGGAAACCAGCCTGGGCAACATAGTGAGACCTCGTCCTTACAAAAAATTTAAAAAATTAGCCAGGTGTGATGGTGCTTACCTGTAGTCCCAGCTGCTCGGGAAGCTGAGGCAACAGGATCACTTGAGCCCAGGAGTTCGAGGCTGCAAGTGAGCTATGATCATGCCACGGCACTCCAGCCTGAGAGCAAGACCTTGTCTCAAGAAATAAAAAATTCCAAGCAATTAAACTGCTTTTGGGCTGGGCACAGTAGCTCATGCCTGTAATCCTAGCACTCTGGGAGGTGGAGGCAGGAGGATCGCTTGAGCCTAGGAGTTTGAGGTTACTGTGAGCTAGGCTGACGCCATGGCACTCTAGCCCGGGTAACAGAGCAAGACTTTGTCTCAACAAAAAATAAATAAATAAACAAATTGCTTTTGATGTCAGTTGGAACTGTATAAAAAAGACTGCCTGGAGCTTTCCCTAGGTGTCAAGTCTTAACCATAGATAGTGCCACTAAACTTAGAACATAGTCTCTCAATATGAAGGTAAAAGAGGCTATGCTGCCCTATTCCCTTGCCCCCAATATTCATTACAAAATAGTAACTGTGAATTTCCATTAACTCTTCTTTTCTCCAACATAAGCTATTTCATAGTGAACAGGTCTATGCAACCTACCCCCAAAGTCCGAGGAAGCTGAAAAGCCGAAGAAAGAAGCTGAGATATCCAGTTCGTAGAAAGAAAAATTTAATAGGGATTTATGAACAGAAGCTATGTCTTGGGCAGGGGCAAGGAGACACAAAATGGTGGATCCCCACCCCATTACCGCCACGGCCCCCCCCCCACAGACCCAGGGTTATATACCTTAGGTAAGGAATATATAGGACAATTAAAGTTGACCTCTCAGGGAAAAGCAAAAATACTTCTGCTGTAGCATGTAAAAAATAAAAGAAAGAAAGAAAAGCAAAAATGCTAGGTGAATCTGCCTAAGGGCAGGATTTATGGTCAAGGTTGTCTTGACCTAAGGGCAGGATTTAGGGTAATGGTAGATAAAGTAGAACTCTCAGAGGCATTCCGGGACAGAAGTTAACCAGAAGTCAACATGGCAGATTAGCATCCAAGATGAAGTTGCTTTTATCCTGCACAGTATCCTTGAACATTTTGCCAGGGACATATGTGCTTGCCTAGTTTGTAATATGCTGCTTTAGAGCCTAGAGATAGTTCAGAGACTTTCATGTGCATGATTTACAAAATAATTAAACTAGATGACATCTGACATTGTTCTCAAATTAAGATAGTATTAGTGCCTAAGAACATGTCTTTGAAGTCAAACTCCTGTGCTAAACTCTGATTCTTTAGGCAAGTCTCCTGGGCCTTAGTTTCCTCATCTGTAAATGCGGGATAATAGGATCGTTGTAAAGATTAAATGAAATAATATATTGTGAAGTGCTTAGAATAATGTCTGGCACATGGTAAGCACTCAGTGTTAACAACATAGTTATATTTCATTACATATAATAAATAATAATGAGTTCAGGAGAAGGGAAGTGGACCTTCCTTTGTTCTAATTCCACTGCTCATCAATTCCTCAGTCACAAGCTACTAGTGTTGCAGTTCAAGTAGAAAAACAGGGCCTGCTGGTAAAATAGTGAATGCAAAACTGTTGAGAGTAGTATCTCCACACAGAGAAGACCCAGTTAGTTGACCACTGATAGCGTTCAACCTAGCCCATGGTGTCAATTCTCACCAATCAGAAGCTGTGTCCAAACCAGAAATCACACTGACATCTAAACATTTACTAAGTTATTAAGAATCTTGGCCGGGCGCCGTGGCTCACTCCTGTAATCCTAGCACTCTGGGAGGCCGAGGCGGTAGGATCGCTCGAGCTCAGGAGTTCGAGACCAGCCTGAGCAAGAGTGAGACCCCCTGTCTCTACTAAAAAAAATAGAAAGAAATTATCTGGACAGCTAAAAATATATATGGAAAAAAATTAGCTGGGCATGGTGGCACATGCCTGTAGTCCCAGCTACTCGGGAGGCTGAGGCAGAAGGATTGCTTGACCCCAGGAGTTTGAGGTTGCTGTGAGCTAGGCTGACGCCACGGCACTAGCCCGGGCAATAGAGCAAGACTCTGTCTCAAAAAAAAAAAAAAATCTGGAACAAGAAATTTAACAAATAGACAAGTACTCACATTTGTTCATCAGCACATTCTCTCCTAGTTGACAAATTACATGTGAAAAGACATTGTAATCAAAATGTTGCTTGGTGCGATAATCAGAACCAGGGCAGTAAGCTGGATTTCATTTTTAACTTTTTACTATGGAAAACTTCAAACATACTTAAAAGTAGAAAGAAGAGTATAATGAACCTTTAAGAACCCCTCATCTAGCTTTAACAATTACCAACATTTTGCCAGTCTTCTTTCATCTACCTCTCCCCCAACCCCCACTCTTTGAAGAGATGCGGTGGTATTTTAAAGCAAATCCCAGACATCATATCTTACCAGTAAATTCTTCAGTATGTATCTCTTACAGAAAAAAAAACAACTTCAAAAATAAATAATTCTTCTATCATTATGACACTTATCAAAAGTAACAATAATCCCCCAATACTATCTAATACCCAATCTGTGTTCAAATTTCCCCATTGTCTCAAAAAAATGTCATTATGCATTTGGACTTGTTCAAATCAGGATCCCAACATTGTTTTGTTTGTTTGTTTGTTTGTTTGTTTTGAGACAGAGTCTCACTCTGTTGCCCCTGGTAGAGTGCAGTAGCATCATCATAGCTCACCGCAACCTGAAACTCCTGGGCTCAAGGGATCTTCCTGCCTCAGCCTTCCGAATAACTGGAACTACAGGTGCGCACCACGATGCCTGGCTAATTTTTTCTATTTTTGGTAAAGATGGGGTCTCACTCCAGCTCTGGGGTCTTGCTCTAGCTCAGGCTGGTCTCAAACTCCTGACCTCAAGTGATACCTCCCACCTCCACTTCCCAGAGCACTAGAATTACAGGCCTGAGCCACCACGCCCCTGCCCCAACATTGTTTTTGGTTCATATGCCTTTTAGGTCACTTCTAACCTTTAACAGTTCCACCCTTGTTTTTCTTTCTTTTCTTCTTTTTAATGGCATTTATTTCTTGAGGAAACCAGGTCACTGAATTTCTCACAGTATGACTGACTGCATCCCCAATATTTTTCTATCCCCTGTATGTCCTATTAATAGGCAGTTATATCAGGAAGTTGGATTAAATTCAGGTTAACACAGTGATTGCCACACTAGAAAAAAAAATGTTTCCCTGGGGCCACGGTGTTTTATTAAAACAAAACAATCCTTTCTAATTTGTTATTTTTTTATTTCAGTATATTATGGGGGTACAAATGTTTAGGTTACATATATTGCCCCTGCCCCCCCCTCGAGTCAGAGCTTCAAGCCTGTCCATCCCCCAGACAGTGCGCATCGCACCCATTATGTGTGTATACACCCATCCCCTCCCCTCCCATCTGCCCGACACCCGATGAATGTTATTACTGTATGTGCACTTAGATGTTGATCAGTTAAAACCAATTTGATGGTGAGTACACGTGGTGCTTATTTTTCCATTCTTGGGATACTTCACTTAGTAGAATGGGTTCCAGCTCTATCCAGGATAATACAAGAGGTGCTATAATTTGTTATTTTTTATTGTTTTCTGTGCATGAGTTATATGCAACACAATCCACATTTTTAGAATTAAATTGTCAATATTAATTGTAACAATAAGAACATCAACAAGTAAGATTTTTACAAACCAACTGCAGGGTTTTGCTTCACTAGGCTCCAGGGTCAAAACTAGCTTGAGTTAAATACAACTCACCTGGCTGTCAACGTGTTAAAAATGTTTTTATTTGGGGGTTGGGGTGGAGAGGAGCAAGGTGCTTCATAAGTGATGGTGTATGCTTCCTATTGCAGCGTATCAGGAGGCACATGATGTCTGGTTGTTGCACTGGCCGATTTTAATGCCTGGTATCATCAAGCTGTGATAACCTCATGTACCCACCTTCTCTATAGGGATGGATTTCAATACTAGAACATCTCCCACTAGACAGTGCTGGTGAATATTAATGAATTTGGC
Source organism: Lemur catta (assembly GCF_020740605.2). Classification (NCBI taxonomy): domain Eukaryota; kingdom Metazoa; phylum Chordata; class Mammalia; order Primates; family Lemuridae; genus Lemur; species Lemur catta. The sequence continues at coordinate 47,333,441 of NC_059155.1, read as the reverse complement.
CTCTACTTTGGACTCCTATCCTGATGACTTGTTCATGATTGCATCACATAGAGCTCACTATAGTTGCTAAAATAAAAGCTTCTTACCTACTGACACAACCAATCCTCTGCTTATCCCAAATCAACTTCATTGAATTTGAATCCCTTCCACACATGGCTTATTTTAGATCCCTTACATTTTCCCCTTTATTGTTTTTTAAATTATGAAATAGTTCATGTGTATAAAAGAATATAAAGAATATGTTAGATATAGAGAATAATAAAACCATTAAATGTGAACCTATTACCTAGCTTAAGCAGTTACATTTTGCTGGGCGTGGTGGCTCACGCCTGTAATCTTAGCACTCTGGGAGGCCGAGGCGGGAGGATTGCTCCAGGTCAGGAGTTCGAGACCAGCTTGAGGAAGAGTGAGACCCGCCCGCCACCGCCCCGTCTCTACTAAAAATAGAGATAAATTAGCTGGACAACTAAAAACATATAGAAAAAATTATAGCTGGGCATGGTGGCGCATGCCTGTAGTCCCAGCTACTCTGGAGGCTGAGGCAGAAGGATTGCTTGAGCCCAGGAGTTTGAGGTTGCTGTAAGCTAGGCTGATGCCATGGCACTCTAGCCTGGGCAAAAGAATGAGACTCTGTCTCAAAAAAAGAAAAAAGAAGTTACATTTTTTCCTTCAATGGTTTTATTTTGAAATAATTTTAGATTTACAAAAGAGTTTCAAAGACTATAGAGAGTTCTCATATACTCTTCTAACATTAACACCTTATTATGGTACATTTATTAAAACTAAAAAATTAGGCCAGGTTTGGTGGCTCACACCTGTGATCCCAACACTTTGAGAGGCTGAGCCAGGAGCATCATTTGTGCCCAGGAGTTTGAGGTTGCAGTGAGTTGTGACCATGCCAATGCATTCTAGCTTGGGTGACAGAATGAGATTCTGTATCTTAAAAAAAAAAACAAAAAACCTGAAAACTTAGTATTGGTACAGTTCTTTAAACTATAGACTTTATTCAAATTTTATTAGTTTTTTCACTAATGTCCTTTTTCTGTTCCAAGATCCAGTTTAGTTCCAGGATCCATGTTGCATTTAGTCATCATGTCTCTTTAGTCTCCTCTAATCTGTGAAAGATTCTTGGTCTTTCCTTGTCTTTCATGACCTTGATGTTTTGGAAGAGTACTGGCCAGATATTTTGTAGAATGTCTCTTTATTTGGGTTTGTCTGGTATTTTTCTCGTTATTACACTAGGGTAATGCATTTTTGGGAAAAACACTACAGAGGTAAAGTGCCTTTCTCATCGCATCATATCAGGTGGTACACATAACATCAACATAACTTATTACTGGTGACATCAACATTGATCACTTAGGTTAAGCAGCTGTCTGCCAGGTTTCTCCGCTATAAAATTACTATTTTTCGGCCAGGTGCTGTGGCTCACGCCTGTAATCCTAGCACTCTGGGAGGCCGAGGCGGGCGGATCGTTTGAGCTCAGGAGTTCGAGACCAGCCTGAGCAAGAGCGAGACCTGTCTCTACTAAACATAGAAAGAAGTTATATGGACAGCTAAAAATACATATAGAAAAAATTAGCCAGGCATGGTGGCGCATGCCTGTAGTCCCAGCTACTCGGGAGGCTGAGGCAGGAGGATTGCCTGAGCCCAGGAGTCTGAGGTTGCTGTGAGCTAGGCTGATGCCACGGCACTCTAGCCCGGGCAACAGAGTGAGACTCTGTCTCAAAAAAAAAAAAAAAAAATTACTATTTTTCCTTTTCCATACTCTGTTCCTTAGAAGCAAGTCACTAAGTCCAGCTCATACTCAAGGGGAGCAGAAATTAAGTTCCACCTCCTAGAGGGAGACATACCCAAGAAGTTGTGGACATATATTAAAACCACCACAATAATTAATAAGTTTTTGATAGACCCCTTACATTTTGACTCTTCCTAATTTTATCATTACCAATATTGCCTGTACTATCATCACCTCGTATTTCTTCATCCAGGAGGTTATGTGTTTGCCTTTGCTTTGTTAAAAGCCATAAGGTATATCAGTTTCCCAGACTTGTCTGTTATCATAAGCACCTGGGGACTTGTTTACAGGCCCTGCCTCTAGAGTTGGATTCACTATGTCTGGGGCGTGAGCTTGGAAACTAGTTTTAAAAGCTTCCCAGTTAATTCTTATTGTTAGACCAGAAAAAAATTTTTTTGAGATGGGGTTCTCCCTACGTTGCCCTGACTGGTCTCAAACTCCTGGTCTCACAGGATCCTCCAGCCTCAACCTCCTGAGTAGCCAAGATTACAGGCATGAGCCACTGTGCCTGGCTAGATCAAATTTGAGAAACACTGGTTTATGGCATTTCTCTTTTCTCCCTATTTTGCAATAGCTAAACGTGGATACAAAACCTACTATTCTATAGTTTCCTTATTTATATAGTTTATAGTTTCCTTATTTTCCTTTTGAAATTTAGGAAATTTGCATTTTCCTATCTTCCACAAAGTAATATTTGAATGTAAACTACAAGAGAGATTTCCAGATGTGAAAAGGCAGGTGGTCTCCGATTCTTTCCCCATAGTTGTTTGATCGCTACTTTCCATTTTCCATTTTATTCTTTTTTTTGTTTTTTAGAGACAGGGTCTCACTCTATCACCCGGGCTGCCTCAGCTTCCCTGGTAGCTGAGACTACAGACATGTGCTACCCACCTGGGTATTTTTTTAATTTTTTGTAGAGAACAAGGTCTCACTATGGTACCCAGGCTGATCTCTTGGCCCCAAATGATCCTCCCACCTTGGCCTCCCAAAGTGCTGGGATTACAGGTGTGAGCCACCATGCCCAGCTTCCTTTTTATTCTTCAGGCCTCCACTGCTTTTCTAAAAAGTTTTTCTTTAGGAGTTTGTGCTTATTTCTTCTAGGTTTTGGGGGTTTCAGTAAGGATGCCATTAACTTCTATTATCCCATTTCCATAATAATAATTTCAACAGCTACCATTTATTGATCACCTAATATGCCAGATATCATGTTTTATGTATTAGGCTGAAACAAATGAAAAACATTTTTGTAGGTCAAAACAATTGAATTTTGGCAATTTCATATGGTTTAATCTAAGTTGTCTCCTTTTTTTTTTTTTTTTTTGTTCTGAGATAGAGTCTCGCTCTGTAGCCAAGGCTTCATCATAGCCCACTGCAACCATAAACTCCTGGGCTTAAGCGATTCTCTTGCCTCAGCCTCTGCAGTAGCTAGGACTACAGGCATGCCCCACCACACCTGACTAATTTTTCAGTTTTTTGTGAAGACGGGGATCTCACTCTTGCTTAGGCTGGTCTCGAACTCCTGGCCTCAAGCAATACTCCTGCCTTGGCCTCCCAGAGTGCTAGGATTACAGGAATGAGCCACCATATCTGGCCTACTTATCTCCTTTAATCCTCACAATAACCGTGAGGGTGGGTGGTACTATGCCCATTTTTACAGATGTGAAAACTGAAGATCAGAAAGATTTTGATATTCTAAGGTCACATATTTGTAAGTTGGTAGAGCCAGGATTTGAATACAGGGCTGTTTCTGAAACCCATGTTTTTAAACACAATACAGCTTTTTTTTTTTTTTTTTTTAAGACAGAGTCTGGCTCTGTCGCCCTGGCTAGAGTGCAGTGGCATCACCAGAGCTCACTGCTGCAACCTCAAACTACTGGGCTCAAGGGATCCTCCTGCCTTGGCCTCCCAAAGTGCTCGAATTACATGTGTGAGCCACTGTGGCTGGCTCCTCAATTTTAGATAATACCATAATGAACAATTCGTGCATATAGCTTTTACTTCTGTCAAATTGCTTGTCTAACATCAGTTCTTGAGTGTATAATTATTAGGCCAAAGGTGAAAAACAATTCTGTAAATTGTTATCTATGTAACATTAATACGCAGTTTAAAAAACTCAGAACAGGCTGGGCAATATGGCTCATGCCTGTCATCCTAGCATTCTGGGAGGCTGAGGTAGGAGGATCACATGAGGTCAGGAGTTCAAAACCAGTCTGAACAAAAGGGAGACCCCCGTCTCTACTAAAAATACAAAAAAATTAGCTGGGTGTGGTGGCATGCACCTGTAGTCCCAGCTCCTTGGCAGGCTGAGGCAGGAGGATCATTTGAGGCCAGGAGTTTGAGGTTGCTGTGAGCTAGGCTGACGCCACGGCACTCTAGCCCGGGCAACAGAGTGAGACTCTGTCTCAAAAAAAATAAAAAAATTAAAAATAAAGAATTCAAGAGTGTTAATACCAGCACTGATCTCAATAGCAAAAAGTTGGAAACAGCTCAAATGTCCTTCAGCAGGAAAATGGTTTAATAAATTGTGGTGTAATCATAAAATGGAAAACTATACATTGGTGAAAATGAATACCAACGGCTAGAAATATCAACATGATGAATCCCACAAACATAAAGTAGAGGGAAAGAAAGTTCAGAAAAATTCATACAATATCATTCTATGTCTATAAAATTCAAAACCATAGATGAGAAAGTCATAAAGAAAAGCATAATTCCCATAGCAGTTATATCTTGCAGGGAGGGGAAGGAAATGACAGAGTCCAGAAAGGCCCGCAGAGAGCTTCCAAGGTGCTGGTAATGTTCTGCTTCAGAAGCTAGTTGGTGGGTACATGCGCATTCTTTTTATTATTCTTTAAATTATACATACATGCCATATATTATAAATGTAATATATATATTCTTTTTTATTTATGATACATTTCATAAAAGTTTTTAAGCTGAAAAAACAGTGATTGGAAGGTAAGAACGAAGCTAGGCCATCAAAGGAAGCAGAATGATAGTAACAGCTAGAGGGAGAAATGGCATCACCAGAAGGATTTTTTTCTTTGTTTTTAATTTCCGCTTTATAGATGACACCAGAAGGTTTTTAAAAGACTTGTAAGATATGTGCATGTTTATAGGCATCATTCAACAAACACTTATTTTATTTTAATTATTTATTTATTTTATAGATGAGGTCTCAGGGTCTCGCTCTGTTGCCCAGGCTGGAGTGCAGTCGCCCGATCATAGCTCACTGCAGCCTCCAACACCTGGGCTCAAGCGATCCTCCTTCCTCAGCCTCCCGAGTAGCTGGGACTGCAGGCACATGCCACCACACCTGACTAATTTTTTTACATTTTTTGTAGAGAGGGGGTCTTTCTATGTTGCCCAGGCCGGTCTCAAACTCCTGGCCTTAAACAATCCCCCAGCGTTGGCCTCCCAAAGTACTGGGATTACAGGCAGTGAGAGTCACCACACCCACCCTAACACACATTTATTGACTACCCACTGTGTACATGGTACTATGCTGGGCTCTGGGACACAGAGATATATTTATTCAATTATGTAGTTACCCACTGTTCTAAGAGTTGGAAATCATTAATTCATTTATTCATTCAAGAAATATTTATTGGCTGGGCATGGTGGCTCACGCCTGTAATCCTCTTAATTTGAGAGGCCGAGGTAAGAGGATCACTTGAGGCCAGGAGTTTGAGACCAGCCTGAGCACAAGCAAGACCCGGCTCTCCAAAAAAAAAAAAAAATAGAAAAATTAGCCTGCGTGCACACCTGTAGTCCCAGCTGCTTGGGAGGCTGAAGCAAGAGGATCCCTTGAGCCCATGATTATGAGCTGGCAGTGAGCTATGATGACACCACTGCACTCTAGCCCAGGTGACAGAGCGAGACCCTGTCTCAAAATTAAAAAAAAAAAAAAACTAATTGAATGAATACTATATGCCAGGCATTGATCTACGTGCTGAGAATAAAGCATTAAACAAAATTAAGTCCTTCTTTTCATGGGTGGAGGGAGATAATGAATAAATATATGTAAGGTGATGGATGGTAAGACATAGGAAGAAAACTAAAGTAAAGTAAGGTTATAGAGAGAGTGTATGTGTGTTGAGGGGAGAGAGTTGCAACATTTTTTTTTCTGAGTCCGATGCGGTAGCTCATGCCTGTAATCCTAGTACTCTGGGTATTACAGGCTGAGGTGGAAGGATCACTTGAGCCCAGGAGTTGGAGGTTGCAATGAGCTATGATGATGCCGCTGCACTCTAGCTGGGCTGACAAAGCAAGACTCTGTCTCGAAAATAAAATAAAATTAAATTAAAAAGATGGATCTGGCTCTGTCACCCAGGCTGCAGTGCAGTGACGTTACCAGAGCTCACTGTAACCTCCAACTCCTGGGCTCAAGCCACCCTCCTGCCTCAGCCTCCCGAGGAGCTGGGACTACAGGCCCTGCCAGCCACGCCTGTTCTTTTTTTGTTTCCAGTCTTTTTTCTCTTTGTTTCACTCAGATAATTTCTATTGGTATGTCATCAATTCATTAATCTTTTTTTCTGTAGTTTCTATTTTGCGGTTAATCCCATCTAGTGTATTTTTTTTATTTAGGCATTGCCTTTTTCATCTCTAAAAGTTTGATTTGTCTTTTTTTATATCTTCTGTATCTCTACTTAACATGCTCACTTTTTCCTCCACCATCTTGAACATACGGAATGTAGTTATAATAACTGTTTTATTGTCCTTGTCTATTAACTTTATCACCTGTGTCATTTTTGGGTCAGTTTCTACTGATTTATTTTTCTCCTCACTGTGAATCATATTTTCCTGCTTCTTTGCTTGCCTGTTAATTTTTTATTGGATGCCAGACATTGTGAATTTTATTTTGTTGGGTACTGGATATTTTTGTGCCACTGTAAATATTCTTAAGCTTTATTCTGGGAAGTTAAGTTACTTGGAACCAGTTTGATCTTTTTTGAAGCTTACTTTTAAGCTTTTGTTTACTTGATTGGTTTTAAGACAGGATCAAAGCAGCCTTTTAGTCTAGGGCTAGTTTTGCTCCACTACTGAAGGAGTATTCCACCTAGTGTTCTACCCCGTGTCTTATAAATTATGAAGTTTTCCCACCCACAATCAGGCTGGTGTGCACACAAACTATTCTGGTCCCTGTGTGAGCTTTGAGCATTTTTCCCCTCTAATCCTTTCTGGTGGTTCTCCTAGTTTTAGGTAGTTTCTTTATGGTCATACACTGTCTAGTCCTCAGCTGAAGATTTTTTTTTGTTTTTTGAGACAGAGTCTCACTCTGTTGCCCTGGCTAGAGTGCTGTGGCATCAGCCTAGCCCACAGCAACCTCAATATCCTGGGCTCAAGCAATCCTCCTGCCTCAGCCTCCCAAGTAGCTGGGACTACAGGCATGCGCCACCATGCCCGGCTAATTTTTTCTATATATTTTTAGTTGTCCAGCTAATTTGTTTCTATTTTTTAGTAGAGACAGGGTCTCGCTCTTGCTCAGGCTGGTCTCGAACTCCTGAGCTCAAACGATCCACCCGCCTCAGCCTTCCAGAGTGCTAGGATTACAGGCGTGAGCCACCACGCCCGGCCTCAGCTGAAGATTTGAGATGCATCCTTTGCAGATCCAGATCACCAGAGTTTTCTCTCTGTGAAGCTCTCTATCTTTTTTCTAGTACTCTGTTCTGTGAACTTTAGCTGCCTTGGCTTCCCTAGTCTCCCGACTCTGTCTTCTCAACTTAGAGACTGCTAGGCTCTGCCTGTGTTCCTCCTCCCTGCACTGTGGCCTAGAAACACTTTCCAGGCAGTATGCTAGGGCAATCACAAGACTCATCTTATTTGTTTTTCCTCTTTCTGTGATTACTATCATATGCTACCTGATGTCCAATGTCTGGAAACCATAGTTTTATATAGTTTGTCCTTTTATGTTGCTATCTTTTTAAGCAGTGGGGTAAATTACTTAATGTTGGCCAAAAGTCAAAGTCCTTGTGCCCTTTTGTGAGACTGGAGTTTAAGATTTCAGAGGTTGGGTTCTTCTGGGCAGTGAAGATCAGCTCAGGGTGTGGCTCTGGGAGTGGGGGCTGAAATGGAATGGAAAACAGAGTTCCTGGGGCAAAGGCTTAATAAGAGATGTAAGGTTAAATTGTTAAATGAGTCATTTATACAGATGCTTAACAGGCTAAGTAACTGGGAATAGAACTGGCATTGCAGACAGAGGGATGAGGATGGGCAAAGGGCCTGGAGGAATAAATTAGCAGTGGCTTCAGAGAATTATAAAGTATTTCTTATAGCTGGAATATAAAGTACATAAGAAGCTTCTATGGTTTGAATGGGTCCCTTTTCCAAAATTCAGGTGTTGCCAATGTGATAGTATTAAGAGGTAAGTCCTTTAAGAGGTGATTAGCCCAGGAGGGCTTCTCCCTCCTGAATGAGATTAAGGCCCTTTGAAAAGAGGCTTCACACAGCCTTCAGCTTTTTTGCCCTCCCTCCTTCTGCCATGTGAGGACACAGTGTTACTCCCCTCCTCCTCTCTAGAGGATGCAGCCCTTACCTGAACCTGCTGGCTCCTTGATCTTGGACTTCCCAGCCTCCAGAACTGTGAGAAAATAAATTTCTGTTCTTTGTAAATTACCCACTTTCAAGTGTTCTGTTATAGCAGCACAAGACAGACCAAAAGGCAGAAATCATGTCAGGAAATGAAATGGACAGGTGACTATATTTGAACGATTCTGTTATACTAAAGAATTTGGATATTTTCTTAAAGGCAATTGAGAAAGTCAAGAAATTGGGAAGCCAGGGGGTCAGACAGTCATCCAGATTCATTCTGGAGTTTTCCAGCTGATGACAGGACATGGGGTAGAGATGAAAACTGAAAGCTAGATTTGAAAAATTCTTACTGAATAAAGAGACTGGGATGCTAGTTTTGAGGTCATGTAGAAGGTTGTAAAGCCTGACGTCATGAGCCTCAAGGTAGTAGAATTTTTTACCCAGGAGTGGTGGATTTGGCAATGGGGAGTCAGGAGAAAGCTTCTCTCATCCCCTCCCAACTCCCTGTCTTTGCGGGGGTAGTGAGAAAAGCAGCATTCTCCTGGAGAGGTCTACAGGGAAGCAGGAGCCTCAGGAGAGAGCCCAGTTCAGTTAAGACAGGAAGAGAAAGTTAAGTGAAGAAAGCCAGCTATAGGGGACTTTGTTTCTCATGGAGCAGGATTCCAGAGGGCATAGTGGAAATGGCTCTGAGAAAATCGAACAATGGGAAAAACAGGTTCAGGTGTGTGTAGAGGAAACAAAGCATCAGGGGTGTTTATATAAGTTCTGACCTTTTTTCCAATCTTGCGAAGGTGGCACACCTCTATTGTCATTCTTTTTTTTTTTTCTTTTCTTTTGAGACAGAGTCTTGCTCTGTCTCCTGTGCTAGAATGCAGTGGCATCATAGTCATTGTAGTTCACTGCAACCTCAAACTCCTGGGCTCAAGTGATCCTCCCCCCTCGGCCTCCCAGAGTGCTAGGATTACAGGCATGAGCCACCCCGCCCTGCCCCATTCTTTCTCTCGCTCTCTTTTTTTAAGTGGTTGCCCTTTTTTTTTTCAGCATCTTACAGGGGTACAAATGTTTAGGTTACATATATTGCTTTTGCCCCACCCGAGTCAGAGCTTCAAGCATGTCCATCCCCCAGACGGTGAGCACTGCACCCATTAGGTGTGTATATACCCATCCCTCCTCTTTCCTCCCACCCAATGAATGTTATTCCTATATGTGCACTTAAGTGTGGATCAGTTAATACCAATTTGATGGTGAGTACATGTGGTGCTTATTTTTCCATTCTTGTGGTAATTCACTTAGTAGAATGGGTTCCAGCTCTATCCAGGATAATAGAAGAGATGCTAGATCACCATTGTTTTTTTGTGGCTGAGTAGAACTCCCCCATTCTTTCTTTAATGCCATTCTTAATGTGCTCCATTGTAACCATTTTTAGTTTCACTTGACCATGTTTCTAACTTTTCCTTTGTTTTCTGTTTAAAGCCCGCATGATCAGATTGGCATATCTCCAAGTAAACACTCACTCTAGCCCTTATGAAACATGCTCTCTCTGTAGCTAAAACCTTGTCATTCCAATGTGTTAAGTCATAGTCCAAAAAGCCAAATTTTATGTTCTCTGACATTATTAAATAGCTATGCATTTGCCACTGCTATATCTTCCCTGCTCTTCTAAAATCCCTGCTTTCAGGCCAGGTGCTGTCTCACGCCTGTAATCCTAGCACTCTGGGAGGCCGAGGCAGGAGGATCGCTTGAACTCAGGAGTTCGAGACCAGCCTGAGCAAGAGCGAGACTCCATCTCTACTGAAAAAATAGAAAGAAATTAGCCGGGCATGGTGGCGCATGCCTGTAGTCTCAGCTACTCTAGAGGCTGAGGCAGAGGAATTGCTTGAGCCCAGGAGTTTGAGGTTGCTGTAAGCTAGGCTGACGCCATGGCACTCTAGCCCTGGGTGACAGAGTGAGACTCTGTCTCAAAAAAATAAAAAATAAAATCCCTGATTTCAGTTGGAAAAAGTGGAAATGCCCCCTTATGCTCCCAAGGGTTTTAGCTTTTGCCCAGGTGTCCTTCTGTAAAAGTGCTTTGCAAGTTACTTGTGGAAGTGCTATTCAACCCTGTGTCAGGCACTAGGAGCAGACAGACATCAGAAAGTTTGACAGAGTCTGTGATATATTCCAGATTCATGGTTTGAGAGAAAACAGCACCTCATCTCCTTTCAGTATTACTATACATATGGTATTTAATTTTTATGTACATGATGCATGGCATAAAAAGTAAAGTCTTCAAAAAGGTATGTGATAAAGAGTAAGTTTCTCTTCCTTCCCTGTCCCCCAATTCACTTCCACTCCCTGAGGCAACAACAGTTATCAGTTTCTTTATATCCCTCCAGAGATATTCTATACATTTATCAATATCTCTGTATATTCCTTTTTTAAGAAAACATTAATAACGCCAGGTGCAGTGGCAATGCCTATAATCCTATCACTTTGACAGGCTGAAGGGGGGAGGATTGCTTGCGGCCAGGAGTTTGAGACCAGCCTGGGCAATATAGTGAGACCCTGTCTCCAATAAAAAAGAAAAAAAAATTTTTTTTAAAAACCCCATAAACTGTAGCATTGTATGCCCACTGCTCTGCACCTTGCTTTTTCCACTTAAGTGTACGAGGGCTGTCCAAAAAGTATCCAGCCATTTAATATGAAAAATATATTAACAATGGCTGGATATTTCCTGGACAGCCCTCATATATCCTGGAGACCTTTCCAAGTCAGTCTACATAGAGCTGCTCTCTGTTTTTTGTGACTGCACAGTATTATACTGCTAGCTGTGCCATAGTTTATTTAACCAATTTCTTACTGGTGGACTTTCAGGTTACTTCCAGTTTTTTTGCTCTTGCAAACTATTTCAGTGAATATTTTTGTACATGTGTATTTCAAACATGTATTTATAGAATATATAGAATAAATTTATAGAATATCTAGAATAAAATATAGGATACATTCCTCAAAGTAGAATTTCTAGATCAATGAATATGGCACTATCCCTTTTGATTGGCCACGAGGAGGTTCTATCCACTGACCTCTTTTTAAAAAAATTTTTAAGGCCCCTCCCCCTCCCCCCAGCAATCTCTTAAACACTGTGTGGCAGCAAGCCATCTACTTCACAGTCTCTGCTACTGCTGCCAAGGGCAACTGTTTCTACTTCTTTCTGTTTCCACTTGCAGAATCCTCCCTCCTCTTCTCTGGAGTATGTGATAAAACATCATGTCTAGTGGATCTGTATAAATCCTTTAGGGAGAATGCTTTGTGTCTGTGGTGTAACGTGGCTGGTTTAATGCTTTTTTTTTCTTTTCACAATCTTGTACTTGTCATCGTGACCATGGTTATGGAATCCCTCTGCTAATTTCCTGGCTTCCTCCCCTTCCTCACCGTCCTCCTTATTCTTCCTGCACTTCTTTTTCTCCCCCTCTTTTCTCCTCCTCCTCATTCATGGTAGTACTTTGATGTCTCAAAATAACTAAAATAATAACTGGGGACTGTAGCCTAGGCTACATCTACTTTAATCACATCTTTCCTGTCAGAGGCAATGACAGCTCTCTCTAAGTATTCTCTGAAATTGGTCTCCCCCTTGAGGGGCAGGTAAAAGGGTTTGAGGAGCGCCTGCCTATGCTTGTCTTCTCAACGAGATGCGTTCCCGGACTGGATGGAGAAAATACTTTGAAGGATATGTCAGTCAGGGTTCAATCAGAGAAACAGAACCGGTAGATGATATACATTAACAGAGTCATTGCAAGAAATAGGCTTACACAGTTGTGGGGGGTTGTTAGGCAAGGCCAAAATCCACAAGGCAGGCCATCAAGAAGGGCAGGCTGGAACTCAGGCACAGGCTAAGGCTGCTGTTCACAGAGAGAATGTCTTCTTCATCAGGGAAACTTCTGCTCTGCTTTTTTTTTTTTTTTTTTGAGACAGAGTCTCGCTGTGTTGCCCGGGCTAGAGTGAGTGCCGTGGCGTCAGCCTAGCTCACAGCAACCTCAAACTCCTGGACTTAAGCGATCCTACTGCCTCAGCCTCCCGAGTAGCTGGGACTACAGGCATGCGCCACCATGCCTGGCTAATTTTTTTCTATATATATTTTTTAATTGGCCAGATAATTTCTTTCTATTTTTTAGTAGAGACGGGGTCTCGCTCTTGCTGAGGCTGGTCTCGAACTCCTGACCTCGAGTGATCCTCCTGCCTCGGCCTCCCAGAGTGCTAGGATTACAGGCGTGAGCCACTGCACCCGGCCTCTGCTCTGCTTTTAAGGCCTTTCAACACACTGAATCAGACCCACTCAGATTGTCAAGGATAACCTCCCTTACTTAAAGTCTACTGGTTATGGGCTTTACTCATATCACACGGCCTGCACTATCGATTTTGGCCTTGCCTGGCAACCCCCCACAACTGTGTAAGCCTATTTCTTGCAATGACTCTCTTAATGTATATCATCTACCGGTTCTGTTTCTCTGATTGAACCCTGACTGACATATCCTTCAAAGTATTTTCTCCATCCAGTCCGGGAACGCATCTCGTTGATAAGACAAGCATAGGCAGGCGCTCCTCAAACCCTTTTACCTGCCCCTCAAGGGGGAGACCAATTTCAGAGAATACTTAGAGAGAGCTGTCATTGCCTCTGACAGGAAAGAACATTCCTCAGGTCCCCAGGAAGGGTTACCTTAGTGTCAGGAGCAATGTGCTAGTGTTGTCAAATGGAACCACCCTGTTATTGGTTAGTTGGTTGTTGCCAGACTACTGTTAATTGCATTAAAAAAAAAAGTAAAAATAGGCTGCGGCAAGGTGGCTCACGCCTGTAATCCTAGCACTCTGGGAGGCAAGGCAGGAGGATTGCTTGAGCTCAGGAGTTTGAGACCAGCCTGAGCAAGAGCGAGACCCCATCTCCACTAAAAATAGAATAAATTAGCCAGGTATGGTGGCACGTGTGTGCCCGTAGTCCCAGCTACTTGGGAGGCTGAGGCAGGAGCATCACTTGAGCCCATGAGTTTGAGGTTGCTGAGTTAGGCTAATGCCACAGCACTTGAGCCTGAGCAACAGAGTGAGACTCTGTCTCTAAATAAATAAATAAGTAGATAGATTTAAAAAAATGTAAAAATAACTGAGCTTAAAAATGAGGGTGGGCAAAGTAGAAAATATCTTAGTCCATACTGATATAAATAAGTGATCGAATAGATAGACAAATAAATGGGGGGAGAAGAGACAAATCTCCAGTGCAGAAGAACTCCAAATAGGCCAGGCACAGTGTCTCACACCTGTAATCCTAGCACTCTGGGAGGCCAAGGCCAGAGGATCGCTTGAGCTCAGGAGTTTGAGACCAGCCTGAGCAACAGCGAGACCCTGTCTCTACCAAAAATAGAAAAAAATTAGCCAGGTGTGGTGGCACATGCCTATAGTCCCAGCTACTCGGGAGACTGAGGCAGGAGGATCACTCAAGGTCAGGAATTTGAGGTTGCTGTGGGCTTTGATGATGCCACTTCATTCTAGCCTGGGAGACTCTGTTTCAAAAACAAACAAACAAAACTCCAAATAATTTTTGTAGATACTCTGCTCTCAAGGAGGTGGAAAATTACTCTATTCCTTAAGCATAGGCAGAGCACAGTGACTTCCTTTCAAAGAGTAAATAAAGGGGGAGAAAAGAATAACTTTACAATGGAGAAACCTGACAAACACTATCTCAGCCAGGTGATCAAGATCAATGTTTTGGGACTTTTTTGACAGGGGTGGGGGGCAAGGGCAATATACATAATCTAAACATTTGCACCCCCATAATATGCTGAAATAAAAAAAAAGATTAATGTTAATAGTGAAAAGTCATGTGGATAGGCTGTATCCTAGGTATGATGTGATGAAAATGGCACTTTACCTCTGTGGTCTTCCTCCCCCAAACCCATAACCCCAGTCTAATCATGGGAAAAACATCAACTATACCAACTGATGAATATTCTACAAAATACCTGACCAGCACGCCATAGAACTGTTAAGATCATCAGCAAAAAAGAAAGTCTGGGAAACTGTCACAGCCAAGAAGAGACAAAGGAGAAATGACAACTAAAGGTAATGTGGTGTCCTGGATGGAGTCCTGGAACAGAAAAAGGACGGTAGGTAAAAGCTAAGCATATCTGAATAAAGTATGGGGTTTGGTTAATAATGATATATCAATATTGGTTGATTATTATAACAAATGTACCATACTAATATAAGATTTTGGGGCTGGAAACTAGTACAACCTCTGTGGAAAATAATGTGGAGATACCTGAAAGAGCTACAAATAGAACTACCATTTGATCCAGCAATCCCATTACTGGGCATCTACCCAAAGGAACAAAAGACATTCTATAAAAAAAGATATCTTCACTCGAATGTTTATAGCAGCACAATTCACAATTGCAAAGATGTGGAAACAACCCAAGTGCCCATCAATACATGAGTGGATTAATAAAATGTATATGTATACCATGGAGTTCTACTCAGCCACAAAAAACAGTGGTGATCTAGCACCTCTTGTATTATCCTGGCTAGAGCTGGAACCCATTCTACTAAGTGAAGTATCACAAGAATGGAAAAACAAGCACCACATGTACTCACCATCAAATTGGTATTAATAGATCGACACTTATGTGCCTATATAGTAGTAACATCTATCGGGTGTCGGGCAGGTGGGAGGAGGGAGGAGGGGATGGGTGTATACACACCTAATGGGTGCAGTGGGTACTGTCTGGGGGATGGACGTGCTTGAAGCTCTGACTTGGGTGGGGGCAAGGGCAATATATGTAACCTAAACATTTGTATGCCCATAATATGCTGAAATTAAAAAATTAAAGATTTTTATAATAGGGGAAATGGGATGTGGAATATATGGGAATGCTGTGTACTATCCTCTCGATTTTTCTGTAAATATAAAACTGTTCTAAAAAAAACTTTATGGAGACAGCAAAAACATTAGTGATTGCCAGAGGTTTGGGGGGAAGGTTGAATAGATGGAGCACAGGGGATTTTTAGAGGAGTCATACTATTCTGTATGATACTGTAATGGTGGATGTGTCATTAAACATTTGTCAAAGCCCAAAGAATGTGGAATACAAAGAGTGAACCCAGATGTGAACTATATACTAATAACAATGTATCAATATTGGTTCATGAATTGTAACAAGTATATTACACTATTGCAAGATGTTAACAATGGGGGAAACTGCATGGGGATGGAGAGGGTAGGTTGGGTATAAATAGAACTTTATGTAATATCTGCTTAATTCTGTATGTCTGAAACTCTACTAAGAAAATTAAGTCTACTAAAATAAATGGACAAAGGACTTAGACATTCCGCCAAAGGGGATAGATGATCAACATCGCTAGTCATTAGGGAAATGCAAATGAAACTCATAATGAGATACAACTTCACATCCACTAGACTGGCTATGATTTTTTTAAAAAAGGAAAATAACAAGTGTTGGTAAGGATGTGGGGAAATTGGAACCCTTGTGCATTGCTGGTGGGAATGTAAAAAGATGCAGTAACTGTAGAAAACAGTTTGGCAGTTCCTCAAAGTTTTTTAAAAATACAATTACTGGTTGGGAAAGGGGGGTGTTAACAGAAAAAAGCCAAACTCTGTAAAATAATTTTAAAGAGATTTATTCTGAGCTAAATTTGAGGCTCATGGCCCGGAGCCACGCCCAAGAGGCCTTGAGCAAGCGGACTCTCTGTGGTTGGGTTACAGTTTGGTTTTATACATTTCAGGGAGACAGGGGTTACAGGCAAAGTCATAAATCAATACGTGGGAGGCATACATTGGTTTGGCCCAAAAAGGTGGGCCTTCTGGAAGCGGGGGCTTGCAGGTTACAGGTAGATTTAAAGATTCTTTGAATTGTAATTTGTTAAATACGTGAAGCTTTGTCTAAAGGCTTGGAATGTTTTAAAATAAGGCGCCATTAATCCGAGACAAGCCGCAGGACACGCATTTGTTGTGTAAATTGAGGACCTGCAGGTGTGTCTTGCATACCCTTAGGCCTGGTAATGGGTTACAAAGGATGTCTCCAAGCACGGAGGGGGGCAGGATGAGGCAGGTCTGACCTCTCTCCCAGTGGCAGACAATTTAGTTTTAGCATATCCCCTTGGCCAACAGGGGGTCCATTCAGTCAGCCGGTGTGCGGGGGTGGGGTGGGGTGGGGGAGCCTTAACATTTTATTTTAGTTCACAGGGGGTAAGAAAAAAGAATTGATCCAGCAATTCTACCCAAAACAATTGAAAACAAGTATTCAAACCAAAACCTGTACACAGACGTTCAACGGCACTATTCACAATAGCCAAAAGGTGACAACAGCCGAAATGTCCATCGATGGATGAATGGATTTTTAAAATGTGATATATCATACAATTGAATGTTATTCAGCCATAAAAAGGTATGAAATACCGATACACGTTACAACATGGATAAACTTGAAAACCAAGCTATGTGAAAAAGATGGACACAAAGGTCACATATTGTATGATTCCATTTGTGTTAAGTGTTCAGAATAGCTAAATCCATAGACAGCAGGTTAGTGGTTGCCAGAGGCTTGGGGGAGGGAGAAATGGAGAATGACTGCTTAAGGGGTACAAGATTTGTTCGGGGTGATAAAAATATTGTGGAACTAGATAGAGGGAATGGTTACACAACACTGAATATACTAAATGCCACTGAATTGTACACTTTAAAATGTTTAATTTTGTTATGTGAATTTTACATCAATTTTTTAAAAAGAGAAATGTACCGAGTGCATAAGGGAAGGAAACACTAGCTGCTTCAAAAGGGGTCTAGAAGATGGGAGGGTGGGAAAGTTTAAAGAAATTTTCACAGAAGTGATGTTTGAACTAAATCGATCAATTAACAAACCTTTTTTTGTTTTTGAGACAGAGTCTCACTCTGTTGCCCTGGCTACAGTGCAGTGACGTCATCATAACTCACTGCAACCTCCATCTCCTGGGCTCAAGGGATCTTCCTGCCTCAGCCTCCTGAGTAGCTGGGACTACAGACGCATGCCACTATGCCCGGCTAAATTTTCTGCCCCCTCAGAGAGCTGACAATCTATTAATAGTTGGGAGAGACAGACACATAAATCGGCAATTCCAGTGCCTTGTGGTAAGTGCAGTGAGAGATGTATGTACAAGGTATTATGGAAGTAAGAAAGAGCATCACCCATCACAGCCTAGGCATGTATGAAAGAATGAGTAGGAAGTGGCCAAGTGAAGAGGGAAGGAAGATCATTTGAGGCAGAGGGAAGCAGAAATAAGCACAAGTAAAGGCATAGAGCCAAGAGATAGAAGGGGTGTGTGTGTGTGCACATGTGCGTGCATGCATAGGGAGTAATTACAGGTGGTTTCATCTTGTAAAAGAAAAATTTCAAAATAGGAAGTAGCAAGTAAAGTGAAGGTTCAAACAAGTAAATGGCAGTCAGGTTTGTGTTTTAGATAAATCCTTCCATTAACAGTGTGAAGTCTAACATTGGAAGAGGAACAAGAGTGGAGGCAGGGAGACTGATTGAAAGGCTGTTGCAGTAGTCCAGATGAACAATTATCAGGGTCTGTGCCAGGCAGGGAAGTGGTAATTGGGATAAAAAGGAAGGGTCCGAATCAATAAATGCTTAGAAGATAAGATTAACAGCACTTAAGGATTGATTGGCTATTGGTGGTGAGGGAGAGTCAAGGATGACTCCAGGTTCCTATTTTGTGTATTTGTCAGAGGTATTAGTTAATAGCAACAAATGCTGACTAAGCAGAAAAGGCATTTAAAAAAAGACATTGGGGAGTTCCTCTAATTATTGAGAGAGCTGGAGAACCAGGTTAGAGGCTAAGTTTCCAGGAACAATGCCCCGAACCTTTGCAGAAGTAGCTGGATGATACAGGTGCCCCCCCCACACACCCCAGACTACAAGAAGAAACTGCTACTGCAAGAAGCTAACCTTGAAAACACTGGAAATTCCCTGATAGCAAACAAAAAAACAGGAGTGTCACAGAGAACAGGTTTCCTCCTCTTGATGCTCAGTTCCGAATCAATCTGGTGCAGGTGTTTCTGATTGGAGAAGCCTATGTCACATGACTGTGTCATAACTACAGGGGAAACTGGCATATAGCGCTGACTCATACTGGGCAGGCGGGGCTCATAACATGGAAATTCTTCCATATATAGGAAGGCTATTCAAATTATGAGGGCAGCCACAATTGCAACACAGATGGTGCTGCTATCAGCTAATGTAGAGAATACGAGAGTTTGGGGGCAGGGGTGAGGAATTCCATTTAGAACATGTGGCATTTCAAGTGTCTGTAGAACATTCAGATGTAGACGACTAGCAGATGGTGGGATATTTGAAGTCCTTAGCATCCAGGTAGCAGTTAAAACAAGAGTGTGTGGGATGGTCTAGGGAGAGCATTTGGCTGAAATGAGAAAAGGACAAAAATCCTGGGTGTGGGAAAAAAAGATTGCCTGGATTCTCCATGCCCCTGTAAAGAGCCCTAGCCACCTGAGACACAGGAATATATAACAACATAGAGAATGTTTGCTTTCACTTTCCCTAGACATAGTTCACTTTTCATATATCACGAGGATGATATCTGTAGCCATTTGTCTAGCTAATTGCTCTGATCTAAAAAGGTAAAACTTCTCTCCCCAAGAGGTACAAATGATTACAGCCAGGACTAGGTTCCCAGGTGTCAGGAAGACTGGAGCACTATTTTCCTAGGTGTTTATACTTCAAAAGGGTTGAAGCCCAGACCTTGGAGACATCTCTAAGCTGTAAAAAACTGGAGACACAAGGGATTATTTGGCCCTTGGAAAGACATGTTTACATTATAAAAGGTTAAGGTATGAACTAGCATCCCATCCTTTCAATCTGTTTCCAAGGAGCAAAAGGTTTTCTCTCTCCTTTTGGAAGGGAGCAGGATGGCTCTCTTGTATATCAATGGAGAAAATCCATTGTTCTCCACCCCTCATCTATGGGGTGAAACTTGTCACACACAGAAAGTTTCCATCAGTTCTCATCATGTCACCTGTGGTGTAGGGGATCAATGTGGCAATGTTACTCTGGCTATTGATCTGGTTGTATTAATAAAGAACTCTTTTCCCTGATCCAGATGCCTCATGTTTCTTTAGTATTTGTACATATAAAGTACTTCATGTGCCAGTGGGGTAACTTTTAGTCAGTTTTCATTGGGTGGCTTGTCTTTTTGTTATTGCTATATAGTCATTTTAAATATAAATATGTATATTCAGGATAGTTATCCTTTATCAGTTATATGCATTGCAAATATCTTCTGCCAGCCCAGGTACCATTTTTATTTTTATTTTTTTTAGAGACAGGTCTCCATCTGTCGCCCAGGCTGGAGTGCAGTGGCCCTATTGTAGCTCACTGCAGAACTCCCAACTCTTGGCTCAAGCGACCCTCCTGCCTCAGCCTCCACAGTAGCTGGGACTACAGGCGCACATCACCACGCCTCTCATTTTAGAGATGGGTTCTCACTATGTTGCCCAGGCTGGTCTCCAACTCCTGGCCTCAAGTGATCTTCCTGCCTCAGCCCCCCAAAGTGCTGGGATTACAGGTGTGAGCTATGGCACCCAGACTATTGTTTTTTAATGGGTGAGGCCCAAACATGTTTAAGGCTGAGGATAAAACACCACAGGTTGAAATCAGAGAGAGAAAAGATAATGAAGCAGGGTTCTGAAAGAGATTGAAAAAGATGGCATTTTAGGCCAGGTTCTGAAAGAGATTGAAAAAGATGGCATTTTAGGCCAGGTTCTGAAAGACATTGAAAAAGATGGCATTTTAGGCCAGGAGTGGTGGCTCATGCCTGTAATCCTAGCACCCTGGGAGGCCAAGGCAGGAGGATCACTTGAGGCCAGGAGTTCGAGACCAATATGAGCAAAAGTAAGAGCCCCCCCATCTCTACTAAAAACCTAATAGAAAAAATTAGCTGGGCATGGTGGCAGGTGCCTGTAGTCCCAGCTACTTGGGAGGCTGAAGCAGGAGGATCGCTTGAGCCCAGGAGTTTGAGGTGGCAGTGAGCTATGATGATGCTACTGCACTCTAGTGCACTCTAGCCAGGACAACAGAGAGAGACTCTGTCTCAAAAAAAAAAAGAAAGAAAGAAAAGTAAAAGATGGCATTTGGGGCACAGGTGAATGGGTGGACTTTGAACAGGAAGATAAGGATGGATGTGAATGTAGAATTGTTTTTAGAAGTTCAGCTGAGGCTGAAGAAGACCATGTATTTCTAGTGGCACTGATTTGTATGGATTTGTTGAGTTTTCTCTAGCAGGGTACAAACATGCATAAGGAGGTGAGAAGGGTGGTTTGTTGTACTGAGCCAAGGTAAGAGGTTTGTGGGGCCAGTGTGGTAGACAGGGATGCCAAGGGAATTGAGGGTGCTGATGAGGGACTAGTTTGGGTGGTCAAACGTGGGGTTAAGAAAGGTTGGGAAGGGAAGGAAAAGAGGCCAGGAGGGGCTGGCAGACTGGCAGAAAATGGAGGGCTCAAAGGACTAGAGGGGTCCATATGCAGTCAAAGAACTCACATGTGGGTGAGGGCCTGAGGGAGCAAGAGGAGAGAAGATTGTGGTCAGAAAGGAATACTGGAGTTATGGATGTTAGAGGCGAGCAGTTCTGGACCACAAAGTTTGAGATGTGGTGCTTTGGTGGGTGTGACTGAAGTGGAATGGAGAAGGTAATTGAGAGAGTCAAAGGACTGGCTCTTTGTTGTGTCATCTCCATGGACAATCAGATCCCCTAGTATGAGGGCCAGGAATTAGAGTGGAGGGGGGTGGGTGATGGGCCAGTATCTTTACTTAAGGAGAGTGAAGGATACATTAAGAATTTCCTAGGCAAACTGGGATGGAGGGGATGGCCATTCTAACTATAATGAGAAGATTGGGAAAAGGCACGGCTGGAAGTGTGAAACAGCCTGATCTTTTTTAGGGAACTAAAACCGGTGTGAATGACGCCAAGTGTGAGCACAGGGACATGGCAGCAGATGAGGCTGGATTACTAGGCAGAACTGACATATGGAGGTCCTTGTGCACTAAACCAAATGATGCAGAACCACTGAGGGTTTTTAAGCAGAATATTGACTTAATTCTGGTTTGTATTTTAGATTTTTTAAGGTCAAGTGGAAAATTGGAGTCAGGTAGGCCTAGAGCCCCAGAGACCAGTTAGAGGGCTATTGCAATTTCCCAAGCCGGTATGAGGGGAGTGGCACTGGCAATGGAGGTGGAGGATGAATTCCAGAGCTATTCTGATATCCCACATGTGTTCCTGCAGCTCTACAGCCTTTCACCTATTTTCAGCATGCAATATGAGGCCTGGTTTTTCCTTTCCGTTTATGCTCTTTAATGGCCCAGCTTTTCTTCCCAGAAGCAGCTGTCAGGACTTTTGAGAATGGGGTCCTTATCACTAATACCTCCACTCTGTTCACTCTATAGGCAGGGGATGAAATTATCAAAGGAGGCTTTTTTTTTTTTTTTTTTTTTGAGACAGAGTCTCGCTGTGTTGCCCGGGCTAGAGTGAGTGCCGTGGCATCAGCCTAGCTCACAGCAACCTCAAACTCCTGGGCTTAAGAGATCCTCCTGCCTCAGCCTCCTGAGTAGCTGGGACTACAGGCATGTGCCACCATGCCCGGCTAATTTTTTCTATATATATATGTTTTTTTTAGCTGTCCGTATAATTTCTTTTCTATTTTTAGTAGAGACGGGGTCTCGCTCTTGCTGAGGCTGGTCTCGAACTCCTGACCTCGAGCAATCCTCCCGCCTCGGCCTCCCAGAGTGCTAGGATTACAGGCGTGAGCCACCGCGCCCGGCCTATCAAAGGCTTTTGGGCCTCAGCTAATATATTTTTCTTTACTTGCTTTTGTTTCCCTCTTGGTAGAATCCTTCAGTTAATCTGAGGCAAGAATTTGATACCTTGAACATTATGGAATCAGGCTGTTTCACTCTTTTTCAGTGCTCTGTTGCCTAGAGGTCTCCATATGTGGCAAATTGAAAGGGCTAATACTGTATATGAAAGTTGAACTCAGTATGTGAAACTGTCTGACAGCTCCCCCTACCCCGGTAGCACTCTCCCTCCCTTTTCAGGGTTACTCATTGCCATTTGTGGTAGGCAGAATTCTAAGATGGCCCCTAATGTTCTGCCCCTGCCCAAGTACACACACCTTCTCCCAGTTATTCAGTCAAACACTAATCTAGGTGCTGCTGTGAAGGGATTGTGCAGATGTAATTAAGAAATAGAGATTATCCTGAGTGAGCCTGACCTAATCAGCTGAGCTCTTAAAAGGGACTGGGCTGTTCAGTCACAAAAAAGACAAATATATGATTCCACTTATAGAAGGTACCTAAAGTAGTCAAATTCATGTTAGATTACTACATATGAAATGTCCAATTTCCTTAAGTGCTAAGTTTGACGGTTGATATCTCTGACATTTCACTTTGACACTTCTTGTTTTATGTTTATTGTGAAAGTACATCCTCAGTCTTTCAAATACAAGTTTTCGCTTGTGATCATCTTTCACATTTTTAAGAGCAATTTTTGTGAAACCATGGATAAATCAAAAATTTGTGTTATTTTCAAATATGAGTTCCATCGTGGAATCAATGCAGTGCAGACAGCTCGAAATATCAACGAAGTGTTTAGGAAGGATGTGGCTAATGAATGCACAGTATGTCCATGGTTTGAGAAGTTCTGTTCTGGTGATTTTAATCTTGAAAATGAGCCATGTGGGCGACCTGACACCAAGGTGGATAATGATGAGCTGAAAGCTGTAGTGGAAATGAATCCATCTCAACCTACATGGTGAATTAGCAGCAAGGTTTGACGTTACTATTCCAACAATATTGGACCATTTTGAAAGTAAAGAAGCTGGATAGATGGGTTCCACATGAATTAAACGAGCATCAGAGAGAAATCATCTCAAAGCTTGCCTTTCTTTGCTGTCATGACATAAAGGGGAAACATTTCTACACTATTGTTACGTGTGATGAAAATGGATTATTTTTGACAATCCCAAGTGTTCAGAACAACGGTTGGATAAAGATGAAGTGTGAAACACAGTCCAAAATCGAATATTCATCAAAAAAAGCTAATGGTGTGTGTTTGGTGGTCCAGCGCTGGTATTATCCACTACAGCTTCATGAAACCTGGTCAATCGATCACAGCAGATGTCTACTAAAACTGGCTGGGCGAGGTAGCTCACGCCTGTAATCCTAGCATTCTGGGAGGCCGAGGTGGGAGGATCGCTCGAGGTCAGGAGTTTGAGACCAGCCTGAGCAAGAGCGAGACCCTGTCTCTACTGAAAAAATAGAAAGAAATTAGCAGGACAACTAAAAATATATATAGAAAAAATTAGCCGGGCATGGTTGCTCATGCCTGTAGTCCCAGCTACTTGGGAGGCTGAGGCAGAAGGATCACTTGAGCCCAGGAGTTTGAGGTTGCTGTGAGCTAGTCTGATGCCACGGCACTCTAGCCTGGGCAACAGAGCGAGACTCTGTCTCAAAAAAAAAAAAAAACAAAAAAAAACAAAAACAACTTTCCTGAATTGCTGGTAGTATGATTTCATTTTGAAATTAAGAATTTGCATTTGATGAAATGCCACTAAGATTTAAATAACAAAATATATTTTGAATTATTCATAAAATAATATCATATACAGTGTGAAATATATAATAATTAAAATTGGCATTTCTGAAAGCATTTTAAAGAAAATATTTAGGGTTGTACCATTAACAGAGGTATTGCCCATAACCTCTTTAAGATTTTAGTAACTTCTATCCTGTTTTAACTATACTGGGTCAGAAATTATAAATGTATACTTTATAATTTATTTCCTATTGGCATATGATTTTCTTTAAGAGCAAGATGGTTGTACTGTGTAGCTGGTGTCCTTAAAAATCTATTTTTAGTTCTATGATCATTTCCTTTGATAAATATTTTGACCTTCTAAAATTTCAGTTTGTTGCCTCAAGTAGAAAAAGAACAGTTTTTCTGAGAGAAAGAGAGAGGGAATTTTAACATACTTTCAATAGTTTTCTCATTATGCATTTGTAAAAATGCATAGTAGTGTCCTAGTAAGACTGACAATCTGACAATAGCTCTGGCCTCCATCATATTTTGTAATGAAACATTTGATTAAAAAGACAACTCTGATAGATTTATTATGGCAAATGGACACAGCTTTTCCATTTTTTTGTTTTTTGTTTTTGCCTTGAGCTTACATGATGCACATATTTAAAAAATCAGATACAGGTTGTGCCCATATGTCATCTAAGTTATCATTCAATAGAATCCAAAAATATGATCAAAATGTATTTAGACCAAACTACAGGATGAAGTTTTATCTTATTCCCTTCTATTTTTAACCAGACTATTTTAGTATTATATAAAGCAAATTTTTCACATAATGTCATGCTACCTACACCAATGGCTATCTCTCCATACAAAAGCAGAAAATATCGCAATATCCTTTTTTTCTGTTTGCAAATTAATTCTTGGCAAATAATTTTATTTTTATCAATATTCTATCAGAACCTAAAAATTTCAGAATATATTATAGTAGGGCATATTTCTTTAAAGTATTTTATATTATGAATATACAAAAGCACATTAAAAAATTGGCTTTCTGGCCAAGTGAGGTGGCTCACTCCTGTAATCCTGTAATCACTTCAGGCCAAGAGTTCAAGATCAGCCTGGGTGACACAGCAAGACCCAGTCTCTAAAATGAAAAATATTAGCTGGGGATGGTGGTGGGTACCTATAATCCCAGATACTTGGGAGGCTGAGGCAGGAGGATCACTGGAGCCCAGGAGTTCATGGCTGCAGTGAACTATGATAGGGCCATTACACTTCAGCCTGGGCAACAGATTGAGATCTCTTCTCTAAAAAAACAAAAACAAAAAACAAAAAAAAAACCCTGGCTTTCTGAAATAGAATCGTATTAACACTTGCCCTCCAAAACAACACAAAATACAATTAAAAAAACTAGATGAAAATCAGAATAATCTTGACACTAAAAATCTAGATCTTAAACACATAGTATCATGGGGAAAACTCAGGGAACAACTTGTATCCACATGATACAACAAGGTTCAGGACAGTTCAAAGACATATGTGCACCATGATTTCACAAGCAGTACATGTAAGTGTTTCTAGAAACAGAGACAAGCTATTTCAACATTTATTATTAACATACAGTGGCTCTCTGACAATACCTGACAAGGAATTCTGACTCACCGTAGATATATTTTACATTGTTTACAGATAAATAATTTTGCCAAAAAAAGTAATTTAAATGTCTTGCATTAATTTCATAACAAGTTCACAACTCTACAATAGTTTTTAACCTCTTTAAGTCCAAATACCATAATACCATGATATTATGGCTTTGTGCCTTTTCTTGGTAGTATTTCACTTCTGATCTCAAAACAAATAGAGAAAAAAGTGAGGATACAGATATGTTTGAATGACAAAGCTGTTAAATTTGACTTAAGACCTTTACCCCTGTGTTTCAATGAGGATAAAGATAGGAAAACTGATAAAGGAAGAAACATCTCTAAGTACATGTTTTATCTGAGATGGAAACACTTTGATTTAAAGTTGTGTGACTGGAAACATTTTCTGGAGAGGCAATTCCAAAGCACTACATTACAGCATTGTTCCATGAATACATACTCTACTTGTAAGCTATGGTTCTGTTAAAAAAAAAAAAGAATACACACTCTGCATTTCAAAATAACTAAAAAATATTGGGGATAACCACCCTTCCATGACTATTGATTCAAAGAAAAAAATGATTAAGTAATGGTTCCAAATTACTTGAGATTTAGCTATAAGACTCCTACATATCTGATAAAGTCTTTTTTTGAGGGGTGGGGCATGGGTCAAATCTAGCATATTTAATAGTGGCTACATTAAAGAAAAATATAAATCCAACTTCAAAACAATGTTTTCTTTTTTTCTTTATAAACAATATTTTCTTTTTATCCAGATCAACTCAAACTTTACATAAACTTTAATGTTGCAAGAGAATCTAACCCATTTATGAAAATCAGTAGTTGTACAATCAAGTCAAGATAATGTTGACTAAGCTAATGAGAGCTCATTTACTGAGCTGGCATGGTTGCCTCATGACTGTAATTCCAGCACTTTGGGAGGCCAAGGCAGGAGGATCAGGAGTTCCAGGTTAAGGTGAGCTGTGATTGTGCCACTGCACTCCAGCCTGGGAGACAGAGTGAGACCCGTCTCTAAAAAAACAAAACAAACAAAAAAACCCCAAAGGTAAGTATAGATAGCACAAAAATTGCAATGACTCTAAGATCATCTAGTTTTTAAAAAATAGTTCTAGTTGTCTTTATATGTTATGCCAATTGATACCAGAGTTTAATGACAGATAAGACAATTTCTAAAGTGGTGGCATACATTGCTTTAAGATTTTTAAATGTAAGCCCACTTTAAAATATAGACAAACCACAGATGAAAATGAAGGCAACAAAGAAATTCAACTTTTCACAACCAAAAATTAGCACAACCTGAAAATAATTTAGAAAAGGATGTTCTAAGAGATATATTGCAGATCTGTGTTCTATTACCCAAGATTATATCAATTCATAATTCTAAATCTTTCTAAAATATAAGATTAAAATCATTTTCTTTTTTTTTTTGCAGAGTAAGAACCTCTTAATAAAATCGTTTTCAATGTATATGTAAATTCTGTGTTTTATAACACAGGTATGTTTCTCCAACACTATCTTTTGAAAATGGACCACTGAAAGAGATAATAATTTTTATTCTCAAAGTTTCCTTAAACTCTACTTTAGCTTGAATACACATGCAATATGCTTTCAATCATAAAATCATGGTGGACAGCAGCAAAGGACTTGTGGAGCAGATTAAGGAAAATCTGATAATTCACATTGTGATTATTTTGCAAATTGATGACAGATAATTCACACTTTTAAAAACTCAAGATTTTCCTTTTTAAAGAACCAACATAGACTCAAGACACCTTGCCAACACTTCCCCACCCCTCAACAAATTGATTATTCTTTTACACATAAAACTGAATTGGTTATGGCAACAAAATTGTTAACAATGAAAGTTTGCAAATTGCAAATATCAATCTCTTTTTCTTGATCCCCAAGTACAAGATGCAGGGGTTTCATAATCTTTTAGCAGTGCTTCTCCTATAAATAATCCTTCATTTTGTTTGGCAAAGGCAGTTTTAGAAATAAGTCTATTCTGAAATGCTGACATAAAGCAAATGACACAGGGACTGCAAAGAACAAACCTGCATGGATTGTGATATTGGATTGGTCAGTCTGACAGGGTAAATTGCAGATCCAGGCAACCGAGACCTTGAATAACAAAAAGCTTCATTTTCCAGTCTCTGGTTGAATGTTCAATTAGATCAACTAATTGCCCTTCTACATCTGGTTGTTCATAAAAGCAAAACCTACAATTTGAGTGTTCAATTCTAGAGTGAAGTGTTTTACCATGGGAGCAAAAGCTCCAGCTTAAAAGATAATGGTCATCAGTGCTATCCTGAACAAGAAAAAAACCATCTAGCACATTTGCTAGCTTCTGCCTCTCAGCACGTGATTGCCTCCCAAGTACCATCCTTATTTTGCAACTTTTTTCAGCTCCTCTGTAAGGCTTGTCACAGCCATAGGACCACTACTTTGCACAGAATCATAAACTCCTGCAACCCCAGGAGCAGAGTCAGGATCAAAATTCAAATGATAGCACATACTTTCAGACACATGGACATCTGTGCCCATGAATCCACTGAAGTTCCTTTGGATTTGATCATTCTGTATTGGAGGCAGAAATGGTGAGAGTGGAGGGACATCATCATGCCTCGCCCTTTACATGCTCTGTAATGTGACTCCTATGGTGCCAATGAACAAGCCATTCACAGAGGGGTCCTCCGGGGCAAGGACCAGGTCCTGGTCTACCTGATTCTTGTTTTTGGGGAACAAGATCCTTCCCACTTGAGAAGGGACTGCAGAGAACTGTCTGGACAATAGCCACGAGATCCTTGCACAGGATATGGCTGCTCATCCAAAGGCACAGAATACCAAACATAATCTTGAGGCTTAAGTCCAATAACTACAGGCACATGTTCATCAAGGTGAAGATGCAAGTCTCCATTCTGAAATTCTGAACTTTTTAATGAACTACTTTGTTCTTTGCCCACAGTTTCAGGCTGAAGATTGTGAAAATCTTTTCAAACATCATTCCGTGCTGGACTTGGTTGTAGTGTAGGAATTAACCAAAGCTTTGACTCTCACCTCCATTGTGCGCGGCGTCTCCTCAGAGTTTTTAGGTCAATAAGCCAAAGGGAGGACAATAGTGATTACAGAGAGAATAGCTCTTATGGTCTTTGAGCTCTCACAGCTTTAAAGACTGTTGGTGCTGAGCAAAGGAAAAGTTCTCCTCATCTGGCAGACCTCACAGAGGGTGTGCTTAGTTTGCCTTTCTGCTTTTGTTTTGCAGAAAGCTGCCTTTCAATGTACTCATTAGGCTTTCACTGTTTGATCTATTTTTCCACCTTATTCATCTTCACTGTTGATATCACAGCTGGCCATTTCTTTACCAGAGCAGCTACCAAATAAGGACTCATCTTTTCTAAATTGTTGTATTACCAAGAAATCAGTTTTTTGTTTACTTTTATTCAGGTTAAAAAAATTCTGGAAGGTTTTAAGACTAATTTCCTTCATTGTGATTGGTTACTTAATCCAGGGAGATCAATTTCTCTCTGGGATATTGAGCCCACACATCTGGAGAGCCCGCGACGCTGCATCTATGTATTTTTTTCAGCTTCATTTAACCTTTGGAGCCATTTTCCAGCGGCAGCGGCGCGGCAGCGGCCGTCAGCGCGGCTCTCCGCTCCCTCCCTCCTCCAGCGCTGGCACTATCGCTGCAAAATATGTGTTTCAAGCCGCTAAATTTTTGGTGATTTGTTAAACAGCAGCAGAAAACTAATACACCATTAGTAGTGTTATTAGGGTGGCAAAGTTTGGGGTTGAAGAAGCAGCTGATTTATTTATAGATGATTCTAAATTTAGAATTGTTGCACATGAAAGAAAAAATAACCAGAAATCAGTGTGAAAGAGAAAAAACACATAAAAGCACCTTCTTCAATGCCCAGATCAAGGCTTCTTCGTCACCCCCGCTCCAGGTTGACGTGATTGTTTTTTCCCTAGATATTCATAGGTAGTAATGTATATTATCACCTAAATAATACTTTTCTGTATTGTTCTCTAGTGGCTTTTTGTGTCTACTTAACTAGGCTTCAAGTTCCTTGAGGGCAAGGATTTGTCTTGTTCATTTTTGTGTCCTCTGACAGTGCCTTGCACATAGAAATGCTAGTAAATGTTACTTGATTGGCTGAAGAAGGTATGTTTGATGAATAAGTCCTTCAAACTAAACCCTCCAGGTGCTATTTCTGGAGGGTCCCTGGACTGGGTTCTTGAGGCTCCAGCAGGATTTTTTTCTTATCCAGCCACTGTGAGCCCCACCTTCCAGCTTTCCATAGCAGCACAATATATCATAATATCAATATCCTATGACTCTTCTCCCAAGATAGGGAAACTTGTCTGACTGGGAGCATGACCTGGTATTTAACAATAAGAAGAGTTTTACTTAATTAGCTAGCGCCCACTAATCAGTAAGGCCTAAAGATCTGCCAGTGGCATCTGAGCAATCTGGTTTAAAAGTTGAAAAGCTGAGTTTATTCACCACAGGTGGGTACTTGTGGGGGAGGGCGGCGGGGGTAAGGTTTTACTAGTTAAATCAAATTACAGGAAGAAGTTGCTGCCCAATTTCCAGGAGAGTCTGTGGTGTAGTAAACTTTGTCTTTTTCACTGTATGACTCTTGA
This sequence comes from Lemur catta, assembly GCF_020740605.2. Classification (NCBI taxonomy): domain Eukaryota; kingdom Metazoa; phylum Chordata; class Mammalia; order Primates; family Lemuridae; genus Lemur; species Lemur catta. Next base: position 47,303,195 of record NC_059155.1, on the reverse strand, counting down.
TTATAGGATAGGATTATGAATCTTCTCTGTGCTCATATCCACAATTAACAGTTTGTTCACTGTTTCAAAGAAATTGAAGCAGAAGTTAAGAACTTTTTTTTTTTAAATATAGTCAAAGGGCTAGGTAGTAGAAACTTTTTGAAGAAATTGACTGACATGCTTTCTTAGGTCAAAGACTTTTTTGTTTTTAATTTTTTAAAGAAAAGTTCTTGCTCTGATGTTCGGGTTAGAGTGCAGTGGCGTCATCACAGCTCATTGCAACCTCAAACTCCTGGGCTCAAGCGATCCTTCTGCCTCAGCCTCCTGAGTAGCTGGGGCTATATGCGCTGCCACCATGCCCGGCTAATCTTTTGTTTTTGTTTTTGTTTGTAGAGAGGGGGTCTCGAACTCTCAGCCTCAAGCAGATCAAGGACTTTTTGAAATAAAAGGCTCTGAGAGATCCAAATTGTAGCTTCCAGTGGCTTGTAATAATTTCTTGCTGATGTGGCAAGCTACCTTAAATCCTTTCTGCAACAAGAGATGAGGTGTAAATTAATACCAATGTGACAAGATGTCTGAACAGTGGACTTTAAACTGCAGGAGGATCATAACTGATTTGTTCAAGGAAGTGGAGGAAATTCATGACTCAAGATAGATATGTGGTTTAGGCAGATGGCAAGTGAATTCATTTATCATTGTTGAACTGCCTTGAGCTCAATGGAATCACCGATTGTCACAATTTGCAGAGCTATTTGGTGCAAATGAAGTCACAACTCAGAGGAGAGTCATGGATTTTGACGAACGTTAATCATTTTTATGGCTGCCTTTGAAATGCAAACTCTGGGCATTTGCTCTGTTACTATGCGCAGAACTCTACTGAATACCAAAACGATTTAGAAATTTTGAGCCATACGTACCAAATCGGAGATGTTTGGATTCATCTGGCCCTGTGAAACTATCAGTCTTTTTTATCAAATTTGCCTGAGTCAGAATTAACACGTGTTCAAATCGGAATCCTCTCCCTCATCGTTTTGCATAACAGTTCTGTCTTTGACATACAATCATTCGAATTTACTCGCTCAGAATTGATCCATCAGCCTTGTAACTATCCATTTTTGTACAAATAAAGTTCATTAAACTTTTTTAGACACCTTTGGCATTTACGTTAAGATCTACGTTATTGGCTAGGTAACAAACAGACTATACTTTACCACTTTGGCAAAAATGTATCCGTCCTGTGTACAAGTTTCTTTTTACTCTTCGGCTAGACTTTTAAGAAACTTGGACACTCCAGCCCCAGAGAGTGCCCTAAGCGGGAGTCGGGTTGACAGGGTTACTCGCATGCGCTCTCGACAACATCGTGTTTGTCGCAACGAGCCCTGCGCGGAAGGTTACGTAAGACCTGAGACTTTGATTATACTGTAGTCATTTTGTTGGTAGCTTTGGTTATCGGGATACCTCCGCGCGGGTACTTGATTGTAACAGAAAGTAGTTCCGGCTCGTGTTGTTCGGCCGAGGAGCCGTCGCCGCCATTTCAAGACCGTGAGAGGTAGATGGCCAACCAGAGTTCATAAGGTTCGAAACCTGTAACTGTTGCTGCCGCCTAAGCCTTCCAAAGCACTGTTACGACTGCTGCCCTTGTACTACTACCTCCAAAAACATTCTTGCCAGTAGTGGCGGCAGCGCCTGTCAATCACCTCTTTCTCGCTCTCTCAAGAAGCTCCAGATGGCGTCTTCCGTGGGCAACGTGGCCGACAGCACAGGTACTGGTGTCCCGTTCTACCTTGGCAGACGCCCCTTTGGGGGTCTCGCGCCGTCCTCTACTTCTCATCACTCCCTCCCTTCCCTCTAACCATCCCCCTTACATCAGTGGCATTGCTGAGCTTTTCGTGGTCTACTGCCATCTGGTCGGGTTTTCTGCTGTCGTCTGTTCATCGAACATTTCCTCTTTGCTTGCTTTTTGCTTCTTTTCTTGCCTTTTTTTTTTATTCCATAAATATTCTAGCCTTCTACTCTTTCGGGGACGCTTCTACCACACGTGCGCGCTTAGAATGTCTCGGAATGGACTGCACTGGAATCCCTGCCCTTTCACTCTCCTTCGTAACCGTTTTCTCCCCTAATTCTAGCTCATCGCCTCTTCTTTTTTCCCTACACCTCCTCCATCCCTTTCCCTTAGCCAGATTTAGTCCTTCTCTGCTATTTTAGGGCGGGAGTTGCCATTCCGATGTAATCATATCCTCACTTTGCATCACCCAAGGACTAGCAAAAGCTCGTCGATGTGCTACAAGTAACCTCGGGAAGCGGGGACATTAAGCAGTACCCCGCTGGGCAGCGCCTTTCTGGTGTTTTTTCGGTTGAGCGGTCCCGGTTTAGATTGGAAATTTCCAGGGGTTCCCTCTGCCATCGCCCAATTCCACCCGCTGCCTCCAGCCTGGATTTCCCACCCTTCCCTCCCTGTCCTGGGGGAACCACACCCTTTCCTTTGCGAGGTTGCCAGCTCTACGCTCCACTTCCTATCCTTGGGGGAGAAACCACCCTGGTGCTGTTGCTTTGGCGTTGACCACCCTGCCCGCCCAGTTCTCGCTTTGTGTTACTTTTCTCGATGTATTCCTCCGCCGCCGCCTCTGGGTCTTCCATCCCCATTCTTTAGCCCGGTATCTCTTTATTCATAGGGTGTATATTTTTTTTTAAGTTTCCATCCCTGCTTGAAGAGTTTGTAAAGCAACTGGAGTGTAGCTGTACAAGTCCAAGGCGGTTGCCCTTTTAGACAATTCAGTCGCGAGCATTTGGCACTAAGAATTAGAAAACAACCAAATTATAGGAGTGTCCTTCAGCTGCCTTTCCATATTGAGGCTATTTGGGGCGGGTGGGGGTGGGGAATTAAGCTGCGGTTCTAAGGTTTCCCACGAGGTTATTTTTTGGTTGTTTTTCAGTTGAGATATGTCAGGGGTTTTAGTTACTGTTCTGGACATTGTGCAGTAATAGGTGAATCGTCAGTAGTATCTTATTCACAATTGTAGAGAGTGGGATTAATAATTAGTACGTGCTCTTCTCCCCGCCCTCCGGACCCCAGACCCCGTGATTTTTCAAAGATTTAAGATTCTGTACTAGATTCTGTATCAGGTTGCCCTTTTCTTTTCTTTATTATTTAGAGACAGGGTCTCGCTCTGTCGCCCAGGCTGGAGTGCTGTGGCGCGATCATAGCTCACTGCAGCCTCGATCTCCTGGGCTCATAGCTTGCACTTTTTTTTATGTGATATTTTATTTGAGGAAGTTGTCGTTTCAAGTGTTAAAATAACAGATAAACTGCTTTGAAAAGCGACAAAGTACTGTGTTAAAATAAGGAGCTAGGAAATTTTAGAGACTTGTTTAAAATGTAATTTTCTAGTTTCTATTAGAGCTATAACTTCCCCCAGATTTGGATGCAAGTCTCTCTGCTCTTTGTGTTCGTGGTCAGCTGTGCATTCTGTCAGGAAATTTACTTTGCTTTCCTGAGTATCTAGAACACGCATCAGCCCTAATGATTGGGGAGCTAGGCTCAAATTTGTCCATGGTTTCCCATTCCAACCATTTAGTGCAAGTGCTGTGGTCGAATTCCCAGTAATGTATCAATGTTTTAAGTATTTACAGTTGAAACTCAGGCAGTTTTTTTTCTTCTCTAGGATTCATACCCTGTATCTCTATGTATCTGAATTAAGTCACCTACTACACCTGTTCTGTTGCGCTTTATCGAATATTTTATACTTCAGCATTTTCCTGTTCTTTTTACTTTTTTAACCGTTGCAGTTGTAGGTTAACTGCTTGGTTTATGTAGAATTGGTTGCCATGGTCTTTATCCTTTAGTCAATGCCAGAGCTCTTTGGAAAATGTTAGTGCTAAACCAGCATGGGTGGGATTTAGCTAATTTGGTCTCTGTGAATTTGGGATGGTAGAGGAGCAATATAATCTTGGGTCATTATTTGAGATGTTTGATGACGCCTTTAAATATCTTGGCTCTGGAGGAATGAATTCATCTTGTTTATCAGCTGTTTTAAAAATAGCACCTTGACTTTTAGGTTTTTTCCCTTAGGCTTGTTACTAGTGTTGCCCTTTTGAAAAATAAAAATTTGTGAAATATACAAACACAGTATCATTTCAAGAGTTAAAAACATATCTGGTGCCCCCACTGAGCTTAAGGGATAGATTGTTACCACAAATCTAACCTAAAACAAGGTACAGGATATTAAGTTTCTCAGTAGGCTATTCTGACATTAAATCTTTGTGACCTTGCAAATCACACGTTTAATATTTTATTTCTATATGTTAACTAAAGTATAAGGAATAATGTTCAGTGAATCTTTAGGTGCTATCTATAATTTATAATTTAAAAGTACAAAGTATTTTTGCTCATTAAATGTAATCTCATTTGGAAGTTAATATTCCTTTCTAGTTTGAGGAGAAGTATTAATGGGTGAATTCTAAAAATGCCAATTCTGCACCTGATATTAATTTGGAGATATAAATAATGTGCAGAACACTCTAGTGCTTTACATAATTTCAAGCATTTTCATCTTTAAGTTTAATATACCATATTTTTACATTTTTTGGTTTGCATTTCTAACTTTTTGTTTTCCCCCCTCCTTCCCTCAAATGTTTTGATGATTCTCCAGAACCAACGAAACGTATGCTTTCCTTCCAAGGGTTAGCTGAGTTGGCACATCGAGAATATCAGGCAGGAGATTTTGAGGCAGCTGAGAGACACTGCATGCAGCTCTGGAGACAAGAGCCAGACAATACTGGTGTACTTTTATTACTTTCATCTATACACTTCCAGTGTCGAAGGCTGGACAGGTAGGAGATGTGTGTGTGGGGGGGTACCTGCTGGTGATTGCTACCTCTGGGTGCTGAGCTTTGAAAAATGATACTTAAATATTTGAACTTGAAATTTTTCCAGTATGGGTTTCAACTCAACAACCAAAGCACATCTGCTCTCTTGCCCACTTGTGACATGCCCAGCTGCCAGTTTTTGCCCCTCCTTTTGTGGTGGTGGTTATATTATCAGTATGACTAGAGACCTTTGCTAGATTTTTTTTCCACCTGGGTCTGCTACTTTTTAAACTCTGTTCAGGTAATAAATTATTATTGGTGTACATCTGAGCATCCAGTCTCACCTTTTAAGACATGTCAAGCTTGAGGGACTGAAATGCTCAGAAATGATGGTTGTATATACTATGGTAGGAGATGCATATGTGGTTCAAATTCCAAATGCAGTCATTGTTGCAGCGTGTTGCTTTTAGCTAATCAGTTGAATCATTCAAAAGGGAAGAATTTGTGTTCTTTCTTTTTAATAAATTGTTATTCGGGCATATTTAGACATTTAAAAATGTGTGTCATTAAATCTTAACAACAAATAGAAAATGAGACTCATGCACATAGTATTTTCATTCTTCATCTTAATGATCATGATTTCCAGTGTGGCAGTTTTGTAATATTAACTCTAGGAGAAACTTTTTTTTTTTTTTTTTTGGAGACAGAGTCTCACTCTGTTGCCCAGGCTAGAGTGAGTGCCATGGCGTCAGCCTAGCTCACAGCAACCTCAAACTCCTGGGCTTAAGCGATCCTACTGCCTCAGCCTCCCGAGTAGCTGGGACTACAGGCATGCGCCACTATGCCCGGCTAATTTTTTCTATATATATTTTAGTTGGCCAGATAATTTCTTTCTATTTTTTTAGTAGAGATGGGGTCTCGCTCTTGCTCAGGCTGGTCTCAAACTCCTGACCTCGAGTGATCCACCCACCTCGGCCTCCCAGAGTGCTAGGATTATAGGCGTGAGCCACCACGCCCGGCCTAGGAGAAACTTTATCTCATAAGAAAACGCTGTTCAATTTGAAATCGGGAATACTTCCACTTTTGAAAAACTTTGATTTCCAAAATGTTCCCTTTTATGTGCTAGTTAAAAGATAGTGTATTGTTATGTAATTAGCAATAGCATAGGATCTTCAGAGACTGAGTTGCATATGGGCCAAACCTTCTTTTCTGTAACATACATACCCATGCATCAACACTTTTCACCTTTTCCAGATCTGCTCACTTTAGCACTCTGGCAATTAAGCAGAATCCCCTTCTGGCAGAAGCCTATTCGAACTTGGGAAACGTATACAAGGAAAGAGGGCAGTTGCAGGAAGCAATTGAACATTATCGACACGCGTTGCGTCTCAAACCTGATTTCATCGATGGTTATATTAACCTGGCAGCCGCCTTGGTAGCAGCAGGTGACATGGAAGGGGCAGTACAAGCTTATGTCTCTGCTCTTCAGTACAATCCTGTGAGTAAAATTTTTAATGGTTCTTTTCCCCTCACAGAAACCCAGAAAGAAACATAGTATGATACTTCAGACACTGAAATAGGTTTTTGTGTGGAATAAAGTCAAGAGTTTAGAAATGTTCATGTACTTAAAATGATGAAATTGCTCTGACCTGGTCTGCATTATGTTAAGTTCATTTTATCTAGCAAGTTACATTAAAAAGCATAAAAAATTATTCTTACTGCAAGAAACTCATCAATTTTTTATAATGCCAATAAAGTATAAGACACATGACATTGTTTCTTTGCCCTGTTGTGATTAATTTTGGATAAATTCTGATAGGTGTTTGCAACAGTTAATTGATTTTCAAAGAATGGTGGATACAGGATCTTAACCTGTAATATAGTTAAAACAAGATGCCAATATATGGATTAGTGACATTAAAGCTAGGCTACAAAATTTGTTCCTCAATATCCTGTTCTCTTTTCTTTCAACATAATTAGAAGTGGTAGAATTGAGGTGATACTATCTCCACCAGGCTTTTGATTGGTTCTTTAATTTTTTTTTTTTTTTTTTTGTCTAAGTTGCAGATGTGTTCTGGGGAACAAGTGAGGCCCAGTTGACAGACGTTAAGTTCATACCGTGATTAGGGTCTCTGAAAGATACAAAAACATAAGGCTTGCCCTCAAAACTTAAGTTAGGGAAAGTAAATGTAAACTTAAGAGGTAAGTGATAAAGTGAGGGGTTATAGGAATCCAGAAAAAGTTTAAGAATATATTCCCAAGCCATGTTGGTAACATTCAGTTTTGCAACCAACCTGGAAGGAAGTGGTTAATAATTAACTATTATAGCTGCCATTTATTGAATGTCTACTATGTGCTCAGACACTGTGCTAATGGCTTCAGATGATTGGTCTTAGTTAATGTTCATAATGATCCTTCAAAGTAGATGGTATTTACAGTTTTACCCATTTAAAAAACCAAGGACTTGGGGGTTATGTAACTTTCTTGGGATCACATAGCTAGTAATGGTGAAGTGGATGTTAAAACCTGAGCCTGCATATCTTAAACACAAATGTTGAAGTGAAAAGAAATAAAAGATAAAAATGGAATGATGTACCCAAAGGGTACCCACCCCTCCAGGCAGCCCTTGAGCACAGTTTGAAAACCATTGATCATATCCTGCTGTCCCTTAATGTCCATTTTATAGGTTAGGAAATTGTTTTTTTTTTTTTAATTTTTTATTGTATTTTTTTTTAAGGCTGGTCAAGTGAAGCAGTGGGAGTGGAGAGGAAATTGAAGTTTAATTTACTAGTTTGCTTAAAGATCTGAAATCACTTTTCATCATGATGTCTGTTAACGATTTTTTCAGTTAATTTTGAGGGTAAAAAATTTTTAAAAAAAATTCATTTGTTTTTGAATGGTTTTTAATGCATATAAATCTAAATTTGTGTGACTTTTTATAATTTTTATTGCAGTACTATCTAGCTAGTTACCCACAGAAAGTTTTAGGGAAACCCCGTATGTGCTGCCACTGGGGCTTGGACTTCATTCTTCCCAAGGCTCAGGGCTCACCTGTGTACCCGGTTGTCACAGTAAGTTCTTTCCTTTATTAATAAGGGTCATTTCCACTCTTCATTTGTTGATTGAGTGTAAACTCATTTGTGCCCTCTTACACAGCTGTGGTCCCTACCAACTTTAACTCTGATCCCCTTGGCTCAAGTTTTACGGAGCAGTCATTGCTACTGACAGTATGCCAAATTGTAGGAGTATGTTGAGAAGGGAAAGCTAAAGTGGGAGATGGAACCATGCTATTTAGTATCTAACCTGTTTTTTTATTTTTATTTTTATTTTTTGCTTTTACCTTTTTTTATTATTTCAGCATATTGTGGGGGTACAAAAGTTTAGGTTATGTATATTCCCCTTGCCCCCCCCCCAGTCAGAGCTTCAAATGTGTCCATCCCCTAGACAGTGTGCATCGCACTCATTATGTATGTATACACCCATCCCCTCGCCCACCCACATCTGCTCGGCACCCGATCAATGTTATTCCTGAATGTGCTCTTAGGTGATGATCAGTGAAACCAATTTGATGGTGAGTACATGTGGTGCTTATTTTTCTATTCTTGGGATACTTCATTTAGTAGAATGGGTTCCAACTCTATCCAGGAAAATACAAGAGGTGCTATATCACCATTGTTTCTTATAGCTGAGTAGTACTCCATGGTATACATATACCACATTTTATTAATCCACTCATGTATTGATGGGCACTTGGGTTGTTTCCACTATCTAACCCGTTAACAGGAAGCTCATCTTCGTGCTCTACCAAAGAAGTGAGACAGTACTAAAATAAATCATGGGATTACCTCTTGAAGGCATTGAATGGCCCATGTGTTCCTATCTGGTTCTATGTTTCTTACGGTGGAAGGTGCTACTTTATTTCTCTGTTCTTACTAGTAAGAATGAAAATCAGATTGTGCAAATTCCCTTGATTTCACCTAAATACACCATAGTGATCATGCTTTAATTTATTTCAGGATATTTAGTGTTAACTACATTTAAACTTTGTGTCAAATGCCTGTTGTCAGTTTGGTACTGACACTCTTTGAGTCTGTTCCTTATGTTGTGTTCTTGTTGACGGTGCTTAAATGCATCTTTAGTGCATTGTGGGCCTGGATCATAGATGTAGTTGGCATTCTATGAAAAATGGTTAAGGAAACTCAGAAGTTATTTTGGTTTTGCAGCAGTGAAAGAGTAAAATGTTAAGGTAGTATTCTTGGTAACCTGTTTTCAGCTGTGTTTATCTTTTTAAGTTAGTATGTCAGTTTGGGAGTTATTCTCTGTGACTTGATTATAGAAATTACTTTTAAGACATTGCTATTCATATTTTTACACTCTGAATTGTCTTCCATACTGTTGGATGGCTTAATAATTTCATGAAAATTTTAGTCCATCGTATTTGAAGGTGCTGTTGCAGATAGTGTTCTTCCACATGATGGCTCCCTAGAGTTGCCCATACCCAGCAATCTGTCTTATGAATTGTGTATAAAATTGTCCTTTGTATAATGGCTATAAACCCTGAGTTGCTCTAAGTAGCTCTGTTTTTGAATCTATAAGTTGTTGAATCGTTGCTTTTGCTTTGATTGTGGACCCACAGAATTGAGAGCTACTGGCATCCTGACCATCGTGTGTTGCTGTCATGTTATTTATTATTATTGTGAGCCTCACTTATATAGCTGAACTGTAGAAAACCGTATATTTCTATTGTCTGTTCTGCTTTTTGTTAAAGTTTGCTGTGCAGATGTCATATTTAAATATTTGAGTACTTATTGTGTGTACAATGCTTTGTTAGGAATTGGGGGAAAATTTGTGGGTTATAATAACAGATAGGGCCTGGGGGAAAATTTGTGCGTTATAATGTTATAATAAGAGATAGGACCCAGCCCATAAAGAAAAAAAAGGTGTAAGCTCCTCGGATGATTATTGTTGGAGAGTATTAATCAGAAGATTTCCTTGAGTGGGTGCTTATAACCTAAGCATTCTGTAGGAAGGTAAATAGCAAGTAGACTTCCTTGGCTGAAGTGGTGAGTCAAGTAGTAACAAGAAGTGAATGTAGTAGAGGAGAGTCAATTGGAAGATTTGGAAAGAATAGAGAGGCTGAGGAGTTTGAATTTAATTTGAGAGGCAATTGAGAACTGTAGGTTTTTATCGACCTGATTTTACTTCATGTGTATGTATGTGTATAGATGTTTTGGGTGGGGGGCTCTAGGAGGAATGGCAGGAAACAGATGCCATCTTAGGAGGAATAGTTTTATAGGAAAATCTTACTCATTTTTATCTCCTTACCTTTATTCATACTATTTTCCCATGTTTACAATGCCCTCCTCCCTTGTCTATTAAAACCCTACTCATCCTTCACTGTCTAGCTTAAACTTCTCCTTTGAGCTCATCTACTTCTCTGAAAATTCTTTATTACTATTTGGGCATTTAGTGTGTGCCTTGTCTTTCCACATAGATTGTAAGCTCCTTGCTGATAAAGATTCTATTAATTTCTTTTCCCTACAGTTCCAGGCATATTTTTGAATTGAACAAAGGTTTGCACGAAAGGTATTAACCTGGGATGGATAGAATGGGCCATATTTGGGAAATTTGATTCTTAACAATGTTTTGATTTGATAAATGACGCAGAATTTGATGGTCTTAGGTTTTGAACTTTTGGGGAGAATGATGATATCCTTGCATTTTCTAGAAATCAGCTGTTTGTGCATATAGGTTTGGATTCCCAAACAGGAGAATTGGATTTCACTGTTACATTTAATATGATATGTTTTACCTTTTTCTAAAACTGCCTTACTACTTATAGTAATCTTTATTTTATAGTAATTTTGAAGATTTTTTTTAAGTGTGAAACTTAAAGTTTATTGAGGAAGGGCAAGATAGATTTACAGAGCAAGATACATTTGCCACAGACGATGATGGACCCCGTAGGACCTCCTGTCATAACAAGAGGGCCAAGATTATTAAAACTATGAGCACTGTGTTAAAATACAGGATAAAATTATGCAACAGTTGGTTAAAATGTATTGTCATTATAGTCATTGTTGGTGAATTATTGCAAGACTTATTATTATAATGGCTTAGAAAAGGCATAAGAGTTGGTAAAAGTCCAAAGATGTATAACCACAATTATTAAGTAGTAGAAGAATTTATGAACAGATTGAATTATTCAGTCATAGTCTGCCAAAACAGAGGGGTAACCCTTTTATTTATTTTTGTCCTAGAATATAGATCCTAACCCTTTACATTTAGAAAAGAAAAACCATACAAAGTAGATAGCAAGATTATAGAATTCATTACTTCTGAGAGAGAGTATAAATAGGGTTAAAAAGTGCTTAGACTAATTAGAGGAGGATAAGTCTATAATAAGATTAATGGTACCTATGATGTTTTGAGGATTAGTATTACCCTTTTGTGCCTGAGGTCATGGGAGACAACCATATTCTCCCAAAACATCAGCCATTGCTTGAGGGACGATACTGAGTAAGGTAGATCATAGAGCTGACCCAGTATGGCTGACCATAAGATTGTTCTGTGGCAGTGTACTTTTAGCACACTTTTTCGTTCACTTGATGGATGAGGATAATACAATCACAAAAGCTGTTTATCAGGCCGGGCGCGGTGGCTCACGCCTGTAATCCTAGCACTCTGGGAGGCCGAGGCGGGTGGATCGCTAGAGGTCAGGAGTTCGAGACCAGCCTGAGCAAGAGTGAGACCCCGTCTCTACTAAGAAATAGAAAGAAATTAGCTGGCCAACTAAAATATATATAGAAAAAATTAGCCGGGCATGGTGGTGCATGCCTGTAGTCCCAGCTACTCGGGAGGCTGAGGCAGTAGGATCACTTAAGCCCAGGAGTTTGAGGTTGCTGTGAGCTAGGCTGATGCCACGGCACTCACTCTAGCCCGGGCAACACAGTGAGACTCTGTCTCAAAAAAAAAAAAAGCTGTTTATCAGTAAAATTAACTGATTCTGGAAACCATAATACAGTTGCAGAGAGAAAAATATATATGATGATTTGGCATAGTTGACACAATTTCACTTGCTGGGACTTAATTTAAGGCTCTTTTACCCATGGGGCATTTGGAATGATAAATATACTTCGTATTGCCGTTGTCTCTGCTTGTGGACTGATAGATTTGACTAACAAAGGAAAAATAGGGCAAATAAAAATTTAAGCTCACTGTTCTGATGAGTGTCTCATACTGATGAATGGACTGGTGAGTCAGATGACTAGCAACACAATTGAGCTGCTAATAAAAAGCAGAGTCAACTGCTTTTCATTATTCATCCACTCAACTCTAATGGCACTTAATACTAATGAGTAATCTAGTGGCAGGTGCCAGGATTGAGGCTTTGGTTGGACGGTAATCCTGCCTGATAGTGAAATGAAGTTAAGGTTTCTAAATATGTCTGACAGCCTAAGGGTAGATTTGCTGATAGGTAATCACTTGCTAATACTTCTTTGCTCACTGTGGAAAATTTTTGGTCCTTGATATAGGAGTGATTCATCATAGCCTTGAATAAAATAGTTGAACAAATATTTGATAATTTTTTTAACATGACTGAGTTTGGGGAGGGGAGAAGCTCTAGTAACGTCCTGGGGTCTTTTATCTGAAACTGGTAAGGCCAGATGCATTTCAAAATAGAGAATTTTTAGGATTTTAGGAAGATAATACCATATATAAAACTCTCAGCCAGGTCTGAAGCAGCACCTTATAGTAAAACATATTTCTGCAACAAAATACATGAGTATTTATACTAAGTGAGATAAATAAATTCTATAAATAGCTTCATGTCAGTTCGGGTTAGATTTAACCATCAAATGAGTTTTTGGAACTTCTTTGGAATTTGGAATTGAGGATGAGGGATTGCATCCTGCACTTAAGTTGGTCAAGGCAGTATCTTTGGTTTATAGAATAAAATGGCAGGGAGCTAGATGCATAAAAATGATTTCAAGATATTTGTGATCGACAGAGCAGAGTATAATTAATGACAGAGTATCTCTGGGTTTCTAGGATTTGTACTGTGTTCGCAGTGACCTGGGGAACCTGCTCAAAGCCCTGGGTCGCTTGGAAGAAGCCAAGGTAGGTGTTTGATAGAACACATTTAAACATCAGTCTTATGAAAACTTGTACTTTTTGCCAAGTCTTCAACTCTTCATTGAGCTATCTTCACAAAACAGTCCTATGAAACTGAGGAAAACTGATGGCATGAATCGCCTCAGACTAGAGCAGGGCCAGGCTTTGGCATATCTGTTCTAAATCTGGGGGTAAAGCAAGAACCTGAACATTTTGGAGCCTTTCTGCTGAGCTAGATCATCTTTATAACAGTGGGCTCCGTCATGATCTTATGTGGGAATAAATAACATTCCTTCAAATCTGAGGCTTGCCTGCTGGTGACAAGCAGAGCGCCTGTGATTTGGCTCAAGACTCCTATATGATGCAGGTGCCATTGAAAATGCTGCTCTTCTAAGTCCTTTGTGGCTTGTAAGTGGAGAAGAATTTCATCCAAATGTTACCCTGTAATGCTGGCATTTAAAATTCTTATTTAACCTTCCTCCCTTCATCTTCCTCACCCTTTTTACAGTGGAAGAAAGGCTGTTAAAATGATTGCAAATTAATAATTGGAACGTCCTGCCCCTTCTTGTCCTCACTCCCTCCCCGAGTTCCTTTTTCCTCTTTTCCAATCCTGGTTGTCTACCTCCTTTTCTTCCTCATTTCCTTCTTTTATTCCTCCCTACCCCATTCCCTTAAAAAAAAAAGTCAGAAGGACAAAGCTGGTTTGTTTGGGAAATGGACTGATCGAAAGAAAACTTGCCAAAGTGGAAAGGTGGCTTTTAGCATTCTGTGTTTTCAAATAATGAATTTGAACACCAGGTTGGGTTAATTAAAGCTTTTGGTATAATTGAAAATTAAATTTATAAATGCAGTTGTCTTGTTACAAGCCACCTTACGCAACCGCGCTGCAGGGGTGAGGAGTGGGGAGAAACCAGAATGCTTCTGAAACTCCCACCTGTTGCTCTGAGCCCCACGCGCATGCTAATGCGTGGAGTGTATGCGCAGCGTAGCTGTCTGTTTGACTGCTTCGGCCAGGGAGGGAGAAGGCTTTTCAGCACCATCTAATGTTAAAAAGGCACTAGTTTTGAGTGCATAGCTCATAAATTCTGCTGACACTTTGGATTAACCTTATGTGGGTTTCCAGCTAATGAATTGTAATTGATTTCAATCTTAGCCGATAAATCTAATTGGTATAGGACAAATATTTGATCAGCTCCTATTAATTGTCACCCCACCAAGCGGACAGCTAACATGAATTGCACTTCACTGCAGCTTTAGAGATCGGTTTAGGCTGAGACGTTGCGCCTGCCTTAGGTTGCTGACTTCTTTATTTCAGAGCTCTGGAGACACCTAGTTTGAAAAATGTTATTCTGTTTTTTGTGAGAATTTAGTAAACAAGAAAATACTCTTGAGTGAAATGCAATGTATTTCTTTTGTAATCAGTGCATTTGAAAATTCAAGCCAGCATATTCCTAGTAAATGGAAGTAAAATTAAGTTGTCTTTGTAGAAAATGAAGAGCCTTTCTTCCAGCAAAAATCCCTGCTGTATGCAATAGCCCTGATTAACCCTCTCCCTTCTGCATGTTTCCCATGTTACAGACTTGAGACTGTCCTCATTCCCATATGTAATAGACATCCAAAGAATTTCAATTGCTTTGTTGAACTTTTACTAATGATCTTGTTTTTATTTTCTCTCTTGTTTTTGGTTTTTCACCATTGATATTGTATTTAGAAGGTTTCAGGTGGGTGAAACCTCCTATTCCATGCGTAAGGTGCCTCGCTGAAGGGAGCTCGAGGCCTGGATCTAGGGCAGACACACAACCTCCTCCTCTTCCAGCAAGGAACGCACCGAAAAGTCACATGATGAGAAATATGGTAACGGGTTTGTAACTGCCACAGCAAAACAATTTGCCTCCATGCCTGAATCTTCTGTCTTGTGGCTTCAGAAACAGCTTAAAATAATTTATTTACAAACAAGTTAAATAAGAGAATGTTTTATACTATAGCCACAATTCTGTCAAAGATAAGTAAAAGTTAATTAAGATATTAAAAATTATTAGAGATAATTTACTTAGTAAAAGCTTCTAACTCTTCTTGTTGTTCATTTTTTTTTCCTTTTTTCTTCTTTGTTTGGATTGCAGCATTCTGCTCTTCTGATGATGCGCTGTGACCCTGCAGTAGCGCAAAGGCTGCGCAGCGTTAATGCGCATTGCGTGCGAATGAGCCCCTGTGAACGGTTGACTAGATGAGTAATCTGATTGACTGGCTCCCTCAGTCCTATTCTCTAGCCTTTTTGGATAAAATTGGGTTTTAACATACCTCAAGTCTAACTAATCTCATTAAATGAATATTCTCTATGGGCCTGTCTAGTAGATTAATGGATCTGGTTGGCCGTTTGCTGCGTCTAGGGGTATTCTATGTAGCGCAGCAGTTCGCAGCGATTGCGCAGTGCGATGCTGTTAGGTTGCGCAAGCGATGTTTGCGCTCGCATTACAGGGACCTCAACCTAGGTGCAATCCTGTCATGTGAGGTTTCAGCCTCAGTCCTTCTTGGGAGACAGGGCATTGTGAGGATGTAACTTAAAGCCTGGCTTCATGATCTCTGACTTGGCAGAAAAACATTTTTCTTTTCAGTAGGATAGTTTTGATGCTAGTGAGGACCATTATTGTTGAAGAGTAGCATTTCCCAAAATGTGTTTCATAGTACTCTATTAAAATGCCCAAGGAAAGAAGAGTTCCATGGTCAGCTAAGTTCAGGGATCCCTGTGATGCTATTAAAGGCTTAGGGAAGTCCTGTAGTAAAGAAACCTGTTTTCTGTTTTCCTAATTTATTTGATCATGAAATCCTTTTTTCCGATGACACCTCTTAACACCTTGTGGAACACACTTTGGGAAATGATGGGGGTAGGAAAACTTGACAGTGGTGCCCTCTAGATACAACTTGAAAACGTAACAAGAGTCCTTAGGTGTTTGGATAAGAGGAGTCCAGCATATACAGTCTTACAGCAACTGACTTCCCACATTAGTCCCAGTGTAAGGGTTGGTCATTGGTTGGCAGAACTGAACACGGTGGTTTGCACTTGGGTTCTGGTGGCGCAGGCGCAGGAGCAGCCAGCTGTGGCAGCGCATTAGTTTTGGCGCAAGCGAGCCTATGCTGCAGGGTCACTTTTGGCTGGTCAGAGAAGGAATAATGATATCACCTTCTTCCCCCCTCCCCCCAATCTTTTTTTTTCCCTTTACAAATTTTCCCTTTTCCCTTTACCTCTTTCCCCTCCCATCTTCTTTCATTAACCCCTCCTAAGGCATGTTATTTGAAAGCAATTGAGACGCAACCGAACTTTGCAGTAGCATGGAGTAATCTTGGCTGTGTTTTCAATGCACAAGGGGAGATTTGGCTTGCAATTCATCACTTTGAAAAGGTTAGTTAAATTAATAATTGGTATTTATGAAGTACGTATGTGTGCAGAGTGTTTTTACCAGAACTAAATAATAGGTCTTTACTTAACCAGTTGCATAATGTCTTTGTTTCTCGGACAGTACAGACGGTCCCTGACTTACTATGGTTTGATTTAGGAATCGACTTAACAATTTCCTAAGTTTACAGTGGTGTGAAAGACATACGCATTTAATAGAAACTGTACTTTGAGTCCATACGGCCGTTCTGTTTTTCACTTTCAGTATAGCATTCAATAAGTTATATGAGATCAACACTTTATTATAAAATAGACTTTGTATTAGATGATTTTGTCCAACTGTAGGTGGATATAAGTGTTCTGAGAATGTTTAAGGTAGGCTAGGCTAAGTTACGATATTCAGTAGGTGTATTTAAATGCATTTTTGGCTTGAGATATCATCAACTTAGGATGGGTTTATTGGGATGTAACCTTTTTCTAAGTGGAGAAGCATCTGTATTGCAGTGTTTGCTGGATGATGTATGGTATGGCAGCTTCCAGTTTGGCATTGAGAATGTACTTTAGTAATTAAAAATGCATTTTAAAATGGGCTTTAAAGAAGCAGAGCTTCTTGGTGAAAAGGGTGATTCCAGATCTGGGGCAGGAAATATACAAGATTTGTCTGCAATGCCTTGTCATACCAGAAAGCAAGGAAGTTTTGACATATTGCTTTGTCTCAAAAGGACTCAGGCAACTTGAAGAGGCTCCGACTGGTTAAAGATGGGGACTTGAGCATCAACAGGGATAATAACTAAAATATACTGAAACTTATCAAATATATTTAAATCCATGAGCTCATAATTATACTAAAAAATTCATTGGTCACCATTGGAAGATAAGGAATAACTCATTTTGAAAATTGGTTAAAAAGAGAAGAATACAGTTTTTGAGGAACCACCATACTATTTTCCAAAATGGCTGTACTAATTTATATTCCCCCATCAGTGTACAAGGGTTCCCTTTTCTCCACATCTTCACTAACACTTGTTAACATTTGCCTTTTTGTTTTGTTTTTGCTCTTTTTTATCAGATTTTCTTCTTTATTTAAAATTTTTAAATTTCCAATTTTTAATTCCTGATGTTACCTTGTCTGAGATCATTTGTCTTTTTGATAATAGCCATTCTGACAGGTGTGAGGTGATATCTCATTGTGGTTTTAATTTGTGTTTCCCTTATGATTAGTGATGTTGAACATATTTCTTTCTTTCTTTTTTCATGTCAGATGGGTAATGTGCCGACGTCGTAACAAGGTTTGAGAGTGGCACATCTCACACATGCGCATGAACACCCAATCATCATGCTTATGAACTACAAAAGGATCTTGAACATATTTTTATATATCTGGCCATTCGTATCTCTTCTTTTGAGAAATGTCTGTTCAGATCCTTTGCCCATTTTTTAATCAGGTTTGTTTTCTTGCTATTGAGTTGAATTTCTCATATATTTTAGATATTAGCCCCTTATCAGATGTATGGTTTGCAAATATTTTCTCCCAATCTGTGGCTTGTCTCTTCACTCTGTTAATTATTTCCTTTGCTGTGCAGAAGCTTTTTAGTTTGATGCAATCTCATTTGTCTGTTTTTGCTTTTGTTGCCTGTGCTTTATGCTAAGTAAAATAAACCAGGCACAGCAAGACAAATAAACTGTATGATCTCACTTATTTGTGGAATCTGAAATAGTCGATGTCACAGAAACAGTGGAAAGGTGGTTACCAGAGGCTGAGAGGGATGGGAAAAGAGGAGATGTTGCTCCAAGGGTACAAAGTTTCAGTTAGACTGGAGGAATAAAATAAGTTTCAGTGATCTGTTGTACTGCACGGTGACCACAGTTAATAATAATGTATTATATATTTCAAAATTACTAAAAGAATAGATTTTTAACATTCTCACCACACAAAAAGAGTTGGTGAGGTGATGGATATGTTAAGTAGTTTGGCTGAATCTTTCTACAATGCATACATAGATCAAAACATCACATTGTACCCCATACATATATGGCACAATTGTTATTTGTCAATTAAAGATTGAAAAAAAGGGCCAGGCAAAGTGGCTCATGCCTGTAATCCTAGCACTCTGGGAGGCTGAGGCAGAAGGATTGCTTGAGCTTAGGAATTTGAGACTGAGCAACAGCAAGACCCCGTCTCTACTGAAAATAGAAAAATTAGCGGGGCACAGTGGCATGTGTCTGTAGTCCCAGCTAGTCAGGAGGCTAAGGCAAGAGGATTACTTGAGCCCAGGTGTTTGAGGTTGCAATGAGCTATGATCATGCCATTGCACATTAGCCAGGGCAACAGAGCAAGACTCTGTCTCAGAAAAAGGGAGGGGGGAATGAAGCATTTGTCCTCCCTCTCCTGTATGAACTGGACTTTAGAGTATCCCAATAATTGATGGGGGAGTTTCTCTTATAAAAGTATTTCAACTGATAAAGGAAGAAAGAATGATAGAGTATCACCATTAATAGCTTTGGGCATTTATCAATGGCAAATAAAGAAATACAACCAGATACTAAGTACCTTGTGGTAGAAGTAAACAATTCCACTAGTGAAGTAGTCTTGCAAAAAGAGAAAACCCAAAACTGATTAAGCTTCTAGTTCTACCTACCAATTTACAGGGAATACATGGGCCAGGGAAACATGTTAAAGGACACCATAGGGATGCAATCAGCAAAATCCAAACTATGGGAAGCTGTACAGAACAATGATCTGATTTCCTCAATAAATTGCAGGAATAAAAATGGAGATTTTAATTAAACTTTTAATTTCAAGGATTAAAAGAAACTCAGAATCTATTTGGATCCTGATGTAAAGCTAATTAGAAATTGGACCACTGAATGGATATTTGATATTAAAGAATTGCTGTCATTTTTTTTTTAGGTATAATGGTATTGTGGTTATGTTGGGAGGGAAAAGCATTCTTGTTTCTGAGATGCATATTGAAATATTTTCAAATGGAGTATGTCTGGGATTTGTTTCAAAATGATCTGGAGGAGTAGGTTGGAATATAGATTAAATAAGATTGAAGCCGGGCGCGGTGGCTCACGCTTGTAATCCTAGCACTCTGGGAGGCCGAGGCGGGTGGATCGCTCGAGGTCAGGAGTTCGAGACCAGCCTGAGCAAGAGCGAGACCCCCATCTCTACTAAAAATAGAAAGAAATTATCTGGCCAACTAAAAAATATATATATAGAAAAAAAAATTAGCTGGGTGGGCATGGTGGTGCATGCCTGTAATCCCAGCTACCCGGGAGGCTGAGGCAGTAGGATCGCTTGAGTCCAGGAGTTGGAGGTTGCTGTGAGCTAGGCTGATGCCACGGCACTCACTCTAGCCCGGGCAACAAAGCGAGACTCTGTCTCAAAAAAAAAAAAAATAATAATAAGATTGAACATGATTTATGAATTGAAGATGGATAAGGGAGACTTGGGTTTGTTGGGTTCATGTTCCTCTGTTTTTGTATGTTTGAAAATTTCCGTAATAAAAAGTTAAAGATTTTTGAAGAAGTCATCCATCACTATAGACAATCTAAGTTAAATGCAGCACGCTGTCTTTACTGCAGAGTTACCATCTAAGTGAAGATGCAGTGTTCCTTATGAATGTTTTAAATGTATTTACAATTACTCTTTACCTTTTCAGTGTTTTGATTAAAGTTTACATTTACCACACTATAGGAGTACCTTTCTTTTTTTCCCCCCTACGTCTTAATGCACAGCAAGGAGTACCTTTCTTGATCAGTGGTTCTCTACGCTGGTCGCACATGAGGAGCTTGTAAAAAGATATGGATATCCTGGCCTCATCTTCAGCGGGTCTGATTTAACTGGCCTGTGATGGAGTCCAGGCACCTTTTAGGAGGTGAATTCTTAATAAACTGCCAAGGTTGAGAATCACTGCTCTAGATATATCCAGCCATATTTTAAGACAACTTCAGAGTTATTCAGATGACATCATTTAATGGTTAGTATCTCCTTGAAGTATTGTGTCTTACTGAGTATATAGTTCTAATTATATATCTTACTAAGGTCTTGCTGAGTATACAGTTGTTTGTATACAACTGAGGTATATGATTCCTTTTCAGTAAGAGCTTGCTGCCTCTTTCTGCCATTAGAAGAGTTAGACTGGTTAATTAATTGTGAATAAAATAGGGGCAATCGTTAGAAGTATTCAGCTCAATAAAATTGGAGAAGACCCACTTTAAAAATTTTTCCTTCAGGACTCATTTTGCTCATGAGAACATGAGAAGTTGTTTTCGTAAAATTGAGACTTGTAAAAATAACAAGAAGGCACTAAATAAATTGGGTTTTAAAAATGAAATAAGATTTAATTATACTAGTGAATGTAATTGGAGGTTGAAAATGACCTCAGAATAAAAAAATTGTAATTGGAAAGTTAATCTGGCAAAATCCTCACTTGCTCTAAGTAACTGTCTTGAAATTTTTAGGCTGTCACCCTTGACCCAAATTTTCTGGATGCTTATATCAATTTAGGAAATGTCTTGAAAGAGGCACGCATTTTTGACAGGTGAGAGAATGTTCTATTTGATAAATTTTCTTGAGTCTGTTGTATTGATACTTGAGAGTATGGACTGAAATTATGACAATGGTCCATTGAAACACATTTTCCTTTTCTAATATATTGTTTTTCCCTGCCCATGATGTCTGCTGTGTTACCTTTTATTTGTGGGTATTGTTGCCTGACTTCATTGTTAGCTTTCCTCAAAGCCATTATCCTTCTCACTGAAAGTTTAAATTTCCTTTATTGTAGAACTGTTGAAATGGTTGTTTCTTAGACTAAATTATTCCTTTGATCTGATTCAGAAAGCTAAGTAAATCCCGACTTTTAACTTTTTTTGTTGTTGTCAAAGGAAAGCCTATTATGTGGGAGTAGAAAAATTTTTTTTAAATATGCTTCATTGTTCTGAAAATTTCTTAGTATAAAAATACATTTTATAAAGGTGCAATTTTGGTTTGAGGTTAAAGTGTAGTATTTTGATATATTTTGGTATAGTGCAGCTTGAATTAATTGTAACAAAGCATCCATTAAAAATTAGTTGCATTTTTTTTGTGTGTGTGTGTGTGTGTGTTTTTTTTTTTTATTTACAGAGCTGTGGCAGCTTACCTTCGTGCCCTAAGCTTGAGTCCAAATCATGCAGTGGTGCACGGCAACCTGGCTTGTGTGTATTATGAGCAAGGCCTGATAGATCTGGCAATAGACACCTACAGGCGAGCTATTGAACTGCAACCACATTTCCCTGATGCTTACTGCAACCTAGCCAATGCTCTCAAAGAGAAGGGCAGTGTAAGGATTTTTACTCAGTCTATTTCTTTGTTATCTGGTAGGATTAAGAAAGTCTTTTTTGTATGTATTGTTATTAAGTATTGAGATGGTATATTGGTTTACTGTGGAGTTTTGGTTGAGGGAAAGAATACCAAAAAATACCCATTTTCTGGAGTATTACCAGCCAGTAGGCATAACTGAGCAATTATTAGAACAGTGTCAGTGTTGGCTCTGTGAGTCTTCTGTGTAGTTTTTGAATGGTTTGTTTTGTTTTTTAGGTCGCTGAAGCAGAAGATTGTTATAATACTGCTCTCCGTCTGTGTCCCACCCATGCAGACTCCCTGAATAACCTAGCCAATATCAAACGAGAACAGGGAAACATTGAAGAGGCAGTTCGCTTGTATCGTAAAGCATTAGAAGTATGTTGGGTGCTGTGACTGGGTATTTAGTCTGTGTGATAGTAGAGGGAAAGCAGTTAAGTTTGCCATGTCATCCACTTTTGTAAAAATACATAGTGGTTGAATCATTTAAAAGAGGATTATTCACTGAACCAATAATTGAGTACCTAAAGTATGATGTGAGGTCCTGTGTAACACTGAAGAAAATCTCTACATTCAGAGTTCATTTTTCTATGGATAGATAAGACCTGAACAAAAAATTAAATTTAACCCATAGTTTAAGAGGAGCTATCGATAAGTATATAATTGCAGAGCCTGATGACTGTATGGTGGTTAGTAGCAGAGAGAGATTTCAATGGTGCTGGAGTAGTCAGTGTAAATGAAGAGGAGGAGAGGTCTACCTTATTATATTTGAAACAAGGAGAAGTATAAAATAGAGTAAGAGGTAGAATTTGAGCTAGTAGGCCTTGGAGAATGTGTAGACTTGGAAAAGGTAGAGAGAAGTTTAGGGGTATAGAGGTACTTGAGCAAAGTTCTTAAGGTTGTGGTAAGTTATTACTGTTGTTTAACAGTTTTTTGTAAATCTCAGTTATGATTTTGATTCTTTCTAGGTCTTCCCAGAATTTGCTGCTGCCCATTCAAACTTAGCAAGTGTACTACAGCAGCAGGGAAAACTACAAGAAGCTCTGATGCATTATAAGGAGGCTATTCGGTAAGAAACTCACAGCCTTATTTAAAAAAATTTTTTTTTAAAGAGACAGGATCTTGCTCTGTTGCCCAGGTTGGAGTGCAGTGGCATGATCATGGTCCACTAAAACATGAACTT
The DNA here is from genome assembly GCF_020740605.2 of Lemur catta. Taxonomy (NCBI): domain Eukaryota; kingdom Metazoa; phylum Chordata; class Mammalia; order Primates; family Lemuridae; genus Lemur; species Lemur catta. The sequence continues at coordinate 47,280,377 of NC_059155.1, read as the reverse complement.
CTGGACTCAGGTGACCCTCCCTCCCGCCTTAGCCTCCTGAGTAGCTAGGACTATAGGCATGTACTACCACACCCAGCTAATTTTTAAATTTTTTGTTATGTTGCCCAGGCTAGTATCAAACTCCTGGCCTCAAGCAATTGTCCCGCCTCCCAGAGTGCTAGAATTACAGCCGTGAGCCACCGCACCTGGCCCTCTTAAATTACCTTTTAATTTTTAAATGTTTGGCATTTGGCACATTGGGCAAGTGCTAAAATGGCTTTTACTAGCAACAGGGGGGTTAAGATTTTTGTACTAGATAAATAAAACCTTTGTCCTCTCTTTCAGAATCAGTCCTACCTTTGCTGATGCCTACTCTAATATGGGAAACACTCTAAAGGAGATGCAGGATGTTCAGGGAGCCTTGCAATGTTATACGCGTGCCATCCAGATTAACCCTGCATTTGCAGATGCCCACAGCAATCTGGCTTCCATTCACAAGGTACTACTGTTTATTATAAATGTACATCTTAGCACCTAAAGTTTAATTTTAGGAAACTTCACCATCCCACTTTATTTATTTTCAGGATTCAGGCAATATTCCAGAAGCAATAGCTTCTTACCGCACAGCTCTGAAACTTAAGCCCGATTTTCCTGATGCTTATTGTAACTTGGCTCATTGCCTGCAGGTAAAGAATAACAGGCCAGTAATTGGCTTTCAGTGTTGTAATTGCTTTTTAATTGTTATATACCATAATAATCCAAGCCTGACTGGAGACAGTGTTTTTTAATAGGTTATCTGATGTTACTTTAGGCCAAAGACACACAAAATAGTAGATCTTGGGATACAGTTTTTGGGATAATAACTTCTTTTTTGCTTCCTCTAGATTGTCTGTGATTGGACAGACTATGATGAGCGAATGAAGAAGTTGGTCAGCATTGTGGCTGACCAGTTAGAGAAGAATAGGTTGCCTTCTGTGCATCCTCATCATAGTATGCTATATCCTCTTTCTCATGGCTTCAGGAAGGCTATTGCTGAGAGGCATGGGAACCTCTGCCTAGATAAGGTATGATTCTTTTGTTTTAATCTTTTTGTTGTAAACTAAAACACAGATACAGAAAATTGCAAATTAAATGTATAGCTTAATGAGTTATCATAAAGTGAACACTGCCCAAGTTGAGAAATGAAACTTTTTGTCAGTCCCCCTTCCATTGTGTCCTGTCTTGAGCGTAACCCCCTGCACTTCATAAGGTGGAATCCTTAACTTAAACACTAACAATAGACTGGTGGTGTTTTCCTTTAGGTTGAAAGCCATAATGGTTAATAAAGTGTTTGGTATTTTGTACTCACCTTTGAGAATTAGAGCACTACTTGATCAAAGGTTGGAGAATAGATTAGAGTGCTAGGTATAGTTTTGTTTTTTAAAAAGGTTTCCCTATATTAAAAAAAAAATTTCCCTACAGAATTTTCTAAAATGCTGGAGGATTTATCATACTGTGTCCATGCTGCTTCATTCCTATGAGTTTTAAATTTGCTCACGCTTTTTCATAGGTCTCAGGAAAATGTTAAAGTATGAAACATATTACATACACTACTAAGGTTGTATCGAACTGGCTATAGGAATTAAATGAAGTATTCTGGGCAGACCTTCTTCAGCAGGTGTGATGTGTAGGTTTGGTGTGTTTTTAGTCAGTTTTCCTAGATGAAAATTTATGGATAGACTCCATTTTATTAACAAGCCTTGGGTTCTGTTGGTAGATTAATGTCCTTCATAAACCACCATATGAACATCCAAAAGACCTGAAACTCAGTGATGGCCGACTTCGTGTAGGATATGTGAGTTCTGACTTTGGGAATCATCCTACTTCTCACCTTATGCAGTCTATTCCAGGCATGCACAATCCTGATAAATTTGAGGTAAGACTAGTGTTTCTCTAGAATCACTATTTGTTAAAAAAAAAAAACAAAACCCACAGTGGTGGCTTTATTGTCACCACGAGATATTAAACCCAATGTCTTTTCAAAAGATTTGAGCAAGTTTTTATTAAATATACTTTGTGCCACCTTTCAGGTGTTCTGTTATGCCCTGAGCCCAGATGATGGCACAAACTTCCGAGTGAAGGTGATGGCAGAAGCCAATCATTTCATTGATCTTTCTCAGGTAGGTGAAACTCTTATACTTCCAACTTTTTATTTTGAGCAAATTTGAATAAAGCTATTGGCATATGGTTTATATTTTTGATGATAGGTGTTAAACATTATAGTACTACATATGGGCAATTGCTTTGATCTTACTTCCTTGGCCATTTATGTTTATAATCAGCATGGTTTTTGCTGAGGTTTTGAACGAAACAGAAATGTGTTGTATTTGTGCTTGGACATACAATTTTTACAGGGATTGAGCTAGCACTTGTGACAATAGAAACTTAATAGGTACTAACTGAATAAATTGAACAAAATGGAGACTTGGAAGAATAAATAGGTTATTTAAAGAAAATAGATGAACTATGGTTCATCTATTTCTGTGGACTTTTGCCTTTTTTTTTTTTTTTTTTTTTTTCCTCTCTGAAACAGGGTCTCACTCTGTTGCCCAGGCTGGAGTGCAGTGGTGTGATCATAGCTCACTGCAACCTCAAACTCCTGGACTCAAGCCATCCCACTGTCTCAGTCTCCCAAGTAGCTAGGACTACATGCGTGCCCTACCATACCCAGCTAATTTATTTTTTATAGAGATGGGGTCTCACTATGTTGCCCAGGCTGATCTCAAACTCTTGGCCTCAAGCAGTCCTCCCACCTTGGCCTCTCAAAGTGCTGGGATTACAGGTGTGAGCCACTGTACCTGGCAGCGTTTGCCTTTGGTTATCTTTGTTTCTGTACTTGTCCTGTTGTTATATCCTTTAGTTGTATAAGTTTTAAAATAAATTAAGATTGAAACCTCTGGGGGAATTAATTTGCTGAGTCTGTAGACTACAATTTTTTCTTTGCAGACTCTATTGGCCACTTTGGTAACCAGTAGAGACAATATATTCTCTCTTTATAGTGTGTATGTTTATGTATGCATATATATACACTTGGCGTGTATGTATACATATGTATATAAATATACACACGTGTATGTGTATATATAAATCATTGAAGTCCTAGCGGAAGGGTTGTAAGACTCTTCTCATTTAATACATAGTATATATCAACACCTTTTGCAATATAGTTGTTTTAAAAGTATGTTATGCCTGGCCATTTTTAATGTACAGTTGAACTCTCTGTGACCAAGAAACATACCCCTTTATACCTTTGAGACCATCAGGGACCTCGCTGCTTGTTAACTGAAATCTAAACTCTTCAGCATAGCCTTTACAACCTTTCTCAGTTTGCCAAAACTTTCTTTGAAAAGACTTTCACCCACCATTCACCTTCATGTATACCCTATACCAAATAAAAATGAGTTACTCACCATTTTTTTAACCTACCTTATACTTTACTCTGGTTCTTTTTTTTTTTTTTTTTGAGACAGAGTCTCACTTTGTTGTCCGGGCTAGAGTGAGTGCCGTGGCGTCAGCCTAGCTCACAGCAACCTCAAACTCCTGGGCTTAAGTGATCCTACTGCCTCAGCCTTCCGAGTAGCTGGGACTATAGGCATGCGCCACCATGCCTGGCTAATTTTTTCTATATATATTTTTAGTTGTCCAGATAATTTTTTTTATTTCTATTTTTAGTAGAGACGGGGTCTCGCTCAGGCTGGTCTCGAACTCCTGACCTCGAGCGATCCACCCGCCTCGGCCTCCCAGAGGGCTAGGATTACAGGCGTGAGCTGCCGCGCCCGGCCTACTCTGGTTCTTTATTCATACTGTTTGCTACTGAGATTGTATTCTGTCAAACTCCCTCAAACTCCTGTTCATCTTTGAAGGCCCATTTCAAATACCAGTTCCTCTATGAAACCATGTTTCTCACACATTCAATGCAGAAATAAACTCTCCTTCCTCTGTGTTCTGTTTCTGTAATGCTTTGGGCCCATTTTGATGACAATCATATTTTTGTCCTGCATTAATGTAGTCGATTTGTGTTCTTACCACTTTTGAATCTGGGAATCTGCATTCTTTTTAATGCCATTAAAGCTAAATGAACCAATCTGATATTATACATAGTGAGTTCTTGTTTTCTATTCCATAGATTCCATGCAATGGAAAAGCAGCTGATCGCATCCATCAGGATGGAATTCACATCCTTGTAAATATGAATGGTTACACCAAGGGCGCTCGAAATGAGCTCTTTGCTCTCAGGCCAGCTCCTATACAGGTAAAGGAATTAATAGCAATCGCTTATAACATGTATTGGGCTAAAAAGACAATGCTGCTTTTTCCCCCCTCTGGTTAACTGACATTTGAAGCAATAAGGCAGACGTGCTTGATTTTTTTAAAAGTTCTTGAAATGCACAGGGATAAAGAATTTGAGTGTAGAACACAATGCCTGTAGGTACATGTATGTGGAGGCATGTAATTCATGGTTGGGTATAAATAGTTGCTCTGTCTTACAGATTTGAAAAACATTTTAGCACTTAGAAGTTTAGTCTAAAATACTACTTGATCTTAGCTAAAGAAGTCAACCCTCCTTGTTTGTTTATTTACTTATTTAACTTTGGCACCTTTTGATGAAAGTTCTTTTTTTAAAAAAACACTTTATTGAGGTATGATTGACATACGAAAAGCTGTACATGTTTAAGGTATTTGATGATGAATTTAAAGATGAGTATATTAATGAAGGTTCTTAATCAGTTTTTGATCTGGGATTGTTTGGTTTTAGGCAATGTGGCTGGGATACCCCGGGACTAGTGGTGCACTTTTCATGGATTACATCATCACTGATCAGGAAACATCACCAGCTGAAGTTGCTGAGCAGTACTCTGAGAAACTGGCTTATATGCCCCATACTTTCTTTATTGGTGATCATGCTAATATGTTCCCTCACCTGAAGGTCAGTATAAAACAGTGCTATGGGGGAATTTCAAAGAACTGTAATCATTTCTTTCCTTGCTGTTGTCCATACTCATCCTAACAGACATGTTTGAAACTATTTAGAAAAAAGCAGTCATCGATTTTAAGTCCAATGGGCACATTTATGACAATCGGATTGTTCTGAATGGCATCGACCTCAAAGCATTTCTTGATAGTCTACCAGATGTGAAAATTGTCAAGGTCAGAACCTAGTCAATATTGTCATTGAAGAAAAGTTAACTGCATTTGGGATCTTTTCCCTAATGATGCATTTTGTGTCTTTTTTTTTTTTTTTAAGATGAAATGTCCTGAAGGAGGAGACAATGCAGACACCAGTAACACAGCTCTTAATATGCCTGTCATTCCTATGAATACCATTGCAGAAGCAGTTATTGAAATGATTAACAGAGGACAGATTCAGATAACAATTAATGGATTCAGTATTAGCAATGGATTGGCGACTACCCAGGTGAGAGAATAATAGACCATAATATGTCCCACCAAGCATGCATTTATTTCCTTTATACCTCATAAGAACTCTAGGAAGCAAATGTCATTATTCCCATTTTATAAATGAGGAAATGAGTTCAGTGGAAATTGGCATCTTATGTAGGTTTGTCGTATTTTTAGTCTTCCAGATTTAGCCAGTAGGTTATTACTGAATGTCTACTGTGTTAATATCTTGCTATTCCCTGACTGTGGCTTTACTCTCTTATCATATAGTCAACTATCTGTAGGCACCACAGTTTCTTGCTTCTGTAACCGCATCCTTTCCCTGGATAAATCCTACTCAGAGTCTCAGTTCAGACAGCTCCTTCAGGAATCTGTTCCTGTACTTATTGCTAACCTCTCTATCGCTACTCCATTGGTACCTATCTTCTGTGCTTCTGTAATATTTGGGATATATGATTATATTCATCGTAACACATTATAATTCCCTGTGTTTGTATCTGCCACTGAGTTGAATTACTTTGGGACCCATGTGTTAACCACAGTAATGTAGTATATATACTTAATAAATATATATTGCATTCTTGAATAAGTAGCTCTGTCAAGAGTATAAGGCAAGGATCTCTGACCTCTTAGGAGTTAACAGTTAAATGTCCATATACATCTGGAATAATTACATAACAACTAAGGCAGTATTCAAATGTGTGGAAATTACAAGGGAAGATTAATTGTATAATGTAGAAACTCAAAAATGGTGATGATCAGGCCGGGCGCAGTGGCTCACGCCTGTAATCCTAGCACTCTGGGAGGCCGAGGTGGGTGGATCGCTTGAGGTCAGGAGTTCGAGACCAGCCTGAGCAAGAGTGAGACCCTGTCTCTACTAAAAATAGAAAGAAATATCTGGCCAACTAAAATATATATAGAAAAAATTAGCCGGACATGGTGGCGCATGCCTGTAGTTCCAGCTACTCGGGAGGCTGAGGCAGTAAGATCACTGAAGCCCAGGAGTTTGAGGTTGCTGTGAGCTAGGCTGACGCTATGGCACTGACTCTAGCCCAGGCAACAGAGCGAGACTCTGTCTCAAAAAAAAAAAAAAAAAAAAGTGATGATCAGTGTGAGGAGAGACAGTCTTGGGAGAAGAGACCCATTTGGAAGAGTAATTTATCCTTGAAGTATGACTGTGATTATGAAAAGGACATTTTATCCATAAAGAAAAGAATGAGCAAAAATTTGCTGTTGGATTGTTAATAGGGTTTTAGAACTTTGCAGGCTAGAACAAGATGTTTCATAGTGCAATCTCCCCCAAATTAAAATAGTGTTGCCAACTATTTTCTTTATTTCTTTTTTTTTAATTTATTTTTTTGAGACAGTCTCACTCTGTTGCCCGGGCTAGAGTGCTGTGGTGTCAAACTCACAGCAACCTTAAACTCCTGGGCTCAAGGAATCCCCCTGCCTCAGCCTCCCAAGTAGCTGGGACTACAGGCGTGTGCCACCATGCCCGACTAATTTTTTATATATATTTTTTTAGCTGTCCAGATCATTTCTTTCTATTTTTAGTAGAGACAGGGTCTCGCTCTTGCTCAAGCTGGTCTGGAACTCCTGACCTTGAGTGATCCTCCCACCTCGGCCTCCCAGAGTACTAGGATTACAGGCATGAGCCACCGCGCCAGGCCTGTTTTCCTTTTTTTTTTTTTTTTAACTTAATTTATCATGTATATTTTCCCATAGTTCAGTGACATGACTTTGAATGGTTTTACATTTTGCATCTTATGGATTCTTTATTGATTAAAAAAATCAGCTTGGTATGGTGACTCACATCTGTAATCCCAGAGCTTTGGGAGGCTGAGGGGGGAGGACTGCTTGAGGCCAGGATTTCGAGGCCAGCCTGGGCAACATAGTGAGACCCTATCTCTATAAAATTTAAAAAATAGCCAGATGTGATGGTGTAGGCCTGTAGTCCTAGTTATTTGGGATGCTGAGGCAGGAGGATCGCACCTCTTGAGCGTAGGAGTTCAAGGCTGCAGTGAGCTTATGATTGCACCATTGCGCTTCAGCCTGGGTGACAGAGTGAGACCTGTCTCTTAAAAAAAAAAGGATTTTCCTGACTTTAAATAAATATAATCATATTCTTTTCCTTGTTCTAGATCAACAATAAGGCTGCAACTGGAGAGGAGGTTCCCCGCACCATTATCGTGACTACCCGTTCTCAGTATGGGCTACCGGAAGATGCCATTGTGTACTGTAACTTTAATCAGTTGTATAAAATTGACCCTTCTACTTTGCAGATGTGGGCAAATGTGAGTGTACATAGATTCATTATTACAGTCTAGAGACTAGTAAAGATTCTGTACATAGACCATCTTGCTGAGGCGGGTCCTCCTACCCCCATTCAGGAACTATTTATTCCTAATCTTCAAGAGTTATAGATTTTTAAGGCATTTTTGATTTCTCCTAATTTCTAAATATTATATTATGAACCTTTTAAATTTATATATTCTGTCTAAATCAGGGGTCAGTAAAATTTTTCTTAAAGGGCCAGAAGGTAAATATTTTCAGTTTTGTGGTCTATGGTCTCTGTCACATTTAATCAGCTCTGCTCTTGTAGCATGAAAATACCACTGACTTTACGTAAATGATAAATATGGCTGTGTTCCAATAAAATTTTATTTACAAAAACTGGCAGCATGCCAGATTTGGCTTACAGGCTGGCTGTAGTCTGCCAACCCCTGGTCTTAGCTGATAGCAAAAGCTGTCATGTATATCCACCCATGTTTAACATTCTTGCAGTATTTTAGAGTTATAACCAGGAAGGAGTCGATTTATGTCATTACCTCTGAGTTCATCAGACCAGTTTGCATAAGCAGGGTATTGCATATCTGTAACTTGATCTTAGTCCATAGAATTAAAATAAAATGGCATGTTTTACCTTCAGGTAATCTGGATATAATTCCTTGGTTATTTCCCCCCCCCCATATCTGTTTTGTTTTGTTTTGTTTTAGAGGAGAGGGGCGGGTAGAGGCGAAGAGGCAGCAGGTGTACTGTCCTCACTTTCCAATGTTGAAAAAAATCTGAAAATCAAAAGCTTTTTCATAAGTGTGGCAAATTTGACAGCAAAACTACCTGAACTGACATTAAGCTATTTATCATCTTTTATTTAATCCATTTAGTATGAACATTCCTGCCTCTCAAGGCAGAGGTACTAATGTGTTGGCCGCTGATGGGGTTATGTAATACATGTGTACTGTACTACTTTTTTAAAATCGGAAATATTCTGAATTCAGAAATTCATGTGTTCTTTTTGAACTACTGTGGTACATTGAGTAGAAGTAGTTCTAAATCAGGAGTTGACAAACTATGTCCCCATGGGCCAAATCCAGCCCACTGCCTGTTTTTATAAATTTTATTGACACAGAGTCACACCTACTTGTTTACACGTTGTTTATGGCTGCTTTCAAGCCGTAGTGGAAGAACTGAGCATTTATGATGGTCCATGTGGCCACAGAGCCAAAAATATTTGCTGTCCGGCCCTTTACAGAAAAGGTTTGCTGATCTCTGATTTATATTAGGCAAATAAAGTTAGGCAAGTGTGAGTTAACTTTCTTTGTTGTGTCATGGTGGGGGATTTAAAATTTGAAATGGAAAATTTCCATCTCTTCAACAAAAACCACTGCCTGTGTCAGTTCCCACAGGAGGTAGCTGCCTAAGATTTTGCCAATTAGTAACTTGATTTGTGTCTTATAACGTCAGTCTCTTCTCTTTCTTTGAACTCTCTCTGGGGACAGCTAAGCAGAAGAAGAGTAATTCAGTTGATCTAATTCATCTATGTGAAGAAAAGACTTAAGTTCACAGTAGGCTTCTGTCTGGATGGGAAGAATAGAGTGTGGTATGATTATTAGAGACCTATGGGAATCTTTTTGAGAAGTGTAGATCTGCCATTAATAATTATTCTTATTTTCTCTATTTTAGATTCTGAAGCGTGTTCCCAATAGTGTACTATGGCTGTTGCGTTTTCCAGCAGTAGGAGAACCTAATATTCAACAGTATGCCCAAAACATGGGCCTTCCCCAGAACCGTATCATTTTTTCACCTGTTGCTCCTAAAGAGGAACATGTCAGGAGAGGCCAGCTGGCAGATGTCTGCTTGGACACTCCACTTTGTAATGGACACACCACGGGGATGGATGTCCTCTGGGCAGGGACACCCATGGTAACTATGCCAGGTAAGTTGCTGATAAGTCATTGGAATCTTCCTTCTTGTTCTTTTAAAAATCTCTTTTGAGGGGAAGACACAGGTGAAATTATAGTATTAGAAGCAACAGCTAAGGAAAGATGATAGATAATGAAACTTGTTTAAGTCTGAACACTTGGTTCCACTCTATTAATCTGTATTGTGTGGATGCTTACCATAAATAACATTGATAACTGTGTTATTTACATTCTCAGGTGTGCAACTGTTATCTTTTGTATTATAGGAGAGACTCTTGCTTCTCGAGTTGCAGCTTCCCAGCTTACTTGCTTAGGTTGTCTTGAGCTTATTGCTAAAAATAGACAAGAATATGAAGATATAGCTGTGAAACTGGGAACTGATCTAGAATAGTAAGTAAACTTTTCCATGAACATATTATATGGTAAAGTAGAGAGAATATAGCTGTTATAAAATGAAACTAAAATAAGGATAATATAGGTGAATCAGTTGTATGATCTCTGGATGGGAGAAGAACTTTCTATACTTTCATAAATGAAGTGATCAATAAGTTTTACTATGTAGAGAGTAAGAGGCTGAATAAAAAAATTAAAAGGCAAATGAGGAAAAGAAAAATCTTTCTTTCATATATCAAAGTATTAATAGCCTGGCTATATAAAGACTGAAGGACATTTAAATTTTAAATCCCCTAATAGGAAAGTAAACAAAGAAATGACCAGACACTCACTGAAGTGGAAATACAAGTGGTTAATAAGAAAACGTTTCAGTCTCTAGTAGAAATGCCAATTAAAGTAATATTGAGGTATATCCATTATTTTCTATAAAATAAAGAGTTTTAATATGATATCAGTGAGGGAGCATTGAGGCACTGGCCTTTTCGTTAATTGGTGAATGAATTGGTATAAGTCTTCCTCACAGTTTTTAGAGCCTTAAAAAAAAGTCAGATCTTTAACCCTAATCCTGCCACTTCTTCACTGTAGCATAAGAAATAAAAAGCATAACTTAAATGCCTGAAAATGGGTGGGATTTAGAGGGGTGATGCTTAGCTAAATGAGGTTTCATCCGTACAATGAAATAGTATTTCTTAATGAGGTTTTTCTTTGGGTATTATGGGTGATATTTTTCCTTATGTTTTTCTGAGAAGTAGCATATTATTATATAGAAGTTAAAGAAGCATGCTCTTTGAGTCATACTGCCTGAGTGAATCCAAGCTCTGTGATTTTGGGCAAATTAGTCTCTATATGCCTTGATCTTTCTATCTGCAAAATGGAGCTTAACAAGATCTTGTGAGGATTAAAAAAGATATTTCATGTGAAGCACTTAGAATAGTTCTTAGTGCATAGTAAGCATTCAGCAGATGTTAGCTATTTTCAGAATTTTCTCCATTGAACATCACATATACATCCAAGAAAAATGAAAAAAATTTTTTTGTTTGCTTTATTTTTTATTTATATTTTGTAATTGAGATTTTATTGATTGTGTTGAGGATCAGTATACAAACATTTCGATTTGTACACAATTCTTATACATATTGAAAATCTAAAAAACCATGTATTGCAATTCTTTTTTAAACAGTTATTGCAGTGACTTTCCAGCTTAAAATTTGGAGGCAAATTTTCCTTAAGAGCATATCAAGTGCCAGTAGCTTCAAAGGTTGATAAGGTTAACGTTATATAACCCCGACCAATTCACAATTTATTATCATATATCCTACATGCTCAGATTTTCAATAGAAAAATGAAAATTTTGAGCCCAGGCATTCAAAAAAATTTAAGATTCATGTCCATCAGCCCAGAGATAACTACAGTAAATATTGTAGTATATTTTTAAATTTTTATTAGACTTTTATAACTTAGTTTTGTTCATACAATCCTGTTCCCTAACATTTTGTTATGAAAATGTTCTGTTTTATAAATACTTTTATACCTATTGCTTAGATTCTACCATTAATATTTTACTATGCTGTTTATTTTTTCTTTTGAGGCAGAATTTTTTTTTTTTTGGGAGACAGTCTCTGTTGCCTGGGCTAGAGTGCAGTGGCATCATCATAGCTCACAGCAACCTCAAACTCCTGGGCTCAAGTGATCCTCCTGCCTCAGCCTCCCAAAGTGCTAGGATTACAAGCATGAGCCACCATGCCCAGCCAAGGCTGAATTTATATATAGTGAGGGAAGCATTATTATACAGATATTACCATTCAGTGAGTTTTGAGAAATACCTTTGTAACCCAAATCCCTCTCAAGATATAGAACATTATTATCACCGTAGAAAGTTCCTTTATGCCCCTTTCTCAGCCGGTTTTCCTTACCAACCCCCAGAGACAACCACTGTTCTGGATTTTTTTTTTTTCCTACCATAAATTAGTTTTGCCTTTCTAGGATGTTATCCAAATAGAACCATATGGTGTGCATTCTGAAGGCTTCTTTCACTCAGCAAGTTCATTCCTTTTTATTGTGGAGTAGTATTTCATTATATGGATGTACCACAGTTTAACTGTTCTGTTGACACACAGAACCTTAAACAGTAGAGTGCAGAGGTCTTCTTTGGAAAGTAGCATTAAGAATGGAAATGGCTGAGTTGAGGCCAACAGATATATATATGCACAGCTATTTTACTAGTTCTGTCTCAACAAACATTAAAACAACTTTTTAAAACTGCTTTTAAAAATGCACAGAAGTGTTCCGGCTTCTGGTTCTACAGTAATAATTCTTTCTTCGTCTAAGAATAATCTCATGAGAAATAATATATTCAGAAGGGAATAGAATTCTTTCCCTCCCGTTTCCAGAAGAACTGATTGCTTCTTTTTCCATGTTGCTGAACAAAACCATAGTTTTGGTGATATTAGGAACGTTTGTTTTTTGTTTTGCTTTTAGTGTCAGTTCAGGTAACACTGAGCATGGAACATATTTTTAATTCCTAAATAAATGACGCAGTTCAGATACAAGTGGAAAATTATGACAATAGACATGCATTTCTTTCTCTCCTTGAGTGTTTTCCTGTTTCGTTAAAATCTTCATAAACTGAATATTTCATCTTGTGTTTGTGCCTTAACTATTGTAAGTGATGCTTCAGTGAATTTCTTTGCATGATCGTGTGTGTCTTTGTATCTAATTATTTCTTTTTAATAGATTGAAAAGTGCTATTGATAGGTCAGAGGGTTCTGAACATTTAAAATTCTTAATACACACATTGCTAAATTGCTTTCCACAAAGGTAAGCAGTTTACATTCTAACAGATAGTACATAGGAATAGTCATGTGCCATTGCCAATTCTTATTTTTATTCCGAAGCTAGAGATGAGGTGAAATGGAGAAAGCATGATATTCCTTGGATATACTTGTTTAGGAGAGAACTAACTTTTTTCAGAGGACATGGGGGTAAACTTGTTTGTAAGTGTTAGCATTGTGTTAGCTGTGAGCCTTTACTTTTTTGGCATTGAGGTAACAGCGGGCCAATCAGAAAAGAAAATAACATGAAGTTTATTCATATATTTTGCCATAAAGGTGACTAAGTTTATAGGGTTTAGTTCTGAGTTTCTTCTCTGATTTATACACTTGGTTCTCTTTTTTTTATTACCCAGTCTGAAGAAAATTCGTGGCAAAGTCTGGAAGCAGAGAATATCTAGCCCTCTGTTCAACACCAAACAATACACAATGGAACTAGAGCGGCTCTATCTACAGATGTGGGAGCATTACGCAGCTGGCAACAAACCTGACCACATGATTAAGCCTGTCGAAGTCACTGAGTCAACCTAAATAAAGACTGCACAGAAGAATTATCCTTACACCCGAGCCTCAAGTTCTGGGGGAAAGGGAACTAGATAACATACTTCTTTACTTATCTGTACAGTACCATGTTGCAGATGGGTGACATATAATGGTAATAGAATAGCACAGCCAGACTTTATTCCTGCATGATAGGGAGAGACACAAGAGATGGAAAACTGCTGTTCCACAAGGAATCTCCATAGAATTTTGCAGCAACCAGGTGGTGCATAGGTCTGGAAGTTCTGATCTCCCTTGGTCTTCCATGGGATGGTTAGTGTGGAGGGGAGATACAGATTGTCCAGCCGTTTTGTGATTCCATGGATTGATTGAGTCTTCTGAGTTCATTTTTTTCTTTCTATTTTGGGTATCGGAGCTTTTAAAAATGTTTGATTTCAGGTATTTTTATTCATGTGAAGTGTATATGATTCTCTTGAGAATAAGGTTTTAAGCTAAAATGTTACTCCCTTAGTTTCTGAACTCTGACAGATCAGTGGGGACTATGCTGGTGTAGTCTTTTTATAGGTTTTATAAACCACTTGAGCCTATATCAGTCATTTTAGTGTCTGACCTAATGTTTGGAGCTATCAGTGCTATGTTGGTTTAGATGATGACTCAAAAAATTTTCTGGTCCATTTCCCATTTCCTTCTCTCCCCCTTACCCTCTTAAAATTTCTCCTGTAACTCAACTAACAAAACCAAGTCTGATTCTCAAAATATCCTAGAGTGTTTCTCTTAAACACACCATCTGGTGCCAAATGAAGATTCTTAGGAGTGATATTAGTTATGAAGGGCACAGTTGTGGTACTGTTATTGATAATAATATAGATTTTTTTTTTGCCGAATTTTGACCTATTTTACCAGTGTTTTACCCCTGACTGCCCCTTCTATGCTGCTTCCAAAAGTGATAATAGTGTGTGATAAGATTTTGACCTTCCTTTCTAAAGTTTGTTTTTTTTTTAAGTGAGTCCTGTTCTTCCTATTTCTTTCAGCAGAAATGAAATCCCAGGTAAGTATAAGTATTCAAATATTTGATTAATAAGTTGCAGTTATCTTCAATATATTAAATAATTTTCATCGAGAAACATAGGTAAAATCTCTGAAGGACCATTTATGTATACAAGTAATTATTTTTCAGACCTTGTAGGGTATTATAATAACTGTGTTCTGGACTTGGTCGTGAAGTCTGTACAGATTCAGCCTCAATAGTAGTGAACTGCACTGCTACTTGGCTTAGAGTATAAATTAGACTTTAGTCCTATTAGAACTTGAGTTACTGGTATTAAAAATCATAGGAATAAAATGATCGAATCTCAACAAAGGGTCGAGGGCTTGGGCTTAAGCCAACATATGAATATATGTTTTGTCTTGCTGTACAGCACTTACGCTATCCAGTCGCAGATAATTTTTTTGTCTGCTAGTAGTGTTCTAGATTATAATGTCTTTCCAAAGCGCTGAGGCAATGCACCTATTGTGTAGTTGCAGCTGATGCCTGAATGTATCCTAGCTGACAAATTATTGATTAATAAGAACTTGAATTTCTGAAAGATTCTTACTGCTAACCAAATTCTGAGCAAGGAGTCTCAAATGTAATTCAGAACCTGAATTACATGTTAATGAACCGTGTACCATTTAATAGTGTAAATCAAAAAACATCAGTTAAGGGATTTCTTAATTTATTTTTTACCTGATTTAAATATCAGTTAAAGGTTGCCAGCATGGTCGCAAATAAACTAATATTTGAAGTTCACTGAACTACTTAATGTGGAATAGGATAATATACTTCCAATGCCCTCAAGGCTGTGACCTTACAGCCATTTTACATAGCACATCATTCCTCCTATAGGGATGAACTTTTTCCTGGCGCGTAAAGTAGCCGCTCTGGTCGAAGCTTTGCTTATTGTAACAGGCTTTTATTTCCAGGTAACATGTCTGTGGAAGACTTAATTCTGAATAGAGATATAGATATTACTGGAAACTAATTGTTTTTTCTATTGTACCCTGCTTTATCAAAAAAGTAAAACATTTAATTGTGCTACAGAAATTCAGATATTGTCTTGCGATCTTTAAACAATAAATGAGTGATTTCCCCTTAATATGGCTAATGTATTTTGTGTCCTGTTATATTGAGTGTTGGACTGAATAATAGTGTCGTCCAGTGATGAAACCTACATTTGAACAGCCCCAAAGAACTTAAAAGGATCAGATTTCCCTACTCTAGCTATGATATTAAGAATTGTTTTCTTAGTCAAGTCTGGTGGGGCGGTGGGGTTGATTTAGGAACCATTTAAGAAGACAAAACCTTTGGACCCTCCGCCCTCCAATTCATCTTGTTCCTCTTTTGCTTATGACCTCTCTGGCTTTATTTTACCCTTGTAGTCTTGTTCTTTATGTGGACTAGTGTTGTCTTGGCTCTTGAGGGCAAAATTATCTTCCTTCTCTGTACAATGTTTGAACTCTGCCGTGAGGCTGAGGGAGGAGGAGGGAGGGTATCAGTGCATCAGAGATCAGAACAAGCTGTTTTGCTGCCAGTTTTCTCAGAGATATAAATGAGAGGGAAAATGTTTTTTAATAAAAATTAAGGTAATTTCCCAACTTCTGTTGGTTGTGCCTTCAAAGCCTTAATGTGGATTAATGTTTGTTTACTAAAGGTGTGTGAAGAAAGGTGTCCAGTAGCCTGCTCATAAAAGTTTTTACCTCTACCCTCTTCTATGTAAGAATCTGTGCCAGTTATTTGTCTCCTTTAGCTTCTGCCTCTGTCTAAGGGGGTTGCTTGCACACCTAGAATAAACTTGTGTGATTTATGAACTGCCTGTTTTAAGGTTCTACTCCAATCCTAACCCACTCTTTTACTTGAAGCACATGCCTCTTAATGATAGCTAACATTTAGGTTCTTTGCCCAGACCTCTCAGGCAGAGTTATGAAATCCTCATTATTATGGAAGAGGCTTGTAGAGGTTAATTTGCAAGCCAGTTGGAGGTGAGCTAGAATCCGCCATGCCGGAGGCTGCAGCAGCAGGTAGGTGGCCAGTGGGACTGAGATGGGCACTGAAGCTGAAGCGGGAGCAATCTAGAAGCTAATCCCAATGGGGCTGATTTAATTAAAATCAGGACTACCGTGTACCTTAGACTCTGATTGCCCATGGATTTTGGGACTGAGATTCGGGCAAAATATCTTGCCAGTTTCCACCGGGAGGGGAAAAAAAGCTTCTGGAAGAAGGGATTTTGTTTTGTTAATGATATTCTGGTATGGCGGGAATGGGAAGGACAGATATTCCCGTGGGGGTGGGAGGAAGTGGGGGTGGGGGGGTGCAGGGTGATTGGGGGGGTCTAGGACCAAGCGGCAGAAGAACGGCTGGGGGCTTGAGAGGGGATGGAAACATGTTGCGGGGCCTGGGCCAGAGTGGTAGAAGACCTGGTGGAGTGAGGGGGTGTAGGGGAAGTGGAGGCCTGGGGGGAGGTGGCAGGCCAGTGGGGGTGCTTGAGGTCTTATCTGTGGGAGATTGGCTGGCAAGATGAGGTGGGAGTGGAGGGGGGGTAGAGGTGGGGTGTGTGTGTGGGGGGGGGTCGAGACGCTTGAAGACTGGGGGTGGAAGGCAGGAGTGGGGAGGAGTTTAGATCGAGATGTGGGGGGAATGGAAGTCTGATTGGTGGAAGACCAGCTGGAGGCGGGGATAGCAGGGGGGAGCATGGAGGGGTCGAGGCCTGATTGGTGGAAGACCAGTAGGAGGTGCCAATGGTGGGGGGAAGGGTAGAGGGGTTGAGAGCTCAACCCCTCATTGGTGGAAGACCAGCTGGAGGTGGGGATAGTGGAGGGGTCGAGATTTGATTGGTGGAAGCCTGGTTGAGGTTGGAATGGTGGGGAGAGAGTCTAGGCCTGTTGTGATGCAGGAGGTGTGGAGAGTGTGTGGAGGGTTTGAAGCCTGTTTGGTGGAAGACTGGCTGGCGGCGGGAGGTTGGAGTAGGATGGTGGAGGCCGGTAAGACCAGTGGGAAGCTGGAGTAGGGGATTGGGGAGGGTGGAGGTTGGGAAGAGGGGAGGTAGGAGAGGTAGTGGTGGCCTAGTTTGGGTAAGACCAGTTGAGAGTGGGGAGTAAGGAGGTGGAGGAGGGGGGAGGATGGAAGGGTCTACCTTATAGGTGGAAGACTTCTTTCAGGTGTGAGACGGGAGTAGGGGGAGTGAAGGCATAGGGAGGGTGGAGGCGTAATGGGAGGTGGAGGGCTGGGAGGGGCGTGGGGGTGGATGAAACCTGATCAGTAGAAGACTGGCTGATGAGTGGAGGGAGGGTGGAGGGGGGTGGGGGTGTGGGGTGGACGAGGCCTGAGCAGTGAAGACTGGCAGAGGGGTAGGGGGGGTGCAGAGGTTGGAATCTGGGGGTTGAGAGAGCACTGGGCGGGGGACCGAGTAGGAGTTTATGCATGCTAAAGCCTTACACCGAGGAGAAAATTTATCTGGGGGCTAATAGGTGAATGACTATCTTCCTTGCACGGTGCCTAACACATGGTGTTTGAAGTGACTTAACCTCAGGGGCCGTCCTGCGCTTTGGGCTTTCTGATTGATCTGCAAAGAACCCCTAGGGTGGGTGATACACCATGTTTCTAGTTTTCTCCATCCAGGAAAAGTCTGCAACAAAAAATTTTAAATATTTTTCATATCAGAGAGCAAAGTTTCAGCTTTAAATTAAGGTGTAAAAGATGCTGAAAGATAAATGCAGAAGGTAGAAATGTCTTACTGGTTCTGAGTTCTGATCTTCTTAAGAAGGCATCTCTTTGTCTTGACTACAGACATAGACAGGTCCGAAGAAGAGCCTGGAGAATTGTACTTCGAGGATATGATGGGTGAGATTTTTTTTTAAAAATAGTTTATTTGAATCAAGGTACAAATGAGATCCAAACGCTGCAGTTGGTTGATTTAAGTCTCAAGAATCTTGGCCGGGCGCGGTGGCTCATGCCTGTAATCCTAGTACTCTGGGAGGCCGAGGCGGGTGGATCGCTCGAGATCAGTAGTTTGAGACCAGCCTGAGCAAGAGTGAGACCCCGTCTCTACTAAAAATAGAAAGAAATTATCTGGCCAACTAAAAAAATATATATATAGAAAAAATTAGCCAGGCATGGTGGCGCATGCCTGTAGTCCCAGCTACTCGGGAGGCTGAGGCAGAAGGATCACTTAAGCCCAGGAGTTTGAGGTTGCTGTGAGCTAGGCTGACACCACAACACTCACTCTAGCCCGGGCAACAGAGTGAGACTGTGTCTCAAAAAAAACCAAAAAAACAAAAAAAGAATCTTATGAATTCTCTTCCCACTCCTTTCCTCCCATCTTTTCCTTACAATTTGTTTCGTCATTGCTTTTGGAGGGGTGAGATTTTAAAAGTTCTATTTTTTCTTAGTTTAGTCTTACTATGTTGATGAAACAAGTTAAAAATTAAAATAAAAAATGTTAGAGGAATGCATAGGTGGATTTTGTTTCCAATAATTTTGGAGTGGAAAGGTCTTTCTAAGTTTGATATCAAACAAAAAGCATAAAAACGGCAAAAAACTGGAAAAATATTTGCATTACATATGTAAAGGGCTTTTTTCCTTAATCGACAAAGAACTTTTACAAATCAATAATTTAGAAAAAGGTGAGCAAACACAAATGAGCAAAGGATATTAGAACGTAGCTCTCTGGGAAAGAAATACAAATGGCCCCTAGACATTAAAATTTATTCAACTTTTAATTATTTATCATTAAGTACAATTTTTTTTTTTTTTTTTTGAGACAGAGTCTCGCTCTGTTGCCCGGGCTAGAGTGCCGTGGCGTCAGCCTAGCTCATAGCAACCTCAAACTGCTGGGCTCAAGCAATCCTTCTGCCTCAGCCTCCCCAGTAGCTGGGACTACAGGCATGTGCCACCATGCCCGGCTAATTTTTTCTATATATTTTTAGCTGTCCAGATCATTTCTTTCTATTTTTAGTAGAGACGGGGTCTTGCTCTTGCTCAGGCTGGTCTCGAACTCCTGACCTTGAGTGATCCTCCCGCTTTGGCCTCCCAGAGTGCTAGGATTACAGGCATGAGCCACCGAGACCAGCCTAAATACAAATTTTTAAATGAAATACCATTTTTCATAAATCAGATTGGCAAAGATAAAAAAATTTGATAATATCTAGTTTTGGCAAATTTATAGGAAAATAGGCAATCTTAAACACTCTTGGTGGGAGCATAAATTGGTACAACCTTTATGGAAGGCATTCTGGCAGTATCAAAATTTTAAATGCCCATGTCATTTGAACCAGCAATTCTACTACTAGAACTTTTTCTTTTTGTTTTAAAACAATTTGATTTAATGTCTTTATACATACTCACATATGTATAAGTGCATAATCATGGTTATAGTATACATGCTTTTTTTGTAGTTCAGTCTTACTTTGTGTTGACTCCTTTTCCCCTTTTCCCCTGTCTCTTCTCCCTGTAACTCATACTAAATATTTACATATCCTACCATGCTTTTCTTCATGTTCATATAATCATATGCAGACATATACAGGCTGTTTTGGTCAGTGTTCAGTTCTGTAGAAGAAAGATGTATGATTTAATGACCAGTATACGGGGACATTCCGGGGGAGAGCTATGTGCACTGGTAATGGAAAGACCACTAAGGTATATAAAGTGAAAAACGCAAGCTGCAGAACAATTCATATAGCATAATGCTATTTGTCAAAAAAAAAGAGGTGTCTGTACTTGTGCTGATATGTGCTTATGCTTAAGAACTTTCTAGAAGGATAAATAAGATACATTATTTATCTCTGGGGAGTGGGACTGTTGGAGGAATAGGGACAAAGTGTTCTTCCTCTTTTGATTATTTTTTATCAGTCACAAAAACTAGCTGATAAACCTTATTTCATGATAGTCATTATAAAGGGGGGATTAGCAAAAGAATGCAGCAAAGGTTGGAAAATATACATCTTAAGCAATAAAAAGTGCTAATTTAAAAATTATTTACATATTAAATTAGCAAATTTAAAATATTTAACCCTATTGGAGTATTGCTGCTAACATAAATTGACAGAACCCTTTGGAAATGATTAATCAAATGTACCAAGAGCTATAAAATTGGGCATACTTTTGTTTACTTTAATTTTTGGAAGCCAATTCTAGGAAAATCCAGTTTATGAAAGTAATTAAATGCACAAAGATGCTTTTGTAGCATTTAATTTAAAAATTAAAGTAATATTATTTGTATGTTCAAAAATGCAGAAGGTCAAATCATAGCTCTCTCCATGACCCTCAGTCACCTGCTCCCAAAGAGAGAGTGCCCAGGGCAGATGGTTGGCATGAGTTGTCCTGGGAAGTAAATAGACATTCTTTTTTATTAGTCAGTCCCTTGTGAATTTGGTTAACAGGAGTTATGCCTTTAGTGTTTGATGAAGAATTGATAAACTTGAGTTTCTGAAGCTATAAGTGCAAAGACCAGATCCTGGGATTCTGGTTGGAGATTGTCTTTGAGGCTGGACAACAACCTGCCAATCTTTACACCCACCCTAGCTGCAAGTTGGGACCACTGCTTCCCCTGATATCTGGGCACTGTATTTTCATTAATGCAGATAGGATTCTTAGTGTTTTGTTTTGTTTTTTGTTTGTTTTACCTTGGGCTAACTCTGTACCTCAATCCTTCACATAGATGAGCATATATGTCATTATAGTTTTACATAGAGAAAATTATTACTTAGATCTAGTAGGCAAAATCCTTTCACAACTTGAAGTTATATCGGGGAGTGGAAAATAATAAAAGGGGTCCTTGGAATCACTCTCTGAGAGTCATTCATACATTCATTCATTCAACAAATATTTATTGAATCCTGGCTTTGTACTGACCAATGTGAAACAAATACACTTCCAGGTCCTTGTATAACTTACTGCCTGGGGTGGGGGATAGAAACGTGACAAATGCTGTGATGGGGCAGAAGTACACGATGCCATAGGAGTAGAGGGGGGCAGACCTTATCTTGTTTACTTTTCACAATAGCCCTGTGAAAAAATGTTTCTTTTGCAGCCAAGGCCCAGGAACTTGATATTATAGAAGTCTAGGTGAGATGTGATGGTGGCTTAGAGTAGGGTGGTAATAGAATTGGAGAGATTTGGATGAATATGCAGTATATTGTAATTTCATCAGTTCTGAGACAACTTTTCATATTTTCACATTTCTGAAATTGGCATGCATCATTTGAAGGCAGGTTGTAGTTTGGTAGTGTTTCTCTCCTCTCTCTCTCTCTCTTTCTCGTTCCTTTTTTTTGTTTTTAGAGAGTCTCACTATGTTGCCCAGGCTGGTCTCAAATTCCTGGCCTCATGTGATCCTCTTGCCTCAGCCTCCCAAAGTGCTGGGATTATAGACAAGAGGCACTGCACCCAGCCTTTTTCTTTCTTAGAGGTACATATAATGATGTATTAGATTAGAAGAAATAATGTTATAAAGGTAGAGCCAACAGGTCTGGCAGATGAGTTGGTTGTGGGAGGTGAGGGAAAGAGAGGAATCCAGGATGACTCTTCAGTTATGGGCTTGCGTTACTGGGAGGATGGTGCTGCCATTGACTGAGATGGGTGAGGCTGGAAGAGGAACAGGGTTGAGGGGAAGAAATCAAGAATTCTGTGTTGTGGCCATGTGATGTTTTAAATATTAGTGAATATCCAAGATGTCAAGTAGACAGAGTTCAATGGAGAGCTCAAGGCTATTAACATAAAATTGGGGACATGGGGTCTAGGGATAGTAGAAGGAATGATCCAGGAGAGAGTCTCGGCTCAATGATGCAGCACAGAGTGCTGGAATTATAAGAATAAAATCCCTGAGAAGGCTGAAGGGGATGAGGTCGAAAGTATGAGGGAGGGATTGGCTTTTGATAGCGGTAGGGGCACTGTTTGCTGTTAGCGATAGAGAAAGTGCCAGAGAGCCCAGTATAGTTGCACATAGTTTGGGAGATTTGTTGGTGGGAGGATGAGGGAGTTCCCAGCTGATTGCTTCTATTTTCCCAGTGTCCTATGAGACAAGGTCATTAACAGAGTGAGGGGGTTGGGGAAGTATGGTTTGGCACTTTGTAGGCAGAAGTGCTACTGAAATATAATTCAAGAAGTGGACTACTGGTTTTCATCCATCATTCAAAGGCTATTTAGTACTCTCTGGTACCCACTGACTAGTCTTTTTTAGCCCAAGTGTCTTCGTTTTGTTAGTACTGTCACAAGGTAGCCTTGATGATATGCAGAAATACGGGGAGTTAGAAGTCAAACAGGAGCTGTGCCTTATGCTATTTACTTTAACCACGTGGTTCTGTCTGCGCCCGGCTTGGGTCAGCTCTCATCTCAGGCGCCTGTCTGTGTTCATCAGCTCCGGCATCCCATGGCTCTAGGCAAGACCTGCTTTGTCTTTCAAAGCAGGTGAGAGCCACAGGCCTGGACTGGAGCTGCTACTGATCACTGAGACGCCCTCCTGAGGCCCGGTAGCTTTTGATATGCGAACTAACGCATTTACATTTTCCTTTAGGGCAAAGCCTTGAGAGGGGCATTTCTATAAATCAATATTTCTTAGGCTCAACACAGAAATACCTTATTTTAAAAACTACCCTGTTATACTGAGTTTAAATAATTGGATCAGAAAAGCAAATGGGTCATTTAGCAGGCTGGCTATTGTTTCAAATTTCATAACAATGCGAAGTTTACTTAGTTAGCATCCTATACTTAGTTAGCATCCTGTTGATATTTCCTGATTCAAGGAAAAGAAGGCTCTTAAACTCAACTAGTGTTCTTGAAAGTGTGGTCCTCCAGCTTCCTGGGTCACAATTGCCTGGGGGTGCTTGTTAAAAATGTAGTTTCTGATTCCAGTTGTTCTGGAATGAGGCTCATAAAAACCCTCTATTTACTTTTGTGTCTTTTTTTCTTTTTTTTTTTTTTTTTGAGACAGAGTCTCACTTTGTTGTCCAGGCTAGAGTGAGTGCCGTGGCGTCAGCCTAGCTCACAGCAACCTCAAATTCCTGGGCTCAAGCGATCCTCCTGCCTCAGCCTCCCGGGTAGCTGGGACTACAGGCATGCGCCACCATGCCCGGTTAATTTTTTTTTCTATATATATTTTTAGTTGTCCAGATAATTTATTTCTATATTTAGTAGAGACGGGGTCTCGCTCAGGGTGGTCTCGAACTCCTGACCTCGAGCGATCCACCTGCCTCGGCCTCCCACAGGGCTAGGACTACAGGCGTGAGCCACCGCGCCCGGCCTACTTTTGTGTCTTTGTCACTACACTGTTAGAGCCTTGGAAGTCTTATTCCTTTTTGTAGCCCCAGTACCAAACATATAGTAGATGCTCAATAAATGTTGAATCAGTGAATGAATGAACCACAGATGTCCTCGTCATGTGTAATTATAACATTTATTGAGTTGCAAAAATTGCCAAGGGAATATGGGTCTGTGGTAAAAATAAACAATACAAAAGCATATAAAGTAAAAAGTCAAAGTTCACCTTCACGTGGACACGTCCTCCCATTCTTCTGAGGTATGAATAAATTGGTGTTGATTCTTTTAGATCTTTTCCTATAGTCATATAAAAGCATATACATTCTTCATGATTTATGGCTCCAGTTTTATATATATATGTTTTTCTTTGAGACAGGATCTTGCTCTATCGCCTGGGCTAGAGTGCAGTAGGGAGATCATAGCTTACTGCAACCTCAAACTTTTGGGCTCCAGCGATCCTCCCGCATAGCTAGGACTACAGGCACGTGCCTGGCTAATTTTCAAAAAAAACTTTTTTTAGAGATGAGTTCTCACTATGTTGCGCAGGCTGATCTTGAACCTCTGGCCTCAAGTGATCCTCCCACTTTGGCCTCCCAAAGTGCTAGGAATATAGGCATGAACCACCATGCCCAGTCGCTGGCCCCAGTTTTAAATGGGTGAACTTCTTTCGATTTTTCATAAAGTTTTTGAGAGTTTTTGTTTGATGTATCTTCAAAGACTTCTAATGTGAATTTCCTACTCCTTTCATGTTAGAGTTCTGGTTAAGCTCACAGGCTCTTCCCTTGATGCATATAGTTTCTTTCCTTTCTTTTCCTTTTTTTTTTTTTTTTCAAAGACAGGATCTGGGCCAGGCGTGGTGGCTCATGCCTATAATCCCAACACTTTGGGAGGCCAAGGCAGGAGGATCGCTTGAGGCCAGGAGTTTGAGACAGGATCTGTCTATGTTGCCCGGGCTGGAGTGCACTGGCTATTCACAGCACAAACATGGCCCACTGAGGCCTCAAACTCCTGGGCTCAAGCGCTCCTCCTGCCTCAGCCTCTAGAGTAGCTGGGACTACAGGTGTGGGCTACTGCGCCCAGGCTGCATGTATTTTCCAATGACAGTAACATGAGCGTTGAAACACAATCTACGGACTTGTACTCCTGGTGGTGAATTTTACTTGAAAAAGATACCAAACAAAATCTGCCTTCTCTTCGACCACGTATTTCTTCCTTAGTGCTTTCCTTGGACCACTTCTATTGGTTACTGTCCATCCCGGAATTGGATATTTTGCCTTTAGGGTTTGGGGTGGGGCTCTCTGTTGTGTAACTTTCTGTGTCATGTTTCCTATCCTTTGTTCCTTTTGCCTGACCTCTCAAAAAATATTTGTATGTGTATCATAAATATTTGTGTGTGTGTAACACAAATGTAAAAGGGTGGATGAAGTATGAATCACTTTTTAGTTTGTATGTAGTGCTATTTACTGATAACCAAGGTCATGTCTTGACCCATGCCTAGGAAACTTTACACCCAGCAAGAGTTTTCTTTCCTTACTAAAAAAATAAATGTGAAGCTTACTACTGAATAAGTCCAGTGTGTAGTGGCTGATAAATGAATAGGAAATCTAATCAAGGGAGTGAGCCAGCATGTGTCTTGAAAGACTGAAAAAGTAGACAATAAGCCCAGTAACAGCCTCTAGGCCAAATGAAAAGTCCCAAAGAAGTGAAGTCTGACTTTCTCTTTTCTTTTTTTTTTTCCTCTTTATGAAAACCTCCCAAAGCAATAACTTTTTTTTTTTTTGAGACAGGGTCTTGCTGTGTCACCTGGGCTAGAGTGCAGTGTTGTCATCATAGTTCACTGCGATCTTAAACTCCTGGGCTCAAGAATCCTCCTGCCTCAGCCTCCCGAGTAGCTGGGACTACAGGTGTGCACAGTCCCACCACACCCGGCTACTTTTTCTATTTTTTTAGAGATGGGGTCTCGTTCTTGCTCAGGCTGGTCTAGAACTCCTGGCCTCAGGCGATCCTTCCCGCCTTGGCCTCCTGAAGTGCTAGGATTATAGGCGTGAGCCCCCGTGCTGGCCAAGTCTAACTTTTGATATGTGAAACCTGGACTTCCTTAGAGCTATTATGTCTACCTCCTCTAGCATTTTTTTTTTTTTTGTTTTGTTTTTTTTTGAGACAGAGTCTCACTTTGTTGCCCAGGCTAGAGTGAGTGCCGTGGCGTCAGCCTAGCTCACAGCAACCTCAAACTCCTGGGCTTAAACGATCCTAACTGCCTCAGCCTCCCGAGTAGCTGGGACTACAGGCATGTGCCACCATGCCCGGCTAATTTTTTTTGCTATATATATTTTTAGTTGGCCAGATAATTTCTTTCTATTTTTAGTAGAGACGGGGTCTCACTCAGGGTGGTCTCGAACTCCTGACCTTGAGCAATCCACCCGCCTCGGCCTCCCAGAGTGCTAGGATTACAGGCGTGAGCCACTGCGCCCGGCCCTCCTCTAGCATTTTGATATCCTCTGTGGCTATGAGTCACAATAACTAATGACAAGATTACCTCCGATGTAGCCAAGCTCCAGCAGTGAAGTGGTGCTTACTGCAGCGTGGCTCTGTGGCTCCTCTGGGCTGGGGTTTGGCCCTGTGTAATGAGCGGCTGACAGTGGGATATCCAGTCGGTTGCTGTCCGGGGAGCTGAAGGGTCCTGAGCAGGAATGCGCTTGGCTTCACCTCAGGTAGTATGCGCAGCCGTCTGGTAAGCAACAGCCATGGGCAGAGTGGCCTTGCATGAGCAGTGGAGAGCGCATGCTGGGTCCACAGGCGTCTCAAGAGGCAGAGAAGCAAGAGGCCCCGACATCGTGGCTCACTGCAGAGAGCAGTTGCAGCTTTGAAAACATCCTTTGTTGGCTCCCCAAGAAGTGGACTTGAGTCCTTGGCCATTTACCTAGATAGGAAGCTCATCAGTAGGTGCTCTCCAAGCGGTAACGCCCTGAAAGGGGACCTCGTTGCTCCTTTACTCCCTTTTTAAAAAAATCTGGTCAAACTTACAGCAAAATTTTATTTTAAACCTTTTGATTTTTAACTGCAATCTCTTCATCCTCAAGCCCTTTTTCCCATGGCCCCTTTCTCAGGACTCACTTTCATATCTTTAAATAGAAATAAATCACTTGGCAGAAAACAGGCTTCTCACTGACAGCTAATCTTACTCAGCTAACATTTTTCCCCTATCTTTGATTCAGCAGTAAAGACTACTTAGCGGCTTGTTGCTTCTATTTTTTTTTTTTTTTTTTTTTTTTACTGCCACTACTGTGATAGAGGCTTAAAGCCCTGCCAACCTTTTTGTATTTCAGAAACTCTCATTGGTTGTTCTCTTCACTTACTTGAGATGTGTGATGTTTGGTTGCTTATGATGCTGGTAGCCTTCCTTTTAAAAAGTGTCTTTTATTTTTGCAGTTTCCATCTCACTCTTGAGTCCAGCGATGAAGACGATGAGTCTGATGAAGGCAGGGAGCCCAGTAAGTAGAGTCCACTCAGCAGTAATGTACATTTTGAAGTGTGTTTGTAGAGATGACTGAAATGTCATTTGGGACGTTTAGCATAAGCTGGTCCTAGGTTCATCTCCTCTAGGACTCTATCTAGGTTGGGGAAAGGAAGTTTATTTCCCTACTGTCAGGAGCAGAGGAGTTTCTCTGGGCTTCTTTTCCAACACACTTCCTGTACCTTTTTTTGGGTCTGTGTCTCCTTACTTTTATTTCCTCTTTATCTTTCATGGGAGATGTAAATTTTAACCAGCTCTAATTTATGGACTTTGGTTTTAGGGAGTTAAACACATGGCTAGCCAAATGTATCGTGCTTCAGATGCTTCCTAATGCCCTCTTTCTTTCTCTGGTTTAGTTGTGACCACAACGGAAGCAGAGGAGATACCAATCGGGTGAGTAGGAGAATTATCGAAACTTGACATTTTTTTAAGGAAAAAAGCCTGATGCTCTGATTAAGAAGATGTAAGAGTAAACATCACATTTCCTCTGTGAACACTGGTGCTCAGCAGGATCATAATGGGTGTTTGACCTTCCAACCGGCTTCAAAATATTAGGTTCCTTGTCTCTGGCGCGTTATCTAATTGATCAATTTCTTCTTCAAAATGTCTGTGAACCATGCCTTACTTCCAGTCTCCACTAGTCCAAGCCCTTACCGGTTTTTACTCCTTTTTAACTGGGCTCCTGATCATGATCTTTTCCTCCTGTGATCCGGTCTGGATACCAGTTCCACATGAATCTCCCAAGGCACTGCTTTGATCTTATTGATCCCCAATTCAAATAGCTTGTTATAGAAAGATCAGGCTGTTTAGCCCAGTATGTACAGCCCGCTGTGGTCTGGCCATAATCTATCTTTCAGCCTTACCTACTACTATTCCTATTAATGAATCCTCTGGTCTAACCGGAGCTAGATAAAGGGGTGTTGTCCAGGTCTCAAACTATAGGAGGTGCTGAAAAATTACTGTAATATATATGAAGTATGGGGCTAGGCAACCCTGGTTTGCACATTGACTCCTTGAATTACTACAGCAATGTGAATTGGTCATTCCTGCTCCCTGCATCAAGGCAAATAGTGCTTTGATTTATCTCTTTTGAGTATTTTTGCAACATGTAAAAATGCCTGATAGCAATGTTTGAAAAGTCATTTGAAGTTGGCAGTTACAGTCAGCTGAAATCCTAGAACCAAATTAGGCATTGTATAATATAAAGCCATTAATTGGAAATGATCAGTTTTATTAATTATAGTTTTAAATTCAGGTTTATTGCTTTAGTGAGGTATGATTTACATACAATAAAATTCACCCTTTTTAGGTGTGCAGTTTGGTGAATTTTGACAAATGCATGTGGTAGCGTAACCATCGCCAAATAGAGAAATTAGTTTCTTCCAGCCTCTACTAGGTAGATGTTGAACAAATATTTAAAGAAAATCTGTTTTAAGGGGCCTGCAAGAAGTGCCCACAGTTCTTGGTCTAGTCCCAAATGGCTTCTATATATGGGATACTATAGGAAGAGTGGATTTGGGAAGACAGTGACGAGTTGTTTTGGGCATGTTGGAACTGAGGGGCTTGTAGGCTGGGTGATACTCAAAACATCTAACGACCAATGGAGCACAGGCAGGGATTTGTGAGGATGGATGCCTGCCCCTCAGAACAGATGCTATCAATAAACAATTGGTAAGGCTGTGCCTGTGCATGCTGACTAAATACTGGCCCAGCCCACAGGATGTCCAGGTAAGAAGTTGTTACTGTGGAGCTAGAAGTTAGAAGTCAGGCTGGATATAATGGATTGGGCTGACATATTGGGCTTGGTAACCCAATCCTTAGGAATTGATTGGATTGCCATCAAGAGGCTGAGGATAAACCCTGGGGTTGACTTGAAGGAGGCAATTGAGTGAGAAGGAGTGAGATGGAAAGGTGAGATGAGGACCAAAAGATAACTGTGTTCCAGAAATCAAGAAAAAAGAGAGAGTTTTAAGGATGGAATAGTCAACAGGATAGCAAAGGCCCATCAATTTGGCAGCTTAAAAGTGGTGAACATGGTGGAAATAGATTAACATTTATATCTGTAACAGGTGCATACAAGTCCTGTAACAGTATATTATTTTTCTCTCATCATAAGAAGTACATCATGCCTATGTTACACTATTTGGAAAATACAGGAGTGTGGCAAATTTCATCCTGCTGGAGTCTCTGACCCAAATACCAGCCCCAGCTGAGAATGAGGACCCCAGGGGGTGCACACCACTGGCACCCTCAGTGGTGCAGGGCCACCACTGAGTTTGACTCCTGCCAGAGCACTCTTTCAATTCAAGAGGGGGTGCTGGTTTTGGGTTGCAGAGAGTGGTGCTGAGGAGAAACCTCCTTGCTCTCAGGCTGCCTCTCTCCATCTTGGCCCTTTGCCCTTCCCAGACAACTGGATCTCAAACTCGATAAAGAAAAATGATGACATTTTCTAACTAGACATTTCCCTATCAGCTCCCTTCCCCCGCACCAAAACTATTTGAATGTGAACACTCTGACAGCCCATTTCACTCTCAATGCGTGACAGACACCTTCTTTTAGAAGTGAGACAGATGGAAAGATGCAGTAGAAAGATGGGAAAGATGGAAAAGCAGGAATAATGGAAAGATTGAGTAGCTCTAAAGAAGGGGAACAGAATTATTGTGGGGAAAAGTCAAAAAATTGACAAGTGATCATGTTCATTGAAAATGCCATCACAGGGAGACTGTCGCATTCATATTTCTCTTTTGTTTTTCCCCCTCTCATCACTCAGCTTCGAGATGATTGACTGGGAATCTGATGATGAATACTTCTGTAAGGAAAAGAAATCCAGGCTATTTGAAATAAGCAGTGATGGCAAGTTTACTACTCCCTTAGAGAAGCAGCTGAGCTCTGAAACCTCATCACACACAGTAGTTTGAGGATAAGAGTCAGCAGACTTTTTATTCGGAATCACTTAGTAGCAAGTGCTACCATTTCTTTCCTCCTATGTGCTGGATGTGGATATGGCTGGGTTCCCTGTACCTTTTGGTCAATTTCCTAACACAGAAGCCACTGTTCTTTCTGCCTTAGACCTCAGGCGGCCCCCTCAGTAGAGTTCTTGCTTGCCTTGAACTACACCAGGGGAACAGAGGGGACAAAGTCGAGAACTGAGGCTGAGAAGTATGGAGGCTGCTCTGCTACTCCCTCTTCCTCTCTTCCTCTCCTTCTCTATGTGTGGGAATGACAAGGAGGAGGAAAGGAGTAGGAGGCATGGACTCGTTCTTCCAGCTTGATGGATACGTGGGTGGGTGGTGGTTGTGGGCCAGCTAGCAGTGAAATGTCAGGGGAAATCCTTGCTTTCTTCATCAAGCTATTGATGTCTGCTGTTGGCCACTTCCTTTATATTTTCTAGAGATTCCTGTGTTTCTTAGAGCCTGTTTCTCACAGAAGATCCTTGCCTCTTTGGATTCAAAGAGGCTTTTTTGTGGGGCTCAGAGCTTTACTTACAGTTCAGAACCTACCTGCTCAGTGGACATGAGACACAGGAAGACTAGAAGCTTCTTAAGCATTAGGGATAGTATTTCACTGATCTTTGTTCAGTCAGTACCAGGTGTAGAGCATGATACTTGGGCACCTAATTAATGTTTGCTAAGCTGAACTCAACTGAAAATGGGAGGTCCTTAAAGAAATTAAAAATTGTTTTAAAGTAGGGACACAGTGCTTACATTTAATATAAAAGATGACTATGTACTTTCTCTGGGTACTTCTTAGATCACTACCCGAGAGCTATCGTTGGCCAGTTTCCTAGCTAACCTGGGATATCAGCAGGGAAAGGAAAAGTGACTTGGAGCCCTAGTCTCCTGTTGTTTCACCCCCTGTCCCCTCAATTTTCTTTCCCCCTCCCTCTCTCTAGCTCTGGGTGGCTGTGCCTGAGTGGGACAGAGGTCCGGGTACTGAACAGGGGGTCTGACATGACAAGCTGCTCCAATACTGAAGGGAACCTCAAGGAGGCAGCTTGAGGGCAGGGGAGGAGTGACAGGAACAGAAACCAGTTCACCACCAGAGGCCGCCAGGTTCTGACTCCTTGAATCAGAAGAGATGTTCTTTTGAGGGTGAACTTTGAACTAAGGCTGCTCTTACCTTGCTAGCCCCTGGGCTCTACCTGTGGGTATCCATCCCAGCAGTGGAGGCTGCTCTCATAGGACTGGTTTTGTATGTTTCTTTGCTATTTTCCACATGGCATTTTTTTCATTATTGTAATGAATTTAGGAAATTCTATAGAATGAAAGATCTGATGAGCTTTAAAACATACTCCAACCTCACTTCTAACCTTTCTCACTGTCACAGTCATTTTTTAAATATATATAGTAAGCAGTGTGTCTCTACTTTTAAAAAATTTTAAATTTCAACTGCAAGTGGGCAATCTTTAAATTTTCTAGGAAGGAGGACTTTTTACCATAAGAGCACCTACTCCTTTTCTCTTTCCTTATTTCATATTTGAAGTTCTTTCATAATTAAAAAACAAATGAGACACTCAGAAGCTACAGTTTTAGGATAAAGAGGTTGTTTTTTGTTTTTTTTTTTGTTTTTTTTTTTGAGACAGAGTCTTACTCTGTTGCCTGGGCTAGAGTGCCGTGGCGTCAGCCTAGCTCACAGCAACCTCAGACTCCTGGGCTCGAGCAATCCTCCTGCCTCAGCCTCCCAGGTAGCTGGGACTACAGGCATGTGCCCCCATGCCCGGCTAATTTTTTCTATATATATATGTTTTTTTTAGCTGTCCGTATAATTTCTTTTCTATTTTTAGTAGAGATGGGGTCTCACTCTTGCTCAGGCTGGTCTCAAACTCCTGAGCTCAAACGATCCACCCGCCTCGGCCTCCCAGAGTGCTAGGATTACAGGCGTGAGCCACCGCGCCCGGCCGATAAAGAGGTTTTGTGCCATAAATATATCTTCATGTCTTCCCCATGCCACGGTTTAGATTTTTTTACATCCAAAATCATAGAAACCTAGACCTTGAGTTCCAGATAGGCTCCACAGAGCGTGTGGTGTCAGACACGCTGGCCTTTGTTTCCAGGTGACAAGATGCTCAGTACAGACAGACAGTGATGTTCTGCATGTTCCTAAGGCCTCTCAGAGAGTGCTGGTGTCAGGACCTAATTCCTCACTCTTATGTCAGTGGTTCTGAGAGCTTTGCACTTATGATCCAATTAAAAAAAATGAAATTTTGTTGACCAACATAGAGTTGCCAATTTTTAATCTGTCTAATGAAGGAAATAAAAAATCCAACTACCATCTACTATCTCCATAATTTCATAGAGTAAAGAGCACCAAAAATTTAGTCAGGACAGTTCTTCCAATTACAGAAATTTAACTTGATGGGGACAAAAACACCACTTTATTATTCTTATTTCTCTCATTTTGCTATGGACCAGTGAAAATCTACAAGTCTGCAGACCCGTATTTGGGAACCCCTGAGCAACTACATTGTGTTACTTAGAGAATGATGTGGAAATTGACACTGGACTTTGATGGCTATTTTATCTGTCACTAAAATAAAAAAGAAATAGAGGGAAAATAATCCAAAATAGTTAATTCTTAACTGTGATTCAAAATGTCACAGTTCCTAGCTTGTTTAATTTGAGCTCAATAATCTGCTGAAGTTTGGTATATAAGGTGGGGGTGGAGGGAGTATGTATATGACTGTGTCTCTTGCATTTCAGAAGAGTTTCTGGAGGAGTTATTTGATACTGACGATGAGCTGACCATCATGGAGCCTCTAGTACTTGAGGAAGATGATGACAGCAATGATTTGAAGGATGCTGTGGTAAAAGAAGGGGATTCATGTGATCAGGACCAAACTACCTCAGATGAGAAAGAGCTGGATGAGTCTACTGTCTCCCATCGCAATGCATCTGATGATGTTGGTGAGCAGGATCTTGGTGGAAATCTCAGCCAGCCACCAAATGATCCTGAGGCTAACCTAGAGATTTCAGATAGAAAGATGCCAACTGATGAAAAGCCTAAATCTGTGGCAAAACAACCAAAGAAAAGGAAGCAAAAAACCAAAAATATTCGTGTGCCGCCTGGTAAGCCAGTCATGCCAAGTATGCCTGTCCCACCAAATGTGCCTAAGCCTGCCAAGTTTGTCTGTCTTGTTGGGTCTGCCTGTCCCACCTGCCAACCCTGTGCTATTTCAGCATCTTCCTAATGGCCACTGGAGGCAGCCGTCCTAGCAAAAGGATTGTTCTGAGAATGGGGGAGGAATGCCCACGTATTTCTCATGCTCCCGTATCTTAGTATTC
This sequence comes from Lemur catta, assembly GCF_020740605.2. Classification (NCBI taxonomy): domain Eukaryota; kingdom Metazoa; phylum Chordata; class Mammalia; order Primates; family Lemuridae; genus Lemur; species Lemur catta. Next base: position 47,246,952 of record NC_059155.1, on the reverse strand, counting down.
TCTGTTCCACAGGCCTGGAGTGTTTCCTGCCTGTGCATTTTGTCCTGAGGATATCCCATTTTTCTTATGACCCAGTCCAATTGTCACTTCCTTATGAAGCCGAAGCCATAGGTCAGAGTGGCTCCTCCCTCCCTGGGTTCCCTAAGTTCTAGAGCCTGTCTCTACGAAAGCACTAGTCACAGTTATAATATGCTCCTGAATCCGTTCCCCCCGCCCCCCCGTAGACTGTGAGCCTCTTCACGGGAGGACTCTTCCTCATCTTTTAATCTCCTTCAGGGTCTAGCCTGGTGCTTGGCATGTAATAGAGGTTTAATAACTTTTTTAAATAAATGAATGATACTATTGATACATAAATCTCTGGCTAGCGCAACTGGCAGGATGGGTCCTAGATGAAGGAAGAAAGATTTGGCTTACACCCAGGGTGAAGGTGCTGCCTCGGCTGTGAGCCACTCCTCAGAGCAAGCGTGTGAGCTGTGCCATGCTTCAACTGCATGTGCTTCCTTTGCTCATACTGCCTGGCCTCTAATGGCACACTCCTCTACCTTCATGGTCCTTGGTGGCTGTGACAGAATCTTGCCCAGCTTACGCTGCTGGCAGCTCTGTGATTCACAGGTGAGAGGGTTCAGCATGACAAACACAGCAGTATGCAGGCTTCAGACACTTGTTCAGAGATGTTGCTCTGGGCTTGGCTGTGGGGGATCCTCCTGGGTTTGGGTTTGCCTTTCTGTCAGTTGCTTGATGGTACCAATTTTCAGGGTACAAATTAACTATTATCCTTTCAGCCGTTAAAGGACGAAAAAAGTGTGGGCCTTCCAAGAAGAAACCCAGAGCAGCAAAAGTTGAAAAACGTGAGGCTGGGTATGTACTGCTCATATTCCGTTGAACAGTAATTGATTGCACAGTTGTTACATGTTAAGCGGTCCACTGGGCACGTGGCGGGGAGTCTGCAAGGGGATGAAGGAGTCTGGCCGGGTTTGGAGTGCGGAGGAGCAAGGTTTCTGTCCCCGAATGGGAGGGCCTGAGCAGGGGAGGAGGCTGCCACTGGCTGGGCGTGGCTGCAGGTGCCTGGTGGGGGGCACTTTCTGCCCCCCACAGCATCTCTGGCCTCTGAGGATGCCTTTGTCCTTAGATCAAAGAATGTGTAGCCAAACAAGATACTTTTTTTTCAGGCTGGACACAGTCTTATGGCCACTAGTGTTCACTAAACTAAGACAAAGGCAGTGGAAATGGTGAAAAGGCAGAAGCAACAAGTTGCTCTGATGGTCAGAATTGGAGGGAGAGGGGTCAAGATTGTCTTCTAGGCTTTTCTAGTCCTCTGGCTGAACCTAGTTACTCTTACTACCATGTATAGTATGTAATTTTTTTTTGGTTTTTTTTTTGAGACAGAGTCTCACTCTGTTGCCCGGGCTAGAGTGAGTGCCATGGCGTCAGCCTAGCTCACAGCAACCTCAAACTCCTGGGCTTAAGCGATCCTCCTGCCTCAGCCTCCCGAGTAGCTGGGACTACAGGCATGCACCACCATGCCTGGCTAATTTTTTCTATATATATTTTTAGTTGGCCATATAATTTCTGTCTATTTTTTAGTACAGACGGGGTCTTGCTCTTGCTCAGGCTGGTGTCGAACTCCTGACCTCAAGCGATCCTCGTGCCTTGGCCTCCCAGAGTGCAAGGATTACAGGCGTGAGCCACCGTGCCCGGCCTAGTATGTAAATTTTTAAAGCTTAAATGTTAGGGCGAAATGGACTGCTTGTTCCTTTATTTTTCTTAAGCTATGTATAGTTGATGCTGAAAACAACTGATCATTTAGACCAAAGACATGTTCATACTTAAAGAAAGGAAAAAATTAACACATTTTCTCATTTAGGTTACAGGAACTTCTCACTTTTTCCCTTAAAAATATGATACAGGAAGCATTATTTTCTTTGTTTTCACTTGCATTCGGGAATAATATATACTAACATCAGAATTGTCTTACAACAGAAGGAATGTATTTGAAGGGTTGTATGTTATTTTTTAACCTGTATTTTGAACAATAAAGGCATCTTAAAGGGAGGGGTACAAGAATGATGTGTCAGGCACTGGGGCAACACAGTGACTTGGACCTGAGCAGAAAGTCTCTGTTTCCGCACTTTTCGCCGCTGCCACAGCTGCCAGCAGCTCATCATGTGCTCTTAGATGGATCCCCTTTCAGGGAGGTTTCTTCTCTGGATTCCTAGCTACATATTTAAGTTGCTTTGCCTATAGGGATGTGTGCCTTGGGTAGTTCCCAGGTTGCTTTGCCAGAGAATGTGACAAAAGACAGGAGAAGTTGCCCGTTGGTGTCATTGTCAGACTGCATCATCCAAAGGAGACTAGCCTGTTTGGACTCGTAACTGTTGCCTTGGTACTTCCTGTGTCAGTCTGGAGGCTTCCTGTTGTGCTTAGCATTGTTCCTGTGTAGGCCGCTTGCTGGTCATGGTGTCAGATGTACCCAGTTTGGGGTCTTGTTGGTTCCTCTGATGTGGAAGTGCTCAGCCTGCAGTAAAGGGGTAGGCCTCCAAGTGAAGGTATGCTAAGCCACAAGGCCAGCTTCCTACGAGCACAAACACGCAAGGGTCCTGGTCTCTGCTGAAGCCTGCAAATGGTTCAGGTTTGCATCTGCCCCCTTTGCTGATGCAAATCTGCTTTCAAACCTAAGTAATTGGAGGCAGAAATGTTTGAGTTGTAGCTTCAGGCTTTGGGATGAAGACCCTTACATCAGCCTCCTTTGTGTTGTCTGGTACTTTCCCATCTCACCACCCCAACCTCCTCACATAGGGTTTATTTTGTGACTTAAGGGTTAATGAATGTTCTGGCAAAATCCCAGTCTCTGGAGTTCTGTTAAGTCAGAAACTCGGTGTATTTGCTCCTGTTTTATCTTTCCAGCTTTGTGGGCTCCTCTCTCTGGACTTGTGGGTTGTTCCAGCTAAGATAAAAATGCTTCAGTTTAAATAATACGTAAATTACAGTCTGAGTCCTTTATGTGATCAGCACTATTCTTTGTGCTATTTGAATTAAGCCTTGAGAGATCGGGCAGCAATTGTGGTTTAACAGAAAGACCATGAGATTTGGGTCAGAAGATTCATTATCTCTGTGACTTTTGAACAAGTCACTTAACCTCTGAGCAAAGTGGAGATTGTAAAAATAGTAATAGCTTCTTTGAAGGGAGGTTGTGAGGATTAAATATGACACTACAAAAGGAAGTTCTTTGCAAATGATGAAGTGCTACACAAGTGGTTATTCTCTGCGCTGAGGTATGAGTGTGGAAAATCACAATTTGTGTCCAGGGAACATTTAAGTTGCCTGCTTTGGCCAGAGTGGAAATGGTGGCTGGAAATAGAGGTTGGGACCAGATTGACCCGGGCCCTGAATGCCAGACCAAGCAGTCAATAAAAGGCCAGAGGGGGACATTGATTAGAATGTGGCCTAGGAAAATGAATCTGGAGGGGGTGTGTGGTTGGAATGGAAGAGAAAGATCCTGTAGGAAAGGGACACAGAGGAATACTGTCATGTCAAGGCATGAAGCGGAGGACAGGAATTTGAACTAGAGTGGGGACTGTGAGGCTGTACAGGAGCGGGGCTGGCTGGGCAGGATCATGTGCAGGAGGTAGCAGTCTGTCTCTGTGCCCAGTTGAACATGGGGTAAGGGAGAACAGGAACTTTAAAGTGCCTCTGAGGTTTTCAGCCAGTTATAACAAGTTTGATAACTGAACATGTTCAGCTGGAGATACAGTGTTAGTTGGAAGTTTGCATCAGGTAAATTCAGATACAGGTGTGGGGATCAGTAGTGTTGAGGTTGAAACTATGGGCTTCACACCTCTGAGAATGTGCAAAGAGAGAAGAGGCTACAAATGGAGGCTTGGGAAATGCCCTCATATCTAAGGAGGTATGTGGAAGGGGGAGCAGCAAGTTCTCAGAGTCCCTTGACATGACCTTTTATACATTTATTTCTCCTATTTCTTAAGCTATACAAAACTCAGTTGAATTTACCTTTGCAGGCATTGTACGTGCCAAATACCTGGATGTTTCTTGCTTGGCCTTGAACACTCTAAACAATATTCTGGAAGGAATTTCAAACAAAATAAGGATGAGCTGGTTCAGAAGATCTACAGCCTGTTTAATAGCTCCGTCTTTGATAAACAGGTAGAATCGCTAAATAAGCATTGATGGAGCACCTGCTATACGCCAGCACTCTTGGGTGCTATGAGGTGTGCTAATTGTGTATACTTCCCACCTTTGCCAAGAGGCAATTTAGGTGGGGAGGTGAGACATGTATACATGAAAGAATGTTTACAGGTTATAATGTATGAGACAGATGGTTGTTACCACAGGAGATCAGCAGAGGGAGAAATGGCTGAGAGCCTAAACAGTCAGGAAATCAGATTGCCTGGAGGAAGTGAGACTCTTTCTGGTTCTTGAAGGATGGCAAGTGGTGGTGAAAACAGTGTTGGGGGAGAAGGTGCGTGTTGAGGCCTGACTATCAGGAAGAGAAGATTTATGTGGAAGGATAATGGGAAAGAGCTGTGTTACCTTGGGCAAGTTACTTAACCTCAGTTTCCTTGTCTGTAAAATAGGGGCAGTAACAGTCCTTACTACCTCACAGAATTATTGTTAAGTCTATGTAAGTTAATATGCATAAAGTGCCTAGAACAGGGCCTAGGACATAGTAAGCTTATTATATTTTGATAGCATAGGACCAGGTAATGGAGGGCCTTGGGAATCAGGTTGGAGGAGATTAGATTTACATGGGTAGGTACCACTGCACAGGGATGGGGCATGACATGAAGTGGCTGCTGAAGGAAATTAATCTGACAGTAGCCTGGGGATGTGGACTGGATTAGTGTGGTAGCTCACGCCTGTAATCCTAGCACTTTGGGAGACCAAGGCAGGAGGATCGCTTGAGGCCAGGAGTTTGAGGTAGAATCTGGAGGCAGAAAGACCTGTCAGCCACTAGGTTTTTTAGATTATTGTCTCTGGTGACAAGACTTTCTGGAGGGAAATTCTCATATCTTCCCTAAAGGTTCCCCAGGCTTTGGTGCCCTTCCTGATGACAGTGGTGTCACGTCAGATGGGCAGAACCTGAAGTGATCTGAGTTGTATTTTCAATTCTGCCTCACCACTCCTATGCATAGGCTTCCATCTCGCCCACCCCAGCAGGCTTGTCCTTCTCTCCTTTTTTTTTTTTTTTTGTTTTTTTTTGAGACAGAGTCTTGCTTTGTTGCCCAGGCTAGAATGAGTGCTGTGGCGTCAGCCTAGCTCACAGCAACCTCAAACTCCTGGGCTTAAGCGATCCTCCTGCCTCAGCCTCCCGAGTAGCTGGGACTACAGGCATGCACCACTATGCCTGGCTAATTTTTTCTATATATATTTTTAGTTGGCCATATAATTTCTTTCTATTTTTAGTAGAGACAAGGTCTCGCTCTTGCTCAGGCTGGTCTCGAACTCCTGACCTCAAGCAATCCACCCGCCTCAGCCTCCCAGAGTGCTAGGATTACAGGCGTGAGCCACTGTGCCCGGCCTTGTCCTTCTCTCCTTGAGTGCCCCAGACTATTGTCTCCATGCAGGGGAGCCTAAATCCTGCCTTCACGTGGTCTGAACAGTCTCCCTTGTGTCCTGATTGCCTGTTAGTTGTCTTTACCTGGAGTTCAGCTTGGCTTTTATTCTCCCCAGAATGTTTAGATTTATGTGCCCTTTGGACAAATTTCTTCTCAAACTTGCTCTGAGCCAAGAACTTGGGGTAGAAAATTCCTTTTACTTTTTATTAGAGGGAGGAAAACTCTGGAGTGAATATTTTCTGATCTGCTTAGAACTGCTTTCCGACTCTTTTACGTTTGCTTTCCATTCCCAGCTGCCAGAGAAGATAGAAATCAGCTGGAATAAAAAGATGCTGAGAACTGCTGGCTTATGCACCACTGGCGAGAAACAGCACCCGAAGAAGGAGCGCTTCGCCAAGATCCAGATTTCTGTGAAAGTCTGCAACTCTGCAGGTGATGGCATGAACATGGCAGCTCTACCACTGTGCTCTTTCTTTCCGACACTGTGCCTGTTAAATTACTCCTAGCTGGCAGCCTGTGTTACAGCTTGTACTGTCATTCCTTGGTGGACAGGCCTACTGTGCGTTGCTTAGAGCTGTGTCCCTGACCCCTGGGCTGCGGCTCGGTACCTGGCCGCGCATCGCCACCTGAGCTCTGCACCCTTCCCTTTGACACGCCCCTGTGGAAAAAATTGTCTTCCATGAAACCAGTCCCCGGTACCAAAACAGTTGGGGACCCCTGGCTTAGAGGACATTATTGGATGTTTCACCGTCCCTGTAAATCCAACTCAGTCTTTCTACTAGACTTGCCTTTCTCTCTCCATGTCCCCTGTGCCAGCAGCGTCTCCATTCTCTCAGCAGCTGAGGTTCAAGGTCCCGTATATCTAGCCAGTAACCAAATCTTCCTTCTCCATCCGTAAGTCTGCCCAGGAATGGGCTCTCATTCCTGCTCAGTTAGTTTCCTGTACACACTGCATTGTTTTCCTGCTGAGAAATCTAGGGCGTTTTTCTTCCCAACTTTTTTTTTTTTTTTTTTGAGACAGAGTCTCTCTCTTGCCTGGGCTAGAGTGCAGTGGTGTCAGCCTAGCTCACAGCAACCTCAAACTCCTGGGCTCAAGCGATCCTCCTGCCTCAGCCTCCCGAGTAGCTGGGACTACAGGCATGTGCCACCATGCCCGGCTAATTTTTTCTATTTTTAGTTGTTTGGCTAATTTGTTTCTATTTTTAGTAGAGATGGGGTCTCACTCTTGCTCAGGCTGGTCTCAAACTCCTGAACTCAAGCAATCCCTCCCGCCTTGGCCTCCCAGAGTGCTAGGATTACAGGCGTGAGCCACTACGCCCAGCCCTTCCCAACTTTTTTTTTTTGTTTGAGACACAGTCTCACACTGTCACCCAGACTGGAGTACAGTGGCATGATCATAGCTCACTGCAACTTCTAACTCCTGGGCTCAGGGGATCCTCCTGCCTCAGCCTCCTGAGTAGCTGGGACTACAAGTGTGTGCCACCACAGCTGGCTAATTGTTCTCTATTTTTAGTAGAGGCTGGTCTGGAACTCCTGACCTCAAGCAACCCTCTCTTGTCACCCTTCTAAAGTGCTAGGATTACAGGTGTGAGCCAAGCCCCCCCCCAACTTCTATTGTATTCAAAAACCTAGGGCTTTTCAAGGCCTAGAGCCCTGCTTTTGAGGCATTTGTAATCTGCCCTCACTCCACTTGGCCAGTCTCGCTACTTCACCACTAGTCCGTGCTCCAACAGGCTCTCTTCACACTGGCCTTCAAAATGTACCACAAGCTGGGTGCAGTGGCATGTGCCTGAATCCCAGCTACTTGGGTGGCTGAGGCGGGAGGATTGCTTGAATCCAGGGGTTTGAGGCTGCAGTGCACTATGATCACACCTGTGAATAGCCATTGCACTCCAGCCTGGGGAACATAGTGAGACCCGGTCTCTAAAATAAAAAAAAAAAAGGACTACATGCTCACGTGTTTCACCACACCCAGAATGGCCTTTGTAACTTTGCAAATCCAGTCAATTGGTAAGGGCCCAGCTCAGATCACAGTTTCTCCATGGAGCTTCTCTTGACCAAATCCCATGGCCATAGTGACTGCTCCCCACCCTGTCCATCTCCATTCCTGAAGGGCAGAAACCAGGTCTTGTCTAGATGTTTTTCTAGCAGTGCCCCACAAAAAGGTGAGCACATTGGAACTGTTCCCAAAAGACCTGTTCACCAAAGGCTCTCTACCATTAACAAAATTGGGTTGAAGTAGGTAGAAATTTCACTTTCAGAATTCTGAGAAGGTAACACTCATGCCTGCCTGTGTGCGCTTCTGGAAGATGGCTTGTGTGGTGGGCTGAAAGTCTAGGGTGCTGGGTAGCAGACCAGAAAAGGATCAGTTTTAGTGCTCGCTTTCTTTTCATTCCTCTTTCGACTCCGCGATACTTTGATCCATGAAATATGCCATGCAGCCTCCTGGCTGCTCGATGGTGCCCGTGATTCTCATGGTGACGCATGGAAGTATTATGCCAAGAAATCCAACATGGTACACCCGGAGCTGCCCAAGGTCACCTGTTGCCACAACTATACCAATTAACTACAGGATTCAGTATGAATGTACTTGGTGCAAATTCAGGTAAGACCTTTCTTCCCAGACTTTTCCCAGTTTTATATATATATATATATGTATGTATTTTTTTCTTTTTTTTTTGAGAAAGAGTCTCACTCTGTTGCCCGGGCTAGAGTGAGCGCCATGGCGTCAGCCTAGCTCACAGCAACCTCAAACTCCTGGGCTCAAGCAATCCTTTTGCCTCAGCCTCCCAAGTAGCTGGGACTACAGGCATGCGCCACCATGCCCGGCTAATTTTTTATATATATATTTTTAGTTGTCCAGATAATTTCTTTCTATTTTTAGTAGAGACGGGGCTTTGCTCTTGCTCAGGCTGGTCTTGAACTCCTGACTTCAAATGATCCTCCCACCTTGGCCTCCCAGAGTGCTAGGATTACAGGCGTGAGCCACCGCTCCTGGCCCTAGTTATGTTTTATTATGTACTCCAAGTGGCTCTTCAGTGATTTTTAATCAGTAAAGCAGATTGCTATCTGACTCTCCTTTCTCCTTCCTAATTTGAATTGGCCTGGCCACTGCTGCTGCTTGGTACCCCACTCTCTGAGAACCCAGAGAAAATTCTGGCTTTGGGCCCAAGGCCAACATCTCAGAGCTGATGCTGAGGTACAGTGACTGATTCCTTTGTTTTTTGGTGTCCCTTTCCTCGCTAGGGTTGGCCGCTGCACCAGATCGTTGAACACCAATCGCTTTATCTGTGCCGTATGCAAGGGGTCTCTGGTCATGCTGCCGTTAACTCGGAAGGATGGGACCCCCATTATGCTGCATGTGTGACCATTTGCTAAGTATGTGCAGCAGAATTACAGAATAGTTCTGCATAGTACTGCAGGGATTACCCACAGGGGTGTGATTAGAAAGCTCAGCAAGGATTTTGTTGCCAAGAAACAACAAAGAAAGCTCCTTAAGGTTGTCAGAGGGTATATTTGTATGAGCGGAATCCTTTAGCTTAGATAAGAAGTTTTAGAAAAACCTGTTTCTGTGAAGTAAGCAATATTAGAATTTAAGTACCTTTTTAGATTCATGTCATTAATGCTGATTATTCTTAGCCAAGGGCTCTATTGCTAACCACCTTGTGCCCTTGACAATACTCTAAAGCCCTTCGGATCTACCTTGAGTCTTATTTTGACACCGTAGTTTAACATGTAGAACAAAATGCAAAAGAAAAATGAGAGTGGCAGGTTGGAGGAATGAGGATAATGCTGGAAAGAGAACAAGTTTTAAAAGCAGCACTTCAAAACCAGGGCTACTGTCAGATGTAACCTGTTACACCTACCTAGATAGAAAAGACAAGTGTATTTCGTGAATTTAGTCGCTAATGACATTGAATGAAGCCATCTGAGCCATGTAGTTGTCATAAAATTAAATAAAGTATTTTCTGCATCTCACTTGTTAGCAAAGTCTGTTCATTGACTCCCAGTGCTTAGAGAAGAACAAACCCTCGGTTCTTTTGTCCAAGACTCAGACGTCTGAAGCCCCCGAGACGTGTCTAGAGGAGCACCTCCCCTCTGTTTCTCTCTGATTTCCGGGACTGCCCATAAGTACTTCAGCAGCTTCCCTTCTGGGAGATACCCAGGATGTGGACTGGAACCCACACTGTATTCTTTCCCTAGGGCTGCCACAGCAAGTTATCACAAACAACACAGATGTATTATCTTACAGTTCTGGAAGTCAGAAGTCCAGCACGGGTCTCGCTGAGCTAAAATCAAGGTGTGTCAACAGGGCTATTTCTTTCTGGAGGCTCTAGGAGAGAATCTTTGTCTTTTCTAGCTTCTAGAGACTGCCCACATCCCTTAGTTCGTGGCCTGTTTCTTCATCTCCAAAGCCAGCAACACCTCCATCCCTGACTCCCTCCTCTTCTGCCTCCCTTTTTCACTTTTAAAGGACCCTTGTGATTACGTTGGGCTCACCTGGATAATCCAGGCGACTCTTCTTAAAGTCAGCTGAGTAACATAGTCACAAATTCAGGATGAGAGCATGGACGTCTTGGGGAGCTGTTTTTTCAGCCTGCCATAGGCATCTTCACTAGTCTAGCATCGCTGATACTTTTTATATGCAAGATGTGTTGTTCTGTCATTTTCCTTCCTTTCTTCCTTCATTTTGCAGAAGCTTAGAGTGTTCTTTTAGTGGCCACAAACTCCAAACCACAAAGCTAGATGGGCTTGGGTGTGTTTATGGGGTGGGACGGCTTCCCCAGCTAACTCCTGGGATTCCTACTTCCCATTCCCACCTCTAGCCATATCTGCAGTTTCCGCAAGGGCCCAGCTGGCCTGCGAAACAGTTGGGGGGAACCAACAGTGCAGTGTATGCAGTCAGCCCTTCCCCTTCTGCCTTAGTGCAGTAGCCCTGCCACCTGCCCTTCCGGGAAGCCTGAGTTTCCTCCACTCATTTCAACCCCACCCTCGCCCTGGAAAAATGCTCCCCACAGCCCACCTCCAGGTGGCTATGTGTTCATGACTGTTGGTGAGTCGCCCAGCCTTGTTGCTTTTCTGCAAGCCCACTGCCATCTCCCTACTAATGGCCTGCGTCACCTCTCATCTGAATAACCAATTCAGCCTTCTGGCTGGTCTCTAATACCATCACCTGATCGCAATCTACCTTTCAGTCTTATTTTCAACCCTTTCCCTACCTGAACCTTTAACTAGCCAGTTGGGACCACTTATAATTCCTCTGATAAGCATTGCTGTTTCCAGCCTCGCCCCCCCCCCCCCCCCCCCCCCCGCTTTGCTACTGCCCTCTCTTCTACCTGGAAATACTGTCTTTACCTCTCTCACCCCTGGGAAATACTCCTTGTCCTTTAAGCCTTCAGGAAGCCTTCCCAATGGTGCTGGCCTTCAATGCTCTGAGCCCTGGGTTCATTGTCCATGTGCGACTCCTTTGCCTCATGGCACAGGCTGCTTGGCATCACTAGTTCTAACCACATCTTTCCTACTGTCCTGAGCTGGAGTTCAGAGTCCAGCTCTTATTCATGTTACAGCCCCTTTCCCTGATTGTGCCAGCCAGTAGCCTAACTGCTTGCCCTGCAGCCATGGACCTGGTGTTTGCCTGTGAATCAAATGAGAGTGCCCAGGAGGGCAGAGCGAAGGCTGCAGAGAGACATTAACAAAGGCAGGATAGGTTGGCTCAGCACCAGGCCGAGGCAAGGGGAAGCAGGAAGTGCATCCCCAGAGCCCAGGGAGGGCTGCTGTAATGATGCACCAACACACCCTGATCCTCAGGATCTTGTTTATTGAAAAGTTTTAAGCAGGATTTTAGACATAAAAATAGAAGTGAGCAAATACAGAGATTTTGGGGACCACAGCTACAGTCACTGCTAAGCTGGAGGCCTGGGCCGCAGCCCCACAGGGGCAGTGTGCTCTATGCCCCTTTCCCGTCCATACGGGGAAGGTCAAGTTCTGGTTTCCGAATGAGAAGGGCAGTGGGGCTCCTGGCAGCCACCTCTGAAGCGGCAGGGTGGGGCATGGCTGCTAAGGAGCAGCAGTGGTGCAGCCCCCAGAGCTGGGAGGGCAGCTTCCTGGGAGACCCGGCAGTGCTGGGGCTGCCGGTGAGTCCCAGGGGCCAGGCTGAGAGGGAGGGAGGCTGTGGGGTGAAACAGGAGCCCCCCTTCCAGCTTCACAAGCCAGAGTAGGAGGCCTCTGTGGTCTCGGACCAGGATGAATCCCGGCGGGAAGACGTTGGCTGCCGCTGGAGGCCTCTCTGGTCGGGGCAGCCCAGGCGCGAGAGCAGCGTCCACATCCACTCTCGGAACTTGACACCCACAAAAGCATAGAGCAACGGGTTGAGGCAGCAGTGCATGTAGCCCAGGCCTGAGGTGACCGACTTGGCCACATCCACACGGCTCTCTAGGCCACAGTTGCGGGCCAGGGCCCCCAGGTCCATGATGGTGTCCACCAGCACCACCAGGTGGTAAGGGGTCCAGCAGAGGGCAAAGGCCACCACCACCACCACCACCAGCCGCATGGCTCGCAGGCGCCGCTGGCCCCTGGAGACCAGCAGCACCGCCAAGATGCGGGCATAGCAGTAGGCCATGACCAGCAGGGGCAGCAGGAAACCAGCCACCAGCTGCAGTACCCGCAGAGCTGTGCGGCCCACCTGCGGGAAGTTGTACTGGCAGTGGGTGGCGTTGAGGCGCTCGTCATAGCGGGCCGACAGGAAGATGAAGTCTGGGAGGGCAAAGAGCAGACAGAGCCCCCAAACGGCTATGCAGGTGAGGGCCACGCGGGCCCGGGGGCCCCTGCGGTAGAGCTGGGTGGCGTGCACTATGCTCAGGTAGCGGTCAAAGCTGATGCAGGCCAGCAGGAGGGCCCCTGCGTAGAAGTTGATATTGAAGAGAGCACCTGCCACCTTGCAGAGGCCGGAGCCGAAGACCCACTGCACGGCAGCATCCACCGCCCAGAGCGGGAGCGTCAGCACCAGCAGCGCATCTGCCACGGCCAGGTGCAGCAGGAAGGTGTCGGTGCTGCTCAGGGCTGCCCGCCGGCTCAGCAGCACGGCTGCCACGGCGCCGTTGCCCACCAGCCCCAGGAGAAAGAGGAGGCTGTAGAGGGCCGGCAGGAAGGCCCGGTCGAAGTTCAGGCTGAAGTCCTGCGGGCAGGGTGGGGAGGCACAGCAGGAGTCGCTCTCGTTTTCTCCGTAGTCATAGGAAGAGCTGAAGTTTTCCAGGAGGGAGGCAATGTCAGAGACATCCAGCACTTGGTGGTCGCTCATCTGCAGAGGGAGGAGAAGGTGACGAGGGGCCTGGCAACCAGTCCTTCCAGATGCAGTCTGAGGGGCGTTCCTCTGTGCAGCTCCTCCTAAGGCAGGCCCTGATCAGACACTGTAACTGTCCCCACCTTTCTTCCAGGGGCACACCTGAACCCCCTCCATCCACACTGGGCTCTGGGACGCTGACTTCCCTTCTCAAAGTCTGCTTTTCTCTCACCCTTCTGGGTGATCCCATTGGCCCAGGGATCCTGGGCAGGAGGAAGAGCTTCCCTCAGGGTCGCAGGCAGAGCCCTCCCTGCCTGTTCTGCTCTCTGCCTGCCACTCCCTTCACCGCTCGCCTTGCGTCCTCAGCGCCCCGGCCACACCTAGTTCAACCACATTCCTCCCCAGGCACCTCCCTGCCACCCCCTCTCGCAGTCACTGGCCCTCCTCTCCCCTCTTCAGCTGTTGTCCGGGGACCCCCAACTTCCTGACCTCCATGGGGACTCCCTATGAATCACTGCAGCCCCCCTAAATGCGTGCTTTCGGCCCGTCCTCCCCCTCCCCTATACTGAGGCTTGTGCACCCATGTAGCCGCCCACCCACTGGGGGATCCCCCACTAAGCTCTAGCAGGAATCTCCTCTACCCCTTCACCCACACCCCAAACCACCCCAGACCTGCAGGCCTTCCCAGGGCCAATTAAGTACAGCACACGAAAGTCAAAGTCCCCAGCCAGCTGAAGGGAGGTTCAGAGGTCATCAAGGTTGAGCCTCTACCCCCCACCCTGACTTTTTGCAGATGGGGCACCAAAGCCAGAGAGGGGAGGAGACTCGACCGTGGTCAGTGGCCAAGCTGGGTTCCCAATTCCCTGTCTGGTGCTCCTTCTAACACAACCCCTGCAGCTGCCACCTACTCACCCGACCCTCTGGTGACCGTGGGCTGTGGACCAGCCCTGGTGTTTCCCTAGTGTCCTGGGTTCTCCACTCCAAGCTGTGGCCTGGCCTGGCTGAGCAGCAGCACTTACCTCAGAGACCATGACTGGGCTGGTGCTCTGGCTGCCGGGCCGCGTGCTGCCTGCCCCTCTGCTTGGCTGCTTGTGGCTGGAAACCTGCATGCGCAGAGGAAGTGAGGGTTTCACGCGGTTCTCAGCAGCAGCCTTTTCCAGGGGGTTATCTACACGAGACCTTCCCGGACCCCAGGCCACAGAGCTCTTATCCCAGCCATTCCCGGGCTGGCTGAAGCTGCTCTGGAGGAGCTGGCCACAGCTCCAGACCAGAAAGGCTGGGCCCTAGGGAAGGTCTGGGGGTGGCTGGGTGGGGGCAGGTCCTTTGAGGGGCAAGGTCTGAAGAAGGAGCAACGCAGCTGGGAAGTGAAGGAGAGCCCTGCTGCCAGGGGCAAGAATTATTTCTCCCCAAAATAAAAAGAAGAAGAAGAAGAATTACTTCTCCTGTTCTGGTAGGGTCAGTGTTCAATGGATTGATTGGAAATCGTGCCCAACTATCAGGGCCTGGAGTTAGTTGATCTTTGCATGATTTTAAAGACTGGATCCCGAAAGGGTTAGTCTGTAAAGGAGAGTCACCTTCATAAAAATTCAAATATTAAAACCAATCCATCACACTAAGTCTAGTTCTTTACCATGGCCCCTCCCAACTAATTAGCAGGGGGAAAGAAAGGGAACTACTAGTAATGAACTTGCTATGTGCTAGACATGGCTTTAGATGCTTTCTCTGACATGTGCCTCATTCCAACCACATGACTCCCTCGTGAGACGGGGGTTGTCTGCACGGATGATTCAGAAAGGGGAAAGGCCTTTGCCAGGCAGCGAGCAAGGGTGGGTGCAAGGACAACCCACGGCCATCTGACTCTCCTTTTCCCACTCATCACACTGCCTTCAGTTTCTTTTAAATGGATAAACTATGATATATTCATGTAGTTCAAATGAACTAAAGCTATGCATTTTAACATGGATGCAACTAGAAAAGCCAACAACCACTCCGTGGGAGAGGCAAGTTACAGAATATTGTGTATAGTTTGGCACCACTTACATAAATTCTAAAAACCACAGAAAGCAATACTATACTGTTTTGGATACGACTGTTCTCAAAGTTTAAAACAGGAGCTGGAGACACCATGAACTCACGAAAGCAGTTGCTTCTGGGGGGAGAAGGGGGATGGGGATCTGGGAGTGGCCGTAGGCACCGCCCTATTTTAAGGAAAAGCTGTAAGACAGCCTCGGTACAGCAAATTGGTGACTTTATGGCAGACAGTGGTGGAAAATGTCCCTCTCTCCACCTGCCTCAGCTCTCCCTGTCATCTTTTTCTCCCCTCCCTGTCGCCCTGTTCTCATCCTCAGCGGCAAGGTGGCCCCTAAGTTTCGTCTCCCAAGCCGTTTCCTCTTCCCCTCTCTCCTGCAGTGGGAAAGCAGGGAAAGAGAGAGACAGAGGGACGTGCTAGCCCATGGCCTTGTCCCAGTTTCAGCCAGACTGTACCCCTAAAGCCTCCAGGCTCGTGCCTGGAATTCAGTTCAGATTTATGGATGTGACTCATACATACTCTCAAGGCTTCAGGCCCTTCCCTTTCTTCTGTGGGCAGATGTCACTCTCCTCGCTTGGAACAGCTCGTCACCTGCTGGGTTCAGGCCAGAGGGAATTGAGGGCCTGGAGGAGGTGGGGACCAGTCAAGTGGAGGGGACTGGGAGGAGTCCAGAAGCCGGGCCAGTTAGGATGAGTAGACTTGGCAAGTGACTACCTGTGGGGATGGAAAAGGGACAGGAGCCGGGACCACGATCTCCCAGTGCCAGTCTGCACAGAGATTTGAGTTCCCTGGACTTCTGCAAATAAGAAAAATGAGCGCAGAAAGCCACATTTGTTCAATTGAAAGGATGTCTTGTATTTGGCAATCATGTTCATCCCCGTTTTGGTTTCAAAAGGGCCTTTTCGTTGTGAAATGATGGGGGGAAATAGATGGGAGTTTTGGAAATGTCTCATATTGGCAGCTGACAAGCCAATGTGGGTTGTCCAAACATGTTGAAATGTTCTGGTCCATGTGAAAGATGAAAGTCTGGGGATCCCTGATGCCCTAGTCTCATTTGTCACACAGGGCTGACAGTCTCCTCCCCAGGTTCCTGGGAAGGATAAATGAGAGAAGGGCAGGGCAAGGGCTTTGGAAAGGCGCAGAGAGCTTTCAACTCTGAGCCCTGACTTGCTGCTATCAGGGCGGATCCCCAGGGGCTGGGCTGGGCTGGCGGACAGGCTGCCCTCCCTGCTCCCCGAGATAAGATGATGTAGTGGGAAGAACGCTGAACCTGTCTGGGCTCCAGCCCCTGCTCCACGCTGTTCGAACTGTGTGATCTTGGACAAATTACATAACTGTGTTGAGCTGGTTTCCTCAGCGGGGTTGTTACAAGATGAACTAGATAACCAAGGCTGTAAGCTCCTGGCACAGGGCCCAGTGCCTTAGTAGGATTGCAGTTGAGAATGTGGAAGGGACAGGGATATTGGCTAAAAACCTAGAGCCGCTGGGAGGCTTTCGTGTCAGGGAGCCAGCGATAGAGGGTGGCGCTTGTGGGGCGTGCAGGCATGGACTTGGCCTGAGGACTCGTTTTCCAGAAAGGCCATCCCTTGCCTTAGCTGGGGCTTGTGTGTGTGCAGGGGGTGGGGGGGTGGGGGGAGGTGGTTTTTCAGTCCTAGCCAAATCCTCTGGCTGCCCAGAGCATTGTGTAATCCCGGCAAATCATTTCATCTCTCTGCCTCAGTTTCCTCATATGAAAACATGGTTATAAGTATAGTACACATTTGATAGGGTTGCTCTGTGGACTGCGAATGATAACTTGTAGAAAGTGTCTGGTGCAGGGTAGGTGCCTGGCGAGCAGCAGCCTCCTCCCCCATCTAGTAAGTTTCCAAACCAACCCCTCCCGAGCCTCAGAATGGCAAGTCTGTGGTGGGCTTCTGCCATTGCACACAGCTAAGATACCTTGGAAGTTTCCTGTGTCACGGAGCTGAGCCAAGCCCTCGTCCAGCTTTCTCATTTGGTTCTTCCCAGTCCCAAGCAGCTCCCAGACAAGGTCAGAGCCAGACCCAGCCCCTGAGGAGAGCCAGTTAGCCAAGGGACTGCGATATGAGTTCTGGCCCATGTGCCCTCCAGAGCAGCCATCAGGGAAGCCTGAGGAGGAAGTTAGTCAGAGTGAAGCTGCTCCGCGCCCCACCTGTGGTCAAGGTGTGAAATGTGCACCTGGCTCTTCTCTACCACCCCTCCCCCTGTTTTTTTCTTTCTTTCACACCTCCGGGCTGTGGTTTGGGGAGACAGGAGGCTCAAAGGTCTGAGCCCTGCTGCCTAGTCGGTCACAGGAAGGAGGGCCCCTACAGCTGTCTGCCTGGCTGGCTAGCCAGGGAAAAGGGCCATTTCCTCCTCCTCCCCCTCAGTCTGATGTCTCACAACCTCTCTGGCAGCTCCTCACAACGCCCTGGGGATCCCCAGCCAAAGGCTCCTGGTGATGTTCAGAGAGCGCTCCTTTGGCCTTATCTGTAATGTTTCACACAGAAGCTGCAGTCATGTGTTAGCTGTGTGATTAAATAGTCATCAAAAAGGACAATAAACAGCCCGGCTCAGTGGCTCACGCCTGTAATCCTAGCACTCTGGGAGGCCGAGGCGGGTGGATTGTTCGAGCTCAGGAGTTCGAGACCAGCCTGAGCAAGAGTGAGACCCCGTCTCTACTCAAAATAGAAAGAAATGATCTGGACAGCTAAAAATATATATGGAAAAAAATTAGCCGGGCATGGTGGCGCATGCCTGTAGTCCCAGCTACTCGGGAAGCTGAGGCAGGAGGATCGCTTGAGCCCAGGAGTTTGAGGTTGCTGTGAGCTAGGCTGACTCCACGGCACTCTAGCCTGGGCAACAGAACGAGACTCTGTCTCAAAAAAAAAAAAAAAAAAAAAAAAAAGGACAATAAGGCCAGATAGGTGGCTCACGCCTGTAATCCCAGCACTCTGGGAGGCTGAGGTGGGAGGATCGCTTGAGGTCAGGAGTTCGACACCAGCCTGAGCAAGAGCGAGACCCGTCTCTACCAAAAATAGAAAAAATTATCCAGGCATCATAAGCGCACCTATAGTCCCAGCTACTCAAGAGGCTGAGGCAGGAGGATCGCTTGAGCCCAGGAGTTCAAGGCTACAGTGAGCTAGCATGATGACATGCACTCTAGCCAGGGGACAGAGTGAGACCCTGTCTCAAAAAAAAAAAAAAAGTACAAAATTAAGCTGAAAATTGGGATGATTGGTGAAATTTGCATATGGCCTTGGAATTAGACAAAAAGCTTGCATCCTTGCTGTTTTGCTCATTGGGATAATGTAAGAGAATGTCCTTATTTGTAGGAAACATACATTGAGGTATTTAGGAGGAAAGGGCCATCATGTCTGCAAATTATTTTCTTAGGACTTGGAAATCAAATATGCAGAGTGAGAGGGGACTCACAAAGGCTAACTCAGGTGGGGCAACATGCCAAGAACTGGGGAGAGGAGGGGTAGAAGGGAGTTCTTTGTACTATTCTTGCAACTTGTCTGTAAGTTTGAAGTTACAGCAAAATAAAAGTTACCAAAAGAATCTCAGGCAGGATGGGTTTGGCGTGGGGTGCTATTCCCATCAGTTTGGAGGTCTTGTGAGAAGGAGGTGGGGCCACTGCTGCCTGGGAACAAACACTCCCTGGCGGTGGACTCTGACCTCATCCCAGGGCAGCACCACCTGCAGCCTCACTTCATGCTTCCTGGGCTTCTTCCTTTTCCCACTGTCTGGCTACCTCTAACCTCTCAGCCCCGAGTTCCTCTCAACTTCCCCTGCACCTTTTGAACTGGGGAGGGAAGCACTGCCTGCTCACCAAGCCACTCAGGACCCCTCAAGAATACAGGCCGTGTCTGAGGCTCTCAGGGGGGTCCCATCCTTGGCTCAGACGTGCTGGATAGAGGGATTTTGGCTTGTGTTGTTCAGAGGGTGTCATCCGCTGAAAGCCTGAAGTTCTTTTTGCTAAACTGCAGTGGGGCGGCAAAGCTGGGTGAGGCCCCTGCCGGGAAGGCTGGCCTCCCTGAGGAGCAGGTGGTCTGGGCTGGGTATGGGCTGGGTTTCTTGGCCGCTGCTAGGCTCCCATGAAGAGGAAAAGGAAAACATAGTGCCCACCCCAAAGGTACTCCACTGAACAAAAGCTGTTGAGTGATGTCCCTCCCTGGGTCCTTACCTTGTAAAGTACCCAGTGGTGCTTAAAGCTGCCCTCCCAAGACCTGCACAAGGCTGCTTGATGGTGAGCCTGACTCTGGTCTGGACTTTATCTGCTGGACTCTCTGGCCTTCTGGAAAATTCTTCAACCAGCCAAAACTAATTTTCTACAGGGTGTGGTGTTGGCCTTGAGGGTTTTGTCCAAAAGCCCTGTGCAGGGCTGCCATGGCCCAGGCCTTGCCTCCTGTTAGAGTTGAGCCCATATTTCTCCTACTAGGCAGCAAGTCATGTCCGGGCATAGGGATCAGTGCTGGTCCGGCCAGAGCCGAGCTGCCCCATGCGAGGCGATATGGGCAGAGTGGGTAAGCACACCGGCCCTGGAGCAGGTTGTCTGGACTGGGTTCCTGGCTCTGCCATTTACTAGGTGTGTGACCTTGGACAGGTTATTTCACCTCTCTATGCTTCGGTTTCTGCCTCTGGATTAAGAGTCAATCCGCTGTGTATGTAAAAGTGCTCAGAACAGTGTCTGGCATGGCACAAGGGCAGCGCTATACATGCACTGTTAGCTACTTTCCTGACTGTGGCTGCTGAGGTCTCCCCAGCACTGGACACACCCTTGGGGACAGCTTCATTTGCATTGAGGAACCACACATCTCAAACTAGAAAGTCTAAGCTTTGGCCCTGAGTTGCAGAATTGGTCAAAGCCCTGATGCCTTTGACTCAGACACTGTGGGGCCTGAGTGCCAGCTAGAGTCCAGGGCCCAAGTCTTCGTGGGTAATGAGGTGGGAGGTCCCTTCCAGACGATGTGCCCTGCCGGGTGGGCTGAAAACTCTGAGCTGCAGGCCCAGTAGGGACTAGGCCCAGAAGCTTGGCCTTGCCTCTGGAGTCGAGACTTAAAAGGAGCTTGAGGAGACACCAAATTGCAAACATGCTATCCCATGTGGCACCCAGAAGTTCCTCACTCATAGAAACCCAGATTCATTGCTGACTCAGCCAAAGTGCCTGGAGATGAGGGGACAGATGGACAACGACAATAATAATCTTTTATTTTTCTTTGAGACAGGGTCTCGCTCAGTCACCTAGGCTAGCTCAGTGGTGAGATCCTAGCTCACTGCAGCCTCCAACTCCTGCGCTCTAGCGATCCTCCTGCCTCAGCCTCCTGAGAAGCTGGGACTACAGGGGCACCACCATGCCCAGCTAATCTTTTATTTTTTACTTTATTTATTTATTTTGTAGAGATGAGGTCTCAATATGTTGCTCAGGCTGGTCTTGAACTCCTGGGCTCAAGCGATCCTCCTGTTTCTGCCTCCCAAAGTTCTGGGATTACAGGCGTGAGCCACCACGCCCAGCCAACAACAATAATCTTATTCAGTAACCCTGCTGTAGCACTTCCTATGTGTCAGGTGCCCTTTGAAGCATGTTTACACACACATATCCTCCTAAAAACTCTTTGAGATAGGTTCTATTTTTATTCCTCTTTTAAAGATGAGGAAACAGAGTCAAAGAAGTTAAGTAACTTGCCCCAGGTCAAACAGCTAATAAGTGACAGAGCCTAGATTTCACACCAAGCTGTCTGGCTACAAAGTCCACACTTCTAACCCACCCGCTCTACTGTCTCTGGGAATACATCTCATCTTGTGAATACCATTCCTGCTCCCAACAGGATTTGAAAAGGCCATTATGTGAATTTAGTAGGGGCATAGGACACCCGAAGCTGGGCCTGGGCTGTGGGTCTGGGGCACTGCTCATTTTACAAAATCGCCAACCGGGTCTCTGGAACAGTGTGGGGATGCAGAGGAGAGTGTGTGGGGGCTGGGGTGCAATCCAAGGCAGGGCACCTTCCTGGACCGAGGCAGTGCCTCAGGCATTGCACACTTGGGGGCCAGGACAGAAGATGCAGGACAAGAGATCTAGGAGTCAGAAACTGGAAGTGGTTACCAAGGAAACAAACAGTGTGGTAAAGCTCGAAGCTGAGCCTGTCTGGTTCCACAAAAACAAACAAAAAAAGCAAATGATATTTTTTCTTCTTTTGTTTTCTTTCTCCGCCGCCCCCCCCCCCCCCGTAGCCCAATTCACAAGAGCAAGTGATATTTTTTAAAAGTCAAGATTTTTAAAAGGATGGCTTAGGACAAACCCTCCATGGAACTCAGATGAATTTTTAGCATATTTGCCAGTGAATAGCGGTCTTTCACATAACTCCTTGGGGTATTTATACATCACTGTAGCTTATAATACAGCTAGAGAAGTGCCGGCTGGTGAGAGGCGCAGGGTAATGGCGTGGTTGGGAGGATGGCGGTGGCTGGTAGGGAAAGCAAGCCTGGAAGGGAGGAAATGGTTTGAGTGCCAGGAGACCAGTTAGAGGGTGGGAGGGTGTTAGCTGAAGCGGGGGTAGCAGGGGTGGCAGGGAGGGGAGAGAGAAGGCGACTTAGAGCCGAATCCGCAGGATCGATTGGCCACCCCCGCCTCGTCTGCCTCTAGCAGGCCTCCATCTTCGCCGTGAGGATGGCACCCACTGTCGCCCATCGGCTTGCCCCTGGCCCTCACGCCAAGTCTGGGAAGCCCTGCGTAAAATGAATCTGTTTAACCTCATTGAACCCCAACTTATTTGACAAGGAACCTTTACTTTCTCACAAAAGACCCATTCCCATCGCTGCTATCCCCAAACAAAAGTTGTCTGCAGGACATGTTTTGGCAAACATTAGCTCAGAGAATGAAGATTGTTCTCCTGGCCTGGTCTCCAAGGCCTTCCTCTATCTGGTCGCAGCTACCGGCCCAGCCTGATTCTCCACTCTGCTTTGTGCATCCTGTGTTCTAGCCAAACAGGGCCCCATGCTGTTGAAAACCTGCCCCAGCTTTCCACTGCTTGGCTGGTCTGTCTGCCTGAGTCCCACCCACCGTCCAGGACACAGAGATGCAGCTCAGAGCCATGAAAGAATATAAAGTCCCTTTAGCTGGACTCCGTGGCTCTGCCTGAGGGCCCCAGGTGACAGGGCAGGCCAGAAAGGAGAGGTGAGGAGACCCAGTGGAGGAAGCAGGAAGTTTCAGTACCCTATGCCTGCCTTCCAAATATAGAAATAGGCTGAAGCGATACTGCAGGGCAAGTTTCTGACTTGAAGTGTCCCGTCTGATCTGCCTCCAGCCTTTTCACCCTCGGAATCATTGATTCCACTGGGAATTAGTGAATGAGTGTAGAAAGGCCAAGGATTCCAAAGGGAATCTAGAGGATTCCAAAGGGAGTCCGACTGGGTACAGAAACCATGTAGCACGGTAGTAGTAAACATGCTTTGTTTGGTGTCAGATAGGCCTGGATTTCAATCCCAATCCCATATCAGCCAGTTAATAGCTATGTGATCTGGGCAAATCACCTCACTCCTCTGAGCCTCAGTTTCTTCATCTGCAAATAGAGATTATATCTGCTTTATATGACAAGGATTAAATGGTTGTTGAGAGGATTACATGAGATTAATTTAGGTAAATCACCTAGTGAAATGCCTGGTCCTCTCTGATTACCCTTTAGCCTGTTTTATATTCTTCATAGCTTCATAGCATTCATCACCACCTGCTGTTTATGTACTTATTTGTTTATCGACTGATTACTCCACTAGAATGTAGTTTTCACAAGAGATATAATCTTGGTTTTTTAATCACTATATCTCTAGGGCCTTGATAGTTCCTGACACATAGTAGGTGCTTATTTAATAATTAAACAGCTATTTAATATTCAACAAATAAATCTTTCTTGAATGAGTTTGAAAATGAATGGCTAGTAGGTTCTGAAAGGGTAGATAAGTGATGGAGCTGTAGGTATGAAAGTAACTCTCAAGGCCGCGCGCAGTGGCTCATGCCTGTAATCCTAGCCCTCTGGGAGGCCAAGGCAGGTGGATCGCTCGAGGTCAGGAGTTCGAGACCAGCCTGAGCGAGACCCTGTCTCTACTAAAAATAGAAATAAATTATCTGGCCAACTAAAAATATATATAGAAAAAATTAGCCAGGCATGGTGGCACATGCCTGTAGTCCCAGCTACTCGGGAGGCTGAGGCAGTAGGATCGCTTAAGCCCAGGAGTCTGAGGTTGCTGTGAGCTAGGCTGACGCCACGGCACTCACTCTAGCCCGGGCAACAAAGCAAGACTCTGTCTCAAAAAAAAAAAAAAAAAAAAGAAAGTAACTCTCTCATGCATAAAGGTCTTGCCTCCGCGTAACCTGCAGTGCCAGGAGTTTGGTACATGGCTGCTGGCTAATGTGTGGCCTAGTGCAGCATGTGTTCTGGGGAGCACTCATCCAAGGTCTGTATTTGGAAAACAATGCCCATAAGCACAGGAAAGGTTTCAGGAAGTTCTGCTGTAGAGACAGTCGCCGAACTCATTTGGTCACTGTATTAGCTTCCTAAATTACCCCAAACTGGGTGGCTTAAAACAACAGAAAATTATTCTCTCAAAGTTCTGGCGGCCAGAAGTCCAAAAGCAAGGTGTCGGCAAGGCTGTATTCCCTCCAGAGGCTCTAGGGAAGAATCCATTCTTTGCCTCTTCCTGCTGCTGGTGGCTGCCTGCCAGCGTCCCTTGGCTGTGACTGCGTCACTCCAATCTCTGCCTTCGTCTTCTCATGGCCCCCCTCTCTCCTGTGTGTCTAGTCTCCCTGTCTTTCTCTTATAAGGACAGTTGTGAGGGCATTTAAGGCCCACCCTGATAATTCAGGATCATCTCCTCACCTCCAAATTGTTAACTTCATGATATCTGTAAAGACTTTTTTTTCAAATAAAATAATATTCACAGTTTCGGGGGGGGGTGGTGGTTAGGGCTGGACTTTGGGAGCCGTTATCAGCCAACCACAGTGACTAACTCCTCTATTTTTCACAACTCCCCTGCTATCCTGACACAATATATTTTGAGAAATGGTGACTTGAGGAAAATGGGCTTTTAAAAAGAATGAGGTGGAGATGGAAGGAGAGTGCTGGAAGAAACAACTTGGAAATGTAAAAGAATATACTTGCAGGCCTGCCTCAGGCTGGGAGGGATGGTGCTGGTTATGACCAAGCTCTCCTGCTCCTGCTGCTTCTTTTCGTGTGTCAAGGACTGGGACAGCGCACAAAGACATGGAGAGGTAATTATGGCTAATGGAGAGTAATGACTACGCTGTACTTCTCATGTAATTAGGCCGGGGATGGTGTCTGGGTATGGGTGGTTTTCAAGAGCTCTCCAGGTAATTGTAGCGCACATCAAGAGTGGAAAACCACTAGACAATAGTGTTGAGGCAATGAGAATTTCAAAACAGCTGTTAATGGATATTATCTTTAAGAGTAGTGACATGGTTCATAACAGTGACATCAATAATTAACCCTCTTGACCTTCTCAGTGAGATAATATAAAGAATATGAAAGAGCCAGGAACACTGGCTGCTGTGGGGGAGAGGGTGTTCAGCAAGTGTGAGGTGCAGTGAAAGGCACAGGAGAAAAAGCGTTGCTGGAGCCACCGAGGTTCCACGGCCTCAGCCCTTAGAAGGAGACTACAGGGCGGGGGAGGTGGGGACACAGGGAACCAGCAGAAAGCTGCCAGGAGTGACCTGGAAGAAGAAAGAGATGGGGGTTTTGTTGTTGTTGTTGTTGTTTTTTTAATGAAAGCCCTTGGCCTGGGCCAAGTGGTTAGCAGCCCCTATTCCCTGTTTTCCCGGAGGATCAGGACAACCCCCGCCAGGACTGCTGAGGCTGCAGTGCCAAAGTATTAAACACATATGTGAGATTCAGGCTAACTGATATGAGGTCTCACAAAGGATTGACTTACACCTTTTTGAGGTTGGCACTTCTAGAAAGGAATACTCCTTCCTTTCTCCACTGAGTCTTACCCAGGGCTTTCCTAGCCACAATCTCCCTAAGCCTCCCAGCTCCCTGGGAAGGTAAGCCTAGCAGACATTATTTTTTCTCATTTTTCTTTTTTTTCTTTTTTTTTTTTTTTTGAGACAGTCTCACTCTGTTGCCCGGGCTAGAGTGCCGTGGCGTCAGCCTAGCTCACAGCAACCTCAAACTCCTGGGCTCAAGCAATCCTACTGCCTCAGCCTCCCAAGTAGCTGGGACTACAGGCATGTGCCACCATGCCTGGCTAATTTTTTCTCTCTATATATTTTTAGTTGTCCATATAATTTATTTCTATTTTTTTAGTAGAGACGGGGTCTCGCTCAGGTTGGTCTCGAACTCTTGACCTCGAGTGATCCACCCACCTCGGCCTCCCAGAGGGCTAGGATTACAGGCGTGAGCCACCGCGCCCGGCCTCATTTTTCTTTATTGTGGTAAAATATACATGACAAAAAACTTACCATTTTAACCATTTTTTTTTTTTGGACAGGGAATCACAGATACATTTTAGTGATAGGCAATGTATTCTTCACATACAGACTTTCACATTTAACCTCAAAGTCCCGACTTAAACCATTTCAATATATTGAAAGGATAAAATAGGATGATAGCTTTGAAGCTGTTTTTGTAAACTTTAAAATTATAGATTGTTTTTAGATTATTTTGAATAATTATAAATATCAGAAAGAATACTTAGTCCATGTATGTTGCCATAAAGGAATACCTGAGGCTAGGGAATTTATAAAGAAGAGGTTTATTTGGCTCACTGCTCCGCAGGCTGTACGAGAAGCCTGGTGCCAGCATCTGCTCTAGCGAGAGCCTCAGGGAGCTTTTGCTCATGGTGGAAAGCCAAGGTGGAAGGCAGAGGGAGAAGGTACCCTACAGTGAGAGGAAGAAAGCAAGAAAAAGAGAAGGGAGGTGCCAGGCTCTTTTTAACAGTCAGTTCTCCTGGGAACTAATAGCGCCAGAATTCCCTCATTACAGCTGCACAGCACCAAGCCATTCATGAGGGATCCGCCCCCATGACCCAAACACCTCCCGCCAGGCCCCACCTCCAACATTGGGGATCAAATTTCAACATGAGAATTGGAGGGGAAAAACATCCAAACTATATCAAGTGCACTATTGAATTTTATTTCTGAGTCTTCGCCTTCTTCCTCTGCCATTATGGTGTGGGGTAAGAACTGTATGTCAATAAAGAATCAGACTCTTTGTTTTGAGTCATTAAATTTATTTATTTATTTTTATTTTTTAATTTTGGGGGGATTTTAATGTGTGATGGTCTTTATTTACAACTTTATTGGGAAAAAAGAAGAGGGAAAACTTTTAAACAGTTGAACACAGGGCATTGTAGCTGATTCTGTCAGATAAAAGTAGTTTGATTTTAAAGGCCCATCTAATTACCCAAAGATATACAATACTGAATCTGCATAAGCAGTTTCCTTCTATAAAGTACAGCGCTCTTGTTTTAGGCAGTTTTTTAAACATATAAATGAAAAAGAAATTAAATCACTCATTAAAAACTGTGTCAAATGAAGGGTATTTTAAATGTAAATTTGTTGTTCTTGGTAATAACACATGCCCAAAGAAAATCAAAAGCTGAGAAAGCACTTACATTGCCTACTTGAGTGGACAGTTACAACAATCAATCATTTTCTGCAATAATCATTATATTTTCAATTTATCGTGAACTACTCTGAACTTACTACGAGATGTAGCCAAAGTCAGAAAAGAAGATATAGGGAGAAGACTCCTTTTTTTTTTTTTGGAGGAGACTAAGCCCTCCAGAATCAGAATGGGAAATAAACACCCTGTTCATTCTAGGCAGAAAAAAATTAATGTAGTCAATTTCAACTCATGCTGAGCTGACTTAATTTTTACATTGACTTGTTTGATTTCATTCTTCTAAATCAAGTCTGTTTAATTCTTTTTCTAGTTCATCCAAATCTTCCCCAGTAAAAAGATTTTCATCACCAGGAGCAGCATTGATGGCTCCATTTTCCTGTCCCTCGCCTTTGTTATCCTCTCACAAATCACTTCTTTCACCATTTTCAGCCCTACTTCCAGAGGCTTCACTTAATTTGTTTTCATCTTTATCTGAAGTATGTATATGTGCTGAATCTTTCAAGACTGGCTACAGTAATACCTGTCTCATCTACATCTCTTGGGATATACGGGCTTAAGCCTATGTCACTTATGCTCACTGGATCATCATCCTCATCACCACCTGTTCCCTGGATGTAGCGGATATCATCTGCTTCCTCCTCCTCCTCCTCATCTATCAGTTCAGGATGAAATGCAAACACCTCTCAGCCACTGATCACTACTGATTTCCCTGCTTTGAAGTTGGCTTTCCTTCTTTCCCTATTTGTTCAAGTTTATCAATATTTTCTTGTCTTTTCCTTTTCTTCTGTGAACTAAAATAAAATCTTAAGGCCCACCCCCCACCGGCTGACTGAATGGACCCCTTCTTTGCCAAGGGGATACCCTAAAACTAAATTGCCTGCCACAGGGAGGGAGTTCAGACATGCCTCATCATGCCCCCCTCCCTTCTTGGAGACATCCTTTGTAACCCATTAACAGGCCTAAGGGCTAGGCAAGACAAACCTGCAGGTGCCCAATTTACACAACAAATATTTGTCTGGTAGCTTGTCTCTGATTAACAGCTCCTTATCTTAAAACATTCCAAGCCTTTAGACAAAACTTCATGTCTTTAAAAGAATCTTTAATCCCACCTATAACCTGTAAGCCCCCCCTTAGAGATGGCCCACCTTTTGGGGCCAAACCAATGTATGCATCCCACGTATGTAACGCCTGTCTCCCTGAAATGTATAAAACCAAACTGTAACCCAGCGACAGCGAGTCCACTTGCTCAAGGCTTCTTGGGCGTGGCTCCGGGTCATGGTCCTCAAATTTGGCTCAGAATAAATCTCTTTAAAATTATTATACAGGCTGGGTGTAGTGGCTCACACCTGTAATCCTAGCACTCTGGGAAGCTGAGGCGGGAGGATCACAGGAGATCAGGAGTTTGAGACCAGCCTGAGCAAGAGTGAGACCCCATCTCTACTAAAAATAGAAAGAAATTAGCTGGACAACTAAAAATATATGGAAAATAATTAGCTGGGCATGGTGGCACCTGCCTGTAGTCCCGGCTACTAGGGAGGCTGAGGCAGAAGGATCGCTTGAGCCCAGGAGTTTGAGGTTGCTGTGAGCTAGGCTGACGCCACGGGACTCTAGCCTGGGCAACAGAGTGAGACTCTGTCTCAAAAAAAATTATTTTACAGAGTTTGGCTTTTTTTCCCCGTTGACACTTCCATGCAAGAAAAGATTCTAGAATGATTTGGGTAACATTTGGACCTAGGGCAGAATGCTCTTTCAATTAGATCTCCTAATTAAATGTTATCTTCTTTCTCCTGTTTCTTTTTATCTTTTTTCAACACAAATCCAGGAGGAAGTACATGACAATACATGCAAATATCACCCCTCCAGGGCATACCCCAAACCTGCCATAGTAGTTGTTTTCAATAGCTTCAAGGAAATGCTTGCATACTATTTGAGTTTTTGTTTTTTTTTTTTCCAGCCTCACCATGCTTCTTGGTTACTACTTCTCCCAGCTTTTTCTCATATCAATTATCCACAGTATCTTTTTCAAGTTCTTCATCTCTTGCATCCATGTAAACAGTTCTCTTTTCACATTTTCTCTCCAGAGTCAAGTCATGAGAAAACTGACACCTTATCTCCTTTAGTACACTGTCCTTGCTTGAAGAAAGCACATACCACGGATTTGGGAGCTGCACTTTTACTTATTTTTTTGAGCAGCAGCTACAGGTTTTAACAGCTCATTTAGTTCCTACAATTCTTTCTTCCTGTCATCTTTCTTCGATTTCTTTTCAGCTTCACTCTTTGCTACCTGACGTGGATTATTTTCTTTTATTTTTTGAGATAGAGTCTCACTCTGTTGCGTGGGCTAGAGTGCCGTGGCATCAGCCTAGCTCACAGCAACCTCAAACTCCTGGGCTCAAGCCATCCTCCTGCCTCAGCCTCCCGAGTAGCTGGGACTACACGCATGTGCCACCATGCCCGGCTAATTTTTTCTATATATATTTTAGTTGTCCAGATAATTTATTTCTATTTTTAGTAGAGACGGGGTCTCGCTCTTGCTCAGGCTGGTCTCGAACTCCTGACCTCGAGCGATCCTCCCGCCTCGGCCTCCCAGAGTGCTAGGATTACAGGCGTGAGCCACCTTGCCCGGCCTTAATCATTTTTTAAGTGTACAATTCAGTGACATTACATACATTCACACTGCTGCGCAACCATCATGGCCATCTGTCTCCAGAACTCTTTCCATATTGCAAATCTGACACTGCACACATTACACGCTAACTCCCATTCATCCCTCTCCCTTGGCCTCTGGCAACCACCACTCTACTTTCAGTCTCTATGAATTTGACTATTCTGGATACCTCATACAAAGTGGAATCATACTATATTTGTCCTTTTGTGACTGGCTTATTTCACTTAGCATTGTGTCCTCAAGGTTCATCCATGTTGTGGCATGTGGCAGAATGTCCTTTCTTTTTAAGGCTGAATAATGTTCCTGTGTATGGATATATCACATTGTGTTTATCCGTTCATCCATCAGTTGACATTTGGGCTGTTCCCACCTTTTGGCTATTATGAATAATGCTGCTATGAACAGGGATTATTATTTTGCAGGACAGGGAAGACTCAGAAAGGGTCACACAGCAAATAAACAGCAGGGCTAGGATTGAAACGCTGGCTTGACAGAAATCCTATTCCATCACCAGGCAAGGTGGCCTCCAAAGAACAGAAATAGTTGCCCTGCTCTCCACCCTTCTACCTCTAACAGCCCTTGCAACCCTGCAAGCTGGCTGTTCACAATCCCAGGGAGCTTGCAACAGGCCCATATATTAATAGTAAAGACCCTTAGGAAGAAATTCTCCCCTCCATCCTGCACAAGCCCCTGGGGCCAGATGGCTGGGGCTCCTCTGCTTGAATGACATTTGTGCCAGTTCCTGACCAAAGGAAGAACCAAAAGGAAGATGTTGGGGTCTATCTCTACCCCTAGTCTGTCCTGTCTCCTAGGGCTTCCTGATCCCCTGGCCCCTGATAGGGCATGTTTATTCTTGAACAAGCATCACCGTACAGCCCCCAGGAGGATGGGGAGGAGGAAAGAGACAGGCAAGTTCCTTTTTGGAATTTTCTGTCCAGGCTAGGTCTGAGAAGTGGGCTTTCTTCAAGCTGCATGGCCCTCACTTCCTCCGTCCCTCCTGCTACTACCAGCATGTAGAAAGCAAGTATCTCCCAAAGCTTTGCATGCCAGTTTTGAAAACTCCTTTGCATCTAAGTGGGTGAGAAAAGTCCTGAGGGTAATCCTACCTTCCTTGCTTGCCTCTAAGGACTACCAGCCCATACAGCAACCATAAAAGGGAATCAGACTGGGTGTGGTGGCTCACGCCTGTAATCCTAGCACTTTAGGAGGCCAAGGCAGGAGGATCGCTTGAGGCCAGGAGTTTGAGACCAGCCTGAGGAACATAGTGAGACCCCATTTCTACAAAAAAATAGAAAAATTAGCGGGGCATGGTGGCACGTGCCTGTAGTCCCAGCTACTCAGGAGGCTGAGGCAGGAGGATCGCTTGAGCCCAGGAGTTTGAAGTTGCTGTGAGCTACGAAGATGCCACCACACTCAAGCCCAGGAGACAGAGCGACACTCTGTCTCAAAAAAAAAAAAAAAGGGGTGAGAAATAGAAATTCCCTAACGACTGGCATTAAACCTTTGAGAAGAACTTCAGCCACAAGTCATACTCCATTTGGTGTTTCAGCTGTGCTGTAACCCAGGCCGTGTGTCTCACCAGTCTAAGCTGAGGAGTGTGGGAAGGTGCGGAAGTGTGGCAAACCCGCACCCGAGAGTGAATGAATGTCACAAGTGCCGGGCGAGAGCAGGATGTCTAGTTGAAGATGCTCCTGTGGAGAGGCAAGCTGATGCTTGGGCAGGCAGTGGGTCTGGCAGGCTGTGATGCATGTCCACGCAACAGCCACGCCCCTCCCCACTCTTTCCCACTGGACGCACCCTTCTCCCACAACAGAGGTTGGAAATGCCAGATTCTCGCTTTGCCAGCCTCCCTTGTAGGTAGGAGTAGCCACGCATGATGACTGAGTTCTGGACAATGACACCTAAGAGGAAATAAGCTGGAGGGTCCAGGGGAAGGGCTTCCTGTCTTCAAAAGAGAAATAGGTGAGAGGAGTCTTCTTCTCCCTAGCTTCTTGTCTTTGGC
Organism: Lemur catta; assembly: GCF_020740605.2. NCBI lineage: Eukaryota > Metazoa > Chordata > Mammalia > Primates > Lemuridae > Lemur > Lemur catta. The sequence goes on along the minus strand of NC_059155.1, from coordinate 47,215,768 downwards.
CATGGTTGTACGAAGCAGCCATCTTATAGCTATGATGTGATGTGAGAAACCTGAGGACAAACATACTTAGCAAAGCTGAAGGATAGAAAAAGTCTGGGGTCCTTGATGAAATCTTTGCGCTCCTGATAAGCCCTGGGGCCGCTCTGGACTTACGAAGTGAGATAATAAAAATCCCTGTCACTTACTGCTTTTACTTGTAGCCCACGGCACCCTCACAGCATCCTCACTGATCCTGCGTGCAGCGTAGGCCAGAGGAAAGCAGGGGTCAGCTGGAGTCAAGTGAGGCAAAGGTCATGAGGCTGGGGCCAGGGACCGCATGGCACAGGGTCATGCCTGAAGTGAGGAAGGCCCAGGCTGTACCTTTTATGGCCACATGAGTAAAGAGGTTGACTGGGAAAGAGAGAGCCAGATTTGTCAGTCCAGACTGGAGTAGGCTATCCTGTGATTTAAAAAAAAAAGAGCTCCAAAGTGTTAGCCAATCAGAACTTTTATTTCTCACTCATGTTAGATGTGCAGCACAGGCTGGCAAGGGCTTGGCTCACTGTAGCCACCCAGGGACCCAGGCTGATGGTGGCCGCATCTCGGCACACAATCGCATGCACACTGCAGCAGTGGGATGAGAACGAAATGAGTTGCATACTGTCTTTTAGCACAACTGCCAGGTGAGTTGTATTTAACTCGTGCTAGTTTTGAGCCCAGGGCCTTGTGATGCACATGCAACTCATGCATTTCTTCACCTTGGGAGCTGTGTGAACTATTTTTCAAGTTGCATATAACTCACACACAGAAAAAAATAACAAATTTTTCATTAAATTAGAAAGGATTGTTTTGTTTTTTTAAGTTTTCATTCTATTTTCATAATAAACCACCATGGCCCCAAGGAAAAAAATTTTTTTCTAGTGTGGCAGTCAACGTGTTAAAGCTTCATTGGCCAAAGCAAGGCATACATCCACACCTAACTGCAAAGGAGGCCCCGGGGAAGTGCAGTCCTGCCACAGGCTCAGAAGGAGAACCTTTTGTAGATTTAGCTGCCGCCAATGCTTTTCTCTAGTCAAGACTTCACTTTTAGATGGCTTGGAGGGCAAGGGGAAGACATGGACTTCTAAGAGCCCATGTGGCCAACACCAGAGGCAGGCCATCCTCCGCCATCCTCAGGCAAGGGGGCAAACATGATACCAGGCATGCTCAGGGCTACTTCCAGCCCTGGAATGGAAACAGTTACACTGGAAATAGTGACAGGAAATTAAAAAGCATTATTTTTCCTCTGTAGGCTGTATTTGTTTCCTACTGCTACTGTAACAAATTACAAATTCAGTGGCTTAAAACAATATGGATTTATTGTTTTACAGTTCTTTCTAGGTCAGAAGTCTGAGATGAGTCTCGCTGGACTGAAATCAAGGTGTTGGCAGGATTGTGTTCCTCCTGGACGTTCTAGGGAAGGGTCTGTTTCCTTGCCTTTTTCTTTTTTTTTTTTTTTTGAGACAGAGTCTCACTCTGTTGCCCGGGCTAGAGTGAGTGCCGTGGCGTCAGCCTAGCTCACAGCAACCTCAGACTCCTGGGCTTAAGCGATCCTACTGCCTCAGCCTCCCGAGTAGCTGGGACTACAGGCATGTGCCACCATGCCCGGCTAATTTTTTTTTTTCTATATATATATTTTTAGCTGTCCATATAGTTTCTTTCTATTTTTTTTTAGTAGAGACGGGGTCTCGTTCTTGCTCAGGCTGGTCTCGAACTCCTGAGCTCACACAATCCGCCCGCCTCGGCCTCCCAAGTGCTAGGATTACAGGCTTGAGCCACCGCGCCCGGCCTCCTTGCCTTTTTCAACTTCTGGAGGCCACCCACATTCCTTGGCCCATAGCCCCTGCCTCCATCTTCAAACCTGGTGACGCCAGGCCAAGTCCTTCTCATGCTGCCATCTCTCTGGTTCTTTTACTCTGCCTCCCTCTTCCACTTATAAGGATGCTGTGACTACATCAGGCCTACCTGGGTAATCTGGGACAATCTCCCCATTGCAAAGTCAGCTGATTGGCAACCTTAATTCTATCTGCAACCTTAATTTCCCTTTGACATGTAATATAACATATTCACAGGGTCTGGGTTAGGAGGTGGACATCTTTGGTGGTGGAATTATTCTGCCTGCCACACAGGCCTAGAAAGAAAAGGGTCTCTATCCTAGGAGGAAAAGTGACAATGTCACCTGAGAAATTCCCTGTGACTACATGATGTGGGGCTATAGACCCATTTAAGTATTTTAAAGTTACATTGGATGTTGGCATTTTCAAATTAAGTATTTTAAAACATAAGCAGTAATATTGCTTTATTCTGATGTATCAGTTTTAATCATCCCACTCCACAGCCAATCAGCCCATCCCTTTAGGTACCATAGGCTGAAGCCTGTATTTTCCCTCCTTGGATTTCCCCCTTTCTCCCTGTGCCTACCAAATAAAGCCAACTCTGTGCTTCATTGCCTTGGAGGAGGTATATAGCCTGGATAGAGGGAGGAGAGGGAGGAAAGAGAACTGGGTCCCTGGGCCCTGCTTCTCAGTAGCACTCCGAAGAGGTGCTAATTCCCCAAAGAGGAGTGGCCCCCTGGTGTGTGCAGGGAGATGCACCAGAAACAGCAGGCTGCCAGCTGCCTGACTGATTTCCTCAGCTCCCACAGAAGCAGCAATAAACAGGGGACAATGAATGGCTTAGTGGAAACTTACAAACGACAATGACAGACAAGATCTCCTCCCACCCCCCAGGATGTCTGGCACTGTGAAAGGTCCCAAGACCTTGTCTTGACATTAGGGAGGCAGGAACTGCAAGAATGACTCAGGTAGAATTTCCCACACTCTGCTGAGATGGGATGCAGAATCGAAATTAAATTGATTCAGAAAACAATAAAGAGAGGCAGTGTTTCTTCTAGAACTAGATTTATAGTCTGGGACTAATAACAAAAAAGAAAGACACACCTTTCCATCTACCAAGGAGTTTGGGCACAGTAGAAGAGAAGGCAGAGGGGTGCCATGCATGGTACACGGGAAGTCACAAGCTTAACATGAAGCTTTTGATTTTCTTTATCCACATCAGAGAATACAGTGCTTCTTACAGAGCAGTGTATATGCAGTAGCATTATCGGAAGACTGAGAGAGAGTGAAAACTAGTCGGAGTGCTCTAGAGAACATCTATATAAATTGGAACAGCCTTTTTGGAGAGCAGTTGGGCAGTATCTAGGCAGCAGGTGCATCTGCTGTGAATCAGCAACCTCTCCAGCACAAGTGTTCAGAAATGTATGTAACAAGGATATTCTTAAATAGGTTCCCTCCTCTTTAGCCTTCCTCCCAGGGCTCAAGCCGGCATCTCTCAACTGGACCACTGCGACAGCCTCTTCCGCCTGATTGCCCTGTGCCCAGTCTTGCCTCGGTATGGAAAGATTGCTCAGATTACAAATCTAATCGTACCACTTCCCTCTTCAAAACTCGACAGTGCTCTCCCCCACTGCCCTCTGTATATAGGCCGATGCCCTGAGCTTGACACCCAAGCCCTATGGCCTGGCTCCTTAACAAGGGCCCAACTTTCCAAGCGTACTGCCAAGTTTGTTCACCAAATGGGTCAACAAGCCCTTCTTCTTGCCTCTATGCATGTCGTTCCCATCTGCTCTGCCCTAACTCAGTTGCCCCCTTATCTGTCAGGAGTTTCTTCCTTTCAGAAGCTGGCCTCGAACCCCCAATGTAGTAGTAGCTGCTTCTCTTTTTTTTTTTTGAGAGAGTCTCACTCTGTTGCCTGGGCTAGAATGCAGTGGCGTCAGCTTAGCTCACAGCAACCTCAAACTCCTGGGCTCAAGCAATCCTACTGCCTCAGCCTCCCAAGTAGCTGGGACTACAGGCATGCGCCACCATGCCTGACTAATTTTTTCTATATATTTCTTAGTTGTCCAGCTAATTTTCTTTCTATTTTTAGTAGAGATGGGGTCTCACTCTTGCTCAGGCTGGTCTCGAACTCCTGAGCTCAAGCGATCCACCCGCCTCCGCCTCCCAGAGTGCTAGGATTACAGGCATGAGCCACCACACCTGGCCTAGCTGCTTCTCTTTGGGCCCCCCCAACATAGCTTGCATCAGGATAGAATAGAAATTAGCATATTGGATTACAATTTTTTAAGCAATTCTTTCTCCTCCACTTAATGAATTCCTTGAAGGTACAGACTACGCCTAGTATCTCTATATTCCTGCCAACTTGTAAGATTCTTACCAGTTCTCTTCAAGGATGTGGTTGCAGGCCCCCAGGGCTCCTCACTGTCCCAGACCACCTCCTTCTGGTTTCAGTCACCTCAGGCTGAGGGTACTAGAGCTAAAGATTACTTCAACACTCAGGGGTGGTGTGGGCAGTAAGCTCTACTTTCACTCTGTTGAGTCAATAAAAGAACACGGTATCTGGACTGCACGCCTGTATCCATCACTTCCTGTGTGATCATGGACAAATCAGTCTTTGAGGCCCTGTTTTTTCATCAGTAAAATGAGCAAGTAATAATAGCTACCCTCAGAGACTGTTCTGAAGATACCAAGAGATGAAGTGAAAGTGTTCTGCGAATTGTCATGTGCTTCACACTAATAACCTCTAAAGAACCACTTTAGTTAAAAGTGGTCCAGAGAAAGAGATAATAAATTAAGTCCCTAATATAGGAACCTGGTTCACACAGATTAAATCCTCTTTATTCTTTTCCTGATGTTTAAATTAACTTCATGCTTAATTCTGTTTCAACCAGGCTTCACCTGCAGGACATTGTCCTTCTCTCTTCATGCCATCTTTTTTTTTTTAATGTAGGATCATTTGTAGCTTGATGGCCTCTAGATGGGATGAAATAAATTTAGTTAGAAAATTTATAAGATTTGGTCCCAATATAAGAATTCCCAGAATGCCGAGTAACGGGGTGACCAAGCATGCCATCTTTTTTTTACCTCATCCCCAGCTCTTATCCTCAGTGAGAGCGAAGCACCACCTTCCCATTGTGACATGATCAAGTGGATATTAGAGCCACAGATCAGGGTTCAAAGCCCAACTCTGCCATTTCCTAGCTGTGTCACTTTGGACTGGTTACTTAATCTCTCAGTGTCTCAGCTCCTTCACCTTCTATTTCCTAGTATGCAATGAAGATTCAATGACACCCCATAACTGTTCCTTTTGATTTCAGTCATCTCCACCTCCATTCTCATTCAGCTTCCCACACATTTAATCACACCTAGGATGCCTTTTTCTTCACTCAATCATAGTTTCATTTTCAAGATTTTAAGCTGGAAATTCTCTTTTCTGAGTGTAACCTCTGGTTCTTTCATTTCTCTTCCTTCCACCAAACTCACTCTGCCTTTAGCTTGGGTTCTAGCCCCTCAAGCTGTCCTCATTCTCCCAGGCCATCTTTGTGTTGTCTCAAGTCAGCTCCCCGCCAAGCCAGAACTCCATGGCCAGCTGTTTCACCATGTACTCACCACTACCTCGCATTCCCACACTCCCTTTCTTTGGATAATCCCCAGGCCTGGATAACCCTCTGCTTACTGTTTTAGCTTCTGAACGTCCAAGTTTGCAGGAGAAAAAGCCCTATGCTACAGGAGCACCCTCGCTGCCAGAAAGTCTCTCTGCTTCTCCCTGACCTCTGCTTGCCATGGCTGAGGAACAGTTGTGCCCTTTCTTGCCAACGCCTCCTCTGCCCAGTGCCCTGACTCCCACTCTGTAGTGCTTCCTCCTGGCCTTGCCCCAACAATGATCCTCCATCTCATTTACCTCTTCAGTTGTTCTTTCTACATCTCTTTCCCTTCAGCACATAAGACACTCAGATCTCCTCCATTCTAAAACCACCTTCTCAGCTCTCCACTCCAGATCCCACCTTATGCTGACCCATCCCTTTATGAAATGTCTTCAAAGAATAGTCTACACATGCTCCCCAACCTGCTCATCACTCGTTAATCCCTTACCATCCAACTTCTGCTCCCGCCACTCTGCTTGATCACCAACCTAACGACCACTAACCTAACAACCTCCCAGCTGCCAAGCCCAGATGGCAGTCCTCATCCTCTGTTTAGCACTTGGTGCTTGGGCCCACCTGTCTTTTCTGAAACACTCTCCTCCTTGATCGATTGCCGTTGCTGCTTTATTGTGGTTTTACTGCTGTGCATTCTCTTCCTCAAGCATGATGCTCTGCTCTCGACACCACTAACTTGGTGAACACCTCTACGCTCATGGCTTCAACCAGGGCTTGACAGACTTTTCTTAAATGTCAGAAAGTAAATCTGTTCAGCTTTGTGGGCCAAGAGGCAAAATCAGGGCAATTACGTAGGTGCCTATATAAACATTCAGAATGTAAAAAACATTTTCATTTGCAAGCCATCCAAAAACAAGCGGTGGGTTTGATTTGGCCTGTGGGCTGTAGTTCGTCGATCTCTGGTTTCAACCACCACCTCTAAACAGAAAACTCCCCACTTGGTACCTTCAGCTCCCACTTCTCTCTAGAGTTCCAGGTCTGTGCTTTAGTTGCCTACAAGGGCTTCTATATTTTGCTGTCCCACATGTACCTCAAATTCGGTGTGTTCAAAGCAAAATTCATCTCTCCCCAAATTGCTTCCTTTTCTTGAATTCTCTATTTTTGCTAGTGGTTACATAATTCTCCCAGTCATTCAGGTCCAAAATCTGTCACTATTGACTTTTTCCTCCCTCTCTAAACTACTGGCAGTGTCACTTCCTAACCATCTCTTAAAAATCCAACCTCTCCATTCCATACAGTCTGTCATGGTCCAAGCCCCCAGTATCTCTTGCCTGAATAATTGTCACAGCCCCTCACTGGTCTCCCTGTCTCCAGTCTGTGCCCCTATCCAATCCAGGCTCTATACTGCACTTAGGGATTTTTTTTTTAGGGCCTTTTCAATTTTTTGGAGGAATTTCAGGATAATTCTTTAAATGTTTGGTAGAATTATCCAGTGAAGCCATCTGGTCCTGAGCTTTTCTTTGTTGGGATATTTTTGATTACTGATTCAATCTTCTACTCATTATTGGTCTGTTCAGATTTTTTATTTCTTCATGACTCAGTCTTGGTAGGTTGTTTATTTCTAGGAATTTATCCATTTCTTCTAGGTTATCCAATTTGTTGATATACAATTGTTCATAATATTCTCTTACAAAATCTTCTTTATTTCTATGGCATTGGTTGTAATGTCTCCTCTTTCATTTCTGATTTTAGAGTCTTTTCTCTTTTTTGTAAAATCTAGCTAAGCATTTGTCAATTTTGTTGATCTTTTCAAAAAACTATTAGTTTTATTGATGTTTTTCTATTTCGTTTATCTCTGCTCTAATCTTTATTATTTCCTTCTTTTCCTTTAGGTTTAGTTTGTTTTTCTTTTTCTAATTTTGTGAGGTGTAAAGTTAGATTGTTTATCTGAGATCTTTCTTTCTTTTTTTTTTTTTTTTGAGACAGAGTCTCCCTCTGTTGCCTGAGCTAGACTGTCAGCCTAGCTCACAGCAACCTCAGACTCCTGGGCTCAAGCAATCCTCCAGCCTCAGCGTCCCAAGTAGCTGGGACTACAGGCATGTGCCACCATGCCTGGCTATTTTTTTCTATATATTTTTAGTTGTCTGGCTAATTTCTTTCTATTTTTAGTAGAGATGGGGTCTCGCTCTTGCTCAGGCTGGTCTCAAACTCCTGACCTCAAGCGATCCTCCTGCCTCCGCCTCCCAGAGGGCTAGGATTACAGGCGTGAGCCACCGTGCCCAGACTTCAGTCATTATTTCTTCAAATAAGCTCTCTGCTCCTTTCTCTCTCTTTTCTCCTTCTTGGATTCCCATAACACACATATTGGTCTTCTTTATAGTGTCCCATATATCCCTTAGGCTCTCTTCATGTTTCTTTATTCTCTTTTCTTTTTGCTTCTGTGACTTAATGATTTCAAATGACCTATCTTCAAGCTTGCTGATTCTTTCATTTGCTTGATCAAATCTGCTGCCAAATCTCTCCAATGAGGCTTTCATTCAGTTATTCTGTTTTCAGCTCCAGAATTTTTGTTTGATCTTTTTAAATAGTTTCTAGCCCTTTGTTGATATTGTAATTTTGTTCATGTACTGTTTTCCTGATTTTTTGTTTAGTTGTATGTGTTCTTCCTTAGCTAATTAAGCATCTTTATGAAAGTTATTTTAAGTTCTTTGTCATGTAGCTCATAGATTTGTGTTTGTTTAGGGTGAGTTTCTGGAATTTAGTTCCTTCATTTGGGCCATGTTTTACCATTTTTTTTATGCTTTGTAATTTTTTTCTGGGATTTCGGTATTTGAAAAAACAACCACCTCTACCAGTGTTTGTATACTTGCTTAGTGCAGGGAAAGACCTTTGTCAATTAGCCTGGCTGGAGGTTCTAGGACCCCTCAAACTTTCTTTGCTCTCTTGCTCCTCCTAGTGTCTTCCTGCAGATCTGTAGCCCTAATGTGCTGCCCACTGTTTTCAGTGGCTTCCAGACTCTGATACCAGCCCTGTCAGTGCTCTGTGTCAGGCAAGACAGAAACCAGTCTCCCAGGCAGCTCCTAGACAAGCCGGAATGTTGGACACATGGTCCACTCTTTAGTTTTCCATCCTGAGGGAGGAGCCAGGATATGGGGGATTTCCTCCTGGTTGCTCTGTGCTATGCCACATAGGGAAAGGGACATGAATGAGTGTGCCAAATGCCACAGATTTTTGTACCCCTTTTGCTGGAATCCTTTCTTGACTTTACAATGGTCTAAGCACTGTGATTTTTAAACTGGTCTCTAGAGTTCTCATAGAGTTATTCTGGTCCATATATATATACACACACATATATACTTTTTAAAAGAGACAAGGTCTTACTATTTTGCCAGGCTGAAGTGCTCCCAAAGCACTGGTATTATAGGTATAAGCCACCATGCCCAGCCTATTCTGGCCCATATATTGTTGTTAACTTGGTGTCTCTTTGGGAGAAGGAGCTTCCTAGTCTGCCATCTTGATGATCATTCAGCCAGGGATTTTCTTAAAGCACACCTCATGTATACCTCTCTGAAAGCACCCCTAGGGCCTGGCTTCCCTTCGTCTGCAGGAAAGAGCCCGAGCTCTTAGTCCATTGTTGATTAGGTCTCAGGAAGGTCTGGAACAAGGGATGTAAGACCTGAACGTAAGGGGTCACTGGAGAGGAGGAGACAGCCAGCACCCAGCAGGAGACTGTTTATCGGAGAACTAGGCAAGGCAAGGGGACAGAAATTGGTTATATAGAGAGGTTAGCCCCTGCAGGGGCAGCTTGAGGGTCCATAGCACAGGGTTCAAAGAATAGAAGAAATCTAGGCATGAATAAGCACCAGGAGGCAGAGGGTTCCAAGCAGTAGCATTAACACAGCCCAGATATTACCCAGAGTGGCTGGCAGGGTAAGGATAGTCATGTAAAGTGTGCTGCAGCAGGGGCCAATATCAGAAAAGGAGGGCTGGCAGATGCTCTGGTGGAGCAGCTGGGACCCGCGCTGGGCTTCAGAGTTGGGCTCCACTTCATGGCGGGAAGCGGGGGCACTAAGCATAAGTCAGGGTAGGAAAGCAGGTTTCCACTGTGGATAAAGCCATCCTAAAGAGTAGAAGGAGATTTTGGCGGCTATCCCTGCAGCCACATAGCAGCCTGCCTGCTCATAAGGAGCATGATTTTACTTTGAATTTTCTAAGTATGGTTGGTCTGAGGTTGCTGAGGCATTTCCTGCCTATGCCAGAGTTGGCCTTGGCCCCGAGGTGGACCTGGGCCTGCAGCTGGGTCTAAAAGATAAAGGTAGGAGAAAAGAGGCTGGGCCGATAGTCCTCAAGTCCTTGTGCAGTGGAAGCACCAACTGCCTGTCCCTCTCTGTCTTTTACTTGTTGTTCCCTGCACATACCTTGCATTTTCCTGGCTTTGTGCCTTTGCTACAGCTTCTCCTTTCTCCTGGTGTGCTCTCTTCCAGTTTCCACTACTTAAAACCCTATCCTTATTTCAAAGTCGATCTCAAATGCTACCTCTTTCATGATTCTTCAAACTGGATGAGATCTCTGTTTCCTCTGAATTCCCCAAATCACTTAAAGTTGAAAAAACCCTACTTTTAAACCTTTTCTCTTTACCAATAAGTTGTCATTATAGAAAATTTATATAAAATTTATCTCATAGAAGTAAAAAGTAGGACAGAGGATATTAGAAGCTGGGAAGGGGAAGGGGAAGGGGGAAATAGGGAGAGATTTGCCAAAGGATACAAAATTACAGCTAGATAGAAGGATTGTGTTCTAGTGTTCTATAGCACTTTAGGATGCCTATAGTTAACAATAATATATAGTTTCAAACAGCTAGAATGTTCCCAACACAAATGATAAATGTTTGAGATGAGTGATATGCTGATTACCTTAATCTGAGCACTATTGCAACATCACTATGTAGCCCATAAATATGTACAATTATTATGTCAATTAAAAATTTTAGAAGAATACTTTAAATTTTTTTTTTAAAAAAGAGAATTTATAAGATACAGTTATGTAAAAAGCAGAGAACACAGTCCCTGACAATCCTACTGGCCATCATCAGCATCATGACCATTTGGCCAAATTTCTCTTCTGGCTCTCACTGCCTTCTGGCCTGGAGTGCCATTTTATCCTCCTACTTGATTGGGAGCACCTTGAGGGCTAGGACTGGCTTGCTCATCTTCACATTTCCTGAGACCTCCAAGGAGCCAGTTCTTGGTCACCAACTAGTAGATCACACTGGCCTCTTGGGAATGTGGGGCTCCCGTTTTGCCTGCTGGTACAGCCTTGTTGAACTGGGCCTAATACTTGATGTGGCTGTCCAAGGGCAGTAGTGGGGAGCTGAGGGGCTGAAGGTAGCTTCCTTTTATCTTCCCCTCTCTCTCTTCCCCATATCTTCTGGATGATCAACCTTCCTATGTAGAAAAATTTTAAAGCACAATTTAAAAAATAACCTAACTGTCCTAACTTATAGCCTTGGGTGGCACAGAATCTACCTTCAGGCCACAAATTTAACAATAGTTTCACCACCCCATAACTAAGAGTGATAACTTTCCAGCCTGCCGTATCTTTACCCTTACAGCCCCAGGATCAACTCTATACATTTAGCCAAATCTAAAACTTTAGATTCTGTAACTTGTATCTTCCACTTTGAGGTACCAAATTCTAAATCAATTAGGATACAAGTTCAGTTCCTAGTAAGTGGGATTCAAAAAACAGTGGCATAAACAAATTAGGGCTTTTTTTTCTCTCTCTCTAATTTCTCTCTAAGGAATAGTCTGAAGATAGGCCCTCCAGGGCTGAAATAGTGTCTTCATGATATTTTCAGGGGTTCATACTCTTTTTTTAATTACATGTTAGAATCATCATTTAGCCTTCATAATATAGCTGCATGAGCTCCAGCCTTCACATCTACCTTTAAGGCAGCAGGGAGGAAGAAAAGGCAAGGGCAAAAGGAGATTCAGCTCTCCCTCTCATCTTTCTTTTGCTATAAAATATATTTGTATAAGAATTTAGGCACTTTTGGGGGGGGAGAAATGATACTCAAATTTTAGTACTAGGTTCAATAGACTATAATGCTGAAGAATGATATGATATATCCGGTGTGGAATAGGCAGTGGCACATTGAAACAAATGTTAAACCAGGAACACTTCATCTGCAAAGGAATTTATAATAATAATTTAAAGCTTCACAAGGCAGGATTATTCTAATTTAAAACACTAAGAAATAGCCCCATTATGAAAAGCAAAATCAACTTCTGAGGGTACCAAAAAAGATGTGGGGCAAACAAGAGAAAAATTAGCATTTGTTGAGTTATAAATACAGATTTTCCATAAGACAGACATTAATTATTATTCAATGGAAAATCTTGCAAAAATACAAAATAAAACCCAAATCAGTGGTCCCTGTAACTCAATTTTTTTAATTAATGCGTTTATTCACACATATTCTTTGAGTGCTTGCATGTGTTACTGTGCTGGGACGTGGTGTACACATTCCAATGAGGCAAGAACAACACCCGTGAGAAGCTCAGAGTCTAGTGTGGGAGGTAAGATGCATAAACAGGTAATTACCCTCCAGCGTGGTGAGGGCTCTAGTAGAGGTTATCTGTAGAGTGTAAAGGGAGTGACCAATTTGGCTGGAGAAAGTAGTTGACATCTGAATAGGAACTTTAAAGAGGAGTAGGATTTTAGCTCAGTGGTGGTGGGGGAGGCATTCCTGGCCTATGCCTAGGGGTGCAGAGTTTCAGAGGGCATCTATGAAGAGGTTGGACTGGATGAGAACACATCTGGTCTGAGTCTTTTGGCAGATTCAACATTTTTTTTTTGAGACAGAGTCTCACCTTGTTGCCCAGAGTAGAGTGACATGGCATCATCATAGCTCACAGCAACCTCAAACTCCTAGGCTCAAGCAGTCCTTCTGCCTCAGCCTCCTGAGTAGCTGGGACTACAGGCGCTTGCCACGACACCTGGCTAATTTTTTCTATTTTTAGTAGAGACAGGGTCTCGCTGTTGGTCAGGCTGGTCTTGAACTCCTGACCTCAAGGGATCCTCCCACGTTGGCCTCCCAGAGTGCTAGGATCACAGGCGTGAGCCACTGCACCCGGCCTGTAACTCAGAATTTACCTGCAACAAAGGCAAGGCAATAGACTCAGGTTCTGGCTTATCAAATTCCCTGCACTAACATTATCTACAGAAGCACCTGGCCAATTTACACCCAACGACTCCTTATACATGCTGACTGGGTTTCAGGTAAAATGACGCTATGTACATAACCGTACAGAGCTGAAAAAACATTCTCCATCTCCTGGGGGAGTTATCAATATACAGTAGGAGATCTAATATTTCACATCTTTGTTGCCTTATAATAATTTAAATGCATTTCATGGTGTGATTTTGTTTTTGAAGATACTTCCCCTTAAATATGTGCCCTAGGATTATAGTTAGCAACAATAATAAAATGAAACTGTAGCTTTGAGGTGCTAACACACACAACCCCAGCCAAGGGATATGATCTTGTAGGACAATGAGGTCAGCTTGCCTCCTGAGGAATTTTCCCCAAAGCTTCATATACCAACTTCTACTTAAATCTCACTGGTCAGAATTTAGTCATGTGGTTATCTTTCCCTTTGAGAAAGTCTGGGAAATGTAGTTTTTTACTGGTACAATTGCTACCCACCACAAAATCAGGGTTTTGTTAATGAGGCAGAAGGAGAGAAAAGATCAGACATAGGCACCTCTAACTAGGAATTGATTCCTGGCAGAATTGTTAGAGGGGCTATAGGAGCAGGTCTAGGCAAAGCTCCCAGAAACAATACTGCTTAATTGGTCTGCTTAACCTCAGAAACATTTGCCTCTGCTGCCACCCATGCCAGTGAAACAGATGACCTATGCCCAGCCTGTTTCCTCCTGTCACTTCTTTTTCAAATTTTCAAAACATTTTTATTTTTACTTTTAATTATTATGGATACATTATAGTATGCATTTACAGGGTACACGTGATGTTTTCATACACGCATACAATGTGTAATAATCAAATCAGGATAATTGGGGTATCCATCACCTCAAGCATTTATCCTTTCTTTGTGTTAGGAACATTCCAATTCTACTCTTTTAGTTATTTTAAAACATATCATAACTTATTGTTGACTATAGTCACTTTGTTGTGCTATCAAATATTGTTCATTCCATCTAGTTATCTATAATTTTGCACCGATTAACCGTCCCCACTTTATCCCCCCTCCCTGCTGCCCTTCCATCCTCTGGTAACCATCGTTCTACTCTCTGTCTCCATGAGATCAATTGTTCTAATATTTAGCTTTCACATATGAGTGAGAACATGTGAGATTTGTCTTTCTGTGCTTGGCTTATTTCACTTAATGTTCTCCACTTCGATCCATGTTGTTGCAAATGGCAGGATTTCATTCTTTTTTATGGCTATGTAATATTCCATTGTGTATATGTACCATAATTTCTTTATTCATTTATCTGTTGATGGACACTTAGGTTGATTCCAAATCTTGGCTATTGTGCATAGTGCTGCAATAAACATGGGGGTGCAGATATCTTTTCAATAAACTGATTTCCTTTCTTTTGGATATATAGCAGGTAGTGAGATTGCTGGGTCATATGATAGTTCTATTTTCGGTTTTTTGAGTAACCTACATACTGTTCTCCATGGTGGTTGCACCAATTTACTTTTCCACTAACAGTGTATGAGGGTTCCCCTTTCTCCACATCCTCACAAGCATTCGTTATTGCCTGTCTTTTTGATAAAAGCCATTTTAACTGATATGAGACGATATCTCATTGTAGTTTTGATTTGCATTTCCCTGTTGACTAATGATGCTGAGCATTTTTTCAGATACATGTTGGCCACTTTTATGTCTTCTTTTGAGAAATGTTTATTCAGATCTTTTGCCCATTTTAATTGAATTGATTCTTCCCCCATTGAGTTGTCTGAGCTCCTTATATATTCTAGTTATTAATCTCTTGTCAGATGGGTAGTTTGCAAATATTTTCTCCCATTCTGTAGGTTGTCTTTTCACTTTTTTTTTTTTTTTTGAGACAGAGTCTCACTTTGTTGCCCGGGCTAGAGTGAGTGCCGTGGCATCAGCCTAGCTCACAGCAACCTCAAACTCCTGGGCTTAAGCGATCCTACTGCCTCAGCCTCCTGAGTAGCTGTGACTACAGGCATGCACCGCCATGCCCGGCTAATTTTTTCTATATATACTTTTAGTTGTCCAGATAATTTATTCTATTTTTAGTAGAGACGGGGTCTCACTCAGGCTGGTCTCGAACTCCTGACCTTGAGCGATACACCCGCCTCGGCCTCCCAGAGTGCTAGGATTACAGGCGTGAGCCACCTCGCCTGGCCGTGGAACGTCAATCTTGTTTCCGTCCGGTTTCGAACCGGGGACCTTTCTTGTGTTAGGCGAACGTCATATACTTTGTTGATGGTTTCCTTTGCTGTGTAGAAGTTTTTCTAGCTTGATGTGATCCCATTTGTCCAATTTTGCTTTGGTTGCCTGTGCTTTTGAGATATTACTCGAGAAATCATTGCCCAGACCAATGTCCTGGATCATTTCCCCAGTGTTTTCTTTTAGTAGTTTCATAGTTTGACTTTAGATTTAAGTATTTAATCTATTTTGATCTGATTTCTGTATATGGTGAGAGATAAGGGTCTAGTTTCATTCTTCTGCATATGAATATCCAGTTTCCCCAGCACCATTTATTGAAGAGACTGTCCTTTCCCCACTGTATGTTCTTGGCAACTTTGTCAATGATAAGTTCACTATAGATGTGTGGACTTATTTCTGGGCTCTCTATTTTGTTCCATTGGTCTATGTGTCTATTTTTTTGCCAGTACCATGCTGTTTTGGTTACTACAGCTCTGTAGTATAATTTGAAGTCAGGTAATTTTATTCCTCCAGTTTTTTTCTTTTTGCTCAGGATGGCTTTGGCTATTTTGGGTCTTTTGTGGTTTCATATAAATTTTAGGATTATTTTTTGTATTTCTATGAAGAATCCCATTGGTATTTTGATGGGGATTGCATTGAATCTGTAGATTGCTTTGGGTAGTATGGACATTTTAGCAATAATGATTCTTCCAATCCATGAGCATGGAATATCTTACCACTTTTTGTGTCCTTTTCAATTTCTTTCATCAATGTTCTATAGTTTTTTTTTTTTGTTTTTTGTTTTTTTTTTGAGACAGAGTCTCACTCTGTTGCCCGGGCTAGAGTGCCGTGGCATCAACCTAGCTCACAGCAACTTCAAACTCCTGGACTCAAGCAATCCTTCTGCCTCAGCCTCCCAAGTAGCT
This sequence comes from Lemur catta, assembly GCF_020740605.2. Lineage (NCBI taxonomy): Eukaryota > Metazoa > Chordata > Mammalia > Primates > Lemuridae > Lemur > Lemur catta. Next base: position 47,199,959 of record NC_059155.1, on the reverse strand, counting down.
GGGACTACAGGCATGCACCACCATGCTCGGCTAATTTTTTGTATATATTTTTAGTTGTCCAGCTAATTTCTTTCTATTTTTTAGTAGAGATGGGGTCTTGCTCTTGCTCAGGCTGGTCTCGAACTCCTGAGCTCAAACAATCCACCCGACTCGGCCTCCCAGAATGCTAGGATTACAGTGTGATCCACCACGCCCAGCCTGATCATTTCAATCTTAACTCTGTTTACATAATGTAGATCACCTAACAGTGATATTAGGTTCCTCATTTCACTTTTAATCAAGAGAACAACAATCATTAAGCCCATAGAAACAGTCTTCAATCATGCTGCCCAAGGAAAAATTTGGCATCTAAGAACAAAACAAATTTTAAAAAAATCTTAGGGAAAAGCTTAAATTTGAAAGAGTCAACTATTCTAAAACTTTCATTAAAGACCACTTTAAATCTCCAAAATAATAAATTTATGCTCTGGGTCGGGATTTTGCCTAAAGCAGCACTTCCCACAAGTAATTTGACACTAAAGAGACTTGACAACTAAATGCAATGCACTATCTTTGATTGGAAAGAGGATATTTTCGGAAGCAGCTATGAAGCACAAGGTGGGGACAATCGTAAAATATTTCATGTGGCCATATAGTAGAAAATGGTATTGTCTCCATGTTAAATTTTCTGAGTGTGATAAGACCATTCTTTTTTGTAAGAGACTCATGCTGAAGCATTTAGGGATGGTGTATTGTAACATCTTCAAGTAGCTCAAATGATTTATCAAAATAATTAAAAACAGACACACACACACACACACAGCGGAGGGAATGTAGGGAGGGATGAAGCAGATAAGACAAAATGTGAACAACTGGGGAATGTGGTTGAAGGGTATATGGGTCTCGTTGCACTTTCCTTGCAACTCTTATATAGGTCAGAAATTTTTAAAAATAAAATTTAGGGTAAAGAGGGATACAATGGACTACTTTATTCTAATCAATTTGAAAATGAAGAAAAAGGTTACCAATTTCTAGAAAAACAAAACTGGCCAAAAGTGATGCCAGAAGGAATAGCCAACCTTAATGGTTCCGTAATTCTTACAGAGATCTATCAGTAGTCAAAATGCTTTTCACAAAAAAACCCTCCAGGATTCTCCACCGAATTCGGACAAACATCCTAAGAATAAATCTCTTCAATTTGACACAAACTCTTGCAGAAAGCTGAAAAGGAGGAACACTCCCCAACTCACCTTATGAGGTTGGAATAACCTCAATCCCAAATCCTACAAGGACAGTTTGAGAGAGAGAAATTGCAGGTCAATCACACACTCATCATACAGAAGCAAAGATCGGAAACAGAATATTAGCAAACTGAATCCTACAGGATATCAAAAGGAAAATACATAATATCTCATGACTAAATTGGATTCATCCCAGGAAGAGAAACTTAATTTAGCTTCAGAAAATAAAGTAATATAATTTTCCATGTTAACAGAATAGAGGAGGAAAGCACGATCTTCATAGTCACAAAAAGTATTGACTAAATTTCAATACCCATTCAAGATGTACTGTTTACAACTGCTTTCTAAAAAGTCAGGATTATTGCAATACGACTTACATACAGGTCTATGAGTTTTTGCAAACACGTGCTCCTGTGGCATCACCACCACAATCAAATATACAGCATTGGCATCACCCCGAGAATTCCTTCATGCCCTCTGATAGTTAACCCCTTCTCCCAACCCTCAATGGTGATAACCACTGATCCGTTTTCTGTCCCTATAGTTTTGCCTTTTGCAGGATGTCTTGTAAATGGAATTGTACAGTAGGTAGACTTTTGCATTTGGCATCCTTCACAGAAAGGGACTCGGATGGGACTTCTCTGGAGGTGCAATGCACTGTTTCATGAGCTGGCTAGCAGTTACCTGGCTTGATCACAATATAATTATTTGTCAAATTGTAGGCTTATGTTTTCTGCAAATACATATACATACATACATATATATACACACACACACACACACATATATATATATGGAGAGAGAGAGAGAGAGAGAGAGTACGTTTTACAGACATAATTTTTGTTTGTTTGTTTTTAGACATGGGGCCTCCCTCTGTTGCCCAGGCTGGAACACAGTGGCACAATCATAGCTCACTACAGCCTCCAACTCCTGGGCTCAAGCGAGCCTCCTGCCCCAGCCTCCCGAGTCACTGGAACTACAGGTACACGTCACTGTGTCTGGCTAATTTGTTCTTTTAAAAAGGTTTTTAGAGACGGAGTCTCGCTACGTTGCCCAGGCTGGTCTCAAACTCCTAGCCTAGGGTAATCCTCCCACCTCAGGCTCCCAAGTCGCTGGGACTACAGGTGTGAGCCACAGTGCCTGGCCAATATAATTTTATATTTAACTTCTTCTAATTTAATTCTTGTATCTTTGTAAGGGTTATTTGTTAAACAGCAATTGTTAATCCTTTAATAGAAAGCGAGTCATTCTCTGAAGTCAGGACAGCACTTACCTCTGGAGGCATGGGGAGAAGGAAGTGATTAGGGTAAGGCGCACAGGTGGCTTGCAAACGCTGCCAACGTTCGGTTTCTTGCTCTGAGTGGTAGTGACCGGGACTTCAACATCGCAAAACCACGGGGGCACCGTTGGAGCTGGAGTCAGGCCAATAATGCACTCTGGAATCATGCAGGTGTAACTCGCATGGCCACCCCGGCAGCTCCAGTGTACACGGCTGGACCTGGCAAACACGGGTGTTTGCTTCATTATTGGAGGAAACGGATAATGGGAAAATGTGGATATAGGAAAGGGGGAGTCCTTGGCATGGCGACTGAGGACAGATGCGCATGAAGTTGTCCAATTTCACCCAGGAGTCTGTGACAGCAAGGACTAAAATTCACGGTTGTTATCACCACGACTCTCATATTCACTTGTCATCTCATATCCCCACTTGCCGTGCGCTGGGCCTCCACCACACCCAGCGTGGCCACCCTTGCTGCCCCATGCTCGCTGGCTTGCTCAGTCACACGCCTTCATCCGTAGCTGGAGTCGGAAGAGGCGATGATCTTTTCTGCCTGTGCAGTAAAAGGTCACATTTGGAAATGAGCATTTGGGAGCCCTGGCACCTGGTATAGGTGGGATTTTGTTCAGGGCTGTGCCGCTGCAGCTGCATCTCGGGCAAGGATGCAGCTCAGCAAATCTCCAGAGCTCCCTCTGAGCTGAGGAGTGGATAGGGCAGGGTGGGGCCCAGGGCTCTCCAGGCCAGCCCCTACATTCCCTTGGTGAGAGAGGACACTTGAGGGAAGGGAAAAAGCAGGGCACTGAATGAGGGGAGGGGTTCCACTGTCTCCTGTCCTCTGGGGCCCAGATGGGTTGCTCTAATGTGAGCCTCCCATTCTGCCACTTCCCGCCCCTAGAGATGGAAGTTTCAGCCCCACCCATGGCCTGTTGGGTACATGTTACAGCAACATCATTACGCAGTACGTGGTCTGCATGTGGAACAGAGATGCCTTGTTCAGAGCAGGGAGTGGGGACTGGAAAAACTAGTTACAAAGGGTTGTTTTTGTGCCCTCCACACCTACTTCAACGTGCTGTCCCCCTTCCTCACTCAGCCTACGACAGCCCCATGCCAACTGGGACAGTGCCTGGTGCTGGAATTCTGTTCCCATCAGAACTGGCCTAGCTGCCTCTGGTGTCAGAAGCCCAAGTTGGAAAGTCTCTGCGAAACGTCTGCACCCAGACGCCAGCCCGCTCTGTTCTCCTTCTACGAAAGAACCACTGGGGTCAGGGTCAAAGGTTCAGCCTGCGGAATCAAGCCCACCCTCTCAAGTGAGGGTTTGAAGCGGATGGTTTAAGTCCCCACTCATGTTCCTTTCGGCCTCTGAGGTCTGTGATGGTCCCACCACACGTGTGATGGGCCGTCTCCCTGAGCTCGTACCAGCCGGCACAGAAGGGAGGCAGAGTGGGAATAGGGGGAGGGCTGGTACCACGGCTGAGTAGATTTCCCAGGGCAGTCCCTCTTCCCTAGTTTCCATCCTCACCGCGCCCATGCTACCCGTGTCTCCGTCAGCTCACAACGTGGCAGTCTCCCACGGGAGCCCTTTGCTTCACAGGGGAGGCACGTCCCACCGACTCCCAGGTAGCCAGCCTTCATGTTGTCATGCCACCCACACGCACAGGACTTTCGAGACATCATATTCATCGCACACAGGATCAAGAGCCTGCTGCGGGGACTGCAGCACTCTCAGAGCCCTGACGCCCGTCACTGGGCTTGGCCCCTTCCACCTCATCCCGCTCTGTGCGCTCCTGTGTGTTTTTCGGACTTGAAGGACACCTCTTGTGAAAGGTACATCCCACCCTTGCTTTGGCTGTTTTCATCCCTTACGGATCCTTGACCACACTGCCCCCGCTCCCTCAATCAGCTCTTTCTCCCTCCAGGGAGATCGTCCCCGATTAGATCCACAGGCACGCAGACAGACACACAGACAGACCATCCCTCCCTGCACACGCTAACCCCGGATGGTTTCTGCACTTGTGCCCTCTTTGTCTGGTGAACACCCAGTCTCTGGGCGATGGGAGCTGGCGCAACCTGCACTCACCTCACCCACACAGGAGTCTGTCCCTCTGAGTGTCAGGCCCGCCCAGCCCGGGACCCTCGCTGAAGGAAGGAGGCGATCCCAGCTGTCAGTGAGGGTGACATCAGAACAGGGAGCTCAGACAGACCTCATGTGGCCTCGGGAGGCAGTCTGGAAGATTGAGCTGGGACACGGAAACATCACGTCCAGCAGAGTCTTTGGCATGGGGGTGCCCGGACTGTATCTGACGGGGACCGTCCAAGGACATTCAGACCTAGCATGCACAGGTGCCCTGGAAACTAACTGGCCTTGCCCAAGTCCAGCCCACAGAGCCCATCGGGCTGGAGAAGGGGCGATTGTCCATCTAGGACTTGAGGGACGTGGAACGTGTGATCCATAGGCCATCTGTCCTAGCTGCCAGTGGGAAGTGTCCCCGGCTTGGCCCTGAGGCACCAGAAGGGACTCAGTTCCCCCACCTGCAGCCAGAGACCAACCTGCTCTCTTCTTCCATGTCCCCTGCAGCCCGCTTTCGCTCCACCACACCACAGGATGTGGCTCCTGCCTCCACCCCTCCACTGAAACTAACGCGGAAGAACTGACAGGATTTGGTAACTGAGTTTCCAAGGTGAGGGCTAAAGAGGAAGTGAGGATTATTCGCCAGTTTCCGGGCGAGCTGTGTGTGTGAGTGGCGGCTCCAGAGGGAGAGAATGACTCCAGAAGGAGGCCGGGGCTCCGGAGGGGGAGGCTCAGCTCAGTCCTGCTCTTTAACACCTGTTGCAATAACCCCGCGGGAAAGGCCCCGGGCATCAACCACGGAGGAGACCAGGGATGCTGCTGACCGAAAAGAAGGGCGAGAGTGGCCAACGAGGACAGCGAACCAAGTGAGGAAGGGAAAGAGGGCTGGGAACTCTGGGAGGAGGTCGATTAGGTCCTGCTAAAGGGGAGGGGCCGGTAGCGGTGCAGCATGGGAGCCATGAGACCCCAGAATCAGACGACATTGGTTGGGACCATGAACAGGGCCTCCTAATGTGGCCGGGCAGGGACCCTACGGAGCCTAGACCCAGGGCGCTACGGTGAGCCTGAGCGCAGGGCTGCCACCCAGATCCTGGTCGGGACGCCCCACAGGGACAGCGCAGAGCACAGGGTGTCAGGTAACCTGGCTTCAAATCCTGCAAAATCGAGGAGCAATCTCACCCCTTCCCTCTGCAGTGACGCCCCTTCTCCCAGGAAAGAGGGCAGACCACAGAATATGCGAATATGAGAGCTAATTTAATTTGATAATTTGCCGTAAACTCGGGTGAGGTGAGGGCAAGAGCAGGGGGAAAGAGGAAGCCGCGGGTGAAGAAGGAACGGAGGGATCCAGCTTGGCCGCAGCTCCGGGGCTCCAGAGGTACCAGCTGCTTCTCTGGTAGAAAGATGCTGGGTTCAGCCTGTCAAATAGAGCAGAGTCAGGGTCGGCCACAGTGCCGCGAAGCCACCAGTTTTGCAGGAAGAGGTATGGTATGTGTAACACTCACTCTCTCACTTCAGATGGCCTGGAACTTTTCAAGGATGCTCTCCATGGCCGCTGGAACAGAGAGGCATAACCGGGCACAGCAGACATAGGGATACAGAAACCCACCCCCAGTCCCAGGGGGAGCCTGCCTAGCCCTGCAACCTGAAACCTCAGCAGCCCCTGTCCAGTCAGCCCTGGGACCGACTCACCCACCCACCACCTGAATTACACTTGGGAATGTCTTCTAAAGGGGAACAAAATATACCACTCTTTCGCCAACACTGGGTCCCCCCAGAACCGTTCAGAACGTGTTCAAAGGACAAAGAAGCAAGAAAACAACAACAAAACCCGTAAAATCCATACCAGGCAGGGAAAGGGGGAAATACACGAGGTAGCACTAAATGTGCTAAGAGAAGGAGCTCTGTGGGATTCCTTGGCAAAGTGTACACAGAGCTCATCGGATATATTTCTATCCGTGCTCACCCCTGGCTGTCAATGCACAGGAGGCTCCAGGGCCAGGACTGCTTGGTTCTCCTCCCCTCGGGAACGTCGGTCCCACTGATGCCGGCGGCACCTGGAGCCCTTCCCCGCCCCGTGTCTCCAGTAGCCACAGGCAGACACCTAGGTCTGTCCCAGCCCCTGCCCCAGCCCGAGCCAGGGGTTCGTCATACCTAGTCGCTCTTTAAGGTCGTCTATCTCTCTCTCCAGCTCGGCACACTAGCGCAGCAGACACCACAGGAAGAGAAATGATCAGCACATTCTGGCCTCCTCTCTCCTCGTCCTCCCACTCACCCGTGGCCCTTAAATCCCCCACCGCCCACATCCAGTGGCCAGATCATCAAGGAATCCTCAGTGGAAAGGAGGTGCCCTCTCTCCCTGGGGTGTGGGATGCGGGTGAGGAGGGGACGAGACACAAGTCAGTTTAACCTGGACACAGTTCCCACCATCTAGTCAGGACCTGGGTTTCTGGGAGCCAGACCAGGCATTACCTCAGGACAGTCCTGTGCTCCCGGTGGTTCCTGCTGCCTTTCCGGTCTTGGGGCATGGACAGGTGGCTCCTGATCACCTGAAAGAGAACACGGAATCCAGCTTCCAAGCCTCACAGCCTGGAGGTGCAAAGGGCCCAGCTGGCTCTAAAGTGAGGCAGCATCTCCCTCTGCTGGCAGCCACTGGCTCCTGCTCGGCCCAGCAGCTGCCACCTTCTCTCTGGGCCTGCCTTCCCTGTTCCTGTTCCCCAGTGTCAGCCCTCCTGAGCCTGTGGCCCCTGGGATTGTGGCTCTGGGTTGGATGCTAGCCCGGCTGCAGCCACAGCCAGCCCCTGGGAGGAACAGTGTGGTTGAAGAGGACTTAACATAACAGGCTCTGCTCTGCTGAGAGTGTACTTCTGGAGGCAGAGTTTGGGGTGGAGGTACAAATCACCCCCACCTACAAATCCCACCCCAGCACTGTCAACACCCCGTTTCCCGTGGAAGAGCTGCCTGGCTAGGCCGGGAAGCTTGGGAGCAAGGCTGAGCCCCCAGAAGTGACAGAGCTAGAAGCTGCCCTCCTCCACCCCTCTCCCCTCCACTCCACCAAACCCACAAGACTCACTGGAGGGTGCAGGGCCTCTGGGCGTGACGCCTCCCTGGCTCAGGGCAGTGGCCTGTGAGTTTCCTGGAGCTTGAGGGGCTCTGGTGTTGGGGTCGTCAGTGCTGAATTCTCCACGATGCATGTGCAGGGAAGTCTGCCCTGACCTGGGCCTTGGAAGCTGAAAGAAAAATTTCCCAGAGCTGAGCTAGTGTGTGTGGGTGTGAGCATGTATGTGCAGGGGCTTGGGTGCGGTGGGCAGTAAGGAGGGGAATTCGGAGGCTACAATCTTATTAGCACTTTCTCCCTCAGTCAGCCCCAGGCCGGCAGGCAGCCCTGAGTCAGGGAAAACAGGGGGAGGCTGTGACAGTCCACGTCCCCTGCCAGGCAGGCTTGGGGAACAGCTAGGAAGGAGGAGTCAGGAGGCTGAGGAGTGTACACAGCCCAAACTTTAAAGGGTCGTCCAATCGAAATCAGCTGCTAGCCCACTTCCTCTCTGGGGAAGAGGCAGGAAACGTGCAAACTGTCAAGAACAGTGTGTGGCATGTACCAAGTGCTCTCTTAATGTGTGCCCCTACTAAGATGACCCCGATTGGGTGTCCTAATGACCGACGACACCCAAGGACAGGCCTTGAGCAAGGGACAGAGTAAAGATGCGTGTGCCGGGGAGGGGAAGTGTGGGGAGACAGGAGGAGGATGGCCTACTCACTTGGGCCTTTGGGACTGGATCGCTATTTGGGTCATCAGCATCTCTGGCCACCGGCTGGGGTTCCTTTGCCTTCCTAGGCACAGATTTCTTCCCAGTGCTGCTGGGCTTGGACTGTTTTGGTCCAGATGAGAGCAACAAACATCTTTGGGCCGTTCCAAGCAGTGGAACACCCACGACTGGGGGAAAGGTGGCCGGTTCCAGGGCAACTGCAGAGAGTCTCCGCCCCCATGGAGGAAAGGCTCCCCCCAGGGCCAAGTCTGAGGCAGCCCCTGGGCCCATCTTCTCCTGCGCCACCTTCTTCCTAGGAGCAGCCTGGGGCAGGCTGCCCACAGCAGCAGTAGCAGCAGCTCCTGGGATGCCGGGCCTGCTCCCTGCCTTCCCCCACACCACGCCCTGCATTTGCTTAGAGGAAGAGCTGTGCAGCTCTCCCACGGCCTGCCTTTCCGTGCCTGAAGTGAGTCCTTGGGGAGCAGAGGTCACGAAAGGGCCTGGCATGGGAAGGAAATCCTCCCTGACAAGCAAACTCGAGTGTCTGAGTGTGTCCTCAGGTTGCTCGGGGCTGCCGGGCACTCCATGGTCTCCTCCTTTGGGGTAAATGCTCACCCTCATCGGTACCTCGCTGAACTCATCTGGTGACTCGGGGTCGGAAGGCAGCTCGACCAGGCCTTGCTCGGAGGGCCGCTGGGGATCCCTGCCGCCCACGGTCGGCCTACTTTTAGCGCCTCTTTTCGGGTACCCGCGGGCCCGGACTTTCCGGGGCACGAGGAGGGGGAGAGGGGCGGCAGACGGGGCCAGCGCGCCTCTACCAGTGGGACCTGCTTGTAGGTCCGGCCACACTGTGGACACTTGGGCGTCCCATCCTTCTGAGGACGGGTGTGTGCCGACGCCCCGGACAGCCCAGTCGCTCAGCGGCTGCACGATGGCCACAGACTCGTCAGCCAGGAGGGACTCGTAGTCCGGTTCTTCCCACATCTGGTCAGTCGTGGTGCCGGGCCGGCCTTCCCGGCCCCAGAGCTCGGCCCCTCCCCCCTCTATCACTTCCCGTTCAGCCTCGAAGCCCTCGGGGTCTGCAAGGGCACCCTCGCCCTCGCCCTCGCCCTGGCCCTCGCCGCCCCGCGGCGCCCCCAGATCGAGGTCTAGGCCGGGGCCCCGCGCTCCGGGGCTGGCCGGGCAGACGCTGGCCCGCTCCCCGCCCTCCAGGCCGAAAGCGGCCCCCGAAACAGACACCTCATCGGAGGAACTCATGTCGCCGCTTCGATCAGTCCAGTTTGTGGGCAGAGGGCTGCCCTTGTCACAGCAGGAGAGCCCCGGACACACCCACCTCGGGTGCAGCCAAGACAAAGAACGTGTCTGCCCCTCAGGAGCCACACGACATGGCCTCCAACAGCGCGGCCCTTGCTCAACGCCCGCCTTCTCAACCCCACGGCCTTCTCATTGGTTGGCTTCTGCGCCCGCTCAACGCCGCTGCCTTCTCATTGGTTCGCATCTCCCAGCCCCCGCTAACCAGCGCTGCCCTTGTTTGGCCGTCTCTCGGGTCCCAACCAATAGGGGACGGCGGCGTTTGGTTTGCCCCGAGGCCAGTCCTTTGGCTCCTTGGAAGCCCGCTGGCTCACAGGGTCTTGGCCTCGGGCTCTCGTCCCAGCTCTTTCTCGCTGTCCCTCTGTCGGGCATCTGCTTTCACACTGAGAGCCACGTGTCTCAGCCTCAGTTTCCCATCTGTAAAGTGGGCTAAATAACAGCACCTAGCTCAGGGGTTTGTGAGGGTCACTGGTGGATGTGAAGCAGCCAGCGCAGAGAGGATTTGCAGGGCTTTATTCTCCAACACTTGCCACCCGTGAGGAAGCCCACAGTCAGTAATCGGAGCTTTTATGGTTTTCTTTTCCACGTCTTTGAAACATTCCCTTGCTGCTTCTCAGATTGGATAATTTCAGTTGACCCTTCTTGAAGTTCACTGATTCTTTGCCTACTCAAAACTACAGTTGGCCCCCTTGGTGGGTTTTTCATTTCAGTTATTGCACGTTCAGCTCCAAAATTGTGGTTCGGTTCCTTTGTGTAGTTAGTGTCTTTTTATCGATAGTGTCTATGTGGTCATGTAGTATTCTTCTGGTTTGATTTAGCTCTTTGAGCATATTTGAGACAATCAAGTTAACCTCTTTGTTTACTACGTCCAACGTCTGTGCTTCCTCAAGCACAGTTTCTCTTACTATCTTCCCTGAATTAGGCATACTCGTGGGGGGTTGGTTATTTTTTAGTTTTTGGATGCTAAGTTTGTTGTTAAAAATGACATTTTGGGTATTGTAATATGGTAACTCTGGGCATCATATTCCAGGGTTGTTTATTTTCTTTCTTGGTGTGGGATGTAGCCGTTTATTTGTTGTGTTCTAAACTATTTTTGTAATTTGTATTCTTTGTCTGGTTTGATCTCTGAGTCTTTGTTCCTTTAGTTCGGGTTAAGCTAGTGTTCTGGTGAAACATCCTTGAATGCTGGGGGCCAGAGGGGGCGGGAGGTGCTAGCAGAGGAGAAACAAGAGAAGGAGGAGAAGCCAGCAGAAACAAGAAGAACAACAAAAACCTCTTGCAGTCTTTGCACATTTGTTCTATGCTTAGGGATTTGGTGAGTGCTCAGCCAGGCCATTTAAAACTCCGAGTTAGCCTTCCCTTCTTGCTTGTGCTGAGATGAGAGAGCAGCCAGACTTGAAAGTTTAGGTCCTTTTCAGGACCTCTCTAAGCATGCATCCAGCCCCGGACAGGCACATGGCTTTCTGAATTCCCCAGTAAGCATGGACAATTTTGAATGATCTAATTTCCCCCTCTCCCCAGCTTTTTCTCCTAAGCTTTGAGCACTCTTCTGAATGAATTAACTATAATGTTTTGCTGCTAGAAGCTTCAGACTGTTTGCCTTACAATGTTTTAAAGGAATATGTGCCTGTTTTTCTTTCCTAAGTGAGTTCTGAATAAGGTGCATCCTCCCTTTGGCTAGTGCCGGACAGATTGGAACAGACTAAATTATTTGAGGTAAGCCAGCTGGGGTTGTTAGAGCCAGATTCCCTCGGCCCCGGGAACAGAATGACAGAGTCACTGAGGCTGTAAAAGGCAAAGGAGTTTATTGACTAGTTTGAACTAGGGTCCAAGCCCCGAGCACCAACGCAGTGGTCTCTTTCCATGGGCAGGGACCCCTCGCAGCGGGAGTACAGGTCTTTTATATTTTTTTTTTTTTTTTTTTTTTTAGCTCTTTATCGCAACCAAGCGTTAAGCAAGCAAGCCTTGTATACAAAAGCGGACTTTGGCTGTTAGCTATAAGTTAAGCAAGCAGGCCTTGTATACAAAAGCGGACTTTGGCTATTAGGGATAAATTAAGCAAGCAGGCCTTGTATACAAAAGCGGACTTTGGCTATTAGCTATAAATTAAGCAAGCAAGCCTTGTATACAAAAGCGGACTTTGGCTATTAGCTATAAATTAAGCAAGCAAGCCTTGTATACAAAAGCGGACTTTGGCTGTTAGCTATAAGTTAAGCAAGCAAGCCTTGTATACAAAAGCGGACTCTGGCTGTTAGCTATAAGTTAAGCAAGCAAGCCTTGTATACAAAAGCGGACTCTGGCTGTTAGCTATAAGTTAAGCAAGCCATCACAGAATTAACTAAAATATTGTTTCAGTCCTGTTCTACATTTTCCCCCCTTTTCTTTGTTTATACGAGCACTCCTGCTCGTATTTGGTTTATGGGCCTCTTATGTCTTTCATTTCTAAGCTCTGGTACTGCTGTCGCAAAACCATTAATTGTACAGTGTTAACCCGTTCTTTTACAAAGGCAACCAGCCTATTTAGGATACATGGCCCGAGAGTGAGAATGAGCAGGATTACAATTAGGGATCCTAGTATAGTGGAAAGCAAAGTAGTTAGCCAAGGGGAGCTACTGAACCATGACTCAAACCATCCTTCTCTTTGTTCACGCTCACGCTTTCGCTTTGCTAGTCCCTCTCTGACTTTAGCCATAGTATCTCTAACTACTCCAGTGTGGTCAGCGTAAAAGCAGCACTCTTCTCCAAGGGCCGCACATAGCCCTCCTTGTTGGAGGAATACAAGGTCCAGTCCCCTCCGGTTTTGCAGCACCACCTCAGACAGTGAGCTTAGGGACTTTTCTAAAAGGGAGATGGATTTTTCAATTCTGGTTATGTCTTCATCTACGGCAGCCCTTAGATGGTCAAATCCTCTATGTTGCATGGCTAAGGCTGAGATGCCTGTCCCTGCTCCTATTACACCCAGGCCAAAAAGGGTAGCCACGGTTATTGCTGTAAGGGGCTCTCTCCTTTTTCTAGCTAACCTGGCTCTGCCTGTGCCCTTTGTCCATGCATCGTATACTATATCTTCTTGATGGTAAATAACCTTAGGGAATACCAACACCTGGACACAGAATTCCTTAGACTCATTAAACACAGACAGGCTAAGACATGGAGTCAGGCCTACTTCAGAACAGAGCCACCACCCATTGAGTGCTGGAACGATCCATTTTGTCTTTACAGTCCGGTTTACCAAAGGGTGGATTTTGGCACAGAACTGTGTATGAGTGGGGGTTACCTTTCCTATACAGATTCCACTCTTGGCAACTACCTGAAGTGTTAGCCCGGGGCCCTTGTGGTCCCATATGCAAGATCCAGGGGCTTCTTCCTCTGAGTAGTTGAAAGGAGCAGTTAATCCAACTGCTTCATAGAAAGGGGGTCTAATATCATAGCATAACCAGCAAGCTGCCGTAGCATTGGGGTCGGAGCGATTTAAAGCCCCATATGCCGCGATCAGCATTTTCCATAAAGGGTCCTGTGGCTCTTGCACTTTCCATAGAAGGTTCTTTGCTACCGGAGCCTGTGTTCTGGGGGCCACCTGAGTTGCCTCTGAAGGTATAAGTGGGGTGCTGGTGGGTTTCTGGGTTGTCGGGCACTGGGTATACTGTTTTTCTGTCAGCACCCTATTGGGCCCTACAGCGCCTTGGATGGGAGAAACCCGCAGCTTAATTTGTATTACAGTGCCTCGCCCCCCTTTGCTGTGATCATAGAGGGTGAATCCCCAATATAATCCTGTGACCCACCGTCTGTCCTTCTTTCCTTCCTCCGTAAACCTCACACGTACTAAGTCACAGTCAGAGGCATACCTGGTTCGTGAGCACGGCCGGACAAAAGACATTTCGATGAGAAGAGATTGGACCTGCCATTTCCACTCTCCATCATTGGTGGTCACACATCTCCAGGATGCACAGTAGAGGGACTCAATTCCCCCGCATGTGCGTCTCATTTCCCCTGTTCTAAATCCTGGACATACAAAAAACCCATTTCTACTTAACTCTATCCGGGCCTGGCGTTGAGTAAATTCGCCATCTTGGCGCCACACCATCCCCCCCCCCACCGCGGTTCCTCCTATCCACCTGTTGTGCTTTGCAGGGTTATAGTCCACGTCAATGCCCGGTAATTGTTCTAAGTTGAAATATAGGTCCGGCCACCAAGTGTTTAGTGGGGTCGTCCCTGAAGTCCTATTATAAACTTCATGGGTTTCCAAGTTAGTGATTTCCCAGGTGAGGTTATAAGGCACGTGGGGATTTGGATCAGTCACTAGCGTTCCCACAAGAGTCACAATTATAACAGTCACCACAAGCATCTTTGTTCCAGGCACTTCTATCACTGGGCCACACGAGTCAGTCTGGTCTTCAGGGGATTCTTTGGATCTGCTGAGGCCCTCCACTGATCTTGCTGCTGCTCTTGTTCACCCTCGCTGGCAGGTCTCACGTGAGAGTGGTGTATCCAGGTTGCCACACCATCAACCTTTAGGGCAGTGGGGGTGACAAGAATAATCTGAAAAGGTCCCTTCCACCTGGGCTCTAGGGTTTTGTTATTATGCCTTTTCACCCATATCCAGTCTCCCGGCTGGTAAAGGTGCCCAGTATCCTCTCTCTTCCCCTCTTGGGTTGTCTGGTAAAAAGCTCGGAGCGCAGGCCAAATCTGGCCCTGGACTCGCTGTAGAGCCTGTACAGCCTGTAGCACCTCTTTTGGGGCTTCAGGCGCAGCCCCAAAAGTTATTTTTGGCACTACTGGTGGAGGAGCACCATACACAATCTCAAAGGGGGTTAGGCCTAAATGATAGGGGGTGTTCCGTGCTTGGAACAGGGCGAAGGGAAGGAGGGTCACCCAGTCTCCGCCAGTCTCTAGGACCAATTTAGTCAAAGTCTCCTTCAGGGTTCTGTTCATTCTTTCTACCTGCCCTGAGCTCTGGGGATTATATGCACAATGTAATTTCTAATCTGTCCCCAGTGCCCGGGCTAGTCCCTGACTAACTTGACTTGTGAAGGCTGGTCCATTGTCAGACCCTATGCTCTCTGGCAGCCCATACCTGGGAACTATTTCCTCTAATATTTTCTTTGCCACTATTAAAGCAGTTTCTCCTTTAGTAGGAAAGGCTTCTACCCACCCTGAGAAGGTATCTACCATGACCAGTAAGTATTTGTACCCATATTTCCCTGGTCTTACCTCTGTAAAATCTATTTCCCAAAACAACCCAGGTTGCCTCCCCCGTTCCCTGGTACCTGTATGGGTCCCTCTGACCTTCCCCGGCTGCATAACCTGGCAGACACGGCAGTTTTTGACAATGTCCTCTGCCATCTTCTCTTGTGATTTGAATCTGAGTCGTGCCGTGGCCAGCAGCTGTAACATCTTCTTTTTGCCAAGATGCGTTGTCTGGTGCAAGTGCCCTAGTAGGTGGTTCCCTAAGGCCTCAGGGACTATCAGGCGATGTTCTCTGTCTTGGAACCAGCCGTCCTTGTTCGGCGTCGCCTGCAGCGTTTCTGTGGCCCACCTTATGTCCGTGCTGGAATAGTCCGGTTGGGGGGGCATCTTTCCCATCCCAGGGGGCGGCAAGCTTAGATGCAGAACATCGGTTAGTACCGGCCCTTCCGCAGCCCTTTTTGCCTCAATGTCCCCGGCCCGGTTGCCCCTGGTCTCAAGGGAGTCCCCCCTCTGGTGCCCCGGGGTATGGACTACAGCCACTGCCTTGGGTAGCAGGATGGCTTCCAGTAATTGGAGTATCTCCGATTTGTGCTTAATTTCCTTGCCTTCAGCTGTAATGAAGCCCCTTTCCCTATAGAGGGCTCCGTGTATATGTACTGTCCCGAAGGCATAGCGGCTGTCAGTATACACCGTCAGCCTCTTCCCCTGGGCCCGGCGAAGGGCTTCTGTCAATGCAACCAGTTCAGCCTTCTGGGCCGAGGTCCCCTGTGGAAGGCGTGTGGCCCAGATAAGCCTGCCTTGCTCATCTACTATGGCCGCCCCTGCATACCTGTGTCCGTCCCGGACGAAGCTGCTCCCATCCGTGAACCAGATCAGGTCGCTGTTTGCGAGGGGGCGGTCTCGCAGATCACTCCGGGCCATCTGGGTCTCAGCCAGGATCTCAGGGCAGCTGTGTTCAGGCATTGTTGGCACCGGGTCTGGCAGAAGCGTGGCTGGGTTCAGGATGGCAGGAGTCCGGAATCCGATGCGAGGGGCGTCTAACAGAAGCCCCTGGTAGTGAGTCAGCCTCGCGTTTGTGATCCATCGTCCCGGCGGCTGCTTCAAGATCCCCTCTATGGCGTGAGGGGTGGTGATGTGCAGACGCTGGCCCAGGGTGAGCTTGTCGGCGTCTTTGACCAGCAAAGCAGTAGCTGCAATGATTCGCAGGCACGCAGGCCACCCTGCTGCCACCGGGTCTAGCTTTTTGGACAGGTACGCTACCGGCCGTTTCCAAGGTCCTAATGTCTGTGTAAGTACTCCCTTGGCTATTCCCTTTCTCTCATCTATAAACAGGTGGAACTCCTTTGTGAGGTCAGGGAGCGCCAAGGCCGGGGCCTCTAACATAGCTTTTTTTAGGGCCCGGAAGGCGTCTTCCATCTGCATAGTCCATTCCCATTTCTGGCCCACTTTACAGCCTTCATATAAGGGCCGAGCTTTTTCTGCAAAACCTGGGATCCAGAGACGGCAGTACCCTACTGACCCCAGGAATTCTCGCACTTCTTGACATGAAGTTGGGGTGGGAATCCCTAACACAGTCTGTTTCATTGCCTCAGTCAGCCATCGCTGACCTCCTTTTATTTTATATCCTAGATAAGTGACTTCTTCTTTGCAGATCTGGGCCTTTTTAGCACTGGCCCGATATCCCCGTTCACTTAGCACCCTAAGCAGGTCCTTAGTGCCTTTCAAGCAGGTCTGTGGGGTTGGGGCAGCTAGTAGCAGATCATCTACATACTGCAGCAAAGTCACTTTTGGGTGGTTGGCACGGTATTCACCCAAATCATCATGAAGGGCCTCATTGAACAAGGTGGGTGAGTTCTTAAACCCTTGAGGCAGCCTTGTCCAGGTCAGTTGCCCCTGAATTCCCCTTTCCTCATCTTGCCATTCAAAGGCAAATATTTCCTGGCTGCTCGGGGCTACTGCCAAACTGAAGAAAGCGTCCTTTAAATCCAGGACAGTGTACCAGGTTTGTGTCGGGGGAAGGGTGCTTAGCAGGGTGTAAGGGTTGGAAACCATAGGGTGGATGTCTAGGACCCGCGCGTTGACCTCCCTGAGGTCCTGCACAGGCCGATAATCTTTCCCACCCGGTTTCCTCACTGGCAACAACGGAGTGTTCCAAGCTGACTGGCACTTTCGGAGGATTCCAGCATCTAGAAGCCTTCGAATGTGGGGCATTATGCCCATCTTGGCCTCCTGGGGCATAGGATATTGCCTGACCCGGGCTGGTTCAGCTCCTGGTTTCAGTTCTATATAGAGAGGCGGCCGATGCTTTGCCCATCCTGCTCCCCCTGTCTCAGCCCAGGCTTCAGGAAACTCATGAAGCCAGTAGCTCATTTCCCCTTCCTGATTGATCTTCATGGGCTGATACAGTCGGTACTCGTCTGCCTGAGCCAAGGTCAAGATTTGAGTAACCCGGGGGCTACTGATAAGATTGCCTTTATTATCAGTTATTATTATTCCTTCTTCTTCAAAGTAGATACGGGCCTTTAATTTTGTGAGTATGTCCCTTCCTAATAATGGGGTGGGGCATTCTGGAATGACCATAAAAGCATGACTCACTTGCCCCGAGCTCAAATCTAACTTTCGTTGAGTGGTCCATTGGTAGGGCTTAGTTCCAGTCGCCCCCTGTACCCAGCTAGTCTTATTGGATAGTTTTCCAGTAGTTTTGGTAATCACCGAGTATTCTGCCCCTGTGTCCACCAGGAAGCTAACTGGGTTCCCCTCCACTTGCAAAGTTACTCTGGGCTCGGGGAGGGGCACTGAACCCCGTCTTCCCTATTCATTATCTTCTCCTTCCCCTGCTAGTAAGACTCTCTTAGGCGATGCTCTCCTCCCTGGGCCCCCCTTTTTCTTGGGACATTCTCTAGCCCAATGTCCATGCTCCTTGCAGTGGGCGCACTGATCCTTGCCTAGTCTTTCCCTCCAGGGTCGTTCTTTGCCATCTGCCCCTGACTGTCCCCTTCCCATGGCTGCAAGTAGGATCTTAGCCATCTCCTTATTTGCCTTACGTGCCTCACCCGCCTGGAACTTCCTATCTTCCTGTCTCATTCTTTCTAACTTTTCTTCCGGCGTCTCCCTATAGTTATAGACTTTTTCCGCCACTTCCAGCAGGTCTTTCAAAGTTTTCTCACTCAGCCTTTCTATTTTTTGCACTTTACGCCTAATGTCCGGGGCTGCCTGGTTAACAAAAGCCATCATTACTGCTGCCTTGCTCTCTTCTGCAGTGGGATCTATGGGAGTGTACTGTCTGAAAGCCTCCATAA
This sequence comes from Lemur catta, assembly GCF_020740605.2. Lineage (NCBI taxonomy): Eukaryota > Metazoa > Chordata > Mammalia > Primates > Lemuridae > Lemur > Lemur catta. The sequence continues at coordinate 47,181,855 of NC_059155.1, read as the reverse complement.
TCCTTTCTAGATAAGCCGCTGGACTCTCCTCGGGCCCCTGCCGAACATCCCCTACCTTAGCCAAATTGGTCGGCTTCCGTGCCGCCGCCCGGAGACCGGCCATCAGAGTCTGGCGGTAGACCCGGAGACGCTCCCTACCTTCAGCCTCATTGTAGTCCCATGGCGGCCGTTCAAGGGGAAAGGTCTGGTCGATGACCCGAGGGTTGACAGTAGGCCTGCCGTCCTCTCCAGGAACTAACTTTCGAGCCTCCCCCTGGATTCGCTCCCTCTCCTCCGTGGTAAAGAGAACCTTAAGTAACTGTTGGCAGTCGTCCCATGTGGGCTGATGAGTGAAAAGGACAGAATCTAAAAGGTTAATTAGATCTCTCGGATTATCAGAGAAATTTGCATTTTGAGATTTCCAATTATAAAGATCACTGGTGGAGAAGGGCCAGTACTGATGTGCCTGCTCCCCATCCACTCCCGGGGGCCCCACGGCCCTCAAGGGAAGCGCCCTCACTGGTTCAAGATCTGGAGTTTGTCCAGTCCGTTGTCTAGTGCCGTACGCCGGACCCCCTGTCGGAGGCCCCGTCTTCCCCTGGGCCGCGGGAGCTGCAGGAGCCTCCTGGGCCCCCTGGGCCACCCTGGGATCATAAGGTGGGGGTGTATGCCACTCTAGGTCTATTAAATCTGGATATAGATTAGAGTCTGGCAGCACAGGTGACCCTGTGGGCTGAGGATCCTGCACCCCACTCTTCTTTATCTCTTTGGTAACTAGGGCTTGTGTCTTCTTCCTTGATGCTGGCAGGAGGGCCCTTAGCCAAGGTGGCGGATCCTGGACCAAGTCTTGCCAGACTATAATATAGGGGGCTTGGTCCAGATGACCGTGATGACCAAAGACTATCCCTTTTATTTTTTCAATGAGCTCAGCATCAAATGTTCCTTCCTGTGGCCATCCTACCCCGAAGGCTGGCCACTCTGCCTCACACAAAGTGATAAATTTATTTTTCTTTATATCCAAGGAAAGACTGTGTGCCCTTTCCTTAACATTTTTGAAATGATCAATGAGGATAGATAGAGGCGTTGTCTGAGTCTGACCCATGCTCACAAGGGTATCAGGGGAGGGAGTTCTTTCAGGTGTCCGCCTGGCTGCGTCCCTCGCGGGAACTTAGGCGCGTCTTGGCTAAGGTGTACCCGTATAAAGCCCGGGCCTGGTCACTCCTTTTTAGGGGAGTGAATCACCGTTATGCCGTACGACGTCGCCACAGAAACGCAGGTTAGGACCCACTCAGATTCCGTAGCCGTAGCCGTGGAACCTCATACAGTCACACTTCATTCACTCAGTCAGACAGACAGACTTTACCTCTTAGAAGGGAGGGTCGATCCGGAGCCACGCTAGGACTCCCACTACGACCCAGTAGAAGAATGTAAATGCACACTTCTGTGGAGTACTCCAAGACTGGGGTGTTACAGTGTATAGACCGACACCAAACACCAGGGCTAGTGAACAGAGGAGGAAGAGCTGCACCCAGAATACTGCACCTTCCAAGACCAGGCGCGTCATAGAAGCGAAAAACACAGACGAGACGACAAAGTAACGACAACGGGGGAACAAAGACAGAATGACAAACAGTGGCCCCGGACTTATCCCCGCTCGGGGGTGCCTCCCGCAACACACAACTTAGCCGGCTACCGTTTGGATTCCTCGTCAAACGGATCCACCTGGTTTCGCCTTTCTAAACACCGTTTCCATCAAGTGGCCCCGGACTTATCTCCCCTCTCAGGAGTGCCTCCCACTGACTGCCGAGTGGCCCCGGACTTATCTCCCCTCTCGGGAGTGCCTCCCACTGACTGGAAACCAAAAAAAAGCAAAACCAACCGTGGGGGTGACGGACGTCTCCTGTCACTCCCGACCAGCGACCCACCAGCGCGTCCGCCTAAGTCTTCTGCCGGTCTCTTTCCAGGGCCCAATCACCTACACCGTACGGATTTCAAGAGTTCCAACTCCTCCTCGGATCCGGATTCTGTTCCGGGGGATTTGGGATCCTGGACGAGCCCCCAAAATGTTAGAGCCAGATTCCCTCGGCCCCGGGAACAGAATGACAGAGTCACTGAGGCTGTAAAAGGCAAAGGAGTTTATTGACTAGTTCGAACTAGGGTCCAAGCCCCGAGCACCAACGCAGTGGTCTCTTTCCATGGGCAGGGACCCCGCGCAGTGGGAGTACAGGTCTTTTATATATATATATATTTTTTTTTTTTTAGCTCTTTATCGCAACCAAGCGTTAAGCAAGCAAGCCTTGTATACAAAAGCAGACTTTGGCTGTTAGCTATAAGTTAAGCAAGCAGGCCTTGTATACAAAAGCGGACTTTGGCTATTAGCTATAAATTAAGCAAGCAGGCCTTGTATACAAAAGCGGACTTTGGCTGTTAGCTATAAGTTAAGCAAGCAAGCCTTGTATACAAAAGCGGACTCTGGCTGTTAGCTATAAGTTAAGCAAGCCATCACAGAATTAACTAAAATATTGTTTCAGTCCTGTTCTACAGGGTCTCAGGGTACGGATGAATAAAAATTCCACAGTTCTTACGTAGAATTCTTAAATTGCCCTTTTCCTGGTTAAGCATTTACCTGGTTGCTGTAAAGCTTAATTAGTTTCCAGAATTCTAATAAAGTTGATTTTCATAGTTTTTGCTTGCTTGTTTGATGTTTTCATAGAGGGACTGATCATTGGAGATATGTGCTTCCCTATGTTTACAGATGATGTTCATGCAAACAAAGCGCTCTGGTCCCTATGGTTTTGGGCCAGAGAGGCGGCCAAACACGGGGCGCGCCGGATGGTGGGGGCTGAGGGAAGCGAACCCATGAGAAGGCCGCGGCGTGCAGAAACCGGGTGTGGAGCACACTAGGAAGCCGCAAATTGTTGCGGGCCGTCTGCTGTGGCTCCTTAGGCAACGGCGCCCCCGTTGGCCTCTCTGCTGGTGAGGCGGGCGTGTGCGGGGCTCTCCTGGCTTCACAAGGGCTACCTGGTGCTCGGAACCCGGGCTGATCGTACCCGCGACATGAGTTCCTCGGATGAGGTGTGTGTTTCGGGATCCATTTTCAGACTGCAGGGTAAGGAGCGGGCCAGCGACCGCCCAGCAGGCCCCGAAGCCCCGGGGGGCCCCTGCCTAGGCCTTGATCTGGTGGCGCCACGGAGCAGCCAGGGCGAGGGTGGCACTTGCAGACCCCAGGGCTTCCAGGCCAAGGGGGAAGAGATCCAGGCGGGAGGAGCTGTGGTTTGGGGCCCGGAAGGCGGCCCGGCTCGCCAACCAAGGAAATGCGGGATGATCTGGACTACAAGATCTCCAATGGCTGAAGAGTCTTTGGCCCTGGAGCCGCCCCCGAGAAACTGGGCTACCCCCGGCATCCGCAGACAACCATGCTGAGAAGGCTGGGACAACCAAGTGTCCACCGTGTGGCTTGACCTAGAAGCAGGTCCCACTGGTAGAGGCCCGCTGGCCCCGTCTGCCACCCCTTTCCCCCTCATCGTGCCCCGGAAAGTCCAGGCCCGCGGGTACCCGAAAAGAGGCGCTAAAAGTAGGCCGACCGTGGACGACAGGGATCCCCAGCGGCCCTCCGAGGAAGGCCTGGTCGAGCTGCCTTCCGACCCCGAGTCACCAGATGAGTTCAGCGAGGTACCGATGAGGGTGAGCATTTACCCCAAAGGAGGAGACCAAGGAGTGCCGGGAAGCCCCGAGCAACCTGAGGACACAGCCAGACACTGGAGTTTGCTTGTCAGGGAGAATACCCTTCCCATGCCAGGCCCTTTCTTGACCTCTGCTCCCCAGGACTCACTTCAGGCACGGAAAGGCAGGCCGTGGGAGAGCTGCACAGCTCTTCTTCTAAGCAAATGCAGGGCGTGGTGTGGGGGTAGGCAGGGAGGAGGCCCGGCATCCCAGGAGCTGCTGCTACTGCTGCTGCTGTGCGCAGCCTGCCCCGGGCTGTTCCTAGGAAGAAGGTGGCCCAGGAGAAGAAGTGCCCAGGGGCTGCCTCAAACTTGGCCCTCAGGAGAGACTTTCCTCCATGGGTCAGAGACGCTCAGCAGTTCCCTGGAGCCGGCCTCCTTCTCCCCAGTCGCTGGTGTTCCATTGCTCGGGAGGTGCAAGACATATTCCTAGCTCTGGTCCGGACCTAAAAAGTCCAAGCACAGCAGCGTGGGAAGAAATCTGACGCCGGGGAGGCAAAGGATTCCCAGCCTGTGGCCCGAGAAAATAATGGCCCGTAAAGAGATCCAGTCCCAAAAGCCCAAGTCAGTGGGCCATCCTCCTCCTGCCTCCCCACACTTCCCCTCCCCGGCACAGGCATCTTTACTCTCTCCCAGGCCCAGAGCCATTCCTTGGGTGTCGTGGGTCATTAGAGGCCCAATCGGGGTCATCTTAGTAGGGACACACATTAAGAGAGCACTTGGTATGTGCCACGCACTATTCCTGACACTTTGCCTGTTTCCTGCATCCTCCCCAGGGAAGAGCTGGGCTGGCACCTGATTTGGATCGGAAGACCCTTTAAAGTTTGGGTTGCAAAACTTGGGTGTGTAGACTCTTGAGCCTCCTGACTCCTCCTTCCTAGCTGTTCCCCAAGCCTTCCTGGCAGGGGGCCTGGACTGTCCCAGCATCCCCTGTTTTCCCTGGCTCAGGGCTGCCTGCCGGCCTGCCGCTGAGTGAGGGAGAAAGTGTTCACAAGATTACAGCCTCCAAAAGCCCCTCTTTACTGGCCACCTCACCCCAGCCCCTGCACATACATGCTCCCACCCACACACCCTAGCCCAGCTCTGAGAAATATTTGATTCAGCTCCAATGCCAAGGCCAGGGCCACCTTGGCTACCCATGTATAATGGAGAATTCAGCAGTGGCGACCCTAAACCAGGGCCCCCAGGTTTGAGAAAAGTCACAGGCCACAGCCTTGAGCCAGGGAGTTGTCAGGCCCAGAGGCCCTGCACCCTCCAGTGAGCCTTGTGGGTTTCGTAGGAGTGGAGGGGAGAGAGGTGGAGGAGGGCAGCCTCTGGCTCTGTCACTTCTCGGGGCTCAGCCTTGCTCCCAGGATTCCCTGGCTACCCAGGAAGTTCTACCACAGGAAATGGGGTGTTCATAGTGCTGGGGTATGATTTGTGGGATGGGGGTGATTTGTAGCACCACTCCAAACTCTGAGTCCAGAAGCACCCTGTCAGCAGAGCAGAGCAGAGCAGAGCCTTTTAACTTAAGGCCTGTTCAATCCAATTGCTCCTCCCAGAGCTGGCTTTGGCTACATATGTGCTAGCATCCAACCCAGAGCCACAATCGTAGGGGTCCACAGGCTCAAACACGGTGACGCTGGGGAACAGGAACAGGGAAGGCAGGCCCACAGAGAAGGTGGCAGCTGCTGGGCCAAGCAGGAGCCAGTTGCTGCCAACAGAGGGTGATGCTGCCTCACTTTAGAGCCAGCTGGGCCCTTTGCACCTCCAGGCTGTGAGGCTTGGAAGCTGGATTCCGTGATCTCTTTCAGGTGATCAGGAGCCACCTGTCCATGCCCCAAGACCGGAAAGGCAGAAGCAACCACCGGGAGCACAGGGCTGTCCTGAGGTAATGCCTGGTCTGGCTCCTGGAAACGCAGGTCCTGACTAGATGGTGGGAACCGTGTCCAGGTTAAGCTGACTTCTGTTTCATCCACTCCTTCCTTGCATCCCTCATCCCTCACATCCCGCGTCCCACGCAGTGGGGGCGACTCGTTTCCACTGAGGATTCCTTGGTGGTCTGGCCACTGGGCTGTGGGCGGTGGCGGATGTAAGGGCCACAGGCGAGAAGGAGAAAAAGGAGGGAGGAGCCCAGAATGTAGTGATCGTTTCTCTTTCTCCAGTGTCTGCTGGTCTAATGTGCCGTGCTGCAGAGAGAGATCTACAACCTCAAACAGCGACTAGGTATGATGAAGCCACGGCTCGGGCTGGGGCAGGGGCTGGGACAGACCACAGTATCTTCCTGCAGATCCTGGGGACACGGGGCAGGGATGGGCTGTAGGTAGTGGCGACATCAGTGTGACCGACATTCCAGTGGGGAGGAGAACCAAGCAGGCCTGGCCCTGGAGCCTTCTGTGCATTGACAGCCAGGGGTGAGCACGGATACAAATGTATCAGCTGAGCTCTGTGTACACTTTGCCAAGGAATCCCACAGAGCTCCTTCTCTTAGCACGTTTAGCGCTACCTCGTGTATTTCCCCCTTTCCCTGCTTGGTATGGCTTGTGCGGGTTTTGTTCTTGTTTCTTTTCTTGTTTGTCCTTTTAATGCCTTCTGAACGGTTCTGGGGTGCCCCAGCGTTGACGAAACACTGCTATATTCTTTTCCAACTTAGAAGACACTCCCACGTGTAATTCAGGTGGGGGGTGGGTGGGTCGGTCCCAGGGCTGACTGGACAGGGGCTGCTGAGGTTTCAGGTTGCAGGGCTCGGCAGGTTCCCTCCAGGGACAGGGGGGTGGGTTTCTGTGTCCCTATGTGTGCTGTACATGGAGTGCCTCGTTGACAAGTTCCAGGCCCTTGGAAGTGAGAGAGTGAGTGTAACACATACCATACCTGTTCCCACAAAGCTGGTGGCTTCGGGGGGCTGTGGCCCAACGCTGACTCTGCTCTGTTTGACATGTTCTACCCAGAATCTTCCTACCAGACGAGTAGCTGGTACCTTTGGAGCCCGGGAACTGAGACTAAGGTGGTTCCCTCCGTTTCTTCTTCTGCCACCGATTCCTCTTGCTCTCTGGTCTTGCCTTCAACCCAGCACAGCTTACAGCAAATTATCAAATTAAAGTAGGTCTCATATTGTTATATTCAGTGGTCGGCCTCGTTTCTCGGGGCAGGGGTCGTTTTCAGGGAGGTGATGGGTAGGGGTCCTGCTCCATTTTCAGCATTTGAAGCTCGGTACCCTAGCACCCAGTGCTCCACCAGCTTACCATGCAGCGCCTGGGCCAGGATCTGGGTGGCAGCCCAGTGCTCAGAGTCACTGTAGCATGCTCCGTCTAGACTCTGTGGGTGTCAGAATCCCAAGTTGAAAATCTGTGCCAGAGTCTGCACCCAGACGCCAGCCCGCTCTGTTCTCCTTCTACGAAAGAACCACTGGGGTCAGGGTCAAAGGCTCAGCCTGCGGAATCAAGCCCACCCTCTCAAGTGAGGGTTTGAAGTGGATGGTTTAAGTCCCCACTCATGTTCCTTTCGGCCTCTGAGGTCTGTGATGGTCCCACCACACGTGTGATGGGCCGTCTCCCTGAGCTCGGACCAGCCGGCACAGAAGGGAGGCAGAGTGGGAATAGGGGGAGGGCTGGTACCACGGCTGAATAGATTTCCCAGGGCAGTCCCTCTTCCCTAGTTTCCATCCTCACCGCGCCCATGCTACCCGTGTCTCCATCAGCTCACAACGTGGCAGTCTCCCACGGGAGCCCTTTGCTTCACAGGGGAGGCACGTCCCACCGACTCCCAGGTAGCCAGCCTTCAAGTTGTCATGCCACCCACACGCACAGGACTTTCGAGACATCATATTCATTGCACACAGGATCAAGAGCCTGCTGCGGGGACTGCAGCACTCTCAGAGCCCTGGTGCCCGTCACTGGGCTTGGCCCCTTCCACCTCATCCCACTCTGTGCGCTCCTGTGTGTTTTTCGGACTTGAAGGACACCTCTTGTGAAAGGGACATCCCACCCTTGCTTTGGCTGTTTTCATCCCTTACGGATCCTTGACCACACTGCCCCTGCTCCCTGAATCAGCTCTTTCTCCCTCCAGGGAGATCATTCCCGATTAGATCCACAGGCACGCAGACAGACACACAGACAGACCATCCCTCCCTGCACACGCTAACCCCGGATGGTTTCTGCACTTGTGCCCTCTTTGTCTGCTGAACACCCAGTCTCTGGGCGATGGGAGCTGGCGGAACATGCACTCACCTCACTCACACAGGAGTCTGTCCCTCTGAGTGTCAGGCCCGCCCAGCCCGGGACCCTCGCTGAAGGAAGGAGGCGATCCCAGCTGTCAGTGAGGGTGACATCAGAACAGGGAGCTCAGACAGACCTCATGTGGCCTTGGGAGGCAGTCTGGAAGATTGAGCTGCGACACGGAAACATCGCGTCCAGCAGAGTCTGTGGCATGGGGGTGGCCGGATGGTATGTGACGGGGACCGTCCAAGGACATTCAGACCTAGCATGCACAGGTGCCCTGCAAACTAACTGCAGCCAAAGCCTGTCCCTGGAAGGGGTGGGGGTGCTCCTCGATTTTGGAGCATTTGAAGCCAGGTTACCTGGCACCTGTGCTCTGGGCTGTCCCTGTGGGGCGTCCCGACCAGGATCTGGGTGGCAGCCCTGCGCTCAGGCTCACCGTAGCGCCCTGGGTCTAGGCTCCGTAGGGTCCCTGCCCAGCCACATTAAGAGGCCCTGTTCATGGTCCCAACCAATGCCGTCTGATTCTGGGGTCTCATGGCTCCCATGCTGCACCGCTACCGGCCCCTCCCCTTTAACAGGAGCTAATCGACCTCCTCCCAGAGTTCCCAGCCCTCTTTCCCTTCCTCACTTGGTTCGCTGTCCTCGTTGGCCACTCTCGCCCTTCTTTTCGGTCAGCAGCATCCCTGATCTCCTCCATGGTTGATGCCCGGGGCCTTTCCCGCGGGGTTATTGCAACAGGTGTTAAAGAGCAGGGATGCGCTGAGCCTCCCCCTCCGGAGCCCCGGCCTCCTTCTGGAGTCATTCTCTCCCTCTGGAGCCGCCACGCACACGCACAGCTCACCCAGAAACTGGCGAATCAGCCTCACTTCCTCTTTAGCCCTCACCTTGGAAACTCAGTTACCAAATCCTGTCAGTTCTCCCCCGTTAGTTTCATTGGAGGGGTGGAAGCAGGAGCCACATCCTGGGGCGTGGTGGAGCGAAAGGGGGCTGCAGGGGACATGGAAGAAGAGAGCAGGTTGGTCTCTGGCTGCAGGTGGGGGAACTGAGTCCCTTCTGGTGCCTCAGGGCCAAGCCGGGGACACTTCCCACTGGCAGCTAGGACAGATGGCCTATGGATCACACGTTCCACGTCCGTCAAGTCCTAGATGGACAGTCGCCCCTTCTCCAGCCCGATGGGATCCGTGGGCTCGACTTGGGCAAGGCCAGTTAGTTTCCAGGGCACCTGTGCATGCTAGGTCTGAATGTCCTTGGATGGTCCCCGTCAGATAACGTCCGGCCACCCCCATGCCACAGACTCTGCTGGACGCGATGTTTCCGTGTCGCAGCTCAATCTTCCAGACTGCCTCCCGAGGCCACATGAGGTCTGTCTGAGCTCCCTGTTCTGATGTCACCCTCACTGACAGCTGGGATCGCCTCCTTCCTTCAGCGAGGGTCCCGGGCTGGGCGGGCCTGACACTCAGAGGGACAGACTCCTGTGTGGGTGAGGTGAGTGCATGTTCCGCCAGGTCCCATCGCCCAGAGACTGGGTGTTCACCAGACAAAGAGGGCACAAGTGCAGAAACCATCTGGGGTTAGCGTGTGCAGGGAGGGATGGTCTGTCTGTGTGTCTGTCTGCGTGCCTGTGGATCTAATCGGGGACGATCTCCCTGGAGGGAGAAAGAGCTGATTGAGGGAGCGGGGGCAGTGTGGTCAAGGATCCGTAAGGGATGAAAACAGCCAAAGCAAGGGTGGGATGTACCTTTCACAAGAGGTGTCCTTCAAGTCCGAAAAACACACAGGAGCGCACAGAGTGGGATGAGGTGGAAGGGGCCAAGCCCAGTGACGGGCACCAGGGCTCTGAGAGTGCTGCAGTCCCCGCAGCAGGCTCTTGATCCTGTGTGCGATGAATATGATGTCTCGAAAGTCCTGTGCATGTGGGTGGCATGACAACGTGAAGGCTGGCTACCTGGGAGTCGGTGGGACGTGCCTCCCCTGTGAAGCAAAGGGCTCCCGTGGGAGACTGCCACGTTGTGAGCTGACGGAGACACGGGTAGCATGGGCGCGGTGAGGATGGAAACTAGGGAAGAGGGACTGCCCTGGGAAATCTACTCAGCCGTGGTACCAGCCCTCCCCCTATTCCCACTCTGCCTCCCTTCTTGCAGGCTGGTCTGAGCTCAGGGAGACGGCCCATCACACGTGTGGTGGGACCATCACAGACCTCAGAGGCCGAAAGGAACATGAGTGGGGACTTAAACCATCCACTTCAAACCCTCACTTGAGAGTGTGGGCTTGATTCCGCAGGCTGAACCTTTGACCCTGACCCCAGTGGTTCTTTCGTAAAAGAACAGAGCGGGCTGGCGTCTGGGTGCAGACTCTGGCATAGATTTTCAACTTGGGATTCTGACACCTACAGAGTCTAGACGGAGCGTGCTACAGTCAGTCTGAGCACCTGGCTGCCACCCAGATCCTGGCCCAGGCGCTGCGTGGTAAGCTGGTGGAGCACTGGGTGCTAGGGTACCGAGCTTCAAATGCTGAAAATGGAGCAGGACCCCTACCCATCGCCTCTCCGGAAACGACCCTGCCCCGAGAAACCAGGCCGACCACAGAATATAACAATATGAGACCTACTTTAATTTGATAATTTGCTGTAAGCTCAGCTGAGGTGAGGGCAAGAGCAGACAGCAAGAGGAATTGGTGGCAGAAGAAACGGAGGGAACCACCTTCGTCGTAGCTCTGGGGCTCCAAAGGTACCAGCTGCTGCTCTGGTAGGAAGATTCTGGGTAGAACCAATCAAACAGAGCAGAGTCAGGGTCGAGCCACAGCCCCCCGAAGCCACCAGCTTTGCGGGAACAGGTAGGGTATGTGTAACACTCACTCACTCATTTCCAAGGGCCTGGAACTTGTCAACGAGGCACTGCATGGTCGCTGGAATAGAGAGGCATAACCGGGCACAGCAGACATAGGGACACATAAACCCACCCCCCTGTCCCCTGGGGGAGCCTGCGGAGCCCTGCAACCTGAAACCTCAGCAGCCCCTGTCCAGTCACCCAGACCCTGGGACAGACCGACCCACCCACCACCTCAATTACATGTGGGAGTGTCTTCAAAGTTGGAACAGAATATAGCAGTGTTTCGTCAATGCTGGGGCACCCCAGAACCATCCAGAAGGTTTTAAAAAGACAAATAAGGAAAGAAACAACAACAAAACCCGTACAAGCCATACCCAGCAGGGAAAGGAGGAAATACACGAGGTAGCGCTAAACGTGCTAAGAGAAGGAGCTCTGTGGGATTCCTTGGCAAAGTGTACACAGAGCGCAGCCGATACATTTTTATTCGTGCTCACCCCTGGCTGTCAATGCACAGAAGGCTCCAGGCCCAGGACTGCTTGGTTCTCCTCACCAGGGAAACGTCAGTCCCACTGATGTCGCCAGTACGTACAAAACATCCCTGCCCCGTGTCCGCAGCATCTGCAGGAAGATACTGTGGTCTGTCCCAGCCCCTGCCCCAGCCCGAGCCAGTGGTTCATCATACCTAGTCGCTTTTTGAGGTGGTCGATCTCTCTCTGTAGCACGGCACACTAGCCCAGCGGACACCGGAGGAAGAGAAACGATCAGTACTTTCTGGGCTCCTCCCTCCTTTTCCTCCTTCTCGCCTGTGGCCCTTACATCCGCCACCCCCCACAGCCCAGTGGCCAGACCACCAACGAATCCTCAGTGGAAACGAGTCGCCCCCACTGCGTGGATGCGGGATGTGAGGGATGAGGGATGCAAGGAAGCAGTGGACGACACAGAAGTCAGCTTAACCCGGACACGGTTCCCAATATCTAGTCAGGACCTGGGTTTCCAGGAGCCAGACCTGGCATTACCTCAGGACAGTCCTGTGCTCCCGGTGGTTCCTGCTGCCTTTCCGGTCTTGGGGCATGGACAGGTGGCTCCTGATCACCTGAAAGAGAACACAGAATCCAGCTTCCAAGCCTCACAGCCTGGAGGTGCAATGGGCCTAGCTTGCTCTAAAGTGAGGCAGCATCACCCTCTGCTGGAAGCAACTGGCTCCTGCTTGGCCCAGCAGCTGCCACCTTCTCTCTGGGCCTGCCTTCCCTGTTCCTGTTCCCCAATGTCACCCCATCTGAGCCTGTGGCCCCCTGGGATTGTGGCTCTGGGTTGGATGCTAGCACGGCTGCAGCCACAGCCAGCTCTGGGAGGAGCAATTGGATTGAACAGGCCTTAAGTTAAAAGGCTCTGCTCTGCTCTGCTGACAGGGTGCTTCTGGACTCAGAGTTTGGAGTGGTGCTACAAATCACCCCCATCCCACAAACCGCACCCCAGCACTATGAACACCCCATTTCCTGCGGTAGGGCTTCCTGGGTAGCCAGGGAATCCTGGGAGCAAGGCTGAGCCCCGAGAAATGACAGAGCCAGAGGCTGCCCTCCTCTACCTCTCTCCCTTCCACTCCTACCAAACCCACAAGGCTCACTGGAGGGTGCAGGGCCTCTGGGCCTGACAACTCCCTGACTCAAGGCCACGGCCTGTGAGTTTTCTGAAACTTGGTGGGCCCTGGTTTAGGGTCGCCCCTGCTGTATTCTCCATGATACATCGGCAGGCAAGGTGGCCCTGGCCTTGGCATTGGAAGCTGAATCAAATATTTCTCAGAGCTGCGTTAGGGCGTGTGGGTGGGAGCATGTATGTGCAGGGGCTGGGGTGAGGTGGCCAGTAAAGAGGGGCTTTTGGAGGCTTTAATCTTGTTACCACTTTCTCCCTCACTCAGTGCCAGGCAGGCAGGCAGCCCTGAGTCAGGGAAAACAGGGGATGCTGGGACAGTCCAGGCCCCCTGCCAGGAAGGCTTGGGGAACAGCTAGGAAGGAGGAGTCAGGAGGCTCAAGAGTCTACACACCCAAGCTTTGCAGAAAAACTTTAAAGGGTCTTCTGATCCAAATCAGGTGCCAGCCCAGCTCTTCCCTGGGGAGAATGCAGGAAGCAGGCAAAGTGTCAGGAACAGTGCGTGGCACATACCAAGTGGTCTTTTAATATGTGTCCCTACTAAGATGACCCCGATTGGGCATCCTAATGACCCAGGACACCGAAGGACTCGCCCAGGGCCCACGACAGAGTAAAGATCCCTGTGCCAGGGAGGGGAAGTGTGGGGAGGCAGGAGGAGGATGGCCCACTCACTTGGGCTTTTGGGACTGGATCTCTTTTTGGGCCATTATCGTCTCGGGCCACAGGCTGGGAATCCTTTGCCTTCCTGGTGACAGATTTCTTCCCACGCTGCTGTACTTGCACTGTTTGGGTCCGGACGAGAGCAAGGAATATCTCTTGGACCTCCCGAGCAGCGGAACACCAGCGACTGGGGAGAAGGAGGCCGGCTCCAGGGAACTGCTGAGCGTCTCTCACCCACGGAGGAAAGGCTCCCCCGAGGGCCAAGTTTGAGGCAGCCCCTGGGCACATCTTCTCCTGGGCCACCTTCTTCCTAGGAACAGCCCGGGGCAGGCTGCTCACAGCAGCAGCAGTAGCAGCAGCTCCTCGGATGCCGGGCCTGCTCCCTCCGTACCCGACACCACGCCCTGCATTTGCTTAGAGGAAGAGCTATGCAGCTCTCCCACGGCCTGCCTTTCCGTGCCTGAAGTGAGTCCTGGGGAGCAGAGGTCACGAAAGGGCCCGGCATGGGAAGGGTATTCTCCCTGACAAGCAAACTCCAGTGTCTGGCTGTGTCCTCAGGTTGCTCGGGGCTGCCGGGCTCTCCTTGGTCTCCTCCTTTGGGGTAAATACTCACCCTCATCGGTACCTGTCTGAACTCATCTGGTGACTCGGGGTCGGAAGGCAGCTCGACCAGGCCTTCCAGGAGGGCCGCTGGGGATCCCTGCCGTGCACGGTCAGCCTACTTTTAGCACCTCTTTTCGGGTACCCACGGGCCCGGATTTTCCGGGGCACGATGAGGGGGAGGGGGGCGGTAGACGGGGCCAGCGCGCCTCTACCAGTGGGACCTGCTTCTAGGTCAAGCCACACGGTGGACACTTGGTTGTCCCAGCCTTCTCAGCATGGTTGTCTGCGGATGCGGGTGTAGTGGAGTTTCTCGGGAGGCTGCTCCTGGGCCACAGACTCTTCAGCCTTTGGAGATCTTGTAGTCCAGATAATCCCGCATTTCCTTGGTCGGACAGCCGGGCCCGCCTTCCAGATCCCAAAGCACAGCCCCTCCCGCCTCGATCTCTTCCCCCTTGGCCTGGAAGCCCTCGGGGTCTGCAAGCGCAGCCCTCGCCCTGGCTGCTCCGTGGCGCCACCAGATCAAGGCCTAGGCAGGGGCCCCCCGGGGCTTCGGGGCCAGCTGGGCAGTCGCTGGCCCGCTCCTTACCCTGCAGTCTGAAAATGGATCCCGAAACACACACCTCATCCGAGGAACTCATGTCGCGGGTACGATCAGCCCGGGTTCCGAGCACCAGGTAGCCCTTGTGAAGCCAGGAGAGCCCCGCACACGCCCGCCTCACCAGCAGAGAGGCCAACGGGGACGCCGTTGCCTAAGGAGCCACAGCAGACGGCCCGCAACAATGCGCGGCTTCCTAGTGTGCTCCACACCCGGTTTCTGCAGGCCGCGGCCTTCTCATGGGTTGGCTTCCCTCAGCCCCCACCATCCGGCGCGCCCCGTGTTTGGCCGCCTCTCTGGCCCCAAACCATAGGGACCAGAGCGCTTTGTTTGCATGAACAACATCTGTAAACATAGGGAAGCACATATCTCCAATGATCAGTCCCTCTATGAAAACATCAAACAAGCAAGCAAAAACTATGAAAATCAACTTTATTAGAATTCTGGAAACTAATTAAGCTTTACAGCAACCAGGTAAATGCTTAACCAGGAAAAGGGCAATTTAAGAACTCTATATAAGAATTGTGGCATTTTTATTCCTCCGTACCCTGGGACCCCAGCTGGCTCACAGTCTACATTCCCAGTGTGACACGCTGGTCCCTGCTTCTGAAGAGAGCCCAGCTGGCTTACCTGAAAGAATTTTGTCTGTCCCAATCTGTCCGGGGCTAGCCAAAGGGCTGATGCACCTTATTCAGAACTCACTCAGGAAGAAAAACAGGCACATATTCCTGTAAAACATTGTAAGGCAAACAGTCTGCAGCTTCTAGCAGCAAAACATTATAGTTAATTCATTCAGAAGAGTGCTCAAAGCTTAGGAGGAAAAGCTGGGGAGAGGGGGAAATTAGATCATTCAAAATTGTCCATGTTTACTGGGGAATTTAGAAAGCCATGTGGATATCCAGGGCTGGATGCATGCTTAGAGAGGTCCTGAAAAGGACCTAAACTTTCAGGTCTGGCTGCTCTCTCCTCTCAGCGCAAGCAAGAAGTGAAGGCTAACTCGGAGTTTTAAATGGCCTGGCTGAGCACTCACCAAATCCCTAAGCATAGAACAAATGTGCAAAGACTGCAAGAGGTTTTTGTTGTCCTTTTTGTTTCTGCTGGCTTCTCCTCCTTCTCTTGTTTCTCCTCCGCTTGCACCTCCCGTCCCCTCTGGCCCCCAGCATTCAAGGACGTTTCTCCAGAACACTAGCTTAACACGAACTAAAGGAACAAAGACTCAGAGATCAAACCTGACAATGAATACAAACTACAAAAATAGTTTAGAACACAAGAAATAAACAGCTACATCCCACACCAAGAAAGAAAAAAAACAACCCTGGAATATGATGCCCAGAGTTACCATATTACAATACCCAAAATGCTGTTTTTAACAACAAACTTAGCATGCAAAAAATAAAAAATAACCACCCCCCCCACGAGTATGCCTAATTCACGGAAGATATTAAGAGAAACTGTGCTTGAGGAAGCACAGATGTTGGACGTAGTAAACAAAGAGGTTAACTTGATTGTCTCAAATATGCTCAAAGAGCTAAATCAAACCAGAAGAATACTACATGACCACATAGACAATATCGATAAAAAGACACTAACTACACAAAGGAACCGAACCACAATTTTGGAGCTGAACGTGCAATAACTGAAATGAAAAACCGACCAAGGGGGCCAACTGTAGTTTTGAGTAGGCAAAGAATCAGTGAACTTCAAGAAGGGTCAACTGAAATTGTCCAATCTGAGAAGCAGCAAGGGAATGTTTCAAAGACGTGGAAAAGAAAACCATAAAAGCTCCGATTACTGACTGCGGGCTTCCTCACGGGTGGCAAGTGTTGGGGAATAAAGCCCTGCAAATCCTCTCTGCGCTGGCTGCTTCACATCCACCACTGACCCTCACAAACCCCTGAGCTAGGTGCTGTTATTTAGCCCACTTTACAGATGGGAAACTGAGGCTGAGACACGTGGCTCTCAGTGTGAAAGCAGATGCCCGACAGAGGGACAGCGAGAAAGAGCTGGGACGAGAGCCCGAGGCCAAGACCCTGTGAGCCAGCGGGCTTCCAAGGAGCCAAAGGACTGGCCTCTGGGGAAACCAAACGCCGCCGTCCCCTATTGGTTGGGACCCGAGAGACGGCCAAACAAGGGCAGCGCTGGTTAGCGGGGGCTGGGAGATGCGAACCAATGAGAAGGCAGCGGCGTTGAGCGGGCGCAGAAGCCAACCAATGAGAAGGCCGTGGGGTTGAGAAGGCGGGCGTTGAGCAAGGGCCGCGCTGTTGGAGGCCATGTCGTGTGGCTCCTGAGGGGCAGGCACCTTCTTTGTCTTGGCTGCTGCCAAGGTGGGTGTGTCCGGGGCTCTCCTGCTGTGACAAGGGCAGCCCTCTGCCCACAAACTGGACTGATCGAAGCAGCGACATGAGTTCCTCCGATGAGGTGTCTGTTTCGGGGGCCGCTTTCGGCCTGGAGGGCGGGGAGCAGGCCAGCGTCTGCCCGGCCAGCCCCGGAGCGCGGGGCCCCGGCCTAGACCTGGATCTGGGGGCGCCGCGGGGCGGCGAGGGCCAGGGCGAGGGCGAGGGCGAGGGCGCCCTTGCAGACCCCGAGGGCTTGGACGACGATGAGGAGGACGGAAGGGGCGTGCTTTGGGGCCGGGAAGGCCGGCCCGGCACCCCGACTGACCAGATGTGGGACGATCTGGACTACGAGTCCCTCCAGGCTGACGAATGTGTGGCCATCGTGCAGCCGCTGAGCGAGTTGGATATCCGGGCCTTCCGCAGACAGCCATCATCAGTAGGCCACGAGGCCCAAATGTCCACTCTTTGGCCGGACCTAGGGGCAGGGCTCAGTGTTAGAGCCGCGCTGACCATGTCTGCCTCCCGTCCCACCTCCATCGTGCCCCGGAAATTCTGGGCCCGGGGGAACCCGAAAAGAGGCCCTAAAAGTAGGCTGAGCATGGGCGGCAGGGATCCCCAGCGGCCCTCCATGGAATGCCTGGTCGAGCTGCCTTCCAACCCCGAGTCACCAGCTGAGTTCAGGGAGATACCGATGAGGGTGAGCATTTACCCCAAAGGAGGAGTCCAAGCCAAACGAGGAGTCCAAGGCGAGCCCGGCAGCCCCGAGCAACCTGGGGACACACCCAGACACTCAAGTTTGCTTGTGAGGAAGAAGACACTTCCCATGCCAGGTTCTTTCTTGACCTCTGCTCCCCGGGGACTGGCTTCAGGCAGGGAAAGGCAGGCCGTGGGAGAGCTGCACGGCTCTTTCTCTAAGACAATTCAGGGTGTGGTGTTGGGGAAGGCAGGCAGCAGGCCCAGCTTCCCAGGAGCTGCTAGTGCTGCTGTGGGCGGCCTGCCCCAGGCTGTTTCCAGGAAGAAGGTGGCCCAGGAGAAGAAGTGCCCAGGGGCTGCCTCAAAATTGGCCCTGGGGAGAGCCTTTCCTCCATGGGGGCAGAGACTCTCAGCAGTTCCCCTGAAACCAGTCACCCTGCCCCCAATCGCTGGTGTTGGGCTGCTCGGGAAATCCAAGAGCTACTCCTTGGTCTCGTCCGGACCCAAACACTCCAAGCACAGCAGCACTGGGAAGAAATCTGGGGCGAGGAAGGCAAAGGATTCCAAGCCTGTGGCCAGAGACGATCATGACCCAAGTAGAGACCCACGCTCAAAGGCCCATGTGAGTAGGCCATCCTCCTCCTGTCTCCCCACACTTCCCCTCCCCGGCTCAGGCATCTATACTCTGTCGCTTGCTCAGGAGCTGTCCTTGGGAGTCCACGATCATTAGGAGGCCCAATCAGGGTCATCTTAGCAGGGGCAAAGGTTAAGAGAGCACTTAGTATGCGCCAGGCTGTGTACTTGACACTTTGCATGTTTCCTGCCTCTTCCCGAAAGAGGGGCTGGGCTTGATGGGACGACCCTTTAAAGATTGGGCTGCAAAGCTTGGAAGTCTAGACTCATCAACCTCCTGATTCATCATTCCTAGCCATTCCCCAAGCCTGCCTGGCAGGGGGCCTGGACTGCCTTAGCATGCCCCTGTTTTACCTGGCTCAGCGCTGCCTGCTGGCCTGGGACTGACTGAGGGAGAAAGTGCTAATAAGATTATGGCTTCCGAATTCCCCTCCTTGCTGCTTACCTCACCCGAGCCCCTGCACATACATGCTCACACCCACACGACCCAGCCCAGCTCTGAGATATTTTTGTTTCAGCTTCCAACGCCCAGGTCAGGGCCACCATGCCTGCACATACATCGTAGAGAATTCATCAGTGGCGACCCCAATACCAGAGGCTTCCAGGTTCCAGGAAACTCACAGGCCACGGCCTTGAGCCAGGGAGGCGTCACGCCCAAAGGCCCTGCACCCTCCAGTGAGTCTTGTGGGTTTGGTGGAGTGGAGGGGAGAGGGGTGGAGGAGTGCAGCCTCTGGCTCTGTCACTTCTGGGGGCTCAGCTTTGCTCCTAGGCTTTCCGGGCTAGCCAGGCACCTCTTCCACAGGAAACGAATGTCGACAGTGCTGGGGTGGGAATGTGGGGTGGGGGTGATTTGTACCACCACCCCAAACTCTGCCTCCAAAAGTAAACTCTCAGCAGAGCAGAGCCTTTTATGTTAAGTCCTCTTCAACCACACTGTTCCTCCGAGAGGCTGGCTGTGGCTGCAGCTGTGCTAGCATCCAACCCAGAGCCACAATCCCAGGGGCCACAGGCTCAGAAGGGCTGACACTGGGGAACAGGAACAGGGAAGGCAGGCCCAGAGAGAAGGTGGCAGCTGCTGGGCCGAACAGGAGCCAGTGGCCGCCAGCAGAGGGTGATGCTGCCTCACTTTAGAGCCAGCTGGGCCCTTGGCATCTCCAGGCTGTGAGGCTTGGAAGCTGGATTCCGTGTTCTCTTTCAGGTGATCAGGAGCCACCTGTCCATGCCCCAAGACCGCAAAGGCAGCAGCACCCACCGGGAGCACAGGGCTGTCCTCCGGTAATGCCTGGTCTGTCTCCTGGAAACCCAGGTCCTGACTAGATGGTGGGAACCGTGTCTGGGTTAAGCTGACTTCTGTGTCGTCCACTGCTTCCTTGCATCCCTCATCCCTCGCATCCCGCGTCCCACGTAGTGGGGGCGACGCGTTTCCACTGAGGATTCTTTGGTGGTCTGGCCACTGGGCTGTGGGTGGTGGGGGATGTAAGGGCCCCGGGCGAGAGGGAGGACAAGGAGAGAGGAGGGCAGAGTATACTCACCGTTTCTCTCCCTCCGGTGTTCACTGGGCTAGTGTGCTCTGCTGCGGAGAGACAGAGACCAACTTAAAGAGCGCCTAGGTATGATGGACCCCTGGCTGGGGCTGGGGACAGGGGCTGGGACAGACCACAGTATCTTCCTGCAGATGCTGGGGACACGGGGCACGGATGTGCTGTAGGTACTGGCGACATCAGTGGGACCGACGTCCCCATGGGGAGGAGGACCAAGCAGTGCTGGCCCTGGAGCCTTCTGTGCATTTACAGCCAGGGTGGGCACGGATAGATTTGTATCGGCTGAGCTCTGTGTACACTTTGCCTAGGCATACTACAGAGCTCCTTCACATGGCACATTTAGCGCTACCTCATTTATTTCCCCATTTCTCTGCTTAGTATGGCTTGTACGGGTTTTGTTGTTGTTTCTTTGCTTGTTTGTCCTTTGAACACATTCTGAACAGTTCTCGTGGACCCCAGTATTTGAGAAACACTGGTATATTTTGTTCCCGTTTACAAGACACTCCCACGTGTAATTCAGGTGGTGGGTGGGTGGGTCGGTCCCAGGGCTGACAGGACAGGGGTTGCGGAGGTTTCCGGTTGCAGGGCTAGGAGGGTCCTCCCGGGGACAGGGGGTGGTTTCTGTATCCCTATGTGTGTTGTGCCCGGTTATGCCTCTCTTTTCCAGCGGTCGTGGAGAGCGTCCTTAAAAAGTTGCACGCCCTTTGAAGTGAGAGAGTGAGTGTTACACATACCATGCCTGTTCCCGCAAAGCTGGTGGGTTTGGGGGGCTGTGGCCCGACCCTGACTCTGCTCTGTTTGACAGGTTGAACCCAGCATCTTCCTACGAGACCGACAGCTGGTACCTCTGGAGCCGGCGAGCTGTGACCAGCCTGGTTCCCTTTGTTTCTTCTTCAGCCACGGCTTCTTCTAGCCCCCTGCTCTTGCCCTCACCTCACCCGAGTTTACAGGAAATTATCAAAATAAAATACCTCTCATATTCGCATATCCTGTGGTCTGCCCTCTTTCTTGCGGGAGGTAGTGTCACTGCAGAGGGAAGGGGTGGGGGTGCTCCTCGATTTTGGAGCATTTGAAGCCAGGTTACCTGGCACCCTGTGCTATGCCCTGTCCCTGTGGGTTGTCTCGACCAGGATCTGGGTGGCAGCCCTGCGCTCAGGCTCACCGTAGCGCCCTGGGTCTAGGCTCCGTAGGGTCCCTGCCCGGCCACATTAGGAGGCCCTGTTCATGGTCCCAACCAATGTCGTCTGATTCTGGGGTCCCAAGTTTCCCATGCTGCACCACTACTGGCCCCTTCCCTTTAGCAGGAGCTAATCGACCTCCTCCCAGAGTTCCCAGCCCTCTTTCCCTTCCTCACTTGGTTCGCTGTCCTCGTTGGCCACTCTCGCCCTTCTTTTCGGTCAGCAGCATCCCTGGTCTCCTCCGTGGTTGAAGCCCGGGGCCTTTCCCGCGGGGTTATTGCAACAGGTGTTAAAGAGCAGAGGCTTTCAACTTGGGATTCTGACACCTACAGAGCCTAGACGGAGCGTGCTGCAGTGAGTCTGAGCACCAGGGCTGCCACCCAGATCCCGGCCCAGGCGCTGCATGGTAAGGTGGTGGAGCACAGGGTGCTAGGGAACCGGGCTTCAACTGCTCGAAAATGGAGCAGGACCCCTACACATCGCCTCCCCCGCAACGACCCCTCCCCCCAGAAACCAGGCAGACCACGGAATATGATAATACCAGACCTACTTTAATGTGATAATTTGCTGTAAGCTGGGCTGAGGTGAGGGCGAGAGCAGAGAGCAAGAGGAATCGGTGGCAGAAGAAGAAACAGAGGGACCCAGCTTGGTCGCAGCTCCTGGGCTCCAAAGGTACCAGCTGCTGGTCTGGTAGGAAGATGCTGGGTTCAACCTGTCCAACAGAGCAGAGTCAGGGTCGGGCCACAGCCCCCCAAAGCGACTACCTTTGCGGGAACAGGTATGGTATGTGTAACCCTCACTTCAAAGGTCCTGGAACTTGTCAACAAGGCACTCCATGTTCCCTGGAATAGAGAGGCATAACCGGGCACAGCAGACATAGGGATACAGAAACCCACCCCCTGACCAAGGGGACCCGCCTAGCCCTGCAACCTGAAACCTCAGCAGCCCCTGTCCAGGCAGCCCTGGGACTGACCCACCCACCCACCACCTGAATTACACGTGGGAGTGTCTTCTAAAAGGGAACAAAATATACCAGTTTTACGTCAACGATGGGGCACCCCAGAGCCCTTCAGAAGGTCTTAAAAGGACAAACAAGGAAAGGGAACAACAAAACCAGTACAAGCCCTACCAACCAGAGAAAGGGGGAAATAAATGAGGTAGAGCTAAACATGCTAAGAGAAGGAGCTCTGTGGGATTCCTTGGCAAAGTGCACACAGAGCTCAGCCGATACATTTTTATCTGTGCTCACCCCTGGCTGTCAATGCATAGAAGGCTCCAGGGACAGGACTTCTTGGTTCTCCTCCCCAGGGGAACCTTGCTCCCACTGATGTTACCAGTACGTACAGCCCATCCCTGCTCCATGTCCCCAGCATCTGCAGGAAGACACTGTGGTCTGTCCCAGCCCCGGCTCCAGACCGAGCCAGGGATTCATCATACCTAGTCGCTCTTTAAGATCGTCTATCTCTCTCTGCAGCATGGCACACTAGCGCAGTGGACGCCGGAGGAAGAGAAATGATCACCATATTCTGGCCTCCTCTCTCCTTGCCCCTGTACATACATACTCACACCCACATGCCCTAGCCCAGCGCTGGGAAAATTTTCTTTCCGCTTCCAAGGCCCAGTCCAGGGCAGACCTGCCTGCACATGCATCATGGAGAATTCAGCAGTGATGACCCCAACACCGTTGCCCCTCAAGCTCCAGGAAACTGACAGACCACTGCCCTGAGCCAGGGAGGCGTCATGCCCAGAGGCCCTGCACCCTCCAGTGAGTCTTGTGGGTTTGGAAGGAGTGTAGGGGAGAGGGGTGGAGGAGGGCAGCCTCTACCTCTGTCACTTCTGGGGGCTCAGCCTTACTCCAGGGATTCCCTGCCTACCCAGGCAGCTGTTCGACAGGAAACGGGGTGTAGACAAGGCTGGGGTGGGACTTGTGGATGGGGATGATTCATACCACCACCCCAAACTCTGACTCTAGAAGTAGACTCTCAGCAGGGCAGAGCCTTTTATGTTAAGTCCTCTTCAACCACAGTGATCCTCCCAAGGGCTGGCTGTGGCTGCAGCTGTGCTAGCATCCAACCCAGAGCCACAATCCCAGGGGCCACAGGCTCAGAAGGGCTGACACTGGGGAACAGGAACAGGGAAGGCAGGCCCAGAGAGAAGGTGGCAGCTGCTGGGCCGAGCAGGAGCCAGTGGCCGCCAGCAGAGGGTGATGCTGCCTCACTTTAGGGCCAGCTGGGCCCTTGGCACCTCCAGGCTGTGAGGCTTGGAAGCTGGATTCCGTGTTCTCTTTCAGGTGATCAGGAGCCACCTGTCCATGCCCCAAGACCGGAAAGGCAGCAGCACCCACCGGGAGCACAGGACTGTCCTCGGGTAATGCCTGGTCTGGCTCCTGGAAACCCAGGTCCTGATTAGATGGTGGGAACCGTGTCTGGGTTAAGCTGACTTCTGTGTCGTCCACTGCTTCCTTGCATCCCTCATCCCTCGCATCCCACGTCCCACGCAGTGGGGGCGACTCGTTTCCACTGAGGATTCCTTGGTGGTCTGGCCACTGGGCTGTGGGCGGTGGCGGATGTAAGGGCCACAGGCGAGAAGGAGGAAAAGGAGGGAGGAGCCCAGAATGTAGTGATCGTTTCTCTTTCTCTGGTGTCTGCTGGGCTAGTGTGCCGTGCTGCAGAGAGAGATCGACAACCTCAAACAGCGACTAGGTATGATGAACCCCTGGCTCGGGCTGGGGCAGGGGCTGGGACAGACCACAGTATCTTCCTGCAGATGCTGGGGACACGGGGCAGGGATGTTTTGTAGGTACTGGCAACATCAGTGTGACCGACGTTCCCGTGGGGAGGAGAACCAAGCAGTCCTGGGCCTGGAGCCTTCTGTGCATTGACAGCCAGGGGTGAGCAGGGATGCAAATGTATCGGCTGCGCTCTGTGTACACTTTGCCAAGGAATCCCACAGAGCTCCTTCTCTTAGCACGTTTAGCGCTACCTCGTGTATTTCCCCCTTTCCCTGCTGGGTATGGCTTGTACGGGTTTTGTTGTTGTTTCTTTCCTTATTTGTCCTTTTAAAACCTTCTGGATGGTTCTGGGGTGCCCCAGCATTGACGAAACACTGCTATATTCTGTTCAAACTTTGAAGACACTCCCACGTGTAATTGAGGTGGTGGGTGGGTCGGTCGGTCCCAGGGTCTGGGTGACTGGACAGGGGCTGCTGACGTTTCAGGTTGCAGGGCTAGGCGGGTCCCCTTGGTCAGGGGGTGGGTTTCTGTGTCCCTATGTCTGCTGTGCCCGGTTATGCCTCTCTATTCCAGCGACCATGCAGTGCCTCGTTGACAAGTTCCAGGCCCTTGGAAATGAGTGAGTGAGTGTTACACATAACATACCTGTTCCCGCAAAGCTGGTGGCTTCGGGGGGCTGTGGCTGGACCCTGACTCTGCTCTGTTTGATTGGTTCTACCCAGAATCTTCCTACCAGAGCAGCAGCTGGTACCTTTGGAGCCCCGGAGCTACGACCAAGGTGGTTCCCTCCGTTTCTTCTGCCACCGATTCCTCTTGCTGTCTGCTCTTGCCCTCACCTCAGCCCAGCTTACAGCAAATTATCAAATAAAAGCAGGTCTCATATTGTTATATTCTGTGGTTGGCCTGGTTTCTCGGGGCAGGGTCGTTTCCGGAGAGGCGATGGGTAGGGGTCCTGCTCCATTTTCAGCATTTGAAGCTCGGTACCCTAGCACCCAGTGCTCCACCAGCTTACCATGCAGCGCCTGGGCCAGGATCTGGGTGGCAGCCCAGTGCTCAGACTCACTGTAGCACGCTCCGTCTAGACTCTGTGGGTGTCAAAATCCCAAGTTGAAAATCTATGCCAGAGTCTGCACCCAGACGCCAACCCGCTCTGTTCTCCTTCTACGAAAGAACCACTGGGGTCAGGGTCAAAGGTTCAGCCTGCGGAATCAAGCCCACCCTCTCAAGTGAGGGTTTGAAGCAGATGGTTTAAGTCCCCACTCATGTTCTTTTCTGCCTCTGAGGTCTGTGATGGTCCCACCACACGTGTGATGGGCCGTCTCCCTGAGCTCGTACCAGCCGGCACAGAAGGGAGGCAGAGTGGGAATAGGGGGAGGGCTGGTACCACGGCTGAGTAGATTTCCCAGGGCAGTCCCTCTTCCCTAGTTTCCATCCTCACCGCGCCCATGCTACCCGTGTCTCCGTCAGCTCACAACGTGGCAGTCTCCCACGGGAGCCCTTTGCTTCACAGGGAAGGCACGTCCCACCGACTCCCAGGTAGCCAGCCTTCAGGTTGTCATGCCACCCACACACACAGGACTTTCGAGACATCATATTCATCACACACAGGATCAGGAGCCTGCTGCGGGGACTGCGGCACTCTCAGAGCCCTGACGCCCATCACTGGGCTTGGCCCCTTCCACCTCATCCCACTCTGTGCGCTCCTGTGTGTTTTTCGGACTTGAAGGACACCTCTTGTGAAAGGTACATCCCACCCTTGCTTTGGCTGTTTTCATCCCTTACGGATCCTTGACCACACTGCCCCCGCTCCCTCAATCAGCTCTTTCTCCCTCCAGGGAGATCGTCCCCGATTAGATCCACAGGCACGCAGGCAGACACACAGACAGACCATCCCTCCCTGCACACGCTAACCCCGGATGGTTTCTGCACTTGTGCCCTCTTTGTCTGCTGAACACCCAGTCTCTGGGCGATGGGAGCTGGCGGAACATGCACTCACCTCACCCACACAGGAGTCTGTCCCTCTGAGTGTCAGGCCCGCCCAGCCCGGGACCCTCGCTGAAGGAAGGAGGCGATCCCAGCTGTCAGTGAGGGTGACATCAGAACAGGGAGCTCAAACAGACCTCATGAGGCCTCGGGAGGCAGTCTGGAAGATTGAGCTGCGACACGGAAACATCACGTCCAGCAGAGTCTGTGGCATGGGGGTGGCCGGATGGTATGTGACGGGGACTGTCCAAGGACATTCAGACCTAGCATGCACAGGTGCCCTGGAAACTAACTGGTCTTGCTCAAGTCGAGCCTGCGGAGCCCGTCGGGCTGGAGACGGGGCGATTGTCCATCTAGGACTTGAGGGACGTGGAAGGTCTGATCCATAGGCCATCTGTCCTAGCTGCCAGTGGGCAGTGTCCCCGGCTTGGCCCCGAGGCGCCAGAAGGGACTCAGTTCCCCCACCTGCAGCACACAGACCAAACTGCTCCATTCTTCTGTGTCCCCTGCAGCCCCCCTTTCGCTTCACCATACCGCAGGATGTGGCTCCTGCCTCCACCCCTCCAATGAAACTAACGGGGGAGAACTGACAGGATTTGGTAACTGAGTTTCCAAGGTGAGGGCTAAAGAGGAAGTGAGGATGATGCGCCAGTTTCCGGGCAAGCTGTGCGTGTGAGTGGCGGCTCCAGAGGGAGAGAATGACTCCAGAAGGAGGCCGGGGCTCCGGAGGGGGAGGCTCAGCTCAATCCTGCTCTTTAACACCTGTTGCAATAACCCCGCGGGAAAGGCCCCGGGCATCAACCACGGAGGAGACCAGGGATGCTGCTGACAAAAAAGAAGGGCGAGAGTGGCCAACGAGGACAGCGAACCAAGTGAGGAAGGGAAAGAGGGCTGGGAACTCTGGGAGGAGGTCGATTAGCTCCTGCTAAAGGGAAGGGTCCGGTAGTGGTGCAGCATGGGAACCTTGGGACCCCAAAATCAGACGACATTGGTTGCGACCATGAACAGGGCCTCCTAATGTGGCCGGGCAGGGACCCTACGGAGCCTAGACCCAGGGCGCTACGGTGAGCCTGAGCGCAGGGCTGCCACCCAGATCCTGGTTGAGACGTCCCACAGGGACAGGGCAGAGCACAGGGTGCCAGGTAACCTGGCTTCAAATGCTCCAAAATCAAGGAGCACCCCCACCCCTTCCCTCTGCAGTGACGCCCCGTCTCCCAGGAAAGAGGGCAGAGCACAGAATATGCGAATATGAGAGCTAATTTAATTTGATAATTTCCCATAAACTCGGGTGAGGTGAGGGCAAGAGCAGGGGGCAAGAGGAAGCTGCGGGTGAAGAAGAAACGTAGGGAACCAGCTTGGTCGCAGCTCCTGGGCTCCAGAGGTACCAGCTGCCGGTCTGGAAGGAAGATGCTGGGTTCAACCTGTGAAGCGGAAGAGTCAGTGTCGGGCCACAGGGCCCCGAAGCCACCACCTTGCGGGAACAGGTATGGTATGTGTAACACTCACTCTCTCACTTCACTGCGCCTGGAACTTGTCGAGGAGGCACTTCATGGCCGCTGGAATAGAGAGACATAACCGGGCACAGCAGACATAGGGACACAGAAACCCACCCCCTGTGTCCGGGGGACCCGCCTAGCCCTGCAACCTGAAACCTCAGCAGCCCCTGTCCAGTCAGCCCTGGGACCGACTCACCCACCCACCACCTGAATTACACGTGGGAATGTCTTCTAAACGGGAACAAAATATACCAGTGTTTCTTAAACACTGGGGCACCCCAGAACCGTTCAGAACGTGTTCAAAGGACAAACCGGCAAAGAAACAATAAGAAAATGCACAGAAGGCATACCAAGCAGGGAAAGGGGGAAATACACGAGGTAGCCCTAAACGTGCTAAGAGAAGGAGCTCTGTGGGATTCCTTGCCAAAGTGTACAGGGAGCTCAGCCGATACATTTATATCCGTGCTCACCCCTGGCTGTCAATGCATAGAAGGCTCCAGGGCCAGGCCTGCTTGCTTCTTCTCCCCACGGGAACATCTGTCCCACTGGTGCCCCCGGCACCTGCAGCCCATACCTGCCCCGTGTGCCCAGCATCTGCAGGAAGACACCTAGGTCTGTCCCAGCCCCTGCCCCAGCCCGAGCCTGGGGTTCATCTTACCTAATCGCTCTTTCAGGTCGTCTATCTCTCTCTCCAGCTCGGCACACTAGCGCAGCAGACACCAAAGGAAGAGAAATGATCACCATATTCTGGGCTCCAATCTCATCGTCCTCCCTTTTGCCTGTGGCCCTTACATCCCCCACCGCCCACACCCCAGTGGCCAGATCATCAAGGAATCCACAGTGGAAAGCAGGTGCCCTCTCTCCGTGGGGTGCGGGATGCGGGTGAGGAGGGGACAAAACACGTCAGTTTAACCTGGACACAGTTCCCACCATCTAGTCAGGACCTCCGTTTCCAGGAGCCAGACCAGGCATTACCCGAAGACAGCCCTGTGCTCCCAGTGGTTCCTGTTGCCTTTCTGGTCTTGGGGCATGGACAGGTGGCTCCTGGTCACCTAAAAGAGAACACGGAATCCAGCTTCCAAGCCTCACAGCCTGGAGGTGCAAAGGGCCCAGCTGGCTCTAAAGTGAGGCAGCATCACCCTCTGCTGGCAGCCACTGGCTCCTGCTCAGTCCGGCGGCTCCCACCTTCTCTCTGGGCCTGCCTTCCCTGTTCCTGTTCCCCAGTGTCAGCCCCCCTGAGCCTGTGGCCCCTGGGATTGTGGCTCTCGGTTGGATGCTAGCACAGCTGCAGCCACAGCCAGCCCCTGGGAGGAACAGTGCAGTTGAACAGGACTTAACATAAAAGGCTCTGCTCTGCTGCGAGTGTACTTTTGGAGGCAGAGTTTGGGGTGGTGGTACAAATCACCCCCACCCCACAAATCCCACCCCTGCCCTGTGTACACCCCGTTTCCTGTGCAAGGGGTGCCTGGTTAGGCCGGGAAGCCTGGGAGCAAGGCTGAGCCCTCAGAATTGACAGAGCCAGAGGCTGCCCTCCTCCACCCCTCACCCCTTCACTCTTACCAATCCCACAAGACTCACTGGAGGGTGCAGGGCCTCTAGGCTTGAGGACTCTCTCGGTCAAGGTCGAGGCCTGTGAGATTCCTGGAGCTTGGGGGGCTCTGGTGTTGGGGTCGCCACTGCTGAATTCTCCACGATGCATGTGCAGGCAAGGTGGCCCTGGCATTGGCATTGGAATCTGAAACAAGAATTTCTCAGAGCTTGTCTAGGACGTGTGGGTGTGAGCATGTATGTGCAGGGGCTGGGGTGACTTGGGCAGTAAGGGGGGAAATTTAGCGGCTATAATCTTATTAGCACTTTCTCTCTCAGGGCCTCAGGCCAGCAGGCAGCCCTGAGTCAGGGAAAACAGGGGGATGCTGAGAGAGTCCAGGCCCCCTGCCAGGCAGGCTTGGGGAACAGCTAGGAAGGAGGAGTCAGGAGGCTGAGGAGTCTACGCACCCAAGCTTTGCAGCCCAAACTTTAAAGGGTCGTCCGATCGAAATCAGCTGCTAGCCCACTTCCTCTCTGGGGAAGAGGCAGGAAACGTGCAAACTGTCAAGAACAGTGCGTGGCATGTACCAAGTGCTCTCTTAATGTGTGCCCCTACTAAGATGACCCCGATTGGGTGTCCTAGGGACTGAGGACTGCCAAAGACAGGCCCTGAGCAAGGGACAGAGTAAAGATGCCTCTGATGGGGAGGGGAAGTGTGGGGAGACAGGAGGAGGATGGCCTACCCACTTGAGCCTTTGGGACTGGATCTCTATTTGGGTCATTATTGTCTCTGCCCGCAGGCTGGGACTGCTTTGCCTTCCTGGCCACAGATTTCTTCCCAGTCCTGCTGGGCTTGGACTGTTTGGGTCCCGATGAGAGCAAGGAATATCTTTTGGACCTCCCAAGCAGTGGAACCCCAAGGATTTGGGGGAAGGTGGCTCGTTCCAGGGGAACTGCCGAGAGTCTCTGCCCCCATGGAGAAAAGGCTCCCCCTAGGGCTAAGTCTGAGGCAGCCCCTGGGCACTTCTTCTCCTGGGCCACCTTCTTCCTAGGAACAGCCCGGGGCAGGCTGCCCACAGCAGCAGCAGCAGCAGCTCCTGGGATGCCGGGCCTGCTCCCTGCCTTCCCCCACACCACGCCCTGCATTTGCTTAGAGGAAGAGCTGTGCAGCTCTCCCTCGTCCTGCCTTTCCATGCATCAAGTGAGTCCTCTGGGAGCAGAGGTCACGAAAGGGCCGGGCATGGGAAGGGTATTCTCCCTGACAAGCAAACTCGAGTGTCTATGTGTGTCCCCAGGTTCCTCGGGGCTGCTGGGTTGGCCTTGGTCTCCTCCTTTGGGGTAAATGCTCACCCTCATTCGTACCTCCCCGAACTCATCTGGTGACTCGGGGTCGGAAGGCAGCTCGACCAGGCCTTCCTCGGAGGGCCGCTGGGGATCGCTGCCGCCGACGCTCAGCCTACTTTTAGGGCCTCTTTTCGGGTACCCGCGGGCCCGGGCTTTCCGGGGCATGATGACGGGGGGAGGGCTTCCAAAG
Source organism: Lemur catta (assembly GCF_020740605.2). Lineage (NCBI taxonomy): Eukaryota > Metazoa > Chordata > Mammalia > Primates > Lemuridae > Lemur > Lemur catta. Next base: position 47,151,973 of record NC_059155.1, on the reverse strand, counting down.
GTGGTCAGCGCGCCTCTACCGGTGGGACCTGCTTCTAGGTCCGGCCACACGGTGGACACTTGGGCGTCGGGGCCTTCTGAGCATGGGTGTCTGTGGACGCCCCGGACATCCCAGTCACTCGGCGGCTGCACGATGGCCACAGGCTCCTCAGGCACGTGGTACTGGTAGTCCAGATCGTCTCCCTTCTCCTCACTCAGGGTGCGGGGCCCACCTTTCGGGCCCCAAAGCACGGCCCCTCCCGCCTCTATCACTTCCTGCCGGGCCTGGAAGCCCTCGGGGTCTGCAAGCGCGCCCTCGCCCTGGCTGCTCCGTGGCGCCCCCAGATCGAGGTCTAGGCCGGGGCCCCGCGCTCCGGGGCTGGTCGGGCAGTCGCTGGCCCGCTCCCCGCCCTCCAGGCCGAAAGCGGCCCCCGAAACAGACACCTCATCGGAGGAACTCATGTCGCCGGTTCGATGTGCCCGGTGTGATGGCAGACGGTCGCCCTCGGCACGGGGGCGGTTGCCTGGGACGCAGCACGAGATGACAGGGCCTGAAACAACGCGCGGCTTCCCTTCCCCTGCAGTCCCGCGCCGCGGCCTTCTAATTGGTTCGCTTCTCCAGCTCCCACCAACCAGCGTGCCCCTTGTTTGGCAGCCTCTCCGGCCCCAACCAATAGGGACGAGGGCGGTTGGTTTGCCCGAAGCCAGTCATTTGGCTGGTGGGAAGCCCATTGGGTCGCAGGTTCCCGGCCTCGTGCTCTCGTCCCACCTCTTTCTCGCCGTCCCTCTGCCGGGCATCTGCTTTCCACTGAGAGACACGTCTCTGAGCCTCAGTTTCCCATCTGTAAAGTGGACTAAGTGACGGCACCTAGCTCGGGGGCTCTTGAGGGTGAATGAGGGATGCGAAGCGCCCAGCGCAGGGAGGATTTGCAGGGCTTTATTCCACAACACCTCCCACCCGATAGGAAGATGCGCAAGGAAGCCCACGGTCAGTAATCAGAGCTTTTAGGGTTGTCTTGTCTACATGTGGAAAAATATGAAAAGTACCCTTGTGTTGTTTTGATAGGGCTTGCGTTGAATCTGTATATAACTTTGCGTAGTGTAGATATTTTAATAATCTTCCAATCCTTGAATGAGCACGGGGTATCTTTCCATTTATTCGTGTTTTTTCTCCCATCAGTGTTTTATAGTTTTGGTGTGCAGAGCTTTCACCTCCTTGGATAAATTTATTCCTAAGTATTTTTTCCTTGCATGCTATGGTAAACGTGAATAGTTTGTTGTTAGTGTATAGAAACACAAGTGACTTCTGAATGTTGCTTTTCTATCCTGCAACTTTACCGAATTTCTTTATTAGTTTTAATAGCTTTTTGGTGCACTGTTTGGGGTTTTCTATATGTGAGATCATGTCATCTGCAAGCAGAGGTCATTTAACTTCTTACTTTCTGATCTGGGTTATCTTTCACTTCTTTTTCTTACAATAGGTAATCAAATCGGCGCGTGGCTGTGTGCCCATGACACTTTACTGGCGTGGCAGTTTGGCAGGCCAGAGCTTTCCCACCTCTCCCAGGCCCCCACACCCTCACTCTGAGTTTATTCAAGGAAGCGGGAATCCCAAGGCTCAAGGACCCCCCAAAAGATGCTCACCGTCACTGATCCTGAAGGTGCAAACTAAAGCCACAGATCAATTTTCACATGCCAGGTTTGCAACAATTAAAGAGCTTAGCCATTCCAAGGGAGGGAGAGGTTATGAGCAAACCAGTGCTTTTGCTCACTGCTGGGGCAGGGGGGAAGAGGGAGAGCAGCCATTTGGGAGGGTAATTTGGCAGAGTCTGTGAAATGCAAGTTATATAACATTTACTATGTGCCCGGCTCTCTTCTAAGCACTGTAGATAAATACTAACTCATGCTCATGACAGTCCTAGGTCAAAGTACCTACTATTACCACCTTCGCACAGGCAAGGAAACAGGCACAGAGAGGTTCAGCGACTTGCTCAAGGTCATTCGGTATCAGCGGCAGGACGGAAACCAGGCAGTCAGGCTCCATAGTCCGTGCTGTGAGCCGAGACTCTTTAAACTGCGAAACACCCACTCCGTCAATGACCTGGCAGACCTGCCGGGTACACCTTCTGGAGAAACGCTGGTAGGTGTAGTGTACAAGGACACATGCAGAAGGATGTCGGTGAAGGGAAAATCGGGTATTGCTCTAAATTCCCATCAGTAAAGGAGTGGACGGATGCAACGTGGGCATGTGCGTCCAGTAGGTTAAATCTCAGCGGTCCAAAGCAACACATGAGGCTGTGTTAACAGACTTCAAAAACTCTCATGGTCGCATGCAGCAAGTTGCACAAGAATGCATAGATTTGCATGGACATTTGTAAACTGAAAAACCCAAACCGATCCTGTGTGTCATTTGGAAATACATACAGGTGTAGGTAAAATGACGTGTCTTTTTTGTTTTCTTTTTAAGCCTTGAAAGGACACATGACAAAGGCCTCACGGTGGTGGTGGTGGTGGCATGCCAATTTTCTGTCATGTTGCCCCTGGAGCTACCGGTCCCCAGCTTCCCTGAGCTGAGCAGTCCTGATATGTGGGGAGTGCTCCCTTCCTTGGTTTCCTTGAGGCCCTGGAGCGTTAGAATTTCCTTTCCTCGCCAGCCAAGCCTACTCCAGCAGCCTCTCATACCTTTCCTTCAGACTCATTCCTTTCACGCCTTCCTTCCTCGCTTTCCCACTCACGTTCACCTGTCTTTTCCGTTACCTCTGCCTTGTACGTCCTACTCTGACTGGTCTCCAGTAGAGGCCTGGGGTGTCTGAACTCTTGCCCGTGGGAAGTCAGGTCCCTGGTTTCTCTGAGTCGACACCTGAGAAGCCTACTCTGCTGGGGGTTACAGAGCAGGGTCGATTGGGTCTTCCAGAAAGCTGCCATCGTCCACGTCCACGTCTGACAGGTCCTCCACGATCCCTGCCTGTGTCTGCACAACTCCTTCTCACACTCCTTGCCATGACTTTTGAAGACACGGTGCACTGTTTCAGCCATGTCAAAAAGGATAACGAAAACCAAAGCAAAATCTCCCGTACCCACCACCGGTCTTAAGAAACGTCACGATCACACCAGTTGAAGCCTCTGGTGTACCTCTCCTCGTTTTCATTCCCTTGCTCCTTCCCTCTCCCGTACCGAGAATCCTAAAACGTTTTCACTCTTCTCCACTCTCTTCATCCCCGCGACCCTGTTACTTCCTCTTGCCCTGAGTCCTATAGATCTTTGGTGGGGGCACTAATCTCTGTCGGCCCCCAGACTTGCACCAGGATCTGATACTGGTTTTGACTTAATTTCTTGATCTGAGGCGTGGGCCGGTTTCAGGGGTTCCCTATGGCGTTCCCCACCTTGCTGGCCAGGGCCCCAGGCTGGGAGTTATTGCTCCAATTGCCAAATGTATCACTTACCAGCATTGATGTGGGGACAGGAGAAAGAACCACGGTGTAGGTCCTGGGAGCCAGTTGACTCTCTGTGAACCCATCTCTATCCCGAACTGCTTTTATTACCAGGGCCCCATGGTGACACCTTGGACCACCAGGATCTATGTCATCTCAGGCCCTGTTTCCAATAGTCCTAGAAATCTTGGCTATCCCCTTTTCCCCAGTGTACAGTCACCTCGAGGAGACGGCAGTCTTGTCTCTTTAGGGAAGGACCATGGCACAGTGACAGTAGATCCTCACCGCCTTGTTTCCAGGTCCTTCCTCCTCGGGACTCATCCGCCTCTTCAGTCAATGGGGCTGGTCTGAAAGTTGTCCAGGACCAGGAACTGAGCAGGGGTTCGTGGCTCCTTACCCGGATGACCACCCTCCTGCTCCTGCATTCTTGCCTTTTTCTGGCTGTAGTTGCACCTAGGGGGCCGTGTGTGTGAACAATCTTGCTGGCTTCTTGTGGGTCAAGCACTCGTGACTGCCCCCACCGACTCTGCCGGTTGTTACTGCAGACTAGTCTCCTGGCGTCGGTTGGGTAAGAGCCGTGCCCTGCCTTCTATCCTGCCGGGGCCCCAACCTTGCGTGAATGGTGGTAATGAGCCCAGACCTGGGACCACATTCCTTGCCCCGTCCCCACTGGCCTGCAGAGGAGGGCCACCACCGACCTCCTTAGTCGTGCTCCGGGCCCTCTCACCAGAACACTCCCTGTGGCTTTGGCCAGTGGTGTGTCCCCTGGGCGCTACCGTGGAACGTAACCCTCAGGCTGGCTCGCTGGCCTCCCATTTTCCATCCGCTCCCGGGCGGCTGCATCTTTCAACCTTTTTATTCCTCCCTCTGCCGTCTGCCACTCCCAGGCAGGCATTTCCATTTCTGTTCACGGGGGCCATGAGTTTCCCCAAGATTCTAGGGGTCAGCCTGGCAGTGGATTTCCTCCCTTTCCTGGAGTCCTTGCCAGGGTGCTAACTCCTATGACAGGAGCAAGTACCCCCCTGGGTAAAACTTGCTTATCCAGCCTTACATTCCAGGCCCCTGATCCAGCGCCCTCAACCCCCAGCCCCAGCCCCAGGGCAGTTCCCCTGGCTCCCGCCAGCACAGGCTAGCTCTTCCCCGCAGCTTCCTGGGTGTGTAATCTCTTCTCTCCCTCAGCCTCAGGCGCGCATTCCCCAGCCAGGTTATGGAGAGGAGATGGGGCAGCCCCTGAGGGCGGCGCCTGGGGCCCTGTAGGGGCTAGGGCTCTGTAGCGTCTGCCAGTGCAGCGCACGCGCTGGCGCTCCCTAGGGGAGGAAGGCTGCACTCTCCATCCAGCCTTCCCCGTCGCATAGTTCAGGAGCCTGGGTTTTTCCAAACAGGGCCCCGACCTTCACAGACCAGGGCCTGCATCTGTTGAAGACCTAAACGTCTCTGGAGTCCTGCATCTCTTGCTGTCAAATCATGCCGATACAGGGCTCCTCTCCTCAGTTGTGTCTGCTCCTCTTCTGCAGGAGGTAAGGGCCTCCCTCCAAGCCAGCCAGGAGGCCTTCTGGCTCTTACACTGAGCCCTTAACCGTGTGGTAACGTCCCTCAGTTTCTCATTATCCCTCTGCAGGGTGTCGGCACCACTTAGCCGTCACCAGCTGCTCCCACCATCCGTGTAGACGTTCTTCCCTCCCTACTGTTCAAAGGCCCGAATCATCTCACGGATGGACGAGGGTGAGACCCCGCACTGGGGTGTTTCCCAGGTAACTAAGTGTGAAGCCTCAAGCCATCGGGAGGTCACTTTGTGACCAGAGATTATCCATGCCCCACGTAACACTCAGGATGGGATCCTCTTTGTCGTTCTGGTGGTGGTGAGCCAGCCCCCAGACCCTCCTGGGACCACTTTTGTGAGTCTGCGTCCTCCAGAAGTATAGAGGCCAAGACGTGACTGGATGTGGGAGATCACTGTGGGGAACCTGCACCTGAGGGATAAAGGGGGAAGGAGCAGGAGCAGGCGGGGAGAGTCCTGCGAGTGCGCGATGCAGATCTCATGCCTGGAAGAGAGACACCGGGGAAGGAGGGTCAGCTAGGAATCTCAGATGCACTTCAGTTCTGACACAGTTTCAGCCGGGCTGATGCCAAGTCCCCAGGCTCAGCTTCCCACAGCCACGTACCCCTGCCACGCTCGGTCACTGGCTGGCAGCTGCCCAGAAGAGGGGTCCTCTTGGTGCAGAGTCAGTGGGGGGGACCCAGAGAAGTGGCAGTTGGGGCTTGTCAATCAACTGTGCTCTCTGCAGCAGGAGATCTGAGGGGCGGGTTTCCTTGGCCAGCACAGGGAGGCGGGAGTCAAGGACAACTAAGATTCACAGGGACATAGGAAGTTGAGCAAGTTTAGATGGGAAATGATGGGGCTGGTGTTTGCACCCGTCGAGTTTGAGGTGCTCGCGAAGGATATGCAGAATTCTCTCAGTCATGTGCTTCTGTGGCTCCAGAGAGGGATCAGAGCTAGAGTTACAGATTTTGGCGTCATTCATTCCCTCAGCGAGCATTTACAGAAGTGCGTTTTCACACAGTAGCATCACCTTACAGGTCCCTGCGTTCTCCCTCCTGATCCTATTGCCTTCACCCTTCACAGAGGTAACCTCTATCCCCGAACTGGTCTTCATCACTTCTTTTTTCTCTCTCTCTCTCTCTTTTTCTTTCTTTATCCTCTTCTTCTTCTTCTTTTTTTTTTTTCTTTTTTGTTTCCTTCACTCTGTCACCCAGACTGGAGTGCAGTGGCATCATCATAGCTCACTGCAACCTCAGACTCCTGTTTCAGTGTTTATACCTCGGAGTGGACTTGGTGGCTCACAGGGGAGGCAGATTTCCAAGCTTGCCAGATGGTGCCAGATTTCTTACAAAGTGACTGTGCTAAGTTACACTCGTATGAAGGATGTTTAATTGTTTCTCTACATCCTCCTCATCATTTGATGTTAGGAAACTACAAAGTTTTTGTCTATCTGATGAATGTGAAATGGTATCTCACTGTGGTTTTAATGTGTAATTCCCTTGATTAGTAATGAGACGGAGCATGTCTTCACATGTATTGGCCTTTACGGTTTTCTTTTCTATGAGGTGTTTGTTGACTATGTTTCGCTCATTTCCCCCTTGGGGTAGTTGCCTGCTCATTTGTGGGAGTTCTCCTTGTAGTCTATATTTTAATTCTTTGATGCTTTCTCGTGATAGAGAATTATCTTTTTCTAGTTGGTAGCTTGCCTGTGCTCCCGTTACTGTACGTTTTAATGAGAAGATGCACTTTTAAAAGGTTTTGCACAGCATTTTTTTTTGAGACAGAGTCTCACTTTGTTGCCCGGGCTAGAGTAAGTGCCGTGGCGTCAGCCTAGCTCACAGCAACCTCAGACTCCTGGGCTTAAGCGATCCTACTGCCTCAGCCTCCCGAGTAGCTGGGACTACAGGCATGAGCCACCATGCCCGGCTAATTTTTTTGTATATATATTTTTAGTTGGCCAGATAATTTCTTTCTATTTTTAGTAGAGACGGGGTCTCACTCTTGCTCAGGCTGGTCTCGAACTCCTGACCTCGAGCGATCCACCCGCCTCGGCCTCCCAGAGCTAGGATTACAAGCGTGAGCCACCGCGCCCGGCCTTGCACAGCATTTTTTAATGAAAAGCTCCAAACACACAGAAAAGTTGTAAGCATTTTGTGTACCCATCATCTGGGTTCCACTGGTGACATTTTATTACACTTGTTTATCACACGTCCGTGCATCCATCCTTCATTCATCCATTCATCTCGTTTTTCATGCATGTCAAAGTATATGTAGGACATCCTAGTGCTTAATTTTAATGTGCTAGAATTAAAAAAAAATTTTGAACATATAGTTGGGTTCTTTTCCTGTCTTGTTTATGGAATCCTTCCCTACCCCAAGGTCATGAAGATATTCTTCTATCGTCTCTTCTTGACATTTGGGTGTTAGAGCTCGGCTCTTTGCACTTCTATGTACATTTTAGAATCCGTTTGTCATGTTCCACAAATATCCTGTTGGTGTTTTGATCGGGATTGCACTGAATCCATAGCTCAGTTTGGTGAGTTCTGACATCTTTATAAAATTGACTCTTCCAATGCGAGCACATGGAATATCCCTCCTTTTAGTTAGGTCTTTCAATAAAGTTTTACTATTTTCCACATAGAGGTCATGTACATCTTTCATCAGATTTATTCTTATGTACTTTAAGTACTTTAGGTATTATCATCAACTGGACTTTAAAAATTCATCTTCTCTGTGTTCATGCTATTTAGACATACACTTGGTTTCTGTATATTGACTCTGTCCAGCAACTTGGCTAAATACTTTCACTGATTCCCATGAATTATCTGTTGATTCATTTGACTTTTCTATGGACACAATCAAGTCACCCACAAATAATCAGAGATTATAGTCCCTTATTTTCAAACTCTTTGCTTTCCATCTATTTTTCTTGCCATACTATGCTGCCTAAGTGTTCTAGTACAATGATGAATAGAAGTGGTAAGAGGACACATCCTGGTTTATTCCTGATCTTAAATCCTCTCAACATTTCTCCAGTAAATACGACGTTTCCTGTAAGTTCTTTGTAGATACCTTTATCAGCTTAAGGAAATTCCTTTCTATTACTGGTTTCTTAACATCAAACAAAGTCATGAACGTTTCCTTATTATACTCTTAGTGCCTTTAGAATCTGCCATGATCTTCCCCTTTTCATTCTGATGTTGCTATTTCATTTCTTTTCTCTGTTTCCTTATCCATCTGCCTGGAGATTCAGCAATTTTATTGATCTTTTTCTTTCAAATAAACGTCCATAATTAGTGATTTTGTACTGTTGTTTTATTGATTTCTCACTGGTGTCTGGTTTTATCTTTAGTTTTTACTTCCTTCTGCTTACCCTGGATTCACTTGCTCTCCCTTTTCTAGTTTCTGAAGGCAGAAACTTAGATCACTGATCGGAGACTTTTCTTCTTTTTTAATATAAGCATTTAATTTTATAAATTTCCCCCTAAGTACTGCTTTAGCTGCACCACACAAATTTTGATACCTTGTGTTTGCATTTTCATTCATTAAAAACAATTTCTATTTTTTCTTGTTGTATCTGCTTTTACCCATTATTTATTTAGAAGGGTGGTGTTTCATTATCCTGAGTGAAGTACCTCAAGAATGGAAAAACAAACACCACACGTACTCTGTAATAAATTGGAAGTAACCGACAGGCACACATGTGCAGAGAGGAAAGTAAAAGTCATTGGAAAACAGGCAGGGGGGAGGGGGGAGGAGGGGCGGGGCAAAAACCTACCTAATGGGTACAATGAACACTATTTGGGTGATGGGCACACTTGTAGCCCTGACTCAAGCGGTACAAAAGCTATCCATGTAACAAATACCTTTGTACCCCATTGATATTTTGAAATTAGAAAACAAATATAGACATTAAAAAAGAAGTGTGCTGTTTAATTTACAAACATTTGGGGATGTCCGAGATATTGTTCTGTTATTGACTCCTAGTTTGGTACTATTTTGGTCAAAGATTATATGATTGCATGATTATAATTATTTTAAATTTTGGAGGTTTGTTTTGTGGTGCAGACATGATCCCTCTTGGTAAATGCCCCGTCTGTACTTGAAAAGAATGCTTATTCTGCTGCTGTTCATCTGAGAGTTGTATACTTGTCAAATAGGTAAAGTTGGTTGATAGTGTCGTTCGGATCTGCTATATCCGTACTGGTTTTCCATGTACTCATCTTATTGATCACTGATAGAAGAATGTCCAAGTCTCCAAGTATACTTGTGAAATTGAATAATTACTCCTTTGAGTTGTACCACTTTGGCTTCAAGCGTTTTGAAGCTTTGTTGTTAGGTGAATATTAATTTAGAATTTTAAAATTTGTTGGTGAATTTTGCCCCCTTTAGTCTTTTGTAACATCCTTTTTTATGCCAGGCAATATTCCTGAAGTCTACTTTCTCAGTTGTCACCGTAGCCACTTTGGTTTTCTTTGGATTAGTGTTTGCATGGGGTATCTTTTCCTATCCTTTAACATGTAGCCTACATATGGTATTATATTTCAAGTAGATTTCCTATAGACAGATGAGAGTTTGGTTTCTTTTTTTATGTAATCTGACATTCTGGCTTTTCATTGATGTGTTTAGACAATTTGCATTGAATGCAGTGTAGAACAGGACTGAAACAATATTTTAGTTAATTCTTGTTTTGCTTATAGCTAACAGCCAAAGTCCGCTTTTGTATACAAGGCTTCCTTGCTTAACTTATAGCTAACAGCCAAAGTCCGCTTTTGTATACAAGGCTTGCTTGCTTAACGCTTGGTTGCGACAGAGAGCTAAAAACATACTCCAATGTAGTTAAAAAAAAAAAAAGAAAAAAAAAAACAACCACGAGTAGCTTCCTGATAAGGGGGCCACGGCCTGATCAATACGTGAACAAGCTTGTGAGGGGCGTATGTCCCCTTATCGAAAGTAACTGGCTGTAAAGAATTCCAGGAAAGAATATAAAAGACATGTACTCCCGCTGCGCGGGGTCCCTGCCCATGGAAAGAGACCACTGCGTTGGTACTCGGGGCTTGGACCCTAGCTCGAGCTAGTCAATAAAACTCCTTTGCCTTATTGCAGCCTCAGTGACTCTGTCATTCTGTTCCCGGGGCCGAGGGAAACCGGTTTTAACAGTAGTTATTGAAGTAGATTCAAAACTACCATTTTGCTATTTGTCTTCTTTCTTATCACCTCTTTGTCTCAGTGAATGTAATTTACCCTATTAACAAACTAAAGAAGAACTGCTGTAAGATCACCTCAATAGATATAGAAAAAGCTTTTGAGGAAATTCACCAATGATTTATGATTAAAAAATAAACACTTCTCAGAAAACTGGGAATTAAGGAGAACCTCTTTAATTTAGGATATCTGTGAAGACTACAGCTGACATACTGTTCGTGAAAGACTAAATGTTTTTTCTCCGTGATTACTATAAAGCCACAGTAATTCAGACAGTGTGGTACTGGTGCAAGAGTAGTTGAATAGATCAATGGGACAGAATACAGAGCCCAGAAATAGGCTTACATGTGTCTACGGCCACACCACACTGAACACGCCGGATCTCATCTGATCTTGGGAGCTAAGCAGGGTCGGGCCTAGTTAGTACTTGGATGGGAGAAGTAGGCTCACGTGAATATAGCTTTGACAAAGGAGCAAAAGCAACACAATGGAGCAAAGATAGTCTTTTCAACAAATGGTGATGGAACATCTAGACATCCACATGCAAAAGAAGTGGTTCTAGCCATAGACATTACACCATTCACAAAAATTGACTTAAAACTGACCACACGCCAAATGCAAACTGCAAAACTATAAAACTTCTAGAGGACATCATAGGAGAAAACCTCTATGACCTTGGGTATGGTGATGACTTTTTATTACAACACCAAAGGCATGATCCATGAAAGAAAGAATGGGACTTCATTGAAATTAAAACTTCTGCTCTGTGAAAGACAATGTCAAAGAATGAGAAGACAAGGCACAGACTAGGAGAAGCTATTTGCAAAAGACACATCTGATAAAGGACTGCTATACAACATATACAAAGAGTACTTAAAATTCAGTAATAAGAAACAAACAACCTGATTTAAAAATAGGCAAAAGTCCTGAAGAGACACCTATTCAGAGAGATACATGGCAAGTAAGCATATGGAAATATGTTCAACATCCTATGTCATCAGGGAATTGCACGTTAAAACAACAGTGAGATATCACAACACACGTATTAGAATGGCCAAATTCCAAAACACTGACAACGCTAAACGCTGGTGAGGATGTAGAGCAGCACTCACTGCCGGTGGCGAGGCAAAATCCGCTTTAGAAGACAGTTTGGCAGTTTCTCACGGCACTAAACATACTCCTACAATGCAATCCAGCAAGTATATGTTCCTCAGAATTTACCCAAGTGAACTGAAAACCTATGCACCAAAAATATGCATATGGAAGTTTATGGTAGTTTTATTCACAATTGCCGACACTGGGAAGGAACGGCAACGTCCTTTGGTAGGTGAATGGATAAATGAACTATAGTACCCCCAGACAGTGGAATGTTATCTGGTGCTAAAAACAAGTGAGCTATCAAGCTATGAAAAGACATGGAGGAAACTTAAATGCATATCATTAAGTGAAAGAAGCCAATGTGGGAAGGCTAAACACTGTATGATTCCAACCACATGCCATTCCAAACAGTCTAAGCACAGCAGCGGGGGAAGAAATCTGTGGCCAGGAAGGTAAAGCAGTCCCAGCCTGTGGGCAGAGACGATAATGACCCAAATAGCCATCCAGTCCCAAAGTCCCAAGTGAGTGGGCCATCCTCCTCCTGTCTCCCCACACTTCCCCTCCCCGGCTCAGGCATCTTTACTCTGTGCCTTGCTCAAGGCCTGTACTGGGGAGTCGTCGGTCATTACGACACCGAATCGGCATCATCTTAGTTAGGGCACACATTAAGAGAGCACTTGGTATGTGCCACGCACTGTTCCTGACACTTTGCCGGTTTCCTGCATCCTCCCCAGGGAAGAGCTGGGCTGGCACCTGATTTGGATCGGAAGACCCTTTAAAGTTTGTCTGCAAAGCTTGGGAGTGTAGACTCTTGAGCCTCCTGACTCCTCCTTCCTAGCTGTTCCCCAAGCCTTCCTGGCAGGGGGCCTGGACTGTCCCAGCATCCCCTGTTTTCCCTGGCTCAGGGCTGCCTGCCTGCCTGCCTGGCGCTGAGTGAGGGAGAAAGTGTTAACAAGATTATAGCCGCCAAATTCCCCTCTTTCCTGCCCACCTCACCCCAGCCCCTGCACATAAATGCTCACACCCCGGCTGCAGGTGCCGGGGGCACCAGTGGGACAGATGTTCCCGTGGGGAGAAGAAGCAAGCAGGCCTGGTCCTGGAGCCTTGCGTGCATTGACAGCCAGGGGTGAGCACGGATACAAACCTATCGGCTGCGCTCTGTGTACATTTTACCAAGGAATCCCATAGAGCTCCTTCTCTTAGGACGTTTAGCGCTACCTCATTTATTTCCCCCTTTCCCTGCTTTGTATGGCTTGTAGGGGTTTTTTGTAGTTTCCTTGCTTCTTTGTCCTTTGAACATGTTCTGAACGGTTCTGGGGTGCCCCAGCATTGGCGAAACACTGGTTGGTATATTTTGTTCCCGTTTAGAAGATATTCCCACGTGTAATTGAGGTGGTGGGTGGGTGGGTCGGTCCTAGGGCTGACTGGACAGGGGCTGCTGAGGTTTCAAGTTGCAGGGCTAGGCGGGTCTCCCTGAGGACAGGGGGGTGGGTATCTGTATGCCTATATCTGCTCTGCCCGGTTATGTCTCTCTATTGCAGCGGTCATGAAGTGCCCCTCAACAAGTTCCAGGCGCAGTGAAGTGAGTGAGTGAGTGTTACACATACCATACCTGTTCCCGCAAAGCTGGTGGCTTCGGGGAGCTGTGGCCCGACCCTGACTCTGCTCTGTTTGACAGGTTGAACCGAGCATCTTCCTACCAGACCGGCAGCTGGTACCTCTGGAGCCAGCGAGCTGCGACCAAGCTTGTTCCCTCCGTTTCTTCCTCAGCCACGGCTTCCTCTCGCCCCCTGCTCTTGCCCTCACCTCACCCGAGTTCATGGCAAATTATCAAATTAAATTAGCTGTCATATTCGCATCTTTCCTAGGAGAGGGGGTGTCACTGCAGAGGGAAGGGGTGAGGTTGCTTCTTGATTTTCGAGCATTTGAAGCCAGGTTACCTGGCACCCTGTTCTCTGCGCTGTCCCTGTGGGACGTCCCGACCAGGATCTGGGTGGCAGCCCTGTGCTCAGGCTCACCGTAGCGCCCTAGGTCTAGGCTCCGTAGGGTCCCTGCCCGGCCACATTAGGAGGCCCTTTTCATCGTCCCAACCAATGTCGTCTGATTTTGGGGTCTCATGGTTCCCATGCTGCACCACTACCGGCCCCGCCCCTTTAATAGGAGCTAATCGACTTCCTCCCAGAGTTCCCAGCCCTCTTTCCCTTCCTCACTTGGTTCGCTGTCCTCGTTGGCCACTCTCGCCCTTCTTTTCGGTCAGCAGCATCCCTGGTCTCCTCCGTGGTTGATGCCCGGGGCCTTTCCCGCGGGGTTATTGCAACAGGTGTTAAAGAGCAGAGTTGAGCTGAGCCTCCCCCTCCGGAGCCCCGGCCTCCTTCTGGAGTCATTCTCTCCCTTTGGAGCCGCCACTCACACGCACAGCTCGCCCGGAAACTGGCGCATCATCCTCACTTCCTCTTTAGCCCTCACCTTGGAAACTCAGTTACCAAATCCTGTCAGATCTCCCGCCTTAGTTTCATTGGAGGGGTGGAGGCAGGAGCCACATCCTGGGGCGTGGTGGAGGAAAAGGGGGGCTGCAGGGGACACGGAAGAAGAGAGCAGGTTGGTCTCTGGGCTGCAGGTGGGGGAACTGAGTCCCTTCTGGTGCTTCGGGGCCAAGCCCCACTGGCAGCTAGGACACATGGCCTATGGATCAGACCTTCCATGTCCCTCACGTCCTAGATGGACAATCGCCCCTTCTCCAGCCCCAAGGGCTCCGCGGGCTCGACTTGGGCAAGGCCAGTTAGTTTCCAGGGCACCTGTGCATGCTAGGTCTGAATGTCCTTGGACGGTCCCCGTGAGATAACGTCCGGCCACCCCCATGCCACAGACTCTGCTGGACGAGATGTTTCCGTGTCGCAGCTCAATCTTCCAGACTGCCTCCCGAGGCCACATGAGGTCTGTCTGAGCTCCCTGTTCTGATGTCACCCTCACTGACAGCTGGAATCGCCTCATTCCTTCAGCGAGGGTCCCGGGCTGGGCGGGCCTGACACTCAGAGGGACAGACTCCTGTGTGGGTGAGGTGAGTGCAGGTTCCGCCAGCTCCCATCGCCCAGAGACTGGGTGGTCACCAGACAAAGAGGGCACAAGTGCAGAAACCATCCGGGGTTAGCGTGTGCAGGGAGGGATGGTCTGTCTGTGTGTCTGCGTGCCTGTGGATCTAATCGGGGACGATCTCCCTGGAGGGAGAAAGAGCTGATTGAGGGAGCGGGGGCAGTGTGGTCAAGGACCCGTAAGGGATGAAAACAGCCAAAGCAAGGGTGGGATGTACCTTTCACAAGAGGTGTCCTTCAAGTCCGAAAAACACACAGGAGCGCACAGAGTGGGATGAGGTGGAAGGGGCCAAGCCCAGTGACGGGCACCAGGGCTCTGAGAGTGCTGCAGTCCCCGCAGCAGGCTCTTGATTCTGTGTGCGATGAATATGATGTCTCGAAAGTCCTGTGCGTGTGGGTGGCATGACAACGTGAAGGCTGGCTACCTGGGAGTCGGTGGGACGTGCCTCCCCTGTGAAGCAAAGGGCTCCCGTGGGAGACTGCCACGTTGTGAGTTGACGGAGACACGGGTAGGATGGGCGCGGTGAGGATGGAAACTAGGGAAGAGGGACTGCCCTGGGAAATCTACTCAGCCGTGGTACCAGCCCTCCCCCTATTCCCACTCTGCCTCCCTTCTGTGCCGGCTGGTACGAGCTCAGGGAGACGGCCCATCACACGTGTGGTGGGACCATCACAGACCTCAGAGGCCGAAAGGAACATGAGTGGGGACTTACACCATCCGCTTCAAACCCTCACTTGAGAGGGTGGGCTTGATTCCGCAGGCTGAGCCTTTGACCCTGACCCCAGTGGTTGTTTCGTAGAAGGAGAACAGAGCAGGTTGGCGTCTGGGTACAGATTCTGGCATAGATTTTCAACTTGGGATTCTGACACCTACAGAGTCTAGACGGAGCGTGCTACAGTGACTCGGAGCACCGGGCTGCCACCCAGATCCTGGCCCAGGCGCTGCGTGGTAAGCTGGAGGTGCACAGGGTACTGGGGTACCGGGCTTCAAATGCTGGAAAATGGAGCAGGACCCCTACCCATCGCCTCCCCCGCAACGACCCCTCACCCCAGAAACCAGGCAGACCACGGAATATGATAATACGAGACCTACTTTAATCTGATAATTTGCTGTAAGCTGGGCTGAGGTGAGGGCAAGAGCAGACAGCAAGAGGAATCGGTGGCAGAGGAAGAAATGGAGGGAACCAGCTTGGTCGCTGTTCCCGGGCTCCAAAGGTACCAGGTGCTGGTCTGGTAGGAAGATCCTGGGTTCAACCCGTCAAACAGTGCACAGTCAGGGTCGGGCCACAGCCCCCCCAAGCCACTACCTTTGCGGGAACAGGTATGGTATGTGTAACACTCACTCATTTCAAAGGTCCTGGAAGTTGTCGGAGAGGCACTGCACGGCCACTGTAATAGAGAGACATAACCGGGCGCGGCAGACATAGAGATACAGAAACCAACCCCCTGTCCTCAGGGGGACCCGCCTAGCCCTGCAACCTGAAATTCAGCAGCCTCTGTCCAGTCAGCCCTGGGACCTACCCACCCACCCACCACCTCAATTACATGTGGGAATGTCTTCTAAACGGGAGCAAAATATACCAACCAGTGTTTCGTCAACACTGGGGCACCCCAGAACGGTTCAGATCGTGTTCAAAGGACAATCAAGGAAAGAAACAACAATAAAACCCGTACAATCCATACCGAGTAGGGAAAGGGGGAAATACACGAGGTAGCGCTAAACGTGCTAAGAGAAGGAGCTCTGTGGGATTCTTCGGCAAAGTGTACACAGAGTTCAGCCGATACAATTCTACCCGTGCCCACCCTGGCTGTAAATGCACAGAAGCCTCCAGGGCCAGCACTGCTTGGTTCTCCTCCCCATGGGGACGTCGGTCCCACTGATGTCACCAGTACCTACAGCACATCCCTGCCCCGTGTCCCCAGCATCTGCAGGAAGATACTGTGGTCTGTCCCAGCCCCTGCCTCAGCCCCAGGCAGGGGTCCATCATACCTAGTCGCTGTTTGAGGTTGTCGATCTCTCTCTGCAGCAGAGCACACTAGCCCAGTGGATGCCGGAGGAAGAAAATGATCACCCTATTCTGGCCTCCTCTCCCCTTGTCCTCCCTCTCGCCCGTGGCCCTTACATCCCCCACCGCCCACATCCAGTGGCCAGACCACCAAGGAATCCTCAGTGGAAAGGAGGTGCCCTCTCTCCGTGGCGTGTGGGATGCGGGTGAGGAGGGGACGAGACACAAGTCAGTTTAACCTGGACAAGGTTCCCACCATCTAGTCAGGACCTGGGTTTCCAGGAGCCAGACCAGGCATTACCTCAGGACAGCCCTGTGCTCCCTGTGGTTCCTGCTGCCTTTCCGGTCTTGGGGCATGGACAGGTGGCTCCTGATCACCTGAAAGAGAACACAGAATCCAGCTTCCAAGCCTCACAGCCTGGAGGTGCAAAGGGCCCAGCTGGCTCTAAAGTGAGGCAGCATCACCCCCTCCTGGCAGCCACTGGCTCCTGCTCGGCCCAGCAGCTGCCACCTTCTCTCTGGGCCTGCCTTCCCTGTTCCTGTTCCCCAGTGTCAGCCCTCTTGAGCCTGTGGCCCCTGGGATTGTGGCTCTGGGTTGGATGCTAGCACAGCTGCAGCCACAGCCAGCCCCTGGGAGGATCACTGTGGTTGAAGAGGACTTAACAGAAAAGGCTCTGCCCTGCTGAGAGTCTACTTCTAGAGTCAGAGTTTGGGGTGGTGGTATGAATCATCCCCATCCACAAGTCCCACCCCAGCCTTGTCTACACCCCGTTTCCTGTCGAACAGCTGCCTGGGTAGGCAGGGAATCCCTGGAGTAAGGCTGAGCCCCCAGAAGTGACAGAGGTAGAGGCTGCCCTCCTCCACCCCTGTCCCCTACACTCCTTCCAAACCCACAAGACTCACTGGAGGGTGCAGGGCCTCTGGGCATGACGCCTCCCTGGCTCAGGGCAGTGGTCTGTCAGTTTCCTGGAGCTTGAGGGGCAACGGTGTTGGGGTCATCACTGCTGAATTCTCCATGATGCATGTGCAGGCAGGTCTGCCCTGGACTGGGCCTTGGAAGCGGAAAGAAAATTTTCCCAGCGCTGGGCTAGGGCATGTGGGTGTGAGTATGTATGTACAGGGGCAAGGAGAGAGGAGGCCAGAATATGGTGATCATTTCTCTTCCTCCGGCATCCACTGCGCTAGTGTGCCATGCTGCAGAGAGAGATAGACGATCTTAAAGAGCGACTAGGTATGATGAATCCCTGGCTCGGTCTGGAGCCGGGGCTGGGACAGACCACAGTATCTTCCTGCAGATGCTAGGGACATGGAGCAGGGATGGGCTGTACGTACTGGTAACATCAGCGGGAGCAAGGTTCCCCTGGGGAGGAGAACCAAGAAGTCCTGTCCCTGGAGCCTTCTATGCATTGACAGCCAGGGGTGAGCACGGATAAAAATGTATCGGCTGTGCTCTGTGTGCACTTTGCCGAAGAATCCCACAGAGCTCCTTCTCTTAGCACGTTTAGTGCTACCTCGTGTATTTCCCCCTTTCCCTGCTTCGTATGGATTGTACGGGTTTTGTTCTTATTTCTTTGCTTGTTTGCCCTTGGAACACGTTCTGAACAGTTCTGGGGTGCCCCACCATTGTTGAAACACTGGTTGGTATATTTTGCTCCCGTTTAGAAGACATTCCCACGTGTAGTTGAGGTGGTGGGTGGGTCGGTCCCAGGGCTGACTGGACAGGGGCTGCTGAGGCTTCAGGTTGCAGGGCTAGGCGAGTCCCCCTGAGGACAGGGGGTTGGTTTCTGTATCCCTATGTCTGCTGTGCCTGGTTATGTCTCTCTATTCCAGCGGCCGTGCAGTGCCTCTCTGACAACTTCCAGGACCTTTGAAATGAGTGAGTGTTACACATACCATACCTGTTCCCGCAAAGGTGGTGGCTTTGGGGGGCTGTGGCCTGACCCTGACTCTGCTCTGTTTGATGGGTTGAACCCAGCATCTTCCTACCAGACCAGCAGCTGGTACTTTTGGAGCCCAGGAGCTGCGACCAAACTGGTTCCCTCTGTTTCTTCTTCTGCCACCAATTCCTCTTGCTGTCTGCTCTTGCCCTCACCTCAGCCCAACTTACAGCAAATTAACAGATTAATGTAGGTCTTGTATTATCACATTCCGTGGTCTGCCTGGTTTCTGGGGTGAGGGGTCATTGCGGGGGAGGTGATGGGTAGGGGTCCTGCTCCACTTTCCAGCATTTGAAGCCCGGTACCCTAGCACCCTGTGCTCCACCAGCTTACCATGCAGCGCCTGGGCCAGGATCTGGGTGGCAGCCCGGTGCTCAGAGTCACTGTAGCATGCTCCGTCTAGTCTCTGTAGGTGTCAGAATCCCAAGCTGAAAATCTGTGCCAGAGTCTGCACCGAGACGCCAGCCCGCTCTGTTCTCCTTCTACGAAAGAACCACTGGGGTCAGGGTCAAAGGCTCAGCCTGCGGAATCAAGCCCACCCTCTCAAGTGAGGGTTTGAAGCGGATGGTTTAAGTCCCCACTCATGTTCCTTTCGGCCTCTGAGGTCTGTGATGGTCCCACCACACGTGTGATGGGCCGTCTCCCTGAGCTCGTACCAGCCGGCACAGAAGGGAGGCAGAGTGGGAATAGGGGGAAGGCTGGTACCACGGCTGAGTAGATTTCCCAGGGCAGTCCCTCTTCCCTAGTTTCCATCCTCACCGCGCCCATGCTACCCGTGTCTCCGTCAGCTCACAACGTGGCAGTCTCCCACGGGAGCCCTTTGCTTCACAGGGGAGGCACGTCCCACCGACTCCCAGGTAGCCAGCCTTCATGTTGTCATGCCACCCACACGCACAGGACTTTCGAGACATCATATTCATCGCACACAGGATCAAGAGCCTGCTGCGGGGACTGCAGCACTCTCAGAGCCCTGACGCCCGTCACTGGGCTTGGCCCCTTCCACCTCATCCCACTCTGTGCGCTCCTGTGTGTTTTTCGGACTTGAAGGACACCTCTTGTGAAAGGTACATCCCACCCTTGCTTTGGCTGTTTTCATCCCTTACGGATCCTTGACCACACTGCCTCCGCTCCCTGAACCAGGTCTTTCTCCCTCCAGGGAGATCATCTCCGATTAGATCCACAGGCACGCAGACAGACACACAGACAGACCGTCCCTCCCTGCACACGCTAACCCCAGATGGTTTCTGCACTTGTGCCCTCTTTGTCTGGTGACCACCCAGTCTCTGGGCAATGGGAGCTGGCGGAACATGCACTGACCTCACCCACACAGGAGTCTGTCCCTCTGAGTGTCAGGCCCGCCCAGCCCGGGACCCTCGCTGAAGGAAGGAGGCGATCCCAGCTGTCAGTGAGGGTGACATCAGAACAGGGTGCTCAGACAGACCTCATGTGGCCTCGGGAGGCAGTCTGGAAGATTTAGCTGGGACACGGAAACATCACGTCCAGCAGAGTCTGTGGCATGTGGGTGCCCGGATGGTATGTGACGGGGACTGTCCAAGGACATTCAGACCTAGCATGGACAGGTGCCCTGGAAACTAACTGGTCTTGCCCAAGTCGAGCCCGCGGAGCCCATCGGGCTGGAGAAGGGGCGATTGTCCATCTAGGACCTGAGGGACGGACGTGGAAGGTCTGATCCCTAGGCCATCTGTCCAAGCTGCCAGCGGGCAGACTCCCCCAGCTTGGCCCCGAGGCACCAGAAGGGACTCAGTTCCCCCACCTGCAGCCCAGAGACCAACCTGCTCTCTTCTTCCATGTCCCCTGCAGCCCCCCTTTCGCTCCACCATGCCCCAAGATGTGGCTCCTCACTCCACCCCTCCAATGAAACTAACGGGGGAGAACTGACAGGATTTGGTAACTGAGTTTCCAAGGTGAGGGCTAAAGAGGAAGTGAGGATGATGCGCCAGATTCCGGGCGAGCTGTGCGTGTGAGTGGCGGCTCCAAAGGGAGAGAATGACTCCAGAAGGAGGCGGGGGCTCCGGAGGGGGAGGCTCAGCGCATCCCTGCTCTTTAACACCTGTTGCAATAACCCCGCCGGAAAGGCCCCGGGCATCAACCACGGCGGAGACCAGGGATGCTGCTGACCGAAAAGAAGGGCGAGAGTGGCCAACGAGGACAGCGAACCAAGTGAGGAAGGGAAAGAGGGCTGGGAACTCTGGGAGGAGGTCGATTAGCTCCTGCTAAAGGGAAGGGTCCGGTAGTGGTGCAGCATGGGAACCTTGGGACCCCAAAATCAGACGACATTAGTTGGGACCATGAACAGGGCCTCCTAATGTGGCCGGGCAGGGACCCTACGGAGCCTAGACCCAGGGCGCTACGGTGAGCCTGAGCGCAGGGCTGCCACCCAGATCCTGGTCGGGACGCCCCACAGGGACAGCGCAGAGCACAGGGTGTCAGGTAACCTGGCTTCAAATCCTGCAAAATCGAGGAGCAATCTCACCCCTTCCCTCTGCAGTGACGCCCCTTCTCCCAGGAAAGAGGGCAGACCACAGAATATGCGAATATGAGAGCTAATTTAATTTGATAATTTGCCGTAAACTCGGGTGAGGTGAGGGCAAGAGCAGGGGGACAGAGGAAGCCGCGGGTGAAGAAGGAACGGAGGGATCCAGCTTGGCCGCAGCTCCGGGGCTCCAGAGGTACCAGCTGCTTCTCTGGTAGAAAGATGCTGGGTTCAGCCTGTCAAATAGAGCAGAGTCAGGGTCGGCCACAGTGCCGCGAAGCCACCAGTTTTGCAGGAAGAGGTATGGTATGTGTAACACTCACTCTCTCACTTCAGATGGCCTGGAACTTTTCAAGGATGCTCTCCATGGCCGCTGGAACAGAGAGGCATAACCGGGCACAGCAGACATAGGGATACAGAAACCCACCCCCAGTCCCAGGGGGAGCCTGCCTAGCCCTGCAACCTGAAACCTCAGCAGCCCCTGTCCAGTCAGCCCTGGGACCGACCCACCCACCCACCCACCACCTGAATTACACTTGGGAATGTCCTCTAAAGGGGAACAAAATACACCAGTCTTTCACCAACACTGGGGCACCCCAGAACCGTTCAGAACGTGTTCAAAGGACAAAGAAGCAAGAAAACAACAACAAAACCCGTAAAATCCATACCAGGCAGGGAAAGGGGGAAATACACGAGGTAGCGCTAATCGTGCTAAGAGAAGGAGCTCTGTGGGATTCCTTGGCAAAGTGTACACAGAGCTCATCGGATATATTTCTATCCGTGCTCACCCCTAGCTGTCAATGCACAGGAGGCTCCAGGACCAGGCCTGCTTGGTTCTCCTCCCCTCGGGAACATCAGTCCCACTGATGCCGGCGGCACCTGGAGCCCTTCCCCGCCCCGTGTCTCCAGCAGCCACAGGCAGACACCTAGGTCTTTCCCAGCCCCTGCCCCAGCCCGAGCCAGGGGTTCATCATACCTAGTCGCTCTTTAAGGTCGTCTATCTCTCTCTCCAGCTCGGCACACTAGCGCAGCAGACACCACAGGAAGAGAAATGATCAGCATATTCTGGCCTCCTCTCTCCTCGTCCTCCCACTCACCCGTGGCCCTTAAATCCCCCACCGCCCACATCCAGTGGCCAGATCATCAAGGAATCCTCAGTGGAAAGGAGGTGCCCTCTCTCCCTGGGGTGTGGGATGCGGGTGAGGAGGGGACGAGACACAAGTCAGTTTAACCTGGACACAGTTCCCACCATCTAGTCAGGACCTGGGTTTCTGGGAGCCAGACCAGGCATTACCTCAGGACAGTCCTGTGCTCCCGGTGGTTCCTGCTGCCTTTCCGGTCTTGGGGCATGGACAGGTGGCTCCTGATCACCTGAAAGAGAACACGGAATCCAGCTTCCAAGCCTCACAGCCTGGAGGTGCAAAGGGCCCAGCTGGCTCTAAAGTGAGGCAGCATCTCCCTCTGCTGGCAGCCACTGGCTCCTGCTCGGCCCAGCAGCTGCCACCTTCTCTCTGGGCCTGCCTTCCCTGTTCCTGTTCCCCAGTGTCAGCCCTTCTGAGCCTGTGGCCCCTGGGATTGTGGCTCTGGGTTGCATGCTAGCCCGGCTGCAGCCACAGCCAGCCCTTGGGAGGAGCAATCGGATTGAACAGGCCTTAAGTTAAAAGGCTCTGCTCTGCTCTGCTCTGCTGACAGGGTGCTTCTGGACTCAGAGTTTGGAGTGGTGCTACAAATCACCCCCATCCCACAAATCATACCCCAGCACTATGAACACCCCATTTCCTGTGGTAGAACTTCCTGGGTAGCCAGGGAATCCTGGGAGCAAGGCTGAGCCCCGAGAGTGACAGAGCCAGAGGCTGCCCTCCTCCACCCCTCTCCCCTCCACTCCTACCAAACCCACAAGGCTCACTGGAGGGTGCAGGGCCTCTGGGCCTGACAACTCCCTGACTCAAGGCCGTGGCCTGTGAGTTTTCTGAAACTTGGTGGGCCCTGGTTTAGGGCCGCCACTGCTGAATTCTCGATTATACATGGGTAGCCAAGGTGGCCCTGGCCTTGGCATTGGAAGCTGAATCAAATATTTCTCAGAGCTGCGCTAGGGCGTGTGGGTGGGAGCATGTATGTGCAGGGGCTGGGGTGAGGTGGCCAGTAAAGAGGGGCTTTTGGAGGCTTTAATCTTGTTACCACTTTCTCCCTCCCTCAGTGCCAGGCAGGCAGGCAGCCCTGAGCCAGGGAAAACAGGGGATGCTGGGACAGTCCAGGCCCCCTGCCAGGAAGGCTTGGGGAACAGCTAGGAAGGAGGAGTCAGGAGGCTCAAGAGTCTACACACCCAACCTTTGCAGAAAAACTTTTAAGGGTCTTCCGATCCAAATCAGGTGCCAGCCCAGCTCTTCCCTGGAGAGAATCCAGGAAATAGGCAAAGTGTCAGGAACAGTGCGTGGCACATACCAAGTGCTCTCTTAATGTGTGTCCCTACTAAGATGACCCCGATTGGGCCTCCTAATGACCCAGGACACCGAAGGACTCGCCCAGGGCCCACGACAGAGTAAAGATCCCTGTGCCGGGGAGGGGAAGTGTGGGGAGGCAGGAGGAGGATGGCCCACTCACTTGGGCTTTTGGGACTGGATCTCTTTTTGGGCCATTATCGTCTCGGGCCACAGGCTGGGAATCTTTTCCCTTCCTGGCCACAGATTTCTTCCCACGCTGCTGTACTTGCACTGTTTGGGTCCAGATGAGAGCAAGGAATATGTCTTGGACCTCTCGAGCAGCGGAACACCAGCGACTGGGGAGAAGGAGGCCGGCTCCAGGGAACTGCTGAGCGTCTCTCACCCGTGGAGGAAAGGCTCCCCCGAGGGCCAAGTTTGAGGCAGCCCCTGGGCCCATCTTCTCCTGGGCCACCTTCTTCCTAGGAACAGCCCGGGGCAGGCTGCTCACAGCAGCAGCAGCAGCAGCAGCAGCTCCTCAGATGCCGGGCCTGCTCCCTCCGTACCCCACACCACGCCCTGCATTTGCTTAGAGGAAGAGCTGTGCAGCTCTCCCACGGCCTGCCTTTCCGTGCCTGAAGTGAGTCCTGGGGAGCAGAGGTCCAGAAAGGGCCTGGCATGGGAAGGGTATTCTCCCTGACAAGCAAACTCCAGTGTCTGGCTGTGTCCTCAGGTTGCTCGCGGCTGCCGGCTCTCCTTGGTCTCTTCCTTTGGGGTAAATGCTCACCCTCATCGGTACCTCGCTGAACTCATCTGGTGACTCGGGGTCGGAAGGCAGCTCGACCAGGCCTTCCACGAGGGCCGCTGGGGATCCCTGCCGCCCACGTTCGGCCTACTTTTAGCACCTCTTTTCGGGTACCCACGGGCCCGGATTTTCCGGGGCACGATGAGGGGGAGAGGGGCGGTAGACGGGGCCAGCGCGCCTCTACCAGTGGGACCTGCTTCTAGGTCAAGCCACACGGTGGACACTTGGTTGTCCCAGCCTTCTCAGCATGGTTGTCTGCGGATGCGGGTGTAGCGGAGTTTCTCGGGAGGCTGCTCCTGGGCCACAGACTCTTCAGCCATTGGAGATCTTGTAGTCCAGATCATCCCGCATTTCCTTGGTCGGACAGCCGGGCCCACCTTCCAGATCCCAAAGCACAGCCCCTCCCGCCTCGATCTCTTCCCCCTTGGCCTGGAAGCCCTCGGGGTCTGCAAGCGCAGCCCTGGCCCTGGCTGCTCCGTGGCACCACCAGATCAAGGCCTAGGCAGGGGCCCCCCGGGGCTTCAGGGCCAGCTGGGCGGTCGCTGGCCCGCTCCCTACCCTCCAGTCTGAAAGTGGATCCCGAAACACACACCTCATCCGAGGAACTCATGTCGCGGGTACGATCAGCCCGGGTTCTGAGTACAAGGTAGCCCTTGTGAAGCCAGGAGAGCCCCGCACAAGCCCGCCTCACCAGTAGAGAGGCCAACGGGGGCGCCGTTGCCTAAGGAGCCACAGCAGACGGCCCGCAACAATGCGCGGCTTCCTAGTGTGCTCCACACCCGGTTTCTGCAGGCCGCGGCCTTCTCATGGGTTCGCTTCCCTCAGCCCCCACCATCCGGCGCGCCCCGTGTTTGGCCGCCTCTCTGGCCCCAAACCATAGGGACCAGAGCGCTTTGTTTGCATGAACAACATCTGTAAACATAGGGAAGCACATATCTCCAATGATCAGTCCCTCTATGAAAACATCAAACAAGCAAGCAAAAACTATGAAAATCAACTTTATTAGAATTCTGGAAACTAATTAAGCTTTACAGCAACCAGGTAAATGCTTAACCAGGAAAGGGGCAATTTAAGAACTCTATATAAGAATTGTGGCATTTTTATTCCTCCGTACCCTGGGACCTCAGCTGGCTCACAGTCTACATTCCCAGTGTGACACTCTGGTCCCTGCTTCTGAAGAGAGCCCAGCTGGCTTACCTGAAAGAATTTTGTCTGTCCCAATCTGTCCGGGGCTAGCCAAAGGGCTGATGCACCTTATTCAGAACTCACTCAGGAAGAAAAACTGGCACATATTCCTTTAAAACATTGTAAGGCAAACAGTCTGAAGCTTCTAGCAGCAAAAAATTATAGTTAATTCATTCAGAAGAGTGCTCAAAGCTTAGGAGGAAAAGCTGGGGAGAGGGGGAAATTAGATCATTCAAAATTGTCCATGTTCACTGGGGAATTCAGAAAGCCATGTGCGTGTCCAGGGCTGGATGCATGCTTAGAGAGGTCCTGAAAAGGACCTAAACTTTCAAGTCTGGCTGCTCTCTTGTCTCAGCGCAAGCAAGAAGTGAAGGCTAACTCGGAGTTTTAAATGGCCTGGCTGAGCACTCACCAAATCTCTAAGCATAGAACAAATGTGCAAAGACTGCAAGAGGTTTTTGTTGTTCTTCTTTCTGCTTCCTTCTCCTCCTTCTCTTCTTCATCCTCCCTTCCCACCTCAGATATCAAACCTGACAAAGAATACAAATTACAAAAATAGTTTAGAACACAACAAATAAACAGCTACATCCCACACCAGGAAAGAAAATAAACAACCCTGGAATATGATGCCCAGAGTTACCATATTACAATACCCAAAATGTCGTTTTTAACAACAAACTTAGCATGCAAAAAATAAAAAATACCCCCCCACGAGTATGCCTAATTCACGGAAGATATTAAGAGAAACTGTGCTTGAGGAAGGACAGATGTTGGACGTAGTAGACAAAGAGGTTAACTCGATTGTCTCAAATATGCTCAAAGAGCTAAATCAAACCAGAAGAATACTACATGACCACATAGACACTATCGATAAAAAGACACTAACTACACAAAGGAACCGAACCACAATTTTGGAGCTGAACGTGCAATAACTGAAATGAAAAACCCACCAAGGGGGCCAACTGTAGTTTTGAGTAGGCAAAGAATCAGTGAACTTCAAGAAGGGTCAACTGAAATTATCCAATCTGAGAAGCAGCAAGGGAATGTTT